>NC_140590.1:92453959-95048588 GCF_964204655.1 Triturus cristatus | reverse complement strand
AATTCCAGTCCTATTTCTGTGTTTGTTGTCAAACTCCCATAGTTCCCCTAGCGAGGCTATGACATACGCTTCCTGTAGCTGTGCAATCGGTTAAGGAAAAATGAACCTCTGAGGAAACTTCAAATAACCCCTTTTAAGGTGAATTCCTGACGAGAATGAACGTGTTCCTCACAGTACGTTATCCCCTGGAGACAGTTCTGTGCCTTTGTCACCATTGATTCTCCGTCGATCCGAAGCAGCCTTTCTCACTCCGAGGCCCCCTCACGCAATGCGCTCCGGCAGTGCGCCGCACTGACGATGCGAGCTCGCCTGGGCTTTGGATCGGCGCTCTCAGCCTGTCGACAGCCACACCTCAGAAGCAGCTTGTGAAAAGCCGATGCTTCACGGCAAAACTGAGTTTCTGAGGTTTTGCCAACCCAATGAAACCCCGAAGCAGGTGATGCGCTGACATAGATGTCTTCCGATAGCAAATCTCACTGAGAGCTTCTACCGACACCAAACCCCTACGTGGGGTTCTAACTTTTCAGTATGTCCTCTGGGGGTCACGAAGCCCCCGCTCCCTCTGAATTCGGATTGACACCTTAAACAGTATTCCCTTCGTTATTCATTAAGGGCAAGCTTCCGGGTAGTTTACGCCCCTCAGCCTCATTCCCCACTCTCCAGATGGCAGATCTTAGACCTTGGAAGAGTCTCGGGGTACAAGGAAACGACGTCTTGTATTTAAGAGAAGTCACCCCCTCTGTCATTTACACCTCACCGTCAGAGATGACACAGGCGAATCCGCTTTAGCAATGCTCCCTTCGTTGGAGGACCTCTCAAATTCTTCAAAGTGCCAGCAAGATGAAAACTTCACAGGGGAGGGTGCAGCGCTGTCCCTATCACAGCCCCAGTTTTCCTCGTCGCCAAAATGAAGTAAGATCTTTACACAGGTAAGTGTAGAATACTTTATTTAGTCAAAAGGATAACCGCACCCTCATCTTTCTGGCAACCAGTACACACGGTGAAGGCAGCCTGTCAACATTCCAAAGCAGCCTTCATGTCAACATTCTAAGCATTACCATTATGAGAGGTAGGAGAGGGGTGGATGGAATGTACCAAGTGGCAAATTATAACATGTGTTCTATCTAAAAACTGAGTAGCTGAAGCTTTAACCAGCAGACTAGTCCTCTTGAACCAGAGGCATTAGAACAGAGTCGAAAATATCATTAGATTGTTGCATTAATGTAACATTGGATTACTTGTAGCAAGTCCCAAAGATTCCTGGTTCAGCTCAAGCATAGCCTATTGGGACACCAGTGTTAAAGCAACCGAGTGCATGAACACTATATGAGTGCAGTAAGTTATTCCTCAACTCAAGAAGGTGTTAGGATCTAACAGGGTTCTCTGTGTATTACGTTAAATTACTTTTTAACACACCTGTAAATAAAAGTATTTTCTATCTTGAGTTTGTTGAGTGTTATTTACTTTATCGTGCTATATCTTAGTCTATATTCAATTCTTATCCAAGAATAAGCCTTGATGGCGTGGCATCACTACCCCAGTAGAGAGTTAAAAGACCTCACTGTCCACACTATATGAAGTGTATGGGGTTAGCTCCAAAGTTTATTATGTGGAGCCCACGAGCCACAGTGCTGTGGTCAGAGCTTCTGAGGAATATGTTAATCCATTCATTTATGAAGATGCTGGGACAGCTGGCATTGCAGGTGAGACTGGCAGGACCTTTGATGCTGCATGTCCTCAGTAGAGGAGATGTACAGATGGACTTGCGTATCCCCTGTCTGGACACTGCATGTTTGTCCAGGAGTGCACACTGCACTTCCCTTTATATGGGAGATTTGAGAAGTGAGTAGCTACCTCGGGGAGGTGGCTAAGTGGAACAGTCTACCGGTAGTGATGCGGTCCAGGTTCTTATATCCCATTGAAGTTGAATCAGGCATCATCACCTTTATGATACTTTTTATTCCTCAAATGTAGTGTAAAAACCATGAGATGTATTTTCTTTGTTCATTTAGTGCATCTTGTAAATGTGACGGCGAATGGATACAAGTGTCCAGCTTGCTTTACGGACCAGTCCTCTGATGGATGCACACCTGCAGGGGACATTCTCTGTGTAGGCAAGGAGGACAAGTGTGCCACCTTCACGAGATCAGGCTCCAGACCAGGTAAGCCTCATGGATGAAGCATCATCGTTATCAGTTATTTAAATATGGTTACTTATTAACAGGTCCCAGTAAAAAGCTGTGCATCATTTTGGATAACTGTACAGCGAACTGATAGGCTGTGGCTAAGAGCACCAGATAACAAAGCTAAAGATAATATGTGTTTATTTATTAAATGAAATAAAATATGCATTTAATTAAATGCAGCAGCAATTAACATTTTGAAAACAATGTTGTGCATTAAAGAAAGAATACACCTAGTACATCAGAGTGAAAACGGGTTGATGGAGTGGAACAGAACCCAACAAGGTCATGATATGTGAGTACCGTAGAACCTGTAACATTAACAGGTCAATCTAACGGGCAAATGACTGCTTCCTTCAGGTATATGGGCACAAGTGACATAACTGTACTCTTAGGAAGAACTACATGCAGAGCTCAAATGGGATAAAAGGTGGGGGGGATCTCTGAAAGGGGCGTGGCCTTTTCAGTAATAGCGGTGACTTAAACACAAACAATTTCTGTGTGTGTGTGTGCCTCCCGACCAGTATTTTGGTTTCTCTCTGAGTTTTCTGTTAGTGTATCCCATGCAATAACCCAACAACATAAGTACACCTGAAACTAGACAAGACTGTTGGCTTTGTCAATGGTTGTTTGTGTGGAGAAAAGCTAGGGATTGGTTGGCCATGTATTCTGAGCATCCCATTGACAGGCATTGTGAGAAACTCGCACTGCCTTTAGTCTCAAGTCCAGAGCTCTCAGTCGCACCTTGTATAAACACCTGATGATGGCTTAGGCCAAAGCATGCCCCTTTATAAGAGTAATATGCTACAAAAACATACACAAAAAGCAATATCCTGGAGTTAGCTAACACTCTAATGGAGACGAAGATTTGTGACAAGATATGAAATATAAACCAGAACAGAATCACTGACATGAATTAGCTAAATCTTTATTACATTTATTGTTCAGAAATCCCAGAAAAGTCAAGGGCATGAATATAGGCCCCGATAGGGACTCGTTTCAATGTCCGTTCTAAAATACTATCAGGTCCGAGAGTCGGAGGGACCCGGCCCATTCAAAGCCTGGCTGCATAAACATTTAAGCACATGACCTTTGAACTCCCACCCTGTTCTGCTGGTATTGGTAGAGGAAGAGGGTTTCAGTGTTTTGGTCCCAGAAGGACCGGACTCAGAGGTGCACAGGGGACTCTTGCAGCGGTTAAGAAGCAAACATTAGCTGATATTAAGTTGCAGGAAGAGATATATTTGCCAAAAGTATGAAGATAGAGGTGCCCGATTCACAAAGATGTTGCTGTGATTACACTTGTCACACACCTCAATTCAAAGAGAATTCCAAGGGTAATCGGACCATTTGCGACTGCAAAGTTGTTCTGCCTCATGTACAAACCCTATTTTGCGAGTCGGTAACCTATTATGACTCGCAAAATAGGGTTTGCGACACGCTATCAGGGTGGGGTGTGCCAAGGGCATCCCTTACTAATAGCGAATCGCACTTCAATGTACAATTGTTTTGCGACCGCAATTGCGGTTGCAAAACACTAGCAGTTTACCACCAATTTCAAGTAGGTAGTAAGCCACTCGCAAACAGGAAGAGGTCCCCAAGGGACTCCTTTCCATTTGTGAATGGGTGTGAAAATATTTTTTACGAGCCAAAAAGTTAAATTATTCTTTTTTAAATGCATCCCGTTTTCCTTTATGGGAAATGGACTGCAGTTTTTTAAACAAACTGCTTTATTTGAAAAGCAGTCACAGACATGGTGGTCTGCTGACCCTAGAAGGCCACCATCCCTGGGACTGCTAGCCATTCCCAATTGGGTTGCAAATTGCACCGGCCTCATGAATATTAATGAGGCTGGCAACTTACGACCCCATGAGGAATCACAAACAGTGTCTGAGACACTGTTGTAAATTACATTTTTCAATTCGCAAATTGTGAGTCGCAAAACGACGAAATTTGCAACTTGCAAATTGTAAGGATTGCACATCTGGCCCAAAGTGTTCTTGTGTTGAAAAAGTGATATGGAAGGGTCACTAAAGTACTAATGCAGTAGCCCAAGTTCCTGATAACGAATGAGTTAATTTCAACCATGACTGTACAAAAGGGAGACCTCTGCGCAGAAGCTGATCTCTCTATGGAAGTGGAATTAGAATGCATTTTACATAGATTTAGGATTTTAGGCATGGCTTGGGTGGTGATAAAATTGTGGTAGTGGTAAATGCTTTTGTATCAGAAGGAAACTATATATACCTAGGAGGAGTGGTTATAGTAAAAGAGGACTTCAGCTGCATGTTGGGGGCATTGAGCCCCCTGCCATATTGAACATATCTGAATTATTGGAAGGGACCTTCAGTCCCTGAGATCCCTGCACTGTAAGAGCTCCAACTCTTAGAGAAGGGCTGGGCTGTCCGATCATCAGCTCTACAAAGTGTTGTGACACGTGTGCGGGACACATGAGGGTTCTGCCTGAGCAAAGCCCAGGCCAGGGTGGGCCCATCCATGCCTGCTGGAGCCTAGGGAGGGTTGAGCTAGGCCCTGCCTCTTGGTTTTTTAAACTTGGCCCATCTACCTGTCTGACCCTGCTGGACCATCTGGAACTCATGCAGGTAGTGTGACTACACTGCCCGGTGTGTTTTGTGGCCCCTTTATTGTCTAATTTCCCGAGTGGCCTTGGGTAAGGAACCTTTTTTGCGTGCTCTTGTGCGCATGAGCGCAGGAACGCTTGTCCATCTATTGAATCCCATTAGCATATCAGGGAATAATATGTTTTAAGGCAGCTGCTGAGGAGGGATGTTTGCTGCTGCCTCCAAATTATGCCGCTCATCCTATCCCCCGCTGGAAACTCCTTACCTAAAATTCTATTTAAAGTTTCCATGACTATGTAGACACAGGATAGAGGGGGTTGGACATAACTGCAATTTTTTTGGTCTCTGCACCAGTTTAGGGTGAGACTACGTCCCCCAGACATTTTAAGTGCAAGGCGTGGGCCCCGGAGGGAAGGATATGGTGTGCCCCTCCAAGTGTCCTGTGAGTCTCCTAGCACTAGAATAGGCCGGGCCTATTTTCTTTCATTTATAGCTCGCTGACCCTCCTGCTGTTGTTTTGTAGTGCCCTGGCTGTGCTATCTCTAGGTGGTTGTCAGCTCTGGTGCGTTAGCACCTTCATTTCACTCCCACCCTACATTTTCTTGTGGTCCTTGCATAGCGGCAATAGAATAATGGGCAAAAATAAAATTCTAAGAGACAGAGTCATTACTTCTGCCAGTACCTAAGGAGGTACAACACTGCACTCTTTTTTTGATTTGTGTTGTCAATGTTGTTTTAAAGGAAATGGAACTGGCTGAAAGGCGTCTCTCTCAGAATTTTTGAGTTGCCTCTGGTTGTCCTCTAGCTTCCCCGGCAGGTCCATACGCAGGTCCCATCACTCCAGTCCCACCTCGCACCCCTGGATTAATGGCGGATATAGCTACAGACCAGAGGGCTGCCCTGCCCACTCCTACATCTTTCGGCAATCAGGACGTTACACAAATCAGTGACAGTGAACCTGGCTCCAAAGGGAAGCATAAAGTGAAGCATGAGGGACGTGCTAAATTACAATGCAGTTTCAGTCATAGTACTTGTCGCAAGATGTCTGTAGACCCCCCCTCCTTGCTGCTGTCTGTGCAGGCTTCAATTAAACCTACAGCTGATGATGGTGTACCATTAATATAAATGGGGTGACCCAGAGAAATTTCAAAGGACCTGGGTATCAATTAGTACAGAAAACAAGTGGTTAGACCATATTCATAAGTAGTACAATAAATGATAATAATATTTCTTAGTCATAAATGTTTGAATCCTAAAATGAAGAGGAAAGCCAAATACATTCAAAATGAGACAGTACCCACTTTTAAAATCATGCCAAGGTAATATTTAATTTAATTGTAGGCAAATAATTCAGTTCAAAACATACAATTTATTTGAATTGAAGAAAGAGGGGGGTTACTACCAGGAAGGGTGAAGAAAGTGAAGGATTAGTGCTCATGTGAAAGGGAAATAGTCAAAGTAATTAAGACTACAATGATTTCACTGTCTAAAAACATCCGCTAAGGCCGAAGTCCTTAGGATTGACAGGCCTGCCCCTATTGTCATTCAAAAAACTTAGTCGTTCTTATTTTTTTAGTCCAATTACAGTAGTACTTTATCCGTAATCGTGGTTGGGGGTACGTAGTGTACAGGCCGAAATGGGGTTAATTCGTCGACGTTTTGACCCAGACGCTAAAGGGTGAGTAATCTCCACCGCTACGGGTCTTCCTCAGGACAGGGAAAAGGGAAACCTAAGTTCAAGGATGTAGCGCCCCCGGCGATAAGGTGGGCAACCCGTTAATGGTGTCCCATAAATCACATCAAAAGCGAGGATAAATTATTAAAATTACACAATTCATGTGAGTTATGCCTTCAATGAATCAAGGCAACGTCCGTGACCGCTCCGATGTACAACTACAGGGCCGTAGTTGTACATTGGAGCGGTCACGGACGTTGCCTTGATTCATTAAAACGTCGACGAATTCCCCCCATTTCGGCCTGTACTCTACGTACCCCCATCCCCCAACCACGATTACGTATAAAGTACTACTGTAATTGGACTAAAAAAATAAGAACAACTAAGTTTTTTGAATGACAATAGGGGCAGGCCTGTCAATCCTAAGGACTTCGGCCTTAGCGGATGTTTTTAGACAGTGAAATCATTGTATTCTTAATTACTTTGACTCTTTCCCTTTCACATGAGCACTAATCCTTCACTTTCTTCCCCCTTCCTGGTAGTAACCCCCCTTTTTCTTCATTTCAAATAAATTGTATGTTTTGAACTGAATAATTGCCTACAATTAAATTAAATATTACCTTGGCATGATTATAAAAGTGGGTACTGTCTCATTTTGAATGTATTTGGCTTTCCTCTTCATTTTAGGATTCAAACATTTATGACTAAGAAATATTATTATCATTTATTGTACTACTTATGAATATGATGATGGTGTACCGTCACCAACCGACTGGGATGGGATTTTGGACAGATGTTCGTTTTCTGTGCATGCCTGTATTTCTCCGTTGTTGGATGAGATTTGTTTCCGGGAACATACTGTTGGCCAGTTGATTTTTTCTTTAAACGTTGCCTCAAGTCAACAGGCTTCAGCGTAGCTGCAGTTGAATAACACTGTTGGTGATAGTACTCCTTCAGATGTCCCCTCAAGGTTACTGGATAGCATAGGTCCTGACCAGTCCTCCCAAGTTAGAGGTGATTTGTGCACCCAACAGTCAGGAGCAAGAGAGGTAAATGGCTCAGGAGTGCATACTTTAGGATTGGGTGCCCTGGACAGGCAGGGCCTAACTCGCAGATTCAAGTGACTCCCCCTCAGCCTCAGTCCTTCCTGGACCTTCCCCCTGCCTGGTGTCCCTATGTGGTCATTCTAACTGGAGTTCTCCCACCTCAGGGGTGCCTTGAAGAGCCTTATGGGCACCTTACAAATAAGGTATTTTATTACTTGATCAATCATACGGTTTTCAAAATCCCTCAATATGATGACATCCTATTGGTAAGGAGGGTGTGTTGGGTGGACTCATAACCCAAAAAACATTAGAGGGGATTGAGTTGTTATCAATTGTAGGATCCCTGGTCTGGCTCAGTGGTTGGTCAAGAGTGGGGCTAGGGCCCGTTTAGTGTGAGACGACATTAAACGTGTCCCCCTGGCATTTTTGTATAAGCATTTGTCACCCAGAGAAAGTGTGGGACCTTCCAGGGTTGCTGCTGAGATGGATTTTCAGACTCAACCTCCAACAGAATTCTTCCTCTCACTAACCTGGATAGTTTAGACTGACGCCCCGGTCTGTCTACCAGCAATCGCAATATTCTGGCTACTAGTGTCTAAATTCCTTCCCACCAAGCTGCAGCCATACTAAGATCATCTCCTTGAATGTTGCTGGCTTGGTGTCAAAACTTGAGTACCGGGTCTTTCCATAGATTCATTTGACATCTGCCTGTTCCAAGAGACTTTCGGCCAGTTGTACCAAGTTCTCATGCAGAATAGTGCAGCAGCCGCAAATTCTACACTGCGTGAGAAGGAGAGGGCAGCAGAGCACCACATTTACTGAAATATGGCACTCTCCTATCCTCTTCCTAGTGCGGTGCTGAGATAAGCTGCCTTACACCTTGGAGACACCTTTGCGCCATAGTGCAAAGGTGTCTCCGTGAGTCAAGCATAGGTTTTGTAGTGGAAGGATACCCTTCCAGTTCAAAATACTATGTTTAGACTAATTTTAGAAATGTTCCCACTTTGTATGTGTGCTGTATAGTGTAGCACACAAGCGAAGTCGGAAAATAAAGGAGAAAAAAAGTAATTTTTCCTTTATAGCTCTTGATTGAAGGGTGCACTATTTTCTGATGCTCAACTCTGTCTACTTTATTTAGGAAATTGGCTTTAGAAACCTTGGATGTTTGTATTGGAATGCCCATGCAACACCCATGGTATGCCCCCTTGGCACTAAGTAATGCATAGCAGTGCTATGCGCTGCTTCGAGATACTTTCACCTTATTTTCAGCACTAAACAAGTTTAGCACTGGAAAGAAAATTTGACAAAAAGATTTGGCGCTGATATGCTCCATGTTTGTGACACAAACATGGCATAAAATCTTATTAAATCTGCCTCTTGGTCAGTTGCCCCAGACGCCGAGCGGGGTTTGTCAACTTTAACCTGACTGCTACCACCACAGAGAAGGGAAGACCCTCGAGAGCGTTGTCAGTTTGGATCAAACCTACTGTTTGTTGCATGTCTGGGAAGTTTGCATTGGGTAGTGCTGACGTACAGTGTGTTTCCCTTTCCTTTTATGCAGGTAGTATATACTACTTATATAACGTGTACTGCAGGCATGGGGGTATTGAACTTCAAGTAACTGAATTGATTGGTTCACATATGGCTGATCTGCCCGCACAATAACTTTTAAAATAGCGGCGGGCACTTTTTAATTGAAAATTTCAGCCGTTGTCTGTCCTGCTAGAATATCCTATCAGTGATGAGGATGATGCCTGGGGTGTTCCTGGCCTCACACTCCCTGGACTGCTGCTGTGTTATAGCTAAATGCTTTTACATATAGCAATTGTCTACAGGAGTGCAATGGGGGAACCAATTCTGACCGGGAGGGGAGCCACACGTATCATCGCCCAGAGTGCACCAGCCTTATTGGCTATATCTTATTAGACATTAGGTTGTGGCAATTCTTGGTAGAGATGGCAGTAGTCCCCAGGCAGGATAGTGATCAAAATGCCCTTGGGCTGATGTTGGTCTCCCTGGCCAATACCCTTCTATATAGTTTTTAGGAGCCACTAGACAGAAGGTTGGTTCCAACCAATAATCGGCGTAGGCTCAAGTGGACCTCCCTGACACAATCAGAACTCACAGATTTTAGGACCCCATTTTGATGCAACTTCCCTGTTGAGATTGAGTGAAATTTGTAAGCTTAAGTTTTCCTCATTAAGGAACTTATTCTTGATAGAATCTAGTCCATTTCCATGAGGAAAAAAGAGGCCCCACGCTACACCTGCTGAGCGGCCAGGTTTGCCCTATCCTGAGCCATCAAAACTGGATGTAGAACCATCATCTGGATGACCAGGTCACTCTACAAAAATGAATTGTTAATTCTAAAAGAGATTGGGAACCTTCTAAATGGGACTGTATTCTGAGTGCCATCAAATACAAGTATTATTGTTCTTTTTGGCGCAACATCGCCAATGAGGACTTTGGCATCCATGCCCCATTGGATAGTAACATTTCTGCTGCTGCTTGGGTTGAGCATTTCTCCCAGTTATATTCGGGAGATGTGGATCAGGGATTGCCCCAGGCACCCCTTTACACCGAAGCCACTGGGGTGGCAAGTACTAACCCCTTCCTTTGAATCGCTGACGCAAACAGCCCACAATATTTCTAATAGTGAGAACTCCAAAGCATTAGATTGGATTGTACCAAATAAAGGCCTAGGTTTGGATAAGATGGTAGGTGATGTTTTCAAGACTTATGGAGATTGATTGGGTCCTTATTTTTCTCTGTTCTTTAGTGGTATAGTGATCGGTGCATCTATGCCTTCCACTTGGGCAGGGGCTGAAATGAACCCAATGTTTAAAAAGTGTTCTAGGTCCCCACCCTCTAACTACATACCAATCAGCCTCATTGATAGTTCATAATAATTGTTTAATCAGATAATTTTGAATAGGTTGAATGAGTGGATGTCCGATTCGAATGTACTAACTTCCTTGCATGTGGGTTTCACAGATGGCTCAGGAACAATTGCCCAGCTGTTTCGCCTGCAATTGTTATACTGGAAATACATTCACGTAGGGGGCGGCAGACTTTATGTTATATTTTTGGACCGTCAGTCTGCTTTTGATATAGCACCCAGAGAATCTCTGTGAAAGGTATTGGCAAAGATGGAGGTACATGATTAACTTATAGAAGTTTTAACTAGACTACATTCGACCAATTATGCCCACGTCAGATGCGGGTCCCAGGGTGAATTGACGCATCCCATCCCGTATAATCAGGGAGTTAGGCAGGGGTGAGTGCTGGTTCCTACCCTCTTTCTCCTATATATTAATGATTTAGTATCACAGCTTGAGAAATGTGAGAGTGACAACCCCCCATCGTGCCGGGGTCCCAACCCTGTTGTTTGCAGACAATACACTTTTATTATCAAAATCCCCTATAGGGATCTAGATTCTTCTGACTTGTTTTAGGTCATTTTGCAAGCAATAGAGACTGAAGATTAACCTCAGCAAGGCAAAATATACATGGTTTTCAACTCCTGCCCAACTACCCATGCAAACCCGACTCCCAGTGGAGTGGCTCTTGAAAGAGTTTAGATAATCATTTATCTGGGGGTTATGCTCACAGAACGATTTGATTGGTTACCCCATATTCAGATGCGTGGGCTCAAACTACATTGTGGGGGTATTTTGAGGGCTTACTGCGGCTCCTTTTTTCACCCGCTGACTCCAGCCTTTGAAATCTACAAAGGTCAGGCACTAGGAGCCACTCTGTACAGCGGAGAGCTTTTGGACTTCCAAGACACAGAGGGCCCGATTCACAGAATTAACTTAAGACAAAATCCTAAACTTACTACTTTTGGTATTCACAGACTGCACTTACTACTTTTGGTATTCACAGAATGCACTTACTACTTTTGGTATTCACAGAATGGATTTACGACTACTAACTTTACGTCCGCACTCGGGCCGGAAATTCCGGCCCGGAGGCGGAACTTCCGGCTCGGAGGCGGGGCTTCCGGCTCAGAGGTGGGGATTCCGGCAGGGCGGAGATTTAGCCATGGCCAAAATCTCAACCTCTGGGCAGGAAGCTCGCCTCCGGCCCGGAAGCTCCGCCTCCGGCCTGGAAGCTCCGCCTCTGGCCCGGAATATCCGGCCCGAGTGCGGACGTAAAGTTAGTAGTCGTAAATCCATTCTGTGAATACCAAAAGTAGTAAGTGCATTCTGTGAATACCAAAAGCAGTAAGTGCATTCTGTGAATACCAAAATGGTAGTAAGTTTAGGATTTTGTCTTAAGCTAGTTCTGTGAATCGGGCCCTGCACCCTCAGAAATAATAGAATATTGTTTTTATGAGGAACCTAAGTAGCTTACCAGCTTGCACTCTGCTTGTCCCCCTACATCTATATTATGGCCTTAGATGCTTCAATGACACAGTTGGGTTAAGATGGCTTTTGTGCTGGCTGATACTCTGAGGGACATATGTACAAGTCCATATCGCCACCACAACGTCACTTTTTCCGATGTTGTGGTGGCGATAGGGGCTTAGTCTTATTTACAAGGCAGTGTTAAGCCACTTAATGTAAATAAAGCCCCTTTTACGCTATGGTTAGTGTGAGAGGGTTGGGCAATGGATGTTGCGGTGGGCATTCCACCGCAACACCCATTGATTTTGATGCTGCCCCTTATGTACAAGGGCAGCGCACATAGGACGCAGTGCCAAAATTAAGACCAGGAAATAATTGTATGCGTTTTCCATGTGTGCTGCCTTGTGCAGCACACATGGAAAAATCTAAATGCCTTGGATTGTTTATGTACAGCAAGGTCCTCCGTCCTATACCTACACAATCTGTAAAAAAAAATTCCATTTTGTGACTTTCATGTGTGCTGCATGGAGCAGCACACATAAAAGTGACAAAATGGCATTTTAGGATTGTTTATATGCAGGAAGAGACACCTTCCTACACATTAACAATCCTCCCCTACACGTAGACACCCTTACACTATTGTGCAAGGGTACCTGCATTGGTGCTGAAGTGCTAAGTGTAACATCAGTGTTGGGGGATATGCAAAGCTGCACCATATCCTTGTAAATATGGTGTAGCCTTGTGTTTCTGAAGCGGCAGAGTGAGGCGTTAAGCCATGACGGCTAACGCCCCACTCCGCCACTTTCTTCTACATATCTCCCTGAGCTACCCCAGACCTCTTGACATTTCATATGGCCATAGATGACCTGTAAGGCAAACAACCTTTACAACGCAACTATTACATCGCACTACACTTACAACACAGGCATTACAACGGAACATCCTTTACAACGCATGACACTACAACGCATACCATTACAACGCATACCATTACAACGCAGACACTACATCGCATGTCACTACAACGCAGGCATTACAACGCATACCATTACAATGCATACCATTGGAGTTAGAATATTAATTTTTAACCCCTACACTATCCAACACTTACCCTACTGTTGCACCCCCTGGAGTTAGAATAGTAATTTTTACCCCTATACTATCCAAAACTTACCCTACTGTTGCACCCCCTGGAGTTAGAATAGTAATTTATACCCCTATACTATCCAACACTTACCCTACTGTTGCACCCACTGGAGTTAGAATAGTAATTTTTACCCCTATACTATCCAACACTTACCCTACTGTTGCACCCCCTGGAGTTAGAATAGTAATTTTTACCCCTATACTATCCAACACTTACCCTACTGTTGCACCTCCTGGAGTTAGAATAGTAATTTTTACCCCTATACTATCCAACACTTACCCTACTGTTGCACCCCCTGGAGTTAGAATAGTTATTTTTACCCCTATACTATCCAACACTTACCCTACTGTTGCACCCCCTGGAGTAAGAATAGTAATTTTTACCCCTATACTATCCAACACTTACCCTACTGTTGCACCCCCTGGAGTAAGAATAGTAATTTTTACCCCTATACTATCCAATACTTACCTTAAATGCAATGTAACATTATGCGTTGTAAGTGCATGCGTTGTAAAAGTATGCGTTGTAACGTCATACATCCACCTGTAAGATTGCCTGGCTTCAGACAATGTGAGATTCGCTGGGCCAGATTGGGTACAAGAATCTTTGGTTTTCCCCAGCAGATGCTGGGTTAATTTTAAATCTGAGCTAAAAGGCACCTATTGGCCTTATACTGACAACCAAACTCTATACCCTCTTATGGCCAGTTCTCTTACTGTTTCTTTTTTAGAGTTCAATGTAGAATACCACCCGAAGCATTCCTGGATGAGATGGAACCCCCCTTTATAAAGCCTTTCTATGTTATGCGTGTAAAAGGGCCTTATTTACAAGGTGGCGTTAAGCCACAAAAAGTGGCTTAATGCCACTTTGTAAATATGGAGATGAGCATATCGCCGCCGGAACATCGCTAAAAGTGACGTTCTGGTGGGGATATCTTCTTGTAAATATGCCCTTCTGTGTTTTGTGGATGGGAAGGGTGTTCAAGAAGGGTGAGCAGACATTGTGAACTGGGATAGCGGTCGATGAAGCAGCCAAATTATTGTCCATAGGCAAGTTGGTGTCTAATAATTCTGTATGTTATTTTTTATGACAAACTCTTTTGTGGCCCATATTGAGAAGCTTACTACATCCTTCTTTATGCTTAAAGTAATCAGAAAAATTACTCAGGTCCTGCAGAGCTGCTCCAGAAAATACCTATTTTAGGCCCTCATCATCGCTACGTTGGACTATTGCAAGAGCATATTATCAAGGATGGCGTTAAAAATTATTGCCGGTTTAGTTACAGAAAACTGCCTCTAAAGCGGAGATAATGGGCTTGATAATATGCCATTGAGAATTTCAACAGAAGTCCATGTTATGGTGTGAACATGGGCTTCTATGGGAATTCACAAGGGCATATTATCAAGTCCATTATTGCCACTTTAGCGGCAGTTTTCTGCCGCTAAACCGGCGATAATTTTAATGCCGTCCTTGATAAAATGCCCCGCAATTCTGTTTTGTAGGATTGTCGGCTATCTCCTCTAAAAACTGCAACTTAACTAGAGTGCTTATTCTGGAGTGGGCAGGAAAGCTAACATTTCTGTCCATCTTCCTCTCCTTTACTGGCTACCTATGAACAAGTGTTGGTTATTGAAGATCTTATGTTTCTGGGCTGTATACAGCCTCTCCACTGACAGTTACTTGGCTTCTCTTTTCTCAACCTATTCCGCTACTAGATACCTCCAATCCAGATCTTTAAATTATGCTTCCCTACAAGACAATAATATATATTTAACATAGTCTGGTTCCCTTGTAGAATCCTCCTTGTGAACCAAAATCATATTGTGAAAACGGCACACAAATACGCCCCAAAAGCAGACTAGAGAAAGGCAGAAAATGCAGGTGTTGCACCCAAAATCAGCAAACCACTAGCAGCCAGATCAGAATGGTCTTAACTGTCTGATATATCTTCTAATTGATTCAAAGCATGCCCAACCAGAATTGTTGAAAGATTATGCTGTTGAAGAATCTGATTGACGAAGCATTCACTCAATCAGAACAAGGCCCTGCATTCGCAGTATTTTCAAAGGCTACGGGTAGCCGGTAGGAACAGCTGTGGCATGGACTACCTGGGAATGTAAAACATGTAGTCATCTGTAGACTGGTGTGAGATGCTCCTTCTATTATATTTGATTGCCTGGTAAGCCAAAGTGGACCCCCCGAAGATTTGCTTCTTCTTACCATGAACTAAAAAAGATAAAAAGTTGTTGAGCCTCCATATGTACAATGGGTGGAACAGTCAGAACAATGCACAATGGTTTGGTAAATGCTACCCTGAACAGTCACAGCAGCTATGGTATTACAAAACATATATGAAACATTATGCTTTGATAACCACGTACCAAGTTATTACCCCTCTAAGTGCACCTGCTGGTTTTCCACTAAAATATACATCACTGATATCGTTATATCTCAGTGTCCTGGCTGCTGGGCACCTGTCCTCACTTATTGCTGCGGAAGGTGAAGCTCATGAAATGTATTGTTAGTCAAGCACATGATGCCTTAATTCAAAAATATACCTACTACGTACCTGTGAAAATGTAAGATGAACTTCAAATTAGGTTCCTTATTTGTTTCAACTTTTGTTTTCTTGTTTTATTGCCCAGTTCAGCCTTCTGAAAGCTTATTCGATCGATCCAAACAAGCGACACGTGTCAGCTTAAAGGTTTTAAGAATGTAGAATGTGGTACAATGAACAAATAATGAGCAAATAATATAATACTGAAGTGACATATTGCAGCAGAAGTGTTCATTCCAGAAATATGTTATTTTCGCCCTGAGAAATTTACCCATCTGGGTATGAGGTTCCTACCAAGTGCAATCCATATCACATTCTGTTCTCTTATTAATTTCTTAGTATCATAACTGAACAGAAATAAGTCAATTGTTTGGTTCCTTCCTTTTGTAGGAAAAAAGTCTCAGTTCAATCATCAAACATGCACATTATGTGATGTGCAGCTTTTCATACTCACACAATATCTCACCTGGTCAAACAATGCATGTTATGCAGAGTTCTACAGCTTTATGAACTTACAAAGTACACTAGAGGATGGGAAATTGAGATGTGCTGTCTTTGTTTTTCAGGTAAGCCGGTGAAAAGGTATAGCATGAGAGGGTGTGCTACCACAGATGCCTGTGATGTCGGACTTCTCAGCATGGTGCCATCTAAATCACATCATTTTGATTTAAAGTGTATTCCTTCCAATAAAGTTTAAAATAGCCCTAGAAGTCTACAACCCAACCCTTTCTCAGCCTTGTTAATCCTAGGTAGCATCATCAATAATTCACTGTGGCCACCCGAACCATCTAATGAAGAGAGTCAGGTTTAATGAACAGTACCACAATTTGAACTAACTGCATCTCCTTATCACCATCCGGGCTACAAATAATTAGGCTGAAGTGACGCACATTGTAGAGACACAACGCAGTTTGTGGGCCAGTCCCACTTCTATTGGGCCAGCTTTGTCTGTAAGTTGGGTTTCACCTGTAGGCACATTGAAGCCTTGAGTATTTATTATATGTATGCATATATGTATGTCACTTATAGAGATGAAATGGAGTGATGTGGATGGTACAGTTTGACGGTACTGAGCGGACAGAAAAAGAGGAAATGGAATCTTTGGAGCAAGGATACAGCCCTGAGTGGTGAACCTTGAAGAGCCATAAAGAAGACAGCCACCATGAGCATTATAGTTAACATGTATATGATTAATCAAAACTTAAGCATAAGTTATTTTAGTACTGTACAATATTTGTGATTTACTTGGTCCCAGAGGTCTCAGGGGGGCCGCTGGGTGCATGGAGAAAGTTTGATCACCAAACCAGACTTCAAAGGAGTTTAACTTCCTACTGACATTGAATCTGAGACACATGAGAATTTGAAAGAGGGATACCATGGCTGATCCTGATTAATTTGTATGATTAACCTTGAAATATGCGGCTGGCTGCATGGCTAGCTAATTGCACCCCTTTCTTCCCGGTAACATCTCAAACTTGAGCAGCTCCTTCCCAGGACTAGCAAGAAAAGGCCTGCACACCTCTGATGGAACACTCTGAAAAGTGCAGATGATCAAACTCTGTAGCTGACAATCCTCGTGTTCTTCTCCACCTCTGGCCAATGTCCCCCCACAATGATTTCCCACACTTCTGCAACACAAATACACTTATATTCTTGGGACTTTCCTGTTTGTTCCCATATAAATCCTGCTCTGCCACACCATGTTTTGTGGGTGATAACAAGTAAACACAGGGAAAGCGGCCTGGGCAAACAAATCTGTCATTAAATTGACTGTGATACTTTTCATACTTTTGCACCTGGCTACAGTTGTGATGGCAGCGTTACACATTTTTGGTTTGGAAATTAGAGGAGGCTTTCTTCATGTATCTGTGAGCCTTTATTACTGTTGGTAATGATCATCTTTTGTGTGGTATTCCCCCAGATTTTTGCCTTCTTTTGCTGTATCTGTTTTTGCTGGCCATAGGACTGTGAATACTTTACTACTGCTAACCAGTGGCAAAGTGCTTGTGATCTCCTCTCTAAAAATATTAGAATCGGTATACCACTAAGTGGCACATTTAATGTATTTGTAAGTCCCTAGTAGATAGCACCACATGTATCCAGTTTTGTACAATGACCTAAGAGGGATGAGGCATGCTGTGATCAGTCTGGTGAAATATATTAATAAAGTGTGTCATTGGTCCACTGTCTTCATTACCGCGAAGTAGACACATACAGACTCCAGAGACTGTTAGATCATTGTGTGTGGTGGGAAAGCAGCCATGTGTTTCTTTCAGGTGGGGAGATGATAAAATTTCAGTCCTAATACACAGTTTGATGTCTGGAAGTGTTTGCCCTTCTGAGGTGCAGGGAAAGAAGACTTCTGCTTCTAAGTTAATGCTTCATACTTGGCAGAGCAAGCTTCCAGGGAGTGGCCCTAGAACATCCTCACCAGAATATTGACTGACATAAATATTGCATCTTAAATGTAATTTACAAAAATATTGTTCTATTGGGTTTAAATACAGAAGTGATACACCCTATAGGGCTATGTTTGTGTAAATTCAGGCTTTTCCTTCGAGCCAATACTTTTAAAAATGATATTCTGACATATAACTGTTTCCAGAGCAGACCCACTGGGGCGGTTAGAGCCCACAAACTGCTGGCTATTGAATGGAGAACTTCATCCCTGGAGAAGCCAAGGGGTAGTGGTCCAGCAGGTCTTCCACCTTTCTGAAATTCTGACACTGGCGTGGTTAAGAGTTGACTGGAAATGTCACAAATACTAGGCCTTCTATTACCATTTAGTTGTTTGCTTCTATAGTGTTTAAAGCTAAGAAGCAGCTTCCAAGAGGAAACCAATATGCAATGGGTTGAGACTGTCGTATAGCAAGCTGAATGTGTCAAAGAGAGAACAGCATGAGAATCATTGTGCCACTGAGCTAGTGTGTACCCAATGAGCTTTCGGAAGGCTCAAATTAGTATGAAATAGTATTTTGGTGAGATGGGACATTGAAATAAAGTTGGTGTATGTTTAACAAATAATGTGTCTGGTTAGATCACTAACCATGGGATTTTCAGTCTAAAAAGGCTTAAAGCTTTGTCTCACCAGTGTATGGGACATCTAAGAAATTATTGGGCAGATTAAGGGACTCATTTATGAGGAATTGAAGTAGGGCAGCACCACAAGTCTTCATGCTGTGCTTCCCTACACCATTATGAAAGGGCGGGAATGCACAGTATTTATGATGTAAGAAGCATTCCTGTCCTTTTCCATCTGCTGTGGCACACAATTTTCTGGCTAGCACGAATGTAGGTACCCTTTTACCATGGTGCAAGGGGGCCTCTGCTTCATGCAGGATTGTTTTTGTGCTGGAAGGGATAACTTTCCACACAAAAACAATCCCGAGAGGCTTTTTACTTTTTCTGTGTGCCCTGCACAATGCAGCACACATGGAAAGCAGGAAAAAGGTGAAGTACAAATATTTCTCCTTGTTACGCCTGCTCTGGGGAGGTGTACATATTTGGGGCAGCATCAATATCCATTGGTTGTGAGTGGGAAAACCCACATCAATGCTCTTGGAATGCTTCCTGGATGTGGAGTAAGGCAAGGCAGAGACTTGCGCTGCTTTGTCTTATTCCATATCTATGAGGCCATTCACAGGCACGCTCATAGATATTTCTTCACCTCATAGGTGTGATTGAAGTGCTTGCACCTCTGCTGTATCAAAAAATTTTACTCAACGACGGTGGAGCCCGCTTGTAAGTGAGACCCTGAGTCTTCTGCACGAGGCTTAAAACTGCTTCTCAAAAATCATCATGAAGCTTGAAATTCCTCAGAAGTGCCATTTCAGATTGTGACCACTGAACTAGTGGAGGTGACACTGGGATGTGTTATGGTCAAGGTAAAACACGGCAGATGAAGCCCTCTACATGAAGTTCAGGACCACCACCCAGAGATTAACAGGAAGTCTGTGGTGCCTCAGCACTGGGTCTTGGGACCCACATAACAACCACCACCCAGAGATTAACAGGAAGTCTGTGGTGCCTCAGCACTGGGTCGTGGGACCCACATAACACCCAAGGTTTCAGATTGCTTATGATTTGCATTTTCATAATTTCAGTGTAGTCATGAGAGACATTCAGTGACTAAGAGTGACACATTTTTGTGAGCAAAACCAAGCAATGTACATGAGAGAAAAATATAAATATCAGAAATTATACCCATTTGAGCAATGAGCATGTCTCAGAAGATCTTAAAACTGTTGCAAAGCATCAGAAATGGAAAGGTGCTAACATAGTGCCCCACTGTCATTTTTTCAAAAGACTCAACTTAGGCTAATGATGACATGCTCTAAGTTAGTAAATTAAATTTCGGATCATTGGAGAAGATCCTAGCTGCCAAGTTTGTTTGCATATGTGTGATTTTTCCTTGTGTGTACTTTGATGGTTTGGGGCACTTTAGTGCCTTACAAGTGAACCTTTAAGTGATACTTTTATGCATGTAAAACTACAAAGATATGCCTATTTAGTTATATTAATTTCAGATATATTAGTCTTCTGGTTATAAAGCCCCTGTGCTACTGGATTTCCCGTGCTTCTGGACTGCAGTTATTGTTTCTGCTTTAATGTAATTTTCTAGATATGATCCCAGCTGTGTGTAATGTGTGCCAGAGTCTTATAGCTTGTCAGGAGCTCACAAACATTTCCAGTGAAAAGTAAGTGGAAAGCATGACTCCTGGACATGTACAGCTTTGAAGCCTGGAGCCCTTCATGGTGAGATGCTTCTAAGAGCAGCCACAACCCAAGGTGCAGCATCTCACTGAGGCTTTACTGCCTCTGAGAGCTCTTAATATCCAGAAAAGCTGTCTTTTTACTTATGGAAACTTTAGTGATAGGATAGAGTCTTCATTGCACTTTAGTGATGAGAGAAGGCTCCAACCACTAAACACCCCTGACAGCTTTGTATAGCTGAAAGTAGTGCTGTCTTGCTTCATCTGTGATACTGCAAGTACACTTCTTCTGCAGAGTTGTCAAATGAGGTTAAGCTGTGAAGTCTCCAATGGGGTAAGGTGGCAGAGCAGAGCAGAACAGGTGTATTTTATGTGATATCACTTCCAAAAGATGTTATTGGATGAAAGTTCATCTCCCCTTTTGGGGGAAATTGGCTCATTTGAATGTAACTTTAAGTCCACTACTTTTGACTGCCTAAAGCCTGTTGCCTTGAAGAGTTAGGCAGCAGCTCCAGTCTCATCTAAGAATTGGCCATACAGCGACAGTAGTAATCCAAAGGGGTAATGTGTGCTCTCCCACAACACACCAAATTCCTGCTAGTCACAGTGGAAACAAAAATACTACTGTTTCTTTCTTGTAAATCTAATGAGTGTTGTTGAACAATTTCTATTGTGTTTTTTTTTTAAATAAAACTTAAGATATGCATTAGACTTGCACATTTATTATAAAGGAATGGTAAAGTGATCAACACTGGAGAGCAAAACTCTTAAACTTAAACACTACTTTGATTAAAAGACAGCTGAATTTTAAACTAATAATGAATAAAATCATGACCCCACCTAAAATCCATGGAAAATGTGGTTCTGCAATGTATGTTTTGTGGAAATAAATATTTTTATTGGGTAATGTGTAAAAGATTAATTTTGCATATGGGGAAAAATAACGCAGAAGAAACCGAGTGAGTCATCTGTTTTAAACGTTTAGAGGAGCTGATGAATGCCAATAAAAATTATATGCATGCTATGTTTATTTAACTATTTTGTGCTACAATGGTACCTAGGGAGGTAGGGATAGGAAGTAACAAATGAATACAGACCCAATCAGTGCTGTATTGGTTAACTTATCCAGCTGGACAGAGTTTCAATATTTAATTTATCAGCAAGTTTTTTGGATTTAAACAAACATCCTACTACACAAACATACAAACATAAAATAGGGAGAACATTTAAGCGAGGCTCAGGCAACGGTTACGGTTTGTTTTGACAAGTAGTATGAATTTTAAGAAACAAATCGCAAGTAACGTCTCTACACAGTTAATAACTACATCACATATAGTGCATGAGGCGTTTTAAGGTGTCGACGACGTTTCGATCCAAGTGAGCAATGGATGGATCATCTTCAGGACATTATATTAGCTGCCGGTATATAAGTGCCTAAGATAGCTGTAAATTAGACATAGGTCAAGAGCAGGGAGGAAGAAGCCATAAGGAGAAAATTTGGTGGGTGTATATCAACGGTATACAGCCTCGAGAGAACACAAGCTAGTGTGAAAAAAAAAAATTGCTTCAAAGAATTATCGAGACCCATTGGTAAAAACAGTGGTAATAATGAATCACGTGGTGCAGTGAGAAGGAGTAAGTGACTGAGTGAGATAATAAGTCTTGGAGTTAGCGTGACTGCATACATTTAACGCTTGGTCAAACAATCGTGTCATGTCGATAAGGTATCAATACATTCAGCAGTATGAGCTATTATGGTAGTAAACTAGCATTTTAATAAACAAGAAAATTGCGGCTCAGTGGATACATGGAGGAGAAAAAGAGAGAAATTGATCAAGAACGTCGCAGTGAGTGAGGAGAAAGGTTCTGTTGCGGGTAATAGACCATATTTAAGCATAAAAACACGGCGCAGTGACTGCGTGATTTAAAAAGGACAAGAGGATGCCGTAGTGAAAAGGTAGGCACTCAAGGATGACCTCCATGCTTGGCAGACAAGGGAATGTAGCACCAAGAGGATAGGGGCTCATAGATAACCGCCGTGTGCAGCGGACGGGGTTGCCGTGGTAGAGGATGAAAGAAGATAGGCACAGAAAGATCCTTACTTGGGGGAGTCCGAAGGGCCTGCCACGAGACTGTGGGTGTGACAACACCAGATGCTGGAATGTCCGGGCTCGGAAGGGGCTCCTACGGGAGTGGTGGAGTACCCAGAATTAGCGGCAGTGAGGAAGCGGGAGTGCGAGGAAGAAAGTGTGTGCGATGATGCTTACCGGCCGTCGCAGATATGCGTTAGTGGCAGATCGAGGATCAAGGGGCACTTCAGGGAGCACTTCAAGAGGGGATGCGTGTAATACGACTTCGCGATGGCAGCGCGATGGCCTTAAAGCAATGGGGGTGTTCGTTTGTAATGGAGAGAGGTCCTGTAGTGTGGCAGATGCACAGGACAGGGACTCACCTCAAGTAAAGAAATTGGAGGGATTCACAGGAGTGGAGCCACAGGCGGGTGCTCGGACGGCGTAATGACCTGGAAGGAATTGACAGGGGGTCAATTCGGCTGTCAGCAACTGGGAATTGAGGAGATAAAAGAGCGCTGTGGAGGTGTGCTTAACAATAGTCAATGAATGCGCCATGCTGCTCAGGGGGTCAGCATCCGGGATAGTGGAGGGAAAGGTGACTGAGGCTCTGCTTCAAGTAGTGAGAGAGGTGCCCTGATAGGTCGGTAGAGTCATGTGATGGAAGTTTATCAGAAAGTGAAAAGGACCTGGGAGATGGAAACGGTGGCCATATTGGAGTGGGGTGAGTGTAGGAAGACTTGAATTGAGTGCGATGAAGAAAGGGTGAAGGCGGGTGGGAGGACAGAAAAGAAGAATGGGTGACATTATTCCGTGACAAAGTAATAATGGCTAAAAACCTTTTCAACAAAATTGTAGGCTAAAAAAATCTATGAAACAGAATTACATGAAAAAATCTGCAGACCAGATTAGCAGGTAGCCTCTGAGTTTTCTTGTTGGCTAGTTTGGCAATAGCATAGGACTCCACTCCATGTGTCTTCGAGATTGTGTCGGTTGACGCACTTGATGAGGACTGGCATGGTGGCCTTGCCAGCCGTGTGGTGAATCTGGACAATGATGGGTGACGACTTGCCTTGATGGATGCAGGCATCTAGTCGGGAGTCGATCACCTGAGGCAGGGAGTAGCCAGGTACCTCCATGTTCTCTGGGGAGGCATTGGCATTTGTGAACTTGTGCTTCTTGGGCTGTTGGGACTTTGATGACGGAGAAGTGATGAACACGCTGAGGAACGTAAGGCTTGAGACTCGGTTAACGCAGGCTGTGCGGCTTACTCTCGGACTCCCGCTGTGCGGCTGCCAGTTCCTTCTCGGGCTATCATCCTCTTCCCTTGCTGTCGCTGTGTCAGGACTCACGCCTGTTGTGGCTTGGGTTCTCTTCATCGTCCGGCCCTGCCAATCGTGACTTCCCCTTCTGGCCTCAGTTGGTTGTCCGATACTTGGTGCGGACCCTCCTGTCACACTTCCACGTTTCTTGCTGAGTGGGGTGTCATGCACACGGCACTGATGACATCGCTGCCATTGGGTTTGGACGACAGGTGGTAACGATTAACTAGGAGTTGAAGCTTCTGGATGGACGTCGTAGCCACAGGATTGCCTCTTCTGGATCTTCTCTTGCACCTCTGGCATTTGCGGTCAGGTGCAGGGATGCTCAACTCCAACTGTCGACACTCGGGGCAAGACGGCCTCACTGTGAAGCGATGGGAGCAACGCGGTTTGCGCTTGCTGCGGCTTACGTGTGGTTCTCCCTTGGTGCTGTCGCCAGGGCCGTCGGTCTACCTTAGTGGCTGTCTGGTGTCTCTGGAGGTGTTCTTGGCTTGTGGTGCTTCGAGTCCTCGTGCTTCTCCTCTCTTGGTCTGACATGCCTGCGTTTGTCCAGCTCTTCGGTGTGGCACGATCTCCACTCTTCTTCTGCATCTCCTCCGGGTGCAGTGACATGCACCGTGTTCTAACAAGACCAACGGGCCTATTAACTTCAATGGCCTCCGGACCATACAGGCAAAACTTCAGTCGCGTTTCTCGGCTGCATAGCAAGCAGCCATTCATCTTGGATGCCCCTTCTTCAGGCAGCTTCTCAATGCTCCAACTCCGGGTGTTCCCTCTCCAGGTAATAGCTTCCACGGGCAGTGGCGATGTGTCCAAAGACTCTTACTCTGGGTGTTCCCTCTCCAGGGACTGGCTTCCCCGGGCAGTGGTGAACTGTTCACTCGTAGCGTGCGACTCTCCTCTCGTCAGCCTAGGGTCGCTGATGACTGCTGCATGAGGCATTGTGAGGGAGGACACTGTGCTGCATTTGGCCTCTTCCGGGCACCGTTGCTGTTGTGGAGATGTATGGGATCTCCCTGCTGGTTCCAGCAATGCTTTTTCATTTTGGAGAGATCTCTTTTACTCCTGGGCATCTGCCCATGTCGATGCGCTTCTAGGTCTATGTGGGCGCCCTCTTCTAGCACCTCGCGTGCCTGCTGGTCCTCACTGCGGCGTTAGTCGTTCACCGCTAGGGGTTTGTGGGGCGCTCTTGGGGTGGTGTTGGGCCACCTCTGATGGCGTGCTTTCTGCACCAGCATCTCTTTTGGCAGGGATGGTCCCCTTGAGACTTTGGTGTCTTGTGGACCCTCTATCCTTGCTAGTGGTAGCGGTCGTTGGCATTTCTGCTTGTGTTTAGCTCGGAGTTTCTAGTGCCTCCCTGCGGGATTTGTCAGTCTGTTCCCATACTTTGCAGAAGTGGTAGCCAGTACCGCCTGGGTGGCCTAGTCAACTTGAAGCCTGTCTAGGCAGATTTAGCTGTGGGCTCTGTTGGTGCTCTTGCATGTCTCTGCCCTCTTGGTAAGGCCACACCTAGGTAAGCTAGTGCATCGCCTGATGTCTGGCATGCCTGTGCTTCCACTTTGGTACTTGACTGGGGCAGCTCTCTAAGTAGAGGTTGCTTTGAAGTTTCTTGCCTCTCATTAGGGGCTCAATCGCTTCACTTCAGCCTGCTGGATAGTCCTCAGGGTGCATGCTAATGGCCAGCAGCCTCTGGATTGCAGTATTGTGGGGCTGTGCTGCGTCCTATACACTAGAGTCACGGTGGCTGCGTCTTGCGTTAGTGCCTTGTCACAGGCTGTGACCTTAGCTTCTCGATGGCTGTTGACCCTCCACACACAGGGCACTGCTGGCCCCTTTTATTCCAGCGCCTGCCCCTCTGTCACTCAGGAACTTGACTTGTGAGCTGTCTGGGTAGGGTTTATGTCCGATTCTGCGTTGGAGCCTACTGCAGCTGACGTGTTTTCAGCTCTTAGTTGCTCCAGTCAGGAATAAATGCAGCTGCCAATCTCTCATTGTTATAGGTGTCTCCCAGCATTAATAATGTTTTCTGTTAAGTTAGTTTGCACTGCATGGGCCGCACTTGTGTTCCGGCACTGTGACATCATTTAGAACATTCAGCCTTTATGTCAGCTACGTCATTGGAATGTCATAATTCTTCTTGCCTTATGCCCTTGCTGCATGCAGCCTGTCTCTTGGCTGCTCATGGGCCTCTTTATTGAATAAACTTCCTAAGTTATATTTCTTCGTGTCATCATTGGTCCTATATGACACTTCACTCATCTATGAAACAGAATTACATGAAAAAATCTGCAGACCAGATTAGCAGGTAGCCTCTGAGTTTTCTTGTTGGCTAGTTTGGCAATAGCATAGGACTCCACTCCATGTGTCTTCGAGATTGTGTCGGTTGACGCACTTGATGAGGACTGGCATGGTGGCCTTGCCAGCCGTGTGGTGAATCTGGACAATGATGGGTGACGACTTGCCTTGATGGATGCAGGCATCTAGTCGGGAGTCGATCACCTGAGGCAGGGAGTAGCCAGGTACCTCCATGTTCTCTGGGGAGGCATTGGCATTTGTGAACTTGTGCTTCTTGGGCTGTTGGGACTTTGATGACGGAGAAGTGATGAACACGCTGAGGAACGTAAGGCTTGAGACTCGGTTAACGCAGGCTGTGCGGCTTACTCTCGGACTCCCGCTGTGCGGCTGCCAGTTCCTTCTCGGGCTATCATCCTCTTCCCTTGCTGTCGCTGTGTCAGGACTCACGCCTGTTGTGGCTTGGGTTCTCTTCATCGTCCGGCCCTGCCAATCGTGACTTCCCCTTCTGGCCTCAGTTGGTTGTCCGATACTTGGTGCGGACCCTCCTGTCACACTTCCACGTTTCTTGCTGAGTGGGGTGTCATGCACACGGCACTGATGACATCGCTGCCATTGGGTTTGGACGACAGGTGGTAACGATTAACTAGGAGTTGAAGCTTCTGGATGGACGTCGTAGCCACAGGATTGCCTCTTCTGGATCTTCTCTTGCACCTCTGGCATTTGCGGTCAGGTGCAGGGATGCTCAACTCCAACTGTCGACACTCGGGGCAAGACGGCCTCACTGTGAAGCGATGGGAGCAACGCGGTTTGCGCTTGCTGCGGCTTACGTGTGGTTCTCCCTTGGTGCTGTCGCCAGGGCCGTCGGTCTACCTTAGTGGCTGTCTGGTGTCTCTGGAGGTGTTCTTGGCTTGTGGTGCTTCGAGTCCTCGTGCTTCTCCTCTCTTGGTCTGACATGCCTGCGTTTGTCCAGCTCTTCGGTGTGGCACGATCTCCACTCTTCTTCTGCATCTCCTCCGGGTGCAGTGACATGCACCGTGTTCTAACAAGACCAACGGGCCTATTAACTTCAATGGCCTCCGGACCATACAGGCAAAACTTCAGTCGCGTTTCTCGGCTGCATAGCAAGCAGCCATTCATCTTGGATGCCCCTTCTTCAGGCAGCTTCTCAATGCTCCAACTCCGGGTGTTCCCTCTCCAGGTAATAGCTTCCACGGGCAGTGGCGATGTGTCCAAAGACTCTTACTCTGGGTGTTCCCTCTCCAGGGACTGGCTTCCCCGGGCAGTGGTGAACTGTTCACTCGTAGCGTGCGACTCTCCTCTCGTCAGCCTAGGGTCGCTGATGACTGCTGCATGAGGCATTGTGAGGGAGGACACTGTGCTGCATTTGGCCTCTTCCGGGCACCGTTGCTGTTGTGGAGATGTATGGGATCTCCCTGCTGGTTCCAGCAATGCTTTTTCATTTTGGAGAGATCTCTTTTACTCCTGGGCATCTGCCCATGTCGATGCGCTTCTAGGTCTATGTGGGCGCCCTCTTCTAGCACCTCGCGTGCCTGCTGGTCCTCACTGCGGCGTTAGTCGTTCACCGCTAGGGGTTTGTGGGGCGCTCTTGGGGTGGTGTTGGGCCACCTCTGATGGCGTGCTTTCTGCACCAGCATCTCTTTTGGCAGGGATGGTCCCCTTGAGACTTTGGTGTCTTGTGGACCCTCTATCCTTGCTAGTGGTAGCGGTCGTTGGCATTTCTGCTTGTGTTTAGCTCGGAGTTTCTAGTGCCTCCCTGCGGGATTTGTCAGTCTGTTCCCATACTTTGCAGAAGTGGTAGCCAGTACCGCCTGGGTGGCCTAGTCAACTTGAAGCCTGTCTAGGCAGATTTAGCTGTGGGCTCTGTTGGTGCTCTTGCATGTCTCTGCCCTCTTGGTAAGGCCACACCTAGGTAAGCTAGTGCATCGCCTGATGTCTGGCATGCCTGTGCTTCCACTTTGGTACTTGACTGGGGCAGCTCTCTAAGTAGAGGTTGCTTTTAAGTTTCTTGCCTCTCATTAGGGGCTCAATCGCTTCACTTCAGCCTGCTGGATAGTCCTCAGGGTGCATGCTAATGGCCAGCAGCCTCTGGATTGCAGTATTGTGGGGCTGTGCTGCGTCCTATACACTAGAGTCACGGTGGCTGCGTCTTGCGTTAGTGCCTTGTCACAGGCTGTGACCTTAGCTTCTCGATGGCTGTTGACCCTCCACACACAGGGCACTGCTGGCCCCTTTTATTCCAGCGCCTGCCCCTCTGTCACTCAGGAACTTGACTTGTGAGCTGTCTGGGTAGGGTTTATGTCCGATTCTGCGTTGGAGCCTACTGCAGCTGACGTGTTTTCAGCTCTTAGTTGCTCCAGTCAGGAATAAATGCAGCTGCCAATCTCTCATTGTTATAGGTGTCTCCCAGCATTAATAATGTTTTCTGTTAAGTTAGTTTGCACTGCATGGGCCGCACTTGTGTTCCGGCACTGTGACATCATTTAGAACATTCAGCCTTTATGTCAGCTACGTCATTGGAATGTCATAATTCTTCTTGCCTTATGCCCTTGCTGCATGCAGCCTGTCTCTTGGCTGCTCATGGGCCTCTTTATTGAATAAACTTCCTAAGTTATATTTCTTCGTGTCATCATTGGTCCTATATGACACTTCACTCATCTCGCTCTTCCGTGCGTGCACACTGGTGCGTCAGGCAGGTGCCCGTGTCACACAGCTCTCAAGCTTCCCGGTTGCGCCGCTAGGTGCTCTGGATGGCCGCTGGAGGGGCTGAGGCAGTGAAAACAGCTTTGTTCTGGGCAGGTTGCCGTGCAGTGCAGGACCAGCAGGCGGCGCTGTGCCTGCTTCCTGGCTGCAGTGCTCGTCTCTCTGATCACGGGCGTGATGTCGGAGTCAGGCGGGCCTTTTCATTTGCAGGCCGCCTCTGGGTGCATGGTGCAGTACTGGCCGTTCACTCTCTGAGCCATTTCCCGCAGGACCGTCACTGCTTGAGGCCAGACTCCGGAAGACATCGCCTCCTCTACAGTTTCTCTCCATGGAGCAGTAAACGTCGGGTGGACGGCTTCCAGGCACCAGACCAGCTAATGGGGCACGGACCTGTTCTCGGCGCTGCCTCTCACACTTTCACCACCTCCCAGGCGCACATGTGGCAGTTCTATATGGCGGCACAGCGTTTACATGCGGGGCGATTCTTGCCCTATCTCCAGCGCTATAGTTGCTCTCGGGCACCGGTGGTGATTGACACTCTTCTGCGGCGGGCGGCACACCGTTTGCATGCAGGGCAATTCTTGCCCTACCTCCAGCGCTATAGTTGCTCTCGGGCACCGGTGGTGATTGACTCTCTTCTGCGGTGGGCTTTACAGGGGCGTGCACTCCGCCGGGTGGCCCACCAGAGCCAAAGGAGGTAGGAGACAGCCAGGCGGCACTCCTAGACCGTGTCGGGCTCGAGCCTCAGCGCAGTGGGGATCTCTTATCCCGGGCGCATTTCCTCCCCATGAGGAACGACAAAGCGCCTTGCAGCAGGCACACAACGTCAGACCCGCCTCGTCGCCATTGTTGTGTTGGGCCTTAGGCCCACATGGTAGCAATTACTGACACAAATACCATGGGATGTGGTACTGTAAACTGGCCATGAGCACGTGCACTCCGGCCCTTTTATTAACCAGGTAACGTCTAAGCCTTGGCAAAGCACTACGCTACGCTCGCGTAGTTTGCGAAGTTTGCGCTACTTCGCACTACGCGAATTGCACGTAGCACAGTGCAAACATGCGTAGCGTAGCTTTGCGTAGGGCAGCGGTCATTTTTTGCTTGCTCGCGGTCCTCAACATCAAGTTGGCGACCGCGAACAAGCAAAATGACATCCCGGCGAGACTTTTTCCTTGTTCGCGATCAGCAACATCAAGTTGCTGATCGCGAGCGTGGAAAATAAACATCCTGGCGAGATTCTCAACGCGAGGAGGTCAGGTTTCTCATTGCGAGTGGTCGCGTATGCTCGCGACCGCTCGCAATGAGAAACTACCAGTCCGCGTTGAGAAAGCTGCCGCTCGAGTAAAAATCTACTCGAGCGGCAGGAAACTACAGCTCGCACTGTGCAAGATGCCGTTTTCAATGATTGCACAGTGCCAGATGTTTGTCCGCACTGTGCAATCATTGAAAACGGCATCTTGCACAGTGCGAACAGGGTGCTACGCAGTTCACGAAGTGCTACGCGTAGCTCGCGTAGTGCGAATTGCACTTTGCGTAGCTTCGCGTAGTGCTACTTCGCGAACTACGCCCAGGGTTAGTCATGTCACTCGTGACACCGGTGGTGAATGGGTGTGGGGTGTGTGTGTTCACTCCCATAGGGGAGTGGCTACTGACTCTGTGCCTGTCGAGGCACTAGAACGTGTCTCAGAGGACACAACAGTATACTCTCCCCCGGGGACAGGCACATACTGCCAGTGTGACAGGGATCAAGAGTTACCCCGAGCTGTCAGAAGAAACAGCGGTTCAGGAGACACTGAATCGACGAAGGGATGCCGAAGCAGACAGACAACAACCCGGAAGTGAGGGTAAGTGACCCAGAAGAGGATGGCTCTTTCTTGAAGCAGGAACGTGAAGCATCTCCGCTCGGGATCAGAGAGCCTTTGACTTCCCAGGCCGGTTCCTGTGCAGGCGCGCTACTGGGAGATGGCCATTTTTGTAGTTTGCCGGGCATGCGACCAGCAAGCATGACAGGTAACGTTCCGTCCCTGCTGCAGTCTACAGCAGGGGCAGAGCTGCGCAGGTTTAAAAGCACCCTTTTGGATGGAAGGAGTGCTTCGCGTTCTAGCCCTAGCAAGCATTCCATTCACGTCCAAGGGCACGCACCTGCTTCTGGGTCAATCCTGCGGTCAACTGACTCCTCTGGCCAAGTTCTTCGGTCGGCGGTCACAGTTTTTGTACGGCATTTTTGGCGGGGATTCAGCCTGGTCACAGCTGTTCACACAGCATTCTTGCCGGGGGATTCAGCCTGAAAGACACAAATAAAGAGTCACAGTACTAAGGCGGTAACACGCTTGAACTTCAATTTACCATTACCAAAACAAAAAAGCTACCTGGAGTTTCTCTAAGCAAATACTTATTTTATTGGATATCCATAGCTGAAATGGGCATCTGCTTTCCATTGGTTGTGTAATTCCTGGCTGTACTGAAGCATAGCAGTAAGTGTTCTGGTTCCTGATTTAAGGAGATAAGAAATTCCATCAGCCAGCACACTTTTGCATTTTTTTCTTTGTTACTAATTACTCAGGCCTTACATTGGGGTTGATGATTAGGCTACCATTTTTTGGGCTATATTTCTTTTTTCTCTATTCTTAGCAATGGTAAGCACATGACGTACTACATTTACATTGCATAAAAGGAACACTGTACACATGGTAATTCTACCTGTTTTACTATTCATTTTTTTCAAATGCAGAATTAATTGCTGACTCCTGAAACCCTTCTTCTTGACACTAGTGGAAGGGGGAATGACCCAGGTAGATAACATTGACATAGATTCAGTTGATGTTTACACCCTTGTTCCACGTTACCCTGAGTTTAGTCTTATTTCCAGTTCTTACTTACAGGATCACAGATCTTTCCAGTGATGAATCCTTTCTGCCCAGGTCATGCTGAGGGACCCTCTTCATTTTTTCTGGCCCTTGTTTCCCCTTTTCCCCCTGTACACTGGTCTCTCTTTGACCTTGTTGGGCGGTCTATGTGATAGTGGGACGTAGGGACCTGCTCTTCATTCTCTTGCCTCTCGTTCCATGGAAACTTTAGGTGAGCCCTGATAATTGAAGCATGGCCACTCCAGCAGTGGCCACAGTCTGGGTCGGGTCGTCGCGGTCGTCACATGAACTGTCTGCTCACACCGTGGATGACCGGGCATGCCTATGGGTGTGTGTAGTCAGTGTCTGTTGAAAGAAACCATTGGCCAGAGCAAATCATTCAGTCACTGATTCACTTGAGTCCTCATGTGACATAAGTGAATCTGAATGCGGTCCACGGATGAAGTTGTTACACTGTAGCTCTAAATCTAGCCAAGATCAAACTGAACTAGCCCCCAAGCCTGACACAGGCAGGCTGGACAGTGTGCTGCCAGCTTTCTGTCAGTGGTGCTAATTAGCAGCTAGTGCTCAGCTTGACAGCTGAGGAGGCACTATAAATGCATGACAATGCATTTCAGTGAGGTGATGGGGACCACCACACTGAAAAGCGTTAGTTTAACCCCTGATGCTTGGTACTTGGCAGGGCTGGATCTAATTCAGGAGCAGTGTCCTGATGGTGGTCCTATCCAAAGGTGAGCAGAAATACCTTCATGAAACACGTTTATCTATGAGGATTGGGCATTAAGACAACCAGTTGCAGCCCACAGGACTGTGACTTCTCTCCTGCACAGTCTGCCTAGGCAATTTCCACCATAGACTATCAGCTGATAATTTATTGTGTAAACCACTTTGAAAATAATACTCTCCTGAGAGAATTAATACAATTTAACCACCAGTGGGCAGCAACTCACTATTTATTCCTTGCTCTTCCGTTTGTGAAGAACCACTCTTGACTGTGGGTAACCGTTTTGGTAGAGTCAATAGGGGCTTACATGTGTGATGCAAACCTCTAAGTAAGCATACCAAGAAGAAATATCTTTATTTCTCCTTGTTACTTCCTCTTTCTATGTGTGGTGCATCCTGCAGCACACATAGCATTCTGCAGCACACGTAGAAAGAGGAATATGCCTCACAGGATTGTTTTTGTGCAGGAAGGTGCAAGGGTGCCTGCGCTAGGTTGTCAAATGGGGTGCCAGTGCAAGCGAAAGGAGAGAAATGTGCCATATTGTCCTGAATATGGTGCATTCCTGCCCTTTCGCTGTCACGGAGCGCAGCACGGTGACGCTGCGCTGCACTGCATGACTTTCTCACATATGAAGCCCATTGTGTTTACAATACAACAACATTTGGCTTTGCTATTCTCTAGATATTAGGTGCATGTAGAGACTCTCCACAAGTCCCTAATATTGTAATAACAAGGAACTCTAACCCATCTCCCCTCCCCTAAACAGTATCCACCTACCAAATGCTCTAAAACCACCTTCCCTTCTTTTACAGGTGAAACATCACACAGCTCAACATGACATCCTCTTAATTCTTATTCTGTGTGTATTCCTTAATCTTATATCTCCGTTGACTGTCAGCATATTTTGTGCATTGTCCAGAAACTGGAAACTTTCCCATTCACAATGCACTCTAAATTAGGTCCATAACCATTCCCGAAAGCATAACTCATTACAAGATATCTTTGCGCTGTCAGTATACAAAAGAGATTATAGATAAACCTTTATTAAAGAGATTTCAAAACTTAGTACAGAGTAGCAAAGCGAGGAGGGAAGGAAAAGTGGGTTATAATACATGGGATTCTAAAATCGCTGGATAAAACCTGTCTTTAATGTCTTTATAATAGGCGAGTAGTGACGTACCCAGTCACCTTTTATAAAGAATTTCGGCTGACGTTCAGATGTTAGGTTACAGAGCATAATTAAAATAGCTGTTCCTAGTTTACAGTGACAAGCAGAAAGGACATATTTATAGCAAAATCTCACTTGATACAAACAGATTCTAATACCTTTTTACAAAACATATCATCAAGCTTTTTGATTTGTTTATTGCTGTACTAGAAATTCCATTTTTATTCTTCATATTGACAAACATTTTCTTTCTTTCATATGAAAGAGCTATTCAGAATCAGAATCAGAAACAGCTTTATTCGATTTTAAAAACAAAACCATAAAAGCACACATATGTTACATTTCATTCAAAGAAGCAAACTTTGAGAGTTAAAAAATATCAACATTTTAAAAATAATCTAATTCATGGAGATCCTGAATCTAATAATGGTTTTTAGGAACATTGAGACCGAAGAAATAAGAAATTCATCATCTAACATTTGTAATCTGATCAAAGCCACTCTACATTGTCTCAACCCTAACTTTTTTAAGACGGGTCGAAGAATACTTTTTCTAGGTTCTGAATAAAATTTACAAAAAAGAATACAGTGGAGGGAAGATTGAACAGAAACCTGATCACAGGGACAAGGAATAAGTTCCTTGAGCCAACAATTCTTCTCAGGAAAAGTGACCAGTCTAAAAAAGATGTCAGCCCTAAAGCGAGACAACAACATACGAGAATAGCAGCTGGGGACTAGTTTCAAATATGGTTGGATACATTGGTTATTAATAAGTAGATGATTGGCCATAACAGAGCTCTTGCATTTCTCTGACAACCAGCGTTGCTCTGAGAGGAAATGCAGGCAGGTTTGCTTGAGCTTCTTCCTTGAAAAATTCATCATGCTATCTGGAGAGTCAAAGAACTCCGGGTGGCCCAACTCCATAAAGAAGTTCCTTAGGTAATTAAAACATGAAATTTTCAGGGCTCCATCCAGGCCTAGACAATCCTTAATTATATCCCTGTTCAGGCCAGTCTCAGTTCCAGACCATACTTTATGCCACAGCAAGATGGGCTCCAGTTTGATAAGATCTACAATGTATGGCACGCCCAGCTCTTGATGACAGGCATAAGAAGAAGTGGACCCCGGCACAGCCAGTAAATACCGCAAAAAAGCATTCTGACAGATCTGAATCTGAATACTTGGGGTGTTCACTATCCCCCAAATTCCTGCGCCATATATTGCTATTGATACACACTTAGACCTATAAATATCAAGCAAGACTGGTACCGGGCGGCCTCCAACCTTGTTTGAGAAATGTTTAACCGCCCCAATTGCTCGCGAGAAAGCTAGCTTTCGGGATTCACCTGCTGCTGTCCAAGTTCCCTTTTTGTCAAAAGTTATACCTAAATACGCAAAAGTATTAACAGTCTCGATTTTCGTGTTAGATAAAAATGAATTACAACTAAGATTCTTCTTTTTTGTGCAGCACATGTTGAAGGTTTTGCTTATGTTAATCTTTAGGCCTCTACTACCCATATAATCTGAAAAGCTAGTAATCGATCTCTGGAGACCGATTTGGGTCCGGGCCATGATTACAGCATCGTCTGCATATAAAAGAATGGGGATATAGGAGTTACCAATTTTGGGATAATCCTGCTTATCTTCCAAGAGGTGAGACGCGACCGAATTAATATATAAATTAAATAAAAAAGGTGCTAAAATGCAGCCTTGTCTCACGCCCTTTTCTATGGGAAATTTGGAAGTGCAGTCCCCCTTGTCCCCGTAGCGTACCCTTGCGCCTGCCTCCCGATATAATTCTCTAATGAATATTAGGAGGTTTGGGTCTACTCCCATATCCTGCATGGTTAGCCAAAGTTTGTTGTGATTAATGCAGTCGAAGGCCGAACTTAAGTCCACAAATGTTAGAAATAAGTTCTCTTTTTTCGCCTCGACGTATTTGGCTACTAGGAGTGCTAGGTTCAAACCTTGCTCTATTGTTCCTAGGCCTTCCCTAAAACCATATTGAAATTGGGAGAGAGTACCTGTATCATTCACCCATATTTGCAATTTGTTAAGTATGACTCTCCCCGCGATCTTCATGAGTGAGTCAAGTAAGGAGATCGGTCTATAGCATTTCGGTAAACTGCGATCTCCTTTCTTGAAGATAGGTACCACGATGGCTTCCTGCCAAGTCTTTGGGAAGCCCGTTTTAGTAAAGCTGTTAAGGACATTGGTTAACAGTGGGGCCCATAACTTACTGTTAGCCTTAAAAACGTCTACGGGAATTCCATCCGGACCCGGGGCCTTTCCCGCTGGGCTCTTGTTGATGGCTATCAGAACTTCCTCCATAGTAAAATCAACATTTATTGGGTAGGGTATTACATCCTGATTACCTGAGTTTAACCCCCTTACTGTCTCAACCTGAAAGTCCTCTGTGTAAAGCTCCCGAAAGAAAGTCACCGAATCCTCTTCCGAGATAGCTGTTACAATAGAGTCTGCTGAATCATTGGAAAAAAAAGGAGCATTCACCGCTTTCCAAAAAGCGGTATTATTTTTAGAATTACAGGTTTCCCGAAGAGTGCTCCAGGCTTCCTGTTTGATTTGTTTTTTCCTTTTTTTAACTGCCTGTTGGTAAGCAAGTCTGGCTGATCTGACTTCAACCATTACCCTGGGATCTCTTTTTAGTTGTTCCATTAAATGAGCATGGGTCTTGCTACACTCTCTATCAAACCATCTCTTGGTTTTGTTTGCCCCAGAATTCAGTGGTCTCGTGAGTAGCTTTTTAATTTCCTCTGAGATACTAAGGAATGCATTATTGACTTTAAGAGGCTCAACGTGCTCTGTGAGACAGGTATTGAATTCCTCTTCCTTGGAACGAATTAAGTTTCCTAGGAAGGCCACTGGTTCCACTTTGTCCCATTTTAGGGTATAACCGTTCTTCCTTACGAGTTCTGGTCTAAAATCGTAAAGGGTCTGAATCGCAGTAACAGTGTTGTTTTTACCCGTCATTATGGTAAGGGACATACTAAGCGGTAAGTGATCACTCATTGCTACCTCGCATGTTTCAAACGCAAGGATATATTGAAAGTAACGTTTGGATATTAGCATAAAGTCAATTGTTGATTTGCAGCCCCGTCCAATGAATGTAGGGCTAAACGGGACTAATGGAGAGCATAGTTCATTCACAAAGCCCAGGTCCAGGGAGAAAAGTATATCGTTGAGGTGTTTTCCCAGAAGTGTATGGGAGAAATGTGTCACAGGAACACCATCCATCTCTCCCAAACCACATACATCTTGGTCACTCAATGGGCATAGGAAGTAGTTAAAATCACCCATCCAGATCACACAACTGTCACAAGGTTCTTTTTCATCTATGTTTTTGAGGGTCTCAAGTAATTCTTTAAAGGTCGAGGCCCATAAATCTTTCGGTATATTATTGTAGAAATTTATCAAATTTATGTGTTGTTTGCCCCCCAGCGTTATATGCAAGATCTGGTAGAAATTGGAATCAGAGAAGAAAGAAATCTTAGTTTCTTTTAAACAATTTGAGACGTAAGTGCAAAGGCCTCTTTTATTTCTCCCTCTCGAAGTGTGTATAGCTGGCGTGTGGTAGGTGCGATAACCATTCATATGAATGGGATCGACCGTCCAACATTCCTGAAGGCAAATAATCGAAAACCGTTTTACAAAAGAAACACAGTTTATGTCGCCTAGCCTGGAAGACAGCCCTGCAACATTCCAGGACAAAAATGTGATAGGATGACCTATATCGCCCTCTGACGATAAAGTCACAATAGGAGTTACACCAGGAACCACAATTTCAGAAGATCCGCTGTTCGGCAGTGTGGGATGATCGATTGTCTCATCACCCGCAATGTTAATGGGGATGGTTTCAAAGTTGTTCTCTAAGGAAGTTGGCAATTGTACAGGCCGTGAGTCAGTGAGTGAAGTTAACTTATCACCGGCTGCGACTTCCCCTACATATTCGGCGGCATTAGAATTTAGGGGTAGTCAGTCGACCATATCCAGACAGCTGTACCTGTTTGACAATGGAATGGTCTCCAGCCAACCTTGGCTAAATGTAGGGAACATACCTCTTTCCCGATTAATATATGTTTTTGCCCTCCCAACCTGTTCCCACGTCTTGTTGGTTGGTTGGTAAGGATAAAAGTAATCGAGAGGTAGTGGAATAATGTTTGTATTGGGCAGGAAAGGTTGTGCATGCTGGATATATTTTACGGCTTGAGTGTCCTTAAAATTAACAACTATGCAATCTCCCGGTATGTCTTTACTCCTTCTACCCACCCAGCTGACTCTCCGAACAAATACAATTTTTGTGTGGATATGAGAAGGGAGAGGTCGATTAATGTTGAGCCAATACATTGTTTTGTTCCTCAATTCGAGATAAGACTCATTAGATTTTCCTTCCAAGCCAGGTACTCCCGTCAATATAATAACAAAGGGTGAGGATTCTGGGGGGAGATCTAAGATAGGTAATTTAGGAACAACATCTTGGGCAAAAGCAGTTCCATTTTCTAGTACATTTTTATCTTGCATAATAACATTATTGGTTTTTGTATTAACTTCCAAAGATTTCTGCGGGGGCTTAGCTCCTGTATGTGAGTTTTGGAGGCCACTACTACTTGTTGTATTTTCAATACAGGCTGTGTTTTCACATTTGTCCTGGGATAATCCCATATACCGATCCGTTAGGGGCAAAGACAAGGAGAGAGGAGTTTTCTCTTTTGGGTTACTTGCAGGTTTGGCAAGAAGAGAGTGTTCGTGAAGCTCCCTAAGTAAATCCGTCTTCAGAGATTGATTGTATTCTAGATTAATAGAGGCAGACTGTTCTAGTTTCTTAAGACGCTCCTCTATCTTGGTAAGTCTGTCCAGGATCGGACGGGTTGAGTTTTCAAAAACTTCCATTATTTTGGAATAAAACCCATCATCTAGTTGCCTAGTTAAGTCTGAGGTGACTTCATTCAGGGGATGATCAGCAACGTCCAGAGTAATATTAGGCGCATTTGTTGTGTTTTTATTTTTTGACACTCTGGATTGACTCCCCTTTTTTGCTTGCGGAGCAGCCTTGTGTTTTGGTTTTGCTCCTAAAGTTGAAGCAGTGGAGGAAGAAAGAGAAATAGCCTCAGAGATTGCATGTGATTGTGCACGAGTAGAGACACCTTCAGTTTGATTGTTGACAGCATCAGCCGAGGTAGTTACAGACCTAGTAGACCTTCTGGCATCGCTGCACTTATTACTTTCCAAAGTTAAGTCCGTGCTGAGGTCTACACTTTCAGTCTCACTAGTCAAACAATCAGTTGAAATAAGTTTAGTAATGGTTACCCCAGGTGTAACGGATGAAGCGATTTTCCCTAGGGATGAGCGTTTAGTTGTAAAGGGATCCAGCGATAAACGACGCTCAGTAAGGTCTATCTCTCGTTCTAATATATTTGCAGCTCTAACAATAAAGTTATCCAGAGTCCCTGCCATAGAAGTACCAGCTACGGTACTTTTGATCCTAGACATTTCTCCCACCAATTTCGATATGATGATCACACTCAAATACACTTAATAAGATATAGGGGGGGGGTGGCCCAGCCCAGTGTCTCCAGTCTCAAACGGCCCGCTCTTAGGCCGGTCTTCGCCCCGAGCTTAGTCCCGCTCGCGTCCCGCTGGCGCGCGGGAACGAAGTTATGCAATAAAGACAAAGGGGCGGAAAAGGAGGAGCCGGGAAGAGGAGACAGCTGCGCTCACCGCCAAGCAGCCTGGTCCTCGCAGTCCCGGGTTATGATGGTGATGGTCCGGTAAGTATCTCCCCCAATGCAGCACATGAAGTACTGGGTATTTTAGACCCAGCGGTGCAGGGGCACACACCCTATGACTTCTGGGTTCACCCTGTTCCAGACCTACAGAAACACAGAGTCTTCTGGGTGAAGTCAAAGATTCATTTATTGGCTGCAGACCAATTACAGTTATCCTAGAAGTACAACAGCGTGTATGTTCTCAGGAGACTGCTGAAAATCATAGGAACGGACTTCTCCTTAAGTACAAAATATCATGCTCCAGGCACACATTCCTTGGTTTACGATATGGTCATATAAAGGTATACATTACAAACGAAAAAGCAGAGTCATGATGACCATCCCACATTCCAGTTCGGCCAGCCCACAATGATTTACACAGCAAGGTTCAGATCCCACGTTTGATGTAAAGAGACCCCCCAATAAACATGAGCATCTCCTGTTTTGGGAAACAAGTCATAAAGCAGGAACAAGCAGGTGTGGAAGAGATTAGCCGGGGGATTGTGTAGAATGAAAGGGCTTTATGATGGGTCAAACCCTGATGCTAATCACAGAGGACGGAGGAAGGGGAGCTCGTGAGACCGGTTTGACCCGGGGCAGCAGAGCCAGCTGCCCAGGTCACAGAGAAGTCAGAGGGAAAGCCCATTTACTGTGAGGCCCGTATTAACTCCATCATAGCCTATGTGAGGGCAATGACAAGATGGCCACTGCTTCCAAAATGGAACCCGCGTAGTGAAGCAGAATAACGTGTACACAGTGCATTCATAGCTAGAACGATATATAAAGCACTCGTACATGCCGCATTTACCATTTGCGGTTCGCTAATACCAAGATAGACAGGGGTAGGGCCCTGTCCCCTACGCGGTCCCGAATATTAAAGTACGACAGACCCTCCTTTTGCCCTTACATAGGCAATCACTATACTCATCTTAATCCGAGTCTAGGTCAATGTTCACGAAGTCATGGAGATGTTGCTGTAGCATCATCCTATTACTTAGCTCGTCCCTCGATACAGGTTTCCTTACACATAAGGTAGTACAGAGACCACATGTCGCGGGAGCACACTGTATACACAGACAGAACAGGAAAAGAATGGCTAAGATCATTCCAACGACCATCAGAACTTTCCAACCCCAGGCAGATATCAATTCCCAGAACCACCCCACCAGTGACCAATCTCCCTTATCCACGTGTATAGCTTCAGATATTTTATGGAGTTTGGAGATGGCTTGATATACTGTTGGAGCATTATCTGGTATGAAAATGCAGCAACTGGATTGGATGACCTTGCATACCCCACCGCGGTCTGCAAGAATAACGTCTAGAACCATGCGGTTCTGCAAAGTCATAAGGCGATCCGCTTGGAGCTCAGCTGTCAGATTACTAAGGGCACCAGCCGTTACATTGACAGTGGATTCAACCACACGAGTCAGCTGTCTCAGGTTCCTACTATTGACCATAGGTCCCCAAAATGGCAGGAAACCCAAGAAGAAGTCTCCTGCTTCCTGACCGGCAGTATCCTCCTTACTAATCACACCTCTCACAACTCTGGTCTTGTGATAGTCAGAGGCAGCAGTAAATGTCGGCGGTAGCAAGTTCGCAATATAACATGTGCCCGAGAAATCAGGGGGCAGCCATGTATATGCTCGGTCATGACAGATGAAATATGTGCCCTTAGCAGCTAGAAACGCAGGGAAAAACTGTGACGGGAAAGTGTACGTTTCGGTACAGTCACTCCTTCCCAGTTGAGCTCTAGGATTCTGACCATTACCCTGTAAGCAGAACCGACCCATGTGGGGTACGACCCAGATTGGAGATGAGATTTTTCGCTGTCTTTCACCCAGACTAATACTATACCCCGTCGCGTTCCATCCTACATAAGGTCTCAACTCTTCTTTGGGAATAGATGAGTATGCATCGATATCCCTACTCATATCGGCAACTCCTTTCATCAAAGCCTTATTATTGGTGATAGGTCTGATGGAACGCGGTTGGCGAGGGGAGTATGTATCTAGAGCATAGAGAAACATAGTTTGGAATGCCCATGACGATCCATTGTAACTGTACGGTAGCACCAGGTAGGGAATACCTTTGTTAATGGTATGTGGCATTAACCCACACACCCAGCAATTGGTCGTATTCATTACTAGTTGGTGCTGGTGCAAGAGTTGGATAAACGAGTTATTTACAAACTCTGATCGTCTGGTTTGTTCGTGCTCAGGCAAAGGGTGAAAAGAGTGAGAGGAGGCAGTAGAAAGAGATATAGGCTGTTGAGTGGGTGCAATGGGCTTTTGAGCGGAGAAAAACACAAATCCTACAATAAACATTATTATACTACACAGCGTAAAAAGGCACAAAAAGACAAAACATTTACTTTTTACAATTCTACACATCCTTGCGTTAAAGTTCATTTCCTCAATCGGTTTCTCCATCTTAAAAAACTCCATCCTCTACTCGGGCCGCTCGCGGTGGATGAGTTTCTTCTGCTAAAGAGTACGCCTGTCAGTCCAGGGAAACGCCCTAGACCAACCAGAACCGTCGATCTAGTGTCTTCGGCCTGTACCCCAAAGTCTTGGCACCGCGACCCTGCGGCAGAACCCGGATGGTGGTTCGAAAAACAAAAATCAAGAAAGTCCTTCAGATGGGGGAGCAAAAATGTCAAAAGGGAAATAATGAGGAAATCTTTATTTGTCCATGGGCCTAGGTCTCAAATTATAGCGGAGACGGCCAGGTGCTGTTTGGTCTTGAAACAAAAGTTCAGGCTCAGTGGTGTCCAGTTGATTTGATGGTGGCACAGCTTCCTGCAGAATATTGTCACTCTCTTGGTCTGAAACTGTGCCTTTTATGCGTGCGTCACTGAATGGTACAAAACGAGGTACAGTGTCTGTCTCAGAGTCGGCGATGCCCTCCTTGACCCACTGGTCATATGGCAGAGGCAAGGGGACTACTTTGCAGTGGGTACCATGAATCCAGTGCTTCTTCCCTTTCACTCGCACTGCTGATCTTGTCGAAAGAAGAACAAGATGAGGGCCGATCCAGCGAGGCTCGTCGTTGCTCTTGCGCTGGAAATTTCGGACTAGCACCCACGTACCAGGGTTGATAGGGTGTCCAGGAGGTTCAGAGGCTTGGGGAAGAGTATCATGTACCTGTTGGTGCAAAACACGCAGTTTAACAGTCAAATCATACAGGTAATCGAGCAGTACTGGATGTTCTATTTCGCTAAATTTTGTAGGTCTTGGCACGCCCCATACATTAGCCGGGCGGCCAAAGACGACCTCGTAAGGGCTAAGTCCCACTCGTGAGTGTATGGTCATTCTGGTGGACAGGAGTGCTAGGGGCAGAGCGTCAGGCCATTTAAGACCGGTGCTCGCCTGGATTTTAGCCAGCTTGAGCTTTAAGGCTCCATTGTAGCGTTCTACTAATCCAGCTGATTGGGGGTGATTTGCAGCGTGGAACTTCTGCTTTATCCCTAGCCCTTCACATACATTCTTCATCACTTTACCCACAAACTCACTTCCGTTATCACACCACACCATTCTTGGCATCCCAAACCTAGGGAAAAACTCCTTCACAAGGGCTTTGGCTGTGGATAGGGCAGTGTTATCTTTCAGAGGATAAGCCTCTATCCATTTTGAGAAAGCACAAACAACCACCAATACATATTTCAGGTTGTTGCATCTTTCCATGTGAATAAAGTCCAGCTGCAAAACTTCAAATGGACATGATGGGGGTGCAAAGTGACCAGCCGGAGTTGGGGTTCCCCTACCAGGGTTGTACTTCAAGCATACTATGCAATTCTTGACCACATTCTCTGCACACTTGGGAATCCCAGCATTCTGCCATACTGGAGCCAACAACTTGCATATACCTTTCGTACTGATATGTGCCATTCCATGTGCCATAGTAACCACTGGAAGCACATATGCGTCAGGCAACAACCATCGCCTATGTTCTGTCAGATCAATCCAACAACCATTCTCATCCAACCTACCCATACTTTCTCTCCACTTGCTTAACTCTTCCTCTGTGGCTTCAGCTTGAAGCGACTTCACACTCTCTATTGTGTTTTCACACATTCCAACATCATTAACCCATCTGGCGGGACCTGCAACATACATTCTAGTCTTCACATTCTGTGCAGTTTCTTTCGCGGTCTCATCAGCAAACGCATTCCCACGTCCAACATCATCTGTGACTTTCCTGTGCGCACTGCATTTCATGATCGCAACTTGCAACGGTAGGGTCAGTGACTCAAGGAGATCATTCACCAACTTGCCATTCTGAATTTTAGCTCCATGCGACGTCAGGAACCCACGCTCCTTCCACAAACGCCCAAAATTATGAGCCACGCCAAAGGCGTACTGGCTATCTGTGTATATGTTCACTCTCATTCCTTCAGACAACACACATGCTCTCGTGAGGGCGATTAATTCTGCTGCTTGGGCCGAATTATGTGGCACTCGTGCAGTTTCCACAACCGTGTGCAAAGTCGTGATAGCATATGCAGCAGTCGTGTCACCATTAGGGAGCTTGAAACATGACCCATCTACCCATAAAGTGCCATCACACTCAGTCAGGGGAGTATCTTTTAGATCCACTCTCCCTTTCGTCTCTTCTTCTGTTCTGAACAGACAGTCATGTTGCTCAATCTCATCTGAGTCTGCTGGAATTGGCAACAATGTAGCTGGATTCAGCGTATTGCATCTTTTTATGTGTATGTGATTAGCTAACAGTGTAAGTTCGTAGCCCGATAATCGTGCACTAGTCAAGTGTTGTGTCTTGGTCCTATTTAATAATGTGTCTACAGCGTGTGGAACCATGACAATCAATGTGTTGTCCATTACCAAACCAGCAGATTGTCGGATAGACATCGCTGCAGCAGCTGTCGCTCTCAGACAGCTTGGCAATGCCCTCGCTACAGGGTCCAAGGTTGATGAAAAATATGCGCATGGGCGCGGTCTGTCTGTGGAAATGTGGATTTTCCTGATCAGTTATGTCCCCTATCTTGGACCCCAACGGTTCTATATGCATGTTACAAGTACATGTATGTTCCCTCCAGTTCCAGTTTCTAAGACGCAAACATATGTGTGTCTACCGTCAACATGTTCTCTGTCAGATCCGCCATCAATGGGCTGGATATTCGATTCCTAAGCATGAAAGGCCACCGACTTTATATGGCTAAGTTACTCCATTTTTACAGTTCAGGCAAGTAGGCCCGATTCTGTCCTCAAGCCTTTCCCTGCTCTCTGCCTCTGACAGCTTCAGCTTGAGCTCGCATCTGTATCCATGAACTTTGTCCTACTCCCTGTGCAGCTAACGGTGCCTGCCTCGGCCAGTTTTCGCCTGCCTGCCAAGAAGCTGTATTTCACCTTCGAATTATCTATTTTGCTCTTCAGCCGATGCATTCCTGTCTAGTGATTTAGGTAAACATTTCCTCTAGCTCACAAGCAAGGGACTCAGCCTTTCCGTCCTCCTGCAAATGATTCATAGCCCTGCTGCCATGGAAGGTTTTCTGCCTCTCGCATCTCACATAGACACTTAGGCGTTTGTGCACGCACACAGTCAGTATAGACTAGATTTTGTCCGAGAGTCCTTCCTTGTGGATAACATAGTTCTTTAAACATAGGATGTTAGATATGATTTGGGATGAGGTTGACTTGACCCCTCAGACTTTTCGTCTCCATATGTAGAGTTAATGTCAAGTCCCCTTCACCCCCTAGTTGCACGTCAATTACACGTCATGCTGCCGCGCGCGCATCTATGCCAAGTATTATCTTATAGATCCACCTATGTCTGATAAATCCTAACCAATCATGTTTCTTTTATTCCTTATTACGCCTAGTTTCGATTACGTACCTGTCATGTCACTTTTCTTATCAAATGTTACGCCTTCTACATTCGTTTCATTGTAATGTACTTATTATAAAAATGCATGTCTGTCAATAAAGTATTGTACTTCACTTCCTGAACCTTCTTGGTGACGGAACCTGAAGGCCGCGACTCGAGTCGGCCATTTTGAATGGAATAAAGCCCATTTAGAAAACCTCTTATACCACGGATTCTGCCTCTTGTTATTCTGAGCTATTTTACTTTATCTTAAGATTCCGTATGAAATTCAGTCCGGTAAAGAAGATTTTATTTACCACATAATGGCGCCCGAACAGGGACACTTTCTCATCTCACGCGCCGGCGGTGCGTTGCAGGCCCGGTCTCCTGCCACAGCTGGACGGACCATAAACGCGTACCAGCAGGATTTCCTGTAAGCTCCCTCCGGTCAAGCGGGGGCGACTGAGGCTGCGATCAACCCAGACGAGGCGGTGAGAAGTGCGAAGTATCCCGACCAGAGCCTAGCTGAGAGAGCAAGATCCGAGGTATAGAGAGGCCCACCAGGTTTTTCGAAATCCCGATGTCCAGAGGGTCCGCTGTCCGCAGTCATCGAGTCCTGTCCATTCTCTGAGGCCTTCCGTTTCAAGGAGCTACTCGGTGAGTACCATCGCCAAGGAGGCGTATTGACGCGCACATAGGGTGTGCCGGTCAAAACGGATTTGGGTACACAAATCCGGTCTGCACTGTTTAGCAGTGTATATGTACTGTTTAGCAGTATATCAAGTATTCCGAAGTATTCAGTTATTGTCAAGAATTCAGCGTGGTGATTAGTTAGGCAGACTGTCATCATTGTCGGTCGTTGTTAAAATGTTTAATGTTTAATGTTTAAAGTGTTCAAAAAAATTGTGGTATGAATGATTGTTCATTGTTCACTGTTCATTATTGTGTTCTTTTCGTATTAAGTAAGTTCAAGAGTAAGTATCAGATCAGTTGTCAATATGCCGCTCTTCTCGAAGTTAAGACAGATTACTACCAGAAAAGGGGTGCTTGAAGAAGCAGTTCCTATTCCCCCTAGGGACACTCCAGGGCATTTTATGTACCATAAGCATGGCTTAGATGCCATATTGTTTCTTGATCTATGGGTAGATTATACCAAGGGATTACCGGAAAGTCAAAGGTGGCCCGCAGCGGGAACCTGGGATGCAGAGTGCATCATGAAAGTGGAGGAAGAGTTATGGAAAAGAAAGGTCAGACAGTCACAGAAAGACGCTGTTGAGTTATGGCGTAAAGAATCTCATAGACGAACAGAAAAAGCACGTAGACAAGAAGAGAGGAGTAAAGAAAGTTCAAATAAAGCTCAAGAAAATCTATTAATTGAGGAAGGTATCCGAGTGAAATCAGAACAAATAAATAGACAAAGAAATGCTCTTATGAATGGTATGTATCCCGTCGTAGCCGAAGGACTACCTAAGGCTGCTCCAGAGATACCAAAAGACTTGCCACCCCCATTATTTCCAATTAAGGTACATCCAAAAGGGCATCCCAGAACCGCAGAAGATGTCTTTCTTTCCTCATATCTAGACGACGCAGCTCCCGAGTATGCTAACGCCACACCACATAGACCGTCTGGCGGAGGGGTTCAACGTCAGGATCAGGTATCTGTTCCCGTGCAACAGCAAGTCCCGACACAAGCTTCGGCAAGCACATCTGTTTCCGCATCTGTCTCCGCAGTCGACTCTACAGAGGTATCGACACCCATAGTTGCTGTGTCACGTTCAACGAACCCATTCACACCCGACGCCCCAGATGGGGCCACGGGAGGTGCTAGCAGTACCTTTACACCACCTAGAATAAATAAACTTGTCTTTCAAGAGTCAGCACATTCACGTACACCAAAATTCGTAAGTGAACGTACGCTTAAGGAACTCCTTGTTAATTGTAGATATGACCCGGTGGTTGGTAAAGAGGACGAAATGGTCCTGGCATCATTACGTATCAGGCGAGCCGCAGAGTATTTAGCAAGGTTACCAGGAATGACTACGCATCTAGATAACATATATCATTTTGTTCAAACAGGACGAGGTCCAGGATGTATTAACAAAGCTATGGAATTCCAGAAAGTAGAAATACAGGGGGAACTGTTACGTTTCCTCATAAACTGTGTAATCAGAAATCAAGATCGTCCGGGGGTAGACCCGAATGCAATGCTTATTCTTACAAGATGGAGTCAGAATATATCAGAAGGAAGACACGATAAACAAAATTGTATAATAGCCATGTGCCGAAAAATCCGTAAAGAAATAGAACGTATTCATGAAGAAAGATTGGGAACAGACGAGTTTGAGCAAGATGAAGTGTCCGAATCAGGGAATTCCGCAAGACAGTCAGAGACCATCGCCTATGTAGGCAGAGGAAGATCCTGTGAAAATACTAGATGTTTTTCTGATCCAATACACTCTGTATGCCCAAATAATAGCAGAACGTATCCGACGCCTGTAATAAATCTGAAGTCTCCTGAACATTCGTTTCAAGCCGCAGATAAAATACTACGAGAACGAAGGGGTTACCACCTCCTCGATTCCATGGATGATCAAGAATTAGCCAGATCAGCCGTTCACTGGATTGACAGTCCTGAAAAATACGGTGATGAGACCGTAGCACACACATTTTTTAATCTCAGTACAGATGAACAACGTTTAGCTGGAATCTATATGATTCAGCAACTCCTTATATTATATAAAAGCCAACATGCTGACCCTGGTCCTTTACCTGATATATTAACGGAACTACTCACGAACAGATGGAGAGGTTCTAGTAACAAGCTAATTAAAGAGATATTAGTGTCACGTAAGCAGTATGTCCTTTTTGTAAGTCCGGATTCTCTCTCGCTGCCCCGCAGAGAAAGAGCGCCGTACTATATGGATAGACAAAATCCTTTACGAGAAGTGCACCCAATAAAGGGCGAAGACAATGAGTTTCACCGTGTATTTGTTTACACACCCATATCAAAAATGGAATTATTAGAAATGAAGAAAGTAGTACCTAGTCATGACAAAGACCCAGCGGGTTTCCACCGAGAAATTAAAGACATGTTACTAATGGGAGAGTACACCTTTCCTGATATTATGACGATATTAAAGGTGCTTTTGCCTGCTGGCATTTATGAAAAACTGAAAGAAAAAGAGTGGGAAGTGGGAGACCAAAAGATAGACTGGACAGCATTAGCAGAGGAAGAAAGGGGCCGAACTGCAGGTTCAGGGCTCGGGGATAAAGTTAAACTGTTACCAGGTTTACTAGTACAGGTACTGCCACGTTTATTAACTACAAAAAAGGAAGATTGGGGTGCAATCACAGCCTGCAAACAAAAGCAAGATGAAGGCACAAGCGATTATTATGCTCGATTTGAAAAATGTTTTGGTATAAATAGTGGTATAAAAGCAAGTAGTGATTCATATCCACATTTATTTGTGACAAAATTAGTGGAAAATGCATTGCCTCCAGTAAAGAATAGAATATTGAAATTCGAGAGTACCTGGCAAAGTAACACTCCGTCGCAAATGCTACAAATGTTACAGTATCATCACAATAGAATTAGGGATGAACAAGAACACGAGCATAGACGCATGAAGGATACAAAAATGAAAATGCTAGTTTCTCAGACAGTACCAGCAGATGGTCACAAAAAGGGTGTGACACACTCTGGTGATTCTGCAGTTCCTGTAAAGGGAACCTGCAATTACTGTAAACAACTGGGCCATTATGTACACGATTGTCCAGTCCTGAAACGTAATATAGCTACAGGTATTGCAAAGGAGAGACCACGATTAGTTAGACAAGATCAGAATGAACAAGGAGCTATGCAGCATGGACAGTCCATGCCAGTTCAGCAACAGTCCATGCCAGCCTCACAGCAACCCATACAGTTTGTGCCAGCTGCACCACCGTTGCCTGCTACTGCCACACAAACCACAACACGACAAATGTATCAGACTGCACAGTATGAATACCCTGAGTATCAGCGTTACGCATGAACCAGCCTAGAGAGGGAAGTTGACTTACCGCTTATCGAGATTCCTGTAGATCAAGAAGGACCTTATGTACATAGTGAATTATTAGGTCAAGATAGAAAATTCTTACTCGATACAGGGGCAAGTCGAACAACCATAAAACGTAGTGAAGTTCCAGGGGCACCCCTCTCAGGCTCTCAAAATGTTTCCCTTGGTTTTTCAGGAAAACCTATTGTTAATGAAGTATCACAGCCTCTACCACTTACGATAGGACCTTTGACACGAACTACAGATTTATTGCTTACTAAATCATGCCCAGAAAATCTGTTAGGAATTAAAACTCTGAAAGCACTAGGAGCCATAATATGTTGTTCTCCGGAAGGAGTAAGGTTGTTTTTACGTGATTTTAAAGGTCACTATGTGTCTAGAGACATGGATCCCCGACTACAGACTTTACCAGTACATCTATGGGCACAAGGCCCTACGGATGTTGGCTGCATGAACATTACACCCTATCGAGTCACATTGAAAGCAGGAGTGGTACTACCACGAATGCGACAATACAAGTTACCGCATGATGCTGTAGTGGCTTTGCTGAAAATCATTGATGAGCTGATTGCCCAGGGAGTAGTTGTAGAAACAGACTCAAATATATGTAATTCACCGATAATTCCGATTCTTAAACGAACTGATCCTACTGCCCCACCAGTGTACCGATTGGTTATTGATTTGCGTGAACTAAACAAGTGCATTGTACCACAATTTCCTGTGGTCCCTGATATATCATCATTATTGACAGCAATTGATTCCGAAGCAACATTCTTTACTGTAATTGACCTCAAGAATGCCTTTTTCAGCGTCCCAATAGATCCGGAAAGCCAATACTTGTTCGGATTCAGTTTAAATGGGCGCAGCTTTAAATTCTCACGCGCTCCCCAAGGATTCACAGAAAGCCCCAGCATCTACAGCCAAGCACTGAAACGAGAACTTGACAGTATCCACATGCCAGTCAATACTGCACTGCTTCAATATGTTGATGATCTGCTGATCACCGCGAGAAGCGAGCCAGAATGTGAAAAAGCTTCTCTGACAGTTTTACATTTCCTAGCCGACAAGGGGCACAAGGTGTCCCCTTCTAAGCTGCAATTCTGTGTCCAGCGAGTTATTTATCTTGGTCACTCGCTGTCCAAGGAGGGAAGGCAGCTTACACCAGATCGCATCCAGTTAATTGCTAACATGTCAATACCCCAGACACAAAAGGAGGTGCGAGCTTTCATAGGCCTCACTTCATATTGTAGGCAGTGGATCCCTCAGTACGCATTTCTAGCAAAACCACTCATTCAGTTAACCACACAGGAGGCAGCCACATCGACTGTTCTCCCTTGGACTCAGGAACATACACAAGCTTTTGAAAGCCTAAAGGAAGCTTTATGTCAAGCACCTGTTTTAGCAACACCATGTTATAGCAAACATTTTACACTCTTTGTTACAGAACGTGAAGGTACTGCCTTGTCAGTACTCACTCAGGACCAAGCAGGATCACGCAAGCCATGTGCTTATTTTTCCAGTACATTAGATCCCGTAGCTCAGGCTTTGCCTGCATGCCTGAAATCAGTGGCAGCGACAGCTTTAGCAATCAGACAAAGCGATGCCATAGTATTAGGACACCCATTGACAGTACAAGTACCACATGCAGTAGAGGTTCTTGTGAACCGAACACAAACACAACACTTGACCATAGCAAGACTTACCGGTTATGAACTGACATTGTTTCAACCACACATAGAGATCCGACGGTGTAATACATTGAATCCTGCTACACTATTACCTGTAATTGGAACAGACCCACTAGCTCATGATTGTGTTGAAATCATTGAAATAAAGACGAAACCTAGACAAGACTTGACAGACGTTCCATTGTTAGATCCAGACCTGACGTTGTATGTAGACGGATCGTGCATGAGAACAAGTACAGGAGATTTAGTGGCCGCGTATGCAGTCACAACAGACACTGAAGTTATTGAGACAAATTGTATAGATACTTTGTCAGCCCAAGCAGCAGAACTTATTGCTCTAACACAAGCCTGTATTCAAGCCACAAATAAGAAAGTTAATATATACACTGACTCACGTTATGCATTCGGAGTTGTACACGACTTCGGCGTGCTGTGGCGAGAGAGAGGTTATTTAACCTCCCATGGTGCCCACATTCAGCACGGACCCCTCATTCATGCTTTGTTAGACACAATACATCTACCCACTGCTATATCGATTATGAAATGTAAAGCACACACGAAGGTTACTGATACCATTTCTCAAGGCAATGATTTAGCTGACAGAACAGCTAAACAGACTGCTCAGAATCACACATTAGACATGACAAAGCCAATAGTTCAGACACCAACACAGTGTATGACAATTAAGGATCCCGCACTTGACGTAATTGACATACAGACACATGCCACAGCAGAAGAAATAAAGAAGTGGACTGAACTAGGAGGGATCCATACAGATCAAGGATGGATGACGAAGGAGAAATCTGTATGGTTTCTCCCTGATTCCATGGTTCAAGCCATTATAGCTACAGTTCACAGTCCAGCACATTTAGGAGAGAAGGCTATGCTAGACAGCATTCAGCACATTTGGTTCAACAAACATTTACGAGCAGCAGCTAAACAAAAAGTTCGTACCTGTATGATATGTTGTCAGTTTAATCCAGGAAAGAGTGTTCCCGTAGAGCAGGGTGGATTTCAGCCTCCTGACCATCCTTTTGAAGTCCTCCAGATGGATTATATTCAGATGGAACGTTGTCGAGGATTCAAATATGTTCTCGTAGTTGTCTGCGCTCTCTCCCGTTGGACAGAGGCGTATCCCGTATCAGATTACACTGCCCCGACTACTGCCAAGCAGCTAGTTCGAGAATTCTTCCCACGGTACGGTTTACCACGTGTTGTATATTCAGATAACGGCCAGCCTTTCTCATCCGAATTAATGAAACATGTCTCACTTTTGTTGGGATATCAGTGGAAATTCCACTGTGTCCGACACCCCGAGGCAGCAGGTCTCGTGGAACGACATAATCAACTTTTAAAAATCAGATTGTCTAAAATATGTCAGGAAAAAGGTGTGGACTGGATAGTAGCCTTACCAGTTGCGCTATTTTACATGAGGATGGTAGCACACTCTCGAACAGGGCTATCCCCTTATGAGGTGATCTTTGGTAGACCACCGAATATGTGGGGGACGCCTATACCCCGTAAAATAACTGATGTTGACTGTAATATGCTGACAGATTACCTGGCTTCCTTGATGTCTGCACTACAATCTTGTCGTTCACAGGTAGTCGCAGCTTTTCCCGACAACACCGAGGTGAAACCTCATGACGTAATTCCCGGCGATTATGTTCTCGTCAGGAATTTTGATCGGAAAACCCAACTGGAGCCAAGGTGGAGGCTTCCTAAGTTGGTCCTGCTGACGACCAGAACAGCTGTGAAGATCGAAGGGAGAAAAGGCTGGGTGCATTCCAGCCATATCAAGAAATTTCATGGACTTCATCCTGACACAAACAGTACTCCCCGTGTGTCTTCCCCCATTGACTCAAAGCTAACCTTGGCTGAGGCCAGTAGCACCGAACTCTATAAGCAGAAACTCAGGTCCAGATCCAAACTGTCGGACGATTTGATTGTTTAAGTCCTCTCCAAGGTGAAGCGGTTGAATTTGTCCCGACATGTATCCCTTAGGTCTGAATCACGTAGAGTCCAGAATCATAATGAAACGACATGCTTATTGTAAATTACTGCGTAGCCACTGTATTGTGACTTTATTAATTTTGTTTTCCTTGAGTTTTTTAATAGTTACTGCAAGTATATTGTTGCATATGTATTATTCTGTTTCTAAACGTGCTTTCAATATAACTGGTGAACATTCTTTTAGTGACCTACCCCCACATGAGTTGTCCTATAGACTTGCGCTGCGCAATAACACCTTCATTAGTATGTTACATCATTCCCATCAGACTAGTAATGCCACCAATTGTTGGGTGTGTGGCCGACTCCCTCCCTATCAGAATACCAAAGGAGTTCTGCCTTTCTTTCCACATCCGTTCACACACAATGGCTCCTGTGGAGCATGGTTTAGTTTATTAAATTCCATAGACCCAGACACAGCAGTTTATCAACAACATTGGATATGGGGAAATCTGAATCTAGTTTTATTCAAAGTCTGTCACCCTAATAAGGAGGGTCACCCCAGTAGAACAGGAACTGATTTAGAAAATGAAGTGTATAAATTAGGTAATTTTACGCCTAATCTTATGATTTTGAATGTCAAATCCGAAGTTGAACTAATTCTGCCCACTATGTCAGTATTTCCAGTTAAGGGTGAATTATGTGTAAGAAAAGTTGGTTCCATACATATGGGCCATAGCCAATGCGTTACTACAGTAGAATATAGTGATCAAGGTAAATCTTCATTTAGAGCTTCTCGCCATTCTTACTTTATATGTGGTCAGACGGCATATATGCGTCTGCCTCTAGATTGGGATGGTACCTGTTACATAGCATTCCTTTTGCCACCTGTTTTCCTAGCTCCCCCTGATTATTATCGAAATGTTCATTTAGTACATAAAAGAGAGCGTAGAGATCTCCCAGTTGTCGATTATACTGAAACGGCATGGGACAAGTATGTAGATTTCAATAAAGGTATCTTTCCCTATATAGGTACAATATCAAATAGTAAGCTGATACGTAGACTAACCAAGACTCTTGAAGCTGTAGTAAACGAGACTATAGCCGCCCTAGGCAATCTGACAGAGGAACAATCAGTGATGAGAATTGTTGTTCTCCAGAATCGTCTTGTCCTTGACGTCATCCTGGCCGATAGGGGCGGAGCTTGCAGGATCATCGGATCCAGCTGCTGCATATTCATACCAGAAAATTCGCCATCTGTATATAAAGCTATAACACGCCTTCATAAGATTGTAAGCCAGATACACGAGAATCCAGGCACTTGGACGTGGTCCGGGTGGTTTTGGAGTGTGATATCAGCCTGGGGATGGAGAGTTCTATCCTTCCTAGGTATTGGCCTTCTTATGCTCTTCAGTTGTTGTTTATGCCTGCAATGTGGACCAGCGATTTGTGGTCTGTGTGCCACATCATGCATTCCATATCAAAGTTCTCGTTCAAAATGCCGGAAGAAGAAGGAAGAAGAAATGATGCTCCATGAGCAAATCGATGGAATGATGAAGATTGATATCTCTTGAAGGGCAAGTAGGGGACAAGGAGGGAATGTGGAAATGTGGATTTTCCTGATCAGTTATGTCCCCTATCTTGGACCCCAACGGTTCTATATGCATGTTACAAGTACATGTATGTTCCCTCCAGTTCCAGTTTCTAAGACGCAAACATATGTGTGTCTACCGTCAACATGTTCTCTGTCAGATCCGCCATCAATGGGCTGGATATTCGATTCCTAAGCATGAAAGGCCACCGACTTTATATGGCTAAGTTACTCCATTTTTACAGTTCAGGCAAGTAGGCCCGATTCTGTCCTCAAGCCTTTCCCTGCTCTCTGCCTCTGACAGCTTCAGCTTGAGCTCGCATCTGTATCCATGAACTTTGTCCTACTCCCTGTGCAGCTAACGGTGCCTGCCTCGGCCAGTTTTCGCCTGCCTGCCAAGAAGCTGTATTTCACCTTCGAATTATCTATTTTGCTCTTCAGCCGATGCATTCCTGTCTAGTGATTTAGGTAAACATTTCCTCTAGCTCACAAGCAAGGGACTCAGCCTTTCCGTCCTCCTGCAAATGATTCATAGCCCTGCTGCCATGGAAGGTTTTCTGCCTCTCGCATCTCACATAGACACTTAGGCGTTTGTGCACGCACACAGTCAGTATAGACTAGATTTTGTCCGAGAGTCCTTCCTTGTGGATAACATAGTTCTTTAAACATAGGATGTTAGATATGATTTGGGATGAGGTTGACTTGACCCCTCAGACTTTTCGTCTCCATATGTAGAGTTAATGTCAAGTCCCCTTCACCCCCTAGTTGCACGTCAATTACACGTCATGCTGCCGCGCGCGCATCTATGCCAAGTATTATCTTATAGATCCACCTATGTCTGATAAATCCTAACCAATCATGTTTCTTTTATTCCTTATTACGGCTAGTTTCGATTACGTACCTGTCATGTCACTTTTCTTATCAAATGTTACGCCTTCTACATTCGTTTCATTGTAATGTACTTATTATAAAAATGCATGTCTGTCAATAAAGTATTGTACTTCACTTCCTGAACCTTCTTGGTGACGGAACCTGAAGGCCGCGACTCGAGTCGGCCATTTTGAATGGAATAAAGCCCATTTAGAAAACCTCTTATACCACGGATTCTGCCTCTTGTTATTCTGAGCTATTTTACTTTATCTTAAGATTCCGTATGAAATTCAGTCCGGTAAAGAAGATTTTATTTACCACATGTCGCCAAAAGGCTGTGTTAACACTGATAACGCACAACCATCTTTCTCGTGAACATACAATGTAAAAGGCTTACTGTAGTCAGGAGTACCCAACACAGGTGCTGAACATAATGCATTACGCAATTCCTCAAAACTTTTCTGGCACTCTTCAGACCATGGGATTGGATTCGGTGTGTCTTTGCATGTTAAGGCGAACAAAGGTTTTGCCAATAAGGAAAAACTAGGGATCCAATGCCTACAGTATGAAGTGATGCCCAAGAAAGCACGCACTTCTCTCTGTGTCTTTGGCACACTCAACTGTGCAATAGCTTGAATTCTTTCTGGGGTCAGTTTCCTTCCCTCCTTCGATAAGAGATGACCTAAGTAGGTCACTTCTTGTCGACAATATTGCAGCTTAGAGAGAGACACTTTGTGATGGAAAGCGGATAAATGGCGCAACAGTGACAATGTGGCTTCTTTACAAATCTTTTCAGTATCCGCAGCGATCAGTAAATCGTCCACGTACTGAATCAGGATAGCGCCATTAGGTAAAACAAGTGCATCAAGCTGCGCTTTCAAAGCCTGACTATATATGGATGGACTCTCACAGTAGCCTTGGGGAGCGCGTTTGAAACGGAAGCTTCGGCCTCCCAGACTAAAACCAAAAATATCTCTGCTCTCTTCTGCAATTGGGATACTAAAGAAAGCATTCTTTAAATCGATCACTGAAAACCATGCAGCAGAGGCTGGAATCATCGTTAACAAGGCAGTTATATCAGGGACAACTGGAAACTGTGGCACAACAATCTTATTAACCTCTCTGAGATCGATCACAAATCTGTAAACAGGTGGCTGTGAGGGATCCGTTCGTTTTAAGACAGGTAAAATCGGACTATTGCAAACGTTGCCTCTTGTCTCCTCAATCACACCCTTCTTAATCAAGTCGCTGACAATGTCTAACAATGCTTTCTGCCCTTCATTACAGATTTTGTACTGGGGAATACGTGGCAGTCTGACATTAGCCTTTAGAGTCACCACATATGGCGGTATCTCCAAGAGGCCCACATCATTGGGACCAGTAGCCCAAAGGGCATCCGGAAGGGACGACAATTCAGGTGGCATCGTGTTTTTAGACAAATACATTGGGGAAACCACTTTCTTGCCTAATGTAAGTTGTACTCCTGAAGGAGAACAATACAGTGTAGCGTGCAATCTTTTCAACAAATCTAATCCCAGCAAATTCTCACCACAACCTGTTGTCAGGATCAGGGGTGCTTTCAGCTCACAAGGTCCAACAGAAAGTGACATGGGACTGGAAATCGGGTTCCTAACCGGGGCGCCAGAAAAACCTACTGAAACATTTATATCGCCAGACAAAGGTGCGCCAGGGAGTTTTGAATGCATGATTGAACTCTTTGCAGCACCAGTGTCTAGCAGAAAAGGCTCCGTTACATTTGCTGTCGTCACCTCAACATATGGTCCACTCTGATCCACTGGCACTGAAACAACTCCCTCCCTCTGTCTATGGCGGTCCTAGTAATCATTGTTCTCTGCATCACCGTCCTCTGCATAATAATCATTATTATAATACTGTGCCGTATTACTAGTCGCGTTAGCTTGCTGATCAAAGCTATTGATGGTACTTTGAGGCGGCAGAGGACGCGCGTTCTGGGGAACACTTCCACGCCCTCTGCCTCTAGGAGCTTGCTGACCACCCCTACCTCTTGCGCCATACATATTACCGTTCCGCTGCATTAATTTAGGGCAACTGTATTTAAAATGACCTTCCTCTTTACAGTATGAACATTGGTTGGGACCTACAGGGACACGTGGTTGGTAATACCCATTCATTTGCTGGTTGTTCTGAAACTGTTGAGGTTGGTGATAGACACCTTGGGGTTGCCTATAATTATTCTGACCTCCACGTGGCGGATAGGCCTGCTGTAAAAGGACCTTTGTCTTCAGTTCCTTCGTTTTCTTCTCCGTTCTATCTTTCTCGTCTTTATCTCTATTTTCATAATACTGTGCAGTAGCCAGTATTTGCGCTGAAGAAGAAACAGCCCAAGAACTCTCTGAATCTTTCAACTTTTTACACAGGTCAGGAAGTAAATTCTGCACAAACTTATCCACAAACAGCCGTTGGCCACCCTCAGTACTCATATCTTGCCCACTGTGGTCAATAAACGTTTCTTCAAACCTAGTGAAGAAGTCTGACACTGTCTCATCTTTCTTCTGCTTGCATGCAGATAACTTGTCCCAATTTACGCGCATCGCAGGCATTATTGTCTTCATATACGTGATGATTCTACCAGGCAATTCAGCTACTAAAGGTTCTGGTTTCGCACCACCAGTTTGTCTAGCATCAGCAGCAACAATGTTAGCCCATGTATCCCCTAGTTCTGCATTGTGATCTATATTACGAATTGATCCCCATAGAGGCTGTGGAACAACATTGCCAAACAACATGTCTATATCGGCCAGATTCATAATGCATGACCCTGCCGTCTGTGACAACTCTTTATAATAACCTGCTGGGTTTTTACGGGGATCAGGCAAGGACTGCTTAAGCGCTAACACCTCAGAGCGCTTCCATGGAACATGCACCCAAACACGCTGGAAATGCGCTGCCACAGCGGGGTTACCACCGACAGCTGCAACCGCTTCCTTCCATACCGGGGGAACTTCTCTCATAGGGTATTGTCGCGCTTTTGCCTTTTTCCCCACAAGGACCTCTTGTTCAAACAATGACTGTTGGCAATCGTCATTCCTTAAGGACAATACAACCGCAACTGCTTTATCTACTTCGCGGTCCACAATTATACCAGTTCCAAAATCGAACCTCACTCTACACAATTCCTGCGGGTTCGGATTTTTACCACTATCCTCCAATTCTTCACAGAGAATTTCGCACATTTTCTCAAACACATATCTCTGTTTAGGGGCATCCCATTGATGGAAAATGTTGACAACTGATTCCACATCATAAAGTGAAGGAAAAACGATCCATCTACGCGCCATGTGATCTATTACCTTTTTCTCATCGGGGTTAGGCAATTGGCTGCGCAACTGCTTACGCTGTACACCAGGAGTTGCACCAGATGACCCAAAGAGAGGAGACATTAATGTAGTAACCACATTAGCTAAGCGCTGTCGCGCTGAAGGAGAAGCTGAGGCGAGAACAGGGGGAAAAACAGAGGGAAGAAAAGAGGATGTAGAGACAGGTACTGGAGTGGTGGAAGGAAGAGTGTTAGGGGAGGCAGTTACTGGATTAGGCAAAGTCACAGGAAGTGCGGGGGCAGTTGGAAGCACAACTGGCGGCGCTTGAGAGGGCTGCGCTACAGGAATAGGAACTGGCTGCAAAGCAACTGGCGGTTGCGGCAAGGCTTGCAGCATATGCACTGGAGGCGGCATATTTACAAGCTGGGGAAGCGCCGTGGCAGTTTGAGCATACGGGGGTGGCGAACTCAACAAATGTGACATCAAGGGATCTTTCTCCTTTTCTTCTGACTCATCCTGCTTAGAATGTGGCAAAGCCGGGTAACATTTGTCAATCCCTAACTTACGCTGCCTGTGCAATTGCTCATTCATTTGCTCCTCTTCATTGTCTATAAATTGTACAGCTGCTTGCATTACTGCCATACCTTTCTCTCTCTTATTCTTTTTCGCTAACTTAATTTCCTTCTGTTTGGCTTCCTTTCGCCATAAGCGGAAAGAGTCAAACATCGCCGGCCGGGCTTTCTTCTTAAACAAGTTAATTTCCAGATTATCTAAAATATCGGTATCAAAACTACCATTTTGGGGCCATTTTAAAACACCATCTTTCCTGGTTAGTGGATCCACACTTCGTTATATGCAATGGGGCCTACGCCATGTTTCACATAGAGCTCATAAGTTGGAGTTCCAACCGGAGGAACCGGACATGATTCCTCTAGCTGGAAATCTTTTCCACAACCCAAACAGAATAATCTACCAAATAGTCCAGAACCAGGCATCTTCGCTCACTAGTCTAGATCCAAACGTCAAAGGATTATCGAATACGATATTCTCGTGAATACACGAGTCCTCTGGTTTTGGCGTTTGCAAACTCCAAAGTACCAATTCAAATGATCCCGTAGGATACCAAAACAAATGGGAGACGCTCCACTTATACTTAACTGAATATTGCTGATCTATGGCGTCACCAGAAGACTCTCTCGATTGTTTCGCTCTCTCAAACTCGTCAAGGGTCCAAAACAGGTCGATTAATCAGGGCAGCAGTCCTTCGTAGCCGTCGGGACGCGGAGAACCTCGCAGAAAAGACTTTCGGACCACGTCGACATGCAGGGGTCGATGAAGTGGCGGCCTTCCTCCGGAATTTCCACACGAAGCTCCTCACGAACCTCTGGCTTGGACTGGTACCGCTGAAATCGTCCCGAGTTGGGCGCCAAACTGAAGTACTGGGTATTTTAGACCCAGCGGTGCAGGGGCACACACCCTATGACTTCTGGGTTCACCCTGTTCCAGACCTACAGAAACACAGAGTCTTCTGGGTGAAGTCAAAGATTCATTTATTGGCTGCAGACCAATTACAGTTATCCTAGAAGTACAACAGCGTGTATGTTCTCAGGAGACTGCTGAAAATCATAGGAACGGACTTCTCCTTAAGTACAAAATATCATGCTCCAGGCACACATTCCTTGGTTTACGATATGGTCATATAAAGGTATACATTACAAACGAAAAAGCAGAGTCATGATGACCATCCCACATTCCAGTTCGGCCAGCCCACAATGATTTACACAGCAAGGTTCAGATCCCACGTTTGATGTAAAGAGACCCCCCAATAAACATGAGCATCTCCTGTTTTGGGAAACAAGTCATAAAGCAGGAACAAGCAGGTGTGGAAGAGATTAGCCGGGGGATTGTGTAGAATGAAAGGGCTTTATGACGGGTCAAACCCTGATGCTAATCACAGAGGACGGAGGAAGGGGAGCTCGTGAGACCGGTTTGACCCGGGGCAGCAGAGCCAGCTGCCCAGGTCACAGAGAAGTCAGAGGGAAAGCCCATTTACTGTGAGGCCCGTATTAACTCCATCATAGCCTATGTGAGGGCAATGACAAGATGGCCACTGCTTCCAAAATGGAACCCGCGTAGTGAAGCAGAATAACGTGTACACAGTGCATTCATAGCTAGAACGATATATAAAGCACTCGTACATGCCGCATTTACCATTTGCGGTTCGCTAATACCAAGATAGACAGGGGTAGGGCCCTGTCCCCTACGCGGTCCCGAATATTAAAGTACGACACACAGCGTCCTCGTGGAGAGCCCACAGTGGTCCGACAGCAGTCGCAAGCCTACGAGCGGCACCCACGAAGCGGGGGCCGCGAGGCGTCAAGTACCTTCTGGGGGAGGAGCCGGGAAGAGGAGACAGCTGCGCTCACCGCCAAGCAGCCTGGTCCTCGCAGTCCCGGGTTATGATGGTGATGGTCCGGTAAGTATCGCCCCCAATGCAGCACAGCGTCCTCGTGGAGAGCCCACAGTGGTCCGACAGCAGTCGCAAGCCTACGAGCGGCTCCCGCGAAGCGGGGGCCGCGAGGCGTCAAGTACCTTCTGGGGGAGGAGCCGGGAAGAGGAGACAGCTGCGCTCACCACCAAGCAGCCTGGTCCTCGCAGTCCCGGGTTATGATGGTGATGGTCCGGTAAGTATCGCCCCAAATGCAGCACAGCGTCCTCGTGGAGAGCCCACAGTGGTCCGACAGCAGTCGCAAGCCTACGAGCGGCTCCCGCGAAGCGGGGCCCGCGGCGTCAAGTACCTTCTGGGGGAGGAGCCGGGAAGAGGAGACAGCTGCGCTCACCGCCAAGCAGCCTGGTCCTCGCAGTCCCGGGTTATGATGGTGATGGTCCGGTAAGTATCGCCCCCAATGCAGCACAGCGTCCTCGCGGAGAGCCCACAGTGGTCCGACAGCAGTCGCAAGCCTACGAGCGGCACAAGACACATTGCTTCTTTGTGCTGCGTGAAAGGGAGAGGGCCATAGTGCGCCATATCTACAAAGATATGGTGCTTTCCTGCTCTTTCCAAGCGCTGGCGCACTTTTGGCTGCCTAGTGCCAATTCAAGTATACTTGCACCATAGTACATGGGTGCCTGTGTTGCAGCAGGTCTGTTTGTGTGCAGGAAGGAACACTGCTCTAAAACATAAATAAAACATAATGGTTGTCAGGTGCACAATGAATGGGACAGGAGAAAGGGGCCATGTGCGGCTGTGCCGAGCAGGAAGTACAGATGACATGCACATTGCCTATGAAATCTTGCAATTTGAGGAATGAACTACATATGACCAGCATGACTTAAATCTGCCGGCAAGATAACACAGTGGATTATTAACAACTGTTCAAGTTTCAGGGTTACTTTTCAGTTAGATTGGATGTTTTATAATACATGTGAAATTACAAAATGAACACCTTTTACTTGAGCGGTATTAGTACATGGCACTTTTAAATCTGATAAAAATAGCTATACTCTGGTTGCAAAAAATTTTATATTTGTCTCTAATTATACACTAGACTCTAAAGTATATCTGATGTTAAAACGTCAGCAGAGATAAAAAAAAAACGGTTCATCGGTAACTAGAACACCATTAATAATGTCTTAATGTCAAGTATGACCAAGGAGAGCCTAAATGTCACCATGAATGCCCACAATTTGTTTAAGGCTGGGCCACAATTGATCTATTGATATCTTTGTTTTGTTCAGCACACTTAACAGGATAAAGTTTCTGTAAGCACTAGTGTTTCTGTAAATTGCTGAACACATTACTAAGATTTGCCAATGAAAGAGATAGCTTTACAATATAAAAGTGAGAGCTTTACAGTATAAAAGAGAGATTTATAATACAAAGGAGAGAACCTTAGAATATAAAAGACATAGCTGTACAATATAAAAGAAAGAGCTTTACAATATAAAAGCTAGAGATTTCCAATATAAAAGAAAGAGCTTTACAATATAAAATAAATAGCTTTGGAATAGAGAGCTTTACAAAATAAAAGGGGGAGCTTTATAATATAGAAGAGAGATTTACATTTTGAAAGACAGAGATTTACAATATAAATAAGAGAGCTTTACAATATAAAAGACATAGCTTTACAATATAGAAGAGAGATCTTTACAATATAAAAGACATAGCTTTACAATATAAAAGAGAGAGCTTCACAGTATGAAAGAGAGCGCTTCACAGTATAAAAGAGAGAGTTTTGCAATACAAGGCATAGCTTTACAATATAAAAGAAAGAGCTTTACAATATAGATGAGAGCTTTACAATATAAAATACATAGCTTTACAATATAAAACACATTGGGGCATATTCTCAAGGAGCTATTAGCCAAAGTCCTGATAAATCCATCGCCCCATTCAGAAGCTGGTGCAAACTGCCAATACCATCAGTTTTTCTGTGATAGCATCCTCAAAAAATATCGCCACGGATGACCCCGGCAACTATAGCTAATGAGATGCAGAGTAGTCGTTACCGAGCAAAAAGACGCAACAATACCACTCCACAACATTCTCAACGACCTGCCTGATCTGCGATAAGAACACAAAACAGGCGATAAGGCGCGTTAGCAGCAGGAAATTAACACCTGCTCTGACCTGGTGCAAACTCGGACAACAACCGGCTGCAGCCAAGGGAGCACAGCCCATAGCCAAACATGAAGAACAACAAATGCCCCCGAGCAACTGAACATGCAGCACGGAGCACCAAGATAGCAACAAAACATACCCCCACCCCCACCCCAGACCCCACCACCAACTCCCCCTCACTCCTGACAAGGAGAATGCACATCAACACCACGAAACCATGACCCAAACAAATCGCCTGAAGTTGCACAACGACAACACCTAACACACAGGTGTGGTCACAAAAATTGAAACACACATCCACATCATATAACCAAAACAAAACCTTTATTACAGATGAAACAAATAAAAAACAATCATTAAGAGGCACTGCATATCTTCTCCGGGCATTCCGTAAGTCACAGCCTGCAAGACAGAAAGACAGATAAGAAGGTGTGTCATGTGCCCATCAAAGGACAGAGAGGAAGAGTGGCAAAGAGAGGGAGAGAGAGAAAGATAGAGGGAGAGAGAAAGAGAGTGGGAGAGAGAGGGAGAGAGAAAGAGAGAGGGAGAGAGACAAAGAGAGGGAGAGAGGGAGAGAGAAAAGAGAGGGAGAGAGAAAGAGTGAGGGAGAAAGGGAGAGAAAATGAGAGAGGGAGAGAGAAAAAAGAGGGAGAGAGAAAGTGAGAGGAGAGAGAGAGGGGGGGGAAGATAAAAGAGAGAGGAAGAGAGAAAAGAGAGGGAGAGAGAAAGAAAGGGAGAGAGAAAAGAGAGAAAGAGAGAAGAGAAAGAAAGAAAGAGGGAGAGAGGGAGAGAGTAAAGAGAGAAAGAGAGAGGGAGAGAGAAAGATAGAGGGAGAGATAAAAGAGAGGGAGAGAGAAAGAGAGAGGGAGAGAGAAAGAGAGGCGGAGAGAGAAAATAGAGGGGGAGAGAGAAGAGAGGGAGAGAGAAAGAGAGAGGGAGAGAGGGCAAGAGAAAGAGAGAGGGGATGAGGGAGAGAGGGATAGAGAAAAGAGAGGTAGAGAGAAAGAGAGAGGGAGAGAGAAAAGAGAGGGAGAGAGAAAGAGAGAGGGAGAAAGGGAGAGAAAATGAGAGAGGGAGAGAGAAAAAAGAGGGAGAGAGAAAGTGAGAGGAGAGAGAGAGGGGGGGAAGATAAAAGAGAGAGGAAGAGAGAAAAGAGAGGGAGAGAGAAAGAAAGGGAGAGAGAAAAGAGAGAAAGAGAGAAGAGAAAGAAAGAAAGAGGGAGAGAGGGAGAGAGTAAAGAGAGAAAGAGAGAGGGAGAGAGAAAGATAGAGGGAGAGATAAAAGAGAGGGAGAGAGAAAGAGAGAGGGAGAGAGAAAGAGAGGCGGAGAGAGAAAATAGAGGGGGAGAGAGAAAGAGAGAGGGAGAGATAAAGAGAGAGGGAGAGTGAAAAAAGAGAGGGAGAGAGAAAGAGAGAGGGAGAGAGAAATAGAGGGAGAGAGAAAGAGAGAGGGAGAGAGAAAAAGAGAGGGAGAGAGAAAAGAGAGTGGGAGAGAGAAAGGGAGAGGTAGAGAGAGAGAAAAGAGAGGGAGAGAGAAAGAGTGAGGGAGAGAGGGAGAGAGGGAGGGAGAAAGCGAGAGGCAGAGAGGGAGAGAGAGAAGAGAGGGAGAGAGAAAGAGAGAGGGAGAGGGAGAGGGAGAGAGGGCGAGAGAAAGAGAGAGGGGATGAGGGAGAGAGGGAGAGAGAAAAGAGAGGCAGAGAGAAAGAGAGAGGGAGAGAGAAAAGAGAGGGAAAGAGAAAGAGGGAGAAAGGGTGAGAGAAAGAGAGAGAGAGAGAAAAAAGAGGGAGAGAGAAAGTGAGAGGGAGAGAGAAAGAGAGAGGGAGAGAGAAAAGAGAGGGAGAGAGAAAGAGAGAGGAAGAGAGAAAAGAGACAGAGAGAGAAAGAGAGAGGGAGAGAGAAAGAGAGAAGGAGAGAGAAAATAGAGGGAGAGAGAAAGAGAGAGGGAGAGAGAAATAGAAGGAGAGAGAAAGAGGGAGGGCGACAGAAAAAGAGGGAGAGAAAAAGAGAGTGGGAGAGAGAAAGGGAGAGGGAGAGAGAAAAGAGAGGGAGAGAGAAAGAGGGAGGGAGAGAGGGAGGGAGAAAGCGAGAGGGAGACAGGGAGAGAGAGAAGAGAGGGAGAGAGAAAGAGAAAGAGAGAGGTAGAGGGAGAGAGGGCAAGAGAAAGAGAGAGGGGATGAGGGAGGGAGGGAGAGAGAAAAGAGAGAAAGAGAGAGTGAGGGTGAAAAGAGAGGGAGAGAGAAAGAGAGAGGGAGGGAGAAAAGAGAGGGAGAGAGAGAGAAAGAAAGAGGGAGAGATGGAGAGAGTAAAGAGAGAAAGAGAGAGGGAGATAGAAAGATAGAGGGAGAGATAAAAGAGAGGCACAGAAAAAGAGAGAGGGAGATAGAAATAGAGAGGGAGAGAGAAAATAGAGTGAGAGAGAAAGAAAGAGGGAGAGAGAAATAGAGCGGGAGAGTGAAAAGAGTGGGAGAGAGAAAGAGAGAGGGAGAGAGAAAAGAGAGGGAGAGAGAAAGAGAGAGGAAGAGAGAAAAGAGACGGAGAGAGGGAGAGAGAAAGAAAGATGGAGAGAGGGAGAAAGAAAAGCGAGGAAGAGAGAAAGAGAGAGGGAGAGAGAAGAGAGAGGGAGAGAGGGAGAGAGAAAGAGAGAGTGAGAGAGAAAATAGAGGGAGAGAGAAAGAGAGAGGGAGAGTGGGAGAGAGGGAGGGAGAAAGCGAGAGGGAGAGAGGGAGAGAGAGAAGAGAGAAAAGAGAGGGAGAGAGAAAGAGAGAGGGAGAAAGGGAGAGAGAACGAGAGGGTGAGAGAAAAAAGAGGGAGAGAGAAAGTGAGAGGGAGAGAGAAAGAGAGAGGGAGAGAGAAAAGAGAGGGAGAGAGAAAGAGAGAAAAGAGACGGAGAGAGGGAGAGAGAAAGAAAGAGGGAGAGAGGGAGAAAGAAAAGCGAGGAAGAGAGAAAGAGAGAGGGAGAGAGAAGAGAGAGGGAGAGAGGGAGAGAGAAAGAGAGAGTGAGAGAGAAAATAGAGGGAGAGAGAAAGAGAGAGGGAGAGAGAAAGAGAGAGGGAGAGTGAAAAGAGAGAAAGAGAGAGGGAGAGAGAAAGAGAGCGGGAGAGAGGGAGATGGAAAGAGAGAGGGAGGGAGGGAGATAGAAAGAGAGAGTGCCAACACTGCGGACCCATGCCCCACTGCTCACCTGCAGCCACCGGTGTCTCTACAACCACGTGCGGGTACACAATGCAGTCCCCAGGTCACTCATCTGAAACAGTTGCCAGAGACATGAATGGCAAAGTCAATACAGTAGCACAGGCCATCACCTCTTGCCCGCCCCTGCGCAAACAGGCTGCTGCACCCCAGCCCCACCCGCTGCCCAGCGGAGACTGCCTGCCCCTGCATGACCAGGCCTCACTGCTCACCTTCTGCCACCGGCGTGTCTCCAAGAGGGCCCACCACATGCCGGTTGGATCTCCAAGCCCGTGGCCCGCAACCATGGCACCCTCCACATCATGCAGCCACGCACCGCGGGCCACCAAGTCACACACATGATTCTGGGTCTTGATTTTACCATGGCAGAGAACACATCAATGCACAGGGCATTAACGCAGGCTGCACACCTGCTCAGCCCAATAGGTGCAACTAACTCTGTGAACTGTGAGGTGACGCCAGGTGGCTGGAGGCACGCACTGCCCGCTGGCTCAGGCCTACACTGCGGTTCAGCAGGGCTCACACCAATGCCACCATTCCTGGACGCCCGGACGGCGCATCATCGCAGGCTGTATACCCGCTCAGCACTGAAGGTGCGCTTATCTCAGTGCACCAAAAGACACCGTCCCATGGCGGTGTGCCTGTGACTGCCACAGTGCATCTGATGCCACCAGGTCTGTGCACAGCTAGCCATGGACCCTTTATGATTGAGTCCCGTGGTGTGGATGCCATGATGTCACCACCGGCACTGGACAATGTGACGTGGCAGGGCCCTAGGCCCTCATGCATAAAGGATACTCACACGGAGAAACCCATTTGGAGAGTGTCCAGCACGTGCGCCAGGCCCTTTTTACTGGCACGATCACATATCCTGTGATGCTGGTGCCGAATGGGTGTGCTGTGGGTGTGAACCAGCCTTGAGGGAGTAGCCATGGCCTGGACATGTAGCGTTGTCATCACCCCTGTGAGCGTGAGTGGAGTGGACTGGCGCATGCCAGTACAGTGTAGGTGTGTGAACAATGACCCCGGGGCTGTGTGCGTGCTTACGTTCTGGCCTGGACAAGGAAGCAAGGAATGTGTGTTTCCCCGTTCTAGTGTTGGCGCCACCCGGCACGCTATTGGCAATGTGTCACCCTGTGACCAAGTCCTCCAACATAAGCAACATGGACGTAAGGTGCAATCAATGACCCTCCACACTTGCAAGATCATAGACATAACACTTTGTTGTGAAATGAATGTTTAATGCACATTCACTACAATGTTGTATGTGGAGCATTACAGGTCCATGCAAAGCCCACCTTGCAGCGTCGGCCCGTGGCGGGCCATCCAGAGTACTTCTGTGAATGACATGTTCCTCAGTAGTGGAGGAGTTCAGTCCGCAGTCTGATATCTGTGTCATGGATGACCAGACAGAATATGGCAGTCCATGTTGAGGTCCAAGGTGAGTGTCGTAGAATGCATCGGGGGACACTGGAAGGGGATAATGCTGAGGGCAGAACCAAGCATTAACAGGCGATATGGCAGACATGGATGCTACTGCTTCCTTATGACCACGAGGCCAGATTCTTCCGCATCTTCGTCCTCTGCTATTTCAGGTGCCTCACATGTGGGTGGTGGTGTTCTGTCTCCAGCACTGTGTGGCAGTGACACCGAGATGTGGATGGAGTGGTAGCAGCAGCATTCATCAGTGCCAGGAATGGTGGCAGCAATTCCATGAGGATGGTCCTTATGGCATTGAGGGACCCAGGCAACTCTCGCTGGTGTGCAGCCACGTCAGCCGCTGTTTCTGCACGCTTACGCTCCCTGTCCTCATGAGCCTCCGCTTGTGTCCCAACTGCCGGGTGAGCTCGCTTTAGCCACTATGACTGGACAGTCGTTCTTACCTCCGAGTCAGGACCCTGGCGATGTGAGACATGATTCATTGGAGAGTATGGAGCAGACTGTCGGTGTCCATTAATGACTGTGAGTGGTCCCTGATGGAACTTAGACACCCACGTATGGCGTCTAGTTTGACTACCATGCAGTCGACCCCATCTGCACCTGTTCGGCCAGCTTCTCCTGGCACCTCAACACACGTAGTTGGAAGATCATGTGTTGGTCGTGGGGGTCCTGGGAGGCACCCGTTGTGGTGGGTGCTGCCTGCTGTGTGTACTCTGCAGGGGGTGGGCTCTCCTCGTAGCAGCTGGGCAGCCCTGCTACTGAAATTGGGCTCCGGAGGCTGTCCACGAGCTGTTGGAGCTGTTGGAGGGCATTGGAGTCAAAGGTCTGGTTGTCCTCTTCGTCATCAGAGAAGAGAGGTTGGGACTGCTCTGCAGGAGGTGTTGTATTTCCCTCTGCAATGTGAAGGGGAGATGCAGTTTGTATTCACATGTATGTTGATGCCTTGAACATGTTTACATGCAGACTGAATGACAGTGTACATTGTGACTGTCTTTGGGGAGCTGACGATGTGATGTGGGACAGTGGACATTTCGAGCACTTCACGTCTGTGTGTTAGTACTTGTACATTGTCAACTCATGTTTCCCTGTGATGCCATATGTGATTGGCCAGTTATTGCACACAAGCGGGACCAGTTTTGTCCCCTGTTTAGTTGTGGACGTTTTGCGGATTGTGCGACATCTTTGTCAATTTTGTTGTGCTCTGCATGTGATGTGTGTGTCGCATTTTGGGGGAGTTTCCCCAGCAACTCTGAGTTGGCTGCCCCTGATCCCTTACATGCGGTGTGCCTCTGCCGTCTGTGCTTATACAGTGCTGGGATGTGGCATTTGTGGGTGCATTGGTATCTTGGTGGGAGTTGGGGGTCTGGGGCATGGTTTGTCTGATGATGTGCTGTGCTTACTTGTGCATGTGTGCCATTGTGCCCATCTCCCCCGTCCCCCCAGTTCCTGGTCGTTACTCACCCGGTTGCTGTTGAGTCCGGTCCTGTTAAGCAGTGTCCGGGCCCCCAACTCCTGCCATCGTCTCCCCTCTGATGACAGTGGACACCATTTCCTCCATCTCTTCCAGCTCCTACTGTGGCGCTGGACTGCCACCTCCAGTCTGCATTGCTGCCTTCCAGTTGTTTGCAAGCTTCTGCTTGGTTTTGCGCTTGACATCATTCCAGCGCCTCTTAACCTCGTCCCTTGTCCTCATCAGCACTCCGACTGCATTCACCTTGTCCACGATGGTCTGCCATATTCCATTTTTAGTTGCCAGTGACACAGTGGAGGTGACGAACAGTGGATGATGGTGTTCTATCACCTCCGTTATCAGGATCCTGTTTTCCGGCAGACTGAACCTTTTCTTTCTTCTCTTCTTCTCCTTCCCCTTCCCTGACCCCGAAGTCCCAGGCTTGTCCTCCAGGGGGCTTGTGGGGTTCTGGTTGTCCTCTGCACTTGCTCCTGCTGACTCCATTGTGCTCCGCTGTTGTTTGGCTTTTGTATGGTTTTTTTTCACCTTTCGTAGTGCATTTTCCCGCATGTCGCATGGGGATTGCAGGCCTTTGGCTGGTTTTTGCCGATTTTTGTATCGCAATTGGCGTCATCGCCGCATTTTTGGCATTGGTGTTTCGCATTTTTGCGGCATCACGTTGGTCTTTACGTGTTGGTTTGACACATTGTCGTGGGACTATCGCATGTTGCCGCCAGCTTGGGAATAGCACGATGACACAGAGTTTTTTTCCCGCAATGGGCTGCGATTTGGTGAGTTGCGATAAGCTACTCTTGTGGTACTTATCACACTTTCTTGAGCATATGCCCCATTGCTTTACAATATAAAAGAGATGTCTCTACAATATAAAAGAGAGAGCGTCACATTATAAAAGAGAGGGTTTTGCAATATAAAGGAGAGAGCTTTACAATATAGAAGAGAGGGCTTTACAATATAAAGGAATAGCTTTTCAATATAAAAGAGAGAGCTTTACAATATAAAAGAGAGATCTTTTCAATATAAAAGATATAGATTTATGATATTCAGTCAGTCAGTTTAACTTTATTCGGATTCAGTAAAGATCCATAAAAGTACAACATCATTATAAACATATGACATACATTCTTCACTCGAGAAAAATAAAACATAAAGAATAAAAATAGATGTCATGAAGCAAATACATAACGAAAAAGAAAAAAGGCGATTTTTTAAAAGGGAGAAATGGGTTTAACCAGTAATATGTACAATGTCCATCAATCAGGCTGTGCAAAGACGCAAAATGTAAACTTTTAGACTCTGTGCAAATAAGCAAATTGTAAACATCCAACGATAGAATCAGAATTTTGTCATTGTAGACCCTGTATACTATAGTCTTATTGAATAAAAAATAGGCGATAATGTATCTAAAATGAGTTGTAAAGAAAACCTCATCATTACTGTGCAAAATAGCAAGCATGTAGACATAGTTATAGTACAGATGAATAATTACAATAACCTGTTTAAACAGAATAAACGTATCTTGGTTGGCCATAGTCAGCACCTTTTAATAGTTAATAACATTTATCATCAGGAAAGCATAGAGGCTCTAGATTTTATGGCTGCGGATAAAAAGGAGCTAACGCGAAAAATCATATCATCACTGCCCAATTGTAGTATTTCTTCATATGCAGAGATATAATTAGTCGTCCCATGAGTTTTAAAGTGGGGGATGAGGTAATGCTTAGTATACCTTACATAAAATCCGCAGAAAAACAAAAAATGTGGTAAGGTTTGTTTGCAGCCATTGCTACATGGGCAGGCTGTATCCTCCAGATTTTTGTTGAAGCCGATAGGGAAACATAAGAGATATTTTACACTGTTGTCCCTAAGGCGAAAAAGCAGACGCCTATTCCATCTCCCAATATTTTTCCTTAAATATTCCTGTGGTTTTGAATAGTTAGTGTCGACTATACTCGGGATGGACATATATCTAATGATAGAAGGTTTACTAGACTCTGCCTTTGCTCTGTCAGTACGATATAGGGCATATAGTGCATCCCTTGCTGATTTTAAGATTATATTTTCGGCAGCAAGGGGGAGGGAAAAGCTATGTTCTAGATGTATACTAGACAAGCTTTTGTGAACGGCATTAAGCCAGGGTATATATTTGCCCCTATCGCAACTCAGGCAGTCCATTATAATTCGTTGTGTTAAAATGGCTGCAGGATTACGCCATATCTTCAGCCAAAATAAGGCGGGGCGGGATTTGATAAAATCTTCTACATAATGTAGATTCAATTCTTTATGACACAAAAAGGTAGGTGATGAGATTTGTGCCCCAAGTAACCTTCTGCAGAATCTATTTTCCTCTAATTGTATCCCGCTGCAGTCCGTGAACCCCCATACTTCAGAGCCATAAGTCGCAGTAGGCAGGCATTGGGTTCTATAGATCTGCAGTAGAGGGGTCACAACATCGGCCTTTTTTGGTTGTCCCAGACTCATTATAGAGTTGATTGCCAAACCTAATTTATTTCTACCTCTGGCTACATGCGATTTCCATGAGCCTGTGTCAGAAAGGACTAAACCAAGGTAGGGAAAAGTGCTCGTGCTTTTTAAAAGATCTGTTCCGATCCTTATATTCTTTGTACGGTATTTTTTAGGTCCGCAAGACATTATAAATGATTTGTTAAAATTGGTACATAGTCCCAAATCTCCCATGAAAGATACAAAGCCAGAAATTAAAATACGTAAAACTTTAGGTGTGCGGCCCATGAGGACCGCATCGTCTGCATATAAAAGTGCAGGGTACAATTCGCCGTTAATTTTAGGTACATCGCTAGATAATTTGATCAGAGAGTTGTTCAATTCATTAATATAAAGAATAAAAAGCAGAGGGGCCAGGACACACCCTTGTCTGACCCCTCTGCCGATTAAAATATCCCTAGAAACCTCGCCATCGTTATTAATCCTCACCCGTGCTTTCAAGTCTCTATGAAGATATGCCAGACAGTGTACAAGTGCATTGTCCAATCCATAGTTTAAAAGGATCTCCCATAGGCGTGAACGATTGACAAAATCGAACGCTGAAGTTAGGTCCATGAAACCCAAATATAAGGGTACTTTTTTTGCTACTGTATATTTCCCCAGTATGAGATTTAGATTTAGACACTGTTCAACCGTGCCAACGTGGCTCCTAAAGCCCAGCTGGCAACAGTTTAGGATTTGTTCTTCTTCAGCCCAATTCCGGATTTTATTAAAAACGACTCGCCCCAAGATCTTCAGGGTGTTGTCGATCAGGGATATAGGGCGATAGCAGCAAGGGTTGGATCTGTCCCCTTTCTTAAAAATGGGTACTATTATGCTTGTGGTCCATGTTTCTGGGATGGGAGAGTTTATCAGATTATTAAAAACATTACATAAAAGAGGGGACCAGAGATCTGGTTGAGATTTAATGAGGTCGATAGACAGCCCGTCTGGGCCGGGTGCTTTATTCCCTGCGCTGTCATGTATGGCATCTTCAACTTCAGACAATAATATAGATACGTGTGGGGGTAAGGGGAGATAATCAGAGCTTATTTGATTAGCCAAATAAATTTTTGAGAAGTGCTCTTCCCATACGTTGCTAGGTATATTGCAGCCTATGGGGGTGATGTTTGAGCCTGAGGATCTGAATGCTTTCACCTCTCTCCAGAACCCCGTTACGTCTTTGAGAGCTGCAGCGCGGGCAAGGGAATCCCACCGTTCCTTTAACACCATCTCTGCGCGGATTTTAATTGCGGACTTATAACGCGCTCTCAGGAGCTTAACTAATGCCATGTCCCTGGGTTCGGTTTTTAGAGCGTCACGTAAGGACCTATTTGCACTAGAGCAAGTGTCGTCGAACCATCTGGGGCTCATGCTCTGGGTCGTCACTGGCTTCGAGATTTCTGATTTTATACCAGCACACAACGTAGTAAAAGCCTTAATGATGTCTGCACCGGGGCAAGTACTAGACAAACATGTCTCTATAGATGGGCGGTGGGATTTTATAATACGGGTCAGTAATGCATTATTGTCTATCCCTCTCCACATGACTTTCAACTTGTCAGTGGATAGTGTCAGGTCTTTGGCCCCTATTTCTTTACGTTTTCTGAATTTGTTAAAAAATCTGATAGTGGTAAAAATTGGATTATGATCACTATAGCTAGTACCTAAAACTTCGGCCTTAACTAAAAATTTTTCGAGTGAAGCTGAAATAAAGATATAGTCGATGGTAGATGAGCAGCCACGTCCTCTGTAAGTCGGCAGTGGGGGGTTAACTGGGTCGAGGCCGACTTTTGCCATTACATCGACTAAATCATAGGTAGATAAATAGTTATACAATTCATTGCCTCTGCTGCAAGGAGTTTTCCCAGTGCTAATTGTAGCAAATGTGTGTGTACTGTTATACAGATGGGCATTGAAGTCACCCCCCAGACAAATGCCATCTAATTTACCATATTTTCCATCCTGCGTCAGGGTATCGATGAATTCAAATAACCCGATAAAGTTTTTGTTAGGCACAGATGTAAAGTCGTTGTTATAAAAATTAATTAGACAGACCGTAATTCCATGCGTGTAAATCAAGGCCTGGACATTATCATTGTTAGTATCTATAGGTTTGATACTATTACCTTCAGTAAATGTGTAAATTCTCATTTACACATTTCCTGAAACTGGAACGGATTACTCCCACTAGCGCTGTTATTTTAGACTAGAAATTGCACAGTTACCCTGTAGGGTGTTAGAAACGAATTTTAGAGAGAAGCTGAATGAATTCTGGAAAAACGAACAAATTTTAAAAAAACGTCTTTTTAATTGTGATAACAATGCTTTTAATATTGCACTAACCCTAGCGTGATTTGCACAGTATTTTGGTGCCTACCTGACCTGCCAGAGCGAAGGGAATAGGGCACTTGACCACGAGCACCAGCCGCCATCTTGGGGCAGGGTCGGGACGCGGTCTAGCTCTTCTCCACTTCCGGGAGAGAGCTATTTATAGCGAGCGAGCCCTCTGCTCTGTTGATTCTCATTTACACATTTCCTGAAACTGGAACGGATTACTCCCACTAGCGCTGTTATTTTAGACTAGAAATTGCACAGTTACCCTGTAGGGTGTTAGAAACGAATTTTAGAGAGAAGCTGAATGAATTCTGGAAAAACGAACAAATTTTAAAAAAAACGTCTTTTTAATTGTGATAACAATGCTTTTAATATTGCACTAACCCTAGCGTGATTTGCACAGTATTTTGGTGCCTACCTGACCTGCCAGAGCGAAGGGAATAGGGCACTTGACCACGAGCACCAGCCGCCATCTTGGGGCAGGGTCGGGACGCGGTCTAGCTCTTCTCCACTTCCGGGAGAGAGCTATTTAGTCCTCGCTCGACTAGGATGCGCAGCGGGCGCGCGCCGAAGACGCGCCTAAGACAAGCCCGTCTGCGCCCGTCCGAGCCAGATCCGGGCCCAGGGCCACTCCCCCTGGTCCTGCTGGTATCCTACATACAGCTTCCACCCTACGCTATACTTCCACACAGCTGCAGGAATGGAACACAGGACTGGGTATGTCTTGTCAAGTACTTCCGTTATTAAAACACTCATTATCCACACCCATATCATGTGCAGGTTGCTCTTATACTCTGCCACCTCCCCTGTCTGTGACAAATACTATAGACCACCCCTTTATAACTGCCAGCGCTCCTCGCTTAGTGACACAGTATACTAGAGCTGCACTCATTAATTCACGCTCTCTCCCCAAACATAGTCTAGACATCAGGGAGAGCATTATTAATCATGAACTGGACATCTTATTCATCACAGAATCATGGGGAGATGATGCATCTGGCCCTGACTTTGTTCAAGCTACTCCTGAAGGTTACAGTGTAGCTAGACAAGATAGAGCCTCGGGGCGAGGCGGAGGCTTAGCCATTATTCATAGGGACACTTATCGCGCTACATTTGAGCCCATTCTAAGTACCAATTGTGAAGCTCTCGCATTTACTATCAATCTTACACACAAACAGGCGTTTAAAGGAACCCTGGTGTACAGGCCACCTGGAGCTCGAACCAAATTTCTAGCTGCACTCATTGAAATTATGGAATCAGCAATAGAATCCCCGACTTATACAATTCTTGGGGATTTTAATTTTCCTCTGGAAAACTTGGAAAACAAAGATACACTCCAACTTATTACTGATATGCAGGCAATAGGACTGCAGCAGCTGGTGAAGGGCCCCACGCATGAAGCCGGACACACGCTGGATGGCCTGTTTACGAATGACCATGGCATTGAGTTGGTAGCAACACTACCTTTGATCTGGTCTGACCACCAAGCCATTATTTTTAGGATTCGGATGCTACCACTCAAACCCTCTCAGACCAATGATAGGGCACCAGTGGGGGCGCGGATGTGGAAAAACGCAGACATACCACATCTCTCAAATCTCTTGCTGTCATCTGCTCCAGAAAGCGGAGACAATACTGAAACTATGTCCATTAAATTTCAGGAATGGATCTTAAAAGCAGCGAACGAAGTTGCTCCTGAAAAAACTTATCGCCCCAATAGAACCACTCCATCTGCCCAGTGGTATACAGAAGAGCTGCGACTTCAGCGTCAGTTCTGTAGAAATTTAGAAAGGCGCTGGAGAAAGCACTATAGTCCATTGGCTAAGCAAGAATACAAAAGTGCTCTGGCTATATATAAGAAAGCTATCACTATACAAAAGAATCTTTTCTTCACTGGTCGTATTGAGCACGCCCAGAACTCAGCTAGGATGTTATTTCAGGTGGTGAACTCTCTGTCTAGTCCTCCAGCTGGCTCCACAATAGAGAACTCGCAGGAATTCTGTACCGCCCTAGCCACATTTTTTACTACTAAAGTAATGGATATTTACTCCACTTTTTCTAAAGAGCCGGTAGGAAGAACCACTGATTTAACTATTCAACCAGCACTGAAGCACCCTTCCTTTACTCAGTTTCAGTCAGCTACCGAAGAACAGGTCAACGCACTTGTTGGCAAAATTAAATCAGGCTCTCCGTTGGACCCATGTCCTCCGACCATAATGAACCAACTACACAATGTGGTTACCCAGCCGCTGACCAACATATGCAACTCCATCTTTAGGACAGGTGTCTATCCACAGACCTGGAAGAAGGCTATTGTTAAACCTCTGATTAAGAAGCCATCTTTAGACCCTACCATCACTTCCAACTACAGGCCAATTGCCTGCCTTCCATTTCCTGCCAAAATAGTGGAGGCAATAATGAATAAACAGCTCTCTGAGTTTATTGAACAACATAAGCTCTTAGATGACACTCAGTTCGGGTTCCGGAAGGGACACGGAACTGAGACAGCATTGATAAAGGCCTCGGATGAAATTCGAGAGATCATGGATTCGGGAGGTGCTGCAGTGCTCATCTTATTGGACCTGTCAGCTGCTTTTGACACGGTCGACCACGTCATCTTGGTCGACCGTGTCGCAGCCCTTGGAATTAGTCATCTGGCTAAAGACCTTATAGCCTCCTTCCTTGTTAATCGCAAACAGGCAGTCAAACTGGGCAACTACTACTCGCCCACTTCTGAACTGCCCTGTGGAGTCCCTCAAGGATCCTCGCTAAGTCCCACGCTTTTTAATATCTATGTTGCGGACTTGGCGAGGGTTATTAAATCACATGGGATGCGATTAACTACCTACGCGGATGACACCCAGCTTGTGCTGGCGGTGCATAAGAACGGTCCAGTGGTAGCAGCTAAGTTTCAGGAGGGATTACTGGATGTACAATCATGGATGCACAGTAACTGCCTGAAACTTAATGCAGAGAAAACCGAAGTTATGACTTTCGGTAAGATTTCCCCCGAATGGTCCCCAACTTGGTGGCCCAGTCAGATGGGCTCCCCCCCGATTCCAGCTGTCAAGGTTAGGAATTTGGGAGTGATCTTTGATAACAGGCTATCTTTTGGTTATCATGTCAACAAGGTGGTCTCTGCTGCATTCTTCGTGCTGAAGAAAATAAAAAAACTCATGCCATACCTACCCGCTTCGGCAGGGAAAACACTGATTACCACCTTAGTGTTTTCGAAGCTGGACTATGGAAACGCCCTCTTCCTTAGCACTCACAAATACATCCTGAACAAACTGCAGTCCGTGCAAAATGTGGCAGCACGAATTCTGCTTAATATTCCTTGGCGACACTCTACTTCAGCAGCCATACGCCATCTACATTGGCTAAGAGTGGAGAGCAGAATTAAATTCAAGGCTCTCTGCATCGCCTATAAGGCCATTCATCAGACTGGACCAAAGTTCTTAAAGGAAGCTTTTCAGGTGTACATACCTGGAAAGAATCTAAGATCAGCAGCAAGCCACCTATTGCATGTTCCCCGAACAAGAACGGCCACATGGGGAGATAGACGCTTCCTGGTAGCGACCCCCATACTGTGGAACACACTCCCCTTGTATATTAAAACAGCACCAACACTCATTGCCTTCCGTAAGGCTCTGAAAACTTGGCTATTTAATCAATAAGTTCCTGTCCTCAATTTTGTGTATCCTAGAGCATCTCATTGCGCCTAGACACCCTAGGGTATTAGTTGCGCATTAAAAATCCCATAAATAAATAAATAAATAAATAAGTAATTTTTATCCATATCGATAAACCCCCGCTTGGCCTACCAGAGTTAGGGATAGATGCAAGTTTGTTATAGCATGAAAAGCCCTCAAGTAATAGGTTACTAGGGCACCAGGTTTCTTGGAACATCAGGATATCGAATCGATTGGCCATATTGACCCAATCATTTGTATTCAACTTCGCTTTCAGGCCTGCAATGTTCCAGCTAAGTATATTCAGATTTTGATCATAAGGTTTGGGAACAGTGGTCGTAGAGAAAGTGACTAATGCAGGTTCGACCGTCCGTGATCCCAACGGATTATCAGTGGGACTATGTTCGACTATATCAGGGTTGTCACACCTGGGGCTCAATATTGATGTTTCTGTAATAATAGGGTTATGTATTGGTCAATCCTGGTTATCCAAGTCAGATAAAGTGCTAAACCTATTAAATAACTGAGGTGCCAAATTAGTGTTATTATATGATGTTGCTCGGGGTCTGTAAAAGAAACCCAATGGTACAAGAATAATATTAGTGGGTCTGGTAAATGAATCACATGGGGCGTTCAACAGCCATTTGGCCAATGAAGGAGACCTTAAGGATATAACTATACAGTCACCCATGATGTGTTTGGTGGAAGGTCCCACCCAGGCCACCCTACGAACCATTAGGATGTCATTGGCGATCTCCCACCCGACACCCTTGTATTTACGTATCCAGTCCAGGCATTTGTTTTTAAGCTCATCCCACGACTCGGTCTGGTTTGGTCTAAGCGGGGGTACGCCAGCTAATATTGTTACATAGGGACAGGCTTCTGGAGGCAGCTGAAGGGTAACTTCCGTACTTTTATGTGCCTGTTGGGTGGCTAAAGGTCTGTTGGTTGTGTTAGGGACTAGATTTACAGGTCCGGATGTGGCTATAACAGTTGGTACAATAGGGGGGGGGGGCAAGATACCGGGTGGGTTGTTCAGAGTGTGTGCCTTGTGTGTAGGATTAATTAATGGTAGATTTAGATTAACCCTCCCAATACATTCGTTGCACACGCTAGTTGGACCAGGCGGAGCACTGTTGCTCAAGCCCTCTAAAAGTCTGTTATGGAGAGCATCGAGATCCTTTAGATGCTTTTCGCCTCTGGTTAGATCAATGGTCATGGACCCTTTTCTCTTGGTTTCCTCATTTTTTATAATGCTTTCCAGTCTGTCTAGTCTTTTAAAAATAACATTGAACTGGTTTACCATTAGGTCCTTCAATCGGTTAAAGGTGGAGTCCACTATAGTGTCAATTAGATTCCCATTCGGGTTTACAAGTGGGGAATTCCTTGGCACGGGCTCGGTTTGTGTAAGAGTAGAGGTACGGCCCGCTGTCAAAGTTGTAAGATCAGGGGTGCTTATTACTGGGTGCACGATGGAATCAGTAGGGGCCCTACCAGGGTCATCCGAGCTTCGTGACCACATACTCATAGGCGTCGGTTGAAGTTTGTTGCAAGGGGGCTGTTTCCTCTTGCTTTTGGTGGTTTTACCAGGGCCCCTCTTCCTTTTCTCTCCCACGGTTTTTACTGATGTTGCGATGGAATTATTATCACTTATGGTTCTAGGACTTTGCTGGGAATCAGAAATGGTGATTACAGCATCAGTCATTATGTGGCCCTCGCTGGTAATTCCAGAGTGTGCTGGCTTATTAATAATTACAGTAGGGATTAATGGTACAGACATCACAGTCGCAGTCTCAGTTTCGTTTTCGCTGGAGCCCTCTTGCTGTTGTTGATATGGGGGTATATAGCCCATAGAGAGCCTCCTCTCAGTGATCTCGATTTCCTTATTAACTCTGTTTACAGCATCCTCCAACATATGCTCAAATGAGGTGGTAAGTGTGACGAGATTTCCACGTATAGGAACGATGGTATCGGAGCTAGGCGGAGGGGTCGCATGTTCAATCATTCTACAGTAAGTAACCACTTACCCGCACTCACAGCTTAGAGGGGGGCCCCAGCCCAGCCTCGGCCAGCCCCGGACGGCCACAGACGGCCCGCCCTCTGCCCGGGCTCCGCCCTGCGCCGCCCGCGCGCGTCCGCGAGGCGGAGGGAGCTGCCCTCTTTTCAGCTCCTCCGGCGCGGGAATCAGGCAATGGGCGGAGTCGCAGGGCAGGCTGGGAAATGTGATATAAAAGAGAGAGCTTCTGTCGTGTAGTTTCTATAAACCTATATAGGAATCTACGTGTTTAGACAACATACACTGCAGGATTGGTGTCCAGATTGATTCTAGACACCCCTACCAGGTATGTTAGCCTGTATACCAGCTAGCTCACAGTGCCATTAGAAACCTCTCTTACCAAGGAGAGAATAGTTCTTGACAACTATTGAACATGACAACTGTCCGATCAGAGATTGTGGAAACAGTTAGTCACTTGTGCTCACTTTGGGGGATATTCTCAAGAACGTGTGATAATCATCGCAAAATTAGCTTAACGCAACTTTGCACATCGCAGTCCATCACAAGAAAATAACACCGTGGTAACGTGGTATTCTCAAGCCGGCGGTACCATGTGATAGGCTTACAATAACACGTCAAATGTCTGCGTTAAAGTCAACACGCCGCCGCAAAAATGCAAAACATGAACGCAAAAATAGCTGCGATGAGGCCAATAGCGACACAAAAACCAGCGAAAACCAGCGACAGGCCTGCAATTCCCACGTGTCATGCAGGAAAATGCACTAGAAAAGCAGAACAAAAGAAACACACCAAAAACAAGATAAACTGCGTAGCAATATGGATGCACCCGGACCGAGTGCCCAGGTCAACGCGAACCCCACAAGCCCCATAGACCACCATCAAGGAACCTTGGGTTCAGGGAAGGCCAAGAAGAAGATGAAGAGGAAGATGGGGTCCAGTCCACATGATAACCGGATCGTCGTCACGGAGGTGACAGAACATTAACCACAACTGTCCGTCTCCTCCGCCGTGTCATTGGCAACACACACGGAAAAATGGCATCCCATCATGAATGCAGTCGGAGTGTCCAGGAGGCCAAGATGCGCTGGCATGATGTGAAAAGCCAAACCAAGCAGAAACCCGATGCCAATAGGAAGGCAGCTACGGCGGATGGAGGTAGGAGTCCTGTGCTACAGGAGCAGATGGAGCAAATGGAGGCCACAGTCATCAGTGTGTAGACGGTGCAAGGAGTCGGGAGTTGGATACAGCTCGACATGACCTGATACAACATCAATCGGGTGAGTAACGAACAGGGACTGGGGGGACGGGGGGTAGGGCACAATGGCACACATGCACAACAACGTGTAGCACACCGCACACCCACAATGACCCTGGGTCATGGCCCTGATCCCTGTGGCACACTGCAGCACGCATACAAACAACAACTAGGCCTCCATCCACCATGTGCCCAAAGGGGTCCACCCCCACATCACCAATTCCACCACACACACATGCACCTGTGCGAAACACAGCAAAGATGAGTATTTGTGAGCCACGCCAACAATGCAAGTGACACTACATGATAAGCAGCATGGCTGGAGTACAAACACCATGACATTGAGCACGCCATGACACTGAGGTGGCTGAGTGTGGACCAGATCCGGGAAGGAGCAGGTCACACTCTGACACATCCACGTGCATCAACAACCCATGTCGTCGAAAACACATATGCAGACAAACAATGCACAAGTGTGCAAAAACCGTCCAAGAGCACAAATGACCCAAGTTGCCAACATCACAGCACCTTAAAAGCACAAAATTCAAAGGCACACCGCCTCCAAGGGATAAGGGGCAGCAAAATCACAGCAGCAGGGGTGACTCTCCCACAATGCAGCACACACACATAGCAATAACAGCACATCCACATGTACAACAATGTGGTACACAGTGCAACACTTATACTACAGAACAGAGGACACAACTAGGTCTGCTTGTGCGTAGAAAAAGGCCAATCACATCTTACATAGCAGGAAACTATGAGATGAAAATGTACGTGTACAACCTCACCTACGTCAAGTAGTCCAAATGTCCACTGTCCCGCATCAAATTGTCCCCTCCTAACAATCAGTCACAATGTACATTGCCATGCAGTCTGTATGTAAACTTGAACAATGTGTCAAAATACATGCCAACACAATGTCAACAAGCGTCTCCCTTCACATTGGAGATGGGACAAACAACACCTCCAGCAGAGCAGACCAGACAACTCAACAGTGATGCTCAAGAGGACCTCCACACTTGCAACACTGACGCCCTACAACTGTACATGGACATCTTCGGCAATCGACCTCCAGGAGCAGGGCAGCCCAGCTGCATCAAGGATACCCAGGCCCCTGCACAGACCACACAGCTGGATGCACCCACCTCCATGGCTGGCTCCCAGCAGCCCACCAAAACACACATCGCATTCCAAGGCCAGGTGTCAGACTGCCAGAAGAGGGTGGCCGAACAGCTGCGGTGTGGTTCTACCTCATGGAAGCCAGACTAGATCACATACGTGGGTGTCTAAGTCCCATCAGGCACCACCTACACTCCCCGACACACTGTGACAGAGACACATGCCTTTGCACATTTCCAGCACTGAACCACACCCGGAGCCACAGGATAATCATCCACACCCACCACGCTGGAATGGCGTATGCCGCCCCAGTTCACTCCTCTCACGTTGAGGGATAAAAAAGGTAGATTTCCCATATATAAGGAGTATCGGACCTAAATTAGGTTAGCATGATGCATCTATACATACTCTGCCTGTTTGATATATATACTTTTGCTTGGAGGAAACTCGTTTATTTCCTCCCTCTATATCTATTTCTAAAAGAGTAGGCCGAGAACCATACAGACACCATCTTCTGAACATATGCTCGAGCAGGGGCCGTGATCACGTGCAGTTGTCAGGCCCCAGTTCATCTGAGTTACTGGTAGCAGCTGAAGGTAGGCTGTTTACTCGACTGTTCTAAGACTCAAGGTCGCATCTGGCTTTGGGGGTGATAAGTGCATTCCTGGAGGCACCGTGCCTACACTCCCAGGCACCAAGACGAAAGGGAGTCACCCCTCCTGACCTCATCAGTAATAGATAGTCAAGCCTTTGTACTGGTCTGATGTGTGCCATATGTGGTCCTTTCCTGGAGCTCGAGGGCCAACTGGTGTTTTTCCTTTTACAGTGATTGTATGTGTTGAACCGAAAAGTATATAACCTCACGTTTGAATATGAGCCAACAGTCTTCTCGGCGCACCTGATGGGTGAGGTTCGGAGAGGCTCCTCTATAGAGTATTTTGTTTAATAAACGATTGAACCTTCTTCACTGCCAACTGACTGACTATTTGGTAATGGTATTAGGACTATTGGTAGGTATAGTCCTTTAGTTTATTTTTATGGTACATCAGTTGGCGACTCCGCCGGGACTCCGTGACTGCGTCGTCCTCCCCATAAACGGGTGGTAAGGACAATGGGTAATTCTGGTCGAGCGGGTGGATGGAAAAAGGATCCTTTGAAATTTAGCCATCTTTGGTATGAACTTACTCCGCTCTCACGATCAGAGTATCCCCAGCTGCTAGTGACCCTTCACCGGAGTCCTACAGGCGTAACCCAGGAGCTGACCGTGTTGGTCTTTAGGAGTTGGCAGAGGAGAACACGCAATTGTACCTGTGTGCACCAGGTGAGTGGAATTGTTTTGATGTTCTTGGCATGCACTGTTGAGCAGTGCTTTTGAAGCAGTTAACTGTGTAAGTATTTGGTGGTCAGTGTACCACGGAGAATCTTGGGGGTCTGACGGGGCAACATTGTGGTGGCTGCACGTATAGATGCTCCACGGACCTTTTGTGAATAATAGAGACGCCGATCGGACACCCGGTGTGGCACGTGTGGTGCGTGCCCGGCTGGACTGCTCTCGGAAAAGCCTGTGGCTGTACCTGGGTAGCCTTGGGAACACATCTGAAGCGGTGCTAATGAAGCTGGCTTTGTCAGAATAGTCCCAAGAGTGAACCAGGAAGGCTGCGGGATGGTCTGTAGGTCGGTCTGTGGTTATACCTGTCTGACGGTCTCTTGGTAGTCTTTGGACTGCTTGATTTTGGTATCTGTCGGTCTTGGAATCTGAATTTGATTGATTCTCCACGAACAGGGCTCTGTTCTTTGTTTGAAAATACGTCATTTTGAATATCTTTGTATGTCTATATGTATTATTGTCTTATGAATGTTTGAATAAGCGTGAGGTTGTATGTTTTATGAATGTTTGGACATGGCCATGTTTGGAAGATCGAATGAGGAACGCGTGATGACAATAACCATGCCGTGTTTTAGCAAATTGAGTTGTTTTAGATAATATTGCCGTCCTAATGATACGCGTTTGGCTGAAAGTCAACCTGCCCCGCCTGTGGGCAGCCCAAGTTATGATATGTATGTAAAGCATGGTATTACACCTCTCTTGTTTAATAAACTATGGTATAAAAATACTAGGATAATGTGGAATTACAATGGCCCTTAACCGGGTCTTTTGATGAAAAAGAGATACATTTTCTGCAGGAGGGATTATTTTCTAAACGTAGTCGACAGTCAATGTTTGACTCCCTAAGTCTGTGGCAGAAGGAAGCAAAGCGTAGACGTATGCGGGAGCAGAAAGTATGTAGGATGAAAGGAAATCAGATGATTACGCAGAAAGCTATAGCTTATGATAAAGCACAAACTGAACAAGGGATTGATTGTGCAGACAGACAATTTAGATTGCAAGTGGATAAGACTTATGTGGCTAGGACTGAAGTGGAAGATGAGATAGAGGATTTATTGGATACTCGTCCACCTCCACCTTATGCTCCGCAGCGTATATATCCTGTTGTTCCCCCGACTCTAGTACAGGTCCCTTCAGCTTCCGCCCCTGCTGTTTCCTCTTCCATTGCCTCTCCGGGAACGCCATCTGTTTTGTCTCCCTCAGTATCTGAGACGGCTACTTTATGGCCTGTTACACTGCCATCTTCCGTTATGTCCACAGCTGTTTTGTCTCCCCCCACCTCTGTGTGGGCTTCCCTTTCTGCGAGCACGACCCCATCTCCAGCTGTTTCGACTCCATTTCGTGCTCCGGAGGATTTCGACGCACGGAAGTTGTTTACCCTTTCGGATGTAGGACAGAATGAGAAACAGATGATTGAGAATCAGTCATCCCAGTGTATACGACCGCCTATTTACACTATAACTGATATATGGAACACGCTTAGAGAATATGAGCCTGTTATGCAGCAACATGTCTTGAAACACATGGCTGCACGTATTATTACTCTCTGGGAACAGTGTTTTCCAGGAGGGATGGCCCCCAAGTGATGTATGACATCCGGGACAGGGCTCATAAGTCTGAACTCAGCCCAGATGAAGTGTATAGAAATGTGGAGGTTTTATTAAATTATCGAGAACGGATGCATCAAAAGTGTCCCTCGTGGGACACTCAGCACCCTATGCGAGAAGTTCATCCTATCTTTCATCCTGAAATACTGGAACTAAAGGATGACCGGGGCGTGGTGACTAGACCTCGTGTAGAGGCCCGAGTGCAGGAGCAATGGGTTTACACCCCCTGGAAGAGGAGTGAAGTCCTCTTGCTAAAATCACAATTACCTGACCCCCGTAAGAATCCCACAGCTTATTATAACGAACTCACAGAAGCGGCCTCTTCGGCCGTCATGACCTTAGCTGACATAGAGCTATTTTTTGCATTGTTAGTTCCCGTTGACGTATGGTGTCAGGTGCATGATCAGGACCATGCTCAAGAATTAGGCGGAACATGGGAGCAGATAAAAGATTGGGACAAGGATCGTAAGCCTGGAGATAAGCCGAAACCTGAATTATTGGCATTACCTGGCCGTATTATCGCTTACATGCATTCCTTAATTCCACCTCGTAAGGTGGAGTGGGACAAATTGACCACATGTAAACAGAAGAAAGATGAAAGTGTTTCTGATTTTTCACTAGATTTCGATCAATCAATCAATCACATAACTTGTAAAGCGCACTACATATCCGTGAGGGCTCCAAGGTGCTGGGGGGCGTGGGGGGTGCTGCTGCTATAGGTCGAAAAGCCAGGTCTTGAGGCGTCTCCTGAAGGTCAGCAGGTCTTCGGTTTGTCGCAGGTAGAAGGGGAGGGTGTTTCAGGTCCTGGCGGCGCGATGGGAGAAGGATCTGCCTCTGGAAGTAGTTCTCTGGATGCGTGGGACCGTGGCCAGGGCGTGTTCGGCGGAGCAGAGTTTCCTGTTGGGTACGTAGAAGGAGAGTCGACTGTTGAGATAGGCTGGGCCGGTTTTGTGGAGTGTCTTGTGTGCGTGGATCAGGAGCTTGAAGGAGATTCTTTTGTCAAAGGAGAGCCAGTGTAGGTTCCTCAGGTGGGGGGTGGTGTGGTCGCGCGTGGGACGTCGAGGATCAGGCGTGCAGAGGCATTCTGGATTCTCTGCAGTCTGCTGATGAGCTTGGACGAGGCTCCGGCGTAGAGGGCGTTTCCGTAGTCGAGTCTGCGGCTGACTAGGGCCTGGGTGACTGTTTTCCTCGTGTTTGTCGGGATCCATCTGTAGGTCTTGCGGAGCATGCGGAGGGTGTTGAAACAGGTGGAGGAGACTGCGTTGACTTGTTTGGTCATGGAGAGTTTCGAGTCGAGGATGACTCCCAGGTTGCGTGGGGGTTGGGGGGGACCCCAGTGACATTGGCCACCAAGAGTCATCCCATGCGGAGGGGTTGGATCCAAGCATGAGGATTTCCGTCTTGTCTGTGTTCAGTTTGAGGAGGCAATCCTCCTTCCAGTCTGCGATGGCCTTCATTCCCTGGTGGAGGTTGGATTTGGCGGTGCGGGGGTCCTTGGTGAGGGAGACGATCAGCTGAGTGTCGTCGGCGCAGGAGATTATGTTGAGGTCGTGCTGTCGGGTGATGCGTGCTAGTGGTGCCTTGTAGACGTTGAACAGCGTTGGGCTGAGGGAAGATCCTTGAGGGACGCCGCAGATGATCTTGGAGGCATCGGATCGGAACGGGGGGAGGCGGACTCTCTGAGTTCTGCCAGAGAGGAAGGAGATGGTCCAGTCCAGGGCCTTGTCTCGGATCCCTGCGTCGTGGAGGCGTGTGCGTAGTGTGTGGTGGCAGACGGTGTCGAAGGCGGCGGAGAGGTCCAGGAGGATGAGGGCCGCTGTCTCGCCGCTGTCTAGCAGCATCCTGATGTCGTCTGTGGCGGCAATGAGGGCGGTCTCGGTGCTGTGTCTGCTGCGGAAACCTGATTGGGGCGGGTCCAGGATGTTGTTGTCTTCGAGCTGACGGGTGAGCTGGGTGTTTACAATCTTCTCGATGACCTTTGCTGGGAACGGAAGCAGGGAGATGGGACGGAAGTTCTTGAGGTCGCTCGGGTCTGCCTTGGGTTTCTTCAGTGGGGCGTTGATCTCTGCGTGCTTCCAGTTCTAAGGGAAGGTGGCGGTCTCGAAGGAGAGGTTGTTGATTTTGTGCAGGTGGGGTGTGATGGAATTGCTGGCTTTGATGAAGATGTGGTGCGGGAGAGGGTCGGATGGGGAACCGGAGTGGATTGTTCCCATGGTCTTGATTGTGTCCTTGATGCTCACGTTGGCCCAGGTTGTCAGGGTGTCGTGGGCAGTGGGGTGCGTTGGGTTCGATGCGGTGTGGTCGGCAGGGGTCGTCCGGGGTCTGAAGCTGTCATGGATGTCGGTGATTTTCTGGTGAAAGAAGGTGGCGAGGGAGTCGCACAGGGCTTGCGATGGTGGGATGTCATTGGCGTTGGAGCTGGGGTTGGAGAGTTCCTTCACGATGGTGAAGAGCTCCTTGCTGTTGTGTGCGTTGTTGTCAAGGCAGTTTGTGAAGGATGTTCTTTTGGAGGTCCTGATGAGGTGGTGGTGGTTGCGGATGAAGTCTTTGTGGGCGGTGCGGCTGTCTGGCGTCTTGTCGCTGTGCCATATGTTTTCCAGTTTCTGGCAGGTGCGTTTTGAGTCGAGGAGTTCCGGGGTGATCCAGCTGACTCTTCTGCTGGTGTCTCTGCTGGTGGGGTTTTTCAGTGGGGCGACGGTGTTGGCGCAGTCGTTCATCCAGCGTTCGAGGGTGAGTGCACTTTCATCTGGGTTGGTGGCGTTCGTCGGAGGGTTGAGTGCGAGGCTTGTCTGTAGTTGTTCTTGGGTGACTTTGCCCCAGCAGCAGCGGGGGTCTGTAGTGTGCGGTGGTGTGTGAGGGGTTTACAGAAGGAGAAGTGGATGCAGTGGTGGTCTGTCCAGGTGAGTTCGGAGGCGTGGCTGAAGGTGACGTGGGGGCTTGAGGAGAAGATGGCATCTAGCGTGTGGCCGGCGCTGTGGGTTGGTGTTGTGACAAGCTGTTTCAGTCCGAGGTTGGCGAGATTGTCAATCAGGATGGAGGAGTTCCTGTCGTTGTTCTCTAGGTGAAAGATCAGGTCTCCGAGGAGGATGTAGTCGGTGGAGATCAGCGCGTGCGTGCTGATGAGGTCGGCGATGGAGTCGCAGAATTGAGCCCGGGGTCCTGGTGGTCTGTAGACGAGGGTGCCTCTGAGGTTGGTTTTGGGGTCCATGTGGATCTGGAAGTGCATGTGTTCGGCGGTGCTGAGGGTGTCATTGGTGTTTGTTGATACCCTGATGGTGTTTTTGTGGAAAATGGCGATTCCTCCTCCGGCCCTGTTGGTGCGGTCTCTGCGGGTGATCTTGTACCCGTCTCGGATGGCTATGGTGATGTCTGACGAGGAGGTTTCATTCATCCAGGTCTAGGTCAGGAAGGCGACGTCCGGTGATGTGGTGTCGAGTAGGTCCCACAGTTCGATGGCGTGTTTGTGTGCGGAGCGGGTGTTGATCCGGATGCATATAAGCTGGTTGGGTTCCGGTTTGAGGGCGTATTCATTGATTTTAATGGACAGGATTTATCGTTGGAAGGCGGTATACGATTATTTGCTAATCGTTTTGTGACCAATCTGTTACCAGAAGTCTCTGCACGGCTACAAGCCGCTGAAAGTACCTGGACCACTTCCACGCCCTCGGTGATATTGAGTATGGCCCAATATTACGAACATAGAGAAAATGAGAGTAAGGATAAGACGGAAAAGAGAACAAAGGATCTTAAAACACGGGTGTTGTTGCAACAAGTTGTTCACGGACGAGGCAGAGAGAGAGGTGGTAGAGGGTTCGTCCCGAGGGGGGCGAGAACTGGACGAGGCAGAGGGCAGGCTGTCGTTTTGGGAATAAATCAGTGTGCTTATTGTAAGGAGGAAGGGCATTGGCGATTTCAGTGTCCGCTGTTGCCGGCCCAGAATGGGGCTATGATAAGTAGAGGAAGAGGTTGGGAAGTGTGGATCGCAGTGATATGCGACGAGAAGAGGTGTTGGATAACGTTGCCAGAGCACTCCCTAGCTGTTTAAGAGCTACTGCTGCAGTTGCGGTGGCTATTCGACAGTCGGAAGGGCTCGTTCTGACCACTGACCTCACAGAGATGGTACCGCACGCTGTGGGTATATTATTGAACAAAACAAAGACCCAGCACCTTACGAGTGCGCGTCTTACCGGATACAAATTGACTTTGTTTGCTCCACACATTACAATTAAATGATGTGCCACTCTGAACCCTGCTACGTTACTACCCCTCCCTTCCAATGAAAAGAACAATGATGTTCATGATTGTATATTTCGGACTGAGGAAGAAACAAAGGGACTGGTAGACCTGACTGACACTCCTCTATCTGACCCTCAAGGGGAGTTGTACGTCGATGGCTCTTGTTTCAAGTTACCAGATGGCACGACAACTGGTGCATATGCGATAACTACTCTTCACACTATAGTTGAGGCTTCTCGAGTACCCTATCAGTCAGCACAGGCGGCCGAATTAGTGACATTGTTTCGGGCCTGTGAGTTAAGTGAAGGACTGAGAGTAAATATTTACACCGAAAGCCAGTACGCCTTTGGCGTGGCTCATAGTTTTGGCCGACTTTGGGCAGAACGAGGTTTTCTTACTTCTCATGTTCAGCGAATACAGCATGGCCCCTTGATTTTGCGATCAGGGAGGAGCATGCCGTGTTGGTGCGGTCTCTGCGGGTGATCTTGTACCCGTCTCGGATGGCTATGGTGATGTCTGACGAGGAGGTTTCATTCATCCAGGTCTAGGTCAGGAAGGTGACGTCCGGTGATGTGGTCCCACAGTTTGATGGCGTGTTTGTGTGCGGAGCGGGTGTTGATCAGGATGCATCCAAGCTGGTTGGGTTCCGGTTTGAGGGCGTATTCATTGATTTTAATGGACAGGATTTATCGTTGGAAGGCGGTATACGATTATTTGCTAATCGTTTTGTGACCAATCTGTTACCAGAAGTCTCTGCACGGCTACAAGCCGCTGAAAGTACCTGGACCACTTCCACGCCCTCGGTGATATTGAGTTTGGCCTAATATTACGAACATAGAGAAAATGAGAGTAAGGATAAGACGGAAAAGAGAACAAAGGATCTTAAAACACGGGTGTTGTTGCAACAAGTTGTTCAAGGACGAGGCAGAGAGAGAGGTGGTAGAGGGTTCGTCCCGAGGGGGGCGAGAACTGGACGAGGCAGAGGGCAGGCTGTCGTTTTGGGAATAAATCAGTGTGCTTATTGTAAGGAGGAAGGGCATTGGCGATTTCAGTGTCCGCTGTTGCCGGCCCAGAATGGGGCTATGATAAGTAGAGGAAGAGGTCGGGAAGTGTGGATCGCAGTGATATGCGACGAGAAGAGGCGACGCAAGTTGGACAAGAAAAGAATTACTTTGATAATCCAAGAGGTAGGCAGTATTATAATGAGGAGTGTGCAATGGACGCGACCGAAGGGTATGCTATTCATTGGATCGCCATGGACAGAGTGAGGGCCAGGTGTCAGTACCCGTTGATCAGCAAGGACCTTATGTAGAGGCGCATTTGATGGGTACATCTGAAAAGTTTTTAGTTGATACGGGTGCAATGAATAGTTCTATTTCTCGTTCCCTGGTCCTGGGGGCTGCTCTGTCCGGGCACAATAATGTTTCGGTAGGATTCTCGGGAATTCCGGGGGTGAGCCCCATCTCCAAACCTATTCCTTTTACAATTGGTCCTGTTACGATAGACTCCCCGTTTCTTTTGACTTCCCATTGTGGCAAACATTTGTTGGGCCTGGATTTGTTGAATAAATTACATGCTAAGATTCATTGTTCACCTGATGGTGTTTACTTGACTATTGATTCCCTTGGGATGCATACTTTGCAGTGTTTCACTAAATATGAACCCCTCCGTCCTGAGTTTGAGGTTATTCCAGCAACATTGTGGGCCACTGGTGACACCGATGTAGGATTATTAAAGATTCCGCCTGTTTCTATTACTTTGAAGCAAAATGCTTGGCTTCCACATATACCTCAGTACAACATTTCTCCGGCTGGTGAGAAGGCTTTGCTCTCCATCATACAAGATTTGGTAAAAAGGGGTGTGGTGGAAGAGACAGCTGCTAATGTGTGCAACAGCCCAATTTTGCCTATCTTAAAGAGAGCCCCTGTTGGAAGCGATCCTGATTATGCTTATACCTATCATTTTGTGATTGATTTGCGTGAAATTAATAAAATAGTGGTGCCCCAGTACCCTGTGGTTTCAGACATCACTACTATTCTCACTATGATTCCTCCTACTGCTAAATATTTGTCTGTGATTGATTTAAAGAATGCTTTCTTTAGCATTCCGATTCATCCTGTTAGCCGCCATATTTTTGGCTTCTCATTGTCTGGTCGCAGCTTCCGGTTCCGTCGCGCTCCCCAGGGGTACACAGAGTGTCCTAGTATTTATAGTCAAGCTTTGAAAACATTGTTGGATGATTTGGTCTTGCCCCCTGGTAATGTGCTTTTGAAATATGTAGATGATTTGTTAGTGGCCTCTGATACTGAGGAAGGTTGTAAGAAAGCCACTGTACAATTATTGTCTCATTTGGCTGCAAATGGCAATAAAGTATCCCCTTCTAAATTTCAATATTGTCGACAGGAGGTGACCTATCTTGGTCATCTACTGTCGAAGGAGGGGAGTAGACTAACCCCTGAGCGTATTTTTAATATGCCTGTACCTCGTACTCAGCGTGATGTTCGTGCATTTCTCGGCATAACTTCTTACTGTCGCCAATGGATCCCTAATTTTTCCCTTCTTACTAAAACTCTTCTGTACTTAACCACTAAAGATGTGCATGAACCTTAACCATGGACTGATGCTTGTCAAGATGCTTTTGACTCTTTGAAATCTGCGCTTTGTTCTGCACCTGTTCTTGGTGCTCCTGACTACCGAAGACCTTTTGTGCTTTACGTACACGAGGTGGACGGTTGCTCGCTTTCTGTGTTAACACAAGGATTTGGTGGTCAGCAGAGACCTTGTGCCTATTTCTCGGCGGTGTTGGATAACGTTGCCAGAGCACTCCCTAGCTGTTTAAGAGCTACTGCTGCAGTTGCGGTGGCTATTCGACAGTCGGAAGGGCTCGTTCTGAATACTGACCTCACAGTGATGGTACCGCACGCTGTGGGTATATTATTGAACAAAACAAAGACCCAGCACCTTACGAGTGCGCGTCTTACCGGATACGAATTGACTTTGTTTGCTCCACACATTACAATTAAATGATGTGCCACTCTGAACCCTGCTACGTTACTACCCCTCCCATCCAATGAAAAGAATAATGATGTTCATGATTGTATATTTCGGACTGAGGAAGAAACAAAGGGACTGGTAGACCTGACTGACACTCCTCTATCTGACCCTCAAGGGGAGTTGTATGTCGATGGCTCTTGTTTCAAGTTACCAGATGGCACGACAACTGGTGCATATGCGATAACTACTCTTCACACTATAGTTGAGGCTTCTCGAGTACCCTATCAGTCAGCACAGGTGGCCGAATTAGTGGCATTGTTTCGGGCCTGTGAGTTAAGTGAAGGACTGAGAGTAAATAGTTACACCGACAGCCAGTACGCCTTTGGCGTGGCTCACAGTTTTGGCCGACTTTGGGCAGAAAGAGGTTTTCTTACTTCTCATGGTCAGCGAATACAGCATGGCCCCTTGATTTTGCGATCGGGGAGGAGCATGCCGTGTGATTGGCAGCTCTTGCTGTGTTTATATTCCTGGCTCCGCCCCCTCTGTTCATTTGGCTATACAGAAGCTACATCGTTTAGCTTCCGAGATACATGTAGAAACTGGTACGTTATCTCTCTCTGGTTGGTTCTGGGGTTTGCTGTCTACTTGGGGATGGAAAATTTTGATGGTGCAGGCATGTATAGCTGGTATCATATTCACGTGTTCTGTTTGTGTACAATGTGGACCTGCATGTTGCTCTTATTGCACAACAAAAAGACACTCTGTGTCTGGTCTCTCCCCAACAGCGGTAAAAGCTCAGCTAGTTGAGCAGGAGCTCAAAGACGTAATGCAGATTGATGAGGGAATATTTGAAGATTGAACTGTTTTAGTTAGCTACATCATGCTAAAAGGGCCATTCTGCGGGATAAAAAAGGTAGATTTCCCGTATATAAGGAGTATCGGACCTATATTATGTTAGCATGATGCATCTATACATACTCTCCCTGTTTGATATATATACTTTTGCTTGGAGGAAACTCATTTATTTCCTCCCTGTATATCTATTGCTAAAAGAGTAGGCCGAGAACCATACAGACGCCATCTTCTGAACATATGCTCGAGCACGGGCCGTGATCACGTGCAGTTGTCAGGCCCCAGTTCATCTGAGTTACTGGTAGCAGCTGAAGGTAGGCTGTTTACTCGACTGTTCTAAGACCCAAGGTCGCATCTGGCTTTGGGGGTGATAAGTGCATTCCTGGAGGCACTGTGCCTACACTCCAAGGCACCAAGATGAAAGGGAGTCACCCCTCCTGACCTCATCAGTAATAGATAGTCAAGCCTTTGTACTGGTCTGATGTGTGCCATATATGGTCCTTTCCTGGAGCTCGAGGGCCAACTGGTGTTTTTCCTTTTACAGTGATTGTATGTGTTGAACCGAATAGTATATAACCTCATGTTTGAATACGAGCCAACAGTCTTCTCGGCGCACCTGATGGTTGAGGTTCGGAGAGGCTCCTCTATAGAGTATTTTGTTTAATAAACGATTGAACCTTCTTCGCTGCCAACTGACTGATTATTTGGTAATGGTATTGGGTCTATTGGTAGGTATAGTCCTTTAGTTTATTTTTATGGTACATCAACTTATTTAGTGGGGGATGACAAAGTCACATGTGCAATGTCTCACCCGCTGCCTGCGGTGACATGGCTGCATCCGCTGTACTCGGCACAATGTTATGTTGTATGGCCCGGGGCCTTAATGCATGCTTCATGAGTACACTGACACATTCAGATAGTTCATTGAACTGGCTATGGGCACGTGCGCCCGACACCTTTTATTGCCAGGGTCACATGTACAGTGATGCCTGTGCTCGATGTGTGTGGGGTGAGTGTAAGCCAGCCCTCATGGAGACGATGGTGCTGGCAACAACTTGAACAGTGATCACAATTAAAGCAGAAACAGAAAACACAAGCATAACAGAAACAACTGTGAAGCATCATGGTGGTTTCCGGATAATGTACAGTGTTCACCCAATATGCAACCACAATGGTTCATCAGGTGTGGTGCACTGAGCCAGTGCACCTGAAGAGTTCAGCAGGGTATCAAGCTGATGATGGCCCCCATGACAGGTGTGAGCAAGTCTGGCTGTAAGACACCTCCGACTCTGGCACCTCTTGTTTGGAGTTGGTCCTGGTGGTGGTGGCGTGTGCATCCTGCGGTGATGCGACTTCTGGGCAGGTTAGGACTCAATTTAATGTGTGAGCCCAGGTGGACCACAGTTGATGCCGGAGGCAGCGGACAGCGCAGGGCCACACACACATGGCCTAGATATGCCCCAGGCCATTGACACAGAGGCCATCCAATATTCATTTAGAAAGGGTCCATGACTTGCGCTGCACAGAGTAAGTGGCCCCGGATGAGCTGCGGCCGGCTCAGGCACACTGCCACGGGCTGATGACTTGTGGTGCAGTGAGATAGGGCCACGCGAGCTGAGCAGGTCCTCGTCGATGTTCAAGGTGAATATGGTGGAGGTCTGCAGGGGACAGTGGAAGGAGTCCTCCATGGCATGATGCAGAGGGCAAAAGCCAGCTGGAAGCGGCAAATGGAGGAGTGGAATGCTACAGCCTCGTTTTTGCCACAAAGTCAGTATCACCGACATGATGATGAAGGTGACCCCCAGTCCATGGACTCAGTCACCACCGAAGTTCAACCAGAGAGTGTCCATGGATGACGGGGAACAGACTTAGGTGCCGATCACGATCCGGTAAAAACCGGGTACGAACCGTCGGACGGAGCAGATTCTCCGTCCGAAGCGTACCCGGTCGAAAAAATATACAAACATGGAATTACGATTCGCACGGAAATACTATTTCCGTACGAATCGTACAAAACCCCGACCGACGAAAATAAACATACAAATGTGATCCGGGAAAGCGCCGACGTGACGTCGGGACGCACGCAGCCTGCCATTCACGAACCAGGAATTACGACTCACACCGACGTCATCCCGCACGGTGAATATTTTCCGGCAGCCAAAAACTGCCGGGAAATCAGGACGACGTGAACAAGGAGTACCTGTACGCGACAGACAGACATGGACCCGAACCTACGTGTCATCCCGGCCCTCATAGCAGTCGACCTCCTCTACAGGTTACGACGCAGACGCCGCAGAAGGTCAGAACAACAAAGGAAGGGGAGAAGGGGGGGGCAGGACCAGGGGCAGGCCACAAAACCCCCACCAAAGTCACACAGCACACATGCCCTGGACATACCTGACCCCCAGGCCCTGGTCACTACGAGGGGGTGGAGGCGTGCCCAGCAAAGCCAGCGTCCGCCACAACAAGTGCTTGACAACGCGAACCGGCAACACAACAATACAGGTACGTCCCGTACCCATGCCTTAAGAGCGTGGGTACGAGTCGTACCACGCCCACACCTACGTCACCCCAACAATGGCAGGACGGCTGTACCCACGTGGCAAAGGCCTGGGTACGGCCCGCACAAGCATCACATAGCGTGGGGACGGATATGTACGGACCGTACCCCCACCCCCGTATGCATGGAGCATACCCCCAACCCCAACAGTGTAAGCACGACCCGTACCCTCACCCGCGTACGTATGGAGCGTACCCCCACCCCAACAGTGTAAGTACGACCAGTACCCTCACACGCGTACGTACGGAGCGTACCCCCCACCCCAACAGTGTAAGTACGACCCGTACCCACACCCGCGTACGTATGGAGCGTACCCCCAACCCCAACAGTGTAAGTACGACCTGTACCCTCACCTGCGTACGTATGGAGTGTACCCCCACCCCAACAGTGTAAGTACGACCCGTACCCTCACACGCGTACGTATGGAGCGTACCCCCCACCCCAACAGTGTAAGTACGACCCGTACCCACACCCGCGTACGTATGGAGCGTACCCCCAATCCCAACAGTGTAAGTACGACCCGTACCCTCACCCGCATACGTATGGAGCGTACCCCCACCCCAACAGTGTAAGTACGACCCGTACCCTCACCCGCATATGTATGGAGCGTACCCCCCACCCCAACAGTGTAAGTACGACCCGTACCCTCACCCGCGTACGTATGGAGCGTACCCCCACCCCAACAGTGTAAGTACGACCCGTACCCTCACCCGCGTACGTTTAGAGCGTACCCCCACCCCAACAGTGTAAGTACGACCCGTACCCTCACCCGCGTACGTAGGGAGCGTACCCCCACCCCAACCGTGTATGTACGGACCGTACCCCCACCTCGTATGCATGGAGCGAACCCACACCCGTGTATGTTCTAAGCGTACATATCCTGAAATAGGAGGGGTGTGTGCAGAGTCCTCCCACAGGAGGGGTGGGTGCCTAACACTCACAGCAGTGCCCCTGCAAAGAAAAGGGTGGAGTACCCACAGATACAATGCCCACAAATGTCAGTCAGGTGCACAAAGATCCTGCAGTACATGTACCACATGTGTGCGAGGCTGGAAGTATACATATGCATAGCGCCAACAAGAATACATGAACACATGAAGTCATGGCAACAGTCTACATACACAAGTACAGTGACCACCAAGGATGCCACGAATGATGCAGGTGGAGACATCGCTCAGCATGCATGGGCCAAGTCTAACGAGTCCGTCACACACCCAGCCAATGTAGACACAGCTCAGCACCACATATCGGAAAGACCCTGCAGGGAAGAAGTCAGGTTACACAGAGGAAGGAACACACCTTGGGACGATGTCACCATGCAGTAACTGCTTACAGGAACAAAGTTATGTAGCCAACAGCTTGTGATGGCACACAGATACCAGGATCCACCCTATGACCAGCACAAGACGACAATTCCCACACACCCAACACATAATCACCACCCAAAATAATGGGGCAGGTCGACCAACAGCAATACCAGACAGACAGTAGTGTACTAAGGAAAAATAAATTGCTTTAATCAGCATCCAAAAATATGTTTGTCCCTTGAAAGTTCAAAAAGTACAATGCCCATATGGCAATCCAAAGTTCCAATCCAGGTGGGGGACACAGTGGGACGCGTGATCCCTAGCTTGCCTGCACAGTCAGACTCCTTCGTCTTCCAGAGCGGGGAGGGCATCATGTGGGGGGGAAGGACCAGGCACCGCAGCGACATGAGGGCGAAGGGTAGGCGTCGTGGGTGCAGGGATGGAGGACTCCACCACAGGGGGTGGGGCAGGGCCAAAGGCGGAGGCCAGGATGGCGCTGCACACCTTAGCAAGGTCCTCCAGCGACTCCCCTGCACCCGAAGGAACCACAGGCCCCAAGGAGGGGGGGGGGCCGAGGGATGGGTCGCAGCGCCACTGGGGGAGGGTGTGGACAGGGGGGGGACTCAACAACCACGCTCACTATCACTATGGGTGTTCTCGCATATGCGTACTCATAGTGGTACGGACCGTACACACGCCTGTACGCTCACTATCACTATGGGTGTTCTCACGTATGCGTACTCATAGTGGTACGGACCGTACACACGCCTGTACGCTCACTATCACTATGGGTGTTCTCGCGTATGTGTACCCATAGTGGTACGGACCGTACACGCGTGCGTACGCTCACTTTCACTATGGGTGTTCTCGCGTATGTGTACCCATAGTGGTACGGACCGTACACACGCCTGTACGCTCACTATCACTATGGCTGTTCTCGTGTATGCGTACCCATAGTGATACGGACCGTACACGCGTGCGTACGCTCACTATCACTATGGGTACACATACGGCAGCACTCCCATAGTGATAGGGAACCTACACAGGCCCTCTGAGCGAATGTACGGTGCCTTTCACACATCACAGTGGTGACAGGCAGCACACAGGAAGGAATAGGGCTGACATACTTGTCCATGGATGGACATCAAGGCATTGTCTGGGCAGTACTACATGTGTGGGGCACAGGTGTGAAAGGCTGTGATGTGGCACATTACTCCTGAGTCGAGAAGGCATCAGATGTATGATGAGATGTGTACAGATGTTATGTGTGACGGTGCAATGTGTGCCAGGCATGCCCTTAACTCCTGTGACATATGTGCATGTCGTACTGCACACTTGGGATGAGCGTCACTGGCATGGCACAGTCAACAACACACTCAAGTGTCCCCTGATGGCCGCTACAGGGGTTACCACACCAGACATGTGACTACCCACGGTGCACGATGTGACTATGTCATGTATGTGTGGGGTGTTCACATTAGCTTGATGTTGGTGCTTCCTCAAAAGCATCAGCTGTTGCAGCAACCAACATGTGTCTGTGTGTAGATGGACATGGCACACTGTTACGCACACCAGGCCACATGTGGTATCGGATGTGAGGTGCGTATGTATGCATGGGACACGGAGTAGCGTAACAAGGACATGTCTGCATCTTCTCTATGAATGTGTGGTGAGTCATTACATGTACACCTTATTGGCAAGGTGTGGGGGCTGTCCTAGTGTAATGTCATGTGACCTGTGGCTCTAGTGTTCCGCTACCAGTCTCTGAAATCGACATCCTACTTCTGCTGATGTGTTGATGTATGTCACTCCTGTGTTGCGTCTGGCTGTTCACTTACACTGGGACACAGCTAATCCCATGCCATGGCATGTGGAGGTTCACAATCTCCGTGTGTAGCTGGGTCTTGGTAGGAGTGTCACCTGGCAGCCATACGTGTCCAGGGCATGTGGCACATACCTGACTCCGTATGTCGCATATGTGTATTGACAGATTAACATGTGCTCAGCACCAAAAAACTTGTTGTTGTAGTGCACTCACTCTTCCTTGTCACTTCCAAATTACTGCAGAGCGCCGCCTCTTCCCCGAGCAATTCCGGACTTGGCTGACATGCAGGAGAATGACTGTATCCAGTGCTACCGCTTCCCCCAACCGTTGATTGAGGAGTTGACGGCGAGGCTGGCACCACACCTGCAACTGCTGCACAGGTATCCTACGGCACTGACACCCAAGCTGAAGGTAATGGCAGCCCTACATTTTCTTGCCACGGGTACCTTTCAAAATACCATAGCTCATGTTGGTGGCATGTCCCAGAGCATGTTCTGCTGTGTGCTGCATGATTTCTTAGAGGCCATGTTGCTTCACCTGAATGAGTTCATCCATTTCCCAACCCCTGAAATTTTTACTGGGGTCAAGCGTGGATTCTATGCCCTGGGAGGGATGCCCCATGTCATTGGGTCCATAGATGGGACACATGTGGCTTTGGTACCACCACAGGCACAGGAGGTAGCGTACAGGAATCGCAAGTACTACCACTCCATCAATGCCCTTGTGGTGTGTCTGTCCAACATGGTGATTTCACATGTCTGTGCTCGTTTTCCAGGACCAGCACACGATGCCTACATCATGAGGCGTAGCAGGGTGCCTGAAATGATGACGCAGCTGCGAAACGAACGAGCATGTGTTGTTGGTGGGTACACCCTGTCTGTCCTGTATTTTGCGTAGACTTCCAGCACGACCGCTTCTCCTGTCCTACTTATGTCCATGTGGTTTCCATGTAGGGGACGCTGGCTATCCCAACATGCCATGGCTGATCACACCTCTCCGCAACCCCATCACGCCGGCCCAGCTCCGCTACAACACCGCCCATGGCCGGACAAGGCGAGTGATAGAGAGGACATTTGGCCTCCTGAAGAGCCGATTCAGATGCCTCCACAAGACCGGCGGCGCCCTCCCATATGCCCCGGCGAAGGTCTGCAAAATCTTCATGGTGTGCTGCATGCTGCACAACATGGCAGTTGAGAAAGCTGTGCCACTCATCCTGGATCAAGATGATCAGGACCAATGGGGCTAGTGATGTGGATGATGTGGTTCCGCATGAGGACATCTGGAGTCGGCACATACGCGACTTCTTTGCTTAGTGGTGAGTACCAGTGTCTGTGTGTGCACGTATTGGTGTCCGTGTGGCATGTGTTGCCATGTGTGTGTCCATCTGCATGTATGCCACGTGAGTCAGAGGTGTGTGTGGATGTGTCACTGGAGTGATGGTGCCAGTGATGAGTGTATTTCCCCAGTCATAATTGTGACCTAGCATGTTGTCATCCTTACATGTGTCGAGTACATGCACATGCAAGTGGCTGTGCTTTTTGTGGCTGACTTCTTGTGTGTCTCTCATCCCCAGGTACTTGCGCATGCCGTCTGCTGGTTGCATTGTTGTGGCACTGCTATTCCTCATGGACACGTCATCGTGTGCTGACTCAGCGTTACACGCACGGACAAGTTTGGAAGTCTCCTTAGGGTAAGGGATGCATCAGGGGTGTATTGGTTGTGGCAGTTGTTTACGATGTGTGCACACTGCCCCTGTCGATGTTTGGTTCCTCTGCAGACATGTCGCATCACCATGGGACACATTACATGCAGCTGGGTAAACCTGAATAGATGGTCAGACTTGTTGACAGTCATCAGTGATGGGATTGTGGATTGTGATGATGGCATCAATGTGTGTTACACTGCCCTCGGACACATACAGTTTGCATTGGCTTGACATGGTGTGGGACTTCCACATCAGCGGATCAATGGTGTATGGCAGCCTCTCCGTGAGCAGCAGGGGGTGTTTAGCTGTTAGCCGACACTTGTGTGCCAGTTCCATGGCTATCACGCATTTGTGCTGCAGAAGGGGGGTTCCAGTGTTGGACCCACATGTTACTCCACATGACCCGTTCATGTGTACTACGAGTTGCCTCTGCAATCCCGAATACATGACTAATAAAGGTGTCCCTATGCCTCCAAGGTGCCTCTTATCAGTCAATGCTGGTGTGTTGCCACGGTGCATCCGGCATGTCTGGCATGGTTTTCCGTGATAGTGGCTATGTGTCTATGTGTAGAGTAGCAAGATGCAAGCTGTTTGTGTGGGATTAGACTGTGTATTGTGCATGAAGTCCATGACTGTGTGGGCATTGTGACATGTGCCATCCCCATGCATCCAACGTTGGCCACGTCACCATTCTCTGCATCCACCTGACTCAAGCTTGCAGGACATGGTTCTGCCACCTGTCCACACATACCTGGGTGCCCCACAGGACACTCCACATGATCCCTGACCTCTGCGCATGGCTGTCGCTGTACACAATATGTCTGTCGGCATGGTTGTGCGGCCACCCCCTCAGCTGGTTGGGCCCATCACGGGTGTGTATGGTGCTCCATGTCTGTCTTGCCTAATACAATGTGACCCATGTGTGTCCTGTGCCAGACTCAGGCCCCAGGGTGTGGATGGTTGAAGTCAAATGAGAACTCAGGCATGGTTAGACTTTACAAGACACATGTAAGGTAATAATGCAATATGTAGGCATCTTCTCTTTATGGTGCAACTTTTTATTTTGGTTGGGGTACGGGGGGGTATGACATGAGGGGCTTTCCGGGTGTGTGGAATCCAAAGTTCACTAGGGGAGTTGGTGTCCTTGCGATTTGAAATCCTCAGAGTCCATGCCACAGTCTTTGTCAACATTGGTCAGCCTGTGTAAGTAAGTAAGTAAGTAATAATAACTTTATTCGATTGTAATCTTAACAATCATAAAAGCACAATACATAAACATACATTCATAAATAAATTTCGTAAGTAATTTAGAAAAGAGCAATCCAATTCTTTTGTGAGACAGGCAAATTGTGTAAACATTATAAACAAGAGCATCAGGCAGGGCAAACAAGTTAAGAATATAAATAATTGTACAGAATTAAAAATCATTAATGGGTGCGACAATAATTACAGCATAATTATCCCTCCATACTTTTCCTAAAGGTAATGGCTAATTTCAGGAAGCTGCATACATATATAAAGTGCAGTCAGAATTCAAAAGTTGAAGGAAATAAAGTGCTGGTTTAATCTGGGTGAATTTTAGTTTCTTTAGACAAGGCTTTAAGTATAGCCTTCGAGGTACTGAGTAATAGGCACAAACAAATAAAAAGTGCGCCAAATCTTGCGGAGACTTTCCGTCGCAGCCGCAAGCAGGCAGCACTTGACCACGATGGGTCCCTCTTGGTACTGCCAGTAGGAGGTGAAACAGGTCAAAACGGAACCTTGTCAGCAAAAAACGATCATAGCCAGGCATAGGCCATGATAGATACGGTTCCAAGTGTAAACATGTTTTAAGTAGAACGTGTTTCCTGACACTGTCTTTCAAAAGCTCACCCTCCTCTCGGGCAAGATACCTGGTTGTCATAATGCTTTTTTCACAAATGTAACATCAGGTTTAGTTATAATAATTGGGGTTAAAAACAGGTCTGGCCGTCCAAGTTCAGTGAGGCGGTCTTTTATATATTTCAGCCATGGGACCTTGAGCCTGCCATCACAAGTTAGGGCTTCTCTTAATATGTCGTGGGTAAGAGGTATATCATCATTTAGCCAAGAGTTCATCCAACAAAGTATGGGGTTTGCTGCTAATCTATCGCTAAGAAAGGGCACACCTAGTTCCTCATGAACCGAGAAGTTTCCGGTACCCCTTGGCAGCCTCAAAATCTTCTTTAGAAAATTATTTTCTGTAGCCTCTAGATCTCGCGTCTGGCTGTAGCCCCAGAGCTCGCTACCGTAGCAAGCAACAGCAACGCTCTTTGCTTGATATAATTTAAGCAAAGCAGCCACCGGGCTGTTGCCCATTTTTCTCGCAAATCCAAGTATGGCTGCGTTAACGCGAGTCACTTCGCCCTTCTTTTTAAGGACTGCAGGGCCCCAAGATAATTGATCATCAAGAAGTACCCCGAGGTATGAGAAGGTTTTGGATGATGAGATTTTTTCCCCATTTATAGGGAAGGAATTTGGTTTTCGTGAACCTTGGCCAATTTTCATAACAAAGGACTTGGAATTATTAATACTAAGGCCTCGAGATTCCATAAAAAAATAAAATAAATTTAAGAGTGTCTGGAGACCAATTGCTGTCCTAGAAATCAGGACAGCATCGTCTGCGTAGAGCAGAACCGGGACACCTCTTCGACCTACGTAGGGATAATCCGCACCTGTCCTTAACAAGTAATCCTCTAGCTCATTAATATATAGGTTAAAGAGGAATGGGGCCAGGATGCAACCTTGTCTGACACCCCGGTTAATTCTTATGTCCCCCGTCACTTTCAGATCTTGGGTATAGCGGACGTTTGCTCTTGTATCAGAGTGCAAATCAGCCAGTAAGTGGATTAGGTTCTGCTCAACGCCCATCTTTAGCATAATGTCCCAAAATTTACCTCTGTCCACACAATCAAAGGCGGACGATAGGTCCATAAAAGCCATATGAATGGTTCCCTGCCGGGCCAAGGTGTATTTACCTACGATCAAATATAGATTCAGGCACTGGGTTACTGTTGAATGTCCAGGTCTGAATCCATATTGTATTGGGGATATGATTTTGTTTTCGTGTGCCCATGTTGTTAACCTATTCAGGATTACACCCCCTACTACTTTTGCTACAGAATTAATCAATGAAATTGGCCTGTAGCATAATGGATTACTACGATCGCCCTTTTTAAACACAGGAACTATAGTCGAGTGCCCCCATGACTTTGGACAACCCGAGAACGTAGCTGCATTTATTACATTGGTGAGTACAGGGGCCCAAAGTAAGGTGCAAGATTTAAAAAGATCCGGAGGTAGACCATCCGGGCCTGGTGCCTTATTACCAGTTAGCCCTTGAATAGCCTTTTCTACCTCATTGACCAGGAAACACAGAGAGTTCACCCTTGGAGTTAAAAAATCATGTTCTGCCTGTTGCTCGTTGCTTTTAAAAATTACGCTAAAATGATTAATCCAGTCCTCCTCTGGGATATTAGTTCCTAAAGCAGTGTCACTGAGATTATCGAATAAAGGTTTATTAATGATTTCCCAGAATTTACTACTATTACCCAGAGTCAAGGGGTCAAGCAGAGATTCCCAGATACAGGCCTTGATTTCCTTTTTGCGTCTTTCTAGTGATTTTTTATAGATCAATCGGAGATTTTTAATTAGACCTGTATCTCTAGGTTTAATTTTTAGTGCTTTTCTTAAATCTTTGCTTGCCTTGGAGCAGGTATGGTCAAACCATTTAGGGCTATTACTGGCTTGTCCCTTCGCTGGAACTAGCAGCAGAGAGCCTACAGTAGACACCACAACCTCAAAAATGGCTATGGTTTGCTCTGGAGAAATAGATGTTAATGTACAAGCCGCAAGTTCCTGGCCACATAACTTATTGATTTCATTATACAGATTTTCGTGATTTACCAAATTCCATTTCAGGCGACGTTTTCCGTTTATACATTTTAAGATTCCCCGATCTTCACGGTGCCTTCGCAATTCGAATACACCCCCACCCAATCTAATAGTTAAGGGGTTATGATCACTATAGATATTCGAATGGATAGTGAAACTAGAAGCCTGGGTGGCAAAGTCTGTAGATAGGAGTATGTGGTCTATAAAAGACCCGAAGCCTGATCCTTTAAATGTTGGAACATCATGAACCTTAGCCTCAGGTACCATAGACATGGCTACAGACAAATTGTTTTCATTTAGCAAATCATTTAGGAGAAGTCCACGCCTAGTGTGGTTGAAATGAAAACCATTCACATCCCAGCGACCCCATGGGAGTAACTCGTGGGTTACCACAAGGGTGTACGTTAAAGTCTCCTGCTATCAGTAAATTACATGACATTACACCTGCGCCTTCTCTCAACGTTTCTTTCAGAGACAATATATTACAATCCCCTTGACTGGATATAGCATTATAAAAGTTGATCAAAGTCAGAGTGTATTTACCTCTCTTTAGTTCAAGTATTTGGACATTTCTATTTGCATGATTTCGATTACGTGTAAGACAGGAAAGAGCCAAGTTTATAAAAATAGCCAAGCCCCCCTTTGCTCTACCGCTGGCTGAGGGAGCTGCTGGTCTGATGAAACTATGATATCCTTCAATAAAGACGTTGTTATCTTCCAACCATGTCTCTTGGAGACGTATAACAGCGTGTTTTTTAACAAATGCCAACCATGCAGGATCACTTATTTTATCAGCCAAACCTGCTACATTCCAGGAGACTAAACTCACGTTATATGCGACATCAGTCTCAATACCAGGGAAAACTTCAGTAGGAGAAAGATCTAATAAACAATTTGGTTGATCGGCATGTATAACTCCCGAGTTATCCATAATAGAAGGGTTTGGTTCTGCGGGGGCAGGATGAGGATTAAAAGTTTCATACAGATAATGCAAAATGCTGTTATGCTCATATTCAACTGGTGTAGGGCTATCTCTTAAAAGGACTATATCTGACTCAACATGAATATTATTAACTGAATCAGCAGTTAGGAGGCGAAGGACTGCTACTTGTGTGGATTCAATTTTACCATGGGTCAGACAGTGACCAGCAAGTCCATGTGGCAGAGAATGTCTTTTGCTGCTGTGCTGCTGTTGGTCCAGTGGGCCAGGTGCCAGGCCAGGTGTCCTGGGAGATGGTGCTGTTGCGCTGACCCTCACGGTCTTTTCCGCGGATGACCCGCCCTCCTGCGGGGACCCTCAGAAGCAGGCCGTGACGATGTTTGGGATGCTCCGTCAGATGTCTCCTCCTCCTCCTCCTGATCCCTCCCTGTGGGTGGTGATGTTCTACGCCTGATGGCACAGGGAGGGTTGCTCATGTTGTCGGCTATCCGACGGAGTGTACTGTGAATTCCCCTGAACACCGTCACGAGCTCAGCCTGTCTGTCCTCCATCCACCATTGGTGTCGCAGTAGACAGGCATGTTGCTCCGCATGTTGCTGGGCCTGCTGGGTCTTGATCTCCTCGAGGAGGGACACAACCTGGGCCATGTCCGTGGTGTCCTGCCGGTATGTGTCCAGGATGTTTCTGACATGGGAATATACCGGTTCCGCAGCCAACAGGTCAGGCTCGCGCCTCCGCCGTCCTCCACTCCCACCACCCCTGCCCACTTGCACCTGGCCTGCCCTTGTGGGCACATCGGGTCTCCGGGACCCCTGAGGGGTGGCATTGGCGTTGTCGCCTGCCTCCTCCTGGGTGCCCGGTACACCATGTCCCTCCTGGCCAGCCTGGCTGTATTGTTGTAATGGGGCAGGGATCCTGGGTGTCTCCTGGGATGTGGCAGGAGTGGGGGTGGTGGTTGGCCCAGTTGTACCTGACGCAGGTGCTGCAGGTGGTTGGACACCAGAGGGGCCAGGTTGGTCGGGGTCGGGTTCGTCCACAGAGTGGTGAGAGTCGTCGCTGCCGGTGGGTCCGTCATCCCGCCGAGCCGGGTCCTGTGAGTCTTCCCCCCCAGTGTTGGGGGGTGATCCACGACGTTGACCTGTGTGTGAGAGAGACAATGTTAATTTTGTTCCATGCAACATCCATGTTTCATTGGTTTCTAAGTTGGCACATTTCCTCTGGGAATTTGGATATGTCTTGCATTCCACTCACAGTGCACTTGTGCATGGGTATGTCCCTTGGCCACAGCTTTTGCGACTTTACCTATGTGTGGCACAGTCTTACTTGCTGCGTCAATTGTGACTGCAGTCAGCAGTGGAGTGAGCAGGTGTGGCGAGCCATGCATTGGCGCCTTCCGTGTTGCACTGTACGTGGGCACATGGAGTTGTTCCACACACTTATATAATGCAGGTAGCTGGCGTTGCGCTTGTTCACAGGTTGAGACATGGCCCAGTGTTTTGCCATGGAGAAGAGGGGGGATTCAGGCACTGGCCACCCTTGTCTACATGCACGCAGTCCACCTGCTGACGAGCAGACATTCCCACACCCCCCAAGGCTGAATTGGTCTCCCTTTGTGTCCCTTTCTCACTCCCTCTCTGTCCCCCTCTCCCTCCCTCTGTGTGTCAGCCTCCTCCCTCTGTCCGTCTCCCTGTGTCTCCCTCCCTCTCTCTCCCCCTCTCCCTCCCTCTGTGTGTCACCCTCTGTCACCTCAGCCCAGCTTCCTAGGCACACACTTTTTGCAGATCTTTGAATGGCTCTTGGCTTGTTGATGTGAGTTTGTTTCTGATCTCCAGGCACCGATTGGGTGTAGTGTCTGTGTCTGCGCTGCTGCTGTGGTGGTGTGTGCTGCCACTCTTTCACAGTGTTGGCTGTTCATTAGCTGCTGTCATGTGCAAAAACGTGCTGTCCCCCCATGTGTTAATGCAAGGCGTCCGCCATTTGCTGGCAAGTCTTTCCTGTGTGGGGACACACTGTTTGTCTGGCTGTGACCTAGGCCATATGGCCAGGGGGCATTGTTGTCTGCTTCTGAGTTGCACTATGTCATTTTTGTGGCCCACACTCCCGCCATCCTGCTTACCGTGTCTTGTGTTGGTGTTTTCTGTGGCCTGTGACTTGGCATTGTCCAGCTGGGTGCATGGGGCATGGTGGCGCCAGTGGCATGTGCGTGTTCATGGAGTGTGGTTGAGTCATGCGATAGCTTGGGGTGGTTGCGTGCCTGTTTGTGAGTTTGGTTGTGGATGACATTCCCCCATGTGAGGTGAGTTGTTTGTGTACTCACACGGGTGTCGGAGTCCGTCTAATCCGTCCACTGACACCACCGGCAGAATGGCCATCACCCTCTCCTCCCAGGGATGGTAGTGTACGGTTCTGCGGGCGGCCCTCCTCCAGTGACGTTGGCCTGGTTGTGGTCGTCGGTCATTTTGGCTCGGACCCTCCTCCGCAGATCGTACCACCTGGCTTGGCATTCATGCCTGGTCCTTCTGGTGGCCGCAACAGCATTCACAGCATCAACAATCCTCTGCCACATGGCTGTTTTTCGGACATGCAGGTCTGTCTGACTAATGTTCCAAAGAGGTGTGGCTCGACTCTGAGGATTTCGTTGACAAGGACCTCCAACTCTCGGCTAGTGAACTTTGGATTCTTGTTAGTGGGCATGGTGAGGGGTGTGGGTGTGGATGGTGGGGGGGTGTGTGTGGATGGGTGTGGGTGTGTGGGTGTGGTTGTGCAGGTGTGTGTGTGAATGTGATGAGGGGGTGTTTGTGAAGGTGTGTGTGTGAAGGTGTGCAAGTGTAAGGTGTAGTAAAGGTTCTAGTATGGTGCTGTAGGTTGTCTGTGGGGTCTGGCAGCAGTGAGTCTGTTGCAAAGGCTCATGGTTTGTGTGTGTGGGCCCTTTTTATTGGTCCATTGGTGGGTGTGGCTGTGTTTGAAGTTTGGGTGGGTGTGTTATAAGGAGTGGTTGTGTTTTGGGCCTCTGTTTGGGATTTTGGCAGTTGCAGGTCAGTGAATGTGTTGTTTTTGTGCTTGTTGGACATGTTTTGTGGCTTTGTGCCATTCGAATGGTGTATTCTTGTGTTGTTTTGCTTTGTCCTGGTTGTGTACGTGCATTTTTAGCGTGTGTACAGTGTGTACTTCGTGAATTTTGTTGTACAGTGCTGTCCTTGTGTCTGGCTGGGTATGACTCGTACATGCGCGATGTTGTGTGAAGGTGCTGGTGTTGGGGCCTGGGGTGCGCTCCGTACTTAGAATGTTGGGGTGGGGGTACGCTCCATGCATACGCGGGTGAGGGTACGGGTCGTACATACACTATTGGGGTGGGGGTACGCTCCATACGTACGCGGGTGAGGGTATGGGTCGTACATACACTGTTGGGGTGGGGGTACGCTCCATACGTACGCGGGTGAGGGTACGGGTCGTACATACACGGTTGGGGTGGGGGTACGGTCCGTACATACACGGTTGGGGTGGGGGTACGCTCCATACATACGCGGGTGGGGGTACGGGTCGTACATACACTGTTGGGGTGGGGGTACACTCCATACGTACGCGGGTGAGGGTACGGGTCGTACATACACGGTTGGGGTGGGGGTACGGTCCGTACATACACTGTTGGGGTGGGGGTACGCTCCATACGTATGCAGGTGAGGGTACGGGTCGTACATACATGGTTGGGGTGGGGGTACGGTCCGTACATACACTGTTGGGGTGGGGGTGTGGTAAATAATTTAATTACCGGGACTGAATTTGATACAGAATCTTAGTAAAATAGCTCAGTAAAATAAGAGGCAGAATCCGTGATATAAGAGGTTTCAGAATGGGCTTTATTCCTATGGACGATTTCGAAATCGTGGCCTCCAAGTTCCATCACCACGGAGGTTCAGGAAGTGAAGTACATACATTATTGATAATTAATCACTTTTATACAATAGGCATTACAATGAAACCAATGTAAGAGGCGTAACAATTGATAACAAAGATAACATTTCACATGCGTAGCTGAAGGAGGCGTAATTGGGAGTAACAAGGAAACGTCATTGGTTGTGATGTCACATATGGGTGGACCTATGAAATAATTTCGCAATGTCAGCAGAAATACTTGGCAGAGATGCGCGCACAGCAGCATGACGTATGATTGACGTGCGACTAGGGGGTGAAGGGGATTTGACATTTAACTCTACATGTGGCGACAGATGTCTGGAGGGTCAAGTCAACCTAATCCCAAATCTTATCTAACATCCTATGTTTAAAGAACTATGTTATCCAATAGAGAGGTCTCTTAGAGTAGAATCTTATTCTATACTGACTATACTGACTGTTAGTGCGTGTACAAGCGTCTAAGTGTCTACACTAGATGCGAGGGCAGAAATCGTCCATAGTAACAGGGCTATGAATTACTTGCATAAAGACAGAGAAGCCGGGCCTTTGCTCGGTAGCTGGCAGGATGTTTACTTAAACTACTAGACAGGAATGCATTGGGCAGGGAGCGGAGCAGATAATTTCGAAGGTGAAATACAGTTCTTGGCAGGCGGCAAGCTGATGTCAGGCACCGTGAGCCGCGCAGGGAATGAGACAAAGTTCATGGTCACAGATGTAGGCTCAGACTGGAGCTCTCAGAGGCAGAAGGCAGGGAAAGCTTGATGGCAGAATCAGGGCCTACTCGCCTGAACTGTAAAATGGCATAACTAAGCCATATAAAGTCGGTGGCCTTTCGTACTTAGGAATCGAATATCCAGCTCATTCATGGCGGATCTGAAAGAGGACATGTTGACAGTGGACGCACATGTATTTGCGTCTTCATAACTGGAACTGGAGGGAACATACATGTACTTGTGATTTATACATGAAACCGTTGGGGTCCAAGATAGGGGACATAACTGATCATAAAAATCCATATTTCCACATTCCCTCCTTGTCCCCTACTTGCCCGTCAAGAGATATCAATCTTCATCAATCCATTGATCTGTTCATATAGCATCATTTGTTTTTCTTTTTTCTTCTGAGATCTTGAATGAAAATCTTGATGTGGAATACACGAAGTGGCACACAGACCACAAATCGCTGGTCCACATTGCAGGCATAAGCAGCAACTGAATAGTATAAGAAGGCCAATACCTAGGAATGATAGAACTCTCCATCCCCAGGCTGATAACACGCTCCAAAACCACCCGGACCAAGTCCAAGTGCCTGGATTCTGGTGTATCTGGCTCACAATCTTATGAAGGCGAGTTATAGCTTTATATACAGATGGCGAATTTTCTGGTATGAATACGCAGCAGCTTGATCCGATGACCCTACAAGCTCCGCCCCTATCGGCCAGGATGACGTCAAGGACAAGACGATTTTGAAGAACAACAATCCTCATCGCAGACTGCTCCTCTGTCAAATTGCCTAGGGCGGAAATAGTTTCATTCACTACAGCTTCAAGAGTCCTGGTTAATCTACGTATTAGCTTACTATTGGTAACTGTACCTATATAGGGAAAGAGACCTTTATTGAAATCTGTGTATTTTTCCCATGCTGTTTCAGTGTAATCGACTATTGGGAGATCTCTCCTTTCTCTGTTGTGTACTAAATGAGTATTTCTGTGATAATCAGGAGGAGCTAGAAAAACAGGTGGCAAAAGGAATGCAATGTAACAGGTACCATCCCAATCTAGAGGCAAACGCATATATGCAGTCTGACCACATACAAAGTAGGAATGGCGAGAAGCTCTAAACGAAGACTTGCCTTGATCACTGAATTCTATTACAGTAGTGCATCTACTATGGCCCATATGTATGGAACCATTCTTTCTTACACATAATTCACCTTTTACTGGAAATACTGACATGGCGGGCAAAATTGGAGTAGCTTCGGATTCGACATTCAAGATCAAGAGATTAAGCGTAAAATTACCTAATCCATATACTTCATTTTCTAGATCAGTTCCTGTTCTTTTGGGACGACCCTCCTTGTCGGGGTAGCAGACTTTGAATAAAACTAAGTTCAGATTTCCCCATACCCAATTGTCTTGATAAACTGCTGTGTTTGAGTCTAAGGAATTAATTAAACTAAACCACGCTCCACAGGAGCCGTTGTGTGTGAACGAGTATGGAAAGAGAGGTAGAATTCCTTTATAGTTCTGATAGGGAGGGAGTCGGCCACATATCCAACAATTGGTAGCATTACTAGTCTGATGGGAATGATGTAACATACTAATAAAAGTGTTATTGCGCAGCGCAAATCTATATGACAATTCATGCGGGGGTAGGTCACTAAAAGAATGTTCAGCAGTAACATTATAGACATGTTTAGAAATAGGATAATATATGTGCAGCAATATACTTGCAGTAATTATTAAAAGACTTAAGAAAAACAAAATCAATAACGTCACTGTGCAATGACTACGCAGTGATTTACAGTATGCATGTCGTTTCAACATTTTTCGCGTTTTTTCTCTATTCAGGTCTAAGGGGTACATGTCAGAGGCAAATTCAACCGCTTCACCTTGGAGAGGACTTAAACAATCAAATTGCCTGATGGGTTAGACCTGAGTTTTAATTTATATTGTTCCGGACTACTAAGTTCAACCAGAGGGAGCTTTGAGTCAATGGGTGAAGACACACGAGGTGTGGCATTTACATCCGATGGTAGTCCATGAAATTTCTTGATATGACTTGAATGTATCCAGCCTTTTCTGCCCTCGATCTTCACGGCTGTCCTTGTGGTGAGCAGGACCAATTGCGGCGACTTCCACCTAGGATCCAGCTGAGTCTTTCGATCAAAGTTCCTCACTAAAACGAGATCCCCCGGAATTACGTCATGGGGTTTCACCTCAGTGTTGTCAGGAAAGGCTGCAGCTACCTGTGAACGACAAGATTGTAGTGCAGACATCAAGGAAGCCAAGTAATCTGTCAGCACATTACAGTCAACATCAGTTATTTTACGTGGTATAGGCGTCCCCCACATATTTGGTGGTCTACCAAAGATCACTTCATAAGGGGATAGCCCTGTTCGAGAGTGTGCTACCATTCTCATGTAAAAGAGTGCAACTGGTAAAGCTACTACCCAGTCAACACCTTTCTCTCTACATATTTTGGACAATCTGATTTTCAAAGTTTGATTATGTCGTTCCACGAGACCTGCTGCCTCGGGGTGTCGGACACAATGAAACTTCCACTGATATCCTAGCAGAAGTGAAACATGTTTCATCAGTTCGGATGAGAACGGCTGGCCGTTATCTGAATAGACAACACGTGGTAAACCGTACCGTGGGAAGAATTCTCGAACTAGCTGCTTGGCAGTGGTCGGGGCAGTGTAATCTGATACTGGGTACGCTTCGGTCCAACGGGAAAGAGCGCAGACAACTACGAGAACATATTTGAATCCTCGACATCGTTCCATCTGGATATAATCCATCTGAAGGGCTTCAAAAGGGTGATCAGGAGGCTGAAATCCACCCTGCTCTACGGGGATGCTTTTACCTGGGTTAAACTGACAACATATCATACAGGTACGGACTTTTTGTTTAGCTGCTGCTCGTAAATGTTTGTTGAACCAAATGTGTTGGATGCTGTCTAGCATAGCTTTCTCTCCTAGATGCGCTGGACTGTGTATTGTATTTATGATAGCTTGGACCATAGAGTCAGGAAGAAACCATACAGATTTCTCCTTCGTCATCCATCCCTGGTCCGTTTGGATCCCTCCTAATTCCGTCCATTTCTTTATTTTGTCTGGTGTAGCATGTGTCTGTATGTCAATTATATCAATAGCGGGATCCTTAATCGTCATACAATGTGTCGGTGTCTGGACTATTGTCTTTGTCATGTCGGATGTGCGAGTTTGCGCAGTCTGTTTAGCTGTTCTGTCAGCTAAATCATTGCCTTGAGAAATGATATCAATAACTTTCGTATGAGCTTTGCATTTCATAATCGATATTGCAGTGGGTAAATGTATTGCATCTAACAGAGCATGAATGAGGGATCCGTGCTGAATGTGGGCACCGTGAGACGTTAAATAACCTCTCTCTCGCCACAGCACGCCGAAGTCATGTACAACTCCGAATGCATAACGTGAATCAGTGTATATGTTGACTTTCTTATTTGTGGCTTGAATACAGGCCTGTGTCAGAGCAATAAGCTCTGCTGCTTGAGCTGACAAGGTATTTATACAGTTTGTTTCAATGACTTCAGTATCTGTTGTGACTGCATATGCGGCCACTAAATCTCCTGTACTTGTTCTCATACATGAACCATCTACATACAACGTCAGGTCTGGATCTAACAATGGAACATCTGTCAAATCTTGTCTGGGTTTCGTCGTTATTGTAATAACTTCAATACAATCATGAGCTAGTGGGTCTGTTCCGATTACAGGTAAAAGTGTAGCAGGATTTAATGTATTACAGCGTCTGATTTCTATGTGTGGCTGAAACAGTGTTAGTTCGTATCCTGTAAGTCTTGCTATGGTCAAGTGTTGTGTTTGTGTGCGGTTCAAGAGAACCTCTACTGCATGTGGTACTTGTACTGTCAATGGATGTCCTAACACTATGGCATCGCTTTGTCTGATTGCCAAAGCTGTCGCTGCCACTGATTTCAGGCACGCAGGCAGAGCCTGAGCTACGGGATCTAATGTACTAGAAAAATAAGCACACGGTTTGTGTGATCCTGCTTGTTCCTGTGTGAGTACTGACAAGGCAGTACCTTCGCGTTCTGTAACAAAGAGTGTAAAATGTTTGCTGTAACATGGTGTTGCTAGGACAGGTGCTTGACATAAAGCTTTCTTTAAACTTTTAAAAGCGTGTGTATGTTCCTGAGTCCAAGGGAGAACAGTCGATGTGGCTACCTCCTGTGTTGTCAATTGAATGAGTGGTTTTGCTAAAAATGCATACTGAGGGATCCACTGCCTACAATATGAAGTGAGGCCTATAAAAGCCCGCACCTCCTTTTGTGTCTTGGGTATTGGCATATTTGCAATTAGCTGGATGCGGTCTGGTGTAAGCTGCCTTCCCTCCTTGGACAGCGAGTGACCAAGGTAAACAACTCGCTGGACACAGAATTGCAGCTTAGAAGGGGACACCTTGTGCCCCTTTTCGGCTAGAAATTGTAAAACCGTCAGTGATGCTTTTTCACATTCAGGTTCGCTTCGGGCGGTGATCAGCAGATCATCGACATATTGAAGCAGTGCAGTGTTCATTGGCATGTGTATACTGTCAAGTTCTCGTTTCAGTGCTTGACTATAGATGCTGGGGCTTTCTGTAAATCCTTGGGGTGCGCGTGTGAATTTAAAGCTTCGTCCATTTAAACTAAAACCGAACAAGTATTGACTTTCTGGATCTATTGGGACGCTGAAAAAGGCATTCTTGAGGTCAATTACAGTAAAGAATGTTGCTTCGGAATCAATAGCTGTCAGTAATGAAGAGATGTCTGGGACTACGGGGTATTGTGGTACAATACATTTATTTAATTCGCGCAGATCAATAACCAATCGATATACCGGTGGAACCTTTGGATCAGTTCGTTTAAGAATCGGAATTATCGGTGAATTACATACATTGGAGTCGGTCTCCACAACCACTCCTTGGCCAATAAGCTCGTCAATGATTTGCAGTAAAGCCATTACAGCATCTGGGGGTAACTTGTATTGTCGCATTCGTGGTAGTACCACTCCTGCCTTTAGTGTGACTCGATAGGGTGTAATGTTCATGCAACCAACATCTGTAGGGCCTTGTGCCCATAAATGTGTGGGTAAAGTCTGCAGTCGGGAATCCATGTCTCGGGACACATAGTGTCCTTTGAAATCCCGTAAAAACAATCTTACTCCTTCCGGAGAACAACATATTATAGCTCCTAGAGCTTTCAAAGTTTTTATACCTAACAAGTTTTCTGGACATGATTTAGTAAGCAATAAATCTGTAGTTCGGGTCAAAGGTCCTATCGTAAGTGGAAGAGGCTGTGATACTTCATTAACAATAGGTTTTCCGGAAAAACCAAGGGAAATATTCTGTGAGCCTGAGAGGGGTGCCCCTGGAACTTCACTACGTTTTATAGTTGTTCGACTTGCCCCTGTATCAAGTAAAAATTTTCTATCTTGGCCTAATAGTTCACTATGTACATAAGGTCCTTCTTGGTCTACAGGGACCTCGATAAGGGGTAAGTCAACTTCCCTCTCTAGACTGGTTCATGCGTATCGTTGATAATCAGGATAGTCATACTGTGCGGTCTGGTACAGCTGTCGTGTCGTGGTTTGTGTGGCAGCAACAGGCAACGCTGGTGCAGCTGGCACAAACTGTATAGACTGTTGTGGAGCTGGCATGGACTGTGCATGCTGTGGTGCTCCTTGTTCATTCTGATCCTGTCTAGGTGGCCATGGTCTTTCTTGTGTTTTACCTGTGGCGATATTACGCTTCAAGACTGGGCAATCGTGTATGTAATGACCTAGTTGTTTACAATAGTTGCATGTCCCTTTTACAGGTCCTGCTGAATCACCGGACTGTGTCGTACCCTTTTTATGACCTTCAGCTGGAACTGTCTGGGAGACTAGCATTTTCATTTTTGTGTCTTTCATGCGTTTCTGTTCATGTTCTTGTTCCTCTCTAATTCTATTGTAATGGTACTGTAACATTTGTAACATTTGTGATGGGGTATTACCTTGCCAGGTACTCTCGAATTTTAATACTCTATTCTTTACCTGGGGCAAGGAATTTTCAACTAATTTTGTCACAAACAGATGTGGGTATGACTCGCTACTTGCTTTTATACCACTATTTATACCAAAACATTTTTCGAATCGGGCATAGAAATCACTAGTGTCTTCATCTTGCTTTTGTTTACAGGCTGAGATTGCACCCCAGTCTTCCTTTTTCGTCGTTAATAAACGTGGCAGTACCTGTACTAGTAAACCTGGTAGTGCTTTAGTTTTATCCCCAAGCCCCGAACCTGGACCTCGGGCCCTTTCTTCATTTTCTAATGCTGTCCAGTCTATCTTTTGGTCTCCTACCTCCCACTCTTTTTCCTTGAGTTTTTCATAAATGCCAGCAGGCATTAATACCTTTAATATTGTCATAATGTCGGGATAGGTATACTCTCCCATGAGTAACATGTCTTTAATTTCTCGGTGAAAACCCGCTGGGTCTTTATCATGACTGGGTACCACTTTCTTCATTTCTAACAATTCTATTTTCGATATGGGCGTATATACATATACACGTTTAAACTGATTGTCCTCGCCCTTTATTGGGTGTACTTCTCGTAAGGGGTTCTGTCTGTCCATATAATACGTCGTTCTTTCCTTGATGGGCAGTGAGACATGTTCTGGGCATACAAAAAGAATGTACTGCTTTCTTGATTCTAGTATTTCTCTAATTAACTTAGTACCTGAACCTCTCCATCTATTCGTGAGTAATTCAGTCAATATATCAGGTAACGGACCAGGGTCTGAATGTTGACTTTGATAAAGTATAAGAAGTTGTTGAATCATATAAATCCCAGCTAAACGCTGTTCATCTGGGGTGAAGTTCAAAAATGTGTGTGCTACTGTATCATCACCATATTTTCCGGGACTGTCAACCCACTGAACGGCTGACCTGGCTAATTCTTGTTCATCCACAGAATCGAGAAAATGATAACCCCTTCGTTCTCGGAGTAATTTGTCAGCGGCTTGGAACGAATGCTCGGGGGACCTTATATTTATTATAGGTGTTTGGAAATTCCTGTTATTTTCTAGACATATCGGACGTATCGGGTCAGTAAAACATCTAGTACTATCACAAGATCTTCCTCTACCTACATAGGCTATGGTTTCTGACTGTCCTGTGGGCAGTCCTGATCCTTCCTCCTCGCTTTGTTCGAACTGATCTACCGTTAATCTCTCTTCATGTAGGCGTTCTATTTCTTTACGGATCTTTCGACACATGGCTATTATACATTTTTGCTTATCATGTCTCCCTTCTGATATATTCTGGCTCCATCTGGTAAGAATTTGCATTGCTTCCGGGTCTACCCCCGGTCGGTCTTGATTTCTGATCACACAATTTATGAGGAAACGTAACAGTTCCCCCTGTATCTCCACTTTCTGGTATTCCATAGCTCTGTTAATACATTCAGAATCTCGCCCTGTTTGGACAAAATGATATAAATTATCTAGATGCACAGTCATTCCTGGTAACTTCCCCAAATACACCGCGGCTCGTCTGATACGTAATGATGCCATGATCATTTCGTCCTCTTTGCCGGGCACAGGGTCATATCTACAATCTACTAGAAGTTCCTTAAGCGTGCGGGCATTTATGAGTTTGGGGGTACGTGGATGTGCTGTTTCTTGAAAAGTAAGTTTATTTATTCTGGGTGGCGTAGAAAAAATGTTGGTAGCCCCTCCGGTAGCCCCGTCTGGGGTATCGGGCGTGAAAGGATTCGTTGAACGCGATACAGCAACTATAGGTGTGGGCACAGCTGTAGAAGCAGCTGTAGGAACAGATGTGGAAACAGATGTGCTTGCCGGAACTTGTGTCAGGATTTGATGCTGTAAGGATACAGATACAGGGTCTTGGCGTTGAACCTCCCGGCAGACGGTCTATGTGGGGCGGGGTTAGCATACTCGGGAGCTGCCTCATCTAAATATGAGGAAAGAAAAACATCTTCTGCTGTTCTAGGATGCCCCTTAGGATGCATTTTTATTGGGAACAATGGGGGTGGCAAGTCTTTTGGTATCCCCGGAGTAGCCTTAGGTAATCCCTCGGCCAGAAGGGGATACATACCCTTCATAAGGGCATTTCTTTGTCTGTCTACTTGTTCTGATTTCACTCGTGTACCTTCTTGAATTAATAGATTCTCTCGGACTTTATTTGAATTTTCCTTACTCTTCTCTTCCTGTCTACGTGCTTTTTCTGTACGTCTATACGATTCTTTACGCCATAATTCAATGGCGTCTTTCTGTGACTGTCTGGCTTTCCTTTTCCATAATTCTTCCTCTACTTTCACGATGCAATCTGTATCCCAGGTCCCAGCTGCGGGCCACCTGTGACTTTCTGGTAGTTCCTTGGTGTAGTCCACCCATAAATCAAGAAATAGTATGGCGTCTAAGCCATGTTTGTGATACATAAAGTGCCCTGGAGTGTCCCTAGGAGGAATAGGAACAGCTTCTTCGAGTACCCCTTTTCTAGTTGTGATCTGTCTTAATTTCGAAAAGAGCGGCATACTGACAACTGATCTGATACTTATTCTTAAACACACTTAATACAAAAGCACAATAATGAACAGTCATTCATACCACAATATGCAGGACGTATTAACACATTTAACATTTAACGTTTAAATGAGCAACAATGATGATGACGATCTAAGAAGACTTTATCACAAGACATAATCCTCGGCATTTTAACTGAATTATTCTGAATTTATATACTTGATATACTAGATATACTGCTAAACAGTACAGATACACTGCTAAAACAGTGCAGACCGGATTTGTGTACCCAAACCCGTCTGGACCGGCACAACTTATGTGCACGCCAGAACGCCTCCCCAGTAATGGTACTCACCGGGTAGCTCGGAACGGAAGGCCTCGGAACGGAACTGAACTGGACTGGACCGGACTGGACTCGAAAACTTCGGACACTTCTGGACATCGGAAACCTGGTGGGCCTCTGTATACCTCGGATCTTGCTCTCTCAGCTAGGCTCTAGTCGGGATACTTCGCACTTCTCACCGCCTCGTCTGGGTGTTGATCGCAGCCTCAGTCGCCCCCGCTTGACCGGAGGGAGATACAGGAAATCCTGCTGGTACGCGTTGTTGTCCGTCCAGCTGTGGCAGGAGACCGGGCCTGCAACGCACCGCCGGCGCGTGAGATGAGAAAGTGTCCCTATTCGGGCGCCATTATGTGGTAAATAATTTAATTACCGGGACTGAATTTGATACAGAATCTTAGTAAAATAGCTCAGTAAAATAAGAGGCAGAATCCGTGATATAAGAGGTTTCAGAATGGGCTTTATTCCTATGGACGATTTCGAAATCGTGGCCTCCAAGTTCCATCACCACGGAGGTTCAGGAAGTGAAGTACATACATTATTGATAATTAATCACTTTTATACAATAGGCATTACAATGAAACCAATGTAAGAGGCGTAACAATTGATAACAAAGATAACATTTCACATGCGTAGCTGAAGGAGGCGTAATTGGGAGTAACAAGGAAACGTCATTGGTTGTGATGTCACATATGGGTGGACCTATGAAATAATTTCGCAATGTCAGCAGAAATACTTGGCAGAGATGCGCGCACAGCAGCATGACGTATGATTGACGTGCGACTAGGGGGTGAAGGGGATTTGACATTTAACTCTACATGTGGCGACAGATGTCTGGAGGGTCAAGTCAACCTAATCCCAAATCTTATCTAACATCCTATGTTTAAAGAACTATGTTATCCAATAGAGAGGTCTCTTAGAGTAGAATCTTATTCTATACTGACTATACTGACTGTTAGTGCGTGTACAAGCGTCTAAGTGTCTACACTAGATGCGAGGGCAGAAATCGTCCATAGTAACAGGGCTATGAATTACTTGCATAAAGACAGAGAAGCCGGGCCTTTGCTCGGTAGCTGGCAGGATGTTTACTTAAACTACTAGACAGGAATGCATTGGGCAGGGAGCGGAGCAGATAATTTCGAAGGTGAAATACAGTTCTTGGCAGGCGGCAAGCTGATGTCAGGCACCGTGAGCCGCGCAGGGAATGAGACAAAGTTCATGGTCACAGATGTAGGCTCAGACTGGAGCTCTCAGAGGCAGAAGGCAGGGAAAGCTTGATGGCAGAATCAGGGCCTACTCGCCTGAACTGTAAAATGGCATAACTAAGCCATATAAAGTCGGTGGCCTTTCGTACTTAGGAGTCGAATATCCAGCTCATTCATGGCGGATCTGAAAGAGGACATGTTGACGGTGGACGCACATGTTTTTGCGTCTTCATAACTGGAACTGGAGGGAACATACATGTACTTGTGATTTATACATGAAACCGTTGGGGTCCAAGATAGGGGACATAACTGATCATAAAAATCCATATTTCCACAGGGGTACGCTCCATACGTACGCGGGTGAGGGTACGGTCCGTACATACACGGTTGGGGTGGGGGTATGCTCCATGCATACGCGGGTGGGGGTACGTGTCGTACATACACGGTTGGGGTGGGGGTACGGTCCGTACATACACGGTTGGGGTGGGGGTACGCTCCATGCATACGCGGGTGGGGGTACGTGTCGTACATACACGGTTGGGGTGGGGGTACGGTCCGTACATACACGGTTGGGGATTTGGGTACGCTCCATGCATACGCGGGTGGGGGTACGTGTCGTACATACACGGTTGGGGTGGGGGTACGGTCCGTACATACACGGTTGGGGTGGGGGTACGCTCCATGCATACGCGGGTGAGGGTACGGGTCGTACATACACTGTTGGGGTGGGGGTACACTCCATACGTACGCGGGTGAGGGTACGGGTCGTACATACACGGTTGGGGTGGGGGTACGGTCCGTACATACACTGTTGGGGTGGGGGTATGCTCCATACGTACGCGGGTGAGGGTACGGTCCGTACATACATGGTTGGGGTGGGGGTACGCTCCATGCATACGCGGGTGGGGGTACGTGTCGTACATACACGGTTGGGGTGGGGGTACGGTCCGTACATACACAGTTGGGGTGGGGGTACGCTCCATGCATACACGGGTGAGGGTACGGGTTGTACATACACTGTTGGGGTGGGGGTACACTCCATACGTATGCGGGTGAGGGTACGGGTCGTACATGCATGGTTGGGGTGGGGGTACACTCCATGCATACGCGGGTGAGGGTATGGGTCGTACATACACGGTTGCGGTGGGGGTACGCTCCATGCATATGCGGGTGAGGGTACGGGTCGTACATACACGGTTGGGGTGGGGGTACGCTCCATGCATACACGGGTGAGGGTACGGGTCGTACATTCACGGTTGGGGTGGGGGTACGCTCCATACATTCACGGGTGGGGGTACGTCTCATACATACACGGGTGTACATACACGGGTGGGGATTCGACTCGTACATAGGAGGGCTGGGGGGAGTGTTGGGTGCGTATGCGGGCACATGTCTCCATGGTTGCTATGGGAGTTCGGTGCGGACGGTGTTTTTTCCATACGGTTGTAACATCGGACGCACGGGATGGATCGTAATTCCGCGGTCGGACTTCACTTTTCACATTTGTACGGTAAACCGTCCGGGGACGTGTCGGACACATTTTCCGACCCGAGGACGTGTGGGGAATCATTCCCAATGCGATTTGTATGGACTTTTTCCCATGCGAATCGTGATTGGCAGTTTGTACGGCACTTGTACGATTCGTACGGTAAAAAGACCAGATACGAGTCGTACGGGGAATTTTTTTACCGGATCGTAATCGGCACCCTAGTGGCAACAGAGCTGAAAGGGGATGCAGTCTGCGATGAAGTCAGTACAATGAGATAAAGTCTGCCACAAATAAATCAAGACTGAGTTCCCAATGTATGACCTACTCGACCACAGTGTATGCCCGAGGCAGTGGTCAGCAGGGGCACACAGCCACATGTCATTGGCTCGTGATGCACAGAGTTAGTGACACCAGCGCAGTTGTTGGCGGTGTTCGATCACCCCCATGACGAGGATCCGTTTTTCCTCTGGACTGCACCACGTCTTCCTCTTACTCCTCTCCTTGCGTACAATGAAATTAACCCTGCCATACACAGATCAAGACTCAGTTCCAACTGTGTGACCTACTTGACCGCTGTGTAGACCGGAGGCAGCATTCAGCGCAGGCCAACAGCTGTTCGGCAAGCACCTCCTGGAACTCTGATACACAACGTTGAAATGGCATTTGGGGATGACTTGGGGTTGATGGAGGTAGAAGAAACAGAGCTGAGCGGGTGTTTAGCCAGCGATGATGCCGTGTCCTGCCTGGTACGGACTGGATTGGATTGGTGTGAGGCCTGCTGGACCTCAGTGTAGGCCGAAGGCATGGTCATCAAGGGCCCACAGATGCGTGAGGTTGGGATGCCATGCACAGACTTGGTGTCACCACATCAAAGGGAGTATAGTGACATAAAATCAGCCATGAAGTGTGTACTCTACCATTGCATAAACAAGATACAGTTCCAAATGTGTGACCCAATTGACCATAGTGTGGGTCGGAGGCAGCGGTAGAGTACGTCAATGAGAAAGGAGCAAAGCGCGCCTGTGTCGCGGAGGCTGTGATGGTCTGAGAAGGCTGCCAAGGTCGCTGCCCTGGGGCTTGCAACTAGTGCCGGCACGTGGTGAGCCCTCTTTGATACATGCTGGTGTCGGCAGGTGAGCAGTGAGGCCCAGCTGCGCAGAAGCGGGCATGATGAGTTCGGGGACCAGCGGCCTGGGGTTCAGCAGGCGCACAGTATCTCATTGGTGGGAGGCACCGCCCTGGCAGACACATTAAGCATTCCGGAAGAGAAGCCACACCCAGAGCTATGTGCTTTTTATTCACACCCCCACGTGTGCCTGGCGTACACCGGGACAGCCCACTCCACACACGCTTACAGGGGGCACGTCACAAGCTACATTTCTGCGATCTTCCCCACTGGCTGGGGTGACATGGTCTCAGAGAGATACACAGAATAAACAGTGGGTATGTTTTTCAATAAGCTTTTATTGAACCAGTGTCATTCTAGTGTAAAATAAATGTGCTTAAACAACTATAAGACAGAAACAGATATAAATGATTGTAAGCACCAACAGAGTAAAAGGATGGCAGATTCCTACCATAGTGCTAAAACAATGAATACAGGCAAGTATAAAGATACATGAGAATAAAAATGTGTACTCCTACGATGCGACTCTAATTAGATGTACTTAAGTGTACCTAGCATGTATTTAGATCTGGAGCCAAGAATCTCTCTAGGATAAAGTCAACCCTTTTACCTGAAGTGAGAGACTGTGGGACCTCATCTTGGACTCAAGTTGGACACCCTGCAAGGGTTGTCAGACCACTGCGAGCTAGAATGTCGGTGTGGATGAACCTCAGCGTCTCGCGTCAGTGTTTCTGCATGGGAGTTCTTTTCACCCCTCCTGCCTCAGCATAGATATGGTGTTTAAATACCCAATGTGGTGCCCCCAAGAGATATATATTGCTGTGTCATGTAGGACCAGGATGACGGAAGGAATGACAATTATACATAGCTATTATGCAGGAGATGGTTGTACTGCTGTGATTCCAAGAATCCTTATGCATGTTGCACCACAAGTCCCAGAATCCTTTGTATTAGAATTGGTAAATCCCTTTCCTACTATTTAAAACAAGGGCCCGGTAAAACTCCCTTATATACCTACCACTGTTAAGTAGCAATTATCAGAGTGCCCCTTCCACTTATCCATACTCGGTTGGGTCAGTCAAGAGCATAAGGGGGTGGGGGCTGCAGTGCAGAGGAAAATCAAGAGACAAGGGAATAGGGAAAATAAATAAAAATTATCCTAAAAGTAACTCAAATGATGCCTGCCAAAATCACAAAGCAGAAGGTGAGAGAATCCTTTTTTTTTTTAATGTTTAATCGGCTTTATTGAACATATGATGTTTATAAAACATAGGCCTAAATATAACAAACTAGATGGTAGCCAACATACAAAGTAGAAATAGGCAATAAAACATAGTAGAAAGCTGTTTACAATATAGGAATTATATAGGAATGGGGAAGGGGGCGAGAGAAGAAAGGGGGAAGAAAATAGATACTTTGCAAGTAAGAATCAAGTAACAATAACACTCTAAAAAACAGGAAGGGTATAATTAACAAATTTACATCTGAATAATACTCTACCAAATGTTAGAAAAGAGAGAAGAGGACAAAGAAAAAAAAATCATGGTGGTTGAAACTTCTCAGATCAATTACGGGAAACTTTAGTAATTGAATGCTTATTCTTTTTTTTTCCTTTTTTTTTTGCTTTTATTAGCCACTTGTTAAATACAATAAACATAAGAACATACATAGCACAGAAAAGAAATGTAAATATAGTCATCACAAACATATTGACGCAACCCAGTCGGAGAATTACAAATAGATACAAACACTTAATACGGATAATATATAATAAAAAAATAAGATAAATACTAGTCCAACTGAAGGCTGGACCAACCCCTCCTAAATTTAACCCTCGACCGTAGGCCCCTAGCTTTAGCTAGTGCCAATTCCATTTCATAAATCCCCCTCAATAACAACCAAAAATCAGTAATCTTGGGACTAAGTGTTTCTGGCAATACACAACCGAGCACAAGCAATAATAATTGAAACTAAAGATTTTGATCGATTGCCCGGGTCCGCTACTATCCCCAGTAAGATTTCTTTCTCCGTTAGTTGAGTATCCTTGCCTACTAACTTACTCAACTCTCGGGCAACCTCATACCACAATGTGATTAACTATGAACACGTAACAAACGTGTCGGAGATCTGCGGCATATTCGTTACACTTCATGACTTCAAAGAAGCATTGGACATAGTCTATTTAGAAATAACCTTTGGGGCATAATACAGCATGAACATAATACGATGTTTTTGCAACTTTAAATTAATTGAGGTAACTCCAGAATTGATTATAGCCATTCAAAAACCTCATTGTTAGTAATATCAATTTAAAAAATGCAGTTCAGTTTAGCTGTAATCTGTATACCATCATCTTCCGATGCAGATAAGAAGCTCTGATAAACTTTCTCTATAAAACCCCGCCCTGAAGTCTTGAAAATTACCCATAGTACCTCAGTTGTAGAGGGTAAGGCCAACAAGCCTTCCCCTTGAATAAAAAAGTTCCTAAAAATGAGTTATGAGCTACCCCAAATTCTTCTTTCAATGATGAAAATGACCTGAAGCCGTATTCGTCATAAAGCTGCCTCAGCAATGTTATACCACACTGTTGCCACATTCTCCCAACAGAATCAAAAAATATACCAGGAAGCCTCAGATTACCCCACAGAAATGTAAATTTGTGCAGGTCTGGCAGTGCAAAAGCTTTACAGATGTCTAGCGAAATGCAGGAAATATGTCTAATTATCTTGAATCGAACTCTTTTGTAGTAGTTCGGGTCGGACATTTGATGTAATAAAAATCCCGTATTTGACCCATAAGCCACCTGTTATACGCAAACCAAGGTTTGCCCACGTCAGGTCCCTTAAGTCAGTTCTGCATACGGTTAACAAAAGCAGGCCAAAAATAGTCTCTGAAGTCCAGGAGTTTAAAACCACCTTGCTCATAAGTCAGCTTGAAATACCTGAGAGCTCTCCTCGCCCAGCGGTAGACCCAAATATAATAACTTCCAATAACACTGTCAAGCCGCTTAAAAAAAGACACCAGAACTCTTAGTGGAATAGTGCAGAACAGGTAAAGAAATTTTGGTAAAATATTCATTATTACTATATTGCACCTCCCAATGATAGTCAGTGGTAGCTTATGCCACCTACGCAAATCAGTAGCAACATTTTTGAGCAGTGGTTCATAGTTTAGAGCCACAAGATCATCAGTACAACAGCTGAGACACACACCTAAATACGTAGCGGAACTAGTAATACCTAGCAACGGTGGGGCTGATGCAGGTACAAAATTTAGGATTGACTGTGTCTTATTCAGATTAAGCTTGTATCCAGAAAAAGATCCAAAGTGCTGTGCCTCTTAGGTTATCACCGCTATAGCTTCCACTGGCCCCGTGGTAAATACCGCAATGTTGTCCGCATAAGCAGTGACTTTTAAAATCATACCATTGAAGGACACTGGTGAGATAGAAACATTATGGAGCAAATGCCTGATGAAGGGCTCAATGTAAAGAGCAAATAATAAGGTGGAAAACGGACATCCCTGCCGCGTGCCCTGCTGAATACTAAAAGAAGAGGATACAAAACCATTAAGCTTAATAACAGCGGTTGGTTTACAAGAAAGTTTATGTACCGCTGAAACAAACCTCCGACCAAGACCTAGCGATATTATTGTGCACCATAAAGACCCCCAGGCCACTCGGTCGAAGGCCTACTCGGCGTCCAGCATCAGCATCCGAATCCGCTGGTCCAGGTGACTAGCGACATCGAATACTGCAATGGCTGTATTTATGTGTGCTGCAGTGTCCCTACCTGGTACAAAACCATGCTGTTCTTCTGATACCAATAGGTGGATCAGTGGGGCTAGGCGGGAGGTGAAGAGCTTTGAAAAGATTTTAGTGTCCGCATTGATTAGGGATATTGGTCTGTATGAGCTAATATCCTCCACAGGTTTACCCTTTTTTGGAAAAACAATGATATTAGTTTTGTTCCACAAGGGGGGTGCGTCCCCACCTTGCAGTAGTTCATTGACCAGCTCAAGAAATACCGGAGTCAGCACATCCCTAAAAGTTTTGTAAAACTCAAGTGGGATAGTATCTTCGCCTACAGCTAATGCCCCAATTGCTGAATTAAATTCTACTAAGTCAACATTCCTATCCAACCCCAACGTTTGAGACAAATCCAGGTCAGGTAATGCACTTTCTTGTAGATAATCTATAGCCAATTGTTGTTTAAAACTGACTGACTCATTATACAGATTGGCATAGAAGATCCTAAATTGCTCCACTATTTCTTGGGGTTTAGTGAAAGTTGCGCCATCCGCACCATTCATTTTCTTAATATGTGACTTAGCCCTCTGGTCAGCAAGTTGGTAAGCCAAAACCCGTCCACCTGCTCTCCATACTCATACTGTTCTGTTCTAAACTTAAAAAAGTTGTTGGCAACTTTGTGCTTTAACCTTCTACTGAGCTTTGCTCTTATATCATTAGGCTATTTGGTTTTAGGTTTAAACCTATAATAACTGATAAAACCCCACCGAAAGGAAAATAGCCATCACTGGTGTAATCATATAAACACTGAAAAAACACCTTTGCAACCAAAAACTAAGTGCCATTCAAAGAAAGGAAAAGATGAGTGAAAGAGTCATTTTTATTTCGTCCTTAAGGGGCCAATACAATGTAACTCTGTTATACAAGGTAGTATCAAGAGAGACTGGGCTAACATTATTCTGCTTGAGTTTTGTTGTTTAGGGATGTCACTGAAACATTGTCTCTTCTTCCTTCTGCTTTTTTTAGGTTTGTGGTCTTTGGTCTAAAGATGCAGTGTTTAGATGCATTTTTAGGTCTTATTTAGTTATTGTATAAACTGTAGAGAATTGGGAAATATCAAAATCATATTTGAAATTTTGGCTACATTTGACTTCACTGATAGGTGAAATGGCTGGATTAATCAGAATCTTTCCTAATATGTAGCATCACATTTACCCACAGACAGAGAATGGGTGAAGTCCTTTGATACATCTTTCCCCCTTTCTAGTGAGTCAGTATTGATTGTAAGTGAATTGCCAAACAGCCCAGTTTTCAAACATTCAATGCAAGATGTAGTGACAGGTATGTGTGAAACAAATGTTGTCACCAAGCATCTGAGATAGTGGTGAAAACATGACGCCAGGCATTTGGTAAACATGGAACAGTGTCACTTGGAATGCTGCTGAAAAAAGTTCCTACCAAGTTCAATTAAGATTGGAGTGATATTGTTTGTATTTGCAGTAATTCAGCTACGTAAATGAACAAGTTGTATGATGGCCTGTCAAAATCGATACCTGAGCTGAAGTGCTTCCCTGTAAGATATCCTTGTCACTTGCTAGAGTGTATGCTGAAAGCATCTTTACAATCTTCAGAGTTAATGAAGAATGCTATTGACTTAGTAGTCCATTCTGGTGCAGTAAAAATGTATTTTGTCCTCATATATACCCTGTGCACACACTACCTATACACATGCACTATCAGTGCAGAAAGCAAGCAATAATAAAAATGAAATTAAAATTCTATAAACACTGGAAAAACACTGTTTCTGTTGTTTTTAATGGCGCAAAAATGTGTAACCACTGATAACCACTGTTTTTTAAGGTATTGAAAAAACTGAAAAAACCCCACCAGAATTTACCAAAAATAGAAACTGAAAACAGGAAAGCCTATATATCATTAATCTGTAAATATATTTGTTCTTCACCAATGTCCTTCAAAGCAATTGCTCGAGCATGCTGCTGCTCTAAATCAGTATATAGCCTATGTTCATTTTCAAGCTGACTAATTTTAAACCGATTCTGCTTGACTATGTACTGGAATGTAGCCCCACTCACATATGCCTTCAAGCAATCCCAGACTATTGCAAGGAATGCAGTATGTAGATTATTTGCTATATATTCGTTCATAACCTCTTGCATGTAGATTACATAGTTAGAGTTACTGAGAAGGTGCCTAGAAAGCGAGAATTCCCTAGGTAGTTCTTCCCTATCAGGACCGAAGTGTACAGTAAGCATAATGGGATTATGATCCGATGTTACCTTGGGACATACCACCATAGAGGAATTATCCAACAGAACATAGTTAGTAAAAATCATATCGATTCTGGAATACTGTTTGTGAGGATAAGAAAAAAATGTATACCCCGGCGTTGTAGGGAAAAGTATTCTCCAAGCGTCCTCTAACTGATGTATATGAAGCAAATCTTGCATAGCTGCACTCACCTGAGCCATTCTAACTCTTGCGGTCATATTTGTGGTGACAATTCTTTTGTCTAAAATACAATTAAAATCTCCCATTACTATGAGATCCCCGGCCCATTCCAACAATTCAGAGCTTAAATAAGAGATAACCTCAGGGCAATCAATGTTAGTACCATAAACCATACATACTGTCACCTTATGGACAAAAATTAAAAGCTGAGCAATTGCCGATCTTCCCCAGGAATCGGCCTGTGTGTGTAGAACCGTTATTATGGAATGTTTGGCCTTCAATATAGCAACCCCACGGATAGATGCCGACTGCAATGTACACACAATCAAATCATAGCCAAGCTGTTTGAAATAAGTTCTATCTTTAAAGGCCAGATGGGTTTCAGCAAGCCCGACTATATGAGGCTTAAACACCTTAAGCTCTTCAGCTACCAGTCGCCTTTTACTAGCCAGGGTCAGCCCGCAGACGTTCCAACTCATGAATTTAACATTCGGCATCATATAAGTTTATAATAACGAATGGTTCTCTATCCATAAAGAAAGAATTTCTTTCCTTAAACCTATACTCAGTACTCTGACTGTACCCTTTCTGTGCTATTTTAACTGTGACGTGGCTATTTAACCCCCCCTTTCCCCACAAGCCTCCCACCTCCTCCCATCCCTTCCACTTCCATCCCCCCACCCCGTATCTTGGAAAAGGAATCACCCCCCTTCTTGGCTGTCCTGATGTGACAGCATATGGAAAACACCCCACCCACCCCCCGAAAACCCCCACCAAGCCCACCACACAACACCCCACCCATACCAGCCAAACAAACAATAATACGTGATATTTTGACAAAGGGAAAGGTGCCAAATACAATAACCTAAATAGAAAAGCCCACGTTTCTATATAATACAACCAAAAGCAGCTGCATCAAGTCATAGATAGCAATATCTGTCGACCCCCATTCACATTATGCCGAAATGATACAACAAGTCAAACATTGGGAGTAGATTGCCACTTAAAAAGAGCCTTTTTCACCTCCTGCTCGTTAGCAAAAAAAAGTGTGCGACCATCCTTGATAACTTTTAAATGAGCAGGCTCCTGTAAAAAAACCTGTGAACAAACAGCCTTGAATGAATCCAAAAGTTGGCGGAGCTGCCATTGCTTGTCCATAGTCGACTTACACAAGTCAGACCTCGCAAAAATTGACATAGTGTCTACTTTAACAGGAGCCGTTGGCCGAGCTTTGAAAAAAATTGCCTGACAAAGCAGAAAGTTTCCCAAAAATACGAGAATAGGCCTAGCAAAATTTGTTTTGGATTGGGTGCTTTGTGGAAGAAATAGCGGCAAACGGTGCGCTCTCTGAACTTGTGTGTCCATGTCCCAGTCTTTTAAGTCAGGGATGTCTTCTGAAGCAGATCAACGATAAATGCACGAGGGTCGGAGCCTTCCCTGCCTTCCGGGATCCCAAAAATCCTCAGATTATGACGCAGCTGCCGGTTTTCGAGGTCTTCAATTTTAAACTGCATCAAAGCCATCTGTGACTCATGTGATGTAACCAGATTCACAGTTTGAGTATTGACCTCTTCCACGGCTGCCACCTGATGTTGGAGATCAGAGACCTCAGAAAATCATGATTGTTGAAAATTCTTAGATCACTTATGGGAAACTTTAGTAATTGAAATCTTATTCAAATAAATAGTTAACGGCAAGTAAAATACATCTCTATTTACATGTGGATTGCAATGGGAGGCAAAAGCAATATCCAATCTATGATAGTGACAAACAGTATTTCACCAAGACTTAGTTGAAAGTTTGTTTGAACACTTCCATTTCATTTTAATCTGTTGAAATGCTAAGGCTAACATCAGATCAAACAACCCTTTTTCATGAGATAATAAGCTTAGGGATTCCGTTAAGCTTCCCATAAAGAGAAGAAAAATAGTTGAAAGGCGAGACCAGATTTGTAACCAAAAAGAAACTACTGAGGGGCATGAAAAAAGTAGATGTGGTAAGTCGGCCGAGGGATAATCACAAGACCAACAGTTAATTATTAGTGTGTGCACATTTAGCTATGTATATGGGAGTGATATAGAAAAAAACATGGATTGAGTGGTGGATGCAGATCTCGAAATTCTTATTGATCTAGCCCAGATCTTGTTTCATAGATCAGTGCTCCACTCGCAGTCCAAATCTGCCTTCCAAGCGAGTTCAATCTTAGTTTTAGAACACTCTGGATCAGTGGAGTAGAAGTATTTGTAAATTAAGAAAGCTTTTGGAAGTAACAACAGGATTTTAAGAAGTGGATCTTGTGAAGCCAAGGAATCTTCAGGAGGAAGGGAATAGAAAGCACTCAGAAACGCTTTCATAAGTGTCGAAAAGTTGTACAAAAACCAGTGAGGACATGTAAAAGTAGCTTGAAATTGAGTAAAAAGAACAAGGAAATATGCCATCAAACAAGTCTCGAATCCAGATGATGTCTTTAGCTCTCCATGAAGATCAAAACAGAGGTCTGTTAATAATGGTAATAAGACGGTTGTACCAAAGAGGAGAATGTAGAAAAGTATTTCTGGATATTAATTTTGGTTGGTAGTGAGTTCATAACAGCAAGGAAGTGTGTTTAAACAGTGGGAAAGGTGTAAGAATAGTCTTAGCAGTAAAAGTGAGAATCTCTTCAGTCAAAAAAGGGGCAAATAAACAATGTTGAATAGTAACCCATAAAGGGGTAAAGGGAGAAGTATCCGTAAGAAGCCAGTAAGAAGCTTGTTTTAAACAGAAAGCCTTGTGGCATAAAAGTAAGTCTGGAAAATTCACACCACCAACAGATCTTGGATTTCAAAGATGAGATAAAGAAATTGTAGATTTTTGGAAAGGAGAGAGTCTGTTTTTTAAAAATAGGTGAAGGGAATATGGACAGGAATCACTGAGAAGAAATATAGTAAAATTGGAGTGATCATCATCTTGATAGAATCCAAGCGACCCCACCAGGAAAGTAAAAGAGGATTCCAAAAAGAAAGAAGCTTGGAGATTCGATCGAGAGCTTCTTTCATATTTATTTTGACCGAATCCAAAATGGAGGTGGTAAACCAAATACCAAGCTATTTAATTTTAGAACTGTTCCAATGAAAACAAGTTTAATCAAAGTGTTGCTTAAGGCAACATTTGGTAATTGGTAGAATCTCTGTCTTGTCAGAGTTGATTTTTATAACCTGACATCGCTGAAAAATCTGAAAGTTCTTGTAGTAACGAGGAAATAGAAGATTCTGGGTTTGAGATAAAAAGTAGGATATCATCTGCATGAGGTGAAAGCTTCAAGTGGTGATCTCCATAGAGGAATCCAGGAATAGAGGAATTTTGGCGGATACGAGATAGAAAAGGTTCGAGAGATAAAATAAATAAAAGAGGAGATCGGGGGCAACCCTGTCTAACACCTTGATGAAGTGAAAAATGTTGCAAAACTTGACCATTAACGATGGTGGAAGCTGTGGGTGTTGAGTAAAGTAAAGAGATAATGGAAATAAACTTAGGGCCAAAATCATGCCATCGAAGAGCTTTAAACAGAAAAGACCAGTCCACCTTATCAAAGGCTTTTTCTGCATCAATAGAAATCGCCGCTAAAGGATCGAATAGAATAGATGCCTTATTCAAAACATTAAAAATTAACCAAGAATTATCAGAGGTTAATCTGCCTTTGACAAAACCACACTGTTCTAAACCTATTAAATGTGGTAGGAAAGATTCAAGATGTAATGCTAGTAATTTGGCGAAAATGTTATAATCAAAATTTATCAAGGATACAGGATGATAATTTTTGCAAGATTTGGGATCTTTTCCGTCTTTATGAATAAGACAAATAGTGGCCTCCAAGAAGGTACCACTCGCCATACCAAAAGTACAAAAGTAATTAAAAGGTTTGAAGATTTTGGGGCGCAACCAATTTGAAAAATGGAGATAAAATTCTACCAAAAAAACAGTCAGGGCCAGGAGATTTATTTTTCTTTAAGGAGTTCAGAGAAGTAGAAATTTCCTGGAACGAAAAGTCCGTGACTACAGAGGTAAAATCAAGATCTGGAGGGGGAGGAATATTACTAAGATAATTATCGATAAGTGAGTCAGATGGAAGTGTTTCTGGAGTATATACATTGCTATAGAAATTTGTAAATTTTTTCTAGAATGTCCTGATCTTTAAAAAGATGCTTATCGTCCGTTGACTGAATTGAATCAATTGGCACTTTCTCTTTTCTAGATTTGAGATAATTAGCCAGGAGTGAACCGACTTTGTTTTGTCCACCATAATATCTGGCGCTACTACGAGGCAAATTAAAGGTTGTATTGTCAATAGATATTTTATTAAAGTCTATCTTTGCACTTACAAGTTTCTGCAAAGTGGAATCCAATCAGGAAGTATAGAATTGAGGTTCTAAATGTTTGATGGAGGGTAATAAAGCTTTACGTTGGTTAAGGGTTTGTTTCTTTCTTCTGGATACAAAATCAATGATAAGGCCGTGAGCAGTGGCTTTAAAACTATCCCATACCAAGGCAGGAGAAACAGAAGGATTTTCATTAATAGAGAAAAAAAATTCAGCAAAAGAAGTGAATGAAGAGGAAAAAACTGGGTCTTGTAGAAGAAAGGTATTAAATCTCCAGTTGGAGAATTTGGACCGGGAGGGAAGCAAATCGAAATCAACAACAACGAGAGCATGATTTGAGATCAGAATGGGTTCGGTCGAACAAGAAATGAGATTCTGAGCCAAGGGTTTGGAAAGGAAGATGTAATCTAATTGGGTTAGGGAAAAGTGTGGAGGGGAGCAAAAGGAAAATTCTGACTGATCAGGGTTACATAGTCTCCAGGCATCCACGAGATGAGTCTGCGTGATAGTGCTGTGGAATTGTTTGAGAGTTTTGTGGGAATAAAACGCAACTGGGATTTGCGGTCAATAAAGGGGTCCATGACTTGTTTGCAATGGCCTCCAAGTATAAAAAATTAAACTTTATGTTGAATACAATTATTTGTAATAGTGGGCCAAAAAGTGTAATCTTGTTTGTGTTGGGCCATACACATTAAATATAGTTATAGGGATGTTATTAATAAGTAATTTGACTAAAATCCATCTACCATCAGTATCTATGTCTTGCATAACAACAGAGCATTTCAATTTTTTAGGGCATAGTATAATAACACGTTCTTTTTTGTATTTGTAGGGGAAACCAATATTTAGCCAATCCAATTACATTTGAGCTTAAGAGCTTCAGCTTCAGCCTAATGAGTTTCTAGTAGTAAGACTAAATCAGGATTATAGGAGGCTAAACGGGAGAGAATTATCTGCCTCTTTATAGAATTTTTAAAACCCTTTACATACCATGTAACAACTCTGAATGAAAGAGAATAACACTGTGCATTAATAAAATTAACAATAGCAAAAGTTAGAAAATTAATGAGCAAAGTAAGAATGAAGAAAAAAGATAGAGTGAGAACCATAGGACACGAAATGTAGAAAAGGCAGAGATAATGAAGGAAAAAAATAGAATTAGAAAAGATTGCAGTATCGTCAAGATAAAAAGAGGGGGAGCATCAACGGAAAGGAAAAAGGAGAAGGGAAAGTAAAAAAGAAGGAATAAGAGACAGTACATGTATAGTACATGTTAGAAAACTGACGACTGTAGTACATACCTTCACAGGGGAACAAGAGAAAAAATAAGGAGTGGCAACGGACAAATGAAGACAGCACACCCAACATGGGGGGCAAAGCACCACACCAGGACGCCAAAGTAACATAAATAGGAGCAGGAACAAAAGGTGGGTGTATGTTGGACTCCACAAAATCTGTATAAACAACAATAGGGAATGAAAAGTTAATTAATCAATGTAATATGCTTTGGAGCAAACAAAAAAGATCAGATGCAACATAAGAGTATGAAAATTAAAATGTGAGAGGAAGGTCCAGCAATTTCCATCAAAGATGTAGAATATGAAAGAATTATTTTTCTGAGATCTGCTGGGTCCTCAAAAGAAGAAGTTTTGTTTAAGTGGGTGACTTTGAATAGGCAAGGGTGGAATAAGCCATAACGTGCACCGAGAGAGCGAAGAGTAGGACGAAGGTCTAGGAATTCCTTTCTTCGTTTCGCAGTGGCTGAAGAAACATCCTGAGTGATAAACAACTTTGCACCAGACCAAGAGGGCTTCTTTTTAAGTTTAGCTGCATTCAGAACTTATAAAAAACATCTCAATCTACATGAAGAGAGAATCAACATTGAAGATGTATGAGTCACAATTGCATTCGTAGCCTCAATACATGAGGGTAGATACGTAATCTGCTGTAATATCAGAGAAATCCGCAAGAAGTATAATGATTCCCTTAGAATATAAGAGATGAAGACCAGACATGGGCTATCAAAGTGCAGTCATCTAATGGTCTTGCATAGTAAGTCAGCAGTCATGCTGGGTCAGAGAATGCCGGCAGATCCGTTCAATAATGTGTTTGATGTTGACCCGCTCGTCCCACCAGCATGTCAGCTCTCCTCGACTCCTCGGCGTTAATTCCCGGAATTAACGCATGACTGCTGATTTATTATGCAAGGCCATTAGATGACTGCACTTTGATAGCCCATGGCTGGATTTCATCTCTTACATTCTAAGAGTGTGATTATATTTCTTGCGTATTTCTCTGATATTACAGCAGATTACGTATCTACCCTCATGTATTGAGGCTACGAATGCAATTGTGTCTCATACATCTTCCATGTTGATTTCCTCTTCATGTTGATTAAGATGTTTTTATTGTACTACAGTTGACGCTCTTCCAATTGATATTTTTGTCCTGATGATGACCCTCGAATCATTTATAGTGTTGAAACGTCGTCAACGCCAATAATGTGGCTTCAATGAATGAGGATACCATTGTTGTGTTGTGTATTTTTGATTTGTTTAGAAACCTGTTTTTGTGATTTAACCTCAGCCACTATTTGTTTACACCTGTCAATGTTCACAATCGTAACACTGTATGTGTAACTGTATGAGCGCCCCGATTATCGTATCTAAATGTGTTCTTCTTTTGATAACATTCAAATGGATTTGTTCAAATTGGAAAGATTATCTGTACATGGGTATTGTGTGTATTATAAGCCCAATATTTTGGGTAGCTTATATTTTTTCTTTTTCTTGATCTTCATTCTAGAATGTGAGGTTTTCTATCTTCCTTTTTAAAAAAAAAAACGTTTTCTCTTTTCCCAAGTGGTGTACTTGAACCATTGTTTGGACTTTACTAAGGATGACACAAAATGTATGACAAGTGAGTGCAGAATGGACATAAAAATAGTATGTAGTGTCATATGACGTGTACTAGACACAACTGGATTTTAATTCAATGATATGAAAACTCCCTAGCAAAATTCCAATGGACAAATCATATTGAAATTGGTGTGGATGAGACTCGCACTGATGCGAGTTGTGTACTTTTGTGATGGATGTATGGGCTGCTAAGCAGAATTTTCAGGAAGTTAAATTTTAAAATCTTATGGCTGAAAGGCACAACGTAAATCCAGTGTAGGCGGCAACCATCAAAGCTTCGCAAATTATCCACAATGTGGGATCTGAGTCAAATGTTGCATTCTGCTTACCTCCTCTCCTACTGTCTCCACCTATATAAGTGAGCATATAATATATGAGGTTAGGAGGATTTCTGCTGCACAAGACATTATCCGTTGTCAGGTTAATTATACCATGATGTAGGAAATGGATTATGGGAACAGAGGACATTCAAAGTATGGACATAACAAATGTGTGATCTCTCATTCCAAAATGAGCTTTGTCACTTCCTGTGTAGGGAAGCACATATGACACACAAAATGTACCTGAATATTGCACATCTCACATATCAACTCTGCAATGCAATGTTTGAACTGATGTGCAAATGTTAAACTGGTCTACCTGTGGATGTACACTCCTTTTAACTTGTCAACAGACATCATACTCATGAGACATGTTAGTTTTAACAGTTAAGGTGTAATCAATGTAATGCAGTGTCGTCCTGATTATCCCCCCCTTCCTTCGAATATCAGTAACCTTCTCATACACGTTTGTCTGTTGATGTGTTATCTCATTGATGTCAGTGCTGTGTGGAGGTAACTGTTGGCAATTGCTGCATGTGAACAGGGGCCCACATGTAAAGTCTATGAGGTAAACATGCTGCATATTGTCCAGAAATATACTATCAATGGTCATTGAGAATGACACATACATGTTATCTCATAGATACCATCTGGTGTACTGGAATATGGACATGTTTGTCTCATCACAGCTGCTGACAGGATGACACCAGTGCAACATACAACACCATCCCGGGAAATGCAAGATATCCTGGCTGCAGCAGTGAAACCCTCTTGTACCTGTCCATCAGGTAAATGTGGCATGAAGTGTTTCCCTTTAAAAACCATGACAAAGATCAAAATCCCCTTCTGCATTGAACCTGCAGTTGGTGTTTACAAAGTTACATACATATCATCATAAGTGTCACATGTGCCTGTTTGTAAATTAGTAATGCAGATTATTGAGAATGGTGTCACTTCCCTCTGCAGCTGCTGGATTGGGGACCACTTCATTAACAAAACCTATGAGGAGCATGGTTCAGCAGTTGACATCAGAGGGGATCACAAAGGGACACAAAGCTGTGGCTGAAGCTGGTCAGTTTGCTTGTGCAATGTACATCTCCATTTCACCCCTCAGTGCTATAGTTTGCGCTGTCACTTGTAGGGATACTCAAACCAGGTCACAAGTGAGTCATCTGTTGATGCAAAGTACAATAGAACCAATCTGTTTATTGCAAAACATCTTATACTAGGTCAATTACTTATCCTGTTGCAACCTCTGTGTTCCAGGTGATGATGACGATGAGGAGGATGGACCTTTCACCAGAGTAGGGGGACGAGCAAACAGAGGGGAAAATCCACTGTTCCTCCAGGCAGTAATGTTGGCTGCAAGAACTGCGCAAGAGAAGGAGGAGGAAGTACTCGAGGAGGATGAAGAATTGCATGATGATGGTGACTATCTGTTTATCATTTGCCTTGCTTCGGAGCAGCGTACCCACCAGCCTCAGCTGAGGCTGGTGGGTACGCTGCTCCGAAGCAAGGCGAAGTACTTGCATCATCAAATACTAAATCTCAGGGTCTGTTCTGACAGACAGCCCAAATTTCGGAAGCACCCCTTACTTTTATAATTTCCCAAAAAACTTTAAACAGATTCTTAAAGAATAGAGTGCCTTTCTTTCCATTACAATTATTGGACTATCTGTTTATACTCTCAGAGGATGATGGTTCTGAAAAATATTTCCCACATCGTCCACACTTTGCAAGGCCTCACACCCTACGCGCAGCAAAGTGCCTCAGCCTCCTCCAAAACAAGATTGCCTGTCCCCAGCATAAAGCTAACCAGCCACAGTTCACACAGACATCACTCCCTCACAGCCCTCATGTCTGTACCAGATGTGGTGGTTTCCCTACATACTCCTCCCTATACAGTGTATCCCAGGCATTCTCACTACCATCTGAGGGAAATACCAACCCTGTTGTGGTGCAGGTATCCCCTAGCACTATTTTCCTGGCCACAGGCTTCCACATGCCACCCTGCCCGCTGCTGTTAGACCTGGAGGTCTCATCCAAGGCCAATCCCTGCAGAGAGGGCCTGCACATGGCCATGGTGGCCAGTGGCAGTAGGACTTCTTCAAACAGCAGGCAGATGTGAGGGAGGACATTCATTCAATAGAGGCTACCCTGTCAGACATGTCTGAGGCCCTGCATGACATGCGACAAATAAAATTCAGGTGGTGGACAGACTGGCCCATGTTTTGGACAGGATGGATAGATCTTGGCAAGACATGTCTAAGAATATCAAAGACATGAGATCTATCCAAAGGGAAGAGAGTTTAAGACACCATGCCTTGTCCATAAAGAGGATGGAGGGCATGATAAAAGTGATCCACAGTCTCCCTTCACGGTCAACGCAGGGAGGAGAGCCATCACATCTGCCTGCAGCACATCACACCCACACACCTATACCACAAACTGCACAGGACCACAGAAAGGGTACAAACCCACCACTGCGCTATGAATAGGCACTCACACCACTTGTACATCCACCACCACCCCCTGGCACAGGCACTACCAACACCTGCACAAACAACCCCTGTCCACGCACAAACACCAACTATTGTTGGGTGCGTATGCGGGCACATGTCTCCATGGCTGCTATGGGAGTTCGGTGCGGACGGTGTTTTTTCCATACGGTTGTAACATCGGACGCACGGGATGGATCGTAATTCCGCGGTCGGACTTCACTTTTCACATTTGTACGGTAAACCGTCCGGGGACGTGTCGGACACATTTTCCGACCCGAGGACGTGTGGGGAATCATTCCCAATGCGATTTGTATGGACTTTTTCCCATGCGAATCGTGATTGGCAGTTTGTACGGCACTTGTACGATTCGTACGGTAAAAAGACCAGATACGAGTCGTACGGGGAATTTTTTTACCGGATCGTAATCGGCACCCTAGTGGCAACAGAGCTGAAAGGGGATGCAGTCTGCGATGAAGTCAGTACAATGAGATAAAGTCTGCCACAAATAAATCAAGACTGAGTTCCCAATGTATGACCTACTCGACCACAGTGTATGCCAGAGGCAGTGGTCAGCAGGGGCACACAGCCACATGTCATTGGCTCGTGATGCACAGAGTTAGTGACACCAGCGCAGTTGTTGGCGGTGTTCGATCACCCCCATGACGAGGATCCGTTTTTCCTCTGGACTGCACCACGTCTTCCTCTTACTCCTCTCCTTGCGTACAATGAAATTAACCCTGCCATACACAGATCAAGACTCAGTTCCAACTGTGTGACCTACTTGACCGCTGTGTAGACCGGAGGCAGCATTCAGAGCAGGCCAACAGCTGTTCGGCAAGCACCTCCTGGAACTCTGACACACAACGTTGAAATGGCATTTGGGGATGACTTGGGGTTGATGGAGGTAGAAGCAACAGAGCTGAGCGGGTGTTTAGCCAGCGATGATGCCGTGTCCTGCCTGGTACGGACTGGATTGGATTGGTGTGAGGCCTGCTGGACCTCAGTGTAGGCCGAAGGCATGGTCATCAAGGGCCCACAGATGCGTGAGGTTGGGATGCCATGCACAGACTTGGTGTCACCACATCAAAGGGAGTATAGTGACATAAAATCAGCCATGAAGTGTGTACTCTGCCATTGCATAAACAAGATACAGTTCCAAATGTGTGACCCAATTGACCATAGTGTGGGTCGGAGGCAGCGGTAGAGTACGTCAATGAGAAAGGAGCAAAGCGCGCCTGTGTCGCGGAGGCTGTGATGGTCTGAGATTCTGCCAAGGTCGCTGCCCTGGGGCTTGCAACTAGTGCCGGCACGTGGTGGGCCCTCTTTGATACATGCTGGTGTCGGCAGGTGAGCAGTGAGGCCCAGCTGCGCAGAAGCGGGCATGATGAGTTCGGGGACCAGCGGCCTGGGGTTCAGCAGGCGCACAGTATCTCATTGGTGGGAGGCACCGCCCTGGCAGACACATTAAGCATTCCGGAAGAGAAGCCACACCCAGAGCTATGTGCTTTTTATTCACACCCCCACGTGTGCCTGGCGTACACCGGGACAGCCCACTCCACACACGCTTACAGGGGGCACGTCACAAGCTACATTTCTGCGATCTTCCCCACTGGCTGGGGTGACATGGTCTCAGAGAGATACACAGAATAAACAGTGGGTATGTTTTTCAATAAGCTTTTATTGAACCAGTGTCATTCTAGTGTAAAATAAATGTGCTTAAACAACCATAAGACAGAAACAGATATAAATGATTGTAAGCACCAACAGAGTAAAAGGATGGCAGATTCCTACCATAGTGCTAAAACAATGAATACAGGCAAGTATAAAGATACATGAGAATAAAAATGTGTACTCCTACGATGCGACTCTAATTAGATGTACTTAAGTGTACCTAGCATGTATTTAGATCTGGAGCCAAGAATCTCTCTAGGATAAAGTCAACCCTTTTACCTGAAGTGAGAGACTGTGGGACCTCATCTTGGACTCAAGTTGGACACCCTGCAAGGGTTGTCAGACCACTGCGAGCTAGAATGTCGGTGTGGATGAACCTCAGCGTCTCGCGTCAGTGTTTCTGCATGGGAGTTCTTTTCACCCCTCCTGCCTCAGCATAGATATGGTGTTTAAATACCCAATGTGGTGCCCCCAAGAGATTTATATTGCTGTGTCATGTAGGACCAGGATGACGGAAGGAATGACAATTATACATAGCTATTATGCAGGAGATGGTTGTACTGCTGTGATTCCAAGAATCCTTATGCATGTTGCACCACAAGTCCCAGAATCCTTTGTATTAGAATTGGTAAATCCCTTTCCTACTATTTAAAACAAGGGCCCGGTAAAACTGCCTTATATACCTACCACTGTTAAGTAGCAATTATCAGAGTGCCCCTTCCACTTATCCATACTCGGTTGGGTCAGTCAAGAGCATAAGGGGGTGGGGGCTGCAGTGCAGAGGAAAATCAAGAGACAAGGGAATAGGGAAAATAAATAAAAATTATCCTAAAAGTAACTCAAATGATGCCTGCCAAAATCACAAAGCAGAAGGTGAGAGAATCCTTTTTTTTTTTTTATGTTTAATCGGCTTTATTGAACATATGATGTTTATAAAACATAGGCCTAAATATAACAAACTAGATGGTAGCCAACATACAAAGTAGAAATAGGCAATAAAACATAGTAGAAAGCTGTTTACAATATAGGAATTATATAGGAATTGGGAAGGGAGCGAGAGAAGAAAGGGGGAAGAAAATAGATACTTTGCAAGTAAGAATCAAGTAACAATAACACTCTAAAAAACAGGAAGGGTATAATTAACAAATTTACATCTGAATAATACTCTACCAAATGTTAGAAAAGAGAGAAGAGGACAAAGAAAAAAAAATCATGGTGGTTGAAACTTCTCAGATCAATTACGGGAAACTTTAGTAATTGAATGCTTATTCTTTTTTTTTCCTTTTTTTTTTGCTTTTATTAGCCACTTGTTAAATACAATAAACATAAGAACATACATAGCACAGAAAAGAAATGTAAATATAGTCATCACAAACATATTGACGCAACCCAGTCGGAGAATTACAAATAGATACAAACACTTAATACGGATAATATATAATAAAAAAATAAGATAAATACTAGTCCAACTGAAGGCTGGACCAACCCCTCCTAAATTTAACCCTCGACCGTAGGCCCCTAGCTTTAGCTAGTGCCAATTCCATTTCATAAATCCCCCTCAATAACAACCAAAAATCAGTAATCTTGGGACTAAGTGTTTCAATCCATGCCCTGGCAATACACAACCGAGCACAAGCAATAATAATTGAAACTAAAGATTTTGATCGATTGCCCGGGTCCGCTACTATCCCCAGTAAGATTTCTTTCTCCGTTAGTTGAGTATCCTTGCCTACTAACTTACTCAACTCTCGGGCAACCTCATACCACAATGTGATTAACTTTGAACACGTAACAAACGTGTCGGAGATCTGCGGCATATTCGTTACACTTCATGACTTCAAAGAAGCATTGGACATAGCCTATTTAGAAATAACCTTTGGGGCATAATACAGCATGAACATAATACGATGTTTTTGCAACTTTAAATTAATTGAGGTAACTCCAGAATTGATTATAGCCATTCAAAAACCTCATTGTTAGTAATATCAATTTAAAAAATGCAGTTCAGTTTAGCTGTAATCTGTATACCATCATCTTCCGATGCAGATAAGAAGCTCTGATAAACTTTCTCTATAAAACCCCGCCCTGAAGTCTTGAAAATTACCCATAGTACCTCAGTTGTAGAGGGTAAGGCCAACAAGCCTTCCCCTTGAATAAAAAAGTTCCTAAAAATGAGTTATGAGCTACCCCAAATTCTTCTTTCAATGATGAAAATGACCTGAAGCCGTATTCGTCATAAAGCTGCCTCAGCAATGTTATACCACACTGTTGCCACATTCTCCCAACAGAATCAAAAAATATACCAGGAAGCCTCAGATTACCCCACAGAAATGTAAATTTGTGCAGGTCTGGCAGTGCAAAAGCTTTACAGATGTCTAGCGAAATGCAGGAAATATGTCTAATTATCTTGAATCGAACTCTTTTGTAGTAGTTCGGGTCGGACATTTGATGTAATAAAAATCCCGTATTTGACCCATAAGCCACCTGTTATACGCAAACCAAGGTTTGCCCACGTCAGGTCCCTTAAGTCAGTTCTGCATACGGTTAACAAAAGCAGGCCAAAAATAGTCTCTGAAGTCCAGGAGTTTAAAACCACCTTGCTCATAAGTCAGCTTGAAATACCTGAGAGCTCTCCTCGCCCAGCGGTAGACCCAAATATAACTTCCAATAACACTGTCAAGCCACTTAAAAAAAGACACCAGAACTCTTAGTGGAATAGTGCAGAACAGGTAAAGAAATTTTGGTAAAATATTCATTATTACTATATTGCACCTCCCAATGATAGTCAGTGGTAGCTTATGCCACCTACGCAAATCAGTAGCAACATTTTTGAGCAGTGGTTCATAGTTTAGAGCCACAAGATCATCAGTACAACAGCTGAGACACACACCTAAATACGTAGCGGAACTAGTAATACCTAGCAACGGTGGGGCTGATGCAGGTACAAAATTTAGGATTGACTGTGTCTTATTCAGATTAAGCTTGTATCCAGAAAAAGATCCAAAGTGCTGTGCCTCTTAGGTTATCACCGCTATAGCTTCCACTGGCCCCGTGGTAAATACCGCAATGTTGTCCGCATAAGCAGTGACTTTTAAAATCATACCATTGAAGGACACTGGTGAGATAGAAACATTATGGAGCAAATGCCTGATGAAGGGCTCAATGTAAAGAGCAAATAATAAGGTGGAAAACGGACATCCCTGCCGCGTGCCCTGCTGAATACTAAAAGAAGAGGATACAAAACCATTAAGCTTAATAACAGCGGTTGGTTTACAAGAAAGTTTATGTACCGCTGAAACAAACCTCCGACCAAGACCTAGCGATATTATTGTGCACCATAAAGACCCCCAGGCCACTCGGTCGAAGGCCTACTCGGCGTCCAGCATCAGCATCCGAATCCGCTGGTCCAGGTGACTAGCGACATCGAATACTGCAATGGCTGTATTTATGTGTGCTGCAGTGTCCCTACCTGGTACAAAACCATGCTGTTCTTCTGATACCAATAGGTGGATCAGTGGGGCTAGGCGGGAGGTGAAGAGCTTTGAAAAGATTTTAGTGTCCGCATTGATTAGGGATATTGGTCTGTATGAGCTAATATCCTCCACAGGTTTACCCTTTTTTGGAAAAACAATGATATTAGTTTTGTTCCACAAGGGGGGTGCGTCCCCACCTTGCAGTAGTTCATTGACCAGCTCAAGAAATACCGGAGTCAGCACATCCCTAAAAGTTTTGTAAAACTCAAGTGGGTTAGTATCTTCGCCTACAGCTAATGCCCCAATTGCTGAATTAAATTCTACTAAGTCAACATTCCTATCCAACCCCAACGTTTGAGACAAATCCAGGTCAGGTAATGCACTTTCTTGTAGATAATCTATAGCCAATTGTTGTTTAAAACTGACTGACTCATTATACAGATTGGCATAGAAGATCCTAAATTGCTCCACTATTTCTTGGGGTTTAGTGAAAGTTGCGCCATCCGCACCATTCATTTTCTTAATATGTGACTTAGCCCTCTGGTCAGCAAGTTGGTAAGCCAAAACCCGTCCACCTGCTCTCCATACTCATACTGTTCTGTTCTAAACTTAAAAAAGTTGTTGGCAACTTTGTGCTTTAACCTTCTACTGAGCTTTGCTCTTATATCATTAATCTGTAAATATATTTGTTCTTCACCAATGTCCTTCAAAGCAATTGCTCGAGCATGCTGCTGCTCTAAATCAGTATATAGCCTATGTTCATTTTCAAGCTGACTAATTTTAAACCGATTCTGCTTGACTATGTACTGGAATGTAGCCCCACTCACATATGCCTTCAAGCAATCCCAGACTATTGCAAGGAATGCAGTATGTAGATTATTTGCTATATATTCGTTCATAACCTCTTGCATGTAGATTACATAGTTAGAGTTACTGAGAAGGTGCCTAGAAAGCGAGAATTCCCTAGGTAGTTCTTCCCTATCAGGACCGAAGTGTACAGTAAGCATAATGGGATTATGATCCGATGTTACCTTGGGACATACCACCATAGAGGAATTATCCAACAGAACATAGTTAGTAAAAATCATATCGATTCTGGAATACTGTTTGTGAGGATAAGAAAAAAATGTATACCCCGGCGTTGTAGGGAAAAGTATTCTCCAAGCGTCCTCTAACTGATGTATATGAAGCAAATCTTGCATAGCTGCACTCACCTGAGCCATTCTAACTCTTGCGGTCATATTTGTGGTGACAATTCTTTTGTCTAAAATACAATTAAAATCTCCCATTACTATGAGATCCCCGGCCCATTCCAACAATTCAGAGCTTAAATAAGAGATAACCTCAGGGCAATCAATGTTAGTACCATAAACCATACATACTGTCACCTTATGGACAAAAATTAAAAGCTGAGCAATTGCCGATCTTCCCCAGGAATCGGCCTGTGTGCGTAGAACCGTTATTATGGAATGTTTGGCCTTCAATATAGCAACCCCACGGATAGATGCCGACTGCAATGTACACACAATCAAATCATAGCCAAGCTGTTTGAAATAAGTTCTATCTTTAAAGGCCAGATGGGTTTCAGCAAGCCCGACTATATGAGGCTTAAACACCTTAAGCTCTTCAGCTACCAGTCGCCTTTTACTAGCCAGGGTCAGCCCGCAGACGTTCCAACTCATGAATTTAACATTCGGCATCATATAAGTTTATAATAACGAATGGTTCTCTATCCATAAAGAAAGAATTTCTTTCCTTAAACCTATACTCAGTACTCTGACTGTACCCTTTCTGTGCTATTTTAACTGTGACGTGGCTATTTAACCCCCCCTCCACAAGCCTCCCACCTCCTCCCATCCCTTCCACTTCCATCCCCCCACCCCGTATCTTGGAAAAGGAATCACCCCCCTTCTTGGCTGTCCTGATGTGACAGCATATGGAAAACACCCCACCCACCCCCCGAAAACCCCCACCAAGCCCACCACACAACACCCCACCCATACCAGCCAAACAAACAATAATACGTGATATTTTGACAAAGGGAAAGGTGCCAAATACAATAACCTAAATAGAAAAGCCCACGTTTCTATATAATACAACCAAAAGCAGCTGCATCAAGTCATAGATAGCAATATCTGTCGACCCCCATTCACATTATGCCGAAATGATACAACAAGTCAAACATTGGGAGTAGATTGCCACTTAAAAAGAGCCTTTTTCACCTCCTGCTCGTTAGCAAAAAAAAGTGTGCGACCATCCTTGATAACTTTTAAATGAGCAGGCTCCTGTAAAAAAACCTGTGAACAAACAGCCTTGAATGAATCCAAAAGTTGGCGGAGCTGCCATTGCTTGTCCATAGTCGACTTACACAAGTCAGACCTCGCAAAAATTGACATAGTGTCTACTTTAACAGGAGCCGTTGGCCGAGCTTTGAAAAAAATTGCCTGACAAAGCAGAAAGTTTCCCAAAAATACGAGAATAGGCCTAGCAAAATTTGTTTTGGATTGGGTGCTTTGTGGAAGAAATAGCGGCAAACGGTGCGCTCTCTGAACTTGTGTGTCCATGTCCCAGTCTTTTAAGTCAGGGATGTCTTCTGAAGCAGATCAACGATAAATGCACGAGGGTCGGAGCCTTCCCTGCCTTCCGGGATCCCAAAAATCCTCAGATTATGACGCAGCTGCCGGTTTTCGAGGTCTTCAATTTTAAACTGCATCAAAGCCATCTGTGACTCATGTGATGTAACCAGATTCACAGTTTGAGTATTGACCTCTTCCACGGCTGCCACCTGATGTTGGAGATCAGAGACCTCAGAAAATCATGATGGTTGAAAATTCTTAGATCACTTATGGGAAACTTTAGTAATTGAAATCTTATTCAAATAAATAGTTAACGGCAAGTAAAATACATCTCTATTTACATGTGGATTGCAATGGGAGGCAAAAGCAATATCCAATCTATGATAGTGACAAACAGTATTTCACCAAGACTTAGTTGAAAGTTTGTTTGAACACTTCCATTTCATTGTAATCTGTTGAAATGCTAAGGCTAACATCAGATCAAACAACCCTTTTTCATGAGATAATAAGCTTAGGGATTCCGTTAAGCTTCCCATAAAGAGAAGAAAAATAGTTGAAAGGCGAGACCAGATTTGTAACCAAAAAGAAACTACTGAGGGGCATGAAAAAAGTAGATGTGGTAAGTCGGCCGAGGGATAATCACAAGACCAACAGTTAATTATTAGTGTGTGCACATTTAGCTATGGATATGGGAGTGATATAGAAAAAACATAGATTGAGTGGTGGATGCAGATCTCGAAATTCTTATTGATCTAGCCCAGATCTTGTTTCATAGATCAGTGCTCCACTCGCAGTCCAAATCTGCCTTCCAAGCGAGTTCAATCTTAGTCTTAGAACACTCTGGATCAGTGGAGTAGAAGTATTTGTAAATTAAGAAAGCTTTTGGAAGTAACAACAGGATTTTAAGAAGTGGATCTTGTGAAGCCAAGGAATCTTCAGGAGGAAGGGAATAGAAAGCACTCAGAAACGCTTTCATAAGTGTCGAAAAGTTGTACAAAAACCAGTGAGGACATGTAAAAGTAGCTTGAAATTGAGTAAAAAGAACAAGGAAATATGCCATCAAACAAGTCTCGAATCCAGATGATGTCTTTAGCTCTCCATGAAGATCAAAACAGAGGTCTGTTAATAATGGTAATAAGACGGTTGTACCAAAGAGGAGAATGTAGAAAAGTATTTCTGGATATTAATTTTGGTTGGTAGTGAGTTCATAACAGCAAGGAAGTGTGTTTAAACAGTGGGAAAGGTGTAAGAATAGTCTTAGCAGTAAAAGTGAGAATCTCTTCAGTCGAAAAAGGGGCAAATAAACAATGTTGAATAGTAACCCATAAAGGGGTAAAGGGAGAAGTATCCGTAAGAAGCCAGTAAGAAGCTTGTTTTAAACAGAAAGCCTTGTGGCATAAAAGTAAGTCTGGAAAATTCACACCACCAACAGATCTTGGATTTCAAAGATGAGATAAAGAAATTGTAGATTTTTGGAAAGGAGAGAGTCTGTTTTTTAAAAATAGGTGAAGGGAATATGGACAGGAATCACTGAGAAGAAATATAGTAAGATTGGAGTGATCATCATCTTGATAGAATCCAAGCGACCCCACCAGGAAAGTAAAAGAGGATTCCAAAAAGAAAGAAGTTTGGAGATTCGATCGAGAGCTTCTTTCATATTTATTTTGACCGAATCCAAAATGGAGGTGGTAAACCAAATACCAAGCTATTTAATTTTAGAACTGTTCCAATGAAAACAAGTTTAATCAAAGTGTTGCTTAAGGCAACATTTGGTAATTGGTAGAATCTCTGTCTTGTCAGAGTTGATTTTTATAACCTGACATCGCTGAAAAATCTGAAAGTTCTTGTAGTAACGAGGAAATAGAAGATTCTGGGTTTGAGATAAAAAGTAGGATATCATCTGCATGAGGTGAAAGCTTCAAGTGGTGATCTCCATAGAGGAATCCAGGAATAGAGGAATTTTGGCGGATACGAGATAGAAAAGGTTCGAGAGATAAAATAAATAAAAGAGGAGATCGGGGGCAACCCTGTCTAACACCTTGATGAAGTGAAAAATGTTGCAAAACTTGACCATTAACGATGGTGGAAGCTGTGGGTGTTGAGTAAAGTAAAGAGATAATGGAAATAAACTTAGGGCCAAAATCATGCCATCGAAGAGCTTTAAACAGAAAAGACCAGTCCACCTTATCAAAGGCTTTTTCTGCATCAATAGAAATCGCCGCTAAAGGATCGAATAGAATAGATGCCTTATTCAAAACATTAAAAATTAACCAAGAATTATCAGAGGTTAATCTGCCTTTGACAAAACCACACTGTTCTAAACCTATTAAATGTGGTAGGAAAGATTCAAGATGTAATGCTAGTAATTTGGCGAAAATGTTATAATCAAAATTTATCAAGGATACAGGATGATAATTTTTGCAAGATTTGGGATCTTTTCCGTCTTTATGAATAAGACAAATAGTGGCCTCCAAGAAGGTACCACTCGCCATACCAAAAGTACAAAAGTAATTAAAAGGTTTGAAGATTTTGGGGCGCAACCAATTTGAAAAATGGAGATAAAATTCTACCAAAAAAACAGTCAGGGCCAGGAGATTTATTTTTCTTTAAGGAGTTCAGAGAAGTAGAAATTTCCTGGAACGAAAAGTCCGTGACTACAGAGGTAAAATCAAGATCTGAAGGGGGAGGAATATTACTAAGATAATTATCGATAAGTGAGTCAGATGGAAGTGTTTCTGGAGTATATACATTGCTATAGAAATTTGTAAATTTTTTCTAGAATGTCCTGATCTTTAAAAAGATGCTTATCGTCCGTTGACTGAATTGAATCAATTGGCACTTTCTCTTTTCTAGATTTGAGATAATTAGCCAGGAGTGAACCGACTTTGTTTTGTCCACCATAATATCTGGCGCTACTACGAGGCAAATTAAAGGTTGTATTGTCAATAGATATTTTATTAAAGTCTATCTTTGCACTTACAAGTTTCTGCAAAGTGGAATCCAATCAGGAAGTATAGAATTGAGGTTCTAAATGTTTGATGGAGGGTAATAAAGCTTTATGTTGGTTAAGGGTTTGTTTCTTTCTTCTGGATACAAAATCAATGATAAGGCCGTGAGCAGTGGCTTTAAAACTATCCCATACCAAGGCAGGAGAAACAGAAGGATTTTCATTAATAGAGAAAAAAAATTCAGCAAAAGAAGTGAATGAAGAGGAAAAAACTGGGTCTTGTAGAAGAAAGGTATTAAATCTCCAGTTGGAGAATTTGGACCGGGAGGGAAGCAAATCGAAATCAACAACAACGAGAGCATGATTTGAGATCAGAATGGGTTCGGTCGAACAAGAAATGAGATTCTGAGCCAAGGGTTTGGAAAGGAAGATGTAATCTAATTGGGTTAGGGAAAAGTGTGGAGGGGAGCAAAAGGAAAATTCTGACTGATCAGGGTTACATAGTCTCCAGGCATCCACGAGATGAGTCTGCGTGATAGTGCTGTGGAATTGTTTGAGAGTTTTGTGGGAATAAAACGCAACTGGGATTTGCGGTCAATAAAGGGGTCCATGACTTGTTTGCAATGGCCTCCAAGTATAAAAAATTAAACTTTATGTTGAATACAATTATTTGTAATAGTGGGCCAAAAAGTGTAATCTTGTTTGTGTTGGGCCATACACATTAAATATAGTTATAGGGATGTTATTAATAAGTAATTTGACTAAAATCCATCTACCATCAGTATCTATGTCTTGCATAACAACAGAGCATTTCAATTTTTTAGGGCATAGTATAATAACACGTTCTTTTTTGTATTTGTAGGGGAAACCAATATTTAGCCAATCCAATTACATTTGAGCTTAAGAGCTTCAGCTTCAGCCTAATGAGTTTCTAGTAGTAAGACTAAATCAGGATTATAGGAGGCTAAACGGGAGAGAATTATCTGCCTCTTTATAGAATTTTTAAAACCCTTTACATACCATGTAACAACTCTGAATGAAAGAGAATAACACTGTGCATTAATAAAATTAACAATAGCAAAAGTTAGAAAATTAATGAGCAAAGTAAGAATGAAGAAAAAAGATAGAGTGAGAACCATAGGACACGAAATGTAGAAAAGGCAGAGATAATGAAGGAAAAAAATAGAATTAGAAAAGATTGCAGTATCGTCAAGATAAAAAGAGGGGGAGCATCAACGGAAAGGAAAAAGGAGAAGGGAAAGTAAAAAAGAAGGAATAAGAGACAGTACATGTATAGTACATGTTAGAAAACTGACGACTGTAGTACATACCTTCACAGGGGAACAAGAGAAAAAATAAGGAGTGGCAACGGACAAATGAAGACAGCACACCCAACATGGGGGGCAAAGCACCACACCAGGACGCCAAAGTAACATAAATAGGAGCAGGAACAAAAGGTGGGTGTATGTTGGACTCCACAAAATCTGTATAAACAACAATAGGGAATGAAAAGTTAATTAATCAATGTAATATGCTTTGGAGCAAACAAAAAAGATCAGATGCAACATAAGAGTATGAAAATTAAAATGTGAGAGGAAGGTCCAGCAATTTCCATCAAAGATGTAGAATATGAAAGAATTATTTTTCTGAGATCTGCTGGGTCCTCAAAAGAAGAAGTTTTGTTTAAGTGGGTGACTTTGAATAGGCAAGGGTGGAATAAGCCATAACGTGCACCGAGAGAGCGAAGAGTAGGACGAAGGTCTAGGAATTCCTTTCTTCGTTTCGCAGTGGCTGAAGAAACATCCTGAGTGATAAACAACTTTGCACCAGACCAAGAGGGCTTCTTTTTAAGTTTAGCTGCATTCAGAACTTATAAAAAACATCTCAATCTACATGAAGAGGGAATCAACATTGAAGATGTATGAGTCACAATTGCATTCGTAGCCTCAATACATGAGGGTAGATACGTAATCTGCTGTAATATCAGAGAAATCCGCAAGAAGTATAATGATACCCTTAGAATATAAGAGATGAAGACCAGACATGGGCTATCAAAGTGCAGTCATCTAATGGTCTTGCATAGTAAGTCAGCAGTCATGCTGGGTCAGAGAATGCCGGCAGATCCGTTCAATAATGTGTTTGATGTTGACCCGCTCGTCCCACCAGCATGTCAGCTCTCCTCGACTCCTCGGCGTTAATTCCCGGAATTAACGCATGACTGCTGATTTATTATGCAAGGCCATTAGATGACTGCACTTTGATAGCCCATGGCTGGATTTCATCTCTTACATTCTAAGAGTGTGATTATATTTCTTGCGTATTTCTCTGATATTACAGCAGATTACATATCTACCCTCATGTATTGAGGCTACGAATGCAATTGTGTCTCATACATCTTCCATGTTGATTTCCTCTTCATGTTGATTAAGATGTTTTTATTGTACTACAGTTGACGCTCTTCCAATTGATATTTTTGTCCTGATGATGACCCTCGAATCATTTATAGTGTTGAAACGTCGTCAACGCCAATAATGTGGCTTCAATGAATGAGGATACCATTGTTGTGTTGTGTATTTTTGATTTGTTTAGAAACCTGTTTTTGTGATTTAACCTCAGCCACTATTTGTTTACACCTGTCAATGTTCACAATCGTAACACTGTATGTGTAACTGTATGAGCGCCCCGATTATCGTATCTAAATGTGTTCTTCTTTTGATAACATTCAAATGGATTTGTTCAAATTGGAAAGATTATCTGTACATGGGTATTGTGTGTATTATAAGCCCAATATTTTGGGTAGCTTATATTTTTTCTTTTTCTTGATCTTCATTCTAGAATGTGAGGTTTTCTATCTTCCTTTTTAAAAAAAAAACGTTTTCTCTTTTCCCAAGTGGTGTACTTGAACCATTGTTTGGACTTTACTAAGGATGACACAAAATGTATGACAAGTGAGTGCAGAATGGACATAAAAATAGTATGTAGTGTCATATGACGTGTACTAGACACAACTGGATTTTAATTCAATGATATGAAAACTCCCTAGCAAAATTCCAATGGACAAATCATATTGAAATTGGTGTGGATGAGACTCGCACTGATGCGAGTTGTGTACTTTTGTGATGGATGTATGGGCTGCTAAGCAGAATTTTCAGGAAGTTAAATTTTAAAATCTTATGGCTGAAAGGCACAACGTAAATCCAGTGTAGGCGGCAACCATCAAAGCTTCGCAAATTATCCACAATGTGGGATCTGAGTCAAATGTTGCATTCTGCTTACCTCCTCTCCTACTGTCTCCACCTATATAAGTGAGCGTATAATATATGAGGTTAGGAGGATTTCTGCTGCACAAGACATTATCCGTTGTCAGGTTAATTATACCATGATGTAGGAAATGGATTATGGGAACAGAGGACATTCAAAGTATGGACATAACAAATGTGTGATCTCTCATTCCAAAATGAGCTTTGTCACTTCCTGTGTAGGGAAGCACATATGACACACAAAATGTACCTGAATATTGCACATCTCACATATGAACTCTGCAATGCAATGTTTGAACTGATGTGCAAATGTTAAACTGGTCTACCTGTGGATGTACACTCCTTTTAACTTGTCAACAGACATCATACTCATGAGACATGTTAGTTTTAACAGTTAAGGTGTAATCAATGTAATGCAGTGTCGTCCTGATTATCCCCCCCTTCCTTCGAATATCAGTAACCTTCTCATACACGTTTGTCTGTTGATGTGTTATCTCATTGATGTCAGTGCTGTGTGGAGGTAACTGTTGGCAATTGCTGCATGTGAACAGGGGCCCACATGTAAAGTCTATGAGGTAAACATGCTGCATATTGTCCAGAAATATACTATCAATGGTCATTGAGAATGACACATACATGTTATCTCATAGATACCATCTGGTGTACTGGAATATGGACATGTTTGTCTCATCACAGCTGCTGACAGGATGACACCAGTGCAACATACAACACCATCCCGGGAAATGCAAGATATCCTGGCTGCAGCAGTGAAACCCTCTTGTACCTGTCCATCAGGTAAATGTGGCATGAAGTGTTTCCCTTTAAAAACCATGACAAAGATCAAAATCCCCTTCTGCATTGAACCTGCAGTTGGTGTTTACAAAGTTACATACATATCATCATAAGTGTCACATGTGCCTGTTTGTAAATTAGTAATGCAGATTATTGAGAATGGTGTCACTTCCCTCTGCAGCTGCTGGATTGGGGACCACTTCATTAACAAAACCTATGAGGAGCATGGTTCAGCAGTTGACATCAGAGGGGATCACAAAGGGACACAAAGCTGTGGCTGAAGCTGGTCAGTTTGCTTGTGCAATGTACATCTCCATTTCACCCCTCAGTGCTATAGTTTGCGCTGTCACTTGTAGGGATACTCAAACCAGGTCACAAGTGAGTCATCTGTTGATGCAAAGTACAATAGAACCAATCTGTTTATTGCAAAACATCTTATACTAGGTCAATTACTTATCCTGTTGCAACCTCTGTGTTCCAGGTGATGATGACGATGAGGAGGATGGACCTTTCACCAGAGTAGGGGGACGAGCAAACAGAGGGGAAAATCCACTGTTCCTCCAGGCAGTAATGTTGGCTGCAAGAACTGCGCAAGAGAAGGAGGAGGAAGTACTCGAGGAGGATGAAGAATTGCATGATGATGGTGACTATCTGTTTATCCTCTCAGAGGATGATGGTTCTGAAAAATATTTCCCACATCGTCCACACTTTGCAAGGCCTCACACCCTACGCGCAGCAAAGTGCCTCAGCCTCCTCCAAAACAAGATTGCCTGTCCCCAGCATAAAGCTAACCAGCCACAGTTCACACAGACATCACTCCCTCACAGCCCTCATGTCTGTACCAGATGTGGTGGTTTCCCTACATACTCCTCCCTATACAGTGTATCCCAGGCATTCTCACTACCATCTGAGGGAAATACCAACCCTGTTGTGGTGCAGGTATCCCCTAGCACTATTTTCCTGGCCACAGGCTTCCACATGCCACCCTGCCCGCTGCTGTTAGACCTGGAGGTCTCATCCAAGGCCAATCCCTGCAGAGAGGGCCTGCACATGGCCATGGTGGCCAGTGGCAGTAGGACTTCTTCAAACAGCAGGCAGATGTGAGGGAGGACATTCATTCAATAGAGGCTACCCTGTCAGACATGTCTGAGGCCCTGCATGACATGCGACAAATAAAATTCAGGTGGTGGACAGACTGGCCCATGTTTTGGACAGGATGGATAGATCTTGGCAAGACATGTCTAAGAATATCAAAGACATGAGATTTATCCAAAGGGAAGAGAGTTTAAGACACCATGCCTTGTCCATAAAGAGGATGGAGGGCATGATAAAAGTGATCCACAGTCTCCCTTCACGGTCAACGCAGGGAGGAGAGCCATCACATCTGCCTGCAGCACATCACACCCACACACCTATACCACAAACTGCACAGGACCACAGAAAGGGTACAAACCCACCACTGCGCTATGAATAGGCACTCACACCACTTGTACATCCACCACCACCCCCTGGCACAGGCACTACCAACACCTGCACAAACAACCCCTGTCCACACACAAACACCAACTATACATACACCATCTGCTCCTGCACATGAACTTCACCCTGTACAGGTACATGCACAATACCCACCTGCACCTCGGAGACAATCCAGACATGTTATGTTATGTTACGGGGTATTTGTATAGCGCGCGGCAACTCCAGGGAGTGTCCCGGCGCTGTCTTGACACCTTAGAAGAGCAGTGAGAACATAACAGCAGAACGCCTCTTCTACTGTTGGAAGAGCCAGGTTTTTAAGATTTGCCTAAAACTGAGGAGATCCTGTTCCTGTCGCAGGGAAAGTGGCAGACTGTCCCATAGCTTCGCGGCAGCCACCTGAAAGGAGCGTCCCCCCTTACATAAGCGAAAGAACTTTGGCACGATCATCAGGTGCTGGGTCGAAGACCGCAGGATTCTGGATGGTGTGTAGGGCTGAATTTTGTTCCTGATGTAAGGGGCCCCAATGTTGTGAAGGGCCTTGAAAGTCAGCACCAGGGCTTTAAAATGTACCCTTTTTTTCACTGACAGCCAGTGCAGGGACTTTAAGTGAGGGGTCATGTGTGTCCTGTGACCAACCATAAGAAAGGCCCTTGCCGCCGCGTTTTGAACCACCTGTAGGCGGCCAAGTAAGTAGTCTGGAAGGCCCAAGTACAGCACGTTGACAAAGTCCAACCTTGACGTAATCAGGGCTTGGACCACTGTTTTTCTATGCGAGATAATAAGCAAGGGGAGGAAATTCATCATCATTTTTAATGGCCCAAAACAAGTGCCGGCCACAGATTGGACCTGGGACTTCATGGACATATCAGCGTCCAGTTCCACCCCGAGGTTTTTTACGGTGGCGACTGGGCTTGCTGGGGGGGACAAATTCTGTGGCCACCATTGGTGCCATTCGTCGCCTGGAGTATGTCCAGAGAAAATAATTTCAGAACCAAGCAAACACCTTAGACAAGCATGTGTTAATTTCATTTCCTCATAGCAACTCGTCCTTCTCGCAGGTAAACAACAACTGAGTGTCGTTGGCGTAAGATATAACTTTTGCCCCATATTGTTCTTCCAGGAGTGCAAGGGGGGCCATATATATGTTGAACAGGGTTGGGCTTAGAACAGAACCCTGTGGCTCTCCTACATTCAGCGGAGGAATGAGGGCCGAAAAGGGGGAGGACCAGAGAGTTTGCTGGCAACATTCCAAGAAGGATGAGAACCACCTAAGGCCCGTGCCCCCAATGCCGTAGTCCTGAAGTCCGCACAGAAGTAGATTGTGGGGCACGGTATAGAAAGCCGCAGAGAGGTCCAACAGTATCAGCACTGCCTTTCCTCCTCTATCAAGAGTAGTCTTAATCGTCTCTGAGACTTCCAGTAAGGCCGTCTCTGTACTAAAGTTGGCTCTAAACCCTGATTGGCTCGCGTGTAGAACATGGGTTGCCTCAACAAATTCAGTGGTGGTGACATTCACATACTTCTCCAAAACCTTGGAGAAGTAAGGCAACAATGATATCGCTCTGTAATTGCTGGCTACCAAGGGATCAGCTGAGGGTTTTTTTTAGGAGTGGGAGGATTTTTCCGTGCTTTCAGCTGTCCGGCATCAATCCCTCAGACAGGGATAAATTTAAGACCCAGTTGACGCCTGGATTCAGTACTTCGGCGATGGATGCCAGAGTTTTAGCAGGACAAGGGTCCGAGGGAGAGCCAGATTTCAGAGCCTTCATAATTTTGAGTGAAGTGGCCATATGAATAGGTGGAAACTCCAAAAGGGTTTCATCCGAAATTGGACATGCATGGGAGGGCATGCCAGTGTTGCCCTTGCTGTCCAGGGTCAAAATCCCGAACCAATCCTGGATAGTTTTGATTTTTTTATAAAAGCATTGCGCAATATGATTCGTCCATTCGTAGGTAGGGGTGAAGGGGCTTTTTATTGCATTGGGGATAAGTACTTGACAATCTTGAACAATTCCTAACAGCTGTTCCCAGCTTGTTCAATTTTTGAGGCCCACATTTTTTTTTACCTCACGACCTTTGGCATAGTGGGATTTCAGTGCCAATTTATAGGTGGATTTGTTCAGAGGATCAAAGTTTTTCCTCCATAGTTGTTCTAGACATTTACCCACACTTTTGCTTTTCCTTAGTGCCTCAGTGAACCATGGTTACCTAGAAGGGTATACCCAAATAACGTCCCTGGGACCTGGGTATAGAACAGTACAGAATGGTCCCAGTGTATGAATTACTGTGTTTTAAAGAACCAAGAAAATCATACAGTTATACACAGAATCGTAGTATTCTTAATGAACAGTGTTATTTAATCACACTGAACAACCTGTATTTCATAACATTTGTTAACACAATATTCAAAGCAGTGCCCCAGGAGGGAAGGGTGAGGGTGTAGTGAATGAAGTGAGGATAAGGTAGTAAATGGAATAATGTACAATTCACAAACTCAGTTATTTCTCAGGAAAGGGCTCATACAAGAGCCAAGTAAATCACATTACATCCAGATATTTAAATAGCCATAGTAATAGATAAAGCCACAGTGATCAATCGCTGTTGGTCAGACTGGCTAGTGTGGTAGATTTCGACGTTTCGACCCCTGGAAAGTTGTAGGTAAGTATGGCTCCTTCTTCAGATAATTTGTAGGTGAAGGAAATGTCTCAGTCCATTTAGGTGAGACTGAAAACGGAATCATGCTTTAAATAGACCCGTGAAAGTCAGTCAATTATCCGTGTGTACGTGCCTATGTGCACAGACTGCATTACCATGTCGGGGCAAGTGAGAACAGACTAAGATCATGGTGCGCCCTGTGAGGCGCTGCAGGGAACAAGTCATGATATGAAAAACATGTTCAAAAGCGGGAGAGAGGTGCATAATATGTGGCCCAGAATTTAAAGGCGCCATGTTGATTGCGCTAACAAAAGGAGTGGATTATGGAATAAGGCATGTTGAATATGAGCTAGTGGTGTCAAACCCATTGTCGAGCTCTAGGACAAAGTTCATACAAACATTGTAAAGCATTATTATACATGATGAAATGTAAACCGTGCTCCTTAACATCGCTTTATTGACACATATTGCCACGGTTCTAAGACATAGTGCGTCCATGCACTTCAAATCATTATTGTATGCAATGATATAATGGGGGAAGGAGAAAGACAAATTTAAAAAGGAAAAAAAGGTTATTCAATTGAAATGAAAAAACATGCTCCTTAACATCGCGTTAATGACACATATTGCCATGGTTCATTAGACATAGTGCGTTCATATACTTTAAATCATTATTAAAATGGAGAACGTGTTATTCAATAGGCAATGGGTGATGGAAACATACATGCACATTAGTGGATAGCTACATTATCTACCCTCTTAATCTGAACTCGATCAATCAAAACATGAGTAAAGACACATTGTACCCAAGATGTCTAATTGTCCTTTTTAAACATCGTTCAACCCTGCATAATTACATTTGCATTGTTTTGCCTTGGTTGCATGCATTACTATTGCCAATAATTGATGTGTCACTTACTTTGTATATACCCTTTGTCATCCATGTTTTGCAATTATTGCTTTATATTTCACTACATTCCTTATGTACCCTTCCTTCCCCGCACGTACAACTCCATGTGATACGTGTTTGATTCAATGGTATTTTGTTTTGCATACCGTTTTATTGCTGCCAGTTATTTATATCCATCATTGTATTCAGGAATGTATACATTGACATGAGTAAGATACCCACTGTAATTGTTTTCCTCCACTACCTTCTAATTTGACTGCCTCAAACTGTAATTCACTGTTTTGTTTTAATCTTTAACTTGAGGTTCATACACTCGCGATCTATACCCCCTCTACCCCTCCCTTCCCTACTCTCCTCTTCTTACCCCCTGAGTGCATCCTCGAGACCCACTTCCGTTTTTTTTTTCCATGCGTCTCGTATGCGGTTGCATCGGACGGCTTTCTGATCGCCTTGCTCAGTCAGAGGTTTTGTTCCTCCTCGGCGGATTGATTGACTCTCCTCTTGCCGATCTTCTGATTTCCTGATTTCTTCATCCCGGGATGCTTTTTCATAGTAAGTACTTCCTTCCCCCTGCCTTCACCTGACCCTTGGTTGTCGTCCCCTCATGCGCTGCTGTCATATTTACCATCATTGCCCGTTATCTTTTCAGAATTAATTCACGCTCCCTATGCGCCCAGGCCCCGGCCCACCGGACCTACGCCCCCGATTCACTCCCGCGCTACTGGCCTACTAGCCAACGCGCACGACCTCTCGGATTCGTCACTTGGTATTTATCCCTCCACTCCAATTACACATTGTTATAACTACTCCTCCTCTTTGTCTTCTTACATTCCTCTTCGCCCACAGATTCCTACAGCGTCTTCTACACAATCAAGAGCAACTACCATACATGACGCCTCTTCTCTACCAGGTAACTTCTTTTTAATATTTCAATTTGACTGTCCTTGTCCCCCGGGACCACTCCTTTTCCTTTTCTGATTGACCCCTTCTCCACTTTCTCCATAGAAGCACTACTTCAAATTAATGATCTATTGTCCTGATGATGACCTGAAATCATCCAGGTTGAAACGCCGTTGACTACACAGCCTAGAACCCAGGCGCTTTTGTGGTCAATTCAATTACTTAAATATTCTTGTACAGACAATTTGTTGATATACCTGCATTCTTTTGACCACTTTAAATTTAAATTTTCTTCTAATTCGCCGTTCACGCTGTTTTGTTGCACCCTTGTGTCACTGCGCCGTCCACTTCTCACTAGCACGCCCAGTGCCCACTTTGTGTGTTATGGTCATTGTATAAATATATGTACTGAAGTGCTTCTCAACTACTTACAGAACTATATAAATTTGACTTTCTTTACCTCACCCGATGCTGTCGTCTCCCCGCCTCTGTTCCCTTCCCCACATATGATTGAATTCACTGCTTGAAAATTGTCCTCTCAAATATACCATCCAGTTGAGATATTGTTTTTTGTTGCATAATACGCCCTGGTCTCACCTGGGTTAACGGGCTGTACTCCTGTTAATTGTTATTTTATTTTAGATATGTTAGTTGAGCATGACTGATTTCGGATTTGTTCAACCCATTCTGTATGGAGTCCAGTAGTGACATCCATTTGCATTCCCTCACATCCAGGATCGTCCCAATGTTGCCTCCCCTAGGGCCAAGGGAGGATTTCTCAAGAACGACCCATTTGAGGTCATTTGGGCCGTGGTCTGCAGTTCTAAAGTGTTCAACCAATGGTGCACCCTGGACCCCACATCTGATGCGACTGCAGTGTTGCAGGATCTGGGCCTTCACCTTCTGCTGCGTTTGGCCAATATATATCAGGTCACATGGGCAAACGATGCCATAAATTACATTGGTCAAGTTACAGTTTGTAAATTACTTTAAGGCGATCACATGATGTTTATATGTGAATTCTTTTGTTTGGATTGTTGTTTGACATGCCTTACATTGTCCACACTTGAAGTGTCCAAGTATCGGTGGTAGATTCCACATTGATTGTATTGATGGTGGTTCGGGGGTTTCTAGAAAAGAACGTACAATGTGGTACTTGACACTTTTAGCTTTCTTGTAGGAATGCATCGGGGGGTTGGTTTGTTCTATGTCATCTGATATCAGACCCCAGTATCCGTTGATCACCTTTTTGATGGTGTGACTTTGAGTTGAGAATGTGGTGACACATATCATCCTTTGTGGGGTTTCGACTGTGCGATCCTTAGGTGTCAAAAGGTTCTCACGAGGACTGAACCATGCCTTTTTCTGCGCTCTTTTAATCGGCCTCTTAGGGTAGACTCTTTCCAATAATGGTTGGCTCAGATCACCAGATTGAAGGGAGTAATTAGTTTTTTTGGAACAGTTCCTGTGGATACGCAGGAACTGTCAAAATGGTAGATTGTCGCTAAGTCCTCTAGGATGGTCACTATTATATCTTAGTAGGGAGTTTCTCTCAGCCGGCTTCCGATACAGAGTTGTGTAAAGATGATCATTGTCATGCTTGATTGTGATGTCCAAGAAGTCAATTGCATTTGGATTAGAGTTCCTGGTGAATTGAATGTCAGTACTTCTCCCATTCAGCCAGGAATGGAAGTTGGCCAAAGCCACACAGTCGCCGGTCCAGATCATCAATATGCCGTCTATATAGCGTCTCCAGAGAGACACCTTCGTGATGTAGGGGTTGGTCTCATTAAATACAAACAATCTTTTGAAATGGTCCATATAAATAATGGCAAAATCAGGAGCAAAAGCAGCCCCCATCACTACTCCTTTGGTTTGAAAATAGAAATGACCATCGAAAAAGAAAAGAAAATCATCATTGCTAGGCGTAGCAGATCAATGATGAATTCGGTGGTCACTCCCATGGGTGCCGGTCAAAGGTCCAATGTCTTTCTCATAATATCTAGAGCCGCTTGCTGTGGTATAATAGTGTACAGTGAAACAATATCACATGTAACAAGAAGTTGAGTATTGGGATTGAAAGGGCGCTGGTCAATCAGATTTATGGTTTGCATTGTGTCTTTCAAGTAGGACTGGGTTGACTCCACTATAGGTTTGAGGAAGTGGTTGATGTACCTGCAGAATGGTTCCCGCATGGATCCACATCCCGACACTTTCGGACGACCCGGTGGCTTAAGTGGGTCTTTGTGGATCTTTGGCAAAGTATATAGAGTGGGGAGCCGAGGATATTTCTGATTGAGGTACTGGAATTCATGATTGGACAGAAATCCTTGTTTAAGGCCATATGAGGCCAATTCCTTTGAGGGGTCTGATCTTATCTTCTTGTAGCTCATCCCATCTTGTAGCTGGTTCAGAATCTCTGTTTTGTAATTTCTGATATCTTGTACGACGACTGCACCCCCCCTTTGTCCGCGGGTTTGACCACTATGTCGTTGTTGTTCTTCAGGGAGACAAGAGCATCTTTTTCAATCTTCGTGATGTTGTACTTGGTGTGCTTGTATTCCTTTAGTATCATGGTTACATCCCTCATGACAACGCTCTCATAGGCTAAAATCTTGCTGGTCATTTTATGGCCTGGAGGGAGAAAGGTAGACGGGATCCGTAGTCCTGTTCGCGAAAGTGTTGGTGCTGGGGGAGAATGATTGAAGAAGTATCTCAAATGAATTTTTCTAAAGAAGCGATGTAGTTCAGTTTTAAGTGAGAATTCATTGGGGAGTGCTGTAGGCACAAATGAGAGTCCTTTGCTAAGGACACTAGTTTCTTCATCTCTCAGTGTGTACGAGGAAATGTTGACTACAGGGTTCTGTGTTCTTCTTACCATCTGTAGGTCCTCCCTCGCGTGTTGATTTCTCCGTGGTTCTCGGGTTGGAAACGGACCTGCTTCTGTACTTGGCCCTGTCCTCTCTCCCAGTTGCAGCTGGTCGTGGGCTGTCCCCTCTGTATTCATCTCAGCCATGGTCCACCTCGGCCCCTTGGTGGTCTCCACTGACCTTGGCCCAAAAAAGTCTGATAGGGTCCGTGGGGTTGGTGCCAGTTATCCTGATGGCTGTAGTCTCCACTAGGACCAGGTTGCTCGTTGTCACTATCCGCACTATAAGATGAATCCGAAAAAGTGGTATAATTTCTACGTCCCCGGTATCCCCCTCTTCATCTGTTGTTGAAAGGTCCCTGGCTATCTTGTTTGTAGTAATCCTCTTGTAGATAGGGGTATGTGTTCTTCTTCTTGTAGTATCGTATGTCCCTTGCTAATTTCTCCAACTTCTTTGTCTGAGCATTCATCTCAAAGTCTTTAAGAGTTGTCCCTAGGTGCTCCAAAGCGTCTTTAGCGTTGGTGAGTGTTGAGTCTCCTGCAATCTCAAGTTTGAGGGCTGCAATTTGTCCTATGAGAATCTGTACTTGTCCAGTGCCGAGAGCAGTTATTGGCGATGAAACTAAAACCCTCCTTAAATTTGGGCACATCAACAAAGAATGCTGGTTCGTTTTGCACTTGCAGTCTGACAGGTATGATTTTTGCCTGCAGATACTTAGTCAACAGGTGGCCATGTAGGCGGGTCCGCACTAGTTTCATTTCAAGGCGTTCCAAGTAGGCAATTTTATCAGTAAGAGTAAAATCAATGTTTGGAGTGGTGGAGGATAGTAAGTTGTGGGTAGGGTCCTGTATCAACTGGTTAATGTATTCTTCTGTATATGACAAAGTCTCGCTCTCTACCATTATTTAATTATCTGATTAAATCAGTCCAAAGAAACCTCGCATAAATGCACCTGCACAAGTATAGTTACCTAGAAGGGTAAACCCAAATAACTATACTTGTGCAGCCAGGTCTGATTGATTGATTGATTGATTTATTATTTTTATAGCGCTGAATCACCCCAAGGGGTATCTCTGCACTTGTAACGGCCCTACTGTATCGGCGGGCTGATTAAAAGAGATAGGTTTTAAGGAGTTTTCTGAAATGAGAGATGGTCATGCAATCACGGAGATGTTGTGGTAATTCATTCCAGAAAACCGGGGCCAGATAAGAAAAAGCTTTCCCGCCGCTACGCGATTTTTTAATTCTGGGGATAGAGAGTAAGCGTTTAGATCCTGACCTAAGAGAGCGTAGAGGAGTGTAGTTGGTTATTTTGCTAGAGAGATAGGATGGGCCGAGACCGTTTAAGGCCTTGAAGACAATACAGCCTATCTTAAATTTCACTCTTTTCCTTACTGGAAGCCAGTGGAGCTTAGTCAAAAGGGGCACAGAGGGAGTCCTGAATGGGGCTCCCGTAACTAGGCGGGCCGACGTGTTCTGCACAACCTGCAGTTTGTTTAAGGAGGCTTCATTGGTCGAAAGAAGCAGGGTATTACAGTAATCGATTCTACTCATGATCAAAGCCTGTATCAATGTTTTTCTAGTCGCAGGAGGAAGTAAGGGAAAAGTTCTCCTGAGTAGACCCAAAACATAGTAGCAGGTGCCAATCGTTGAGTTGACATGGGCATCTAGAGTGAGCTTTTGATCAATTTTAACACCAAGATTTTTTATCACTTCTTTAGGAGTAGGGACTTTACCCAACTCCTCAGGCCACCAAGTAGGGGATCAACAGATGGCGGCACCTCAAAACAGCATAATCTCAGATTTTTCAGAGTTTAATTGGAGGAAATTACTCCAAGAGGCAATAGCCATCATACCCTGGGAGAAGATATGTTGGATGTCAGATCTATTTTTGTCAAAGGTAAGGAGGAGCTGGGTATCATCTGCATAAGAAATGGGATTAAAACCCAAACTTCTCACAAATTTCGCCAGAGGGGTCACATAGATATTAAAAAGAGTCGGGCTCAAACATGAGCCCTGAGGGACCCCCTTGGTGACCCATGAAGGGGCAGATTTAAAAGGGCCCAGGGTGACTGTCTGTGTTCTATCAGTTAAGAAGTCAGACAACCATTTCAGAGCGAGTCCCTGAACTCCCAAATCCTGTAACCTCTCCAACAGAATCTGGTGGGAGATAGTGTCAAATGCTGCTGAAAGGTCAAGCAGCACCAAAAGTGCTGCCTGACCATTGTCCAGTGCCATCCTCATATTGTCAGTCACCTCTACTAAGGCAGTCTCCGTGCTGTGTTTGGCCCGAAAGCCCGATTGAGAAACATCAAGGGAGTGGGTGGATTCAACAAACGCCGATAGGTGTTTATTAATGTGTCTTTCTAAAAGCTTGCTCTGCAAGGGAAGCAAGGAGATGGGACGGTAGTTGGTCAGCTCAGAAGTGTGAATTTTGAGGTTTTTACGAATGGGGATGATTTGAGCATGTTTCCATTCCGATGGGAGACTACCAGTCTGTCCTTCCTAATTATTATATACCCGGGGGGATGGCCGTAGCGATGGTCAGGTTGGAACCCTCATTGAGTCATGTTTCCGAGACAAACATAATATCAGGCTTTGTCTCAATGAGGAGGTCAAAGAGCTGAAGATTGTGCTTTTTTATGGATCTTGTATTCAGAAGGACTGCCTTCAGGCTATCCCCTTTCACATCATTCTGAGAAGGAAGAGTGCGCACAGCGGAGTCTCTCCCTCTTAAGCTACAACCCATGTCGGGTTGTGGATGGGCACTCCAGTTACAATCATTACAGGAGAGTCGGTCTGAGTCTACTGAGAGAGTAAAGTGGCAGCGGCAGCTCACACACCTACCAATCATTAATAGGCTTTCTCTACTCCCTCACAGTGATCCTCACCTCCAAAATTGCGACGACGTAAGCACGATCCCCATTGATCACATCCCAAAAACTTTTTGACCAGTGTGAATATGTGTAAATAAAAAGTAATTCTCTTTACAAGTCAAGACTGTTGCGAATCATGTCCTGATGGGCAAATGTATACCAAATTTTGTGCCCTAAAGATGTGAAGGAGTATGTTTGTTTGACACATGTACAAGTGTAAGCCCATCATTGCAATAGGCCATATTGTGCAGAGCAGATGACTCCCAAAATGCACGTCCGGATTTTGTACAAGTCATTCACAATGAAGTTGAACAAAATAGGGAAAGTATGATTAAAAATAAGATTTTATGTGAAAAAAGTTGGATATTTGAAAAACAACAGCAGTCCATTAGGAAGAGAGAAAGGAAAACAAATGATGATCTTACTACAGAAGGAGAAGGGAACTTGGATTGGGGTGGGGCAACATAAATACAACACATCAAGGAGTATCAGGGGAACCAGTCTATTAACAAGTGGCAAAGTAAATAATTGCCTACAAAGGAAATTCAATCAATCAATCAATCAGGGGACTTGTAAGCGCACTACACACCCGTGAGGGTCTCAATGCGCTGGGTGGGGAGGGGGTAAGCAGCTTCGTTCAATCGAAGAGCCAGGTCTTGAGTGCCTTCCAGAAGATGTTCAGGGAGGGGGCGCATCTGATGTCAATCGGGAGCTCGTTCTAAGTCTTGGCCATGGATCACTGACAGAATATATAAGGTCAGAATATCGATCTACAACAATATCACAGCAAGAATATCGAAGTCAAGAATATCGACATCCTATCTACATTATGGTAATTACAAAAATAACAGAAAAAAATATCGTTGTTAAAAATATCTTTTTTTTAGTTAAAAAAATAATGTAAAATAAAGTAAATAATACATATAAATAAAATAAACATAGTTAAACATATTTTACAATTTTTGAAAATTATAAATATTATATATATAATTTATAAATACATTAAATATATACATATAGGTGCTGATTCCGATCCGGTAAAACCCGGGTACGAATGGTCGTATGGAGCGTATTCTCCATACAACTCGTACCCGGGAAATGCACCTTACAAACCAGCAAGTACGAATCGTACAGAAATACCATTTCCGTACGATTCGTTAAAATCTACGTGCGATGAAAAAATACCCACAATTCCGATCCGAGACATCGCGTGCGTGATGTCCGGACAGAGTCAGGCAGCGTTCTACGGACCAGCAAGTACGATTTGTGCCTACGTCACTCCGCACGGATCATTTTCTACGGCAGCTAAAAACTCCCGGGAAAGGGAGGACGAAGCGAAGAAGGAGCTGCGGGACGCGACGGACAGCCATGGACCCCATCCTACGTGTCATCCCGGCCCTCCTATCCAACGACCTGGTGCACAGAAACCGCCGCAGACGCCGCAGAAGGCCAGCACAACACCCAGGGGCAAAGGGGGGGCGAGGGGCAGGAAACATAACCACCACCAAAATTGTAAAATACCATATACTGTCCTAACATTACCTCCAGGGTCTGGTCACTTCGGGGGGCGTGTCCACCAATCCCCGCGTACGCGTACCCGTCACCACTGCAATGGTGGTACAGCCCGTAAACATGCCCTCAGAGCATGGGTACGGCCCGTACCACCATTGGAGTGGCGATGTAGGGGTACACGTGGTACGCACCGTACCCACGCCCTCAGAGCGTGGGTACGGCCCGTACCACCATTGGAGTGGTGATGTAGGGGTACGCGCCGTACCCACGCCCTCAGTGCGTGGGTACGGCCTGTAACACGCGTACACTTAATTCACCACTCCAATGGTGGTACGGGCCGTACCCATGCTCTGAGGGCGTGGGTACGGTGCGTACCACGCGTACCCCTACATCACCACTCCAATGGTGGTACGGGCCGTACCCACGCTCTGAGGGCATGGTTACGGGCCGTACCACCATTTGAGTGATGATGTAGGGGTACGCGTGGTACGCGCCGTACCCACGCCCTCAGAGCGTGGGTACGGCCCGTACCACCATTGGAGTGGTGATGTAGGGGTACGCGTGGTACGCGCCGTACCCACGCCCTCAGAGCGTGGGTACGGCCCGTACCACCATTGGAGTGGTGATGTAGGGGTACGCATGGTACACTCTGTACCCACGCCCTCAGAGCGTGGGTACGGCCCGTACCCCCATTGGAGTGGCGATGTAGGGGTACGCGTGGTACGCGCCGTACCCACGCCCTCAGAGCATGGGTACGGCCCGTACCACCATTGAAGTGGTGATGTAGGGGTACGCGTGGTACGCGCCATACCCACGCCCTCAGAGCGTGGGTACGGCCCGTACCACCATTGGAGTGGCAATGTAGGGGTACGCGCCATACCCACGCCATCAGTGCGTGGGTATGGCCCGTACCACCATTGGAGTGGTGATGTAGGGGTACGCGTGGTACACGCCGTACCCACGCCCTCAGAGCGTGGGTACGGCCCGTACCACCATTGGAGTGGTGATGTAGGGGTACGCGCCGTACCCACGCCCTCATAGCGTGGGTACGGCTTGTACCACGCGTACACCTACTTCACCAATCCAATGGTGCTACGGGCCGTACCCACGCTCTGAGGGCATGGGTATGGCGCGTACCCCTACATCACCACTCCAATGGTGGTACGGGCCATACCCATGCTCTGAGGGCGTGTGTATGGACCGCATCACCCATACCTCTAGGGCACCAGTACATTAGTGATACAAGGCGTACACACGCCATGAATGTTGGCTTAGGGCCTGGTGCAGCATATAACCAGTATATTGGGGTGTGTACATGGCCAGGACAGCAGTGTACAGCACCAAGGGTGCGAGTGGGTGGGTGGGTGTCTGCCAAGGAGTCCCAGCAGTGGACATAGACATGTGAGGGGTGGGTGCAGAGGACTCCCAGCAGTGGACAGAGACATGAGGGGTGGGTGCAGAGGACTCCCAGCAGTGGACAGAGACATGTGAGGGGTGGGTGCAGAGGACTCCCAGCAGTGGACAGACATATGAGGGGTGGGTGCATATCACTCCCAGCAGTGGGCAGAGACATGTGAGGGGTGGGTGCAGAGGACTCCCAGCAGTGGACAGACATATGAGGGGTGGGTGCAGAGGACTCCCAGCAGTGGACAGAGACATGAGGGGTGGGTGCAGAGGATTCCCAGCAGTGGACAGAGACATGTGAGGGGTGGGTGCAGAGGACTCCCAGCAGTGGACAGACATATGAGGGGTGGGTGCATATCACTCGCAGCAGTGGACAGACATATGAGGGGTGGGTGCAGAGGACTCCCAGCAGTGGACAGAGACATGTGAGGGGTGGGTGCAGAGGACTCCCAGCAGTGGACAGACATATGAGGGGTGGGTGCATATCACTCCCTGCAGTGGACAGACATATGAGGGGTGGGTGCAGTGGACTCCCAGCAGTGGACAGAGACATGTGAGGGATGGGTGCAGAGGACTCCCAGCAGTGGACAGAGACATGAGGGGTAGGTGCAGAGGACTCCCAGCAGTGGACAGACATGTGAGGGGTGGGTGCAGAGGACTCCCAGCAGTGGACAGACATATGAGGGGTGGGTGCATATCACTCCCAGCAGTGGACAGAGACATGTGAGGGGTGGGTGCATATCACTCCCAGCAGTGGACAGAGACATGTGAGGGATGGGTGCATATCACTCCCAGCAGTGGACAGACATATGAGGGGTGGGTGCATATCACTCCCAGCAGTGGACAGAGACATGTGAGGGGTGGGTGCATATCACTCCCAGCAGTGGACAGAGACATGTGAGGGGTGGGTGCAGAGGACTCCCAGCAGTGGACAGAGACATGAGGGGTGGGTGCAGAGGACTCCCAGCAGTGGACAGAGACATGTGAGGGGTGGGTGCAGAGGACTCCCAGCAGTGGACAGACATGTGAGAGGTGGGTGCATATCACTCCCAGCAGTGGACAGACATATGAGGGGTGGGTGCAGAGGACTCCCAGCAGTGGACAGAGTCACGGGTGTGTGTACATCATGATCAGATGAGCACAACTCCATGGGTGTATGTACGCATCCCTAATGTTCAACTATGTTGATAGTTTCATAACAGCACATCACTGACAGCAGTGTCCCACTACCATGAGGATGGATGTCCTTCCCCCACTGCATGACACCACACATGTGGGTGTGAGGACAAATGACACATGCATACCCACCCCTGGCGGATGCAGCACAATACACACACAGAGATCATGCCACAAGACTGTATACTCATGTCACTACACTAAGAGAGCCAAAGGGAGCACACACTGTCACGCACATCCCAGGACTGATAGGAATGTACAGGTGCCAGGACAGCCACCAAGATGTTGCCTCTCATGGAAGGAATAGGGTGGACTTTCCACAGATACAATGCCCACAATTGTCAGTCAGGTGCTCAAATACCCTGCAGAACAAGTACCAAATGTGTGCTAGGCTGGGATAACACACATGCATAGTGTGGAAAATGCTGATTGTCACCATTAAGGTATGACAACATACTCAATGCACAAGTACAGTGACTAGCAAGGATGGCACAGAGGATGCAGCCGGAGACATTGCTGAGCAGGCATGGCCATAGTTAAAGGGATCCGTCACCAACAAAGGAAATTTAGACACAGGTCAGCACTACAAAAGTGCTACTCCCTGCAGGGTAGATGTCAGGTGCCACAGAGGAAGGAACAGTCCTTGGGACAATGTCTCCAAACACAAATAGCACACACGACCAAATATACCTTGCAGAGACATTGTGATGGCAGGCAGATACCATGGTTCACCCCATTAGCATCAGACGACAACTTTCTCCCGACACATAACACATTACCACCACCCCAACTCCGAGACCATCAGCACCCACATCAATACCTGAAATGCAAACCCCCACCAAGCCCACCACACAACACCCCACCCATACCAGCCAAACAAAAAATAATACGTGATATTTTGACAAAGGGAAAGGTGCCAAATACAATAACCTAAATATAAAAGCCAGCGTTTCTATATAATACAACCAAAAGCAGCTGCATCAAGTCATAGATAGCAATATCTGTCGACCCCCATTCACATTATGCCGAAATGAGACAACAAGTCAAACATTGGGAGTAGATTGCCACTTAAAAAGTGCCTTTTTCATCTCCTGCTCGTTAGCAAAAAAATGTGTGCGACCATCCTTGATAACTTTTAAATGAGCAGGCTCCTGTAAAAAAACCTGTGAACAAACAGCCTTGAATGAATCGAAAAGTTGGCGGAGCTGCCATTGCTTGTCCATAGTCGACTTACACAAGTCAGACCTCGCAAAAATTGACATAGTGTCTACTTTAACAGGAGCCGTTGGCCGAGCCTTGAAAAAAAATGCCTGACAAAGCAGAAAGTTTCCCAAAAATACGAGAATAGGCCTAGCAACATTTGTTTTGGATTGGGTGCTTTGTGGAAGAAATAGCGGCAAACGGTGCTCTCTCTGAACTTGTGTGTCCATGTCCCAGTCTTTTAAGTCACGGAATGCCTTCTGAAGCAGATCAACGATAAATGCACGAGGGTCGGAGCTTTCCCTGCCTTCCGGGATCCCAAAAATCCTCAGATTATGACGTAGCTGCCGGTTTTCGAGGTCTTCAATTTTAAACTGCATCAAAGCCATCTGTGACTCATGTGATGTAACCAGATTCACAGTTTGAGTATTGACCTCTTCCACGACTGCCACCTGATGTTGGAGATCAGAGACCTCAGAAAATCATGATGGTTGAAAATTCTTAGATCACTTATGGGAAACTTTAGTAATTGAAATCTTATTCAAATAAATAGTTAACGGCAAGTAAAATACATCTCTATTTACATGTGGATTGCAATGGGAGGCAAAAGCAAAATCCAATCTATTATAGTGACAAACAGTATTTCACCAAGACTTCGTTGAAAGTTTGTTTGAACACTTCCATTTCATTGTAATCTGTTGAAATGCTAAGGCTAACATCAGATCAAACAACCCTTTTTCATGAGATAATAAGCTTAGGGATTCCGTTAAGCTTCCCATAAAGAGAAGAAAAATAGTTGAAAGGCGAGACCAGATTTGTAACCAAAAAGAAACTACTGAGGGGCATGAAAAAAGTAGATGTGGTAAGTCGGCCGAGGGATAATCACAAGACCAATAGTTAATTATTAGTGTGTGCACAATTAGCTATGGATATGGGAGTGATATAGAAAAAACATAGATTGAGTGGTGGATGCAGATCTCGAAATTCTTATTGATCTAGCCCAGATCTTGTTTCATAGATCAGTGCTCCACTCGCAGTCCAAATCTGCCTTCCAAGCGAGTTCAATCTTAGTCTTAGAACACTCTGGATCAGTGGAGTAGAAGTATTTGTAAATTAAGAAAGCTTTTGGAAGTAACAACAGGATTTTAAGAAGTGGATCTTGTGAAGCCAAGAAATCTTCAGTAGGAAGGGAATAGAAAGCACTCAGAATCGCTTTCATAAGTGTCGAAAATTTGTACAAAAACCAGTGAGGACATGTAAAAGTAGCTTGAAATTGAGTAAAAAGAACAAGGAAATATGCCATCAAACAAGTCTCGAATCCAGATGATGTCTTTAGCTCTCCATGAAGATCAAAACAGACGTCTGTTAATAATGGTAATAAGACAGTTGTACCAAAGAGGAGAATGTAGAAAAGTATTTCTGGATATTAATTTCGGTTGGTAGTGAGTTCATAACAGCAAGAAAGTGTGTTTAAACAGTGGGAAAGGTGTACGAATAGTCTTAGCAGTAAAAGTGAGAATCTCTTCAGTCGAAAAAGGGGCTAAGAAACAATGTTGTAACCCATAAAGGGGTAAAGGGAGAAGTATCCGTAAGAAGCCAGTAAGAAGCTTCTTTTAAACAGAAAGCCTTGTGGCATAAAAGTAAGTCTGGAATATTCACACCACCAACAGATCTTGGATTTCGAAGATGAGATAAAGAAATTGTAGATTTTTGGAAAGAAGAGAGTCTGTTTTTTAAAAATAGGTGAAGGGAATGTGGACTGGAATCACTGAGAAGAAATACAGTAAGATTGGAGTGATCATCATCTTGATAGAATCCAGGCGACCCCACCAGGAAAGTAAAAGAGGATTCCAAAAAGAAAGAAGTTTGGAGATTCGATCGAGAGCTTCTTTCATATTTATTTTGACCGAATCCAAAATGGCGGTGGTAAACCAAATATCAAGCTATTTAATTTTAGAACTGTTCCAATGAAAACAAGTTTAATCAAATTGTTGCTTAAGGCAACATTTGGTTATTGGTAGAATCTCTGTCTTGTCAGAGTTGATTTTATAACCTGACATCGCTGAAAAATCTGAAAGTTCTTGTAGTAACGAGGAAATAGAAGATTCTGGGTTCGAGATAAAAAGTAGGATATCATCTCCATGAGGTGAAAGCTTCAAGTGGTGATCTCCATAGAGGAATCCAGGAATAGAGGAATTTTGGCGGATACGAGATAGAAAAGGTTCGAGAGATAAAATAAATAAAAGAGGAGATCGGGGGCAACCCTGTCTAACACCTTGATGAAGTGAAAAATGTTGCAAAACTTGACCATTAACGATGGTGGAAGCTGTGGGTGTTGAGTAAAGTAAAGAGATAATGGAAATAAACTTAGGGCCAAAATCATGCCATCGAAGAGCTTTAAACAGAAAAGACCAGTCCACCCTATCAAAGGCTTTTTCTGCATCAATAGAAATCGCCGCTAAAGGATCAAATAGAATAGATGCCTTATTCAAAACATTAAAAATTATCCAAGAATTATCAGAGGTTAATCTGCCTTTGACAAAACCACACTGTTCTAAACCTATTAAATGTGGTAGGAAAGATTCAAGATGTAATGCTAGTAATTTGGCGAAAATGTTATAATCAAAATTTATCAAGGATACAGGATGATAATTTTTGCAAGATTTGGGATCTTTTCTGTCTTTATGAATAAGACAAATAGAGGCCTCCAAGAAGGTACCACTCGCCATACCAGAAGTACAAAAGTAATTAAAAGGATTGAAGATTTTTGGGCACAACCAATTTGAAAAATGGAGATAAAATTCTACCAAAAAACAGTCAGGGCCAGGAGATTTATTTTTCTTTAAGGAGTTCAGAGAAGTAGAAACTTCCTGGAACGAAAAGTCTGTGTCTAAAGAGATAAAATCAAGTTCTGGAGGGGAAGGAATATTACTAAGATAATTATCGATAAGTGAGTCAGATGGAAGTGTTTCTGGAGTATATACATTGCTATAGAAATTTGTACTTTTTTTCTAGAATGTCCTGATCTTTAAAAAGATGCTTATCGTCCGTTGACTGAATTGAATCAATTGGCACTTTCTCTTTTCTAGATTTGAGATAATTAGCCAGGAGTGAACCGACTTTGTTTTGTCCACCATAATATCTGGCGCTACTACGAGGCAAAGTAAAGGTTGTATTGTCAATAGATATTTTATTAAAGTCTATCTTTGCACTTACAAGTTTCTGCAAAGTGGAATCCAATCAGGAAGTATAAAATTGAGGTTCTAAATGTTTGATGGAGGGTAATAAAGCTTTATGTTGCTTAAGGGTTTGTTTCTTTCTTCTGGATACAAAATCAATGATGAGGCTGTGAGCAGTGGCTTTAAAACTATCCCATACCAAGGCAGGAGAAACAGAAGGATTTTCATTAATAGAGAAAAAAAAATCAGCAAAAGAAGTGAATGAAGAGGAAAAAACTGGGTCTTGTAGAAGAAAGGTATCCACTTGGAGAATTTGGACCGGGAGGGAAGCAAATCGAAATCAACAACAACGAGAGCATGATTTGAGATCAGAATGAGAATGAGATTCTGAGCCAAGGGTTTGGAAAGGAAGATGTAATCTAATTGGAATAGGGAAAGTGTGGAGGGGAGAAAAAGGAAAATTCTGACTGATCAGGGTTACATAGTCTCCAGGCATCCACGAGATGAGTCTGCGTGATAGTGCTGTGGAATTGTTTGAGAGTTTTCTGGGAATAAAACGCAACTGGGATTTGCGGTCAATAAAGGGGTCCATGACTTGTTTGCAATGGCCTCCAAGTATAAAAAATTAATCTTTATGTTGAATACAATTATTTGTAATAGTGGGCCAAAAAGTGTAATCTTGTTTGTGTTGGGCCATACACATTAACCCCTTCGACGCTCATGACGGAACGGTTCCGTCATGAGCGTCGGTTGAGCTGTGCTCATGACGGAACCGTTCCGTCATGACCACGCCCGCGCAGGTAACGGTCAGCACAGCGGGGGAATCCGCCCCGCATGGAAGGGGTTAAATATAGTTATAGGAATGTTATTAATAAGTAATTTGACTAAAATCCATCTACCATCAGTATCTATGTCTTGCTTAACAACAGAGCATTTCAATTTTTTATGGCATAGTATAATAACACCGTTCTTTTTTGTATTCGTAGGGGAAACCAATACTTAGCCAACCCAATTACATTTGAGCTTAAGAGCTTCAGCTTCAGCCTAATGAGTTTCTAGTAGTAAGAATAAATCAGGATTATAGGAGGCTAAATGGGAGAGAATTATCTGCCTCTTTATAGAATTTTTAAAACCCTTTACATACCATGTAATAACTCTGAATGAAAGAGAATAACACTGTGCATTAATAAAATTAACAATAGCAAAAGTTAGAAAATTAATGAGCAAAGTAAGAATGAAGAAAAAAGATATAGTGAGAACCATAGAACACGAAACGTCGAAAAGGCAGAGATAATGAAGGAGAAAAATAGAATAAGAAAAGATTGCAGTATCGTCAAGATAAAAAGAGGGGGAGCATCAACGAAAAGGAAAAAGGAGAAGGGAAAGTAAAAAAGAAGGAATAAGAGACAGTACATGTACAGTACATGTTAGAAAACTGACGACTGTAGTATATACCTTCACAGGGGAACAAGAGAAAAAATAAGGAGTGGCAACGGACAAATGAAGACAGCACACCCAACATGGGGGGCAAAGCACCACACCAGGACGCCAAAGTAACATAAATAGGAGCAGGAACAAAAGGTGGGTGTATGTTGGACTCCACAAAATCTGTATAAACAACAACAGGGAATGAAAAGTTAATTAATCAATGTAATATGCTTTGGAGCAAACAAAAAAGATCAGATGAAACAGAAGAGTATGAAAATTAAAATGTGAGAGGAAGGTCCAGCAATTTCCATCAAAGATGTAGAATATGAAAGAATGATTTTTCTGAGATCTGCTGGGTCCTCAAAAGAAGAAGTTTTGTTTAAGTGGGTGACTTTGAATAGGCAAGGGTGGAATAAGCCATAACGTGCACCGAGAGAGCGAAGAGCAGGACGAAGGTCTAGGAATTCCTTTCTTCATTTCGCAGTGGCTGAAGAAACATCCTGAGTGATAAACAACTTTGCACCAGACCAAGAGGGGTTCTTTTTAAGTTTAGCTGCATTCAGAACTTTTAAAAAACCTCTCAATCTACATGAAGAGGGAATCAACATTGAAGATGTATTAGTCACAATTGCATTCGTAGCCTCAATACATGAGGGTAGATACGTAATCTGCTGTAATATCAGAGATATCCGCAAGAAGTATAATGATACCCTTAGAATATAAGAGATGAAGACCAGACATGGGCTATCAAAATGCAGTCATCTAATGGCCTTGCATAGTAAGTCAGCAGTCATGCTGGGTCAGAGAATGCCGGTAGATCCGTTCAATAATGTGTTTGATGTTGACCCGCTCGTCCCACCAGCATGTCAGCTCTCCTCGACTCCTCGGCGTTAATGACTGCACTTTGATAGCCCATGTCTGGGTTTCATCTCTTACATTCTAAGAGTGTGATTATATTTCTGGCGTATTTCTCTGATATTACAGCAGATTACGTATCTACCCTCATGTATTGAGGCTACGAATGCAATTGTGTCTCATACATCTTCCATGTGTATTTCCTCTTCATGTTGATTAAGATGTTTTTATTGTACTACAGTTGACGCTCTTCCAATTGATATTTTTGTCCTGATGATGACCCTCGAATCATTTATAGTGTTGAAACGTCGTCAACGCCAATAATGTGGCTTCAATGAATGAGGATACCATTGTTGTGTTGTGTATTTTTGATTTGTTTAGACACCTGTTTTTGTGATTTAACCTCAGCCACTATTTGTTTACACCTGTCAATGTTCACAATCGTAACACTGTATGTGTAACTGTATGAGCGCCCCGATTATCATATCTAAATGTGTTCTTCTTTTGATAACATTCAAATGGATTTGTTCAAATTGGAAAGATTATCTGTACATGGGTATTGTGTGTATTATAAGCATATATTTTTTCTTTTTCTTGATCTTTATTCTAGAATGTGAGGTTTTCTATCTTCCTTTTTTTAAAAAAAAAACGTTTTCTCTTTTCCCAAGTGGTGTACTTGAACCATTGTTTGGACTTTACTAAGGATGACACAAAATGTATGACAAATGAGTGCAGAATGGACATAAAAATAGTATGTAGTGTCATATGACATGTACTAGACACAACTGGATTTTAATTCAATGATATGAAAACTCCCTAGCAAAATTCCAATGGACAAATCATATTGAAATTGGTGTGGATGAGGCTCGCACTGATGCGAGTTGTGTACTTTTGTGATGGATGTATGGGCTGCTAAGCAGAATTTTCAGGAAGGTAAATTTTAAAATCTTATGGCTGAAAGGCACAACGCAAATCCAGTGTAGGCGGCAACCATCAAAGCTTCGCAACTTACCCACAATGTGGGACCTGAGTCAAATGTTGCATTCTGCTTACCTCCTCTCCGACTGTCTCCACCTATATAAGTGAGCGTATAATATATGATGTTAGGAGGATGTCTGCTGCACAAGACATTATCCGTTGTCAGGTTAATTATACCATGATGTAGGAAATGGATTATGGGAACAGAGGACACTCAAAGTATGGACATAACAAATGTGTGATCTCTCATTCCAAAATGAGCTTTGTCACTTCCTGTGTAGGGAAGCACATATGACACACAAAATGTACCTGAATATTGCACATCTCACATATGAACTCTGCAATGCAATGTTTGAACTGATGTGCAAATGTTAAACTGGTCTACCTGTGGATGTACACTCCTTTTAACTTGTCAACAGACATCATACTCATGAGACATGTTAGTTTTAACAGTTAAGGTGCAATCAATGTAATGCAGTGGCGTCCTGATTATCCCCCCCTTCCTTCGAATATCAGTATCCTTCTCATACACGTTTGTCTGTAGATGTGTTATCTCATTGATGTCAGTGCTGTGTGGAGGTAACAGTTGGCAATTGCTGCATGTGAACAGGGGCCCACATGTAAAGTCTATGAGGTAAACATGCTGCATATTGTCCAGAAATATACTATCAATGGTCATTGAGAATGACACATACATGTTAGCTCATAGATACCATCTGGTGTACTGGAATATGGACATGTTTGTCTCATCACAGCTGCTGACAGGATGACACCAGTGCAGCATACAACACCATCCCGGGAAATGCAAGATATCCTGGCTGCAGCAGTGAAACCCTCTTATACCTGTCCATCAGGTAAATGTGGCATGAAGTGTTTCCCTTTAAAAACCATGACAAAGATCAAAATCCCGTTCTGCATTGAACCTGCAGTTGGTGTTTACAAAGTTACTTACATATCATCATAAGTGTCACATGTGCCTGTTTGTAAATTAGTAATCCAATTATTGAGAATGGTGTCACTTCCCTCTGCAGCTGCTGGATTGGGGACCACTTCATTAACAAAACCTATGAGGAGCATGGTTCAGCAGTTGACATCAGAGGGGATCACAAAGGGACACAAAGCTGTGGCTGAAGCTGGTCAGTTTGCTTGTGCAATGTACATCTCCATTTCACCCCTCAGTGCTATAGTGTGCGCTGTCACTTGTAGGGGTACCCAAACCAGGTCACAAGTGAGTCATCTGTTGATGCAAAGTACAATAGAACAAACCTGTTTTTTGCAAAACATCTTATACTAGGTCAATTACTTATCCTGTTGCCACCTCTGTGTTCCAGGTGATGATGACGATGAGGAGGATGGACCTTTCACCAGAGTAGGGGGACGAGCAAACAGAGGGGAAAATCCACTGTTCCTCCAGGCAGTAATGTTGGCTGCAAGTACTCCTCAAGAGAAGGAGGAGGAAGTACTCGAGGAGGATGAAGAATTGCATGATGATGGTGACTATCTGTTCATCCTCTCAGAGGATGATGGTTCTGAAAATAATTTCCCACATCGTCCACACTTTGCAAGGCCTCACACCCTACGCGCAGCAAAGTGCCTCAGCCTCTTCCAAAACAAGATTGCCTGTCCCCAGCATAGAGCTAACCAGCCACAGTTCACACACACCCCAACACAGACATCACTCCCTCACAGCCCTCATGTCTGTACCAGATGTGGTGGTTCCCCTACATACTCCTCCCTATACAGTGTATCCCAGGCATTCTCACTACCATCTGAGGGAAATACCAACCCTGTTGTGGTGCAGGTATCCCCATAGCACCATTTTCCTGGCCATAGGCTTCCACATGCCACCCTGCCCGTTGCTGTTAGACATGGAGGTCTCATCCAAGGCCAACCCCTGCAGAGAGGGCCTGCACATGGCCATGGTGGCCAGTGGCAGTAGGACTTCTTCAAACAGCAGGCAGATGTGAGGGAGGACATTCATTCAATAGAGGCTACCCTGTCAGACATGTCTGAGGCCCTGCATGACATGCGACAAATAAAATTCAGGTGGTGGACAGACTGGCCCATTTTTTGGACAGGATGGATAGATCTTGGCAAGACATGTCTAAGAATATCAAAGACATGATATCTATCCAAAGGGAAGAGAATTTAAGACACCATGCCTTGTCCATAAAGATGATGGAGGGCATGATAAAAGTGATCCACAGTCTCCCTTCACGGTCAACGCAGGGAGGAGAGCCATCGCATCTGCCTGCAGCACATCACACCCACACACCTATACCACAAACTGCACAGGACCACAGAAAGGGTACAAACCCACCACTGCGCTATGAATAGGCACTCACACCACTTGTACATCCACCACCACCCCGTGGCACAGGCACTACCAACACCTCCACAAACAACCCCTGTCCACGCACAAACACCAACTATACATACACCATCTGCTCCTGCACATGAACTTCACCCTGTACAGGTACATGCACAATACCCACCTGCACCTTGGAGACAATCCAGACATGTTATGTTATGTTACGGGGTATTTGTATGGCGCGCGGCAACTCCAGGGAGTGTCCCGGCGCTGTCTTGACACCTTAGAAGAGCAGTGAGAACATAACAGCAGAACGCCTCTTCTACTGTTGGAAGAGCCAGGTTTTTAAGATTTGCCTAAAACTGAGGAGATCCTGTTCCTGTCGCAGGGAAAGTGGCAGACTGTCCCATAGCTTCGCGGCAGCCACCTGAAAGGAGCGTTCCCCCTTACATAAGCGAAAGAACTTTGGCACGATCATCAGGTGCTGGGTCGAAGACCGCAGGATTCTGGATGGTGTGTAGGGCTGAATTTTGTTCCTGATGTAAGGGCCCCCAATGTTGTGAAGGGCCTTGAAAGTCAGCACCAGGGCTTTAAAATGTACCCTTTTTTTCACTGACAGCCAGTGCAGGGACTTTAAGTGAGGGGTCATGTGTGTCCTGTGACCAACCATAAGTAAGGCCCTTGCCGCCGCGTTTTGAACCACCTGTAGGCGGCCAAGTAAGTAGTCTGGAAGGCCCAAGTACAGCACGTTGACAAAGTCCAGCCTTGACGTAATCAGGGCTTGGACCACTGTTTTTCTATGCTAGATAATAAGCAAGGGGAGGAAATTCCTCATCATTTTTAATGGCCCAAAACATGTGCCGGCCACAGATTGGACCTGGGACTTCATGGACATATCAGCGTCCAGTTTCACCCCGAGGTTTTTTACGGTGGCGACTGAGCTTGCTGGGGGGGACAAATTCTGGGGCCACCATTGGCGCCATTCGTCGCCTGGAGTATGTCCAGAGAAAATAATTTCAGAACTAAGCAAACACCTTAGACAAGCATGTGTTAATTTCATTTCCTCATTGCAACTCGTCCTTCTCGCAGGTAAACAACAACTGAGTGTCGTTGGCGTAAGATATAACTTTTGCCCCATATTGTTCTTCCAGGGGTGCAAGGGGGGGCCATATATATGTTGAACTGGGTTGGGCTTAGAACAGAACCCTGTGGCTCTCCTACATTCAGCGGAGGAATGAGGGCCGAAAAGGGGGAGGACCAGAGAGTTTGCTGGCAACATTCCAAGAAGGATGAGAACCACCTAAGGCCCGTGCCCCCAATGCCGTAGTCCTGAAGTCCGCACAGAAGTAGATTGTGGGGCACGGTATAGAAAGCCGCAGAGAGGTCCAACAGTATCAGCACTGCCTTTCCTCCTCTATCAAGAGTAGTCTTAATCGTCTCTGAGACTTCCAGTAAGGCCGTCTCCGTACTAAAGTTGGCTCTAAACCCTGATTGGCTCGCGTGTAGAACATGGGTTGCCTCAACAAATTCAGTGGTGGTGACATTCACATACTTCTACAAAACCTTGGAGAAGTAAGGCAACAATGATATCGCTCTGTAATTGCTGGCTACCAAGGGATCAGCTGAGGGTTTTTTTTAGGAGTGGGAGGATTTTTCCGTGCTTTCAGCTGTCCGGCATCAATCCCTCAGACAGGGATAAATTTAAGACCCAGTTGACGCCTGAATTCAGTACTTCGGCGATGGATGCCAGAGGTTTAGCAGGACAAGGGTCCGAGGGAGAGCCAGATTTCAGAGCCTTCATAATTTTGAGTGAAGTGGCCATATGAATAGGTGGAAACTCCAAAAGGGTTTCATCCGAAATTGTACATGCATGGGAGGGCATGCCAGTGTTGCCCTTGCTGTCCAGGGTCAAAATCCCGAACCAATCCTGGATAGTTTTGATTTTTTTATAAAAGCATTGCGCAATATGATTCGTCCATTCGTAGGTAGGGGTGAAGGGGCTTTTTATTGCATTGGGGATAAGTACTTGACAATCTTGAACAATTCCTAACAGCTGTTCCCAGCTTGTTCAATTTTTGAGGCCCACATTTTTTTTTTACCTCACGACCTTTGGCATAGTGGGATTTCAGTGCCAATTTATAGGTGGATTTGTTCAGAGGATCAAAGTTTTTCCTCCATATTTGTTCTAGACATTTACACACACTTTTGCTTTTCCTTAGTGCCTCAGTGAACCATGGTTACCTAGAAGGGTATACCCAAATAACGTCCCTGGGACCTGGGACCTGGGTATAGAACAGTACAGAATGGTCCCAGTGTATGAATTACTGTGTTTTAAAGAACCAAGAAAATCATACACAGTTATACACAGAATCGTAGTATTCTTAATGAACAGTGTTATTTAATCACACTGAACAACCTGTATTTCATAACATTTGTTAACACATTATTCAAAGCAGTGCCCCAGGAGGGAAGGGTGAGGGTGTAGTGAATGAAGTGAGGATAAGGTAGTAAATGGAATAATGTACAATTCACAAACGCAGTTATTTCTCAGGAAAGGGCTCATACAAGAGCCAAGTAAATCACATTACATCCAGATATTTAAATAGCCATAGTAATAGATAAAGCCACAGTGATCAATCGCTGTTGGTCAGACTGGCTAGTGTGGTAGATTTCGACGTTTCAACCCCTGGAAAGTTGTAGGTAAGTATGGCTCCTTATTCAGATAATTTATAGGTGAAGGAAATGTCTCAGTCCGTTTAGGTGAGACTGAAAACTGAATCCTGCTTTAAATAGACCGGTGAAAGTCAGTCAATTATCTGTGTGTACGTGCCTATGTGCACAGACTGCATTGCCATGTCGGGGCAAGTGAGAACAGACTCAGATCATGGTGCGCCCTGTGAGGCGCTGCAGGGAACAAGTCATGATATGAAAAACATGTTTAAAAGCGGGAGAGAGGTGCATAATATGTGGCCCAGAATTTAAAGGCGCCATGTTGATTGCGCTAACAAAAGGAGTGGATTATGGAATAAGGCATGTTGAATATGAGCTAGTGGTGTCAAACCCATTGTCGAGCTCTAGGACATAGTGCATACAAACATTGTAAAGCATTATTATACATGATGAAATGTAAACCGTGCTCCTTAACATCGCTTTATTGACACATATTGCCACGGTTCTAAGACATAGTGCGTACATGCACTTCAAATCATTATTGTATGCAATGATATAATGGGGGAAGGAGAAAGGCACATTTAAAAAGGAAAAAAAGGTTATTCAATTGAAATGAAAAAACATGCTCCTTAACATCGCGTTAATGGCACATATTGCCATGGTTCATTAGACATAGAGCATTCATATACTTTAAATCATTATTAAAATGGAGAACGTGTTATTCAATAGGCAATGGGTGATGGAAACATACATGCACATTAGTGGATAGCTACATTATCTACCCTCTTAATCTGAACTCGATCAATCAAAACATGAGTAAAGACACATTGTACCCAAGATGTCTAATTGTCCTTTTTAAACATCGTTCAACCCTGCATAATTACATTTGCATTGTTTTGCCTTGGTTGCATGCATTACTATTGCCAATAATTGATGTGTCACTTACTTTGTATATACCCTTTGTCATCCATGTTTTGCAATTATTGCTTTATATTCCACTACATTCTTTATGTACCCTTCCTTCCCCCCACGTACAACTCCATGTGATACGGGTTTGATTCAATGGTATTTTGTTTTGCATACCGTTTTATTGCTGCCAGTTATTTATATCCATCATTGTATTCAGGAATGTATACATTGACATGAGTAAGATACCCACTGTAATTGTTTTCCTCCACTACCTTCTAATTTGACTGCCTCAAATTGTAATTCAATGTTTTGTTTTAATCTTTAACTTGAGGTTCATACACTCGCGATCTATACCCCCTCTACCCCTCCCTTCCGTACTCTCCTCTTCTTACCCCCTGAGTGCATCCTCGAGACCCACTTCCGTTTTTTTTTTTTCCATGCGTCTCGTATGCGGTTGCATCGGACGGCTTTCTGATCGCCTTGCTCAGTCAGAGGTTTTGTTCCTCCCCGGCGGATTGATTGACTCTCCTCTTGCCGATCTTCTGATTTCCTGATTTCTTCATCCCGGGATGCTTTTTCATAGTAAGTACTTCCTTCCCCCTGCCTTCACCTGACCCTTGGTTGTAGTCCCCTCATGCGCTGCTGTCATATTTACCATCATTGCCCGTTATCTTTTCAGAATTAATTCACGCTCCCTATGCGCCCAGGCCCCGGCCCACCGGACCTACGCCCCCGATTCACTCCCGCGCTACTGGCCTACTTGCCAACGCGCACGACCTCTCGGATTCGTCACTTGGTATTTATCCCTCCACTCCAATTACACATTGTTATAACTACTCCTCCTCTTTGTCTTCTTACATTCCTCTTCGCCCACAGATTCCTACAGCGTCTTCTACACAATCAAGAGCAACTACCATACATGACGCCTCTTCTCTACCAGGTAACTTCTTTTTAATATTTCAATTTGACTGTCCTTGTCCCCCGGGACCACTCCTTTTCCTTTTCTGATTGACCCCTTCTCCACTTTCTCCATAGAAGCACTACTTCAAATTAATGATCTATTGTCCTGATGATGACCTGAAATCATCCAGGTTGAAACGCCGTTGACTACACAGCCTAGAACTCAGGCGCTTTTGTGGTCAATTCAATTACTTAAATATTCTTGTACAGACAATTTGTTGATATACCTGCATTCTTTTGACCACTTTAAATTTAAATTTTCTTCTAATTCGCCGTTCACGCTGTTTTGTTGCACCCTTGTGTCACTGCGCCGTCCACTTCTCACTAGCACGCCCAGTGCCCACTTTGTGTGTTATGGTCATTGTATAAATATATGTACTGAAGTGCTTCTCAACTACTTACAGAACTATATAAATTTGACTTTCTTTACCTCACCCGATGCTGTCGTCTCCCCGCCTCTGTTCCCTTCCCCACATATGATTGAATTCACTGCTTGAAAATTGTCCTCTCAAATATACCATCCAGTTGAGATATTGTTTTTTGTTGCATAATACGCCCTGGTCTCACCTGGGTTAACGGGCTGTACTCCTGTTAATTGTTATTTTATTTTAGATATGTTAGTTGAGCATGACTGATTTCGGATTTGTTCAACCCATTCTGTATGGAGTCCAGTAGTGACATCCATTTGCATTCTCTCACATCCAGGATCGTCCCAATGTTGCCTCCCCTAGGGCCAAGGGAGGATTTCTCAAGAACGACCCATTTGAGGTCATTTGGGCCGTGGTCTGCAGTTCTAAAGTGTTCAACCAATGGTGCACCCTGGACCCCACATCTGATGCGACTGCAGTGTTGCAGGATCTGGGCCTTCACCTTCTGCTGCGTTTGGCCAATATATATCAGGTCACATGGGCAAACGATGCCATAAATTACATTGGTCAAGTTACAGTTTGTAAATTACTTTAAGGCGATCACATGATGTTTATATGTGAATTCTTTTGTTTGGATTGTTGTTTGACATGCCTTACATTGTCCACACTTGAAGTGTCCAAGTATTGGTGGTAGATTCCACATTGATTGTATTGATGGTGGTTCGGGGGTTTCTAGAAAAGAACGTACAATGTGGTACTTGACACTTTTAGCTTTCTTGTAGGAATGCATCGGGGGGTTGGTTTGTTCTATGTCATCTGATATCAGACCCCAGTATCCGTTGATCACCTTTTTGATGGTGTGACTTTGAGTTGAGAATGTGGTGACACATATCATCCTTTGTGGGGTTTCGACTGTGCGATCCTTAGGTGTCAAAAGGTTCTCACGAGGACTGAACCATGCCTTTTTCTGCGCTCTTTTAATCGGCCTCTTAGGGTAGACTCTTTCCAATAATGGTTGGCTCAGATCACCAGATTGAAGGGAGTAATTAGTTTTTTTGGAACAGTTCCTGTGGATACGCAGGAACTGTCAAAATGGTAGATTGTCGCTAAGTCCTCTAGGATGGTCACTATTATATCTTAGTAGGGAGTTTCTCTCAGCCGGCTTCCGATACAGAGTTGTGTAAAGATGATCATTGTCATGCTTGATTGTGATGTCCAAGAAGTCAATTGCATTTGGATTAGAGTTCCTGGTGAATTGAATGTCAGTACTTCTCCCATTCAGCCAGGAATGGAAGTTGGCCAAAGCCACACAGTCGCCGGTCCAGATCATCAATATGCCGTCTATATAGCGTCTCCAGAGGGACACCTTCGTGATGTAGGGGTTGGTCTCATTAAATACAAACAATCTTTTGAAATGGTCCATATAAATAATGGCAAAATCAGGAGCAAAAGCAGCCCCCATCACTACTCCTTTGGTTTGAAAATAGAAATGACCATCGAAAAAGAAAAGAAAATCATCATTGCTAGGCGTAGCAGATCAATGATGAATTCGGTGGTCACTCCCATGGGTGCCGGTCAAAGGTCCAATGTCTTTCTCATAATATCTAGAGCCGCTTGCTGTGGTATAATAGTGTACAGTGAAACAATATCACATGTAACAAGAAGTTGAGTATTGAGATTGAAAGGGTGCTGGTCAATCAGATTTATGGTTTGCATTGTGTCTTTCAAGTAGGACTGGGTTGACTCCACTATAGGTTTGAGGAAGTGGTTGATGTACCTGCAGAATGGTTCCCGCATGGATCCACATCCCGACACTTTCGGACGACCCGGTGGCTTAAGTGGGTCTTTGTGGATCTTTGGCAAAGTATATAGAGTGGGGAGCCGAGGATATTTCTGATTGAGGTACTGGAATTCATGATTGGACAGAAATCCTTGTTTAAGGCCATATGAGGCCAATTCCTTTGAGGGGTCTGATCTTATCTTCTTGTAGCTCATCCCATCTTGTAGCTGGTTCAGAATCTCTGTTTTGTAATTTCTGATATCTTGTACGACGACTGCACCCCCCCTTTGTCCGCGGGTTTGACCACTATGTCTTTGTTGTTCTTCAGGGAGACAAGAGCATCTTTTTCAATCTTCGTGATGTTGTACTTGGTGTGCTTGTATTCCTTTAGTATCATGGTTACATCCCTCATGACAACGCTCTCATAGGCTAAAATCTTGCTGGTCATTTTATGGCCTGGAGGGAGAAAGGTAGACGGGATCCGTAGTCCTGTTCGCGAAAGTGTTGGTGCTGGGGGAGAATGATTGAAGAAGTATCTCAAATGAATTTTTCTAAAGAAGCGATGTAGTTCAGTTTTAAGTGAGAATTCATTGGGGAGTGCTGTAGGCACAAATGAGAGTCCTTTGCTAAGGACACTAGTTTCTTCATCTCTCAGTGTGTACGAGGAAATGTTGACTACAGGGTTCTGTGTTCTTCTTACCATCTGTAGGTCCTCCCTCGCGTGTTGATTTCTCCGTGGTTCTCGGGTTGAAAACGGACCTGCTTCTGTACTTGGCCCTGTCCTCTCTCCCAGTTGCAGCTGGTCGTGGGCTGTCCCCTCTGTATTCATCTCAGCCATGGTCCACCTCGGCCCCTTGGTGGTCTCCACTGACCTTGGCCCAAAAAAGTCTGATAGGGTCCGTGGGGTTGGTGCCAGTTATCCTGATGGCTGTAGTCTCCACTAGGACCAGGTTGCTCGTTGTCACTATCCGCACTATAAGATGAATCCGAAAAAGTGGTATAATTTCTATGTCCCCGGTATCCCCCTCTTCATCTGTTGTTGAAAGGTCCCTGGCTATCTTGTTTGTAGTAATCCTCTTGTAGATAGGGGTATGTGTTCTTCTTCTTGTAGTATCGTATGTCCCTTGCTAATTTCTCCAACTTCTTTGTCTGAGCATTCATCTCAAAGTCTTTAAGAGTTGTCCCTAGGTGCTCCAAAGCGTCTTTAGCGTTGGTGAGTGTTGAGTCTCCTGCAATCTCAAGTTTGAGGGCTGCAATTTGTCCTATGAGAATCTGTACTTGTCCAGTGCCGAGAGCAGTTATTGGCGATGAAACTAAAACCCTCCTTAAATTTGGGCACATCAACAAAGATGGCTGGTTCGTTTTGCACTTGCAGTCTGACAGGTATGATTTTTGCCTGCAGATACTTAGTCAACAGGTGGCCATGTAGGCAGGTCCGCACTAGTTTCATTTCAAGGCGTTCCAGGTAGGCAATTTTATCAGTAAGAGTAAAATCAATGTTTGGAGTGGTGGAGGATAGTAAGTTGTGGGTAGGGTCCTGTATCAACTGGTTAATGTATTCTTCTGTATATGACAAAGTCTCGCTCTCTACCATTATTTAATTATCTGATTAAATCAGTCCAAAGAAACCTCGCATAAATGCACCTGCACAAGTATAGTTACCTAGAAGGGTAAACCCAAATAACTATACTTGTGCAGCCAGGTCTGATTGATTGATTGATTGATTTATGATTTTTATAGCGCTGAATCACCCCAAGGGGTATCTCTGCACTTGTAACGGCCCTACTGTATCGGCGGGCTGATTAAAAGAGATAGGTTTTAAGGAGTTTTCTGAAATGAGAGATGGTCATGCAATCACGGAGATGTTGTGGTAATTCATTCCAGAAAACCGGGGCCAGATAAGAAAAAGCTTTCCCGCCGCTACGCGATTTTTTAATTCTGGGGATAGAGAGTAAGCGTTTAGATCCTGACCTAAGAGAGCGTAGAGGAGTGTAGTTGGTTATTTTGCTAGAGAGATAGGATGGGCCGAGACCGTTTAAGGCCTTGAAGACAATACAGCCTATCTTAAATTTCACTCTTTTCCTTACTGGAAGCCAGTGGAGCTTAGTCAAAAGGGGCACAGAGGGAGTCCTGAATGGGGCTCCCGTAACTAGGCGGGCCGTCGTGTTCTGCACAACCTGCAGTTTGTTTAAGGAGGCTTCATTGGTCGAAAGAAGCAGGGTATTACAGTAATCGATTCTACTCATGATCAAAGCCTGTATCAATGTTTTTCTAGTCGCAGGAGGAAGTAAGGGAAAAGTTCTCCTGAGTAGACCCAAAACATAGTAGCAGGTGCCAATCGTTGAGTTGACATGGGCATCTAGAGTGAGCTTTTGATCAATTTTAACACCAAGATTTTTTATCACTTCTTTAGGAGTAGGGACTTTACCCAACTCCTCAGGCCACCAAGTAGGGGACCAACAGATGGCGGCACCTCAAAACAGCATAATCTCAGATTTTTCAGAGTTTAATTGGAGGAAATTACTCCAAGAGGCAATAGCCATCATACCCTGGGAGAAGATATGTTGGATGTCAGATCTATTTTTGTCAAAGGTAAGGAGGAGCTGGGTATCATCTGCATAAGAAATGGGATTAAAACCCAAACTTCTCACAAATTTCGCCAGAGGGGTCACATAGATATTAAAAAGAGTCGGGCTCAAACATGAGCCCTGAGGGACCCCCTTGGTGACCCGGGAAGGGGCAGATTTAAAAGGGCCCAGGGTGACTGTCTGTGTTCTATCAGTTAAGAAGTCAGACAACCATTTCAGAGCGAGTCCCTGAACTCCCAAATCCTGTAACCTCTCCAACAGAATCTGGTGGGAGATAGTGTCAAATGCTGCTGAAAGGTCAAGCAGCACCAAAAGTGCTGCCTGACCATTGTCCAGTGCCATCCTCATATTGTCAGTCACCTCTACTAAGGCAGTCTCCATGCTGTGTTTGGCCCGAAAGCCCGATTGAGAAACATCAAGGGAGTGGGTGGATTCAACAAACGCCGATAGGTGTTTATTAATTTGTCTTTCTAAAAGCTTGCTCTGCAAGGGAAGCAAGGAGATGGGACGGTAGTTGGTTAGCTCAGAAGTGTGAATTTTGAGGTTTTTACGAATGGGGATGATTTGAGCATGTTTCCATTCCGATGGGAGACTACCAGTCTGTCCTTCCTAATTATTATATACCCGGGGGGATGGCCGTAGCGATGGTCAGGTTGGAACCCTCATTGAGTCATGTTTCCGAGACAAACATAATATCAGGCTTTGTCTCAATGAGGAGGTCAAAGAGCTGAAGATTGTGCTTTTTTATGGATCTTGTATTCAGAAGGACTGCCTTCAGGCTATCCCCTTTCACATCATTCTGAGAAGGAAGAGTGCGCACAGCGGAGTCTCTCCCTCTTAAGCTACAACCCATGTCGGGTTGTGGATGGGCACTCCAGTTACAATCATTACAGGAGAGTCGGTCTGAGTCTACTGAGAGAGTAAAGTGGCAGCGGCATCTCACACACCTACCAATCATTAATAGGCTTTCTCTACTCCCTCACAGTGATCCTCACCTCCAAAATTGCGACGACGTAAGCACGATCCCCATTGATCACATCCCAAAAACTTTTTGACCAGTGTGAATATGTGTAAATAAAAAGTAATTCTCTTTACAAGTCAAGACTGTTGCGAATCATGTCCTGATGGGCAAATGTATACCAAATTTTGTGCCCTAAAGATGTGAAGGAGTATGTTTGTTTGACACATGTACAAGTGTAAGCCCATCATTGCAATAGGCCATATTGTGCAGAACAGATGACTCCCAAAATGCATGTCCAGATTTTGTACAAGTCATTCACAATGAAGTTGAACAAAATAGGGAAAGTATGATTAAAAATAAGATTTTATGTGAAAAAAGTTGGATATTTGAAAAACAACAGCAGTCCATTAGGAAGAGAGAAAGGAAAACAAATGATGATCTTACTACAGAAGGAGAAGGGAACTTGGATTGGGGTGGGGCAACATAAATACAACACATCAAGGAGTATCAGGGGAACCAGTCTATTAACAAGTGGCAAAGTAAATAATTGCCTACAAAGGAAATTCAATCAATCAATCAATCAGGGGACTTGTAAGCGCACTACACACCCGTGAGGGTCTCAATGCGCTGGGTGGGGAGGGGGTAAGCAGCTTCGTTCAATTGAAGAGCCAGGTCTTGAGTGCCTTCCAGAAGATGTTCAGGGAGGGGGCGCATCTGATGTCAATCGGGAGCTCGTTCTAAGTCTTGGCCATGGATCACTGACAGAATATATAAGGTCAGAATATCGATCTACAACAATATCACAGCAAGAATATCGAAGTCAAGAATATCGACATCCTATCTACATTATGGTAATTACAAAAATAACAGAAAAAAATATCGTTGTTAAAAATATCTTTTTTTTAGTTAAAAAAATAATGTAAAATAAAGTAAATAATACATATAAATAAAATAAACATAGTTAAACATATTTTACAATTTTTGAAAATTATAAATATTATATATATAATTTATAAATACATTAAATATATACATATAGGTGCTGATTCCGATCCGGTAAAACCCGGGTACGAATGGTCGTATGGAGCGTATTCTCCATACAACTCGTACCCGGGAAATGCACCTTACAAACCAGCAAGTACGAATCGTACAGAAATACCATTTCCGTACGATTCGTTAAAATCTACGTGCGATGAAAAAATACCCACAATTCCGATCCGAGACATCGCGTGCGTGATGTCCGGACAGAGTCAGGCAGCGTTCTACGGACCAGCAAGTACGATTTGTGCCTACGTCACTCCGCACGGATCATTTTCTATGGCAGCTAAAAACTCCCGGGAAAGGGAGGACGAAGCGAAGAAGGAGCTGCGGGACGCGACGGACAGCCATGGACCCCATCCTACGTGTCATCCCGGCCCTCCTATCCAACGACCTGGTGCACAGAAACCGCCGCAGACGCCGCAGAAGGCCAGCACAACACCCAGGGGCAAAGGGGGGGCGAGGGGCAGGAAACATAACCACCACCAAAATTGTAAAATACCATATACTGTCCTAATATTACCTCCAGGGTCTGGTCACTTCGGGGGGCGTGTCCACCAATCCCCGCGTACGCGTACCCGTCACCACTACAATGGTGGTACAGCCCGTAAACATGCCCTCAGAGCATGGGTACGGCCCGTACCACCATTGGAGTGGTGATGTAGGGGTACACGTGGTACGCACCGTACCCACGCCCTCAGAGCGTGGGTACGGCCCGTACCACCATTGGAGTGGTGATGTAGGGGTACGCGCCGTACCCACGCCCTCAGTGCGTGGGTACGGCCTGTAACACGCGTACACCTAATTCACCACTCCAATGGTGGTACGGGCCGTACCCATGCTCTGAGGGCGTGGGTACGGTGCGTACCACGCGTACCCCTACATCACCACTCCAATGGTGGTACGGGCCGTACCCACGCTCTGAGGGCATGGTTACGGGCCGTACCACCATTGGAGTGATGATGTAGGGGTACGCGTGGTACGCGCCGTACCCACGCCCTCAGAGCGTGGGTACGGCCCGTACCACCATTGGAGTGGTGATGTAGGGGTACGCGTGGTACGCGCCGTACCCACGCCCTCAGAGCGTGGGTACGGCCCGTACCACCATTGGAGTGGTGATGTAGGGGTACGCATGGTACACTCTGTACCCACGCCCTCAGAGCGTGGGTACGGCCCGTACCCCCATTGGAGTGGCGATGTAGGGGTACGCGTGGTACGCGCCGTACCCACGCCCTCAGAGCATGGGTACGGCCCGTACCACCATTGAAGTGGTGATGTAGGGGTACGCGTGGTACGCGCCATACCCACGCCCTCAGAGCGTGGGTACGGCCCGTACCACCATTGGAGTGGCAATGTAGGGGTACGCGCCATACCCACGCCATCAGAGCGTGGGTATGGCCCGTACCACCATTGGAGTGGTGATGTAGGGGTACGCGTGGTACACGCCGTACCCACGCCCTCAGAGCGTGGGTACGGCCCGTACCACCATTGGAGTGGTGATGTAGGGGGACGCGCCGTACCCACGCCCTCATAGCGTGGGTACGGCCTGTACCCCGCGTACACCTACTTCACCAATCCAATGGTGCTACGGGCCGTACCCACGCTCTGAGGGCATGGGTATGGCGCGTACCCCTACATCACCACTCCAATGGTGGTACGGGCCATACCCATGCTCTGAGGGCGTGTGTATGGACCGCATCACCCATACCTCTAGGGCACCAGTACATTAGTGATACAAGGCGTACACACGCCATGAATGTTGGCTTAGGGCCTGGTGCAGCATATAACCAGTATATTGGGGTGTGTACATGGCCAGGACAGCAGTGTACAGCACCAAGGGTGCGAGTGGGTGGGTGGGTGTCTGCCAAGGAGTCCCAGCAGTGGACATAGACATGTGAGGGGTGGGTGCAGAGGACTCCCAGCAGTGGACAGAGACATGAGGGGTGGGTGCAGAGGACTCCCAGCAGTGGACAGAGACATGTGAGGGGTGGGTGCAGAGGACTCCCAGCAGTGGACAGACATATGAGGGGTGGGTGCATATCACTCCCAGCAGTGGGCAGAGACATGTGAGGGGTGGGTGCAGAGGACTCCCAGCAGTGGACAGACATATGAGGGGTGGGTGCAGAGGACTCCCAGCAGTGGACAGAGACATGAGGGGTGGGTGCAGAGGATTCCCAGCAGTGGACAGAGACATGTGAGGGGTGGGTGCAGAGGACTCCCAGCAGTGGACAGACATATGAGGGGTGGGTGCATATCACTCGCAGCAGTGGACAGACATATGAGGGGTGGGTGCAGAGGACTCCCAGCAGTGGACAGAGACATGTGAGGGGTGGGTGCAGAGGACTCCCAGCAGTGGACAGACATATGAGGGGTGGGTGCATATCACTCCCTGCAGTGGACAGACATATGAGGGGTGGGTGCAGTGGACTCCCAGCAGTGGACAGAGACATGTGAGGGATGGGTGCAGAGGACTCCCAGCAGTGGACAGAGACATGAGGGGTAGGTGCAGAGGACTCCCAGCAGTGGACAGACATGTGAGGGGTGGGTGCAGAGGACTCCCAGCAGTGGACAGACATATGAGGGGTGGGTGCATATCACTCCCAGCAGTGGACAGAGACATGTGAGGGGTGGGTGCATATCACTCCCAGCAGTGGACAGAGACATGTGAGGGATGGGTGCATATCACTCCCAGCAGTGGACAGACATATGAGGGGTGGGTGCATATCACTCCCAGCAGTGGACAGAGACATGTGAGGGGTGGGTGCATATCACTCCCAGCAGTGGACAGAGACATGTGAGGGGTGGGTGCAGAGGACTCCCAGCAGTGGACAGAGACATGAGGGGTGGGTGCAGAGGACTCCCAGCAGTGGACAGAGACATGTGAGGGGTGGGTGCAGAGGACTCCCAGCAGTGGACAGACATGTGAGAGGTGGGTGCATATCACTCCCAGCAGTGGACAGACATATGAGGGGTGGGTGCAGAGGACTCCCAGCAGTGGACAGAGTCACGGGTGTGTGTACATCATGATCAGATGAGCACAACTCCATGGGTGTATGTACGCATCCCTAATGTTCAACTATGTTGATAGTTTCATAACAGCACATCACTGACAGCAGTGTCCCACTACCATGAGGATGGATGTCCTTCCCCCACTGCATGACACCACACATGTGGGTGTGAGGACAAATGACACATGCATACCCACCCCTGGCGGATGCAGCACAATACACACACAGAGATCATGCCACAAGACTGTATACTCATGTCAATGCCCACTACACTAAGAGAGCCAAAGGGAGCACACACTGTCACGCACATCCCAGGACTGATAGGAATGTACAGGTGCCAGGACAGCCACCAAGATGTTGCCTCTCATGGAAGGAATAGGGTGGACTTTCCACAGATACAATGCCCACAATTGTCAGTCAGGTGCTCAAATACCCTGCAGAACAAGTACCAAATGTGTGCTAGGCTGGGATAACACACATGCATAGTGTGGAAAATGCTGATTGTCGCCATTAAGGTATGACAACATACTCAATGCACAAGTACAGTGACTAGCAAGGATGGCACAGAGGATGCAGCCGGAGACATTGCTGAGCAGGCATGGCCATAGTTAAAGGGATCCGTCACCAACAAAGGAAATTTAGACACAGGTCAGCACTACAAAAGTGCTACTCCCTGCAGGGTAGATGTCAGGTGCCAAAGAGGAAGGAACAGTCCTTGGGACAATGTCTCCAAACACAAATAGCACACACGACCAAATATACCTTGCAGAGACATTGTGATGGCAGGCAGATACCATGGTTCACCCCATTAGCATCAGACGACAACTTTCTCCCGACACATAACACATTACCACCACCCCAACTCCGAGACCATCAGCACCCACATCAATACCTGAAATGCAAATGTGTTCAAACGGAAAACCAAATGCTTTATTCAGCATTTAAATAAAAAGTAGTTAACGAGACTATTAACAAAGGCACATGGCCAGTCCAGATATGAAGTCCTTGGGGGGGTCACATGGCCACGCGTCTCCCCTACCTTGCCTGCACATTAGAACCCGCAGGTTCCTCGACTGGGGGGGGAGCATCATGTGGGGAAGGACCAGGCACCGCAGGGACAGGAGGTGGAAGGGTAGGTGTGGTGGGTGCAGGGACGGACGCCTCCACCACAGGGGGTGGGGCAGCACCAAAGGTGGAGGTCAGCCGGCGCTGTACACTTCTGCCAGGTCGTCAAGCATCTCCCCTTCACCCAAAGACAACACAGCCTCAAAGGAGGGGGGGGTCGGAGTGATGGGGTGCAGCACTACTGGGGGAGGGGGGAACAGGGGGGGCTCAACTCCCCTACCCATGGTGTGCCATTCCCGTTTGCGGGCTGGAGAGACAGAGGGGCTGAGGTCCAGCACAGCCAAGAAGGCCTCTTTCTCTGGAGGTGTGGTAGGGGAGCCGAGGGGAGTGCCTTTGGAGGGACTGGTTAGTGTGCCATGCGGCCTCGGACTGTGGCTGCGTGTATGCCTGTGTGCCCCAGACCCAGTGGGTGTGCCCTCATCCCCCTGAGTGTGCGTGCCAGGAGGAGTGCGCTTGCCCTTACGTGGTGGTGTGCTGGCTGTGTCTGATGGGGTGCGTGCTTGTGAATGTCTGTGTGTGCTTGGGACAGGTATGGGAGTGGGAAGTGTGGATGGTGCAGGGGTAGGGGGGGACGAAGCGCTGCAGGAGACTCACTGCTGCCGTCAGTGAAGAGTCCATGGACCTCAGCAACATCAGTTGGTCAGACATCGCTGATGACATGCCCTCCATGTATGACACCATCTGCGTCATCATTCGGCTCTGGCCATGGAGGACATTCAGCAGCGATGTCTGTCCAACCTGAAACTGTCGCAGAATGTCCACAGACTCTGCAGTGAGGGCAGCAGGGGCGACAGGGGCAGGGGGTGCGGTGCCTGGCACGAAGGAGACACGGTGTTGCCTAGCACGGACAGAAGGGACCGGAGCAACTGGGAGGGCGGTGATGGGAATGGAGGGGGCAGTGACAGATGTAGTGCTGCTGCCAGGTGTCGTAGCAGCCTCCGCCCCCTCGAGGAGTTCAGCATCGGACCCGTCTGCGTCGTAGTCAGTGTAGTCACTAGACAGGTCCTCTGCCTGACTCCCCTCGCCCTCCGTGCCACTTGCTCCTGCAGACTCCGCAGCAGTGGTGGCAGCGGTGCTGGATCCCTCCTCCACGTCCGTGCAGGTGTCTCCCTTGGTGTCCTCCGATGATGCTGTGGGCAAGGTGAAGAGACAGAAAATAATCAGTCACCTGTATACAACAGACACATGAGTCACAATTAAAATGTCACAGTGCATATCAGGAAATGCATCATGAGTAACATCTAGAATAGTCCGCACATATGTAACCCTGCACTCCCCAGTTGGTTGACCCACCATGACACTTGGAAACAATGGAGATCATGACACAACAGCAAATAACTTGATATCGAATTATACTGAGAAGCTAATGTCTGGGGACAGTTGAGCACAGCAAGAATATTAATCCATGCCACCTCTTGTTCACTGTGAACGAAACAGTATTGGTGCACCCAAGGCCAAATAACACACCTCAATACTGAAGGTGTCCCCACACTCTGAGACCTGCGAGTACTTAGGAAACCATAGCCAAAAACCCTTGGGACTCACAACACTTTACACAATGTACATGTTTAGAATGTGTGAATGTGCCACTTTGTGAACAGAAGACACATCTGCCTGCATGACAGAAGTCACACAATGATGTGCACACAAAAATACTTTTACACAGTCATTGTATGAGCTGGCTGCCGATTTCTAAAAAACCACTGTAAATAATAAATCGTGTAGAAGTAAGTACATATACATAGCACCACGGTGGTCTGGATGACTTGACACTCGTAAGTTCGTATCAGCAACAACCAAGGACTTACACACATGCAAACACACTGTATGAACATGGATATGTATATTCAGTAGACAAGTGGTAATCAAACTGTGCATTCCAGTGAAATGTGCCTGCGTGTCCACGGAAAGTGTAAAAGTACTTTCTTTTGCACTTCCCTGGGAGACATCTGTCATGCAGGCACTATATTGTCCTTCACAACCAACTAGCAAAAAGAAGCATAGGAAAAATGCAGACATGTTGACAAGTGTAGTCAGTGCCAAGGTACAATACTCATTGACTGAAAACTTGAATCATGCCACCTGTCACATGGCCATCCGTACCATGATGACACCGTTGGCAACACATCTGACCCACTGCCTGTCATGTGGAGTGGCACACATGTCCAAACACAGGACAATGCATTAGCTAATGGGCCTGCAATGTGTCTGGATAAGGAGCACCAGCACTGAGGAGACAACCTCATGGCAAGCAAGAATGTCCACACAGATGTCAGCACACACAGACCAAACTACATAGCATCTCAACCACACACTGGTGGCAAAAATGGATGAGCATGAGCCATGTATTTCCATTTTTGAATCATGCTGCAAATCACAAACATTAAACCCAGCAAAACCTGACTGGGTCACTGCATGTTGAGTGTCTGTCCAGACAATTATCACACACAGGTCAGACACGGCAAGGAGACATAAGGTTTGGACATGTATGCCTTGCCCGCACAAACCCCCCATACCTGAGACAATGTGATTGAGACAGATCAAGAAGTGACACCTCTTAATCTGGGTTTACTCCAATGTGCATCACAAATTCCTAAATGTACTCCACATCACCTCGTGAGGCTGCCAACACATATTTGTGACCAACAACCATCAACAGATAGTTGTACATAGACGCACAGGCACTGCCCAGTGTGAGGTTGCACAAGCTAAATGGGGTCAGCATGTACAATGGGCACATGTAGCACACTTCAGAGAAATACAAATGAGGGCAGGGAACTATGCCACAGAGGCCAAACTATGCTGAACACACAGAGAATGGGCACAGTGTTGGATGACACACATGATTCAGAGGCAAGGGTGTCGTAGGGGACTGTAGTGGGAACACAGCTCCATTGTCCTGGAATTATCTGACTGTAACCTGAGCTACCGTCCCTGCACTATGCATATCTCCCACTCATGCACATCATGTCTGAGGCCACAACATTGTTAATGCATGCTGCAAGTCTGTTCATTTGAAAACTCACACTCCTATGTTGAGACTCAGCATCAGTGCCAACTAAAATGGACATCCAAATGACTGTACAGGACAGGGCACAGGCAAGGTAACAACACATTTCTCAGACCCCCCCTCCCACATGATGCAGAAAGCAATGTGCACTTGGATTAACTGGCAGCCTAGATGACCATGTGCAATAGTGATTACACACAGACCAGGGAACATATGTCATTTAGGGGAAGGGAGGAGGAACAGCCCCGTTTGACTTTGGGGAACATGATATGCACTGCACAAATTAACCCTCACTGTGTATCCAGGCAACTGAGCACTTCCAAAAGCTGGTGACACACAACAAACACACATGTACCTACCCCCTTCATGCTGCTGCAACTCCTGTAACCGCCTATCCAACTCAGGGAAGACCACCGCCAGGACACGCTTCATCTGTTGGGTCAGTCGTTGGCCCCCGCCGTGCTTGTGTGGAGGTGAGTCCTTGAGCTGCCACCGGTCGATCCTCCGGGTCCAGCACCGGATGTCCTGCCAGTGTATCCTCACCTGGGCGAGGCGCCGACTGCGACCCTCTACAGATCTCACGGCCCTGACGGCCTGCTTCCATATCTCCCCCTTGGCGTAGGCGGTTACCTGTGAGGATGACAAAGTGAGACAACATCACTACACCTGCTCCATGTCACAGAGACACACATTTGAAAATCTTTGATCTTTAGAACAGGGCATATTATGCTAGCAACCAATTGCACCTTTCTCATAGGGACATTAGCCTATGTGGAAGCCCCAAAGCAGCACATGGCATTGAAAGTACACAGGTGGCATGAGGGGTGCAACACACTCCATGATCATGGCACACGCTGTGCATCACATGTAACACCAGGCTGATGGACAGCACCTCCAAGCAGTCACATGCCGCAGGCCACTGACGCAACCTCAGCAGAGTACACAGACACACACAGGCCCAGATCAATCACCTGCCATTGGCAACAGCGGATACAAACCTCACTCTGCACATGTGCCACTTGCCTGTGGCATGTCACAGGTGTGGTGCTAGCTCAGCAAGTCAGACACTCTGCACGGCATACTTAAACCCCTCAGCTGGGTGGAGCTGTTGCCTCCTCCATGCAGCTGGGGTGCAAAACTCCACATAGACACTCAACAACATGACAAGGAACATTCACACACATCAATGTCCTGGGGGCGTACACATCATTTGGACACTCAGCACATCTCCACTCAACTCACACACATCTGTGGGTACAGTCACCTGTCACACCGGGGGGGGGCCAGGGAATCAGCTCAGGACAATAGGACAAAATTCGGCATAAGGATTGGGTAGGCTGAGTGTGCCATGCACTATGCAGTGAATGTCACAGTCAGCACAATGCAAGTGAGGAGTGCACACAGGAACTACATCATGCTCTGCATGGGAGACATAAGCCATTCCCCCCCTGGGACCCACGCTAAAAACCATTGCATGTCTGTCACACCTGGACACAATGCCAGAAGTGACAGTCACCAAAAAGGGGCACTGTCAAATCTAGTGGAGTCAGCACTCACCTGCTCCCCTGGTCTCCCATACAGGCTGGTGTACTGTGGGAGGATGACATCCAGCAATGCCTCATTCTCCTCATGGCTGAAAGGCTGGGCCCTCTCCACAGTCCCTGACATGTTCCCAGAGGAATCACAAGCAGCAGCAGTGGTGTTGAGTGTAAGGTAGTGCAGGCAAGTGCCCTCTATTGGATTCTGGCTGGCTTATATCTGCCTTGCTGGGCTGTTTCATTTACAGGAGTACAGAGTGATTGGTCAGTCTCATTTGCATCCTACGTTTCCTCCAATCCCTTTAAACATACCCCAGTGAGGGCCTTTGCATGGTTCAAAATTTGAGCATGATGTGAAGTCAACAACCACTTTGCAACATTGTATTTATTTGCAAACTGCCTATTCCAGGCCACATGATCGAAAATTTGAACTTGAAAATCGGTATCCATGACAACCAGCATGCATTTAGGCCCCAATACTTGTCCCTCATGTGTCCCTACGTAATTTAGCTATCCACACACAAGTACGGTGTGTTTCACACGTACTCCTACCGCACCAGTTGCACATTCCGTTAGCCACGTATGTGTACGACCAGTGTGTACGCATACGTGTACGCCCTGGTAGTCCACGTACGTGTACACACTGGTAGTCCACGTAAGTGTACACACTGGTAGTCCACGTAAGTGTACACACTGGTAGTCCACGTACGTGGACTACCAGTGTGTACACGTACGTGTATGCCCTGGTTGTCCACGTACGTGTACGCCCTGGTAGTCCACGTACGTGTACACACTGGTAGTCCACGTACGTGTACGACCAGTGTGTACACATACGTGGACTACCAGTGTGTACACATACGTGGACGCTATGGTAGTCCACGTACGTGTATGCCCTGGTAGTCCACGTACGTGTACACACTGGTCGTACACGTACGTATACGCCCTGGTAGTCCACGTACGTGTATGACCAGTGTGTACACGTACGTGGACTACCAGGGTGCACACGTACGTGTACGACCAGTGTGTAGACGTACGTGGGCTACCAGTGTGTACACGTACGTGTACGATCAGTGTGTACACGTACGTGGACTACCAGGGCGTAAACGTACGTGTGAACATTGGTCGTACACGTATGTGTGTACTTTCCGTACACACACCCGTACTCTGGCAGGAACAACAGTGTCATGATACGGACCGTTCACACGCCCTCAGAGCCTGTGTACGGTGCGCTTCACAGCTTACACAGGTGATAGGAGGCGCACACAAATGGAATGGAGGTGTCAGACTCGTGCACGGCTGTACATCAAGTCATAGTCATTCCAGTCCTACATGTGCAGGGCCTAGGTGTGTCAGGCAGAGATGTGGCACATGTCTCCTCATGTTTTAGCACAATAGATGTGTGATGACATGTGTACACATGTCATGTGTGATGGGGCAGTATGTGGCACACTTCCCCTTCCCACAATGCACATGTGTGCATGTAGTACAAACGTGTCACGCACTGCATCACTGGTATGGCACAGTCACCAACACCCGCAAATGTCCCCTGATGCCAGGGACAGGGACACTAACAACTGACATCTAAGTAACAGCGTGCCCCGATGTGAACATGTCCTTTGTGTGTCATGTGTTCCCATGAGCTTGCTGGTGTTTTTCCGTCAAATGCATATGCTGTTGCTGCATCCAACATGTGTCTGTGTGTAGATGGGCATGGCACACATATACGCACACCATGCCACATGTGGATTCACACGTTACGTTTGTCTGGATGCTTCAAAGGTGATTTTATGACATGAGGACATATCTGCGCCGTACCCATGTCTGTGTTTTCGTGTTTCACGTGTACCCCTTCATTGCTATGGGCCTGATTCACAGAACTAACTTAAGACAAAATCCTAAACCTACTACTTTTGGTATTCACAGAAGTTAGGATTTTGTCTTAAGACAAACTTAAGACAAACTTAAGACAGACTTAAGACAGACTTAAGACAGACTTAAGACAAACTTAAGACAGTCTTAATTTAGGATTTTGTCTTAAGTTTGTCTTAAGTTTGTCTTAAGTCTGTCTTAAGTCTGTCTTAGGTCTGTCTTAAGTCTGTCTTAAGTGTGTCTTAAGTTTGTCTTAAGTTTTTTTAAGTCTGTCTTAAGTTTGTCTTAAGTCAAACTTAGGACAAAATCCTAACTTCTGTGAATACCAAAAGTAGTAAGTTTAGGATTTTGTCTTAAGTTAGTTCTGTGAATCGGGCCCTATGTGTGTGATCAGTACATTTCCAATGACATGTGACCTGTGCGTCTAGCTTGCCGCCAGCAGTCTGTATGAGATGACATCCTTCCAATGCAGATTTTTGGATGTATGTCACTCCTGTGATGTTTCTGGCTGTTCACTTACACTGGCCCACAGCTAGTTCCGCGCCATGTCATTTAGAATGTGACTATCAACGGGTGTAGCTGGCTTGTCGTAGGAGTATCACCTGGCTGCCATACGTGTCCTGGATGTGTAGTACAGACCTGACTCTGTATTTCACTGATGTGTATTAGCAGTTGAGCATGTGCTCAGTTCATTGACATTGATGTTGTTAGGTACTCACTCTTCGTTCTTCCTTCCAATTATCTGCAGGGCACCGCCTCTCCCCCGACCAATGCCAGACTTGGCTGCCATGAGGGAACGTGACTGCCTAAGACGTTTCCGCTTTTCGCAACAGTTGATTGAGGACTTGACCGCAAAGCTTGAACAACACCTCCAACCGCGACACAGGTATCCTACTGCGCTGACCCCCAAGATGAAGGTGATGGCAGCCCTACATTTGTTTGCCACCGGTACCTTTCAATTCACCATAGCTGATGTGGGTGGCATGTCCCAGACCATGTTCAGCCGTGTCCTGCATGATGTTTTAGAAGCCATGTTGGAGCACCTGGATGATTTCATCCATTTTCCAACTCCTGAGCAGTTGACAGGTATCAAGGGTGAGTTCTATGCCCTGGGAGGGATGCCCCATGTAATTGGGTCCATTGATGGGACACATGTGGCTTTGGTACCACCACAGGCACAGGAGGTAGCCTATCGAAACCAAAAACGTTATCACTCCATCAATGCCCTTCTGGTGTGTCTTGCTAACACGCTGATTTCCCATGTCTGTGCACGTTTTCCAGGGTCAGCACACGATGCCTACATCATGAGGCGTAGCAGGGTGCCAGAAATTATGCTGCGGCTGCACAACGAACGAGCATGTCTTGTTGGTGGGTATACTCTGTTTGTCCTGTATTTAGCGGTATCTTTGTATGTTACGGCATCTCCTGACCCACTTCTTTACATGATGTTTCCATGTAGGGGACTCTGGCTATCCCAACATGCCATGGCTGGTGACGCCTCTCCGCAACCCCAGAACAGCTGCAGATCGCCGTTACAACAACGCCCATGGGCAGACCAGGCGAGTGATTGAGAGGACGTTTGGCCTCCTGAAGAGCCGATTCCGGTGCCTCCACAAGACAGGCGGGTCCCTCCCATATGCACAGGTGAAGGTCTGCAAAATCTTCCTTGTGTGCTGCATGCTGCACAACATGGCAGTGGAGAAAGCTGTGCCACTCATCCTGGATCCCGATGAGCAGGAACATCCACCCGTGGAGGATGAAGGCCTTGGTCACGAGGCAAAGGAGGAGGAGGAGGAGGAGGAGGAGGAAGAGGACATCCGGAGTCAGCTCATACACAACTTCTTCTCATAATGGTGAGTCCCTGGGTCTGAGTGTGCACACTTGAAGCCTTGTGTGGCATGTGTTGCAATGTGTGTGTCCAGCTGACTGTATGCTAAGTGACTTAGAGGTGTGTTCTGATGTGTCACTCGAGTGATGATGTCATTCCACACATTTTAGCTGACACACTCAGTTTTCAACTAGCATGGTGTCAACCTTATTCATGTAGAGTACATGACCATGCATGCGGATGACTATCTTTTTCCTGACTTCTTGTGTGTCTGTCATCCCCAGGTAGTTGCGCATGCTGTCTGCTCGTGGCATCGTTGTGCTCCTGCTATTCCTCATGAGTATTGCAATGTGTGCTGAATCAGCGTTACATGCACGGACATGGTGAGATGTCTCCTTTGGGTAAGGATTGCAGCAAGCCATTTTGGGTGTGGTAGTTGTTTGGAATGTGTGGGCACTGCTCCTGTGCAGGTTTTGTCACTATGCATACATGTCGACTCACCATGGGGCACATGACATGTAGCATGACTCACATGAATTGATAGTCACACTTCGTGACAGTCATCTGTAATGGGATTGTGGATTGTGATGAAGGCATCAATGTGTGTAAAACTTCCCTCTGAAACATACGCGATGCTACGGGAGGACATAGTGTGGGACATCCCCATAAGAGGCTCAATGGGGAATTGCAGCCTCTCCGTGTGCAGCAGGGGATGTTTGGCTCACCCCCTTCACTTGTGTGCCAGTCCAATGGATTTACAGCATTTGTGGTGCGAAAGGGGTGTCCAGTGTAGGTCCCACATGTTCATCCAAAAGACCTGTGTGTCTGTTCATATTGAGGCATTTCCATAGGTGTGAGGTTGAGTAATAAAGGTGTTCCTCACCCTTCAAGGTGCCTCATCTCTGTTAATGCAGGTCTCTTGCCACTGTGCATGCGGCATAGTTGTCAAAGATTGTGCATATGAGTCTATGTGTAGATTAGCAACCTGCATGCTGTTCTTCATGTATTTGATTCTCTATTGTGCATGGAGTCCATGGCTGTGTATGTGTTTTGGCATGTTGGTCCCCACAACGGGCCGTCAACACCTGCTGAGGGTGTGTTTCCTGTGTGCAGCTCGCCCTTCAGTTTCATGATCCGGTGTCAGTCATCTTTGGTGATTGTGCATCCTTTGTCTCTGGGTGTGCCATGGAAAACCGGACACTCCTTCCTTTACATACACCTGTTGCAGTGGTCCTTTCTGACATCCTAGTCTTTAGGTGGAACTTGTGGCATAGTTTCCAGGACATGCCGCCTGCTGTTGCTGCCCCTGCAGCAAGGGCACACGAAAGTTCCGGATTTGGCAACACACACACATCAAAGATGCTCCTCCCTTCCTCCCTCAACCCATTCTTTTGGCTGTCACCAGCTTGTCTGTGCCACAGTTGCGGCCACGCGGTGCCAAAGGCTGGACTGTCTGCACATGCAACGTGCACATTGCACGACCCTCAGGTCCTTGCATGACCCACATGTTGCAGACACCCTCCAAGCAATGTCCATCCACAAATCTCCCGCCTGCTCTCAGGCATACACTAAGCGCACACACAATACCTTTGTATGATGAGTGTGCAACTCCGACTGCCTACACAGCGCTGCCATGCCTTCCAGGCCCTGTCACACCAACCAGGTCATGTCCCTCCTGCTCCCCACCGGCTATGTACCCCAGCAAGGCCATGGGAGTGGGACTCAAGGCTTCTGCATGTAGTATGGTGTCGTCGTCAGGCACATGGCACAGGTATAATCTCTCAGCGTGTCAATCTACAATGTGTCCAGGAGGACCCCCCTCTCCACTATCACATGCGTACACAACCTCCTCATCAACTCATATGCCATTGACAGCCAGGTGCTCCTCACCCTCACCAAGGACACAGACATTGCCAGTTCCAATATTCAAGATTGCATGAGATCCATTGATGAATGGCAGAACATCAGCCACCTGAGGCAGGACTTGTACAGGACTGAGGTCAACATCTGAGGATTGTCCCCTTACAACTGGGTCAACTGCTTGTGTCCCACCCGCAAAAGCCCTGCACAAGCACCCAGTGTCCACGCACACAAGATGGTGTGCATCATGGATTGCTTGCTCACATTTGCCATGGTAATCACAAGCATCTGTGCCTCAGACTGCAACACCCTCTAAATTATGCACATGATCCCCAGATAGATCCACTCCAAGGAAAGATGGACCATCCCCCAGGTCCACGACAACATCCATGTCAAATACTGCCCTGCCCTCTACGGAGCAGCCACATCCAAACTCCCGGGAAACTTGTCCACATCTAGGCTGCATCTGCACACCTCAGCTGCAACATCCCGCGCCCCAGGCACATCACCGTCCAGCAGAGATAGCTGCAATGGATCACTGTGTGCTGCAGGATGACCCTAATACTCCCCACCCAAACTCAGGAGGCAGGCCACAACCCCGACCCAAAACCAACCTTGTACCACTGTCATCCGAGACCCCGTAGTGCCATCTCCGTGCATCCAACCTTGACCTGGCCACCATTCTTCAGATCCACCGTAGTCCAGCATGCAGGACATAGTTCTCCCACCTGGGAACACATACCTGGGACTCCCTCCTCGGGAACCTCCGAATGAGGCATGACCCCTACGCCTTAATTATACTCTTACAAATAGGTCTGTCCGCACAGTATTGCAAGCCCCCCCTCAGCAGCTTGAGGCCATCACAGGTGAGTATTGTGCTCCATGTCTGCATTGAATGATACATTGTGACCCATGTGTGTCCTGTACCAGACTCAGATCCCAGGGTATGGATGGGTGGAGTTAGTTCAACACTCAGGCATAGTTTGACATTTACACACACGTATGTTGTGGACTAATGCAAAATGACAGCAACATCTCATGACAAAATAAAGTTTTTATTTATGGTGGGGTAAGTCTTTTGGTAGATGAACTAAGGTGCTCTACCAGGTGCATAGAATCCAAAGTTCACAGGGGGAGATGGTATCCTTTGCTTTGGAAGTCATCAGAGTCCAGAACACAGTGTTGGTCATCATTGGTCAGACTGTGACCAGCAAGTCCATGTGGCAGAGAATGTCATTGGATGAGGTGCTGCTGTTGCGCCAGAGGGCCAGGTGCCAGGCCAGGTGACCTGGGAGATGTGGATGGTCCGCTGACTCTCACGGTCTTTTCCGTGGATGACCCACCTTCCTGGGGGGAACCTCAGATGCAGGCCTTGACGACGTCTGTGATGCTCCATCGGACGAATCCTCCTCCTCCTCCCTCCCTGTGGCTGGTGGTGGTCTTCGCCTGGTGGCACAGGGAGGGTTGCCCATGTTGTCGGCGATCTGACGGAGGGAACAGCTCATGTCCGTTTGCACCGCCAGGAGCTCAGCCAGTCTTGCCTCCATCCGTCCTTGGTGTTGTTGTTGACTGGCATGTTGCTCGGCCTGCAGGTTCTTCATCTCGTCGAGGGTCCCCTTCATCTCTGTGAGGCTCGACACTACCTGGCTGATGCCCCTGGTGTCACGCCGGTATGTGTCCAGGATGTGGCGTATGTGTGACATACCGGTTCCCTCAGCTGCCTGGTCAGGTTCTCGCCTCCGCCTGCCTCCACTCCCACCACCCCTGCCCACACGAGCCTGGCCTGCCGTTGTGGGCACATTGGGTCTACGGGACCCCTGAGGGATGGCATTTGCGGGGTTGTCTGCCTCCTCATGGGTGCCCGGAGAACCTTGTCCCTCCTGGTCAGACTGGCTCTGTTGTTCAGTGCGAGCAGGGCTCCTGGGTGTCTCCTGGGATGTGGCAGGAATGGGGGTGGGGGTTGCACAGATGTACCTGACGCAGGTGCTGCAGGGGCTTGGGCACCAGAGGGGCCAGGTTGGTCGGGGTCATTCACGGAGTGGTGAGAGTCGTTGCTGCCAGTGGGATCATCTTCACGCTGAACCTGGGACTGTGATTGTTCGATGACGTTGCCCTGTGTGTGAGAGAGAGACAATGTTAATGCTGTTTCATGCTACATCCATGTTTCATACATATTCAAGTTGTCACAGTTCCTCCAGGTGGTTGGATGAGCCTAGCATTCCTCTCAATGTACACTTGTGGATGGGTATGTTGCGGGGACAGATTGATATGTTCTCCTGAGTCTTTGACCAGTAGAATTTTGGCTAGGATGCTTATTTGGCTATGGATTGGTCTTGTTGTATCACACGTCCATTGTGAGAGTGGGTAAATCCGTTGCCTGCCCCAGGGGTGTGTGCTTGTGTGAGGGGGGGGGGGGGGGTGTGACCGGGCCTGCTGTTGTGTGTAGTGTGATTTGTCATTGGGCCTCCCAGGTGATGTGTCTGTCCACTCATGGTGCATGCTGGCATGACAGTGAGTGTGAGTTCCTGTGCTAGATATCTGAGCTTGTGGAGTTGGTGTTTGAGTGTACAGTGGTCACAGGAGGGCCTTGTGCTGCATACAGCAGGGCCAAGAGTCAGTCCCTGTGCATTGGGCATGGTGCATGGGTATGTACCTAGGCCATATGGGCTGAGGGCATTGGTGTCTGCTTCTGAGTTGCACAATGTGTTGTGTGAGCCCCACCCTCCCAGCATCCCGGACATTCAGTCTTGGGTTTGTGGTTGGTGTGGCCTGGGACATGGCATTGTCTTTATTTGTGAATGGGGCATGGAGACGTTAGTGGCATGAGCGTGGTTTTTGAGTGTGGTTGTGTGCGGTGAGGGCTTGGGTAAAAATGACTATTCCCACTCCAGAGAGTGCAACAGTAGGGAAACTGTGGGATGGCGCAGAGGTAAAAATTACTATTGCCACTCCGGAGAGTGCAACAGTAGGGAAAGTGTGGGATAGCGTAGGGGTAAAAATTACTATTCCCACTCCAGAGAGTGCAACAATAGGGAAAGTGTTGGATAGCGTAGGGGTAAAACTTACTATTCCCACTCAAATGAGTGCAACAATAGGGAAAGTGTGGGATAGCGTAGAGGTAAAAATGACTATTCCCACTCCGGAGAGTGCAACAGTAGGAAAAGTGTGGGATAGAGTAGGGGTAAAAATTACTGTTCCCACTCCATTGAGTGCAACAGTGGGGAAAGTGTTGGATAGCATAGATGTAAAAATTTCTATTCCCACTCCAGAGAGTGCAACGGTAGGGAAAGTGTGGGATAGCATAGGGGTAAAAATTACTATTCCCACTCCAGAGAGTGCAACAGTAGGGAAAGTGTTGGATAGCATAGGGGGGGAAATTACTATTCCTACTCCAGTGAATGCAACAGTAGGGAAAGTGTTGGATAGCGTAGGGGTTAAAAATAACATACTTATAATAAAAATATTTTTTAAATAAATAATGATTTAATTATTAAATACCAATACTTTAATTATCATTACCAATAAAAAATAAATAAAACATAATTACCAATTGATAATTAATTAACAATAAATTAATTTTCAATACCAAAAAATAATAATGATTAAAAAGTCATTAACAATTGCTAATTAATTAACAATAAATTAATAATAAATACCAATAAATATTAATTAATAAAAAGTAATCACCAATTAATAATTAATGAACAATACATTAATTATTAATACCTAACAATACAATTAATAATTACTTAATTAAAATTAAATTACTTCCCACCCTATTCCCCTATAAACTCACAACCCGCTCCAATAATAAATTAATACACTAAGGGGCCGATTCCGATCCCGGAATAACGCTGTACAAATCGTGGTATGGAGCGTTTTCCCCATACAACTCGTACTTGTAAGGATTCCCCTACAACCTAGGAAGTACGATCCATACAAATAGACGCTCTCCATACAAATTGTAAAAAAGACCATACAACTTGTATATACAAGCGATTCCGATTCAGATTGCCCTGTACGCGACGTTCACATGTAATCCCGGCAGCAGTTTACAACCCGTCAAGTACGATTCGTACAAACGGCACTCCGTACGGCTCTTTTTTTACAGGAGCCAAAAAGTGCTGGGAAAACATTGTACGCCCCAAAAACAGTACGAGACGGACCCCCCATGTACGCGTCGTACACCCCATGAATACAGGGGTACGGTGCGTATGTACGGTGTGTACCGATGACACGGAAAGTGGGGTACGGTGCGTATATACGCGCTGAAGGGGTACTGGTCGTGTACGCACCGTACAAGCACCGTACCCCAAAATCACTTGTGTACGCACCGTACCCCAAAATAGCGTATGTACGGTGCGGACCCCAAAATCGCGTATGTATGGTGCGTACATGCGCGATGTTGGGGTATGCTCCATACATACGCCTCGCATGTGGGGGGACCCCTGTACGCCTCATACCGCTATACGACCCGTACCCCGGTACGAGTCGTACCCCCAGAACGAGTCATACCAGGGTACGAGGCATATAGGGGTTCGCTTCTTAGCCCGGTATGAGTCGTTCCCCGTATACAGGCTATTTTCCATACAAATCGCATGCTGACAACCCGGTACGAATCGTACTTGACGGGTTGGACAGCCTTTTTACAAATTGTATGGTCTTTTTTACAAGTCCGTGTCGTACAGATTTTCCCGATCCGATTTGTAAGGATCGGGCCGATCTGTATGTATTTTTCCCGTACGAATCGTACTACACGGGTTGGAAGGGACTTGTACGATTTGTATGGAATAAAATACGGATCCGATTTGTATGTAAAATAAAAGTCCAGGATCAGAATCAGCCCCTTAATGTTATAAAATCTCAATTACATTTTTTTATTAAATACATATATTCATTAATTTAATGTAACTAAATTACTTCCCGCCCTATTCCCCTATAAACCCACAACCCACTATGGAACTAGAAAACGCAAAATGTTATTAGAACCAAATTAATAACTAATAAAAATGTAACACATATATTAAAAAACATATACAAAAAAAGACATCACATACATTTAAAATATATTCTAAAATACATAACACTAATTAAAAAAATGATATTTTAAACAACTATACTTTTGCAAACGATAGCAATGACTTCTATATTTTTAAAATTGATATTTCTCACCTTAAAGTCGATATTCCTGGCCACGATATTCTTGGTGTCGATATTTCTGTATCATAATATTTAAAATTCGATATTAGTATAATAGGCGCATTTTAGCTCCGATTTAAAATGAGCCTAACATCTGCATGGGAAAACCAGATATTTTTGTACCCAATCTGGCCCAGTCGATCTTACATTGTATGAAGCCAGGCAATCTTACCGGTCCGCTATGGCCATATGAAATGTCATGAGGTTCCTTATAAAATTGATTTTCCACAATCTCTAAGGATCTGTTGTCTTGGAAGCCCAAAAGCTCTCCACCGTACAGAGAGGCTCCTAGCTCCTAATTTTTGTAGATTTCTAGGGTTGGGTGAAAAAAGGAGCCTCGTGAGCCCTCAAAATATACCCACAATGTAGCTTGATCCCACACATCTGAATATGGGATAACCAATCAAAACCTTCTGTGAGCGTAATATCTGAAATCTCTCAAGAGCCCCTCCACTGAGAGTCGGGTTTGCATGGGTAGTTCGGCAGGGGTTCAAAGCCATGGATTTTGTCTTTCCGAGGTTAATTTCCAGCCTCCTCTGCTTTTGCTGGTTTCGATAAAAGGGCTGGGATCTTAACCCAGGTAAGGCATGTGGCGTTTACAAGAGCACGCGAACAAGGTTCCTTTCCCAAGGACACTCGGACAAGTAAACAATGCTGGGGCAACAAAACACAGGGCAGTGTAGTCACAATACCTGCCTCGGTTCCAAATGGTCCAGTGGGTGCAGGCAGTTAGATGGGCCAAGTTAAAAAAAAACAAGAGGGGGGGCCCAGGCCATCCTCCTTTGGGCTCTGACAGACGTGGATGGGCTCGCCCTTGGCCAGGGCTTTGCTGGGCCACAACACACGCCAGTGACGGATTGGTACTTCAGACATTTGGGCATTGGCCGAAGGGCCGGTGTTTCAGTGCCCTCTGTGGGCCATTTTTGTTTTCTTTACCAGTCCACAGAGGGCACTGGACAGGGAGAGTAAAGCAGCCTTGAAGGGGGGCCATGTGATATGGCTCTGGGCAATTTTCAGCTGTGGCCTCCCCTTGACACCCTGTCCTACCAAGCAGCCACCCTGATGGTGGTCGGGGGAACGGATGTTTGTGTGCCAGAATTGGCCTTCATCTGGCCAGGTGTTGCTCAGGTCATTGAGCCATTCTCACCTCGGCCCTCCTGGGGCCCTTGCACCCCAGAAACAGTGTTTGTATTTGACACCTCTCCCACAGCCCTTCTCATTCAGGGCACGGTGGGTGGGGAAGAAGAGGTTTATGCTGGGGCCTCACTGTGAGGGCCAGGAGATGTTGTAAACTCGGACCATCTTCACCTCAGCCTCCCCCAGCAGCTGTATTTTATGCTCAATCTCCTCCCCTGTCAGGTCATTGCCCTGAGGCAGTGTAGGGCTGAGTAATTTAGTAATAGAAGGGGCCTCACGGTTTGCTCTGGAAATCGAGGGCTGAGGAGTAATTTTGTAATAGATTGCCTTTTCTAGCATGTTGAGGTTATATGCCCTATTTGCTGCAGATAATTGATTTGGGTCTGTGTAAGGGATTAGGCCCTGTTATACCCAAACATGTGGCTCTATTCTGCCTGCAAGAGGAGGGTAATTGGTAAATGCACAACTTTTTCTGATTGGTTTTGGTTTGTCATCATGCATGTGGCCCACAGAACGTGCTTCAGATTTCGTGCTACAGATTGTGTCTTACTCAAGGGTGGCTTGAGAAGAAATGTGAGGGATTATTACACAGATGGAGTATCTAAATTAATATCACTAGTTGTCTGTAGCTCACTTGAACCATGATTCTGAGAACAGAGGGTATTTATTGCTTCTTCTGAATTCTTAGTGGTATTTGATACATATTCTCTTTGTAAAAGTGAAGAAGGTTCACTTTGCAGTTTTGAAAGTGTTTTTTCTATGACCATAAAGTATTACCTATATCTCTTACACTCATTATCTACCTACCTCTTCCTCTTTCTATAGCTATGCTTCTGGCTATCTGATCTTTCTGTATTTAGCTTTTTTCTCTCCCCATCACACCTCACTACCTCATTTCTTGTTCTACTTCACCTCTCTTGGTATACTGTCTCTTTACCTCTCTGTTCACCTCCTATTTTCCCCCAGCACTTCAGTTGCTACTACTCAGCAGAACTGGCGATCACTTTCTAAAGAAATGGGGACGTGGCACCCGCTGAGTACTTTCTTTTTTCCTTTTTTTACCAATTAATCCATTGCTGGCAAGTGACTGGCAGGGCCTGGGGAAATGTTTCTCTAGATACTGCTTTCTATTTGCTGACCCTGCTTATTTACCCTTGCGTCTTTGCACACTTCAGCTAATGACTACACCTTGCCTGGGAACAGACATGCACTCAAACATTTCTTGCATGCCATCTAACACTTTAATTTGTTTGTGCAAGTATTCAATTTTACACGGCAAGGTAATAATGTTTAATACACCTTACTGTGAGTAACAGGTTTTATTTATCAAGCAAGACATTGATAGGAATTGAGGACATACATTACTTTTGAACCTTTTTTTACATGATGCATGTGCTGATTTTGCAAATTTCCCCTTGGGTCCTCGGCCTCACACACTCTGGCAAATGATTTTATCACTTGGCAGCTATGGGTCAAACTCTGGAAGTCGGACCTCCAAGCTGGGGATTCTTGGTGATGGCTTGGGTGAGCTCTGTTATCCTGTAGCTTGTAGGGAGTCCACTCTGTATTCCTCTTTAAGCATGGATCCTTCTACTTCTCTTAGTTTCAAGCAGCAGATCTGAAAGGCTTTGCACCTCTCAGATGCTATTTCAATGCTCTCCGTGGTCAAGCTGGAGGGTACTCCTATCCATTGAGGTGCAGGAAAACTTCCCAGGGCATGACCACTTCCTCCAAAATTGTGGCATAATAGTTTCCCAGAAAGCACTATTCCTTTAAAAATGCAATATGGCTGATATATCAGCAGGGGAGTAAGAACTAGTTATGCCAACCTTCAGTGTGGCTCATTTCCATTGCTCTCCTCCCCCTCACATCTGAAAATTCCTTCCTTATGTCTGCCATCTGGTTGAGTTCAGAGGGGACTGGGTAGATGGACCTGGCCTTTTATGCTGTCCCCTTCTTCCTTTGAAGCTCATGGTTTACTACCCCCTCCCCTTTGCTCTGGCATTCCTGTGTAGAAGAACCCTCTCCTGCTAGATAGCCTTTCTCCCAGGGTGCCACTTATCACCTCATTAAAGCAGCCTGGTTAATCCTGTCAACTCTGACCAATTAGGGTAGACCACAAGAAGCCTGAACTTTGGCTTACGGACAAGAAAGTCTTATAATTTATTTTCTGTACATTTCAAGATAATTTCAACAATATCATGTTGTTTGATTTATCAATATAATTATCCTAAAACCTCGAATGGAATTTTTCTGTAATCCATAGCGTTAGTTATGAGATCATAAACCATTGCAATGTTAACTTATGTGGCTGGGGATCTGCAATGGGAAAAATTAAATGTCAAATTTCTCCAACACCAGGGCTTATAAAACATATTTTATAAGGACCCAGCTTAAAGCCACATGACTCCCCATCCCTAGGACACCTAGGGGAGACTTTAGGGTTTCTAAGTATGCAAAAATAATGTAGATCCTCACTCCATAGTACTCCTAGCACAAAAGTCGATTTGTGGAACCACTTTACTGCAAAGGAGTAAGTTAAATCTGCAGTTTCTCTGTCTCCAGGGCATATAAAACATAATTATTAAGGGCCCTCCTTATAATTACCTGATCTCCTGTTGTGTGTCGATTTAACTACCGTATATAGGTTTCCCGATTTATGTCCTTTTATAGGCACAATTTGCATTGCCCATATTTAAGCATAGAAATCCTACCCTCATTTAGGCATTATCCATGCTAACCAAATACAGGCATGGCCAACTACATCCGTTTATCTACGTCACAACGAGTTCTTGGAAAACCAGACTCTTAGAGGTGTGGTCGCCGCTGCCAGGGTGACGGACTCCGGAATCTGGGCATCACGGTTCTAACCCCGGTGCCGGCGGCAGATTAGCCAAGCACCATGTGACTCTGGGCAATAGCTTGCCTAATCTTCCCGACGGCCCCCAGCGCCTAGAGACCCTTACTGGTGATTGTTCGTGCTTTACAAATGTGCATTATTATTAAGCCTTTAGGATTTTTCCCTTGCTTGGGTATTGATTTCTCCAAGAACTCATTTATTATGCATGAACATCTATTCCTTAGGGATTCATTCATGACGTTCTTCAGCCCGACTTTTACATCAATACTGGCATTCCTAAACACCTTCAAGGTATAAATATACCTTCACTTACCATGGCAAACCACGGTTCGGCTGCCTACTTGCACGACGCGGCTCGCCACGGCAAGTTCGGATGGAAGTCAAGTCCCCGCCTGCCGCACTGACCAGATGCTGTCATCCTCCTCGCAGAGAATCCAGCTCAAGAGTTTCTGACTTGCAGGGTGTTAGGGATTGAGACTCGGAAAGAGATCCCAACCTCACTCATTCTAAGGTATGGAGCGGACTAGAACCTAGAGGGACTTTTGGAAAATCTTGGCCACTATAGCTAAACTAGACTATAGACAAACAGCACCTACTTCTTACCTCGTACTACAGTTAGGTTAGGTACACTGGGGTAGAACGAGCTAGAAGCATAAGATGAGTATTAACATTTTAGCCTGTGTTATTTATGTATGTATTTTTATGAATATCTGTCATAGCTACAAACCATGCTATTGCAGTATAATTTTCTCTTACTGCTAACGCTGTATGTATTATACTTCGCATTCTGTCTTACGATTGTAGCAGTTGATATCTCTTGAACGAGAAATAAGGCTGTTCAATAAACCCTTTTTATTGAAACACCCGTCTATCTATTTCTGTGTAACTCTTTAGAAATGAAGCATGCACGATTGACTGAGTGAAACTGTTATCTATTGTTTCCACGATTCTGAGATTGTTCCGATTCTAAGGGAAACAAAGATGTCATGTTTATGCGGTTGTCAGAAACTAATTCCTTCTTGTTTATTCGAAAGGTTTCTAGTGACCTGTGAGTTAACTGGCACACACAAGTAATTAAGTTTAATGTACTCGATAGAGACATACTGACCTCAGTCCTATGTCAAATCTATAGTGTATATTATTCCAATGCGCAGAGCCTATCAGGAATATAGGAACTACACTACATGGCGCCCAACGGTTTGGTAAGGCACTAATTTAACGCTAGATACTGAAGTAACTCAGTTGTGCTTTTCTCAGAGACCCCTACTCATAATTCTCCATAGGACGTCTGGAGTGGGCAGGGCTAATATCCTCCATAGCTGAGTAGGACAAAAATCCTACGTATTAGCTGTTTGGTTTGTTCAACCTTGAAGGATACAGTGTTCCAAAATATTGTGCACCTTATCTTTGTTCCCTTGAAACTTGCTCTACAATTTTCATGAAACAATGTCCCAAAGCGAGGATAATAACACCGGAACTGATGGAGCTGTACCCGACAAAATCGCAGCAGCTTTTGATTATACAGGTTTTAATGAAACCGATGAAAATGCGAAAATCATCGCTCCAAATTTAAGGAGAGCCATCACTCTAAAACGTATAAAACATGGCCTAACACCAAGAGGTGGTAGAGCAGTTTTTGTGATAGAGGCATATGAATCTCACCAGACAGAGGTATTCTATTCATGGATTATGTTAGACCTGGCACCATTGGCGTGAGTCTCCCTTCCATTTTTTTCGTTGTGCCTCCTCTGTTTTTCTGGTGATAGATGCTCTGGGCGCTGCACCACTGCCATTCAGTGCCGCAGCGCGGATGCTCCCTGTATGAAGATGACATATGAATTTGGTGTATCCCTGATTGGCTTATTTAGTCTACCTGTTAGTCCCTAGTAATATGGCCTGTGTGTGCCCAGCGCTGGTAAACCAATTGCTGCTGGTGGGCCTGCAGCGCTGATTTGTGCCACCCACAGAAGCAGCTTGTAAAGTGTGTCTCAGACCTGCCACTGCAGTGTCTGTGTGCAGTCTAGACCTGCCATCTTGGCTGTGAAGTGCACCCACTTCCCAGCCCCTGAACCTTCCCTTGGCATCATGTAAGCCACCCCTATGGTAGGGTGCATTGTACGTGTAAGGTAGGACATGCTCTGATGTGTGTAGCATGTCCTGGTAGTGATTTACACCCAATTTCGTTTTTCACTACTGTAAGGCTACCTGTTCTCCATAGGCCAGAATAGGAGTTTGGCTATTACATTCTATAGCCCTACCTGACCCATAGAACATGGTAGACAAACAAATTTAGTATGCCTGAGCTCAGAATATTAAAATACATCTTTTAGTGAAGTTTATTTGTATATTCTGTGTTTGAAAATACCACTTTTAGAAAAATTATCACTACAGCCGCGGAGCGTCAGGAAAATTGTCGCATCGCTGCCGCTGAGGGCTCGCTGGCCTAATCATCGCCCCACCCAGTTGCGGGCCCCAAAATTGTCGCTAACACCCATTAGCGAGCGGCCGTGACCAAAAGCGTGAGGAAAAACATCACTAACCCGCCGTAGCGGCATTTTTGTGGATTATTGTCAACAACACCCCAGAACTGTAAGTAAAAGGGTCGCAGAGACCATTGCCCTGAACTGAACTTTGCATTCGCTATTTGAACTAATTTTGCAGCATCCAGAGAGAATTCTTTTTATACAGTATTGTGGCTTTCTCGTTATTTGGTCTTGTGGTAAGCCAATATATAAAGATAACTATTTTTCATAACTACCTGTGTTGTGTCCCTTTGTAGTGTATTACTGTGTATGGTCATAGACTCTTAACACACTGACTCTGAGATAAGCCTAACTGCTCGTGCTACGTTACCACAGGGTGGAGCAGGGGTTGTCAAACGGGTGCAGCCCTTCACTCTGATTTAGAAAGAAGGGTCCCTGCTTGGACAGTGGCCATCCACTGCCAACCAGAGACCCCCATTTCTAATATTGGTGGTCAGCAGTGGGGATCTGGACTTGCGTTTGTGACCGCATACAGTAATTATAGTGTACACTACTAGTGAGTGCAGACCATAACGTACCACATGCATATTTGAGGATTTTTTGGGGGTTTTTTTTGTCTATTTTTGATTAAGAGTGCCAGTTGTTGATACAATGGCCAAGCCCAGAGCTGTTGACCCAGAAGAGTTCTCCTGCGAAGAGGAGAAGATAGATACCTATACTTCTACGGAGCTAACATTTTTTTGCGCAAAAAATTTACAGTCCCTACCACAGGTTTTACCAGGAAAGAAGAACTTTGCAAGGCACTAAAGGCCTGGCTAGCAGCCAGGGATGCCCCTAGGAATATGGAAGAGCCTGTGGTGGAAGGAGAGAATGTGGATGAAGTGATTGATGCAGTAGGTGGTAAAGCGCTTTCCAGCCCGAGCACGAGTGTGTTGGCGAGGGGTCTGTCCCCAGAGGAGATGGAGGACAGGGAAAGAGTGATACGCCATAATATGGAGATGGCTAAGATGCAACTAGAAGATCAGAGGAAGAAAGATCTTGAGAACAAGAAGCTAGAGTTTGAAATGATGAAAATGAAGCTTGAGCATGAGAGAGCATTGAGGGAGCTGGAGATTAAGGCAAAGAATGGAGAGACCTCCAGTCCTTCTGGTGGCAGCATACCAGTAGTACAGACAGAGAGCGGAGTATACATTCCTAAAGAGGTTATTAAGGATTTCCACTAGAGTGAGGATATTGGGCAATGGTTTGCCGCTTATGAAATAGCTATGGTGTCCCACCGGGTCCCTGAGAAGGATTGGGGAGCGGAGTTGTCGGGACGGTTTGTGAGTGAGGGGAGAGACACCTTGTTGGATCTGCCCCCAGAAAGATGAATGGTTTATGAACACATGAAAGAAGCACTGATGACCCACTATGGGTTGACCCCTGAGATGTATAGACAGAGGTTTAGGTCCTGTAAGAAGTTGGAAGGTACCACATGGGTAGAATATGTGTATTTTTTTTGCAGAGCAATGGAACACTGGGTAAAAGGTAGCAAGGTAGAAACTTTTGAGCAACTGTATGATTTGATTGCATGGGAGCATCTATCTGAAAACTGTTTTCCTGAGCTACGCCAACACCTCATTGATTGCAGGCTCACTAAACTTAGGAAGCTTGCTGAGGAGGCGGACCGCTGGGTCAGCACCAGGGTCCACAAGGGTCCAATGTGAGACTACGTGTCAAGTTACCACACTTCTCTTACCTTTGTTAGAAGCGCAGTTAGAGTTTCGCGGAGACACAATGACCAACTTCCCTGAAACTATGTTAGAACTGGTGGATTGATTTTTATTCTCACCAAGTTATAAATAGATTTGGGGAGGAGGGCCGGATACTGGACGTTATTGTAGTGGACTCTTACTGTCGACCTGCGAAGCAACAAGGAATAAAACTAAATAACTGTCCTTTGCTCTTTTATTTGCACACTACACTTTTCTTTCTTAACTTCTAATTACTCTAGTCTTAGGCCTACCTGCGATCAGGAAGTGTGTATCCTACGTCCAAGTATGTCTTGTGTAGAAACTGGTCAGCTGAATAGGTGAGTGGCTGGTTAATTTCTTAACTTCTTCATTGGGAAGTTTCAGGTAGTTCCTGAAGAAGAGAGAACATGACACCATTGAGTTTACAATATCTGATACACTTTTCTCTAAAACACGGCTAAGCTGGATATCGTGTGTGAAAAGATCTCACTAATCTGGGAGCATTTTTTAGATGGTCCAAAGGCTCCCACGAACGTCCTTCAGGACCATAACCTTTCCAGTCTACTAAGTAGAAAAGTTTGCCACAAATCCTTTTGGCATCCAAAATCCATTTAACTTCAAATTCTGGCACGCCTCCTATCAAAATGGGAGGGGGAGCTTTTACCATACGGATTTTTGGAGGACACGGTTTGAGTAAAGAAACATGAAAGACTGGATGACAGCGATAACGTTGAGGGAGTGTTAGTTTAACACTTACAGGATTCATAATCTTTTCCACATTAAAAGGGCCTATAAATTTAGGATAACATTTCTTGTTTCCTTTTATTCGTAAATTTCGTGTTGCTAACCATACTCTATTGCCTTCTTGATAAGAAGGGGGAACAGAGCGTTGTTTGTCAGCAGATAATTTTTGATTTTCTTTTGCTTTAGCCAATTGAAATTTAGCATCTTGATGAATAGAGTCTAAATTTTTAATGAGTTCATGAATAGAGGGAACTTCCTTTGACGTAACGAATTGGTCAGGAATATTTTTGGGATGATAACCCAACAGACATATTGATAGAAGAATGATCTCCATTGTTGTAAGCAAATTCCAATGCCCATAAAACATCTGACCATTCTTCTTGATGATCTCTTAGAACGCATCACAAAAAATGTTCTATAGTTTGATTAGTGTGTTCTGTTAATCCATCTGTCTGTGGATGATAACTTGAGGATAAACGTATGTCCATATGTAAAGCCTTACCTAATTCTTTCCACACATGTGAGATAAATTGAGGGCCTCTGTCGGAAATGACCACTGAGGGAATCCCATGTAAACGGATAACATTTTTCGCTAATTGTTCTGCTAATTCCAAAGCAGTTGGTACCTTTTTTAAAGGAATAAAATGAGCCATACCAGTGAACTGATCCACTATGGTCCAAATAGTTGTGAACCCTTGTTTCGTAGGTGGAAGCTCAACTATGAAATCAAGAGAGATTGTATGCCAAGGTTGCGGGGGAATTGGTAACGGCTGTAACAAACCAGTGGGAGCTTGATGTACCCCCTTATTCTGAACACATATACCACATGAATCTACATATGCTTTGATATCATTAAATATAGATGGCCACCAAAAAGTTCTCTTGATGGAGTGGTAAGTTTTTGTAATACCAGGATGAGCTGACAAAATAGTATCATGATGTAACTTTATAACTGATTGTTGGAGTGAAACTGTAGGTACCACAACTTGTTCGTTCATAAATAACAATTTTTTTCTCCACTGTACAGATGGATACATTTTCTCCCAATCATCTTTAGATTTATTTTTAAGGGTTTCTACAATGTCATGAATGATATCTACAGACATAAGTCCAGCTTGAAAACATGATTTAGGCAATATAGGCTGAACATCATCAGTATTTGTATTATTAGTCTCTTTCTCACCAATACGAGATAATGCGTCTGCCTTGCGATTATCTTTGCCTGGTGGAAAAGTGATTACAAAATTGTAGTCATTAAAAAATAATGTCCAACGTAGTTGTCTAGCTGATAAAGCTCTAACAGAGTTCAAAGATTGTAAATTTCTGTGATCGGTATATATTGTGATTGGATGGCGAGCCCCCAACAAATAATGGCGCCATTCTTCAAAAACTGTTTTGATCGCTAATAACTCTTTATCTGCTATGGCATAATTTTGCTCGGCATTGGAAAACTTTCATGAATAGAAAGCAATTGGGTGCATTTGTCCTGTATTTTTGTTCCTTTGAGATAAAATTCCTCCCAAAGCAAATTGTGAGGCATCGGCTTCTACAATGAAGGGACTGGAAGGATCTGGATGTCCCAAAATTGGTGCATAACCCTTTTAATTCTCTAAAGGCTTTTTCTGCTGCTTCATTCCATTTGAATTTTAGTCCTTTTCTAAGGAGTTTTGTTATCGGGGTGATAATTTGCGAAAAATTCTGAATGAAGCGCCTGTAAAAATTTGCAAAGCCTAAAAAACTCTGAATTAGTTTCACAGACATGGGACTAGGCCAAGAACATACTGCTTCTACCTTTTTAGGGTCCATTTCGATTCCAGATGGACTAATCACATAGCCCAAAAATTCTACTTTAGTAACATGAAACATGCTTTTTTCTAGTTTCACAAATAAAGAGTTTTGTAGCAATTTTTGGATAATGTCGCGTGCTTGTTTTACATGCTCAGATTCGTTTGTGGAAAAGATAAGAATGTTGTCTATGTAGACACACAACAAACATCAATACATTTGTGTACACCTCATTTATAAAAAACTGGAATGCAGCAGGAGCATTGCAAAGTCCGAAGGGCATGACTTGATACTCAAAAAGACCAAATTTTGTGCAGAATGTGGTCTTCCATTCATCGCCCTCTCGAACTCTTACCAAATGGTATGCTCCGCGCAAATCCAATTTAGTATAAATGGTTGCTTGTTTTACTTGATCTAATAGAGTTGGAATCAATGGTAGAGCGTACCGATTCTTTACAGTGACATTGTTCAAGGCTCTGTAGTCAATGCACGTGCGTAAATCTCCCTCCTTCTTAGGTATGAAAAATAAAGGAGAAGAGACAGGAGATTTTGAATGCCTAATGAATCCATTTGCCAAATATTCATCTAGATATGTTCGTAGATATTCATTTTCTTTTTCTGTTACATGGGAGTGTAGCACCTGGTACCAAATCTATTTGACAATCAAAATCTTGATGTGGAGGCAAGGTGTTCGCCTTTATTTTATCAAAAACATCAAGTAAATCATTATATTCACTAGGAACTCCTTCAAGAAGTAATACACTTCGTGTTTCTTTAGGAAAGTCATAACCTTGAATGGTGTCACTGTCAGTAGGTGAATGAAAACAGTTAGTGTGACAATAAAATGAATAAATAAATGAATAAAAGGTAACTGTTTTCTTAACCCAATCTATCCCTGGATTATGACAAATCAGCCAAGGAATTCCCAAAATAAGCCTAAATTGTGGAGCGTCGATAATATCAAAGGTGATGAGCTCACTATGAGATGGGGAACTTAACATTCTTAATACTTCAGTATGATTCTGAATGGGCCCAGACGTAAGTTCTTTACCATCAACAGCTCAAACGATTTCAGGTCGGATTTTTGTTACAGTTGTTAAGCCTAAAGTTTTCATAAAATGCGTATCAATAAAGTTCCCAGTGGCCCCCGAGTCAATTAGAGCGTCCACAATCCAGGAACGTGCAGAATTATCTGTAGCAGTGAGTCTTACTTGAATACAAAGATGTCTGAATGACTCTGTAAGATCTGTGGAGGCCAAAGTAAAATCCCCACTCGACAAACTGACCTCATTCTTTGTCGAGCGAATCAGTTTTCCGGATTTTCCTGAACAATAGTTATCTCTGAAGTCTTGACCTTGTTTTTATTGGGACGAGTCGGACACTCTTTTACAAAATGTCCCAACTTGCCACAATAAAGACATTGGTTTAGTTTACGTCTTTTTAGGTCTCGCCTGACCCAGCGCATGCGCTGGTCTGGCGAGACTTATTGAGAGGGCTCCAAAAAGTGCTACCAGGCTAGCCTGGAGCTACAGTGCATGTGCGCGGGCGCCCGCGCCGTGCTTTACCGCAATTACATTCACTTTTGTGTTTGTTGATGTTTGATCGTGATCGCGATCACTTTTACTTTCGTTGTATAGCCAATAGGTCTCGCTTTTGGGACCTTTTATGTATTTAGTTATGCAACTGTTGCATGGCTAAACACTTATAAGGTCCCAAAGGCGAGACCTATTGGCTATGCCAATGCTTGTTTCCTTTTCTTCTTTGGAAAGTGGGCTACGAATCGTACCTATTTGCATGGGTTCTTCCTGATCGGTTTTAATACTCTGTGCCTTTGCTGATGATATCCTTTCCTTATTTATAAATAACTTATGATCAGTCTTTCCACGTTCTCCCTTTCTTCCCTGTAATCTATGATTTAGTTTTACTACTAAATCAATGAATTCGCTACAATCATCTGGTGGATCTAAAATTTGTGCTATCATGTCTTTTAATTCGTCTCTTAACCCTCGATAAAAGAGGGAAATTCTTTTTTCTTGAGACCAGTTGGTTTCCAATATGAGACGATCAAAAAGGGAAATGTAATGGATCAAATCTGTAGATTCTTGTTTTAAATTTAAAAGTTCATTGTCTGCAGTTTGTACGAAAACATGTTTAGCAAACAATTTTTTCATGGTTTGTTTAAACCGTCTGAAATCGTATAATAGTGGGTCATCACTATCAACTAGAGGGACTGACCATAAAGCAGCATCACCTCCCAAATAAGAGATAATAATGGCAACCTTGGACGAATCATCAGGAAAGGCCGTAGGTTTAGCAATAAAATGCAGATGGCATTGATTCATAACAATTGTGAATTTATTACAATCACCATAAAAACGTTCTGGTTGTGCTAAAGGTACTGCCACTGGGGTGATAACCTGAATTTGAGGGGAAGCATTAGGAGCTGTTGTAGAAGCTGTTGTTTGAAAACTAGATGGTTTTAAAATAGGTTTCTGAATAGCACCCTGTAGGATTGTCATGTCCCAACGCAATGCTGCATTTTTACTCTTTAAATCACGTAACATTGCAGCTATGTCTTGTAAACTAACATCTTGAGTTGGATTCATTGTGTCCGGGCAAAACTATTACCATGGGCTTGGCCTTCTGTCGAGTTACCACACTTCTTTTACCTGTGTTAGAAGCGCAGTTAGAGTTTAGCGGAGACACAATGACCAACTTCCCTGAAACTATGTTAGAACTGGTGGATTGATTTTTATTCTCACCAAGTAATAAATCGATTTGAGGAGGAGGGCCAGATACTGGACGTTATTGTAGTGGACTCTTGCTATCGACCTGCGAAGCAACAAGGAATAAAACTAAATAACTGTCCTTTGCTCTTTTATTTGCACGCTACACTTTTCTTTCTTAACTTCTAATTATTCTAGTCTTAGGCCTACCTGCGATCAGGAAGTGTGTATCCTACGTCCAAGTATGTCTTGTGTAGAAACTGGTCAGCTGAATAGGTGAGCGGCTGGTTAATTTCTTAACTTCTTCATTGGGAAGTTTCAGGTAGTTCTTGAAGAAGAGAGAACATGACACCAATGAGTTTACAATGTCTGATACAATTTTCTCTAAAACAACTCCTAAACACCTCTTTTCCTACTCACTTGTATGATGCAGTAGATATTCGGATACCCCGCACCTATTCAAATAAGGGTAGATAAACAACAAGCCTTTCCATGCATTGCATTACAACTTTTCATTCTAAATTTTAGTTCTATGAAAGTAAACAGTCTTTTGCATGAAAGTCAGCATATAAAAAAAACATTGTCCAACTTGTGCTTATTTTCTTCTTGAAGCTACTTAGAATAACTAGATTCAAATGTTCCAAAAATTAGTTAAAGTCTTTCTTGCGTAGGGCGCCTGACTTTTCTGTACTTAGCTTTCTTTATTCTTGCATTCCAGGTTCTGACATCGTCACGGAGAAGAAGATCACCAGGAAGCTGAGTCCGGAAAGAAGAAATTCAGCGTGCTGTCCCAGGTAAGTTTTCATAGACAGAATGCAGCGCGAACCTCTTCTCAACAACAGAACGGAAGGCCAAGCGCCTTCCAGAACTTGGGTGTGGTCTCAAGCTGCAAATGCCGGGACTCAAGCTGCAAATGCCAACAATGCTGCATAGCTGGTGCGCGATGCACACGCGTCTTCCCTGGTCCCGATCCCGGCAGCGAGTATAGTTCTGCCGGGACCGAAGCCGCAAGCATTTTCCATGTTGCACCACCAGCGTTGTACTCAATAGCAGGAAAGCTCCTTTGGTCATAAGTTGAATAGTTCAAAGTTCGTAATCCAAAAGTTCGGAATCAAATACACTCCTTTACAAACAGAACACAAAGTACATTATAAACATACTGCAATACACACTACATAAAATGGAGTGCTGGAGCACGGGATAGGGGTGGGCTTTTCTTACTCACATGGAGCAGGGTGACATGCTTCAATCATGACACTACGCCAGAGGTAGGCAGGGTCCCCAGCAGAGAAGTGAGGGGGACAGGGGTCAACCAAGGGAGTTCCACCGAGGGCCCCAAAGTAATAACCAAGGGATCCAAGCAGTGGTGTCCCAGCCTCCCCAAGAAAGGAAGCCAATGCCCCCGACAGGTAGGCCTGTTTCCACGGTGCCCCCTACGTGTTATCATTGTGGCCAAGTGGGCCACCGGTCCTTTGATCCCCAGTGTCCTCAGAGGGCTACTGCCTCACCCTCCTGTGCGCCACCCCGCCAGATGGCTAGTGTAGCTTTGGAAGGAGAGGAGATGGATGCCAAAGAGGGATGGGACCCTGTACAGTTAACCCTTGTCTCCCTAGGAGACTGTGAGATGGTCCCTAAACCTGCACTGCCTGACAACACTAAGAAATACAGGCAGTGGGTGACCATCAATGGCCATAAAGTGGAGGCTCTCAGAGACACAGGAGCCAGTATAACTGCTGTCAGCTCCCGGTTGGTGTCCCAGGAGCAGATCATTCCCGATGAATTCTGCCCAGTAGTGTCAGCCGACAACTCAGAGAGCCAATGTGAGGTGGCTCAGGTTCCATTCGAGTTGGGGGGGGTCTCAGGAACTCTTCAGGTTGCTGTGAAGCCCACCATGCCTGTAGACTGTCTGTTGGGCAACGATTTGGAGAACTCCCCGTGGGCTATGGTGGAAAGGAGTTCTCACTTTGAAATGCTGGGTCTGCCTGAATGGGCATGTGCCACCACTCGGTCCATGGCAGCCAAAGAAGGTGTTGATAAAAGACTGGAGCCTGAAAGTATGGCCCAGATCCCTGCCTTAGAGAGAAGGAGCAGGGGGCACGTAAAACCAATCCCCCTAGTTCCCATGGCCCAGGGAGGGGCAGCCCTTCACGGGATGCCCTGGAGCCTATCGGGGAGCAAAGCACCGACATGGGGGACCTGCCTGAGCTGACCAATTGGCAGCAAGAGGGGGGCCCACTAGGGAGGACTTTTGTGAGCAGCAGAATGTTTGCCCTTCTCTTGAGGGTATGCGGCATCAGGCTGCCGCCCAGGCAGCAGGTGACATGTTTGGTTCACATCTGATCTATTGGGAGAACAGTCTCCTGTATAGTGAGCCTAAGGCTGCGAAGCCGGGGTCGGCCCGTGTGCTGGTGGTACCCGAGTGCTTCAGAGCCTTCCTACTGAGGTTGGCTCATGACATTCCGTGGCAGGACATCTGGGGCAGACCAAGATCTTTGAGAGGCTGGTCACCCACTTCTATTGGCCCAAGATGCGCAAAAGTACAGATACTTATTGTAGGACCTGTGAGACTTGCCAGGCAAGTGGGAAGAATGGGGGGAAGATCAAGGCCCCACTCCAGCCCTTCCCCGCTGTGAGTACCCCATTTGAGCGAGTGGGAATTGACATTGTGGGGCCTTTGGACCCCAAGACAGCCATGGGCAACAGGTACATCCTGGTCTTGGTGGACCATGCCACCAAGTACCCTGAAGCCATCCCGCTCAGGACAGTGACAGCCCCCGTGGTGGGACATGCACTGATGGGGATCTTCTCCCGTGTGGGGTTCCCCAGAGAGGTGGTGTCTGACAGGGGTACCAACTTCATCTCCCAGTACATGAAGTCTCTGTGGGAGGAGTGTGGGGTAACTTATAAGTTCACCACTCCTTACCACCCCCAAGGAAATGGTCTGGTTGAAAGGTTCAACCAGACCTTGAAAGGTATGATTATGGGCCTAGAGGAGCCCCTGAGGCGTAAGTGGGACATCCTCTTGCCATGCCTGTTGTTCGCCTAACGTGAGGTGCCCCAGAAGTCCTTAGCGTTCAGCCCCTTTGAACTACTCTACGGTCACCCGGTCAGAGGGCCTCTGAGTCTGGTCAGGGAAGGCTGGGAGCAATCTCCCAGGAAACCTCCCCAAGACGTATTTAGCTACATATTGGCCTTCAGGAACCAGACTCGGCGTTTCAGAAAGATTGCTGAGGCAAATCTGGAAGCCAGCCAGGAGGAGATGAAACGTTGGCAAAACCAGAATACCACTCTGGTCGAGTTTCAACCTGGCCAGAAGGTTTGGGTACTGGCCCCAGTGGAGCCCTGCGCGCTCCAAGATAAGTGGACTGGTCCATTTGAGGTGGTGGAGCGCAAAAGACAAGTTACCTACTTGTTGGACTTTCAGTCGCCCAGGCACCCCCTGCGGGTCCTGAATGTGAACCGCCTGAAGCCCCACTTTGCGAGGTCTGAAGTGGGCATGTTGCTTGCCACAGATGCTGGAATGGAGGAGGAGAGTGAGCCTCTTCCTGTGCGCAGAAGAGAAGGATGGGTCAGTGGAGGGTGTGGTCCTCTCCACCACACTGACCCCTGAGCAGCAGAGAGATTGTCACCAGCTGTTGGGACAATTCTCAGATTTGTTTTCCCTAGTGCCTGGTGTCACTGACTGGTGCGTCCATGAGGTAGACACCAAGGACAGCCCCCCGTTAAGCATAAGGCTTACCGGGTGTCTGACAGGGTCAGGGCCTGCATTAAGGAGGAGGTCTCCAAAATGTTTGCCCTAGGGGTGATTGAGTCCTCTAGCAGCCCTTGGTCCAGCCCAGTGGTCTTGATACCAAAGGCTGCCGTGCCTGGTGAGGCCCCTGAACTAAGGTTCTGTGTGGACTACCGAGGTCTTAATTCGGTCACAAGGACCGACGCGCACCCCATCCCCAGAGCAGATGAGCTTATTGATCGGTTAGGGGCTGCCCGGTACCTCAGCATGTTTGATCTAACGTCTGGGTACTGGCAGATTGCCCAGACTGATGGGGAAAAGGAGAGGTCAGCATTCTCCACACCCGATGGGCACTACCAGTTCTGTGTGATGCCCTTTGGGATGAAGAATGCCCATGCCACCTTTCAGAGGTTGGTCAACCAGGTGTTGGCAGGACTGGAGGATTTCAGTGCCGCCTACCTGGACGACCTTCAGTTCCTCCTGGGAGGATCACTTGCGCCAACTCTGGGAAGTTTTGGTGGCGCTGCGCAGAGCAGGCTTCACAATCAAGGCCAGTAAGTGCCAGATTGGGCAGGGTTCTGTGGTGTACCTAAGACACCAAGTGGGGAGTGGCCAGGTGGCACCCCTGCAGCCCAAGATTGAGACCATCCTGACTTGGGAGCCCCCAAGGACCCAGGCAGATGTGAGGGCCTTCTTAGGACTCACGGGGTACTACAGGAGGTTTGTCAAGGGGTATGGCAACATTGTTGCACCCTTGACTGAGCTGACTTCCAAGAAGCAGCCAAAAATTGTGAACTGGACTGACACCTGCCAAAAAGCTTTTGATGCCCTCAAGACTGCCATGTGTACAGCGCCCGTACTCCAGGCCCTCAACTTTGCTAAAGAATTTATTGTCCAGACAGATGCTTCAGAGCATGGGGTGGGAGCTGTTCTGTCACAGATCAATGAGGAGGGACTAGACCAACCTGTAGCCTTCATCAGTAGGAGGCTACTGCCACGGGAACAGAGGTGGAGTGCAATTGAGCGGGAAGCATTTGCTGTGGTCTGGGCGTTGAAGAAGCTGAGACCATACCTGTTTGGGACTCACTTCCGGGTTCAGACAGACCACAGGCCCCTCAGATGGTTGATGCAAATGAGGGGTGAGAATCCCAAGTTGTTGAGGTGGTCCATTTCCCTACAGGGGATGGACTTTACGGTGGAACACCTCCCTGGAACAGAGCACGCCAATGCTGACGATCTGTCCAGGTTTTTCCGCCTTAGTGATGAGAACTTCCCAGGGGATGGGTAGTTCTCCCCACATTTCAGCTGGGGGGGACACGTGTTAGACCTGGCACCATTGGCGTGAGTCTCCCTTCCATTTTTTTCGCTGTGCCTCCTCTGTTTTTCTGGTGATAGATGCTCTTGGCGCTGCGCCACTGCCATTCAGTGCCGCAGCGCGGATGCTCCCTGTATAAAGATGACATATGAATTGGTGTATCCCTGATTGGCTTATTTGGTCTACCTATTAGTCCCTAGTAATATGGCCTGTGTGTGTCCAGGGCTGGTAAACCAAATGCTGCTGGTGGGCCTGCAGCACTGATTTGCGCCACCCATGAAGCAGCTTGTAAAGTGTGTCTCAGACCTGCCACTGCAGTGTCTGTGTGCAGTCTAGAACTGCCATCTTGGCTGTGAAGTGCACCCACTTCCCAGCCCCTGAACCATCCCTTGGCATCATGTAAGCCACCCCTATGGTAGGGTGCATTGTATGTGTAAGGTAGGACATGCTCTGATGTGTGTAGCATGTCCTGGTAGTGAATTACACCCAATTTCGTTTTTCACTACTGTAAGGCTACCTGTTCTCCATAGGCCAGAATGGGAGGTTTGGCTATTACATTCTATAGTCCTAACTGACCCATAGAACATGGAAGAAAAAAGAATTTAGCATGCCTGAGCTCAGAATATTAAAATACATCTTTTAGTGAAGCTTATTTTTATATTTTGTGTTTGAAATTACCACTTTTAGAAAGTAGGTATTTTCTTGCCTAAGCCTTCCAGTGTGCTCTGCTGTCATGTGTATTGGCTGTCTGGTATTGGAGGGACAGGGCAGGCTGAGTCATACCTGGGTTGAATAGAGAGATCTGCCCTGGAGTGAGGGGAGGGGTAGCTCCTGCACTTGAATAGGGCTGTGCCTGGCAAGGTGAATGCTGGCTCCACCTCCCACTGTGCGTCTGAGGGCAGACCCCTCTTTCTGAAAGGAATGATGCAGCCTGGTAAACAACGTTCTCCAGGGCTGGGCAGAACTGGTTCTGGCTGGGTTCAGTGACTTGTAGCTTCTGAGAACAAAGACTTTTGGGGTATAAATATCTGTGCTGAAACCCCTACAATTTGTATTGCCCCTGGATCTCAAGACCAACCTCTGTCCATGGAACTGAAGGAAGCTGCAGGAGAGGACTGTCCTGGTGTTGTGTGCTGTTCCCTGGATTGACCTGCAGTATTTTTCATTGGATTGGAAATAGGAAGGAAAAGGAGCTGTAAGAGAACTTTTTAATCTTGAACCCGCAATCACCCAAGGGCTAGAGAGAGAACTAGCCTCCTGACTGAAGTCTCAGGACCAGTAGACTTCATTTCCTCGCTAAGGCCTGTTAGCGAGCCGTCGCAGCTGAGGAGTGCCAAGAAAATCATTGCACTGCTGCTGCCGAGGGCTCGCTGGCCTGACCATCACCCGCATGTTTGTGGGCCTAAAAATTATCGCTACAGCCGCGGAGCATCAGGAAAATCGTCGCATCGCTGCCACTGAGGGCTCGCTGGCCTGATCATCGCCCCACCCGGTTGCGGACCCCAAGATTGTCGCTAACACCCGTTAGCAAGCGGCCGTGACCAAAAGCGTGACGAAAAACATCGCTAACCCGCCGTAGGGGCATTTTTGTGGATTATTGTCAACAACACCCCAGAACTGTGAGTAAACACACTGAGACCATTGCCCTGAACTGAACTTTGCATTCCCCATTTGAACTATTTTTGCAGCATCCAGAGAGAATTCTTTTTATACAGTATTGTGGCTTTCTCGTTATTTGGTCTTGTGATAAGCCTATATATAAAGATAACTATTTTTAATAACTACCTGTGTTGTGTCCCTTTGTAGTGTTCCTCACTGTATTACTGTGTATGGTCATAGACGCTTAACACACTGCCTCTGAGATAAGCCTAACTGCTCGTGATACGTTACCACAGGGTGGAGCAGGGGTTGTCAAAGGGGTGCAGCCCTTCACTCTGACTTAGAAAGAAGGGTCCCTGCTTGGACAGTGGTCATCCACTGCCAACCAGAGACCCCCATTTCTAACAGATAGTATTCCCAGAATCAAATCCAGTAACTAAAACGTTTCACTTCTACAAAGAAGATGAATCACCTGTGGAATATATTCCTTTCGAGGATATTGAAATTCCACTCACATACCAGGAGCATTATCTCTGGTTTAGAGGCGCCCTAAAACATTACAATCACATTACCAGGCTCGGTCCAATAGTTAGACCAGGAGCAACATGGCCGATTTTAGCCGGCTACACACCTCATCCAGACATTAAAGCAATGTCAGACGCAGAATTACTTAATCAGATACAAAGTCTAATAGAATTACACAGTTAAACTGCAACTGTCTGAAAGTCCTGAAAAGGCCTTTACTAAAAACAATCCTACCTCTTCTAAAAAGAAGTGGGAAAATAACAAACAACATTCAAAAGAGAAAGATTCTCTATCCCGACGTAGTTCTCCTCGAAAGGAGCCCTCTGAAAGGAGGTATAACCTCAGGAATAGGGATAATTTGAGAAAGCCTGACAGGTATCAAGATACTGATACATGTTCCTTTCGTACCTTTCAGATATCGTCACAGACATCCGAAAGAAGAGGACGGTCAGATCAAAAAGAAGAACGCGTGAAGTCCAAACACGATCAACACGTTCAGAAAAACAAACCAAAACCTCAATTCTCCATGAAGAAAGTAGCAGGTCTGAAGATCAGACATGCAGAGGATTCTGAGAACACAACTCAAGAACGCAGAATGGGCTCAGACAATGTTGGACAGCGCAGCAGAAGTAACAATAGCTCACCAGAACCTGAAGGGACTTCTGGAGACAGTGGACTTGAATGAGGACATTCAAGTTGAAACTGTAGATACCAGGGTTAGCTCTCCACATAGGTTATATGAAATAACACTCCGGATGGAGGGTGACATACCAAGAAAAGTGAAAGCACTCTTTTGGGAGCATCTTTCAAGGGGTTATGATATACTTCTGGCAGAACGGGACTGGCCACCAGAATTTGTCAGAGAGTGCCCACATGGCGAAGACATCATTATGCAAGCCTTCTCTAACCATGTTCCAGTACATTTAAAATATACTTATGCCAGGAAATGGGCAGTGGCCCAAGCCCCAGCATTATACAAAAATCAAGTAGGATGGGATGAGGACTCACCTCACCATAAGATCCAGTTAAAAAATTAACCAACTGCACAAAGGCAGTATCCAATTAAGCAAGAAGCTAAAAAACAGTTCAGGGAGATCTTAGATCAACTTGAATACCAAGGGGTGATTGAAGCATGCAACGTATCAATGAACAATCCTTTGATTCCTGTTTCCAAACCAGAGAATACATATCGTTTAGTTTTGGATTACAGAGACCTAAACTCTTGTTGTAAAACATTTGCAGTGCAAAATGCACATAGTACAGCATTAATGAATAACATTGTGCGGAAAAAATATAAAACCTCATTAGATATTTCTAACGGTTTCTTTTGTCAAAACATAGCATCTGAAAGTTGGTATTTGACAGCTTTCTCAATAATGGGGACCCAGCGTCAATTCTGTTGTCTCCCTCAGGGATTCAAGAATAGTCCAGGGTTATTCACAGCAAGGGTAACAGAGTTACTACAAATTTATGATGAAGAGGCATTGTCATATGTCGATGATATCTATCTGACAGACGATGACCTGAACAGGCACTTGAACAGGGTGAATACCATTATACTGGGCTTCACCTCTGAGGGTCATAAATTCAATTTAAAAAAATCAAGAATTGCCCATCTCAACATCTTTTTCCTAGGATATGAAATATCAAGTGAAGGCAAAAGCCTGGCAGACAACTTTTTAGAAAAGTGTGCGCTGCTTCAACCTCCAAAAACAATGAAAAACTTACAGTTGATTCTAGGTTTCCTAAATTTTGGAAGAACCTACATTCTAAACTATGCAGAAAGGGTTAAACCTGGGGGGCGTGGCTAGCGACCAAGCAAGATGGCTGCAGCCTAAAGGAGCTCCGAGAACGAGTAAGCCTCCGTCATAAATCCTGACATTTATCCTGACTGCAGACGGCGTAACCGGGGACTGCTTGAGTCGGAAACTTGGCGGAATCGATTGAGGAGTCCTGTGGCCTCCGGCGATGCACGAACCTCGAGTAAATTGTGGAAAGGACCTAGCGGCCTGTTGTCAGCATTGGCGCCGGGACCCCGAGTGAGCCGGCCCCTTCGAGTGACTGACGGGGGTGACGGCGCCTGGCGAGGGAACGCACTGATGGCGGCCGCAACGGTGGCTGAGGGAACATCGACATCCTGATCCCCCGGAGGGCGCTGAACTCCTGATCTGCATGTCTGTGAGAGAGGTGAGTTGTGTGGTGCTGTTTCGGTGGGGGCCCACCAGGGGAGGTAACTGCACTGGAGAGTCGGCGAGAGGAGCCTAGAGCGATACGCCGACCCCGCGCTGAATGCCTGTAGTCACTGGGACCCTTGCGAACTTTTGCAGCCACGCTGATCACCCCCTGCCACAATATAACGGCCATTAATAACACCGACAGCACTGAAAAGTGATTCTAGTGGACACATGTGAAGGCCTTGGCGATCATCAGCTGGGGCCAGAATCTAAAACTCCATGTCGGGGCCTCAGCCGCCTACACAGCTCAGGACAAGGCAGACGCCATGAGGTTGACTCACCTGGTCACCACACGCCCGGGCCCGGTATCGGCCCCCGTCTCTCCCCTCTGCCTCATCAGGTTGGTGTTGCGCGCTGGTCCACAGAACTCGTTTCTAGATTGGGGGCTGGATGGCATTCTACAACACGTGGACATGGTCTACACCACCCCTACAGCCCCCCCACCCGGGGGGGGCAATAAACCCGAAAGGCCATGCGTTGTGCGCTACACTGCGGCAGGCAGCGGTGATTACCACCCCTCCCCTACCCCTCTTCGGGAAACCGGACACTTAACCGAACAGTGTGCCTAGATGGCGGGGCGAGGTCCACGTGGGGGATAGGCTGCAAAGCTCGAAAAATTTGCATACGCTACAGACCAGGGTGAAAAGCAGCAGGCGCCCAGGTGGAGACTCCCGCACAGCAGGCCCCGGACTCAGTTACGCTCACGGACATTTTGGCCGCTCTACAGCAAGTCCAGTCCTCGATTAGCACGATCTCCACAGATATTTCTTTGATCCGCGCTGACTTCTCTAAGCTCTCTGGGAGACTGACCGAAGTAGAACCCACGACGAACGTGCTTGTCACTGATACAACACTGCTGCAGCGCCAGGTGCGCCAGTTGGAATTGGACAATAAGCATATCCTTGCTAAACTTGACAACCTGGGAGGCCGCTCAAGGCGCAACAACGTTGGCATTATTGGCGTGCTGGAAAGTGCAGGCGGGCCGGCCCTGGATCTTTTAGTAGAAGACCTCGTAAAGAATCAGCTACAACCACGTGGACTTTCGAGTTTTTTCTCGGTAGGTAGTAAGGGCGTATCGAGTACCCGGTGGGAGGTCCAAACCTGGGCCCCCCCCCCAGACTGATCCTGGCACACATCTTCAATTTCCGCGACAGCGATGTTATTCTCCAGGTGGCTAGGATCGCCCCACCGATTCGATTGGTTAACCAAGTGATCACGATGTACCCGGACTACATAGCACCGGTAACGAAACAACGAAGAGGCTTTAAGGAGGTCAAAAAGGAACTGAGAGCCAGAGAAACCAGCAAAGATCAGGACCGCCCAGCAACACTGACGCTGGGAGTCGCAGGGATCTGGATCTGCAGAATCAGGTGACAAGGAGTGAGCAACTCTGGACCGCCATTTGAAACTCTCCAAGGTCCCGTAAACATATACTGTCTGAGCCTCAAGGTAGGCGCACTGACTATTCTGCTAGCCTACGACCTACTCCGGTGGAACACATGTGAGGGGGACCGCAGATCTGTGGGCAAGAACTGTGCCTCAGGAAAAGACACAAGCCGTTGCTAAACAACATACATGGGGGCTCCGGGAACTCTTGGACAGACCTTCACCCCCCACGCAAGTACTGGTTATGGGGGTAAAGCACTCTGCTCAGTTGGGGTAGCGGGCAGTTAGGAATCCACCGGGCAGGGAGGCAGGGAGGGATTTTTCTTATTTTTCAGGTTGCTTGCTTCTTATTTGTATTTAGAATGACACTCACATCGACAGACTATGGTTGGCATAACATGCAACTCCAGACTCCAATACAGGTATATATGTAGATGACACAATCAGACCCACTGACAAAAACTCCAGATAGCCCGCTACGCGACCCTGTGGGCCCAGCCCCCCCTCTAACGGTGCTCTCATGGAACGTAAATGAACTGGGAGATAAGATTAAAAGGGGGCTACTCTTTCAATATATCAAGCGCAAAGGTCCAGCTGTGGTCTTCGGCTATCAAAGCCCTAGATAGATGGGGATGTACAATGGCGATCTACTCAGAATTCACCTCAGGCTCCCATAGGGTGGGGATTTTGATAAATAAACGCTTCCCACTCATACTCGCTGACTCTAAAATGGATGACCAAGGGCGCTTTGCAGCACTAACATGCCAATGGGAAGGGAGGCCATATAACTTAGTCGCGGTGTATATACCCCCAGCATTGCACCAAACTGCCCTCCCCGCTCTCAGTACATTCCTATTATCCTTACAGGCAGGAGACACTATCATGGGGTGAGATTTCAGTGCGGTGATGGATGGATCTCTTGACAAACAACCTCCCAGGGACCCCCGAAGCGTCCAAGTCAAGTTAACAGACTTTGTTGACGCCATGGGCTTACTGACTAGTGGAGAACGATCCACCCAGTAGAAAGGCAATACACATATCACTTGGGTGTCCATAACAGCCTCTCCAGAATTGATTACATGTTCATGTATTCTGCGGGACTGGATCAAATAGCGGACATCCAACACCTACCCCGCGGAATATCAGACCATTCGCTACTATACATGGCACTCACCTCTTATAATGTCGTGCGTCGGAGAATAATCCCCATACACCCAGGATATCTCCAAAACCATACAATAAGCAAGAAACTATGCACAATCACAAAACACTATTTCACAAATGTGCATTCCGTGTCCTCCCTAGTAACACTCTTGGAAGCATATAAGACAGTGCTGCGTGGACAGGCGATTTCATTGATAACTGGGCAAAAAAAATCACAGAAACAACAAATGGAAAGCCTTGAACAGGGGGTGGCAGACGCCGAGGCACACCATGCACTAGACCCAACTGCCGATACCTCGCATGCGCTAAACATGGCGCAGCAGGAATACAAAGCTTATGCGTGGGAAGCCACGAAAGCTAAACTCGCGGCTACAAAGCACACTATTTATGAAGCAGGTGATAAAGCAGGCAAGCTCCTTGCCTGGCTAGCCCAAAAAGACTGTGCCAGTAGGTGGATAGCTCAGCTCCGTCTGCAGACCGGAGTGATGACAGAGAACCCGCAGCAAATAGTGGACTCCCTCGCCTCTTATTATAAGGAGATATATACGCCAACAGCCACTAACACACTAGAAGACAAAATTGCCTTACAAAGGGTTATTCGCATCCCCTCATTGCCAGATGAGGCTGTCTTGGTGCTCGAGGCTGAGGTGACCGGGGACGAATTAGCCGCTGCTATTGCGGCACTCCAGTCTGGGTAAGCATTGGGTCCGAATGGTATACCGGTGGAACTCTATAAAAAAATGGTAACACACCTCACGCCCCACCTGCTCAATATGTACAAGGCCAGCCTAGATATGGGAGAGCTCCCCGTGGACCAGCGGACAGTGACCATAGTCGCGATTCACAAGGCAGGAAAACCGCCGCAAGAATGTGCTTCCTACAGACCAATTTCCCTCATAAATGCCGAGGCAAAAATTCTGGCCAAAACTCTGGCGCAGCGCCTCCAGCCACACCTTGTCACATTCATACATCCTGATCAATCGGGCTTCATGCCCCACCGCAACACGGCCCTGAATCTTTGCAGGCTCCAGGAGGTCATAGCTCACAGTCCCACAATTGCTGAGGATGCAGTCATCTTACAATATATGTCGTCTCCTGCCCGATCACTAAATTGCCACCTAGACATCTGCGTGGCCTATGGCAGAGCCTCGGGCTACACCATTAATTGGTCAAAATCGTTGCTGCACATTCTTCATGCCCCCCCCCCCCCGAAACTACCGCGAAACTGTGAGATACAGATAGCGGAACGAGGTTTTAAATACCTCATCATTTACATCACCCCCCAGGTGGTACACTTCGTAGAAGAAAATCTCATGAAACCATTGGCCCGCTTCCGCCGCGATGTGAAACACTGGCGCTCTCTCCCTCTAACATTACTGGGCAGAGCAGCACTTTTCAAAATGATAGCATTGCCCAGATTTGTGTATGTCCTACAAAATACCCCTTTTCACATTTACACCTCCCTTTTTTGCTCAGATAAATGCTGAGGTAGCCAAACTCCTCTGGGACATCGCTATGACAAAACTAGTCAAGGGGTGGTATGATGGCGGAATTGCTCTCCCACACATACAGACCTATTATTGGGCATCAAACTCACTGCAATGAACCAGTAGTTACACACGCCTCAGGAGGAACCTGCATTCCGTATGGATAGACATCTCCTGGGAGCAGAAGGGATAATGGGAGAGTTGTACAATACTACAAAGAAATTACACTGCACGGGCACCACGGCCCACACATTACAAATCTGGCATGAGGCACAGAGGGCGATGCGGTGGGAAGGAAAGCTCACACAGACAACACCGCGGTGGGAGATTGAGAAACACTAGGGGTTTCCGACAGTGGGATCTCATTGGAATCTCCAAGGTGGGGTACCTGTGGCAGAAGGGGAGGGTTGTACCATTCACACAGTTACAAGACACATATAAGCTGGCGCAAACGGGAACATATAGATATGCCCAAGTAACTAATGCCTTGCGAACAGTGATCCCCACAGGAACATAGTTACCCAAGTCCTCCCCATTAGAGGACAGGATACTCACGGACCACCTCCCAACAAAAGCCATCTCATTAACTTATCGCAAAATAATAAACAACCAGAGAGATCCCACAGTAGTCCTGAAAAGGAAATGGGAGACAGAGCTGGGTGACCTAGATGAGGAGGACTGGCAGTCGGCCCTGATGTCCCCGAGGGAGGTGGCAATTCCCTTTACCCTCAGATTACTCCAACTAAAAATCCTACACCGCATTTATTACACAAGGACCCTGCTAAGCAAGATAGGTAAGACGAACACTCCGCTTTGCCTCTGACAATGCGGTGCTGAGGGGACTTTTTGGCACACACTCTGGGACTGTCCGCGGGTTGCTTCTTATTGGACCTCTGTTTTACACACCATGTCCCAAGTCACTAACGTGGTTATCCCGCTTGCTCCAAAATGCTGCCTTCTAAACATCTGGGAGCCTACAGACTTGAATCACTCAGACCAGGACTGGGTAACACTAAGGATGACATTAGCTAAACGCAACATAGCACAGCTGTGGGGTTCAGATCAGTCCCCGACGCCTCAGCAGTGGTGTCGGGAAATGGACTACACAATGGTAGCAGAGAAAGCTGTCTACATCCATAGAGGCTGGCCTAAGAAATGGACACGAAATTGGGGCAAGTGGAATCATTATCGGGGCAACATTTTGAGCCTCCTCCACCGGAGCTGGTATCGGACAATAGCGACTAATCCACACAGATGGAAGAAACCACACCTGCCGCACTGCACCACACCCATGGGGTACGGAGGGGTTGACAAAATCTGGGTTCCAGAAAGTGTAACTATGCCATGTCTGAACGTACCTGGATTATTACTAATGTATGCCACTGAATATATTTTATTGAATTGTAAAGCTGTCAATATTTATAAAAAATGTCCCCCCCAAAAAACAAAAAAAAAAAAGAAATGGTTAAACCTCTCTACCAATTAATCAAACCTGATTTTAAAATAACACATTGTACACAGCAACACACAGATAAACTGCGTTCACTTCATGCTGACATGTTAACCACGAAACATTTACAAACATGCGTAAACGGACGCAACTTAGTGATCCAAATCATTCCGGGTCAATGCGGATTCACCTACTTAACTTTTAACAAAGGTGAAAAAGTACCAATTGCATACAAATCACATTTGTATACGCAAGCAGAAATGAAATTTTCATCTACAGAAAAAATTCTGACAGTAGTTCAAACCACTGTAGCAAAAGTGAGAGCCCTAGCACAGGGGAAACGCATTATGACCGTAACCCCTGTACCAGCCTTAGAGGCAGCTACAAAAGCGAGTATTCCGAATGCAAAAGCTTTACATCCAAGATGGATACAGTGGGTTAATTCTCTTGCTGCAACTGATGTTGAATATGTTTTTGATCCTTATTTAAAAACACAAGCATTCCTGCAATACGAACATGAAATTCCTCTGCCTACTGAAATTCTCCCTCTAGACCAGTACGAATTTATAATTTATACTGACAAATCTGCACAACCCGCTACGGGGGGGAAGCAAGCTTATAGTGCAGCATGCATGGTTGTTAAGGGTCGTATGCAAGATGGCAAATTTAGACCAATGGTCACAAAAACGCAATCTCTAGGAGATTGTACAGCTCAGCAAGCTGAACTACAAGCATTTACAATGGCACTCATAGTGTGCAATTATTTTTATTGTGTTCAATCATACAATGAATATTTACAGAATTGGCTTCAAAATGTTTTCAAAGATACAAAAGGTGGCACAATCAAGCATAAAACACTTTGGGAACAAGTAGTTCAGTTTTAAACGGACTGCAAAACACTCACGTGATACACACGCTGAGTCATCAACGTGATGGCATTCACGTTGAAGGGAATTCATTGGCTTATAAAGCCGCGAAAGGGGCTGTGCAAATGGCTTCCGTAGCTGCAATCACTCTTTCAAAAACAAATATAGACAGTTAAATAATACTGGCTGTCAATGCTTCAAGCAAAGGCAGCGGTGCAGCGTTACCTAAAAAGTTTCCACTCAAATACTCATATATAATTGATGCAAACAATGTTCAATTTTGCTCAAATCCCTGGAGTGGGGGATAGGGTAATACCAAACATAGAACAAAAAGCAGCTTTGATTTATGAAGCACATCTGGGAGAGGGTCTGACACATCAGGGGATCTCTAAAACAATTTTAAAACTAAAAGAGATGTACTGGTGGCCAGGAATGAATACACTGATACATATCTTCGTCAATAACTGCATAGACTGCAATACAGATCGCAGTACAGAACGCCACCAGACACCTGACTACAACATAGCCAGCCCAGTTCAGACACTATTATTAGACAGCATTAGACTATCTACTTGCAGGCGTCCTCTTGGACAAATGCAATCCCACAAACACTAAATCAAGGTTCCTTTGGATGTGGCCTCAGCACTTGGCTGACGCTCGAACTGTTATAAAAGATTTGCGAGTCTTTATCGGCACATACGCAATTGGCACACTACATTCTGACCAGGGTCCTACGTTTAGCTCTCGAACTTACAAACAAGTCATGGCCACTTTGGGCATAGCATTGCGGTATTCTTCTCCATTCCATCCTGAGGGAAATTCTGTTGTGGAAAGAAATAAACGGGACATAAAGCAGTCTATAACAGATAGGGTATTAGGTTCGGTGATGGGTGGGTCAAACATCTTTATGGGGTCCAACGCTTATTAAACAATTTGCCAAAAAGTTCTCTAGGGGGTGTCACTCCATATGAAGTCCTATTTGGAACTAGAATGTTGATTCCGGACCTTGACATGAAAGGCACAGTGGTGGAAAATAAAAAGTTTGATATCAAAGATTGTTCGGCTGTTTTACAGGACATCAATGAACTAAGATCAAAACAAAGCAACGTGTTCCTGAAGCCAACCACCTCTGGGGAAAATCCAACCATCCCAGCAAGGCCTGTCTGGATCCCAAAGCTTGGTGATCTAGTCAGAGAAAAGATTGTGGATAAGAAGGAATTTGGGCCTTCTTACAGACAACCAGAACCTGTCCTAGCAATCCACGGATCAAGGACAGTACTACCACCGCCCCTTGCTGGTAAAAAGGAGAAAAGATGTGTGTCCATCGACCTGATCAAACCACACTTTGTGGCCGATACTAAGCAGTAGGCCAAGTGGACTCCAAAGGTGTAGCAGGCGCACTCCACTAGCTACAATCCAAGAGGTTCAAACTGGGAGACTCATCACCTTTGAAGATTCTGCAGTGGGAAACAAAGGACTAAGCAACAAAGCTATCGAACTTGTCCTTCTTGAGACCCAAATAACAGTTCGTCCTGATACACATGTCTACAACGAAGTAACAAGTGATCAACTGGTTCCAGCAAATTCAAAGAATCCTGATGCAATTCTAACAATTGACAGAACTGCCTCTGGCTTTTCATTAACTTTGATACATTTTCTGAGGATCCCAGCGAACCTGAAACAACGCCAGCACAAAGATCTTTCAAAGAACAAGCAACAGACTTTTTTCATCTCCTGAAAAGGACTTATCTGGTTTCCCGATGGATTGAACTATGGATTGTTTTGGGAATATTCTTCTTTCTACTTTGCTTAGCTCTGGTAATACCTCTGGGCATGCTGATGAATGGAAGATTTATTCAAATGGACACAGCAAGTAAAAGAGTGAACTTACTTCTCCAGCCACACAAATCATCCCATCGTGAAGCAAGTGACTTGTCAGCAGTGAACATCACAGCCGTTCCTATACCGGATGGTATAGTTTAGGACAGAACTGAATATGACATTTTTGGCCCGTCTGAACATTTGAAGATTCCACACTTATTTAAAATCTCATTAAGTGACATTATTACCTCTAGTACCTTTTCTGATAATTGGGACTTCAAGACTGTTAATAACATGATGTCTGATCTAGAAATGTCTGCAGTATTCACAAATCATGAATATTTAAAGGGTTCATCAGACTATGAACAAATGTATTGTTATAACCATTATGGTCATCATTTCTTGCATAAAACTTCATCACCTAGACATGTATTTATGTATAACCAATGGGAACATTGTCCTACACCTCCAAAGGGTAGCTCAAAAACTTTTGCAATAAAATTTCCACATTTTTCAGGGTTCAACCTATCAAATCCAGAATCGTTATATTTTAAGAATATGAACAAGACAGGACCGAAAAATATGTTAACCAATACATTGCAGTGATAGCACTACACGGGGGGCGGTCGACATACATAATATTTTGCATCACAACAGATCAGATCCAGAATGGAAAAAATGGTTGCTCTGGCCCACAGAGACAAACAACTGTCAGGGTCGATTCCTGAACAAAACACAGGGTTTCACTATCAATAGGCCAGACCCACGCTATGTTCAAAGACAGCATCCAGGGGTAGTAACAACATACAGTGTAGGGAAACTCTGCCTTGATTGGCTACAGAAAGCTACACTGCAGGATGTAAAAACAACACTTATCTTTACTTTAAGAAGGGCGCAGACATTAGGGAATTCTTGCTAGGACCAAGAAAACCACGTCAAAAATGTTTCATATATGCCGGTATCTACGCTGCTTATAATGAAGTATGGAATATTACCCAAGTAGAGATTGCAGAACGAATACGAGAAATTGATCGTATTAATTTAGAGAAATCTCTCTCTGTAGTAGACAATGGGTTAATGACTGTCGTCCAGAATATATTTATTGGACAGCATTGTATCTTCTGCCGTAGACATCATGGAACAAGACTTTTTTCAGAATTCAATCTCACTGATAAACAGATCAAACTGGCACAAAGGGGAGCAGACTATACGGTGCTGAGCATTGAAAAACTGTAAAAATTACCATTCACGGTGGCAGAAAAACCAGCTACTGAGTGGATCATACATGGTAAAATTACTGCGACTGTTACAACTTTCCATTTTCTGTATTGCCTAAAACATATACCAGCAAGCAAATATGAAAGGTTGGGTAAAGAATACATCAAGACATCTTGGGATTTACCTTACACACATAGATGTTGGAGTGGGGGGCGTGAAGTGTTTCTTAGCGGTACAAACTGTGAAAACGCACTAAGCGGTTCTCTCCTTTGTCAGGGTATTAATTTACACGGGCCTACGATGTTTCCAGTACTAACTTATCCTGTCACCTGCAAGGCTCACCAGCTGCATTGATTAATCCAATTTTTGGACTACTTTCGAATTTAACTTACCTCATGTTGAATGATCACAGCTGCTGTGGCATGTTGCCAGGTATCCCATATCTCGTAACGGTTACATTCAGGGTCACTTTCTGTATGCATGTCTTGTTTCCACAAATACAGACAGTCAGGGAGTCGCCTCTATGGCCTTCACTGAACATCTCTTCTATATGAATTGATACTCGAAGCACAATGAAAGCCATTATTTTACAACAAACTGTGCCACTGACCTCAGCCAAAGAAACCTATGATCTACGAGTCACAAGGACTTCTGCCAAGATACATGCTCTTTTGAATACAAACTGCCCTATACATTTCTCAGAAATGCTAGAGCGTATCTTAAACATGTCTGATACGAGCGGTATTGTACATGTATTTAAGACCGTGTGTTCAGGACTGTTAGCACCTTTTCAAGCAGTCCTCGGAATAATTCCCAATTTCATGCACTCTGTGTTTGGTGGACTGCCACTACTTTTTGGACTCATTGCAGGGATCCTATTTTTGCTCCTACTGCTCCAATATGGCAAGCCAAATCTTCAGTGTCACTCCCAGCACCATAGAGACAGCTCTATTGGAAATGAAGTGTTGTGAGCGCATTGTTCAAATTTTAGGCTTACCTCGTCTATGAGAATTAAATACCACATGGTTCCTGTCATTTAGACCAATCTGGCAAGATTGCATCTTACCTGTTCTACGCTGTCTGCTTTGCGGTGAAGAATGCATGCTAGACATCTGTCTAACACTCCCATCAGTCATGCCTACGGATATCGATACTCTGCTGGACCCGGTAATGGCCCATGCTGTGTGTTGTCCCCAGCGGCTACCAATCCTGATGACGGCATTCATTGAGATCTCACAGACGCAAATTGCTACTGCTGAGGTACGAGAGGAAACAACAGGCATGCAGGTAACATCTGATACCAACATTGCTGATGCGACCAATGCTGAAGGCGATGCTTGTCATCTATGTGCGGTTAATCTTCTAAACGAGGTAATCCAACTTTCACCTACAACGGTACACGACTTTTTGTCTACAGGGTTAGAAGATTTCATGTTTTCATCATCCTCATACACTGACTTTTGATTCAGCACACAGTGTACCGGGAAGACTCTGAATTTGGCCTTCATTTTTTCAAAACAAAGACTGAACTTAGACATTTTTCCTCTGATTAATTTTTTTGGTTCTCCAAATTTGAATTTTTCTTTTTATGGCACAGAAATCTGCTTATAGTAGAACTATTCATAGAGAACACATTTCTTTGATACACTTTCAGAGACAATATGTCACCTTGTCAATAACAATTGATTTCTGTAACTTGACATGAAATGTTTTCGGTCTTTTTTCTTCTGTATTTACAAGCCATTTCATAATGTGTATATATATGTATGTTCATTCGTTTAGCATTCAATATAAATATATGCTTGGAATGAAACATTGCTTTGAGATGTACAGCACCAATGCATTTTTATGCATAGCAACAGTTTTTATACATTTAACACTGTATTTTTAGACATGTTCTTAGCCATTCATATGTAGCTATATTTTAGATATGTTTAGCATGTTTAGAATTTAGTAATGTCGTTCATACGAAAGTGGAGTGGGTGTTGTGTATCGGTTTAGATACCGCATATTGGTTTCCCGAAATATGTCCTTTTATAGGCAACATTCGCATTGCCCATATTTAGGCGTAGAAATCCTACCCTTATTTAGGCATTATCCATGCTAACCAAATACAGGCATGGCCACCTACATCCGTTCATCTACGTCACAACGAGTTCTTGGAAAACCAAACTCTTAAGCCGTTAGGACTTCCCCTTGCTTGGATATTGATTTCTCCAAGAACTCATTTATTATGCATGAACATCTATTCCTTAGGGGTTCATTCATGACGTTCTTCTGCTCGACTTTTACGTCAATACTGGCATTCCTAAACACCTTCGGGGTATAAATATACCTTCACTTACCATGGCAAACCACGGTTCGGCTGCCTACTTGCACGACACGGCTCGCCACGGCAAGTTCGGAAGGAAGTCAAGTCCCCGCCTGACGCACTGACCAGACGCTGTCATCCTCCTCGCAGAGAATCCTGCTCCAGTGTTTCTGACTCCCCTTGCGGGGTGTTAGAGATCGAGACTCGGAAAGAGATTCCAACCTCACTCATTCTAAGGTATGGAGCGGACTAGAACCTAGAGGGACTTTGGCAAATCTTGGCAACAATAGCTAAACTAGACTATAGACAAACAGCACCTACTTCTTACCTCATAATACACTTAGGTTAGGTACACTGCGGTAGAACTAGCTAGAAGCATCAGATGAGTATTAACATTTTAGCCTGTGTTATTTATGTATGTATTTTTATGAATATCTGTCATAGATACAAACCATGCTATTGCAGTATCATTTTATCTTACTGCTAATGCTGTTCGTATTATACTTCGCATTCTGTCTTACGATTGTAGCAGTTCATATCTCTTGCACGAGAAATAAGACTGTTCAATAAACTCTTTTTATTGAAACGCCCATCTATCTATTTCTGTGTAACGTTTTGGAAACGAAGCATACACGATTCTGAGATTGTTCTGTTTCTAAGGGAAACAAAGTTGTCATGTTTATGCGATTGTCAGAAACCAATTCCTTCTTGTTTATTCGAGAAGTTTCTAGTGACCTCTGAGTTAGGTAAATCAACCAAAAAATACCTCTCCCACCATGAATTAACTAACACTTTTTTATATGCCTTCAAGTCATATTTATTAACTCTGGTCTTGAATTACTTTTTTTTAAAGATTTCTATTTTTTTCTATTTAACGAATTATTCTCCTTATTACTGTTTTATATACATGCTCCTGATTGAACTTTTCAAAAACATATAAAACACATATGACAATATTTACAAAATACGGACATGACAAATCTTCTTATTAAAAATGACCTTAGTACATAACATATATCAAACTCTTAAATTTGTATCTTTCCACCGTACATACAATTGACCAAGTGACAATATACAAGAAATAAGAAACAAAAAATGTTTGTCCTATGAGAAACTTATATAACAGTGGGAACCAAATCTGACTTAGTCCTCGCTTGCAACAAAGTTTTTCAGGTCCTAAAGGGAGACAGAGTACTAATCAAAACCTCGGGATCTCGACTTGTTCACTCAAGACCAGATTTAGCGCTAATCTGTGCAGTCGTTCACATGTATGGGTACTCTTGGCTTCCAAAAACGTAATAGCCGATGCGTTTCAACCTTCAGCAGTGGACCAAAGTTAGGTTTGAGTGAAGGTATTCATCAGGGCGATATTCATTTATTCAAGTAGGACATCACAGCTTTCCAATTTCTGTGATAATCTGAGCCAAAATCGGGGTCCCAAAGTCGGTGACCAAAAGATAATTGTTTTGATCTTTTATTCTTAAGTATTTAGTCCTTGTATTCACTTTCCACTTGAATTGGTGATTATGCTCTCATATCCAGGCTTTCTTGCGGGCTCACAGAGTTTCTGCGTATTCTTCTGTTCGCTTCAGTCTACCGAAACGCCGACATCAGCACGGCAGGTTCTTTATTATTGTTCGAAGGCGTCATTGCATAATTCGTAACGTGTTGTCGACATTCAATGCCTGCTGGTGCCTGACTTCCTGGATACACAAGTAATTAAGTTTAATGTACTCGATAGAGACATACTGACCTCAGTCCTATGTCAAATCTATAGTGTATATTATTCCAATGCGCAGAGCCTATCAGGAATATAGGAACTACACTACACTCCACCCCTGGCGGTACAGAATATGCCAACATATTGTAGTTTAGCAATTTGTAAGTGTATCTATAACTTGGGGCCGAGGAAAGCAAGATGGTGGCTGCATAGACACATTGTGGCAGAGCTCTCTCACAGAACTCTCTCTCACCCCTGATACTCCCATGGATACTGCCTGTTCTGAGTTACCTGTGCCGAGGATCTCTACTCAGCGGTCATCATGTTTGCGCTGCTCTCCTCCTTGTGTGATTAACGTGGTATGCTGCCCATATTCCTGGTGCCCGGAGAGGGCAGTTTTGCTGGCTAGTGCTCTTCGGTGCTGGAGCTTACTTCACAAAGGTGCCGAGGTGCTCTTCGCAGGTGGGCAGAACTCACCAGAAGATTTTCCCGAATGGTGGCTGGCGTCAGCTCTGATTCTGCCTGGGCAGCTACCAGTGTCGAAATGCCTCCAAAGCCCACCAAACTCCAGAAAGACAAGGGAAAAGTGCCTTCTTCATTGGCAAGATTAGCTGCCAGTGCGTTGGCCTCCAGACAGGACTCTTCTCTTGAACAGACAGCTGTAGGGCCAGGTTAGCCAACTGACTCTCATGTGGGGAAGCACAGGTCAGAATGTATGGGGGCAGGAAAAAGGGGGAATCAAACTGCTACCAAACACGCTAGGACAGGTTTGAGCACAGAGGAGTTAACTGCGGGCCTTTGTAATGATGCTCTGCCCATGCCACAGCCAGTAATAACATAAATTTTTGCCATCGAGAATTCTGGAGGAGTGGCAAGTCAGCTGGTCTCTCTTGAGAGGCAGGTTGAGTCAGATATGTGTGCTACCTTGGCTCTGGATGCATGGGCAGGGAAAGCCTTAGCGCCTGATGCAGACCCAGTCGACTCAGGCAGATCGTCGCCAGAGCCATTTGAACAAGCCTTGAACTCAGAGATTGAAGGGCTGGGTGTCTGTCTGAGTAATTCTATCATGGTAGGACAGGTCTCTCTATGTGAAGGTGATGGAGGCAACAATATCCCTCAACCTGTCACTCTCGTGGGTTAGGATGCAGCAAGCAGGGGCGCAGCAAGGGGCACAGCATAGATCAGTGTGGACCGGCGTCAGTGACTGATCTCACCTTGGACGGGGCAGATCAATTCTTCTATTTGAGAGATGGCTCAGACTAAGAGGCCCCTAACTCATATTTCAGTGAAACAATCGGCTCTAACTCTTCAACTTCTGCCCCAGCACACTGGAAGCACCTGAAAGAGCACTTTAGCACCCACAGCACCAAAAGGCCTGTAAAGGCAGCACAGAACCTTGGAGGAGGAGAGCGAAGAAATCAATTGACAGTAGCCTGAAATGCGATTACTCCCACACAAAGATGGTTGGGACTCCAGAGGAAGAACATGACCTGAACAAAATAGTTTCTTCTGCTGTACAGCGGGCCTTGACCATGTCTGCAGACCCTGAGTTAAGTCTAATCTTGGAGTCTATTAAAGAACATCGGGCTGAGACAGGGGCAAATAGTAAAAGGGCAATGCATGCTACCAAAAAACTGGAATGAGTCATTCAGAAGGTGAGGAAGGCATGTTCTGAGATTGAGGAGCGCCTTAGTTGCATCGAGGACAGGGCCACAGACTCGGAGGTAGAGGTCACAGAGGTGAAAGAGCAAGCCAAGCTGCATGAGTCCCAATGAACTGATGTGCATTGGAAGCTAGAGGACATAGAATACCAACAGAGTAGGAATAATTTTTGGTTTCTTAGAATTGCTGAAGGCCTTGAGGGGGATAATATATGCTCTTACATGCTGGACCTCTTAAAGACTGCCTTCCCAAAAAGTTCAAAGAGTACACCAGTTCCCGATGACCCATAATAAATCAGTCTAGGCTGGCAGGGACCCAAGAAAACCAAGGGCTATCTTAGTATTTTATGGCAACTTTTTGCTTTGTCAGGCTATTTTTGAGAAAGCCCGCCCAGATGCAAGATGGACATACCTAGAATCGTAATTTTTTGTGCGTCCTGACTTTTGTCATACAACTGTCGAACGCCGGTGACGTCTGCAGGAAGTGATCAAACCGTTTCAAGATGCTGGCTTCAAAGCATACCTACTGGCTCCTGCCAGACTGAAAACTATTGGTATAGGCTTTGTTAAATTATTTACATTGAAAATCAAAGCCAAAGAATATTTATGTCAGGTCTTGGCGGGCAGTAGCAATGTGTAAACACTGGGGCCCTCTTTATGAATTGGCCTGATTATCGTAATATGAGTGATGGCTTTTCCTTTTGGTTTTCTTTTCTCTTCTCTCACTGGGCACTGTTTTGAGGCGGAGTGAGGGAATTTACATATGAGCCATTTGGACTGGTTGCTTTCACTAGTGGGGTTTGGCGGTAGGAGGTGGGTATGATGAGGGGGGTCTGGGGGCTTGTCATGGAGGGGGGGGTTAGAGAGGAGGTGGTGACTTGTTGAGTGACTGTATAATAATCAATACACAGCAAGTGGATGTAAGTGTGATTATGTATTTTTTTTAAAAAGAAGAACGGAACTATGGGTATGGATAAAGCAGACGCTGCACAAAATATAGGAAGTGGGAGCAGCATTGTATTTGCTTAATTGGGGTGGTATCTCCAGGTGGTTTTGACAGCCTCTATGAGCTATTGCTAGACTGCGAATTGTCTCTTTTAACATCTGTGGACTAAATAATAAAGTAAAAAGAAGGCGGGTACAAGAGCGCTTAAGCTTTTTAAGAGCAGATGTATATTGTCTACAAGAAACCCACATTGCCAGTAAGAACAGGGCTCTGCTGAACACTTTGTATTGAAGGTGATTTGCCATACGACACAAGAAACTAGGACCAGGGGAATTGCGATCTTAGTGAAAGGAAATGTTATTACCCCCCGGACGTAATGCTGCAAATAAGCTGGGAAGATGGGAAGTAATGAAATGCAAGGTGGGCAGTGGGTCTTTTACTCTAAGTACAATTTATGCCCCAGTACTAGATGACCCCAGTTTAATTTTTTAGCATCTGAACTCCCATCTTGGCCTTGGCCATTTGTAGTTTGTGGGGATTTTAGCGAAGAAAGATATGTTGGGCATAAGCCGCAGTCCTTTAAATCCCTGGGTCGCTTGCAGAAGGAACTATGGCTGATCGATGTTTGGGCTTTTTTGAAGGACCCTGACCCAGGAAACACCTAATATTCGGCTCCCCATGGCAATTTTGGTGAGAGGGGCTCAGGTTGAACTATTCCCTAGAGCGGTGTCTGACCATAACCCAATTATTTTTTAGCTTTCTATTGCAGGGCTGTGTCGGGTACCTAGAAAATGGACTTATGAGAGGGGATTGCTGCTGGATCTTGATTATGTCCAACAAATGAAGCCTTTGATCGTTGGTTTTTCTGAGTTGAATAAAGGAAGATCATCTGTGGGAATAGTCTGGGACGCATTCAAAGCCAGGGTGAGGGGTTAAACCCTGAGCTTTAGCATTACCAAACAGATGTGGGAGCTGGGATACAACAAGGAGCTTTATCAAAAACTAAGTAATCTGGGAGCAGAATTAATCTGTGTTGTAAAAATCTGGCCCCAGTTTTGAACCTGAGAGCTATTTTTAAGGTTCGCCTAAATTAACATTTTGCTGAGAAAACAGCTGAGAAGTATTTGGCCAAAGAACAGGACTGCTACAAGTATAGTGAGCGCACTGGGCGGTTTCTCGCAGTTAGGGCACGGCAACAGAGTGGGGCCGGCTGTATCAGCAAAGTAAAGAATATGCAGGGAAATATAGTTACGGATACCTGCAAAATTAGAGAGGCTTTTGGGGTCTTTTATGCTGATCTTTATGGGGGTACAACTGACTGTGGCCCCACGCTATTAGACATTGGCAAGTTATATCAGCCAAGCAGTATCACAGATGAGGAGAGATCGCTGCTAGGGGGTGTTGTACTACCTGCAGAATTACAGGCGGCTCTGATCGCCTTACCATCTGGGAAAGCAGTTGGGGCAGATCACATCCCCTTTGAGTTTTATAAGGTATTTTTTACAGAAATTCATCAGGAACTGCTGAGCCTGGTCAATGACGTTAAAATAGGGACCCCTCCCCCGGGTCGTGGGGCATTGCTAATATACTTTTTTTATAAAGGCAAGGACCCCACAGGTATGGGCTCATACAGGCCAATCGCATTATTTAACAGTGATGTGGAGGTCTATTCTAAAAGTGTTGCCACCCGACTATCGAGTGTTATACACCGATTGGTGTCAGAACGGCAGCATGGGTTCATTCCCGGCAGAGGGACTACGGTTCACGTTCAAAGGGTAATTTCTTTATTTGATGCTACTGAAGTCCTGGCAAAACCTATGGGGGTGTTCTTACTGGATGCTGAAAAGGCCTTTGATCGGGTGTTGTGAGCCTTTCTGTGGCAGGTTCTGGAAGCAAACAGCTTGGGGGGACTTCATTGATGCAATTTGCATAATGTATAACAAACCTATAGCCCGCTTACAAATAATGGGACATGAATCAGAGCCCTTCACAATAGAGAGGAGCATGAGACAGAGCTGTCCCATCTCCCCTCTGTTAGTCATGTTATTTATTGACCCTTTTCTCAGGAGGTTGGAATCTTCGCAGGATATTGTGCCTGTCAGCTTACAGGGCTGGGACAGGAAATCTCTGGCCTATGCGGATGATGTGGCCATAATTAACAGTGACCGAACAGAGCTCTATGGGCTGTTGAGGAGATGTAACCTGGTCAAAATGATTTTCCTTCCTAAATTGTTGTATGCTTTTTGCAGTGTCCCATTGGAATTCAATAATGAATGGTATGAGAAAATTGATCGATTAGTGGCAAGCTTTATTTGGGTGTATGGAAAAACTAGGAGAGCCAACACTTTTATGTGCTTACCCACAGAGAGGGGGAGGTGGGCGCTCCCCAATTTTAGAATATCTTATTTAGCTTCTGCTATGCAGTGCTATAATATAATTATTTAACTGCCAGGCAATAGAATGCAGAGCAATCAGTTATGTACCCTCCATTTATGAGCTTTTGTTCGGCAAGGCAGCCCATGAATGCTTATTGAAGTTTTATGAGCCAAGCTATTTTAAGAAGACTCACTTCAAGACTCTATTTCCCGCATTTCGAATTTGGGCGTTGGCCTGAAAGAAATTGGGGTTGCGTAGTTACCGTAGATCCCCTGCTCCCGAATGAAGAACTGCCTAGCATATTTCATGACAGCTGTTTCGCTAGGTGGGTAGGATAGGAGATCTTCTTGCTGGTGTTGGAGGGTGGTTTTTAGGGTGCACTATACCGCCTTAATTTGAGCTGGGGTGCTCTATCTAAAATAAGGAAACACACGTGTGAGATGCAGGAACTTAGTCAGAGTGTCACTATTTATTTCAAGAGACAAGTTTAAACAATAAATGTCAAGAAACACATCATTTATTCAATGATAACGGTATGCAGTCTTAGCAAAGATCAAGTGTCAGGGACATATATGAAACTAAGAGAAAAAAGCAACACAAAAAAGGGAGAAAGAGACATTTTAAAAATATATTAGGCATTATAGCCTCAGCCAAAGATGCTAGAGAATATTACTAAGGGAGACCACACATTTGTCATGACCCATGGGATCTCTTGCGCTAGGTAGTCTGTCAAATGGACTGAAGAGCAGATCTTTTATACTCTTTTAATATGGAACTATTAACCACAGAATCACGACATTAGCAGGTGCTTTGACCGCAGAACGTGATGCACTTTGGTCACTTCTTGGAAATATTAGGAACACAGAAGTGACACTTACATTACAAAAGTTATCAAAAGGTCACTTGATATTTGACCATGAATCATATTGAAATTGAACATTTATCGAAAATGATTTGCGTAACTTCTCGAGAACTTTTTATGAGAAAGCCGAAGAATACAAAAGCTTAGATGTCACTTGTAATTTCTAAAACTGTGGAAAGTCCCAGATGGCCCCCTCTCCTTACTCTTGGCCAATTCTGTTCTTCTAAATGACAAACACATCCTGTTATTGCTGCATCTTGATGTTCAGAAAGATGTACACGAAGAGGTCATAGAAGAGATACATCTGAGTATAAAGGAGGGCATGGGGCCTACTGCCTCCTGGACACTCAATGCAATGTGGTCAATTTTAACACAATCCTGTCCATGGGCTGGCAGGGACAATTGAGACTCTTATGCTTCAGATGTGGACAGAATGGGCCTGGGGCCCTATATGGTAAAAGTAGACACTGCTTTACTGGTAATCTGTTTGCACCCTTTGAGGTGATCTGCAGTAGATTGAATGCTGGGCCATGAGATTTTGTTAAATATATACAGATTCAGGAATTTTTCATGAGAAAGACTGGGAGAATAGCTTGCTTTGACCTATTACCTTTGATAGAAATATTGGTAAAGAGCACTACCCCTTCCATCTCACAGTTATATGGCTGTTTGCTGGAACGGGCCCCTAATGATTTGGAGAAACAGAATGAGAAACTCCAGCAAAGATTGCGAAATGGGGTGGTGTGACGGGGACCCTCTACCCTAGATATCAGACGAAGGAGGCAGATCTGGCTCACATATTCCATTCCTGCCCCAGTTTAATATCACTTGATTTAGATATCATAGGCTTTTTAGGGGAAGTTCTAAAACTTAATATCATCCCATCACCACAACTTATGCTATTGGGGGTGAATGAGACACTTTCAGACCCAGGATTAAAAATGATTTTTATTGAAATGACAGTTTTTAGGCTGTTTATCTCTTCATCATGGTTGGACCCTTTACCTCTGAACTTTCAGCAATTGAAAGACTGCTTTCTGCATGTATATCACTTTGAAAAGGCATTCAATGCATGAAAAAAGGCAAGCGGGCTAAAAGGAAAAGGAGAAGACTTTGGGAGGCTCTCAAGACATGGCTGGATGGGTGTTATGAAGCAACATAGTTTAGATCATTTTATACGCTGAGTTTGTTTACAAATTGGAATGTATTATGAATTAGTGTTGCCACTTTATTGAATGCTATTTATCTTGGCTAGCTTAATGGATTTTATGTAAGTTATTTATGTACACTTGCTGGTATTGTATATGAAAAATTGGATGGGAAAAAAGCAATTAAAGTATTTTAAAAAAGAAAGGAAAAAAATCTATTTGTAAGTGCCCCTACCATCAAATTCATGTTTAGGCACAATTTACATTTAAAAGCCGTCCTGTAACACATGCCTGCTTTTAAGATGACCTCACTTGTGCAAGTGCAGGAAATGCTGCTGCCTTTAAACTGCCATGCCCTATTGTATATTACGGACTTTAAGGTAGTTTTAATCCCCCTGCCCTATTATCAACTAGGAGCTTATAGGATAGGTCATATCAATCATAGGGATACCCTAACCCATAGTGTACCCTAATGTGTGTGTGTGTTTTCATTGGGTTTTCACCATAGCACTGGACCTGGGTCTGGTTAAGATCTTGGTATCAAATGCCTGAGAATTACACAAACACTGTGCCTAATTCTCATAAATGCTTTATTGGTTATTGGTTCAGTGTAATGATTGCACATATTGTATAGGTTCGCTATAATAAGTGCATAATGCTTTGTTGATCACTGCAATAATGACAATGATCCCTGCTAAAGGAGTCTTGATGTCGTTTATTATGAAACAACATGATTAAACTCACTTGGTATGTTTGGGTGACCCCTCTAGGGGGTCACCAGTGATTGCACAATGTCATCTATTGTATGTTCCATCAACCAATGTATATATTTGTAAATTACCGAGTAGTGTTTAGTCGTGTGTGTGTGTGTTATAAATGTACTTCTCCTTATGCGTTGGCAGGTATTGAGAGTATCTGATAATTAGCTAATGTGTTAAATACCTTAAGCTTTGTTAAATTTACTTCAGATCAAACAAGCCAAAATTGAACGGGGTAAACGTACACAAACTTTACTGTAGCAAGTGGATTTTAGTGAGTTAAGCACCAAAATCCATTTGTTATCCCCGACCACATGTAGTAACCGGTGTTATTTTTTGCACCCTATAAATAACGTGCTGTGTGGTATTGTTATTTATTTATTTATCAGGTGTGATAAATAGCAATTAAACTCATAATTCAGCCCTTAGTGGTGCTGAGAACTAGTGCAGATCTTTTCAGAGGGCCCACCACATTCTACAATAATCTTCAGACTATGAGCACCCACATTCTAAAGTCACCTTCAGACTATGAGCACTCAGTGTCTACAGTCACCTTCAGACTATGAGCACCCACATTCTGCAGTCACCTTCAAACTAGAGTGAAAGTCATTACCTCATACTGTATGCTTTCGATCTCATTTTCACCTAAATATACTGTGCACATTTCAGACTGACCCTCCAGGTCCAAGTTACATTATATGTCCTCTTTCAATGTAATTAGCCGCTGGTTAGACTCCCCATTCAATGTTTTTTTATTTTATGAAAATTCCACCTGCATTTATTTTTTTGGTCCGTGCAAGAAAATGAACAAGTATTTTTAAACATTTATTTGTCCTGTCATGCACAATTGCAAAGCATTTGCTTTAATTAAGTAGCCATTTACAATGCATTATTTATTCATTTATCTCTAATGCTGAGACAAGCTGCTCTGATGAGGTGTGATTGTCCTGGATAGAGACAAAGGACATCTGATGGGAGGAGATCTGCAGCTGTAAAGCAAAAGGTAGGATGGGGGAGGAGCAGAAAAATGGGCCTTCAAAGAGGGAATGAAAGGAGAGGACACAGTCTCATCCCCAGATCCTGCACCGCCAGCCCGACAGGAGCCCAAGTAATTGGTTTAGCAAAGGGTCTGGAAGGGGGGTGTTACGGAAGCTTTGCAATACCAGGGGGTTGGCTTAACCAGATCTTAACCTCTGAAAGAGAGTTTCTCCATTTTGGACTTTAAAGTACAGTGCTTTCTGGGACAAGAATATGCCACACTTTGGATGGAGCTGTTATACTTCTGTACCTCATTGGTAAGGGGTGCCACCCTGCTTGTCACCCAAGTTTGATGGATACACATGGTGGTTATCCCCTCTGTCTTAGGATTTGCCAGCTCTAGCGCTAAGACGCCTCGGCATACACACGCTTTATAAAACCCTATTTCATATCATTTCATTTCATATGGGTGAGCTGTCCAGCAACTCAGATCTCTGCCTCAAAAGAAGACAAGGACTGCCTTGCTGGACCTTTGACACTGCACAGGAGAGGACTGCACTCATAAGGACTACACCTGCTGCACACTTTGGTCTTCAGCTCAAAAGGGACTTTGCTTTGCTCTGAAAGTTGAAGGAGTTGGCTCCCTGAAAGCTACAGTTTAAAAGAGCTCCACCTGCATTAGCTGCATTATCCATCTTCAGTATGATCCAGTTTGTCTTCCAGCGTTTTGACTGATCCTGTTTAGTTTACTATTGTTTTAGAAATCGGATAGACTTGACCTGTATGTCTAGGTTGTAATTCACCTATACACGGATTGGACTTTTTATTTGATGCTTTCCTGAGCCTCCTGCACTGTCTTTTAGCTGACTGAACAGTATCTCCAAGTGGAGTGGTCCTTGATGAAATATGTGTTACTGGTTCTCCCAGACCTAAGCTGGTGTTATTGGGTGGTTTGGGGGGGGGTCTGTCCCTGCTTTCAAAATTTATGAGATGCTTACTAGTTGAAGACCTTTCAGCTCCACTACCCTGCTGTTCCAAATCTGTTGCGCTTAACTCCATGGTGGCATTAACAGTTTGCATTGTTTTTTGGTAAAAAACGTTATTGTTAGGAGCACACTTGTAGAACTTATTGACGCTTGTGTGTCCACTGCTCCTGAGGATGTTTTTAACTACAGATTGATGTCTACTAGCACCGATTCTAAAATTCCCTGGAGAGATGCCACTTTATCTAAAACTGGACTGCAGGTACAAAAAGAAACATATTGAGCATCAGATTGTACCCACTGGACTAGCAAGTTTAATGCACCAATTTCTGAATCAATTGCAATGGTGTAAAGAGCTATTGTCTTGAGTAGGTGCCCTTGGATGTCTAACTTACTAGACTGATATGTTAGAATATCAACTACAGCTTGAAATGAACAAGGCAAGATGTCCCAAGTGTTGTTGCATTTTCCTACCTGGCAGGGGGATTGGCTGTACGATGTATTGGCTTGTAAAGACATATCTGGGGTCACCGATAAAGGGAATCAGCCAAAGGCATTTCTTCATTGTGTTTCATCTCAGGCTCCACCTGAGGCTCCACCCGTGAGAGTGGAAAGACCTCATCCAACCGAGCGTCTTCCACCAAGGATATGTTGGTATTTGGCTGTCCTATGAAAGAAACAGCCTTAGCTGTTCGCTGTTCAGTTCCCTGGGAAGAAGCGCTGCCAACTGGACCTATTAGTTCAGACTAATAGCTGTTGTTATTGTAGGTCAAATGGTGGTGCACCTCTACTGCTACCTGAGTAACCTTGCCCTTTGTTGGTAAAATGTTTGGCTCTGTGCAGCATTAGCTCTTGCAAGCCCATTAGGGTTGAAATTCTCTCCCTCAAGAACTTTGTCCCACTGAGAAACCTATAGATCGTTGTTGCTTTTTGATGAACTGAGCTCCTGAGGTTGCCTTATCTCCAAGGCATGGATACTCTTTCTGCTCATTCCTCCCACTGAAAGCCAGGTTTTTTTCTTTTTTTTTCTTCAGGGACAACAGACCCTAAAGAATTCTTCAGGACTTTCGGTACTAAGTCAGAGACTCCAGGCGAAAGCAATCTTTGTGATATGCAATTGAGGTATCCACTGAATTCTTTAAAAAAACATTTTATCTGCAGTTTCGCCTCTTATTTTTGGCAGATAGTTGGGACTTCTGGTTCAATAAAAGGAATTCTCCTTCTTGTTCTGCAACTGCTGTCGCAGCCTCTACCTGCTCATGTGCGACTTTGTTTGAAATTAGCCCAATGGGTCACTTTTGTCTACGCCGGGCAATTGTTGAAACCCCCCTTGTCCTTCCTGAGCGCATGATGGAAGTACTAAATAGTTTAATGAATACAAATGTTGTAATGGCAGTTATATAGTAGACACCTTCCTGAGTTCCACACATGTGCGCTGCCTGAGACTTGGAGGTAACACGGCCCACTCTGTGCTGTGGCAACCAAAGCAAAAGGGTTGCAGAATCTCATGCAAGTCTCGGCCTCAGCAGAGTTGTAAATTAAATTAAATTAAATTAAATTGAGAAGACTAGTAAAAAGACTAAGGAAGTTAAATTCATGTGCAACAGGAGTTTGTATATTAAGAGCGTAGGTGCTTTTTTACACTGGGCCCGTGACATTTGGACAGCAGGAGCGGACCTCCGAAGGTGCAAGATGCACCGGCCTAAAGCTGACTGCTTCCACACCTATCGAAGGATACCACAGCACTGGCGTTACCTGACGCCTGTCGCCTGGGTCTTAGTCCAGTTCCTCAGCTCTGGCTGCTTCGGGCGGCGCTACCTTCTTCTTGCACCAACATCAGAGCCCAGTCACCCACTGCTCTCCTCTGGCTCTGCTCACTTTCTGTAGACGTCTTCCTCAGCCCTTTTCTTATATTTCATAACTGCTATGGAATTAAAACAATAAAAATATAAATATTTTAGGAGCATCCCGTCTAGTGATAAAATAAACTCAACCTAATGAGATCATTGCTTTTCATTTAAGTCATGTGCCTTTCTTTATTGAAGGTGCAGACCATAAGGATAAGACAAGAAGATAACATGTGTCACTGTACAATGCTCCAACTGGTACATGTTGTCTGCATCCAACTTTTGAAATGGCAAAACCCAGCACAGAACTGAACATTACCGGTTGAGACCTGGAGTGCGCAGGTACAGTGAAGCTGCAGTGGGGCCTGTGGAGTTAGGAGTCCTGGCTACTCACCTACCCATTCTGCTGCTTCTTTACTACTATCCGCCCTGCTGAACAGAATGAAGGCTGTGAAGAGCACATGCGTGGACTGAGCTTTCTGGTAGTCTGTTAAACCTTTTAGAAGCTCAGTAAAACCAGATAACCTCAAAGATGCCCCTGGGGTACCAGAGAAGATCTAGGCTGACCACTACACTGTCACAGACTCCTGACAGACATGTATGCCTAAACAAGATGGGGTAACACGCAAGCATGCCGAATATAAGAAAGGGGCTTGGCCTCATGATGCAGCTGCTATGTTTTGCAGAAATAAAGAAAGGGTGCAGCCACTCGAAGTGGCCCCATGCAGAAAGATTAATTGGGGAAACCTGGAGCAGTGATTCGGATGTTGCATTCCTCAGTCTATAGGTGCCACTGGTAGATAAGTGAGTTAACTGCAAACAGTAACACCAGCAGGAATCAAAGAAGAAAGTAGTCTCACAAAACACCAAATAAACAGAAAAAGTGTAATGACGCATTCCTTAGTCCCTTTCTGTGGAAAGAATGAAAAAAGACAAAAAGGAGGCACAAAGAGAAGGAATGACCACTATCAAACAAGGTTTTTAAAGGACACTGAAACAAACAAATGAAAAAGCAGTGGGCGGGTTGTAACCCACAATGAAGGATACAAAATATATAAGAGGTCTCGAGTGCTCGACCTAAAAAGGGGATAGATTCAACAGTTTTGAATAAAGGTTATTTTGAGGTTTTGTATTAATACAAACCAATGGAAGCCCATTAAATTATATTGGTGTTGAAAGATTATCTAGAAATATTCATAATGTCCTCAAAGGTCTTCCCAGTGTGAAAGCATTCAAAGCAAGGGTTGGTTGGCTTGGCTTAGCAGTTAGAATCGGAAAACTGAAGTCCGAGCGCTCAAGTACGATCCATCCCGTCCGTCCGATTGTACAACCGTATGGAAAAAACACAGCATGGAGCGAACTTCGATAGCAACCATGGAGACATGTGCCCGCATACACGCCGTCCCCCTCCCAGCCCCCCATATGTACGCGCCGTCCCCCCTAGCCCCCCATATATACGCGCCGTGCCCCCAGCCCCCGTATGTACGTGCCGTACCCCCAGCCCCCCCACGGATGGACGCGCCGTACCCCCAGCCCCCGTGTATGTACGGAGAGTACCCCCACCCGTGTATGTACGGTTCGGACCCCCACCCCACCCCCGTATGTACGGTGCGGACCCCCACCCCCCATATGTACGGTGCGGATCCCCACCCCACCCCGTATGTACGGTGCGTACCCCCACCCCACCTGTGTATGTACGGTGCGGACCCCCACCCCACCCCCCGTATGTACGGTGCGGACACCCACCCCACCCCCCATATGTACGGTGCGGACCCCCACCCCACCCCCCGTACGGTGGGGGTCCGCACCGTACATACGGGGGGTGGGGTGGGGGACCACACCGTACATACAGGGGGTGGGGTGGGGGTCTGCACCGTACATGCAGGGGGTGGGGTGGGGTCCGCACCGTACATAAGGTGGGGTGGGGGTACGCACCGTACATACATGGGGGGCTGGTGGTACAGCGCGTCCATCCACGGGGGGCTAGGGGTACGGCGCGTCCATCCGCGGCCTGGGGGGGTGGTCGGCGCGTACATACAGGGGCTGGGGGGTTGTTCAGCGCGTACATACGGGGGGCTGGGGGGTTGTTCGGCGCGTACATACGGGGGGCTGGGGATTGTTCGGCGTGTACATATGGGGGGCTGGGGGGTTGTTCGGCGCGACATACGGGGGCTGGGGGGTGTTCAGCGCGTACATACGGGGGGGCTGGGGGGTGTTCGGCGCATACATATGGGGGCTGGGGGGGGTACGGCGCGTACCGGGCCCCAATTCCGCTCGCATCGCGGCGTACTTCGCTTTTCCGGCACTTTTTGGGTGCCGTAAAAATATTGCCGTCCGGACTGCTGTCGGTTCGAATCGTACTTCCTGGTTCGTGAAACGCAGCCTGAATGCGTCCCGACGTCACGTCGGCGCTGTCCCGGATCACATTGGTATGTATTTTTTCGTTGGTCGGTGTTTTTTTACGATTCGTACGGAAATGGTGTTTCCGTGCGAATCGTACTTGCATGTTTGTAATGTTTTTTTCCCGGGTACGAGTCGGACGGAGAAAACGCTCCGACCGACGGTTCGTACCTGGTTTTCCAGGATCGGAATCGGCCCCATAATATTGCTATAGTTGAGGTACTAAACAAGCAGTCAAATTGCAGTTAACTTGCAGTTGAAAGGGGATTGACTTAAATGGTGCAACAGGTGTAGTGGCACCGGGGACACAAGTTGTCATAACTTTAGTAAACACCAGTTATTGCTATATTTTACTACTAAACAGTCAGTCACAAGTGCAGCTATCTTGCAGGCGACAGGTACTTATTTGAATGGTGCAGCAGGTGCAGTGGCACCAGGCCCAGAACACCTATAAACACCTAGGGGCCGATTCCAATCCTGGAAAAAGGCTGTACAAATCGTTGTATGTACCGTTTTTCCTGTACGACTCATACCCGGTAAACTTTTCTAACAACCTAGAAAGAACGATTCGTACAGAAAGCCTCTTTCCATACAAATCATACAAAAGACCATACGGCTAAAATAAACCAATGATTCTGATCCAGAACAGCTTGTACGCGACGTCTGTACCTATTTAAGCAGCGGTTTCCGGCCCAGCAAGTACGATTCGTCCCTACGGCACTCCGTACGGCTCTTTTCTTACGGGAGACAAAAACAGCCGTAAAAGCAGAGTCCCCAGGGGTACGAGTCATACAGGCATACACCCCCATGCGTTGTGTATGTACGGTGCGTACCCCCAGTGCGCATGCACTGTGCGTACCCCCAGTGCGCATGTACTGTGCGTACCCCCAGTGCGCATGTACTGTGCATACCCCCAACATCGCATACCCCAACATCACGTATGTACTGTGCGTACCCCAACATCGCATACCCCAACATCGCGTACCCCAACATCGCGTACACCAACATCGCGTATGTACGCACCGTACATACGCGATGTTGGAGTACGCGATGTTGGGGTACGCGATGTTGGGGGTACGCACAGTACATATGCAATGTTGGGGAACGCGATGTTGGGGTACGCACAGTACATGCGCACTGGGGGTACGTACCGTACATACACAACGAACAGGGGTGTATGCCTGTACAACTCGTACCCCTGTACGACTCGCACCCCGTGAACAACTTTTCCTGGGATATGAGTCGTACAAAGTTCGCTTCATAGCGGGTAATGGCAATCCCCGTGTACGGAACGTTTTCCGTACAAATCGTAAATCAGAAAGCCGGTCCGGATCGTACTAGTACGGTCGGACTGCATTTTTACAATTTGTACAGAAAAGTGTCCGGGTCCGTCTCATACAACTTTTCCCGATCTGATTTGTACGGATCGGGCCGACCCGTACAAATCGGATCGGGAAAAGTTGTATTTTTCCCATACGAATCGTACTTCACGGGTCGGACGGGACTTGTATGATTTGTATGGAAAAATTTACCGATAAGAGTCGTACGGGAAAAAAAAATACAGGATCGGAATCGGCCCCCTAATATTGCTATATTTTACACCTAAACAGGCAGTCACAAGTGCAGTTCTGTAGCAAGTGTTAGGTTCATGATTTCAATAGTGCACCAGGTGCAGTGGTACCAGGACCAAAAACTCCAGGAACACCACTAAGTACTGATTATTGCAATATTTTACAACTAAACAGGCAGTCACAAGTGCAGTTATCTTTCAGGCACTAGTTTCATGATTTGAATGGAGCAGCTGGTGCAGTTGCACTGGGCCCAAATGTTATCAGAACTCTTCTAAACACTTAATATTTCTGTAGTTGACTACTAAACTGACTGTCACAAAAATGCAAATGCCTGATAAATGCAATGCTAGCAGTTGTCTTGCAATGGTAGGATGGGGATATTGGAATGAGTGGGCTTGGACATGATCTCACCTTAGCAGCGGTTACCATGGGTGCCACCCCCCCATTTATCCCTCCTTTTCTTTCTCTTCCTATCCCCCCTGATCCCCTCCCTCTTGGCTCCCTGGCCCACTTGGTGACCTAACACCTGGGCACAGAAAATAGTAAAGTAGTTTGAAAGTACGTGGACCCTTGATGGATTTAGTTGTGTTTGCCTTATGTATGGGTTTGAATTTTTGTTTTTTTCTAGCTTTATCCCTTTATTGTTTCTTATGGCATGTTCAGACGCATGTGTGGCTTCAAAGCACAACTATGTATGAAGTGGGCAGCTGACACAACCACTCCCTATAATCATACAGTAAAAATGTGATATCGCATACACAAGTAAAGATGTGCAGTTTGGGGCATTGACATAATATATGATGTGCACGGAGTATTGAAGTTTGAAGAGAATATACCCACTACCGCAGTATGCTTGTAATTATTGGTGACAGATCCTGTTGTATAATACTGATGTCTACTGTTGCAGTGTAAAAATACAAATTGTACCAGGAATTAATAGAAAAGCCAATAATATAGATACTTAAAAAAAAACAGGCAGTCACATTTGCAGTTACCTTGCTGACAAAAGGGACTTGATTTGAATGGTGCAGTGGTACTGCGATCAAAAACTCTATGGACCCCGCTAAACCCAGATTATTGCTAAAATGTACTACTAAACAAGACAGTCACAACTGAATTTATCTAGCAGGCATTAGGGTCATGTTTTGAATGGTGCAGATGGTGCACTAGCACTGAGCCCAAAAGTTGTCAGAACTCTGCTAAACACATATTATTGCTATATTTGAGTACTAAACAGGCAGTCACAATTGCAGTTACCTTTCAAATAAAAGGGTATCCCTGGGCATAGTACTACGCTATGCTTGCACAGCGTGCGTAGTTTGCGGTACTATGCAGTGTGCGAATTGCACGTAGCACAGTGCAAAAACGTGAAGTGTAGCATAGCGGGCATTTTTTGCTTGCTCGCGGTCCTCAACGTCAAGTTGACAACCGCGAGCGAGCAAAATCAACATCCCGGTGAGACTTTTTCCTCATTCGCGATCAGCAACATCAAGTTGCTGATCGCGAGCGAGTAAAATAAACCTCTCAGCGAGATTCTCCATGCAGGGAGGTCAGGTTTCTCATTGCGAGTGGTCGTGTATGCTCGCGACCGCTCGCGATGAGAAACTACCAGTCCGCGTTGAGAAAGCTGCCGCTCGAGTACAAATCTACTTGAGCGGCAGAAAACGATCGCTTGCACTGTGCAAGATGCCATATGCAATGATTGCACAGTGCGGACAAGCATCCAGCACTGTGCAATCAGTGCGAACAGCATTTCCCTACCACACTACGCAGTTCACATAGTTACACATAGCGTGCGTAGTGCGAAGTGCACTTCGCGTAGCTACGCGTAGTGCTACTACGCAAACTACGCCCAGGGTTATCAAAAGGAATTAATTTGAATGGTGCAGCAGGTGAAGTGGTACCAGGGCCATACACTCTAGGGACCCCACTAAACCCTGATTATTGCTAAAATATTGAATGAAACAGGTAGGCTGAAGTGCAGTTATGTTGCAGACAATTGGTGGTATTGGTGGTGGTGGTATTGGTGGTGGTGGTGTTGATGGTGGTGGTATTGGTCTAGGTGGTGTTGGTGGTGGTGGTATTGGTGGTGATGGGGATATTAGTTGTGGAGGTATTTGTGGTGGTGGCATTAGTGATATTTGTGATGTTATTCATGGAGTTATTGGTGGTGGTATGGTGGTGGTGGTATTGATGGTATTGGTGGTGGTGGTATTGGTGGTGGTGGTGATATTGGTGGTGGTGGTATTGGTGGCGGTGGTGGTATTCGTGGTGGTATTATTGTTCATGGTATTGGTGGTGGTGGTATTGGTATTGGTGGTGGTGATATTGGTGGTGGTATTAGTGGTGGTGGTGGTGGTGGTATTGGTGGTGGTGGTATTGGTGGTGGTTGTATTCGTATTGGCCGTGGCATTGGTATTGGTGGTGGCAGTGGAAGTATTGGTATTGGTATTGGTGGTGGTGGTATTGGTGGTGATGGCATTGGTGGTGATGATATTGATGGTGGTAGTGGTGATATTGGCGGTGGTGGTGATATTGGTGGTGGTGGTGGAATCGGTGGTAGTATTGGTGGTGGTGGTGGTATTGGCAGTGGTATTGGTGGTACTGGTACTGGTGGTGACGGTTGTATTGGTGGTGGTTTTATTGGTGGTGGTGATGGTATTGGTGGTGGTAATATTGGTGGTGGTGGTATTGGTGGAATTGGCAGTGGTGGTATTGGTGGTGGTGGTATTGGTGATGATATTGTTGGTGGTGGTAGTATTGGTGGTGATGGGTGTTAGAAGGCGACCTCAGAGGGGACCGGAAGGGGCCCTGACTGCCCTGAGACCCACCCTCGAGGTATCGTAGCCGGGCACTGGCGGGAGACTCCTCAGGGGAGGAACCTCATATCTAGGATCGTACACTCGGCACCACACAACAGAGAGACAGTACACGAGAAGTTCTTAAGAGCAATCTTTATCAGATCGGAGTTGTAGGATCTTTATGATCAGCAAGGCAAAATATATACAAGTAGAGCGCGGGCTCACACAGTCTTGGAGGGGGGTTAGGAAGTAGCGGGACAGTCTTTGGGGATAAGAATCAAATGCAGGAGCGTCCCCGGCGCACAGCTCACAATCCTCGAGCTGGGGGATACGCTTGTCGTCGCGGGGTCCGGCGGAACCAAGAGAGTCTGTGGGAGCTGCCAGTCACACAGCAGGCTCGAGTATAAGTTCAGAGGGCTTACGATCTTCAGGGAGCCACGAGTCACTCAGCAGGGCTCAAGCACAAGTTCGGAGGTCTTACGATCTTCAGGGAGCCGCGAGTCACTCAGCAGGGCTCAAGCACAAGTTCGGAGGTCTTACGATCTTCAGGGGAGCCGCGAGTCACTCAGCAGGGCTCAAGCATAGGTTTGGAGGTCTTACGATCTTCAGGGGAGCCGCGAGTCACTCAGCAGGGCTCAGGTGTTCCAAGGCGAATCTGCCGGACAGTCCCAGAGCACCCCTTGTTATAGGGCGACTCCTCTTTGATGTCCGGAGTCTGTGCAGGCAGGGGTCTTGTCACCTGGGGGTCGCTTGTTGGGGGTTTCCTGCCATTGTCCTTTGATCCTTTCAGGGCCGGGTCGGGAGGAGCCCCAGACACCCAGCAGGCGTGGAGCCAGCCCTCGGGGAGGCCGGCGGGTCGATCGAAACCCACCTTCCCAGGGAAGCGCAGAGGTGTGATGGAAACTGCTCCTCCCTTTCTCATTCCAAGGGGAGCGCGATGTCCTCCAGCCGGAGTGGCGCCTCTAGGCCAGGGTCGTGCTGGGGCCGGGCGGCCATCTTGGTGCATGAAGTGGGCACGCGGGCCCGGGGTGGCCGAAGGAGGAAGGCCACGGACGGGGGAAGTCCGGGTCGGGTGTGTGTGTTCTGGTGGGAAGGATCGGCTAGGCCGTGGGTTTGGGGGCTGGTGTGAGGTGCAGGGGTCAGGTCTGACTATGGTACGAGGGCCGGGTCTAACACGCGTCCCCCCCAGCTGAAAGCCGGAGAAAACTACCCATCTTCTTGGGGGTTCTCTTCGCTGAGGCGGAAGAATCGGGAGAGGCCATCGGCGTTGGCGTGGTCCGTACCAGGGCGATGTTCCACGGTGAAATCCATCCCCTGGAGGGAGATTGACCACCGCAGAAGCTTGGGGTTTTCTCCTCGCATCTGCATGAGCCATAGCAAGGGGCGATGGTCGGTTTGGACCCTGAAATGGGTGCCGAACAGGTAAGGGCGTAGTTTCTTGAGGGCCCAGACTACGGCGAACGCGTCGCGCTCGATGGTACTCCATCTCTGTTCCCGGGGCAGCAGCCTTCGGCTGAGGAAGGCCACGGGCTGGTCTAGACCCTGGTCATTTACCTGGGAGAGGACTGCCCCGATGCCATGCTCGGAGGCATCAGTTTGTACCACAAACTCTTTGGAGTAGTCGGGGGCCTGGAGGACGGGGGCCGTACACATGGCCGTTTTCAGGGCATTGAACGCCTCTTGGCAGGCAGGGGACCACTGTACCTTCTTGGGCTGTTTCTTGGACGTAAGTCCCGTGAGGGGACCGACCAGGCTGCCGTAATTCCGGATGAATCTCCGGTAGTAGCCCGTGAGGCCCAGAAAGGCTCGGACCTCTGTTTGGGTAGTGGGGGGTTCCCAGGCTAGGATGGCGTCGATTTTGGGCTGTAGAGGGGCGACCTGCCCGCTTCCGACCTGGTGTCCCAGGTAGGTTACCGAACCTTGCCCAATCTGGCATTTGCTGGCTTTTACGGTAAGGCCCGCCTGGCGTAGGGCAGTTAGCACCCTCCGGAGGTGCTGGAGGTGCTCACTCCATTCGGAACTAAAAACTGCAATATCGTCGAGATATGCAGCGCTGAATTTTTCCAGCCCGGCCAGGACTCTATTTACCAGTCGCTGGAAGGTGGCCGGGGCATTTTTCATCCCGAAAGGCATCACGCAAAAGCGATAGTGCCCATCCGGGGTGGAGAAGGCGGACCGCTCCTTGGCTCCCTCTGTGAGCGCAATTTGCCAGTAGCCGCAGGTGAGATCGAAGGTACTGAGGAACCGAGCAGCCCCGAGCCGGTCAATGAGCTCGTCGGCTCGGGGAATGGGGTGGGCATCGGCTCGGGTGACTTCATTGAGTCCCCGGTAGTCCACGCAGAAGCGGAGTTCTGGGGCGGCCCGGGGGCAGCTGCTTTTGGGACCAGGACCACGGGGCTGGCCCAGGGGCTGTCGGAGGGTTCGATCACGCCTAGGGTCAACATTTTTGAGACTTCGGCTTGGATACAGGACCGGACCCGATCAGGGACTCGGTAGGCTCGGTGTCTTACTGGCGGGCTGTCCCCGGTATCCACATCATGGACACACCAGTCGGTGACCTTGGGGACCAAGGAGAAAAGGTCCGGAAACTGCCCTAGGAGCTGGTGGCAATCCTCACGTTGCTGGGGAGTGAGAGACGGGGAGAGGTTCACTCCCTCTACGGAGCCGTCCTTCTCCTTGGTGCACAGAAGATCAGGGAGAGGATCTGACTCTTCTTCGGACCCGTCGTCAGTGGCCAGTAGGAGGCTCAGCTCCGTCCGCACAAAGTGGGGCTTGAGGCGGTTCACGTGGAGGACCCGGAGGGGGTCCCGGGGTGACTGGACGTCTACCAAGTACGTGACCGGGCACTTTCGCTCAACTACTTTGAAGGGCCCGGTCCATTTATCCTGGAGAGCACAGGGTTTCACTGGGGCCATGACCCACACCAGCTGGCCCGGCTGAAACTCGACTTGCGCGGCGTTCTGGTCGTACCAGCGCTTCATCTCCTCCTGACTCGCCTCCAGGTTGGCCTCTGCCATCTCCCGGAACCTCCTAGTCTGATTTCGGAGGGTCAGGACGTAACGGAACACGTCTCGGGGGGGGCCTCTGGGCGCCGCCTCCCACTCTTCCTTGACCAGGCTGAGGGGCCCCCTGACGGGGTGCCCGTAGAGTAACTCAAATGGGCTGAAACCCAAGGATTTCTGGGGAACCTCTCGGTATGCGAATAGGAGGCAGGGGAGCAGGAGGTCCCACTTACGCCGGAGGGGCTCTTCCAGGCCCGCGATCATCCCCTTCAGAGTCCGGTTAAACCGCTCTACCAGGCCGTTTCCTTGGGGGTGGTACGGGGTGGTGAACTTGTAGGACACCCCGCACTGTTGCCATAAGGACCTCATGTATCGTGAGATAAAGTTGGTACCGCGACCGCTCACGACCTCGCGGGGAAAACCCATGCGGGAGAAGATTCCCATCAACGCCCGGCCCACCACGGGGGCCGTGACGGTACGCAGGGGGATGGCCTCAGGGTAACGGGTGGCATGGTCCACCAGGACGAGGATGAACCGGTGCCCCTGGGACGTTGGGGGGTCCAGCGGTCCTACAATGTCGATCCCGACCCGCTCAAAAGGGGTACTGACGACAGGGAAGGGTTGGAGGGGAGCCTTGCGCTTCCCTCCACTCTTCCCACTGGCCTGGCACGTGGGACAGGACTTGCAGTGGGCTTCCACATCCGCTTTCATTCTGGGCCAGTAGAAGTGAGTCACGAGGCGACTGTATGTTTTGTCCTGACCCAAGTGGCCTGCGAGGGGAACGTCGTGGGCCAAGCCCAGGAGGAGGGTTCGGAAGCGTAGGGGGACCACCAGCACCCGGCCGGACCCTAGCTCCACTGACTTCTGTTCGCTGTACAAAATGTCATTCTCCCAGTATACCCGGTGCGTCCCCGTCTGGTCGCCTGCGGCCTGGGCCTCTGCCTGCTGCCGGGGCCCAACCAGGGAGGGACAGGTAGCCTGCTCTCTGCAGAACTCCTCTTGGGAGGGGCCCCCCTCGTGGCGCCACTGGGCTAATTCGGGCAGATCGCCTAACTCGGTGTCTGGGGTGGAGTCGGAAGGTGGGGGTTCGTCACTGGCGATCGACTCTTCTGGTGGGGGGTTGTGGGGACCCTGGGCCGGGACCATTCCATCTTCAGGGGCCGGGGCGTCGTCGACGTCCCTCAGGGGGGTCAGTCGAGCCGCCATGGATCGAGTGGTGGCGCACACCCACTCAGGGAGGCCCATCATCCCTAGGTGGGTCTTGCGCTCAACTTGTCCCCAGGGGGAACTTTCCAGGTCGTTCCCCAGGAGACAGTCGACGGGCTGGGAGGTTCTCACTGCGACCTTCAGTTTGCCGACCACCCCTCCCCACTCAAAGGGCACCAGGGCTACCTTACATAGGCTTTCTGTGTTGTCGGCTGAAATGACAGGGCAAAATACGTTGGGGAGGACCTGGTCTTCGTGGACTAAGTGGCGGAGGACCCCGGTGATGCTGGCCCCTGTGTCACGGAGGGCTTCTACTTGGTGGCCATTGATCGTTACGAGCTGCCCATATTTCTTTGTGTTAGAGGGCAAGAGGCTCCCAGGGACCATCTCTCTATCTCCTAAGGATACTAGGGCCATAGCGGCGGGTTCCCACTCCTCGGCCTCCTCAACCTCCTCCCCCAGGGCTACGTTGGCTATCTGTCTAGCGGGGGTGCTGCCTGGGTGGTGCGTGGGGCCATGGGGCATTCAGGGTCGTTGGCGTAATGCCCGGGCTTCTGGCAACGAAAACAAGTGATGGTTACCCGGTGCCCCCGTCTCAGGGGGAGGCCGGATACAGCTGGTGGGGGTGCCGGGAAAGGTGGAGATTGGGACTTCGGCGGACTAGCCTGGGACTCTCTCTGCCCTCCCTGGTTCCCCCCCTCTCTGGCGGGGTGGTCCCTGACTGGCTCGGGGGTACTCTCCTACAGGGCCCCGGGAGACCCGGGTGTTGGTCCAGCGATCCGCCTCGACAGCCAGCTTCCTCGGGTCCGTGAGCTTGCTGTCAAGCAGATGCTGGCGTAGTTCCACAAAGCAGTTGGCAGCCAGGTGCTCCCACAACATAAGGTTGGTTAGTTCTTCCAGGGTGGTTACCTTGCTGCCCTTGATCCACCCATCGAAGGCGCGGCTGAAGAAATTCACATATTCCACCCAGGTGGTACCCGGGATCTTCCTGCAGTCCCGGAACCGCTAGCGGTACATCTCCGGGGTGAGGCCGTAACTCGTGAGGAGGGCCGCTTTCATGTGTTCATAGGAGGTCTGCATGGAGGTGGGTAGGTCGAGCAGGGTGTCTCTCCCTTCGCTCAGGAATCGTCCCCATAACCCAGCCCCCCAATCCTTCTGTGGGACCCGATGGGAGGTCATGGCGACCTCGTAGGCCCGGAACCACTGCTGAATGTCATCATTTTTGTAATACTCTTTGACCACATCCTTGGGGATGTGGACCTTCTGCTCCGTCGGGGCGGCCGCCTCCCGGTTCCCCGGGGGCCGCGCTTCTTCGCTTCTTGCTTTCAGTTCTATTTCCTTCAAGCTGCGTTCATGTTCCAGTTGAAGTCTCCTTCCCTCGTGTTCTCGGAGTTTCTTCTCTTCTAGTTCTCCTTGTACTCGCAACTGTTCTACTGCTAGCTTTTTCTCGGCTAATTTCAACTCGCCCTCAATTTTGAGTTTGGCTAATTCGAGCTCGTGATGGCGACTTTTTTCTCTGTCTGCGAGTTCCTTGGGAGGGTCCAGCTTTGTCGTGGGGCTCCCCCGCTCCTTCTGGGAGGGAGGCTCCAGAATCCACCCAAGCTTTCAGTGCCTTTTGCATATCTTCTTTGGTGTTGAGACCAGTGGTAGCGATTCTGAGTTCCTTGCAGAATTGCTTTAGTTCTTTGTGAGTGTACTCTTCCAGCTGTTCCACCTGGAACACGGTACTGGCGTCGTCCTCTATGAGAACCGCGGCGTTTCCTTCTGCCATCTTTGTCGGTAGTGCATCAGCCGTTCACGGTACGATCTCTAGATTATGGGCCCGAATCCCGTCGCTTGCCACCAATGTTAGAAGGCGACCTCAGAGGGGCCCGGAAGGGGCCCTGACTGCCCTGAGACCCACCCTCGAGGTATCGTAGCCGGGCACTGGCGGGAGACTCCTCAGGGGAGGAACCTCGTATCTAGGATCGTACACTCGGCACCACACAACAGAGAGACAGTACACGAGAAGTTCTTAAGAGCAATCTTTATCAGATCGGAGTTGTAGCATCTTTATGATCAGCAAGGCAAAATATATACAAGTAGAGCGCGGGCTCACAAAGTCTTGGAGGGGGGTTAGGAGGTAGCGGGACAGTCTTTGGGGATAAGAATCAAATGCAGGAGCGTCCCCGGCGCACAGCTCACAATCCTCGAGCTGGGGGATACGCTTGTCGTCGCGGGGTCCGGCGGAACCAAGAGAGTCTGTGGGAGCTGCGAGTCACTCAGCAGGCTCGAGTATAAGTTCAGAGGGCTTACGATCTTCAGGGAGCCGCGAGTCACTCAGCAGGGCTCAAGCACAAGTTCGGAGGTCTTGCGATCTTCAGGGAGCCGCGAGTCACTCAGCAGGGCTCAAGCACAAGTTCGGAGGTCTTACGATCTTCAGGGGAGCCGCGAGTCACTCAGCAGGGCTCAAGCATAGGTTCGGAGGTCTTACGATCTTCAGGGGAGCCGCGAGTCACTCAGCAGGGCTCAGGTGTTCCAAGGCAAATCTGCCGGACAGTCCCAGAGCACCCCTTGTTATAGGGCGACTCCTCTTTGATGTCCGGAGTCTGTGCAGGCAGGGGTCTTGTCACCTGGGGGTCGCTCGTTGGGGGTTTCCTGCCATTGTCCTTTGATCCTTTCAGGGCCGGGTCGGGAGGAGCCCCAGACACCCAGCAGGCGTGGAGCCAGCCCTCGGGGAGGCCGGCGGGTCGATCGAAACCCACCTTCCCAGGGAAGCGCAGAGGTGTGATGGAAACTGCTCCTCCCTTTCTCATCCCAAGGGGAGCGCAATGTCCTCCAGCCGGAGTGGTGCCTCTAGGCCAGGGTCACGCTGGGGCCGGGCGGCCATCTTGGTGCATGAAGTGGGCACGCGGGCCCGGGGTGGCCGAAGGAGGTAGGCCACGGACGGGGGAAGTCCGGGTCGGGTGTGTGTGTTCTGGTGGGAAGGATCGGCTAGGCCGTGGGTTTGGGGGCTGGTGTGAGGTGCAGGGGTCAGGTCTGACTATGGTACGAGGGCCTGGTCTAACAATGGGATTATTGGTGGTGATGGTATTGGTGGTGATGGTATTGGTGGTAGTGATGGTATTGATGGTGGTGATGGTATTGGATGTGGTGATATTGGTGGTACTGGTGGTTTTGGTGGTGGTGATGGTATTGGTGGTATTGGAGGTGGTGGTGGTGGTGGTATTGGAGGTGGTGGTGATAATGGTGGTGGTGGTATTGGTATTTCTAGTGGTGGTATTGCTGGTAGTGGTATTGGTGGTGGTATTGGTGGTGATGGTGTTGCCGGTGGTACTGGTATTGGTGGTGGTGGTATTGGTGGAGGTGGTATTGGTGGAGGTGGTATTGGTATTGGCAGTGGCGGTATTGGTGGTGATATTGGTGGTGGTGGTATTAGTGGTGTTTGTATTGGTGGTGGTGGTATTGTGGTGGTGATATTGGTGGTGATGTTATTGGTGGTGTTGTTGTTGATAAAACAGGCTTTTGAAAGTAACCCGTGAGGTGGATTTAGTACAAATGGCATGTAACACAGATGTGCTGTTGTCATCTTCATCCCATTAGAACACGATTATGTGCTATCTGGAATTCACATGACTTAATGTCTAATAATTTCTAAATCTGTTTTACTTGAGGGCTTGAAACAGACAGGCGATAATGCCGGGTTAAAGTCATTGAAATCAGGTTCCCGTGTTACGGGGGCACCCTACTGCTTAAAAAAACATTGTCGGAGTTGCTCACTGTACGGGGCTAGCAAACTACAACGATGACTAGCTCCTGCAATCACGCATGCGTGGGAGCCAGTCAAAGAGCACAAATCCTCCTGAATCAAGAGCAGAGACGCTTCGTGTTCCTGCTTCGGGAAGGAGTGTAGCACTTCCGGCCCTTACCTGTACTTACGGGTCCCTGCATCAGCGTTTCTCTCGTAGCCACAGCTTCACGTCTCCGGGCTCCTTTCTTCTCTGGCACGCTCTGCTTTCTGCCCCCTAGTCTCTGGTTGAACTCAGTGTCAGCGTCCTTCTTCAGAAAGCTGCATCTCCTCTTGTAGCACTGCCCTCCCTCTCTTTCGGCACTGCTTTGGAATCCTGAAAAGATTAAGGAGGAAAAACAAAGCTGCATAATTAATTTTTGGGTAACAGCGCTTTGGCGCTGAATATACTAATTATTATTATTTTTATGTTACTTATCTGACATAGAATTGGTGATTTATGAAGATCTGCTTTTCTTTTATTCCTGAAAAGATAAGGAATTCGGTTAGACTCCCATAAAGTTAAGGTGGAATACCTGTCTAAATGCTTCAGATTGAATCAAAAACTACCTTAATAGCATCTATGATACAAGGCAACCACAACATTTTTTTGGGAGATACACCATATCTCGCTTAACACCACTTACCAAAAGTTCCGGAAGAAGGGAACAATTCAGAGACCTTCCTTGGCTGTTTGGTTTTTGTCGTTGGTTGGGGTGCAGCATGGGACCTTGTTTCTTCCCTCCTTGTTTTCTCCCTTCTTTTCCGGGTTACCATTCAATGCTTAGACTTAGTTGGGTCTGTTTGGTGATTAGGGCAAGTTGAGGATCTTGCATCATTTGCCTGGCGTTCCTGCGGAGACGTGAGTAAACCCTGACAAACACAAGCGGATTAAGCTGAAGCAGCGCATGTCCCGCCTGCAGTAAAAGAAACTCAATAAAGTAAATAGTGCTTACAGACTTAATAACAGGTCCTGTGTAACAACTGAAGTAAAGGGGTCAGTAACCGTAGGAAGCCTATCAACGAATCCGAAAGCAGCATTTACGAAAGACAATGACACAAGCCAATAAAAAATATGGGCGGAGAGTGGCTTCTCTCCCATACTCTAGGCTTGACTTAAAAAGTTATCACATAATTAAGTAGGTGCGAGGATATGGCTTTTTTTGTTATGTAAGAGGTAAGCTGCACAGCACTGAGGATGCACTCCTAAATTTGGGCTAGAATCCGCCCAGTGTGCGGCGGATTCAAGGCTTTGTGCGGTGCCGCCGTGCTGCAGCCCATGGTTGCCTTGCTACACCACTTTCCTAACTTTAGGTGTCCGTGCCCTCGGCGCCTGCCCACAAGTAACACCTGCAGGGCCATATATCTCTGCGGGCGGGAATCTTCTTCCAATTAGGGTCCTGGAAGACCTCTGACCTGCCCCCAATAATGTGCTGAGCTGCCTTGGAATTTGTTTGACCCAATCCTGGGTCAGATTAATTCGTCAATAGTGGGTGTGTCTGCAGTCAGCTGTTCCTCCCGGTTCCAGCCCTTTTCCGTTCACTGCATTTGTTTTATTTACCTATGGACTCCGGGTCTCGTCTCGAGTGAACTCTGCAGACTGTGCTGGCCCCCAGCCAGTTAAAAGGTGAGTGAAAGGGAGGTGTGCACATTTATGTGTGCATTAAGGCTTCAGTGCACACGAGTGACATGCTCACGAGAAGCACACTTGTTTGCTCTTGTGGGTTTTGGGTGGGGAGCATACATTATGATGCAGTGTGGGAGTGCACTAGGAGTCGTGCTCCGCTTTAAAAGGGCAAGTACTGCCCGGTACCAAGACCCTGCACTTCTTTCATTTGAAAGGGAGAGTACCCGCACTTATCAGCACTGATAAAACACTTTTAATGGAAGAGTACCAGCACTTCTCAGGAAACAGGTACTCTATGGAGTGAGTTTGTCTCTGTGTGTCTGTGTGTCTAAAGCACTGCTGATGTCACAAGAAGCGCGGTGTTATGATATGATGGCCAGGGTACGAAGGGGAACTATGGAATTCACCAAAATGTCACGAATACGGGAAGTAACTTCATGCTTCCCTCTTAACCATCACACTGTTGGCTCACTGCCCTCCTCTGAGCTCTCCCACAGTCTACTGCTTGATGCTGATAAGACAGGAACTTGTAAAAGTGTGGAAACCAGAAGGAACAAGTCAAGTTTATTTCAAAGTTTGGAACTCCTTCGAAGTCCACGAGATCAATAATAAAACACCACATGAGAAATACAGTTTTACAATAACAAATAAAATATAAGTGGCAACAAGGGAATTGTCAAAGTGTGGCAACAGACAAAAGTAAATAGGGCTTAACACCTTACTGTTGCTGTCGCACCGGTGGTCTAAGCTATGAAAGGGCAAGCAGTAGAGAACACATGCTGGCTCCAGTAGCTTAGTGGACTCATGTGTCCACTGCAGGGCCTGTGCTTGACCTCATAGTCACAGGTTCAAACCCAGGTGGGTGCTCTCAGTCTTTCATCCTTCTGAGGTCAACAAAATAAGTACCATTGAGTCTGGTTAAAACAAACATCTGTTATTTAGCGCTAAGATGCCCTTCTGGTTGAAAGTGCACTTTGCAAGTGATGTTGGAAGTGGGGATGTATAAGAAGGTGAATTTGACGTGCACAGGGACGTAAGCCAGTGCAGAAGGAATACAGACGAGGAGCAGAATGAGGGTAGTGCGAGCATTGAAGGATGTGGGATGTCATGAACATGGTTTGGAAAGCACTGATATTTACACTTTGGATAGAATAGATGTTTTACAAGGCATTTACATAGCCAGAGCACACCGGCCTTTCAGAGATCCCGGCCTGGGAGGGGTTTCCACGGGTAGAGACTGTCGGCCTCGTTCTCTTCTCTGCTTGAAAACATTCCATTACAAAAGTATTCCACAGTCTTAAGTACCAGTGTGTCAAGAAAGGGCAGATTTCTTTATACAAATAAGCTGCCAGTGTTTATCACCACTGCCAAGCAACTCCACATCAGTGCTCCGCCGGCCTCAGTTTGGACAGAGGGGTCTTAGCCCAATTTAGACACCTATCTTCATTGGGAGTGGATTTCTTAATATTGTTTTCATGGCAGTTGTTGTTTTGGTTTAGAAGGGTTTAATTTGTGGGCAAATGAGTTAAGTGCGCTCATGATTCTATGGCTGATACCAGTTGTCCAGTGCCTTATAATGCGCTTCTCTCCCTACTATACAATATGTCTCTTTACTACTATCTCCCCAGTATGTTCCAGGTGTTGTCTAATGTTTACCCTTGTAAAGTGGATCATTGATTCGGAAATGGAAGTGGTGTCATCTTAGTAACGCATAGATGTAGTGTTCCTGGTGCCTGCAAACCTACCTTCTGTGCCAGTTCACACAATACAAAACCGGCAAAAAATGCACAGCTACAAACTGAAACCAGAATGCCTGGATAAATCACGGCTTCCTGCTTTAAGTTGTGTGATCTTAGGCAAATATTTTGTTGCCAAAATATTTTTCTTTATTACAGACCAACTTTGATTTTAGTGTACAAAATATAGGTAATCAGATTAATGTGGGTACTAAACATATAATCCTTTAAATAGAAGTATATTTTTTAATGTTCTAGTCAGGCTACACGTTAATAGAGTGGCAGCATTGGGCTATTTTGGGCTACTTTCCCGTTGCTTTTGGGATTGAAAAATCTGGCAACATTGACCCCCGCCCTGATGCATTCATTTTAGCACTCGGGCAACATACAGGTTCGACATGCTCTGGGCCCAGAGAACAGGACACCCGCTGCCAGGCACAAATAAACATTTTGAGGCGCGGTATGCTATGTAAGATTTAAATAAGAGAAGAGGGACTTTTGGCAGATTTATGATAGAAGTCCAATACACAAAGGCAACTATGGCTGGGATGCACGCGGTACCTACGCTGTCACGTTTAAGATGAAGGTGTGTTTACAGTAAAAGCACTGCAAGAGACATTGTGCCAACTGTGGCCATGCTGCCCAGAGGCTGCGAGCGCACGCCTCTTGGGCACATGCTGCATATTAAAGGCAAACAGAAGTGGGCATTTTAATGTATCTGTTCTGGGAAGATTTACAGTGTGGCTGAGCCAAGCTGGTTACAGAATCTACACATTTTTAAACCAAACACTTCACTCACAGGCAAAGCTCAATATGTGCAGTGGTTTGACAGATGTGCGTTTTAGCTTCACCAACATTCTATCTATTATTTAAAATGATGTAGCCAGGGACTTAAAATTGGGGGTAATGTGCTTACTGGGTGAGGAGCTGTGGACAAATGCACCCTGGAACAGTGATTAATTGTGGAAAGATAAGTGCCAGGCCACATTTTGTTCTGAGGAGCCTGCCACCAACACTGGAGGATTTCAAGGTTGGACAGAAGGGATGTCTAGTCTTGCTGCCACTGAACACCTCTTTCTTCTATCACCTAACACTTCATGTCTCTATTTCATGACTAGCACTGTTTTCCTCTCTTTCTCTTCCTCATGCCTGTTTCTTCCACCACCTTACACTTCCTGTCTCTTTATTTCATGAATACCACTGTTTTCCTGTCTGTCACTTAGTAACCACCTCTTTCTTCCACCACACTACATTTCTTGTCTCTTTATTTCATGAATACTACTGTTTTCCTGTCTTTCACTTCCCAACTGCCTCTTTCTTCCACCACCTTCCACTTCCTGTACCGTCACCCATGAATACCACTGTTTTCCTATTTTTCAGTTCCTAACAGCCTCTCTCTTCTACCACCCTACACTTCCTGTCTCTTAACCCATGAATACCATTGCTTTTAGGTCTCGCCTACGCAGCGCATAGGAAAAAGACCTTTAGCCATCGATTCCCTTTTTGAGGCAAAAACATGCACGCGTTGCATTGCTTTGAATGGCAACACAAGCCCGTTTGGCGATTCCCTTGCGGGAGCTAGCGGCGCCATCTGGTAGCATTATTCGCTCCCGCAAGGGAAACGCTGTGTGTCCCTGCTCTCAGCCGCACTCCCCCCACTTGTGAGCGTGAGGCGCGCGCGCTTGTTAAAATGGCAGCTACTCAGCACCAGCAGGACCCGGATATCATGAGTAAGTTTAGTCTGTACGTTTTGGGTCGCTCATGGCATACGTTTTGGGTCGCTCATGTTATGGGTGTTATGTTATGTTATTTTCATTTATACAGCGCACAGCTACTCGGAAGTGTCCCGGCGCTATAGACCGCTGGGGAACCCGTCCTGGCTATCCCTGTGAGATGGTCCCTTTCTGGGTATCTCCAAGGTGGAACCAGGCATCCCCGGCGTCTGTGGGGGGCCGTTGTAGAGATGAGGCAAGCTTAATGCCCAGAGTTGCCGAGTGTGTTCCTGGTTAGAGTACGTACCGAGGCGAGAATTATCGAGTCCGTTTTGACCCTGGTCCACGACATGGCATGGCATACCTTCTCCTGTCTTTAACCAAAATGATGTTCGTATTTGTAACCAGGGAGCTAGTGTTGCTGCGTGAGACCCTAGTTCAGTGCCCACCTATTCCCACAATATTTGGAGGCGAATGGCAGTTTTCGGCGACGGGGGGAGGGGGTCATAGGTTGATCTTCCTTTCCACAAAACTCTCATCCTGTACTACCACTACGTAGCAATGTGTTTTTGGCTGTAGTGAGAGGAAGGAAATCTGTCGAGTTATCGAGCACTATGCCGGGTTTCGTGGGCCACAGTCCTACTGGACCAATGGGAGCTGCGCCCCTGTCTTCTCTGGGAACGTGACGCTGAGTCTGCACTTTTAAGAGGGCCCGCGCCACATGACTTCCTCTGCTGATCATTGCCTTCCTGATTCTTTTGAGCCCCGAAGGCTGAGGGGAGCAGACGCAGAGATCTCCGGTCCAAGACTCCACGGTAAGGGGGTTTGAAGACTCTGGGTGAAAAGTTAACTTTTTAAACCTAAATGTGAACTTACTTTCCCAGGATTGTGGAGTCTTGTGGTTACTGAGGCGTAACTTTCAATAGTGCAGCAGGTGCAGTGGCACCGGGCCCAGAGGGGTAAGATGCCCACTGCACAAGCTATGGCTTTCTTTTTTATTACCCAATCCGGAGCAGGGTGCTATTCCTGTCTTGCCTCAAAGCAATGACACCTTTACGGTGCGATTCTATGCCTCATGGGGCCATTGTGTTTGGGCTGGAGTGCCTCTGTGCTCCGAGCTGCGACAACTAGTGAATGAGGCTCTACTGGGAGATGCGCGCCGAGCTGACCTTGACTCCAGCCTTACTTTGTCACAAAGGCTCAAGGTCCGCACCGTTTTGATTCAATAGTGGGATTCACTGTATTATTATTTCTTGGAATAGTCTAGAGGAAAAGGGAATGCGCGCACTACGCACTGCGTCAGCGGGTACATTGAGGCAGCGCTGATCCTCTGCATATGCCCCGTGGCACACACCAAGGAAACCTCCATTCACTGCAACAATGATGCGTGTTTTTCGTGACAATAGTGGAGCACTTTCTTTAACCCTGGTCTGATAAAGGCTAGAGCACGTCTAGACAGCGTGTAGCCCGGAGTTTGCCTTTCTCTAGTCTGGGGGCAGCAAATGACATGAAGAACCCCTTTCTCCTGTCCGCGGCCTTCCGTCATGCAGGCCAGTGAAGTATATTATGGCCTGGAGCCTGCCTAGTTCCAGTGTACACTGAAGAAAGGGCAGCTTTAAGTTGTGACTGCGCAGACTAGAGAAATGGACTCTTCAAGTTGTACGATGTCGCAGACGAGCGAAAGGGGCCTCCTAGCTGTACACAGCCCCATCCTAAACAAGCATTGAAAATGCAATATGTCTCGCCTTTGATTAAGTTAAAGCCATTTGCTTTGCTAATGGTATTGTATAGGAAATCAAATGGCTTTTACCTTAATGAAAGGCGAGACCTATTGCATTTTTAATGCTTGTTCTTAATGTTGTGAACATAATTGTGTGGTGAATGGGTGGGTAAATATAGAATTAAGGATGTTTTTGAGAACCAGTTGAGGGTTTAGTTCCCAGATTTTGGTTGCTGTAAGGTGTGGAGGTGTCGTGAGTGTTCTTTCACAGATGGTGGAATTCTTGATATACTTCAGGTATCGATATTCTGGTTGCCAAATGGCTAGAGTGGTGGCTGCTCTTTGGTAGTCCTGGGTAAGTGATGTTGATTGTTCATTGGGAGAAGGTATGCCAGGGAATATTATCATTCATACCTGTATCGTAAGTCTTGAGGTGGTGCACCGACCGCTGTTCTTTTTCAAAGAGAATCCATTCTACATTATTGTTCTTTATGTGTAGCGTCTCTAGGATGACCCATTGCATTTCATCTGCAGTGTGTTTGGCGTTGATGAAATGAGTGCTCATTTTCGTGGTGGCTTTTTGCAGTTAATGTTGCTCTTCTGTTCAATGATTCTTTGGTTGACTTTTCTGCAGGTCATCCCTATGTATTTTAGATCACACAGGCAGGTGATCATATATCAATCAATCAATCAGTTAATTTGTAAAGCGCACTACTTACCCGCAAGGGTTTCAAGGTGCTGAGGGGGGGGGGTGGGGGGGGGGTGCTGCTGCTACTGGTTGAAAAGCCAGGTCTTGAGTCGTCTCCTGAAGGTCAGCAGGTCTTCGGTCTGTCGTAGGATGAGGGGGTGGGTGTTCCAGGTCTTGGCGGCGTGCTGGGAGAAGGACCTGCCTCTGGATGTGGTTCTACGGATGCACGGACCGTGGCCAGGGTGTGGTCGATGGAGTGCAGTTTCCTGTTGGGTACGTAGAAGTGGAGTCGACTGTTGAGATAGGCTGGGCCGGTTTTGTGGAGTGCCTTGTGTGCGTGGATCAGGAGCTTGAAGGAAATTCTTCTGTCGACGCGGAGCCAGTGCAGGTTCCTCAGGTGGGGGGTGATGTGGTCGTGGCGCAGGACGTCGAGGATCAGGCGTGCAGAGGCGTTCTGGATTCTTTGCAGTCTGTTGATGAGCTTGGTCGGGACTCCAGCATAGAGGGCGTTTCCGTAGTCGAGTCTGCTGCTGCCAGGGCCTGGGTGACTGCTTTCCTCGTGTCTGTCGGGATCCATCTGTAGATCTTGCTGAGCATGCGGAGGGTGTTGAAACAGGTAGAGGAGACTGCGTTGACTTGTTTGGTCATTGTGAGTTTCGAGTCAAGGATGACTCCCAGGTTGCGTGCGCGGTTGGTAGGAGCCGGGGCTGTCCCCAGTGATGTGGGCCACCAGGAGTTATCCCATGCTGAGGGGTTGGGCCCGAGGATGAGGATCTCCGTCTTGTCTGTGTTCAGCTTGAGTCGGCTTTCCTTCATCCAGTCGGCGACAGCCTTCATTCCCTGGTGGAGGTTGGATTTGGCGGTGAGGGGGTCCTTGGTGAGGGAGAGGATCAGCTGCGTGTCATCGGCGTGTGGAAATATGGATTTTTCTGGTCAGTTATGTCCCCTATCTTGGACCCCAACGGTTCTATGTGCATATTACAAGTACATGTATGTTTCCTCCAGTTCCAGTTATGAAGACGCAAACACATGTGCGTCCACCGTCAACATGTCCTCTGTCAGATCCGCCATGAATAGGCCGGATATTCCATTCCTAAGTATGAAAAGCCACCGGCTTTATATGGTTCACCTATGCCATTTTACAGTCCAGGCAAGTAGGCCCTGATTCTGTCGTCAAACTCTTCTTGCCTTCTGCCTCTGAAAACTCCAGTCTGAGCCTGCATCTGTGACCATGAACTTTGTCTCATTCTCTGCGCGGCTCACGAAGCCTGACATCAGCCTATTCTCTGCCAAGAACTGTATTTCACCTTCGAGTTATCTGCTTCACCCCTTAACCGATGCATTCCTGTCTAGTAGTTTAAATAAACATTCTTCCAGCTACCGAGCAATGGCTCGGCTTCTCTGTCTTTATGCAAGTAATTCATAGTCCTGTTACCATGGAATATTCCTACCCCCTCGCATTTAGTGTAGACACTTAGACGCTTGTACACGCACGCACGGTCAGTATAGAATAGATTCTGTCCGAGAGTCCTTCTTTTGTGGATAACATAGTTCTTTAAACATAGGATGTTAGATATGATTTGGGATTAGGTTGACTTGACCCCCCAGACTTTTCGTCTCCACATGTAGAGCTAAATGTCAAGTCCCCTTCACCCCCTAGTTGCACGTCAATCACACGTCATGCTGCTGCGCGCGCATCTATGCCAAGTATTATCTTATAGATCCACCTATATATGACATCATAACCAATTATGTTCCTTTTTACTCCTTATTACACCCATTTTCGGTTACGCATATGAATCGTTATTTTCCTTATCAATTGTTACGCCTACTGCATTCGCTTCATTGTAATGTATGTACTATAAAAGTCATTTCTTGTCAATAAAGTATGTACTTCACTTCCTGAACCTCCGTGGTGATGGAACTTGGAGCAACCGATTATAATCGATCATTGGAATAAAGCCCATTCCGAACCTCTGATACCACGGATTCTGCCTCTCATTTTACTGAGCTATTTTATTATGTTTCCGTATCAAATTAAGTCCCGGTAATGAATTTTATTTACCACATGAATGGCGCCCGAATAGGGACACTTTCTCATCTCACGCGCCGGCGGTGAGTTGCAGGCCCGGTCTCCTGCCATAGCTGGACGGACAATAACGCGTACCAGCAGGATTTCCTGTATCTCCCTCCGGTCAAGCGGGGGCGACTGAGGCTGCGATCAACACCAAGACGAGGCGGTGAGAAGTGCGAAGTATCCCGACCAGAGCCTAGCTGAGAGAGCAAGATCCGAGGTATACAGAGGCCCACCAGTTCGAAGTCGAGTCCAGTTTCCGACGAGTCGAGTCGAGTCCAGTCCGGTCCAAGTTCAGTTTCCGAGGCCTTCCGTTTCCGAAGCTACCCGGTGAGTACCATTGCTGGGGAGGCATTTCTGACGTGCACATAGGTTGTGCCGGTCAAGACGGGTTTGGGTACACAAATCCGGTCTGCACTGTTTTAGCAGTGTATATGTACTGTTTAGCAGTATATCAAGTATTCCGAAGTATCTAGTTATTGTCAAAGAATTATGCTTGGTGATTAGTTATGCAGACGATCATCATTGTTGGTTATTTTAAAGGTTAAAAAAAAATGTTTAATGTTTAATGTTTAATGTGTTAAACGTCCTGCATATTGTGGTATGAATGGTTGTTCATTATTGTGCTTTTGTACTAAGTGTGTTCAAGATTAAGTATCAGATCAGTTCTCAATATGCCGCTCTTTTCGAAACTAAGACAGATCACTACAAGAAAAGGGGTACTCGAAGAAGCCGTTCCTATTCCTCCTAGGGACACTCCAGGGTACTTCATGTATCATAAACATGGCTTAGACGCTATATTATTTCTTGATTTATGGGTAGACTACACCAAGGAATTACCAGAAAGTCAGAGGTGGCCCACAGCGGGAACCTGGGATGCAGAGTGCATCATGAAAGTAGAAGAAGAGTTATGGAAAAGGAAAGTCAGACGGTCACAGAAAGATGCCGTTGAGTTATGGCGTAAAGAATCTCATAGACGTACAGAAAAAGCACGTAGACAAGAGGAGAAGAGTAAAGAGAATTCCAATAAAGTTCGAGAAAATCTATTAATTGAGGAAGGTATCCGAGTGAAATCAGAACAAGTAGACAGACAAAGAAATGCCCTTATGAATGGTATGTATCCCCTTCTGGCCGAAGGATTACCTAAAGCTACTCCAGAAACACCGAAAGACTTGCCAACCCCATTATTTCCAATAAAGGTACATCCTAAGGGGCATCCTAGAACCGCAGAAGATGTTTTTCTTTCCTCATATTTAGATGACGCAGCTCCCGAGTATGCTAATTCCGCCCCACATAGACCGCCTACCAGGGAGGTTCAACGCCAAGACCCAGTACCCGTATCCCTACAGCAACAGATCGTGTCACAAGTTCCGACAAGCACATCTGTTTCTACATCTGTTCCTACAGCTGCTTCTATAGCTGTGTCCACACCTCTAGTTGCTGTGTCACGTTCAACGAATCCTTTCACACCCGACACCCCAGATGGGGCTACGGGAGGTGCTAGTAACATTTTTTCTACGCCACCCAGAATAAATAAACTTACTTTTCAAGAGTCAGCACATTCACGTACCCCCAAACTCATAAATGCCCGTACGCTTAAGGAACTTCTTATAGATTGCAGATATGACCCTGTGCCCGGCAAAGAGGACGAAATGATCATGGCATCATTGCGTATCAGACGAGCCGCAATGTACTTAGGGAAGTTACCAGGAATGACTGCGCATCTAGATAAAATATACCATTTTGTCCAAACAGGGCGAGATCCAGAATGTATTAACAGAGCTATGGAATACCAGAAAGTGGAGATACAGGGGGAACTGTTACGTTTCCTCATAAATTGTGTGATCAGAAATGAAGACCGACCGGGGGTAGACCCGGAAGCAATGCAAATTCTTACCAGATGGAGCCAGAATATATCAGAGGGTAGACATGATAAACAAAATTGTATAATAGCCATGTGCCGAAAGATCCGTAAAGAAATAGAACGCCTACCCGAAGAAAGATTAGCGGTAGACGAGTTCGAACAAAACGAGGAGGAAGGGTCAGGACTGCCCGCAGGACAGTCAGACACCATAGCCTATGTAGGTAAAGGAAGATCTTGTAATAGTAATAGATGTCCTATTGACCCGATACGTCCGATATGTCCAGATAATAACAGGAATTTCCAAATACCTATAATTAACATCAGGTCTAACGAGCATTCGTTCCAAGCCGCCGACAAACTACTCCGAGAACGAAGGGGTTATCATTTCCTCGATTCTATGGATGAACAAGATTTAGCTAGGGCAGCTGTCCATTGGGTGGACAGTCCCGGAAAATATAGTGATGATACAGTAGCACGCGCATTTTTGAATCTCACCCCAGATGAACAGCGGTTAGCTGGGATTTATATGATTCAACAACTCATTATACTATATCAGAGTCAGCATTCGGACCCTGGTCCCTTACCTGACATATTGACTGAATTGCTTATGAATAGATGGAGAGGTTCAGGTACTAAATTAATTAAAGAAATTCTAGAATCAAGAAAGCAGTATATTCTTTTTGTATGTTCAGACCGTGTCTCATTGCCCATCAAGGAAAGAACCACGTATTACATGGATAGACAGAATCCCTTACGAGAAGTGCACCCAATAAAGGGCGAGGACAACGAGTTTAAGCGCGTATTTGTATATACGCCCATATCAAAAATAGAATTGTTAGAAATGAAGAAAGTGGTACCCAGTCATGACAAAGATCCAGCGGGTTTTCACCGAGAAATTAAAGACATGTTACTCATGGGAGAGTATACCTATCCCGACATTATGACAATATTAAAGGTATTGATGCCTGCTGGCATTTATGAGAAACTCAGGGAAAAAGAGTGGGAGGTAGGAGACCAAAAGATAGAATGGTCAGTATTAGAAGCAGAAGAAAAGGCCCGAACTGCAGGAGCAGGACTCGGGGATAAAACTAAAGCACTACCAGGTTTATTAGTACAGGTACTGCCACGTTTATTAACTACGAAAAAGGAAGATTGGGGTACAATTTCAGCCTGTAAGCAGAAGCAAGATGAAGACACTAGTGATTACTATGCCCGATTTGAAAAATGTTTTGGTATAAATAGTGGCCTAAAAGCAAGTAGCGAATCATACCCACATCTGTTTGTAACAAAATTAGTAGAAAATGCTCTGCCCCAAGTAAAGAATAGAGTATTAAAATTCGAGAGTACCTGGCAAGGTAACACTCCATCACAAATGTTACAAATGTTACAGTACCATCACAATAGAATTAGAGAGGAACAAGAACATGAACACAGACGCATGAAAGACACGAAAATGAAAATGTTAGTTTCTCAGACAGTCCCAGCTGAAGGACATAAAAAGGGTATGACACATTCCGGTGATTCAGCCGGACCTGTAAAAGGGACATGCAATTATTGTAAAAAGCCAGGTCATTACGTACACGATTGTCCAGTTTTGAAACATAATATCGCCATAGGTAATACAAAAGAAAGACCACGGCCACCTAGACAGGATCAGAATGAACAAGGAGCTCCGCAACACGCACAGTACATGCCAGCTTCACAACAGTCTATACAGTTTGTGCCAGCTGCACCAGCGCTGCCCGTTGCTGCCACACAAACCACGACACGACAACTGTACCAGACCGCACAGTACGACTATCCTGATTACCAACGATACGCATGAACCAGCCTAGAGAGGGAAGTTGACTTACCCCTTATCGAGATCCCTGTAGATCAAGAAGGACCTTATGTACATAGTGAATTGTTAGGCCAAGACAGAAAATTTTTACTCGATACAGGGGCAAGTCGAACGACCATAAAACGTAGTGAAGTTCCAGGGGCACCCCTCTCAGGCTCTCAGAATATCTCCCTTGGTTTTTCAGGAAAACCTATTGTTAATGAAGTATCACAGCCTCTCCCACTTACGATAGGACCTTTGACCCGAACTACAGATTTATTGCTTACTAAATCATGTCCAGAAAATCTGTTAGGAATAAAAACACTGAAAGCTCTAGGAGCTATAATATGTTGTTCTCCGGAAGGAGTAAGGTTGTTTTTACGTGATTTTAAAGGTCACTATGTATCTAGAGACATGGATCCCCGACTGCAGACTTTACCTACACATCTATGGGCACAAGGCCCTACTGATGTTGGTTGCATGAATATTACACCATATCGAGTCACATTAAAGGCAGGAGTGGTACTACCACGAATGCGACAATACAAGTTACCCCCAGATGCTGTAGTGGCTTTGCTGCAAATCATTGACGAGCTCATTGCCCAAGGAGTGGTTGTGGAAACAGACTCCAATGTATGTAATTCACCAATAATTCCGATTCTTAAACGAACAGATCCAAAGGCCCTGCCAGTATATCGATTGGTTATTGATCTGCGCGAATTAAACAAGTGCATTGTGCCACAATTCCCTGTGGTCCCTGATATCTCGTCATTATTGACAGCCATTGATTCCGAAGCAACATTCTTTACTGTAATTGATCTTAAAAACGCTTTTTTCAGCGTCCCAATAGATCCGGAAAGCCAATATTTGTTCGGATTTAGTTTAAATGGACGTAGCTTTAAATTCTCACGCGCACCTCAAGGATTTACAGAAAGCCCCAGCATCTATAGCCAAGCACTGAAACGAGAACTTGACAGTATCCACATGCCAGTTAACACTGCCTTGCTTCAATATGTCGATGATCTGTTGATCACCGCTAGAAGCGAACCCGAATGTGAGAAAGCATCACTGACAGTTTTACAATTTCTAGCTGAAAAGGGACACAAGGTGTCCCCTTCTAAGCTGCAATTCTGTGTCCAGCGAGTTATTTATCTTGGACACTCGCTGTCCAAGGAGGGAAGGCAGCTTACACCCGACCGCATTCAGTTAATAGCTAACATGCCAATACCCAAGACACAAAAGGAAGTACGGGCTTTCATAGGCCTCACTTCATACTGTAGACAGTGGATCCCTCAATATGCATTTCTAGCAAAATCGCTCATTCAGTTGACAACACAGGAGGCAGCCACATCGACTGTTCTCCCTTGGACTCAGGAACATACACAAGCTTTTGAAAGCTTAAAGAAAGCTTTATGCCAAGCACCTGTTTTAGCAACGCCATGTTACAGAAAACAGTTTACACTCTTTGTTACAGAACGCGAAGGTACTGCCTTGTCAGTACTCACACAGGAACAAGCAGGAGCACACAAACCATGTGCTTATTTTTCTAGTACATTAGATCCAGTAGCTCAGGCTCTTCCTGCGTGCCTGAAATCAGTGGCAGCGACAGCTTTAGCAATACGACAAAGCGATGCCATAGTGTTAGGACATCCATTGACAGTTCAAGTACCAAATGCGGTAGAGGTTCTTGTAAATAGAACGCAAACACAACACTTGACTATAGCGCGACTTACAGGGTACGAACTTACATTGTTCCAGCCACATATAGAAATCAGACGCTGTAACACATTGAATCCTGCCACACTTTTGCCAGTAATCGGAACAGACCCACTAGCCCATGACTGTATTGAAGTTATTACTATAACGACGAAACCCAGACAAGACTTAACCGATGTCCCATTGTCAGATCCAGACCTGACATTGTATGTAGATGGTTCATGTATGAGAACAAATACAGGAGAGTTAGTGGCTGCTTACGCAGTCACAACAGATACTGAAGTCATTGAAACTAATCGTATAAATACTTTGTCAGCTCAAGCCGCAGAGCTTATTGCTCTGACACAAGCCTGTATTCAAGCCACAAATAAAAAAGTCAACATATACACTGATTCACGTTATGCATTCGGAGTTGTACATGACTTCGGCGTGCTATGGCGAGAGAGAGGTTATTTAACTTCCCACGGTGCCCACATTCAGCACGGACCCCTCATTCATGCCTTATTAGATGCAATACATCTACCTACTGCAATATCAATTATGAAATGTAAGGCTCATACGAAGGTTACTGATATCATTTCTCAAGGCAATGATCTAGCCGACAGAACAGCTAAACAGACTGCTCAAACCCAAACATCCGACATGACAAAGACAATAGTCCCGATGCCGACACATTGTATGACAGTTAAAGATCCTACCCTTGACGTAATTGACATACAGACACATGCTACACCAGACGAAATAAAGAAATGGACTGAATTAGGAGGGATCCAAACGGACCAAGGATGGATGATGAAGGAAAAGTCTGTGTGGTTCCTTCCTGATTCAATGGTCCAAGTTATAGTTAACACTATACATAGTCCAGCACATCTAGGAGAAAAAGCTATGCTAGACAGCATTCAACACATTTGGTTCAATAAACATTTACGAGCAGCAGCCAAACAAAAGGTCCGTACCTGTATGATCTGTTGCCAGTTCAACCCAGGAAAAAGTGTTCCCGTAGAACAAGGTGGATTTCATCCTCCTAATCACCCTTTTGAAGTACTCCAGATGGATTATATCCAGATGGAACGATGTCGAGGATTCAAATATGTTCTCGTAGTTGTCTGCGCTCTGTCCCGCTGGACGGAGGCATACCCAGTTTCAGATTACACTGCCCCGACTACTGCCAAACAGTTAGTTCGAGAATTCTTCCCACGATACGGTTTACCACGTGTTGTTCACTCAGATAACGGCCAGCCGTTCTCATCCGAATTAATGAAACATGTTTCACTTCTGTTAGGTTATCAGTGGAAATTCCACTGTGTCCGACACCCCGAAGCAGCAGGTCTCGTAGAAAGACATAATCAGATGCTGAAAATCAGACTGTCCAAAATATGCAGAGAGAAAGGTGTCGACTGGGTAGTAGCGTTACCAGTTGCACTCTTCTACATGAGAATGGTAGCACACTCTCGAACAGGGCTATCCCCGTATGAGGTGATCTTCGGCAGACCACCAAATATGTGGGGGACGCCTATACCACGCAAAATAACTGATATTGACTGTAATATGCTGACAGATTACTTGGCTTCCTTGATGTCTGCACTACAATCTTGTCGTTCACAGGTAGCTGCAGCCTTTCCCGACAACACTGAGGTGAAACCCCATGACGTAGTTCCGGGGGACCTTGTGCTTGTGAGAAATTTCGACCGAAAGACTCAGCTGGAGCCCAGGTGGAAGACACCCCAGCTGGTCCTGCTGACCACAAGGACAGCCGTGAAGATCGAGGGCAGGAAAGGATGGGTGCATTCAAGTCATATCAAGAAATTTCATGGACTTCCTTCAGATGTAAACAGCCCACCTCGTGTGTCCTCACCAATTGACTCAAAACTACCTCTGGCTGAGGCCGACAGTAAAGAACTCTATAAACTAAAATTAAGGCCTAGGCCGTCGGACGATTTGATTGTTTAAGTCCTCTCCTAGGTGAAGCGGTTGAATCTGTCTCCGACATGTATCGCCTAGACCTGAATCATGGACAGTCGCGAAAAATGATGAAACGACAGGCGTATTGTAAATCACTGCGTAGCCATTGCATAGTGACATTATTAATCTTGTTTTTCTTAAGTCTTTTAATAATTACTGCAAGTATATTGTTGCACATATATTACCCTATTGCCAGAAACGTTTACAATGTTACTGCTGAACATTCTTTTAGTGACTTACCCCCGCATGAATTATCTTATAGACTTGCGCTGCGCAATAACACTTTCATTAGTATGTTACATCATTCCCATCAGACTAGTAATGCAACTAATTGTTGGGTGTGTGGCCGGCTCCCTCCCTATCAGAATTATGAAGGAGTCCTGCCTTTCTTTCCACATCCGTTTACACATAATGGCTCCTGTGGAGCATGGTTTAGTTTAATCAATTCCATAGACTCAGATACAGCCGTTTACCAAGACCAGTGGGTATGGGGAAATCTGAACCTAGTTTTATTCAAAGTCTGTTACCCTGACAAGGAGGGTCGCCCCAAAGGAACAGGAACTGATCTAGAAAATGAAGTATATGGATTAGGTAACTTTACTCCTAATCTCATGGTTCTAAATGTCGAATCCGAAGTTGAACTAGTTTTACCAACCATGTCAGTATTCCCAGCGAAAGGTGAATTGTGTGTAAGAAAGGTTGGTTCCATACATATGGGCCATAGTAAATGCACTACTACAGTAGAATTCAGTGATCAAGGCAAATCTTCATTTAGAGCTTATCGCCACTCCTACTTTATATGTGGTCAGACTGCATATATGCGTCTACCCCTAGATTGGGATGGTACCTGCTACATTGCATTTCTTTTGCCACCAGTTTTTTTAGCTCCTCCTGATTATCACAGAAATATTCATTTAGTAAATAGTAGAGTAAGGAGAGATCTCCCAATTGTCGATTACACTGAAACAGCATGGGAAAAATACACAGATTTCAATAAAGGTCTCTTTCCCTATATAGGTACTGTTACTAATAGTAAGCTGATACGTAGATTAACTAGAACCCTTGAAGCGGTAGTGAATGAAACTATTTCCGCCTTAGGCAATTTAACAGAAGAGCAGTCTGCTATGCGGATTGTTGTGCTTCAAAATCGTCTTGTCCTTGACGTCATCCTGGCTGATAGGGGCGGAGCTTGTAGGGTCATCGGATCAAGCTGCTGCGTATTCATACCAGAAAATTCGCCATCTGTATATAAAGCTATAACTCGCCTTCATAAGATTGTAAGCCAGATACACCAGAACCCAGGCACTTGGACTTGGTCCGGTTGGTTTTGGAGTGTGATATCAGCCTGGGGATGGAGAGTCCTATCTTTCCTAGGTATTGGCCTTCTCATACTATTCAGTTGCTGTCTATGTCTACAAGGTGGACCAGCGATCTGTGGTCTGTGTGCCACATCATGTATTCCACCACCAAGAATTCATTCGTCACGAAAGAAGAAAGAAGAACAAATGATGTTATATGAACAGATCAATGGATTAATGAAGATTGATATCTCTTGACGGGCAAGTAGGGGACAAGGAGGGAATGTGGAAATATGGATTTTTATGGTCAGTTATGTCCCCTATCTTGGACCCCAACGGTTCTATGTGCATATTACAAGTACATGTATGTTTCCTCCAGTTCCAGTTATGAAGACGCAAACACATGTGCGTCCACCGTCAACATGTCCTCTGTCAGATCCGCCATGAATAGGCCGGATATTCCATTCCTAAGTATGAAAAGCCACCGGCTTTATATGGTTCACCTATGCCATTTTACAGTCCAGGCAAGTAGGCCCTGATTCTGTCGTCAAACTCTTCTTGCCTTCTGCCTCTGAAAACTCCAGTCTGAGCCTGCATCTGTGACCATGAACTTTGTCTCATTCTCTGCGCGGCTCACGAAGCCTGACATCAGCCTATTCTCTGCCAAGAACTGTATTTCACCTTCGAGTTATCTGCTTCACCCCTTAACCGATGCATTCCTGTCTAGTAGTTTAAATAAACATTCTTCCAGCTACCGAGCAATGGCTCGGCTTCTCTGTCTTTATGCAAGTAATTCATAGTCCTGTTACCATGGAATATTCCTACCCCCTCGCATTTAGTGTAGACACTTAGACGCTTGTACACGCACGCACGGTCAGTATAGAATAGATTCTGTCCGAGAGTCCTTCTTTTGTGGATAACATAGTTCTTTAAACATAGGATGTTAGATATGATTTGGGATTAGGTTGACTTGACCCCCCAGACTTTTCGTCTCCACATGTAGAGCTAAATGTCAAGTCCCCTTCACCCCCTAGTTGCACGTCAATCACACGTCATGCTGCTGCGCGCGCATCTATGCCAAGTATTATCTTATAGATCCACCTATATATGACATCATAACCAATTATGTTCCTTTTTACTCCTTATTACACCCATTTTCGGTTACGCATATGAATCGTTATTTTCCTTATCAATTGTTACGCCTACTGCATTCGCTTCATTGTAATGTATGTACTATAAAAGTCATTTCTTGTCAATAAAGTATGTACTTCACTTCCTGAACCTCCGTGGTGATGGAACTTGGAGCAACCGATTATAATCGATCATTGGAATAAAGCCCATTCCGAACCTCTGATACCACGGATTCTGCCTCTCATTTTACTGAGCTATTTTATTATGTTTCCGTATCAAATTAAGTCCCGGTAATGAATTTTATTTACCACAGGCATAGGAGATTATGTTGAGGTTGTGCTGTTGGGCGATGCGTGCGAGTGGTGCCATGTAGACGTTGAACAGCCTCGGGCTGAGGGAGGATCCCTGCGGGACGCCGCAGATGATCTCGGAGGCTTCGGACCGGAACGGGGGGAGGCGGACTCTCTGACTTCTGCCGGAGAGGAAGGAGGTGGTCCAGTCCAGGGCCTTGTCTCGGATCTCTGTGTTGTGGAGGCGCGTGCGTAGTGTGTGGTGGCAGACGTGTCGAAGGTGGCGGAGAGGTCCAGTAGGATGAGGGCCGCCGTCTCGCCGTTGTCTAGCAGGATCCTGATGTCGTCTGTGGCAGCGATGAGGGCGGTCTTGGTGCTGTGGCTGCTGCAGAATCCTGATTGGGAGGGGTCCAGGATGCTGTTGTCTTCGAGGTGACGGGTGAGCTGGATGTTAACTATCTTCTCGATGACCTTAGCTGGGAACGGAAGCAGGGAGATGGGCCGGAAGTTCTTGAGGTCGCTCGGATCCGCCTTGGGTTTCTTCAGTAGGGCGTTGATCTCAGCGTGCTTCTAGCTCTCAGGGAAGATAGCGGTTTCGAAGGAGAGGTTGATGACGTTGCGCAGGTGGGGTGCGATGGAGCTGCCAGCTTTGTTGAAGATGTGGTGTGGTAGAGGGTCAGATGGGGAGCCGGAGTAGATTGTGCCCATAGTCTTGATTGTGTCCTCGATGATCACGTTGGCCCAGAATATCAGGGAGTCGTGGTCAATGGGGTGCGGTGGGTCCGGCGTGTCGAGGCCTGTAGGGGTCGTCTGGGGGTTGAAGCTGTCATGGATGGATTTTGCGGTAAGAGAAGGTGGCGAGGGAGTCGCACAGGGCCTGCGATGGTGGAATGTCGTTGGCGCTGGAGCTGGGGTTGGAGAGTTCCTTCACGATGTTGAAGAGCTCCTTGCTGTTGTGTGCGTTGTTGTCGAGGTGGTCTTTGAAGGAGGTCCTTTTGGTGGTCCTGATGAGGTGGTGGTGGTTGCAGAAGGCGTCTTTGTGGGCAGCACGGCTGTCTGGCGTCTTCTCGCTGTGCCATTTGTTCTCCAATTTCCGGCAGGTGCACTTTGATGCTAGGGGTTCCGGGGTGAAAGAGCTGGCTCTCTTGCTGGTGTCTCTGTTGGTTGGCTTTTGTCAGCGGGGCTAAGGTGTTTGCGCAGTCGTCCATCCAGCGTCTGAGGATGCGTGCACCATCGTCGGGGTTGGTGGGGTTGGTCGATAGGTTGTTTGCAAGGTTTGTCTGTAGTTGTTCTTCAGTGACTTTGCCCCAGCAGTGGCGGGGGATCTGTAGGGTGCGGTGGTGTGTGAGGGGTTTTCGGAAGGTGAAGTGGATGCAGTGGTGTTCTGTCCAGGTGAGTTCGGAGGCGTGGCTGAAGGCGACGTGGGGGCTTGAGGAGAAGATGGCATCGAGCATGTGACCGGCGATGTGGGTCGGCGTCGTGACGAGCTGTTTTAGTCCGAGGTTGTCGATCAGGGTGGAGGAGCCGCTGTCGTTGTTGTTCTCCAGATGATAGTTCAGGTCTCCGAGGAGGATGTAGTCGGTGGAGGACAGCGCGTGCATGCTGATGAAGTCGGCGATGGAGTCGCAGAATTGTGGTCGGGGTCCAGGCGGTCTGTAGACGAGGGTGCCTCTTAGGGTGGTCTTGGGGTCCTTGTGGATCTGGAAGTGCATGTGTTCGGCGGTGCCGAGAGTGTCGTTGGTGTTTGTTGAGACCCTGATGGTGTTCTTGTGGACGATGGCGATTCCTCCTCCGGCTCCATTGGTGCGGTCTCTGCGGGTGATCTTGTAACCATCGGGGATGGCTATGGCGATGTCTGGAGAGGAGGCTTCGTTAATCCAGATCTCGGTCAGGAAGGCGACGTCCGGAGATGCTATGTCGAGTAGGTCCCAGAGCTCGACAGCGTGTTTACGTGCGGAGCGGGTGTTGATAAGGATGCATCTGAGCTGGTTGGGTTCCGTCGTGGCGGGTGTCTCGGCGCCTTCGAGGCAGGAGAATCTGCAGTTCTGGCAGGCGAAGGGACCGTGGGTGTGCTTCGGGACGGCCTTGCAGCAGGTGTGGGTCCTTCCTGAGTTGAGAGCGACGACGGTGCTGGCATTGTAACAGAGGCGGTCTTCATAGCTGGTGCGGGGGCTAGGGGTTCTGGCACTGGGCGCGGTCCAGGCGCAGACGGGCGCAGACGGGCTTGCCTTAGGCGCGCCTTCGGCCGCCATATGTGTGGAGGTGGGGAGGGAGGAGCAGCTGGGAGGCGGGAGGCGGGTGGCAAGGGCAGCAAATGGGCACGGAGGGGGCGGGGCCACGGGGGATGCAGCGGCAGGGATGGGAGCAGGGAAGCGAAGCGGTCGCAAGGTAGGAAAACAAGGCAAAAAGGGGTACAGAAGCAGAAAAGGGGGCACAGCAGCAGCTGGACAGATGGGCAGGGGGCACAGAGCATAAAGGTCACAGCAGTGGCGGGAGGCAGACAAGGGACAGAGGGAGAAAACTGGGCAGTGGGGACACAGAAGTAAAAGAGGTCACAGCGGCGAGCGGAGGGCAGGGAGGTACAGAAGGAGGGCAGAGGAGTACAAAAGAGAGACTGGCAGACAGAATACAGACACAACAGAGAGCAGATACAAGCCGCTCCCTAAATATAAATTTACATGGGTGGTGTTGCAGTTGGTGAAATGCCGTGAGGTCCAATTGCAGCCAGGTGTGAGTTGTAAAGTTTTTGTCATTTTGGTAAGTTTGCAGACTGAGCAGGATCCGCAGGGGTAGTGGCCAATGATTGGTGCCAGGTTCCAAGCTTCTCTGACAGACTTTGTGCCTCTTCTTGTTAACAGTGGTGGTCTTGTGTGTACAAGTATATCACGGATATTTTTTGTCCTTTGGTTTGCGAATCTTGGTTTGGGCCATTTGAGTGGTCCCGAGGTTAGAATGCCCCAGTTTCTGTTTACGATCTTTTTGACTGTGTTGGAGACTGTGTTATATGTTGTTACACAGGTGAGTATGTCTTCATTCTGTTCCCTTACAGTAGTGTCTAAAAGATTTTCCCTGTGTTGGTACTCTGCCTTTTTCTGGCATTGGCGTACGACCGTGCTTGCCTCGGCATATTTACACGTGCCAGCCTTCGGTGAACGTGGCTGCTGTTTCTGTTAGTGGTTGATCCCAGTGGCGGATTGATTGCGGGGTATAATGGGCCCCTGAGCTTCACCATCTCTCGAGGGAAGCTTCGCGGCGAGGGGTGCCGGGGTGTTTGGGTATTCTCGGCTACACTTCCCCCCCCCCCCCCTCCCCCTTCAGAGCGGCATTTTTACTGCACCAGTTTCAGATTTCTTTCCTCAGCCCCTGTGTGCATCCGACACGGATTTTCCAGAGGAGTACGGAGGCCGCTGACTTCTGATGCTGGTTCCAGTTCGGTGGGGATTGATTTCCCCCTTGGAGCAGATGTGGGCCTCTCTAACTTGTGCGAACGAGGGTATGTTGTGCGACTGGTTCATGCTTGGTGTCTCCCTGCGTAGGGGCGCCCGGGCACACTACACCCCGCACTCTGCTGCCACTATAGACTCTGTGGAGCTGGAGGCTCTGTGAACCTCCCACCTCCCGTGCCATCCTGCTGGCCTTAAGTCTCTTCAGCTTTTCAATCTGCCACTGGCCCCCTAACTAGCCTTATGCCACCTGCACCCCCACCACCACTCTGCCCTAGCAGACTGTCCCTTTCCTTTCTTGTTCGTACTGCTATGTACCTCCGAGCTCCCTTTAATGTGTTCCTCTGCTCTGACACTACCCCTGCCCTCTGTCTCTTCATTCTACACCTGCTCCCTCTCCTGTCCTCTGACTCCAGGGGGCGCATCTCTAGGCCCCTTGGTATCGTCTCGATGTGTGACAGGCTGCGTATCCGGAGCACTCCCTGCAGCAGGAGAATGTGCTGCCTACTTGTTTACCTCTCATGGGCTCGAGCACAGCCTCGCCGAGCGCTCCCCTTTGATCACGTCCAGATAGCACAACATGCCGCAAGTCGTCTCGTTAACTCCAAGAGTTGGTGGGTGCGCGTCACCCAGGAGACGAGCCTCCTTGATTAGTTTCGGTGCCACCTACAGGCTTGCTCAGCACATTGGTATGCAGGTTCGACAGCGCGATTACTTCGACTAGCATGTTATAATCGCCCCATAGCAGTCCAGTGTTGCCAAGTTGTAGTAGGCATGGTTTCCTACGAGGCCACACATTTGAGAACTTGTGTACTATATCACTATATCGGGTCTCCAACCCACCTGTCTCGTTTGCTTAAACTTATCAAAGCGTGACTATTATGTTGTCTACTTCACTGCGTAGCCACAGGAAAAAACACAATAAAGAATTCAGAATGTTACCTGCGCGCATGCAGTAGACCGTACGTCATTGTTGCAGATCAGAGTGTGCACGTGACCTTTATGGCAGGCTCGTGTGCGCTGACTCGCTAAACTGTCCAGTAACGCATTTTTAAAGATGAATGGTGTCCGCGTGGCTCCCAGACTCTTAGTTTTCGTTAGCGCTATCAGCTTGGCCCAGATGGATGTCGATTCAGAGATACTAGCGGAACAACGTGACTCGTCTCATTGTTCATTCATTTCCCGTTTGCAAAATGCCAGAACCACCTTCTTACAATTGTTAACGTCTGTCTTTGCAACTCCCACGGTGTCTGTTAGGGGTAGTAAGCGCTATATAAATACAATTACAATACAAAAAAATCTATTGTGTGCCACAGCATGTGCTATTGTGCAATACGTGGAATGCAGGCAGCAAAACAAAACAAGCATTAAAAATGCAATAGGTCTCGCCTTTCATTAAGTTAAAGCCATTTGCTTTGCTAATGGTATTGTATAGCAAAATAAATGGCTTTAACTTAATGAAAGGCGAGACCTCTTGCATTTTCAATGCTTGTTCTATCTTTCACTTGCTAACTGCCTCGCTCTTCCACCGCCTTACGTTTCCCGTCTCTTAACCCATGAATACCACTGTTTTTCTGTCTTTTACTACCTAACCGCCTTTCTTCAACTACCTTACACTTCCTGTCTCTTAACCCATGAATACCACTGTTTTCCTGTCTTTCTCCTCCTAACCACCTATTTCTTCATTCACCTTACACTTCCTGTCTCTTATCCCGTGAATACTACTACTTTCCTGTCTTTCACTTCCTAACCGCCTCTCTCTTCCACTACCTTAGACTTCCTGTCTCTTAACTCATGCATTCCACTGCTTTTCTGTCTTTCACTTCCTTACCGCCTATTTCTTCCACCACCCTAACCCAGGAATATGACTGTTTTCCTGTCTCTCTTCCGCCTTCTCTTCTTTCTCTGAATTGCTATGGGTAAAATGTCTATTGAAGAAAAAGAAGTCCGGGTTCATAAACATGAATGCCATGCACACCACCTTCACCCACTGGCACAAATCAGCCAATGCCCTGAGATCACTGGTACGGAGGTAAACAGGCTCCGAGGAGGTACCTTGGCAAAGAGTCACCTAGGAAGTAGGTTAAAGGCATTGATGACCCTTACCCTGAGAGTACTGTTGTATATATGTGCTTGCTTTGTTATGGCTACTTAGTAGTCCATTCTTTGTGTTTATGTCTCCTCAACTTCCCTCACTACCTATGAGTGTTCTATCTGGTGTTTCAAGGTTCTAGTCTTGGCAGTTGATGGTCTGGTCAGCGAACTACATCGTGAGGCCTTTAACCCAAGAAAAGAACCAGAACGTCATTTTTGGACTGTAAGAACTCTGGCTAAAATTTTTCTTAGGGAGCATTCTTCCAGAACTGTTGAGCATTAGAGGCGTTTGTTGAACTTTTATATCTTCAACTGTGTGCAGTAAGCCGCGACAGACGGAAAACTGATTGGAGTGCGTAAGCTGTCTCTTCCCGTTTTTATGGCCACAAAGACGGATTGTAGAGGGTTGACTGTTTCTTTTTGTTTTTCGTTAATCGAAGGGAAGAAGGTGGTCATGTCATCGTGATTTTTGTCATGATTCTCTTTGTGATCCTCTTCTTATCCTGCCCTTTGCTTTCGTTTTCTGGAAGTCCACGAGGTCGTTGACCTCTTACATGTTTTATGTTTTCTTGCTTTTCCTTTTTCATGCTTTAAGCTTTTGTTGGGTGTTTGAAGCGTTTTTTCTGTTTTCTGTAAAGGAAGAAGATATGTTGTATATATGTGCTTGCTTTGTTATGGCTACTTGGGGTCAGTAGTCCATTCTTTGTGTTTATGTCTCCTCAACTTCCCTCACTACCTATGAGTGTTCTATCTGGTGTTTCAAGGTTCTAGTCTTGGCAGTTGATGGTCTGGTCAGCTAGCGAAGTGCTTTATCTCTGCTGTGCTATCTTAATAAATCTATCTTACAACCTGAAGACGTGTCCTGATGCCTACTTAATCCACTTACAACAAGTACCCTTTGGGATGAGGCACAAAGTTCCCAGGTACTCCTCGGGCATCAAACCACAGGCACGTGCAGTCTCACACTATACCCACCTGCGAAGTAGGTACCTACCCTTTCCTTGATAACAGGCTGTCTCCCCTCTCCCTACCCACTGACAGACAGACTCAGGGTTTTACTAAAACCACAGATCTGTCTTTAAAGCATTTTTATTTCCAGTAGGCAGAAACCGCTGCAGGCTCAAAACATGAGACCTAAATCATGTCACTTCATTTGTGAGGAGCTGAACATGTTCATCCGACCCTCAGCTACGATCCAGCAGAAATACAGTCTGTAAATATGGCTGGGCTCAGGAGTGTACCTTGATTTTCTGCAATGCAAGTGAAAGCTTTATGTGTGTATGTGTGCTGGAGATACAAAAGTGGTCATCCCTAATACTGGGCGTGTAATTGGCAGGAGGGTTACTAAATCCTAAGCAACCATGGTGTAACTGCCTTCTAGGAGTGAAACTATTAGGGTGGTCGCAAATACATCAAAGTAGGTGAGAATGAAAGTTAGCATCAAGACCTTTTATCTCACTACAGCATCTTCTTAGGACACACACACCACAGAACACCCTTTCCAAGGAGGTACAGGTAGCAGAGGAGAGAGCAGATCACCCACAAGCTTTGCTCATGGAACTCAAGATGTCTTTAATAAACGTTGACATTTCTGAAGTGATCATGAAGTAGTTAAAGAGAAATATTAGACACGATTGGATTAACTCATGAGGTGGGATTGGAAACTAAGAAATCTAAAACACATTCTCAGAGTCTGTGAGTAACAAGAATCATGTGGGATCCATCATCTGCAAGGGTTACCTGGTCTTGACGCTGCACCAGTGAAGCTGTCCCACTCGTTCTCATTCCCTACGCAGAGTGTCTCCAGTAGGTGTGCAACCTTTTGAGGTCTGGTCTGAGAAGCAATCCGGACACTTATATCCATTCAGGGCCCTCTTTATGGGAGTTTCTAAAGAGCGGCATTTGAGGTACATTTGTCCCATCCTCCATTATAGAGGACACAAGACCTGCAAACTCAGTTCCTCTCATCCACATTCCCCAGGATGCTCTACTAAAGCTTCAGGACACCCTTTGCCCAATGGTTCAAATATGCATGGATAGAGTGGGTATACTCCTGACTACACCAACACAGCCTCCTCACACAGGTGTGCCGGTGATAAGCAGTTCTATCGGCACAGCTCTGCTATTGTGGACATCAAAGCTCTTTCTTAACACACATGAAAAATGAGATGTCCTCCAAATTATTGAGGATGGAACCCTTCTGAAAATAAGGGCCATGTGTACGAACACATTTTTCCATAGACACAGAATGGGTAAAACCCTTCGATACATCTGGCCCTAAACACTGTATCCTATTTTCCCGAGCATCCAACCACAACACTACACATTTGGGGACTGAATTCTCAACCTTGGATTAGGATCATCCGCCTTCATCTCTAGAGCCCGAATACTAGTTTCCCTCCAAAACATACATGTATCTCATATCTAAGCATTAGAAATCCCCCAAACCCTGAACCAGTTTACCATTGTAAGCAAATGTTAATTTTACTGTTAAACCTGACATTATAGGCTGTGTATTTCCCAAAATATTTTGCCTTCCCCCTCCTGTTTTTCAGAATTTGTTTTTGTTGGCTTGCACTCTACCACTGCTAACCAGTGCTAAAGTCTCCCTGAAACATGGTAAAACTACATGTACCTGGGGACTGTAAATTAAATGCTAGTAGTGACACTGCAAATTTATATAGTGCGAACTCAACCCAAAGGTATTGGAGCACTTTACATGAGCACCAGTTATGTTACACAAGGACACATTAATTTTTTTTTTTGGTAGCCACGGGGAGATTACGGTATTGTCCCAGAATCACAGGATGTGCAGTCAACCCCAAGGCTCAAACCTTGGTTACCCAGCTCCAAAGTTGGCAGTCTAGCCATGAGACTACATCCTCTCCCCAATCCTCATTGTGGCACTGACCAGAGTAGTACTTTAAGACTTTTCTCAGACCTGCAGTGCAATTTAAAAATGCAATAACGACCTGGTGAAATAAACCTTTCGCCAGGCCTAAATATTCATTTTAATACATATAAGTCACCACTAAGGTAGGTCAAAAAGATTCCTAGGGCAGGATGCATTGTAAATAAAAAGCAGGACATGTGGGTTTTACGTTTTACATGTCCTGGTAGTGAAACACTCCTACATTTGTTTTTCGCTACTGTGAGGCCAATCTCTCCCACAGATTGACACTGGGTTACCTTATTACATTTATTAATTGGTCATCATTTTGGTTATGGAGCAATAGAGATGTGCTGTTGGACTCAAATAAATTGTAATTTAAAATCCCCTTTAATGGTTAAGTCGGATTTTTAAAAAGATGGCATTTCCATGCCCTAAACATTTGTGCCTTCTGCCAGTGTCTTTGGTCAAGTGGCTGTGAATGGATCTGCTCACAGGCATGGTGTATTCCTCCCACACAGTGTCACAAAACAGAGTAGCTGTGGACAGGATGGGTGTTACTGACAAAATGGCTGGGGGCAGAGCTGTTCCCTACCCACTTGCACTTCAAATGGGCTTACCTTCAGCACACACAAAAGAACCTGTCACAAGTATTTTGCCACAGCAGACATCCTGGAGCCTTGGCAGGGGAGGAATGAACTTTCCAGAACCAGATGTGGGGATCAGACACAATTGCTAGCACCAGGTATAAAAGTTGGAACTTGAGAACACCTCTTCTATGAACTTCTGGACCTATGGAAGAGTTCAGAAGGACAGCCCGCCTCCAGAAAACTATCCTTGTTGCTATTAGAGGACTGCCTTCTTACTTAAAGGAATGCATTGCTGCTTGTAGGAGATCTGGAGCATATCCTTTCACACAGGACCACCCAAAGTGATTCCAGAGCTAGGTTGCTGGCCTCCTGTGTAAGCTACAGAGACACAGCAAGCTCCTAAGGTCTTGAACCCTGCTAATGGCCTCTGCTAGAGTGAATCCTAACCCCAAGTGGTGCCCCACTGGCCCTGAAGTCTTGGTAGTAGTGTTTATGGTGCTTCCCCAAAAAACTTTAACTAATAGAAGCCCGGAATCTATCTGCCTGCCAATCCACCCAAGGTGCATTGTTAGTCGGGCTGACTTTGAGGCTGCAGCGATGTTCTTCTCCACAGCAGTAAATCCCGTTCAGTGGGGCCTCTAAATTAATGTATCCTGGCTTGTGGAGACCTCTTTGGCTACAGATGGCAGCTTTGTCCCGCTCAAGATACTCTACTTCCAAAATGTTGACTAAGTATAAAGGTAAAACTTTCACCACGACTTCGGTCATTGACTCTCAACCACGACACCTTGTCCTCGGAGACTGCCTGCCACCTTACCCTACTGAACTCTACCTTCTCAGGACCTTTTCTTCCGAAGTGTGAGAGTGGGCAGAATCCACACCTTGTATCGGACCCACACTCCTTTGTGGTCTGCCTTAACTTTTGACTTTGACCCGCTGTCATCAAACCAGATCTCAAAGGTTTGTGCTTTGGACTTTTAAGCACTATTTTAGACTAAAACATTCACAATTCACAACTTTGGTCCTACTGATTGGATTCAATTTGTTTTGATGCAATGTTATTTAAAAAGATGTTCAATTTCTTTAAATTGGTATGGGAGTTTTCTTGTGTTGTGTTTTTACTTTATTACTGTCATCTGTTTTATACAGGCTTAATGTAGTTTCCCCAATGATAGTCTTACTGTGCATGACACAGGCGGCATTAGCTGTGCACACGTTATTACATATTCAAGGTTGCTTCAGTGCCACATTATATTTTTCACATCTGCAATTGTTTTCTCGTTCTGTTCTTTCCTGGGATTTAGCCTGAACAGTAGACAAGGTCAAGCAACAATGTCCCTTGTTATTTTGTTCTGGTCAGGTACCTGCACATAGACACAACACAGAAATGCAGCTGTTGTTTATGAACATGTGAACTTTGTCATATAGATATCCACATTACTGTAACACACAGAGAGAGACCAATATTTCCTGAGAGAAGATCACAGCTGTATCTGAGATGTAATACATTCATCTGCTTATGTTAAGGTACGGGGTCTACTGTTAAACCCAGAGATCGCTGCTGTATAAACAGTTTGCTTCTGTAGAATGGGAGGGGGGTTAGGCAATTCTGTCTTATGATATAAGAGGGCTTTTCATAATATAGGGTACCTGACAATGCTGATGGTATATTCGCTAGCCAGTTGTTTTCTAATTGGGGCATGTATACTGCATCTTATAAACATTTCAAACTTTCTTCGTGTCTCTTTCATATCTTATTGTTGATGAGTACGAGTGTGTGAGCGAAAGGGAGTGTGCTGTCACCGCTATCCCTGAGAGGGTCGGAAGTGTTGTGTTCTGAGGTGTCAATTCACTTGTTGAGTAGGAGGGCAAGTGGGAAAATATAGCTTGTCGGACTCGGGCTCATGGTACGGAGGTGGTATGGTAACTCAGCCCTACCTACTGATGTTCCTTGGTCCCAAGCATAGTTCTGTTCCTGAGCCGAATCCCTGCAACATTACTGTTTGTGTAATGCATAAATACTTTGCACATTTTCCCTAAGTTAAGCCTGACTGCTTTTTTCCAGAGGGTTAAACACAGGTTAATTTAGAGACCTTTTATGGTACACCCTGAAAAGGATTGTGGTTACTGCCTGAGTGGTTCCCAACCCCCTTCAACCAATAACCAAATTTCTTATACATCCATCCTGCTCAGACTCAGAAGGAAGGCTCAGACGTCATAATAATTGTGCAGTCAACACTCCTATAATATGTTGATAATGTAATGGAACAAGCCAAGTTTGCCATCAGCTATTCCCAAGCACATGAAAAGAGATTCACCTTCAGAAAACCAAACTTGTGAACTAATTTACTTAATGCAACGTAACTCCTTTGAGACCGCATATACCAGTGGCAAGCATAAGAAAGCCATAAAGGCACAATAGGTAAGAATGCTAGATATGTTTATTTGCACAATTAATTAAAATCATTCCAATTCATACAAAAAGGACATAAAAATCACTTTCCACTCTCAATTAAAAAGTTAATGTTTAAAAGAAAAGAAAAATTAAGAAGTTCATAGCTAACACAGCGGAGGTTCATGGGGGACATCTACTGGTAAAATTGAGTTTATCTTGATCATAAATTTTACAAATCGGGCGGCCATCTGAGCTGAGTCACCCTTCATACACTCCTCTAGGGCTTCTTGGCACATTGAGAGTTCTCCAGATGGGTGGCAACCAAAAAATTCAAAAGGGGAGCATGATTCTACAGATGCACAAAACGTGTATTCCATTTTCTTCCCCATTGCTGTAAAAACGACACTGAGAGGGCATATCTGCCTTATACCTCCATCCATACTTATACGCCATCAGGGGGATTAGGCCAAAACATAGTCCCATTAGCTGATGTTTCACCAATGGCTTCATAGAGGATGACAGATAATGCAATAAGGTTTTAAGATCATAAAGGTTTGACACCCAACTGCCATGAGATGGATTTTTCACGGCTGATGCATCGTGTTCCACTGAGAGGATCTTTGCTTGTTTAGTTCAAACTTTAGAGACCACCCCTATGGGCAGCGAGCTTCTAGTGCGTGCAAACAGAATATTAAAAATGTATTCCAGGAAGTGCTGGGGTTGTTTAACAGTGACCATATACAGCTCTTTAGTGTGGAGTCATGAGCCATTTTAGTTTTTACACAATAGGCAATGAATCTTGCTTCATGATCCAATGTTGGGAAGACAGGCAGAACTCCATATGGATTTGGGCATGAGAGGTCGAGTTGGGTAGATGAAACAATCTGCAAAAACAAGCTGATTGCATTCTATCTGACCAGGTGAACATTTTCTCTTTAAAAGTAATGGCGCCAAAAGCTATAGTGGGTAGTAATTTGGAACCTATCACTCTAATTATCAGAGTGAAGTCTGGAAATGGAGAGCTTTCATAGGGGCATATCAACAAGGGCTTTATCTCTGCGTTTTTGGCTTTAAAAGCCAAAAGAGCAGATATAAAACTAGCACCCTATCAACAACAGGGTGCTAACATGCAAATTCGCATGTTAGCACCCTTTTACTCTACGCTTCACCTTGCATCTCTAATGAGATGCAAAGGGGGCGTTCCAGACTAAAATAATAGGAGAAATGTCGCTAAGCGACATTTCTCCTATTATCAAGAATATCGCTAACCCTGTTAGAAACAAAAAAAGCAGCGCTAACCGCGGTTAACGCTGCTTTTTTACGTCTGGTATTTTTCTGACTTAGCCATGATATCCTATGGAAGGAGGATATCATGGCTAAGTTTGTCTGTCCCTATCAACAAGCTAATGTGAGATTATCGCTGGGTTTCCAGCGATAATCTCACGTTAGCCACTTAGCGTGAGGATTTTTATCGCTATTGAGATAAGCGTTGCTAATAGCACGCTATCTCAGCGATAAAAATCAACGCTAGCCGGCGATAATTATCCTAGCGCTAAGTGCGCTTAGCGATAATTATCGCCGGTTGTTGTTGATATGCCCCTTAGTTCTTAAGAAGGCCCCCTCCAGGCTGCGAGCCATACCTTGCATTGCAGCGATTTGCGGACCCGGGCTCCCTCTGCGGTCTATCCAGACTCCAAGATATTTGTATATGGTAACTACCTCTATAGGTTTCTCAGCGATGTACCAGGGGCGCTGTCTTGCTCGACGCCTCGAGACTATCATCAACTTAGTTTTAGAAATATTAATCTCCAAAGCATTTGTTTCACAGTACGATGCCAGGGAATCAAAAAGTCGTTGAAGGTCCAACAGAGTTTGATCAAGGAGAATCGTGTCATCTGTGTATTGCATTGACTGGATTTTAACAGATGCGATTCTTGGTGGAAAAGCTCGAGAACGGGCCAGCCACTCAGGCAAGTCTGCAAGATACAAATTAAAGAGTAAAGGAGCCAAAATGCATCGCTGCTTTAGGTCTCTGTTGCTCATGATTTTATTAGTTGTAGACCAACCAGAGGAAACTTTTATTTTTACCCAGGTATCGGTATGGAGAGCAATAAGGGCATTCAATAGAGACTGCGGGATGCCCAAATTGATCAGTTTTTCGCAAAGCCTGGGGCGGACAACACTATCAAATGCCTTTTGAAAATCAATAAATCCCAATAATCGCGATTTTCTCTTTGTTGCAAGAGTACCCTCAATCATGTGGGCTAAGCAGATCAGATTGTCCTCGATGTGCCAGCCCTTTTGGAAACCGGTTTGCGTAAAAGGTATTAGTTTACGGTCTTCCACCCAGCTGGTCAATTCTTGTAATAAGACGCTTGCATAGGTCTTCCCGTCGACGTCAAGGAGGGCAATCATCCGATAGTTATCGGGATTGGATCGCTGTCCTTTTTTGTAGATTGGGACGAGGAGAGAGCCTCGCCAAGAATCAGGAATAGGCCCGCTCATTCTGCATGCCTCCAATAGGGGGGCCAAGAGCGCTGCCCACTTATGAGTAGAAGCTTAATATATCTTTGTTGGTAAACAATTTGGGCCCGGCACCCCTCCTGGGCGCATTTGCTTTACAATAAGTGCAACTTGTTTGGGGTCGATCTTAATAGTAGGTGGCGTTCCAATATGGGGATTAAGGAGAGTAGAGTTGTGATAGTTAGGCCAGTTGTTTCTGACGGGCTCAACGTAAAGTGCTTCAAAATGAGCCTCCCAATCAGTGGGGAGATGATTGTTATAGCTCCAAAATCTCTTTTGATCCTTTGATTTTATGATTTCATGGGCAATAGTCCAGTGCTGTTCTTCTTTCATTCTCTGATAGGTGAACCTTGCCTTCCTATACTGTTTGCGAGTAATCAATAACTTCTCTCGTAAGGATTTGTAATCTATGTTGGTGTATGTGCATTTCCACAGTAAGTTATTTTATTTGTGTTTTATACTCAACATAGTTTGCTTGTGCTCACTGAAGTGGGGTATAGTTGAGGGGGAATTATTTGAACTTTTAACCATCTTTATCAATAGATTTTTGTTTAGGTCCTCCACTACCTGTTCCCACAATAGTGCCGTCAGCTGGTCGCTAACCTCATGGTTCAGGTTTTCCAAGAAGACATCCACCTTCTCTTCAATTGTTTCTTGTTGGTCCAGGGTCCACCGTAGTTTTCTAATAGGCTCCAATATAGATTCTTTCCCATTCAAGTAATATTTTGGGCGGTAGCTCTGCCAGGATAGAACTTTGCACGTTAGGACGGCATGATCACTTTCCAATGAGGGGGTTACCACAAATTCCTGAGCAAGATGAAAGTGGGCGACCGAGATCCATATGTAATCCATGGTAGCCATTCTGAAGGGGGATACATGGGTATAAGCAGCGGGCGAGTCTGAATCAAGTCTTCCGTTTAAAATGCGGAGCCCTTGTTGGTTTAAGCACACTGCCACCTTTGTCCCTTGATTATCCTTCCATTGGTACTGGTACCTTATATCCGGGATAGCCCACATTTGATTGTCCAATGAGGATAGGAGAGAAGAATCCAGGCCTGTCTCCATTAGGTTAGCATTAAAGTGTCCCATTACTAGCCACATATCGCTTGGGAAGTGTACAAGAAGATCTCTCATGATAGGGAGAATTTTATTCAAGGTTGACTCTTGCTTGATTTTAGAGGGATGTAGATAGATACAGCCGAGGATAATAGTTTGTTGTTTCAAATTCTTTTTTCCCAGAAGATGTGACTGGATATTGATAAAAAATATAATCGCCTTGCCATTTACAGAGAGGGGAGACCTTTAGGGCCAGGTTGTTCTTCAGAGCGATTAATACTCCTCCTGACACATGGCTGCCTACTTGAGATGCTATTGCACTGGATTCATAAACAGTATGGGGGGCATATTATCAAGCACGACGTTAAAATTATCGCCGCTTTAGCGGCAGAAAACTGCCGCTACAGCGGCGATAATGGACTTGATAATATGCCGCAGAGAATTCCAATAGAAGCCCATGTTGACACCACAACATGGGCTTCTATGGGAATTCTCAAGGGCATATTATCAAGCCCATTATTGCCACTTTAGCTGCAGTTTTCTGCCGCTAAAGCGGCGATAATTTTAATGCCGTTTCTTGATATTATGCCCCATAGTCCTCCCAGGCGATAGTTTGCAAGGACCAAGTTTTTTTGCAAAGCAATAATGTCAAAAATCCAATTGGCCGCACTCTGCTAGTCCTACCAGCGTGTTACCCCAAAGAATTATGGTCCATGAAGTAGCGTCGGCGGGTACGCCTATGCCAAAAGTTTAAAATGAAAATGAGTGTCGCGTTAGCCATCCCTGGACACGTGTTTCGAGGTAGTTGCCTCTCGTCAGCAGGGAGTAGGTATGTGTGTAGGGTTGCTGAGTAGGCTGCCAAAAAATATCCTCAGGTATAGTACCACTCAAGGCGCGCAGGTGCGTAGCCATGGGCTCGTCAGCCCCACCGGCTCAAGGGAGCCTGAATATAAACAAAAATCCGATTGGCCGCACTCTGCTAGTCCTACCAGCGTGTTACCCCAAAGAATTATGGTCCATGAAGTAGCGTCGGCGGGTACGCCTATGCCAAAAGTTTAAAATGAAAATGAGTGTCGCGTTAGCCATCCCTGGACACGTGTTTCGAGGTAGTTGCCTCTCGTCAGCAGGGAGCAGGTATGTGTGTAGGGTTGCTGAGTAGGCTGCCAAAAAATATCCTCAGGTATAGTACCACTCAATATTTTGGCAGTCTACTTGGCACCCCTCACACCTACCTGCTCCCTGCTGACGAGAGGCAATTACCTCGAAACACGTGTCCAGGGATGGCATTATTTTTTACACTCGTGGCATAGGCGTACTCTCCGCTGCCACTACAGTATCCAGAGTTCTATGGGGCTATTTGCTAGTATGACGAGCAGTGTGCGACCTACTCTGTTTTTGTATTTAAGCTCCCTTGAGCGCGTTGGGCTGACGAGCCTTGGTACCGCACCTGCGCGCCGTGAGAGGTATTTTACCTTTAATATTTTGGCAGTCTACTTGGCACCCCTCACACCTACCTGCTCCCTGCTGACGAGAGGCAATTACCTCAAAACACGTGTCCAGGGATGGCATTATTTTTTACACTCGTGGCATAGGCGTACTCTCCGCTGCCACTACAGTATCCAGAGTTCTATGGGGCTATTTGCTAGTATGACGAGCAGTGTGCGACCTACTCTGTTTTTGTATTTAAGCTCCCTTGAGCGCGTTGGGCTGACGAGCCTTGGTACCGCACCTGCGCGCCGTGAGAGGTATTTTACCTTTAATATTTTGGCAGTCTACTTGGCACCCCTCACACCTACCTGCTCCCTGCTGACGAGAGGCAATTACCTCGAAACACGTGTCCAGGGATGGCATTATTTTTTACACTCGTGGCATAGGCGTACTCTCCGCTGCCACTACAGTATCCAGAGTTCTATGGGGCTCTTTGCTAGTATGACGAGCAGTGTGCGACCTACTCTGTTTTTGTATTTAAGCTCCCTTGAGCGCGTTGGGCTGACGAGCCTTGGTACCGCACCTGCGCGCCGTGAGAGGTATTTTACCTTTAATATTTTGGCAGTCTACTTGGCACCCCTCACACCTACCTGCTCCCTGCTGACGAGAGGCAATTACCTCGAAACACGTGTCCAGGGATGGCATTATTTTTTACACTCGTGGGATAGGCGTACTCTCCGCTGCCACTACAGTATCCAGAGTTCTATGGGGCTATTTGCTAGTATGACGAGCAGTGTGCGACCTACTCTGTTTTTGTATTTAAGCTCCCTTGAGCGCGTTGGGCTGACGAGCCTTGGTACCGCACCTGCGCGCCGTGAGAGGTATTTTACCTTTAATATTTTGGCAGTCTACTTGGCACCCCTCACACCTACCTGCTCCCTGCTGACGAGAGGCAATTACCTCGAAACACGTGTCCAGGGATGGCATTATTTTTCACACTCGTGGCATAGGCGTACTCTCCGCTGCCACTACAGTATCCAGAGTTCTATGGGGCTATTTGCTAGTATGACGAGCAGTGTGCGACCTACTCTGTTTTTGTATTTAAGCTCCCTTGAGCGCGTTGGGCTGACGAGCCTTGGTACCGCACCTGCGCGCCGTGAGAGGTATTTTACCTTTAATATTTTGGCAGTCTACTTGGCACCCCTCACACCTACCTGCTCCCTGCTGACGAGAGGCAATTACCTCGAAACACGTGTCCAGGGATGGCATTATTTTTTACACTCGTGGCATAGGCGTACTCTCCGCTGCCACTACAGTATCCAGAGTTCTATGGGGCTATTTGCTAGTATGACGAGCAGTGTGCGACCTACTCTGTTTTTGTATTTAAGCTCCCTTGAGCGCGTTGGGCTGACGAGCCTTGGTACCGCACCTGCGCGCCGTGAGAGGTATTTTACCTTTAATATTTTGGCAGTCTACTTGGCACCCCTCACACCTACCTGCTCCCTGCTGACGAGAGGCAATTACCTCGAAACACGTATCCAGGGATGGCATTATTTTTTACACTCGTGGCATAGGCGTACTCTCCGCTGCCACTACAGTATCCAGAGTTCTATGGGGCTATTTGCTAGTATGACGAGCAGTGTGCGACCTACTCTGTTTTTGTATTTAAGCTCCCTTGAGCGCGTTGGGCTGACGAGCCTTGGTACCGCACCTGCGCGCCGTGAGAGGTATTTTACCTTTAATATTTTGGCAGTCTACTTGGCACCCCTCACACCTACCTGCTCCCTGCTGACGAGAGGCAATTACCTCGAAACACGTGTCCAGGGATGGCATTATTTTTTACACTCGTGGCATAGGCGTACTCTCCGCTGCCACTACAGTATCCAGAGTTCTATGGGGCTATTTGCTAGTATGACGAGCAGTGTGCGACCTACTCTGTTTTTGTATTTAAGCTCCCTTGAGCGCGTTGGGCTGACGAGCCTTGGTACCGCACCTGCGCGCCGTGAGAGGTATTTTACCTTTAATATTTTGGCAGTCTACTTGGCACCCCTCACACCTACCTGCTCCCTGCTGACGAGAGGCAATTACCTCGAAACACGTGTCCAGGGATGGCATTATTTTTTACACTCGTGGCATAGGCGTACTCTCCGCTGCCACTACAGTATCCAGAGTTCTATGGGGCTATTTGCTAGTATGACGAGCAGTGTGCGACCTACTCTGTTTTTGTATTTAAGCTCCCTTGAGCGCGTTGGGCTGACGAGCCTTGGTACCGCACCTGCGCGCCGTGAGAGGTATTTTACCTTTAATATTTTGGCAGTCTACTTGGCACCCCTCACACCTACCTGCTCCCTGCTGACGAGAGGCAATTACCTCGAAACACGTGTCCAGGGATGGCATTATTTTTTACACTCGTGGCATAGGCGTACTCTCCGCTGCCACTACAGTATCCAGAGTTCTATGGGGCTATTTGCTAGTATGACGAGCAGTGTGCGACCTACTCTGTTTTTTTAAAGCAATAATGTCATAGTTTTTCATAAAAGAGGTTGTTCATCTTTTAGCTTTTTCCTTGGTTAGTCCTCAGATATTCCAAGAACAGATTCTAAGGTGGCAAGCAGCATCTTTACTGGTTTTATATCCAGCTGAGGTGTTATGTGCTTCACCCTAAGGCCTGAGAGAGCCAAGACCAATCTTGAGAGTTCTGTTGTTTGAGAGCACACTGGCGGGAACCTCCTGTTCTGGATGTTGTTATTTGTAGCGGGTTCTTTTTCCAGGGCACTGTTTGGGTTCCTGCTAGGGAACCACACAGAACTGAGGTAGGCAACTGCCTGGTTATATCACTGTTAGACGAAGTTGGAATGTTGTAATCCATTGAGGCATTAGTAACTCTGTCCTTTAAAAAAGCAGGGTACTTAACTTTGGTCGCAAGACTAATCTGAATGCCCCATTCGCCCAAACGATCTTTATTCTTCAGTAGGGCAGAAGCCATATCTTTGCTGTAGAGGGTTACTACTGTGGTCTCATTTATTTGGCCCTGTTCTGGGGCGACAAAAGCCACACTTTCAATGTCTGTTGTTTTTATATCTTCTAGTCCTGGAAGGTACGAACACAGGTTTAGGAGAGTTCCTCTATTGAGGATGTCCCATTTCCCTTGGGATACATACTCTGGATACAGCATTACGTTTTTTACCTTCTTGGGGTGATTGGATTGTTTCGCAATTGTTCCATGCAGCATTATTCTTCTGATGTAAGAGTTTTATTACTGAGTTGTCTTTGGGCATCTCGATCTTAAGAGGTTGATTTAAACATTCTGGTTTGTTCACGTTAGAACAGTGCGGACTGACCTCATAGAGTACTACTTCCTCTTTTATACTCCCCTGGGGGTACTCCTGCCTCTGGTCCACCGTTTCGGGGGAGTTCAATGCCTTCTCGTTTCATTTCTTTCAGGGCCCATCTATAAGATTAACTTGTATGGCTATCTCCTCTGTGAGTTTTCTTATGTCAATTTCACATAGCTGTGATGAGTCGCAGCGGGTTGTGGGTTCGTGAAGGAAATCCAAGCCCGTGAGCTTTTTCACACCATGCTGAAGGGAGGGTCGGTTGCTTGATGGCTTTGTGGGTTTATCCAGAGCCTTTGGGAATTCTCCACAGTGGCTATTGTATTCTTTTCTTTCCTTACATTTCCCAATAGTCTCATTTGGACTGAGCACGGTGCATTGAGCGAGTTCGGTCTTGCATTGACCCACGCTTTGCACTCCGATAGTTTGTTCTGAAGAGCAGTGGCTAAATTCCTCCTCCATGGATGTTTTTGCTAGATACAGAGGCTATATTGGCTTTCAATTCAATGTCATTGGATCTGAGCCAGCATAATAGCACTCCATTCTTTTTCCTAGCGTTGTTTAATTTATTTAAACTGTAAGATATTTAATTGGGCATCCAGTTTGTCTGCGTGCAAATGAGCAGCACTAGCCATTGAATTCAGGGCTTGGTTGGTATCTGAGAGTAGCACCTCAACCTTATGTGTAGTAGGACTGTGAAATGGCTCCCTGAGCCGGGGTTCTGTTTTTGGCCGATCACTGGCCTTACTTTGACAATGTAGAGGAGTTGGATTTGAATTTAGGGTGCTACTAGTTGAACACAATTGCTTCCGTTCCTGAATTTTATTTAGGTTTCGTTGTGAATTTTGCTGTTGGTTGAAAACTTCTTGGCTGGCTCTACGATTGTTTGTAAACATCAGAGGAGTGTCAAATAAGCAACCCCTAGTATCAAACTGATTTAGGTCCTTAAGATGGTTTTTAGGAAACTGCCCACAGGGTGCTGAAGTTGGTGTAGAGGCAGGCAAGGGAAAATCAAACTTGAACTTTTGACTACCAAGCTCCAATGCGCCATTGGATTGTATTGCTTCTGTTTCGAGGGGCGACGGACTCAATAGGCTTATGATCTGGGATACAGGGCTCACTAGGCTGGTAGACGAAATCCAAATTGGTGATTTTAATGATTTCGGAGCTGAATCGTGGATTGAGGCAAGGTCTTTGTCCTCTCGAGGGTCCAGAGACACCAACCGTTCTGTTGTTTCTTGATGAGCCCCGGCTAACTTCAAATTGTCGGGGCTACTATCAGAGTGTCTGGGCACACTCGGGATTGGCTTCTTATTTTGCAAGTCATCCTGATGATTTTCTTAAGACGACCTTTGTAGAGGGACTGGATCCCTCCTATAAATGATGATTTCTGGATAAAGGGGGAGATGTACTTATTCGAGATTCCTCAAGTTGATAATGGAAACTTAAGCTCTCAAATCTCGTGGAGAGGGTTTCTTGCTTGTGCATTTGGGGTTCTTTATAAGGTCGCTTAAAATAGTCTCTTATGCCACTAGTATGAAATTGGGGGAGTATTCAATATGGTGAAACAGAGGCTGGAATCTGGACTAACTTTTTACATCATACATTTTACCTCTGACACCATTGATCACAACATTTGTTTTATCGACTAGTCTATTTAATCACTGCGATTTGAAACACGTTTTTTTTCATTTACTTATCAATTCTTAAATGAATGAACACTACTTTGAAAACGCCAGAAGAGTGACCAGAGCCGAGAAAGAGCAGGAAGAATAAGGAGTAGCGTACCAGACACCGAGAGCACCGACGATCAAAGAGAAAGAAACGAGCAAGATTCACACGAGACAAGTCATTCCCTGCGAGCTGGCACCTCATACAACACGGCAAGACAAAGAAGACAAGTCCCCTTGTCTCAGAATGAGCGAATAGAAGTCCGATTACAACTCTATATCAGCCCTGACGACGACCTCATAAACACCCCACAGGTCCTTAATTACACCGGTCGAAACGCGTTGGCGAACATGCAGTGATCGTGAACACCTATGTGGGAAACGATTTTAGAAACCAGCTCGTCCCCTAAAGCAAACAAATAGAAGGAATATAATCTATATGCTTGGATGAATTCTTTACAGTCATAGGTATCCGACTCTGCCCAGGACCGCAATAGCAGCTAGAACTATAGGAGCTCACCGGCTCAAGTTCTGAAAATCAAACAGTATCGGACACATAATTATTGTCACGCCAAAATCGGCTTTTTGATTGCTTTCAAATTAACTGCAGTGTGATTTTGACATGTTATGAAGTCACTGTATATATGTAAATATATGTCACCGTTTTATGTATATAAGGAGTGTATCATTAAGGAGTAGTGTTCATTCATTTAAGAATTGATAAGTAAATGAAAAAAAACGTGTTTCAAATCGCAGTCATTAAATAGACTAGTCGATAAAACAAATGTTGTGATCAATGGTGTCAGAGGTAAAATGTATGATGTAAAAAACTAGTGTCTCTGGTGTCACAATTATACCAATTGAATGACACTGTGACGTGTCCTTGCTGCACTTTCTTGTGAGGTTCTTGATTTCCTTCAATCGGGTGTATCAGGGAATTACAGGACCTGCCCGATATGGTCATCTCAGACACTTCATGCACCTCCAACTTTCCCTCAGATTGAGATAGTGCCTGGTTCCCTCGCCTTCCTACTTGGGGATACAACATCTTGGCTTTCTGTTGTTTGGTGGTTTTATGTGGCCAATGGGAATTTTGCAAAGGTGCAGTTTATTGTTCGCATTTTTCCCCCCTAGTTATAACTGGAGGTTTTCTTTTACAGAGGAGCTACTGTTCTCAGGCAGTGGTTCCACCTGCCCACTCCTCTTCACTCTTCTTCAAGTTTGGGGCTGGGTAGCAGTTAGGCTCTGAGGTCCACGGGCCAAGAGTCCAAGAGTTCAAAATCTCCGAGATCACCCAATGTCGTTTGGGTTTAGTTTATAAGTTTGAAATTGTGGTGACTTGCGGCGATGATGGAGCGATTATGCAGTAAAACAAAGATTCCATGACACAATGAGAAAAACAATATCTGGCAGGCAGACTGGCTGTAAGTAGGCTGTAAATGGCAACAAATGGCAGTGAATAGCGGCAAATAAAAACTGGCTAAATGTTTCAGAGAAAGAAGCGCCAGAGCAATAAGAACAGTAGGGAAAGCTACAGAGAGCAGGGCACTCTGGCGAGCTCCAAGCCGCGCCCAACCTAGTTGGGCCGCTTCTGCGGACCTACCGGGCACGCACTCAGCAGCCGCCTCTAAGTCGATCGCGCTCTCTTGAAAGCGTTGACTTACTGGTGATACTACTGTCCTCCGCTGGATCCTGCGTCCTGCGTCTTCGGTGGTCTTTAGGAGTCCCAAACAGCAGGGAGCCTGCAGCCAACATTGATACTTGCTGCAATTTAAGTATTGTGTCCTCCGTTGTCCTCTGTCTAAGGGCACCTAACGCACCTTTGTTGCTGCCTATTCTCACCAGTTTTCACTTTACACTTTTTTGCTTTTTGCTTGCTTGCATCGAGCGCGTTGAGCGCATCGACTCCTGCCCCAGATCCCGTAATCACAGAGTCCAGTGCGGTGCGGCGCCGGGCAGGACAGGCGTGCGTGCGGCATTCGATCGCAGACATGGACGCTGGTGCTATTGGGAGGGAGTGCCTCAGTTCTCACCGACCTCCCAGTCTCCACCTGCTCTCCGCCTGCTCCTCTCTGCTCCCCCGCTCTGACCTCTCCTCCAAGTCTGCTGCTTGCTGCTGCACCAGAAACACAATAGGTAATACACATTCTCAGAGCCATGACCTACCACTGTACTGTGTGTATATCATAGTAATAATAATATGGGGTGGAATGTTTGGGAATTAGAATGCTCTGGGTAGAACCTTGTAGAAAGGCATTTGAGTTTTGTGCTTGGTGGATGTGAATACTAGATCCTAAAGACACCATTTTAGTGAGTGGAACTGTGAAGGTTTTGGGGGCCTTGGAGATTATGAACCAAGCTGTATCTACAACTAGATCACTATTTGGCAAGTTCAGAGCACGAATATATGACGTTACTTCGCATGCGTTTAGTACGCATGCCATTACTACGCGGTCGTTAGTACGACAGCGTTTTTAGTTCGCATTCCTTTCCTACGCTATTCGGAACAACGAATTACAGTAGGGGGTGCTGGATGTTGGAATAGTATAATTTACTAGTCCAACTCCAGTCTATGCGGACACTAGGGAAGGTGTTGGATTTAAATCCAACACCTTCCCCCCCCTAACGCAAGTCGCTGTTCCGACTTGCGTAGTAAAGGTTTTCTATGTAACAACGCGCGGGTACTAACGTCCGCGTAGTAACGGCATGCGAAGTAACGCCTGCTAAGTAAATGCCGTTTACCTCAGAGCACATATGCAGATATCAGAAGCTGCAGCTTCTCCATCCTAGAGCTGCTTTGTTAACTGGCTGTATAAACATACGTGTGTAAATCTATCCCAAAATCCTGTGCAACTGCATGTAATGTCACACAAAACAGCCACCTTTAATTGGGCTATTTCTTCCTTAGGCAATGTGAAAAAGTTAGAAGTGCACACGTTTTAGCAGCAGTTTTTAGGTTTCGCCAGTACAGACCTTGTGCTGTGCTTGCTAAAACGTTTGTATAGAGCAAAAAACAAAAGATGGGGCTAACAGCCCACCTATTAATTTCCTTTACCTACCATTGACTGGCTACTATGTGGCTCCCACTTACTTTATTGACCAGTGGCTGGCTCCAACGTGGCTCCCAGACACTCCACTTACCATTAGTTGGCTACAATGTGTGTTCGAAATCACTCTTGGTCACCACCTCCTCCTTGCCTCTGGGTTTGTGGTGCTGTGGAGCCTGGACAAAGTACTGCTTGTGGTGGTGGGTGTCCTTTTACTGCAGGTGCTCTTTTTGCTCTCTTCCTGCCATCACCAGTGAAAACTGTCAGCGATATATATTAAAATGGATACCATCTGAACTGCCATTTATTTTCCAGAACCTGTATTACTGTGCTTTTACTTTGCACTTTTTCCAGATCTATATGTAGATATTTTTGCTTGAATCTGCAGAGTGCAGCTACTCCCAACTCCTGCTGGTGCGGTGACATTCAGTCTAATTATAGTGGCTACAGTGAGAATGACCAAAGTTTCCAAACGAGCTGCTGTATTTAGTGCCCTGTACAGCTTTTCAACAGGCAATTCAAGAATCCCTGTTTTCTGTGGCTGCTGCATTTGGTACAAAGTGACTCAGAGGGAGCGGTTCTGCTGCTTGCATCTTTGACTCTGGGGCCCACACTTTCTAGGGATATTTCCCTTCCCACTACGACAGGCTCCGCATGCCATTCTGACCTGTTTGTGTAGCAAAATAAAAACATCTATTACCTTCTGCAGCTCAGTGACATCTCAGCTCCCCTACCCGCTCCCGCCTCCCAGCCCTTTCTGACCACTACTTAATGGCGGCTGCTGCGCACCCGCGCCGCTGGTGCGCCGCTGGTGTGCAAAAGGCAAGCCCGTCTGCGCCTGTCTGCGCCTGTCTGTGACCCGACCGTGACCAGCGCCAGGAACCCTGGACCTCCTCAACGCCAATGCTACGACCCAGGGGCACTCCACGCTCTCAACCCAGGATGCAACAACAACTGCAAGCTAGCATCACCAGCCAACACCACGGACCCTTCAGCTGTCACCACTGCCGGCACACTTGCAGCACCGACCCCGGACCCGGCGTAACCCGCCCACAAGACCACAACCCAACCGAAGACCCTGCAATGCATCCTCTTCAATGTCCAATCCCTCCACAAACACACCACCGAAATCTGGGACCTCCGCGACAGCATCACCCCAGATGTAGCGTTCTTCACCGAAGCATGGACCAACACCACCTCAGGACCGGACATCGCCATCGCCATTCCCCAAGGATACAAGGTCTCCAGGAAGGACCGCCCCCACCCGCCCGGGAGGAGGAATCGCCATCGTCCACAAATCCAACCTCCACCTGAGCACACTCCCTGATGATCCCACAGACCTGATGGAACACCTTCACTTCAAGATACTGGCCAGCCCTACCACCACCCTCCGAGGAACCCTCATCTACCGACCCTCTGGACCCTGCAGACTTTTCGCCAACTCCATCACGGGCATCATCTCCCCGCATGCCATCGCGTCCACGAACTACACCCTACTGGGAGACCTCAACTTCCACCTCGACAACCAACTGGACCCCAGCACCACATCCCTTCTGGACAACCTCTACAACATTGGACTCCGCCAGATCGTGACCGAACCCATGCATTCAGCAGGACACACTCTCGACCCCCCTCTTCACTACAGGTAACTCCATCACTTTCAGCCACACCACCGAACTCCAATGGACTGACCATTGATGCGTCCACTTCACCCTCAGAACACCCACCATCCACAGACACCTGCTCCCATGAAGAAACTGGACCAGATCACCGACGATCAGTTAACCTCATCACTCAGCAACTCCACCCCAACACCGCAGCCTGAACCCTGCACAGATGCATCTCCGACAGCGCCAACACCATAGCCCCCTCAAGAAAAACAACAACACCCATGCCAAGAAAGCCAGATGGTTTACCACTAAACTTCGAGGGTCCAGACGTACTTGCCGCTGCCTCAAAAAGGCCTGAAGGAACACGAAATCCACAGAAGCCTACAACAACTTCAGAGCTGTGACCAACACCCACCACCAACTTATCAGAAAAACGAGGAAAAAAGCGATTGAAGACAGAATCTCCACTCATGCACACAACAGCAAAGAACTCTTCAACATCATCAAGGAGTTCGCCCAACCCACCAGCAAGACCACCGACATCCCTCCCTCACAAGACCTCTGCGACAAACTCAGCATCTTTTTCCACCACAAAATCAAGAGCATCTACGACAACTTCGATGAAGACAAACAACACACTGAACCCTCACCAACCCCCCGACACTACCCTGAAGCCAGCGATCGACAACTGCAGAGCCCTCACCACCGAAGATACATTGTAGACGATGAAGTCAATCCACTCCGGGCCCCCCACGGACCCCTGCCCCCACCACATTTTCAATAGAGCCACCGACACCATTGCACCCATGCTCTGCCACACCATCAACCGCTCCCTGGCAACCACCACGTTCCCCAATGACTGGAAACACACCGAGGTCAACCCCCTCCTGAAGAAACCCTCAGCGGACCCCACCGACCTCAAAAACTACAGACCCATCTCCTTGCTCCCGTTCCCAGCGAAAGTCATCGAGAAAGCCATCAACAGCCAACTTGCCACATTCATCTAAGAGCACAACATCCTCGACTCCTCCCAATCCGGCTTCAGAAAAAACACAGTACGGAAATCGCCCACCTCGCTGTAACAGAAGACATCCTCAACCTACTGGACAAAGGAGAAACAGCAGCCCTCATCCTCCTCAACCTCTCAGCGGCGTTCGACACAGTCTCTCACTGCACCCTAACACACAGACTCCACAACGAAGGGATCCAAGACAAGGCCCTCAACTGGATCTGCTCCTTCCTTTCCGGCAGAACGCAGCGGGTCAGACTCCCCCCTTTCCTCTTCAACCCTACACCTACCACCTGCGGTGTCCCCCAGAGGTCCTCCCTCAGCCCTTCACTCTTCAACATCTACATGGCTCCTCTCGCCCCCATCATCAGAACCTACAGACTCAACATTATGTCATACGCAGATGACACCCAACTCATCCTCTCCCTATCCAACTAACCCAATACCGCCAGACAAAATTTTAGTAAAGGCATTGAAGCCGTCGCCAAATGGATGAAAAACAGCTGCCTACAACTAAACACCAACAAAACAGAAGTACTCATCATGGGCCCAAACTCCGACGCATGGAAGGACACCTGGTGGCCCCCAGTCCTCGGAAGCCTGCCTACCCCCACGGACCACGTACGCAACCTGAGAATCATACTTGACTCCGAGCTCAAAATGGGCCACCAGATCAACTCTGTTTCGTCCTCCTACACCCTCCGCCTCCTATGTAAGACCTTCAAATGGATCCCCCTCGAACACAGAAAGGCCGTCACTCATGCCCTGGTCAACAGCAGACTCGACTACGGCAACACACTCTACGCCAGAATGAACAAAAACCTCACCCGCAAGCTACAGAACATCCACAACGCCGCCACAAGACTGGTCCTCGACCTGCCAAGAAACTGCCACATCTCCCAGCATACTACACTGGCTCCCCATCAAAGTTAGAGTCACCTTCAAGATGCTCACCCATGCCCACAAGGCCCTCCACGACACCGGACCAGCATACCTGAACAGCCGACTCAAATTCCACGCACCCCAGAGGATCCTACGATCTGCCCAGCTCTCCTACGCTGTGGTCCCCCGCACCAGAAAGACCAGATCGGGAGGCCGCTCCTTCTCCTTCCTCGCGGCCCGAGCCTTGAACGCCCTGCCGCTCGACCTCAGACAGACAACATCGCTCCCCATCTTCGCAAGAAATTTCAAAACCTGGCTCTTCGACAGACCCCCCCCCCCCTTGATGGACTGGAGCCTGCTAACCCCCCTCCCCAGTGCCTTGAGACCCTTATGGGTGAGTAGTTGCATTTAACAAATGCCTGATTGATTGAATGATTGATTGCCTAGGAGGAGCGCAGTTTTATTGGAACAATATCTGAGGGCTGGTGACTTGATTATCTCTGATGCCTGCCTCTCACCCCACCCCCTTCTCAAGCTTACAGGCTTGAAAGACATGTTTACTTCAAGGGCCAGAACTCCAAGTGTGTGCTGGGCTCCACAAAATGGCAAGCTACAAGTTATGCCTTCTTGCAATAGCTCCAAGTAAAGTTGCAAACTGTACAAAGTAAATACACACTATTGCAGGGTCTGGAAAGGAAACACCAGTTAAAAGGCATTATCCATTTTGATATCTCGCTCGTTGTTTTCTGGGACATTAGAAGCAAGTATTGGCACAGCCAATGGCTTTGCATATAAGAAATCGTTTTGCTTTGTCATTGTTCTTTTTACATGTTTATATGGCTTAAAGTAAAAACAACCCAAAAAAACACTGTGACGCGGCCAACGTTGACCGCGTCATTGTGCTTTTTTGTTTTTTTGCTTTAAGCCATGTTGCACAGTAGTTTAACTGCTGTACAACATTTAAAAAAACATTAACAATGTCGATAGATTTCACGTAGGCGAAACCTACTGACTTTGCCAATGCTTGTTTAACCAGGTTGTTTGTTTTTATGGTGATACTGTGTACATAATACATTATTGGCAGCTTTCTTATATTGGGGAAACTGACATTTGCAAATTTGGATATCATAGCATATTTGAGCATGGTGAATTCAAATGTTGTTCTATCAACTGGAAATCATCAACTTTTCTACTTTTTCTTTTTACTATTGAAGAGTATATCCAGTATGCAGCATCACCTTCTTTCTTACAAATGGCGGGTGATCCTCCAATGGAGTGGGAACTTTGGTGTGTGGACATACTAAAAGAGGATGAATGCTCAGCGCAAAGGAAGCTGGCTTTGCTTAGATAATACTTAGGAGTAATGGGATTTCAAGAATTCAACAATTTACCTCCTTTGGAAGGTGGTGTTGATTCAGACATATTTGAGCAGGCAATAAAGCAAATGAGTAGAAGATTTGGAAATAAAATTAATACTGTAATGGAAATGTTGAAGTTTTATTCATGTGTTCAAAAGGAGGATGAATCCAATGAGGACTACATTTCAGCTTCATGTGTTTTAGCCAGGTTTTGCAAATTTAAACTATGACATTTGACCAGGGTCTACAGAACCACATTATGATGAAAATAAAAGGTAATAAAAATGAAGAATGGTTATGGGCTGGTACAGAAATGACCTTGAATGCTGTTATTGGTATTGGTGAAGGTATAGAGCAATCCGAAAATTTGGGTGGGAATAGAGGGCATTCCATCAAAACAAGTGACATGAGCACTGAGGTTTATGCAGTGAAGAATAATTCCAAATGTCATATATAAGATAGACGTTGTTAACAGAGGATTTAAAAGGAAATCTAATCCAGTGTTTTACAGATGTGGAAGTTCTTTCTGTGTTGGAAATTTGTAATGTTGTCTGGCAGTCTATAAAATATGTCTTAAAGGCAAAAAGAAGGGACTTTTTAGCAGAGTATATAAAGCAAGTGTGTCTGATAGCGTTAGTTGCTTCATCAGAGATGAATGTGAGAAAGATGTTGGTCATATCAATTCTATTCTTTGTGTGACTGACAAAGTATGTAAAGGATTTCCCAAATGTGTTGTTACGATGGATGGTATGGACATTTCTGTGATGATACATGCATGTGCATGGTATAGCATTAATCTGCGTATTGTGATTTATGGAAGGGGAGGAATTTGTTACCTCCTGATGACCAACAGGGATGATACTCTGGACATACAATTGAGTTAAAATGATATTTTGGGGCTGATTTGAAATTTAATGGGAGAGGAATTAGAGCAAATATTTATGTGGCAAAAAAGAGGATTCCATTCTGGGAGAACCTCATCAACAGGAGTTGGGCATGAAGCCTGATCCGAATGCATCTCCATCTGTGTATGTGGTTATGTCAGAAATTCATGATTTTATCTGATATAAACTTTAAATTTCGTACTCTCTTTTGTGAGGAGTTAGGAACATTTGAGGATTCGAAACACAAAGGGCCCGATTCACAGAACTAACTTAAGACAAAATCCTAAACTTACTACCATTTTGGTATTCACAGAAGGCACTTACTCATTTTGGTATTCACAGAAGTTAGGAGTCCTAACTTTAGGACTTCTTAAGTTAGTTCTGTGAATCGGGCCCAAAATTATTCTCAATAACAGAGCAATTCTGGTTAGAGATACCGTAGGAAAGGTGCCTGTAGCCTATCAGTAGAAATTAAAAGTAATGTTGAATGGTTTGTGTTAAAAAAAATACTTAAGCAATTGAACCTTCTCCATGGGTATCCCCTGTGGTTATCTCTGTGAGAATTTTGGGGGAACTACAACTTTGTGTGGATTAGCGAAACCTTCATGATGAAATTTGAATTGATTGGCATCCTTTACATATTTTTCATGAAATGGTTTCTACTCTTTCTAGTGAAACTGTATTTTCAACTATTGATTTTGTAAGTCTCTATCACCAGGTTGAGCTGCAAGAGGATTCTAAATATCTCTCAGCATTTGTAATTCCGAAAGGAATGTTCCAGTTTTTGTGAATGCCTTTTGGTTTAGCAAGTGCTGCATCAGTATTTCAACATTTAAAAAAAAAAACATATTTTATTGATTTTATACATCAAATTCACAGATAAGAAAACGGCATCCAATTAGCATATTATTTATACAGTGCATGTCGTATGCGTTTTCATCATATATACAGCTGATCTCAACATTATCTCTGAGGACCTCCCAAAGTTCTTAACGTTGCGACATTTCTTGGGTACAGTAGCGTGGGTCCATGGTTGTAAAACAGTGTGCGCTCTTTTGACTCACGCGCATCCAACAGAAATCAGCCAATTTATGCCATTTTAAATTAACAAAATCAAGTTTTCTCATTTTATATCTTATTAAACTTTAAAGAATTATCATCTACTCAGAAAAGGAAACCAAAAAGTGCTGGTTACACTTCATATTATCCATAATCTCGTCACATATAATATTGGTTATTTACACAGGTAATGTCTTGCAGTGAGCTACAGTAATTCACCTCCCAAATCGTCAAAGTGCCAGGACCCCCAAACCTGGGCGCGTGTCCGACCCTTAACTGGTCCCTGTGTTACTCGCTTAGGTCCAGATCGGATTCTTCTTGGGGGGGTACAAATATTGCCACGGAAGGAGTTCCACTTGCCCCACACCCGCTCCCACTTTTTTAGGGCACCCTCTGTGTGTGAAGACTGCTTTTTCAGCCACCATTGCTCTATCCATGCCTTGACACCAGTGTCGTTTCAGGGGGCCGTGGGCGCACCCCAGTCTTGTGCGATGTTGCGCTTAGCTAACATGATCCCAAGGGCTGCCCAGTCCTGTGCTGCGTGATTGAGGTCGGTTGGCTCCCATATATTAAGGAGGCATCTTTTTGGCTCAGCCACACACCCAGGTAATGGTTTCCATGGCCGTCTCCCAGTATTGTGCTATGTGAGGACAATCCCAAATCGTGTGGAAAAAGGTGCCCTGTGTCCCGCATCCCCACAGGCAGAGCAGCGTCTCAGCCCGGCCGATTTTGTGAAGCATGGTTCTAGTATAGTATGTCATATGCAGGATCTTCAATTGCACCAACTGTAATCGGGATGGGATTGCCACCTCACGCGGGGACGCCAATGCCTAGTATTTCAACCTTTAATGAAACCGTCTTGAGGATGTTATGGGCACAGTAGAATTGCAAAGTGATGTTCTGGTATTTGAAAAGACCTTTAAAGAACACAATTAAAATGTGTGTGCTTTGTTGAAGAAACTTCTATTGAAGAGTTTGAACATGCAAGTTTCAAAATGTAGCTTCCGTAAGAAGAACGTTGATTTATTGGGCCATGAAATTTCTCAAAGTGGTATTAAAACTACAGGGAATCATGATGAGTCAATTGTAAATGTCTTGGCGCCAGATTCTAATGATCAGTTGTTATCATTTATTGGTTTGACAGAGTTTTATGTCAAGAAATGTGAATATTGAATGGTGACAAAGTTAACTAATGCCATTTGAAATGTTGAAAAAGGAAATGGTGGAAGTATCTCATTTGATGCCAGATGTGGGTTGAAAAGGAGTGTGTAGTGACTGTGGATGTGGGCAGTATGGGTTTAGGTGCTGCTTTAATGCAAAGAGACAAGGGCAAATAATTGATTATAATGTATACATCACATACTTTAAGATCTGCAGAAAGAAGTTAAGCTGTGATAGGAAAGGAGTTATTAGCCTGTACTTGGACTGTGACACACTTTAGGCAATTTCTGCGGCGAACATGATTTATCCTGAGGACTCATCACAAGTCTTTGGTGAGTGAGCTATCTGCACGTGGAGGGAGAACCTTGACTTCACATTTAGCTCATTTGGCAGGTAAATTGCAAGAATATCAATGTATTTTTCAGTGTGTTTCTAGATTTAATACTGTACATGCAGAACAAGAGTGTGATGTTGCATACACTGTAGACAGTATGAGAAAGGGGTGTGAGAGTATGAGTGGGCAGTGTGCAATTTTGGAAAGTGAATGGAAAGAGTCATTACTACGTGATCACAATTTGAATTTGATTCAATGTATTTTAACTAATGGATGGCCTAGAAAATGCAAGTTAAGCAAGGATTTAGCTTGTTTCAATAAGATGAGAAATTAATTGATGATTTGTTATGGCATTGTGGTAAGAGGTGACAAGATAGTGCCCTCAGAATTTGTGGAAGAAAATGCTTCCATTGGCGCATGATGGTCATCAGCTTCTATCATTATCATACACTCCAAGCTTAAGCAATGTTTTATTGAGCATAGTGTCCGAATGGCACCTTTGCTTCTTTGGGTCAGCATTTGGACAAATCCCCAAGCCACACTCTGTGGAGCGATTATTTTAGATTGTCTCCTTCTGGGCAATTGGGGCTCTATACCATGGTGAAAATACAATTACACAACCTTTCAAGGGTTGGGGTTGTATCCGCTGTTTCTTTCTCCTACCAGTCTACTGAAAGGAGACAAATCACGTATAAGAAGTCTCTTTTTGGAATTGTATGCTGAGGTAAGAACGCAAAAGGAGCTGGTAAAGAAAGAACACTGTTTTGACTTTATTATTGGATTCTTACCAGCCAAGAGCCTGTTTTTGTATCTTTCTCTTGAGTTAACGCAATGGGAAAAGGCCCTTCTTTTTTAATTTTGATCAGGCTCGGAATAGCGGCTTTTGAGTTTTAGAATGCCAACTGATGCCTTGGGAGGCATCTCCAGGGCTTGCCCCTGCGAAGGGGCTTCCTCACAATCACTAACGCACTATATTCTTTTTTGTAACTATTTTAGCTATGCATCGGAGCTGCGAACACGCTTTGCACAACCTAGATACCCCAATTATTTGTGCCAGGGTGAGTTCGTTCCTAAAAGCTGCTGTTTTAGCTAGGAAATCTAAGGATGAACAATAATGCCTGCCTTAAAATGATCTTCACTCTAGTTTTACATATTTATTGTTCTTGTTTAGCTCACATTGTATAGGTGCAATATGCACTTTATATTTAAAGCATTTATATGTTACATATAAATTGTTTTTAAAGATTTATGTGATGTAATTTTTATCTTTTTGAATGTCAAGTATTTTTTGTTATGGTCATTGTGTTATGTATCTTATTATTTATGCTGTGGATGATGTAGTTATTCAAATTTTGCTTTATGACCATTTAACTGTTCTGTTTTGTTTTTGTCTTTCAGAGCCATATATGGCCAAATAAGGATTTATTGAATTGAATTGGCTCATGAATGTCATCCTGTTAGGTCGCCACTACCCAGCTCTTTTAGGGACCTGGGACCCTATCCTCTGAGGCCAGGTATATTTAAGCAGAGGGGGCACATTCCTCACTCCCCAACCCCATGGAGCAGATGGCGGCCCCAGGCAGCTCAACACCCAGGGGCAATGTTGTAAAAAAGTGAAGGTGGATGCGTGTCCCCCTCTCCAAGCTTGTGAAAACCCCAGTAACCCCATCCATCGGGCCTGACTTTTTTATTTTTAAAAGGGAGGGGACCCTGCAGCCCCCTCCCCTTTCTGTGCCTTTCATGGCCTTGGGTTGGCTCTTTTCCTGTGTCCCAGAGAAGCCCAAACCCTGAACACAGTAGTTTCTAAGTCTGCTTGCTCTGGCTGGGAGCAGACTTCTGTTCTGTTTCCCTGCTCGCACTGATGTTGGCAGGGAAATAGAACACATAGTTTGGCTATCTAGAGGGAGCCTGCAGAAAGCCAAGCAATTAATCAATCGGGGATTTGTAGAGCGCACTTGTTAGAGACGGGATCCCTGGTTGGCTGAGGTAGGTACCTTTTGCCGAATAGGGACCCGCGGTTCCATGTCAGGTGAAAGGAAGGTAACATTCTGAGATAGCCCCGCTCACACCCTTGTTAGCTTGGCACGAGCAGACAGGCTTATCTTCAAGGCAAATGTTTAAAGTATTTGCAACCACGCTCACAGCAACCCAATGATGACATCACAAATAGACTCCAAACGAGTTTTATAAAAACGAGCATACATTTTATATAAAAATACATACGATAAGACCACACAATATAAATCCCACATATGAGTTTGTGTACTATTTCTCCTGGCCGGTTGTTAGGCCAGCCAGCCCTTTTAAGTTCTGGCGATATTAATGAGCACTTCTAAACATTCTCCTGTAACCCTAATATCATGTTATTCAGTTCGTAATGCTAGAATCAGGCACTTTGGCAATGTAAAAATAATGCAATGCATAATACAACCACTAGGTACGTCGTTATGCAGAAATAAGGCAATGTGTAATACACTAATCAGGTAGTTCGTTATGCAGGAAAAATGCAATGCGTAATACGCTAATCAGGTAGTTCTTTATGCAAAGACAATTCAATGCAACATACGACAATCAGGTAGTTCATTATGCAGAAATAATGCCATGCATCATACACTAATCAGGTAGTTCGTTATGCAGGAATAATGCAATGCGTAATACTCTAATCGGGTACTCTGTTATGCAGAAATGATGCAGTGTGTAATACGACAGTCAGGTACTCCGTTATGCAAAAATTTCACAATGCGAAATACACTCAGGCACTTATCATGGTGCCTTAGGTGGTCTCTCCACCCCTCCTTCTGACTTGCAGACAGCCTCTCAACAGTTGCCCCCAACACGGGTATGGTGTAATCAAAAAGTGCAGCTCTGCACTCCGGCCCCGGTACTGCCACTCCCTTGGCAATATGGGCCGTGATACGAGCCGAAGCAGAGGCTCGCTCTGCTGAAATGAGCGAGTGGCCGAGATCGTCTCCCTCCGTGCCCGCACCCCACCCCAGGGGCTGCCCTCACGTTCCTCTCCTCGTCCAGCTGCTGGGCCTCCAATGCAATCTTTGTGAATTGGCAACGAGGGTTCGGGCCGGTGGCTCAGCTCCTCTGGGGCTACTGGTCCAGGCTGCTATTGTAATGAAGATCTCAGGCTGCACGAAGATCATGTGCACAGTGTCGCTGAGACTAAACTTAACTCCTGGTGCACGATAACAAGGCAAATTTTCATGAAGGTCTCACGGTGCACAAAGCACATGCACACAGAGTTGATAAGGCTCACTTGGATTCAGGTGCACACGATAACAAGGCAAATCCTCACGAAGGTCTCACGGTGCACAAAGCATGCGCACACAGCGTTGATGAGACTCACTTGGATTCCGGTGCACATGATAACTGGACAATCCTAACAAAGAGGTTCAGGCTGCAAAAAGCACACTCACACCACATTGCAGATCCTTGCTTGGACTCCAGGCGCCCATGATCACAGGGCACAACTTAAGAGGGTCTCAGGCTGCAACAAGCATGCACACACAGCGCTGCGGAGACTCTCTTGGAAACTTTTGTGTTTCTGAGTTTCCGCAACAGGGAGCCAGCTCACCTCGGGCCCTTGGGGATAAGTTACTTCAGGACACAGCACAGCAAAGTCCTTTCAAGCAGGGGGACACAGCACACAGCAAAGTCACTTTAGCCTTTCTTTGGTTAAAACAGCAAACTGGAGGCCAGCCCCGGAACACACAGCAAGGGTCAGTCCTTTCCTTCAGTCTCTTCAGCTGTCTCTTCCTTGGGAAAGGTTCTTCTTGACCACGAAGTAGCTCCAGTCTTGTTCAATCTTGATCAAGCCACTCTCCAAAGTTCAAGGGCTTCAGCTCTCATAGTTATACCCCTCAATGGCTTTGACGTCTTTGTGTTCAGGGGGCACTGACCCCTGTTCAAACCAGTTCTGGGTGCCTCCCTGCCAGTGACACATTCTTCCTTTGATTAGTGGCGGTCTGGATTCTCAATCACTCAGCAGGAAATGGGACAATTGTTTGAAAGCAGCAACCCAGACCCCTTCACCTCTAGGGCTACTCCTCTCCCTACACTCCAGATGCAGGTCAGCTTGTTGCTGTCTCACCTTCTCCCCTGGGTCAAAACATTTCCCAGATCCTATAGCTTTCTAATCCAGACAGTCAAACCACAACCAGGCAGAAAACACACAGAAATGTAAGAGCACAAAAACCCAGCCACTTCTAAAAGAGTGGCTTCTAAACACACAATGCAAAAACCACCTTCATAAAAAGATGTGTTATTACATTGTGAGTTCAGGCATACTAAACTTCACCTTTCCATCTTATGCCTTTGGGAAGATAGGCTGGAAAACATATTACACAGCCTTCCCATTCTATCCTATGGGCAAGATGGCCTTTCAACAGTGAAAAACGAAATAGAGATTATTTCACTGTCAGGACATGGTACACACCTTGGTACATGTCCCACCTTTCACTTGCACCACACCCTGCCTGGGGGGTATCCTGGACCTACCTTAGGGGTGGTGTCTGATGTGCACAGAAAGGAAAGGGTAATGTCTGGCAAGTGGGTGCACTTGTCAGAACAACATGGCAGTTAAACAAACTGTGCGCAGGCACTGCAATGATAGGCCTGAGTTCCCTTTTAAGGCTACTTGTGTGGGTGGCACAAATAGTGCTGCAGGCCCACTAGTAGCATTTGCATTAGCAGCCCTGGCACACATGGTGCACTTTACTAGGGACTTTACTAGTAAGGCAAACATACCAATCATGGACAACCAATTACCATTATACTTTACACAGGGAGCATTTGCACTTTGACACTGTTTAGCAGTGGCAAAGTTTCCAAAGCATCTAAGTTGGCAACACCATGTCAGAAAAAAGGTCTAGGGGGAAAGCAAAAACGTTTAGGGACTTTAACTAAAAAGGCCTAAGTCCTACAGCACTACTCACCCATAAGGTTCTCAAGCCGCTGGGGGAAGGGGGCTTTTCAGGTAGCTCCGGTCATCCAAAGAACCAAGTCTTGAGGATCTTCCTGAATGCTTGTAGCGTGAGGCTTCATCTGGTGTTGAGGGGGAGGACCTTCCAGGTCTTGGCCGCGATGCAAGAGAAGGATCTGCCTCCCGTTCTGGCTTTCTGGATGAAGGGGATTTTGACCAAGGCAAGGTCAGCAGAGAGGAGGTTTCTCTTTGGGGCGTAGGAGATTCTTTGGTTGAGGTATTGGGGTCTGGTGTTGTAGAGGACTTAGTAGGCATGTGTGAACAGCTTGAAGGTCATTCTTTTTTCGACAGGGAGCCAGTGGAGGTCTTGTAGGTGCTGGGTGATTTTCCGAGGGTGGTGGGCCACCAGTTGTCATCCCATGTGGAGGGGGTGGATCTGATGATAAGGACTTTTTCTCCGACTTGAGCTTCAAGCAGCTGCTGCTCATCCAGAATGCAATGTCCTTTGTTCGTTCCTGGAAATTGTGCCAGGTGATGCCGGGTTCCTTGGTGAGGGAGAGGATGAGCTGGGTGTTGTAGGATACTATGCTGCGTCCATGTATTCTGACAATGGTAGTGAGGTGCTCCATGTATATGTTGAAGAGAGTGGAGGATCCTTGGGGTACTCCGCATCTGATCTCTGTGTGTTCATAGAGGAAGGGCAGGAGACTTCTTCTGTGTTTTCGGCCAGCGAGGATGGAGCGAATGCAGTATAGGGCTGTTCCCTGCATGCCAGCTTTGTGGTGTCTGGTGGCTAGTGTACTGTGGGAGACAATGTTAATGGCTGCTGAGAGGTCTAGTAGGATGAGGGCTGCCGTGTGGCCTTGATCGAGGAGTGTGCGGATGTCGTCCATGGCAGGTTGGTGGGTGGTCTCGGTGCTGTGGTTGCTGCGCAAACCGTATTGAGAAGTGTTGTGGATGTCACTGGATTCTATGAAGTTCGCTAGTTGGCTTTTGATGAACTTTTCGGTGACTTTGGTGGTGAAGGGGAGGAGAGAGATGGGCTTGTAGTTCTCGAGGTTCGTCGGATCTGCGGAGGGCTTCTTGAGGAAAGTTTGATTTCTGCGTGTTTCCAGTCAACGGGGAATGGGCCTGTTTCGAGGGTGCAGTTGATTGTCCAGCGTAGTTCTGGTGCGATGGTGGAGGCAGCCCTGTAGAAGATGTTCAGCGGTCAGGCTTCAGTGGGTGCTCTGGAGTGTATGCTCCTAATGGTCATTGCAGTGTCTTCTGAGGTGACAGGTGTCCAAGCGTGGATGATCGGCTGGGCGGGGTTGCTGGTGGAAGGTGTTGGGTCAGTGCCTTGGTCATGTTCGTCGAAGTTGTCATAGAGTGTCCTGATCTTGTGGTGGAAGAAGGAGCTGAGTTTGTTGCAGAGGTCCTGGGAGGGAGCGATGTCGGATTTCTAGCTGAGTGGTCTGGTGAATACTTGTACGATGTTGAAGAGATCCTTGGAGTTGCGGGAGTTGGAGAGGACTCTGTCATGGCTCAAGTCCCTCTTTGTAGATCTGATGAGTTTGAAGAATCAGAACCTTATGGGCCTGGCGGCGCAGGGTACGCCTTAATCTCCGGGGTTCTCCTGCTCAGCTACACAGAGACACGGGACACTCTGTTAGGCGTTAGAAGATCGGATTTATTAGCTGCAGCTAGTACAGTTATCCCAGAAGTACACGAGGTAGGTTCTCAGGAGACTGCCACTTCACTCCGTGGCGCAAAATCCTTTATAATACATAGGTGACATATACATTAACCAGAAAGCACACCCAATACATACATAGAGAACCAATAAGGAAAGTTCGGAAACAAGACAGAGCCAATAGGAAGAGTTTGAAAATAAAGTATCAGGTAACTCGAAGAAGCCTCTCCTCCGACTGTGTTTGTCACCCCTCCCACGAACTAATTCATTAACAGGTCTGTAACCATTTTGCAGGTGGTGAGATACGTTTGTGTGTTTTGGAGGACAGTTGTGAAACGAGAGAATGCTAGCAGAGGATAGCGAAGGCCAGACGACAAGATAAAGTCAGAAGAGAATAGTGTGAACCAACAGATAGTTGAGACGGGGATTAGGAAAACCAGACAGGGATTAGTGTACTCGGCCAGTCCTAACACCAGTTTTGTAAACAGAGGCAGAAGGCTTATTTCGACACGAAGCTGCAGGAAAAGCAGAATAGACTTTGTTCACCGTGCTGCCTGAGTGAGGGCAGCACAAAATGGCGGCAGAGCACAAAATGGCGGGTCGATTCGATCACGATCGAAAACCAAATTTTCTCAGACTCTCCTTTTGCCAGAACTCAGGCAAGATACATAGACTCACGTTAATCTGAGTCAATGTCGATGGCCATGAGGTCATCGAGCTGTTGCTGTAGCATCATTCTTATATTCTCTGTTCTTTGTGATTTGGGTTTAGGGATGCACATAGTAGCACAAAGGTCGCAGATGGTGGGACCACAGTGCATACAAAGGCAACAAGAGAAAATGATGGTCAAAACTACTCCGAGGAATGTCAATGCCTTCCAACCCCATTTGGACAGTAGTCCCCAAAACCACACCAATAATGACCAATCTCCTTCGTCCTGATGAATCGACTTGGAGATTATATGTAATTTAGATATAGCTTGGTATACTGTTGGAGCGTCATCAGGTATGAAAATACAGCAACTTGACCCGATCAATTTGCACACTTCACCACGATCCGCAAGAACAAAATCTAAGGCAACTCGGTTTTGTAGGGTCATAAGACGATCCGCCTGTAGTTCTGCCGTGATATTACTTAAGGCTCCTACAGTGATGTCTATAGTGGTTTCTACGACACAAACCAATTGCCTTATATTTCTGCTGTTGGCCATTGGACTCCAAAAAGGAAGAAACAGGAGAGCCAGTGGTAAAGCATCGGGCCAATTAAGTCATGTAGTAGTCTGCACTTTCGCTAGTTTGAGTTTCAAAGTTCCGTTGTAGCATTCCACTAAACCTGCTGACTGTGGATGGTTTGCCGCATCAAACTTTTGCTTGATTCCAAGACCCGCACAAACTTTTTGCATGACTTGGCCCACAAATTCACTCCCATTGTCACTCCAGACAATGCGCGGCAAACCAAACCTGGGGAAAAATTATTTTAGTAGAATTTTGGCTGTGGATAAGGCTGTATTATCTTTTAGAGGGTATGCTTCTATCCACCTAGAAAAGGCGCATACTACCACCAGAACATATTTGAGATTGTTGCATCGTTCCATGTGAATGTAATCGATCTGCAACACCTCAAATGGATATGTCGGAGGAGCAAAGTGACCCGCTGGAGTTGGGGTTTCCTTTCCTGGGTTGTACATCAAACAAACAATACAATGTTTCACTACATTGTCTGCACATTTTGGGATTCCTTCATTTTGCCACACTGGAGCCAGAAGCTTGCATATACCTTTCGCACTTAAGTGGGCTGGGCCATGCGCCATAGTAACTACTGGGAGTACATAGGCATCTGGTAACAGCCAACCTTGGTGTTCAGATAATTCCACCCAACATCCCATCTCATCTAACATTCCCGTACTTTCTTTCCACTTACTCAATTCTTTCTCTGTAGCCTCTTTTCTGAATCGACTTTACACTTTCTACTGTATCCTCATACATTCCTCTTTCTCTGACCCAATTTGCAGGACCCGCCACATACATTCGACTTGTAGCGTCTCTCGCTGTCTTTTTCGCTACTTCATCTGCAAATGCATTTCCTCGACCAACATCATCCGTAATCTTCTTGTGTGCACTACACTTCACAATTGCTATTTGGGTGGGCAAAGCAAGTGACTCAAGAAGATCAGTCACCAACTGACCATGTTGTATTTTAGTGCCATGTGAAGTAAGGAATCCCCTTTCTTTCCACAAACGTCCAAAATTGAACGCTACACCAAACGCGTATTGACTGTCGGTGTACACGTTCACTCTTTTTCCTTTTGACAACACACATGCTCTCGTTAAAGCTATCAGTTCCACTGCTTGAGCTGAGTTGTGTCTGATGCGTGCTGTTTCCACAACTGTATGTAAACTAGTAACAGCATAGGCTGAAACTGTATCTCCATTAGGCATTTTAAAACAAGAACCATCTACCCATAGAATTCCATCCGGATTTTCTAGCGGCGTATCTTTCAAGTCAATTCTTCCTTTTGTCTCTTCCTCAGTACGGAGGAAACAATCATGTTGCTCCTCAACACCTTTCTCCTCAAGGGGCAACAGAGTAGCTGGATTTAGGGTATTACATCGTTTGATGTGTACGTGACTAGCCAAAAGCGTCAGCTCGTATCCAGTTAAATGAGCACTCGTAAGATGCTGCTGTTGGCCATTGGACCCCAAAAAGGAAGAAACCCTTTGAGGAAATCTCCTCCCTCTTGTCCTGCTGTGTCTTTAGAATCAATAATCCCTCTGACATATCTGTTCCGATGATAGTTTGCAGAAGCGGTGTATGTAGGGGGAAGAAGGAAAGCTATACAACAGGTACCAGAAAAACCAGTTGGCAACCACGTGTAAGCCCTATCGTGGCAGATAAAATACATGCCTTGAGATGGCACTAGAGGCGGCGAGTTCTGAGAGGAGTAGACATATGTGTGGGAACAGTTGTTTCTTAGTATAGTGTCAAAAGACTGACCATTTATTTGCAGACAGAGATTTTCCTGATAAGGAATAGTCCAAATCGGTGGAGATTTTCCTTGTTTAACCTTATCACTAAGGTTAGTGACATAATGGGTGACGTTCCAGTTTGTGTACGCTTTTCTTTCGTCAACGGAAATCTTACTATTTTCTAAGATTTTAGCCATAGCTACCATTCCCTTTATCAAAGAACTATGACTAAAATCCGGACCACCAATATATGAACTAACGGATCGTCTGAATTTGCTTTGATAGGCATTGGAGAAGATAACAAAATAAGCCCAAGCAGAACCCTCATAAGAAAACGGAAGAACTAAATATGGCATTCCTTTTTCTGTGGTATGTGGCATAAGTCCACACACCCAACAGTCAGTTCTATTGATCACTAATTGGTGTTGATGTAATAACTGGACAAAGGAATTGTTATAATATTCAGTTCTTCTAATGAGTTCATGTTGAGGAAGGGTATGAAATAGATGTGGAGAGACAGTAGAAGAAGATGAAGAGGTAGAAGGAGAGACAACTTTTTGCTGCAGAGCATAAATAATCCAATTTATACACGCCAAAAGGATACACAATAATATAATAATACATAAGGTTATACTAAAATGACTGTACATTAATCTACAGGATTCTTTTTTCATTTCATCCTTTCTCTCTCTTTTGCCTAATGTAGTTTCCATCTTTCTAAATGGATGCTCACGGCAATCTTCCTCAATCACTTAATTATGATTATCTGCCGTCCTATGACACTGCAAGTCCTGCAGGCCTATTGCCACTACTCAGGTCACAATCAAGACTCCTACCGTGACCCTGCAACCGGGATAGAATACTACATAGAAGAGAGAAAAATCTTAAGTGTTCTTTGGTCTAGGTCTTAGATTATAGTGTTCTTTATCAGGTACAGTTTGGTCTCGGAACAATGTTCGCGGATTTGTCGTATTCAAGCGACGATGTGGTGTTATCACTTCCTGAAGAATGTCGTCGTCCTCTTTATCTGACAATGTTCCATTCAGGCGTGCATCGCTAAAAGATACAAATTGTGGAACCTTTTCACTCTCAGAGTCACCAATGCCCCTACGCACCCATTGATCGAAGGGTAGAGGCAAAGGCACTTTCTTACAATGCACGCCATGAATCCAATTTTTCTTTCCTTCGACTTTGACTGCTGTTCTCGTGACCAAAAGTACCAAACGAGGCTCCCTCCACCTGGGCTCCAAATTTTTTGTCCTTTGGAAATTCTTCATGAGAACCCAGTCACCTGGTCGGATGAAATGACCTGGGTCTGTGGAAGCCTCCGGCAAAGCACTCTGAACCTGTTGATGGAGAACACGCAATTTAGTTGTAAGTTCATGCAAATAGTCAATCAACATTGGATATGGCAAGTCTGAGTATTTCTTAGGGCGAGGGACTCCCCATATATCAGCTGGGTGCCCAAAGACCACTTCGTAAGGGCTAAGTCCCAAACAAGAGTGCACAGCAGTTCTGGTGGACAGGAGAGCCAGTGGTAAAGCATCGGGCCAATTACGTCATGTAGTAGTCTGCACTTTCGCTAGTTTGAGTTTCAAAGTTCCGTTGTAGCATTCCACTAAACCTGCTGACTGTGGATGGTTTGCCGCATCAAACTTTTGCTTGATTCCAAGACCCGCACAAACTTTTTGCATGACTTGGCCCACAAATTCACTCCCATTGTCACTCCAGACAATGCGCGGCAAACCAAACCTGGGGAAAAATTATTTTAGTAGAATTTTGGCTGTGGATAAGGCTGTATTATCTTTTAGAGGGTATGCTTCTATCCACCTAGAAAAGGCGCATACTACCACCAGAACATATTTGAGATTGTTGCATCGTTCCATGTGAATGTAATCGATCTGCAACACCTCAAATGGATATGTCGGAGGAGCAAAGTGACCCGCTGGAGTTGGGGTTTCCTTTCCTGGGTTGTACATCAAACAAACAATACAATGTTTCACTACATTGTCTGCACATTTTGGGATTCCTTCATTTTGCCACACTGGAGCCAGAAGCTTGCATATACCTTTCGCACTTAAGTGGGCTGGACCATGCGCCATAGTAACTACTGGGAGTACATAGGCATCTGGTAACAGCCAACCTTGGTGTTCAGATAATTCCACCCAACATCCCATCTCATCTAACATTCCCGTACTTTCTTTCCACTTACTCAATTCTTTCTCTGTAGCCTCTTTCTGAATCGACTTTACACTTTCTACTGTATCCTCATACATTCCTCTTTCTCTGACCCAATTTGCAGGACCCGCCACATACATTCGACTTGTAGCGTCTCTCGCTGTCTTTTTCGCTACTTCATCTGCAAATGCATTTCCTCGACCAACATCATCCGTAATCTTCTTGTGTGCACTACACTTCACAATTGCTATTTGGGTGGGCAAAGCAAGTGACTCAAGAAGATCAGTCACCAACTGACCATGTTGTATTTTAGTGCCATGTGAAGTAAGGAATCCCCTTTCTTTCCACAAACGTCCAAAATTGAACGCTACACCAAACGCGTATTGACTGTCGGTGTACACGTTCACTCTTTTTCCTTTTGACAACACACATGCTCTCGTTAAAGCTATCAGTTCCACTGCTTGAGCTGAGTTGTGTCTGATGCGTGCTGTTTCCACAACTGTATGTAAACTAGTAACAGCATAGGCTGAAACTGTATCTCCATTAGGCATTTTAAAACAAGAACCATCCACCCATAGAATTCCATCCGGATTTTCTAGCGGCGTATCTTTCAAGTCAATTCTTCCTTTTGTCTCTTCCTCAGTACGGAGGAAACAATCATGTTGCTCCTCAACACCTTTCTCCTCAAGGGGCAACAGAGTAGCTGGATTTAGGGTATTACATCGTTTGATGTGTACGTGACTAGCCAAAAGCGTCAGCTCGTATCCAGTTAAATGAGCACTCGTAAGATGCTGCGTTTTCGTTCTGTTTAGCAAAGTATCCTCTGCATGTTGTACCATAACAATGAGAGTATTATCTAGCACCACTCCAGCAGACTGTCGAATATAAATTGCTGCTGCTGCTGTCGCTTTAAGACAACTAGGCAATGCTTTAGCTACTGGATCTAGCGTAGGCACATGGCCGCTGTTTGTCTCCAAATTGCTGTGTTAAAACTGACAACGCACAACCCTCTCTCTCATGGACATAGAGCGTAAAAGGCTTACTGTAATCAGGAGTACCTAGTACAGGAGCGGTAAACAGAGCAGCACGTAAATCCGCAAAACTCCTTTAACACTCGTCAGTCCAAGGAAGGGGCTGAGGTGTATCTTTCAAAGTGAGTGCCAACAGAGGTTTAGCCACCAAGGAGAAGTTAGGCATCCACTGCCTACAATAGGAAGTAATACCCAGAAAGGCACGTACCTCCCTTTGTGTGGATGGCACAGACATTTGCGCAATCGCCTGAATTCGTTCTGGGGTTAATCGTCGTCCCTCCTTTGATAGGAGATGACCCAAATAGGTAAGCTCTCGACGGACATATTGTAGTTTGGAAGGTGAAACCTTATGATTTAGATTAAACAAATGGCGTAACAATGCAACAGTCACATTTTTGCAAATGTCTTCTGAATCAGCAGCGATTACAAGTCGTCCATGTACTGAATAAGAGCAGCACCAGACGGCAAATGGAAAGTATCAAGATGACATTTTAAGGCTTGGCTGTAAATAGAGGGACTTTCACAATAGCCCTGAGGTGCGCGCTTGAACCGGAAGCTTCGGCTTCCAAGAGAGAAGCCAAAAATATCCCTACTCTCTTCTGCAATGGGAATACTAAAGATGGTATCCTTTAGATCAATAACAGAAAACCAAGTCGCTGTGGAAGGTATCATTGTCAACAGAGCAGTGATATCTGGGACAACAGGAAATTGTGGTACAACAATTTTGTTTACCTCCCGAAGATCAATTACGAAACGATATACAGGAGGCTGAGAAGGATCAGTGCGTTTAAGAACGGGAAGAATAGGACTATTGCATATGTTTCCTCTCGTTTCTTCAACCACACCCTTCTGAATTAAATCATGAATGATTTCCAAAAGCCCTTTTTCACCTTCAGTGGAAATTCTATACTGCGGAATACGCGGCAATTCAACATTAGGTTTGAGAGTGACAACATAAGGTAGAATCTCAAGACAGCCCACATCGTTCGGACCCGTGGCCCAAAGCATTGCCAGAAGAGAAAGCAATTCAGGTGGAAACTGATCTTTGGACAAATACATTGGAGAAATCAGTTTCTGTCCTAAAGTAAGATGTACACCAGAAGGAGAACGATATATCGTAGCATGCATTCTTTTCAATAAGTCCAAACCCAACAGATTCTCACCGCAACCATTTGTCAAAAGAAGTGGAGCTTCCAAATCATAAGGGCCAATTGAAATAGGCAAAGGGCAAGAAACCAGATTACGAACAGGGGCTCCAGAAAATCCTACAGATACGTTCGTTAAGCCAGACAAAGGTGCCCCAGGGAGTTTAGAATGAATGATAGAACTTCTCATCGCCCCAGTATCTAGAAGAAATGGCTCTAAAACACCCATTGTAGTGACATTAACATAAGGTCCAATCTGATCTACTGGAACCGACACAACTCCCTTACTTTGTCCATGGCTGTCCTAGTTAGCATGAAGAATTTCATTCTCGCCTTCAATATAACAATCCTCATTGTAGTACTGTGTTGATCGAGCGTTTTGCTGATCAAATTAATTCATGGAATTAGGAGGAGGAAGGGCTCGCTGTTCTTGAGTCAACACACCTCGACTTCTACCTCTATTTGCTGACTGGAGGCCACCACTACCTCGTGGAGCAGATAGTGTCCCATTGCGCTGCAATAAAACCGGACAACTATTCTTAAAATGACCTTCCTCTCTACAATAGGCACATTGATTAGGTCCTAACAAAGGTCGCGGAATGTATGGCTCAGGTTTTTGATACAACCTCTGAAACTGCGGAGGCTGTTGAAACTGAGGCTGAGCATAGCGAGGAGGATAAGCTTGTTGCAAGAGAACCTTCGTTTTTAATTCTTTCGTCTTTTTCTCTTGCTTTTCTTTTTCTTCTTTATCTCTGTTTTCATAATATTGTGCAGTAGCCAATATCTGGGCAGAAGAAGAAACAGCCCATAAACTTTCAGAATCTTTCAATTTATGTGACAGCTCCGGAAGCAAATTGAATACAAATTTGTCCACAAATAATCACTGTCCACCCTCTGTAGCCATATCTTGACCACTGTGATCAATAAATGTCTCCTCAAAACGAGTAAAGAAATCAGAGACACTTTCATCTTTCTTTTGTTTGCATGCTGCTAATTTATCCCAATTAACTCTCAATGCAGGCATCATCGTTTTCATTAATGTAATAATCCTACCAGGGAGTTCTGAAATCAAAGCATCAGGCTTCGCACTACCCACTTGGTCTCTACCTGCGGCAGTTATAATATCCCAATCAGCACCTAATTCCTGTGCGTGATTCTCCTTACGAATCCTAGCCCATAATGTCTGTGGGACTACATGTCCCATCAACATATCGATATCTGCTAGGTTCATGATGCAAGCATCAACCGTCTGTGATAATTCTTTATAATAACCCGCAGGGTTTTTACGAGGATCCGGTAGAGTCTGTTTAAGTGCTAAAACTTCAGATCTCTTCCAGGGGACATGTACCCATATACGTTGAAAATGAGCGGGAATAGCTGGATTATTACCTTGCAACCTCTTCCTTCCATACTGGAGGAACCTCTCTCATGGGATAATTGTTCAGTGTCAGTCTAACCGACGGATCGGAATCAGGGAAAGTCTGAGAGGACAATAAGTTTCTAAAGGAAATAAGTGTCCTTACAGCGTTTTCAACTTTGGAACCCACAATAAGTCCTTTATCGAAGTCAGCCTGAACATCTAACAGACCCTGTGGAACCAAATTCAAATTCATATCCTCCCATTCTTTAATGAGAGTATCACACATTACATCGAAAACATATCTTTGCATAGGCGCATTCCATTGTGAGAAGGTAGGCATAATATCGGGCACACTGTACTGGGGACCTTTTTTGATCCATTTACGTGCGAGAGATTCCAAATTTTCTCGTTCTTCGGCAGCTGGGAATTGACTACGAGATTGTCTTCGAGAAAAAGCCGGAGATACATTAAAAGCTTCAAAGAAAGGAGATAGAATTCCAGAGACAGTGTCCGTGAGTCGCCTGCGCACAGACGGAGAATTGGACATGAGGATAGGGGACAAGGTATTAGGCGAACTAACAGAAGGAGAACCGGTAATTGCAGGAGGTGCAGAAGGCAAAGGAGATCGAAGATCAGGAGATGAGGGCAAAGAAGTCGAAGTTAAAGGCAAAACTGGTAGAGGCGGTAATACTGGAGGAGGCAAATGCGGAAGAGCCGGAACAGGCGGAGGTACTGCTGGCGGCTGAATAGGCTGTAACAACTGGGGTGCATTGGCACCTTGTGCATAGGGCGGAGGCAATCTCAATAAATGACACATTAGGGGATCTTCTTCTAAATCTTTCTTGTTATCGGAAGGGGAAACAGCGGATAGCATTTATCTATCGCCATACGATGCTGTCTCTCTGAAATTTCCATCGCATTATCAATTTTATCATCTTTAAATCGTTGGGCAGCCTGTATAATTGTCATACCCTGTGCTTTCCTATCTCGTTTTCATTGCTTAATTTCTCTCTGTTTGGCTTCCTTACGCCAAAGGCGGAAAGAGTCAAACATTGCCGGCCGGGCTTTTCTTTTGAATAAAACTGCTTCTAAAATATCTAGCACACCAGGCTCAAAACTACCATTTTCTGGCCATTTTAAAACACCATCTTTCTTCGTGTATCGGGTCCATGCCTCGTTAAAGGCGATGGGGCCAATACCATGTTTTGAATAGAGCTCATATGTGGGAGTGCCAACCGAAGGATTCGGACAAGAGTCCTCAAGCCGGGAATCCCTATTACAACCAAAGCAACAAAGTTTTCCAAACTTAGTCAGACCAGGCATCTCGTGATTTCACCGGACTGTTCACAAACTTCAAGGGGGTAAAACTCAGTTTCCGCAGCACAAATGCACTTACCCCTCGGCTTCGGCTATTGCAATAGTCGAATCTAAGGACCAAAGAAACAAAGGAACAAAGGACCAAAATTGTGGGAGCGACCCACCAAATACTTAACTAAGGATGTCTTCTCATGCCAACAGAGGCCCGTCTATCGTCTCGCCTTACCATACATCACCAAAGGAAGGGCCAAGGCAGGGCGGCAGTCAGGGCAGCAGTCGTCAGTAGCCGTCAGGAAGGAGTAACCACGCTGAAAAGACCTTCGGACCACTTTCGACATACAGGGGTCGCTTGACGTGGCTCGCGAATCCTCCAGAATTTTCTTGCGGGGTTCCTCACGACCTTCAGGCAGAACCAGTACCACTGAAGCCACCCCACGTTGGGCGCCAGTTGAAGAACCAGAACCTTATGGGCCTGGCGGCGCAGGGTACGCCTTAATCTCCGGGGTTCTCCTGCTCAGCTACACAGAGACATGGGACACTCTGTTAGGCGTTAGAAGATCGGATTTATTAGCTGCAGCTAGTACAGTTATCCCAGAAGTACATGAGGTAGGTTCTCAGGACACTGCCACTTCACTCTGTGGTGCACAATCCTTTATAGTACATAGATGACATATACATTAACCAGAAAGCACACCCAATACATACATAGAGAACCAATAAGGAAAGTTCGAAAACAAGACAGAGCCAATAGGAAGAGTTTGAAAATAAAGTATCAGGTAACTCGAAGAAGCCTCTCCTCCGACTGTGTTTGTCACCCCTCCCACGAACTAATTAATTAACAGGTCTGTAACCAACTTGCAGGTGGCGAGATACGTTTGTGTGTTTTGGAGGACAGTTGTGAAATGAGAGAATGCTAGCAGAGGATAGCGAAGGCCAGACGACAAGATAAAGTCAGAAGAGAATAGTGTGAACCAACAGATAGTTGAGACGGGGATTAGGAAAACCAGACAGGGATTAGTGTACTCGGCCAGTCCTAACACCAGTTTTGTAAATAGAGGCAGAAGGCTTATTTCGACACGAAGCTGCAGGAAAAGCAGAATAGACTTTGTTCGCCGTGCTGCCTGAGTGAGGGCAGCACAAAATGGCGGTGGAGCACAAAATGGCGGGTCGATTCGATCACGATCGAAAACCGAATTTTCTCAAGTTGATGGTGTGCTGTGGTGGCGGTCCTGTAGGTGGTACGTGCTTTTGTTATTTTGCTATTCCTCCATGCTTTCTCAAGTCTTGGGCATGAGCGCTTAGATTCTCGGAGGTCCGTGGTGAAACAGGTGGCTTTCGTGGTGAGTTGTCTGTTGGAATTCTGCAGGGGTGCGAGTGTGTTGGTGCAGTTGGTGATCCATTTTTGGTGTTTGTTTGGCTGCAGAGTTGACATCGGTTGTGGTGGGGGAGGAGTGTGGCTGAGGGCAGAGGTGAGGTGCTCTTCAGTGATCTTGCTCCAGTTTCTTCGCAAGGGGCATGGTGTTGGCTAGTCTGCCATGGTAAATAAGTAATGCTTTATTGTACATGGTTATTTAAAACCTTTACAATGTATATACGTGTTCAGTTGATAAAACTAAGGTCAAGTTCATACATATTAAGACAATAGATCCATCAGTAAAATGCATACTAAGACAGGATAAGAATTAAGCTGGGCGAGGGCTCCCATGTTTCCAGGAAGATTGAGACCAGCAGTGGAGAAAAACAAGGTTGCGTGCTGGCCCCACTCCTTTTTAATCTGTTTATATCGGACCTTTCGCCAATCCTTGACAGCATCAATTGTCATCCCCCTCAATTAGATCGAGTACGAATCAGCAACCTCCTATACGCCGACGACTTGGTGCTGCTCAGCCACACAAAGGTGGGCTTACAGAGGCTACTAGATGAATTGCTCCCCTACACTGAAAATAACCCCTTAGAGCTAAACTTATCAAAAACAAAAACAATCACCTTTGGGAAACCCAAGAAGTCGCGCAGAGGGTGGCACTTCAACAACGTAAATATTGACTCAACATCTCACTATAAGTATCTAGGAATATTTTTAGACTCCAGAAGCTCATTTTCTAAGCAAATAGAAGCACTGAGGACCAAAGCTCTGGCCTTAGAGGCAGCAGCAACGAAACTGTCAAAAAAACTATTAGGTCCCAGCTTTATCCCACTGTTAACAGTGATGAAGGTAAAAATATCAAATTCCCTGACATACGGCCAAGAGATCATGAAGGGAATCACAAACACTCTTCTAAATAAACTGCTAACTAAACTTTTTAAACGTGCATTCCATCTTCCGAATTCAGCATCACCGGCACAAGTTCGCCTGGAATTTGGATTACTAGACCATCACGGCGTAGAGGCAGGGGCATTCATAAAGCTTTGTAACAGACTGCGTCAAGCCCGGGAAGACTCACTGAAGACCAGACTCTGGCAAGAAATTCAGAAAAGTCATGCCACCTATAAATTTCGGCTCCACCTGGAGCACTGCTTACAATTACTTGGTATTAAGGAAATTTGGGGAACAAACCCCCCCCAGTCCGCATTAAAGCTAGTTATCAAGAAGAGCGCCAGGTTGTGGTCCTTTCACACAGACAGGGCAATACTGTCAAAAAGGAAACACGCCTGGGCAGTAATCACTAACTTTAACCCAGGAGTAGAATCCCGTCATCTATCAAGTACTACAGCACTTTACCTAAAACGAAAGTTCATGGCACTGAGGTTGGGTGAATGGCCTTTCTTGAAAAATCTTCCAGAATGGCGCCGGAAAGACAGCCACATCCAATGCAGGCTGTGTGGTTACCACACCGAGGGTTTGGAACACATAGTCTGCTTATGCCCAACAATGCTTGCTTTTAGATGCTCACTATTGCGGGAAGAAGGGATAAGACTTAGAATTCGATCTTGCCGCCAAGCCATAATAGCAGCTTTTAACCCGGATAACACAAAGTTGAATTTCGGGCTAACAAAATTTGTAACTAAAGCATTAAGCCAGTTGGAAGCTACCAGGGCCGCCAACCCTGTCCTATTAGAGCTGAGGGAAACTCCACCATTGAGCGTACCAATGCCTTGTCGCTGTTAACAAATCGTTGATCGTACCTGGTTCACGAGACTTTTAACAGCAGTTAAGAAGTCAAGTCGAGTTTTAACCAAAATGTTATTTTAACAATTTTTAAGAAATGTATCCATTTTATGAATACGATGCATGCTTTTATATTGTAAGGTTTTAATTTACCAACAATAACGTTTTTACTTATTCATACTAAGACAGCAGCATCAAAGTTAAAATAAAGTATGAATTCAGTTAGACAGCCTATTTTACAGTGCAGTAAGTTGATCCTTGTTGCCAGCAGAGTGGTAATGTAGTAAAGTGCCAGTGCAATAAGAGCATTTTAGAAAGTGCTACTTCAGTAAAAACATATTTGCGTTAACAAAAGAAAAGGTGATTAGTCATGTTGACAGTTCTGGATATCCCTGTGATGTGGTCAGTGTTATTCAGTATAGTTCAAAGTGGTTGTCTGCTTTCAGCACTGTCCTCCACCTAGTGAAAATCAAGACTTGGCGGGTGAGAATATGAGGTTTGGGTAAAATTCGGGGGCCTTGATAATGGCCCTTCTGCTTGAATTGGACCAAAAGATGCAGCATGTTATTCGTCCTCATCAAATGTCTAGAGCAGGCTAGACCTTAGTGCAAGTGTGCTTTGAATCTCGATACTCAAGGGGCTGATGCGATTAAGTGTGGTGCGGTGTCCCTGGATGTTCTCAGCAGATGGTTTGGCGGAGACTGGATGGTCCATCTGTTGGGTCCATGCCCGCTTGCATCCTAGGTGGGCTGCTAGTGTGTTCCTCTCTCTCGGTGCTACTATTGTCTTTCTTGATGGTTAAATCAGTAAACGTTGGTGCCTGTCAGTTTCCCTGCTGGGGCCACACTCTCCTAGAGTTAGTTTGTAGTCGCTTAGGGGTATTTGGACGCACCTCATGCCGACATAATGCCACCTGTTTCTTTGCCAGTGCCAGCTGGTGCTTACTCTTTGATGGTTAGAGTGGATTGATCCTCTCGTCCTTCGCGGTGCTGCTAGTTTTTTGGCTATCCTTCAGGATTTTGAAGCGGGTTTCTGCCGTTTCAAGGAGTTTTACCATTCAGCAGCTCGTTAGGATGTCGTCGCTTTTGAAGCAAGCTAGAACCGCTTGCCTGCAGGTCCGTATCCTGCGGTTGTTCAAAAGTTGTCTAAAGAGGGAGCGACGTTCTTGAATAAGTTCGCTGCAGATGGCGATGCGATATACGGTGTTCTCTTTGCCGTTCCCACAAAATCTGCATTTTGTTGGTAACTGCAGGCGTAACCACGGTGGTAGGTGGGCTGCGGACGGCAGTAACCCTAGGCGAAATTTCAGGAACTTCTCTTTTGTTTTTTTGGGGAAGCCTGTCTGTAGATAAGCTTGGGGTGAGGGCTTGATGTACGATTGAACTGTGAGCCAGCCGGGAGCACGCTCCATCAAGGCGGCTTTGTCCTGCATCAATGATTCTTTTTGGACTGTCTTCTTGACCACCTTTTTAAAGCCTGCTGGAGAGCCTGGGAGTTCCCATAGTTGCCGTAAGCCAAGTTGATTGATAGCAGCCTCCAGGTACAGCCTTGCCGAGCAAGTTTCTTTATCTTGAAGTTCCTTCCACAGGAGAGCATTTAATGTTTTCGGATCTCCCCTGCTTACTTTGTGCTAGCTTTTTATGTACGTTCCTTTACATGCCAGCTCTTCTTTTGGTAGCCCAAATTCTAGTCTCATCTGAGCGGGCGATGTGTACATAGGAAGGCCAAAAGTCATGCGTAGTGCCTTTGCTACCGTTCCATCTACTGAAGCAGCATCCCTCCCCCTCATCAATACACTGCCGTAAGTGATGGCTGGGATTACTTTTGCCTGGATCACCTTTATGAGGGATAATAGGCTTGGACCAGAGACCATGTTTTTTAGGTTTCTAAGTGCCACCGCAACCACTATCCCTCTCCTTTTTATGGCGTCACATTGCGGCTTGAAGTTGCCCTTGCAGTCTATGATGACCCCCAAGTATCTATATTCACAGACCGTTTCCAGCTTCCTTGATGCCAGGAACCAGTTCCTTGTTATTTTCTTTTTGGGGAGATTAATGCACGGAACCTTAGATTTTTCTTGGTTGGTGCTAAGCCTATTAGCTGCAGAAAATCTTGACTTAATTTTCAGTAGCCACTGTATGCCCACAGAGGTCTGGCTAATAAGTAACAGGTCATCTGCGTAAAAGAGGTTCGACAGATGGGAGCCCCCTAGCTTTGGTTCATGCGAATTGCTTTCATTTAGCAGCGTTGATAGCTCTCCCATGAAAAGATTAAAAAGTATTGGAGCGAGTACGCAGCCCTGTTTTACCCCTGTGCTTGTTGAGATCTTCCTTGTTAGGTATTCGCAGAGCCTAATTTGACTTGCACCGATGTCTCGCTGTGCAGAAGAATTAGTTGATTTAAGAGCAACGGGGGATGTTCAGCTCTTTTAATTTTTCCCACATAAGGTTTCTGTTGACATGGTCGAATGCAGAGCTGTACTCAATGTAGCACAGATACAGGGGTTGTTTCGCTTCGAGGGCAGCATCGATTAATAGAGAAAGAGCTAATATTTTGGTGGTAGTCCCCATACCTTTGCAGAAGCCTATTTGGTTGTATGGAATTGCTGAGACCTTAGCTGCCCACGATGTCAGTTCCTCTAGTAAGAGGCCTCCAAAGTATTTCGCTTCGTTGTCAAGCAAGGCCACTAGCCGATAATTTTTGGGGTCGTTTTGGTTTCCCTTTTTAAAGATAGGTGAGATGATGGCTTCCCTCCATGATGAAGGGATTATTGATGTCTGTAGGATTTTTTCGAACATTGGTTTGAGTGCGGCGGCCCAATATTCTGGCTCTTGCTTGAACAGTATGGGGGGAATCCAATTTGGTCCAGGCGCCCCCTCGCGTCTTCCCTTTGAGATTCTGTTGCTAATCTGTACATTCGTGATTACGATTGCCTAATCTGGCTGCTGAGGATCATAGTGTTTGCAACACAGCATTAATCGCCCCTCAGTGTCCTTTGTGGGATTTGGTATTTTTTTGACTATTTGTGTCGGTTTCATTAAAATGCGTACTAAGAAAGATTGTCCAGTCATCTTCTGTGACATAAGAGTTAATGCCTTGACTCCGCTCCTTGGTCAGATTGGTGATCTTTTTCCAGAATTGTGCGCTGTTGTTAGTTTTGGCATTTTGTAAGAGTTTGGCCCAGAGAGACTCATCTGATTCTCACTTAAGTCGCCAGATCAGCCTCCAGCGGTCACGCTTTAGCCACCTCAACTCTTTTTTGTCGGCAGGATCTGCCCTCAGACTTCGTAGTGCTTGGCTGCTGAGAGTCTTTAGATTTTTTAGATGAATATTCTTTCTAAAGTTGTGGCACCTCATGTGCTTCTCGGATTTACCAGCTCCTTCAAACCAGTTATTCCCCTGTTTTGTTCCCATATTGTTCAGTAGTGTTTCTACAAACTTCTACCAGCTCTCGATTAGATCTATTGTTACATTTTGCGCTTCGCTGAGTGCTTGCTTAGCGTGGAGCAGAAGGCACTGAGGGTCATCTGTTCTGCATTTTATCTGCCTATCATTCAAGGCATAGACTGAATTGTGCCCCTTGGTATGTACAGGGTTTCGAATTGTGAAGGCCCCCATTGTGACTTCTTGAGGTAAGTGATCACTGAAATCTAGTGAGCTGGTGTTGTGGTACTTTGAAATTTGGGACCGCGTAGGAGGCAGGGCCCTACCACTGTCTATTCCGGTATTAGCGAACCGCAAATGGCCAATACGGTATGTACAAGTACTTTGCATAACATTTCATTGATAAATATACTATGTATACGATGTTCTGCATTGGCTCCGTGGGTTCCATCTTGGAGCGGTGGCCATCTTATAGTTGCCCTCACATAGGCTACACTTTAAGAACAAATACAGGCCTCTAGAACACATGCACCTTCCTTTGACTTCTCTGTGACCTGTGCGAATTGGCTCCACCGCCCCAGGTCAGACCGGTCCCACGAGCTGCCCGTCCTACGGCCACCTGTGATTAGCATCAGGGTTTGACACACCATAAAGCCTTTTCATCCCACACAAGCCTCCGGCTAATCTCTTTCACACCTGACTGTTCCTGCTTTATGGCCTGTTTTGCAAACAGGAGCTGCCCGTGTTTATTGGGGTCTGCTGATATCTGATGAGGGATCTGAGCCTCGCTGGGTAAATAATTGCGGGCTGGCTGAACTGAAATGTGGGATTGTAATCATGACTCTGCTTGTTCTTTGAAGTAAAATATGTGAATGACCAACTGCAAGAGAAGGGCGGTGTTGCCCAGAGCGTAATATTCTGTATAAAAGAGAAGACTGGTTTTTGTTCTGCAGACTGCCTCATTCAGTTGCTAAGGCTTCTGTGCGACGTAGTCTCACTCATTTGAGTTTAATAAAGATGTCTTTTCATATTTCAGCTTCTTTGCCAAGTTCTTTGTTATATTACCATGAGAGTGGAATTTTCATATACCACAACAGGAAGTACTCGAAGTCATAGGGTGCTACCCCTGGCACCTCTGGGGCCTCAAAAATCAGAGTACTTCAGTTGGCGCCCCAACAGAGTGGCTCATCAGCGAAGTGACTTCTTGTGGGAGTGATCTTGTCAGGAGACTGAAATCTACTGAGGAGGACAGAACAGGACTCTACCAAGAAGGTAATCTGTGCACAGGGATTCTGGAGATTCTTTTATGCAGCTCAGTATATTTCTGATCTTCCTGATTTTGATCCTACACATGATGTCACTCCTGCATGAGAACCCTTTTGGCGTGAGTATTATAAAAGACCGTTTAGTCATGTAGAACTTGGCAGTTAGAATTTGGGTAACATTTTGATTAGTAAAAATAAGAATTAAGTATAAATGGGTCGCTCCCAGTCCTTTGGTTCTTTGGGTCTTTAATTTGGTTATCGCAATTACCAAAGCCGAGGGGTTGGTTTCTTGGTTTTTGATTTGGTCATTGCAATTACCATAGTCAAGGGTCTCGTATATTTGCGAGTGTATTGGTAGAGATAACCCCTTAAAGTTTGAAGCTAGATTAGTGAGCTATAAGATGCCTGATCTTAGCAAATTTGGAAATGTAGCTTTGGAACTTTGGTGTATAGGTTTGAATATGCGAATTGCAATTTGTGTAGGCAGGTAATGAGGAGATATTTCTCCATTTGGTTTCCGCAGTGTTTTTGGCATGCCTGTTTGTAAGCTCACATAAAAAAAAATGTGTTGCTTTTTGGGAAGGTACCATAGTTAAAATCGGTTAGATTTGAAAACATATTGGTGATTTTGTATCCCCAGGGAATTAAAATATGACATAATACAAAACAAGGATCCTTTGTTCTGCGCAGTTTTATGAATGAAGATATGCAGAACGATTTTGTTTGGTGTTCTGCTAGCCCAAGCTAGTGAATTGAGCGTATTCACTACTTCTTGGAGATACATCAGTCTGTTGGGCTGTTTATGCAGCCTTTTGGAACACTATTGAGAAGCGTTTCTTGTAAATATGACTTACAACTAGTATTTGCAAATGGTTTGGTTCAAGTATAGTCTGTGAGCTGTTCTTTCTTTCTGTCATGCGTATTGATTTGTAAGTCAACTGTGTGTTTAAATGTCTATGTGGTTTTCTCATTAGTGCAACTTCTGTAAGTAAATTGCGACTGCGCTATTTATGAAAAATTGCTAAAGCACGCTGTATTGTCTTTTTGACCCCCTTTCCATTTATTTCTGAAATGAGCTTAATATGTGTTTGTGGGTCTTTTGATGTTTTCAGTCTGTTAAGTAAAATGTTGGTTAATTAATATCAAGTAGAAACTTAGGAAAAAATGCAGAAATGAACGGTGTGATGTGCTAAAATAGCTATATGTTGCTCTTTAATTTATAGAATGAGCAATTGTGCACATATACAAAATTGCCGTTAAATGCTTAAAGGATATCATTAGAAACACATTCAATAGATATAAATAAGGCCCCAAAAACGAAATTATCTATTTTTGCAAAAGTAACTAAATTTACAGCATTTTCCTTAGATGCATTGTATTAGATGTTCACAGGCAAACTTTTCAGCTGCAGTATATTTGAGAGAATGTTCATCCAGCCAGCACCTTCCCAGTTAAACACGGGTGGAATTTTGCATAACCGTCCTTTTAAATGAAAGTGGCGCAAAAATGTGACGCGTTTCAAATTGGGCTTATGCGCTTAGGCTTGTGAGTTAAATGTGTCCAAAATGATAGGCAAGGGATGCAGCTTGTTTTTTTATACATGGAATTATCACAAAAACGAATAATTGGGTTTTTTCTTTTTTTTAAAGAAAATTATTAATCATGGAAAAATTATTTTTAAAAAATAAGTGCTTTTCAAAATCGTTTTTTGATATTTATAAAGCTTAATACTCATACTATGACCTCCTAGCATTAAAATTTGATTTGAGTTGTGTTGCATCACTAAAATGGCAAGCATTCGTGTGTACAATTTTCCCTTGGCGCAGGCGCAAACAAGCTCATTTTTATAAAGTATAAGTTATTATTTCCAATGCCTGACTCATGGGTTATGTAATGGACATTCTGGTAATGCATATTATGCAAGAAAATTGTAGGATACTCATTTTTTAATGCCTAAAATATCAAAGTCGAATTTGGGTAAAAGCGCTGTTTAAACTGCATTTTCTTTCATTCAGAGTACTTTTTAAAGTGTCTCAGGCTTCAGTAAATACATACATTTAGGTTTGATATATATTTACAGGTTGTGCTACAGGTTGTGCCTTCTTATGATTCAATGAGTTAATATGCCAGTACAACGGCTTGTTTTAATATCAGGGTTGAAGGTTCTAACTTCAGCTGGGCCTACTGAGAAGTTCATTAATTTAAAGTTGATGAAATGTGTACCATTGCATAGGATTGCAACAAGCATTTATTCTAAAAACTGGTATGTGTGTTATTAAGTTTTGTGAATTATTCACAGTACATGTAGTTTAATAATCTGGGAATAGGGATAATTTTTTTAGCGCCTAAAAAGGAGAAATTATTTTTCAAAATAGAGTGAATTATTGCAAGTTAGGAGGAATTCGGAAGCCCTTCTGGCTTTGACAAATTCAGAGTGGCAGAAGCTGGGGGCTGGGAGAGCTGCAGAGGCTGGCTCGGTCACGCTGCTGAAATGCTATCTTTAGTGTAAACAATGGAGTAGGCTGCCACGTTGACATTTATGACCTTTTAAATTAGGGCCTTGCCTCTGTGGAATGCAGAATGACCTTGCTACACGGGCCTCTAAAGCTGGGGTTTCTGGTTTCTCCATAACAACATCACTAAAACTAAAGAACTTAATTCCAAAGGGAAAATATAGAAAAGGGGTTTTCTTTGAAAGCCCAAACATCATGTTAAATGCTTTGGAGAACTGATACATTTGTGTTATTTAACAGAAAACGAAGTGTTGCATTAAGTCTTAGACAGAAAACAAGATGCAGCCTTTTTCTAAAATTTTTCTTTTTTTTTAAGGCTACATGCCTACGTGAGAACGCATTGCCAATTAAGACTTCTTTTTCACAGTGGAAATTGTAGGTGCCAAATTAATATGGAGTGTCATGTAACGATTTTTACTTTCAGAAAGGTAAAACTACGGTGGCTTGATGTCGCAAGGACTGACAAGAGGGTAACAGTTGAGTAATGGAAATTTATTTTTGTGTATTTGGTCCTATCATGAATTGTTCTTGCTGGTCCTGTACGTTAGAAGAGAAACAGTAAAGTTATATTTGACAGCAGATTTCCATTGCCTGGTGATCTGCTGTCAAAAGGAGGGTAAGGATTTTAAACCTGACAAATTAAACAGGCCCAAATATTGGGTTTTGGGCTGCAGTTTTACAGTGCATAAAGTACATGACATGGTGTTTGTGTGTCACCGCTTACTCACATATGCTATTGAAATTTATCTATGTTTTTTGTGCTTGATATACAGCAAGTATATCTGATGGCTTGACGTTTTGTGCGTTTTTTATTTTTTTTGTGCATGTTTTCGTTGTTTTTGTTGCTGCTTTTGATACTATTACAAGTTTACCTGTGTTGTGAGGGGATGGTCATGACGATGCCCATCGCTACGCAACAGTTGGTTGAACTTGTTCTGGCTACTAAATTCCACAGCTAATGATATTTCATGCTGTGAACATGAGAGACAACACTTCACCAGTGCATGTCTATTTGGCTATAATGGTAAGGGAAATAAAAGAGATATACAGGATCGAAGTGTGTCACCTGTAGTTAGTCACGTTACTGCCCCTTCCCTTAAAGGAACAGGCAGCCCTACGTTTATGTATCCTTGATTGGACCCAAGGATGAAATTATAGATCTGTGACTCAAGGTGGCCTAATTTCTATATTACATTAGTTAATGATGTTTTGCTTCCTAAGTAGCCTATGGCTTTTGTTCCTTAAAAGAAAACTAGGTTTTCATTTTTCCCTGAAGAAGGAACTGGAACATTACCTAAGATTACCGTATATGGTGTAGCCGCCAGCGGTAGAGTTAAAATGTATGTAACTTTGGCCTTTGTGTATCACCCGTACTCTTGGTGTTGTGTCACATGCCTGACTATCACCCAAATAATTTTTGGTCTTCCTATAGATTTTCTTTTTTTTTCTTTCTTTTGTTACTTCTCCCCTGACCGATGTCGCATCATGCTTAGTTATTGGGGATTTTAGTTGTGTCCTAGTTCCAATTCCCTTTTCCGTATTCCTTTCACCAGTCAGTCCATTTATTATTGTAGGTGTATTGTTCAGGTACACACTTCCAGACTGCAGTGATGCACCAGGAACCTCCATATTATGTATAATCCCCTCTTGTATGACCAGACTGGTTTTCAAGAATTGTCCTTAGGCCTGCTTCAATGTTTTCCAGCCTGACTGTCAAGTATATTATATTATAGTAAGACAAGTTTTCCATCCCAATAGGAGATAACTTACGTTTATTTTTTTTTTAACATGACGAATTTTCAATGTCTATTTTTTAATGTGGTTTTTACCCTTTTGTTCCTGCTGCTTTAATTTTTGGTGGGATCAGATGTGTTCTAATCATGCAAATATCAGGACCCTCTAGTTCTTGTCTTTTGTTTGCATATTTGACTATTAGCCTGTGTATTGCATATTGCGCCTGATGTGAAAGTTTTCTACATGCCCATGATAATTTGTACCATGTGATTTCTCTATTGAGATGTTCTGGATAAGGAATTTAGGAACACCTAGATGTAATCATTCAGAGAAAAATGTGTTTGCCCTGTTAGACAATGCCACCATATGTGAAGACATCCATTTAGATAGAATTCTCGTGTAGTTATCTACCTTTAGATGATGGAGGCTCTCACACGGAAACCAAATTGAAAAGATTAGAGACACTGTTTTGCCTACTGTCTTTATATTTGTATTGCTTTTTGAGAATGACAGTATATTCTAGACCAAAATTGTCCCATGGCGTGTGGCCACTCCTTTGAAACTCACAGACCACCTGTTTGCAGTCCCCTTGTTATACAATGAACTGTTTAAAGCATCGCACTTGCTTCATCAGAAGGCGTTCAACATCAGAAAAGAAGGAGGAGCTGGTTTTGCCACAGAACCAGAATTTCAGTGCACAAGAGCGCCTGTCATGTGCTGGTAACCTCTGACAGTGTGCAGTCCCTTGAGCCCCTTGGCCTGAGTTTTTGGCCACACACACCCCCTCTTTTCCTTTGCTTCAATGGAAGTGCAGTGCACCGGCGGATCCAAGATTGACAAAAGGCACTAATTCTAGGGCCCATGAAAGAGCAGCCTGAGCGTCCTCTGACACCGAATGATGAGTGTTGGATCCTGAGAATGGTCCCGGGTCTGCACAAGATGATCTGTGCCCATGACCAATGAAGAGCATATTATTTGTAGTGTCTGCAGCAGAGGAAAGACACAGGTGCACTGCCTTGAGACATTGAGACTCTCGAGTGAGCTGTGGGTGTTTGCCAGGAGGGCACTCCAACTAAGCAGTACTTTTCTCATGTAAGGCTTGAATGAAGAGGCCCATGCAAAAGAAAACAACAGAAGAAGATTTGATGGACAATAGAAGCCTGCCAGAGAGGCTTTTTGAACGGACTCTGGGCATAGGTGGTTTCACAAGAGGTTTCCGTGTGATTGTATAGACTAGGTGTTAGGAGACTGATTGTTTTGCTGGCATTGTTTTAAAGTACTATTCTGTTTAGTAAAAACAGAATAAAGTCCATTTTCTGTGGAAAGAGTACCCCCTTTTCACCTCAGAGCATTGATGAGGGTCACCACTGTTTCACCTGAACATACAAAACAAATCACTGAATTGCATAGGAGCCCTAAAAATGTTACTAGATAGTTTTAGGATTTGCTTTCTGCTTTAGGTTGTGAAAAATTACTATTTCATTTGTAATAGTGGTCACTACTTTCTCCCGTTGTCTATATGTTCTTAATAACGTGTTTTCTAGTATCTTTTTTAAACATGACGTTGTCATTTATGGGTGGGATTGTTTTTCTCTACCCAATTGACTTCTGCACCCGCTTCCCAACCTATGTCTTTTCCCACTACTGTTTCTTTGCACTCTTTTCACCCTTTTCCTGAACATGAGCAGGTTAGAAGATCAGAATTCGTAAGCAATTCTTTTGTACAGCTTCTGCATCAACACTAGTTAGTAATGACCATCACTAATTATTGGGTGTGTGATCTTATGCCGCCTACTACAGACAGAGGTATTCCTTATTTTGTCCTGCCATATGTGGCCTTTGTGCTACTACATGTGTAAGGAGACGTGTCCCGTGAGAGTTGCTAAGTAATAAGATGATGCTACAGCAACATCTCCATGACTTCATGAATGTAGACCTGGACTCGGATTGATATGAGTATAGTTATTGCCTATGTAAGGGCAAAAGAAGGGTCTGTGGTACTTTGAAATTTGGGACCGCGTAGGAGGCAGGGCCCTACCCCTGTCTATTCCGGTATTAGCGAACCGCAAATGGCCAATACGGTATGTACAAGTACTTTGCATAACATTTCATTGATAAATATACTATCTATACGATGTTATGCATTGGCTCCGTGGGTTCCATCTTGGAGCGGTGGCCATCTTATAGTTGCCCTCACATAGGCTACACTTTAAGAACAAATACAGGCCTCTAGAACACATGCACCTTCCTTTGACTTCTCTGTGACCTGTGCGAATTGGCTCCATCGCCCCAGGTCAGTCCGGTCCCACGAGCTGCCCGTCCTACGGCCACCTGTGATTAGCATCAGGCTTTGACACACCATAAAGCCTTTTCATCCCACACAAGCCTCCGGCTAATCTCTTTCACACCTGACTGTTCCTGCTTTATGGCCTGTTTTGCAAACAGGAGCTGCCCGTGTTTATTGGGGTCTGCTGATATCTGATGAGGGATCTGAGCCTCGCTGGGTAAATAATTGCGGGCTGGCTGAACTGAAATGTGGGATTGTAATCATGACTCTGCTTGTTCTTTGAAGTAAAATATGTGAATGACCAACTGCAAGAGAAGGGCGGTGTTGCCCAGAGCGTAATATTCTGTATAAAAGAGGTTTTTGTTCTGCAGACTGCCTCATTCAGTTGCTAAGGCTTCTGTGCGACGTAGTCTCACTCATTTGAGTTTAATAAAGATGTCTTTTCATATTTCAGCTTCTTTGCCAAGTTCTTTGTTATATTACCATGAGAGTGGAATTTTCATATACCACAACAGGAAGTACTCGAAGTCATAGGGTGCTACCCCTGGCACCTCTGGGGTCTCAAAAATCAGAGTACTTCAGTGTGAAAATCTCTTGCTGATTGAAAGGAAGGTGATGTCAATTGTGGAACTGGTCGTTGTACTATGGAATGTTGCTGCTTGGGGGCGGTCCCCTGGGAGTCTTCCGTTAAGCGCTCAGAGGTCCAGTTCTTCTAGTGTCGCTAGAAGTCGCTGTGCTGTTTTTGTGCTTCTGCCTCCGGACGAGTTACCTCGAGGGCTTGATTCACATGCGAATGGGTCCTCATCTGTGGTGATTTCTGTGGCAGTGTTGTTGAGCATGTTCAGATTAAAGTCGCCACTAATGATCAGACTGTTTGTTTTCTCTATGGTGAGCAATTTTGTGAGCTCTTCTTTCAGCTGTTGTGCTCCTTGCTTCTTTCCTCGGGAGTGTAAGTAAAGATTCATCAGATTTATCTCTTCTTTTTTAACCTGTTACCGAATGGAGATTCGTAGTGCTTGCTTTGCATTTCGGTGCATCTAATTTGTGTGCCAGTGGCACTACCGCGAATATGCTTCTTATTGAACCTTATATAGCAAGGCCTCCCTTTTTATGACGAAATATTGCGCTCTGTGTAGGAGAGATGAAATTCATGGTGTAGCCTGGAAGTGCTGGTGGTGAGTCAGTCCATGCTTCTTGCAATGCAATAAGGTTGAATCTTTGCATGTAAAGGTTTAGTCCCCTATCCGTGAGCTTGTCTCCTAGGCCATTAATATTCCAGGAGCACAATTTGAAAGTGTTAGAGGATTTCCCGGTATTGGACCTGCGTTGTCAATTTTTTTCCGATTTGTTGTTTATGGTCCTGGACAGCCAGCTCCAATCTAAATGGGTCACCTCTTTCATGACATATTGCTTTCTGATGCCTTGCTCTTTTCAATCTGCCATGGGTTTCAAGAAGGAGTAGTGGACCCAGTGGTGGTCCATCCATAGGGGTTGCGTGGTGTGACTGAAGCAAATGTTGTTTACTCCGGTGAAGTTGGGTTCGAGGGTGTGTCGCACCTTCTGGGTGGGGTGGTGACGAGCTGCTTCAGTCCAATGTTGGTCTCTTAGCAGTACGTATTCCTTGGAGACAAGGGTGTGGGGTGCAATGTGGTTTTTGATGGTGTTAGTGAACGGAGCATGGGGTCCAGGAGGTCTGTCGGCGAGAGCTCCACATAGAGTCAACCTGGGGTTGACCTGGATCTCGAATTGGATGTGTTCCATTGGGGGCAAGGAGTCGTTGGAGATGGAGGTTGTCAGCCAGAGGGAGCTTTTGCGGACAATAGCGAGGCCTCCTCCAGGGTGGTTGGGGCAGTCTTTCCTCTGGACCCTGTATCCATCGGGGATGGTGGCTACAATGTCGGGTGCAGAGCTGGCATTGGTCCAAGTCTCTGTGAGTAAGGCGACATCGGGTGAGAGGGCCTTGAGGAGGTCCCAGATATCTACTGCATGTCTGTGCAGGGAGCGTACTTTGAGGAGGATGCAGCTCAGGGGCATGGGTGTGCTAGCATGCAGTGGGTTGGGAGTAGCTGTCAGGGTCTGGAGGTGGGTGAAGGTGCAGCTGCAGGGTCCTCTGAAGAACGGGCCTTGGGTGATGCTCGGCATCAAGAGCTGGCAGTTGTTGCTGCATCCAGGGTTGAGTGCATTGAGGGTCCCTGCGTCGTAGTAGTCGGGCATCAGAGGGCCAGAGTCCCTGGCACTGGTCGCGGTAGGGCACAGCGGTCCCCATTAAGTAGGGGTCGAGAGGAGGGAGAGTGGGAACACACGGGGGCGGGGAGGCGGGGCAGCAGCAGCGGGAAAGGGAGCAAGAAAAGTAACAGTGAAAGCAAGAGCAAAATTGTGAAACCAGATAACAGAAAACGGCACAGACAGACAAAAAGGAAAAAAGTAGTCAGAAAAAATAGAAAGGCTAGCAGAGCGGACCAGCAAAAGAGCAAGGCTCTCCCACTGGACCACCGGGGAGGAGGCGCAGGCAGGAGCCTGCGGGTGGAGGAGGGCCTCAAACACCTACCTGAAATCAGAGAGGCTCAGGGGGCAGAGCCGCAATGACAGGGCTGCCCGAGGGCAGAGCAGTTTCTCTGACCAGGTGGTCAGAGGTTTTGCTCACTCTGTTGCGCAGGGGCTGACATTAATTAAGGGGTCGGGGGAGGGAGAGCGGCTGGGAGGTGGGAGCGGGAACACGCAGGGAGGGAGGGGCCGTGGGGCAGCAGCAGCGGGAAAGGGAGCGAGAAAAGCAACAGTGAAATCAGGAGCAAAACAGTGAAAATAGAAGACAGAAAAACAGCATAGACAGACACAAAGGGACAAACAGACCAAAAGGCACAGACAGACAAAAAGGAAAAAAGTAGTCAGAAAAAACAAAAAGGCTAGCAGAGCGGACCAGCAGAAGAGCATGGCTCTTCCACTGGACCACCAGGGATGAGACGCAGGCAGTCTGCGGGTGGAGGAGGGCCACAAACACCTACCTGGAATCAGGGAGGCACAGGCGGTAGAGCAGCAGTGACAGGAGAGCAGTTTCCCTGACCCGGACATTGGAACAATGAGCATCTGATAACGAGAGGAGGTAATATCCGGGTTGGTCGGGGACATATGTAAGGATGGATAGGTATACTCCATGAGAAGGCGGGACAACAAACAGTGAAGGCACGCTATATAGCACCAGCCGCAGTGCTTGCATGCAACTTAGGAGACCGTGGGAAATAAACACAACCCATCTTCTCCAAGTGAAATACACAGCATTTCAAGATAGTGGTAAAACTGTCTTGCAATCCTAACTCCCCCTCAAGGGCCAGGAGTTTACAATGGAAGTCATAAAACCTGCTCCATTCAGGCGGGAGCAATGCTGGGTCCCGCACCATGCGAGAAGCACATGACCCCCTGCCCTTTAAAAAAATAGCCCAAAGGGATGGGCTCCCTGGGGCCAAAATAGACCTTTTAAACAAGGCATGGCCCTGGGGCCTATGAATCCTTGGCCCCCTTTGCTTTCTAATATAATACAGTTCCAGGGAATGGAGTCCATGGGTCTAAAAAGTCTTGGTGAGGGGTGTTGTGCAGCTCCCTCCCCTTTTTTATTGTGTTTGGCCCGAGAGGATGGGTCCCAGAGGCCTATTAGGATTCAGAAAGGGGGTCTGCACGAAGCCCTCGTATTAGATTTTGGCTCCTGGAGATGGGGGCCCTGGGCCCAAGAAAGCATAGGCAGTTGGCTACAACCCCTTCCCCTGTTTAATTGTATTTATCCCAATGGGTGGGTCCCCTGTACCCGTTTAGGCTTGAGGAAAGGGACCATGCTGCCACCTGCCCTTTTTTTGGAACGAGCCCAGGTGGATGATGTCCCTAGGGACAATTAAGGCTTGGAATGGGGGCTGAATGCCCCTTTTCCATTAATATATGTTTTGGCCTCGAGATGGGGTCCTTTGGGCTCAAAGGACAACCCTAAGCCGCACATGCCAAAGGATGTGCACAGCATGGGGCTGGCTGCCTTTCCATTATTAAATATAGTGTAAAAAAAGGAACTTTTTATGCATATTGGGACTGCAAATCGCATAACACCTGTTGTCATGTGATGCAAAAAAATGGTCAGTTAGGAAATATCTTAAAGATTCTCTCTTCCAGCCAAACTGACAATGCCCCTGAACAACACAATAAGAGAGCACTCTGTAAGTACCCTCCCATCGCGTAAAACAAAGAAGCAGATTCATTTCCCAGCAAAATGAGAAAGAAGTGTACCAGGAACCCAATAGCCCTGACAAATGATCTTTGTATGCACAACGGTACTTCTAATCCAATGAAACTTGCGTCACATGACGCGGGAAAATGGTGTGTGAAGAAATGCTTAAAAGAGACTGCATTAGGGCCATACTGACAATGTCACTGTGCAACAAGGCAGGCCAGGGTTCTGGGAGCATGCATCCTCATTACAAAAAGAGGTAACTTGAATCCCCCATGACACAAAAAAGAAGCGTACTAGGAGTCAAATCCTTGGTAATTATTAGGCAGCTTGAGCACCCTTGATACAGGAGCACACTTGAAGTCCACCCTCCAGGCTAAAAGAGGAAACCCCCTTTTTTATCATTCGGCACAAGGATAGCCAGCAGTAGCGGCTCCTCGAGGAAGTGCTGCGGGCAGTGGGCCCCCGCCCTGCCCCACCGCCCCGCAGCACTCCCTCGAGGAGCCGCTACTGATAGCCAGTGAACCACAATTGATGAAAAGGATTATATAATATGAGTTGCTGTAAGACTGATTAAACTATTTCTGGAATTCCTCTATTCAGTTGTCAAATCCTTCCATGAAGATGGCGTTTTGCTCTCAGTCAAGGTAACATAATTTATCAGCAATTACGCAGTAATGTTTTGTAATCTAAGCACTGTAACATATGCTTTCTGATTTATTAAGTAAGATTCTTATGAGGCCAAACACCGAATACACCAAGGGGCATATTATCAAAAATGTGTGATAATCACCGCAAAAGTAACTTAACGCAACAACCACATCACAGTCTATCGCGGGAAATTTAAGCCGTGTTAACTAAGTATTCACAACACGGCGGTACCATGCGATAGTCACCAGATAATGTGTCAAATGGCCACATTCAAAACAACGCCACACCGCAAAAAATGCGAAACGCGAACACAAAAAAAGCTGCGATGAGGCCAAGCGTGATACAAAAAGCTGCGAAAACCAGCCACAGGCCTGCAAATCCCACGCGTCTGGCGGGAAAACGCACTATTAAAAAAAAAAAAACACAAAAACCAATTCAAACTGTGTAGCACCATGGATGCACCCAGACTGAGAGCAGAGGACAAGCCGAACCCCACAAGCCCCATGGAGGACCAGCATGGAACCTCGTGTTCGGGGAACGGCAAGGAGAAGAGGACAACGGGGTTCTGTCCGCAGGAAGACCGGATCATCGTCACAAAGGTGATAGAACACCATCAACAACTGTTCGGCACCTCTACTGCGGCACTGGCAACCCAAACGGAAATATGGCAGGCAATCGTCACTAACGTCAATGCAGTCAGAGTGTTGAGGAGGTCAATGGAGGAGGTCAAGAGTCGCTGGCCTGATGTGAAAAGGCAGACCAAACAGAAACTCACCGCCAACAGGAAGGCGGCAACAGCGACTGGAGGTGGGAGTCCTGCGACACAGGAGAAGCTGGATGAGCTGGAGGAAACGGTGGCCACAGTCAGCAGTGTAGAGACGGTGGCAGGATTTGGGGGCCTGGACACAGCTCGATACGACCTGACCCAACAGCAACAGGGTGAGCTATGACCAGGGACTGGGGGGAAGGTGGGAGATGGGCACATTGGCACACATGCACAATTATGTGTAGCACACTGCACACCCACAATGATCGTGGAACATGTCCCTGATAGCCTTGGCACACTGCAGCACACATTGAAACACCAAGTAGGCCCCCGTCCACAATGTGCACAAAGGGGCCCCACTCCCTATCACCAATTTCACAACCTACCCATGCACATGTGCTGAATCCAGCAAAGCAGCGGCTCTGTGAGCCACATTGTCTATACAAGTGACTCTGCATGTCCGATAGCATGGCAGCAGCCAAAAAACATTAAATGGTTCATGAATCGACATGGAGGTGGCCCAGTGCACATCACATCCTTAAAGGAGCAGGTCACACTCTGACACTCTGACATATCCACGTGCACCCACAACCCATGCCGTACAATACAAGCAGCAGACGAACAATGCACCAGGCCACAAAATCTGTACAAGAGCACATATATCCCAAGTCAAAAATAATTCAGACCTTGAAAAGCACACAATTCAAAGGCACCCCGCCTCAAAGGGAGAAGGGTACATGAAATCAGAGCTGGAGGGCAACTCCCCCATAATGCAGCACACACAAATAGCAATCACAGAACATCAGCAATGACCGCAATGTGGTACAAAGTGCAACACCAACACCACACGACAGAGCTCACAACAGGTTCCGCTTGTGTGTAGTAACTGTCCACTCACATCCGGCATTGCCTGAAACTGTGTGATGATATTGTACTGGTACTACCACAAATCCGTCATGTAGTCGAAAAACACACTGACTGCCATCAAATAGCCAGCTCCACAAAAACAGTCACAATGTACATTGGCATGAATATAAACATCTGCAAATCTTCAACATACATGTGAAACTCTGTTAACCGGCATCTCCCCTTTACATTGCAGAGGGACAACACATTTCTCATCATTGACAATGAAGAGGTCAACCTGCACATATGTCAAGACACCCTCCAACGGATAATGGACAGCCTCCGCACCCCATCCCCAGGAACAGGGTAGGTCAGCTGCCTCGAGGTGACCCCACCACCTGCACAGACCACACAGCAGGAAACACACACCACCACAGCTGTCTCCCAGGAACCCCCTGACCAATATATGGAATTCCAAAGGCGTGTGTTGGGTTGCTAGGTGGAGATGGCTGATCAGCTGCGGGTGGGTTTCGATCTCGTGGCAACCAAACTCGATGCCATACGTGGGCGTCTGAGTCCCATCAGGGACCACATACAGTCCCTATCGGACACCGCCTGTCCGCACCATGCTCCACCACAGACCTTGGCTGACCTCGCTGGAGCCATTACTCGGATACAAGACCTGTCTCGTCAGACAGGCACAAGCGATGACAGCACAGAGTTGGCACAGATGCAGAGGTCAATGGAGACCATGGAGCAGATGCAGGCTGGAAGCATGGCTGCCACCGTTGTACACCAGCGAGCAACGAGTAGTAGCTGGGAACTTCAATGCCCTGCAGTTCATCATCTTGCCATTGCTGCCACTGAGCCTGTCCCAGATGTCTGCAGATGGAACATCGACACACACAGCTCTGACCCCTGATGTGTCAGTGGCACACAGTGATGCAGCCCCATCACCTTCTCAGTCTGATGTGTCAGTGGCACACAGGGATGCAGCCATTACCCCGCCACACACACCCGGACACACTGAACACAGAACCCGTATCAGGGGAGTAAGATGGGTATGGTAATAACTGTGTGAGGAAGGAGGCAGTAGCATCCATCACCGCCATATGGCCTGTCCCTGCCTGGTTCTGACCTATGCATCATGCCCTGGGACAATACCTTCCACTGACCCCCCGGAATACTCTGCGACATTCACCCGGACCCCGACACGGACTGCCATATCTTCACTGCTGGACAATTACACAGCAATCCGGCTGCGGACTGCACTTCCCCTATTCTAAATCACTTTTCAATCCCCAAAGGACTCTGGTTGGCCCACCACTGTGCTTCCATGTAATGTGGGCTTGGTTGGCCATGTACAGCTCTTGCTCCGTCATTCACCTGAATGTGAATAAAACATTCTAAATCACACAGATGTGTCATGACTATGTTCACTCACGTATGGAAGTATGACTGGATGTAGGGACAATGATTGCACATGAAGGTACACCCTGGTAACTGACATCTATGAGCATGTTTATCCCTGAGACACATGGCCAATTGGATGACTGTGAAGGTGAGTACTAGCTGTGTCCCTATTGCACATCAACAACAATCTCACAACCCCCCAACGTAGGCACACATCCATGTATTGAATAGAGCTGTGAGTAGGAATGACTAAATAGGTAGCATTCCAGAAGTGATGTCCTACATCACATGTGACAACCAAACTTCACGTTGCATACCTCCTCACACACATCTATGTGGACACGTCCTGTTATAATTCATAACATTGCTCCACATAGTCTGAGTTTGGACACCATACTCACATTGCTGAAGTCACATAAGTGCACAGGTCCGCCAGCAACTATCCCAAAACAATGTCTGTCTCACAGAGGTGGAACTTGCGAAAGGGAGCCACCCCCATTGTACATGCGTCAGTCAGTTCCTGCCTGTGTAGGGACGATGCTCAGTGTGGCACACAAGTGGGCAATCTAATCAATACTCATCACAGTTAGACACCAGTGGAGTTGCATAGACTTTATTGGCATGTGCGTGTCAGTACGGATGAGGCAAAAGGCCACAAAAGGCAGGGACATTCTTAAGACACTTACACGCAGCATGGGAACATGTCGAGATGCAGAAAATGGTGAGGCAAAAATGGACAACAATCATCACGGATGGCAACGGTCTCAGCCCACATTGCCGTGCTGGACGAGTCATGTGTTGTTTGGCATCTGCCCATTGCCCCGAGTGAGGGGGCATGACTCACTGCCCATGGGATCTGCATAGTGCTCTGCCACCGGAGTGCGCCGACTTTCTGCTCTGCTGACAGTGATCAGGTGAAAGGTTCACATGTCGTGCTACATTGACATGTGTGTACTCTCCCCCCAGCAGTGTGTCCGAATTGGTAACGTTGCCAAACAACACTGTGTCCGCCCATGGACCTGCATCACCTTGCACAGGTATGTGTACACATGCATAGTTCCACGCACATGCATCCAGAGTCCTGATGAAGGCAGACATGTCCTCTGTTGTGGTGGGATTTGTGAGCATTCCCCGCGATGCAACAAGGTGTTGGGACCAGTGCTGTGGGTGACAATCCGATGTGGCTGCAGGAATGTAGTTACTCGTCCATGAATGCCTGCGCAGCTTCATGTGCAATGTGTTCCAATAGTACGTTGTTGTCGTGTTCAAGGAACACCAGGGTGAGCAAATCCATTAACTGGTCTGGGCAGGTGTGCTCAGCCCATGCCGTTTCACCAATCTATAACACAGCCCAATAGGGGAGTGCCTCGATGTAGTCACTGCACACGAGGAATTGTGCAATCTCCCATGCACAACTGCCAACACATACGCAGTACGTGAAGGCATCCCATGCACTGCTGTCTTGGTTACAATCCTGTTCACGATTTAACAGGGGGCTCGCACACACGTTATAGTCCAATTTATCTACGGTTGTGTTGGATAGGCAGACATCCGTTGGATACCCGAATGTGCATGTTTGGCAGTAGAACCAGGGCTGGACGAAGGTGAAGTTGGCAAGGCGGAAGCGCAGCCGGTAACTGATCCGCAGCACTGCCAGTGGCAGTGTGCCCAGTAAATGCAGCATATGTGCACGGTACTGTTCCACATGATGGGGGTTGTTCATGTGCCCAGGATGGCCTGCCATTGCGTTGGTGCATCTCGTGGAACCGGCACTCTTCTGAACTGCGGCAGTTGTGTGGAGGATAAGCCACAGCTCTGAGCAAGGATTCGAATGTGTATGCAACATTGGGGAGAATGTGTTGCTATTTACGTGAGTGTCAAGGGCATCCCATGCAGGGGTACCTCAGTCAGGGGCTTCTGTTTGTGGGGTGTGGATAAGTTGGATCGTTCATTTGCGCAATGCGTGGTGTGGGAGTCATCCCCATCTGCCATGGCATTTCTCTCAGGGTGTTACAGCTTCGTTCAGGACCTAGGTCAGAGGTGCAGCTGTCCTCCCGCCTTCTGCATTGGAACAAAGGAGCTTTCATCCCTAATGTTTGTCTCACTACTACTTGCGTTTTCGGAATGTGATTTGGCTTTGGCGCTGAGATTGAGACAAGGCATTATGCTCATGGCACACCTTCTTCTCTTGAATTTTGTCTTCCTGGTTGTGTCCTACAGATTGTCCAGTGAGGACCCGCTAGGACTCATCCGAATGGTTGTTTTTGCGTTTGTTTGAATGGTGTTTTGTGTTGGTGATTGCATTGCTGTATGACTGATTCTCCATTTTCTGGCCATGCATGTGCTGTGCTCCCTTGTATAGTGCCGGTTTTGGTCCCACTTTGCACCAGGTCAGAGCAGGTGTTAATTTCCTGGTGCTAACGTGCCTTATCGCATGTTTTTTGTTCTTATCGTAGATCTGGCTGGTCGTTGATAATGTTGCGGAGTTATGTTGTCGCTGCTTTTTGCTCGGGAACGCCTACTCTGCATCTCATTAGCGATAGTTGCCAAGGTCATCCGTGGCGTTGTTTGCTGCGGATGCTAACGCCGGAACAAAGGAGCTTTCATCCCTAATGTTTGTCTGACTACTACTTGCGTTTTCGGAATGTGATTTGGCTTTGGCGCTGAGATTGAGACAAGGCCTTGGGCTCATGGTGTACCGATGGCGATACACACACACACAAGTTGGCATGTGGAGCCAGGTGCCAGAGAGGCCTTGTGCTGCTTGTGCAATCTGACTCCGTCACTCTTCCTCGCTCTCTCTCTCCCTCTCTTTCCTTTGTTGGGCGCATGGCACACCTTCTTCTCTTGAATTTTGTCTTCCAGGCTGTGTCCTACAGATTGTCCAGGGAGGATCCGCTAGGACTCATCCGAATGGTTGATTTGGCTTTTGTTTGAATGGTGTTTTGTGTTGGTGATTACATTGCTGTATGACTGATTCTCCATTTTCTGGCCACGCATGTATATTGATTTTCCTGCTTGTGTGACATCAGGCAAAATATTTTGTTTTGGAATTTGTAGTGGTGGTGTGCAGTTTCTTTGTCCGGAGTTGGGGGGCCTGGAGTGGGGGTCCGGGGGGGAATTGCGGGCCTGGGTGTGGTGGTGGTGGGTGTTGTGGCCCTCCTAAGTGTCCGTGCTGCATGGGCAGTTGCTTGGTGGCATCTGTTGTTCTTCATGTGTGGCTATGGGCTGTGCTCCCTTGTCTGGTGCCGGTTGTGGTCCGACTTTGCACCAGGTCAGAGCAGGTGTTAATTTCCTGGTGCTAATGCACCTTATCGCATGTTTTGTGTTCTTATTGCAGATCTGGCTGGTCGTTGAGAATGTTGCGGAGTGATGTTGTCGCTGCTTTTTGCTCGGGAGCGCCTACTCTGCATCTCATTAGCAATAGGTGCCGGGGTCATCCGTGACGATATCTGTTGCGGATGCTAACACCGGAAAAGTGGTGCTTTAGGCTGTTTGCACCGGCTTGTGAATGGGGCGGTAAATTTATCACGACTTTGGCAGCACTAAAGTGTCGTTAACTTGGAGATAGCTCCTTGAGGATATGGCCCCAAATTTTAAGGATATATTGGAGGTATGTTTTTGCTTTTGCCAACCCCATCTACCTTCCTTGTGACATATTCTAGTTCAATAATCCTACCTGCATTGACCTGTTTCCCTGTGTCTAGTTTTACAGTGCTTTCAAATAGTTGTATCGAAGTGCCACACATACCATTGGTAGCCCTGAGGAAGACCTTTCTAAAAAACTGCCCTTTTAGTAGTTGCAATGCGTCAGCATATTTAAGTGAGTTGAGGGTGACCAGCCCCACACTGATTGTGAGCTGTCATAGATAAGCAACAATTTTCAAGCACCTTGAGTAACAAACATTTGCAATGCAGTAGGTCTCGCATTTGTGGGAGTTTTGAGCTGTTGGCATTGTAAGTGATAATGCCTTTTATTTATGTGTTGTTTTTAAAACAGATAAATAAAAGGCATTGCATTTTCAATGCCAATAGCTTAAACGTTTGCAAATGCGAGACCTATTGCATTGTAAATGCTTTTTTTTCTTGGAGGCAATTGAGGGTCAGAAAGTTAAGAGATGAGATGGTGGAGAGGGCCTTTCAGCTTCACAGTAATTAGCTCTCATTAACATTTTTCGAAAACAAAGGCACAGCCTGAAAGACTTTATAGCCCACAGCTATTAGGGCCAGTGTGGGAACATTAACTTGGCCGGAAGTTGAAGGTGTCTGGGAAGAAAAGCAGTTTGATGCCCCCTTTGCCAGGCTCAGATATTCTAAGGTTCTTTAGCTCACCTCAATGAAGCACCCTGTTTGGCACAGGCACAACATGTGCTGCTTCTGGTGGCCTGGGAGGGCCTCCCTTTGACTTTTGTGCTGCATCGTAGGATAGTGAGAGAGGGCTCGGTGCAGACAGTGCGTTAGAGAGTGACAGTCCACACACTGCTTTAGTGAAGGACGCTGTGGAGTGCTTTAGTGAGGGACACTGTGCAGTTCTGTGGTGAGGGATGCTGTCCGGTGCTGGTATGAGGAAGACAGTTCAGTGCTTTAGTGAGGGACTCAGTGTAGAGCTTCAGTGAGGTAAACAGTGCCGTGCTCTAGTGAGGGACGCTGTACGGATCTGGTGAGGGATGCTGGGTAGTGTTGTAGTGAGGGACACAGTGCATTACTCTAGTGAGAGATTGACACTAGGAAGTGATTTAGGGGCATATTATCAAGCACGGTGTTAGAATTATCGCCGCTTTAGCGGCAGAAAACTTCCGCTAAAGCAGCGATGGGCTTGATAATATGCCACAGAGAATTCCCATAGAAGCCCATGTTGACACCAGAACATGGGCTTCTATGGGAATTCTCAAAGCCATATTATCAAGCCCCTTATCGCCGCTTTTAGCGGCAGTTTCTTTCCGCTAAAGCGGTGATAATTTTAACACCGTCCTTGATAATATGCCCCAGTATGTTTTACATCCTCCAGGACTTTCAGGATCTCACAGAGAAAGACCTTGGTAGTGGAGGGGGTAAGGAAGCAGCGGCATTGAGAGATACAAGAATGCCGCCTGTGGCAGCTCGGGTGATGGTGCCACCTCTGTTCCACTGGCTGAGCACTGGAGAAGCTGTTTTCGCTACCTGATCCTCTTATTCCTCCAGGATATCTAGCCGGTGGAAGTCTGCTGGTATAAAGTTAATCTTTTGGAGTTGCAGTTAAGCCTCTATTTCCCACAGATGATGTTCCTCTTTTAGGAGTTAGTCCGAATCTAAGACACCAGTGGGGATAGCTGGATGATGTGAGGAAAGATGAAAAGAACATGAATTGTAGTCCTCACTCCAAGCAAATGTTTATATAGTCGGACAGCCAAAATGTTGCTGGTTCTCTAGGAAAACTTTGGAGAGATTGGGTTAAAAGATTCACAGCATATGGCTACTGGAAGGCAAAAAACTATTAGTGAAAGAAATAGCATAAGAGGAAAACACTGAGGAAGAATTGGGATAAATGTGGCACATACTAGGATGGGAATGGAACTGATACACTAATATGTGGTAGAAGCTATTTGTGAACAGAGGACACTGGCTAATACACATCTTCTACCAAATAATTCAGATGGCACCGAGGAAGTGACAGAAACATAAAAAAGAAGGTAGACAATATAAAATCATCGATTGGGATTAACAAGCAAAGAATCTCTTGATACAAAAAGCTGTTGTCATTGAGAACGACTCATCCAACCAGCAGCCGGCTTATTACCCTTTACCTCCACAGGTTGGTCCCCCCAGACCTCCTAGTTGACTCTGTTGGCCTAGGAAGGACAACACCTAGGAAGGTACTGGACAAAAACAAAAGGCACTTTTTTAGTAATATCACATCCAACCACTTTCTTTGAACCTGGTAAAAAAGAACTCCTAACATATCTGAAATTATTCCTAGGCAAAGTAACACATTGAATGTTTTCCTCCTACAAAATCGAATAGTAAAAAAATTCATTTCTATAAAACAAAGTTTTAACAATAGGGGAATGGTTTGAGAAAGTTCAGTAAAACAATAAAGGGAGCTGTAGGGTTTGGAGGAGAAATAGAAATGTAAAATAAAGGTAAGGAGGAGGTTGATGCGCATTGAGAAAAAAATGGGGCAAAGAAGGGAAAAACGAAGAAGACAGTAGGAAGAAGGCTGCAGAAACAGAATTAAATATAAAAGGAAACACACACACACATATATACAAATACATATATATGTGTGTGTGTTTTTCCATATTACCTACTGGCGGTTGCCAGTAGGTAGTTATAGTTAGGACCTAGTTTCCTGTCAGGGCTCACCTTCAGCTTCTCGCTGGTTATTGTAGTCTTGCACAGGAACAGAAGTTGCTTGCTTCCCAACTCCCACTACCAACCACTCAGCCCCAAAAGAATACTTGGCGCTAACTGATCAGCAAGGGGGAAGGGTGAAAGTGGATAAAATAATAAACAATAAGAGAGACTGGTTCTGGACCTTCTGATTTTTCTATCTGGACACCTTCTTCCGCCTTTGATCTGGCTAGCTGATGTCTCCCTAGAAAAACTAAGCACACAACAATTATTTGTTTTCCCTCCTCTACTCTATCCTACTTCTTGCTTCTACATTTTCCTTGAATATGCTACCTACCCGAGATCCTAAACTCTGTGCCCCTCTCCTTGGCTCTATGCTGCCTTCTTTTCTCTCTCTAGTTCGAGCTGGTTTTCTTTCCTATAAAATATTTAATTTGTTATTACCTATTTATTCCTTGTTTCCTATTGTGTCCCCCTCCTACTCTTTAACCTACCAGATGTGAATTAACTGGGTTTTTCTCTTAATATGTCGTTGCTTCTTTCTTATGGTTTAATCCATTGTCTCTTAGATTGTTCCTTTCTTGTCTCTTTATTTTTTCTTGGTTCAGCTTCTCTCCACAGGAATTCTCAGTCCAAGTTCTATACCAGATTATTCTCCTCAGGTATTACTTTTTATCTTTTCTTTTACTGTCTTTAATGTCTTATTGATGTCGTATCTCTTAGGACTTCTCGCAACCCAAAATCATTTATCTTCTCTTTTTTCCTTCAGGTTCCTGAGTCTTAAAATCTGCTGTCATAGGTAAGAATCTACCTTAACGATATTGTATTCTTTCATTTACTTATCATATCTTATCACTCTAGAAATTGTCTCAGAAGTTCACTTAGCTTTCTTCTTCTTCTTTTCTTTTCAGGTTTTGCAGCTTCGCCACTTGACTCGAAGGCTAGAAACAACGAAGCGCTGTCAGGATGTCGGTAAGTATTTCTGCTCGGAGATTCCGAATGACTTCTTTCTCTCACCTCGGGTATCTATTGTGGTTCTATGACTAACTAACTAGGACGCTTGATAAACTCTCTTAAAAACTCGAGCTCTAAGGGTAATAATGCCTTAAAACTACGGACGCTCTTAAATTCTGTCTTCTCTGTGGAAACGCTTCAGTGAAGTGCGCAATGCTTCAGGTGTGCGCGCGTCACATCAGCTCGCTCCAGAATCTTGTAATCAACTAGACTGCAGACCCCAGCACCTTAGCGGCCATCTTGGAGTTGCGGACTTGCCAACAACTCGACCACTGACGCCTGGTTTTCAACCCTGAATGATCACTAGTGTGTAACCGTTTGCGAGTCTTTTTGGGACTGGAGCTAGGGATCCTGACAGTACCCCCCACCAAAGATGGTCCTCCCACCCTGGGTTTGGTTGGATAGCGTTGATAAAAAAGTCTTATTAGTCTAGGAGCATGCACATCTGAATCTAATTCCCAAGATCGCTCCTCTGGACCATAGCCTTTCCAATCAACCAGATAATACAGTCTTCCTCTGACTAGTTTTGAGTCTAAGATTTCTTTTACCTCAAACTCCACTCCTGTATCTAACTGAATTGGGTGCGGAATCGGTTCTTTTCTCAAACTTGGAACTACCTTCTTCAATAGGGAAACATGAAACACCGGGTGAATTTTTAATTTGGAGGGCAAAGTCAACTTATAGGTCACCGGATTAATCTGCTCTGCAATGGGGTAAGGACCACTGAACCGGGGCTGAAATTTTCGGTTCCCTTTTAGTCTTAGATTTTTGGTATTCAACCAGACTTCGTCTCCAATTTCTAAAGGAGGAGGTTCCTTTCTTTTCTTGTCTGCGTACTTCTTATACTTTTCCTTAGCCTGTTCTAGGTTTTTTGATGCTAATTCATGTACAGAATTTAAATGAACCACCAAGTCCTTGACTGCTGGGACTGAGAGCTCAACATCTTGTACTGCGGAATTGGGATGTCTTCCGTAATTTAAATAGAACGGTGAATACCCAGTGGACACATTCTTCGAGTTGTTGTGAGCAAATTCTGCTGTCCACAAGTAGTCAGGCCATTCTCCATCCTGTTTCAAGGAAAACAATCGTAAATATTGCTCCAATTCCTGGTTCACTCGTTCCGTCTACCCATCCGTCTCCGGATGGAAAATGGTGGAAAAGCGAGTTTCTACTCCTAATCCTTTCATAAAAGCCCTCCAGAAATGTTAGACAAATTGAGTGCCCCGGTCCGATATGACCTTGGGTATCCCATGCAACCTTACAACCTGTGTGTTAAAATGACTTGCTAACTGTTTCGCTGTAGGAATTCCCTTTAGGGCCAAGAAATGTGTCATTTTCGTGTATGCATCTACTACTACCAAAATTGTGTTTATTCCATGGCATGATGGTAAATCTGTGATTAAATCTAAGGTGATTGTGTGCCAAGGATGAGGAGGGATGGGCAAAGGTTGCAACAGCCCCTGGGGAGCATGCCGTTCTGATTTTCCCTGAGCGCATATCTCACAGGTTTTCACATATTGTTCTATATCCTTATTCATCTGTGGCCACCAATATTTTCTTTTGATTAGATCTGCCGTCTTGAACTCTCCCTTGTGTCCTGCCAACAAATGATCGTGACATTCCTGTAAGGCTTGGTTCTGCAATGCTATTGTTGGCAAATACAAAGCACCTTCCTTGTAAGGTAGTTCATCTCGAACCTCTCTTCCATGCTCTTGCTGCGCCCAAGTCAGCATTTCTTCGGGGGTCAAAGCTTGAATCACCCTCTCCTTGAAGTTCAGTATGTCTGTGGCGCCAATAATTTTAGTATCTGGTATGATCGCTTGAGCACTAAGTGGGTTCTTTTCTTCTCCAGTTCCCATCCTGGACAAGGCGTCCGCCTTCCCATTTTGCGTACCAGGCCGATAAGTTATCACAAAGTCATAATCGGCAAAATAAAGTGACCAACGAAGTTGGCGAGGTGTCAAAGTTCTGGCAGACTTCAGGAATTTCAAATTGCGATGGTCCGTGTAAACTGTTACTACATGGTGAGCTCCCATTAGATATTGTCTCCACTCCTTGAAAGCGTCTTTTATAGCCAACAACTCTTTTTCCGTAATCGTATAGTTAATTTCGGCTGGCGTCAACTTCCTAGATCGATAGGCCACCGGGTGTAATTGGCCAGTTTTTTTATTCCTTTGAGAAAGCACTCCACCAACCGCAAAATCAGAGGCATCTGTCTCTACATAAAAGGGCTCCATCGGATCAGCATGTAGGAGGACAGGCGCAGTGGTGAACTCACTCTTTAGTTCCTTAAATGCTTGCTCTGCTTCTTCTGACCACTCGAATCGTATCCCCTTCTTCAGTAATCGCGTAAGAGGTAGGATTCGTCGAGAAAATTCTCCAATAAACCTCCGATAGAAGTTTGCAAATCCAATAAACGCTTGGACTTCTTTGACACTGGTGGGTGACTTCCATTCACAGTACAGCCTGAATCTTCCGTCTGTCCATATGGATTCCAGTTGGCGAGATCACAAAGCCCAGAAATTCCACCTGCGAAACTCCAAAGGCACATTTTTCCAACTTGACAAATAATCTGTTCTCTCGCAGTTTCTGTAGGACTCCTCGAACTTGTGTTTGATGCTCCTGCGTATCTACTGAGTAGCTCAGTATGTCATCAATATACACGATTGCGCATTGATCAATGAATTCACTGAGTACGTCATTTATGAAATGCTGGAACGCTGCGGGAGCATTACACAAACCATAGGGCATCACCTGGTACTCAAATAGCCCCAAACGTGTCCTGAATGCCGTCTTCCACTCATCACCCTCTCTAATTCGAATAAGGTGGTAAGCTCCCCTTAAATCCAACTACGTAAATATCCGCGCCCCTTTAATCTGGTCCAATAAGACGGAGATAAGTGGAAGAGGATACCTGTTCTTTTTGTGATGCGATTGATGGCTCTATAGTCGATACACGTCCTCAGCTCGCCCTGCTCTTTTTTAGGCACAAAAAACAGTGGTGAAGACACTGGGGATTGGGAAGGACGTATAAATCCATTTGTGAGGTACTTGTCGATATACTCTCTCAGGTGGTGATTCTCTTGTTCCGTTAATGCGTACACCCGACTTCAAGGCAAGTTTGCCCCTGGCTCTAGGTCTATCTTGCAGTCGTAGACACGATGAGGTGGCAGTTGTTCGGCTTCCTGCTCGTTGAAAACATCTTCGAAATCTTGATATTCCGGTGGTATTGATTGCGTATTGATTACACACACTGACACTTCGGCTGAACATAAGGCGTGAGCCAGGTTCTGTTTACTCGTCTCCTTTAAAGTTCCAAAACGGTGTTCTTTACAATACGCTGAATTCATTTCAATTGTCCTATCATTCCAATTTATAGAGGGATTATGCTCCGTGAGCCATTGAAGCCCCAATATGAGTTGAAACTGAGGGGCATCGATTAGATTAAAGTGTATTGCTTCTTTATGCCCATTTTCTTGATTCAACTCTATCAATTCCGTATGACTGATTATAGGCCCTGAGGATAGATTGGTACCATCAATTGCTCTAACTGGTTCACCTTTTGCCTTGGCGATTGCTTGCAGTCCAATCTTAGCCGCGAACTTCAGATCACAGAAATTGCCTGTGGCTCCCGAGTCCACCATAACCGCTACTCCTTGCATTATTTCTTGACGGAATCGTATTGTCATGGATAAAATCAAATGCGGTGATGACGACTGTAACGTATTCGCCAACCGATGTTCCTGGGGAGTTGATTTCTGATTCGCATCCACCTGCACAACTCCTTCTACAGGTGGTGCTGCGAGTTTTCCTTCGGCTTAAATGACCCCTTTGGCTTCTTTGGACAATTTCGCACAAAATGCCCACTAGAACCACAGTACATACATAAGTTGCTGACTCGCCTTTTCTCTTTCTCTTCTTTAGTAAGCGGCCCCCGAATAGTTCCTCTTTGCATAGGTTCTGATCCTGAGAAACCTTCTGTGCTCTTCCCAACTTCAGTCTTTGCTCTGTCGAAACGTGGAACGGTACTTCGATACTCTCGTCTTCTCTCTCCTCTTCGCTCCCCTTGCCTGAAATCCAACTCTAGAACCAGATCTATAAGGGCGGAGATTTCAGTTGGACGGTTGGGTATCTGAGCCAAACCATCTTTTAGTTCATCCCGCAGGCCTCGATAGAAAACTGCAGTCCGCTTGCTTTCCGGCCAGTCCGTTTCCGTTATAAGCTTGTTGAACTGAGCTAGGTAAGCCACTAAGTCTCTATTTCCCTGCTTCAGCTCCAATAGTTCATTATCTACCACTTGAGAGATCCGCCTTCGGTCAAAGATTCTCAGGAATTCTCTTTTGAACTCGTCAAAATTCTGCAACAATGGATCATCTCGTGAGACTATCGGCATCGACCATGCCGCAGCATCACCACTCAAGTATGACAAAATGAAGGCCACCTTAGATTGCGCATCAGGAAAGATAGAAGGGCGACACATGAAATGAAGTGAGCATTGCGTAATAAACACCTGCGCCTTTTGTGGGTCCCCACTGAATCTCTCGGGTGCTGCCAAAGGTATTACTGGTGACAAGGAATGTATTACCTGTGTTGTTAGCTTATTTGTGTCTCCCATAGATGTGGTTGGACCCTCCCTTCCAGCAGTTTACGGTTGCCTAACTCTCTGTGCTAGTTCTGCCGTCTCTTTCCTTGAATTCATGACCTCCTGCCTTAAACTTTGATTCTCTTCTTTAACCGCTACCAATTCTTTTTGTATAGCCTCTAGGACCGACCCTAAGGTCTGTAAGTTTATTCCTTCAACCATTTCTTTTCTGTTCGGGTGCAAGATTTACGACGTGGGCACTTCACTCTGTCAGGGCTCACCTTCAGCTTCTCGCTGGTTATTGTAGTCTTGCACAGGAACAGAATTTGCTTGCTTCCCAACTCCCACTACCAACCACTCAGCCCCAAAAGAATACTTGGCGCTAACTGATCAGCAAGGGGGAAGGGGGAAAGTGGATAAAATAATAAACAATAAGAGAGACTGGTTCTGGACCTTCTGATTTTTCTATCTGGACACCTTCTTCCGCCTTTGATCTGGCTAGCTGATGTCTCCCTAGAAAAACTAAGCACACAACAATTATTTGTTTTCCCTGCTCTACTCTATCCTACTTCTTGCTTCTACATTTTCCTTGAATATGCTACCTACCCGAGATCCTAAACTCTGTGCCCCTCTCCTTGGCTCTATGCTGCCTTCTTCTCTCTCTCTGGTTCGAGCTGGTTTTCTTTCCCATAAAATATTTAATTTGTTATTACCTATTTATTCCTTGTTTCCTATTGTGTCCCCCTCCTACTCTTTAACCTACCAGATGTGAATTAACTGGGTTTTTCTCTTAATATGTCGTTGCTTCTTTCTTATGGTTTAATCTATTGTCTCTTAGATTGTTCCTTTCTTGTCTCTTTATTTTTTCTTGGTTCGGCTTCTCTCCACAGGAATTCTCAGTCCAAGTTCTATACCGGATTATTCTCCTCAGGTATTACTTTTTATCTTTTCTTTTACTGTCTTTAATGTCTTATTGATGTCGTATCTCTTAGGACAACCCAAAATCATTTATCTTCTCTTTTTTCCTTCAGGTTCCTGAGTCTTAAAATCTGCTGTCATAGGTAAGAATCTACCTTAACGATATTGTATTCTTTCATTTACTTATCATATCTTATCACTCTAGAAATTCTCTCAGAAGTTCACTTAGCTTTCTTCTTTTCTTTTCAGGTTTTGCAGCTTCGCCACTTGACTCGAAGGCTAGAAACAACGAAGCGCTGTCAGGATGTCGGTAAGTATTTCTGCTCGGAGATTCCGAATGACTTCTTTCTCTCACCTCGGGTATCTATTGTGGTTCTATGACTAACTAACTAGGACGCTTGATAAACTCTCTTAAAAACTCGAGCTCTAAGGGTAATAATGCCTTAAAACTACGGACGCTCTTAAATTCTGTCTTCTCTGTGGAAACGCTTCAGTGAAGTGCGCAATGCTTCAGGTGTGCGCGCGTCACATCAGCTCGCTCCAGAATCTTGAAATCAACTAGACCGCAGACCCCAGCACCTTAGCGGCCATCTTGGAGTTGCGGACTTGCAACAACTCGACCACTGACGCCTGGTTTTCAACCCTGAATGATGACTAGTGTGTAACCGTTTGCAAGTCTTTTTGGGACTGGAGCTAGGGATCCTGACATTTCCATAGGAAAAGTGTTTATTGTTTTCCCAATAACTTTGGCGCCGGTTGACGAATCTTCCCGAAATTTTCAAAACCTGTGGCCTGCTCCGGTCAACTCCTAACCAGAAATCTTGGGGTGATTTGCCAAGCAGGGGCCGAGAAAAAAGGGGGGTCCCAAAACGTGTTTTCTCCATGAGAATTCCAATAGGAAACTTTGGACACGGCTACAGCCCTAACTGCTGAACGGAATTACACCAAATTTGGCAAAAAGGTAGCCCTTGGTTCAGAAAGAGACCTTTTTGTTAAATGGTGTAAATCCGTTCAGTAGTTCCTGAGAAATTTAAAAAATAGAGGTCGAAAATCAATTTCCCATAGGAACCTTTAGACACGGCTGCAGCTGGAACTGCTGAACGGAATTACACCAAATTTGGCAAATAGGTAGTGCTTGGTTCAGAAAGCACCCTTTTTTTAAATGGTGTAAATCCGTTCAGTAGTTGCTGAGAATAAATAAAAAAATAAAAGTTTTAAGTTATATAGAGGCGCAGTGGATTTGCACACCCTCCTGACCAGGAGCTTTATTCTAATTGGCTGTCAACACTCCAAACCAGGAAGTGTTGGCAGCCATCTTGTGCCTTGGTAACTGAGGCACAACAAAACAGGGAAACAAAGGTGAAAAAAAAGAAAAGGGGGCAGGGTAGAAAATTCACACTGGGTGCGCGAATCTGGCCGAAAAAAAAAACCCGAAGCACTGGCTCCTGCGCTTCATTATTATTTAGCCCCCAGGTGGGCCAAGTCCCGCGGGCATGGTTAAATATAATATTTATATTCATGAAACGCAGTGGTTTTATGAGATCTGTCTTTCATGCTGATTCATTACAGATGCAATCTCTTATTCTAATAGGCTTTCCTTCCATCTAGCGCTTTGCATGCAGTTGCTTACTAATGTAAATAACAGCGCCAGATTACGTGAAGCGAACAAATGTTTGTGCGCTTGCAATCCCCCCCTAGATTTATTAGCAGCCTGTTTAGTGGTACTCAATTTACTGACCTTGCATGGATGCTCGGATACCTCGTCGTGACCTGCAGAGCACGCCAGATTTTAGCAGCGATCTCTTAACTCACAGTCCGACGCATGTTTCATTTTATATTTCCATGTCTTAGACTCAGTCCATGATTTGTACTCTCCACTTGCCTTTATTTGGTAATGGGTTCCTTACATTTCCGTTTCTTGTGCCAGTGAACTTGCACCTATTATGCGGCATTGTGAAGAAGTGCATCCGAAGTCGGGTCTCACTGTGCTCTTTGCCGTATAATGTGTACATGCAGTGACCATGTGTCATACGTCACGTTCAGGCAAACCTGTTATTTTAGCCACTGTCACTTTGCATGCTACTGCTTTTAAAAAAGTGTTCGTGTTAGCAAGGTCGAGTCTGTAAGTCCCTGGCCGCGCGCAATGTACCGTTATCTAAAAGGCAGTGTTGAATGTGTGACACATAGAACGGGTAAGCTTGTCAGCTGTGCATGTCAACTGTATAACGTTGATGGATGTGTTTCTGCTAAGGCACAGGGATGCTGGGATGTTACGTACAGTTGTGAAGGCCACACTGCCATGTGTATGGTCGGTGAGTCTGTGTGTGTGCATCATTGCGGTAATCTACGGGTGCATCACTGTGGCCTAAGCTGATGTCTTTGTCTCCATGCAGGCCGCGAACCCTGCTTCACATGCTTGGATCAAGGCCTCAATGCTACCAGAGACTTCGCTCCCCAAGGAAGCCTGCTGGACTTCAGGGCCGGCAGCCCCGACAGCCTGGACGATGAGCCTCCGGCCCGCGACACCGCCACACCGGGCAGCGTGGTCACCAAAAAGAAGACGCTGACCATCTTCCCCAAGAGCCAGATCTTCCAGCTGGAGTCCACCTTCAACATGAAGCGGTACCTGAGAAGCGCCGAGCGGGCCTACCTGGCCAACTCTCAGCAGCTCACTGAAACCCAGGTCAAGATCTGGTTCCAGAACCGCAGGAACAAGTTCAAGAGACAGATGTCTGCGGACATGGAGGGCCAAGGCTTGGCAGGGTCAGTGCCGGGGATGTACAAGGAAAGCTCTTTCCTGGGCAGGTGCTTGCTGCCGGTCTCCTTCCCTCTCCTGTACCCCGGGGGCACCATCCCATACTTCTGCTTCCCGAACCCGGGCAAATACTTCAACCTTGTGGACGGAGATGTGTAAAAATGCCCCGTGTCGGACATAAACCCCTTCTGCGGGAACCCACGGTTCACTGGGCCACAGGCGGGACAGGAGTCACCACTCGCCAATGTATTTATTTTTATGGCACAGTGGAGACTTTACAACCTGCTTTCTAGGCTCAAACACATTCCCTTCTTGCATCTTTAAAAAGGAAACAGAAATGCGAGTTCATTACTTCTACATGGATAACGATACCTGTATCGGCACTTTCCAAAGTTAGAAAATATTCACAGTTTCTTCAAGAAGCACTTTTCCTATCGTTATCCTTGCAAAAAAGACTGCAGATTTTTTACTCATAGCTCATTTTTCTTCAAAGAGAATTAAAACGTACAGTCATTTAAAAAAAATCAATTTATGCTTTTTTGGTTTTTCTTTCTATTGAAATCGCAATGCATCATTTTTTTAACAGCGAATTGCAAACTTGTCTTTCGAGATTAGTTCAAAATAAATTAATCCGACCAAAGAATGCCCATTCTTCCAACATTTCTGATCCAGAATGTAGCAACGTCTCTTTGTGTGTTTCCAAGCGTGTAAGAGGATGTTTGAAGTAGTCAGTGTGGTGGAGTGTGAGTGAGCGTGTACATTCCCAAACGCGTTGAGTTGGTCGTTTGTTCGCTGCTCCAATAAAGACTGTTTGGAAGCTAAAAGGTGTCCGTGGCTGCTGTTGGTTCGAGTAAGAGGAGAATTAAAGCGTTGTTGTCAGAAGTAGAGGATTGCCACCTCGCTGCGGACCACCATCATAAGTGAGTGAGGGGAAGGCTTAACACAGCGTTTTCGCTGTTCTTGCGGTTTTGTTAATATTATCCCCTTACCTGCGCAATTTCTTACTAAGGTATTCTTGAAGACATAAAGATCGAAAACTATTCAAGCGAAATTTTGTTTCGTCTTCGGTCTGGTTTTAGTGTCGATGATACCGGATTAGTGTTTCCATAATTGCGCAAATGGGTAACAAGTTCTTGGTGAAAACCAATCCGAACATTGAAGCGATACACAGTCACGCTTAATTGAGTTAAAAATTCAGGAGCAGAAAATAGCAACGACCAGGAATGTGAAACGTGCTGAGGCAGCTGGCAAGATGTTTGACAATGTGGAGACCATTGAGACGGTCGAGAATGTGCCATCAACAAGCAATAGCACACAAATACCTGGTTAACGACAATTGTGGGACCAATTATGGAAGGCACTTAAGACTGAGCAAAACAAATGGTGGGAAGCTACCACTTTGCAAAAATATATAGATGTGGGGAGAATTCCAAGGGGTCTACGCATCTTCATCACACCCACTTTTAATGACCCCGAACCCAAATTAGTCAATGACTGGGCTAGCAACAATCATAACTGCTCGACCAATATGTTAGTGTTGCTAGTTAAACATGCCAAAAGGGATTGCGAAAGATTGGCAGACACTATTGACAGTTTGACGGAGCAAATTAAAGTTCTTTGCGTACAGGAAGAATTAAAAAAAGAAATGGACAAAATGGAAATAAATCTTGAAAAAATTGAAGATGACATCAAACTTAAAAAACAGAGAAAATTTCAAAGGGACCTGGTTGATTACCAAAAAGGACAGATTCTAACTTTTGCCAAAAAATACGATCAACTTCGTAAAAATTCCCCCACGGTTGTTCCTATGGGCGAGAACACCAACAAAGCAACTGGGAACCAGGAAGAACAAGTAGACACTGAACACCAAACGGATGGAAGCATCACGAATAGCAGTGAAATCTCAAATATTTCTGAGTTTGATGGGGTAAAAACCAGCATTTTAACAGAGTTCAGTCTCATGGCCCAAGGGAGACAAACCAGCAACAAACAAGGAAACATACGAGGTCGTGGAAGAGGAAACAAAGGTGCAAGAAGAGGAAACAAATCAACACAAAGAGAATCTGTGAGCCCAGTGGGAAGCCGTACAAGGGGCCAAAGCAAGACGAAATAATGGATAAAAAGACGGTTATCAATTTATCAGATCGAGTGCTGAGTGACTTTGAGTTAGAACTGCTCTCCCTTGGACTCACTTTCTGCCCATCTAATGGCACTATCCAATGGCGGCGGCGCTTGCCTGATGACTGCTGCTGACGGGAGCTAAGGCCGGGGGAATTCTCTGACAATGCGACGGTGTCCTGGACCTGTGACCGGCGGTGGTGTCTGGACACGGCTCTCCTGCACAGGGTTGGGAAGGGCTCCTCGGTACCGTGCACTGCCCCCCACCGCTTCACGCTGCTTGCGATCTCTCAGCCTGGTCGCCTGCTGGTCTCCGCGAAACCTGAACTGGCTCAACTACGATCCCTCCCGGGTCAGACGCGTCGACGGCAAAAGCTCTATTAAACTGTTGCTTTCAGGGACTCCATTCCAATTTTCAGAGCAAGGCAAAGAACTTTTTGGGCTGAAGACCAAAGTGTGCAGCAGGTGCAGTCCTTATGAGTGCAGTCTTCTCTTTGTGCAGTCCAAGGTTTCAGCAAGCCAGTCCTTCTTGAACTTTTGAGACAGGGATTTGAGTTGCTGGACATCTCTTTCATTTGTATCCAGTGTTCTTGGGTGACAAGCAGGGTGGCACCCCTGACCAATGGAATACAGAAGTATGACAGCTCCCTCCAAAGTATGGCATATTCTTCTCCCAGAAGCACTATACTTTAGAATCTTTTCTCCTGGAGGTTAAGATCAGGTTAAGCTAACCCACTGGTGTGGCTAACTTTTCATAACACCCCCCCTCTAGACCCTCTGCTAATTCAATTACTGGGTCTCCTGTCTGACTGGGGGTGCGGGTTGTGGGGGTGAGCCTGTGTCCTGTCCTAACTGTCATTTCCTCATTTGGCAAATCCAACCCCATCCTACCTTTTGCTCTGCAGCTGCAGATCTCCTCCCATCAGATGTCTTTTGTCTCTATGAATGTCACTTCACTCCTCATCAGAGCAGCTTGGCTCAGCATGTCAAACGCTGGCCAATCAGGAGAGGTTGCTGGTAGGCTGGATTTTGGCACATCATACATCAAGCTTTATAATAAGTCTAACATTAGCATGGTGTTAGATTTATCATAACTATTCTTTTAGATCTTTGAATTATATGTTTAGCTTACTCCTACCATTAGTTATACTAAATTATTCCCGTTAGCCCATGGAGCTAATGTGCTACAATGGGCAAGAGCAAAAATGGCAGTTATTCCCTCACCAGGGCATATAAAACATATTTTAAAATGTCCCTACTTCTTTCTACATGGCTCCCTGCCATGGGGGCACCTAGGGTAGACCTTAGGGGTAACTGATATGTAGAAATAAGGCAGTTTAGGACTTTGAATATACCTTTAATTCCAAAGTCAAAGTTGCATATAATTTAATTTTAAAAACAGACTGCAAAGCCAGACTGCATTTAAAATGACAGCTGGCAATACAGCAGTGCACCCTTAAGTGCATTAAATTGAATGGGCCTCTAAATCTACATGCCCTACCATTTACTAGGGACTTACAGGTAGGTTGTCAGTACCAATTGTAAATATACCTAATTATGTTGTACTTTTAATCAGGGCACAGGCCCTGGGTCTGGTTAGCAAAGCCCAGGACACAATCAAAGTCAGAATACCAGCATCCAGTAGTCAAAATGTGACCCACAAAGTAGTGGGGTAACTGCAAAAAGCACTGGTTTCTCACAGGACTGCTGCTGCGTGCTGCATCCTTAACGCAGGACCCCACATCTCATTGGAAATGCCACTGTGCGATGCATCCTTGATGTAGGATTTTGCATCGCAGCTCCATGGAACAGCTGCAGCGTGGCACAGCCTCATCATAGGACCTTATATCACTGCACCGCAGCTGCTCAGAACTGCTGTTGTGCATTGCATTCTCGACACAGGACCACACATCTCAGCCCTGAACCACTAATGTGCAAAGCATCCTCGACGTGGGACCTCTCAGCACTCTGTAAACTGGATTTAAGGGACTTTGTTCGGCGGGCCTACCCTGATCCCTATATCTGCTCAGCGCTCCATAGTGGTCAATCTCAACTTGTGAATTTGTGCCAGACATTTTTAGTACTCATCCCATCAAAAGTGCCACCATCTTTTTTTTTTTTTTTACAGAGTTTTTATATTAGTGCGAACTTGACCCGGTATAGGGTATCAGAGCACTTTACATAGCACCTGTTTCGTTACATGAGGACACATTCATTTTTGTTAGGCACCAGGAGATTTAGTGATTTGCCCAGAATCACAAGATGTTCAGCTTCATTGCTGAGACTCGATCCCTGTTCCCCAGATTCAAGGTCAACCGCCCTAGCCGTTAGGCCAACTCCTCTCTCCCTCTATGCTCTAATAAATGCTTGGTAGACCGAAGGGCCTGCCTGAGCTGTTCAGAGACTGCATTGGAGGCTGACCAAAGGCAAGATGCCCAAAACTAATTCTCGTTTCAGAAAGGGTGTATCAGTCTACATAATACATTACCCTTGGAAGCTGTTGTTAGAAAGAAGTGCATTACTTCAGGACAGCCTGTTCTTTCAATAATGTATTGGGTGGCGTGATGGTTGAGAGACGCGCCCAATTACTGACCAGTGGAAAATAACGAGACCGCCACATCAGAGCTCAGGCAGGACCTCCCCTCCATCCACTGCAACTGAATAAATGCAATGGTCAGAAAATCAGATGTGGAAAAGCCCTGAAGAACTGCTCAGACCCTGATCTTCTGCACGGTCCAGCTCTATCCTTCGTCCAACACCATGCAGGTGTTCCTCACCTCCGCCATCATTCTCGCTTCTGTGATCACCGAAGGTGAGACCTCAGCAGCTTATCAATATTTTTATTTAACTTCGTGGAACTCAGGATCACATAGTCCAAAAGAGAAACTTTAAAGTCTTCTGCCAGAAAACACCTCTGATTGACACAACAAGAAAAGGCAAAACAGTACATGCTTACAACATGTACCAGAGTGCTAAACAACCCTACCAGAGAGGTAAATGCCATCTCATCCTAGCAACATTTGACAAATGGCCAGAGGGTCTCTTCCTGTGTATGTTTGACAATGAAAATGCACAGGGAATACATTCAATTAGTGGGTAATGGGTTGGAGCAGTTTCATGTACAAGGTATTTCTTCCAGTAGACTGGTACAGTAGACTGGTACAGGCAAATGAGGGGTAAAGTAGAAACACAGTAATTCAACTAACTGATTTGTTTCCAACGTTTACATGGATGTTTTTTAAAAGGCAGGTATTTCCAATAATAATGCATCTGAACTAACTGAATGTTTTCCATTTTTGCTGATTTGTTTCACCTATTTACAGAAAGAAATTATTGTCTCTGTATACATCTATAAAAATGTCAAACATGGAAACTAGGCTTTTAAAATGCTAGCTCCTAGGCCTTTCAGTGGCTATGCAGTTTCACTGGATGGAAAACATGGGACGATTACATCTAGTTGTCAGGCAGATGCCTAAGGTCATCAGTCAAAGGTTGTTTCTATCACTTTAGACATAATTAACATTTCACCTTTCCTATGTCAGGTGTTTAATAATGTCCAACTATATGGCACCTCCTTTGCAGTGTTTGACTATTTCTCATCACGCTGTTGGGGTTTTGGGTGCTTTACAAACAACTAAAAATGAACAATAAATGAATAAATAATGCATTGTAAATGGCTACTTATTTAAAGCAAACGCCTTGCGGTTGGTCTTGTGCAATTGTACATAACAGGACAAATAAATGTTTACAAATACGGGTTAAATTTCTTGCAAAGAACAAAAAATACACGTCGACAAATTCATAGAAAATGTTAAAAAATATATGCAAGTGGAATTTTCAGAAAATATAAAAACATTGAATGGGGAGTCCAATCAGCCTCTAATCAGATTGACAGAGGACATATAATGTAGTTTGAACCTAGATTGTCAGACTGAAATTTGCACAGTAAATTTAGGTGAAAATGAGACTGAAAGCAGACAGTATGAGGTAATGGCCTTCACTCCAGTCTGAAGGTGATTGCAGAATGTGGGTGCTCATAGTCTGAAGGTGACTGTGGAATATGGGTGCTCAACGTCTGAAGGTGATTGTGGAATGTGGGTGCTCAAAGTCTGAAGGTGATGGTGGAATGTGGGTGCTCATAGACAGAAGGTGAATGTAGAAAGTGTGTGCTTATTGTCTGAAGATGATTGTGCAATGTGGGTGGGCTCCCTGAAAAGGACTGCACTAGTTCTCAGCACCACTAAGGGATAACGAATGTAGGTGCTATATATCACACCTGATAAATAACAATACCATGGGGCACGTTATATATAGGGTGCAAAAAATAACAATTGTTACTACATGGGGTTGGGAATAATTTATGGATTATATGCACAGTGGCGACTGCCACATACAAAGGAGTGGTGGGGCGCTGGGGGGAATGGGAGAGCGGGAGGTGGCATGGAGGAGCTTAGGCAGCACCGGGGAATATAATAATATATATATATATATATATATATTACCTACTGGCGGTCGCCAGTAGGTAGTTATAGTTAGGACCGTGTTTCCATAGGAAATCCGCAACATTCTATTTTGAATAACTTTGGCGCCGATTGACGAATCCTGGCGAAATTTTCAAAATAGGTGGGGCGCTCCGCTCCACCCCTACCCTGAAAGTCTCGGGGGGATTCGTCAAGCGGGGGCTGAGAAAAAGGGGGGGTCCCAAAACGTGTTTTCCCCATGCATTTTTCCATAGGACCTTTAGTCCAAGGTACAGCCCGAACGGCTGAACAGAATTACTTGAAATTTGGCAGAGAGGTAGTCCTCAGGTCAGGGATGTGCCTTTTGTAGGTCTGGTGTAAATGTGTTCAGTATTTGCTGAGAAAATAGCATTTAAATTAATATATATATCTATAAGCGCGCTCCGAGCGCGTACGGTAAGCTTACCGTACGCGCACGCTGCCGTGCGCGAGCTTAATTCTGATTGGTGGTTACATGACTGTAAACATTCGAATCGGTCGAAATCAGGAAGTGTCGGCCTCCATTTTGTGTGTCTCACACTGATAAAAAAAGGAGGAGAACGTGGAAAGGGGGCAACGAAGAGAGTTGCAGACCCCCTAGCGTTTGTCAGGGGGTCCAAGAAGGTCATAAAAGTATGAAAAAGACATTTAATTTTTTTAAATTGCGGGGTGTGCGTACAGTAAGCTTACCGTACGCGTACGGTAGAAAAAAAAACAATAAAAAAAATAGAAGTAAAAAACAAATTTAAGTGTTAAGATATTAGGGGGCTCTAAAAAGAGCCGTTGTGTTTATGAAGTGTTTTTCGGTACCTACAAGTAAGTACCGATGCAGAGTCTAAAGTTCAAGAGGAAGACTCTGTTGCCTTCATCAGTGAAATGTACACTGTCTCCTCTATAAATGCCTTGCATGTTGTAACGCAAGTTGTTGTGGTATATAGAACCCATACCATAGTCTCTGAGGAAAGCAGAAATAGATTTGTTGACGTGCTTTCTTGCTTTGTCAATCTGTGGACAAAATTGGTTGGACCAGTTCCACTTTTGCATTTGGCATATGTTAGAATATACAAAGGCAGATTGAGGAAAAAGCGACATCAATTGCACAAAGGTGTCCTTAATAAGCATTTCCAGACCTACACCAGTTAAAGTGCCTAGGTCATTTCCACCACAGTGCACAATAATAAGGTTAGGCTGTGGGAGATGTTGAAAGGTTTTCACCAAAGGCAATAATTGGTGCCACTTTAACCCTCTCTGACCAATCCATTTAATGTCTACATTTGGCAAAGCAAGGTCTCTCACCATACGTCTTTTTTCTGCATACTTTTCACTCCAGAAGACTTAGCTGTGACCTACAATCCACACTGTGAACATCTTTCAAGGAGATCTGAATGCACTCAGAAGGTGTCTTTCAGTAGAATGGCAATATGAAATGAAAGACAGTTGTAAAATGGAGGCATGCATATTATTTTTTTTTAAAAAGAACTCATTGGCTGATTCAAATCTTTTTACAGTAAAAAGTAGGCTGTATGTGTACATTTTTAGAAGCATGTTTTGTATTGGTTCAGAAAATTGTGTTCCCACAGAAGATTAGTTTGGATTTGCTGTTAGGTTCGACAGGTGAAGCACTCTTGCTCTTTGGATTTGAAACATTGTGTGCTGAACTTCTGACCTCTCTCCTCACAGCAGTGTTCCATGAGCTGTTGCTATGGTAGCAGGCAGAAGTCAAGTTGGGGGAAGGGTACATTTGGAAAAGGGTTGAAGTTTTCAACCAATAGAAATGTGTGATTTCATTTGAAAAAATGTGGGAAGCACTGAGATTTGTAATTACCATGTATATGTGTGAAAAAAGAGAGGGAAACATTGCCATTTACTGGTTCTGGAGAGAGGAGAGAGGTGTAGAGCTCTGATATTCTGACTCTGGTAGTATGCTGTTTGAGTGCCACATTTCTTTCTCAACTAAGTAATTTTAAAGGTGAGATATGAGTTTGAGAGAGGATGTATGTGGTGATTTTTGATATAAATATTAGAATTGTGATTCTTCTTTAAAAGTTATGTTTTACATTTTGTGGTTTGGGAGATATTTAACTGTCTTTAACTAGTTAAATATTATGGAGTGTGTTTTTACCATAAGTTAAGGTGTACTGGTATCACTGAGGAATACTGTTTTGTGCCTAGAATCAACCCATGAGTCTGTGTGCACACAGGAATTGTTGTTAGAGATTTTAATAGTGATGGTCCGGTTCTGTAAGAATGGCATTTGTAGGAAAGGGGCAGCTTTCTTTTTGTAAATATGATGGTTTCCATTCAGCATAAATCAGTAAGACACAAATGGGAGGCAAATGCTAACACATTTGAAATTGATATCACAGATTTTGCTTCTAATCATGCAATTGCTGAGCTTGGTCATACATATACAAAACTGCAATTAAACCTTACCACACATGTACTTTTACATACATTACTACAATGTTAAAGCTGTTATGGATGCATGCATGAATATGTCTCTTGCAACTGAAAATACACAGTCTGCATAAGCAAACTGTTAGCACACACCCAGCAGTTTATCCTGTACAATCATGCTTAGTATTCACAAGTGAGTGGTGTTTCAGGTAGCAGTGAGTAACGCAAATACATATGAAGCAAATGGATAGTTAGGGAAAGCCACAGCTGCACTACCCTACTATACACTACAGTGTTGATAATAAATACTCTTCAAACGTAGATCTACGTTTGAAGAGTATTCGCGGTTCCGTGTTCCCAGTACTCGAAGTAATATGGAGTCGCTTGGATAAGATTACTGATGCTCGGATAAGTATTCACCAATCGAAGTGAATGGTTCTGGCTACGTGTGACGTATGGAGAAAAGTATTTCTTCTATTTTTATTATGACCCATTGATGAACTTTCCGGTGGACTGATTCCCACTAATTGGGACACTTGAGGAGACCTTTTTCGCTCAATAATCAAGTGATCCTAAGTTGATGTCGAGATAAACGTTAGGTTTTGGACTGGATCGGACTACTCTCCTATCCTTGCCCTGAGGAAGCCCGCTGTTGGGCGAAACGCGTTGGCTGTTTCTCTGCTACAACAAATTAAAAGAACCTATTTTTACTTTTTGTATACTTGTCTTTCGAATTACATTATGTACCATCATTATTGTTACTCTGCTATTACTTTGCCTCTCTGCTAAATGAATTTAGTAACGCAAATACATTTAACATCACTAAGGCTGATTTGTTTTGCTGGAGTGTAGTTAGTCACCAAGGTCACACATGTTCATGGTCTCAAAAAGCTGTTTGCACATGTGCTCTTTTCTGTTTCAGAAAACTGTAATGAAAATGTATCAGACTGTAAGAGTACTTAACACTTGCAGAAAAAAACAGTAGTAAGTGCGATTTGAAATTGGCAAGCAAATTTCATTTACTGCCTAAAATCACAGAAAACAGTAGTAAGTGTGCTTTGAAATTGGCAAGCAAATTTCATTTTCTGCCTAGAATCACAGCATGAGTCTGTGAGCACACAGGAATTGTTGTCAGAGATGTATTTCGTGTCACTCTGGTTCTTTTTGGATGTATCCATGGATATGTCTCTTGTAACTGAAAATACACAGTCTGCATAAGCAGACTCTTAGCACACACCCAGCAGTTTATCCTGTAGAATCATGCTTAGTATTCACAAGTGAGTGGTGTTTCAGGTAGCAGTGAGTAACACTAATACATTCAACATCACTAGGGCTGATTTCTTTTGCTGGAGTGTAGTCAGTCACCAAGGTCACACATGTTCATGGTCTCAAAAAGCTGTTTGCACATGTGCTGTTTTCTGTATCTGAAAACTGTAATGAAAATGTATGAGACTGTTAGAGTACTTAACACTTGCAGAAAAAAACAGTAGTAAGTGTGCTTTGAAATTGGCAAGCAAATTCCATTTTCTGCCTAGAATCACAGCATGAGTCTGTGAGCACACAGGAATTGTTGTCAGAGATGTATTTCGTGTCACTCTGGTTCTTTTTGGAAGTATCCATGCATATGTATCTTGTAACTGAAAATACACAGTCTGCATAAGCAGATTCTTAGCAAACACCCAGTAGTTTATCCTGTAGAATCATGCTTAGTATTCACAAGTGAGTGGTGTTTCAGGTAGCAGTGAGTAACGCTAATACATTCAACATCACTAAGGCTGATTTCTTTTGCTGGAGTGTAGTCAGTCACCAAGGTCACACATGTTCATGGTCTCAAAAAGCTGTTTGCACATGTGCTGTTTTCTGTATCTGAAAACTGTAATGAAAATGTATGAGACTGTTAGAGTACTTAACACTTGCAGAAAAAAACAGTAGTAAGTGTGCTTTGAAATTGGCAAGCAAATTCCATTTTCTGCCTAGAATCACAGCATGAGTCTGTGAGCACACAGGAATTGTTGTCAGAGATGTATTTCGTGTCACTCTGGTTCTTTTTGGAAGTATCCATGCATATGTCTCTTGTAACTGAAAATACACAGTCTGCATAAGCAGACTCTTAGCACACACCCAGTAGTTTATTCTGTAGAATCATGCTTAGTATTCACAAGTGAGTGGTGTTTCAGGTAGCAGTGAGTAACGCTAATACATTCAACATCACTAAGGCTGATTTCTTTTGCTGGAGTGTAGTCAGTCACCAAGGTCACACATGTTCATGGTCTCAAAAAGCTGTTTGCACATGTGCTGTTATCTGTATCTGAAAACTGTAATGAAAATGTATCAGACTGTTAGAGTACTTAACACTTGCAGAAAAAACAGTAGTAAGCGTGCTTTGAAATTGGCAAGGAAATTTTGTTTTTTGCTTAGAATCACACCATGAGTCTGTGAGCACACAGGAATTGTTCTCAGAGATCTATTTCGTGAAACTCTGCTTCATTTAGAATTGCATTTGTATGAAAGGGGAAGCTTGTTTTCTGGAAATGTGATGGTTAGCATTCAGCCCAAAACAGTATCTCAAATAAGAGGCAAATGCTAACATATTTGAAATCAACATGGAAGATTTTTCTTCCACTCTTGCAATGGGTTATGTAGTTGCTACATGCTAAAAACTCATATTAACCCTTACCACACATGTAGTCTTACATACATGTTTACAGTGTTTAAGCAGTTATGTAAGGGTCCATTCAAGTCTCTCTTGCACCTGACAGTAGACAGTCTCCAGAACCACACTCTTAGCAGAGAGCTAGCTGTTTTTCCTGTACACTCATGCTTACTAATCAGCACTGTGTGGTGTTTTAGGTAGGAGTGAGGAACGCCAATGCATTGAACATCACCAAGGCTCATTATCTTTGCTGGAGTGTAGTCAGTCAGCCAGGTTACACATGTACATGCTCTGAAAAAGCTGTTTGGACATGTGCTCTTTTCTGCCTCTCTAAACTATAAAGAAAATGTGTCAGACTGTTAGAGTAATTAACAGTTGCAAAAAAAGTAAGTGTGCTTTTGAATTGCAAATGAAATATCGTGTTCTGCCTAGAATCACACCAAGAGTCTGTGTGCACACAGGAATTGTTCTTAGAGATTAAATTCGTGTTGGTTTTGTTGTGTTTTTCACTTGTAGGAAAGGGGTAGATAGTGTTATAAGATTAGAAAAGATCATAACAAAAATAGAAATATATTTAAATTACAAAAAGGTATTTTTTTTTAGTTTCTTTCAGGTATTGCTACAGAGCAGTGAAGGAAATATAAGATGCCTATAAAAACAAGAAAGCGAAAACAACAGAAAAAACATGTATGTTTGAAGACAACTGGAGGACCCAAGTTAGTTGAAGATGCTCATGTTGGGAAAAAGAAAAAGTCTTCTGGTAAGCAGACAAAGGAATTCTTTAAAAATATATTCAAAAAAAGGAAAACTTTAAAAAATGTCCCCATTGGAAAAACTGTTTCAAGTAGAAAACAACTGGAGAATAGTGAGAATTTACTAAATGCGAATGTACAAACAGAAGCTATAAAAATTGACTTGAAAAGAAAATCAGCATTTAAAGAGATCCGTAGGAAAATGTTTCAGAGAAGAGTGATGTCCAATTTGCTAAAGGATGTGAAAAAATATAAGAAAAGAGCTAAATTTTACAAGAGAAAAAAAGATATTGAAGCCATTGTAGCTAAGGCTTTAGAATTAAAAAGAAAACTACTCATTTTAATTTTGAACAGGATGCGTACATTAGAAAAAATAGTAGAGTAGTGAAAAGAAATAACTTTTGCAAAGTGTTTTTAGGAGAATGGATGCATAGTTCAAGTACTGAACCATTTTTTAATGAAGAGAGTTATCTTCAAAGTAATAGTTTGCTGCATGCAGTTGACACCACTGGACGAGCATATGAAGTAAAAGATGGTTGTATAATGGAAAAGGAGAAAATGGTTCCAAGAAATGAGGAAGAAGTGATTGCGGATGAGGTTATGGGGAGACGTCCTAAAGACCCAGTGTATACTTGGAATTGTAGTAGTATTTGTACTTTGCGACCGGAATCTATTGATAAATTACGTGAGTTTTTAAGAGAATATAGTAAAAAGAGTGTTAAACAGAAGATTAAGGTGCTTCAAGGACTAGATCCATGCAGAGTGAGAGAGAATACTGGTTTGCAAGGACACTCTCTGGCTTGTCTATCTAGGAAAGTTTGTCAAAGTGTTTTTCACCCTTTTATGATGCTGGCAGTTCATCATACTGAAATTAGAAAATTTGTGAGAAGATTGTATTTTGCTAAAAGTCGAGCACTAAAGTTAAATGAGTTGAATAAGGCTCTGTTCCGTGGATCTGTATCAGATGTTGAGAAGGTTACTGATGAAATTCAGTTAAGTTACTTTGGTCCGGAACAAGAAAGTGCAGGGAATGACACAGTTATTGAGGAAAATGTGGAAGAGAATGTAGAACCCTCCGTAAATAAGAAATTTGAAGATCAAATAACAAAATTTGCTATCATCTCTAATGAAAGACCAAATATTACTTATATTTGTTGCCGGAGAAGCCATTATAAAATCCAAACAAGGAATGTTGATCTCTACAAAAGAAGTGAAGAAGAAGATAATTATAAGTGGAAGGATTTTGCAACATATATATTTCTTGAAAATTGTTTTGATTTGGGTGAAGATCATCGTATTTGTAAATACTGTTACAACAAGTTAGAAGAAAATAAAATGCCAGCTAGAGCTGTACATAAAAATTTAGAATTGGTTGAAGTTCCTGCAGAACTTTCTTGATTTAAATACGTATGAGTCTATACTCATTCAATGTGTTCATCCGTTCCAGACCATAGTACGTATGGAGCCAAAAACAGGCAAATTACCTCCTTCAGATTTACAGAGAGGTTTAAAAGGAAGAGATGTCTATTTGCCGTTGGATTTGAAAAAAAATATGGAAACTATTGATACAGATACTTTGGAAACTGAACCATTAGTTATTCTGGTTAATGGTGTACCTACAAAGAGTAAGAAAATTTGGCAGGAGCTGGTAGATGTACGGAAAGTACAAAGAGCAAATTTATATTTGAAAAGGAATAATAAATGGTATGAATCAATTTATATAGATGAAGATGAAGAAGATTTAATGGGAGACACAGACACATCAACTGGGCAAATTGAAAAAGTGGACAAGTCAAAAGAAGAAGAAATTTATGAACATTTCAGCATACATCCTCTTCATTCAAAAGAAGTTATGGCAAACACCATTGATCTATTTCAGATGAAAAAAGCCAAAGGAACTCCCGTAAGTGTATGGGAGGAGAGTTTGGAAGCTCGTTGTTTTCCCCAGCTGTTTCCTACAGGAGAAGGTGGACGATATGATGAACGTCCAGTACAGATTCCTGCTTCGGAGTATCGGACTACAAGATTATATGCAGAAGATCCCAGATTTCGTCAAAGTATTCCTTATTTGTTTCATCTTTTATTTGAAAGTGACTTGTCTGCACTATCTTATGCAGTAAATCACATTTTAAAAAGTGGAGTACATCTACATAATGTGTCTGCTAAGGATTTTATGAACAAAGTGCAGCAGCGAGATGATCATTTGGAATCACAATTGATAAATCTGATGGCTTGTCAGCGTGGGACAAATGAATATTGGTACCGACGCCATGGAGAATTGAAGTGCATGTTACGGAATTTAGGAACTCCTACATGGTTTCTCACCCTAAGCTGTGCTGAGTACGCTTGGGATGATCTTCTGGATTTTCTACGAGAGGCAAATTCAAACATTAAAAACATCGAATACAAGACAGCAGGAGAACTGTGCTCATTGGATACGGTTAATGTTTGCAGATATTTCAATCATAGATTTGAGGCTATGATGTCCTTCATCTGCAATACAAAAAATCCACCTCTTGGAGAAGTTGTGGATTTCTTTTGGAGACAAGAGTACCAAGCAAGAGGTGCTCCTCATATTCATATGCTGTTGTGGATCAAGGATGCCCCAAAATTTGGAACAGATGCTGATGAAGCAGTTTTATCTTTCATCGAAGAATATGCAACATGTGCTATACCTAAAAGCACAGAAGAGAAAAAGTTAAAAGACCAAGTTTTACGTTTCCAAAGTCATCGGTGTGGAAAATACTGTCGACGGAAGTACAAGAGAAAAGATAAATTCTACACAAAATGTTGATTTGGATTTCCACGACCTGTTCTTTCAAAAGGAAGAGTCAACAGTTTTATGTCAGCTGTGCGACATACTATTACAAGAAAATCTCCCAAAAATACGTACAACCTAAGAAGAAAAGAAGAGTCAAAGTATATAAATGACTACAACCCAGTCATTTTATCCATGTGGAATGCTAACATGGATATTCAGTATGTGGCAGACAATTCTATTGCTGTTGCTCGGTATGTCACATCGTACATTACTAAATCTGAGAAAACGGAATTGAAGGAAATGTGGGAAGAGATTTCTCACGAGAAAACTGTCAGTAAGAAACTATACAGTTTCAGTTTAAAGATGTTATCGCATCGAGAAATTGGATCCTACGAATGCTCAGATAGGTTATCATCTGCAAGTCTGTACTCGAAATCCAGAAGAATAATTTGGGTAAGTTTAGGCCTTGCAGCAATGCGAAATCGGGTACTAAAATCTGTTGCAGAAATTGAATATTTGGCCGAGAACGACCCGGAAAGTACAGATATTTTGAAAACAAACATGTTGGACACGTATTACCCAAAAAGAAGTTGTCATCTTGAGAACATGTGTCTCTATGAAGTGCTGCAGAACTACATTTTTTCACAGAAAGCCACAGAAGACATCAAAAATGGTGAGGAAGGATGTTTGGTGAAGCAAACAAAAGGAAGTTTGATTAATCATAGGAAGCTGAGTTGCGACACTACTGACAAAAAGGAATTTTACTACTTGGCACTTTTACAGCTGTTTAAACCATGGCGTACAGAGGACGAACTACTTGGAGAATTTGAAAGCTATGAGGATTCATTCAATGCATGTAAAGATACGATTGAATGCAGTACTTTCATAAATTATGTCCAAATGTTAAATGAAGAAATTGAACAGGAAGCAACAATTGCAGCTGAAGTAGCTAGAGACAGTTCTCAAGACAGCCAAAGTTCTGAAACGCTCAGTCAAGATCCCCTAGGACAACCAATTGTAGAAAATGAAGCTGCAATAGCCATGAATGAAGTTGAAACGGCTATGAATCAAGCACAAGAAGATTTAATAGACTTACCAAATTTGGAACAACAACTGAATGAAGAACAACAACAAATTTATGAAGAAGTCAGAAAAAAAATTGATCACGGATTACAACATGAAAATAAAGAGTGCACATGCACATCATTTGAATCAATCAGGATGTAGTGGACAAGCTGGAACTGGCTATTTAAAGTCATCAGAAGCTACCGACAGCAAAAAACAGATTCAACTTTGTCTTGTGTTGTTACTGCTCCAACTGGGTTAGCAGCATATAACATAAAAGGAATCACCTTACATCGTTTGCTAATGTTACCAGTGGAGCATGAGAACAAAATAGAATATCACAAGCTTACAGGAGAATCATGCTTCCAAATTTCAAGAGTGTTGAAGAAGATGCAAGTTCTCATTATTGATGAGGTAAGCATGGTATCAAACTTAATGCTTGCCTTTGTGCATTTAAGAATGCAGCAAATTCTAAAGAGAGACTATGACGTGTTATTTGGTGGAAAACATGTTATAGTTTTTGGGGATCTTCTACAGCTTACTCCAGTTACAGGACAACCAGTGTTTAATACTGTGACACATGAAGACACGAAGAAGTCATTAGGAAGCATTGGTAATGTGAATATTTGGTCGTTCTTTGAGTACGTAGAACTTACTACCAATACGAGGCAAGCAAACAATGAAGATTATGCAAGTATTCCGAAAGATATCAGAATTGGACTACTGACAGAAGTTGGCAGAAAAGCATTACAGAGTCGGTTGCTACATAATTTATTTCCAAAGGAAGAAATAGTTGCAGAGAAAATATACAAGAACATTGCAGAAAATAATACTGTAATCTGCTTAATGCCAACACTACGTGAATGCTCGATATTCAATGAGGAACTTTTGAAATTGGAAAAGGAAGAGATTAAGAAAATGGAAGCAGTTGACAAAATTCAGCATGAAGGAATTACTATTACATTAACAGGCAAACTGCAAAATAAATTGGATTCTCTAGAGAAGAACATTTCGAAAACAGCTGGATTAGAAAAAAATCTATATCTTTGCATGAACTGTCGAGTATTTTTAAGGAGAAATTTGGATGTTGAAAAAGGTTTAGTGAATGGAGCTATGGGTAAAGTTGTGGGTTTTGTGAAATACCAGAAAAAAGATGGAATTGAATTTTTAAAAATAAAATTTGATCAGATTGCAGAGATTAAAGATATTAGTCGTTGTTCAGTCCGTTTTTTGCTTGTAAAAGACTTATATGTACGTAGGAAGCAGTTTCCATTTTCTCTAGCATATGCTGTAACTATTCACAAGTCTCAAGGATTAACTGTAGATAGTGCTTTTGTAAACATTGGATCTACTGTGTTCAAAGAAGGTATGGCATATGTTGCTTTGTCACGAGTGAAAACATTATCTGGTTTATTCATGATAGACTTTGATGACTCAAAAGTTAGTGCAGATGCAAATTGTGTAAAGGAGTATAATAGATTAAGAAGAACCTATGCTCCTCATTTAGGTCAGTATCCTGTGTTGGAGAAACGTGTTGTTTCTCGGAAAAGGAGATTTGAGAATATCTGTAATGAGGATGTAGAGAAGAGAATACAAAAAGAGACTCATGTGATTGCAAGCAAAAAGAAAAAGGATAATGTTGAAGAGGTTGTTGGTTGTCATTTTGAAAATAGCTCTGGTGTCAACTGCTACGCAAATGTAGTGCTAAATGTTGTATTTTATCTTGAAAGTTTGCAAGAGCAGATAATAGTAAATCATTATAAAAGATTCTGTTCTGTGCTAAGTCTGCTTTATGAGAAACTGAGTATTGATAAAAATAAAATAGAAAGTGCTAATGAAATTAGAAATCTTTTAGACGTATGTTCAGGACATACACAGTTTACTCAAAATGTCCAGCAAGATGCACAGGAATTCTTGATGTATGTCCTTATGGTACTGGAAGATGAAGGCATAAATATTGAGACTATGTTCGGTCTCTCTTATAAATGGGAGCATACTTGTGAAAACTGTTTCTACACATGCAGCTCTAATGTTGATTCAGAAAGGTTTATCTATTTAACATTGCCAGAAAGTAAATCAGTGAGTTTTAGTAAATTAGGTAAAGATGCCAATCATAGCATGGAATGCTGTGAATGTAAATCTGACATGTTTTCAACGTTATTTTTAAAGAAATATGGACAGTATGTAATTTTAATGATGCAACGTTGTAGAGCTGATGGTTCAAAATTGGACACTTTAATAAAGAAGTTTATAGGACAGCAATTATCAATTTCAGGAAAAACTTTTGTTACAGTTGCAATAATTTTCCATGATGGACCTACGATAACTTCTGGTCATTACACAGTTTATCTTAAATGTGAAAAAGGCTGGACACTGTGTAATGATTCTCAATTGGTTTTTAAGCAACGTTTGCCTTTTGATTTAGCAAATTCCTATTTAATTTTTCTGAAACCAAAATTTTAGATAGAATTTGCAACATCTGTACAAACCATTTTTGCAATTTTATTGGATTACCATTGGAAATTTAATCAAAAAAGGTTTTAAAAATTACCATTTGGCCTAAAGGAAAGGTAACAATTTGTATTATGGACTTCTTAGACACATATTATTTTGGTGATTATGCTTATGCAAAAAAAAATTTACGACGATATGTAGTGCAAAAAGTTATTGTTCTTAGATGATATTTTTGAAAAATATGTAAAATTTCTATAAAGGTATGTTTTAGTGAGAAGAGATTCTGGGCTTTTTTAAAACAATCTTTCAGATTGTTATTTTTTTATGCCCGCTGTTAAGTGATGAATTCTATTGCTTTCACGATTTACAGTGAAATTCAATATATTCTGAAAACAGCAAAAAAAGTGCAAAAAAATTGTTTTTTAAATATGAAAATATGTGTATTGTATTCTAAAATGTATTTTTAAATATTAATACTTTTTTCTTTTTTTTCAGATTGAGAATTTTTTTTTTTAAACTTTTTTTCTAGCAATTTAAATGAAGCATTTATTAATAAATATTATATTTTTTGGGTCAGGTAAGTGTGAAATTTCTGTATTTATTACACATTTATTTTCATGCTCCCTTTTTTTCACTTCTCCTCTCTCTGCTTTTCTCATTTCCGTTGTACTCCCTCAAGGACCTTGTAGGGTAAAAAAAAATAAAAAATTGTTTTTTTTAAAGAAAAAAAAAAATACGCGTACCGTACGCGTACGGTAAAAAACAAAAAAAAAATTAATTAAACATTTTTTTAAAAAGTTGTGAGGTAAGGTTGGCTCTTAAAAGAGCCGTTGGGTTAATACAGGGACAGAGGAAAGAAAGAATGGGAATATTAACATGGACCACAGATGTGCTGGTCTATCTTATTGTTTATTAGGGAAACACTGCTCTCCCCATGAACAATTAGACCATAACATCTGGTGCACCTCATTTGTACCTTCAGAAATCGAGGGTTCGTTTCCAGAGGAGCAGAAGAGGGTGATGCTCCCACCGCAGAGGAAGGGCTCGGCTGAGCTGCCGAAGATGTACTCGGCTGAGCTTCTGCGGGTGTGTTCGGGTGACTTTCTGAAGGATTTGCTTCAGAATGTCGAGCAAAAGACCTGGGATGTTTATCCCTAATGTGTCTCACCATAGTGTGGTTACCAAAGGAATACTTCTTCCTTGGGTTACCTCTAGATAAGACACGCTCACAAAGTGAGCAGGTGACTAAAGGAGCATTTACCTTTTTCTGCCACTCTGGAAAAGTAAAATACTCCCAAACAAAAGAATTCTTTTGTTTCCTCCTTCTCTGCCTGATGATGCTGCTGCCCTGCTCACTCTCAGAAGAGGTTTGCTGCTCTGCCATTGTATCCCAAAGACAATTCAGCTCCTTCTCCTAAGAAATCACAAGCAGTAATGAGGGGAATGGGTGTGGTGTAGGAAGATTCCAGAACTGAAAGTAGTTTAAACCAATCAAAAGGGTTGTTTCTTGATCACATGACCAACCGTACGCGCACGTTAAGCTTACCGTGCGCGTACGGTAAAAGTACGCATGCGTGTACGAAAGACACGCGCACGCACGCATGCGCATTACAGGCACGCTCGTACACTTCCACGTAACGCGCACGCGTGCGCGTGTAAAGCATGCGCTTACGCGTCGCGTAGGAAGTACGGACACCTATGCAAAATGCGTAAGCATACGCAAACAGCGTAGAAATATTACGTACGTTCACCGTACATAAAGCGAACCGTGCGCTTACGGTAAGCTTACCGTACGCGCACTGTAAAAAAAAATTTAAAAAAAAAAAGGTTTGATGAAGATATTAACTATGTTATACAACTATATCTAACCAATTATTTAAAAAAGGTGAATCTTTAAAAATTGAAGAATGAATTAAAACCATGAATATATACATAGGTAGAATAGTGTTAAAAGGAAAAAATAAAAAGGAAAAAAATGATGTAAAAAAGAAAAAAAAACAATAAAAAATCATAGGTTTCACACACATTCTTGTAGGAAAAAAAAAATAAAAAAACCATGCAAAAATAAAAATAAAATATAGCTTTCACATGCGTTATATATAAAAAATAGCTTTTAAAAAACCTTGCAAATTCACTGAAAAAACCATAGGTTTCACACACGTTATAGTTAGGAATTAGCATTTAAAAACCTTGCAAATTCAATGAAAAAACCATAGGTTTCACAAATGTTATAGTTAGCTGGACATTTCGCTCGTAAAAAACCAATGAAATTCCCCTGTTATAGTTAGTTCAGCTAACTATAACTCGCGCACCCGCAATCCACTGCTGATGACGTCACATATTACATCACTCATGACATGGTCAGTGACATCACTCATGACATCACTGATGACATCTCAAATGACATCACTGATGACATCATCCTTGTGATAGAGTGGCAGACCTCCTCTCACCCTAATATAACCTTTGATACACACATTGGAAAATAGAGACTAACATTTTCAAAACAATGGACATACCAATACCAGTTACAACAACCTCTTCAGTAATTCTAAGATCCACATACACATCCACTCATTCACCAACAGTCCTATACAGTCACTCATACATGTACTCACTCATCATATGTACTCATACACCTATACATCCTGTTACACAATGCCACTCATCCATAGAGTTACTCGCACACATAGTCACTCATGCTAATAAAGAATCAAACATACATTTACTTGCATATACAGTTATACACACACCACCACACTTACTTCTACGGAAACTTACACATACGTAGTCTTTTAAACAATCACTTATTGAAACACATACTTATTCATACAGGAACTCTTTCAATCTCTCACTCTCACATATACTCACTTATATACACCAATAGTCACATATACTAGTTTAAAACATATGTAGTTACTCATAAAGACACTATTGAGACAGTCATTCACTCACTAACACACCCATGCACACACTCATCCACCCATACAGTCCTGCGCACATGCTGTCTTCAACACATACAAACAGTGAGTCACTCATTCATGCACCTATGCACTACGTAATACCCCCCACCGAACCATGCAGACACTCAGACTGATACTCCAAAAACAAATTAACAACCTATATAGACACCCATGTAGCTACTCACCAACCCATGCAGCCACTTATACACAAAGTGAGAGACTGATACAGATATTTACATATTTAAACATTACTCACTAAGCCATGTATTCACTATGATACACTTAATCAGTCAGTTACACAATCAATTTTTCCAAAACAAATCATCCATTTAGACACTTATATACCCATTTATTCTTCCATCGACCTTGAGATATACATATATAAAACATATTTAATTTTCAGAAAAACACACATTCACTGGATGATGTCATCAGTGATGTCATCAGTGATGTCATTTGAGATGTCATCAGTGATGTCATGAGTGATGTCACTGACCATGTCATGAGTGATGTAATATGTGACGTCATCAGCAGTGGATTGCGGGTGCGCGAGTTATAGTTAGCTGAACTAACTATAACAGGGGAATTTCATTGGTTTTTTACGAGCGAAATGTCCAGCTAACTATAACATTTGTGAAACCTATGGTTTTTTCATTGAATTTGCAAGGTTTTTTAAATGCTAATTCCTAACTATAACGTGTGTGAAACCTATGGTTTTTTCAGTGAATATATATATATATATATATATATATATATATATATATATATATATATATATATATATTTTTTTTTTTTTAAATTAAACTTATCTGCTGCTGGCTGCGTCTCCGTGCTGGGACTTACTTGTGACTATGTGCAGCGTGGGGATTGGCCTGAGTGGGCTGGAGAGACGCTCCGCTCAGGCAGTCTATGGAGTTTCCCTAACCCCACAATACCTCTGGGTTAGAGAAACCTGGGTGCGCATGTGTCTTTTGGTCGCCTGAGACGCACTCCTCCAACCCCCTCCCATGTCCTGGCCCCACCACTCCCTGCAGACGCTGGCTGAGTCAGCCACTTCTAATTAAAATGATAACGAAATATTGTTTTATTTGTTTGCTGCTGGCTCTGTGCCAGTGGGGCGACAATACAGTTAATATTGTATGCTTTTACACTGTTAAATTTTGGCAGGTTTGAGCTGCCAAAAATTCAACAAAGGGTGAGGTATTTAACACATTCAATAATTATCAGATGCGCTAAACACCTATCAACTCGAAATTGCAACCTATGAGTAGACGGTTCTTCAAGTTCTGGAGACAGCCCCCATTTCAGACCTCCAATCATTGCTAGTGTTGATAGACTTTGAGAAAGCCTTCAATACTATTAACTGGACATACCTGTTTGTGCTATTTTACAGAAGAAGCTATGAAATGGAGGTAGGCAGCAGTAGAGGGCCAAATGTTGCAGCAGGAATGAGTAAATTATGCAGCAAATTAGGCCAAGTTATGCAGCAGGGTGAAGCACATTTTGTACTAGTATTACTTCATTATTTTGTAATTTCTAAACTTGGTAACACTCTCTAGGCATTGGTTGCACCTCATTAGTACCAGTTTAACACCCAAATAAAGTAATAAGAAAGGTGAACAGTCCAGCTTGGCAAACTGCCTTCCACTGTGCTGCAAGACATGGCATTGCATTTTTAGTAACGTTTCAACCATTTGAGCTAGAAACAAATCTTTTTTTGTTAAAACCTGCAGAATATGTGGCAAATGAAGGATTGTGTAGCAAATACAACCAATCTATAATTATTCGAAAATTGTTGTGGCCACACAATCGCATAATCCAGTGGCAAGCCTACAACAAGAGTATGCCTGGAATACATATAATCAAAGTTGTTGGAAATTGGGCTATTAGTTGTGTGGCCATCACAAATAATAGGTCCACAATTGTCCTCACCTCATTGTAGCGCTTGAAACCTACAGGGTAGCAAAGCAGAGCAGTCTAAGGCCCACTCAAGGGAGGTGGTGTGGGATAGTAATCACCAATAACTGGCATACAATAAGAACACCGAAAAAAATATTGTCCAGACAGTACTTTTTCATGAGAAAAAGGAGAAGTACATTTATTACACACACACACTACGAAGTACTAAGCAGTAATTTACAAATAAATACTTTGGCAAATGGAACATACAATAGATGACATTGTGTAATCACTGGTGACCCCCTAGAGGGGTCACCCAAACATACCAAGTGAGATTAATCATGTTGTTTCATAATAAACCACATTAAGATACCTGTAGTAGTAAACATTGTCATTATTGCAGTGATCAACAGTGCATTATGGATCATTATAGTGAACCTATACAATATGTGCAATCATTATGCTGAACCAATAAAGCACACACACACTCATTAGAGTACACTATGTGTTAGGATAACCCTATGATTGACATGACCTATCCCATAAGCCCCTAGTACATAATAGGGCAGGGGGATTAAAACAACCTTTAAGTCCCTATTATACAATAAGGCAAAGCAGCTGAGAGGCCAACAGCCCTTTCTGCACTTGCATGTGTGCATGACATTTCATTTTCTGCATTGTAGATCCTTAGCCACATAGGTTAACATTGCAGTAGTTTATGAACTCAGGGATTACCGACAAATATTATTCAAGGATTTAGGAGAATTGTACTGATAAATCCAACAATATAATATTGTTGAATTTATCCTGCAATGTACAGAAAATAAGTTATGAGACTTTCTTGTCTGTAAGCCAAAACTCAGCCTTCCTGTGGTCTCCCCTGATTAATCAGAGTTAACAGGATAATCGAGGCTGCTTTGATGAAGTGATAAGGGGCACCCAGGGAGAAAGGCAGGAGAGGACTCTGCTACACAGGAATGCCAGGGCGGAGGGGAGGGGTTGTAAACTATGTGCTTCAAAGGAAGAAGGGAATAGGCAGAAAATGCAGAGTCCATCTATCCCCATCCCCTATGATGGCAGGCTTGAGGAAGGAATTTGCAGATGTCAAGGGGAGGAGGGCTATGGAAATGAGCCATACGTTGGTTTAGCTAGTTATATGAATTTCGGAGGAATAGTGGTCTCTGGGAAACCATTATGACACACTTTGGAGGAAGTGGTCATGCTCTGGTGTGTTGCCCTGCACCTCATTGGAAAGGAGTGCCCTCCTTCTTGACTCCAGAGAAAATTGAATAAGCATGTGACAGCAGAGCCTTTCAGATCTGCTGCTTGAAACTAAGAGAAAAAGAAGGGTCCATGCTGGAAGTTTGCACCAATCAGACCCTCCAGTGTGACTTACTGCGCCTGCTCAACAGTCTGGAACTACAGCCCAGTGGATCTAACTTGCTTCAAGAGGAATAAAGAATGGGCTCCCTACAAGCTACAGGATAGCAGAGCTCTACTGGCCCATCACCAAGATTCAGCAGCCTGGAGGTTCGAATTTCAGAGTTTTACCGGGAGCTCTTTGGAAAGCAGGCTGGCAAACTCTCACTGAACCCCGGCATAAAAAGCTCCAGTAAAGTTTCTAAATCCTTAGGTAAAACTTTGACCGAGGACTACAGTAAGGGGTAGCCGTTGTAGCACTACCAGACGTTACAATATGCGGTATAGGTTTCTATGTGTTATATAGTGCTAAATCTTAAAAAAGTCATGTTTTCAGTTCCTTACATTGGATTGTTTTGGTTTTGGTGTCATTTTAAAGATATGTCCTTTTTGTGTTAAATATTTCCTATTTTTATAAATAGGTGTTAGATTTTTATTGTGTGTTGTGTCTTAATTATTTAATGAATTGGTATTTTTAAATGATTTGCATGCCTGTCTCTGAAGTTAAGCTTGCCTGCTCACAGCTAAGCTACCAAGGGCTGAGCAAGGTAATCATTTTCTGTGACCTATTCTGAGCCCTGGACTCTGTTAGTGGCCTTATTGCCATTGGTAGATTCATGTTTACCACTACTAATAATCCACTTTTCAACACATACAAATATACATATTAAAACAACATCAACTCACAGTATGATGTTAGTTAAAAAAAAATAAGTCTCACAGGTTTACACAGATGCTTTAAAATGCATGATAGTGCCCAAATGATACACAAGTACTTCCCAGCTCTCACACAGGATAACATCATTGGCCAGAGTGTGCGAGGCCAATGACCCAAGGGTGAATTTGCAAACCCAGCAAATAGAAACTAGCATCAAGTAAAAAAAGAAGTGCAAAAGTAATGCATGTCCCCAATTCCAATCAAAGTCTTGCGTGATTAATAAAACATGTTACTCACAGTAAAGACTATTACACATTAGTGCCTTGCACTATAATATTGAATAAAAAGTTCCCAAGATTGCACTGACAATTTAAAGTGCAATATAGCATGTAAGTGATGTTCGAGTGCTTGTCTATTCCCAAGCAAGGTGTGGTCATTATCCAGAGTGTGCTAAGACACAAGGGTAAGTAAGCAGAGTCAGCAAGTAGAAAGCAGTATCTAGAGAAACAAGTGTTTTAGTTGTGCATTTCCCCAGGCCATGCCAGTCCCTTGCTAGCAATGGATTCAAAGGTAAAAAAAAAATGTACTCAGCTGGTGCCATATCCCCAGTTCCTCACAATGTGTTGCAATGTCTTGCATGATAAATAAAACCTGTTGCTCATACTGGAGTGCATTACACATAAATACCAAGGCATATTGTATTGATTCAAGGGTTCCCCAGATTGCACTGGCAGTTTAAAGTGCAGGGTAGCACATAAGTGATGTTTGAGTGCTTGTCTGTTCCCAGGCAGGGTGAAGTCATTAGCCAGAGTGCGCAAAGACACAAGGGTTAATAAACAGTCAACAAATAGAAAGCAATTTCAAGTCTGAAAAGTTAATCAGTTCTGCATTTCCCTATTACATTTGAAAAATTGGGGCCCCTGAATACAAGGTGGACTTGCCAAATGCAGGGAATATTTAACAACTTAGAAAGAACCTAGGCAAGTATCAATAGTTACATATGCGCAGGCAAACCAGAATTATACCATATAGTTTGGGTTATAGTGCATCAAGATATCATACGTAACTCTTTTGTTGTTTATCACAAAAACTATTTTATTATTTATTATAAAATTATCAAAAATAAGACAATAATAAATAGTTTACAGTATAAAAACCAGCGATATAATGTTATACACTGTCCTACATTTCAATATGTATGTAGAATAGTGCACTGATTAACATTCTTTTCCTTTTGATTTTTCCTTGTGAATTTAAATACACATTACAATCATTAATCGGACCATAGCATAATTGGCGAAAGGGTCCACAATGTGAATGGCTGAGATGAGCAAGAAGGCTGGCGGTACGTTGACACACTGTGCGTGTTTTGGCTGAAATGCCTTTGTCTGGAGACTGTCACAACATTCACAACATAGAACACAAATGAAAGAGTAAATACTCATTATGTTTGCCCGCAGTTGGTATATTATGCTAACGTCTTTCTAGAACATCGTTTTAGATTTACAATTATAGTAGGGAGGTTTGGACCCTTGTGACTTTACTCTGGAAAATTTTGTGATGGAAGAAAAAGATGAAGGGCCAGTGTCAAGAACAACCTGCGTCTCATTCACCGAAAAAGAGGGATGTGCAGCACCAGAACATCAAAAATCCACAACAGATGGTGTAAAGATGTAACAGTAGTCTAATATACTTACAATGGGAAGAAAATAGGGTGTCCCTATTCATGCATCATTCATGCATCCAACAATAGGGGAGTGGTTAAATATATCAAATCCTGGGATAAAAGGTGTCCCATAAAGCCTAAGAGAAGCAGATCCAAAAAATGGTTGTGCTGCTGGAGATTACCTAACAATAGATGCATCATAAATCTTCAAGGAATATCTAGCTCTTGATACAATAGCCAGTCGTGTTGAGGTCCTAGATATAATGCAGGGTAAACAAAAGGAGCATTGTTAGTAGAGTCTTTCATAGACCTATTAGTCTGTTGAAATGATCTCTTTGGTAGTGGGCTGTACCTATTATTTGGTTATGTGTCCCAGCCGTGGGGGTGGCCCACCATGATAATTGCTCTGGGATCTTAATTCGTCTCCACAGCAGGATGCCTCAATGTGTGCACTATAGATGGAGCGAGCTGGCAATGGAAGGCAACAAAATATGTTATCAATAGCTCATAGAACTGTCCATGGGTATATGTCTTTGCTGGAATAGATTAATGACAAAAAAGGAGGAATATAGAGATCCGATACCAAATTCAGGACCAAATGAACATCAAGATTAACGTAATACTATTAGATATCCGTGGTAGTGAATTTAGAGCCACTCTATACATCTCAAAATATGCCTCTTAGTGCAGTGTAATGAGCCCCCAGCACCGGTGTACTAGTAGTTATACAAACTAGGCCATCAAGCGTCAAGTATCTACATAGTGGTTAACATGTATAATATTCTTCATAATCGTAAAAGTTAATAGCGGATTAAAAAGTGCACTCAGAATGAGTACGGCAATGAAATAGCCCTAAATATATTATCGATAGATGCAATTACTTTAACTGAATGTGTTGTAGGGCAGGCAATGATCCTTTCTTGAAAGTTTGTTGAGAAGGCTTGCGTTTAAGCTATGATAGACGTTGTTTAACAAGGCAGTCCGAGATACTTACAAGAAAGTTATTCACATTCGATGACGCAGGAATGATATTTAGGCTACAGAAATTCCTGGAGCTGAGAAAGTATACTGCATATCACTGTAAGGAAAGCAAGCATATAAGATGTCTGAACGTGCTACTTACACTCCGTTCGTGTAAGCTGGATTCGGCACACTGATCCATCTTATCTAAACATTAATCCCACCAGGAATTCCGGGCTACGGTCTACCTGTTGGAACACTCGGGTGCTGATTTTGATGTGTGTGCTAATGTGGAGTAAAATCCATTTTTGGAGGCTGAAGTCTTTTCTTCCCGAATCAGTATTTCAATCCTATTTTGTTCCTTAGAAAAGTGTCTTAAACCTCACCATTACTCCTAAAAAATTGGAGGAAATTACATTTACTCCACCGACAGTTTATCTCCAAAAATCTGGAGATTCTTCCATGGTTACCACTGTTGTTAGTTTTTACCCCAAATGAGTTGTTATGCAGCTAATTTTGATCCCAATTAGCAACAGGGAGAAGCTGGAGTTAGCAACTTCATTTTACTTCTTTGACAAGGTTTGTGGTCATTTCATCTCGGGAAACTAGTTATATCTTTGTCATTTGTGTTTTTATGATATTATGCATGTTTTTCAAAATGGCAGCATAGGAGCAGGTTTGTGGAACCACGTTTTATATCTTGTGCAGAGACAAGTGCCTGTTCAGTTTGCTGTTGCCCCTCGGCAGGATGTGGCATACCATGATGCACTACAAACTACAAGAAGGTACAAGCAGCACATCTACATATGTAGAGTTGATCTTTTTGCTTTTTTTAAAAAAAAAATTATTATTAGCAATTCCAATAAATACAGATAAACAAGTAAACCGAGCAATAAATATAGCAGCTTTGTAAAAACATTAATACATACTCAATGATGACAATAAGAATACATAAAAGAAATATACAAAGCAGTATAAAGAGAGAACGGTTCAAGCTGGAAAATTCACAGACTTCTTAATATTGCCGAGCTCCATTCGCCCAAGCTGCAATTGGTGCCCAGATTTTTTCCCCCAGAATTCTAGACCGCATTGCTCTAGTAGCAAAGATGGCTTTCTCTTGGTTATACACCCCCAAAACTCTGGCTAACCACATCTGAAAGCTGGGCGGATGCGTATCTTTCCATTGTGCTGCTAATATGATTCTAAAAACAGCTGTCCCTATAAAAAGACATGCCTCTTCTTCACGACTGAAACCTAAGGTATTATCATGTTCGAGAATAAAAAGTGTGCTAGAATAAGCCATCTTATGTCCAAATACCTCCTCCCAGAATCCTAACACCATATTTTTAAGTGATATTAGTGTAGGGCAATCTGAAAACATATGAGGAAGAGTAGCCGGCCCTATCCCGCATCTCGGGCAGGAATCGTCTATTCTTATACCCCATAAAAACAACTTGGCAGGAGTAAAATAAAGATTAAAAATTGTCTTGTATAATTGTGCTTTCAGATTTGAGGATAAAAGCAGTTGAGATATTAAAACCAAACTCATGTCAATATCGATATTGGGATTACGCAGTTTTTCGACCCATGAAGATTCAACACTATCTAGATCGCTTGGAAGCTTCTCCTGGAGAATACCATATATAGTTCCAATCTGAGTAGAATTTCTAACAATGACATCCATAAATGGGACAGTTTCAAGAGGGATGGTATTGGACCCTAAGATAGAATTATTTGAATAAATTTAAAATAGTCATTATTCGAAATTCCAAAAGTGTTTTGTATGTTCAAAAATCTATGGCCTGTCCCATCCCCCAGAAAGTCACCAACTGTTTGTACCCCTGCTCTATCCCATTTTTTTGCAATTACATCATTAACATGTGGTGGTAATATCGAGGATTGCCAAAGAGGGGTATGTCCATTAATTTTTGGGATTTCCATCAGCTTAGCGGCCTGCCTCCAGACCTTCCATGCACTAATAACAACCCTCAACCTGTTTTTTTTATAATATCTTACTTCAGTTTGCCTTAGCAGGAGTCCTTGAGCTTCTTTCCCCAATGCTATTTCATAGATAGAAGGAATCACTGCATCTTGATTAGCTTCATTCATCACAAGGAGAGGTACCATTTGTTGAAGAAGGGCGGCCCAGTGGTATAGCCTCAAGTTTGGAGCAGCTAGCCCCCCTCTGTTTTGAGGAAGAGATAAATATTTCATTGATCTCCTGATTTTCCCATACTGCCATATAAAACTAGACATTTGGGACTCAAGCTATTTCATAATTTTTTCCTCTAAAAACAAGGGGATAGCCCGAAATAAATACAGTATTTTAGGGAATGTATTCATTTTTAAATAATTGCATCTACCAATAATGGATAGATGTAGGTTATTTACCCTTAGAAGATCTTTAGTAATATTCTTAATTAGAGGATCATAGTTCAAATTGTTAATATTTTCTATTTTCGCAGTAATGCACACTCCTAGATAGGTCGTATTTATTGCAATCCTAGGGTCAATTAAGATAGTATTTTCAGTACAAAGAATAACCGTCTTATCTCCATTTAATGAATATCCCGAATATTGCCCAAATTGGTGTGTAATTATTTCAATTTCAGCAATAGCCTCAGCGGGATCTGGTGTTAAAACTGCCACATCATCGGCATATGCTAGAATTTTAGTCTCATATTCCCCAACGATGACTGGTTTTATTTTCTGACTGTATAATAGTCTAATAATCAGGGGGTTTATATATAGCGCAAACAAAATCGGGGAGCAAGGACACCCCTGTCTGGTTCCTCTTGAGATATCAATAGGTCTAGATTCAATTCCCATCATTTGTAACTTGGCCCTGGGTTGTTGATACATGGCCTTTATAGAATTAATAAGTCCTGGCCCAAAATTACATTGTTCTAGAACTCCCCACAGGAATCTCCAAGACACCCGATCAAACGCTTTTTCGGCGTCTAGGAGGATCATTGACATCGGGTCTCCCGTCTTAGACATAATATCAAATAAAGTAATAGCCCTGCGGATATGATCAGTTGTGCCTTTGCCAGGGACAAAGCCATGTTGACACGGGGAGACCAGATGTTCAATAACCCTCCCAAGTCGATTAGCCATAATTTTTGCATAAAGTTTAGAATCGGAATTAATCAGGGAGATCGGCCTGTACGATGTTGGTAGATCTACTGGCTTTCCTTTCTTCGGAAAAACGATTATGTTAGTATCTCTCAGGGGGGTTCCCGCTTGATTGTATACCGATAAATAGGTCTACTAAATATGGTAAAATTTGAATACCCAAAACTTTATAAAGTTCGAGGGGAATTTTGTCGGGGCCAGCTGCTTTCCCTGAAGCTAAGCCTGATAGAGCTAATTGAAGCTCTATAATGTCGATTTCTCTATCAAGATCTTCCCTAGTATCATTATCTATTATTTTGTTTCCGTCCGTATCTCTCATAAATTCCCTAATAAAAATTTCTATTTCCTCTGATTTATCCGAATCGTCTGAACCAGCTGGGATATCATTTTGATATAACTTTTGATAATACTGTTGAAAAATTTCAACGATATCCCAAGAGTTCGTATATTCCTGGCTATTAGCTTTTATTATGGTTATAGTGTTATATGTAGACTTCTGCCGGGTACGCATTGCCAATTGTTTCCCCACTCTCTCTCCATTTTCATACACCTTAGCTCGATGTGCTTGGAACGTCTCTGCTGCTTTCTGATTTAGCCAGCTATTAAGTTCTGTTTTCAGGACAAGTATGCGACACATACTGGACCCCGCCTCCCCACCATTTGATATTAAAGACATATGTTTCTCTTCAGCTGTTATCAATTCCTGCATCAATACTTGCTTCTCCCTGTCTTGTTTTTTTCGATGCCTTGTCACATAGCTAATCGTTTCGCCTCTAAGGGCAGCTTTAAAACAATCCCAAACCATTCCCCTAGATGCACTATAGCGATTCATGTCAAAAAATTGTTGTGTCCAATTTTTTATATATGAAATGTAGTCCTGGTTAGCTAATAATTTCCTATCAAATGTCCAAGTAGTGCGAGGTCTAGTGAAATTATCTAATTGAAGCGACAAAGTCAAGGAGTTATGGTCGGATAGTAGTTTCGGGAGTTTAGTGATCTCAGCATGATCAACCAAGTCCGTTGTTGTAAATATATAATCTATTCTGACATATTTACTGTGGGGATGCGAGAAATAGGTATACCCAGGATCTGAGTGTTTTTTTTTAACCCAAACGTCCACTAAGCCATGGATATCCATAAATTGACAAATTGCCTTATATACTTTTGATTTTCTTCCCACATACCCTAAATAATTTATACTTTCATCTGGTAATCTCATAGAGATATTAAAATCTCCACAAAAAACCATCGACTTAGGCCAGAACACAAGTTCTGATTCAAGAGCTTCAAATATTTGAGGGTCATCTAGGTTCGAGCCATAAACTGAGTAAACAGATACGCCGGAGGCTAGTTCTATGATTGCCCATCTCCCGAGGGCATCAGCTTTTTGGTGCGATGTTGTTTGAATAGATGATTTCACTAGTATAGTTACTCCCCGAGTGTTAGATGTTTGTGTTGTACTAACAGCGATATCATATCCTCCAAATTTAAGCAGATCTTTTTTTTCCCAGCATAGATGCGTCTCCTGTACACAAACTATGTCAAAAGATTCTTGCTTAATTATTTCCCCTAGTCGATTTCTTTTATTTCTGTCACTCAACCCCGCCACATTCCAAGAACGAATTGTTAGTCTCCCCATTTCGGATTATTCATTAAACTCCCAGAGCTTATCATTTTAATTATACAAAATGAGTGATAGAGCCTATATCTAAGTCTTATGTTACTCATTAAAGAATGAACCAAAATTATCCTCATAGTTATTCGTTTTGCCACTACTTTCAAATTATTTATTGGAAAGGCTTTTTTCCCCCGTTTGGTCACCCACTCCCTCCCATGCACACTCCCTGTACATGACAGGCCCTCCCTCCCACCCAACACCCAGTGTGAGGCATACAGACACCAAGGTCTGTTCGTGATGGTCGTGCCCAATACAACCAGAGCGTGTACCGATTTATCTCAAATTCACTGTGCTGAGTTCAATAACCGCTCATATCATTAAAACAATAACAAAAGAAGAGGAGAGAAAACAGCCACATCAAAAAAAAAAAAAAGAAAAGAAAAACACAAACTACTCTCTAACGTCTTGATCCTAGTTTTATTATTATATTTTCCTCCTTATCCCCTTTCCCTCCTTTCTTGCCCATTTCCTGCTCCCTTTTTTTTCTTTTTTTGCCCCTCCCTTCTCTCTCCTTCACTTTCTCTCCCCTTCTTCTCCCCTTCTCTATTTTTGTTTTTTTGTTTTTTCCCTTTCCTTTACCTTCCCCTTCCCCCTTTTTTTCCCTTTCCCTTTCTTTTATTTTCCCCTTTTCCTTCCTTTTTTTCACATTCTATTTTCCTTTCTTTTCTTCTTTTTTTCCTCCTTTTCCCCTATTGCGTCTACTTCAGCTCTTCTAAATACTCCTTTGCTTTTATTTCTGAGGTAAAAAACTTTATTTCTCCTCCCCAGATCACCTTTAGCCGTGCAGGATTATTTAGGTAGGCTTGAGCTTTTTTATCCTGAAAAGGTTTAATTAACTGGCGCAGCCTCCAGCGCCTTTCAACAGTCGAGTGGCAAAAATCTGGGCGAACGAAGAATGAAATATCATTCCTCGTTCGCTTAGACTCCGGCCTGGCTTTTTCAAAAACAGCCTGAGGGAGCAGGAAATTACCAAAAAAGATAAGGATTGCACGAGGGTAAGCACCAGGTTTCTGCGGTTGTCTTAAAGTAAATGGCATGCGGTGAGCCTGTTGAACTTCTTTGGCCCAATCCCAACTAGCAAGCTCGGGCATGGAATCACGAAACAGATCTATCACAAAAGAGAGAACATCCCCCCCTTCGGCCCCCTCGGGAACCCCCAGCAGTCGCAGATTATTCCTTCGTTGGTAATTTTCGAATTCTTCCAATTTCCATTTAACATCTGTCAACTCGGCTTCATGAGAGCTCACCCTAGCTGCAACTGCTGCAGTCTCAGTCTCATTAGAGACAATCCTTGACTCAATTTCAGTCAAACGCTCTCCAAAAGAGCTACATGTCCTTGTTAGTCTGCGCACTACCCCCTGGACTTTGAGCAAAGCGGTCTGCGCCTTACGCCTGTCCTGAGATGTTTCTTCCCAATGTGCAGCAATAGCTTGTAGGATAGTATTGAGGGCTGAAGGTGCGGGGTCTAGATGTATTAAGGGGTCAGATTGTTGTTGAGAAGAGGGAGTAGGGCAAGAAATGATCAGTTGACAAGTAGGTGAATAATCCCATGCTAAATCCTTCAAACCAGAATGATTTTTTTTTTTTTTCAAAATCGTTTTTGAATTAGTCCCGATATATCTATCCCTCTCCTCTGATCCACTTTCGTCAGTGGTGCATGAGGCAAATTCATCTGACTGCCCGGCCCCATCCGACAAGGAGAAAAAATCGCTGGGATCTAGCTCGGTATCTAGATCAGCGCTGCTCTCTACGCTCTCCATATTCTCATAAGCGTGTACGAGATTCAGCGCGCCATCTAGATCATTAATGGCTATCTTGTTACACTGAATCTCCCCCCCTAAGCAGCCCCCATTGTCAGCATCACTGCCCGTTCCGAAGGAGGAGAAAACCGAGACAGCCATACCTTCCTCTGTTCCCGAACTGCTGGGAACAGCAGCCAAACCGGGAGCGTCAGGAGCGTCAGGAGCGGTTGCAGCCTCACAGCCCCCACCCGATGCAGAAGACGGAGCTGCCGACTCGCTCCCACTTTCGACATCCGTCTCTCCCACCAACGCCGGTACAGGTGCGACAACTGCAGCCGGAACTCTGTCTCCACTTCCGCACTCTCCAGTCTTCCTCTCCCGACCCGGATGCGCCCCAGCAGGAGTTCTCCGGAACAGCTCGGCCACCGTAGGACCGGTCTTCACATTACCCTCCTTAGGTTTGGCAGTGTTTCCGTGTCCCGCTGCCTTGGGAGCTGGGAGAGCGTCGCGCGTCTCATCGGGGCATCTCACCACCTTTCCACCCAACTCGACAGTCTCCCGTTGTGCCTGTCTTGCTGCTCTCGCCTTCGCCGCAGCCGCCGCCACCGACATCTTCGGTGCCATCCAAGTGCTCGGGCCAACCTCAAGGTGAGTTGCTGGCGCCTCCTGTATTCTTCCCCAATATCGTAAAGCGGTCAGCCCTATAAGCGTCGCCAATCTCAGTATCGTATGTTTGCCCTCAGCGGGATATCCTCCAATAGGGATCGGAGCCATTTATAATCTGTAATTTCTGCACAGCATCTATCTCAGCCTTTCCATAACCGGCACCGCTCTGGTTGACAGGCACTGCAGTCTCAAGCGACCGCCATCTTGCCTCCGGAGTTCAGTCGTGTAGGGACATGTCTCCGAGTTGATCTTTTTGCAATGTCAGATGAACAAATTTTAAAGAATTGCAGGCTTGATTCTCACACAATATTATTGGCCTAACTCTAGTGTGATTAATTGGGTCTGTTTGAGAGAATGGGTGAAGAATGGGGGAGAACACATCATTCACGCACGGTAATTAGCTCCAGACTTCTTGGACTCAGCAATACATGCAATAAAGCAACTGGACTCAACAATACATGCAATAAAGCAACATAGCCAAAACATATGCACAAAATATACAATAATGAAAACCAGATGTCCAGGCTCCAACTAACACACGCGGTTGTTTTAAAGACTCCAACAGAACCTTTGTTGTTTGACAACACAGAAATTACTGTGGTCTGTTGTGGGTGTAAAAGTAGATGTTAGGGCCAGACCAGTGTGATTGCTCAGTGTAGTTATAGTATCTTGACGGGCAGAAAATGCTCTAAGGCGGATTTTCCAGAAAAATGCCTCTAAATCTACAAGCAACTCAAATATATTGATGCCAGAGTGGGGAGCAAAAGACAGCCCTCTGGATCGTAAAGAGTAAGTAGACAGAGTTGGGCTGGAGGTACTAATATTGATTATAGGGACTTTTTTCACCCCCTCCAATATTGGGCATTGTGAGTCACCAGATATTGATTGTAATCAGTCTGTTGATTGCCCCGATATCTGGGTTGATATTTCTTCCGCCAGTTGGCTCTCCCCATATTGTGCCTGGCTAAAAAACATTGGCTATTTTGTTGTATTCTTGAAATGCATCGATTACATCTGGAATCAAATTGGTGAGACGGACCATCATTGTAGGAGTCTGAAGTATCTGAGAAAGTGATTACTTTATGATTGTAAATTGGTTACTTTACGATTGTGTTGCCTGTAATTGTATTGTTCATTTTGTGCAGTGTCTTCTTGACTATAGTAGTTCTCTGACAATTAGGGATATTTACTCTTTTTACTCGAGAAGCAAAAATCTTTGTAAGTTTATCTGCCTTTTTTTTAGTTGGGTAGTCTGTCTAGGAGTTCATATCTCTATCAATGTCCTCTAACTTTTTCTTGGCATCTTCTAATGCCGATGTGCTTTTGATTTTGTTTTTGAGTTCTAGAATCTCGGATAACAGCTGCTGCAGCATTTCTTTTGATGTTTCCACAATAAGCATCATCAGGTCTCTAGAGCAATGACCTGAAGCATGAGAGAAGACCCATTCAGGGATTTATCCCTTCAAGGTTCTGCCTTTTGGCCTTCATGGTGCCCCTGCCACCTTCCAGAGACTTGTGGTCATATTGTTAAGGGCTCATCAGGCCTACACAGTGGCATACTTAGACTGCATAGTGATAAATAATCCTAACTGGGGAACAAATCGAGTATTTAGGGTTCATCATACATGCAGGGGTCATTTGACCACAGCTAAACAAACTCAAAGCCATTCAAAGGATTCCACAATCCACAACTAAAAAGGAGCTATGCTCCTTCTTGGGACTTGTGGGATACTTTCGCATGTTTGTTCCATAGTTTACTGAAATCATTGACCTTCTACTTCAGAAGTACATAGGGAAACATGTGCAATGGACTGAGGTTCAGGAGCATCCAACAATTGTAGGTGGCATTATATTAAGCCCCTGTTCTTATGTGTCCTAACGTTGAAAGGATTTTTGTACTCAGGGCTTGGGTGTAGCAAGGGAGGAGACTCCGAGGACTAAGGGGAAGAGAATGCAGAGGAAGGGGAGACCGAGACAGAAGCAGCAAACCCAAGGAATCGGACGGCCATTGTACCAGGTTCAAGCCCTGGATACCCAATAGCACAGACGGAAGAGAGGAAAATCCATACTTGACTTGAGAAGCTTGTGGGAAAACTGCAAAAAAAACAAAGAGTCCAGCTCCATACTCCTATAGTAGAGAATCAAATCATATCTACAGCCGGGCGTGTCCCTCAGAGGGAATAGCGTGAAAGGGCTGCACCCATTAGTTTTAGACCTTTTGTAGGGACACACTCTGATGGTTACTTTTTGCAGCATGAAAACATAAAGGGGAGAAAAGTAATTAATCAGCAGTTAATTAACCAATGAAACACTTGATACATAATAACCCAACGACAACTACATAAGGTATATTAGTATGTTACAAAGCCAAAAATAACTGGACATAAAGACATCTCAACACGAGGGTATAGAAATACAAAGGAATTAGCATGATGGCAAGTCTACGCATCCGATTTAGAAGGTGCAGCATGAACAAAACTATAAATTCAAGATGTAGAATACAGAAAATCAGGAAGCATGAGTCCAAATTGCTCTGCATAAGGGGTTGGTGGGTGAAAAGAATTAGATCCATCCCTATTCTAGCACTAAGGTGACATCCCTACATAAGCATGTTCAATAGAAAGGTGTCAGTTCATGGAGACTTCCTAAGACTTCTCTGCCATCCATGAGTCAAGTAGCATAAAACCACTATCACAATGTAAGAGCTCGTTCTGAGATGCTCTCTCTGTAGGCAAGAAAGAAGTGGGGCTCTTTTCCTAATTCCAACAAAAAATTATCCACAGGTAGAATTCCAATACTACACCTCGCACATGCCATCCACTCTGGTAGTCCTGAGCATACTTTTCCACAGCACTGCCCATGTGCAACCTTAGCAACATTTCCTCCTTGGCTCCCAGGACTTCCAGTGTGAATCCTAATGTTCTTCCTTCCTTCTTCTGATTGTAACTTCTTCTCTCCTTGCCTAGCTTCTAAAACATAGACATTATTCTGCCTAAAAAGAATGCTTCTTCATCTGCAATACAAAACTTGAGAAAGAAGAGATTCCACAGCACACATGAAATTCAAGCTATTAATTCTAAAGTGAGAGTTGTAAGGGCCTACTATTTCAGAGAACATAAGAACGTCTCAATTTAAGCATTATAGATTGGCATAACCTTATTGCGTATTAACTAACACATTTACCAAATTACAGAAATATCAGTGTTAAACACTTTCAGTTTATGAGTGGCATTTACTTCACAACAGGAGTTCTTCATGTTAATGTTTTCTGCTAGTTACACCGATTTCCTACGTTAATTCTCCATGCTACTTTTCAATGACCTAAAACACTTCGGGTATATTCAAAAGAACCTGTGATAACTACCGCAAGAGTAGCATAACGCAACTTTCAATATCGCAGCCCATCGCGGAAAAATAGCCCCGTGACAACGTGGGATTCACAACAAGGCGGTAGCATGCGATAGTCACCAGATATCCCACCAAATGTCCACATCAGAATCAACACCAGGACGCAGAAATGCGATACGCAAATGCAAAAAAGCATGCGCTTAGGCCAACCGCGGTAAAGAAATCGGTGAAGACCAGCCACTGGCCTGCAAATCCCACGCGTCTGGTGGAACAATGCACTAAAAAAGGAAGAAAAAAAGCCACATAACAATTCAAACTGCGTAGCAACAGGAAAGCACCCGGACCGAGTGCAAAGGACAAGCTGAACACCACAGGCCCCACGGTTGACCAGCCAGGAACCCCGCATCCAGGGAAGGGCAAGGACAAGAGGAAGGGGAAGACTGGGTTCAGTCCGCAGGAAGATCGGATCATCGTCACAGAGGTGACCCAACACCATTAACAACTGTTCGGCACCTCCACTGCGGCACTGGCAACCCAAACAGAAATATGGCAGGCCATCGTCACCAACGTCAATGCAGTTGGAGTGTCAAGGGGGACACTGGAGGACGTCAAGAGGCACTGGCATGATCTGAAAAGGCAGACCAAACATAAACTCGCCGCCAACAGGGAGGCAGCAACGACGACTGGAGGTGGGCCTCCTGCAACACAGGAGGAGCTGGATGAGCTGGAGCAAATGGTGGCCATGGTTAGCAGTGAGGAGACGGTGGCAGGATTGGAGGGCCAGGACACAGCACGATACGACCTGACACAAAAGCAACAGGGTGAGTAACGACCAGCGATGGGGGGATGGGGGAAGATGGGCACAATGGTACACATGCACAATCAAGTCTAGCACACAGCACACCCACATTGACCGTGGAACATGTCCCTGATTGGCCTGTCACACTGTAGTACACATAGAAATTCCAAGAAGGCTCCCACCCACAATGTGCACAGAGGCCCCCCATCACCAATATCACAACCGACCCATGTACATGTGCTGAATCCAGCAAAGCAGTGGATCTGTGACCCACACTTACTATGCAAGTAACACTGCATGTCCGATAGCATGGCAGCAGCCATAAAAAACGACATGGCCCACGAATCGACATGGAGGTAGCCCAGTGCGGATCACATCCGTAAAGGAGCAGGTCACACCCTAACATGTACACGTGCACCCATGCTCTACGAAACACGCAGCAGATGAACAATGCACCAGGCCACAAATCTGTCCAAGAGCACATATGACCCAAGTCAAAAGCAAATCAGGCCCTGATAAGCACACAATTCTAAGGCACTCAAATGGAGAAGGCCACACGAAAACAGAGCTTCAGGGGCAACTCCCACACAATGCAGCACACACACATAGCAATCACAGGACATCAGCAACAACGGCAATGTGGTACAATGTGCAACACCAGCATCACAGGACAGAGCCCACACCAGGTTCTGCTCGTGCGTAGTAACTGTCTACTCACATCTGGCATTGCCTGACACTGTGTGATGATAATGAACGGGTACTACCACACATCTGTCATGTATTGGGAAAACACACTGACTTCCATCAAGTAGCCAGCTCCTCCCAAACAGTCACAATGTACATCAGCATGCAGTCTGAATGTAAACATCTGAAAATCAACAACATACATGTGAAACTCTGTTAACCTGCATCTCCCCTTTACATTTCAGAGGGACAATCAGCACCTACGGCACAGCAGAACACAAACCCCATCATTGATGATGTAGACGACAACCTACACATTTGTCAAGATACCCTCCAACGGATACTTGACAGCCTCTGCACCCCACCCCCAGGAGCAGGGCAGGCCACCTGCCTTGAGGTGACCCCAGCACCTGCACAGACCACACAGCAGGAAACACACACCACCACAGCTGTCTCCCAGGAGCCCCCGACCAATACACGGAGCACATACAATGTGTGTGGTCTTCCCATGTGTGTGGTCTTCCCAGGTGGAGTTGCCTGAACAGCTGCGGGTGGGTTTTGAGCTCATGGCAGCCAAACTCGATGCCGAACGTGGGTGTCTGAGTCCCATCAGGGACCACATACAGTCCCTATCAGACACCCCCTGTCCGCACCAGGCTCAGACACAGATGACTGCTGCGGGAACATCGACACACACAGCTCCAACCCCTGATGTGTCCGTGGCACACATTGATGCTGCCCCATTGCCTTCGCAGTCTGATGTGTCAGTGACACACAGTGATGCAGCCATCACACCGCCACAAACACCGGACACACCGGACACAGAACCTGTATCAGGGGAGTAAGAAGAGAATGTGAACTACTGTGTGAGGAAGGTGGCAGTAGCAGCCATTACCGCCGTATGGCCTGCCCCTGCCTGGTTCTGACCTTTGCATCATGGCCTGGGAAACCCTTCCTAGTGACCCCCGGAACACTCTGCCATTTCGTCACCGCAGGCCAATTACACAGATCACAGATATCTTGCTGCGGACTGCACTCTCCCTCTGCCCAATCACTGCGCAATCCCCAAAAGACTCTGGTTGGCCCACCACTGGGCTTCCATGTGATTTGGGCTTGGATGGCCATGTACAGCCCCAGCTCCGTCAAACACCTGAATTTGAATAAAACATTCTAAATCACACAGATGTGTCATCACTATGTTCACTCACGTATGGAGTGTGGCTGGATGTAGGAACAATGTTTGCACATGGAGGTACACCCTGGTAACTGACATCCATGCGCTTGTGTATCCCTGAGACGCATGGCCAATTGGCTGACTGTGAAGGTGAGTACTAGCTGTGTCCCCATTGCACATCAACAACAATCTCACAACCCCCAACGTAGGCACACGTCCATGTACTGAATAGGGCTGTGTGGAGGTCTGACCCAAATGAAAGCAGGCCAGGGGTGGTGTCCCAGCACATGTGACACCAGAAGTTCACATCGCACATCTTCTCACACACAGCTGTGTGGACACATTCTGTTGTGATATATGACATTGCTCCACATGGTCAGAGGTTGGACACCATACTCACATTGCTGTAGTCATGTAAGTGCACATGACGTCCAGCACCAATCCCAAAACACTCTCTGGCTCACAGAGGTGGAGCTTGCCAAAGGGACACCCCTCCATTGCACAAGCATCAGTCAGTTCCTCCCTGTGTAGGGACGATGCTCATTGTGGCACATGAGTGAACAATCCAAAAAACACACCTCACAGTTAGACACCAGTGGAGTTGCATTGTTTTTTTTGGCATGTGCGTGTCAGTATGGACGAGGCAATGGCCACAACATGCAGGGACTTGCTTGAGACACTTACACACATGGGCAACATTCATCACAGATGGCAACGCTCTCAGTCCACCTTGCCTTGCAGGAAGAGTCATGTTTTGTTTGGCGTCTGCCCATTGCCCCGTGTGAGGGGGTACGACTCACTGCCCATCAATCAATCAATCAATCAAACAATTTATAAAGCGCGCTGCTCACCCGCAAGGGTCTCAAGGTGCTGGGGGGAGGGGTCCGTTACTGCTCGAAAAGCCAGGTCTTGAGTTGTTTCCTGAAGGAGAGATGGTCCTGGGTCAGCCGTAGGTGGATGGGGAGGGAGTTCCATGTCTTGGCCGCCAGGTAGGAGAGTGATCTTCCTCCGGCGGTGGCTCTGCGAATGCGTGGAACGGTGGCGAGGGCGAGGCTGGCCGATCGCAGCTGGCGGGTGGGCGTGTAGAAAGTGAGGCGGTTGTTGAGGTACTTGGGGCCCAGGTCGTGGAGAGCCTTGTGTGCGTGAGTGAGGAGTCTGAACGTGATCCCCTTGCTGACGGGGAGCCAGTGCAGGTCTCTCAGGTGGGCGGAGATGTGGTTGTGGCGGGGGATGTCCAGGATGAGTCGTGCGGCGGCGTTCTGTATGCGCTGGAGTCTTTTCTGTAGATTGGCTGTGGATCCCGCGTAGAGGGTGTTCCCGTAGTCCAGTCGGCTGGTGACGAGTGCCTGGGTGACCGTCTTCCTGGTTTCGGTGGGGATCCATCGCAAAGATCTTTCGGAGCATGCGCAGGGTGTTGAAACAGGATGACGAGACGGCGTTGACTTGTTTGGTCATCGAGAGGGAGGAGTCCAGGATGAAGCCCAGGTTTCATGCGTGGTCTGTTGGCTTGGGGGTGGTGCCCAGGGCAGAGGACCACCAGGAGTCATCCCAGGCAGAGGGGGATGATCCCAGGATGAGGACTTCCATCTTGTCTGAGTTCAATTTCAGGCGACTGTTCTCCATCCACTCGGCGACGTCTTTCATTCCTTCGTGTAGGCTGGCTCTGGCGGTGGCGGGGTCGTTGGTGAGGGAGAGGATCAGCTGGGTGTCATCGGCGTAGGAAATGATGTTAAGGTTGTGTTGGCGTGCGATGGCCGCTAGGGGGCTCATGTAGACGTTGAAGAGGGTGGGCTGAGCGAGGATCCTTGAGGTACGCCGCAGATGACTTTGGTGGCTGCGGAACGGAACGGGGGAGGCGGACTCTCTGGGTTCTTCTGGCGAGGAACGAGATGATCCACTCCAGTGCCTTCTCTTGGATTCTGGTGTTGCTGAGGCGCTGTATTAGTGTGCAGTGGCAAACTGTGTTGAACGCTGCAGAGAGGTCCAGGAGGATGAGGGCAGCTGTTTCCCCGTTGTCGAGCAGGGATCTGATGTCGTCGGTGGCTGCGATGAGGGCGGTCTCGGTGCTGTGGTTGGCTCGGAAACCGGACTGTGAGGGGTCGAGGGATCCATTCGTCTCGAGGAAGGCAGCGAGCTGTTTGTTGACGATCTTCTCGATGACTTTGGCAGGAAAAGGGAGGAGCGAGATGGTGCGGAAGTTCTTGAGGTCCGTGGGGTCCGCTGTCGGTTTCTTCAGGAGGGCGCTGAGCTCGGCATGCTTCCAGCTCTCCGGGAAGGTGGCGGTGGTGAAGGACATGTTGATGATGTCCCGGAGTTGGGGTGCGATGATGGAGCTGGCCTTGTTGAAGACGTTGTGGGGGCAGGGGTCGGCAGGGGATCAGGAGTGGATGGTGTTCATCGTGCGGGTGGTTTCTTCGGTGCTGACCGGGGACCAGTTGCAGAGGGTGGTGGTGGGGGGCATTGGTTCGGTGGTTGGGTGCGTGGTCTGAGCGCCGAAGCTGTTGTGTATGTCAGCGATCTTGCGGTGGAAGAATGAGGCGAGTGAGTCGCAGAGGTCTTGCAAGGGTGTGATGTCGTTGTTTCCAGCGCTGGGGTTGGAGAGCTCTTTGACGATGCTGAAGAGTTCCTTGCTGTTGTGGGTGTTGTTGTCCAGTCGTTCTTTGAATGTTGTTCTTTTGGTGGTGCGGATCAGCTGGTGGTGTATGCGGGTGGCGTTCTTGAGGGCTGTCATGTTTTCTGTAGTCTGGTCGTGGCGCCAGGCTTTTTCGAGGGTGCGGCAGTTTTTCTTGGATGTTTTGAGTTCATTGGTGAACCACAAGGCTTTCTTGCTGCATGGGATCTGCATGGTGCTCTGCCTCCGGAGTGTGCCGATTGTCTGCTCTGCTGACGGTGATCAGGTGTGAGGGTCCGCATGGTTCACATGTCGTGCTACATTGCCATGTGTGTGCTCTCCCCCAGCAGTGTGTCCGAATTGGCAAATTTGCCAAACGATGCTGTGTTGCACCGAGCATGGACCTGCATCAGCTTGCACAGGTGTGTGTACACAGGCATTGTACCACCACATGCATCCAAAGCCCGGATGAAGGCAGACGTTTTCCATGTTGTGGTGGGATATGTGAGCAATCCCCACGATGCCACAAGTTGTTGGGACCTGTGCTGTGGGTGACAATCGGATGTGGCTGCAGGAATGTAGTTACTCATCCATGAATGCCCGTGCAGCTTCATGTGCAATGTGTTCCAATAGTACGTCATTGTCGTGTTCAAGGAACCCCAGGGTGAGCCAATCCATTAAGTGGCCCGGGCAGGTGTGCTCAACCCACGCCGTTTCCCCAATCTGCAACACAGCCCAATAGGGGAGCACCTCAATGTGGTCACTGCTCACAAGGAATTGTGCAATCTCCCATGCACAACTACCAATATATACACAGTCTGTCAGGGCATCCCATGCACGGCTATCTCGATTACACTCCTGTTCGTGATCCAACAGGGGGCGCAGACACAGGTCATAGTCCAATTCATCAACAGTTGTGTTGAATAGGCAGACATCCATGGGACACTCGAATGTGCATATTCGGCAGTCAAACCAAGGCTGGACACAGGTGATGTAGGCAAGGCGGAATATGTACTGGTAACTGATCCGCAGCACTGCCAGTGGCACTGCGCCCTGTAAGTGCAGCATACGTGCACGGTACTGTTCCATGTGACGGGGGTTGTGCATGTGCCCGGTGTGGCCTGCCATTGCGTTGGTGCATCTTGTGGAACCGGCACTCTTCTGAACTGCGGCAGTTGTGTGGAGGATATGCCACAGCTCGGAGCAATGATTCGAATGTGTGTGCAATGTTGGGGAGGTTTGCTTTCTGATTCCGTGTGTGTCAAGGGCATCCCTTGCGTGTGCACCACAGGCAGGGGCTTCTGTGTGTGGGGTGTGGATGAGTCGGATAGTTCATTTGCAGAATACTTGGTGTGGTAGTCATCCCCGTCTGCCATGGCATCTCTCTCAGGGTGTTCCAGGAGCATTCTGGACCAAGGTCAGAGGTGCAGGTGTCCTCCGGCCTTCTGCATTGGAACAATGGAGCTTTCATCCCTGATGTTTGTCTGACTGCTACTTGAGTCTTAGTGATGTGATGTGGCTTTGGAACTGAGATTGGGACACGCCCTTGGGCTCATGGTGTACGAATGGTGATACACACACACATGTTGGTATGTGGAACCAGGTGGCCGAGAGGCCTTGCGCTGCTTGTGCAATCTCACTCCGTCTCTCTCCCTCGCTCTCTCCCTCTCTTTCCTTTGGTGGGCGCATGGCACACCTTCTCTTGAATTTGGTCTTCCAGGCTGTGTTCTACGGATTGTCCAGTGAGGAGCTGCTAGGACTCATCCTACTGGTTGTCTTGGCTTTATTTGTAGGGTGTTTTGTGTTGGTGATTGCATTGCTGTTTGACTGAGTCTGCATGTTCTGGCCACGCAGGTCTGTTGAATTTCCTGCTTGTGCGACATCAAGCAAAATTTTTAAATTGGGATTCGTGGTGTTGGTGTGCAGATTCTTTTTCGAGGGTTGGGGGTGGTCTGGGGGGTTGGGATGTTGCGGGCCTGGTAGTGGTGTAAGGGTGGGCGTCAAATTCCGTTCTGCTTGCGGAATTTGCGATATTTTGACGCGGAGAGCGCAAAAATGCCAACATTTCTGCTATTTGCCATGCTGCAAAGAATTTTTAATGTTCGTGCTTTGAAAATGCGTTGTCGCGCGCGCGATCACCTTACCGAGATCCCCGCGTTCGCCAACGAGTTTTCCAATCTGTTCGCGTGCTCCATGAGATGTTGATAGACGGTCGCGCTATCCCGTGAGAGTTCGCGATCACGTCATTCGCCTCGCCATCAGATACCGCGAGAGTCTGAGATCGCGAACACATCATTTTCCACCGCGAGAGAGAGTGTGAGGTCGCAAACACGTCAATCTCTACCACGACAGAGAGTATGAGATCGTGAACACGTCATTTTGGACGCACCATCGACATCCGGCGGAAGTGTGGTAAAGCTCGCGATCGCGAACACGCCAAATTTTCAATCTGGAGAAGAATATTAACTCTAGCAGCATAAAACCTTCTGTAAATGATAATTTGAATGAAAAAAACTCCTCAGATTGACATTTGGCTGTCCTTTTTTGTGCAAGGAGTCCTTTTAAAAAAAAAAAACTTTTTGGAGGAAGTGCCACAGAGTCTCCAACTTTCTGTTCCTGTCCAGCAGGCTCCTCCCAGTGCTTTCTCCATCTCCTGTTCATGCTGCCTTTGGATTTGAGCTGGAAGGATCACTCTTTGTGTCTGCTGCATCATTATCATTGGATTTGAGGACTTTTGAATTTGATATTTTACAAGTAAATTAGTGTTGTGTCTGTTTGATTGCAGGCATTGCAGTTGCTGCAACTACAATTTTGGTACTTATCATTCTTTTTATTAAATTGTTGGGGGTAGCCAGTAGGCCCAGAGCTAGTCATGGGTGGGTGTATGATGACACAACTGTTCCTTTGGTGTGTGTTGAATGTTTTTCAAACATCATTTAGGGTATGGATGGCATTGGATTGAGTTGGAAAATGTGTTTTTTGGAGGGAATTTCTGTTTTTGGGTGTGTGTTAAAGAAATGCCTTTATTGTGTGTGCCTGGTGTGTTGGTGTACACCCTGCAAACCTTGTTTTGCCCTGTGGATTTTCGTTTTTGCATTTTATTGCATTAAAAAGGCAAAGCAGTGTGGTTTAGCATGCATCTTTTGCCTGGCTTTTTTTATAGGCCTTTTGTCAGTTCATTGTTTCCCAGGCCTCCTGCTTGTTGCTTGTGATTTGTGAGTGTCCATGTGGCTGGTGGCCTTTTCTGGTGGGAGTTATTCGTGTGCTGCTTTTGACATATATAGGCCTGCATGGTATTCCTCTGTGGCCTAGGCTTCTTGTTGTGGGCCTGGCCATGAGGCTGGCAGCCATTTTGAAGGCAGGCAGTGTGTTTTTTGCAACAGGCCTGCATTGTCTGTCTTCTGTTTCTTGTAGTTGAGTGGGCCTGGCCATGTTGCTGGTGGCCATTTTGAAGCCTAGGCCTGCAAGCTTGTGTGGCCTTGTCTGCCCACAGGCCTGCTTTCATCCAGTAGGCTCAGAGCAGGTAGCCACAGGTGCATTAAACAAGTGTTTCTGTGTGTTCTGTTGAATTTAAACATCATTTAGGGCATGGATGGCATTGGATTGAGTTGGAAAAGTGTTTTTGGGGGGTATTTCTGTTTTTGGGTGTGTGTTAAAGAAATGCCTTTATTGTGTGTGCCTGGTGTGTTGGTGTACACCCTGCAGTCCTTGTTTTGACCTGTGGATTTTCGTTTTTACATTTTATTGCATTAAAAAGGCAAAGCAGTGTGGTTTAGCATGCAGCTTTTGCCTGGCTTTTTTTATAGGCCTTTTGTCAGTTCATTGTTTCCCAGGCCTCCTGCTTGTTGCTTGTGATTTGTGAGTGTCCATGGGGCTGGTGGCCTTTTCTGGTGGGAGTTATTAGTGTGCTGCTTTTGTTGTGTGTGCCTGGTGTGTTGGTGTGCACCCTGCAGACCTTCTTTTGCCCTGTGGATTTTCGTTTTTGCATTTTATTGCATTAAAAAGGCAATACAGTGTGGTTTAGCATGCATCTTTTGTCTGGCTTCTTTTATACGCCTTTTGTCAGTTCATTGTTTCCCAGGCCTCCTGCTTGTTGCTTATGATTTGTGAGTGTCCATGTGACTGGTGGCCTTTTCTGGTGGGAGTTATTAGTGTGCTGCTTTTGACATATATAGGCCTGCATGGTATTCCTCTGTGGCCTAGGCTTCTTGTTGTGGGCCTGGCCATGAGGCTGGCGGCCATTTTGAAGGCAGGCAGTGTGTTTCTTGCAAAGGGCCTGCATTGTCTGTCTTCTGTTTCTTGTAGTTGGGTGGCCCTGGCCATGTGGCTGGTGGCCATTTTGAAGCCTAGGCCTGCAAGCTTGTGTGGCCTTGTCTGCCCACGGGCCTGCTTTCATTCAGTAGGCTTAGAGCAGGTAGCCACAAGTGTATTAAACAAGTGTTTCTGTATGTTCTGTTGAATTTAAACATCATTTAGAGCATGGATGGCATTGGATTGAGTTGGAAAATGAGTTTTTTGGGGGCATTTCTGTTTTTGGGTGTGTGTTAAAGAAATGCCTTTGTTGTGTGATCCTCATGTGTTGGTGTGCGCCCTGAAAACCTTGTTTTGCCCTGTGGATTTTCGTTTTTGCATTTTATTGCATTAAAAAGGCAAAGCAGTGTGGTATAGCATACATCTTTTGCCTGGCTTCTTTTATAGGCCTTTTTTCAGTTCATTGTTTCCCAGGCCTCCTGCTTGTTGCTTGTGATTTATGAGTGTCCATGTGGCTGGTGGCCTTTTCTTGAGGGAGTTATTAGTGTGCTGCTTTTGCCATATATAGGCCTGCAGGGTATTCCTTTGCGGCCTAGGCTTCTTGTTGTGGGCCTGCCCATGAGGCTGGCAGCCATTTTGAAGGCAGGCAATGTGTTTTTTGCAACAGGCCTGCATTGTCTGTCTTCTGTTTCTTGTAGTTGGGTGGGCCTGGCCATGTGGCTGGTGGCCATTTTGAATCCTAAGCCTGCTAGCTTGTGTGGCCTTGTCTGCCCACGGGCCTGCTTTCATTCAGTAGGCTCAGAGCAGGTAGCCACAGGTGCATTAAACAAGTGTTTCTGTGTGTTCTGTTGAATTTAAAAATCATTTAGGGCATGGATGGCATTGGATTGAGTTGGAAAATTTGTTTTTTGGGGGTATTTCTGTTTTTGGGTTTGTGTTAAAGAAATGCCTTTGTTGTGTGGGCCTGGTGTGTTGGTGTGCACCCTGCAGACCTTCTTTTGCCCTGTGGGTTTTTGTTTTTGCATTTTATTGCATTAAAAAGGCACACCAGTGTGGTTTAGCATGCATCTTTTGCCTGGCTTCTTTTATAGGCCTTTTGCCAGTTCATTGTTTCCCAGGCCTCCTGCTTGATGCTTGTGATTTGTGAGTGTCCATGTGGCTGGTAACCTTTTCTGGTAGGAGTTATTATTAGTGTGCTGCTTTTGCCATATAGGCCTGCATGATTTTCCAATTGGCTTACTGCTTCCATCCATCCCCTTTGCCAGCAGCAGCTCCCTTCCATAACATTTGTATTTTGGTTGTTGTTCTTATTCTTTCCTATCCTTCCTGAGAGTGTAGTGTGTACACTGTTCACAGTATGCAGTATACCATAGACCTTGTTGCCAAAGTCTCACAAATGGCTACACTATATCTTTTATTTGTGTGTTTGTACTAGTAGTAATTGAACCACAACAACAAATGCAACATTTCACTGATATTCTTCTCCTGGCTTATTTGCTTTTAGGTGCACAAAAAGAGAGAGGAGGAGGTAACTATCAACATCATCCGTTGTACTTCCAGACAGAAGTCCTGCTGCGCACCACATCACGTCCATGTCTGACCACAGACATCTCTGCAACTTGTGCACCTGCGTCCTGTCTGACATCTGAAGAAGATGGCCCCAAAGAAAGGTACCAGGTCCTCCAGTACCAAGAAAGTTGCCGGTGAGAAGAAGAAGGAACAGAAAAAGCAAGTGGCACTAACCACGACTGGTGTGCCGGCAAATGTGTTTTTTGTGACCAAAATAATTACGCCTGCAGCAGTGTTGTCCGGCGGGAACCAAGCTGGGAGCAGCACCTCCGCACCAGCGGGCCAACCCCACCAACCTAGGCCCAAGCCCATGAGTGTCACAGAGGTAGCCAGTCTACTAACGAGCAGCGATGTTGAAATTTAATTATCGCAAAGTAGTACACAATCAACGCAGGTGGAAACTCAGCAGATAAGTCTGCTGCAGCAGGCGCAGCCACAAGAACAGCAGCAGCCGCAAGAACAGCAGCCACCACAAGAACAGCAGCAGCCACAACAACAGCCACAACAACAGCCCACAATAGTAGTTGTTCCTCCTGAAGTACTGGCATTTCAGGAAATCGAGTTTCCTGCAGACAAAGTGGAGCAAACTACTGTTTCAGAAGATCCATTGTCTTCCAGACCCCCAGCAAGGAAAAGGAGGGTTAGTCCATCATCTTCTTCTTCAAGCCCCGCTTCTGATGATCTTGATGCCATTCGGAAGCCACCAGCTCAGTCTGAGAGTGATGCACACGACGAGACAAGGCTAGTGAAAAGGAAGATTCCAGAAAGCCTTAGAGTTATGGAGGGGGATGATGATGATGACGAGCCAGTCATCACGGTCATCATTCCCGGCCCAAAGGATATGGAGACCAACATTACTACCCTATCCAAAATGGCTGCAAGGGATGTAGCACGGATACCACCAACACAGGTAACACCACCACGACCTCCAGCTTCCATATTTTCATTTGCAAAGGAAAGGCAGGGACCTACATCCAGCTCAACCACCAACTCAGTAGGTAGTGGTAGAAGTCACAGTGTAGCTGCACAGAGTCACATTCCAAGCACACCCTCCAGTTCATCTGGTATCGAAAGTGGCACATCCAGCAGCACCAGAAAGTTCTCCTCCCCAGTTTGGGACTTCTTTTCGGTTAGCAGTAAGGAGGAGAATATTGCTATATGCTCAATTTGTCGACATGCTGTTAGGCGGGGTAAGCTTGGTACAAACTATGGTACCGGAGGCCAAACAAGTAATCTCAAAATACACCACACTATCGTGTGGGAGGCTCACCTACTTTGCTTAGAACAAAGTAAAACTCAACCCATTGCTGTTGGGCATAAAGAATCAGGGGACGATATTATCGCAGTGGAAGGTGAACAAGAGGGAGACATTTCTAGCCCTGTCCCCAGTAGTGTAGTGGTACCGCCCACATCCTCCTCAGCAACATCTCAGTGGCACTGCAATCAGAGTCAGGCTGAGACACCAAGGCGACCGAGTAGTACTGCAATAAAACAAAGTGCGTCGTTGAGCCTAACTGGGTTAACGAAAACAACTGCACCACAAAGGAAAATAATCCAGCCTACCATTGACAGCATGCTTAGGTTGGAGGAGCAGTACCAACACAACCACCCAACAGCACAGTTGTACAATGCGAAGCTGGCTAAAATGTTAGCGCTGGACCTTCTCCCTTTTTCTTTTGTGGAAGGGGTGGGTTTCCTTGAATTTGTGTCAACCATCTGCCCTAAATGGAAGGTTCCCAGCCGTCCTATTTCGCAAGAGTTGCCGTTCCAGCACTGCATCATGATGTGCTGGAATTGGTTGGACAAGCTTTGCAGCATCACTGCACACTGGGTCTCATTTGTGGGGGTTAGAGATAAGCTACCTGAAATAGGTGCTGTTGACTCAGCTGAGATTTTTAAAGCTACTCGGAAACATGCAACTGTATCCATGTTCGCCATGGAGAAATCTCATACTGCTGTAAACATATTGGAAGAGCTTCACAGCAAGGTTTTTGAATGGCTGGGAAAACAATGCACACTTACCTTACCAATGAATCTACATCTGCCAGGCAGGCTGTGGTGTCACCCAAGATTGATGGACGGAGCATCCATGGAAGGGAGGACCAAGAGGAATGCCGAGATTCAACTCCCCATTTGACCAGGATAACACAGTAACAGTATCAACTTTCATCATCTTTTAAACAATTCGATTCATTTTTTTGTCTACAATCATTACAACAGTGCGTTCTTGTTGTTATTATTATTATTATCATTAGGTTTGCTCTCTGTTTATAATTCATCCCTATAGATATTTTAAAATTTTCTTTCCTATCTGTAAAAGTAAGCCCGGTAACACTGAACACAAACTGTATGTAATCCGGGTCTCCTTATCAGATTCATCATCATGCAAGCATTTCCTTTTTCTTCCTTAACATATTGATATGGATATGGTATTCTACAAAGATTCTGTTGTTTGTTGCTTGTCCATGCGTACTGTTTTTCGTTCTCAAACCTTTCCCCACACCCCCTTTCAACAAACCCTAACCCTCTTCACCCGGGCTGTGTGACTTATTGAGGTATGACTAAATTAAATGTACACCAATAATTTATCACACGCTTGCTGGGGCGGATGTGGCAAAAGCAACAGTACTTCAATTTCAAGGCAGGGTGGGGATCTTCTTCTGCTTGCCCACCCATGAGCAGTATATTTGTGAGGTACATTTTTTACCAAAGGAACCTTAAACATTAGCATTAATTGCCGACATTAATTGAATTAATGGATTTGTTGTCATCCTCCTACACAGCACTAACAGTTATGCTTGTGTCCAGTGTACTGTAGGCCTAGTCAAGTTACTCGACACAACTAGAGTTTATAACTCTGTGTACTACTAGGCTATCCCCACCACCATTATGTTTTGTTGTATTTTTGCATATTATTGTTTGGCAGTAAGTTCTGTACTGTACTTCATTCTACTACTCCTCGAAGAGTCTCTCTCAGGCTACTGAATGTCTCATTTTCTTGTTTTGCAAATGTTGCTGCCAGTGTCTACTACTACTACTACCACCACAACCATGGCATGTTAGGAAAGAAACCCATCATCACCATGCAGCCATCGCTATGCCTAAGTTAAACATCAAGCAAAGGTAAGAGAAGTTTGGGGGAGCCATAATTAATAATGGACATTTTTTCATTAATTCAATTTCACACACCCCTTTGAGTCCAGTTGCAGAGTGCCTAGAATAGAAGAGACTGACAGTGCTAGTAGGACAAGTCACTCAGTGAGGGGTGCCGCATCTATCTGTTTGTGTCTTACAAAGGCAGCCAATTATTACAATCAAACACTGGCTGTGGCCCTGCACCAGCAAGGAAAGAGAATACAGTGTGATGTAAAACAGTAACCCCACCCAGAAAACATTAACAACATCATATGTAAAGTAGAAATATATTATTTAATACCCTAACAAAAATAAACTATATAAAAAAATCCCACAACATCTGACCCACCCCTCTCCCTAACCTCAACCAATGTCCATAAAGAAAAAGTCCAACAAAATGTCCAATTGTCCAACGGAAAGAGAAAACCCAATGCCAGATTACCACCCACCCAAAGAATAAATAAAAAAGGGGCAATGAACAGGGTCTTATGTTCGGTAGGCTTGACTCTGGAGGACACGTACTTGCTCCTCTAGGCGGGCAACATGGCGCTTCAATGCGCGGCAGTTGCATCCACGGGGGGCAGCACTGATGGAGGGGCGGCGGTGGGCAGCTGCCAGACGGTGGCACCGTGCCACTGGAGGGCGGTGGCTGGGGCCTGGGGCATTGGCTCCTGCTGCATCTCCTGCTGCCTCCTCCTCTTCCAGAACCATCAGCCGACGAAATTCACTCTGTATGGCCTCCAGCTACCGGCGCCAGGCCTTGACTGCCAACTCCTTCCTGTCAGGTTTCCCCTTGGAAGGAGTAGCTATATATGAAGAAGAAAAAACAAGACTATTGTAAAATATACTCTTGGCAAAGCAGTAAGACAAATTAATTCTACACATAGTGTCACTGTAGCACTAGCAAGCACAGTACATAACATTTGTGGTATGTATCTATCCTCCCACTTTCTTGGACTTTAACATTTGTGGGAGTTTCAGGCATTCAACCAACCATGCATCTGATTCCTATCAGCCACCTATGCATGCATGCATCCCACGTATCCTTCTCTGCCAGTCATAAATAATTAATCTCGCCCGTCCTTCTTCCTTCCACTCTTCTTTCCCTTTTCGTTCAACCCTTCCATCAAGGTCATCTGATCTGACTTTTAGTCTTCTCCATAAACCTTTCACAGCTGAGTTGAAATCAGATTGAAGAGGCCACTGATTACTCAACACCCCCGCCGCTAATGCTTTTACTAATGCTAAGTAAAGGGTGTCTTCAACCGTTCACAACAACTTCTTACTTAGTAATTCTCAACTGTACAGTATTATACAGTACACCCTTGCAGTGAGTGTAATGTCAATAAGTAAGGATTAGGAATCTAACTTACCACCGCCTGCCACTGCTACTAGCTGACCCCCTGCAGCTCCTCCTGCAACTGCCGCATCCTCTTCTCCGTCAGCAGCCGCGTCGCCTTCGCCGCTGGCCCTGGCACTGGTGGTTGGTAGTGCGCCTTGAAAAAACATTACACACGTTTTAGGTGTCATATACACCTCCCCCTATTTTTCACTAGCAAGATTGAAAAATTAGTTAATAGTAATACGTACATATACAACATACATCGCTAGTACAAATCAGGTGGTAGTAAAGTAGACACTAGTAGTTATATGGTCTCTAGGGTCATTATAGTCTTTGCTTAGTTAGCCCGAGCCATGCAACCATTTTACCTTTTTGTCTTTTATTTTTGCACACGCGTCATTACCTCGCAGCTTGTTGTATAAAGAGTGACGCCTTTGAGCCCGTACTGCTACTGTCTAAGCTCTGCGTACAAGGTCAAACAAAACAAGCCACTTTGTTATGGAGTTCTGGTGTTAGTCCATATTGCTTATCCAAAATGCTACACTTTTTGGCACGACTGAGAAATGCTTGCAATATACTAACGTGCACCATTTTTCTCATAACAGACGAAAGATTGCCTTCTACGAACCAGAGCTTTGCAGAGCTTATGATGTAACCAGTACTAGGTTCTTCTAAGGTGAGGGGTCTACAGAATTCGCTCAGAGATCTTCATTTATAATTTTATATAAACTATATTCCTACAAAGGGGATGGTGGTGCTTCCATCACTGTTCAGTTATCATGATTTCGCATTTTCTTTTCTTCGTTCTATGGACTTGTAGTTGTTGTAAGTGTAACTAAGTGTAACAATGTTTATAGTTTATCTTATGCATTTTGCTGTTGGTGCTGCATTATAGAACAGAGCTTGTCAGTTGCAAATAAAACTTTTGAACTTACATAGACTTGGTGGTATTTGGTGTGGATGGACACGAGTGAGCGAGCGAAAGGAAGGGTGTGCATGTGCATTGCTTCCACGACTGAGGTCGGGAGTATTATGTTCCGGGTTGTCTACTCATTGGGTATCTTGGGGGGGTTCGGAGAGCTAATAGTAATGAAACACTACTATAACTAGTCGGGCAGGGGATTGTGGTGGGTTCTGTTCTGATTGAGGTGTGAGGAAGGTCCAACCTCCCATCACCAACATCTTATTTTCTTGTGCAAAGTTCTGTATGTGCAAAATCCCTACAACAGTAGTAGTATGTCCTATCCTATCAAAATAGTAAAATCTGGTTGGGCATTTTGTTGGTGGGAATTGTCGAAAAACATCAAGATTAATAAAGCCTCAAAGATTAAGAAGACTAGAAGGAGTACAAGAGGACAACCCAAAGGACTGGACTCAATGGCTAGAGCTACTGGTGAATCTGAGTTTTATTTAAAACCTTTTAAATAAAGAGTGGCCAACTGGGCAAGCTTAGCTACAGACAGACTAGTAGTAGTACAGAGTAGTAGTACAGAGAGTCATAGCAGAGGCAGTTAGAGGCGGGGATAACAAGAATTTAGAAACAGATAGTCTAGATCGAAGGATAACTGTTGGTAAAAAATAGCATTAGGAAACGGAAACAATAGTTCGAAATAAATACGGTGCAGTAAAAGTTAGTGAATAAGAATTATTAATATTAAAAACAGGAAGACTTACTGGGGCCAGCAGATTTGCCCTCGTTCTGGTCCTCCAGTCCTTTGTGTTGTGGAACTGCTCCCGCCGACTCTGACCCCGTCTTCTTGCCCCTGGGTGCTGATCATGAAAGATATAAGAAAGAAAGAGACAAACATTGATGATTGGTGTGAAACAAACAAAATATTTTTAAAAGACTGTCAAAAAAACATTTATGTAAACAACAATTGCAATAAAATTGACCTATCTAATCTGGTCGACAAGTAGTATCGGGAGATTTGCGGACCGACTAGTTATTATTTATCTACACTAATCAAGTGTTCCATTCTGATTCCAGAATAATAACTAAGCCTAAGTAGTATGTACCACCTGACCTAGACCACCTATTCCAGGCATGCCAATTGTACATTAAGTAAGCATTTCCACTTTTTTTAGTCCTCAAAAATGCATAAATGGAGGACACATGCCTGCATTTTTGAAAACACCAAATTGTTGGTTGGTTGATGCTGATGTTCTGCTAGTGCTAAGCCTATTACCACTCACTTAACAAACTACAAAAGGTTCTACTAAGGACTGGGGTAAGCTGTAGCAGCACTCAGCAGCACGTGACATAACAGAGGGGGTGTCATGCAGACCACTAAAAAATTACAAACTCATAATAAGTAACTAAACCTAAGTATCAATCCACCCCTATCTCTTAGTGACAGGACAAAGGAAGGACTAGAGTCACTCTAGCATTACCTAACTTAACTTTTCTAGAATAAACTCTTACATAATCACGCAAAACAAGCGCAAATGCAAAGTTGCAAATAACAAAATTAGTAGCGCAGAGCACCTGTGTCATAACAATCACAGAAGACTTTTGAACGTAAATTACCTGTAATGTAAGCAGCAGCATTCTAGCTGGTTGGAAAAAATATATATTCGCAAAATATAACAGAGCAGAAGAACAGACACAAAGTAGTAATAATTAAATAGCTACTCACCAAGACCCGGTACCTCCACTCCTAGCAGGTCCTGCTCCCAGTCCAGGATATCGGACCACCAGTGCGTAAAAAATATTTTTTATCCTGATCTATACTTAGAGAAAATAATGCATTTCCCCATCCGTATTATGTCCCAAGCTGATCGCCCTCAAATTGCATATCCATCTTGACTCCTTCTGCCGTAACAGTCATTCCCTATTGCCACCCCTTATTGGCACCGGGACATGGTCAATAGCATGGAACCAGAAAGAAAAATCATCTGGATCACATAGTGATTGGTTATCGGATATCTGGTGTCTTTGGTTTTAATGGCACGTCGATGTTCCTGTATTCTTATTTTGAGACTGCGAATAGTGCTGCCTATGTAAATAATCCCACATCTGCAGCCTAGAATGTAAACTACATGAGTGGTATTGCAGTTCAAAAAATGACCAATCACATAGTTCTTATTGGTATTGTAGCAAAAATCAAGCGTCTTGTTCTTACATATCTTTTAGATATGTAGGATATTCCCCTTTTTTTGGGATTTGTACGTTTAACCATCCTGAAGTCTTGTTGTGTCTAGTGTTAATGTATTTTTATATATTTTTATGTAGTATGTATTTTATATTTGTACTGTTTGTCTGTTTATTTAGTATGTTGTTTTATATTTGTATTCTTTGCAGCCCTGACGAAGTTCCATTGGAACGAAACGCGTTGACTGAGCCTTGTTTTAAAGATTGAAAAAGAATAAAGGATTTCTTTTCGCAAGATTGGAAGCTCTTTGAATTGTGTTACATGGTGCACCGTCCTTGCCTTCAAACAGTTTGGTATCTGTTTCTACAGTGGAGCATAGGTGTGGCGCGCTCCGGACGTGTTGTGCACAAATCAAGGACTCACAAATTGACTTTGAAACTAAGGTGCCTAACCATGGTCAGCCACACTGTTCTTTTCCAATGATAAGTGAAAACAAGATGGCCGCGCCCATTAGCAACCACATGGGCAAGTTGGCGACACATTTCCAACGCGATCACGCAAAAAACATTGCGAACAGGCGGGACAAGCACTTCCGCGTCTTCGCGATATTTCCACGTGTTCATGGAGATTTTTGACGTTTTCACAAAGATTTGCGTAATGCGATTATGCAAATTCCGCCCACCCCTAGTGTGGTGTGGGTGGGTATTGTGGCCCACTTGGGTGTCCGGGCCACATGATGGGTGGCTCCAAGGCATCTGTTGCCCTTCCGATGTGGACCTGGGCTGGTCTCCCTTTTGTGGTGCTGGCTGCCGTCCGCCTTATCACCAGGTCAGAGCAGGTGTAGATTTCCTGGTGCCAACGCGCCTTATCGCCTGTTTTGTGTTTTTATTGCCGATCTGTCTGGTCGTTGAGAATGGTGAGGAGTGGTGTGGACGCGGCTTTTGGCACGTGAATGCCCACTCTGCATCTCATTAGCGATAGTTGCGGGGGTCATCTGTGGCGATGTTTTTTGTGGCTGTTATAAAGGGTAAATTGGTGCTGTGGGCTGTTAGCACCAGCTTGTGAATGGGGAGGTAAATTTATCACGACTTTGGCTGTGATAAAGTGCAGTTATATCAGCGATAGCTCCTTGTGAACAAGGCCCTTCGTGTACTTATGTCAATGCATTCTAACACCTCACGTTTTCACAGTTGTAAGATTTTATGCGGGTGCATGCTACCCATTATTATGATACACCCATACAATGAAAAGGGATTTTCGCTCCATCAGGAGTGACCACAGTCACCTAATTAACACCTTTACAATTAAACATCATTGCAACAGCACCATCAACTAGGAGCTTCTTTTCTATATATCAAACCATAAAGCTACATGGTGCAGTGTGCCAGATCCCAATAGAAGCTTATCAAGTTTTAACACATAAATAATGTAAACTGCAGATAAGACATTCTGGGCCAGATGTATCAAACAGTTTTACCCATTCTGTGTCTATGGGAAAATGTCTTCATACATCTGGACCTCTATAAATACATTCTGTGCAAAGGCGCTATTAATCAAAGTTTTTTGTACCAATCAAAAAAAACAATGGTCTCATGTTTGTGCTGATTGTGCAAAGAAAGTCCATCTCAGTAATGTAAGAAAAAAACATAAAAAATTAAATTGCAGCTGTTTTCAAACCTTTAAAGAGATCACACATTTTTAAACAGTTAGTGCACCTCAGTTTAGGTACAACTTTTAAACTTTTGAAAGTTGAGCTGTGCCAAATTCCATCTACAGTTTGCTATTTTGTCCTCACTATTTACAACAATGTCCAAGTTGAGGTTTAAATTTCCTCCCCTACTGTATTCTATATTGACAACACTGTCCTGTCTTAGGGAATCTGGGTGAGTGAGGACTATACCGCTAGCAGTTTTTTGGGTAAATGACATGAACTTCAAAAATCTTTCACTGAGTACTAAGTCATCTCCTTGAATGGAGGCTATTTCTTTTTAAATGATGCTTTAATAGCTGTTTACGTTCTTCTATCAATGCTGGGTATATGCATACAATGTTTGATAGGTCCTCCCTCATGCAACAAGAAGTCTCGATAGATGGTCTTCTCCAAGCAAGGGAGTTGTTTAAAATAATAATGCAGGCCAATCTATAGCCCTTCAGTTTTAGATTTGCTTTAAGGTCAAACGGTTCCCTAAATGGCTTTGTGGTTCAGGTGGCTATATGGACCAAACGCCCTCTGTGAGTGGGATCTTTTAGAAAGCAAATTCTTGTCCATCAACATGGAGGATTTTTTAACACCTGAGCTCACCGCTTTGTTCAAAGCCCCCTGACTGAGAAAAAGCACCCATAGTGGTTCAATCTGTGGCCTGTGCATGGCTAAGATCGTGTATTCACTTGCATGGGTTTTGCCTGCACCGGGTACTGCCTTCCATAAGATGTTGTTTAGTGTGCCTTCCTTGCTCTTTTCATTTTACAACACATTTCAAGTAAGCAACCAAGCTTGCCATGTCTTGTCTGCACAGTCTGAATTCTAGTCTTAGTTGTGCAATGGATGTATGGCACAGCAACTAGAACATTCATCTGTAGATGTCTATAATCAATTTTTAAATGATTCCAAATACCCTCCCCCTTGAGGGCTTCCGAACTCTATACTAGGTTGGGGTCTTGTTTTGCAGTGATGCCCTCGCCCAGAAGTTAAAGAGACAGGCCATTTAAAGAGTTCCTCAATGTGTGCGACGCAGCTAACAGGTTATTGCTCCTTTTTGCTATTGAACATTTGTGCACTGCAAATGTCCCTTTTGCACCAAACATTATCCCCAGGTACTTGTACTCTGGTTCTGATTCCAGCACATTGCTGTTCGAATAGTATACTGGTGCTGGAGACCTCTCTGTTCTGATAGGCATTGTGTATGTTTTTTGGAGATTGACTTCTAGCCTGTGTATTTCTGAGAACTTCGCCATAGAATATATTAGCTTCTGGAGGCCCACGTTTGTGTGGCTTAACAAAACAACGTCATCAGCAAACATCATGTTTGAAGCTTTAAAACCTGCAACCTTTGGAGAGTGAGAGTTTACTTTGTTAAGTCTTGATGTGAGTTCTGCCAGATATGAATTGAAAAGGAACGGTGCAAGGACGCAGCCTTTTTTTCCAGCCATTGCTCATGTGTATTTTCCGCGAAAGTGTTGTCCCAGTCCCAATCCTGAATTGTATCCATGTGTTGGAATACAAGAGCTGAATAGCATTTAGAAATGCTGGTGCAATATCACCGTGCTAGAGTTTGTGCCAGAATAAGTTACGCTGGACCCCATCTAATGCAGAACAAAAGTCCACAAATCATAGATGTAGGTTTTGCCACTGGAGCCTTGCCTAGTTAACTATTTGGCAAAGCATTAATTTATTAGTGGACATTTCTGTATCCCTGAAGAAGCCAGTTTGGTTCGGAGGCACTAGGGATTTTCTTCTCCGACTAGTGAGCTTAGCAAATAGCACTGATGCAAAATATACTGGGGCAGATTTATGTTGGACTTGCGCCACTTTTACGCCGCCGTTGCGTAGCAGCGGCGGCGTAAACCCTGCGCCACGTTGTGCCCTATTTACATCGTGACGCATCTATGGAGATGCGTCACGGTGTAAAGCCCTGTGCCACACGAAACCTGCGTCAGGTTTCATGTGGGTGTTTCTACGCAGGGGGGTCGTTCTGTCGCAGGAACGCCCCTGAAAAGTGACTCAGTGAAATCTACAAGATTTCACTGAGTCACTTTTCCAATGCTAATGCCTCAAAACACTGCGCCTGCTTGAAGCAGGCGTAAGGCTTGACGCACCACGTTACAGATAGGGAAGTTGGAAGAGTGCTGGAGTTGCGTGTCGCACGCAACACTACTCCAGCACTGCGCCAACTTTACGCCCCAGATGCGACACGCATCTGTTTATTCCTGCGCCATGATGCGCCGCATTGTAAATGCGGCGCATCATGGGTGGGGCAAGGGTAAACTTGTGTGTCGCATCTTTCCTGGCGCATCCCTGCTGATTTGCAGAGATGCGCCAGGCAACATAAATCTGCCCCACTGTCTCCCCATCCACCAATCAATCATCCTTTAATTTGATTGTAGGGACTTGTTTCCAGCTTTTGAAATTGAGGTTATTATCGAACCCCACTAGCTGTCGGGGGTTGCTTGATGGAAAAGAACATGATTAAAGAGCGAGCACAGATATTTTGCAGAGTATTGTGGATCTTCTTCAAAGATGGCTTGTGGTAGGCTGTTGGCTCAGGAGCCCCGTCTGGGCGCCCTGACATGATTGCTATTATGACAGCTTTCAAGGTGATAGGTTGCTGAGCAGAGGAGATTACTGGGCCTGAGGGGCAATAGACATGTTTGTGACTCCCCGTCTGGTTTTAGAAATGGCACCTTTACATCCCTAAACCTTTCCCGCAGGTAGACCACCTACATTTCATCAGCTATGTTGGCGTCATTTAGCTCCTTCAGTATTGGTGCTTATATCTGTCTCTTTTCCGTGCATAACCCTTGCAAGAGAGATTAGTGTCTCTCTCTAAAGACTCTGCTTAACCCTCCGTGTAACCCACAGAGGTTCTCTCCTTTCTGACAGCGGTAATTGAGGAACGCTCAATAGAGCAGTGTCTCAGCTTTCTCTCTCTATTCAGAAATATATCAATGAAGTAAGGGTCTGAATATATTCCCGAGGAAATTAGAATTTATGAACAACATATATGGCCATATGTATCATACATTCGCAGAATTTCGGCGTTTGCGATCGCAATTTAGCTAAGTGGGATGTATGAAAGAAAAACAGCCTTGCAAAATAAGGAATCGCAAAATTTGCGATTCCTTATTTTGCAATTGCATTTAAGGAATATGTATGATTCGCAAAATTATTTGCAAATCCTACATACATAGCATTTTGCGATTCTCAAATAGCGATTCTCTAAAAATCACTATTTGAGAATCGCAAAACCAAAGTTTCATACATATGGCCCATAATCTGAAGATTCCACAGTATAGAATTTCTATGAAGAAACGGTGAAGACTTGTAACATAGTTATTGGCACAAGTGTTATGTGAATGCTTATGTTTATCTATTTGTTCTTTCGAGTGAATTTGTCTTCTACAAGAAAGCTCTTCGCTTACCTGTCGATATTCTTGATTCAACGGTGAAGCCCTCCAGACACGCAAGTACAAGCCTGAAAGAAAGAAAAGAATTACAGTATTAAGCAAAGTAATATAGTTAAGAAAAGGTTTACTTGAAGAAAATAGTATTTGGAAGCTGGTCAATTACTACTTAAAAAGAAGAGGAGCAATAGCCTAAAGCAGTGGGGTATGTAAAGGGTTGGATGTAATAATAGTAATAGAACGAGACATTGATAGAGAGAGAGTAGGATAACCATGTTTAACATTCTTTTACAGTTTATAAATTAACGAAGGAAATTATCAAACAAGAAGAAAAGAAGAAATTCCTTCCTGGTGAACCACTGAGGGGCAGTCTCTTGTTTTCTCTTCCCCATCCCCTTTCGCCCATTTGAACATAGCTGCACCTAGATTATCAAAACTCTTGGGCAGTGAGTTCCTGGATGGGAATTTGGAACAGACGTCCTTCTGCTCCTGTGCAATTGAGACCCGACAGGGGGTCATGGTTTTCCGTAAGCTCCATTAACTAGCTGATCACAATTAGCATATATGGCTTCCTTTAACAAGCATTGGCATAGCCAATAGGTCTCGCCTTTGGGACCTTATAAGTATTTATTTATGCAGTACAATATCCTTGGTGCAACAACATCAACTGTTGCATGGCTAAACACTTATAAGGTCCCAAAGGCGGGCTACAAGAACTGCTTTTTCAGGCTCGACCCTAATAATAGGTATGAAGAATGAGACAAACGCTGACCGACAGAAAAGGGGCACTGGGAAAACAGAAGTTGAAAGTGCAAGTAGAAGATTGACAAATGAGGTGAAGTCTCAGAGGTGGGTGGGATGAGGAAGACCCAGGAGAAGGTTTAAGCGAGGAAATGTGTGAGAGAAGAAGCAAAGAATGGAAGCTTGGGGAGAGAAGAGAAGGACACAAGTAGAGGAATTATGAGCAGAAGAGAGTAGTGCATAAGGAGGCGGAGACTGGACAAGAAAGAGGGGGAGAAAAATTGAATATGGAGAAGATTAGAATATGGAGAAAATTAGAATATGGAGAAGAGGAGAATGGGAAGAGATTAGGGGATGGTAGGTCTGAAGGGTATATGTAATGAAACTGAGCAGAATAATGTGAAAATCATGGGTTGGCAGTAGGATGGGCACCTTTTCCCTGCCTTTATTTACACTGTTGACTCAACTGTGGCCGACAGAAGGGCAGAGATGAGTATTTTGTGCACTAAACAAGCAGCAAACAAAAGTCACATACCTCAAATTCAAATTCAAAATTCAAATTTATTTATTATGTTTTGGCTCTCAAGAGGGCCACATAAACGTATACAATACACAACAACAAATACACAGAAAATACAAGAATTTAAAAACAAAATTCAACCCGTCATAGCTATACATCAGAAAATCAATCTAACAGAGCCGGACAGACAAAATATCACCAGGGATATTAATAAATAGCTAAAAATCCTTTAAAAAAGTTAAAAATATAAGAACAGAACATTTCGTTCGGAGGACAATAAAGTGCATGAAGGAAATCCTTTAAAGTGACAATGCTAAGGCGGATACAAATTACTTTTAGCCATCGATTGCGCAAATTACGTAACATAGGACAAATCAATAATACATGCATGCAGTCCTGGGTGTTCAGTTTACATAAATTGCACAAAGCAGAAGTGCCATGCCATTTGGATAACAGTAGATTAAGTGGAATTAAATCATAGCGTAACAAAAACCAAAACCTACGTATCCCATGCGGTAGATTCCATAGGGCATAGGGTTGTGGCTGTTTCAACCTATAGGAGGAGATGAGAGGTTCCACATTCCTTTTATCACCAACTGATTTTTTATCGGAGAGGAAACAAAACTCCCACGAAGCCTCCTTGAGGACATGTTTTAACTGCGTGGAGGAGTAGGAGAATAGAACACCTTCATCAAGTTTCAGTATCTTTACAGCCCTTCTAAAGTTGCTTACGAGTTTAGAGAACTCTTTAAAATTGCCCAAAAGTTCATTTTTGAGGAGAACTCGCAGGGTGCCATCTCGCGCTCTAGCCAAACTGGCCACCCATCTTATTAGGGCGCATAGACCCTGAACCCAGGAACTCCTGAGTCCAAAGTCAAGCCTACAGGCGGCTAGTGGGCAAGCATTGTTTAGAATCGAGAGGGATCTTAAGAGTTTCCCCTCAATCTTATGGCAGAAGTCCCAGTTTTTCACCTCTATTAATTCAATACCATACAAGATAGTTGCGGGGATTTTTACTCTAAAAACTTCTAGAAGACTGGAAAAGTGTCTTTTCCCCGTTGCCTGGTATAAGGACTTTAACCCATTGCCATGGGCAAGAGCTTTGCGGGAGCAGTGCTCTATATGGAGTTTCTCACTCATATTGGCCGAAAATATTTTTCCCAAAAAAGTATAGGAAGTTACGACCTCCAATCTATGCCCTCCAATAGCCCAACCGTAATTTGTCGAGCGGCACTTCTTCTTACCAGCTATACACATCACTTTACTTTTGGTAATATTAATCTTCATGTAATGCTCACCAGCGAAGGCCTGTAGAGCCTGTAGCCGATTTGCAAGACCAATTGGAGTCAAGTCAAGAATCAGAACATCATCGGCATACATCAGGCAGGATATTGGAGTCCCTCCTATCATCGGGGCAATCCCCTCACTGGCAGACACGGCAGCAGGGAGGTCAGCCGTATATAAGGAGAACAAAAGGGGTGCCAATAAGCAGCCTTGTTTAAGGCCATTCCGAGATGGTATTTTGGCCGAAAGCCCCCTTTCGCCCCCCATTAAGACCCTGCACCAGGTCTCAGTGTGCAGAGCCCGCACCAGTTCCATCAGGGGGGTAGGGACACCAAGCGTCGCCAGTTTTCTCCACAGCGTTCCACGATCTACTTTATCGAACGCTGTGGAGAAATCAATGAAGGCGGCATATACCACTCCTCCTCTCACCTGGACATATTTATCTGTGATCACCTGAAGGGCGGTCAGGTTATCTAGCGTACCATGCTCCCTTCGGAAACCAGTCTGTTCAAACGGCAAAATATTGCCGTCCTCGACCCAATCAGAAAGAGATCTAAGGAGACATTTCGCAAAGACCTTTCCGATGGAGTCGAGGAGTGCAATCAGGCGGTAATTACTAGGGCTATCCCTTATACCCTTTTTAAAGATAGGGACCAAAATACTTCCTCTCCAGGACGCAGGAACAAATTTGGAGAGATGGCACGCCTTAAACAAGGGGTACAAAATTTTGCTCCAACTTAAGGGATCTTGTTTGAGGACCGTCATAGGAAGCTCATCCGGTCCCATGGCCCCAGAGGGCCGCATATTTTTTATAGCCGTCTCGATTTCCTTCTCTGAGGGAAGGAAAACCAGGTCTTCAGGGGCAGCATATATGGAATTATCAATACCTGTGGTCCCGTTCCCTGCATAGAGCTCTCGGATATGAGAGGACCATACCTCTTCTGGTATAGGAATGGGGGTGGGGGTATGGCGCGTACCGCATCCCTTCCCAATTATTGCCCAAAAGTCTTTAATATTACCATGTACAGCAGATTCCCTTAGTTTAATCCAGACTTCATCCTCCCTTTCCTTTTTAATTTTCAAATTTTTAAAAGTCACATACCTCTTTCGGCGATGCACTGGTGCTTCAGCTGAGTATGGGTAAGAACATTCACATAAGGACTCGGCCACAAGGTCTCAAGGTCTCACAGTGAGATGCCATTTGGCACGCAAAAATTAACATTCCTTAGCGCATGTATCAATGGTATAAAAACACGGCTTTATGTTTCAAGTGGCAAACTAGTCATCTGCATGTCCTGTGTGTTAAAAACTCAGCTTGATGCAATTAAGCAGCAACGCCACGCGCGCATCCCTCAGAAGCCCACGCAAAGAAGTCTTTAGAAAATCAACAGAGACCGAAGGCTTCCTCCGACCGAGCAACACTTCCAACACTTCAATCATGCATCGGTCCTTCGCATGATGACTTAACTGCTGATATTTTAAGAAAAACAACTTATTTTGCCGCAGCTCCACTGGTAGTAACACTGCACAACAGCCTGGAAGCCTTCCAAGGTGTGTGGGTGAGACATGGGGGTTCAAAGCTGCACATGCCAATCAAGGCTATACCTGCGTGCATATCAGGTAAACTCTCATTCCTCCCAGACCACAGGCATGCATTGAATCCTCTGGAGGAATGCAGCCGGGCGCTTCTGCCTGCATACTTTCCATTTCCGCTGTGTGAAAGACGACGTCAAACTCAACAACATTTGATACATAAGAAACCTCAAAATCAGACTGTGAACATGGTACAGAGAAACCAGCTGTTGTAACGGAAGAATGACCGGATCCAAATGGTATCTTTAAGTAGTTTATTACGTAAGGTACAGTAAAGAAATGAAGGAATGAAGTAATGAAGTAAGAAGTAAGAAGTAAGGTCCAAATGAACGAATAACAAACCCCAACAGGGGCAGCCTCCTTGCTGCTCAGCCCGACACTCAACTGACATTCACCCGCGCATACAACACTCTATGACATCATCCACTCATACTAACATTGTACACACATCCACTGGCTGAGTAGCAAGCTGGAAGCAGATACCACACCAGCACAAGCATTTACGCAAGCTGGAGCTCAGATAGTAAATGGTGAGAAGAGAAATGGTGCATCCGTCACTGAAGCATTACTGACTTGGGGATGTAAACATTGTCATGACATAGCTCACAAAACGAATCTGAACGCGAGAGTGAGAGCAAAACACGCTGCATATACACTCTGCAAGAAACACATTTTCTGGTGCATGTAGACTTATCTGCAGCGCACAGAGATCTTATACTTAAACAAAGGGAATACGTTAGAGGGAACATTGCCCTGAAGTACCATTCATTGCTTAACAGTCTCTACATATTTTCATTTCCCAATTGCTCCATTTGTCCTGCATTTCTTCACTGCCTCCTTTGGCAACAGCTCCTGTATCTGTATTGAATCAGTTCCGGTGCTACTGCGGGAGGTTCACAGGATGAGCTTCCGCCAGAGTATCCCTTCTGCTGCTATCTGCAGGCAATAAGGGCCTGTGGTGCACCGGTGAGCTTTGATGGAACCCCTCTGGACCCAGCAGTGCATGATTGAAACCCTAATCGTTTCTTGAAATGTAATCTTAAGTGAATTTGCAACTTGTATATTATCTACTGGTGGTCGCCAGTAGATAGTTATAGTTAGGACCGTGTTTCCATAGGAAATCTGAAAATTCTATTTTGAATAACTTTGGCGCCGGTTGACGGATCCTTGCGAAATTTTCAAAACTAATGGGGCGCTCCGCCCAGCTCCTACCCTGGAAGTCCCGGGGTGATTCGTCAAGCGGGGGCTGAGAAAAAAGGGGGGCCCCAAAATGCGTTTTCCCCATGCATTTTCCCATAGGACCTTTAGTCGAAGGTACAGCCCGAACAGCTGAACAGAATTATTTGAAATTTGGCAAAGAGGTAGTGCTCAGGTCAGGCATGTGCCTTTTGCATATATGGTGTCAATCTGTTCAGTAGTTCGTGAGAAAATTGCAGTTAAAAGTACATAAATATCTATAAGCGCGCACCGTGCGCACACCGTGTGCGCACCTTAACGTGCGCGAGCGTAATTGTGATTGGTGGTTACATGTCAGTCAACATTCGAATCGGTCGAAATCAGGAAGTGTTGTCCGCCATTTTGTGTGTGACAGTGAAAAAGAAAGGTGGAGAACGTGAAAAGGGGGCAGGGTACAGAATTCCTGACCCCCTAGCTTTTGTCAGGGGGTCCCTGAAGGACCCCGAAGGGTGAAAAAAACATTTTTTTTTTTTTTTAAATCGCAAGGTGAATTAAAAATCAAATTTAAGTGTTTAGATGTTAGTTGGCTCTAAAAAGAGCCGTTGTGTTAATTGAGGAACAGAGGAACAAAAAAATGAACAAAATTATGGGGTGCCGCATGTGTGCTGTTGTATCTTGCTCTCTATTAGGGGAATGCTGGTGTCACCATAAGAGAGAAGAGAATTGCACGCATTGCACCGTATATGCACCCTCTTGAACAGAGGGTGTATATCCAGAGGAACAGAAGCAGGTGAAGCTGCCGCCACAGATGAAGTGCTCGGCTGGGCTGCCGATGATGTGCTCGGCTGAGCTGCTGCGGATTTGCTCGGCTGAGCTGCTGGAGGGTTGTCTCTAGCAGCTCGAGCAAAAGCCACAGGATGTACTCCTTTAACGTGCCTAATCATAGTGAAAATACTAAAAGAGTATTTCTTTTTAGGATCTCCTCTTGATAAGACAACACTACAAATAGTGCAGGTGACTTTTGGAGCATTCACCTTCTTCTGCCCCACTGGAAATGTAAAAAATTGCCATATAAAAGAGTCTTTCTGTTTCCTCTGTCTCACAAGGGTCTCCTGCTCACTCAGTGATGTCACTGACCATGTCATGAGTGATGTAATATGTGACGTCATCAGCAGAGGATTGCGGGCGCGCGAGTTATAGTTAGCTGAACTAACTATAACGGGGGAATTTCAATTGTTTTATACGAGTGAAATGTCCAGCTAACTATAACATGTGTGAAACCTATGTTTTTTTCAGTGAATATATATATAACTCTAACCATTATTATCTGTAGTAGATTGTTGTACTTGCTACCATTCTTATGTGAGTTTAGAGTTTATTTGTTTGCATCTTTTATGTTATTTATGTACTCTGAAGTCCTTATGTAATGTAACTGGTTCTGTTGTAAAGCACTCTGAGACCTTCGGATAAAGTTGGCGCTGTATAAAAATGCATAACTAAATATCTCTTCACTTCCACAGCTCTCCACAGACCAGCAAATGTTCACTTTTTTTTTGCAGTTTTATATAGCTCGTACACGATCGGAAGGTATTGTAACTGGTGCTCATGTGAAGCTCTCCAATCCCTGCGGGTCGAGTTTGTGCTATGTAAAAGTGCAAAAAAAAGGAGCGCTTTACACATGCGGACTAGTTACATTGCACAAAGACTCACTCATTTCAAACGGCCTCGTTTCTCCACAGTTTACGCTAATGACTAAAGTGTAAGAAAGTTGAAGGGAGCAATGGATCCTTGCTGAGGTCTGTGTGATACATACACATTACAGGAGTGCTAATGATAGATCGGACTACCTCGGGGTCTCCAGATGCCACTCTCTCTGCCCGCCCTCGCGTGCCTGATCCCGCCGCGATCAAGGGCTTGCATCAGTGATGCTGACTTCTGCATTGTAGCCTGCCAGTTCGGGAGGGTCCACTCCTCAGTGGTTGCATCCTCAAAGAGCAGACGCCCTCCCCCCAGAGTTTAACCTTGAAGATTAGCGCATGAAGAGTGTAGATTTTCAGGTTGGTGTACAAACAGCAGTCAAAGGGGCCACTCATTTGCTTGTACCAGGACCCAAAGGGGCCACTCACTTGCTTGTAACAGGACCCATGGCATCCTTGCTGCTCTACTGGCCCAAAGCGTCCTTAAAAACTACTCAGGCACCAGCGAGGCTGGCGCACAAGTGCAAGTCTCTACAAAGAGTTTGTTGGCATCTTTCCGAAAGTGAAAGACCTCCTTTTCAGGTCTCGCCTAGCGGTGCACCGCATGCACTGCTTGCTTTGCGAGGCAGGCAGTATCCACTATAGGTGAGGGAAGCTCCGCCCACTCCCCGGCCCACTTTTTCATTGACTTGTGGCTTTGTCCTTTCTAAATCAATTGACACGGCATAGTTACAGGGTGTGCCCCGTAGCCGTACTGTACGCCCCTTGGCAGCGCGAATGCGGGCACCGTATGGGCGTTGGTGATGTGGCACCGGGCATTCCAGTAAATCACTACGCAGTTACTTTTCGTATCGGCAGGCCGCAAACAGAACCTCGCTCGACTCTCAGCAGCATGAGACAGACTGTGCCGAGCTGGTCCCATCTGTACCACTCCGAACAGCAGCTTTATCTTTCCCATAAAACTGCAGAGCCCCTGACAAAGGAGTCAATCTCTCGACTTCCTTTGTGTCTCCCCCTCGCTCTCCGCACTCTTTGCAGCGGTACAGGAAAAGAGACAGCGGCTGATCCATCAACGTCAGCCGCATTCGTCACGTCAGCACTTTTGGGCAGCATGGCGCAGACGTGGCGATCGGCATCTTCCCCCGTGCACACACTGCAGCGCTGAGGGCCCTCAGGACAGGCAGCCAGCCCCAGGAGTGTCTCTGACCGGGGTCTGCTTGATAAATGACCCAACCCGCTGCTTGCAGAGTCCACAGAGAAGCCACGGGGATAAACAGAGGATCAAGCTGTTTCATTTCCAGGCCTACGGAGGGGCTTTGTGTGTTTTTAAGTAGGGGAAGGTTCATGAGCGGAGGGCAGGGAGAGAAGTTGGGGTAAATTAGCTGTAAAATGTAAATTAAACCCATTCTGCCGCCCCCACTTTCTCAAAAATAAATGTATAATTCAACTTCCACTGACATTTCTATTGCTCATTTCTCTGCCCCTCGACTTTAGCTATACTCTCTAAAACGATTAAGAAGTTCGAAGTTGTTCCAAATAAGCGGCCCAAAAATATGTGTTGTCCAGCACTTCAAAAATCCTTGAGGTGACACTGATGGTATTAGACTACAACGTCTCTGAGCTCCACCCTTGTAGGAGTAAAATATGTATTTTAGGCGCTGTTTTATTTTGTATACATGAAGCCACGGTTGGTAGCTTAGTGTACCACTGCATCTATTACAGGACTCTGTGTTTGACCCCAGGGTCACAGGTTACCTCCCCAGTGGGTCCTCTCAGCCTGTCCACCTTTTCTCCTTCTGAGGGTGTTCTGTTTTCTATGTTCACCTCATTGCAGTCATATGAGGCATTGTGCTGTGAAAGAGTCAATCAGTGATATGAGGGTATTTGGGATTTGATTGCCTTTGCACCACATCTGCTGCCCTTTCATTGCCTGACACATGAGTGACAAGGGAAGAGGTGTGGCGCAGCGGCCAGGTCGGCTGCCTCCGGGACCAGGGAGCTCATGGTTCAATCCCTGGTGGCAGATCAGCCCAGTACCGTGTGACTCTGGGCAATAGCTCGCTTAATCTTCCCGACGGCCCCCAGCGCCTTGACACCCTTGGGTAATTGTTTGCACTTTACAAATACTAGACATTTGCATTTACCCTACTCAGCCCAACGGGCCTTTCAGATGTGATTCTAGCATACAGTCTGAATGTGAACCAGCGCTACCAGACGTCTGTCACGTGTAGTGTTTAACACTTATGCAGCCCCACTGACATTTTACAGGGAATTCTGGTTGTGAATGACTATTGCTGACTCCTGTCAGCCTATCAGTGGTGATGCGTGGTGCTGACATGTGATGGACTCCGCTTCACCTCCACCTGTCCTTCAGAGATGATCCTGACAGGCGCGCTCGGTGCTCAGACGTTGCTTCATGTCATGCAGCACTTCCAGCATGTCTGAATACTCTGCTTTCTGGGAGTTGTAGTCTTGCTGTCTTTGCCTCATAAGTATGCACTCCCTTGATTCTACATAAAGAGCGGCTGTTTGCAAAGAAGCCAAAACAGACTGCGGGTCCCACACTTGACATGCTGTTTCCATGCAGCTACATGCAGACCAGCTGCTTGCCAGCTTCAGAGGCAGGCAGACATGTAGAAAAATTCACATTATATTAGCAACACAAAGCAGGCTAGTATTGTCTAAGTCAATGCACAGATTGCTATAATTATGCATAAATGAATATTTGGAGCCTTGCACTTCCGGCACTTCATTCATGAAACAATAAGATTCCTTCTCAGTACCTGGGAGATAAACACCCCCTGGAGGGGTCAGACTCATGTCTCTGAGAGCTCGTTCTCAAAGGTTCAAGGAATATAGGGGCATATTAGCAAGGGCTGGCGATATAATTATCGCCGCTTTATCGTCCGTTTTTGGGCGAAAGGCGGCGATAATTATATCGCAGTATCATCAAGGACAAGCTAGCGCGTGTTTCCTTGATGTAGAGCCCGGTTTTTCACAGCCTCGCCTCGTAGCGCTAATGAGATGCAAAGAAGGCGCGGCTGTGAAAACAACACATGTTAATATCATGAAGGCAGCTTCGCGATATTAACAAGGAGGTGCAGCGATAAAAAAAATTGTGCTACCTCAGCCTTAACTCAGGAATTTAACGTCTGTTAAATTCCTGGATAAGGCATACCTTTAATGGGAGATAGATTATGCTGATAGGACCACAGGGTCGTATCAGCAATGTTATCGCTGTTTTCAATGGAACATCGCTGGAAAACCAGCGATGTTCCATTGAAAACACCGCTATCGCTGAAATATTATAGCCATAGCGCAATGCGTTGTAAATATAGCATTATCATGGTGATAATATTCAGCGATAGCCGGCGATAATATTTCTATCGCCATGTACGGCCAGCGATAATTATCGCTGGCCGTTGATAATATGCCCCATAGAGGCATATTAACAAGGGCTTTATCTCCGCTTTTTTGGCTTTAAAAGCCAAAGAAGCGGAGATAAAAATATCGCCCTATCAACAACAGGGTGCTAACATGCAAAATCGCATGTTGGCACCCTTTTTCACTACGCTTCACTTTGCATCTCTAATGAGATGCAAAGTGGGCGTTCCAGAGCAAAATAATAGGAGAAATGTCGCTAAGCGACGTTTGAACAAAACGCGTTGGTTGGATGTTCTATATATGGGAAACATTTTTATGGACATATAGTAAAGAAAGAATAAAACATATACTTTGAAACATTTATGTGATCTTTATGGACTGCAATATTTCTGAGTGCACCCTTCCATTTGTTGCCTTCGGCTTGGAGTTAAGAATAATGGATATGCAAGTTCCCTTCTGTTGTGCAAATTCTCAAATGTTGTTTTCTCCTCCCATACCTGCTGTGCGATTTGATTATTTGCCCAAGTAATAATGGTAGATTCTTCTGCGTTATTCTGCGCTGGTCGCTGGAATGCAACTGTTACGATGTCAGTGGTAGTGATGTGCCGTAGAGAAGGGTTTTACTGGGTCATAAGTGACATTGAGCCTTTATTAATTTCATCATGCTGTCCCCAGGACTTGTATTTAGGGATGAGAATTAAATCCAATCTCAAAGTAGGCAGGAGATCAAACCCAGTGAACTACTGACTGATCGCGCTTATCAACGTTGAAGCCAAATTGTATGCCTCCAATCTACTATTAGCCCTTGAGCCGCAACCAGCAACATTATTCCAATTACCTAAATGGGATTTAGAGCTGGCATGAGCACAATTAGCACCCTTCTTGCCCTGATCTTCATGTCGAAAAAGCTATTCAAAAGACTTCTAAATTATACACCTGCTTCATTGACCTCAAAGCGCTCTTTGACATGGTCATGAGAGAGCGCCTTTGGATAAAGATGGCCAGATGGGACACACCACCAAAGCTACTGGGGGCCATAGTCAACTTATACACAGAGATATGGGTTTTAGTTAAACTAGACAAGGGCGACAGGACAACAGGGAAGATCCCCACGCACACCGGCCGAAAGCAAGGGTGTGTGCTCACCCCCTGCTTGTTTAAAAAGTTTATGGCGGACCTAGATGAATGGTTATCTGATGTACAAAATGATCCACCCAAACTAGCAAAGAGCCCAGTGAGGTGCCTACAAACTTGGACGACATTGTTCAATGTAGCCGGCACCCATGGGTCTTCAGTAACTGATAACCAAAATGCTTCCATACACAGAAGTGCTGGGTCTCGAACTGAACTATAATAAAACAAAAGTAATCTTTTTCTCTGCAAACGCCTGTCTTCAAAATATCAAATTCAAGTGGAAAGCACCAGGGAACAAACTAGAGCGGGTCAGATCCTAGAAATACCTAGGAGTGGTCCTGGACTTCAGACTAAAGTTTAAAGAGCACCTAGGTCAAAAATAGGGATCAGGCTAATAAATTGCATTCCGCACTTAACACACTAAGACCAAAGGTGGGGTGCACGTCACACTCCCATCTACTACAAGTAATAGCAGCAAAGTTTCTCACTACACTTGCTCACGGTTCGGAACTTTTGAAGAGAAAGGATGCAACCTTTCTAAACCAATTTCAGTCTACCCTGTTCAAATGCATTTTTCACCTTCTGTGAGTCACTTCTCAAGCTCAGGTTTGATTGGAATTTGGGTTATTCCATCAATCCCTTGTAAGGACGGTCGCAAACTGTGTTGGAAATTGAGATCGGCACAACCAGATCCACTGGCTGCCTTGTGCTGGACAGAAATGAAGAACCAGCACACAATCAAAAATGACTGGCCAATGTGCTTCAGCAAGCGTTGACCACCCTTAACACTGTCCAAAGCATGGGGCCCTAAACATCTGTTTTACTGCGTTAAAAATAATTGCTAATAAAAAAAAGTCAAATTACAAGCTGGGACACTCGACAAAGCCGAGATGCCTCGAAAAAAACATGGATGGATGGTTCTGCAAACCTATGAAGATTGGGGCCACAACCCTATCTCATAAGTCATATATCCCCATCAATCCAACATGTTCTGCTTCTAATCCGCTTTGGAGTCTTCCCATCAAAAGTACAGGTTCCAGCCTGGAAACAAACTTGGTTAGACCCTTAGTTTAGTTTATATGGCAGTTAAGAGGAGACTGTATTACATTTTTTGTGCACTTGCCCCACCGTCAGCCAGCTGAGATGGAAACTGGTACCATCATCTCTCCCGAACCTCCAGATAAGATCCTGCCACCTCACCGTAATGACACTCTTGAACAGTCAGTCGTTCCAACTCTCTCTGCAGGCTGTGGAAATGTGGATTTTCCTGATCAGTTATGTCCCCTATCTTGGACCCCAACGGTTCTATGTGCATGTCACAAGTACATGTATGTTCCCTCCAGTTCCAGTTTCCAAGACGCAAACATATGTGCGTCCACCGTCAATATGTTCTCTGTCAGATCCGCCATCAATGGGCTGGATATTCGATTCCTAAGTATGAAAGGCCACCGACTTTATGTGGCTAAGTTACTCCATTTTTACAGTTCAGGCAAGTAGGCCCGATCCTGTCCTCAAAGCCTCTCCCTGCTCTCTGTCTCTGACAGCTTCAGCTTGAGCTCGCATCTGTATCCATGAACTTTGTCCTACTCCCTGCGCAGCTAACAGTGTCTGCCTCGGCCAGTTTCGCCTGCCTGCCAAGAAGCTGTATTTTACCTTCAGATTATCTACTTTGCTCTTCAGCCGATGCATTCCTGTCTAGTGATTTAGGTAAACATCTCCTTTAGCTCACAAGCAAAGGACTCGGTCTTTCCGTCCTCCTGCACGTAATTCATAGCCCTGTTGCCATGGAAAGTTTTCTGCCCCTCGCATCTCATATAGACACTTAGACGCTTGTACACGCACACACAGTCAGTATAGAATAGATTCTGTCCGAGAGTCCTTCCTTGCGGATAACATAGTTCTCTAAACATAGGATGTTAGATATGATTTGGGATTAGGTTGACTTGACCCCCCAGACTTCTTGTCTCCACATGTAGAGCTAAATGTCAAGTCCCCTTCACCCCCTAGTTGCACGTCAATCACACGTCATGCTGCTGCGCGCGCATCTATGTTAAGTATTATCTTATAGATCCACCTATGTATGATAATCAGAACCAATCATGTTTCTTTTTGCTCCTTATTACGCCTAGTTTCGATTACGTATTACTATGTCATTTTCCTTATCAATTGTTACGCCTTTTGCATTCGTTTCATTGTAATGTATGACCTATAAAAGTTACTTCTTGTCAATAAAGTATTGTACTTCACTTCCTGAACCCTCGTGGTGACGGAACCTGAAGGCCGCCACTCGAGTCGGCCATTTTGGAATAAAGCCCATTCAGAAAATCTCTTATACCACGGATTCTGCCTCTTGTTATTCTGAGCTATTCTATTTTATTTTAGATTCCGTATGAAATTCAGTCAAGGTAAAAAGAATATTTACCACAAGGCAACGAATTTCCTACTACAAGTTAATAGACTGTTACAAGCACAGTAGTGGCACAGTGTGGGGACCGTGAGTGGCAGCCCAGTGCATGGAATGCAATCACAAGCTTCCACCATACAGTTTTTTTCCATAGAAACAACAGTACTGCTCCTAGCAATTATGTGTATTTTGTGCCTTGAGAGTTTTAACCATTTTAAAATGAATTTTCCTTTTTATACAAAAAAGCACACTATCAATTCAATTTGTGCCTTATCCGTTACAGATTTTTTACATTTTGTACTGGTCTGGCTTTTTTAAGGATTCTAATTCATCTGCAAATAAAGATTATTCACATTGGGTGAAAATGTATTTATTCTGCACGGTACAGGTGTTTTGCACCTTCACTGCCTTCTGGTCCTTGCTCTCAGCTTTCAAGTGAGTGTGATCATCATTTGATGGGAGGTTATTGTGACCTGCAGGTTGGCACTGCTGCTTGGTTCTGTTAACTCTACGACGCCTGGTAGGTCTGGAGGTACCTGTCTTGTTCTCCTGCAAGTATAAACACCTTTCTGCACTGATGGTTTTTAGAGCTGCAGTACTCTTTGATCTGGACTTAAGATCTAGTGTGCCGCCCATTTGGTGGTTTTAGGTGGTCATATTTTCAAACTTGTCTAATTGCTGCTGTTTGTCACTGGGACCCCGTTTTCTTTCCAGATAACCCACGGTTCTGCTTGTATCTCTTCTTTTGTTGTGGAAGGATACGGCATACCCACTTTTTTACGTTACAGTTATTTTGCAGAGTGGATCTTGATATTGTTGGAGTACTCCAGCTTGCTCCTGTTGCTATGGCCTCCATTGGTGATTTTGGAGTTGGCACCATCTCTTTTGGATGCTTTTCTGAAGATGGAATATATCAGATCCATCTGTTTGGATTTGCTCCCTTGAGAGGGCTGCTTGTTATGGGCCTTTCTTGTTATTTGCATTGGTTTTTTGACAAAGACTAGTTAGCCCTCGACCAAGAACCAGTTGTCACGATGACATGAGGAGGTCTATAGACTCGACCTACTCTGAGGTTGGGGCCATTAGGTACTATCATTAACTGATTATCATTACAGATAATTTGTAGATTGTTTGCTTTTTGTGATTGTGCAGTTCCTAGCTTACACTGGACTTTTATTTAGTTTAGTACTGCATCAAGTTATGCAGGAAGGGTGGATAATTTGTCAATCAATGGACCGCAGGTAATGGCCACTGACGGTTGTGCCGCATCTGCTTGTGCTCACTGGATTAGATTAATTAAGACCGCTATTTTGGTATCAATCGTAGTGACATAAGTTGCCAATGTATTAAGTAAATTAACCTCCCAGGTCAAGTTTGTTTGACTGATACGTTAGAATGCCTACTGCTGGTTGGAATGAATTTAGCAGCACCTCCCAAGTCCCCTGCATTTCATCTATTTGATGCTGCTGCATTGGGGAGATTTGAATGTTGTCTACTAGTACACTAGTTTCAACCAGATCTAGAGATGTATCTCAAGAGACCAAACTATGTGCTATTGTACCTGTTTCTACCAGACTCATTTCTTGCAACTGGGGGGTAGCTTCATAGGTAGAGGCAAATGAAGTGCTGGAAAAGGCCAGCCTGCCCAACAACCGCCTAGAGTAATTTGTAGGTTAGTTAAGTGTATGCTCCTAGGGCCAAGGTGCGCTTGCTGGTGGATCCTGTTTGCTTGTCACTTCATCGAATGGAGCGTTAAAGTACTTTGACATAGCTGCTTGTAATAATTGAGCATGGTGTACTTTGGCTTTAACTACATGCTTCCTCTTTTCAACTTTTTGCAACTGGAGTTCAGTTTGTATTTCCCTGATTAATGCTGGAGGATCCATTTGATAGTCCAACCTGGTTGATTATCTGAGGTTCAAGGGTGCACCCCTGACCTGGACTTGTTGCAGCCAGTAATGCATACGGGTGCTTTCCCACTTCTCTTTTGCTTTAACACTTCTTACTGCCCATACTTCCTAATGGAATGATGATTTTCTTTTGCTTTTCGATTTTATCTTCTGCGCTGAGTCGCCCTGGCCACTTTCAAATTGCAATTCATTAGAGGGAGCAGTGTGTGGCTGCACGGGAGCTTTCAATCCTTTGACTTCTTTATTGTGTACACATATTGCATCCATTGGGTTTAAAAAAACTAAATTTATTCCGGATCTCAGCTTAGCTCGATAGGACTGTTTGACTGCAGCAGGTGAAAATAAGGGCCCCTCCTCTAGCTGTACCACATGCCCTGGACCTTATGGAAAAGCTGTTACTTTTAGCAGCATGTGTGCATCTCTGGTACACCCAGTGGTTTTCAGCACCACCAGTGTTTTCCATTGATGTGGGCCTGTAGGTGGTTTTCCATCCTGTGGGATTCTAGTTACACCCTAGGGAGGTCCCAAAGAGTCAAAACACTGGGGCATGGAGGCGGCCTTGATCATGAAGTAGTGCTCGCAGTGGTGCGGTTGTGGGGGTGCCCACAGCAGCTCAAGGGGGTGGGACAGTGTTGCCACAATGTTTCTGGCATTTCCTGCATGTCAGCAATCTATCCATCTGCATCTGATATGCTTATTATGAAAAGGTATGATAAAGGCAGTAAGCCTGACTAATTTATTGTGAAAAGTGTTGGTCAATGCCAACGGGCCTTTAAGTGTGGATACTCAATACACTTAGTTAAAGGCTGCAGACATATTTTATTACAATGAATATCACAGACGAACATTGTGATCAAGGGGTGCAGTCACCCCCTTGGACAAACACTTGCAGTTGAAGATTTGCATTGTGATAATCTTTGTTAGGCCAATTTCACTGGGGTTGTCTACTGCTTTGTTAAGTACAAGTTTTTATATTTTTTTATTCTGTGACTGTTGATGATGATTGCAGGCTTATGTGCAAGACAAAAGGCCTCAGTTTGTCATTGTGATAACTAAATAATGAAGACTATAATCTTGATTTGTTCATTGGGAAACGTTATATCAGATGACACAGGTCTGAGATGTTTATTATTAAACATTACAAAGGGAGTAGGCCTGGACTACTTATTGTGAAATACATTTGTTAAAGCCAATAGACATTTATAGGTAGATTTTTTGACACTGTATTGAAGGCTGTAGACTGAAATTTATTTTGTTACGTGGGATCTCACAGATACCTCGGACAACCCTTTGAGTAGAAGACTGGCATAGTAGTAATCCTTGTTAGACCTCATTAGGTGGGGTGGTGTCTGCCAGGTCTTTGTAAAAAACCTCTCCCTACATATATGCATAAAGGGCCTTGGGCCAGGCCTCTTCTATCTGTTCAAGTGTCATTCTTATTCTGCTGCTCCCCATGACAGCATACTGCATGAGGCAATCGTTTTGCCCATTTCTGCAATTGGCTGTGAGTAACAGCATTTGTCCTGATCATATTTGCACATCCATCTAAAAATGAGGATACTTCTTTGTCTGGGCTGGTGACCAATCTATTAGTTTTCCATGTTTTCATTTCATAGGTCAGCTTTCATTTCTTTCATTTTTTTTCATGAGCATCCTGCAGCGCATACACACTTCTACTGGCTGCTCGCTTGCACCAAATTCCATTTGCTCTGTGGTTACAATTTCTAAACTAGTTGCCCACCTTGAAATGGTATTGCCTATGGTGTATCATTGTTTTATAGTTCCAAGATGGTCAACATATTTAGAATGATTGCGTCGGTCACCGTGGCTTAATACAACATTGATGCACTATACACTTTAGCATTCTAAGATTGTATTGTGCACATGCTGTCATTGCTTGTACTGCTTTAAGGTGACCAACACATAGTGTGGCATCTAGGTTTAAAATGTAAAACATTTGTTCACTGTGTACAATACCACATCATGCATGATGACCGCCTCTTCCTAAGTCCAATATTATATTTGCATTTTAAGCATTTGCTCACTAAGTTGAGGAGGCAGTATTTTTTCATTTTTCTATGTGCGCTCTTTTTATTATCGTACATTTGGGCATTTGTCAGTATGTTTTATTGTGGGTGGATAATTGGCTAAATGCAAGAATTACCCATTGGGTGTATGAATGGATCTATCAGTCCAGGAATTAGTGACAGTGCATTAATTTTGATTTAGTGAGTGCTTAGAATACATCAATGACAGAAGAGGAACTTTCAGTTATATGCCAGCCTTATTAGCATTACCAGTACTTGTCTCTTTTTATCAATTCCCTTCTCATGCCAATTTTTATCGTGCATAAAATATAGAAAATGATTCACCAGCCTGTGGTTCAGCATATCTTAATGTACATAGTCCCCTTATTGAACAATAGACTCAAAAAGAGAAATGTAGGTGTGAATTAATCAAATACCAATATATATTCTACAGTATGTTGTACAGTAGAACCAGGGTGTACCTTTGAAAACATTCTCAGAGCCAACACATATCATAAATATAATTTTCCTTCAAACATGCTAGGTCCAGTAGCAAAAAGGTTGCATAATGGAAAATCTAACAATAGACAAAATCTTACAATATAAACTTTCTTTTCTTTTCAGGAAGTTCCCGCATCTGCGAGCAGTGCTTCAGCGTGAACAGCAACAGTTGCTCTGGCAAGTTTGACCTTTGTCCCAAAGGAGTCACTCATTGTGTCATGGGCATGGAGAATAAAACAGTAGGTACGTGTCCATGGATACATGGATAAATTGTGTCTTTATTGCCGACCTTTGCCCTTATTGTACATTGTGCCCAGGGGGTGCATCGGGCATATGCACCCCCTTTGAGCTCTCCCGGGGCACAAATGTACTACAGAAGGAGCCACAGACGCTTGTGCGTCCCATTCTGTAATACAGATAGCGCTGGTGCACATGCGCCAGTGCTATTATGAGAGTGCATTAACACGTTTGCATGGGGGCTTGGCTCCATGCAAATGAGAGAATCACTTTTCCTCTGCGCCCGTGCCGTATTATCGACGTGGGTGCAGACGCAAACATGCCTTTAAGAAGTGAAGTGGAAGTGTGCCACAAAAAGGTTGCGCACTTTCTGTGTGACTTCTAACAGCAGCCCTCTCCGGGACCTCCTCAGACATCCCCCTGCATGCGGGTGCAGTCACTGACTGCAAGGGGATCTCTAATCTCCCTTAAAAGTGCAGATGGGTTGCCGCCTGCACTGTGAAACATGAAGCAGCTTCTAAACAGCTGATCCATATTTCACTTGAATGCGCTGCCCTGGCGGCTGCTCTAGGGCAGCACATTCATTCTAATATGGCAGACTTTCCTTATTTGCTCAGGGCACAGGTCAGCACAGCGTGTGAAAAGTAAGACCATGCTAATTTTAAGGAAAGCTTGTGTAATGTACATATTTTTCCACTATGTAGACTTTGCAAAATGTCCGAGGTTATGCCATTGTATAATTTAGTACATTTTCTGGCGGGAAGATGTTCGAGCATGAAAGATCTTGTGGGAGACAGATTCTAGCAAAAAATGTGCCATAAGAGAAATCTGAACTATTCCCCTTGTTGGCGACATTTGAATGCCAGGAATGCACCTGCATTCAGTGTTCACGAGAGAGAAGTGCGCTTGTGTACGTTATGTGTAATTTTTCACAATTTTCTGACATTTCACATAATTTCAGGATAACGGTTATGAGATTTCACACTCCTTTGGTGTAGAATATATGGAAGATGCAAATTTGGTGCCATATTGGTAAAGTACTGGAACATTGTTAAGACAGTCAGTCCAATGAAACCTAAATGCATTCAAACTTGGTTTAAAGAGCATAGATGAGAAGATATTCTGGAAATTAGGTTATAAAGACCATTTACAAAATGCTGTAAGAAGTTGGTAAACAGTGCAGAAGGAGACCAGCTAAGGGCCTGGAATTTGCTACAAATGTGTTGGGATTTATGGGGGAGAGAAGTGTGTGTTACTCACCCTCACATGACTAGCTCAATATATACATTTAATTGTATAACCCTTTGTTTGTATTGCACATCAATCAGTTGTGCCCTCTTCCACTTAATATGACATCAGTTAACCTCTGGAACATTTATAGAAATGTTGTGCCATGCCAGAAGCAAATTGTTCACATTTTGCTGCTGTTAGAACTCAGAAGAGTAGCGGTTGGTCTCAACAACACATATTGAACTGCGAGAAGAAAGTTCATAATGTAATGAGGGGCTAGAGAAAGGAATGAAGACATCCTAAAAACAGTCTAAAAATGGCACAGGTTGCCACAGCGTCATTCGGAGATAGAGCTCTTTGAAACTTACCTGTTTCTGCCTATTGCCTGTTGCTGGTGCCGCCACCGCTGTCAGAGTCATTTCGGGGCAGGAGGTCCACGGGGAAACATCGGACTACTCCTCCCAGTAGCCCCTGTGGCACGCACACCGCTGATGCCACCCCAGAGCGCCAGGAGGCGGTCAAAAGGCCCACTGGGTTCCTGCAGCGTGGGACGCGCGCGGGCCCGTCTGCGCTCATCCGAGCCAGGAGGAAGCAGGGCTGGGCCACCTCCCTTAGCTGTGCGAGACACTTTGAACTCCGGACGAAGCACAAGGTCATTTTATTGTTATATTTTCCTTGATACGTTTGTCTGTCTAGAAGGTGGCGTATTAAATATTTAGACACTGGTTATGACGACCAAACGTAAGGCTACAGGATTGCGGTACATTGGATGCATTTTTAACAAGGGCTGAGTCAGTATTGACATGAAATACAACTCACTGAAAAACGGCTCTCTTTGGACACTTATGCAGGGCTAAAAAGGTCATTCTTGGGGGCTATAACCATGGCCAAATCTCCCCTGGGCGCTCTGCGAATTTTGGACCACTTAAGCTTGAACGCACCAGTTGTAAGTCCGGTTGGGGACCCAGTTGATTGTCTAGCTTCTAAATTGGGGGTACTGGTGGTGGATCACTTAAGTATTCTGGAACTTGCTCAAAACCCGACAATGAGCTTAGCTCAGGAATCGTTGGTTAATTCATCTGCGGAGAAAATAGATACCCCTGCACCTCCAGTTTTAATTCTAGCGCATACCTCAACAACGACGTGTGTAGCCCAAGGTGATCCTGCTACTAGATCCAAAAGAGCTGCAAGGGAAAGGGAAAGCGTGGCCTGTTCTTCTAAATCCAGGTCAGGAGGGAATAGTGAGCGAGGGAATGGTGAGTCGCCTGCAAAACGTACAAGACGAAGCGTGGCATTGAGGAACAAGACCAAAGCTAAACCTAAACATCAAGCGTTGGGGATATGCGAGAATCAGACCCCCAAAATGAATGGTGGTACGCCTCTTATTTCAAATATTGACCCCCACACCATGGTGGACATTGGAAGTGATCTTGACCATTGAAAGCACTTGGAGACTTTAATAACTGCCCTTTTAGCGCCTTTTTTATTTAAACTAGGGGCAATTGAGGAAAAATTGTCAGACCTTTTAAAATTTAGTAATGAGCCAGCCAATCAGGAGGCATGTGGGTGTCATTGTGCGGCACGAGGGGCAGCTAAAGCACTTGTGGCCCCGGTAATGCCAGAAGTGATCGGCCCCGTGGGGGTTAACAATAGGGAATTGGCTCACAGAGCAGTTAATGTGCACATTGGTAATGTAAATCCAGCCACACCTCGACCATCATGCATGGCTTCTGGCCCTGGGGGGAATATTGTGCATCTGGGCCTGGGAGGTCTGGAGACAGTCGGTATGGTTAATTATTTTTGTCCATCTGATCAGATCCCGTCTCAGCCTGTGGGACCTCCGAGACCATTATCTATTGACCAGGCCAAGTTTACTACCAGAGCTAGTAATCACCACAGAGATGGTCCCATTGTGCTCAACCCGTTGAATGCTAAGTTCTAGAGACGTACTAGACCTACCCCCGGCCGCATGTCCTTATGTTTTGGTTTTGGCGGGTGTCCCACTGCTTAGATCAGATCAAACTGAATCTTGGACCCAATTGCGTAATAAAACCGTAGATTGGTTATCCAAACATAAAGGTTTTAGGGTACCCATAAGCAATAATATTATTATGGTTCGCAGAGTTGGGTGGGTGGGACAATCACAGGATCCTTGCCCTAAGCCCGCCACCTCCATCTGGGCCTTGCCATTGGGATATTTTTACAAGCCGTCTTAGGAACTCTGTCGTCGGCTGTTCCCTCCATTTCCTTGTCTAACAGGTTTCAGGCACGTTCTGGTTTAGGTGCTCAAGATTGACTACCTGTTTGTAATGTAGTACCTGTTATTTTAGACAATTTAGTGGAAACACCGGACAAAGTAATACATATTCCCATGGTTAGTTTATGGAATTTTATTCCTTCCTCTCCTTTGAACCAACAGATTTCATCAGTCGTCATTGTAAAACCCAGTACTACCCTAACAACAATTGATGGAGGTATAATGAAAGTCTTTAAATGGAATATTGCTGGCTTAAGGGCAAAAAAGGGTGATGCATCCTGGGAACTTTTTCTTGCCACACATCACATTCTAGCCCTTCAGGAAACATGGGAGGGCAACAAAAACGTTTATTTGGATGGGTTTATATCTTTTTGTAAACTCGCTACACCATCCAGTATGGGCAGAGCAAGGGGGGGGCTATTATTGATGATCAACCTCAAGTTGTCTTACAAAGCAAAGTTGATTGATTCATGTTCTCCGCATATTTTAGTAGTAGAATTGACAGGGAAGAATTTACCAACTCTTCTAGTGGTTAATTTTTATATTTCTTTCACTAGAACTGATGAGTCAGAGCACCTTAGAGCTCTCACTGCTTTTTTGGGTGTTTATGGTGACAGTACAGAAACATATTATGACATATTAGTCCTGGGAGATTTAATATTCACGTTTGCCCTATTAATTGTTCAGCAAGGCTGGAGGAGGACTATGGCCCCGAGGGGCTAACCCACTCTGAACATACCTCGTCCAGCGTTTTTTTAGGACGTTTTTTATCAACCCATAACTTGATTTACCCCGAGCAGTCGGACAGGATAGTTCCCATACCTACATATGTTGGTCATGGCCATCACAGTATAATTGATTATATTTTGGTTTCCTCTTCGTTGTTGTCGACAATAGGCACATTAAGTGCAACAAAAAACGTTTTTTGTGATCACAATCCACTAACACTGGACCTTAATTTACATGCTGTAAATAAAGGAAGGACCATGACTCAACTTACTAATGTTAATATTGCACCCATAGATCAAGCACGTAGAGTGAGGTGGGAAAGGATCACCCCTGATAGTTTTATTGATAATTTAATTTCTAATTGCGCGCAGGAGTTTGGGATTTGCTCAGACCAGGACTCTCAACCATTATCCTTTCAAAATGCCTTTGACTGAATTGTAAAACAGGTTGCTTCTAACTTAACTGTATCCTGTACACCAAGACCCCCAAGATTTAAAAAATGGTTTGATGAAACCTGTATGACTACCCATAAGGAACTCATGCAGGAACTTAAGCAAAAACCCAGGGTAGCTTTACGCGTTAAAAATGTAAGGAGGGTATATAAACTTTCAGTAGAGAGTCGGAAAAGGCAATTAAGGGAGATTGCTTGAGAGGAGCTTAGCCAGGCCAGTGTGCTGGCCAATAGTTCTAGATTCTGGTCTGTTGTAAATAGTCCATTGTTTGATGATTCACCAAACTCAAGTAAAGATTGTCTAGTTCCTGCTGAGAGGTGGGTGCAACACTTTGGGAAAGTATATAGTGACGGGACCCCGGGGATTTTCCCAGGGAATCCAGCTATTGATTCGGTATGCCACCCTCTTGTTTTTACAATTGATGATGTCAGCAAGGCGATCACATCAACCTTAGGGGGGAAAGCTCCAGGTCCCGATGGAGTACCGGCCGATCTCTATAAGGCAGATCCTAAGCTATGTGCAAAGATTTTAACACATGTTTTTAATGCAGCCTGCCTGTCTGGTTTTCCCACGTATTGTGCTAAGGCGGTCATTATACCAATCTTTAAAAAGGGAGCAAGGGATGACCCGGCTTGTTATAGGCCCATCTCACTCCTTGACTCCGCAGCCAAAATTATGGGGAAAGTTGTCTTGGCACGTGTAACAGAGTGGCTCGATCAAGCAAGTATAGTTTCCGATCTCCAATTTGGTTTTAGGCAAGGGAAAGGTACGCTGGACCAATGCCTTAATCTCCATTTGGTGATAGGGAAGTATACAGTTGCAAATCGTGGGGACCTCCATCTGGCCTTTATGGATTTAACCTCGGCTTTTGACCTTGTCAATAGGTCAAAGCTTTGGTTGATCCTTCAAGATATAGGGCTAGACGCTGACTTGATTTAATTTCTGGCAGCCATCCATGAAAACACAACAGCGGCAGTGCGCTTCAATGAAGATGGCAGCCTGACTGATTCATGGGCAGTAAAAAGAGGGGTCCGGCAGGGGTGCATTTTGGCCCCCTTGCTGTTCACCCTCTATATTAATTAGCTTGGGGATTCTCTGATTTCTTGTTGTAAAGACATTACTAGAGCGGTACTAAAATGATTCCTGCATTTTTGTATGCTGATGATGCGGTGTTGGTGGCCAGGACTGCAAGGGGGCTGCAAATGCTCTTAAATTGTTTTATAGATATTACGGAGTCATTGGACTTAATCACTAATTTAAAAAAGTTGCATGCCATGTCCATAGGTTCAAGGAGGGCAGCGAAGGTTAAATTCTATTGTAAGGGAGTTAAGTTAGTAAAAGTCCCCGCTTTTCCCTATTTAGGGGTTCTTTTTGATGACCATCGCTCATGGTGCACGCAGCGTGCACATAAAAAGAATGTATTAGCTAGAGCATCGGGGTCCACTCTAGACTTTGCAAAAAGAATAGGATCAAAACCACTCCCTGCACTTATGAAGATTTACAATGCCAAGTGTCTTCCTATGGCGACTTATGGGAGTGACATCTGGAGTTACGCAGATGTCAGAGAAATCCAAGGGGCCGAAAACATTTTTATTCGTAAACTGCTTTCGGTCCCTGCATCCATGCCAATTTTCAACATACACGAGGAACTAGGAGCGGGTTTTAATTCTGATCAGATTGCGGTTTCCCCCTTATTGCGTTGGTTGAGAATTTGGGCACAACCAACTCCAAACCTAAACCAATTGATCATCCAAGACTGTCTCACCTTGGAAAAGGTGTTAGACATTCCGTGGATAAGATGTATTAAAGAGCAGATAGAAACCCTCGGCTGCCTCGATTTATTCTTGAGCCCCATAGCATTGGGTAAACTGGCTATTAGAGACTTCAAGCAGCAGTTTTTAGATAGACGAAGAGTACTAAGGGAGGAGAATGAATTGAAAAGACCTATGGTGAGAAGATTTGCCACATTGAGCTTGGGTCAACAGATGCAACCATATTTACTTTACATAAGTAAACCATATCATCTCTTCATTTTGACAAGATTTAGGCTGAATATGGTTCCCTGGCTTCTTGCTTTCTCTAAAGGGTATTTTAAAGAAGGAATATTAAATCCCTGCCCCTGTGACAACTTCTCGGACCAAGACACTCTTCATACAATATTGTTTTGTACATATTACAATTCACTGCGCAGAAAAGTATCCTCCCCATGCTTAAAGGTTGTAAATTTGAACAAGTTAGGCCGGCGCTGGTGTACTTACAAATGCGAGCGTCACCTATGGTCTGCTTTGGGGTAGCAAGTTTCTTAACAGGAGCAATCAGGTATAGGAATAGGTCACTTATGAGCTGTCCTGTGGACACGGTTCTGAATCATGATATGTAAAAATCTTTTTTCGGTATGTGCTAGTTTTATTTAATATGAATTCTTGTTTTTAAATGTAAATATGAACAAGTGTAAGTCAGGCTAATTTTATCTTATTTATTTATTAACTCCCAGGCCTAATTATGTGATGGTGGGTCGTTTTTTATTTATGTCGTCATTTTCCCTGGTATGGATCATTGCGTTGTGCTCATTGTTGCATGATTTGTCGTACAACTCGATGGCATGTATTTTACTCTATTGTTCCCTATGGGAGCGGCAGTTAATGAATTTCGTGATGAGTCGGACTTTACAAAGATCACTAACTGTCCTATGATTCTTTTTACTTTTTATGTCTGTTTAATGGATCATAAAACGGGGGATCTTAACTGACTTTACATCCATATATTATATGTCTGTAGATTGATCTGTCCTGTTTTGTTATTTGTACTTTGATGGCTATAATCAGCCGAACAAAGTTATTTTTGACTTGACTTGACTTGAGTGCCTGTGTTTGTGTAGGTGTTAGATTTTAAGCTGCTTGTTGCTGCTGTTCCCTTTTCAATTAACTGGAAAATGTGTTCTTTTTAAGGAGGGCCCATACCCTACTTAGCTGTGTTCAAGGGTTGTGTGGAGCCAGGCCTCTGTGGAAAAGAAGTTGGGTTCACAAGCAATGTCGGTTCCGTGAGGATCACACGGAAGTGCTGCAACACAGACAAATGTAACAGTCAAAAAATCAATGGTAAGGAACATGCCTTTTCTGGCCTTCCAAATTGTGAACGGGCTCTTGAAAATGAAAAAAGGTTTAGAAATGTTTAAAGGGGACCTCAATTTGTAGAATTTGCACTTATTAATTCACCATAGTAGCACTACCAATACATACTTTTAGATCTAAGATGGCTGCTTTTTGGAAGCCAAAGGAAAGCAATGCACCTACCATCACCGAAGAATTCAGGAGGCAGTTCAATCCGCAGACTCATATTTTGATGAATTTGCAGTTATTTGGTAAATCTTAATAAGACTGTCAAAGAAGAACTTCACATGCACCAATTAAAGGACAGGTGATCAACTGAAGGCAGCCTGTACAGAATGCTGCCAAAATATGCAGGCCTGCATAAGGCAGATTTTTGTTACTGAGTTTATGAGGTGACAGGATGCCCACAGTGTGCCTAGTGATAGAGCGCTTGCTCCTTGAAAATTCTGGAAGAAATTCAGGTTCGGAACGCACTCTTCGATACATTTTTAGTTCTGACTGAGGCTGGCATCAAATATCATTGCAATTCAATAACCTGAAGCACATTTGGCTCCACAAGGAAGACAGAAGGTGGTTAAGTTTCAAAACCATAAAGGTTTATCAAAGGATTAGCAAAGTTTTAAACTCAAATCATCAAATTAGTTTAAAAAAATCAATACATGAATGTGTTAGTCAATATATTCAAAGTAAATCAAAGATTTTGAACAAACACTATTATAAACTTGTCTTAAAGGTAAGATAAGCAAGATCAGTTCTACCATAAAGAGACCACCCTCGCTAGGATGTCAGGAAAAAGATCTCTACAGTAAAGGAAAGTGAAAGGGCATCTACTGTAAATGCACCTGAATCTCTGTCTACATTGCATTACTTTAAATCACACCATTGATACACCTATCCATGATTCCCTCATGAAGGATCAATTGCTTTAAGGTACATGAAGATAACGCAAACTTATTGTTTTCACAGGCTTCTGCACAATGACCCCACTCTAAACGTACTTTTGACTTACATTTATCTGCCACCTAATGAGATACACTTGGCCCAAGAAGGACTCTGCAGGTGCTCGTTAGAGTGTTCTAAACGGATTGTGTAAAAACAACTTTTCACATAGGAACAGTAAACAAAAGTGACACCATTTGAAATTGCTGCTTCAAGTTATCCTGGAATAAAGAAAGATACACAACATGGATTAAGATGGCGGCCAGACACTAGCAATTTTAAAATGTGGCCTACATTAGCTGTGGTTTATCTAAAGGTGAAAAGTACACACCTAGTACATTTTTAGGTTACATAATAATATCAGTATGAATTTCAAAGCATTTAGTAGTGAAAATATTGTCATCACCAGCACAGAAACAGAAGTTTGCATAGTCCTTTCAGATACTGACTCTCCACCTTGCTATTCATGGGCACCAGGTTTTCCCCCACTGGGTACATACCTAATCCAGCAGCAGTACGTTCCCCATAGATAGAGCTGCACACTTTGAAAGATAAAAGGGATGGTGAAGATTCAAAGGTGAGTGAGATATAGAGTTTGAAAGAAATAAGCAAAGGCTTGCTAGTGAAAAAGAAGTAAAGCCACACAGGATAAAACAGAGTGAAAGGGACAGAGAGGAAGACATTCAGCAGAAAGAGAAAGATACATGAGATGAAGTTTGCTAAAGCCCTAGAAAGGAGACAGTATGATATTCCAACTGCCACTGTAGCACCTTAGGGGAGAGAGGCATCTCAGATTGGTACCCCTCCATGTCCAGTAAGTTCATGGGTGAATGTTTTTTAATTGGCACCTAACCTGTTTTTTTATGTGTAGATGAGAATATAGTTCCTTTACTAAGCACTTTCCTTAGCAGGCAACGTGGTCCCAATGGAGCGCAGTAGAAGCACCTGAAGATTTCAAATATTTTTGAATTTGGGTGGAACATTAATATAGCCTTAGAGCCCATTGCAGAGGACTCTACTAGGACATTAAATGCCAGCTCCAGTGTTAAAGGCCCAAGCCAAAGTTGAAGGCCTTCAATGGCCAGTAGAGCCCGCTATGAAGGGCTCTAAGGCTATGAGAACATACCAGCCCAGAGCAGAATGTTCTAGTTTGTAAAACAAAGGTCTTTCTGAGACCGAAGGATTTGAAATCCCCTCCTTCTTCGTGAGGCCTTTGTTAAACTTTGAAATGTTGGAGGTCCGGGCATCTACCGGCTATTGGAAGCCCAGAGCACTCCATTGTTTTCATTGGGGCTCCCAACATTCCAATGTTCTAATCGACATTAAAATAATTTAAAGGTCCTAAGAAGATGCTGAATGTGAATTGGAAAACATTTATTGATGACAATCTTCCAGGGGTTGTTTAATCTGATAAATCAATTTTGCTAATTCTGCTAAGAAAATCTTTGTCATGATTTATTCACAGAGCAGTGGTATTATATCATGTACAGCATTCTAATAAGTGAGTTGTGAACAGGAAAGCCAGTAGAAGCAACCTTGGTGACAAGAACACGAGGCCAAAGGCTGAAATGTCAAGAATTAAAACACTAATTCCCTTTTTTAAGTGTCTTCAAAATGTGAATGGCAGAGGTAAAAAGGAGGCACCTCAGATCAACGTGGATAGGCGTTATTGCTGTGGTTCACAGGATCACTTGAAGAGTAATTTCCCAATTAGTCCCCCAGCTAAAAAGATTTCAGTCTTGCTGTTTGATTGGAGTTGCTCCAGACTCCCACCGAGGTAATTGAGCTGGCTGTACATGGCTTGAATAGGAGTTAAGGTACCAAACCTCAAACCCCAGCCAACAGCCAGGAATACCTTGAGCCTGTGTTTGTAAATGGCATCAGGTTGACTCCCTTGTAACACCACCACTCCCTGTCCAAATATGTCTCATGCATAAACAGTCAGCCAGCCAAAGACTTTCCCATAATCCCTTGGCACATAATCATTGCAACTATTGCCCTAAAATAAGGTCTAATACCTGGTGGGCAAGGGGAGGACTGCTGGAAAAGTGCATGTATCATGCATATCAAAGAAATATATTTTATGTGCAAACCTCAGTGGGTTACTGCTTTTCTCACAGAGATTGTTTTGTTACTGTTCAGTTTGTAAATTGCAATCATAATCTAGCACAGTGAACTATGAACTGCCATGAAAGAGCTGCATTTAAGTTGCATGGTACAGGTTAGAAAGGTATTTTTTTCTCAGTCTTTCCTCATCCGGTTGTTGCTAAAAAAAGGTTTGTTTGGGTAGAAATAAATTATTATTAGTAAAGTCAACCCCAATCACTGTGTTATGTTTTGAATCATGGATTTGTGCTTCTCCAGACCAAGCACTCTTCAAATGTGCCTACCAGTATGGATGGTGTGAATCCTACACCTTGTAGTCCCCTTTGCCTTATGTACCATTTTCTGTAGTCTAATTTACACATGTAAAATGCATTATCTCTGTATGTGTTTGTGATGTAAAGTGCTCCAACACCCTACAGCAGTATTAGAGGTGCTGTAAAACAAATAAAATACATGTGAGAGAGAGGCTGTGAGGCACTGATAGAGGGTGATAGTGATGGAATCATTAAAGAGCCCCAATAAATATTGTTGTATCCTGGTGCACTGTCAGGTCATCATTTACTATGCTTTAAAAGCATATACAGTTTAATATATAATGACAAATATTTTGTATTATGCACCACTTTTCCCCACATTTTCTCAGAGCGAGAATCCCTCCCTCTCAAAACCTTTTTTTATAGTGGTCAGGCTTGCTCGCTGCACATTCTATGCAGCATAGGGGGGCTGGTCTGACAAACTTTGCCAGGGTTGCTTTGGATTCCCAGTACGGCCCTGGGAGGATGCCTAAATTAAAAGAGCCCATCCCAGAGCCATCAAGATCCACATCCAAGAACCCCAAGACAAAGACTGGATGTGGAACTTATAGAGATTATACTATTTTTCTTTGTGCTGGGTCTCCATCCTAAACTGGTGTACCTTACAACTAGAAGATTCCAGTTGTGACTATGAGTGTGGCAACACCAACCATAGTCAATGGAGGACTTCACAGTGAGTATTGATCTCCTATCACATCCCTCAGTTTCTATGAACTAAAAGCCAGTTACAGCCTTATTTGGTTTTGAACAGCGTTCTGACTAAAAACTGAGTAGCTGAAGCTTCTACCAGCAGACTAGTCCTCTTGGGCCGGAGCACTTAGAACAGAGTCAGAAATATCATAAGATTGTTGCAATAATGTAACATTGCATCACTTGTAGCAAGTCCCAAAGATTCCTGGACCAACTCAAGCATAGCCCATTGGGACACCAATGTTATCGCAACCGAATGCATGAACACTATATGAGTGCACTAATTTGTTCCTCAACCCAAGAAGGTGTTGGGTCTTTTCAGGGTTCTCTATGCATTGGGTTTAATCTACTCTTTTTTACACCTGTCAATAAAAGCCCTTTCCATCTTGAGTTTGTGTGTTGTTTACTTTATCATGCTATATCTTAGTCTCTATTAAATACTTCTCCAAGAATAAGCCTTGATGGCATGGCTTCACTACCCCAGTAGTCTATAGGTTGACCCCAAAATGTATTCTGTGGAGTCCACGGGCCACAGAGTTGTGATCAAAGGTTCTGGGGAAACAAAGAGTGCCGGGACAGCTGGCATTGCAGGTGAGACTGACAGGACCTTAGTTGCTGCATGTCCCCAGTAGATGAGATGTACAGATGGACTTGTTTATCCCCTGTCTGGAAACTGTATGTTTGTCCAGGAGTGCACACTGGGCCTGTCTTTCTATGGGAGATTTGAAAAGTGAGTAGCTATCTTGGGGAGGTGGCTAACTGGGACAGTCATACTGGGAGTGATGTGGTCCATGTAAGGACAGGTCCTCATATCCCATTGAAGCTGGATCGGGCATCATCACCTTTGTGAAATTTTTTATTCCTCAAATGTAGTGGAAACACCCATGAGATGTACTTTGCTTGTTCTTTTAGTGCCTCCTGTAAATATGACGGCAAATGGTTACAAGTGTCCAGCTTGCTACACGGACAACTCGGCTGATGGATGCACATCTGTGGGGGACATTCTCTGTGTAGGCAAGGAGGACCAGTGTGCCACCTTCACTGCATCAGTATCCACACCAGGTACCCTCATGGATGATGTATCACACATGACTCTCATGGTGGCTCTGAAAATGTATTTTATTTCTTATGGTGCCCATACAACCAGATTGCAAAAACTCATAAAAAAAGCCCACGCTTCGACAAAGGTGAATAAAATTGGTAAAAATGCAAATTATCTGATTTGGGAACTATGGAACACTGCTTTCCCCCCCAAAAAATCACATATTAATTATTCATCCAATTTAATTGTGGAAGCCACCGTCTAATTTTCCTTTTAATAATTATTATAATGTAATGAAAATGTAATCGTACGTGGCTACAGTCCCTCCATTTCGGGGTAAAATCTTAAAATGCAGCTAATGCCTCTAAACTGACCGGCATATTTGGGATTCATCAGATGTGTCCCACTGTGACAGGAATGCCTGGAATAAACCCTTAGGGAGTATGCGTGTTGCTGTAGTGGGGAATGTAAGAACGGGATTGGTGCCAAACAATTATATTGTCACACAGAGGCAGCATTTGCATGTCCTTTGCCATACGCATAGAGAGGCCAGGTACAGTAGTACACAGTAGTAGTAATGCAATAGTAGGACATGTATGTTCTCGATTGAACATATACAGGGCCGGGGGGACAGTAATACTAGATGGCCTTACTGCTGTTGTCCAGCCACACTTTTTTGCCATGTAGAAAACACTTTTTAGGGGTCAATAATGTTTTACCAACTCATAAAATGGGATCATAACTGGGTACTGGTTTGATATTTAGAAGTGCAGTGTTTCGGTGTTCCTTTTAGATACCAATATTCAGGTTGCAAACCATTGAAAAGCTACTGACTTTCAAGTGGGGGTGGTAACTCATTTAGACAGAGGAGGGCTTCCCTTTGATCCATTTCCCCCTTGTGAATTTGGGGTAAACGTTTCATGGAGAGTAAGCAGTACTCCAAGAGATCACTGCCAACTCTCAGTCAACTTTTTTGAGAAACAAGCAGCCCCATTTCGTTTGGGCAATCGGGCTGTTTGAAAACAAAAACATACTCATATGTAAACTCAATCACAGGCATCATGACCGCAGGGTTCGTTATCAGTTATTTAACATGGTTACTTATTAACAGGTCCCAGTAAAAAGCTGTGCATCATGTTGTATTTTTTTTAGATATCTCTTTATTAGTGTTTTTACCATTTCACCATTGCATACATACAGGTATCATTAGGCATAGTATGACGTTTCAGGTACAGTATTAACATGTATGAGTGCCATCATCTCTCAACTGTAAACTCTTCAGCAATCAATACTCTTATTCGGGCATCAACCTATATCAAGCTTCAAAGGTCCCAGAACATTCTCAACTATACAGTCCTGTTCTGTGTCCGTATTATTTGGTAATTTGGGGAGGTTACAGGCATTTGTATGGTTTGTAGCTGTATCTTATTTTATATGAGTGGACAAAAGTGGAGAAGTGTGGCTCAATGGTTGGAGCGGCAGACCCTGCGGCCCTGCGGCAGACCCTGATGCAGAGGTCTGGCCCGGGACCAGGGTTCAATTCCCCGCCTCGGCGGGTCTTGGGCTCAAAATTCCACGGACCTGACAATTCTCGCCTCGGTGCCTATTCCAATCATGGAGTCCCACTCTGCAACTCTGGGCAATAGCTTGCTTAATCTCCACAACGGCCCCCACAACGCTAAGGATGCCTGGCCTCCACCTTGGGGGTGCCCAGGAGTGGACACCTCATAGGGAAAGCCAGGATGGGTTCCACAGCGGTATTCGTACAAGCGCCTTGAGACCCTTGTGGGTGAGTAGTGCGCTATACAAGTATCAATTTACAATTTACATTTACAAATAACCTGTTAACTTTAAAAAGAAAGGAACTTAGTCATGTCCAGTGGTGTCTCGCTACGTCTGTTATTAGTCGATGCAATTTCTCATGAAGTCCTGCTTGTATCTGGAGAGTGAGATGGTGTGTTGTTTGCAATGCACTAGTTATATTTATTCTCTATATCCGTTTTCCTGTTTATGTTCTGTTGGACTTGGCCCTTCTGGCAAGTTCACCCCTAGAACTTTTTGCATTATCCTAGCATTTTTCCTGTGTTGTACTAGTGGAACTTAAAACAAACCCCCCCCACCCTGCTCATTATCCCTCCCTCCTCCCCGCAGGTTATTCGCGTTATCACACGCCTCTGCCTCGGATGTGCCGGCTACCTCGATACTTCGTCAGCAACTATTACGTTGTTCGTACCTGGGCTCTCGCCCCCAGGTGAGTCCAAATTGCTTTTCCCGCCTTCGTGTCCTTTACCCCCCCACCGCCACCCTGCTCATTACCCCTCCTTCCTCCCCGCAGGCTTCATCGCGTTACCTAACGCCACTAACACGATCGTGCCGGCTCCCTCGGAACCCTGTACGTCTCCAGGATCTGGCCGGACCCGTATCCCACGGGCCATATTACTCAAATAGTGGCTTACCTGAATCCACTGGTAAGCCTTAGCAGGACTTTCTACTCCTTGCAGCTTGCGCTCACACACTTCCCTACCTCCTTGTTTACCCTCCGGTTCCCCCGCAGGTTAACTTTCCCGCCTCCACGGAGTTCTCTCCATCCAACGAGTCCCCGCCTTCAACACCAGCATTCGGTTCGGACGTATGAGACAGATTTGCGCCTAACACACCACCCATTGTGGCTCATCTCCCCTTCCCGTTCCCTGCACTGTAAGTTCTTTTCCCCTTTATATTAAGTTGTTCTCCACTACCTCTGGGGCACTCCTCTCTCCTCGTATATTACTATTCGCTCCCCTTTTCTTCCACTCTCCTTGCGCCTTCTTTATTTCTTTTAAACCTCCTTTCCTAACTCTGCATACTGTTATTCTTCTCCCCCTCCCTACCAGGCTTCCCCCCAGGCAACTAATTGTCATTCTCCTGTCCTGAAGAGATCCCACCACTCGCAAAGGGATCGAAACGTCGTCGACAACCATTTCTAAACTCCATTGTATTGCAAATTGAAATGTCAGAGTATGAAATGTCTTACTGACTTTTTGTTAATAACTACCTTCGTGCACCAAAAAGTCACCTTTTAAATCACTTGCCTGGGTACCGGAAATCGGCTGATTTCCTCTTACCCTGCCATTGGCTGGCTGAGGTCATGTGACGGGCTAGGGAATCCCCAGAGTCAGGAGGAGTCACCCAGTGGTGAATGGGGAGATCAGCAGCTAGATGGGTGGGAGGAGTACACCTAGGACCTGAATAAGGCTGGGCTTTCCCCACACAATGCTGGCTCCGCCCCCTGTGGTGTGACTGATGACCCTGGCCTGTCCTGTGAATTGGGAGAGGGGCTGAGCAAAACAAAGTGCTCAAGAACCAGTTGCATCTGGTTCGCCCCTCCCCTGCACCTTTGAGAACAAAGGATTTGGTGTATAAAAGAGGGGCTGTGACCCCATGAAAATGTTCTCGTTCTGACTTGAATCTGCCAGGGGCGTGCTGCTGCTGGGGCCCAGGGGAAGGCTTGCCTCCCTGGGCCCTGCCCAGCCCCTGGATGCCTGATGGACTTTGTAGGACCTTTCTTTTTCTGTCCCTGTATCTATCAAGGACTTTGTGCTGGTCCTGAACCTAGCGCCAGGAGAGCGCTTTATTTTAATTCCCCCAGAGAGAGGAGCTGGGGCTGTGCAGCGTCGTGCTGCTGAGAGAAGGGGAGGGAATCCCCAGACTAGGGATTCCCCCATGATGCCGGTCTTGCGGGTGCCCAACCCGCCTACTGGTGCCTTTAATAGCAGGTGCCCACCCTGCGTCTTCGTTACGTGATGACCTAGCGGGAGCCCACCCTGCGCTTGTGCCTCTTTAATTGATTAACACGGAATGCGGGAGCCCACCCCGCTTATTGCGCTCTAATTAAGCAGGTGCCCACCCCGCATTGCCGCCGATAGAGAAGAATCACCGCCGCGACCCGGAAGTCAGGCACGTCCGCCTGAGACATGGGCGGGGCCGTAGGACCCGAGTAGAGGAAGTCCCGCGGCCGCGGCCGCAGCCGCATGAGAAGTCCCGGTCCCAGGAGAGGGACCGGGTGAAGGAGCTGCGGTGGAGAATCCAGGTGGGGCTCTTGTGCGGAAGACGGAGCCCCGCGTGTTGCTGCCCTGCCAAGACCAGGAGAATGGAGGCCGGTCCCGCAGCAGAGCTGAGTCATCCCCGTGAGAGGCGCCTCCGAGAGAGAGCCGGTAAGTGAGGGCTCAAAGGGGGTCCGGGCCACCTTTCGCTCCCGCCGAGGAGGGAGCCGATACTGTTCTAAAGTGCCGGTGAAGGCACTGAGTGTAAAGTTCTGGGGCGGCCCCGTCTGATAGCGGGCCGCTCCCATGGGGGCATAGTTGGTTACAGAGCCCCGTGAGGCTCTAACGCGTGGAACATTATTGATTCAGAGTCCAGAGGGACTCCAACGTCGGGGGCATCGACACTCCCGAGCCCAGAGAGGCTCCAATGAAGGGGCCATCATGTTTGTTTTAGAGCACTAGGACGCTCCACGTTACGGGGGCAGATTGTTGGTTTACGAGCCTAGAAGGCTCCAACGTTTGCCCCCCCCCTCATTTCCTTAAGAGCCAGAGAGGCTTCAACCCAGCATTGTTTGCCCAAGAGAGCGAGTGCGCTCCACAGTACTTTAGGACAAGCTCCTCTGCTATATTGGCGCACAATTATTTCAGGAGCCTGTGCGCTCCATGGGGACATGTTATTTTCGAGCCTAGGTGGCTCCAACGTTTTGGAGATTGTTTCAGGAGCTAGTGAGAGCCCATGCCTACTATTTTCCTTCCCAGCTGCGCAGCACTTAGTGCCAGCTGCAGCGTTTAGGCCCTGTTCCTGTCCCCAGCTGCCCAGCAAGTAGTGGGCAGCTGCTACGTTTAGGTTCGGGTGCGACCTGGACCCTAATGTGATTGAGGTGTCATTGTGATTCATGCTAATGTGATTGGGTGCTAGGAAATGTACTGTGTATAGCATGTTTTGCGCACCCTGTGTTTTATACCTCTAAATGTGGTCATTTCTGCCTAGGAGGTTGTTTTACCTGTTTAGGTTGATGTTAGGGAGATTGTACTTCCCTGTGCGATATACGCCCCTAGTGTAGGTATACGTAGGTGGTTAGTTCTAATGCGTTAGACCAATGAGAAATTGCATAATGTATTTATGCCCCAGTGATGGATGAAGGATAGGTTTTATACCTGTTGCTAGTGTGATGACGCTGAGGTCATTATTGCGCCAGTAGTTACTGGTTGTGCTCTACCGTGCTAATTTGTGTTACAGTTAGTATATGTTCTACATGTACAATTGGTGATTTGTGCTGATTCTGACAGTGGTCCATGTGGCCCTGTCCCGTGTAAATAGTCCCTTGTAAAATTCTGCCCAGTGCCAGTTGGCACAGTGTAAATTGTGTGAATATTATCTAATGTGTTTGGTATAATACAAAGGCTATTTTTATATAAGACTTTGTGTGGAGTTTCCTTTGTGGTGCGCTTTACACATTGCCTCCGGGATAAGCCTGACTGCTCGTGCCAAGCTACCAAGGGGGTGAGCAGGGGTTATCTTTGGCGTGTAACTCCCCAGCCCTGACTAGAGTGGTGGTTTCTGCCTGGCTTTGGCGCAAGCCCTAGCCAACCAGAAACCCCATTTCTAACAGTTCTAGAAGATATATCACTAGTCCTTTCCTAGCTCTCATTAATTTCTCCTTGCTCATCAGTATGTTCATCTCTTCTACCCATCCAGGCTCTCAGTACCTCAGTCCATAACTCCACTAAGGGGCATCTTCAAATGCACCTGGCTTCCTATCCCTGTATTGTCCTTTCCTCTATCCTGGCCCAATTTATTTATTTGGTAGTCTTATAACGCGCATAGCTGCCCCAGCAATGGGGCGTCCCAGCGCGATCAGAGACGCAAGAGAATGGCTGGACAAGATGGACATTATGCCACAGAGGGGAAGAGCCAGGTCTTAATTGCTTTACGAAAGGTCAGGTGAGTCTGGATTTCGCGAATTGAAAGCGGGAGCCGGTTCCAGAGTATCGCCGCAAGACAGCGAAATGATCGCCCTCCGGCTTTTGCTCTTGCAACCCGAGGGACAATTGCCAGCATCTGATTGGCCGATCTAAGGGATCGCTGAGGCAGAGATGGTTGAAGCAGCTTGGCCAGGCCCAGAGGGGCCTGTTGAGTGAGAATTTTATGAGCGACACAAAGAGTTTTAAATTGAATTCGTCGCTCAACCGGAAACCAAAGTAGTTTTGGTAGGATATGGGAGACCGATGCAGATCTCGGGAGTGCTACCAGCATCCGGGCTGCGGCATTCTGAGTCCGCTGCAGACGTAGGATGCAAGATTTATTCGCCCCAAGATATAATGAGTTTCCATAATCCAGTCTAGATAGGATTGTCGCCTGGACGATGGTCTGACGAACTCTAGGGGGAAAGAAGCCTAATATCGGCTTCAGGCCGCGCAGTAGACCAAAACAGGTCCCGGCCACAACTTTGGCTTGAGTGTCGAACGTCAGCCTGCTATCTATCCAGAAACCCAGATTTTTTACTGCCTCCTTGGGTACAGGGGCAGGCTTAAGTTTATCTGGCCAGCATTGTTCATCCCACACGTCCCGGTCTTTCCCCAGTAGCAACACCTCAGATTTACTGGCGTTTAATTGCAGGTAGTTGTTAGCCATCCAGTCTGCCACCTCTATCAGATCTTCCTTGAACCTACCTAGATTGGCGTTGTTCTTCTTAGAGTAGGCGATCACCAATTGGGTGTCATCAGCGTATGACACCATTGACAATCCCCTGTTCCGCGCCACCTGCGCCAGAGGTTGCATATAGATATTGAACAGGAGGGGGCTCAAGATGGAGCCCTGGGGCACTCCCTGTTGTAAAGCACATCTCTGGGATTGAAAAGGTGGCATCCAGATCTGGAAAGTTCTTCCCGTAAGAAAAGCTCGACACCAATCTAGAGCTAGATCCCTCACACCGATGTCATGTAAACGCTTCAGTAGAGTTTCATGGGAGACCGTATCGAAGGCGGCACTTAGATCAAGGAGAACTAAGGCCGGCGAGTCCCCAGCATCCAGGATCCCTCGAATTTCCTCCGACACTGCCAGCAGGGCAGACTCAGTGCCATGTCGGGCTCTAAAGACATTCTGTGACGGGTCTAAGATTGCATTCTGTTCAATGAACTCCGTCAGAGTAGTGTGGACATGTAATTCCAACATTTTCGACAAAAGAGGAAGTTGCGAAATGGGGCGATAATTACCCGGCTTTACTGGGTCCAGAGACGTTTTTTTCAGCAGAGGGATAACTTTCGCATGCTTTCAAGCTGCAGGTATTGTGGCGGAGGCCAGGGAATTGAATTTGAATTTGAATTTGAAGGGATTTGTATAGCGCTCGTACACCTGGCGGTTTCTTGGCGCTCACTGACAATTGCTACTTGGTAGATCGGAGAGAGGGTAAGGTGAGCGTTTAAGATGGGAAGGCTTGGGTGAAGAGGAAGGTCTTCAAGTCTCTACGGAAGAGGGGGTACTGGGTGCAGGTTCTGAGGTGCAATGGAAGAGAGTTCCAGAAGACTGGACCCGTGGTAGAAAATTTAGAGCCACCCCACTTCTTCCGTTTAAAACGGGGAACCAGGAGAAGGTGGTGAGAGGCGGATCGAAGGTCTCGTGAAGGCGTGTAGGATTGAATGGTTGAGTTGATGAAGGAGGGGGCAGATCCTGTCCGGGCTTTAAAGATGGTGCAACCAAGCTTGAATAAAATTCGTTGTCGGACAGGGAGCCAGTGCAGGGTAGAGAGGAGAGGGGTTACATGATGTGACTTAGAGAGGTTAAAGACCAGCCGAGCAGCCTGGTTTTGGACAAGCTGAAGGCATCTCAAGAGGTAGTTGGGCATGCCATGGTAAAGGATATTACCATAATCTAGGCGAGATGTTACCATGGCTAACAGAATTAGTTTGAGCGCTTCTGGGGCGAAAAATCGAGAGACTCTGCGGATGGTCCTAAGTGAAAGGAAAGCTGAGGAAACCACAGCAGACACTTGAGAGTGTAAGGAGAGTTGATTATTAATTTTAAATCCAAGGGTTTTGACAGAGGGTACAGGGGTGGGAGGGGGGCCAAGTGAAGGGGGCCAAAAAGAAGATGTCCAGGGACTGGAGCAACCACCCGTTAGCACCAACTCCGTTTTATCGGGGTTGAGCTTCAAGTGGTTGAAGTTCATCCAGTCCTGAATAAAGGTCATAATGGACTGGACATTGGACATAGACTCAGGGGTGGAGGAAAGGGAAAAAATGAGCTGGAGGTCGTCTGCGTAATTGTACACAGAGACCTCCAGACGCTGTAAAGCAAAAATGAGGGGGGCAATGTAGAGGTTAAACAAGAGAGGGGACAGAGAGGAGCCCTGGGGAACACCACACTGAATTGGTTGAAAATCTGCAGAGAACTCTCCCAGACGAACCGCTTGAGTCCGACCGTTCAGAAAGGAGGATAACCATAGTAGCGCTGTTCCTCTGATTCCCGCCGCTTCGACACGGGAAAGTAAGATGGTGTGGTCCACCGTGTCGAATGCGGCGGAGAGATCTAAGAGGATCAGGGCCTGATGTTGGTTGGTATCCATTCCTTGTCGGAGATTGTCCAGAACCGATGTTATAACGGACTCAGTTGAGTGGGCTGGGCGGAAGCCGGCCTGTCTAGGGGCTAACACGCCGTGACTTTCCACGAACTCGCTCAAGGTTTTAACCACATGCCGTTCCAATACCTTCGCCAGGTAAGGCAAGAGGGAAATTGGACGGAAGTTAACTGGATCGGAGGGGTCCACACCAGGTTTCTTCAGGATCGGGACAATCACAGCCGATTTGAGTGCAGGAGTAACAATGCCCTTAGCCAGCGAGCTGTTTAAGAGCACTAAGGGTGGTGAGGGACAGTGAGTGTAAATCTGCTTTAATATATAAGCGGGGCAGGGGTCCAGCGGGGAGCCGGACTTGACCAACGGGAGAATAGAGAGAAATGAGTTGGTCGAAAGAGGAGGAATTGAGTCCAAATATGCGGTGGCTGGAGGGCAGCGGGGGTCAGTGAAGGTCTGGGATGGGGAGGGAATTTTGCTTTTGATTTTGTTAATTTTGTCCAAGAAAAAGAAATTGAGCGAGTCACATAATGTTTGAGAGGGTAGTGGTTTGAGCGATGTTCTGTCGGAAAAGGCAAGATCCTGGATGATAGAAAAGATTTCTCTAGGCCGATTTTCCGCAAGCTGGATTTTAGAGGAGAAATAATTTTTCTTCGTGTCAAGTATAGCTGTCTTGTACTGGGTAAGAAGTTCTGTATAACGATTTTTGGCAGTTGGGCAGTAATTCCGTCTCCATTTTCGTTCGGCTTGGCGGAGAGTGAGTTTTTTGTTTTTTAAATCCTCTGAAAACCAGCGATTAGCGTCTTTGGGGCGTTTGGTTGCGATGCGTTTAAGCGGGGCGATGGCATCGCACCCGGCCCGCAGCCAGTTAGTAATTGCTTCTGCCTGGCCAGAGGAAGGCAGTGCAGTCAGTTCAGGGCTGGAGGAAGAAAGGAGAGACGATAGGGCTACGATGTCAACTCGGTTCCATGAGCGCACCCAGACATTTTTCACAGCGGTAGGTTTGGGTGGTGGAATAGGGGATAGGGAAAAGGTGATTAGTGAATGATCTGACCATGAACATGGGGAAATTGAGAGGGAGTTGACCGGGCAATCACGTTGCCAAATTTGGTCCAGGATGTGCCCCAACCTGTGTGTGGGAGCATTAACAACTGATGAGAAGTTGAGCGACCCAAGAGAGTCTGAGAACTCCTTGGACGTGGCGCATTCCGCAGGGTCGGAAGGCCAGAAGTTGATATCTCCTAAGACTAAGATGGAGGCGTGGTTAACCACCAGGGTTGCCATTAAGTCTTGAAAACAGGGGAGGAAAGTTTGAGGGGAGGACGGGGGTCTGTACACCAGGACACAAGTTAACGGAGGGGTGAAGGAAAGGGAGCGAACCACTAGGCAGTCTGAGATTCCCATGGAGGGGGAGACCAGAGGCTGGAAAGTGAGTTCTTTGCGGGCAATCAAAGCGACCCCTCCGCCGGGCCTGCCAGAGGAGCGATCAGCTCGAATGGCATAGTAGGCCAGGGGGAGTATCGCTAGCAGGGAGGGAAGGGAGCTGTCCGAGAACCAAGTCTCGGTAAGGAACAGGAAGTCAGGTTTATGAACATCGAAAAGAGTGAAAAGATCGAGCTGATGTTTTACTGCCGATCTTGTGTTTAAGTATATAGCAGATATTGCTGTGGGGGGAAGGGCATCTGGGTGCCGAATAGGGGGACTGGTGTTCAGAGACGTAGGCAAGGTGTTAATATGGACGGTGTTCTGTGGGGTTAATAGTCCTAGGTTGGAAATGCGAGCTAAGGTAGCAGCCGGTGGGGTCCACTTGCCCTGGAGGCTGGTGAGTTGCGAGCGGGAATATTGAGTGCAAGAGGCAGGGTGTATGGCCTCTGGTCTCGGTCGGTCACGGACGGGCGCAGACGGGCTTTCCTTAGGCGCGCCTTTGGCGCGCCATCGTCGCGCCCGCTGCGCTCGTCCGCTGCGCTTCCTGGGGAGGCACATACTTATGGGTTAGTGGGACAATGGGCGGTGGGCGTGGCCTCTGATGGGGGCGTGGCCTGTCGATCGGCCGAGGCGCTGTCAAGCGTTTTACACGCCGGTTTCTGGGCAGCGGAGGGGCCGCTTGAGTTGAGAGAGGCTTGGGTGAGCGAATAATTCAGTTAAAAGCACAAAAATTCACAAAGAAACAATTTTAAAAGAACGGTGCGCTCTCCCGGCTTTCCGCCTCAGGAGCAGCGTTTGTCAGGTGGAGAGGCTGGTGAGCAGCGTCTCTTTTAAGCTGTGGGCGGTGGGCGTGGCCTCTGATGGGGGCGTGGCCTGTCGATCGGCCGAGGCGCTGTCAAGCGTTTTACACGCCGGTTTCTGGGCAGCGGAGGGGCCGCTTGAGTTGAGAGAGGCTTGGGTGAGCGAATAATTCAGTTAAAAGCACAAAAATTCACAAAGAAACAATTTTAAAAGAACGGTGCGCTCTCCCGGCTTTCCGCCTCAGGAGCAGCGTTTGTCAGGTGGAGAGGCTGGTGAGCAGCGTCTCTTTTAAGCTGTGGGCGGTGGGCGTGGCCTCTGATGGGGGCGTGGCCTGTCGATCGGCCGAGGCGCTGTCAAGCGTTTTACACGCCGGTTTCTGGGCAGCGGAGGGGCCGCTTGAGTTGAGAGAGGCTTGGGTGAGCGAATAATTCAGTTAAAAGCACAAAAATTCACAAAGAAACAATTTTAAAAGAACGGTGCGCTCTCCCGGCTTTCCGCCTCAGGAGCAGCGTTTGTCAGGTTGATTTGTCAGGGAAAGATTCACCAGTTCTAGATATACTGGAAGGACCGTTGGCATGACTTGGCAGAAGAGCTTTGGAGCCAGTGGGTCTATTGGTGATCCTGATTTGATTTTTCGGCACAGGATCTCCAACCCTGCTAAAGATAACACTGGGAAGGATAGTAGGCTATTTGGTCCTTGGGGGGACGGGACAGCAGACCTGATCTTCCCGTCAGAATTAGCCCTTGAAGGGAGATTTTGATATATTTTCTCTACTTTATTGATGAAATAATTAGCCAGCTCATTGCATTGACAATTAGAGGAGATGGGAGAAATCCTAGACAAATCACCATTCTTCATAGTCTTAAGTAGTGAAAATATAGTTTTCGCTGGATTGGAGCTCGCTAGAATTTTATTGCCCACATACTCAGCCCTAGCGCTATGAATTAGCTTGTGGTATTGATTAATGGCCGCTCGGTAGTTCGATTTACTATCTGCATCATACGAGCGTCTCCACGCGCGTTCCAGCTGTTTGCAATGCTTTTTTGCTTTAGATAGTGACTCGTTAAACCAAGGTTTGGATTGGTCCCGGTTTATCCTAGTCAGCTTAGATGGAATACAGCTATCCAGGCCAGCTATTACCCAGTCATGGACTAGCATATCCGCTGTCTCAATGTCCCGTGGTAGTTGAGGCCTATGGCTGGACCAATAAGTAGCCAGCCTACTGCTGTCTAGCTTGTGCCAAGGTCGTTTTAAAGCAGAGATCGAACGGTGCTCTCTCGGCTGGCCAATTATCCAAGTCTTTCTCCCATGTCGTATTGGGGGCCCCGTCCGTGCTTTCCTATTCATGACTATTTGCCTGCGAGCCAAAATGAATGCTAGGTCGACAAATCTAGATCCTACCTTCTTGGCGTTTGGTCTAGGTAACAGACCAAGGATGCACACTTCCACCGAGCATGGCAGTGTTCAGGCAAAAGTTAAGTTAATCTGTGCAATGTCTGAACCCCAATAATAAATGGCTCCTGGTGAAGAGATCTGAATATGAGCTCCGGGGGCACTTCTCGGACAAATCCCGGCTGCCTCCAGCCCCTACAACACTGAAGACGATGGAGACTCACCGATGAAAGGGTCGGCCAGGGAGACATCCTTGGGTCACGCTAGTCCGTGCCACACTGCCTCCCCCTACCAAGGGGAGAGTGACCGGGAGTGACCTGCCGGGGGACCCCACATTGGAAGACCCTGGAGTCTCTTGCTTGTACTCGCAGGAGTCCCAGAGGTCTGCGGCCCCACCGGACGCCGATCGGTCGCGAGGAGCCATCCTCGGACTGCTGGGGAAGCTGACGGCCCCAAGCAAAACCGCAGGGAGCATGAAGTCCCCTCACTTCAGAGACACCAGCCCTCTACTCCCACAAAGCGCTCCTAATCTACATCGGTGAGTACCCGCGCAATGCAAGGATAGGGGTTACTCATTGGTGCAATGGAACCTGAGGAAAAGCCTCACAGATCCCGGTGTTTAGCGTTGAGGTCTCACACTCCCGGCAACAAGGTAGAAATGCTCCTAAAGCTTGACCTTAAAATGTCAGGCTGACACGTGCGAACGCACGAGAAATACCTTCATTGGTGAGGACCCGCACAAATACTAAGAAAGGGGTTACTCTCCGGTGCAACGAAACCAGGAAAGAGCTGCTCAGAACCCGGTGACTAGTCTTGGGATCTGGCACCCTCGATTGCGAGCTAGGAATGCTCTTGAGTCCTAATGCCTGACTTTAAAATGGCCGATTGCCCCACGTGAACCAATGGGGAAATACCTAAATAAACTGCTACTGCTACTGCTACTAACCCCCCACTGAACAACGGGCTAGGTCTCCACTATAGCCCCCTGGTAAAGGATCTAACCTCTCAGCCACGCTGCCCCAATCTAAAGGAATCCCAGGCCATGGCTCCTGGTGCCTGTCCCCAATATGGCGGCATTATCATCCTCCCACCGGCTAAATGTCCGTGTATTTGATGGGAAAGATCTGACCATTAGATCTCCGATCTCTCAGAATAATGCAATTGCCCCCGAAAGTGTAACAGCTTCACATCTGAGCTGTCTCAACAACGAGATTCGGTGATCGCGGGGCTTGGCGTCTGACTCAAAAATGGCCACACTAGCCTTCACCCTCATGACTGCCATTCGATATCTGCCCATTGCCTGACCCTCGATACCTCACCATTTAATGGCCTCCTTGGAGTAATCCCCAGTCATATGCTCCGGTGAGTCAACAACCAGCCCTAGAGCAATAGCACGAATCTCTCTACTACTCGTACTTTACCCTCAAAGGACGAATCTGGAAACACTCTCCCACCTTTCCCAATAGGGTGCTTGCCCCCGTCCTACCTAGTCACAATGCCATCCGCCACGTCAGCCTACACTAACTCCTCCTCTGCGAACCACTTAAAACCGCATGGCCCGAACTCCTTCTCGGCCAGTTTTCCCCTTATCTCTCACCCAAAGCGTAAAAACAATTTAAGCAAAAACTGATCAGACAACATCCTGAATCACTATTCACGGACATCTACCACTGAGCCTCCAAAGGACAGGTAAAAATGGATCTCATCTTCCACACTGAAAGACCCGAAATATTGAACTCCATCCTCAGATCGCAACTCAATATTTCCCAAATGATTAACACTTCCCATAGCCGCAAACTGATATTCTCAGCCCCTAACCGCACTAGACGAAATGGGAACACCACAGTGACCCTCTACTCCAATGGCACAGTCCTGATACAAGCCAACAATGACAATCTAAAGTCCTTTGATGCCCTCTTCCCATCTCTCCGGACTGCCCCTCTAACACACTCCTCCCCTGCCTGCCCCTCCTCCTCCCCCTGAAGAGCCTGACCTGCCAACAGATCTCACTCACCACTCCGTTGCACCCTAGTAACAACACCTGCCTCCCACTGGAAGACATCATCCCAACACTACCAGAGAGAACAAGACCCCACTACCCCCTCTGGCAACCACCCCCACCTGCCCTCGCCCTCCACCCCAACTCACTTCGAACGAATTCAACATACAGTTTGTGACTCCCAACCACCTCCCTAGACCCTCAGACAATATAACACTGATGCCCCAACACGACCCCACCTCCCTGCACCCTCGACTCTGCCTAGAACCCCAAATTTAACATACCCGCCCAGAACACCCCCTCTGACATAGAGACTGGGCAGAGGCTCACCCTGCTTGAAAGCCCGATAGCAACCATAGTACAGGGTCTTAGCGAAATCCTAACCAACATCGCTGTGCCCCAAAAGCCTCACCATATCCCCTCCTTCCCCACTCCTTCTCACCAGAGGCCTTCCAAGGCTCCCCACCCGAGATGGATCTCTACCCCCTCTTCAATCAGACACAGAGACCCAAAAGAACTAGAGATGCAATGTCTGCGAGTGAAGCGGCAGATCTCAATTCATAGTACGACAATCCTACTACTGCTACCCTCCAATCCAAAATCCAGGTGATCACCGGACTGGGAAGAGAACAGGCCCCTCCGAAATCCCCTAGACCCCCGACCACCCAGACTATCATCCTCACGGTCCCCTGAACGAACAAACCCATAACGGAGATGTCCCCCACCAACTGCATGCTCATAAACTGCAGATCAGCCATCAAGCATGCCACAGAGCTAGCGGAATCCATCCTCACCCACGACATAGACATAGCATTCATCACAGAGACATGGCTAAATGACCCCTCCTTACCACTCATGGATACTCTTGGCCTTGTAATCACCAACAAAGACATAAAAGACCAAAGAGGTGGAGGCATAGCAATCATCCACAAATACAATATTTCCGTTATGGAAATAGACTCCTTTAACTACAACACCTTTGAGTGCCTAACCGCCATCAACACTAGCAACAAAAAAAAAAACAAATCTGCCACCATATTTACACACAACACTGCTCAGAGGAAACTCATAACAGGGGAGCAATCCTAGATGCCATTATCGCCCGGCACGACACAGTCACGATAGACCACACACTGCCCGTGGATTGGTCCGACCACCACTTAATCCTATTTTACCTCACTCAGCCAATCACACTTAAACCCCCTCCCAAGGCCCTCCCAAATGGACTAGAAACCTTACTCAGATTAACATGACTGACCTAGAGGAAAGGGTTAACTCTCTCCTCACTGCCTCCACGGGTGATCTATCCACAACAGAACTCACCGCCCACTGCAACACAAACATGACATCCATTCTAGATCAAGTAGCCCCCCTGAAACTAAAAAAATACAGGAACATCTCATCCAGATCTCATCCAGATCTTGATTCAACACTGACATTAACAACGAAAGGAGAAAACTAAGAGCTACAGAAAGACTATGGTGGAGCAACCACTCGACAAGCCTACTCGAACAACTCTAAGCAGCCCGAAGGAAATGCAAAAAACACATCAGCAGCGAAAAATCCATCTTCTTCTGTGCCGCCCTGTACAAAGCAAAAAACACGCCCAACGAACTGTTCAAAATCATCAGGCAACAAACCTCCAAGACCCAGGAATCCTCTCCAGAGGCGTCCAAGGACTTGTGCGAGAACTTCGCCAACTTCTTTGAAAACAAATCACCAATAGTGAGCTCTCACTGGATATCAACGTCAACCCCATCTGAAAAAGCTTGACCATGGTGACAGTAGACAGCACGCTCAAGCACACCACGAAAACCTGGAAGTCCTCCAAACCCATCCCGAAAACCAAAATCCTCAAACTGATTTCCACCTCGAAGCCCGCCTCTCATGTCCTTGACCCAATTCCCACCCAATTGACCAAAAAACTGAAACTCTCTATTGCCCCGTTCTGGTGCAAGATCATAAACAGCTCCCTGAGAACCGGCATTATACCTGAATGCCTCAAAGTTGTCCAAATCACTCCACTACTAAAAAAACAGGCCTTGACTCCAAGGAACTGAATAATTTCAGGCCGTCTACGATCTCCCCCTTCCTATCCAAAATCCTTGAAAAATGCGTCCTCCTACAACTGACTCAGACCCTGGACAGTATCAACCTTCTTGATCCCCACCAATCGAGTTTCAGAAAAGGCTATAGCACCGAGACCGCGATCCCTAACATCACAGACAACATCCACAAATCCCTCGATACTGACCAATGTTGCCTCCTCATTCTCCTGGACCTATCGGCAGCCTTTGGCACGGTTGATCACCAACTTCTCATCAAGACTTTACAAGTAAGGGTAGGTGCTGATGAGGTGGTCCTACGCTGGTTCTTCTTCTTCTTACACAGCCGCTCACAAAGGATAAAAATAAAAAACTTTACCTCCGACCTATACCCCATCATCAGGGGCGTCCCCCAAGGTTCAGTGCTCTCACAACTGTTCAACATATACATGGAACCCCTCACCACCAAAAGGCAAAAGGCAACATCCCTTTCCACCTATATGCAGATGACAACCAGATCTATCTAGAAACCTCCTCCATAGGTGACATTCACAGACTAAATGACACTCTAAAAGAAATCCAACATTGGCTGTCTCTTAACCCCTTCAGCGCGGCGCGGATTACCGCGCCGTGCTGAAGGTTCTATTGAGCGGGCGGGGCCGTGACGGAGCGGTTCCGTCATGCGCACAGCGCAACCGACGCGCATGACGGAACCGCTTCGTCATGCGCATTGAAGGGGTTAATCACTTAAAACTCAACCAAGACGATTCGCGTGAGCACGCTAAAACAAGATGGCCGCCGCAATGTGAGCTCCGCATTTGGAGCCGTTTTTTACGACGAATATCAGCTTTTTGCATAATTTTTTATCTTTAAATATTGCTGGGAGTCCTGTGAAGCCTACCTGCGGCTGAATGGGCATTTTCCTGGCGCTGAAGTCTTCAAGTGCAGTGTGCTGCTTCCTCTGGTGGCTGCTTGGAGCTCCTCATCAGGTACTGCCCAGATTTCCTGTCAGGGGGGCGGAGCAAGCTCTCAGGAAAGGGCCTGGCTTTGGCCTAACCACCCCCACAGACCATTGTAGCTGCTGCACCAGCCTTATTTGCTGCATTTTTCTCCGTTTATCCTCTTTATTTGTGCTTTACAGTTATTTACTTCTTCATTTTATTTAAATTATGAAAATGGAAAGTAAAAATGCACAAAATCCCAATAATAAAAGGAAACAACAGATTTCTTCTCCTCCTGTTAAGTCTAAAGTGGTGGAATCAAGTGAACCCTCTTTGTCCTTAATTCTCGACGAACTTCATGCTCTACATGCCAACACTGATAATATTGCATCAGTAATAAAAAATCTGCGTAAAGGTATGGCTAGCATGTCGATGAGGGTATCGGATAACTCCATTAAAATACAGGATAACACGGTTAAAATCAACGCCTTTTCACCTTTTGTGGCTAAAATCTCCCCTATGTCTGCTCAATTGTTAGATATGGAAAATCGTAACAGACAATACAATCTACTTATGTTTAATTTGCCAGAAGATGTTGAAGGCTCCAATTGCAGGTTATATCTGGAGAATTTGCTTCCTGGTCTTTTAAATGTTAAATTTTCAGAGAAATCTGAAATAGATAAAGCGCATAGGATTCCATCTCATCGCAATCCTCATCATATCAAGCCACGACAAATGATTTTTAAGGTTCTTCGTCATCATCATTTGGTTTTGATAAGGAAAGCGGCACGTGAAATTCCATCTCTAATGGTAAATGGCAAAAAACAATGTATCCACCAAGACTTCACCAAAGAGACGGTTAAGATTTGCAAGGAATTCTCTGATTTGCGTCCTCAACTGCGTGATCTTGGGTTTAAGTATGGCTTATTTGATCCTTCAATGATGCGCATCTGGAGAGTTCATTTTTCCAAGTCCTTCCAACGCCCAGAAGATTTAAAATTGTTTCTGGAACAATAGTCACATCTTTCGCAGCATTCTATGGATATACATGGCTCTGCTACTTGAATTATATTTTAGCTGATATTTCTGACAAATTTTGTCATTCTCTGAAAACTAGGCTCCAGCGGTTTGGTCATGCTTGTTAAGTGTGTGTGCTGCAGATCGGCGCATATAAAATCTCCCTGCTTCCACGGACAGAGTAAACCTGCAGTCACACGCACCTACATTCATCATACGCTAGGGCCATCACACTGAAATTCATACTATTTACTCTATCCACACTGAATATAGAAGAGAAACCTAAACCAATCTGCATCTACAATGAGGTCAATGCGACCTTAATGACATTGTCCTGAGTCATGATTTTAAACATAGGAAATACATTTGAAAACTCAATAAATGACAAGGAATAAACACCCGACACTAGAATCCAAACAAATGCTCGTTTATCTAAATCAATTCAAATGGAAATCAATCATTAGCAAAACCATTATTCTCATAGTTACCTATTCTAGCTAAAAGGGTAAATCTCTCGAGCTGCCGTCCTCAGCATAGATTCAGGGAAAAGTCCAAACCGCGATGAGCAGCAAGGGATGCAGTGAACGCAATGAACTGCAATGGACGGGACGAACCCAGACCCTCTCTAGTCTAGCGTATTTATAAGAAAACTAACAGATAAAAAGTTACAAACAAATGTTGAATATCCGTTGAGCCGCTGAGCAGAGCGAGCAGGAAAGGATGTCACTCGGTTACATTTAGGAAACCTCCGCTCAGGAAAAATCACAAAAATAAAAATACGGAAGAAGGAAACTCGAGTTTGCAAATGTTACTTTCGTAAATGTTCTTCCTTGATATCTTAGCAGAGCCACCGCAGACTGGTCATTGTTCATTGTGGCTTTATCCTTCTCCAAGGACAGTTGGAATCGTTCCCAGAGCTGCTGTCCTCACGGAAAACTTTCTACCCAGGCAGAGGCTGGGGTCAGGTGACTCTCGACCATGTTCAGCAAGGCCTCTCATCAAAATTCAATCACTCGAGTGCAGGCTGTATAAGGCAGCCATCTTTATTTAGGCCAAAACGGACCATCTTAATCAAAAGAAACACAAAACAACGTTACCACAGCATAATGATTATACAGTGTTAATTCCCACTAATACCCTTATGTGTATGTAATTATCTAGCCTTCTGCAACGAATAAAGCATTAGTACACGTTATTTTAAAAGTGTTTGTGCTTTAAACAAATAGCACTTTGCGACATTCACTTAATTAAAACCGCACATTATTATTAAGCAACATATATGCATTCCCACGTGTAATTTCTCTCATTAGTAATGTTGGTTAGTCTGACTTTAACAAGACAAACTATTAGTTAATGTTTTCAAATTAGTAATTTTAGTCATAACATATAGACAAAACTGGAGCTTAAAACTCGATAAATTTTCAACAGAAAACTCTGCTCCAGCAATCCCCCCTTTGGTGATATCTTATCACCACAAAAACCAACCCAAAAAAAAAAAAAAAATTAGTCCCAATTTTAGGAGAAATTGAAAATGTCTTTTATGACACAACATTAAACACCAGACTCCCTCACATCATCCCTCTTTGACTCCAAGTAAACACTCTCCCTCAATTCTTCTAATTCTATTTCTTGTGGGTCTCTCCTTGACCTCTTTTGTTTCTTTTCAGCATTTTCCCTAATTATTCTCTTCTTCCCTCCCCTGTTTTTACAACACAAACACCCCAATCTTAGTATCAGTAAAGCAATAATTACGCATGTCAATGGAAATAATATTTTACCAATAATGGTACTACCTATCTTAGCAATAAAACTCTTAACTGCAACTATCCTATTAGCTAATTTAGTCCAGATACTTTCAGCTTCCAGTGGTACTATTTCTTCATGCAAATCAGTAATATTTTTAATATAGACCTTTAGATCTTTACTTTCGTCAGGAATGTAAGTGCAACAATGTTGAACTTTCAGCATTCCGCAGACTCCACCCTCCTTGGCCAATAGAATGTCAAGGGCAAGTCGATTTTGCATAGACATGGCACGTACGGCAATCATCTCCGTATTTACCAAAAGAAACCCTTCAGCGGTACTTGTCGATAAGCGATCCACCACTGTTGACAGTTTCCGAATTCCATATGCATTTAAAGAAATTCCCACTGCTGGAATTAAAGCTCCAAATATGTCACCTACGATTTCCGACCAAGTTTCTCTCTTAAAACGTGTTAGTAAATTAATATGTTCTACATCTTCTATTCTATCTATATGAAAAAATGTTGGAAAGACCAGGCCCACATAACACGTGCCATACCAATGGTCAGGCAACTTGTAATAAGCCTTGTTCCCACAAATATAATACACTCCTGGGAAAACCGGATCTTCTCCACCTTTAAAACCCCATCCTGTTGCAATGAAGTATGTATCATGACACTCACTAGTCCCAACAAAATATGTATCATATTGGGATTTCTTTCTGGTAATGCATAGTTTACCCTTCTGTGGTGCATCTAAAGCCAAAGTTGGACTGTCCCCATTCCTCAATTCCTTTCCCATTTCAATATCCCAAATTGTCTCACTCACTTTATGTTTCCCTGCCTTTTCATGCATGCCCATTCTCCTTTCCTCTACCATGTTTAGGAAAGCCTTCTCCTCTTCTTTCAAACTACAAGTTAAATTGTTTCTAAAAATGTAATCTAATGTTAATTCTTCTTTCTCAATAAAAATCTCACCAAAAATGTTAGCTTCTTTAGCTGGATTCAGCTTTTTATTCATAGGCAATTGCCCAAAAATGTTATCTTTGTTAGACATCTCATAATCTATCTTCCCTAACAAATATAAAACACTACTTAACACACTACATGAAATTCCATACGTAGCTGGTAAATGGTGATAAGTAACACCTTCTGAAACGGATGCAGGTAACTGCATACAAACGTAGCAATCCCTAACTTCCATTGTCTTTACGTATTCGTACAACAACTTTGAAAAAACATTGCTAGAAAAATAATTAATTGACCTATCTTTATGTATGTAAATGTTACTAATTCTAGTTGGAACTACTTTCTGTGAACTCTTCTCTACATTGGTCACATTTTCAGTATGTATTCCAAAAGTGTCTATTGTAACTCTAAAAGTAACTAGTAAAGCTAATACACCCCATAATAGCATTAATAATCCAGTACAGCAGCAGCACATTCTACACCATCTTTTCAAGAAGGCACATCTACTTTGATTATTCTCTGTGTTAGCCATTTTACTACTTTGGCAGTGTCTTTTGACTTAACCTCTTCTACTCCACTACTGAAACACTAGAGCACTAGATTATTCCAAACAGTTAATTTCAGATTTTCTTTTTTTCACTTCTCCAAGTGACTCCTTTAGTTCACTCAATTTGGATTTTCATCACTTTTCACTTCTTCTTCAGCAACATCGAATTGTATCAGATCATCAACAACATCCTGAGCATCCGACTCTTCTCCAATGTCAGTCAAGATAACTTTCAGGATTCCAACAGTTTTCTCCTCAACCACTTCACGTATGGTCCCCTCTGGATTTCCTTGACTTTCTGCCTCTTCACCTTCAGACAGTGCCACGTATGTCCATTCCGGTGACCTATACTTCTGGTTAGGTTTTCTGATTCTCTTGATCTCCTCTGGTTCTTTTGAGACCTTTTGTTTTTCACCTTTTGCTTGATTCTGACTTGACACCTCGTTCACCTGTTCAGCTTTCGATGAACTTGAACTTGCGCTTGCTCGTGTCAGTCTGTACCTCAGCCTCTTTATTCTGTTAGGCCAAAGATCTCCTCTTACAACCCTCTTTGGTCTCACTTCTTTATTATTTCTTTCTCCAATCCAAGTTCTCTTTCTCAGAACTCGACCCTCTGATTTCTCATTTTCACTCTCATCTGATTCTGTCTCATTTGCCTCTTGTTCTTCAACAATTTTCTTTCGCTCCACAGTCTTTTCCACCACCGATTGAGATTTCCCTAATTCTGTCCCTCCTCGGGTCTCCGACACGCAATCTTCTTGCTGTCTACTTGTCCCTTCACCTAGCTTATCAGGAATGTTCCCTATACCTCCTCGGGGGTCTTCCGCAATCTGTCCCTCTCTAACTTCTTCTGACCCTGCTTCTTCAGGTGTAATCTCAAGTTGATTCTCAACCTCTTCATCTGATTCAGGTGTAGTCTCTGTGGAATTGCTCTTTTCTCTTCTTTCTTCTCCACTACTTGTTGGAACTTCAGGCACTCTTACAGAATCCGATCTCTCCTCTGAGACTCTCAAAGTTTCTCTTGAAGCCTCTCTTGGAAAGAAAAAAGAATCACCTGACTCTCTTTCTCCTTCACCTCTTTCAGGATTCTTTTTTCTTCTCACTGGTTCAGTTTCTGCATCATCACTAGAATCTGACTCTTCAAAATACTCTTTACCAGTCCCTTCTTTTGGATTTGGAACTCTCAGAGTATGACTTGCATGCACCCAGTTTTTCACACCAGCACACTTTACTGCAGTCGTCGTAGTCAGAATAACTTGTCTTGGCCTTCCCCACCTTGGAACCAAGCAATTCCTTCTTCTGTGTACTTTAATCCTCACCCAGTCCCCTGGACTCAGATCATGGGCTTGCTTCTTCTCAAGTGTGGTAGCGTCTTCTCCAACCTGGTGAAACACAGAATGAACTGTGTAAGCCAGGCCTTTACAGTAATCCAAAATCATGTCATCAGTTATTGTCATCAACTTGTTGACAGGCACGAAAGCATGTCTCATCGCACGTCCCATCAAGATTTCGTGCGGACTCAAACCTGTGGTTCTATCTGGAGTAGACCTAATAGTCATCAGCACTAGAGGCAAGACATCAGGCCATTTCATTCCAGTGGCTAAACACATCATACCAATTCGGTTTTTTATTGTGCCATTCATCTGTTCAACGACTCCAGAAGCCTCTGGTCTGTATGCACAATGTAGCTTCTGCGGTATGCTCAATGCTTCACAAATTAAACCCATGAGCTCATTGTAGAAGTGTCCACCTCTGTCAGACTCAATTGTCACTGGGAACCCGTACCTAGGAATTAACTCTCTTAACAGTAATTTTGCAACTGTTATTCCATCATTTCTCCTAGTCGGATAGGCCTCCACCCATCTTGAGAACAAACAGACTACCACTAGAACATACCTCAATTTATTCACTTGGGGCATTTCAATGAAATCTATTTGCATTCTGGTAAAAGGACCTCCTTCTCTGCCTATTGTTCCTAGACTCACCACTGTCTTTTTCCCAGTATTGAACTGTTGACAAATCAAACATCTTTGACAGATGCTCTCTGCAATTAACCTGAACTTTGCATTGTACCAGGTCTGTTTAAAAGACCTAATCATCGCATCCCTCCCCAGATGTCCCTGGCCATGATACATTCTTGGCATTGTCGACAGCATTGAGTTAGGCATGACTGGTCTACCATCTCTATATATCCAAACATGATCTGTCTCTCTTGGGGCACAACTTGCCTTGATCCAATCTCTCATTTCCTCATCTCCTGCCTCATCCTGCAACTGTTTCACTTCATCCCACGTTTCTAGGACATTACTAAACATCACAGAACAAAAAGACATCTCCCTTTCTCGTGCCCTATTAATCGAATGATTGTTTTTCGCACAATACTGTGCTATTTCATTGGCAAATCTATTACCAAGAGTAACAAAATCATCTCCTTGTCCATGAGCAGCACACTTCACAACTGCTAGTTCTTTAGGCAGCTGTATCGCCTCAAGCAATTTCCCAATCACTTCAGCATTCTTTATTGGTGTCCCACTCGACGTCAAGAAACCTCTCTGTAGCCAAAGCTGGCCAAAATCATGAACGACTCCAAATCCGTACTGACTATCAGTCATCACAGTCACTCTCAGATTCTTTCCAATTTTGCAAGCTTTCGTCAATGCCACCAATTCAGCCACTTGAGCAGATCTCACTCCTTTCAAAGGCGAAGCTTCCATAACTTCTGAAACCTTTCACACTGCATATGCTGCACTCAGCACACCATCATCAGTCCTTAGACATGATCCATCCACAAACAGCACATGATCACTCTCAGGCAAGCTCCCAGAATGATTTTTTCATATTTAGTCAACCGACTATGTGACATGTACTGAGTCCTGCTTCTTATCAAAAGAATTGCCACATCATGAGGTACGAATACCCTTACAGGATATCCCATTATTATACCCTCACTCTGTTCCAAGCTTCTGCATGTAGCAGCTACTGCTTTCAGGCAACCTGGCAAACCTACAGCTACGGGGTCAAGTGTCGATGAGAAGTACGCAATCGGCCTTCTCAGTTGTCCATGTTTCTGAATTAACACTGAAAGTGCACATCCATTTCTCTCACTGCAGTACAACTCAAACTCTTTCTCATAGTCTGGCATTCCCAAAGCAGGGGCTTCACACATTCTGCTCTTCAACTCTTCAAATGCTGCCATTTGTTCTCCATCCAGTTCCAATGGGTCTCTCACCTCACTTTTAGTCAACTTAATCAGTGGCTTTGCTATCAAGGAGAAATTACTTATCCACTGACGACAATAACCCACCATCCCCAGAAACATCCTCACCTCTCTCTGGGTCATCGGGGCTCTCATTCCTCTAATAATTTTGATCCTGTCATCAGTCACCTTTCTCAGACCTTTTTCAATATTGTGTCCAAGATAATGCACTTCTTTCTTGCAAAATTGCAATTTGGCTGGAGATACCTTTAACCCTCCATCTGCCAAGTGATTCAGTAAAGCTATGGTATCTACTTCACAAGCTTCACGTGTCTTCGATGCCACAAGTAGGTCATCGATGTACTGCACTAGTACTGAGCTTTCAGGCATGATCAAACTCTCCAATGATTTCTTCAATAACTGATTGAATATCGAAGGACTCTCTGTATACCCCTGTGGGATACGACACCATGCTAAAATACGCTGGCCAAACCGAAATGCAAAAATCGGCTGGCTGTCATGATGCAATGGAATTGAAAAGAAAGCATGACACAAATCAATTACCATGTACCACTCAGCATCATGAGGAATCTGATACAAAATCACTGACGGATTTGGCACAATGGGACAACATGCCACCACAATTTTGTTAACTTTTCTCAAATCTTGTACAATCCTGAACTTTCCATTAGGTTTCTTTAGCCCCATTATCTGTGAATTACACGGGCTACTCAGTAATTCTCTCAAAACACCCTGTTGAATCATCTTGTCGATTATAGGAGTAATTCCCTCAATTATCTCCGGTGTCAATCTGTACTGAGGAATATTAGGATAAACAATCCCCTCTTTCACTGAAATCTTCACTGGATCTACATTATTCATCAATCCCACGTCTTCTCCAGTAAAATCCCAAACTGCTGTTTTCACTGTGTGTCTCAACTCCTGAGGCAAATCATCTGGATTAAACACTGCATATGTACAGACAATCTTACTCTCTCTATTATCTAGAGTCATCCGGTACAAAACATCCTCATCTGGTGTCTCAAAAGCTATTCCATCCGGAGTACAGAAAATTGTACAATTCATCTTGCACAATAGGTCCCTACCTAACAAATTCACTGGACTAGTGTCACAAACTACAAATCTGTGCATGTCTGAAAATTTCCCTATTCTTACTCTTACTGGTTCGGTAAGACGAGTCTTAATCTGTGTATTGGCTACACCAACTACTTGGATTGCTTCGTCCGAGAGAGGAAGATTTCTAATATCTGCTGACCTGACAGTTGATCTTGTCGCTCCTGTGTCTACCAAAAAAGTAACACTCTCCCCATTTATTTTGCCATCCACAAATGGTCCTGCCTGGTCTATTTCTAGAGTTGCACCAAGTATGCACTCTTCCTCCTCTCTTCGGCACCGTCAATAGTCCCCTTCAGACTCACTCCCCTCATTCTTTAACCAGTACTGCTGTACCGGGTTTGAACGTCTCGGTTTGTTTACCTGCTCATCATTGTAGAATCGTGAGTCCTGGTTATACTTTTGGGACCCTCTATTCTGTGGCAAGGGCGGTTTTGGCTCTTGACTCCGCTGTCTGACAACCTTCTGCTGTTGCTGCTGTTGATTACACCCCTCGTTCTGCACCTGTTGATTTAAGGGTTTATTTTCATTACTCACTAATGGTGGATTGGTACACTCGGATCTCCAATGCCCCAATTGTCCACAGTTGTGACAAGGGAACTTCTTCTTGGCCTCCTCTAAATTCCCCTTTCCTTTTCCCGCATATTTTGGTCTATTTCCCTGATTATTTGCCTGTTCCATCAACTGTGCTTCTTGTCTCTCAGCAACTTTCACCTGTGCCCACATTGCCTTTTCTTTCAGCTTTCTCTGTTTTGCCTCAATCTCATCACTAAAATACTTTGCATGTCTCAAGATTTCATCAATCTTTTTACTCTGCCAATCAACTGTATACTCACGTATTCTTTCACTGATTTCAGGTCTCAAGCCATATACAAATCTGTATACAAAATGACTCAAATCCTTATCACCCAGGTGTTCATCTCCACTGAACTGTTTAAAAGCCAGTATCAGCCTTTCGTAAAAAGCATGAACTGATTCTTTTGCTTCTTGATGTGTTCGATCTATCTTAACCCAGACATTCTGGGGGAGAATGTCTGCATTGTCAGCATTCCGTCCATCATTTGTTTGTTGTAACGCTTTTCGCCCTAAGTGGGATGGGTATTCCCAGACGTGGGACCCGTGCTCACTACGCCACTGGAGTCAAGCTATCCTGGCTGATGACGGCTGATAGCCAGAAACCGGTCCTAGGATGCTTGATTCCGGTCCAGGGAAGACATGGCTTGGCAGTTCGGGCTGGACTGTTCCCATGAGGCACAGGGTCAAGACTGATTTGCATATGGCCATGTCTGAACTGGGGTGGTGTAGTGGGCAAAAGAACGATGGATTTAACCCAGATCTCTTGACTGGGGGAGAATGTATGCATTGTCAGCATTCCGTCCATCATTTGTTTGTTGTAACGCTTTTCGCCCTAAGTGGGATGGGTATTCCCAGACGTGGGACCCCTGCTCACTATGCCACTGGAGTCAAGCTATCCTGGCTGATGACGGCTGATAGCCAGAAACCGGTCCTAGGATGCTTGATTCCGGTCCAGGGAAGACATGGCTTGGCAGTTCGGGCTGGACTGTTCCCATGAGGCACAGGGTCAAGACTGATTTGCATATGGCCATGTCTGAACTGGGGTGGTGTAGTGGGCAAAAGAACGATGGATTTAACCCAGATCTCTTGACTGGGGGAGAATGTATGCATTGTCAGCATTCCGTCCATCATTTGTTTGTTGGAACAATTATATCAAACAGACTATTCAGGTCAATCCACAGCACTTTTGACAATTTCACAAACCTGTCTACCTGCCTATACCACTCGACAGGCTTTTCTCTCAGTCGAGGGAAATCATTCGTAAATGATAGAATATCCTGTCTAGTCCATGGGACATGTACATATCCTCCTCCAGGAATCTCTCTCATAGGATAAGCATCCACTGTTTTCTCTTTTTCTCTCATGGGAAATGCTGAATAAGTCCTGTCCACTGAATCTTCCCTTTTCTTGTACCACCTATCCTTCCATTTTTCCACATCACCCCATTTTCGCAATAAGGCAATCATTTCCTTAATCTGTCCTGTTCTACCAGCACCATTTAGATTTTCAATATCCTTGTCGGAGAAATCCACCCTGTAAGGCTTCTGCAAAGCTTTCACCTTATCCATGTCAACTCCTTGTTCACTCGCTATTGCTCTTAACCTATCATGTGTACTCTTAGCCCTCCAGGTGATACTTTTACACATAAATAACAACTCTCCATCATGATGGTTTTTGAGTATATCTGTAGGAATTGTCCCTGCAATAAGCTCCTCCAATTCTATGCGCAACCTGGCTACATCAATTGCCTGTGAATCTTTATCCTTCTTTTGAAGAACCTTCAACCAATCATTCAAATCCTCAGCTGTTATTTCAGTAGACTTCTTCACTGTACTCACTTGTTCTGTCATCCTTTGTGGTTCCAAAATCGTTCATCCCAAACAACCAGTATTCAATCCTGAATTAGGCTGCACATCTGATCCTTCACTACAGGCATCATGTCTCGACTGTCTCAAAGTATTTCCTCCTGTTCTCATTCCTGATTCCTCCAAAATGCAAGAACCAACCAAACCATTTCCAACATAAGGAACTGTCAAACTATTTTCACCCATTCTTTGTTTATCAAAAATAGGCACAACCGGACCAATCGTTACAGGTACCGTAACTGCTTCAAGATTTTTCGTCAACTCTCGGATTTTCTCAGTCAACTCAGATGTGGTTCTGGCTAATTCTCTCGTTTTCTCGTCACTAACTCGATTCTCTCTCTCTCGCTCTCTCTCTCTCTCCCTTTCCGTGAAAGAGCTACCACTTTTCAGATCAGGTGTCACAACTTCAGTTTTAATAATCCGCAAAGTATCTCTTACAGGTGTAGTAGCTGGCGTGCTCTCTTCTGGTTCTGGTCTATACGGAGGTGGTCTCTTGTAAATCATGTCATCCAAAACCTCATCCTCATAATCATTAACCCCATACCTTCTCACTTCTGCATCAGGCACCCTTTCTGTAGCCTTCCTCTCTTCCTTTTCGTCAACTGTCCTCATAGGATATAATCCCTCTGACATACTCACGATCATATTTCCTCCCGAACATGTACCTATAGTTGCCTCCACTCCTCTGCTTTTCTCGCTCATGCACCTCATCTTCCCATTCCACCAACACCTCGAACTGTGTCGGCCTTGGTCTAGGCTCTAGACACATCATTTTTTCCCGTAAATTTCTCAACACGGCCAAATTAAATGAACCATGTTCCAGGAACGCTAAGACACCATCGTCCTTAGTATACTTAGCCCAGTTATCTAACCATATACAGGTATGATACCCATATTTCGCAACCATGAAGGATGCAGGAGTCTTCGTTGGAGGTAGCAATTCACCTTCTCTAGTTATTATGTTTTTATCCTTGTCGAACTACCTTTTAATTTTACCGAACAAGGATTTCTTTTTCTTTTCCTCAGGTTGGTAATACATTTTAACGTTTACCAGTATTCTCTAGTCCCTTCCGCAACTGTGCGATCTTTTTGTCCAATAACAGCGCGACTCACACCAACGCACCAATCCTGGAGCGTCTACGTCACCCTGTACTCCTTCCAATCCCTGCGCGGCTCACACCAATGCACCAATCTCAGCGCGAGCACTGTTCTGATCCACTACCCAATCACAGCGCTGTCTGTATGACTCCCTGACGTCACCGCTGCAGACACTTCTGCTCTGTCTCCTGTCACTCGTCTACCCCTCCTTTACAAAGCCTTCTCAGTAGACTTTGTTTCAGATTCTACTAAATCTATTAGTTACAACATATAAACATCTCCATTGTCTGCTTCGCTAACCACAGAATAGTAAAGAAAATTCTTTCTCACAAGAATCCCGCTTCTCTCTAGAACAGCGCTTACCTCTGCTCCACTACGGAATAATTACTTTCGTTGACACAGTAGCACGTCCCTCTACTCTGCCCTTCTAACATGCATCCATTAACTGTTTCCTCTAGGACTGCTCCAAAGAGTCTTACAATCAACTAAATGCTCATACATTCACGCACTTTCACACCAGAAAAATATAGCACAACCACACAGAATCCTGCTTTTCCCGAGAACAGCAAACGGTCTGTCCCACTACAGAATTATAACTCACGTTAACCAAGCAGCGCTTACCTCTGCCCAGTCCTTCAGACAAGCTCAGAGAATACCTATTACTTCTCCAGCAGAAAGCTTTAACGGCGAACCTTACGGATCCCTTGGACTTAAGACCAGAGTTTCACAGATAACCTTCGCTACCATACGCACTCCCTTTTATACCGAAAATATATCTCTAGTAGTAACACACGACGATGTCACTGATTCCGAACCCAGACAATGTGACGCGCAACTTCAATTGTCACACGTTTTTCCTGCATACATACAGGTAATTCCAACAATCCCGTTTTTCCCGAGAGCAGCACACACTTCCCTCTGCCCTACTACGGAACCGTCACCAGCTCCCAAGTTCCAGAAGCCGTACACACTACATAAAACTCAACACGACGACTTCAACATATAGTATTAGTACATATACCAACATCAACCAATAAATCAATGAATCAAAAGCCTATGTACAAGCAATGTAATCTGATCAAGACAATAATCAAACCATCATACTGCTACCAGGAAACTGCTGCAGATCGGCGCATATAAAATCTCCCTGCTTCCACGGACAGAGTAAACCTGCAGTCACATGCACATACATTCATCATACGCTAGGGCCCATCACACTGAAATTCATAATATTTACTCTATCCACACTGAATATAGAAGAGAAACCTAAACCAATCTGCATCTACAATGAGGTCAATGCGACCTTAATGACATTGTCCTGAGTCATGATTTTAAACATAGGAAATACATTTGAAAACTCAATAAATGACAAGGAATAAACACCCGACACTAGAATCCAAACAAATGCTCGTTTATCTAAATCAATTCAAATGGAAATCAATCATTAGCAAAACCATTATTCTCATAGTTACCTATTCTAGCTAAAAGGGTAAATCTCTCGAGCTGCCGTCCTCAGCATAGATTCAGGGAAAAGTCCAAACCGCGATGAGCAGCAAGGGATGCAGTGAACGCAATGAACTGCAATGGACGGGACGAACCCAGACCCTCTCTAGTCTAGCGTATTTATAAGAAAAATAACAGATAAAAAGTTACAAACAAATGTTGAATATCCGTTGAGCCGCTGAGCAGAGCGAGCAGGAAAGGATGTCACTCGGTTACATTTAGGAAACCTCCGCTCAGGAAAAATCACAAAAATAAAAATACGGAAGAAGGAAACTCGAGTTTGCAAATGTTACTTTCGTAAATGTTCTTCCTTGATGTCTTAGCAGAGCCACCGCAGACTGGTCATTGTTCATTGTGGCTTTATCCTTCTCCAAGGACAGTTGGAATCGTTCCCAGAGCTGCTGTCCTCACGGAAAACTTTCTACCCAGGCAGAGGCTGTGGTCAGGTGACTCTCGACCATGTTCAGCAAGGCCTCTCATCAAAATTCAATCACTCGAGTGCAGGCTGTATAAGGCAGCCATCTTTATTTAGGCCAAAACGGACCATCTTAATCAAAAGAAACACAAAACAACGTTACCACAGCATAATGATTATACAGTGTTAATTCCCACTAATACCCTTATGTGTATGTAATTATCTAGCCTTCTGCAACGAATAAAGCATTAGTACACGTTATTTTAAAAGCGTTTGTGCTTTAAACAAATAGCACTTTGCGACATTCACTTAATTAAAACCGCACATTATTATTAAGCAACATATATGCATTCCCATGTGTAATTTCTCTCATTAGTAATGTTGGTTAGTCTGACTTTAACAAGACAAACTATTAGTTAATGTTTTCAAATTAGTAATTTTAGTCATAACATATAGACAAAACTGGAGCTTAAAACTCGATAAATTTTCAACAGAAAACTCTGCTCCAGCACGTGTGCGTTTCGCATCTGTTATTGATGTTTCTCTGTGTTTGTCATTTTTGTTGTCGTCTTTTGAGTGTTAGTCTGATTATTCTATTTCCTACCCTTTCCTTTTCGCTTGTTCTGGAGCTACTATTCTTCATGTTCTTAAGGTTTACGTCATCCAGTTCATTGTACAAACATTTTAGACTACTTAGGTAGTTCCAAGGTAGATATTAGTTTTATACAGGAAACCCATATTGATGACAAAATCTTAGAATATATGAAAAAAATGTGGGTTGACAATATTGTCTCTTCTCCTGCAGTTAGGCAAAACAATGGTGGTGGCTATTCTTTTTTCAAAAAAATTACATTGCCAAATTTTGAGTAATTTTCAGATACTGACGGGAGATATGTCATAGTTAAAATTAAAAGTTAACGATTCAGTTATATGTTTACTAAATGTTTATGGTCCTACTACAGATGATCCAGCTTTTTGGTCTACTCTCAAAACTGAAGTTTTAAAGTTGTGAAAAGTTCCTCTTATTGTTGGAGGTAATTTTAATGTTATATTTGATCCTTTATTAGATAGATCATCTCTGACTAAATTTCATCCTCCTAAGGGTTTTTATGCTTTTAAATTATTTATTCAAACCACACAGTTAGTAGATATTTGGCGACTACATTTTCCTACAGAAAGGTTTACATTGTTTTCTAATCCATATAATTCTCATTCTAGGGTTGATTATTTATTAGTCTCTAAGCAATTAATTAACTCCGTCATTACTCCTATGATTGGTAACATTGATATTTTGGATCATGCTTTGATGTCTTTTGTTTTGAATTTAAATTCTTCCTTTACAAAGCAATCTAGATGGCGAATGAATACTGACATTGTTCTTAATGAACGTAATAAACCTAAGCTCTTACATGCCATTCAGGAATACTTCCTTCTTAACCGTGAGGGTTCTACCTCTATGGTTAATAGATGGGACGCTTTCAATGCTTATATTAGAGGTGTAACTATTTCTCTTATGGCCCACGAAAATAAAACATTTTTTTTATTTTTTCTTTTATTTTAACTTTACCAACACATTACAAGTCAATTAATTCATCTTTTAACAGCATCCCCCCCACCACCCCGGGTCCAAAGAGAAAGAAAAAAGGAAAAAAAGAGTGAATAAGAGGGGAATATTATGTTTACAAGGATTAAGGCACAGTAATTTGATATAAATACAAATTTCAATGTTATCTATATAATAACAACAAAAAAAAGAAAAGTAGAAAATATCTATCTTATCAAGGAAAGGAGAGCAGAAACATAGAGAGGCCAGACAAGGAGCAGGGGAGAGAGGAAGGAAGGAATCAAACATGCAGAACAATTCATTATACATCTTAAGTATTCAGAGTGTCTAGCCATCTAGCCAAAGGGTCCCAAACCACCAAGCCCTTTTCTCTTGCCCTTCTTCCCTTTTTAGCGTAAACTGCTCTCTCCAACCTATAAGTGGCAAGAAATCTAGCTTGCCACTGGCCGAACGACGGGGCATTCAGATCTTTCCAATGCATAGCAATGCATATCCGCAGGATAGTCATTGCGACGAACAGCAGTGCGCCTCATTCTTTAAGATAAAGTCGATCATATAGCCCTAGCATAATAGTAGTTGGCATAAACTGAATATCTGAAGAGAGGATTTTACTTAAAAACAGTTGTACCTCTTTCAGTAGTGGCTCAAGTTTTGGGCATATAGCAAACATATGCACAGAATCCGCACTATATTCTGTACACCGAGGACAAGTAGTTCCAAGACCGATTGCCCATTTAGCAATCCTATTAGGGGTTATATGCATAAAATATCCCGTCTTATAGAATTGTGCTTGTAATTTAGACGATAGCAGGTATGTTCGTGCTAGGCTCAAGGCGGAGCAAAAAGCGTTAGGTGGGATATTTAATTTCGACTGCCATTTAGCGTCTATTTTACTTAAATCATCTGGTCTTTGTTCATTTAAAATGCAGTAGATATCTCCTATGCTCGATGATTTAGAGCCAAGCAGTTTGTCTATAAGACCTACCGCTGCAAACCCGGCGGACCCCCCAGTTTTCTTTACTAAATAATTTGTGATAGCATTATACTGAAATGTCTGATCATTATTCAAATTATAACCAGTTTTCAGTGCTTCGAATGACCGAATACGGCCAGCACTATACAGGTCTCCTAATCTGCAAATACCCGCGAGATGCCCTTGTTGCAGATCTGCACTTTTAAATATTAATGGCAGGTTATCATTGTTTCTTATGGGGGTATAATGATTTAGCTTATCGATTTCAAATACTTTGCGAATATTACAGAAGACCTGATAGGCACTAATCATCGTCTTAAATTTAACTCGCTTATAATAGCTATATTCCAACTGGCGCCACAGACATCCCCTTACGTTTTCCCATAAGAGCAAAACGTAGGGAGAGGGCAGGCCTGACGGGCTTAGGATATAATCCTCATGCATTAGTTCACAACAGTGTTGTAGGGAAGCAGCCCAATAATATAATTTTAAATTGGGAAGAGCCCAGCCTCCCCTCGCCCTAGATAAGGAAAGAAGATTAAAGGCCCTTCTCGGCTGTGTGTATGCCCAGATAAACTGAGAGAAAATTTGTTAAAAAACGAAAAGTATACGACTATTAAATACAAGCGGGATTGTACGAAAAAAATAAAGTAATTTAGGGAAATATGTCATTTTTAAAACATTGCATCTTCCCACGATAGTTTAGTGTAGATTGTCAATTTTCCTAAGTGATTTTCTCATATCGGTAGCAAGGGGGTTCAGATTTTCTATTACCAGAGTATCAAGGTCTGGAACGATATTGACTCCAAGGTATTTTGCTTTCTTAGTGATTCTTTTGTCTACAATGGTTAATGTTTTGTTAACAACTATCGGTGTTTTTGTTCTGTTCAGGGCATAACCAGAGATCAATCCAAATTCTTGAGCTTCTTGCTCCAGAGCCCTGATAGCCAGCTCAGGTTCCGGAGTGACTATGGCTATGTCATCGGCATAAGCCATAATCTTTGTATCTATGCCAAACCTAACGACTGGTGTAATTGAGGAATTAGCTTTGATTCTTCTTATCAAAGGGTCAATATAGAGGGCAAAGAGTAGAGGCGAGCAGGGACACCCCTGCCTCGTTCCTCTAGTTATTTTTATTTGTTCTGTCAACTGACCATTAATGAATACTTTGGCTGTTGGATTCTGGTACAATGCCTGTATGGCCTGGATGATTCTTACTCCAAAACCGATATGCCACATGATGGCCCAGAGGAATTGCCAGGAGACCCGATCAAATGCCTTTTCAGCATCTAGAAGAATTAGCGAGATCGGGTCTCCTGTCACCTCGGTGGCATCAAATAAAGTGATAGTCCGGCGGACATGTTCGGTGGTGCCTTTTTTTGGAATAAATCCATGTTGCCACCTGGATACTAATGGCTCAATATTTGAAGATATTCTCATGGCGATAATTTTAGAGAAGATTTTAGAATCAGTATTAATTAATGTTATAGGTCTATATGATGCCATCTCCAGGGGTGATTTATCCTTCTTGGGAAATATCACAATTTTAGCTGATGACCAGAAGTTCGGTGGACGGGTCCCATCGAAAATGTACCTTACTACGTTTGTAAAGAGATCTTTTATTTCTTCAGAGAAGATTTTGTAAAATTCAACTGGTATACTGTCCATCCCAGAGGCTTTGCCATCTGGGAGGCTGGCCAATGCAGCTGCGATCTCCTCCCAAGTTGGAGAATTTTCCAGTACGTCATGTGTATCAACATTCAATTTGGCTGTCGGTATTCCCTCTAAATATTCTCTAATCTTAACGTCTATGTCTTCAGGTGATCCTCTTATCTCTTCTAAGTATAACTTTTCATAAAACTTCCTAAAGGCTTCCTCTATTATTTTTAATCAGTAATTAGCCCTTCAATATCTGTATTAATAGATGTGAGGGTATTTGCAGTTGTCCTTTGTCTAGTAGAGATAGCGAGCTGATGTCCAATGCGCTCGCTCCACTCATAGCATTTCTCTCTTGATGCAGCCCATTTAGTAGCTATTTTTTCTGCTAAAACAGTCCCCATCTCTGATTTGGTGACCGCGACCAATGTCTGTGCCTCTTCTAGTCCTAAACCTGCCTGAACCGCCTGTATTAGTTTTTTTTCTGCTTCTATCATCTGCCTATGTAATAAATCAATTTGTGTTTTTTCCTTTTTATTTTTTCTGATTGAAAACCGTAATGTCTCCCCCCTTATACCTGCTTTAAGGGTATCCCAGACCACCATTACAGGTGCAGTCCCGATATTTATATCCAGAAATTCCCGTATCCAACCAGCCATATGTTCTCGATAATTGCTAACATGTAGGAGAGCCTTTTTAAATGTCCAGTTGGAGCCTGGTCCCTGGTTGCTCCAGCCCTCTAGGTTTAGAATGAGAGGATTATGATCCGACAGTAGTCGGGGGGCGACATCAATAGAACAATCATGAATTAAAGCAGAAGAACCAAAAAAATAGTCCAGTCTTGCTAACGACCGGTGAGGAGCTGAGAAGAAAGTAAAGCCATTCTGGTCAGGCTTTGAATAAGCCCAAACATCTTTTAAGCCATGAGTATCTATTAATTTGTGCAAAGACCGAAAGACTTTGGGCTTTCTTCCCTCATAGCTCCAAGAATTGTCTGAGTCCCAGATACTGGGCAAATTTAGATTTAGGTCACCGCATAGAATTATCGAGAGCGGCCAATGCGCTAATTCTTGATTAACATGATTTATCACACCGGGATCATCTAAATTACTCGCATAGACCGAGCAAATCGTAAATACAAGAGTGGAAGATAAAGAACACCTTTCCATAACCCATCTTCCGAATGCGTCAGATTTAACCTGATTCACTACTAACGGTAATGTTTTACGCCCCAGAATCCCGACCCCCTTTACCAGGACACCCTGCGAGGTTGGCCCTATAAGTTTAAAACCTAGAGAATTCAACAAAAATTTCTGGCCCCCTTCAATATGAGTCTCTTGGAGGCATACTATAGCCGCCCCCATCATTCGTAATGTCTGGGCGGTTTTCTGTCTCTTCAGTAAATCATTCAAGCCGCAAATATTTAATGAAACAATTCTAAGCTTGTTTTGTGAATTCATTATTTTTTAATTCTAATGATACCCTGTATAATAACCTGTATGTAATCCTCATCAACCGAGTCCCCCCCTGTCCCACATCCCACGGCCACCTCCCCCCCACCATCCTCGCCGGCCCTACAATCTCTCCCGTAAAGCCTCAATTCCTGCTCTCCTATATTACCAGTATAAATGTTTCCTAAAATGTAACGTTGAATATTTTTAAAGAAGACAATGCCAATATTTTAGCCTTTAGCCCCACAGAACTCGATACGGACCTGATTCCCCACCCCCCACCTTTCCCCCCCAAAAAAAGACAGTAAGGGAAACCCTGAATGATGGAATGCGAGTTTGAGGCCCCCAGCCGCCGCCCCACTAAGTTTTTAGTCCCTCAATTACAAAGATTACAAAAATCTGACTAGCCTGTCTACTCCCAATGAGAAGAAAGAAAACAAGTAATTTCAAAGATGGAAGAAAAAAAAAAGTAGAGATACGGATTAGCTCTTTCCCCCCCCCCACTTTTAGTTAGGGAGAAAACAACTCAAGCCCCCCTGGTTAATTAAAACTTAAGTTTTGGAACATTCAACCCAAAGTCCCAAAGTCCTGGGCTTCAAACTTCATTTTCTCTTTCTTCCCACTATTTCCTTTAGATGCTCCCCAGCTTTAATCTCAGAAATAAAGACTCGGTCGATCCTTCAAATATAACTTTCAGTCTTGCGAGGTTCATCAAGAAGGCTTGGGCCCCTTGCTGTTGTAGGGGAGTAATCAATTGGCACAATCGCCATCTTCGCTCCACTGTTGCGTGGCTAAAGTCTGGTTTAGCAAAAACTTAATTCCATCTACTTCTCTCTGGAATTAGGCCTGGCCTGATCATATATTAATTACCTTAAAAGAAAATTCCCCCCGAAAAACAAAAAAGCTCTAATTTCCAAAATTACTACCGTCCTGTTTTTGCTTCAGATTAAAGGGAAAACGGTGCGCCCTTTGTATCTCCTGATCCCAATTCCAATTAGTCTGTGATGGAAACGCAGACCGAAGTAATTTTACAATATACCCTCTAGGGTCATCTCCCTCCACACCTTCCGGTATCCCTAGTAATCTCAGGTTATCATATCGGTGAGGCAAGCCTCATGGGATGCACCTTGTTCTTTTACTTGAGAAACCTCAGCTTCAAGGGTCTCTGTTTGCCCTTCTACCATAGAGACCCGATTACCATTATCAGTGCAAATTTTATTTAGTTTCCTTATTCCACCATGGAGCTTTTTTGAGGCCCCCTTCGCTTCAAGACTATCTGTTCTAACTTCTTCCTGGAACTGCTTGATGGACGCAAGAATTAATGACAAAGAAGGTTCCGGGGGGTTTTCAATGGTTAGCTGAGGGCTTGCGCCTTATTGTAGATTAGAATTCCCATCAGGCAGAGACCCATGTAAGTCTGGATATGCCCGTTTCGACTGGCTGCGCTTTTTGTTTCGGGCCTTTTTTTGTTTGATAGTTCTAGGAGCGGAGTCATTTATCTCCCCTTCAGATTTACTAGTTCCTGTTGAGCTCACTAGCTCATTGTCAGTCTCAGTTAGGGATCCATCTGAGACAGAAAAGAAATTCTTGTTAACTAAATCCTTGATGTAGTGTTCGAGTGTTCGTGACCATTCTCCTCAGTATCTTTAATCCAGAGAGTCATTCTTCCGGCTTCGCCATCAGGGGCAAAGACAGTGGAAGCAAAAATGGCGGTGATAGCAGCAGAGGGAGCGGTAGTATCTATAACAGAAACAGCAGTAGTAGCGGTGATGGTGTCTTGGCCGCAAAGATTGAACTCGGATATCTGGCCTGTCTTATTCCCCAGAGCCGCTCCAGTGAGTTCAATCGTAGTATTTTGCACTGTTTGCAGAGGAGACGGTATGGCCCCTTGCTCTGAGAGGGCCTCGGTTAGACTATTTAGAGCGATTATAGCAGGGGTAGGTGTATTTTTAAGAATGGAAAAATGTCTGGTAATAGATGGGGAACATCCAGTGTTTTCTACTATCTTTTCTTTTGAACACATTACACCTCCAGGCTTCCCCATATTTTTTTTCTTTGCCCCTGGGTTCCTTTTACCTTTAAGTGGAGGGTCCGGTCTATCTGCTCTTTCCGTTTTTTCTTTTCCCCCTGTCTCTTCCTGAGCCGCAGTGGATTTTGGCTTGAGTGTCCTCTGACCGCGGGTGGTCATTTTGTTGCTGCTACTTCTCTTGGGGGTTTTTTCCGCCCCTACGCTGCTTCCTACACCACCACTGAGCAGAATCAGCCGCACTCGAGTCCTCCCGGGGAAGGAGGCAGCAGCTCACCCTTTTCCCTTGCCTGAAACGGAGCCGGCGATACCGTGGAGGCAGAGCTCCACGGAAATGCAAACGCGAAGCCTCACCCCTCCTGAGCCGCTCCGAACGTAAGCTGTGGCTCTAGGCGTCCGGCGCTCGGGTGCACGAAATGCCGAGACAGTTTCAAACATTTGCCGGGTGAAAGTCCTCTCTATCCTTTACAGTCAGGTCAGGTCTACTAGCCGAAGAGCTCAGAGCATCTTCATGTAGCTGTCGGGTTCTTTTACTGAGGCTTTAATTATTGTACTTCCCAAACCTGCTAAAGATCCCGCACTTGTATCAACTTATCGCCCTATCTCTTTAATTAATCAAGTTTGTAAATTATATGCTAAAATACTTGCTTCTAGATTGTCCCCTGTGTTAGATTCTATTATTCATCCAGAACAAGCATCCAAAATATCTCTACCATCGGGAATTCTCACATTAGATGCTTAGAAAGCTTTTGATAAAATTCACTGGCAATTCTTACTCCATACATTATTATCATTTAACTTTGGTGACACATTTATTCGCATGATTTCTGCTCTGTATTCTGCTCCTACTGCTCATTAATTTATCAATGGCCAAATATCAAACCAATTTTCCCTTTTTAGAGTTACAAGACAAGGTTGCCCTCTTTCCCCTCTTTTGTTCTTTATAGGTATTGAACCTTTAATTACTTCTATAAGAAATTGTGATAATATTAAGGGAATCAATATTAAGTACGTCATTTTTAAAACCTTAGCATATGCTGATGATGTACTTTCATTTATTAGTGATCCTTTATGCTCATTCCCTCCCCTATTAGAGATTATTTCGAAATATTCCACAGTATCTGGCTGCAAATTGAATACTAATAAAACTGCATTTTTACCTTTAAATATTTATTGTACTCCTGATATGTTACCTATGAATGAAATTATTTGGCAAAAAGATAAATTGAAGTATCTTGGTATTCTGTTCTCTTCATCCATAAAGTCTACAATAACATTGAACTGTGATGGTATTTTAAATGATATTAAAGATAAAACATCCAAATGTTCTTCACTTCACCTTTCATGGTGGGGAAGAATGGATTCTATTAAAATGACTATTGCTCCCAAAATTTTCTACACTCTAGCTATGATTCCTACACAATTTTCATTACAATTTTACAAAGATGTTGATAAACTTCTCTCCAAATTTCTTTGGAATAAAAAATCACCTCATATTAGTTATATAAAATGATATGCCCAAATGTAATAAAGGTTTTGGTTTACCTGACTTTATCACAAAGCTTTCATTTTGAAACAAAGTTCCATTTGGTTTAACAATTCCTCTTTAAATAATCCACCTAAGTGGCTTCTTATCGAGAAGTCAATAGTTACTCCATTTCCATCACCCACTTTGTTAACCATGTCTAATAAATCACCATTTTTTCATAAATCTGTTATTCTTAAATCCACTAAATTGATTTTTAATGATTTAGACTCAATTTTTCAATCTCCTATGTTTACTACAGAAGACATGTCATTATGGTATAGCATAGTCATTAAATTAAATAGAAGTGTTTGGTATTCATGGATTAATGCTGGTATTTTTTATCTTAAAGATGTCTATTACAACAATGCATTCATATCATTTGATGCTCTACTAACAAAATTTGGTTTACCTCAGTCTGATATTACCAAATATGAATATTTATGTAATTCAATTCTAGATTCATTTCCTCATGTTATTCCTTCCAATGTTAAAGCTGACTTATCAAGTTATAATCAAACTATTTCCACATCATCTCATGGTGTTTCTATTTCATATTAAAAATTATCTAATTCTCTAGGAACCAACATTAATATAATTTTTGTATTTTGGAATAATGAACTTTCGCTCTCCTTATCTGTTGATATATGGAAAGATATTTGGTTTAGGAATATTTCTGGTTGGCTACCTGTCTCACTTTATCAAAATAATTCTTATATGTTACTTAACTATTTATGGACTCCATTTCAAGCTAAACTTCTTCAATCTTCATCTTGTTGGCACTGTAAATTACATCAGGATTCATTAAAACATATGCTTTTTGATTGTCCTTTAGTTGCTAAATTTTGGACAGACGCTTGGGATATTATAAAAAGATATTTACTATTCAAGATGATGTTTCATTTAAAATGGTGATTTGCACATCTGCTGTTTTGACACAACTTAAATAACTTAGAAGTTAAACTTTTTATTTTACTAATATCAGCTGCTTTAAAATCCATTACATTCTGTTGGAAAGATGTTTGGTTATTATCAGTACATGCTTGGTGGTCATGGGTGATTTTTACAAGAAGAGGAGCTCAGTTATCTGTATCTGGTATTGGTCATTATTCTAACTCATCATTCTTTTTGGAAACCTGTTGATATATATTTATCTTCGTAATTATATATTTATATCTAGTTTTATTGCAATTATAATAGACAAATGTTTTTCGCTATAGTAGCTCTATATTTGTTAAGTTAATGCAATAGTTTTATAATTGTGTCCTTTCCCTTCCCCTTTTTCATTGAGTAATTGTAATGTTGTTACCTACTGCAAACCATTTGATGCTTTTGTATCTCTATATTATGATTAGGTATTTTCGCTCAATAATATTTTTCTGTATTGTCTTTATGTTTTGCTTAATATGAAAACGCAATATAAGATTTTGAACATGAAAACTCAACCAAGACAAAACTGAGATCTTCCTCATCTCTAACAAAGAAGAGAACCCTCAACTTTCAAAATGGCTAAAAGCTTTGGATGCTCTCAGCGGCAATCCCACTTACCAACTCCATAAAATCATTAGAAATCACATTAGACTCAAAACGCGTCATGGCCAAACACATCAAGAACTCCGCAAAGAGTGCCTTCGTAAATCTGAAGCTACTCAACAAAATAAAACCATTCATCCCAACCAAAGACCTCAAACAAGCCACACAATCACTGGTGCTATCCAGACTTGACTATGAGAATGCCACCCTCAGTGGTACAACAAAATCTTACCTAGCTCCCCTTTAAAACTACTCTCAACGCAGCAGCCAGAATGGTCACTCGAATTAGGAAATACGATCACATTTCACCAGCACTCAGAGAACTAAAATGGCTCCCAATCGAATTATATGTTCCTTATAGGTATTGAACCTTTAATTACTTCTATAAGAAATTGTGATAATATTAAGGGAATCAATATTAAGTACGTCATTTTTAAAACCTTAGCATATGCTGATGATGTACTTTTATTTATTAGTGATCCTTTATGCTCATTCCCTCCCCTATTAGAGATTATTTCGAAATATTCCACAGTATCTGGCTTCAAATTGAATACTAATAAAACTGCATTTTTACCTTTAAATATTTATTGTACTCCTGATATGTTACCTAAGAATGAAATTATTTGGCAAAAAGATAAATTGAAGTATCTTGGTATTCTGTTCTCTTCATCCATAAAGTCTACAATAACATTGAACTGTGATGGTATTTTAAATGATATTAAAGATAAAACATCCAAATGTTCTTCACTTCATCTTTCATGGTGGGGAAGAATGGATTCTATTAAAATGACTATTGCTCCCAAAATTTTCTACACTCTAGCTATGATTCCTACACAATTTTCATTACAATTTTACAAAGATGTTGATAAACTTCTCTCCAAATTTCTTTGGAATAAAAAATCACCTCATATTAGTTATATAAAATGATATGCCCAAATGTAATACAGGTTTTGGTTTACCTGACTTTATCACAAAGCTTTCATTTTGAAACAAAGTTCCATTTGGTTTAACAATTCCTCTTTAAATAATCCACCTAAGTGGCTTCTTATCGAGAAGTCAATAGTTACTCCATTTCCATCACCCACTTTGTTAACCATGTCTAATAAATCACCATTTTTTCATAAATCTGTTATTCTTAAATCCACTAAATTGATTTTTAATTATTTAGACTCAATTTGTCAATCTCCTATGTTTACTACAGAAGACATGTCATTATGGTATAGCATAGTCATTAAATTAAATAGATGTTTTTGGTATTCATGGATTAATGCTGGTATTTTTTATCTTAAAGATGTCTATTACAACAATGCATTCATATCATTTGATGCTCTACTAACAAAATTTGGTTTACCTCAGTCTGATATTACCAAATATGAATATTTATGTAATTCAATTCTAGATTCATTTCCTCATGTTATTCCATCCAATGTTAAAGCTGACTTATCAAGTTATAATCAAACTATTTCCACATCATCTCATGGTGTTTCTATTTCATATTAAAAATTATCTAATTCTCTAGGAACCAACATTAATATAATTTTTGTATTTTGGAATAATGAACTTTCGCTCTCCTTATCTGTTGATATATGGAAAGATATTTGGTTTAGGAATATTTCTGGTTGGCTACCTGTCTCACTTTATCAAAATAATTCTTATATGTTACTTAACTATTTATGGACTCCATTTCAAGCTAAACTTCTTCAATCTTCATCTTGTTGGCACTGTAAATTACATCAGGATTCATTAAAACATATGCTTTTTGATTGTCCTTTAGTTGCTAAATTTTGGACAGACGCTTGGGATATTATAAAAAGATATTTACTATTCAAGATGATGTTTCATTTAAAATGGTGATTTGCAAATCTGCTGTTTTGACACAACTTAAATAACTTAGAAGTTAAACTTTTTATTTTACTAATATCAGCTGCTTTAAAATCCATTACATTCTGTTGGAAAGATGTTTGGTTATTATCAGTACATGCTTGGTGGTCATGGGTGATTTTTACAAGAAGAGGAGCTCAGTTATCTGTATCTGGTATTGGTCATTATTCTAACTCATCATTCTTTTTGGAAACCTGTTGATATATATTTATCTTCGTAATTATATATTTATATCTAGTTTTATTGCAATTATAATAGACAAATGTTTTTCGCTATAGTAGCTCTATATTTGTTAAGTTAATGCAATAGTTTTATAATTGTGTCCTTTCCCTTCCCCTTTTTCATTGAGTAATTGTAATGTTGTTACCTACTGCAAACCATTTGATGCTTTTGTATCTCTATATTATGATTAGGTATTTTCGCTCAATAATATTTTTCTGTATTGTCTTTATGTTTTGCTTAATATGAAAACGCAATATAAGATTTTGAACATGAAAACTCAACCAAGACAAAACTGAGATCTTCCTCATCTCTAACAAAGAAGAGAACCCTCAACTTTCAAAATGGCTAAAAGCTTTGGATGCTCTCAGCGGCAATCCCACTTACCAACTCCATAAAATCATTAGAAATCACATTAGACTCAAAACGCGTCATGGCCAAACACATCAAGAACTCCGCAAAGAGTGCCTTCGTAAATCTGAAGCTACTCAACAAAATAAAACCATTCATCCCAACCAAAGACCTCAAACAAGCCACACAATCACTGGTGCTATCCAGACTTGACTATGAGAATGCCACCCTCAGTGGTACAACAAAATCTTACCTAGCTCCCCTTTAAAACTACTCTCAACGCAGCAGCCAGAATGGTCACTCGAATTAGGAAATACGATCACATTTCACCAGCACTCAGAGAACTAAAATGGCTCCCAATCGAATTATATGTTCCTTATAGGTATTGAACCTTTAATTACTTCTATAAGAAATTGTGATAATATTAAGGGAATCAATATTAAGTACGTCATTTTTAAAACCTTAGCATATGCTGATGATGTACTTTTATTTATTAGTGATCCTTTATGCTCATTCCCTCCCCTATTAGAGATTATTTCGAAATATTCCACAGTATCTGGCTTCAAATTGAATACTAATAAAACTGCATTTTTACCTTTAAATATTTATTGTACTCCTGATATGTTACCTAAGAATGAAATTATTTGGCAAAAAGATAAATTGAAGTATCTTGGTATTCTGTTCTCTTCATCCATAAAGTCTACAATAACATTGAACTGTGATGGTATTTTAAATGATATTAAAGATAAAACATCCAAATGTTCTTCACTTCATCTTTCATGGTGGGGAAGAATGGATTCTATTAAAATGACTATTGCTCCCAAAATTTTCTACACTCTAGCTATGATTCCTACACAATTTTCATTACAATTTTACAAAGATGTTGATAAACTTCTCTCCAAATTTCTTTGGAATAAAAAATCACCTCATATTAGTTATATAAAATGATATGCCCAAATGTAATACAGGTTTTGGTTTACCTGACTTTATCACAAAGCTTTCATTTTGAAACAAAGTTCCATTTGGTTTAACAATTCCTCTTTAAATAATCCACCTAAGTGGCTTCTTATCGAGAAGTCAATAGTTACTCCATTTCCATCACCCACTTTGTTAACCATGTCTAATAAATCACCATTTTTTCATAAATCTGTTATTCTTAAATCCACTAAATTGATTTTTAATTATTTAGACTCAATTTGTCAATCTCCTATGTTTACTACAGAAGACATGTCATTATGGTATAGCATAGTCATTAAATTAAATAGATGTTTTTGGTATTCATGGATTAATGCTGGTATTTTTTATCTTAAAGATGTCTATTACAACAATGCATTCATATCATTTGATGCTCTACTAACAAAATTTGGTTTACCTCAGTCTGATATTACCAAATATGAATATTTATGTAATTCAATTCTAGATTCATTTCCTCATGTTATTCCATCCACTGTTAAAGCTGACTTATCAAGTTATAATCAAACTATTTCCACATCATCTCATGGTGTTTCTATTTCATATTAAAAATTCTCTAATTCTCTAGGAACCAACATTAATATGATTTTTGTATTTTGGAATAATGAACTTTCGCTCTCCTTATCTGTTGAATCTTCATCTTGTTGGCACTGTAAATTACATCAGGATTCATTAAAACATATGCTTTTTGATTGTCCTTTAGTTGCTAAATTTTGGACAGATGCTTGGGATATTATAAAAAAGATATTTACTATTCAAGATGATGTTTCATTTAAAATGGTGATTTGCAAATCTGCTGTTTTGACACAACTTAAATGACTTCGAAGTTAAACTTTTTATTTTACTAATATCAGCTGCTTTAAAATCCATTACATTCTGTTGGAAAGATGTTTGGTTATTATCAGTACATGCTTGGTGACCTCTGAGGCGGAAGCCGGAGGTGTCCTTACGCTCGCTTTTTAAATTGAAAACTGTGATTAATTTGTATGTTTTAAACTTGCGCACTTACCCCCAGCCACTCCAACTATTTCCCCTGCCAAGCAGACACCCACTTTCAGCGGATTTTAGCGCTGTTGGGAAGGGAATCGGCTCACGGACGCCATCGCTAGGAAACGCGAGGCCACGCCCACCCTCTTTCTCCATAAATGTGTGTCCCACGCAAGCGCAGCGGACGAGCGCAGCGGGAGCGCCGTTTGCGCGCCGAAGGCGCGCCTAAGGCAAGCCCGTCTGCGCCCGTCCGTGTCCCGGACGTGGCCAGCGCCAGCCCCCCTGCTGCTGCTTCTCCAGTCGCGGATCGGTCGCGTGTCTCCTACACTCGTGAGTATCTATTAACATTTAGTGCTAACTCTTGCCCCTGCTTGCATTGTTGGGACCTGGCTGATTTATCTCAGCGTATTTGCCAGGCATGCAAATTTCGCTTTCAGCCTACCCTAACTGCTCCTACCCAGCTTCCCACCGATTCGACATGTCTTCGGGCCGGTTTGATCAATGCTAGATCACTGGTCAAACATTGCAATGACATATTTGAATTGCTAAGTGACAATAAATTCGATCTCCTTTTTGTCACAGAAACGTGGCTTAATGAGTCATGCAATCCAGTGATTGAATTGGCTATTCCACGTGGCTTTAAAATCATTAGACAAGACCGCCCCTTAGGCAGAGGAGGTGGTATAGCAGCCATTTTCAGAGATAAATGGACTCTGTCTCTGGATCCTATGGGCCCCTCAGTTGATGCAGAGGTGCTCCACTTCTCTCTCACTCTAGGGGCACATTTCACCCTAGGTGGATCTCTGGTGTACCGGCCACCTGGCCATGCAGGAAAATTTCTAGAGGCCCTAGAGGACATGATAGTCCCACGTGCCCTGAAATACCCCACATATCTCCTTCTGGGAGACTTTAATATTCACGTGGATCAGCCAGATCTACCTGACACAGTTCGGCTAAACGATGCTCTGGCGATGGCCCAGCTAAAACAGTGGATTAAAGCTCCCACCCATTCAGGGGGTCACGTTCTGGACCTACTATGTACCAACTTCGACATAAATATGTCTGACCCTGAGATGGTAAATTGGTCTGACCATATGCTGATAAGGTTCACCTGGCCCCTGTCCCGCCCCACTGAGTCCAATCACTCCGCTGCTCACACACAGAAAATTAACATAGCTATGCTCTGTGATCAGCTTGACTCCTCTCGCCCCACACTTCCCTCCGAAATTGAGTCAGCCGTTAGCTCATTCAACTCATGGATTGAAGGCGGCGTTGCTTCTTCAACTAAAATAGGTCGTGTCTGTAGAGTGCGCTCCACCCCTTCTAAGCCGTGGTTCTCTAATACTCTCCGCGATCTTAAATCAGGTTGTAAAAAACTTGAAAGACGTTGGAGACAAGCCTATCTCCCTGAGGCCAAGAAAGAACTAAGAACGGCTCAAAAGAGGTACTATGCAGCAATTAAATCAGCAAAAAGTTTATACTACAACGGACGCATAACCACGGCCAACAACAGTAGCAGGGAAATCTTTGCTATTGTCAAAAGCTTTGTTTCCCCTTGCGCCACTCAACCTCTTCTAGCCTCTTCGGAAAAATGGTGTGAAGAACTCTCTGTGTTTTTTGTGGACAAAATTACAAAAATCCAAGATGACTTGCTTACTGTATGTAACAATTTTCCAGCTTCAATGACTATTCCTTCCCCCATTATGCCCATCTATACGGACCAGTTTACCCTCTTCACTCCAGTGGATACAACAGAAGTTGTTAAAATTCTTGCTACTTTACAATCAGGATCCCCCGCTGACCCCTGCCCGGCCAGAGTCCTTGCGGGCCTGGCTAATACAGTTGGCCAAGAGGTGACACATATTGTCAACCTCTCTCTCTCCACCGCCACTGTTCCGGCATGCTGGAAGCAGGCCAAACTGCTTCCACTTCTTAAAAAAAATGGCCTAGACCCGAAGGCCCCTGCTAATTTTCGGCCCATATCATTACTGCCGGCCCTGGCAAAGATATGTGAAAAAGTTGCATTCACACAGTTAGACAAATTTGTGGGAAGCTCTCAAGCTCTTCACCCTGCGCAATCAAGCTTCAGAGCTGCTTTCAGCACAGAGACGGCTCTAGTCGAGGTTTCTGAGGCCATTCGGGAATGTCTGGACGGAGGTGGCAGAGCGGCTCTGATCTTATTGGACCTCTCTGCCACCTTCGATACGGTCCCTCACTCCCTCTTACTCACCAGACTAGCAGCCATAGGCATAACTGGCTCTGCTCTTGGCTGGTTATCATCTTTCTTGGATAACAGGTCCCAGCAAGTATGGATGCCACCTTTCTCCTCCTCTCCCAAAAAACTCTCTACTGGTGTCCCACAGGGGTCCACTTTAAGCCCCCTGCTTTTTAATATATATATGACCCCCCTCATTTATCTTGCGGAACAGCTAGGAGCCAAAATTATGGCTTATGCCGATGATACTCAGCTTCTGTTTACCTGGCCCAAAAACAACTCGGACACGTCGAGGGTCCAATTCTGTTTATCATCGGTTTTCCGCTGGCTGGCGTGTGCCCAGCTTAAATGCAATGAGAGTAAATCGGAAATCTTGCTGCAAGGCTCCTTTCCAGATAACTTTAGCGACTCCCTCTGGCCCACCGATCTCCCATGTCCCAAATTTATTTGTGGACCTGCAAAAAATTTAGGAGTCTGGTTTAATAACAATCTCAGGTTTGAGGACCACCTGAAAAAACTTACTGGAATCTGCTTTTCCACCCTCAAAACCCTGCGCAGATTTCTCCCTCTGCTCCCAAGAGAGGCCAAGGAGACGGTCATTCGCGCTCTTATACTATCCAGATTGGATTATGCGAATGCCCTCTACTGCGGACTTCCAGCCTATTTGATCCACCGCCTCCAGGTCATTCAAAATGCCGTGGTTAGGCTGCTGTTCAACATACCCAGAAGATCTAGTGTCCGCCAACCCCTTAGAGATCTTCATTGGCTCCCAGTTGCTCAAAGGATCTTATTTAAGATCCTCGTGCTAGCATACCGAGCACTTCATCAAACGGGTCCAGCATATTTGAGGAAAAGATTTTCCCTTTATGTTCCCAATCGCCCTCTTAGATCAAGCAACCTCCACCAAATGACTGTGCCAAAGTTTAAATATAGCAGGCTCGGCGGTCAATCCATCTCTGTCAGAGCAGCGAGAGCTTGGAATACCCTTCCGCTTCACTTGAGAACATCCCCATCCATCATGACGTTCAGGAAAGGCCTAAAAACCCACCTTTTTAACATCACTGCCTAATGGATGTCTCTCTAACTCCGCTTGTAATATGATCTGTCTCCCTTTTCTTTCGCGCCAGGATACTATACTTTTTAGTAACAGAGCGCGCTACAAAAGCCTCTATAATAATATAATATAATAATAATAATGGGTGATTTTTACAAGAAGAGGAGCTCAGTTATCTGTATCTGGTATTGGTCATTATTCTAACTCTTATCATTCTTTTTGGAAACCTGTTGATATATATTTATCTTTGTAATTATATATTTATATCTAGTTTTATTGCAATTATAATAGACAAATGTTTTTCGCTATAGTAGCTCTATATTTGTTAAGTTAATGCAATAGTTTTATAATTGTGTCCTTTCCCTTCCCCTTTTTCATTGAGTAATTGTAATGTTGTAACCTACTGCAAACCATTTGATGCTTTTGTATCTCTATATTATGTTAAATCTTTTTTAATATTTTGTTTCCTTGCTGCTAACTATTGCTATTTTGCACTGAGTCTACACGGGGCTTTTTGCTATAGGTCCGATCCTGATAACTGTGTGATTATATGTACTTTTAGAAAAATGATTTTATCTTCTGGCATATCCGCATACTCGCACCTTAAAAAATACAACCTCTCACCTGCTGCTTGAGCGGGACCCCCCTCGCCTACACCGTGCCAAACGCCATCTTAGGACAGGCAGGAAGGCTGCAGCCAGGCGCCATATTGCTAGGGGCACCAGGATTACAAGGGGGCAGGATATAAAAGAGGCCAAATGCTAGCGCGCAGCGCGCGCGCGCGCAGCGGGCGCGCCGGAGGCGCTTCGGAGGCGTGCCAGAGGCAAGCCCGTCTGCGCCCGTCCGCGCCACGGACGAGCGCAGGACGACTCAGGACTTAGCCAGTGACGTGACGGGACACCATCGGTATACCAGATCACAGCTCCTGGAGATAGGGGGGAGGATGGGTCACACCGTACCCATTCAGAACATGAGCGCCACACATTCCCCCAACCTAGGAACTAGAACAGGTAATAAACGCCTGAAGGAACCGAGCACCCTTAACTGTGCTCTGTTGAATTGCAGATCACTAGTTAAGCATCACATTGAAACTGCACTATTACTAGAAGATCTGCGGCTGGATGCGCTCTTCCTCACAGAAACATGGGCCAGGACAGACCCAGCAGTGGAGATTAGCTCCGCCTGTCCGGAGGGCTTTAAGTTTCTACACAGACCTAGACAGGGAGGTAAGGGCAGAGGGGTAGGACTAGTTTATAGGGAGGAACTTCGTCCAATCCTGCTACAAACGGAAGTGCCTGAGGGGATTGAGGCAATGGCCTTTTCGCTGCAAAGTGACAGAGGAAACTTACTTACAGGTCTGTTTTGTTATCGCCCCCCGGGGATGCACACTCCTATGCAACCTCTCCTGAATATAATCACCAATTTGGCTCTCACACATTCCAAAATGATTGTCCTAGGTGACTTTAATTGGCGGGAAGACGCAAGCACCAAGAACCAGCTGCGAGACCTGACATCTACATGTTACGGCCTTGGTCTCCACCAACTAATCACATCCCCCACCCACCAAAAAGGTCATATACTGGATCTTCTGTTTGCCAATAAGGCGGAGGCTGAACTTCTAAACGTTCTCCCGCTTATCTGGACAGACCACTATTGTATTCAGTTTAAGCTGATGTTAACAGCTACCTTCTCTCAACCTGAAGCCATGACAATGTACAGAGAGGGTAGAAACTGGGTCAAACTGACAAAAACTGGATTCTTGCTGACTCCTCCCACAGTCAGCCTTTTCCTAGCCTCCAGATCAGTGGAGGCAAACTATAACGCCTACCATAAGTTTGTAACTAATGAGCTGGACCAGATAATCCCGAAAAAGATGATAAGAATCAGGAGCAGGCCATCAGCGCCTTGGTACGACGACGATCTGCGACAGTTAAAACAGCTCTGTAGGCAGGCCGAAAGGAAGTGGAGGAAGGGGCTCCTTGTCAGGGATAAAATGGCGCTGAAGTCTGCACAGAGCAGATATAAGCAACTTATCCTGGACCGTAAAGCGAGCTTCTATGCGGACTCCATAGCCCATGCCCCAAATGGGGCGAGGGAACTGTTTAGAATAGTGAATTCCTTATCGGCCCCAAGTTGCCTTGAAAAGAAAGTTATACCTTCCAAGAGGTTATGTGATGAGATTGCCACCTATTTTAAGGACAAAGTGACGAAGATAACGGATCTCTTTAGGGGCACTGATAGAGCGACCGACGACCCTGGGAAGGGAACGACCCACGAGAAACCAGGCAGGAACTGCTCTCTGACCCTCTTTCCATCTTTCTCGGAGGAGTCGTTCATCAAGACGGCATACAGCATCTCGTCGGGCTCCCCCCTCGACCCTTTGCCCCAGAAGGCTTGGAAACTATTCGGCTATCAGACCTTCCCCTGGTTGCGCCGGATCTGCAATCAGTCGTTGGCTGAGGGTATGGTCCCGGACGGCTGGAAACAGGCCGTGGTCTCCCCCCTTATTAAAAAACCTACTTTGGACCCATCTACTCCCGCCAGCTTTCGGCCTATCTCTCTCCTCCCATTTCCTATTAAAATCTTGGAGAAGGCGGTGAGCAGATCCCTCTCGAGTTATCTTGAAGCCAACAGCCTGCTGGACAAGGACCAGTTCGGCTTCCGCCCATGCCACGGAACCGAGTCCGCATTAGTCACCATGCTGGACTCGATGCGAATGCGAGCTGACACAGGGAGCACCGCTGTTCTGGTGCTCCTAGACCTGTCAGCCGCTTTCGATACCGTGAGTCATGATACGCTGCTGGGACGGTTGTCGGAGGTCGGGTGGGAGGCCAGGCACTACAGTGGCTTCGCTCCTACTTAATGGGAAGGCATCAAAAGGTGACTATGGGACCATTCGTCTCAGAGAATACACCTGTGGACTTTGGAGTCCCACAAGGTTCCAGCATCAGCCCCATCCTGTTCAATATATATTTACAACCGCTATTTTCCATCATTAAAGCGTACGGGGTGGAGCTGATTACCTATGCGGATGACACCCAACTGGCTTTCTCCCTGGAAGGTAAACAGGCGGTTTCTCTGGAGCAGTTCCAAAGCTGCATGAGGCAGACCACGGACTGGTTACGGAGAAACTGCCTGCAGTTCAACGGAGACAAAACTGAACTGCTGCTCTTCGCACCAACGAAACAGATCCAACATCTTCCAGTGGATTTCAGGCTTGCCCCGGACTCAGCTCCACTGACGCCAGCCAGCACTGTACGGAATCTGGGGGTTCTATTCGATAATAACCTCCAGCTGGTTTCACAGGCTAGTAAAACTTCCAGCACCTGCTTTGGTCTGCTGCGACTTCTACGCCGTGTTCTTCCGCTGCTGCCTGCAGACTCCTGTAACACGGTCGTCAGAAGCATCATCCTCAGCAGACTGGATTACTGTAACTCTCTGTACCTCGGAGCCCCCCAATACATTCTGCAGGGGCTACAGAGAGTTCAGTCAGCCGCTGCTAAGCTGGCACTTGGTCGCAAGTTCGACTCATCTTCTACCCAGGCACTAAGAGAATTACACTGGTTACCCGTTAGAGAGAGGGTCCTTTTTAAATCTCTGTGCCTGGTGCACAAGGCAATTCATGGAACAGGCCTGATTCCACTCCAGGAAAGATTCACCTGGTACTCCCCCGCAAGGCAGCTGCGGTCATCCATGGCCAACCTGCTGGCACAGCCCAGCTTCAGACGGGCCAGACTGGGAGGGAGGGCATTTAGGGTGGTCGGAGCTCAAAGTTGGAATGCACTTCCACCCGCTCTCAGACAGACGCAGTCACTAATAGAATTCAGAAGGAGCCTTAAGACCTGGCTTCTCCCAGCAGCATGAAGCCCCTGACTTTGCCTCTCCGTGCAATTAACATCTCGCCTGGTCAGAGCGCCTGGATACCCGTAGGGTTACAGTTTTCTCCGCGCTATATAAATCTGTATACAATACAATAAGGTATTTTCGCTCAATAATATTTTTCTGTATTGTCTTTATGTTTTGCTTAATATGAAAACGCAATATAAGATTTTGAACATGAAAACTCAACCAAGACAAAACTGAGATCCTCCTCATCTCTAACAAAGAAGAGAACCCTCAACTTTCAAAATGGCTAAAAGCTTTGGATGCTCTCAGCGGCAATCCCACTTACCAACTCCATAAAATCATTAGAAATCACATTAGACTCAAAACACGACATGGCCAAACACATCAAGAACTCCGCAAAGAGTGCCTTCGTAAATCTGAAGCTACTCAACAAAATAAAACCATTCATCCCAACCAAAGACCTCAAACAAGCCACACAATCACTGGTGCTATCCAGACTTGACTATGGGAATGCCACCCTCAGTGGTACAACAAAATCTTACCTATCTCCCCTTTAAAACTACTCTCAACGCAGCAGCCAGAATGGTCACTCGAATTAGGAAATACGATCACATTTCACCAGCACTCAGAGAACTAAAATGGCTCCCAATCGAATTGCGTGCCAGCTTCAGAACTGCCTGCCGCACAAAGTCCTGCACACAGGAAAACCTGTGTATCTGGCTGCTAAACTCAAAAGGACTGGTCGGACAAGGAACCTCAGGAGCTCCAGCACCTTGCTACTCATCCCTATGAAAACAAGTAAACAAAAAACTGCCGCACGGTCCTCCACCAGAAACGCACCCAAAATATGGAACTCCATCCCAGTCGGCATCAGGACTATCTTGTCCTTCACAAAATTAAAAAAACACCTAAAAGTCCTCTTCCTCAACTGCTCCCTCCCGAATGGATAGCCGCCGCCTAAACACAAATTCCTGCTCGCCGTTGCTCCCAGACATTGTCACTAAGACCTACCTCCTCCTTGCTATTTGACCCCTACCTGTTCCTTTCCCACCTAAGAGGTTTAACCCAAGACAACGTGCATTCAATGAGATTATCTCAGGACTCACGTACTACCTCAATGCTGCTCAGCACACTTGGACTTCCGAACCAATATGTATAATACTGCTATACTGTATGACACTTTCACAAAAACTGTTGTAAAGTGCTCCGATACCCTCGGGTCAGGCCAGTGCTATATAAAACTCCTTAATAAATAAATAAATACATTCTTGCACTACCCCACAACCCCATGTCATGTGCATTAACTTCACATCTTGTTACCCACATCTAGGACAGCCTTGAGGCTATCCCCAATGCATTACGTTTAGTCTGTGGGGTGTAAGATAGACCATGTGTATGTAGTTGAATTGAATACGTTTGAATGCAGCATTTCTAGATATTCGCTTTGGGCTTCTTAGCACCTGCGACCACTCCTTATCAAGAAAGTCCCTCCTCACTGCTGCATTCCACCGGTTTCGTAGGCGCTCCAGTGGTGTTTTCGCCATGTTGATCAGCGCCAACACTAGTAGCACCTCATTTGTCTGCGGTTGCAGGAGTGCACCCCCAAAAGTCCTTGAATCTTTTGACTACTGCATGATAAGTAAGAAACTGGCCACCAGGCAAATCAAACTGGGACAAAAAGTCCTCCAGCAGGATCAGTGCCCCGTTCTGATAACAGTCCCCCACCTCTGTCACTCCAGCCTCCGACCAACTACTTGGTTGAGCACTTGAAAGCAATGTCAGCAGTTCCCCCCAGGAAGACTCGAAACGGGCAAGCTCAGGGCATAGCGCTGTATGCCCTTCATGCGTTGGCAGCATCTCTTCCAGCATTCCATTGCCACCCTCAGCACAATCCCTGGGTTTTGAATGGTCGCCATAAGGTGCAACATTCCCGCCAGTGAGTGTTTCCATGTAATGGTTGAACCTGAAGTGCTCAAACGTTCCAAGTTTAAGACCTCCAGTCATTGGGCTCAAACTCTGGGGTCCCCAACCCTCCTTCTTCTGGGGTCCTTTGTAGTACTGCCAGTGAAACGCTGTTCCTACCCCCATTCCAGATCAATTCCTGTAGCAGGGTATTAAGGCCCACAAACCACGCAGATGGAATCACCACCGGCAGAATTGCAAAAATATATAGTAACCTTGGAACATAACTAGGATTTCCTGTTTTCAGTTTCTATTTTTGGTAAATTCTGGAGGCTTTTTCAGTGTTCTCAAGTGATTTCAATACCTAAAAAAAACTGTGGTTATCAGTGGTTACACATTTTCTCGCCATTAAAAACAACTAAAATCGTGTTTTTCTGGTGTTTATAGAACCTTTCTCTTTTATTATTGCTTGCTTTCTGTACTGTTAGTCAATGGTATAAACACAGAGAAAGTACAGTGCATATGAGGTCCACATACATTTTTACACATCAAACTTATTGTAGTACACCATACAATACTTCTTCAGTGAGTCTTTTGTCATGTGCACTCACTTTTCCCTTCCCATGTAAACTTTTTTCTGTGAAAAGGCCCTCTCAACATTGGCACTTGAGATGGGCAATGCCAAAATAGCCAGTGCACAATTTTCTAACTCTGGCCACTGACATAACTTTCCATGCCAATAGTGGTGCACTTGAAGATTGCGATTCTCAGGGCAGGATCGGTAAAATTTGTGTTGAACTGGGTGCTTATGCCCTCAGAGTTATTGAAGCGGTCAAAAATGAAGCAACACTTTTGAAACTACGGAGAAAATTCTCCTTTACTGAAGGGATCTAGAACTTGTGCAGAATACCACAGTGAGGTTTCATTGACGTGAAATGCCATGGTTGGTGAAGGGACACTTGTATGCATCATTGCAAGCCATTTCTCATACATGGTAAAAATGGAAGTTCCTGAACTGCTTGTCAACATTGCTTTGCTTACCAAGTGGCAAGCACTCTAACATGGAACATGTTGCAGTGCCAAAGTCACTAATGGTGTCGCCCAGCCTACTCTGAAGGAGATGTTTCACATCTACACCAATTATGCTGAACATTTGGCAGACAAGGGTGTTTTCAGACTCTAGTTGTTTTATGATGCCCACTACAGCAGATATGTTTTCCTGTAAAAATCTTAGAATGCAGTATAGTGTACTTTTTTCACATCACTATCAATATGCAACCATAGATCCTCACATTTCTTGCCTTTGGCATCATCAGTTCTGTGAACAGTTGCCACATGGATAATATAGCATTCACAGCCCCTTGGACTGAGAACCATCAGCTAAGTGACACAGTTGGGATGACTGTTTCTTTGATGGCACATAAAGCACAAAATGAGAAATATTCGCATTTTAGTTCCCGTGCATAATAAAACAGTGCCCCAGAATGGACTAAAAAGTCAATAGCATTCTTCACTAACACTGCTGATAGTAAAGATGCTTTCAGCATAAGGGGCAAGGATCTCTAATAGGGAAACACTTCAGCTCAGGTATCGACTTTGACAGGTCCTAATGATGCAGCGTGGAATACCAAATCCCTCCCTCCGTCACAGACCAAAAATTTCACAAACACACTCAATCACTACATTCGCTGGTGGGGCCCATAACACCAACATTCATTCTTCATCGGTCTGTTATCTAGGGAGGTGGTTGTTCCATACGCTGATATGAAAGGAAATATCTCTTGACCCTAATGAGCAATAAATCTACATAACCCTCTGAAACTCATTAGGCACTAATTTCCTCTTTTAGTATTCCTTTCATAGGTTGGTGATAGATCAGCTAGTTGCTGGTTTAGGTTGATTTTCTAATTCTCTATTCACTTTGCATTAATACGGGGAACAACCTTTACAACGCAACTTTTACAACGCACTACCATTACAACGCATTTTTTACAACGCATAATCCATTACAACGCATGATATTACAAGGCATGACACTACAACGCATTTTTAAAAACTACCTTTACAACGCATTCCATTACAACGCATACTACCATTACAACGCATACCATTACAACGCATAATATTACACTATACTATCCAACACTTACCCTACTGATGCACCCCCTGGAGTTAGAATAGTAATTTTTACCCCTATACTATCCAACACTTACCCTACTGATGCACCCCCTGGAGTTAGAATAGTAATTTTTACCCCTATACTATCCAACACTTACCCTACTGATGCACCCCCTGGAGTTAGAATAGTAATTTTTACCCCTATACTATCCAACACTTACCCTACTGATGCACCCCCTGGAGTTAGAATAGTAATTTTTACCCCTATACTATCCAACACTTACCCTACTGATGCACCCCCTGGAGTTAGAATAGTAATTTTTACCCCTATACTATCCAACACTTTCCCTACTGTTGCACCCCCTGGAGTTAGAATAGTAATTTTTACCCCTACACTATCCAACACTTACCCTACTGTTGCACCCCCTGGAGTTAGAATAGTAATTTTTACCCCTACACTATCCAACACTTACCCTACTGTTGCACCCCCTGGAGTTAGAATAGTAATTTTTACCCCTACACTATCCAACACTTACCCTACTGTTGCACCCCCTGGAGTTAGAATAGTAATTTTTACCCCTATACTATCTAATACTTACCTTAAATGTAATTTAATATTATGCGTTGTAATGGTATGCGTTGTAAAGGTAGTATGCGTTGTAATGGTAGTGCGTTGTAAAGGTATTTTTTAAAAATGCGTTGTAGTGTCATGCGTTGTAATGTCATGCGTTGTAATGGATTATGCGTTGTAAAAAATGCGTTGTAAGTGCATGCGTTGTAATAGTGTGCGTTGTAACGTCATACATCCCATTAATACATTTTCCATAAATAATCAACCCAACTCATTTCTGTAATGCATCAAATCAATCTTTATCTAATTAATGCAAGTTAAATCATTTGTTATTCAAGCAGTCGATCATCATATTTACCTATTCTGGCTAATTGTCGTCCTCTAAGTCAAATTCAGTCGTTCTGTCACTCTATGCCCATTTAATTCAAGAGTTCAGTTCATCAGGAAATTGGGCATCAGATCAGTCCATCAAAGTTTCAGGGAAGCAGCTGTCCAGCAGTGTCACCGTCGTCTCCGTCAGCATAACGTCAGGAAACCAAGAACGAGCCTTTTTAACCTCACTATTCTACCATAATTTATAGTAAAATCCCTGTCAGAAAGTAACAAATATTGTTTTTCGACCATCCTGATTGGACAATCAGAGATCATCCTACTGAGTTCACATGAAAATGGTCCCTGATGTCATTATACTCGTTGGTTCTGGATTTAAGGGCCTTTCCATTGTTCTTCAGAAAGCTGGCTTGCTTCCCAGGGCGACCTTGGTGGGTACACTCTGGTTAGGGTAGAGACGAGGCCACTGTTGCTGGCTTTAGCGCAGGCGCACTTCACCCAATGCCTCGGGGAGCGTCGTCAGTCATGTCAGGTACAAGAGGCAGCCATTTTGCGATAGGCCCAAATGGTCAACTTAAGCAAAAGAAACACAAAACGTAATTAATACAGAGAAATGGCTAATAAAATGTTATTCCCTCGCTAATACCCATATGTGTGTGTATTTATCTAGCCGAAAGCAACACTCAATGCGGGTTATACTCACTTTATAAAGCACAAATCACACATACACCACAAAAGCAACATATATCATGCAATATTCTAACTGTCTATCATTAGTATGCGTACATGTTTTAGTTTGCGTATTAATTAAGCCATGCAAATGCAAATCCCACGTGTAATTCATATATTAGTACGGTTGATTAGTAACCACTGCAAATCAATCAGTAAGATTATTATTAGTTAATTAATCAATTAATATAAACATGCAAAATGGAGAGGGTATACAAACATTTTTGAATTACCCGCTCCAGCAATCCCCCCTTTGGTGATTTTATCACCAAACCCACAAAGTTTTTGGTTTTCCCTTTTACGGTAATTTTCAAAATGTGTTCTTGCTCTTATTCATAATTCAGTTTCCCCTAATTCTTCTCTTTTTGCTGTTTTATACATACTCTCCTTCCACTCTTCTAATTCTATTTCTTCCAAATCTCTTTCCTGATCCTTGTCTTTTCTTTTTAATTTTTCGATTTTTATTCTATTCTTAGTTTTCTTGTTTTTACAACACATACAACCTAATCTTAACACTAATATTATGAAGATCACACATGTTAGTGGAAACAATATTTTACCTATAAAGGTACTACCTAACTTAACTAAGAAATTTTTAATAGCTGATATCTTCTTCCCAATCTTTTCCCAAACACCTTCAACCTCCAGTGGTGTAATTTCGTCATGCAATTCTGTAATATTTTTAATGTAAACTTTCAGATCTTTACTTTCATCAGGAACGTAAGTACAACAATGTTGAACTTTCTGCATTCCACAGACTCCACCCTCTTTTGCCAATAGTATATCAAGGGCAAGTCGATTTTGCATTACCATAGCACGCATAGCAACCATTTCAGTGTTTACCAATAAGAATCCTCCAGCGGTGCTTGTTGACATGCGATCCACTACTGTTGATCATTTTCTAATTTTGTTTGCATTCAGAGATATTCCCACTGCTGGTATCAATGCTCCAAAAATGTCACCTACAATTTCTGTCCAAGACTCCCTCTAACTACGTACTAAATGATTACCTAAGATATGTACACCATCTTCTCCTCTATCCATGTGAAAGATTTTTGGAAAAACCAGGCCTGCGTAACATGTGCCATACCAATGGTCTGGCAAACGATAATATGCCCTGTTCCCACAGATAAAATATAGTCCAGGGAAAACTGGATCTCTTCCACCTTCAAATCCCCATCCACCCATGATTCGGTATGTATCATGGCACTCACTGTTACCTAAAAAGTAATTATCATATACAGTTTGATTTCTTATGATACACAATTTCCCTTTCTGAGGCCAATCTAAAGCCAGAGTTGGATTAGTTTCACCCTTTAAATGCTTTTCCATTTCTACATCCCAGACAGTTTTCTCCACTTTCCCTTCTGCTGCCTTTCTTTGCATTTTCAGTCTCCTTTCCTCGACCATGTCTAAAAATGTATTTTCCTCTTTCTTCAAACTGCAAGTTAAATTATTTTTAAATATATATTCTAACGTTAATTCGTTAGTTTCTAAGAAAAATTCACCTAATACCTTAGCAGGTTTTACCTTGTTTAGTTTATTATTAGCAGGTACTTGCGCAAAAATGTTATCTACATCTGAAAAATAATATTCTAATTTTCCCATCTGATAAAATAAACTAGCTATTACACTACATGTTATTCCATATGTTGCTGGAAGGTGATGGTAAGTCACTCCTTCTGATACAGATGCAGGTAACTGCATGCAAACGTAGCAGTCCCTTACGTCCATGGGGCCCGATTCACAGAACAAATTTAAGACAAAATCCTAAACTTAGTACCATTTTGGTATTCACAGAATGCACTTACTACTTCTGGTATTCACAGAATGAACGTACTACTTTTGCGATTCACAGAATAAACTTACTACTTTTGCTATTCACAGAATGGATTTACGACTACTAACTTTACGTCCGCACTCAGGCCGGAAATTCCGGCCCGGAGGCGGAGCTTCCGGGCCGGAGGTGGGGATTCCGGCCAGTGGTGGAGATTTAGCCATGGCCAAAATCTCCACCTCTGGGCTGGAATCTCTGCCTCCGGCCCGGAAGCCCCGCCTCCGGTCCGGAAGCTCCACCTCCGGGCCGGAATTTCCGGCCCGAGTGCGGACGTAAAGTCAGTAGTCGTAAATCCATTCTGTGAATAGCAAAAGTAGTAAGTTTATTCTGTGAATCGCAAAAGTAGTAAGTTTATTCTGTGAATACCAGAAGTAGTAAGTGCATTCTGTGAATACCAAAATGGTACTAAGTTTAGGATTTTGTCTTAAGTTTGTTCTGTGAATCGGGCCCATGGTCTTTACATATTCATACAATAACTTTGAAAATACATTATTAGAAAAATCAGGTATAGACCTGTCTTTATGTAAATAATTATTATCTATTCTTGTCGGAACTACCTTTTGAATCTTCCCTATATTAGTTATGTTTTCACTGTGTCCTTCTAGTGTCTATAGTAACCTTAAAAGAAATCAGAAGAGCAAGTATGCTCCACAGAAGCATTAATAATCCTGTACAACAACACACATTTTACACCATCTTTTCCTGAATGTACATCTACCTTTGCTACTATTTATGTTAGCCATCTTTGCTAAAACGGACTGTGTCTTTTGACTTAGCCTCTTCTACTTCACAACTAGTTTCTAACCCAAGGCTTCTAAGCACCTACGTGGTTCTACCAGTTTCTACGTTTCACTTAGTTTATTATTTCTGCATCAACAGCTTCCTGGATCCATTCAGTTTGGCATTTCATCATCTTTTGCTGCCTTCTCATAATCCAGATACTGAGGGCCCGATTCACAGAACTAACTTAAGACAAAATCCTAAACTTACTACCATTTTCGTATTCACAGAAGGCACTTACTCATTTTGGTATTCACAGAAGACACTTACTCACTTCGGTATTCACAGAAGTTAGCGGTCCTAACTTTAGGACTCCTAAATGCCTTCTGTGAATACCGAAAGTCTTAAAATTAGGATTTTTCTCAGTTTAGGAGTCCTAAAGTTAGGACTGCTAACTTTACTACTACTAAACTGAGAAAAATCCTAATTTTAAGGCTTTCGGTATTCACAGAAGGCATTTAGGAGTCCTAAAGTTAGGAGTCCTAACTTTACTACTACTAAATTGACAAAAATCCAAATTTTAAGACTTTCGGTATTCACAGAAGGCATTTAGGAGTCCTAAAGTTAGGAGTCCTAACTATACTACTACTAAACTGAGAAAAATCCTAATTATAAGACTTTCGGTATTCACAGAAGGCATTTAGGAGTCCTAAAGTTAGGACTCCTAACTTCTGTGAATACCGAAATGAGTAAGTGTCTTCTGTGAATACCAAAATGAGTAAGTGCCTTCTGTGAATACCAAAATGGTAGTAAGTTTAGGTTTTTATCTTAAGTTAGTTCTGTGAATCGGGCCCAGAATTTCCTGAGCCACATACATCCATTCTGGTGACTTATACTTCTGGTTAGGCTTCCTTGTTCTTTTACCGTCTTTATTCAGAATCGTTTCTTCTTCTTTCGATTTTCCTTGACTGGTCACTTCATTCACCTGTTCAGCCCTTGGTGAATTCACTCGTGTCAATCGATATCTCAACTTCTTTATTTTATTTGGCCATACATCGTCCTTTGCAACTCTTTTCAGTTTACCTCCTTTGTCGTTCTTTTCATTTCTCCAAGCTCTCTTTCTTAGAACTCGACCTTCAGGTATTTCAGGTGGAATTTCTCTCAGTCTTTCATCTGGTACTTCCTTTTCACGAATTTCTTTTATTGTCTCTTCATTATCTTTTCCTTTCTTCTTTCTATGTTCTTTTCTAGGGCCTTGTGTCCCTTGTTCGCTTTCAGAATCTGAACTAGTATCAGAAATCTGCAATCTTCTTCTCAGAGAGCTACTTCTGGGGACTAATGCTAGACTTGGTTCTGTTTCCCCCCTTTCAGAGTTTTCTCGTGTTTTTGACTCTTCGTCATCTGACTCAGTACTTGACTCTGATTCATCGAAATATTCCTTTTCTGTGCTGTCCACTGGATTTGGTATACTCAAAGTATGACTGGCATGGATCCAGTTTTTCAGTCCAGCACATTTCACAGCTGTCGTTGTGGTCAGAATGACATGTCTTGGTTTTCCCCACCTTGGAACCAAACAATTTCTTCTTCTGTGGACTTTTATCCTTACCCAGTCTCCTGGGCTCAGATCATGGGCTGGCTTCTTTTCAAGGGTGGTGGCATCCGCTCCAACCTTATGAAACACAGAATGAACTGCGTCAGCCAGGCTTTTACAGTATTCCAACACCATGTCATCAGTTATAGTCATCAACTTGTTGACTGGTATAAACATGTGTCTCATGGCGCGTCCCATGATGATTTCATGAGGACTTAACCCTGTAGTTCTGTCTGGAATTGATCTAATAGTCATGAGTACTAGAGGCAAGACATCAGGCCATTTCATACCTGTGGCTAAACACATTTTCCCAATTCTATTTTTGATAGTACCATTCAACTGTTCAACCACACCAGAAGCCTCTGGTCGGTAGGCACAATGTAGTTTTTGTTGTACATTCAATGCTTCACAAATTAATTTTACAATCTCGTTATGGAAATGTCCTCCTCTGTCTGATTCAATTGTCACAGGGAACCCAAACCTGGGGATGAACTCTCTCAAAAGTAGCTTTGCCACTGTCATCCCATCATTTCTTCTTGTTGGAAATGCTTCTACCCACCTAGAGAACAGGCAGACCATAACCAAGACATATCTCAATCTGTTACAGGGAGGCATCTCAATGAAATCCACCTGCATTCTGGTAAAAGGCCCTCCGTCACGGCCTATGGTTCCTAGACTCACTACTGTCTTTCTCCCAGGATTGTATTGCTAACATATTAGACATCTCTGACAAAGACTTCCTGCTACAAGTCTGAATTTTGCATTGTACCAAGTCTGCTTAAATGACCTGATCATGGCATCTCTCCCTATGTGTCCCTGGCCATGATACATCCGCACTCGAGATTGTTTTACCTGCCGTGAGGGGAACGGTTGGTTTCCTGATGCTCTGCTTTGCTCCCTCATTTGCCTGGCACCAGTAACTTCGAAGCCGTGAGGGGAACGGCATTGTCTGACCGCTGAAGCGTAACTACAACCCCCAGAGGCCCTAGCGCTGCCAGCGCGCACGACGACAGCTGAGAGCAGGAAGCCCTTATAAGACCGGGGCGCCTCCCGCAGCACGGGACGCGCACTCGAGATTGTTTTACCTGCCGTGAGGGGAACGGTTGGTTTCCTGATCCTCTGCTTTGCTCCCTCATTTGCCTGGCACCAGTAACTTCGAAGCCGTGAGGGGAACGGCATTGTCTGACCGCTGAAGTGGAACTACAACCCCCAGAGGCCGTAGCGCTGCCAGCGCGCACGACGACAGCTGAGAGCAGGAAGCCCTTATAAGACCGGGGCGCCTCCCGCAATGCGGGACGCGCACTCGAGATTGTTTTACCTGCCGTGAGGGGAACGGTTGGTTTCCTGATCCTCTGATTTGCTCCCTCATTTGCCTGGCTCCAGTAACTTCGAAGCCGTGAGGGGAACGGCATTGTCTTACCGCTGAAGCGGAACTACAACCCCCAGAGGCCCTAGCGCTGCCAGCACGCACGACGGCAGCTGAGAGCAGGAAGCCCTTATAAGACCGGGGCGCCTCCCGCAGTGCGGGACGCGCACTCGAGATTGTTTTACCTGCCGTGAGGGGAACGGTTGGTTTCCTGATCCTCTGCTTTGCTCCCTCATTTGCCTGGCACCAGTAACTTCGAAGCCGTGAGGGGAACGGCATTGTCTGACCGCTGAAGCGGAACTACAACCCCCAGAGGCCCTAGCGCTGCCAGCGCGCACGACGACAGCTGAGAGCAGGAAGCCCTTATAAGACCGGGGCGCCTCCCGCAGTGTCCTTGCCCGTCAAACGCCGGATAAGGCTGGGCTGGGCATATTCTCTAACACCTGTTGTGGGGGTATTGATTTGTAAGTACTGTTGTGTCACTTGATGGTTGCAAAATTTGTTTGAGCCCGCTCTATATTACGTGATTTACACAGTCATTTGACTGCTGTGATGGAGCATAGTAAATCAAAAGTGGCCCCTTGTATAATCCTAGTGGGTGATTTAAATTGCCATTTGTGTCCAAACCTAAAATATCGCATGGGTGGTTGGTCTGGGTGTACTACGTTAAAAGGTCTGCATCTCGAACACACCAAGGAGGGGAGGGAGCTAGAGAAAGTGATGAAAGCTCACTCACTAAAACACACACTTGACCTGGTGGGTGTAGAAGAAGGTACTGGGGCTCCCATAACTTTCAAAGGGAGGGGGTGTAGCTCCATTATAGACTTCATACTAGTTTCAAACCTACTCTGGGACTGGATAAAAGAGGCCACTGTGGATTGGAGCATATTTAGTGACCATAATCCACTTACACTATGGATCAAAAACCGGCCCACTCATAAAGAAATAAGAAGTGCGCAGAAAGGTAGTTTAGAGAAGGTAACTGATCAGGGTAGGCGTTTAAGGTGGTCCCGTATCGACGGAGATGCTTCTATAAGGTTTTAATTAAGGAAGGGAAAAAAGAGTTTGAAACTTGTACTGATTCCCTAGTAGATGGCTTGGCTGTGACCAAAGCATTTGAATTAATGGCCAACCTCATAGATAGGCTACTAAAATCCACCCGGCCCTGGAAACAAAATAATGTGCCAAGATGGTTTAATAAAGATTGCTCACGAGCACAGAAAGATCTCAAAGAAAGTTTGAAATTGAGACCAATAGACAAACCACGAATAGCACAGTGTAGGATTGCCTATAAAAAGGCTATTAAATGCAGGAAATTTGCCTTACAGTCCCAAACTTGGGAAACTTTAAGGGCAGCTGCGGAAAGGAGGGACCTAAGTACCTTCTGGAAAACTATAAATAATCCATGTTTCCAGGACATTGCAGCCCCGGCAATTGGCACATCTATTCTTCCCGAGTGCTGGTTCAATCATTTTAAAAGTCTATATAATTTCTCAACTGAGAATCCTCAGGTTGAAGAGGAAACGTGCCCTTGGAGGGCAGCGATTGAATTTACTCTTGGGGAAGTCAAAGTGGGCATTTTGGGATTAACACACAAAAAGGCACCAGGCCCAGATGGGATACCACCAGATCTCTTTTTATATAAAATAGAATTCTGGGCTCCAATTTTCACACGTTTAATTAATGCCACGCTCTTGGTCAACAGCCACTATAGTGCCCATCTTCAAAAAAGGTAAAAAGGATGACCCGCAGTGCTATCGTCCTATATCTTTGATTGATGTGATAACAAAAGTCTTAGGTAGAATAGTATTAAACCGTCTACTAGACTGGGCTGAAGAACACCATATAATCTCAGATTTTCAATACGGTTTTACGACTGGTAGATCAACTACAGACCAATGCCTGAATCTTTATTTACTGGTGGCAAAATATACTATAGCCAGTGATCAATCAATATATCTGGGGTTTATGGATCTCTCGGCCGCATTCAACCGCGTGAATAGAGAAAAATGATGGGGCCTTTTGACTAGACTTGGAGTAGATCCAGGTCTAGTAAACATTATGAGAGCACTCCATTGGAAAACCTCCGCCAAAGTACGATTCAATTTGGCTGAAGACACAACTGCATCTTTTCGTTGTACGAGTGGAGTAAGACAGGGCTGTATATTGGCCCCGTTCTTATTCTCTCTGTATATCAACAAACTGGAACAGACACTGTGTAAGTTGAACGCAGACACTCCAAGGGTGGGTCTTCGCCCAATTCCAGTGCTGTTATACGCAGATGATGCGGTCCTTTTGGCACAAACTCCGAAAGGCTTGCAGTGTTTAATAGAAGGCTTTGTCGATTTTATGGACACACTAGACCTGTCAGCCAATTTAACCAAGTCCTATGTCTTGTTAGCAGGAATGAAACCCTGTAAAAAATTCACCTACCGAATAGGAACACAGATACTAGAACAAGTGAAAACTTTTTCCTACCTGGGTCTTTTATTTGATGGGCTTTTAAATTTTAAACTTTTAATTGAAGAACGGAGCATAAAACTGGTCTCGTCATCAGGGGCTATAATGAGTTATGGACGAAGGTTGGGTTGGTGGTCGCCGGAGCAGGTTATTTATCTCTATGGCTCCATTTGCTGCTCCAAAGTAATGTATGGAGCAGAAGTTTGGGGCTTTGCCGGGACTCGGCAAATACAGGTTGAGGAAAATAAATTTTTGCGTAAGATACTTAAAATCCCTCAGAGTTCCCCGGCTTATATCACCCATGCCGAACTAGGGAGGCCAAAAATTGAGGACCTGATCAAGGCCAGACCTATTTTGGCTTGGCTTAGGATCTGGTCTAATACTGATGCAGAACTGGGAAGGCAAATTATTAGAGATTGCATCAGTAGGGACAAAGGAATGCGTATCCCGTGGCTTAGATATGTAAAAACCACTCTGGAGGGAATAGAATGTATAGACCTCTTCACCAACCCATCCATAATCATCCCCCAAGATAAGAATAGAATTAAGAGTTTGCTCCTGAAAAAAGCTGCAGAGTGTAGAGCCGATACTGAAGGTAGGAAGTCCTTAGCTCATGCCTATAGTATGGTCAAGACAGTAGATGGCATGGAACCATACCTCACTTTAATACATAATGCACAAAATAGGTTTCTGTTCACTCGTTTTAGGCTCAACCTTATACACCATTTATTAGCGGATCCTTTTGGTTATACCGCTACAGTTGAGCAGAAAGGTACCTGCGGCTGCGATAATAAATCTCCGCAGGATACCCTTCATTTTGTATTGTTATGCCCTTTTTATTCTTTTCCCAGGCGTCGTTACCTAGTAAGAATATTAAAAAATGGTAAGTTTAGACAAGCTAAGGTTGCCTTATTGCAACTACAAAGGGCTGAAGATCCATTGACTTTGGCATGTATAACAAGCTTTTTAAAAGTTGCATTTAAAATAAGAAATAGTAGAGGGCAGTTAGGATTAAATCACGGCTGAAGGTATTTAATTAAAATGTTTCATTTTGCAAATGAACTGAACTGAATGTGGATAATATTGCCCCATTTGTATTTGTGTGGTATTTTAATAATTTTAACAAAGATATGGCACGAGCACTTTAGGAATTGTCACATATTCTTATTCGCTAATAATAAAATTTGTAGGATAGGATGTAATAGTCCCTGTTTATTTGATAATGCCTTGTTGTTTTTAGCTTTTTATGCATACTAAATGACTACCCCAAGGCATGTGAAGATATTACAAATGTATTTTAAATTGTTACCTTTTTTGTATGAACTAAAAATGTTAATGTAGCTGTATGTATGTTTTTTTAAAATGTTTTGCTTTTATGGTGACATGTATTGCACCGAATAAAGCTGATTTGATGATACATCCGTGCCATGGTAGACAACATGCTATCAGGCATAACTGATCCTTCTCTCTTGGTGCACATCCTGCTTTTACCCACTGTTTCACTTCCTCATCTCCTGCCTCTTCTTGCAACTGTCTTACTTCCTCCCATGTTCCCACAATGTTAGTAAACATTAAGGAGCAAGAAAACCTTTCCCTTTCCTTAGCCCGATTGACAGAATTCTGATTGCGTGTGCAATATTGTGCCATGTCATTGGCGTATCTGTTTCCGGTAGTGATGTAATCACCACCTTGACTATGGGCAGCACATTTCACCACAGCCAATTGTCTAGGCAACTGTATTGCCTCAAGCAACTTTCCAACCACTTCAGAATTCTTAATAGGGGTTCCACTTGAGGTCAGGAACCTCTTTGTAGCCATAGTTGGCCGAAATCATGGACAACCCCGAAGCCATACTGGCTGTCAGTTATCACAGTCACTCTCACACTTTTCCCGATCTTACATGCTCTAGTTAGGGCCACTAGTTCTGCTACTTGAGCTGATTTTACTCCTTTCAGATAGGATGCTTCTAGTACTGCTGAGACTGTGCATACTGCATATGCTGCACTTAGCACTCCTTCATCTGTTCTCAAACATGACCCATCAACAAACATCACAAAGTCACTTTCTGGCAAAGATACATATTTTATATCTGGTCGTGGTTTTGTGCAGAAGTCAAACACATCCAAACAATCATGATCGGCTTCATCTCTTACTTCCACATTCTCAGCATCAGGTAATAATGTTGCAGGATTCACATTCAAACACCTCGCAAGGCTTACATTAGTTGCACCTAATATGATCTTTTCATACTTAGTCAGCCGACTATGTGTCATATACTGAGATCGCCACATCATGAGGTACAAACACTTTCAATGGATATCCCATCACAATTCCTTCACTCTGCTCCAAACTTCGACATGTTGCAGCTACTGCTTTTAAACACCCAGGTAAAGCTACAGCTACTGGGTCAAGCATTGATGAAAAATATGCAAATGGTCTCCTCATTTTTCCATGCTTCTGTATCAACACAGAGAGTGCACATCCATTTCTCTCACTGCAATATAACTCAAACTCTTTCTCCTAATCAGGCATACCTAATGCAGGTGCTTCACTCAAACCATCTCTCAATCGTTTAAATGCCGCCAATTCTTCCTTGTTCAACTCAATGGGATCTTTCACATCACTTCTCGTCAGTCGTACCAAAGGTTTTGCAATCAGGGAGAAGCTGCTAATCCACTGACGACCGTACCCTACCATTCCCAGAAACATTCTCACCTCTCTTTGGGTCATGGGGGCTCTCATTCTTTTTATGATTCTGATTCTGTCTATTGTTATTTTCCTCAGTCCTTTCTCAATGTTATGTCCTAAATACTGTACTTCCTTCTTACAGAATTGCAACTTTGATAGTGACACCTTCAGCCCTCCATCTGCCAAATGATTCAACAATGCTATAGTGTCTACTTCACAGGCTTCACATGTTTTCAATGCCACCAGAAGGTCGCCGATGTACTGAACTAGCACTGAGTTTTGGGGCATTTCTAGACTTTCCAAAGACTTCTTCAATAGCTGATTAAATATTGAGGGGATTTCTGTATACCCCTGTGGAATTCTGCACCAACCCAAAATACGCTCGCCAAAACAAAATGCAAAAATTTGCTGACTGTCATGGTGCAATGGAATAGAAAATAAAGCATGGCATAGATCAATTACCGTATACCATTCCGCATCATGAGGAATCTGATATAGAATCACTGATGGATTTGGTACAATGGGACAACATGACACAACAATTTTATTCACTTTTATCAGGTCTTGCACTATTCTGAATTTCCCATTAGGCTTTTTCAGTCCCATTATTGACGAATTACATGGACTGCTCATTATTTCTCTCAAAATTCCTTGCTTGATCATTTTCTCTATTATTCGAGTTACTCCTTCAATCATCTCAGGTGTCAATTTATATTGAGGGACATTCGGATAGCTTACTCCTTCCTTTACAGTAATTTTATTGGATCTATATTTCTCATTAGTCCTACATCTTCTCCAGTGAAATCTCAAACTTCTGTTTGAACGGATTGTTTCAATTCTTTAGGTAATTCATCAGGATTGAATACAGCATAGGTTTCAGTAACCTCATTCTCTCGATTAGCTATTGTCATTTTATACAATACATCATCATCTGGTGTTTCAAATGCTATTCCATCCGGGGTACAAAATATAGTGCAATTCATTTTGCACAACAGGTCCCTACCTAACAAATTCACAGGACTGGTGTCGCACACGACAAAGCGGTGCATTTCCGAAAATGTCCCTATGCTTATTTTCACTGGTTCTGTAAGGTACGTTTTTATCTGTCTGTTGGATACACCAACTACTTTGATCGTTTCATCCGAGAGAGGAAGATTCTTAACATCAGCTGATCTAACAGTTGATCGAGTAGCACCAATATCAACTAGGAAAGTAATATTTTCATTATTAACCTTCCCATCTACAAATGGTCCTGTCTGGTCTACGTCTAGAGTTGCGCCAAGTACGCACTCTTCTTCCTCCCTTCGGCACCGTCAAGAGCTTTCTTCTGAGTCACTTTCATCGCGTTTTAGCCAATACTGCGAAACAGCGCGAGTGCGTGGCAGCTTATTTGCCTGTTCTTCATTGTAGAATCCTGATTCACTACTATACTTCTGTGAGTTTCTGCTCTGCAGAAAAGGCGGTTTTGGCACCTGATTCTGTGGGGTAACAACCTGCTGCTGTTGGTGCAGTTGACCACTCACCTCATTCTGCACCTGTGGATTCAATGATGGATTTTCATTGTTAGTACTCGGGATAAATTTACACTCGGATTTCCAATGCCCTATCCTACCGCAATTATGGCATGGGGACTTCTTTTTAGCTTCTTCTATATTGCCTTTCCCTTTTCCAAAACCAAATTTCGGTCTCGTTCCTGTGTTATTTGCATGTTCTACTAATTGAGCTTCCTGCCTCTCCGCTACCTTTACCTGTGCCCACATAGCCTTTTCTTTCAATTTTCGCTGTTTTGCCTCAATCTCATCACTGAAATATTTAGTGTGTCTCAATACTTCATCTATTTTCTTATTCTGCCAATCAACAGTATGCTGTTTTATCATTTCACCAATTTCTGGACGTAAACCATATACAAATCTGTAGACAAAATGACTCAAATCCTTTTCACTCAGATTCTCGTCTCCGCTAAACTGTTTAAAAGCTAATATCAGCCTTTCATAGTATGCATGTACTGATTCCTTACTTTCTTGATGTGTTCGGTCAATTTTTACCCAGTCTGTCTCTTTAGGAGGTACCTTGTTTTTCAAAAATGCCATCACCTGTTCATATTTCTTCATTACCTCAGGGTCTGGAGCCCCTGTTTTAGGATCCCTAGGGTATTCTTGACTTGGCCAATTGATCATGAGTTTGCACTCTGTCCATAAATCTGCTGGTACTATTATGTCAAATAGACTATTCAAATCTATCCATAGTACTTTAGACAATTTTACAAATCTGTCTACTTGCCTGTACCACTCGACGGGCTTCTCGTGCAGTCGGGGGAAATCATTCGTAAAAGACAAAATGTCCTGTCTTGTCCATGGGACGTGTACGTATCCTCCTCCTGGAATCTCCCTCATGGGGTATTCGGTCACTACCTTTTCTTTTTCTCTAACAGGGAATGCTGAAAATGTCTTTTCTGAGGTATCATCACGCTTTCTATACCACCTGCTTCTCCATTTATCCACGTCTCCCCATTTTCTCAATAAATGATTATGTCCTTAATCTGACCTATCCGCCCTGTGGTGTTCAAATTTTCAATATCCTTTTCAGTGAAATCAATTCGATAGGGTGTTTGCAAAGCTTTTACCTTTTCAATGTCTATTCCCATTTCATTTGCTACTTCTAATCTTTCATGTAGGTTTTTCGCTCTCCATGTCACACTTTTACACAAAAACAGTAATTCCTCATCCTGGTAAGTTTTCAATTTCTCAGTAGGGATAGTTCCTACTATTAACTCTTCTAATACCAATCATAATTTGGCCGCATCAATTGATTGGGATTCTTTAACCATTCACTTAGTTCTTCTGTAGATGGACCTACTGGTTTCTCTATGTTACCTTGTTCCGAATTCCTTTGTGGTTCTAATAATGATTCTACTGTCATTCTACTCTTTTCAGTATAATTATGAATGGATTATTTGAAACACTTGGTTCGATCATACTTATTGTCTGTCTCCATGGACTCTCATTTTGACCCAGTTGTGGCTGTTCAACCTGTTTATGGCTCGTATAAGGAACTGTTAAGCAATGTTCGCTATCTTTTTGTTTATTGAAAATGGGCATCACTGGACCTATGGTCACTGGAACTGTTACAGCTTCTAGATTTTTGGTCAAACTCTCTTATTTTCTCTGTTAATTCTAGAGTAGTTTTTGCCAATTCTGCTGAATTTTCACCATTTACTCTATTTTCTAACTTCTTTTCTACCTCTCTAATTGAGTTACTCTTTTCTAAATCTGGTGACATAGTCTCGGTCTTGATAATTCGTAACGTTTCTTTCATTGGGGCACTTGGTGTTAACATTTCTGGTTCCGGTCGATACGGAGGTGGATTTTTATAAAACACATCATCAAGAACATCATCTTCCGATTCATTCACTCCATACCCGCTCGATTCCACGTTATGCCTCTTTTCTACACACTTTCTTCTTTCATTCTCTCCTGCAGTTCTTACAGGAAACAAACCCTCAGTCATACTCGCATTCCGCCACCTTCTCATTCGATCATCATGTGTCTCATGTCCGTATGATCTGCCAAACAGGTACCTATATCCTCTACCATTTCTCTGTCTTTCACGATCATGCATTTCGTCTTCCCACTCTGTCAATGCTTCAAATTGTGTCGGTGAGGCACCGGCAGCTGTACTCTTTGTGAAAAGTGAGTTGACAGTCATCTGACGGGCACGTTTTGGTGAAGAGTGAGGGACTGGATCATCTGAGCAGCGCTTCAAGTGTTTTTGGGACTTCACATGCATATCAACCGTGTGTTTCCAGATGTGGTCCACCGCCACATTGCACACACTGCAAAACAGCACACCACCATCTGCATGCATCACAGAGCTGTACTCTTTGGCCCGATCTGCTGCAGTTATATGGGTGGGTAGATGTGATCGGTGCTTCACAGTCTTCAAAGGCTGCATAAACTTCTCCATCGTGCTTTTGTTGTGGTGGCTTGCTGGCCGCTTGGAATCCAAAAGATCTCTGGCTTGTGGCACACTCGCGTTACTCACCTACAAATATATTTGTTGTTACTAGATGTGTTCCAAAGGGGAAAAGGACATTGCAGTTGTTGGATGGAAAGTTAAGCAAACATAGGTTAAACGTGGTTAGAAATGCATGTAACTCTGAAGCAAAGTTGCATACATGGCGCGTTAACATACAGGTAGGCAGAGATCCTTCGAAGGGAAATGGCACACTTGTGTGGTCCCGCTCTGCAACTTTTAGTCTGTGGAGGGCAGTGGGGGTGCTAGGTAAACATGAAAAACATAAAAATCACATTTGGGCAAAAATGGGAAGAAGGGGAAGGATGAGCCACCTGCAAAGAAAACCCCAAAACAGCCCCAATCTAGCCCCAAGACATACAAAAAATAAAATTACAATTATGAAACACACATGATCACGCAGACTCCCATCACCAAACCATGCACAGCGCTCCCACCCATCGCAAGTAGGACTTCACAAATATTTAGCATATGTGGTATTCATCTCCCCGGAAGTATACCGAAACCAAAACTTAGTCTTACCAGTTCTATGCAGCAGAAAGCATATATTAGTTGCCAGACTGCCCAATGACTCTTGAACCAGCAGCTTCTTTCCTCTGGGACTCTGCAAAAGAAGAAAAAAGAAGAAAAAGGAGTTACAGCTGGCTTTGCTAGCCCTTCCCATGGCACCCCCCCACTACGCTGCTCTAAAAACCACAGCACCCCCTTGTGCCCCTGGGCCCGCATGACCAGCTGGTCTCAAAAGAATGGCACCTGGACCTGCCGCACACCTTGCACGTGGCGGGGACAAAACTTACCTGTGCTCTGCACCGGATCTTGAACCAGCAGCTCCTTGCCTCCGGGACTCTACAAAAGAAGAAAAAAGAAGAAAAAAGGAGTTACAGCTGGCTTTGCTAGCCCTTCCCATGGCACCCCCCCACTACGCTGCTCTAAAAACCACAACACCCCCTTGTGCCCCTGGGCCCGCATGACCAGCTGGTCTCAAAAGAATGGCACCTGGACCTGCCGCACACCTTGCACGCGGCGGGGACAAAACTTACCTGTGCTCTGCAACGGATCTTGAACCAGCAGCTCCTTGCCTCCGGGACGCTACAAAAGAAGAAAAAAGAAGAAAAAGGAGTTACAGCTGGCTTTGCTAGCCCTTCCCATGGCACCCCCCCATTACGCTGCTCTAAAAACCACAGCACCCCCTTGTGCCCCTGGGCCCGCATGACCAGCTGGCCTGGGGGGGCCTGTTGGGGGCGCCGCGGCGGGCCCCCAACACAGTGCATTTTTTTAAAAAATGCCCCCTTGAGGGCCCGCCGCGTGCCCTGTGTGCGGCGGGCCCCCAACAACAAAAATTGCCAAAGCTAATGGCAGCCGGGGCCTGCCGCGTGCCCCCTGTGCGGCGGGCCCCGGCAGAAATAACTCCCGAGGGCCCGCCGCACACTGGGCACGCGGCGGGCCCCCAACACAGTGAATTTTTGAAAAAAATGCCCCCTTGAGGGCCCGCCGCGTGCCCTGTGTGCGGCGGGCCCCCAACAACAAAAATTGCCAAAGCAAATGGCAGCTGGGGCCCGCCGCACACTGGGCACGCGGCGGGCCCCCAACACAGTGAATTTTTTTTTAAAAATGCCCCCTTGAGGGCCCGCCGCGTGCTCTGTGTGCGGCGGGCCCCCAACAACAAAAATTGCCAAAGCTAATGGCAGCCGGGGCCTGCCGCGTGCCCTCTGTGCGGCGGGCCCCGGCAGAAATGCCTCCAGAGGGCCCGCCGCACACTGGGCACGCGGCGGGCCCCCAACACAGTGAATTTTTGAAAAAAATGCCCCCTTGAGGGCCCGCCGCGTGCCCTGTGTGCGGCGGGCCCCCAACAACAAAAATTGGCAAAGCAAATGGCAGCCGGGGCCCGCCGCGTACCCTCTGTGCGGCGGGCCCCAGCAGAAATAACTCCCGAGGGCCCACCGCACACTGGGCACACGGCGGGCCCCCAACACTGTGATTTTTTTTTAAAAATGCCCCCTTGAGGGCCCGCCGCGTGCCCTGTGTGCGGCGGGCCCCCAACAACAAAAATTGCCAGCAAATGGCAGCCGGGGCCCGCCGCGTGCCCTCTGTGCAGCGGGCCCCGGCAGAAATAACTCCCGAGGGCCCGCCGCACACTGGGCACGCGGCGGGCCCCCAACACAGTGCATTTTTTTAAAAAATGCCCCCTTGAGGGCCCGCCGCGTGCCCTGTGTGCGGCGGGCCCCCAACAACAAAAATTGCCAAAGCTAATGGCAGCCGGGGCCTGCCGCGTGCCCCCTGTGCGGCGGGCCCCGGCAGAAATAACTCCCGAGGGCCCGCCGCACACTGGGCACGCGGCGGGCCCCCAACACAGTGAACTTTTTAAAAAAAATGCCCCCTTGAGGGCCCGCCGCGTGCCCTGTGTGCGGCGGGCCCCCAACAACAAAAATTGCCAAAGCAAATGGCAGCTGGGGCCCGCCGCATACTGGGCACGCGGCGGGCCCCCAACACAGTGAATGTTTTTAAAAAATGCCCCCTTGAGGGCCCGCCGCGTGCCCTGTGTGCGGCGGGCCCCCAACAACAAAAATTGCCAAAGCTAATGGCAGCCGGGGCCCGCCGCGTGCCCCCTGTGCGGCGGGCCCCGGCAGAAATAACTCCCGAGGGCCCGCCGCACACTGGGCACGCGGCGGGCCCCCAACACAGTGAACTTTTTTAAAAAAATGCCCCTTTGAGGGCCCGCCGCGTGCCCTGTGTGCGGCGGGCCCCCAACAACAAAAATTGCCAAAGCAAATGGCAGCTGGGGCCCGCTGCACACTGGGCACGCGGCGGGCCCCCAACACAGTGAATTTTTTTAAAAAACTGCCCCCTTGAGGGGCCGCCGCGTGCCCTCTGTGCAGCGGGCCCCGGCAGAAATGCCTCCCGAGGGCCCTGCGCACACTGGGCACGTGGCGGGCTCCCAACAATTCAGCGCTCAGCAGCAGCTTACCTTTGTTTGCCTCCTGAGACGACGATCCACCAGCACCAGCCAGGCAGGTCCAACGACTCCAGACCAGTGCAGCGCCGCTCCAGACCAGACCAGGTGAGTCGTCAGCAGGAAGGTGAAAGAGTGAAAGAACAGCACAGCAGGCAGGTGAGGGGTGTAGATAAACATCACACCTCGCGCCTGCCTGCTGTGAGGACCCCCCTTCTATTGGCACCGTGGCAAGAGCCACTGGGCCAATAGAAGGTCTGCTGGATGCCAGGATTTCGCGGGCACTTTTGTAAAAATCGCGGCATTTTTACAAAAGTGCCGATTTCGCAATTTTTTTGCAAATCGCGAAATCCTGGAGGGTCTGATTAATACATTTTCCATAAATAAACAACCCAACTCTTTTCTGTAATGCATCAAAACAATCTTTATCTAATTAATGCAAGTTAAATCATTGGTTATTCATGCAGTCGATCATCATATTTACCTATTCTGGCTAATTGTCGTCCTCTAAGTCAAATTCAGTCGTTCTGTCACTCTATGCCCATTTAATTCAAGAGTTCAGTTCATCAGGAAATTGGGCATCAGATCAGTCCATCACAGTTTCAGGGAAGCAGCTGTCCGGCAGTGTCACCGTCCTCTCCGTCAGCATAACATCAGGAAACCAAGAACAAGCTTTTTTAACCTCACTATTCTACCATAATTTATAGTAAAATCACTGTCAGAAAGTAACAAATATTGTTTTTCGACCATCCTGATTGGTCAATCAGAGATCATCCTACAGAGTTCACATGAAAATGGTCCCTGATGTCATTATACTCGTTGGTTCCAGATTTAAGAGCCTTTCCATTGTTCTTCAGAAAGCTGGCTTGCTTCCCAGGGCGACCTTGGTGGGTACACTCTGGTTAGGGTCAAGATGAGGCCACTGTTGCTGGCTTTAGCGCAGGCGCACTTCACCCAATGCCTCGGGGAGCGTCGTCAGTCATGTCGGGTACAAGAGGCGGCCATTTTGCGATAGGCCCAAATGGTCAACTTAAGCAAAAGAAACACAAAACGTAATTAATACATAGAAATGGCTAATACAATGTTATTCCCTCGCTAATACCCATATGTGTGTGTATTTATCTAGCTGAAAGCAACACTCAATGCGGGTTATACTCACTTTATAAAGCACAAATCACAAATACATCACAAAAGCAACATATATCATGCAATATTCTAATTGTCTATCATTAGTATTTCGTACATGTTTTAGTTTACGTATTAATTAAGCCATGCAAATGCAAATCCCACGTGTAATTCATATATTAGTAAGGTTGATAAGTAACCACTGCAAATCAATCAGTAAGATTATTATTAGTTAATTAATCAATTAATATAAACATGCAAAATGGAGAGGGTATACAAAAAATTTTTAATTACCCTCTCCAGCACTAACACAAATTTTTCATATACGTAGCTGAATCACTGCAAATACAACCAATATCACTCCAATCTTTGTTGACCTTGGAAATAACCTTTTTGCAGGAGCATTTCAAGTGACATTGCGTTCCATGTTTTCCAAGAGTCTGGTGTCATGTTATCACCACTATCCAGGATGCTTGGTGATATCACTCTTTTCACATATACTTGTCACCATACCTTGCATTGAATGTTTAAAGCCTAGAAACTGGGGTCGGATGTATCAAGGGTTTTTACCCATTCTCTGTAGGTAAATGTGATGGCACATATTGGGAAAGATTGTTATGAAACCAGTGATTTTACCTATCAGTGAAAGAATTATACTGCAAAAATGTCAAATATGATTTTGATATTTCGGATTCTCTACAGTTCATAAAATCATTAAATGAAACCTAAAACATGCTTCTAAACCCTGCATCTTTAGACCAACTGAAAAACGCAAAAGGAAGAAGAAATTATATTGTTGTGACATCACTAAATAACAAAACTCAAGCAGAATAATGTTAGCCCAGTCTTTCTTGCTTCTAGCTTGTATAACAAAGTTACATTGTATTGGCCACTTCAGGAAAAAGGAAATGACTCTTTCACTCTCCTTTTCTTTTCTTTGAATTTCATTTAGTTTGTGGTTCCGCGGGTGTTTTTTCAGTGTTTATATGTTTACACTGATGAGGGCTATTTTCCTTTTGATGGAGTTTTATCAGTTATTATAGGTTTAAACCTAAAACCGGACAGCCAAAACATAACCATTCTAGCCATCATAGGGAGCTGCACCAAGCGCCAAATAGGGACACTCGTCTTGTGAGACCTCATAACCGGATTTAACTTCCCTTCCCTCAGAAGTTCCACCTTGTGGAATAACTGTATCCCTAAATAGATAATTAAACAGGGAGCCCAAGTTAAATAATTAACTAAGGCCCTAGGATGATTGGTCCCCTCCATTAATGGGAATATACAGGTTTTTGATTTATTCAGGCGCAACCCTGCCAAGACAAAATATTAGTCCAAAAGGGTCAACACCCTTTCCACCCCACTATTCCCATACCCAGATATAATAATAGGTCATCTGTGTAAAGTGAGAGATTATGGTCTCTATCACTTAACCGCAACCCATGTCTTTGGTCCTCCAGTCGGAACAACTCCGCCAATGGCTCAATGGCTAAGGCAAACAGGAGTGGGCATAGTGGGAACCCCTGTCTACTGCCTCTGAATATATTATATGAGCGAGATATCACTCCCCCTGCTTTCAATCGCTCCGTAGGGTGTGAATAGAGCAGCGTGATCTATCGTATCCACCCGGCTCCCAAACACATTGTGAACATCGCGGCACACAAAAAATCCCATCTAATCGAGTCGAACACTTGCTCAAAATCCGCTGACATTATGAGTGCATCTGAGTATCTACTCCCTTCCGGGTGGTGCATAATGTACAAAAGTCTACGAATATTATTAGATATGGACCTCGTTGGTATAAAACCATTCTGGTCGCAATGGACCAGATGCGCCATATGTGGTAAAAGGCGTGCAGCTAAAACCTTGCTCAATATTTTAAAGCCCAAATTCAGCATGGACAGCGGATGTAACCCCAACACTCGCCCACCCTCGCTCAGACTTTGGCAGGGGTATTGCCAACCAATCTCTTGTCGATGTTAGCAGTATGCCTGCCTCTAGCGCTTCTGCATATACTGCTTTTAGTTTAGGGGCAAGAGTATGCACTGGTGCAATGTATAACTCTGCCGACAGGCCATCTGGGCCTGGCATTTTCCCAGTGGCCATTTCCCTGCCTGCCTCTTTTATTTCCTGGGCCGTTAATAGACCTCCCAATGCTGTTCGCTCCTGAGGGTCTAACGTTCTCAGTGGTAATGACGCCAAAAATTCTCATGTAGTCTCTTCCGCCTGAACAACCGGGGCCTCGTATAACTTCTCGTAGTACGTGCTAAATGCTTAATTAATTGCCGTTGGTAAGTATAAGCTCACCTCCTCTGTTGTTTTGATATGAGTAACGGGTGTCTCCCTTGAATGCGGCTGTACTAGCCTTGCTAATAATCTACCCACTTTACGGCACTCCTAATGCACTCTAGTGAGATATTAACGTAAGTCCAAAGTCCTCAGCCTTTCCAATACCCTGTTATAATCCTTTCTTGTGGTGTCCATTTGCTGGCACGGCTGCTCATTTCCTGCTAGTTGCAGACCATGGTCGTATAAATAGGCTTCTATCCTGGTGATGTCTGCCGATAACTCTCTTCACAGACCCACCATTTGGCCCAGGCTGTAACTCTGTACCAGCACTTTAAATGCCTCCCATTCCAAATCCCTAGTGTCCGTTGACTCATTATTGTGTTGAAAGTATTCGGTGACTATCTCAACTAATGAGCAACGGAATTTTTTATCTGTCAGGAGGGCAGAGTTTAGTTACCAGGTAGGAGTGATAGCTGCAGTGGGGCAGAAACCAAGCATCAGTGGATTATGATCTGAGAAGGTGCGCCCTAAATATTCAGTGCATCTGTGCATCATGTTGTATAAATGTACAGAGTGCTGATACGCTGTGGCTAAGAGCACTAGACACGAATGCTAAAATAAAATAAACTTTATTTATTCAACAAAATAATATATGTGTTTATTTCAATGCAGCAGCAATTAACATTTTGGAAAACAGTTTTGTACATTAAAGAAAGAATACACTTAGTACATGGGACTAAAAATGGGTGGAGTGGAACCAAATCAACAAGGCCATAGATATCTATCACACTAACTGTTGTATGGGAGCAGCAAAACCAGTGAGAATAAATAGACCTCTGAGTACCATAGAACCTGAAACATGTACAACAGGTCAGGCTAAAGGGCAAAGGACTGCTTGCTTGAGACACACAACTGACATAGCTGTACTCTTAGGAAGAACTGCAGGCAGAGCTCAAATGGGATAAATGGCGGGGGATCTCTAAAAGGGGTGTGGCCTTTGCAGTTATAGCTGTGACTTAACCACAAACAATTTCTGTGTGGTATGTGTGTGTGTCATGTGCAACACAACCAGTATTTTGGTTTCTCTCTGAGTTTTCTGTCATTGTACTCAAATATAATAACATAGCAACATAAATACAACTCAAACTAGATACAACTGTTGGCTTTGTCAATGGTTGTTTGTGTGGCGAAAAGCCAGGGATTGAATGACCATGTATTCTGAGCATCCCATTGACAGGCATTATGAGAAACTCGCACTGCCTTTAGTCCAGAGCGTTCAGTCGCGGCTGTTATAAACACCTGAACATGCCTTATTCCAATGCATGCACCATACAAGAGTAATATGATACAAAAAAATACAGAAAATCAACATCCTGCAAATAGTTAACACTCTAATGGAGGGCAACATTCGAGACAAGATGTGAAATATAAACCTGAACTGAATCACTGACATGGATTACCTAAAACTACAACATTTATTTTTCAAAAATCCCATGAAAGTCAAGGGTGTGAATATAGGCCCTATAGGGACCCATTTCAATGTCTGTTCTAAAATACTACCGGGTCTCAGAGCTGGAGGGACCCGGCCCATTTAATGCCCTTGCTGCATAAACAGTTAAGCACATGACCTTTGAACTCCTGTCCTGTTGGGCTGGCCCTGTTAGCCTGTGGAAGAGTGTTCCAGTGTTTGGGTCCTAGAAGGACTGGACCTAAAGGTGCAGGGGGAGTCTAGCTGCAGTTAAGAAGCATTGATGAGCTGATATTAAGTTGCGTGAAGAGATATGTTTGGCATCAGAAAGGGAATTTGGGGATTAGCATAAATGGCTTTGAAGACTATTGTTAGTAGTTTGTAGAGGTAGGGCCCTGCCCTTCACCAAGAGCTAGTCAGCGTGGCAATAGTGTGAAGGTAGAGGTGCCAGATTCACAAATATGTTAATATGATTACACTTGTCATACACCTTATTCCAGGAGAATGCCAGGAGTATTCCTGGTTCACTTGTGAAATTTGTGAGTAAGCTAGAGGTACTACAATATTAAGTCACACATACGTATACATCAATGTTTCTGAATCCAGCCTGGGGTTTTCAGGGCAGAGTGCATAGTACTCTAGTGGTGAAGAAGTAATATGGAAGGCCCATTAAGTACTCATGCAGGAGCCCAGATTCTTGATAATGAATGAGTTAATTACAACCATGACTGTGCAGAAGTGGACCTCTACGCAGAAGCGAATCTCTCTGCAGGAGTGGTATTCGAATGCGTTTTACATAGATTCAGTATTTTATGCATGGCTTTGTGGTGATAAAATTGTGATGTCTTGTAAATGTCATTGTATTCCTAGGACTAAAGGTAATAGTAGAAGAGGACTACTGCTGCTGTGTGTAGGGGGATGGAGCCCCCTGCCATATTGAACATCTCTGCTTTCCTGGGAGAGACCTTCAGTCTCAGACATTGCCACGCTCTAAGAGCACCAACGCTCAGAGAGGGGCTGGGCTGCCCGATCATCAGTGCTACAAAGTGTCACACCTGAGCCTGTGTTGGATTGGGATCACAATTCGGCCTGGGCACTGCCAAAAAAGTGGCTCACATTCACGGGGCTTAGAGGTCTCATTTGTAGATAGATGTTTGGTAAATTAAGCCTTTTAAAGCTTATAAAGACAGCAACATTGGTAAAGACTATGAGCACTGTGGTTCCGAAAACTGAATGCTTTCTTGCAGTCTTAATGCTCTGCATCATGTAGTAAGATACTCTTTCCCAACCAGCTGTGTCCTTGCCTCTGATCATCTCAGAAATTAAATACAAGTCAAGGGGATAGGGTCAGACTGGAATCTCTGGGAACAGAACCTTTCATAACAAACGTAAGAGGAAGAGCAGCTCTGAACCTCCTCCTTCGAGAATTGAACCTCCAATGACAAACACAAAAGAAATACATTTTGCATATCACCCATAAAAACATTTTGCGAAGCACTCAAAAGAAATTAAATCTAGCTCCCTCACAAAACTTTCTACTTTTCCCTGAACGTAAGTACCTTTTGGTCAAAGACTTGACTCTACTAGCTCTTCTGTGATCCACTTGTTTTGACCTCTGAGTATCAAAGCTGAAACAACAGAGAGAGAGAAAAAGCATGTATAATTCACCTATGGAAAGCAGAATCTAAAGGTCCCCAAACTTAATAAAATCTAATGCCCTCAAAAGTCTGGCTTGAACCCAAATTTATGCAGATTTTGACCAAAGTATTCTTTGGCACATCTCTATAACTGGAGCTGAAAATGTAATACCTTTGTTTATACATTCTAGAAGACTAAACATTTTGCACAACGTGGAAATATACTTATTCCCAACTAACTTTGTGCTGGACATTGATCATTAAACAAATCAGCAATCTCACACACAGTGAAGTGGGAAAGGGTTAGGTCAGGATATCTGGGAATAGAAACTACAACTGTCCTGAAAGAACAGGTCTTAAACTCCTGTGGGTTCTTCTCTAGCCCATTCACAAAGAACAGACTTTGGGGAACAGAACCTACAGCAACAGAAATAAAGAGAGTATGTTTACTGTTCACCCATAGATAAAAGAGATATTACAGATTGTAAATAACTGATAGAAACTATCATTTTATTTGCAGGTATAGTTTTGTTCCTCACAACAACTCTCTAATTCCAGAAAATAATTCGTTCTTCCTGATTTACTGGAAAGGAACTTGCAATATAAAGAGAAGGAAAAATGAGAACTACACCACATTAGCGTTCCAAATCCACAGATAATTCCCACTCACAATGATTGGTCTTTCCCCTAAAAGTATGCAGATTTTGCTGTACATATTTGGTGGATAATTTCCATTGGGCTAAAATAGATTTGAAATTTCTGAGCATCCTTTCCTTTCCCTGGTCATTAGAGGAGGCATTGTGAAAAACAGAACCTGCAGGGACACAAATAATAAATATTTTATATGGGGCAACAAAAATATACTGTACAAATCTCAATGTAAGAAATATAGATCTATAGATCTATCACCATGTCTAGTCTTTTACCTGAATGCACAAATGCTTGTTCCAAGGTTTTTACTGCTGGCCTCTCTCTGTAGGGCTAGCTTGTCTCAGCACCAAGGGCTCCGGCATTCATGTCAATAATGCCCTTGTCCAGCTTCACTGTGGAGGACTCCAGAAAACAGAACTACTACAACATAGAAAGAACAAAAATAATATCGAAATGTCGCTTGCTTAAAGTACCCTTACAAAACCTCCAAAACATAATGTAGCGTAATCACAACACCTGATCATTTCGTGAAAGAATACGTCTTTTCTCCACAGTATTTTACAGGATTATTTCTGAAGTATCAGAGTGCATTTGAATTTTTTGTGGATCATTGTCAGCTACTGGTTCACATGGGATGGAAATAATGCTTGAATAGGACCTACCAAAGAATACACCCAAAAAAACAAAAAAGTTAACTCCAGCCAGTATAATTTGCTATCATTTACCTGAATGTATGTACCTGTTGCCTAAAGTCTTCACTATGATATCTGTTGAAGACTGGGGTGAATCTCATTATTGTCTTCGACATTCATTTAGAAACTTCTCTTGTTCCAAGTCATTACTGATGCTATAGAGAATATAACCTGTACAAACAGATAAAAGAAATAATAAAACCAAAATCATGCAAAATTGCGCAACATACATAAAATCTGATTCTTGTAGTATATGAGGTATTCCACGTAATCATTTGCAGTTTCTAGTCAAACTCTTCACTGGGTTATCTCCAGAGAATTGAGTGATGTTTGGTAAAAGGAGCAGCTTTGAAATGAATGTGGCATCCCTTATCAGATATTCTTGTAATTCTTCTCTTGAATTCACAAATGTGGAAAAGGCAGTCTGGGGTGTAAAGAATGCTGGAAAAATGTATCCATACCATCTAGTAGCCAACAGTTGATGTTCATATACAAAAAACACTGTTTTGTTCATATCTGTTGCTTCCTTCACGTCTGGGCCGTGGGGAGACTGAGTATTACTCAATCAAGAGTTCATGCAGCAATGCACTTTTTTTTGCAACTAAATCAATACTGTTATCGCTTTTCAACAGAGACAGCACTATCCATTCAGCTGACATACGCATAAAGGCTTCAAGGTTTTCCTGACCAATTTGGTTTCTTAGGTGGGTTTTAATGCACTTCAGTTTCGAATAACGTCTTTCACAGGCTACTTGTGCACAGGATAAGATCAAGACATATTTGTATGCCAAATGAAAATGCTGGTAGACACTGCTGAAAATAAGGTATTTTTCAAGCTAGGGTAACAACAAACAGCACAGTCACAGCAATTATTGCACTTTGTTGGCACAGCCCCAGTTTCTTTGTCAAATTCTTCTACTTGCAATGATTTGTCTTCTCTGTCATACTCTTCAGGTAGTGTCCTTTTTAAATTTGCCCATTTAGCAGCAAAATGTTGAGGTTCTTGCTGCAAATTCTGCACAGGTATGGAGCTATCTATGTTTTGTAGCAAGGAGCAAAGACCTCACAAGAGCATTGCCTGGTAGACTCTGATTGAAGTTCTTTGGCTCCAGGCATGCTATATCTTGCGGCCAAAGTTAAGTGTGTCTTAAAATGTGTGGTCAGACTTTGAATACCCATGGCCATTACTGTATTATGCAACCCTATACAAATCGATCTTTGGCTAGTGTTATACTCTCATCCTTTGTGCTCATCCCAAGCATCTTGTTAAAGGACACTCTCCTTTCAGGAAGTTCCCTTTCTACTTATTGGTCACAGTTCCTCTCTTTTAAACCTTTGTTCGCAAATACTGTGGCAGCAGAGTACACTGCATCCAATTTACAGTGGCAAGGAGTTTTATGGTGTCTGTGCTTGCAGGATATCCGTTCTACTTGTTTGGAAATACTTAGACAGTGGTGTGGCTGAAGCAAAAATACAAAGATGCAATTGGTCTGTTAGGACTGCTTGAAATTTGCATGGTCCCTCAGCAAATTCTAAGGCTTGGCACTGTACTTTTGGAATAAATCTAAGATTGTCAGATGAAATTTTATGAAGCACTTTGACCAAATCAATAAACATAGCATTGGCAGATTTATTGAAAGAGCCAAAAACGTTCTTAAGAACAGCATCTTTGGCCCAACACCTAGTTTCTTTAATGGCCTGGGCTGTCTGACCATCCTTTGCCAGCTCATGCCACAGATCCATCCCTTATATGACTCCCGGAAAAAGACTGCATGTAGCAATCGAAAGAGAAGGTGGAAGCTATAGATGCTTGGGTCACATCAATAATCACAAGGTTTAACACATGTGCATAACACCAGACATGTGTGTGAGATTCTTTACTTTGTTCCGAGTCCATTGTACTGGCCTTGAATGTTGGAACCACGATCAGTCGAATTTCCAATGCACTTAGCTATATCAAGACCATTTTGTAGAATTGAAGTTTGTACCAACTTGAACATTCCTTTTCCAGTTGACAAAGTGCAAATCTCCTACTGCTATTCAGCGTTCATGTACATTGTCTGTGACATATCGGATGATAACTGAACACTGGTCAGTAATACTTATGTCTTGAGTTGAGTCTTTCTGGCTTGAGCACATACCTGCTTTGTTTATTTCTTTAGTAATGAGTCTTTTTTCATCAGTTTGGAAATTGTTTCTATTACATAGCTAATAGTGCATGAATGTCACAGACACACCACAGTCACCTTTCTGTTTTCTATTGGAAAGGAGAGACTCAATGTGTTGTTTAAGAGGTTGGCCATATTTTGACAGAAGAAGGATGAGTTCAAGAAAGTTCCCATGGTGAATCAAATCATTATCCAATTCGAAAACACTCTTTGCACCCCTAGTGATCAGGGAAAGTTTCGCGAGAGCTGTTTGGGAAGTCACGTGGTTGTGAGAGAGCGGCGAGCGGAGCAGCGGGAGCAGCGGGAGCCACGGTTGCAGCGCAGTAGAGCGAAGCTGCGGTAACGGGCAAGTGGAACATCGCTGGAGCTGAGACATGCGGACGTGCGGTGAGAGCCAGCGGGGTGCTCCGATGAGTGCGAGCGAGCGGAGAAATCTGCGGAGCCAAACGCCAACCGCTAACCGCTAGCCGCCCCTCCCCCTCCCTCTCCCCTCGCATCCCGGCCCGGCTCTATTCCACTAAATCCCGCCAAAATATAATCATTTACACTCAGCAGGTTGCTGTTGAAAGACCCTTGTCGGACCCTCGCTGGAAAAGATACTCACTGGGGATTGCAGGAGACTGCTGGTGATTGTTACTGATTGTAGGGGGCAAGTGTGTCTGCACAGGCAGCTGCAGTAAGTGTGTGCCCCTGGCGTTTTGTGGAGGCGACCTGACTAGTCCAGGTGCAGCCTGTAACTTAGCCTTGGGTGCCCTACTTGCCTGGCACCTTATGAATTGTAATCGGCCATCCGGACTTCTGTTGCTGGTTGAGGGGGAGGAGCTATGAGCCACCAGGAAACGTTTTGCTGAGCTGGTCACTGCGGGAATGCTGTGAAGACTCCAGACGCCAGAAAAGGAAAAAAATAAAAATACATTTTAAAAAAAAGGGGATAAAGCGAGCCGACCCGAGCTCAGCCGTCCCGAGCCCAAGTTCATCTGGGTATAGGTCTCGCCTACGGCCCCAATTAGGTTCTCTTGGCACCGGCACACCTCATTTGTGGCAACAGCGCTATTATCCCTACCGCCAACTTCCGCAGCGACTGCGGCAGCTTTCCCTGCAGCTCACTCTGGCTCCATTACAAGTCCAAGGAGTTTGACTTTTCGGTTTTCCATTGGCCTGACCACTTATCTTGTTTGCCACTCGTCTGCTGGCTGCCCGCTGCCCATTGCCCACTGCCTCTTCTATCCTTCTGCGCGCTGCCGTGGGCGGGCGGGCGGTCATGGGTATCAGCGGGCATCCTCTCTTGCAGTGCTGAGTTGTGGAGCTGAGTTGGGTGAGCTGAGCTGAGCTGACGTCCCAGAGTCTGGGCAGCGCTGTGAGGAAACAAGCGGAATAGGCAAAAGGGCAGCGGAGGCAGAGGTAAGAAGAAAGGGGTAGCTTGTCCTCTGCCTTTTACCTTTTTGCCTTTTGTCTTCTGCTTTTTGTACGTTTTATTGAAAGGAGCTTGAGAAACCAGGCTTCTGAAAGGAGATCTTGTGGTTAATAAGAAGCATAGAGCCATAAGGCTCTTGGGCTATTGCGGTACTGTCTTTGGGCTCCTTTTTGAGCTCTTGATCTTGCAACTAAATTGCAGGTAAATCCACCAAGGCAAATTCATCAAGGCAAAGGAGAAAAACTAGAGCATAACCAAGTGGAGGGCACCATGAGGTCTGGTCGTGTTCGGGATAATGCAATACTCAAAAAAGAGACAAAAAAACGGAGGCGGAAAATCATGATGTTGGAAGAAGAAATAACTGTACCACCATCAGAAATAGAGTTAGCCATCATGAATAACTGCTCTCTAATAGAGACATCAGTAGCTGGAAACGCCTCTGGACAACTACAAAACTTGGAAACAATAAAAAAAACAATAAAAAGCAGCCTTCTTATCAACCTAAAATCTTTACAAAATTCTCTTTCTTAACCCCTTCGCCGCGGCACGAATTTTGCCGCGGCCCTGGGGGGGTTTGGGGGCAGCGCGGTGCCCCCATGCTCGTGACGGAACCACTCCGTCATGAGCCACGGGCGCGCTGTGCTCATGACGGAGTGGTTCCGTCATGACTCCGCCCACTTGCGCTAATCGCCCGCACAGGCGGGGAATCAGCGCCGCGTGGGCGGAGCAGCCACCAACGGCCACAGCATGACGGAACCACTCCGTCATGAGCACACGGCGCCCGTGGCTCATGACGGAGGGGACACCCTTTTTTCAAACATAACAAACGTTACAGGCCTTCAATCACCACTTCAACCCTTACAATTAAGTCATTCAACATTAGCTGCTGAAGACCTGAAATCAACTTATGAGATGGAAAGCCCTGACACAAAAAGAAGTGTAAACATAACTACCACCAGCCCCTTACAAACAACATCAACACCTCAAAATGGTAAATCACGGATAAGCTGCGTAACAACAGGAAGAAAATTAATTAGAAATACTGAGCAAATTCAAGCTCAAGTACATAGACAGAGGAGATAATTGAGACAATTAATATGATCAATGACGATCAAGATAAAAATTATGACATATCAGCAACTAGCCTCAATTTAAACGGGGATAGGAGATCCACAAACAGCGAAAATAAACTTGGTGACTATGACACAATTAACAATTTTACAATTAATAACCAACCAAGCCAACTAAGTCATCTAAGCCAAACAAGTCCTGGGGAAAAAACATTGTTTAAAGGAACTGACAGTAGTCAAACAAGGAAGGACGAGGTACAGGATGTCATGGGTAAAAGTGCTACGACCTATCTTTCCCACAAATAAAGTTCTATTAAATCACCAACCGGAGCTAAACAGGGGGAGGGGGGGGATTAAGGAGCCAACCACAATAGAAAACGCTGTTAGTGACACAGATGTCATTGAGATCTCCTAATATTTGGGAACAGAAGACTGGAATGATCTAATGGCAGCTTATAGCCAAGATTCAAACAGAAATGGGCCGAACACGGTAAATACAGGCAATATAATTTACTTCCCATACGACCTATCAGAGGGAGAGGAAAAGAAAATGGAAGACCAAAAGGATATGGTAGCCTCAGCTCACGCAGACGACTCATCAAAAAACTCCAGTCAGGGTACGGCGTGGGCCAGTTTACTAAACACAATACAACTTCTTGTAGAAGCACTCCACTACCAGTCAGATAAGATGGACGCCCAGCTGACTCTTTTAGACACTTTGGCTGTTTTTGTGGTTGACGGGAAACTGGGAGCATTAACGACACTGTTACAAAATAAACAGGACCAAACCCTCAACAGGGACGTGGGATGTGGATGTGGCCCTGTTATTGACGAACTGGCTACACTACCATCAATGCTGTCTGATCTATGCATACAATTAAAAAAGCCCTTGCAAAGAAAGGACAGTAATTCGTGCATCAGACAAATGGACGTAGAAGCAGACCAGCTCTCCCTTGAAACCTGCATATCACTCCCGATCGATAAAATAAAATGTACAGGAGCGATAACGACCGGGACAAATGGGATTTGGGAGGAGACGGATATTTTGTTTTATAAAAAACCAAATAAAGAAGTAAAAGATACGGTAGCAACAGCAGATCAATGTCCTGCAATTCAAATGGAAGACAAGGTCGAGAAGCAATCCAACGCAAAACAAAGGAGGGCAAAGAAACGCAAAGGTTGAAATCAAAAACCAAACGTGGCTAAAGAAGGTTTCAGGCGTCTCTTTGGGTCACTGTCTCAATTTGACGAACATGAACACAATCCTTTGGAAAAGATCAGTAAAAAGGAAGAAGTGGAGACTGACAAAGGAACCAATAAAACTAACATTAAATGTTTCACAATCTAGAGAATCTAGTAGATCGCCATTGATATTGGCGAACGGCAGCAAAACTAAGCAGCAAGCACAGAACCAGATAGTAAATCAGAACATCACAGATCCATCGACCATGGTTACTGAAACATCCTCCACCAAAACATACGGAATAAAGCATACGACAAAAAACGTACAGATAATACAGCAAGCGATACAGATAAAGAAATTCACGAAAATGGATCGGTCCCCACCAGACAAATACCACAATCCACTGATACAAGACTAACTAATATTAATGATATTAAAGAATATACAAGGGAAGAAGGATCTGGAAATGGGAACCTAAAATCATCCACTGGAGAGGAAATCCTCCGCCTTGGAGGGTGGAAAGTTGCATCACCCCTACCAGAGCAAGCACTAGTGAGTATACCGCAAGGATATGAACTTGCACAAGGTCATAATAACGAGTGTAAAAACAAATCTAGTTGTATGGATACAACAAAAGATGCCTCAAATATTGTTTGGTTTACTCCGGATTACATCTCAAAAGGCAAGTACGACATATTGAATAGAGGAAACATCTTACGGCTGCTAGCTCATATTCCATCTTTAGCAGGTGTCACAACACAGGATCTGGATTCTATTCAATTTCGATTAGAAGCCGGAACGAAGGTCAAAAAAACAAAAGCAACATGGTCAACATCTTTAGTTGCACAAACATTTTTGGCAGAAACTAAGATCTTTAAAGATTGGGGAATTACAACTGCCCCACACATAAAGCCAAAATATCCTGATCTATTAATTCCTGTGGTAGGAGATGGAGAACAGCACTCCTCTAACAGGAAGGGACTAACAGTACTCAGAGGCGCCAAAGGGATGGAAGGAGCAAGAAGCGCGGAAGATCTTTGGGCCAGGGGCAGTACCTCTGCCGGTACATCACAAAGTTATCCCGATTTAAGATGGATCTCAAGAACAATAAACAATCAGTTAAACAGACAAATGGAAAACCAAACGGAAATAAAAAGGCAAAACCAATTGAAAATATACTCATGGAACATTAATGGTCTTGCCTCTAAAATGATCGACCTGGAATTCGTTAATTACTTACGATCCTTTGACATTATATCTCTGCAAGAAACATGGCAACTAGAACCTCCACATTTGCATGTATTTCTTCACTTCTTTACCAGCGCGGTGAAAACAGCAAAATTTGGTCACCTACATGGGTGTCTAGTAACTTATGTCTCAGCTGTAAGTGGCTATGAGGTCAAGGACCTAGATTTTTCTACTTCAGACCTAAAAATAATAAATTTGTCTTCCTCTACCCAAAGCAAGAAAGTCCTTGATCTTACACTGATCAATGCTTATATTCATCCAAAAAGGAAAGGAAAGGTCGCAAAAGATCTAAATAAATACCTTGACAATATCAGAACTGATACTTTAATAACAGATGTTATGATCACCGGGGATTTTAACCTCAACTTAATGGGAACCTCAACGAGCAACGAGAATTGCAATCAAAACATAGCCTGGAATATTCCACATCAAGAGGCTATACTAACATCTTTACAAACAAAGCTTGGAGAGGAGGTCTTAGAGAACCTCGAGCACTATAATCTCAGAGCATTAACGGGAGATTGAGCGGAGACACTCCACCAGCCTGCACATTTTACACCACAAGAGTAAGCAAAATACTGGATTATACTTTTATGCCACTATCCCTATTCCGCCACATTGTCTCATTCAAAATAGGGGAGAAGGCAGATAGTGATCACTGTCCTCAGGAAATTATACTTAATATTCCGAAACCCAAATTTGAACAATCGCGGGTACCGAATTAGTTAATTTATACCATCAATTATAAAAGGATTAAGCACTCGACAGTCATGGATGGAGACATAGAAGTAATGGCAACACAACACTTCGAGGGGAGAACTGGAGCAAGCGAGGTTAAGAAATGGGAGAGTTTCACAACCATTATGGCAGGTTATACTACAACCCTGAAAATCCAACATACAAAGAAGGCTAGCAATACGCTCCCTCTCACAAAAGACCATAGAATAAAAATAAAAGGTATAAAAAAAGACATTGCACAAACAATGCGTCAACTTTATTATTTCTTTCTTCGCATTTCCGATCAAGGTGAACAGCCGACACGTGTTTCGCCCAGAGGCTCTAAAATTGGGCCAGGGCTTTTTCAAGGCTGGAAGGAGATATTAATGAAGCAGTGTTTCATAGATTTCGCTCAGAGTCTCAATATCGTCGAGATCCCACCCAGTGAAATGTGAAGATAGTGAGCATTAATTATACACAAGAAAGATAGTGACACTAAAAAGGTGCTTTAAAAAGAAATTGTGAGAAGGTGATTATAAAAGTATTTTTTATGTAAAAGGAAATTATTATTAGGAATAATCCCATTTATCAGGTGGATAGAAAGATAAATAAATTACCTAATTTCAGAAAAGAAAGAAATCCAAAATAAGAGTTTTTGTTGCAATTTATGATACAATCTTCGTAAGGAACCAAGGGCGATTTCCAAAAAGTAAGACAGCCTTTGTGACAAGCTAGTATTTGTGAAAATGCTTTCTAGGGTCAAATTATGTTAGTTTGTGCTCTCAGGTCGGTAGGGCAGAGTAACTCAGAAACCCCGTGATCGTTATGTTTATGTTCATGCTTAAGGGAAAGGGGGTGATCCAGAGATCTATATACATTTATCACATCAAATATGTACCTTATGATTCTTGCATTCCAACACAATATTTTTGGTTTAACATTGCTTTTCTCATATTTGCTTCATAACCAGGCAGAGCAGTAATCTAAACAGAAATGAACAGGTAAAGGGATAGCTGTTAAAGGCAAATTGGTCAGTGATTCAGCATTTTTTATGTAGGTTTGTTGTATCCATCCTATACAAATAAAGAATCGAGAGGCAAAGGCCAAAGTAGCAATGTGTTTTGAGTTCCTATTAAAAATTTTTTTTTTTTTAATTATGGGCCAAAAGGCATTTGCATAAAACGAGTAAAATTATACGCGTTTTCCACATGAAACGAGGAAAGTCTTTTAGTTTTCTTTGTGTAAGTTTAAACATCATAAGTAAACCACATATTCTTACTTTCCACCATCTCATTTGACAAACATTTAGTGGTCTAGGGCGGATTCTCATATAGTTTCAAAGAAATAAATAAATATGATGCAAACCGTCAAGGACTATTATCTTTAAGTCTTTTCCCAAGACATGGGGATCGGTAATTACGTATTTTTACAGAAAATTATTGGAGGACTAAAGTCGGAATTTTCCGACAGGCCGCCTTAAGATCCCTTACTTTTAGTCTGTTTACATAGGTCGTAATTCCGGGTCAATCACAAGCACGGTGCAATCCTAAGCGCGATTCTCCCACTCGTGTGTTAAAATTGTATATCGTCGCCATCTTGTTTTTTTTTTTAGAAAGAGAAAAAAGTGCACAGTCCGGTCACGTGTTTACGGCTTGTTAGAGGATATTCGCCCTCAAATTTAAGCGCCATCTTGGAATATCTTGTTACAATAAAGCATACACCCGTCATGTATCAGGGACTAAAGGCTAGGTGAGAGAGTATTTTACTGTAATCATTTATAGACGTTATTTTTATGTTCTATTCTGTACCAAAGAGGATTTACACTGGACAATTGAGTTTATGCACATTTGTCACAGAGGAAAATGGGAAAACAAGAGGGAAATATTTATTCAAAATACATGTTATTGTGTAGCGGAATACTTTCGCGTTCATAATGGACGCGATCACGAGATTGTTCCAGATATCGTTCTCCCTCTGGTGTCGTAACGTTATCTATCATAGCTGTCTTTGCAAAACCGGCTACAAAGTGCGATTTTGAGCGCCATCTTAGAATATCTTATTGCAATACAACGTGTACCTGTCATTTATCAGTAGCTAAGAGAGACATAAAGGATTTTTTCTCTAGTCATTTATCGATGCTTTTTCATATATATTTCTATATTTCCAAGGGAAATGATTTCTCCATGTTTAGAGACACTCTACAAATCAACAGGTTTTGCTAAATCTGTTGGGACATCAACAAACATCTTGGCTATGGGTCTGCTAATTGATAAGGCAAAAACAACAAAAATGCCAATACATTTGGGCTTCATAGTTTATAAGGCAGCTTTCGATCATATTCATCGGAACCTTTTATGGGCAAAACTAAATAGATGGGGAGATATCAAAGCCTCTATTAGAGTTGCTGATCAACTTACACAGCGACACATGGGTACAGGTGAAGCTGGGTGATGGCTCCCATCTGTCAAGGCGCATCCCAACAAACAATGGTCTAAAACAAGGATGCGTCTTGGCCCGAACTCTCTTCAACTTGTTCCTAGGAGATCTTACCCCGGTGCTCAACAATTGTAATTCTCATGCACCAAAACTAGGAGGCCAAAAACTGTCCTCGTTACTATATGCAGACGACTTGGTCTTAATCAGTCACACGAAAATAGGGATGCAAAATCTTATTGATGCAACAAAAAGATATTCTGATGAGAATCAACTGTCAATAAATTTGGAAAAGTCCAAAACAATGTCAATCAACAAAAAAAGAAAGACATCAAACAGTTGGTTCTGGAATGGCAACCGTTTGGAGGACACAAACATGTATAAGTATCTAGGGGTCAAAATTGATAGTAGTGGTCAGTTTATTTTGCAAAAAGAAAGCATCAGAGGAAAAGGTATTGCTATTGCAGTCTTGTTACAAAAGCTAAATGGAAAACTTACCAGCCCATCTCTTTTCGCCTTGGTACAAGTCATACGCTCCAAACTCTTGCCTACCATTACTTATGGCAGCGAAGATCAAAGAGGAAGAGATGCCGGAATTCTAGATAAAACTGTGACATCAGTATATAGGATTATCTTCGGCCTACCCAAATACACCTCCCCGGCTCAACTGAGGCTAGAGTTTGGTGGTCAGCAACAGGTACTTGCAAGACAGGGGGCATACATAACTACGTGGGACAAAATCAGGAAGGCAAAACAAGGGACCCTTAATAGCCTTCTATGGTCAGAACTACAGCGGAACCCAGCATCACAAGCTGCAAACTATTTGGCCAAAAGCCTGGTGAATCTAGGCTTAAAGGAGATGTGGAATACTCCCACCATCCATTCTATAGTCAAAAGACTGGTAAAGAAAACAACAAAATACCTTTCATGGATAGAAGATAAGGAGTCAGTTGCCAGGAGGTCACATGGGTGGTTTGTCCTAAACTCCTACTCAAATCAAGGCCAACAGAGCTACCTCAATCTGGGTTACTCAAGATTTATAAAACTGAAGTTTTTAAAACTCAGGATGGGCCTGATACCTTGCAGATTCCATTTTCCACACTGGCAGAGGGACAAAGGGGGCTCCCTATGTCGGTTGTGTGGAAAGGCAATTGAGGACATGCCACACCTTTTGTGCTCCTGTGACAAATTGTTAGAAGAAAGAAAATGTTTGTTGAAATTTCTGTTTAATCAACGAGGAATACGCACGTGAAGGAATGCCGTGCTTGCCTGCTTCTTCCCCGACGACCTGCAGCTAAACTGCAACTTGGTGAAGTTTATGAAGGAGGTGGAGAAAAGGATGCAGTATCTTGACTTTTATTTTAGCCTAAGGCTACTTGTCTAGTATGAACTATATCCAATACACTGTTTATTATTATTATAATTATCACAGTGATTGAAATGGGTTACTGAAGTATTTAACTTGGAAGATTTTTATCATTTTAGATTGATAATCAAGTTTACGTTGGAAATTGTACAGTATGCATTTGCTTTTTTTATTCCCTTCTTTTAAATGTGGAAATTGCAATGGTTTTTATTAACTGTGCAAATAAAAATTTACTTACTTACAATTCGAAAACAGACTCTGATTTCCCCGATAGCTGAGCCCTCTTTTACAAATCACTTTAATAACTTTAACCACACGCTCCAGTATTTCACTCCTCTTTCTGACTGGCAAGGGAAGAGGAGAGTGATTATGTCAACTCCAAAAATGGTCATCAAACACGAATCGGTGCATCTTTTGTGGAATTGGGATGCCCCATGCTCTGTAATGCGCATGTACAAGCACCCAAAGTTTTCCAGCCCGCTAATAAAAGGACTACTTTCTTCACATTTGCTAAATGCAAAGCAAACTGTGCAAAAGAAAGTTTTTGGGGGATTTCTAAAAAACCTAACCAGTGTTGTGTTCTCCCATCTTTCCTCATGAATGCCAACTGCCCATTAAACTGTTGACTTTTGGAAGGTTGAATCAGGTGATAGTGAAATAATGCAGAAAGTTGGTCATGCTTTGGCCGTTGAAAGTAAAGGTCAACTATCTGTGCCTGGCCAATTCCTTGTGTCACCATCATATCTTGGATCCCAACGTCTGGTACATTCAATAAGTTGGATGCAGATTTCCCTGACACAGTGGATCCAGTTGCTTCATCTACTGGAGTGGAGTTTGCACTGGATTTTGTTGCTTCCTCCACATATTTTCCAAGTGTTGCAAAAGTACTGATTTAGTGACACCTTTAGTTGCATCAATAGACAGGACTCCTGCTTCCTCTGACTTTATATCTGCCATTTTTTCAGAATGATGTTGTTCTATCATTTGCTTGCAAGTGGAGTCTTCTGTCAAAGTAATGGCCAAAACATTTGCGCCTGAAGATAGAGGACCCGCTGCTGTAGTACAAGCATTGTGATGCCTCTTTTTGGTCTGCATTATAAACATGTCAACATGTTTCTTGTTATCTCTCACTTCTTCTTCAAGTTGTCTTTCAGCACCCCCTTTTCTTTCCTTCTGTTCTATTTATTTCCCTAAACAATATAAAACATCCTGTCATTTGTGTAATTTATTTAGGCTTAGTGAGAACAACCAGAAAAAAGGAAAACTACTAAGGAACACCAGTCCAATATTTCTTTATTTCGGTATTTCACCATAAAAGAACAGCCACAAATATATACAAACAAGTAAAAATTTAAGAAGAATAAAAACAATTCATCAAATATAATACATTGTTAGGTTAAAAAATGATAATAAAATCAGGCACAATCAAGTTCTTGATCTTGCATCTGGAGGAAGTTTCTCCTGACCCACCACATGGAACTTAAAAAACGTGAAACTGCATAGACTATATGAGAATCTGTGTTGTATTTTAAGATTCTAAATGCTTCCATGCAATGTGTTGTGCCCAGGTTTTTACACAGCTGAAGCAGCCATATATGTCTTGCTGTTTGATACCCCAGGCAAAAAAAGAAAACATGGACTTCGGTCTCATCACACAAATTACATGCCGGACACCCACTTGTGTTTCCATCCGACCATTTACCCGTGAAAGCACGCAGAGGGAGGCAGCCATGGCGAAACTGCATATATAGTTTCCTTCCTAGTGCCAGGCAGATTTCGTCAAGACATGTCTCCAGCCTGCAAGTGTCTTTTACTTCCAAGAAGAGTGAAGTGAGGGTGCCATGTGTGGGTTCTGCATGAAGTTTTGCAGATAGTCTGCTCCAATAACTAGTACTCAAACAGGCTGTGTCGGGATTGTCCCGTAATTATTTTGAACCTATTTCATAGATGCTCTCCCTGACAAATAGAAGCCACGGCAGCTTCCCTGAGCCGGGGAGTCTCAGAATTTCCGTAAGCTCTAGTCTGTACTCGGACAATTCCGGTGTTACCCAAAGACACCACCAAAAGAGTAGTGGCCTACAGGCAATTACCTCAGCAATGAATCTAACCCCTAGGTCCATACGCAATGGAACTAAGGGGGAGCTTATCGGTAGCCCTAGCAATTGTCTAAGGAAGTTGGTCTCTGTGATGGCTAAAGACCTATGATTAGAGTGCCCCCAGAGTTCAACCCCATATAAGGCGGTACTCCTCGCCTGGCTTTAATAAATCTCCATAACCTAGCTAACTGGCTTATGGAAAGTCTTTCTAAAAAACTTAGCCATGCCGCCTGTAGTTTGTGTCAATTTGAGGTTGGATATCTTAATCTGAGCCCCCCAAGTCATGTTTTCAGTAAGGGTTAAGCACAAGTAGTCAAATACATGGACCTGGTCCAAAGGGATTCCATTCATATGTGGGTTTGGGCGTGTGTATTTTCTGGGGTTGAAGATCATAAATTTTGTTTTATTGATGTTAATCTCTAATCCCCTGCTCCTACAAAACTCACAAAACCCATCTAGAATTCTTTGGATGCCCATCGGCAACTCAGAGAGGAGGAGAGTATCATCTGCAAACATCATAGCAGGAAAATGATTTAGGGCGATTTTCGGAGCATCTGTGTCTTTGCATGATCTCAGAGCATCTATCAACCCATTGATGTAGATGCAGAACAGGGTGGGGGCAAGCACACATCCCTGCCTGACTCCCCTATTGACAGGGATGGGCGGCGTTAATTCCCAAATTTTCCCAAATCTGATTTGGGCATAATTTCCAATATGTAGTCTACTCAGTATATTTAAGAGATAAGAGGGAAGTCCCAACTCACTTAAAACCCTCCATAGTGTGTCTCTATGTACCAAATCAAAAGCACTCTTCAGATAAACAACGACCAGATACAGGCTACCCCCTTCTACATGGACTGTTTTCCAATAGAGAAGTTGGAGCCTGAATATCTGGTCTATAGTTGACATTTTCTCCCTAAAACCAGCCTGCAGGGGGGTCAAGATCTTTTGTTCTTTGAGCCAGGATTGCAACCGGTTCAAGAGGATCCTGGCAAAGATTTTCTGCGAGACATCGATCAAGCTGATCGGTCTATAATTTGCCGGTAACAAGGGTGATCCCTTCTTGTACACTGGGATGATCTCTACACCTAGCCAGGTTGTAGGGAGGACCATTCCCTGCAAGATGGCGTTAAAGATCACCCAAAAATATGGGCCCCAAATCTTAGGTTCGGCCCGATAAAGATCCCCTGGGATCTTATCCAGTCCCGCTGCCTTACCAGGTATGATTTTGTTTAAAGCTTTATGGACCTCAGTCAAAGTTATCTTGGGAGTATCTGTCCCAGTCCCCGGTAGAATCAGGGTGTCTAGGGTCTGGCCTCCCTCTGCAACATCTATTGAGGCGTAGAGGGCTAGGAAGTGCTCTCTCCAGCTGTCAGCCTTAATATTTGGCTCGAGTGCCGCGTGGCCAGTGTTACTACCAGTGGTCACAATGCTCCAGAAAGATTTCATATCTTTAGAGTCCAGAGCGGATTTCAGACTGATCAGTTTCCCATGAGAGTTTAGCAGCTGCAATGGTGGTTTTATAGTCATATCTAGCTGCTTTCACTGTGATGTTACTCTGTATTCTTATGGCCTCTATTAATGCCTTTGTGGCCGTCCGACAGTCTTGGTTAAACCAAGAATGCCTTTGCGTCCTCCCACGGCCCTTGGTGCACGTTGACCAAAATGTCTCCTGGAGCTTTGTGATTGTAGATTCATTAATTATTTTGAGTTCGTCCAGAGACGCAGCAAGGTCTCCAGACTTCACTAGCTCTGATAGGGCCTTAATATTGGGAATAAGGGTAGTGAATAAGAAAGCCAATTTACTGTGTGATTTTTCCACCCAGCTCCACCTAACTTTCCGTCTATTATTTGAAAGGGTCAGTCTGTGGTCAGTGTCAGATGGTTTTACAGATTTGTTAGGTGGCAAATTTAGTGTGAGTAGTAAGGCGTTATGGTCGCTGTTGTGCCGTGAGCAAACAATAAAATCTCTGGCCAAAGGCCAGAGGTTAGTTTCTAGAAAAATATAGTCTAAAATAGAGGAATGGCCAGCTCTATTAAAAGTGTGGTTCCCCGAGGAGTCTGAACCAAAACAACCATTACAGGCTCGCAAAGAGTACTTTAGGGTGAGCGCCTTGATTTGAAGCGCCAGTGGTGTCCAGGCCCTGATGGGGGGGAATATTGGTTTCAGGGATAGTCCACAACTCATCCTCTTCGGTAGCAAATGGGCCCATTAGATCTTTCAGAGGTTCAAATTGGCAGTTTATATCACCACCCAGCACTACTGAGGCATTATTCGGGAGGCTAGCTAGCAAATTTTCAAGTTGTTCTAAAGTTGCTGACTCCCGGCCAGTCCGAACCGGCCTTGAGTATATGTTAATTAGGGCAATTGTTAACTCAGAATTGAATGTCAGTACAAGGCAATTTATGTCTGGGGAGATATGTGGCACTAGAGTGGTCCTGCATCCAAGATGACTCCCTACCCACGTTCAGAGCCCGCCCGATGGTCTACCTCGTCCCTTAATTACAGCTGGTATGTGGAATGAAACAAAACCCTTACGGGTTGAGTCCATCACCGACCATGTTTCCTGAAACATGCAGATATCACACTTATCTACAAACATCCCCCAGTAGGGGCAGTCAAGCTTGTTTTTGATGCCTGCCACATTCCAGGACATGATCTTAAGCTCGTCTGCTGCACTCTTATTGCCTACAATATTCCCCTGCTTTAGAATCTTTGCTTGAATAGCAGTGGCTAGTTTGGGTGCAGTGCCTGGAGTTATTTCTGAAGGCTTGTTCGGGGGATCAAAAATTATTGTGGTATCTGTCCCCCTAACTATGTTGTTTTTGTTTCCCCTGGTATCACATGGATAGGTCGGGGCTAATGGGTAAGTAATAATACCAGATTGTAAGACCTTGGGGGTAGGTAAGGTTTAAGACTGACAGGTGAAATTGGAATTAAGGGGCGGTCAAGGAGAGTGATTTCCCCAATGTAGGTATTTTCAGTGGTCAAGGTAGGGTTAATTTCTTGCGGCTTAGGTGACTTCTGTTTTGGGTCCAGGGCCTTTCCCATTGGGTGATCCTTTGCATGGTATGTCCAAGGTTGCCCCATAATAGAGAGTCAATCGACCTCCTCTAGGGACCCAAATCTGCTTGCCAGGGGCAAGTTGAAGACATAGGGTTGCATTAAAGATGGGCCATGTCCTGTCATTGTCCGTGCCTGGTGCCATGTGTTGTGTTTAACTCTGGGACCTTCCCTGACTTCGTTGGAAAATAGTGGGACATATGGGGGGGCCCTGCCCTATCCTTTGCCGATTCTGGCGCCATATGTGATGCCTCGATCTAGTATTGCCCCTTTCATCATAAAAATCTGCTGGTACATAAAAATGGTCGAGTGGGGAGAGTCTAATAGTAGAACCTATAATTGGAAGACAATTGCTTGAGTGCAATAGACTGTACACAGTAATGGGGTTTCTGAAATTGACTATAATACAGTCCTCCAAACATCTTTGGATTTATTACCCACCCAACCCACTGTACGTTTCAGGAGTATTTCATCAGCATTGGCACAATTAAATTGGCTGTGTCTGGCAAACAGATGTAAACATTTATTTTTTAACTCAAAATGGGTTTCCCTCTGTCCTTCTTTAAGAGATGGAACTCCTGTAAGAACAATGACATAAGGAGTGGAGGCTGGTGGGAGGTTTATAGTTGGCAAGTCCATCACTTCCCCACCTCTCAGTCTCATTGTCTCCCCCTTATCAGGGAATGGCCCAAAGGTACCCTCGTGTCCAGATACACTACCCCTTGCTTTGTGGCCTTTCTCACGCTGTTTTCTTTGGCCTTCCTGAGTGGCATTTGGGTCCCTGCTGGTAGTATTGGACTTCTCTCTGGTCTCAGTTATTCCAGATTCATCTGGGTCTGCAATCACTTTGTCGAACTCACTTGCCGATGTAGAGGGCTTAGATACTATCCCAGCATTGCAAGTACATGTAATGGAAAGTAGGTCCAGTCGGGTGGAAATGTGGGCAAGTTCCTCAGACATAATGTCTCGAATTTGGCCGCGTAATGCTTCTAGCATGGGAGCTACCCAAGCTGGTGGTGTCAAGTCTGTGGACCAAAGTTCCCCTTCTGACACGATTGGGTCTGGCGAGCCGTCGTTGGTCTTCTTACGCTTGGCCCCAGGCCTTGTTGACTTGGATTGCTGTCTTGGGCAGACGGGTTTAGCTACACCCTTGGTGGCTCCCCTCCTTCTAGTAATGACTTTGGGGGTTGAGCCAATGTCAGACCCTGTAGACAGGGTCAATTTGGCTGTTTCAGGGGGTTGATCATTCCCATACTGTGAAATTTGAGAGTCTGTGATAGTACTAATCTGTGGGAGGTCTGGAGTTAGTGATAGTCTACGTTCAGTGAGTTCAATCTCATTTGCCACAATGCCAATTGCCCTTTGAAGCATTCGGTCAATAGATGTCTGCGGTAGAGAGGGGATACAAGCTGTGGTGGTGCATGGCATAGAGCGATTGTAGTTTGTGTCCCATGATATCAAATTCAGCTGGCTGGGTACAATACTAAAATCAGTTTAATATGCCTAGACTAGGCTCAGGTGTGCCCTTCCTCAGTTGTATGCTGTGTTGGGACAAGAGGAAGGTAAGACAGAACTAATAAAATAAATGCAGCTGAAGGAAAAAAAAAGAGCTTGGGTCACTTACAGTTTGTCTTGAGGTTGCCCTTAGAGTTGCTGTGGAAGTCCAGGCCTCAATTTGCCTCTTCTCTAGTTAAATGCGGCCACGACAAGGCAGTCCATTCGAAGAGTCGAGATAATAAAATGAGGCAAAACCAAGGTAGGGGGCCCAGCCCAGCCTCAGCCAGCTGCGGACGGGCGCTGCGGGAGCCCAGCCGCGAATTTCAAGCACCTCCTGGCGCGAGATGCTGGCGTCACAACGAGCCGCAAGGGGGCCTGGGACTTGCTGTCCTGTCCCGCTCCCTCGCTGCCACGGTGGTCTGGTGAGTCCTGCTCTCCCAGGGCGACCAGAACAATGCTGTACAGTGTGGTCCTCCCCCGTGCTGGTCTTAAGTTGGTCCAAGTGCAGGTGCTGGTCCAGGTACCGGCACAGGCACTTAAAGTATTAGGGCATCACAATTCATCCTTGCACCCGCTCTATGGGGAAATACCCGCTCTATGGGGAGTAAAAATACTTCATCCCCCCCCGTCCGACCACCTGTATGTTGTACCGGCGGGTGCCACAGGCTGAAGGTCGACGAGGGTATAGGAGCACGGAACAGCAGCTCGGCATCTCCCACGTTCACTTCCGTGTACTGCCCTGGCTGCAGATTTCAGCCTTCTGCCTGGATGGGCACAGAGTTAATTTTCATCCGGTGAGCGCATCGGACTCGTAGTTATAGTTTTGTTTTATTTGGCCTGGCAGATTTACTCCGGGTTTTGGGTCCGGGCGTACAGCTCACAGCCTGCTGCGATCCTCAGACATGGACCGCGGACCTCGGACGACGAACATACTCCCTCAGAACTCGCTCCCGCTCCACAGCTGTCTCTGCCTCCACCTCTGCCTAAAGAAAACCTCTTCCTGGACTTCTACTGCTGTGTGGTTATTTGCTAATCATAAATTTCATTTTATTTTCTAAAGTTTACATTTTTTTTTGTAAGAACACTGTGCAAAGAAAGCACTAATGCCGGTGATATCAAAAGAACAGACATTCTAGCCCATTGATAGTCAAAGTACGGCGCAGGGGCCACATGTGGCACCCCTCACCTTAACTTACTGACCCCCTGGTCATGAGCAGCATTGGGCTTCTGTTTCCTAGACTCAAGATTACCATTAGAAGATGCTAAATAAACAGGCAAGCATTTATTTAAAGGCTAATGGAAGTTAAAGAAAGGAAGTAGCTAGGGTATACTGCACCACTCAACTTTAAATACACCTACATTTTTAAAGACATCTTGCAGCAAAAGATTAAAAGTATACTAAGGTCTGTTCAAAATTCAAGTAGTGTATTTCATTAACATGCGGAACCGTTTCACCTTAGTACATCAAATATTATCAGTGCATTGAGAAATATTTTTTAAGAAAGGATGGTTTGAAAACATGAATTCAAAAACATTCATTCTTCCCCCACTTCTACAACAATGCCAGTCGTGCACTAAGAGGCAAGTCAGTTGTTATGCGTACTCTTTGGCTGACCTAAGTGTCTATTTTACATGAACAATATAATTGTTTATTAAATCAAACACAGGAGAAGGTTTTGTACAGCACCCATTCTGAAGTCATGTATTTTGAGTTCTTCATATGTAATAATGAAGAAACGGGTCGGAAAGTGAAATTACACAATTGCCTATGATCACACGATCTGATTAAGTTATGAAGCCGGTATTAATCCCAAGTTTTTAGTTTCACATTGTTCAATTCAGACACTAGATGTATATGCCTTGCTTCGCTCACACTCACCTTACCCCAACTGCCAATCTGCTGGTATCAACACAGCCCTTGGTCACAACACAGACCATAACGTTGTGGCTCTTGGGAAAATATTGTGAGCACCCATGTTCAAGCCTATATCATAACATAAATAGCCTATTTCTCACATTTTAGTGGTAAGGTAAGGGTGATTTTGTTGATGTTTATTGAGCTAGCACATAATATCACGGTAAACCACATGGGCATTGAGTTTGCAATTGTACCTTTAGTTATGTTAACTAATGACATTCTTACAGCAATAATGAACACCAATGCGCTGTTCTGAGGATTTACACCATTCCATTGGATGAAATTTAATATTTCCTCCTTATTCTTCTTCCCCGCTTTGTCTCTCTTCCCCGCCTCTCCCACCTCCCCTCTTTCTTTGAGTGCACTACTCTGGCTAGACAGTGATCCTCAGTTCTGCTGAGTAGTACCAACTGAAAAGCTGGGGGGAAAGAAGAGGTGAACAGAGAGGTAAAGAGACAGTATAACAACAAGAGAGGTGAAGTAGAACAGGAAATGAAGTAGTGATAGGTGTGATGGGGAGAGACAAAAGCTAAAGGTGCAAAGGTCGCGTAGCCAGAAGCATAGCTATAGAAAGATGAAGAGGTAGGTAGAGATATAGGTAATACTTTATGGTCATAAAAAGCACTTTCAAACCTGCAAAGTGAACCTTCCTCACTTCTCCAAAGAGAATATGTATCAAATGTCACTAAGAATTCAGAAGAAGCAATAAAGACCCTCTGTTCTCAGCATTATGGTTCAAGTGACCTGTAGACAACTAGTGATATTCCATCTGTGTAATATTCCTTCATAATTCTTCACATGCCCCACATGTGTAGGACACAATCTGTACCACCAAATCTGAAACACATTCTGTGGGCCACATGAATGATACCAAAACACATCCAACCAGAGAAGGTTGTGCATATACCAATGGCCCTCCTCTTGCAGGCAGAATAGAGCCACATGTTGGGCATGACAGGGACTAAGCCTTTACACAGACCCGAGGCAATTATCTTTCAGAAAAGCTCCTCTACGTACTGTGAAAATTATTTAAAAAATCAGCAAAAAGCACATATAACCTCAACATGCTAGAAAAGGCAATCCTGCTGCACAGAGATAGAAGTGCCAAATATGCAAATTTTGCTTAGACCTCAAGCAGGGCCTAGCTTAGAATGAGGGTCAAACAGTTCTCTTTTGAGAAAGCACATTACACACAGTGTTAAATATAACCTGAAATCAACACACACACATGTTGGCACATTCTGTCCCAGGACCTAAAACAGCGTCTAGTCAGAATGACCTACAAACTACAGCCAAAAACTAACCAAAAGTTACTAATTAATATTACTGGCATATAGAAAAATAAGTCAGTTGTCTGCATTTTGCATGAATCCTTTAAAGGAGAGCTAAAAGGTTGATTGGCACACAAATTAATCAGTTATTTGTTCAAAAAGTTGTAAAAAATCCCTACAAATGGTTCCAATATGTTCCTTCTTGCTTCAGAGAACGTGATCTGCAAGCAACACACTGCCTTTCTGGGTGCTGGACGTGATAAGTCATTAAAGCAGACCTACTGCACTGAGCCTAGTGCAGTATTTTCTGGTTTTGGTGGGACCGCAATTGAGGCGCACTAGATGTAGCTTAGAGTACTACATTGGTCAGCCCTGTAGAGAGAGGGTCAGGACTGTCTTCTGCCTAAGATTAAGGAGATGGATTGGACCACTAAAGGCATAAGCATGGATTCCTTCCTCCGGGGAAGGGAATGATAAGGTTGGTGCCTAAAGAGATGAAGATGTAGGCTGAAGCAGCACCCTGTTGACGCAGGTCTTCTCGGCACCTGAGGGCTGGGCAGGTCTTTGTTTTGACCTCCTGCTGTGATCTGGATAAGATCCCCCTTGTGGTGGGCGCTGTAGAGTCCAACTTGAAGTTGTCTGATGCATGTGGCTGGGCAGCTGCTTTTATGTTGCTAACGTGGGTGTGGAAATCAGGAGGCGGGATGAAAATCTATGAATTCTCATCCCCACTTCAATCAAGAAACTGCATCTCACTGGCTGACTGAGAAAGGGTGTGTGGTCAGAACAGTGAAACAGAAACCTATAGGCCAACTGTTTTTCCACTCATACAGGCAGTGAGTGAGGGGTGAGTCCATATGTAGGTGAGGCAGGAAATTTGAGTGTCCCTTTCTGCCATGAAGGGAAATTAAATCCACAAACATCCCCCAACAAGAGGAGGTAGTCATTAATATGATGAAATGATATCTTAGTGCAAGCTTGGACTCTCCCAGAATAACAAAAAGAACATAGAAGTAGAATGGTACACCCAACAAGAGGTATGGAATGACAAGTGTCAGATTGCAGCCTCTACAGCATAGGAAACCAGACTGTGAGGCACTAAGGGGAATTACATTGAAATTTTGCATCACAAAAGCTTTGTTAAAAAAGTATAGACGTGTTTTGATAAAGCGTCCTCTTAAATTATCATGTTTTCTTTACAGAATCAAAAAGCATGAACAAATGGTTATTTTGTATTGTTATTTTTCCTTTTGACAATTTTATATAGTGTGAATTCAGCCCAAGGAAAAGACCATCTGAGCGCTATTCATAGCACCAATTACAGTATACTAGATACAATTTTTTTATTCAAGGGCCTGGGAGAAGAAGTGATCTGCCCAGAATCACAGGATGTTGAGCAGACACTGGAACTCAAACCTGATTCCTTATCTCTGAAATTCTGGTCTTCAGGCCACATATGCCTATGCACACACAAGGCATGTAAGTGGAAGGATATTGTTCTTGGGATGGACACTGGGGTCATGGTGACAATGGCCTACAAGCTGATCAACTGAAAAACAGTGAGACCCCTTCTATTACAAAATTACTCCCCAGCCCTCGATTGCAAGAGCAACCGAACAGCAAGGCCCCTTTTATTACTAAATTACTCAGTCCTCCCCAGCCCTTCACTGCCTCAGGGCAATGGCCTGGCAGAGGAAGGAAGGGGATTAAGCATAAAACACAGCTGCTGGGCCATCCATGGCGCCTGGGGGAGAGGTTGAGGTGAACATGGTCTGAGTTTTCAACATCACCTGCTCCCCACAGCGGGGCTCCAGCATAAACCTATTCTTCCCCGCCCACCATGCCCTGAATGAGAAGGGCTCTGGGGGAGGTGTCAAATACAAACACTGTTTCTGGGCTGCATGGGCCCCAGGAGGGCTGAGGTGAGAATGGCTCAATTGCCTCAGCAACATCTGGCCCTCAGGGAGGTATATTCTGGCACACCATCACCTGCTCCCCAGACCCACATCAGGGTGACTGCTTGGCAGAGCAGGGGGTCAAAGAGAGGCCGCAGCTGATAATTGCGGCATGCCATATCACATGGCCCCCCCAGCGAAGCTGCTTTACTCTCCCTGCCCAGTGCCCTCTGGGGACTGGGAAAGAGAATAATGGCCACAGAGGGCACTGAGACACCGGCCTTTAGGCCACTGCCCGAGTACCTGCATGGCCAATCTGTCCCTGCGTGTGGGTTATGACCAGGCAAAGCCCGAGCCTAGGGCATGCCCATCCATGCCTGTCGGAGCCCAGAGGAGGTTTGGCTGGGCCCCCACTTGGTTTTTTAAACTTGGCACATCCAACTGCCTGAATTCACAGGTCCATCTGGAACAGATGCAGGTACTGTGATTACGCTGCCCTATGTGTTTTGTAGCCCCAGCATTGTTTACTTGCCCGAGTGTCCTTGGTAAAGCGCAGGAATGTATGCCCATCTACTAAACTCCATTAGCTTATCAGAGAACTATATGTTTTAAGGAAGCCGTTGGGTTGGGGGTTTATTGCTGCCTCCAGATTACGCTGCTCATCCTATCACCCCACCATGAACTCCTTTGCTATATTTCCATTTAACGTTTTCACAACTATGTAAACACGGGCTGGTGGGCTTTGAACATAACTGCTAAACTTGTTATCTCTGCACCGGTTTGGGGTGGGGCTACTTCCCTTAGACATTAACAGTACCCGGCGGGGGAACAGGAGCGAAGGAGGTGACTTGCCACTACAAGTGTCCTATGAATGGTTGTCGGCTCCGGTGCGCTTAGCACCATCCTTTCACTCCTATCCTACAATTTCTTTTGGTCTTGAATAGCAGGGAAAGAATCATGGGCAAAGGGAAATTCCAAGTGACAGAGTCAATACCTCAGGAGGTACAACACTGGACTCTTTTTTTTGATTCATGCTATCAATGTTGTTTCACAGGACATAGCACTGGTCAAAAGTGTCTCTCTCTGGATTTTGGAGTTGCCTCTGGTTGTCTGGTCCATCAGCAGATCCCTTACTTCCAGTCCCACCTAGCTCCCCTGGATTAATTTAGGATATGGCTACAGACCAGCTGGCTGCCCTGCCCACTTCTACATCTTTCTGCAATCCAGATAATATAACAAGTCAGTAACAGTGAACCTAGCTCCAAAAGGAAGCATAAAATGAAGCAAGGGGGACCTGTTAAATTACAACACAGTTTCAGTTGTAGTATGGGCCGCAAGGCATCTGTAGACCCCCCTTGCAACTGTCTAGGCAGGATTCAATTAAACCTACAGCTGAGGATTGTGTACCGCCACCTATCGACTGGGATGGTATTTTGGACAGATGTTCATCTTCTATACATGCATGTATTTCTCCCTTGTTGGATAAGATCTGTTACCGTGAACATACTGTTAGCCAGTTGATTTCTTTCTTAAATTTTGCCTCAGGTCGGCAGGTTTCGGCGTAGCCACAGTTGACTAGCATTGTTGGTAATAGCGCTCCTTCAGCTATCCCCTCAAGGTTACAGGATAGCATAGGTCCTGACCAGTCCTCCCAATTTCAAGGTGATTTGTGTCATCCACAGTCAGGGGCTAGAGGGGTAGATGATTCAGGTGTGCAAACATTAGGATTGAGTACCCTGGACAGGGCACATCAATAAGGGCCTAACTCACAGACTCAATTGTCTTCTCCCAGCCTGAGTTCTGCCTGAACCTCTCCCCTGCCTGTGGTCATTCCAACTGGAGTTCCCCTACCCCTGGGATCCTGTGAAGAGTCTTATTGGCACTTTAAAAATAAGGTATGTCATTGGTTGATCAATCATACGTATTTCAAAATCCCGGAATATGACAACAACCTATTGGTAAGGATGATTGTTTGGGTTGGGTTGGGTGGACCCACCACCCAAAAATATTAGAGGGCATTGTGTTGTTATTAATTGTAGGAACCCTGGTCTGGCACAGTGGTTGGTCAAGAGTGGGATCCCATTGTCGACCACAGTGAGAGATTTCTCTAAGTTAATAGGATCAAGCTCACGTATTCTTTCTGCGGCCCCTGCCTTTGAAATTTTCCATATTTCATTATAAGCAGCATAAATGCCGGCATATATGAAACGTTTTTTACGAAGTTTCCTTGGTCCTAGCAAGAAATCCCTGAGGTCTGTGTCTTCTTTAAGTAAAGATAAGTGTTGTTTCACATCCTCGAGTGTAGATCTTTGTAACCAGTCGAGGCACAATTTTCCTGCCCACTCTCTGCCGACTCTCTGCCCATATTTTTCATTGACTTGTGCCTTTGTCCTTCGTAAATGCTAGCTTCTGATTCCTCAATAGGCCTGTTAGTCCCTCCTTACTACCGCCTTGTCTGCATTTATAACCTCCCTTGGTTACTGGCCCCTTTACTTCGGTTGTTACATTGTACGATTATTTAGTCTTGTAAGCACTATTTTGTTTTCTGAGTTTCTTCTACTGCAGGCAAAACACATTTTGCTTACATTCAGCTTGCCCTCCATGCCTGCTTTCTCTTTCAAGCAGCTGGGACAAAGGTGGGCACTTATTTCCAATGCCATAGGTCTTGCATTTCAAAACGAGATCTATTGCACTGAACATTTTTTGTTTTTTTTACTGTGGGACTGGCCCTGCTTTCTGATTGCCTTGAACAAACTGAAAAACCAATGGAGATTTTGGAGTTAGTGAGATTCATTACCGAGACACATGAATTAAAATGGAGACTACCCAGCTATATCTGCGGAGCTAGATGGCGCATACTTTGTAAAAAGCAAAGGCATTGATTGGTTTTGGCGTGGTTAAACGGTCACGGTCTGCAAACTTCATTCCCAGTGTGACTTATGTATTGTCGTTCTGAAATTTTAATTGTCGAGTTGAGTCTGTCACGCTGACTCGCATGATGGGTAGATCTAGTAGGCAAGAATAGTCTGGCACTGTTAGTACATTTCTGGAGATTTATATTCCAGTATTTTCGTTGGGCTATTGTTTGCTGTGTAGTACATTTCTTATTCTTTCTGAGATGGCTTTGTGCTTGATCAAAAATGATTAGATTCACGGCAGATAACCTGGAAATCCGGCTACCTCTTTGATATTTTTTTCACACGTTTTCAGTTTGAGAAGTGATTGTATTCAGGTAAAGGCTCGACTCTAGTAGCCTTACCGTGATTCATTCACCAAGCCTGCTGAGCCAGTGGCTCTTCCTGTAGTGTAGTTCCTATATCCCTGATAGGCTCTGCATATTGGAATAACATACACTATAGATTTGACATAGGACTAAGGTCAGTATGTCTCTATCGAGTATATTCAACTTAATTACTTGTGTGTGCCAGCTAACTCAGAGGTCACTAGAAACTTCTCAAATATACAAGAAGGGATTAGTCTCTGACAACCGCATAAACATGACAACTTTGTTTCCTTTTAGAATCGGAACAGTCTCAGAATCGTGGAAACAATAGATAACAGTTTCACTCAATCAATCGTGTATGCTTCGTTTCTACAGAGTTGCACAGAAATAGAGAGACGGGCGTTTCAATAAAAGGGTTTATTGCACAGTCTTATGTCTCATGCAAGAGATATGAATTGTTACAATCGTAAGACAGACTGCAAAGTACAATATGCACAAGGTTAGCAGTAAGATAAAATAATACTGCAATAGCATGGTTTGTAGCTATGATATATATTAATCAAAATACATACATACATAACATAAGCTAAAATGTGATACTCATCTGATGCTTCTAAATTGTTCTACCCCAGTGTACCTAACCTAAGTGCAGTACGAGGTTTGAAGTAGGTGCCATTTCTAAAGGATAGCTAGCTATATTTTAGTTTAGCCAAGAGTTGCCAAAAGTTTCGCTAAGTTCTAGTATGCTCCATTCCTTAGAATGATAGAGGTTGGAATCTCTTTTCTGGACTCAATAGTCTAACCCCCCGCAAGGGAAGTCAGAGAGCACTGTAGCTGGATTCTCTGCAAGGAGGATGGCAGCGTCAGGTCAGTGCATCAGGCTGGAACTCGATCTCCTTCCGAACTTGCCGTGGTGAACCGCATAGTCTGGGTTGGATCGAATCCTCCGGGAACCGCAATTTGCCAGGGCAAGTGCTGGTATATTTATACCGTGAAGGTGTCTAGGAATGCCAGTATTGATGTAAAAGTCGGGCAGAGGAACGTCATGAATTAACCCATAAGGAATAGATGTTCATGCATACTTAATGAGTTCTTGGAGAAATCAATATTCTAGCTGAGGGAAATTTCTAAAGGCTTAAAGGTCTGTTTTTCCAAGAATTTGTTGTGACGTGGATGGACAGATGTAGGTGGCCATGCCTGTATTTGGTTTGTACGGGCAATGTCTAAATAATGGCCGGATTTCCATGTCCAAATAAGGGCAATGTGAATTGTACCTATATAAGGGCATAAATCGGGAGACCTATATACGGAATCTAAATCTGCACACAACACCCACTCCGGTTTCGTATGATCGACGTTACTTAATCCTAAACGTTCTAAACATATCTTAAAACAGAGTATTGCATGGGTTTGCTAAAATAAGCTAAAAACATATCTAAAACATATGTCCTAAAAATACATTACAAAACCATTGCTAAGCATAAAGTGTTGTACATAATAAAGGCAATGTTCCATTCTAAGCATAGGATCACATTGGAATTCTAAATGAATGAACCAAAATATATACATGTGATGAAATGGCTCGTAAATACAGAAGAAAAAAGGGTCCGAAAACCATTTCATATCAGGTTACACAAGTCAATTTTTTATTCATGACAAGGTGACATACTGTCCCTGGAAGTGTTATCAAATAATTCTGTTCTCTATGAATAGTTCTACTATAAGCAGATTACTGTGCCAAAAAATGAAAAATACAATTTTTAGGACCGGAAGAAAAAAATATAATCATAGAAAAAGTTCCAAAGTCAGTATCACCTTTGAAAAAGAATGAAGGCCAAATTCAGAGTTTCTCCGGAACACTGTGTGCTTGAATCAAAGGTCAGTGTGTGGGGATGGAGAAAACAAAAATGTTTCTTATCCTGTAGACAACAAGTCGTCCACCGTTGTGGGTGAGAGTTGGAATACCTCGTCTAGAAGATCAACAGCACATAGATGCGAACTATCTCCTTCAGCATGGGAAGCATCAGCAATGTCTGGATTGGATGTTACCTGCGCGCCTGCTGTTTCCTCTCGTACCTAACTAGTAGCATGTTGCGTCTGTGAGATCTCAATGAATGCCGCAATCAGAATTGGTAGCCACTGGGGACAACACATAGCATGGGCCGTTATCGGGCATGACTGATGGGAGTGTCAGACAAATGTCCAGCACGCATTCTTCACCGCATATAAGGCAGCGTAGAACAGGTAAGATGCAATCTTGCCAGATTGGTCTGAATGACTGAAACCAAGTGGTGTTTAATTCTCGTAGACGACGTAAACCCAGAATTTGGACGATGCGGTCACGACACTTCATCTCCAATAGAGTTCTTTCCATGGTGAACTGGGTGTCGCTGGTGATTTGGCTTGCCATATCGTAGCAGTAGGAGCAAAAATAGTATCCCTGCAACAAGTGCTAAAAGGAGCGGCAGTCCGCCAAACACAGAGTGCACAAAGTTTTGAAAAATTCCGAGGACTGCTTGAAAAGGGGCTAACAGTCCTGCATACACATTCTTAAATACATGTACAATACCGCTCGTAGAAGTAGAAGTCCTTGCGCCTTCGAGATCATAGGTTTCTTTGGCAGAGGTCAAAGGCACAGTTTTTTGTAAAAGAATGGCTTTCATTCTGCTTAGAGTATCAACTCGTATAGAAGAGATATTCAGTGAAGGCCATAAAGGCGACTCCCTGACTATGTCTATTTGGGGAAACAAGACCTGCATAAAGCAAGTGACCCTGGATGTAACCGTTACAAGATATGGGATACCTGGCCGCATGCCACAGCAGCTGTGATCATTCAACATAACGTAACTCCCATTTGAAAGTTGACCAAAGATTGGATTAATCACTGCTGCCGGTGAACCGTGCAGGTGGCAGGATAAGTTTGTAGTGGAACCGTCACAGGCCCCGTGTAAATTAATACCCTGACAAAGGATAGAACCGCTTAGTGCGGGTTCACAGTTTTCACCGCTAAGAAACACTTCACGTCCCCCACTCCAACATCTGTGTGTGTAAGGTAAAATCCCAGGATGTCTTGATGTATTCTTTACCCAACCTTTCATATTTGCCTGCTGGTATATTTTTTAGGCAATACTGAAAATGGAAATTCGTAACAGGCAGAGTAATCTTACGATGTATGATCCACTCAGTAGCTGTTTTTTCTGCCACTGTGAATGGTAATTTCTCCAGTTTTTCAATGCTCAGCACCGTATAGTCTGCTCCCCTTTGTGCCAGTTTGATCTGTCTATCAGTGAGATTGAATTCTGCAAACAGTGACGTAGTATTGATCAAACGCCAAGGTACATAGCCAGAAAGCAGGTTTTGAAGCGTCCAGCCTAATAGCATGATTAAACATAGCTGAGACTGACCATGTTGCAACATGACCAAGTCTTGTTCCATGATGTATATGACAGAGGATGCAATGCTGTCAAAAAAATATATCCTGGATGACAGAGTCATTAACCCATTGTCTACTACAGAGAGAGATTTCCCTAAATGAATATGATCAATTTCTCGTATTTTTCTGCAGTCTTTGCTTGGGTGACCTTCCATGCTTCATTATAAGCAGCGTAGATACCGGCATATATAAAACGTTGTTGACGCGGTTTTCTTGGTCCTAGCAAGAATTCCCTACGGTCTGTGCCTTCTTGAAGTAAAGTTAAGTGTTGTTTTACATCTTCTAGTGTAGCTTTCAGTAGCCAATCAAGGCAAAGTTTCCCTACACTGTAAGTTGTTACTACCCCTGGATGCTGTCTTTGGACATAACGTGGGTCTTGACAGTTGTTTGTGTCTAAGGGCCAGAGCAACCATTTTTTCCATTCAGTATCTGATCTGTTATTATTCAAAATAGTATGTACGTCGACCTCCCCCTGTGTAGTGCTTTCACTTGTAGGTGAAGGTATAGACGGAGTGTTCATATCTTTTATCTTGGCTATTCCAAGGCATGATGTTTGTTGGACAGTGTCATTCAAAAACATAATTTGCTCAGGGATGATACAGGCTCTAAACAAAGCTTCTATTCCCTGTACTTGCCAATCTTTAGTACCCCAGACAGTTTTCGTCTCAATGTTGTCTTTCCATATGTCGTAACCCTGTCTAAACAGTTGGGCAATAAAGGCTGTAGAATAAATCTGTTTGCTATTCGTTAACATATTTTTCATTCCTTTCTTGTTGACATTCTTAAAGTAAAATGTCTCTGAATTCGTGATAGTAAACCCTGAAAAATATGGAAGTTTTTGAGCTACCCTTTGGTGGGGTAGGATAATGTTCCCATTGGTTATACATAAATATATTTCTAGGTGTTGCAGATTTATGCAAGAAATGATGACTATAGTGGTTATAACAATACAGTTGTTCATAGTCTGATGAACCTTGTAAATATTCATTATTAGTGAATGCAGTTGACATCTCTAGATCAGACATCATATTAGTAACAGTCTTGAAGTCCCAATCATCAGAAAAGGTACTGGAGGTAATAAAGTTACTTAATGAAATTTTAAATAAATGTGGAGTCTTCAAAAGCTCCGACGGGCCAAAAATGTCATATTCAGTTTTGTCCCAAACTATACCATCTGGTATAGGAATCGATGTGATGTTCACTGCTGACAAGTCTCTTGCTTCATGATGGGATGATTTGTGTGGCTGGAGAAGTAAGTTCACTCTTTTACTTGCTGTGTCCATTTGAATATATCTTCCATTAATCAGCATACCCAGAGTTATTACCAGAGGTAACCAAAGTAGAAAGAAGAATATTCCCAAAACAATCCATACTTCAATCCATGGTGAAACCAGATAAGTTTTTTCCAGTAGATAAAAAATGTCTGTTGCTTGTTCTTTGAAAGTTCTTTGTACTGGCGCTGTTTCAGGTTCGCTGGGATCCTCAGAAAACGTATCAAAGTTCATGAAATAGCCAGAAGCAGTTCTGTCAATGATTAGAATTGCATCCGTATTTGATGAAATTGCTGGAACCAGTTGATCACTTGTTACTTCGTTGTAAACAGGTGTATATGGATGAACTGTTATTTGGGTCTCAAGAGGTACAAGGTCCATAGCATTGTTGCTTAGTCCTCTATTTCTTGCTGTTGAATCTTCAAAGTGATGAGTCTCTCAGTTTGAACCTCTTGGATTGTAGCTAGAGGAGTGCGTCTGCTACATTGGCAGAGTCCACTTGGTCTACTGTTCAGTATCGGCCACATAGTGTGGTTTAATCTGGTCGATTGACACAAATCTTTTCTCCTTTTTACCAGCAAGGAGTGGCAAAAGTACTTTTCTTGATTCGTGGATTGCTAGGACAGGTACTGGTTGTCTATATGAAGGCCCAACTTCCTTCTTATCCGCGATCTTTTCTCTGACTAGATCCCCAAGCTTTGGGATCCAGACAGGCCTTGCTGGGACGGCCGGATTTTTCTCAGTGGTGGTTGGCTTCAGGACCATGTTGCTTTGTTGCGTTCTTAGTTCATTTAAGTCCTGTAAAATAGCCAAACGATCTTTGATATCAAATTGTTTGTTTTCCACCACTGTGCCTTTCATATCTAAGTCTGGAACCAACATTCTAGTCCCAAACAGGACCTCATATGGAGTGACACCCCCTAGAGAGCTTCTTGAAAAGTTGTTTATTGCGCGCTCGACCCCATATAAATGTTTGACCCACCCATCACCCGAACCTAATACCCTAGCTGTTATAGACTGCTTTATGTCCCGTTTTTTTCTTTCCACAACAGAATTCCCTCAGACTGGCCATGGCTTCTTTGTAAGCCCTAGAGCTAAACGGAGGACCCTGGTCAGAATGTAGTGTGCCTAATTCATATTTGCCAATAAAGACTCTCAAATCTTTTATAACAGTTAGAGCGTCAGGACACATCCATAGGAACCTAGAGCACGAATTCACTGCGACCATGATATATTTATAGTTCCCATCCCTTTGTAAGGGACCGCAGTGGTCCAGGTAAACACAAGCTAATGGTTTACCTGAAATTAACAGGGGCGTCTGCGCAGGACGTTTCACAGTAGAGACTTTTATCTTTTGGCATATCTCACAGTCCAAAACATAATTTCTAGTCTGTTTCCTAATGCGGGGCCACCAGTACCTTTGTTTTAATAAAGCCACTGTGGCTGAAACACCTGCATGGGCAGAGGCGAGCCCTTCATGTGCTGCTAGGATTAGCCCTAGTCTATATTCCATGTTTGGAATTACTCTATCCCCCACTCCAGGGATTCGAGCAAACAGAACGCCATTCGCATCAATTATATAAGAGTATTTGAGTGGAACCTTTTTAGGTAATGCCGCACCGCTGCCTTTGCTTGATGCATTGACAGCCAGCATTATTTCGCTGTCTATTTTCGTTTTTGGACGAGTGATTGCAGCTACGGAAGCCATTTACACAGCCCCTTTCGCGGCTTCATCAGCCAATGAATTCCCTTCAACGTGAACGCCATCACTTTGGTGACTTAGCGTGTGTATCACGTGAGTGTTTGGTAGTCCGTTTCGCAACTGAACTACTTGTTCCCAAAGCAATTTGTGCTTGATTGTGCCACCTTTTGCATCTTTGAAACCATTTTGAATCCAATTCTGTAAATATTCATTGTAAGATTGAAAACAGTAAAAATAATACCACACTATCAGTGTGGGGAATTTGTGATCTGTATTTTCAAGTGCCATCTTAAATGCTTGTAGTTCAGCTCGCTGAGCTGTACAATCTCCTAGAGCAGTGTTTCCCAAACTGTGGTCCGTGGACCCCCAGTGGTCCGAGGCACATTCCCAAGGGGTCCGCGGGCAGCAGTGTTAAAAGCACTGCTAAGTTCCTTGTAAAATTAGCAGTTGTCGAGCAACAATAAAAGTGTCAAGAAAATGCAAGTGATTAATGTACTTGCTGGAGAGAGATGAGCGTTTTGTCCAGTGGCGGCTTTAACTTATTTAATGTAGCACAGAGGGTTAATATGCCTACTGCAAAGAACGTGTACCATGCATTTAAAAAAACAGTATTTTATGTGCATGGTTCAGTGGGTTACTGCTTTTGTCACAGAGATTCTTTTGTCACTCTGCAATTCAAAAGGGACAATCATAATCTAGCACAGTGACCTATAAACGGTCATCAAAGAGCTGCTTGCAAACTGCATGGTACAAGTTAGTAACTTATGTTTTTCCCAGTCTATCATTATCCTAAAAAGGTTTATTTGGGTGGAAATACATTTTTATTGTGAAAGCCAATACTAACCACTGTGTTATGTTCTGAATCCCGATTTTGTGCTTCTCCACTCCAAGCACTCTCTAAAAAGGTTTACCAGTATGAATGACATGTGAATCCTACACCTTGTAGTCGCCTTTGCCTTATGTAACATTTTCTATACACTGATTTACACGTATGATTCATAGTCTCTATATGTGGGTGATGTAAAGTGCCCTGACATCCTACAATGGTCTGAGAGATGCTATAAAACAAATGAAATAAATGTGACAGAGGAGCTATGGAGAGATGAGAGGCACTGCTGGAGGGTGATAATAAGGGTATCATTGAGGAACCCCAACAAAGATTGTCGTATCTTGGTGCATAGTAAGGTCTTCATTTACTATTCTTAAAGAGCTAATACAATTCATAATATAATGATAATTGTGTTGTAGACTGTACTATTGTTTCCTAATTGTTTTTTTTGGGGGGGAGAGCCTCCCAAAACCCCCTTTGTAGTGGTCAGGCTCACTCACTGTACTTGGTGTGCACCGTATAGGGACTGGTCTGAAAACATTTGCCAGGGCTGCTTTGCGTTTCAGTCTGGCCATGGCAGAAGCAGGAGCCTCGTACCTGTGAAATAAAACCAACCATTCAAAAGTTAGTCATGGAGATGCAGCACCAACCTTACCATTAAAAGTTTTCTTTTTTTTGCATATTCTTTCAATATGAAATACTTAGGGGCATATTTACATCAGAATTGACAGAGCGTGTCGTTAGCCTCCTTGGCTTAGCGACATGCCCTGCCACTTCAGAAACGCAGGGCTGCACCATATTTACAAGAATATGGTCCAGCCCTGCGTTTTCTCATGCGCTGGCGCTACATTTAGCAGTGTAGTGCCAATGCAGGCACCCTTGCACAATAGTGCAAAGGTGTCTGCATGCAGGGGAAGATTATTTATGTGCTGGAAGTTCCCCCTTCCTGCACATGAACAATTATGAAATGCCGTTTTGTTGCTTCTATGTGTGCTGCCTAATGCAGCATACATGGAAGGTACAAAACATATATTTTTTAAAAGATTGTTTATGTGCAGGAAGGGTCACCTTCCTGAACATGATCCAATGCATTTTGTTTTTTCCATGGGGAAAAAGCAAAAAGGAGGAGAAATAAAGCATTTCTCCATCTTTTCGCCAAGTTTTCCATGGTCTTACATGGTCTTAATTTTGGTGCTGCCCCCTATTTACGCTGCCCTTGTAGAGGGCAGCGTCAAAATCAATGGGTGTTGGGGTGGAACGCACACTGCAACTCCCACTGCCCACACCTTTCACGCTAAGCATTGCGTGAAAGGGGGCCTTATTTACAAGGCAGCGTTAAGCCACAATAAGTGGCTTAACGCTGCCTTGTAAATAAGGAAAAGCCCCTATCGCCGCAGGAACATCGCGAAAAGTGACGTTCCCATGGCGATAGGGGCTTGTAAAAATATGCCCCTAAAATCCTTAGTAATTTGAGTATTTGTTTTGTGGGCACGCATGTTTCTTTTTTTCGTATTACTGTTTTAATGTTTGAAATTGAAATCCTACAAATTGCTTGGGGGTCCCCGGCTTCCTGTGGTGAGTCAATGGGGATTCTCAGGAGTCAAAAGTTTGGGAACCTCTGTCCTAGAGATTGGGTTTTTGTGACCATTGGTCTAAATTTGCCATCTCGCATGCGACCTTTAACGATAGCACACGCTGCACTGTAACCCTGTTTACTCCCCGTAGCGGGCTGTGCAAATCCATGAGTATAAATCATAAATTCATACTGGTCAAGAGGGAGAACTTCAGTAGGCAGAGGACATTCATGTTCATATTGCAGGAATGCTTGTGTTTTTAAATATGGATCAAAAACATATTCAACATCAGTAGCAGCAAGCAAATTAACCCATTGTATCCATCTCGGATGTAAAGCTTTTGCATATGGAATGCTAGCCTTTGTAACTGCCTCCAGGGCTGGTACAGGAGTCACAACCATAATGCGTTTCCCCTGTGCTAGGGCTCTTTCTTTTGCTACAGCGGTTTGAACTGCTGTCAGAATTTTTTCTGTAGAAGTGAATTTCATTTCTGCTTGTGTATACAAGTGGGATATGTATGCAATTGGTACTTTTTCACCTTCGTTAAAGTTTAAGTAGGTGAATCCACATTGACCAGGAATTATTCGGATCACTAAGTTGCATACGTTTATGCGTGTTTGCAAGTATTTCGTTGCTTACATGTCTGTTTGGAGTGAACGCAAAATTTCTGTGTGTTTTTGTGTCCAATGTGTTATTTTAAAATCAGGTTTGATTAATTCGTAGAGAAGTTTAACCCTTTCTACGTAATTTAAAATGTAAGTTCTTCCAAAATCCAGGAAACCTAGAATTGACTGTAAATTCTTCAGCGTTTTTGGCGGTTGGAGCAGCGCACACTTTTCTAAAAGTTGGCTGCCAGGCTTTTGCCTTCACTTGATAGTTCATATCCTAGGAAAAGGACATTGAGGTGGGCAATTCTTGACTTTTTAAAGTTGAATTTGTTACCCTCTGGGGCGAAGCCCAATATTATGGTGCTCACCCTGTTCAAGTGCCTATCCAGGTCATCGTCTGTCAGATATATATCATCGACATATGACAATGCCTCGTCATCATAAGTTTGTAGAAACTCTGTTACCCTTGCTGAGAATAACCCCGGGCTGTTTTTGAATCCCTGGGGCAGTCGACAAAATTGACTCTGAGTCCCCATTATTGAGAAAGCGGTCAAATATCTGCTTTCCGGTGCAATATTTTGACAAAAGAAACCATTTGAAATGTCTAATGTGGTTTTATATTTTTTACGCAAAAAATTATTCATTAATGCTGTACTAGGTGCATTTTGCACTGCAAATGTTTTGCAACAAGAATTTGAGTGTCTGTAATCCAAAACTAGACTAAATGTATTGTCTGGTTTGGAGACAGGAAACAAAGGATTGTTCATTGAGGAGGTGCATTTTTCAATCACACCCTGATATTCAAGTTGATCTAAAATCTCCCTGACCTGTTTTTGAGCTTCTTGCTTAACTGGGTACTGCCTTTGTGCAGTCGGTTGATTTTTTAACTGGATTTTATGGTGAGGTAAGTCCTCATCCCATCCTACATGATTTTTATACAGTGCTGCCTAATGTATATTTTAAATTAACTGGAAGATGGTTGGAGAAGGAAGGCATAATGATGTCCTCACCATGTGGGCACTCCCTGACAAATTCTGGTGGCCAATCCTGTTCTGCTAGAATTATATCATAACTCTTTGAAAGATGCACCTAAAAGAGTGCTTTCACTTTTCTTGGTATGTCTCCCTCCATCCGGAGTGCTATTTCATATAACCTATGTGAAGAACTACACAATCTCAACTTGTATGTCTTCATACAAGTCCACTGTCTCCAGAAGTCCCTTCAGGTTCTGGCAAGCTATTGTGACTTCTGCTGCACTGTCCAGTATGGTCTGGGCCCATTCTCCGTTCTTGATTTGGGTTCTCAGTAGTCTCGGCATGTCTGATCTTCAGACCTGCTACCTTTTTCTTGGAGAATTTTCCTTTTTTTCTGACCTTCCTCTTCTTTCGGATGTCTGTGACGATATCTGAAAGGTACGAGAGGGACGTGTATCATTATCTTGATATCTGTCAGGTTTTCCCAAATTATCCCTATTCCTGACGTTGTACCTCCTTTCAGAGGGCTCCTTCTGTGGAGGAGACCTGCCTCGGGAATGAGAACGCTTCTCTTTGGAGTTCTGTTTACTATTTTTCCGTCTTCTTTTTAGAAGAGGTAGGAGTGTTTTTAGGAAAGATCTTATCAGAACTTTCAGACAGTTGTGGTTTTACTGGTTTCCCTCCCAGACTGTCTCTGCCTAATTCCTCATAGGATTTTTCAATTATTCTGGCTAGTTTTTGAGGTTGTTCTGTTACATCAAATTCCCGTAGTTTCTGCCGGATCGCCACTGATGCTGCTTCTCCTTTAATATTAGATAATATTATTGCTGACACCTGGTCGAAATTTTTGGAGTAACTACATAACTAAATTCAGAGCAGGCTCTGCCCCGTATTCGTTTTGAATCTGTTTCAGGACAGCAGGTATTACCGCCATTGACGGAACACCATGTGTTTTTGTGTAGATAGCAGCAAAGACTGTGCCTCAAGAGGTGCAGTCTTCCAGATGTGGTGTTAGGCTGAACTAAACTGTGTACTTGAACTCATTATTGAAATTGTTGGAAATGCTGAGCGTTGTGTAGTAGGTGCCAACTTTGGGTGGTGCCTTTGACTTGGCCCCTTGTCCTTGCCAGCTGCGAACCGTCATGGCTGACACCGATCAGCAGCCACTAGCAGAACCTGGGCTTTGACCTGTTAGAGCTCACCTGGTGCATCCCTAAACAGACTAGAGGAGGCTTAGGAAGCAGCCTGAAGTGAGTAAGACAAATTAAGGAGTACAGGGGGTTGGTATGCTGTTCTATAAAATCTTAAAATTTGCCATCCGTGGAGTTTGTGCACTTTTGTAACCTTCACCTGTGCTATTCGCAGTTGGCATGCTGATGATGAGGGCTTTGATGATGAATTGTTTTTAAAGCTTGATGAACACACTTCCTAGACTTAGTTGAAGATTGAACATAAAAACTGCCGAAAAAAACACTATGGGGAGGGGCGGAAGACAGGGGATCAGCGGTTGAGCACACAGGGGCTTCAAGTAAAAGCTGATGATATATGGGAAGAATGGGGGTAGGACAGATAGGAGAGCAACAGAGTAGTTTGGTATGTTGCAAAAGAGAAAAAACAAGAAAAGAAGGCCTGTGTGCACAGATAAAAGTTTCGGTAGACATTTGCTGTAATATGCTATGTGCTTCAGTACTAAAATCATTAGACTTACTTGTTTGCATAGTGGAAGTTATATATCATGTTTCATTGCAAAGCTTTATTGTGTGAGGTGCAGGCAAATGTAAACATGGGCCACAGAAAATATTTCAAACATGCAAAATTTGATAGGAGGTCCGCTTACATTAAGTCTAACAATGCCAATTACTCGGGATAGTATTTTAAGTGTTGTTAAGCGTAATTTCACTCAAAGTCACACACTTCCAAGCCACACAATTCAACTCTATGCATTTCCTTTCCACACCACATAGTTTGACTACAAACCACATATTTCAACTCAACAACACACCACATGCATCCAATCCACACCACAGAATTCCACACCATGCCACAAAATTCAACAATTCAACTGTTGTTTTTGCATGTGTCACCCCGAGTTGGACGGGTATGCCCAGATGTGGGTCCCATGCTCTCCATGCCACTGGAATCAAGCTATCTTGGCTGAAGAGGGGTGAAACTCCAAAACCGGTTCTAGGATGCTTGTTTCCAGTCAAGGGAGGACCTGGCTTGGCAGTTCGGACTGGACTGCTCCCAGGAGGCACAGGGTCAAGACTGATTTGCATATGGCTGGGTCCAAACTGGAATGGCATGGTTAGCAATAAAACAATGGATTTAGGCCCAGATCTCTGTATTGGGGTGAATGTATGACATTGCTCTGCATTCTGTCCATCAACTGTTGTTTTTGCAGTTGTCACCCCAAGTTGGACGGGTATGACCAGACATGGGTCCGGTGCTCTCTATGCCACTGGAATCAAGCTATCTTGGCTGAAGAGGAGTGAAACCCCGAAACCGGTCCTAGAATGCTTTTTTCCAGTCCAGGGAGGACTTGGCTTGGCAGTTTGGGATGGACTGTTCCCATGAGGCACCAGGTCAAGACTGATTTGCATATGGCTGGGTCCAAACTGGAATGGCATGTTGAGCAAAAAAAGATGGATTTAGGCCCAGATCTCTGTACTGGGGTGAATGTATGACATTGTTCTGCATTCTGTCCATCAACTGTTGTTTTTACAAAATTCAACAACACACCAAATAATTAAACTTCACATCATACCACTCCACAACACAAAATGCCATTCCACACAATTCCACTCTATAACACACAATCCCACTCCACATAATTGCAGTACACTCAATACCACATAATTACTAGCCACATAGTTCCACTGCCCACCATGCCACATAGTTCCACTGCCCACCATGCCACATAATTTCACTACACAAAATTCCACAACTAACTATTCCAATCCAACCCACATAAGTCCACTCCACACCACATACATCCACTACACTCCAATCCAAATCACATGGGTAAAAGACATTGTCATTTACATCGCCAATACCTCTGACTCTCACAAATGTGAGACCAATTTGCATTGCCCTTGCCCTTGCCCTCCAGGGTTGCTGCTGGGGGTGGAGTCTTGACCTCCAACAGATATCGTCCTCTCTCTGACCTGGATAGTTTAGACTGATGCCCTGGTCTGTCTAAAAGCAATAGAGATATTCTGGCTACTAGACTCCAAATTCCTTCCCACCAAGGTGAAGCCGTCCCCCACTAATCCCCCCTGTTATGCCCCTATCCCTTCTGGAGTGTCTATCCCCTCCCTTAGTTCTGTTGAGCCTCCTCTTGTATCCTCCATAGCCTTGGAGTCTTACGTTTGAGCAACACTACGCTGCCCCTGCACTCCGCATACTAAGATCGTATCCAGGAATGTTTCTGGCTTGGTTTCAAAACTTGAGTACCCTGATTCAGGTCTTTCCACAGATTCATTTGACATCTGCTTGTTCCAAGAGACTTTGTACCAGATTTACCAATTGAAGCACAGTGGAGCAGCCACAAATTCTGCGCTGAGTAAGAAGGAACAAGCAGTAGAGGACCAAATTTGCTGAAATTTGACACTCTCCTCCCCTCTCCCGAGTGCAAATCCTTGAAATTAGCTGCTGTGCGCCACACAGACACCTTTGCACCATAGTGCAATGGTGTCGCCATGAGTCAAACATAGGATGTGTACTGGAAGGGTACCCTTCCAGTACAAAATACCATGCTTAGACTAATTTTAAACATTTCCCCAGTTTGTACGTATGCTGTATTGTGTAGCACACATGCGAAGTTGGTAAATACAGGAGAAAAACATAATTTCTCCTTCATAGCGCCTGGTTGAAGGGTGTGCTCTTTTCTGATGCTAAACTCGGTCTACTTTATTAGGCAAATTGGGTTTAGCATCAGAAACCTTGGATGTCTGCATGGGAATGCCCATGCACCACCCATGGTGTGCCCCCTTAGTGCTTAGTAATGCAAAGCAGCGCTATGTGCTGTTTCAAGTCACTTTTATGTTATTTCCAGCGCTAAGCAAGTTTAGCGCTGGAAAGAAAATTGGACAAAAAAGAAAGTTTGCCGATATGCCTCACTTCTGTGACACAAACACAGCATAACATCTTAGTAAATCTGCCTCTTGGTCAGTTGCCCCAGATGCCAAGCAGAGTTTGTCAATTTTTCCCTGGCTGCTACCACCACAGGGAAAGGCAGACCCTCGGAAGGGTTGTCAGTTTGGATCAAAACCACTGATTGCTGCATGTCTAGGGAGTTTGCATTGGTAGCGCTGAGGTACAGTGTGTTTTTCTTTCCATCAGGTAGTGTATACTACTTATATAATGTGTACTGCAGGCATGTCAGTATTGGTGATTAACTTCAAGTAACTAATTTGATTAATTCATATATAGCTGATCTGCCCGCAGATTTTTTTTAAATAGTGGCAGGCACTTTTTAATTGAAATTCTGAGCCATTCTCTGTCCTGCTAGAAGATCCTGTTGGTGATGGGGATGACACCAGGGTGTTCAATGACTCACACCCCCCTGGTAAAAAGGTGGTCTGCTGCTGTGTTACAGCTAAATGCTTTTACATATAGAAATTGTCTCTGGGCGTGCAATGGGAGAATCAATTCTGACCGGGAGGAGAGCCACACATATCATCGCCCACAGTGCACCAGCCTTATTGGATACATCTTATTAGACAGTCCCCAGGCAGGATAGTGATCATAATGCCCTAGGGCTGACGTTGGGTGCTCTGGGCAACACTCTTCTGAATACTTTTTATGAGCCACTAGACAGAAGACTGGTTCCAGCCAGTAATAGGAATAGGCTCAAGTGGAGCTCTCTGACAGAATCAGAAGTAGCATTGGGAAAAGTGTTTGAGGTACTGTCTGTTGGCTTGGATGCTGTAGCCACAGATATTTAGGACCGCGGATGACTCAGCTTCCTTGTTGAGATTGAGTGATATTTTTAACCTTAAGCTTGCCTCACTAAGGAACTTATTCTTGATAGAATCTAGACCCATTCCCACGAGGAAGAAAGAGGCTCCCTGCTACACCTGCTGAGTGGCCAAGTGTGCCCTTTCTCAATCCATCAAAACTTGTTGTAGAGCCCTCATCTAGATTCCCAGGGTACTCTCCAAAAATCAATTGTTAAATCTTAAATGAACGCCTTCAAATGTAAGTTATATGCAAATGAGTGCCATCAAATGCAAGTATTATTGTTCTTTTTGATGCACCATTGCCAATGAGGACTCTGTCATCCATGCCCCATTGGATAGTAACATTTCTGCTGCTACTAGTGTTGAGTAATTCTCCCAGTTATATTCAGGAGCTGTCGACCAGGGATTCTCCCAGCCTTCCCTTTATTCCCAAGCCACTGGGGTGGCAAGTATTAACCCCTTCCGTGATTTTATGGCTGAGCATTCCATTGAGTCGGTGACGCAAACAGCCACGGTATTTCCAGCATTGAGATCTCTGAAGCATTAGATTGCATCGTACCAAATAAAGGCCCAGGTTTGAATAGGATGCCAGGTGATCTTTTCAAGGCTTATAGATATGTTTGGGGTCCTTCTTTTTCTCTGTTCTTTAGTGCTATAGTGATGGATGCATCTATTCCTCTCACTTGGGTGGGGGCTGAGATGATCCCACTTCTTTTAAAGTGTTCTAGGTCTCTACCCTCTAACTACAGAACAATCAGCCTCATTGATAGTTCATGAAAACTGTTTAGTTGGATAATTTTGAATAGGTTGAATGAGTGGATGTCTGATTCGAATGTACTAACTTCCTTGCAGGTGGGTGTCACAGATGGCTTAGGAACAATTGACCAGGTGTTCTACCAGCAATTGTTATACTGGCAATATATTCACCATGGGGGTGGCAGACTTTGTTATTTTTGTGGACCTTCAGTCTGCTTTTGATCTAGCCTCCAGAGACTCTCTGTGGAAGGTATTGGCAGAGATGAGGGTCCCTTAGTATCTTATAGAAATTTTAACTAGACTACATTCAACCAATTATTCCCAGGCCAGATACAGGCCGCATGGTGAATTAACACATCCGATCCTGTATAATCAGGGAGTAAGGCAGGGGTGTGTTCTTGCCCCTGCCCTCTTTCTTTATATATTAATGATGTAGTATAACAGCTTGAGAAATGTGAGAGTGACTCCCCGTGTCTTGCCGGGTTTAAGATCGTAGCCTTATTGCTTGCAGACAATACCCGCTTATTATCGAAATCCCCTATGGGGATCTATATTCTTCTGGATTTTTAGTGTCCTTCTGCAAGCAGCAGAGGCTGGAGATTAACCTCGGCAAGCCAAATGCCCATGCAAACCGGACTCTCAGTTGAGTGGCTCTTGAGCGATTTCAGATATTCGATTATCCGAGGGATACACTCACAGAACCATTTGGTTAGTTACCCCATCTTCAGATGCATGAGCTCAAACTACATTGTGGGGGTATTTTGAGGGCTGGCAGTGGCTTCTTTTTTGGCCCCGTCATTTCAGTCCTTGAAATATACGAAAGTAAGAAATAGGAGCCACTCTTTATGAGGAACCTAAGTAGCTTACCAGCTAGCACTCTGCTTGTACCCCTTCGTCTACATTATGGCATTAGACGCATCAATGACACAGCTGGGTTTAGATTGCTTTTGTACTGACTGAGACTCTGAGCTACCCCAGAGCTCATTACATTTCATATGGCCCTGGAGGACCTGTAAGATTGCCTGGCTTCGGACAATGAAAGATCGACTGGGCCAGATTGGGTACAAGAATCTTTGGCTTTCCCCTGCAGATGCTGGGTTAATTTTAAATCTGAGCTAAAAGGCACCTATTGTCATTATACTGACAACCAAACTCTATACCCTCTTAGGGCCAGTTCTCTTACTGTTTCTTTTTTAGAGTTCAAAGTAGATTAAGAGCTGGAAGCATTTTTGGGTGAGGTCGAACTCCCCTTTGCAAAGCCTTTCAATGTTAAATTCCGCATGGAGATCTTGCCTATTTGTTCTTTTAAAGCCAATTGGAATTGTCAATCTAGCGATTGTAACCAAATTTGCCTGTTCTGCCCTCAAGTGGCCGAGTTGGCTGAGCATGTTATATTTTTCTGTCCAACATACCAAAGCATCAGAAGTAAGTGGATTTGCTATGACCTGATGTTACCAGACAATGCATTGTGTTCTCTTTCTCACAATTTTTTATGTACATGTGGAGACACTTTCTATGTGTGCTGGGGAATGCGGCACACATAGAAAAAGCATAAAGGAGGAGAAATAAAAGTATTTCTCCTCACTTTGTATTCCAATGCCTGCTCTTGCATGGCAATTGTTTTTGGCGCTGCCTCAGATTCACATATCCTTGTAAATCTGGGGCAGTGTCAAAAGCGATGGGTGTTGCAGTGGAACGATCACAGCAAGACTCATTGCATGCCCCTTTCGCGCTAAGTGATGCATGTAAAGAGGAATTATTTACAAGGTGGCATAAAACAAAATGTTCGAGGCATGTGGGCTGCTGAATTCATATCTGTGCATAGATCGCCGCCTAGTGTTGGGTCCGGATGTTTGCACGTTGTTATCCTGGAAGAGTCTTCGAAGTATCCTGGGATAGGTGACTCCTCCCCTGGACTACAGTGCGCATGGGCATCCTCTCCATCCTCAGATTGTTTTTTTCCGCCATTGGGTTCGGATGTGCTATCTTGACTCAAGTTAGGAAAATCTTTTTTCAGGCCAAAAGGCCTTTAATTCGCGTCGGTACTGTTCTCGATCGGTATCGATAGTATCTTTGTTAGTTTACTAACTTCCAGAACAAACTTTCGCATCTTACCCGACCGTCGATTTGACATCAACGATGGAATCGAGGACACCATTCAAGAGGTGTCCGGTATGCAATGCGAAATATCCCCACGTCGACGTCCATCCGGTGTGCAACAAATGCCTTTCACCGGATCACGACGAATCTACATGCATGGCCTGTGTCAGATTTCGATCCAAGAAGACTCTACGGAATCGACGAGCGGCGAGACTCGAGGCGCAGCAAGCGGCACCGGCCCCGGCTGACATCTTCAACGCCGAGATCGAAGATGTCGAAGAAGTGGAGAACCTACCCTCCAGTCCCGTTTCCGAACATGACTCCGGATCGGAAGACGTCGACGAAACACTCTTTCGCAGAGATGAAGACGACACCGAGGTAGGAGACTACAATGAGGCCTTAGGAGCCGAAGAGAGTAGCTCCGGTGACGAGCAAGGCCTACCCGTTCAGACTGAAGAAAGCCCAGTGCAACAGTCTATGGCTCCGGTCGAGGGATCGCCTTCGGGCCTTACCCAAGACCTATCCCGCAGTTCTTCGGCCCCGCCCTCGGGCCCGGCCTCGGACATTCAGCGGAAGCCATTAATGCCCAAAACGGCTCGTTTCCCTTCTTCAAAACCGAAACCGAAAGCTGTATTGGTTCAATTGAAACCGAAACCGAAAGTGGCGCTGGTCGGATCGAGGCCCTCCACACCTTCGACGCCAGCAAAACACATCGGCACCGAGCGCACCAAACGAGACTTCGGTGCCGAACTCGAAGCGGCCGACGTCGGAGTCGACATGAGGAAGAAGGCCTTCGGTACCACCAAACCTGCTCGGCTCCCGGCACCGACGCAATCGACTCCGACCCCAAAGGTCAAACAGCCTGCTGCGTCTCACACCGCTTCCACGGCGACACCAAAGCCACACTCATCGAAGAAGTCGACGGCCATTCCCGCCCCTCGACTCGATGACCCACCGGCGCCGAAAAAATCCACGACCGCCTCAACAGAACCGGTCGGTGCAAAAGACTCAAGGGCGCTCCAGGCGCAAAGCACCAAAAAGAAAATGGTCCTCCAGGACACGTCGGGCTCCGAACCAATTAAAGCTCCAGCAGCCTCTTCGACACCAGCCAACATTACTTTTGGCCTGCCACCATCCACGGCCCCGAAACTGTTCCAACTCAGGACACGGGTGACCCATACCACGATCACGCCTGCCGAACGCTCTGCGGAGACGTCTCCATCGCATATAATCGACGCCGACACCGGCAGGATGATTATCCACAAACGGAAAATAACTTCAGAGCCGGCTTTGGACTCCTTCAGGATTCCACTTAAAAGAAAGCTGCCTGTGGCTTCAGAACCAGTTCTTTACGAACCTTTCCACTCACCCTACCAGGATCCACAATCCTTCTCTCCCACACACTCCGACACGGATGCGTTGGTGGACTACATGGGTGACCAAGTCCCCTACCCCGGAGACATGGACCCTGACGGCCAACAGGACCCTGATCAAACTTGGGATGACCCTGTGGACCCAGGTGCACCTATGGATGCACAAGACCCGCAACTCTATGGAGCAAAAACATCTCCCACAGAGGACACAGCAGCGTTCAGCGCTCTAATTGAACGTGCTGCGGCCAATCATGGGGTGCAACTTCACTCGGACACCGTCGAGGACGACTTTCTTATGGATACTTTTGCATCCTCAGAAAGGAATTTAAAAACCCTACCCATGTTGAAGGGTGTCCTCAAACCAGCAAAGGACATCTTCAAGGAACCCACCAGGGCAAGAGTGATAAACCCCAGGATCGACAAGAAATACAGATCAGCGCCTGGGGACCGTACTTACATCAGAGGCCAATTACCTCTGGATTCCATTGTCATTGCGAATGCTCGCAAGAGGGCACACTCACAAACAACAGGTGACGCTCCTCCCCCGGACAAAGAGTCCAAGGTGTTGGAGACCTCTGGCAAACGGGTTGCCGCCCAGGCAGCCAACATATGGCGCATTGCCAATACTCAAGCACTCCTCGCTCGCTACGATAGAGCGCACTACGACACATTAGAGCAACTAATCCAACATCTCCCTAACCAATACAGAGAAGGTGCAGAGATCCTCATCAGGGAGGGACAGCTCCTCACAAACGCATCCATCAAGTGCGCGCTGGATGCCGCAGACACAGCTGCCAGGGCCATAAACACTAACGTCATGCTGCGACGACATGCATGGTTACGAATCTCCGGATTCAAACCTGAGGTGCAAAACAACATACTCAACCAGCCTGTCAACCCCGACTATTTATTCGGCCCGGAGGTTGACACCACCCTAGAGAAAATAAAGAAGGACACGGACACTGCAAAGTCCATGGGGGCTCTCCAGACTCAGTCCTTTCGGAGCGGCTCCTTTCGTCGCCCCGGTAATAGAGGAGCAGGTAGAGGACAGGGGTCACAGCAAACATACAACAAGGGTAATACACAAACCACCTACGATAAAAACACCCGGGGTGGATATCGTGGCTCCAGTACAAAGGGCAGAGGACGCGGCTACGGCAACACCAGGTCCTCCCCCAAGAACAAGCAGTGACGCCCTCTCCCTTCCTCCCGACCACATAACACCTGTCGGGGGAAGGCTACAAAGGTTCCTGTCCACGTGGAACTCCATCACCACGGACAGGTGGGTCAAAGATATTGTCAAATACGGTTACTGTCTAGAACTAACCTCCACTCCACCCACAATACCTCCAAAAAACCGTCCTATGTCCTCAGAGCACTTAACGCTCTTACAGCAGGAGGTGCAAAGTATGCTTCTAAAAGACGCAATAGAGGTCGTACCCGTCCACGAGCAAGGTACGGGGGTGTACTCCCTGTACTTTTTAATACCGAAAAAGGACGGGTCACTCAGACCTATATTAGACCTGAGACCCCTAAACAGATACATTCTTTCCGAGCATTTTCACATGCTCACTCTACAGCAAGTCCTCCCGCTGCTCAAGCAGGGAGACTTTCTAGCCACACTGGACCTCAAGGATGCGTATTTCCACATACCCATTCACCCATCACACAAAAAATACCTCAGGTTCACTGTTCAAGGGCAGCACTACCAATTCAAAGTCCTTCCCTTCGGCGTGACAACGGCACCAAGGGTGTTTACAAAGTGCCTAGCTACTGTGGCGGCACATCTACGGAGGCAGCACATACACGTCTACCCTTACCTGGACGACTGGCTCGTTCAAGCGAAGTCAGCCCAGCAATGTGCCACCCACATGTCCCGCACCATTCACCTCCTTCACAGTCTGGGGTTCTCACTAAATTACCCAAAATCCCATCTACAGCCCGCACACGTACAACAGTACCTAGGTGCGACTATAGACACTCTGGCGGCCACAGCTCAGCCAAATTTGGTGAGAATCAACAGCATGCAAATGCTGATTTCAAAGTTCAAACCACAACACTCCCTTCCCGCGCGAGTGTTCATGCAGTTGATAGGCATGATGGCCTCCTGCATCTTCATAGTCCCCCACGCGAGACTACATATGCGCCCGCTTCAGGAGTGCTTAGCACGTCAGTGGAATCAGGCTCAAGGACAGTTGAAAGACCTAGTGTTGGTGAGCGGTCGGGCATACAACTCTCTGCATTGGTGGAATCCACAAAACCTTTGCAAGGGCCAACCGTTCCAAGAGCCTGTCCCACAGATAATACTGACGGCGGACGCGTCTCTCCAGGGATGGGGAGCTCATGTACTCCATTACACAGTGCAGGGACTATGGACACAACAACAAAAGAAGATGCACATCAACCTTCTAGAACTGATGGCAATCTTCCTCGCTATGAAAGCATTCAAAGTACACTTGTGCAACAAAGTCGTGTTGATCCGGACGGACAACATGACTGCCATGTACTACATACAGAAGCAGGGAGGAACACACTCTCCACAGTTGTCTCAGAGCATGTGGAAGTGGGCCATTCAAAGGAACATGTTCCTCATGGCAGAACACCTCCCCGGCAAGGACAACCAGATGGCGGATCTGCTCAGCAGACACAGCCACCAGATGCACGAGTGGGAGTTACACCCATCAGTACTCCAACCAGCAGTGGGGTCATCCAGAGATAGACCTATTCGCGACAAGCGAAAACGCAAAATGCCAAAGCTTTGCCGCCAGGTTCCCACATCCGCAGTCGCAGGGCAATGCGATATGGATGAACTGGTCTGGCAGATTTGCGTACGCTTTTCCCCCAGCACCACTGATACCGCTGGTGGCACGCAAACTGCGTCAACACTCACTGACACTCGTCCTGGTTGCTCCAACGTGGGCACGCCAGCCGTGGTATACCACCTTTCTGTGGTGCCGCATCAAAGGCTGCGGGTCAAACCCGAGCATTTGACGCAGAACCATGGAGAGATTCAGCACCCAGATCCGCAACAGCTGAACCTGGCAATCTGGCTCCTGAAGTCCTAGAGTTTGGCTACCTAAACCTGCCACCTGACTGTATGGACATCATTAAGGAGGCCAGGAGACCCACTACCAGAGCTTGCTATGCGGCAAAATGGAAGAGGTTCGTCATTTATTGCAATAATAATGACATTGACCCGCTAGATGCATCCATCCAAAACATTATTTGTTACCTATTATACCGATGCAATCTGGCGTACACCTCTATACGTGTCCATTTGACCGCAATATCAGCTTATCTGCAGACCAGGCAGCACCTCTCTCTATTCAGAGTGCCTGCCATCAAAGCATTCTTGGAAGGACTCAAACGAGTCATTCCACCAAGCCACCCACCGGCTCCAATGTGGAACCTCAACTTGGTCCTCACACGCCTGATGGGTCCGCCCTTTGAACCTCTACACTCATGCGAGATTCAATTCCTTACCTGGAAAGTAGCTTTCCTAGTAGCGATCACTTCTTTGAGAAGAGTTAGTGAACTCCAGGCACTAACCGTTCAAGAGCCATTTATACAGGTTCACGCCAACAGGGTCGTACTACGTACCAACCCCAAATTCATGCCAAAGGTGGTATCGCAGTTCCACATGAATCAAACCATTGAACTGCCCGTTTTCTTCCAAAACCCACAAACTGTCGCAGAAAGGGCACTCCATACACTAGATGTCAAAAGGGCCCTCATGTATTATATCGACAGGACCAAACCCTTTAGGAAAACACAACAACTTTTCGTTGCCTTTGCCCCACACCACAAAGGTAACGCTATCTCCAAAGCAGGAATAGCCAGATGGATCGTTAAATGTATTCAAATTTGCTATCAAAAAGCTAAACGCACTTTAACGATTCCCCCACGAGCCCACTCAACACGTAAGTTAGGGGCCTCAATGGCTTTCCTAGGAAACATTCCTTTGCATGACATATGTAGAGCAGCCACCTGGTCCACTACACATACATTTACCAAACACTATTGTGTAGATGTGCAATCAAAACAGCAGGCAGCTGTAGGACAGGCTGTTCTCAAAACTCTTTTTCAGACCGCTGCAGCTGGCACTGGTAGCCGCCGCTAATAAGAGGGCACTGCTATATATTCTATGCACAGATATGAATTCAGCAGCCCACATGCCTCGAACTGAATATGCTACTTACCAGTATGCATCTGTTCTTGGCATGTAGGGCTGCTGACATTCATATCGGCCTCCCTCCTCCCCGGCGCCTGTAGCAGCTGCAGCTCTCAGAATTACTGTAAGCATGGTCATCACTTTCTATATCTACTCCATCACTGCCACAATGGCGAAAAACAATCTGAGGATGGAGAGGATGCCCATGCGGACTGTAGTCCAGGGGAGGCGTCACCTATCCCAGGATACTTCGAAGACTCTTCCAGGACAACAACGTGCAAACATCCGGACCCAACACTAGGCGGCGATCTATGCACAGATATGAATGTCAGCAGCCCTACATGCCAAGAACAGATGCATACTGGTAAGTAGCATATTCAATCTGGTCTAATTTAACACTACAGCCCTTGCAGCCAATTGAAATGAAAAACAATTGTTTCCACAAAATCATCTGAAATTGTGACAAATGCACTGCCTTCAATAAAAATGCAGTTTTTGGATCTCTCCTGCCCTCAATAAAAATGCAGTTGTTTTAATCTCTCCAGGATCATGTTGACTGTATTGCATAGGTGGGAGATTATGGGCCTGGTGATTTGTTTTGCGGTTCTATCAAATTATTGTCCTCAGGCAAGTTGCTGTCTAATAATTCTCTATGTTATTTTTGATTACAAACTCTTTCGTGGAACATATTGAGAAGCTTACCACCTGCTTCTTTATGCTTAAAGTAATCAGGAAAATTACTCGGGGGCAAAAGCGGACAAAAAGCGGCGATAATTTTATCGCCCTATCAGCATGGACACTCTAACGCGTGAATCCATGACTTAGCGCCTGTTTACTGAACGCCCAGCTTTCCTTCCCGAAATAACTGGAGAAATGTCGCTAACCGACATTTCTCCAATTATCAAGGGAATCGCTAACAAGCATAGCGATAAGAAAAGTAGCGCTAACCACAGTTATCGCTACTTTCCTTACGCCTGCTTGAATTCTTACTTAGCCATGTAATCCAATGGAAGGTGGATTACTTGGCTAAGACCAACTTGCCCTATCAGCAAGGTATTGCCGGTCACAGTGCGATTATCGCTGAATTTTCAGCGATAATCACACTGATTTCCAGCTAACGCTTGCATTCCTATCGCTTTGGAGACAAGCGCTGCTGATAGCACGCTATCTCCGCAATAGAAAGCAGCGATAGCCGGCGATAATTATCCTAGCGCTAAGTGCGCTTAGCGATAATTATCGCCGGCCCTTGCTGATATGCCCCTCAGTTCTTGGAGGGACGCTCCAGAAAAAAACTATTTCTGGCCTTCATCGTCGCTAGGTTGGACTATTGAAATTCTCTTTTTTTAGGATTGTCGGCTATCTCCTCTAAAAACTACAATTTAACTAGAGTGCGGCCACTCGTCTTATTCTGGGGCTGAGCAGGAAAACTCGCATTTCTGTCCATCGTCCTCTCCTTTACAGGCTGCCTATGAGCAAGTGTTGGTTATTAAGCATCTTATGTTTTGGGCCATATACAGCCTCACCACTGACAGTTACTTGGCTTCTCTTTTCTGAACCTATTCTGCAACTAGATACCTCAAATCCAGATCTTTACATCATGTTTCCCTACAAGACAAATATATATATATGTAATGCAGTGTGGTGCTCTTGAAGAACCCTCCTTGTGAACCAAGATCAGAATGTATAAAACTGCTTAAAAATACGCCCCAAGAACAGACTAGAGATAGGCCGGGAATGCAGGTTTTGCACCCAAACACAGAAAAACACTAGTAGCCAGATCAAATGGTATTACCTTTATGAAAATGTTTCTAATTGGTTAAAAGAATGCCCAATCAGAATTGTTGAAAGAGCATGTTGTTGAAGAGTCATATTGACAAAGCATTCTCCCAATCAGAACAAGGGCCTGCACTTGTACAATTTTCAAGCCAGTAGGAACAGATGTGGCATGGACTACCTGGGTGTGGCAAATATGTAGTCATCTGTAGACTGGTGTTAGATGTTCTTCCTATTATTTTTGAATGCCTGTTAAGCCAAAGTGGATCTCCCCAAGATTTGCTTCATACTATGTACTAAAAAAGATAACACGTTGTTGACCCCCCCATATGTACAATGGTTTAGTAAATGCTAGCACCAACAGCCACAGCATGATATTACAACCCATTTATAAAAGATTATGCTTTGATATCCACGTATCAAGTGATTACCCCTCTAAGTGCCTGCCTTCTTTTTACTAAAATATACATTACTGCTATCCTTATATCTCATTGTACTGGCTGCTTTGCGCTTGAGCACCAGTCCTCACTAAGGGCCATATGTAGGTAGCTAAATACCGGTCGGTAACGGCCGAAAATCGGTAAATATCCCGTTACCGACCGGTATTTAGGCATTTGAGATGTAGGAGGCATGATTTAAGGATTCGGTAATTTACCGAATCGGTAAGGGATCGGTAAAATACCGAATCGGTAAAATACAGATTCGGTAAATTACCGAATCCTTAAATCATATGTAGGGAGCACTCAAGTGAGTGAATTTCAGTAGTAAGGATTCGGTATTTATCACCAACTACAGGTTGATGATTAATAACGAATACCTTTCAAAAAGCTATATTTGGCTGATTTAAAAGTGCCATGTGGCAGACATACATGCCCTTAGGGCATGTATGTGCGCCACATGTGCACACATGCACGAATCAGGGGTGCAACAGGGTGTCAATGTGACACCCTGCCACCCATGAATATGCTTCCCCTATTACCGATTCGGTATTTACTGAATCGTTAATAGTAAATGGCTTCCCATTCATTCCTATGGGCCTCCAGGCCCATAGGAATGAATGGGAAGGGATGCATTATTACCGATTCGGTAAATACCTATTCATAAATACTGATATTTACCGAATCGGTAATAATTACCGATTGTTTACCTACATACTATTTACCGATTCATAAATACCAAATCGGTAAAATTCGGTATTTATGAATCGGTAAATATAATTTATCTACATATGGCCCTTATTGTGGTGGAGGGTTAAGCTCTTAAAATGTATTGTTAGTCAAGCACATGATGCCCTAATTCCACTAATATACTTACTGCATACCTGAGAAAATGTAAGAGGAACTTGAGGTTCTTTATTTGTTTCAACTTTTGGTTTCATGTTTTATTGCCCAATTCAGCCTTCAGAAAGCTTATTAGATCAATCTAAACACCAAGCGAAACGTGTCAGCTTGAAGGTTTTAAGAATGTAGAATGCAGTACAATAAACTCATAATGAACAAATAATATAATATTGAAGTGACTTATGGCACCAAAAGTGTTCATTCTAGAAATGTGTTTTTTTTGCTCTGAGCAATTTACCCACATGGGTATGAGGTTCTCACCAAGTGCAGTCAATAGCCCAATATGGGGCACATACATCAAAGTATGCATTTGCGATTCCTAAACTGCGAATGTTATGAAATTGCAATTTAGGAATTGCAAATGCTTATGCATGTTGGAATAGCAAAAAAAGTGTGATTACTACACATTCCTCATTTGCGACTCGCAAATTGCGAAACACAAATAAGGAATTGCTTCCCATTCATTCCTATGGACCTGGAGGCCCATATGAATCGATGGCAATTGCATGTGCAATTTTCGTGTACCAAATAGGTACTTCCAAATTGCGCATGCAATTTCAAGGGTGGAAGTGTCCCAAAAGGACACTTTGATGTACCCCTGAAATTGCAATTTATATACCTCTTGCACACGCATGCCGAAAGGGAATGTATGTGTGCAACATAGAACCTTGAGAAATGCACTTTTGTGCATTTTTCAAAGTTCTCACAAATTACCATCAAGTTTGAATTGATGATTTATTAATTGCGAAATCGTATGGTTTTTTTATGGTCGCATTGCATTTAGGGAATCGCAATTTGCAATTCCCTAAATGCAATCGCAATTTAAGTAATTGCTAATTTAGCGATTACTTAAATAGCGATTTTTGAATTTGGGACGATGCAAAAATTGCGGTCGCAAAGGGGCAGATTCGCAGAATCTGCCCCTTTGCCTCTGCAATTTCAAATGATACATGTGCCGCTATGTTCTCTTATTAAGTTCTTAGTATCATAAATGAACAGAAATAAGACAATTGTTTGGTGCCTTTTTGTGTAAAAAGGGCTCAGTTCTATCATCAAACATGTAAGTTATTTGATGCAAAGCTTTTCATACTCACACAATGTCTCACCCAAACAAACAATGCATATTATGCAGAGTTCTACAGTTTTACCAATTTATAAAGTAAACTAGAGGATGGGAAACTGAAGTGTGCTGTCTTTCTCTTTCAGATAAGTCGCTGAAAAGGTACAGCATGAGAGGGTGTGCTACCAAGGATGCCTGTGATGTTGGAATTCTCAACAAAATAGCACCTCAAGGATATCGTGTTAAATTAAAGTGTTTTCAGTCCAATAAAGTTTAAAATGGCCCTAGAGGTCTACAATCCCTCCTTGTTAATCATTGATAGCATCATCAATAATTCACTATGGCCACTCGAACCATCTGATGCCGAGAGTTAGGTTTTACAAACAGGACCACAATTTGAACTAACTACATCTCCTTACCACCATCCTGGCTACAAATGTTTCGGCCAAAGTGAGGCACACTGTAAAACACCATGCTGTGTGTGGGCCAATCCCACCTCCATTGGGCCAGCTTTGCCTTTAGGTTGGGTTCCACCTGTAGGCACATTGAAGCCTTGAGTAGTTAATATATGTATGTATACATGTATGTCACTTATAGAGACGAAATGGAGTGATGTGGATGGTAGAGTTTGACAGTACAGAGAGGGCAGACAAAGAGGAGATGGAATTTTTGTAGCAAGGATACAGCCCTGAGTGGTGAACTTTGAAGAGCAATAAGGAGACAGATAACATGAGCATTTATATGATTAGTCAAAACTTACTAAGGTATTTTAGTATTGCACAACACCCTCTGCATCCTCCAAGACCTTCAAATGGACCCCCCCTGAGTCAAGCAAGACAGTCACCCACGCACTCATAACCAGCAGACTAGGCTATAGAAACGCACTGTACATCAGAGAAATGCGTTTCAGCGCGCACAATTAAATTTGTTTTATTTATTTATTTATTTACATTACTCAGCCGTGACCCAGAGTTTACTACCCCCCACCCTGCCCCTCTCTGGCCCCGCCTCACCACCCCGCAGAACTCCTTCCACGGGCCGCTACTGCTTCTATTCCGTGCTGTGTATGACTGACACCAGAAAAACTACATATGGCCTCTAACAATCTGTATTGCCCTCGTCCTCGCCCTTCTTCAATGAAAACATTACCATATCCCTATACAACCACAATATTATCCTAATACAAGTTTCGAATGACAATTTAGCAATGTTTTTAGTTTTGGGTAAGATCTTCCCTTTCCTCAAGAAAGCAGTGAACAATAAGAGTCCACAGCCCCCCTTCAATCACCAGGCTTACCATGATGGCACTCTGACTACACACCAAACGTCCTGGGTGACTATAACATCTCTCAGCCTCCCATACCTCATGCAATCTCTACCCCACCCACTCTTCTGACTTAGCAACGCCAGAGTCCTCATCCCCAGCAGGGCCTATGAATCAAATGGTTAGTTACCCTTTCCTCAAGAAAGCAGTGAACAATAAGAGTCCACAGCCCCCCTTCAATCACCAGGCTTACCATGATGGCACTCTGACTACACACCAAACGTCCTGGGTGACTATAACATCTCTCAGCCTCCCATACCTCATGCAATCTCTACCCCACCCACTCTTCTGACTTAGCAACGCCAGAGTCCTCATCCCCAGCAGGGCCTATGAATCAAATGGTTAGTTACCTTACACTTACATAAACTCCACGACCTCTATGCGGGCAAATTATGAGTCCCTCACCTTGAACCTTGTCCTGCTCATTTGCTCTATCTCCCTCCCATGGAACTATCATGCAAAGCTCTCCCAAACATGCCTTAAGCCCCTCCTGATGCCTGGAACCTACTAACCTCAGAACCTATACCCCCCAACTTGATCAACCTCTTATTGCCCACGTCATACTTGCAGCCCATATGCAATCCTACCCTCCCTCCCCAGCTCCCTTCTCCACACAAGCAGGTCCTCTAAAAGACCTCCCTGACTCACTTAGACCCCATGACTGTGATAATGCTTCCTCTGCTCAACCATATCTCCCACATGGCCTCTCCCCTCTACCGGAACTCACACTACAACCCTTAACCAACTGTCACCACATAGACTGGGCAGCACGCCTTGATGAGTTCTCTATCTGCATGAACCAACTCATGGACAAAGTCTAGAAATTGACAAGCTTCACTTTCGAGCGTCTACCAATGCATAGACCCACTAGTACCCTGGGGAACCAGTCCAGCTCCCAAACAGGCTTATATCTTGCTCAAGGCCCGCACACCTTTCATCCTAACTCAAAAACGATATGCTTCCCCAATGCCTCCTCTCGTCCAAGGAGAATGAAGGCTGATTTATCTAACAGCGACATCCGCGACCTACTCCTCTCTTATACCAACCCAATAGACACTAACAAGACCTACCCGGGTCAAATCCAACCCATTCAAGAGAACCCACTCACAATCATAGATGTATAAATAGTGATAACTTCAAGTGCATTAACATCCCTCGGACTGCCACCAGCCATTCTACTAGCCAACTGAAATGCGTCTTCTCAACAGCAAATTAGCTAGTAAACATGCACCCGATAACTATGGTTTCATCCTAACAAAGGAGCTTGATTTTGTAATCCTCATGGAAACCTGGCTAAACTGGTCCTCCACTCCTATCCTTGACCTACTAGTCCCTCCCAGGCACAAAATATTTTGACTTGACAGAACTATTAAGCTTGGTTGTGGAATACCGAAACACACTCTGTGAATCAACAGAAACCGTCACCTTACTCACCAGTGAATATCGCTGCATCAACATCACAAGCAATAACAGCCTGCTTTGCAAACTACACACATTCTACCACCCCCGGGAGACAATCTGACATTTATGGAACAAATCATGGAAATCATCGCATCCAACGATGACCCCCAAGTGACCCAAATCTTTCCTTGGAGACTTCAACCTCTGTTACCTCTGCCCTTTGACCAGTGAGGTCATCTTGCAGTTTACGGGAAGAACGGCGAGGAGGCACAGCATACGGGACTGCGAGGTCCAGGGTGCACGCCTCCAACCTTTCTAAAGCACACCTGGAACCTCTTCCCGGCCCCGCCTCCACCAATCCCACGCCTCGCGGCCCCCGCTTCGCGGGAGCCGCTCGGAGGCCTGGACTATTTAATCGCAGCTTTCGGATGATCGTGTTGGGACTGTTACCTCTGCCCTTTGACCAGTGAGGACATCTTGCAGTTTGCGGGAAGAACGGCGAGGAGGCACAGCATACGGGACTGCGAGGTCCAGGGTGCATGCCTCCAACCTTTCTAAAGCACACCTGGAACCTCTTCCCGGCCCCGCCTCCCACACGCCCTCCCATCTATATTAAGGACTTCGCCCACACGCGCTAGCGGTACGCGCGCGGTCGCAGCTCGGGCGAAGACCGGGCAAAGAGCGGGCCCTCTAAGGCCCTCCGAGGCCGATCGAGGCTGGGCTGGGCCAGGAGTTTGTCTGCTGTTCTGTGGGATTTTGTAGTATCTAAATATTGTCATGGCTTCTAGCGAGAATGTTATGTCAGGGGAGAAACTGAGGACTGTGGTAAATGGCCCCCTAGATAGTTATTTTAAAAAGACATTTGTGACGGATAAGGATCAGGATATTACTCTGGATGAGCGCAGATTTGAACGTCGTCGCTCTATTGAGAACATGAAACGTAGAGCCTCAGAGGTTGCTTCCTCCCACGTTCCTGTTGTTGATTGTGGTAATTGTGGTGATAGCGACACCCCCCTTTCTCAAGAGGGCGTTCCGCTATTACTACGTGATTGTTCGCCCACAAACTGTGTCCCTAGTGTGCATGTTATCAGCGACTCTCTCCCTTCAAATGTCAAAAGATATTCTAAAATCTCTAATACACGGCTTACAGGCCGGGGGGTAGGAAAAAGGGCTAAGAATCTGACCAGAGGGATTATTCGTGGCCCTCCTCCTAGGAAAATAAGGCGTAAGGAGGGGGTGATCAATATCCCTAGGATCCATCATTCAGAATTTGGCCAACATACTTCAAATGGATCTGTTTCTGGGTTGGCAACCGGGTCAGATCATAGGCCGATAGCGGCCATTAGCACTCTTCCAAAGGCTGTGAACCCAGTTGTGTCCACCCCAGAGCCTGCTCTACCAGCTGTTGTTTTCCCGCAGGCGCCTGTTATCCCCACTGATCTGTTAACTAAACTGGGGGACATGTTTAGCACTCTCATATTGCCCATTACTGACAACTTGAGGAGGCTGGAGCATAGGCTAGAGAACATTGAATCTACATTGAGAAATTTGGCTGTCGTAGGTAAGGGCCCCAGCGGATGGTATTAGTATTCAAGCTGCAGCTCCCCCTATAAACTTATCTAAGGAAACTCCTGATTTCAGTAGGAATGTAACACAGACTGTGGGCCACATAGTTCCCGACCATGGTAGAAAGGGACCTCTGATGCCCATGGAACATCTAGTTAGTAAGCCTGTTACTGATTCGGTGGAGGAGGTCAGCATTGCCCCAGTAGGGATTACATGCCAGGCGCAGGGTAACCCTAGGTGGGAGGGGGGCCCCGGGATCCATGGTCTACAGGTTGATTTACCCCCAGAAGCTGTGCCCTTAGTGGTGGTGTTGACGGGGGTCCCTGTACTGGCTGATAATAAGAGTGAAGATTTCTCCCAGCTAAAAAACAAAATTATACATTGGTTAAGAATATATAGACCTATAAATAAGAATGTAAATGGTGAGATATTGCATGTTAGACGTCTCCCATGGCTTGGTGGAAGAAATAAGGATGTCGACGGAGATATAGTTCTGATTAATTTCAGAGACCCAGAAGCGGTAGCTTTTATATTGAATTGGCCCCTGGGTAACGGAAATAGTCAAATTTGCCCCCGAGCTCTGACCTATTTCTATCCTAGGTCCTTGGTCTTCCCCACATCCCATGCAAGGAAAAACTGCATAGTTCATTCAATCGCTCCCACAGCACTACATGCTACAAATCTGCGATTCGATCATCAAGGTTGGAATATGATACCCTTCAGAGGCCACAGGAATAACAACCGGAGAATGGAGTACCTGAGGCCCTTTACACCCTTAGAGTTAGGGAATAGGTTTGATGTTTTTTCCGGCATGGATGATTGTGATTGAAAATTACAGTTTGGGCAGGGTAAGAGGGAGAGTCAAATTGTAGGTAGAGTTGAGGGGAACGCTAATGTGTTATCTAATGAGGCTGATGACCCCCAAAACAGCGATGGGTTTCTTCTGGATCCGGAAACCAGGGTCGCCATTTGCTCTCTTTCCCCTACCCATACTCTGTCTGCAGGAGTCAGTAGTAGTAATAACAGCAAGCTAGTAAACCAGGTAGAGCATATTGAAATACCCACTTCAGGGATTGTGGATATGGAAATAAGAGTTATTCCACCTCCGCCCCCTAGTGGGAAAGACGTTATTCGACTGTTATCCTGGAACATAGCAGGGTTAGAAAGAAAACTAACTATCCCGGATTGGAACAACTTTATCGAAAAATTTGATATATGTATGTTCCAAGAAACCTGGAGTTTAGTACCAATTTATAAAACGGGATATGCTACTTTTTGTGTACCTGCTTACAGTAGTGGTAAGGGTAGACCCTCTGGGGGCCTACATATTTGGATAAAAGTAGATCTAAACTGGAACATTTCAGTTCATGATTCCGAGTGTAGGGATATTCAACATCTTACATTACCAGGACAGGTGCGGGGAAACAAGATGGAGTTATTTAATATCTACGCTAGAGGGACCCAGGGAGGTAAAATGTCTTGTACTTTTACAATTTTGGACCAGGCACTAGCTAATTGCCCACCAAACTCTAAAATACTTGTGGGGGGAGATTTTAATTGTACATTTGAACCCTTAAGTGAGGATGACCCCCTGGGTTTAGAGGAGGATGACGCTAGCTGGTCTATTCCCGCATTGACATTACCCCCGATTAAAAATTGGTCTGCAAAGGCGCTACAGATTAACGCCCTTACGGTGGATCATAATTTAAGAGCAGCAAATGGTAGATCCCCTTCCGATCGGGACGGGGCAATGACGTTTAATAGACTTAATAGCCCGTCCAGAATTGATTATATTTTATTGGACGTCACTATGTGGAGTGACCTGGTTGACATGGAGGTGAGCCCCTCGCAGGATAGCGACCACAATCCCTTATGTATGTCGTTGAGGTGGAGGGATTTAAAAAGTAAACAAAACCCAGCCCAATTGAAGATAACAAAGGAGGTGATCCCATACGACGGCAATCGAAGATTGAAATGGGAGAAGGTAGGCTCTCACCCAGATAAACTGGCAAAGATTAAGATGCACATTGATGGGCTGATTACTGAGCTGAAGGTTATAACCATGGTGACAGGGGTGGTCAATGACACGCTCTTCCCACAGATTTACACTAATGCCATTGAAGAAGTTGGCAAATTATTTTTAACCCGGAGCTCTAAAACAAATGCACCTAAACCCAGCAATCCCTGGTATTCTACAAAATGTCGGGCAAAAAGACGTGAGTTAACTGTTGCCCTTCGTAATAAGAACCAACCGCTGGTGAGAATAGCTAGGAGGGAGTACGCGGAAGAACGAGCTCGGGCAAAAAAAGAATGGGAGGAACTGTATTGGCAGGACCTTAAAAATGCATCTAGAATGAAAAATAGTTCACTGTTTTGGGATCTGATCAATAAAGCCAGAAATTATAATAGGCCACTGATGGCTAATCATATTACTAGCCAACAATGGTATTCCCATTTTTCAACAATTTACGGTGACCATGATGCACCCAAATATCTTTTTCGAGATCCAGTATTTTCGGTTGAGAACTCATATGAGCCTTCTGAGGTTTTAGAGGCCATAAGACACCTAACCCCTAAGAAGGCAGCTGGCCAAGATGGTATTCCGGGGGACCTCCTTATAAAAGAACCCGTAGTTTGGGCTACAGTCATTGCATTAATAATGAATCTAATATCTAGGGGCCATCCTGTCCCAGACTCGTGGAAGGGGGCCGAAGTAATCACGGTCTATAAGAAGGGGGATAGGGAGGACCCCGCCAACTACAGACCAATTAGTCTGATAGACGTGATTCAGAAAGTGGTTGGAAGGGTCATCATTTTGCGAGTAGGTACATGGATGGATGAGAAGCAGGTTCTTTCTCATTATCAGGCCGGATTCCGGAAAAAAGTAGGTGCAATGGACCAGGTCTTCCGCTTTTTTTCGATCTACTGGAAAACCGTGTTAATTAATCACGGTAGTCTCTACCTGGCCTTTATAGACCTCAGGATGGCGTTCAATCTAGTCCCTCGTGCTAGGCTATGGGAAGTTTTGGAAGAGCTGGGCTTGCCAGGTTACCTACTGGACCTTATAGTCAAGCTCCACGAGGGTAACTACGCAAGAATCAGATGGGGTACCCAAGGCCAATTGACTGAGAGGGTGCCCGTGAGGAGGGGAGTCCGCCAGGGCTGTGTCATGGCGCCGACTCTATTTTCCCTATTTGTAAATGGTGTGGTGGACCACCTGGGAGAAGAGCCGGCGGATGCACCATCCCTGGCAGGGGAAAAAATACCAACTCTCCTCTTCGCGGATGACACCATTCTGATTTCAAAAACCCCGACAGGTCTCCAAAAGCTATTGCACCGATTTAGCGATTTTTGCAATGACAGGGGCCTTACAATTAACACCTCGAAAACCAAACTTATGGCCATATCCCCTTCCAGAAAAATTTGGAATAATTTTTCGCTTAATGGTGAGCCCTTGGAGATGGTGGAGTCCTTTGACCACCTGGGAGTTAGGGTGAATAGTCGGATGTGCTGGACTGACCATCTGGCTAAAATGTAATTAAACTTTAAAAGAGTTGCAGGGGTGGTAATGCGTGAGCATAGAGTGTCAGTGAGCAAACCCGTGGCCCCGGCCCTAGCTATTTACGAAGGCCAAATATTACCTAGTGCTCTGTATGGCTCTGAGCTCTGGGGGTTTGAAAATATTCCGGATTTAATAACCTCTGAAAACAAATTCTTGAGAGATTTGGTTGCCTTACCAGTTTCCACCCCATTGATACCTTTACGTCTAGACATGGGCAGGCGTCCCCTTAAGGATATTGTGCGCTTGCGCCCCTTACTTTTTTGGGCCCGGCTGAGAAGAACTGAGGAGCTTAAGAACTACGCTGCTGCATTGGATGAACTTATCTTGTTGGATAAAGGTAACAGGATTAAGTGGTTGTGTAACCTGCGGCAGCTGGTGGGATCTATGGGTCTTAGTGCTCTATGGAAGAATCAATCTCCCCCACCTAAACTAGTTATTAAGAAGCTTTATTGGGAGTGGGTCCAGCTGGAGTCTTCTCGTAGTGGCACTGGGGGTTCTCTCACTGAGCGGTTTTTGGATCATAAGGGGTCAAGGCTATTTGAACCATTTCTTGACTACATTGAGAAACCCCTTGACAGATCACTATATCTAAAAATTAGATTTGGAACCCTCCCTGTAAATGTTTTTACTTCTGGGTGGAACTCACATGGTAGTCCAACAAAGGCGTGCCCGTGCTGTGCAGCCCCCATTGAGTCCTTGGCACACCTTATGTTTGCTTGTCCGGCTTACAAGGTACCTAGGAGGATATGGCTAAAACCATTATGTAGGGGCCTGGGCCTTCGTTGCCACGCAATGGCCTTGCGAGTACTTTGTACCGATACATCCTCCTCTTCATTGGTGTGTGGTGTCGCCAAATTTATCGGGAGTGCTTGGGTGATTCGCATGAGGAAACTTAGGCTTCAACTTACTACGTAGACCGGGATTATTATGTTGTAAATGATGATTTTTAATATGTTTTTTGTAAAGTGAAATTTTATGTGTTATGTGGTATAAATTCCAGCGATTTTACTGACTTTTTATCACATGTCTAAATAGGTCATGTTACTGTATAATTACTTTTATGATGAAAATTTTATCGAATAAAGTATTACTGACTGACTGACTTCAACCTCCAGTGGACTAACCAGAACGACCATGCAGTGAACTGTCTAGAAACCAACCCACAACAAGGTAGAAACACTGGAACTTATATCTAAAATGAACAACATCACACTGGCATCCATTATCCCCTGTGATTGGTCTGACCACTATAGCATCATCTTCTTTATCAACGTGGAGGTGATCCCGAAAAGAGACCAACCCAAGAAAACAAAACAATGGAAAATGAATCTCAGGAACAATAATCCCAAATTCTTTGCAACCAGATGTAACAATGCCTTGACTCCCTAAGCAGGCATAATAGATGTACATGACCTCACTGAGTTCTATAATTTCTCTATTTCTGATATCCTTAATTATATTGCCCCTTCAACAAAATAAAACGTTTCCACTAAAATCTCCAAATCTTGGTTCAATTACTATCTAAACTCTGAACGATGCTATCTAAGATCAGCCAAAAGAACCTGAAGATACGTACCCTACACCAAACACCTGAAACACCTATGATCATTAAGGAACTCATACAACAGAAAAATCAAAGATGCAAAAGCTGACTTTTCTTTAGAACTCAGCTTAACAAAGCCAAAAAAATCATCCCCAAAAACTTTTTTAAATTGTCAAGCAACAATCGCTCAACGCACCAAACCTACCAGCCCATAATGATATTACTAACCCAAACTTTGAGGAGCTGGCCTAATTCTTCTTGGAGAAAACAAAAACCATTGAAAATGACCTACAAATAAAAGTGGGAACTTCTTCCAACTAAAGGGATCACTTCCCCACTCGCCTTTCCGGGCTTGGTCCTCCTGAAGATGTCCCCAAAAAGAATGCCTCCTGGCACACCTTCAGTCCCCCCAATGAAAGTGATATCTATAACATTCTTCTAGCAGTCAACCCATCTAACCACTTCAGCGATCAACTACCACCTCCAATCTTCAAAGAAATAAAAGCTGCTATTCTCCCCTTATGGTCTAAGATTGTTAACGCCTCACTACTACAAGGCACTTTCCCACACTGCCTAAACGTAGGGCAGGTAACTCAATTTGTAAAAAAAAAACTAAAGCAGACTGCACAGATCTTAACAACTTCCACTCTATCTTTAACATCACCACTCTGGTGAAAATTCTAAAAGAATGTGTGCAAATTCAACTCTGCAACCACATTGAGAACTCCTGGATCAACATCAATCCAGTTTTCGTCAAAGACAGAACACAGAATCTGCACTCACTCACATCATGGATGACATATTGAGGTGTTGTCCTCAGGATAAATAGCAGGCTGGAGACCAAAAGTAGTTGAAGAAACAGCATAAGTTTATTGTACATCTCATGCAAGGGACTTCAGCCGCCAAGAGTCTAAGTCAACTGACAAAAGCTTTCCAATCATTACATTCTATCTCAAGGGGGAGAGTTCCACAATAAAACACAACCTAGCAACCTCAGAAAAGGAGATTGTGAAATACAAGGCACGGAATGGAGAGACATAAAAGCAGAACACCACATAACTTGCCCCTTATAGCATAAACATGATGCAATACAGAGAAAGAAAAACAAACAAACAAAAGAATTAATGAAATACGTAGCAAACAAGCAAACACAATCTTGTAAGTGACGAGGATTGGTCCTCAAATGAGAAGAACACCTACTGGGCGCTTGAGAAGTAGAACAAGCAGCAGGAACCCTAATAGCAAAGAAAACACAAGGAGGACACTTGGCAACCCTACCCAGGTTCCAGATCCTATGGTCACTGGTCTTGACAGCATTGTTGAATGATTTAATAATTTGCAAGGGATTACCAAACAAGCAGCACCTTTTCTTGGTAATTTCAATCTGACCCAGTCACCAACAACTACAAACGTTTTCTTAGCAGCCTTCCTCCTCTGCATACACCCCAACTCTGTTTCCCTCCAACCAGCAGTATCTTCAGACCCACAGTTGGACATTTCCCTGCAGGAGGCCACCCGAGATGAAATTATATTAGTAATGGCTGACCTACCCTTAAATAATCTAAAGGGGACCACTCTTGTGGATAAATGAGGTGTTAACCTATATTCACAAACCTTTCCTTTGATGGCCAACTCCCAATTATCACCAGAAACAACTTCTAGCTGCATGGCACTTTGACAAACCTTTCCAGAGCAACATTACACTCGGGGTGATATAAGGCAGCCTTTTTTATGTTTTATACCCCTCTCCTCCAAAAAATTCCTCAAAGAAATGCAAAGTAAACTGAACTCCATTGTCAGACAATAAAGACATTAGAAACCCTTCACACTCAAAGAGCTCTTTCAAAAATTCCACAACAACCTGAGATTCAACAGAATTGATAATTTTAGTTTTAGGACACCTAGAATATAAGTCCATACAAACCAAAACAAATCGATTCTGAGACCTTAACTTCACAGGTCCCAAACCCAAGGACCAGAAGACGGTTCCCGGACGATCATTGGCTGCGTCCTGCACTTCAGCACCTTTTCCCTCCCAGCACACTGGGGGCAATTGCGAACAACCCTTCTATGAAAACATCCATCGCTGGCCACCAGTAAGCCTCTCTAACCCTTTCTTTGGTTTTTGCTATTCCCATGTGACTAACATGGGCATTGTTCACCAACTTATTTTTCAAAGCCTCAGGAACTACACATTTTCTACCTCGCACCAAGATACCACTCACCAAGATTAACTCATCTTTGACATTCCAAAAGCCTTTATGATTTTCGTCACAGTCATGCTTGTTACCCCAGACATCACAAACTTTTGCCAACACAAGTTTCAAGACATTATCTTGATCAACATTTTCTCTCCACACTTCCTCTGAAAAGAAACCCTTAGTGATAACACAAACATTCACCTCTTCTTCAATCTCCTCGCCAGAAAAGAACTCAGACTCCTCTGGCACATCAGCAATATCATTTTGGCTACAAAGCCTGGAGAGACAGTCTACCAAAATGTTTTTAGAGTCGGGAAGATAAGAAACATCAAATTAAAACTCTTGCAAGGCTGCAACCCACTTCCTAATCTTTTGCGAAACAAATTCAACCCCTTTTTTTGCAGAAAACACCTCTAAGAGGTTTGTGTTCAGAAACAACATGAAACGATTTTCCCCACAAAAACTCCTTTAGCTTGCGAATGACCCAGTAGACTCCCAGAGATTCTTTCTGCACAACAGAAAAATTACACTCGACACCTCTCAAAGGTCTGGAAATGAACAGAATGGTCTTTTCAGAACCACCAGCTTTCTATACTCAAACAGCACCCAAACCTTTTGAACTAGCATCTGTCATGAGATATGACTCTCACAAGGGATCGAAGCTAGATAAGGAAGGGGAATCATTTAAACTTTGTTTGATGATACCAAACTCTGATACAGGTATGATTCCACACAAACTCACAACCCTTTTTAGCAAGCTACGCAAAACTTCAGTTTGTTGTGAAAAATTGGGAACAAACTTATTATAAAATCCCGCCATACCCAGGAACTTTACTAATTTCTCTTTGTCCTTAGGGTATTCCAAGTTAGAAATGGCTTTCACCAAAGAGGGTTTGGGTTTAATACCAGAACCAGAGATTAAATGACCCAGGTACTTAATTTCCCCAACACTAAATTTGCATTTTTCTGACTTCAGGGTGAGTCCAGCAGAAAAGAGATTTCTAAAACCAGAGTTAACCATTTGTCATTTTCTTCAAGGTTAACACCATGGATAAGGATACCGTCTTAATATACTTTGATCCCAGCAGTACCACTGAGAACTCTCTCCCTCACCCTCTGAAAAGCAGAGGCCACTGAGATAAGTCCAACAGGCTTCCCGAGACACTTGAAGGTACCTAAAGGCGTGATGAAGGTGGTAAGATCTAGTGAAGATTGATGAAGCTTGACCTGATGGTATGCTGGTGTAAGGTCCAATGTGGAAAAGTGTTTGGCTCCAGCCAAAGAGGACCAATTTCATTGATATTGGGGAAAGGATATTGGTCCAGGATGACTTTTTTAGTCAACTCCCTCAAATCTATGCCTAATCTAGCCTCCCTATTGGCCTTGTGAGCCATAATGACTGGAGAAATACACTCAGTGGCCTCTACCTCTTGAATGGTTCGATTTTTGATAAGCTTATCTAGATCATTTTGCATAATATCTTTCACTAGTAAAGGAACACCCCTGAACTTTGCTACTTTGGGTACAGCTCCTGGTTTGATCTTTATGTGGTGAACATAGTTCTTGACGCAGCCTAATTCCTTGCAATCCAGACATCAGCCCCATCATTTACAGCTTTAACAGCTGGCATATCCCTCAAACACACTGAGGGCGTTTGATTTGGATATAGGTACATGTAAAGATCCTGTTGGTGGAACCAACTAATCAAAGAATCCCCTCTCATAGAGATATACATTTTCCCAGAAACAATCCTGCCTTTGTATTTAATAGTGTCCCAGAAATACCCCAAAAGATCAATAACTTCTCCTCCATAACCTCTGGGTTTGATATCTGGCTTGACTAATTTGACCTTGTTACATAGTAGTAGATGATAAAACTCTTAGGAATAAGCATGATTTTGGCACCAGAGTCAAATAGCATTTTTATAGACTGATCATTTATCAATACATTCTCAAAAGGCCCCTCATGCCTTGAATCAACAAATTGACAAATCTCAACTTCCCTAGCTTTCTTCTGCTCCTTCTTGGAACTACAGCAACATAAAAAATTGCTTTTCTTGCCACAATTGGAACAGGAAACCTTCCACCCAGGACAGTGTTTAAAGTTGGCCATGTGCCCAGGATTACCACACCTAAAACATTTACCTTGAAAAACAATGTGTTACTAGAAGGTGAAAAACTTTTAGAAGGTTTGGCTGAGACCGAAAACCAGTTCTACTCTTAGAGGAAGGTTTGATACTAACCTCTTTAACATCTTTTTCATCTTTCTCAACAGCACCGTTTTTTTAACACTTCTTTCTAATGGTGTCAACACAAGCTTTAGAATGTTCATGTAACTTCTAAACAGTTATAACTTCTTGTAAGGAGCGATTATTTATTTTTTTGCCATAAACTGTCCTTGGCTTTATCAATGGAACAGCCAAGCATGAGTCGATCTCTCAACCTCTCCTCCAAGGTCGCGCCAAAACAACAAGTAGAAGCCAGCTTTCTTAAAATGGTAAAATATTGCTCTAGAGTTTTCTCATGTCTTTGCATTCTCTTCCCAAAATGATAACGCTCAGAATCATACTTACATCTTTCCAAAGTATTTCATATTCATTTAAAAGGCAGCTTCACTTTCCGGAAGATCGGGGAGATGATCAAAAACTTCCTGACCCTTCGAACCCAGACAATGCATAAACAAAGAAGCTTTGTTATCCGCACTTGAGGAAGTGCCACAGACACTAGCATAATTGGCAAATACTTTTTTTCTATTTCATCCACGGAATTAAAGGATCACCAGGTGCAGCTAGAAAAAATGGAGCAGCAGTGGCATTATCCATATTTAAGAATTAGTGAGAGAGTTTCACTCAGACGTAAGCAATTGTGAATATTTTAAGAAAGAAGAAAATAAATTAGACAAAGGTTAAGCAAACAGCTGTGTGTAGAAGTAAAGAAAGAAAACTACAGCTGTGCACGTGAATAACTACGGTAAATCACAGCTGTGCACATAAGGTAACAATAATAAAGTCAATATTAAGAATTGCAGTTTGCACATCAGCAGTGGTGTAGAAATATTAAATAACAGCTGTGTGCAAACCGAGCTGTGCACATCAGGGCAAAAGTAGCAATGATAAACTTTACAGTCTTACAGCTGTGCGCATCAGCGCAGGTGTAGGAGTATTAAATGGTGCTGAAAGTGAAGCAATGAGCTTGTTACAACAAGCCTCCAGGCAAGGTCAGGCAACAGACCTCAAGCCAACATTAGGAGGAGAACATTATGCGAGCCTGACGTACTTTGCGAGAAACAGAATTAAACAAAAAAATAATAATAAATCTGTGCACATCAGCGCAGATGTGAAAATATGAAATAAAAGAAGTGCATGTAAGCGTCGAGAATCAACAAATAGGCCTGCTCCGACAGGCCTCCAGGCAAAAACAGCCAAGCATAAGCCTCCAGACAAGGTCCGGCAAATAGAGGCCTCCGGGCAGAGAAAGGCAAGCATAGGCCTCCAGGCAAGGTTAGGCAAATGTAGGCCTGCTCCAACAGGCCTTCAGGCAAACAGGCAAGTGTAGGCCTCTAGGCAAGCTCAGGCAAATGTAGACCTCCGGGCAGAGAGAGGCAAGAATCGGCTTTCAGGCAAGGTCAGGCAAACTTAGGCCTGCTCCAACAGGCCTCCAGGAAAAACAGGCAAGTGTAGGCCTCCAGGCAAGGTCAGGCAAATGTAGGCCTCCGGGCAGAGACAGATAAGTGTAGGCCTCCAGGCAAGGTTAGGCAAACGTAGGCCTCCGGGCAGAGACAGGCAAGCGTAGACCTTCAGCAATGAAGACGTTAGTCAAGGGCAACACACCTGATGAGCCTCACAAAGGATTTAGGGTAAAAGCAACCTTATATCTTCAAGCATGGAATAAATCTTCAGAAGTGGCTGAGTTGAATAGTTAAGCTGAGCTGTGTTGAGGCCCTTGTTTGATGAAAGTATGTTCACTCGTCGCCAAAATGAGGTGTTCTCCTCAGGATAAATAGCAGGCAGGAGGCCAAAAGTAGTTGAAGAAACAGCATAAGTTTAGTGTACATTTCATGCAAGGGACCTCTGCCACCAACAGTCCAAGCCAACTGGCAAAAGTTTTCCAATATTGACATTCTCTCTCAAGGGGAAGAGTTCCACAATAGAACACAACCTAGCAATCTCAGAAAAGAAGATTGCGCAATACAAGTCACAGAAAGGTGAGACATAAAAGCAGAATACCACACCTATCAAAAGTGCTAGACCAAAATGAAACATGTCTTCTGATATTCCTTGACTTATCCTCAGCCTTCTACACTGTTAAACATGACAGTTTACTGCCCCTACTGGAACGAAGGATGGGCCCATCAGGTCCTGTACTGCAATGGTTTACGTCTTTTCTCCACAACAGAACCCAAAGAGTCAAGGTGAATCAATCCCTCTCTCAGCTCTCCGTGGTCAATCTGGGGTTATCGCTGGAGTGCACCCTTTCACCCATTCTCTTCAACTTATTCCTGGAACCTCTTGTAAATGCACTGAGCTCTGCAAACATTCTTTATCACATGTATTGAGATGATACTCAATTGTATCTGAAACTCTCCTCCCCAGTAGATTTCATTTCCCTCAAATCTACCCAGCAGAACACTCAAAACTGGCTCACTGGTAACCATCTCAAGCTCAACACTTCCAAAACGGAATTCCTCCTCATCGCTTCTCCTAATCACACTCCCAAGATCGACGTCTGGATGAAGCATCTAACAGCCTTCAACTGTTCTCCTCACATTATTGATTCCGCTAAATCTCTCGGAATTACACTAGACAAACACTTGCATATGCAGAATCAAATTAGTAATGCCACCAAAGGAGCTATTACCAGATGAGTATCCTAATGAAACTTAGGGGCATATTATCAAGCACAGCGTTAAAATTATCGCCGCTTTAGCGGCAGAAAACTGCCCCTAAAGCCGCGATAATGGGCTTGATAATATGCCGCAGAGAATTCCAATAGAAGCACATGTTGACACCAGAACATGGGCTTCTATTGGAATTCTATAACGCATATTAGCAAGCCCATTATCGCTGCTTTAGCCGGAGTTTTCTGCCGCGAAAGTGGCGATAATTTTAATGCCGTTTCTTGATAATATGCCCCTTAAACCCTTCCTACAACTAGATGACTTTAGGCTGGCGGTTCAAGCTCTTGTGTTGCCTAGCTTGGACTACGGAAGTTCCACTATATGCGGTCTTCATAAATACAATCTGGCCCCGCTAAGGGCCTCCCTTAATCCTGCTGCTAGATTGATAACCGGAGGGAAAAAAATAATCACATATCTCCAGCCTTAAAACCTCTAAACTGGCTCCTGTATGAAGCAAGAATACAGCTAAAGATTGCTTGCATGACTCATAAAGCCCTTCATTTTAAGAACCCCAGATATCTGGCCCAAAAGCTAGAGTTATCGGGGGATGCAGATCTTCACAAAGTGCAAGCTCACAGCGACTGAAACCACAGATTTTCCACAAAACGCCAACATGCACAGAGTCTTCTCGGGTAACACCCCGAAGATATGGAACTCTCCTGAATTTCATTGACCTCTTTGTTAAAAAAAGAAGTGAAAACTCTTCTAATGAACACGTTTTTGCTCTATGATAATCACCTTGTGTTCTTTGCAGAGCACATTATGTCCTATTATTCCGATACTCTGTGTGACTACTACATTTATGTGCAACTATAGACATCAGTTTTACCATGCTCCTGTCATATTTGACTGTTCTTATAACTGTATCCTGCCTACCTTATAATCTAAAGCGCTCTGATACCAGCTAGGGTAATGTTCGCCTATACAAAACTTTATGAATAAAAAAAGAAGATAGCATTATAATATGAGAGCTTTAAAAGAGATAGCTTTATAATATACAGGACGACTTTTATAAACTTTCTAAATCAAACTGTTTGATTTCCTTCAGTAATGGGGCCCCAAGACAGTAAACCAGTGATTCCTTTCTCAATGCAGCCTAGCATTTGGGACTCTGAGTAGCATTTAATGGTCACCTCAAAGTGCTCGTGTTTGAAGATACCTAGATCGTTGTTTCTAGAAGAAGCCTGGGGTAATTAATTTGAGACATTTAATTCCCAGACAGGACATTTGGATAACTGAAGGCAATATGGCATTAGGGAATTTGCAAGGCAGCCAACAATACTTTGTGAGGATTTCATCCACAGGCTAGGGCTTGTTTCTGTTGTCTCACACGCAAGTGGCAATGACCCCAGGCGGAAAATTTAAATTCAAAATGGCGTTACTGGTAACTCTAGAAGCACATGACATCCTGCTACAAGATTGAAAAAGGATCCAACTTTACCATCGATGTCCTGCCCACAGGAATCACCCGGACCACTACTGGCCTAATCTGATTTAAAAGCTTTAGGCTTCAGCCTTGAGAGCAAAATGTAAAATCTTCTGTGGCAAATGCTGCAGACAGATCCAGATGTGCCTACAGTGATATACCGCCTATGGTCACTGCACAGTACACATCGTCTAGTACTGACACACATACTGTGTACTTATTGTTATAATAATACCTATAGCACATGTGACATCTTCTATTCCTTATCAACTCAATGTAACTAGAAGTCATACATGCATTCTCACAGAGTAAATCTTTTTATCTGCAGAATCCGTCCTGTGCACCAGTGCTGCTATGTATACATAACAGAACAGATAACATGTTGCCCTGCTGTGGCATGCCATTGACTCCTGCTCCTTGTCAAATAATCAAAAGTGTGGCCGCTAGGAGGTGCTAGATCTTCTCTTACTCTAGACGCATTATTGTTCTTAACCAACAGGTAGCGCTGCAGATGGTGAAAAACTGTACTGGGTATAGCTAAGTCTCTGAAATAATTGTACAGAAAGTGCACATTTTATTCTGCCCATCAGGCGACGTTCTCCCATGTAGATATGAGCTGCCCGACTGGTGTTTTAAAGGAAGGAGTTCATAGCAGCACTCCATGGCCCAGCCAGTCTGCCGGCAATTACCTGGGCTGCTTCCCTTGGCACTCCTAGGCAGTGCCAGCTAACTACAAATGGAGCATACTGAGGCTCTCAAACCAAGAACCGATGAAAAATGTCAGAAGGGCTACAAATCAGTAATCGGAAAACTTGATCCAGATAAAATAAAGGAATCTTTGAAGAATGATTCAATGAGTATTCCAAGTTTGTCTCAAATAAACCAATCATTCAAGGGATACACATGAAAAATGAAACCTAGGACTAGGCTGCTCACCTCACTCCATGCCATGGTGGGCACTGTTCCCAAAGCAGGGCTGTAACCAGTCGAATCATTGTTATAAGGTGTACTAGGCCCCTTTACTTCATCTGACAATTGCTTGTCTGCAATGACACAGACAGCATCTTTACTTCATCTGCATTTACTGAGTTATACCATCACTTTGCTCAAAGTGACAGGATAGCGACATTTTATGAGAAAAAGTTGATTGCTTTTGTGCAGGAAGGGACACCATTGTGCACAGTAACAATCCACTGAGGTTTGCTCCTCGTTCTACATGTGCTGCAGAATGCAGCACACATGGAAAGAGGATAAAATGAGGAGAAATAAAGATATTTCTCCCCATTACGCCTCCCCTGGGAAGCTGCAGTATTTTGATACATTCCCAGGTCAACCACTCTTGGTAAATCTGGGAATGCGCCAAAATCCATGGATGGATGAGTGGGAACACCTACACAACCCCCATGGAACACACACCTGGAGCAGAGTAATGCAAGGCAACGTCTTGTGCAGCCTTACATCACTCCAGAATTACCAAGCACCGCAGAGCAAAGCAAGTTGGCCTTGCATGGCTTGGTAAATCTAACCAATGTGTTGTAGTTTACCTAAACGACATCCTGATATTTTTCAAAGAAACCTGATTACTTCATGAACATGTATTTTCCGTTTTAACTAGATTGCGACAAAATCAATTGAAATGTAAACTGGAGAAAATCAAATTTGACGGCTCTGAAGTGGACTGTTTAGGCTTTTGCTTAAGCAAGATTAAACAAAATGAGAGGACACCCCAGCCAAAGGGACAGGGCTCCGTATATTTTTTCCCTTTTCGTACCACTATTCAACACACCTCTCTGCCTGTTAATGTTCAATCATAAATGCATTTATAAAATCCCAATCATATACCATTCATGCCCCCAGCCTGAGTAAGTTGAGTCCCACAATGGTTTACATACAGTTTACAAATCTTCATTACACATTGCATTCAATGGATTGTTCAAATAATATATATGTTCAAATGAAAGTGGTCTAGTAGCGGCGCGCACTGACTGCTGGCGCAGAGTTGAGGGAAACAGACCACATATCCAAAATTGTATTTTCAAACAAGGACGCTGCACTCCCAGAGGCTTTTAATCCTCATTTAATCAAACAGCACTTGACCAGCAAGGCACACCACGACACATTTTGACAGCTTCGTCTTTATCATGTGGTGATCATTGGTTGATTTAAATAACCAGTCTTAAGTACCTCTCTAAAAGCATTGTGGGATTTGTAGTGTTGTTATAGATAACATTTTGTGCTCAGTGCAGATTAAAGTTGACAGTCTTCGTAGTCACATATCCACACTGCACCAGCCATTTACTTTAATTTGCATTGTGTGATGCTCACCTCCGGACCCATTCCGCACAAACTTGCGCTGCATCGTTGTCTTTAAACATAGAAGGGAACATGTGCTCAGCATGGTGATGAGCGTGTCCCTTTTCTGGGAGTCGCTTATGGCGCATTAGAAGTTGACAGAAAGACGTCTGTCTTCTAGGGTAAGTACCCAAGTAAGGGCATAGCATCCCTTCACCAACTCCACACTGTCTTCAAACAACTGGCGCCGCCGCTTCTGAATATTTGTTCAAACGAAAGTGGTCTAGTAGGGGCACGCATTGACTGCCTGTGCAGCGTTGAGGAAAACAGACCGCATATCCAAGTGTATTTTCAAACAAGGGTGCTGCACTCCGAGAGGCTTTTAATCTGCATTTAATCAAACAGTACTTGACCAGTAAGGCACACCACGATGCGTTTCAACAGCTTTGTCTTTATCAAGTGGTGATCATTGGCAAGTGGTGATCATTGGTTGAATCAATTAACCAGTCTTAAGTACCTCTCTGAAAGCATTGTAGGATTTGTAGTGTTGTTATAGTTAACATTTTGTGCTTAGTGCAGAGTAAATTTAACAGTCTTCGTAGTCACATATACAGACTGCAGCAGCCATTTACTTTCATTTGTATTGTGTTATGCTCAATTCCAGAACCATTCCGCACAATCTCGGGCCGCATCATTGTCTTTAAAACATAGAAGGAGACATCTTCTCACCATTGTGACAAGCGTGTCCCTTTTCTGGGAGTCGCGCATGGCGCAATAGAAGTTGACAGAAAGTCCTCCGTCTTCTAGGGTAAGTACAGACGCAAGGGCATAGTATCCCTTCACCAACTCCACACTGTCTTCAAACAACGGGCGCCGCTGCTTCAGAATAATTGTTCAAACGACAGTGGTCTAGTAGCGGTGTGAAGTGACTGCAGGTGAGGCGTTGAGGGAAACTGACCACATGTCCAACATTGTATTTTCAAACAAGGACGCTGCAATTCCAGAGGCTTTTTATCTGCATTTAATTAAACAGCACTTTACCAGCAACATACATTACAACGCGTTTTGTCATCAGTGATGTCATAAATGATGTCACTGACCATGTCATGAGTGATGTAATTTTTGATGTCATCAGCAGTGCATTGCGGGGGCGCAAGGTATACTTAGCTCAACTAACTATAATGTCCGAATTTCTCTGGTTTTGTATGTGTGAAATGTCCAACTAACTATAACATCCCTGAAACCTGTGGTTTTTTTCAGTAAATTTCTCAGTTTTTTTAAAAATGTAATATCTGACTATAACGTCCCTGAAACCTATGTTTTTTTCAGTGAATTTCTATGGTTTTTTTAAATGATAATTTCTAACTGTAATGTCCCTGAAACCTATGTTTTTTTTCAGTGAATTTCTAAGGTTTTTTAAATGATAATTTCTAACTATGCCTACATAAGTAGGACATGTGCAGAAAGAGGAAGAAAGGCGCAGAAAGGAGCATGAGAATTGCAGAAAAAGGCAAGAGAGGTGCAGAACCAAGAAGAAAGGTGCAGAAAGAAGCAAAAGAAATGCAGAAAGAGACAACAGAAGACCAGAAAGATGAAGAAAGTTGAAGAAAGAAGCAAGAGATGTGCAGAAAAAAACAGAGGTGCAGAAATAGGCCTACTTTGACTGTATCTTAATACAGACTCATAGAAAGTACCCTAATCACTAATCCTTCTCCGAAGATGTCTCAAACCTCACTTTTCTCTTGAAGGTTCACTATTAATCAACTGTTCAGAATGCTAGGCCTACAAAATATAAAACAGCAATCATAAGCATCTCAATGTTGTAAGTCTGACCAAGTTTGTGAAGGTATGCATCTGTGTCTATGCTTTTACCTAGTGAAATGTTAGAAGAAAATAAACATACAAACACTTGAATCCCTGTGTTTCAATCAGTATACTCTGCAAATTTGTGTAAAAAATGGTGTATGCATTTCTTTCTGCTCATAATACAGGGCACATGTGTATTCAATAGTATATTTGAGGGGTTCTATAACACATATATACATAAGACATGTCTGCCTGTGCAACCGAATGATAGAGCAGAACTAACAAGATTTGACCACCTATAAGAGAAGCGACCCACTTTTTCAGCTACCATCTTCAGATGCATAACACATGAGAATACATGTGTAAGTAGACATATACCTCAGTCATAAGAGCATGCATACCTTTAATTTTGATAGCTTGCACTTCCCATCTGAATAAAGAAACAGGCAAGAGAAGTACAGAAAGGAGCAAGAGAATTGCAGAAAAAAACAAGAGAGGTGCAGAAAGAGGGAACGGGTGCAGAAAGAGGCAACAGAGGTACAGAAAGAGGGAAGAAGGGTACATAAAGATGGAACAGGGGTACAGAAAGAAGCACAATGGGTGCAGAAAGAAGCAAGAGAAGTGCAGAGACAAGCAACAGAGGTACAGAAAGAGGCAAGAGAGGTGCATAAAGAGGGAAGAAGGGTGCACAAAGAAGGAACAGGGGTATGGACAGAAGCAAGATGGCTGCAGAAAGAAGCAAGAGAAGTGCAAAAACAGGCAAGAGAGTTGCAGAAACAGGCAAGAGAGGAGCAGAAAGAAGCAAGAGAGTGGCAGAAACAGGTAAGAGAGGTATAGAAAAGGGGAAGAGGGTACAGACAGAGGCAAGAGAATTGCAGAAAGAGGAAAGAGGAGTGCAGAAAGAGGCAAGAGAGGTTCACAAAGAAGCAAGAGCAGTGCAGAAAGAAGCAAGAGAGGTACAGAAAGAGGCAAGAGGGGTGCAGAAAGAAGCAAAAGATGTGCAGAAAGAGGCAAGAGGGATACAGAAAGAGCCAAGAGCTGTGCAGAAAGAACCAAGCGATGTGCAGAAAGAGGCATGAGAGGTGCAGAAAGAGGCAGGGGATGTACAGAAAAAGGGAAGAAGGTTGCAGAAAGAAGCAAGAGAAGTGCAGAAAGGGTCAAGTGAGATGCAGAAGGAAGCAAGAGAACTGCAGAAAGAGGAAAGAGAGTTGTAGAAACAGGCAAAATGGGTGCAGAAAGCGGGAACAGGCATGCTGATAGAGGCAAGAGAGGTGCAGAAAGAGGGAAGAATGGTACAGAAAGAGGCAAGAGGGATGCAGAAATGTGCAACAGTGGTGCAGAAAGAAGCAAGAGCAGTGCAGAAAGAACCATCAGAGGTATAGAGGCAAGCCGGGTACAGAAAGAGGCAAGGAAAGTGCAGAAAGGAGCTTTAGAGGTACAGAAAGAGGCAGGAGAACTGCAAAAAAAGGCAAGAGAGGTGCAGGAAGAAGCAGGAGACATGCACAAAGAGACAAAAGGGGCACATAAAGAGGCAAGAGGGGTACAGAAAGAAGCAAGAGAAGTGCAGAAAGAAGTGACAGATGTACTGAAAGAGGCAGGAGGGGTGAAGAAAGAGGCAAGAGAAGTGCAGAAAGAAGCAACAGAGGTGCTGAAAGAAGCAAGAAAGGTGTAGACACCGGCATGAAAGGTACAAAAAGAGGGAACAGGGGTGCAGAAAGAGGTAAGAGGGATACAGAAATTTGCTACAGAGGTGCAGAAAGAAGCCAGAACAGTGCAGAAAGAAGCAAGAGAAGTGGAGAAATAAGGAAGAGGGGTGCGGAAAGCGGCAAGTGGGGTGTAAAAAATTGCAAAAGAGGTACAGAAAGAAGCAAGAGCAGTGCAGAAAGAAACAACAAAGGTGCAAAAAGAGGCAAGAGGGGGTGCAGAAAGAGATAGGAGAGGTGCAGAAAGAGGCAACAGAGGAGCAGAAGGAGGCAAGAGAACTGCACAAGGGGGCAAGAGAGTTACAGAAACAGACAACAGAAGGGCAGAAAGAGGAAACAGGGGTGCAGACAGAGGCAAAAAAATTGCAGAAAGAGGGAAGATGGGTGCAGAAAGAGGCAAGAGAGGTGCAGTATTAAGCAAGAACAGTTCAGAAAGAAGCAACAGAGGTGGAGAACGAGGAAAGAGGGGTGCAGAAAAAGGAGAGAGAAGTGTAGAAAGAAGCAAAAGATGTGCCGAAAGAGGCAAAATGGGTATAGAAAGAGGCAACAGAAGTGCAGCAAGAAGCAAAAGATGTGCAGAAAGAGGCAAGATGGCTGCAAAAAGAGGCAAGAGAGAGGGAAGAGAGGTGCAGAAAGAAGGAAGAGGGGTACAGAAAGAGGCAAGAGGGATGCGTACGTTTGTAACAGAGGTTAGAAAGAAGCAAGAGCAGTGCAGGAGAGTTGCAGAAAGAGGCTAGAAAAGTGCAGAAAGAAGCAAAAGAGGTGCAGAAAGAGACAAGATAACTGCAGAAAAAGGCAAGAGAAGTGCAGAAAGAGGCAGGAGAGATGCACATACAGGTAAAAGGGGTACAGAAAGATGCAAGAGAATTGCAGAAAGAAGAAACAGTGGTGCAGAAAGAGGCAAGAGGGGTGCAGAAACAGGTTAGAAGGGTGAAGAAATAGGGAGCAGGGGTGCAGAAAGAGGCAAGAGGGATGCAGAAACTTGCAAAAGAGGTACAGATAGAAGCAAGAGCAGTGTAGAAAGAACCAAAAGAGGTGCAGAAATAGACTATCTCTTACGTTGGCTGTGGGGCTGCGAGGTGAGCTTGCTACCTGTTCTGTTCGCTCGCATACTGGCTTAACATTCTCCTTCTCCTACCTTCTGCAATGCTGAGGCATCTGTTTGGACGGCTGTCTGCAGCCATGTCTTCACCTGCATTTGCCCACATTTTGTTTTGATGTGAGTGGGCTCGGGCTTGGCACTTCTTAGGGCTTCTAGCGTACTCGGTGAGTCCGTAGCAGCGCGCCGCGCCTTACCTCAATCTGCCGAGTCAGCTTCTAGTTCCAGTGTCAGCCTCGGCAGAGCCAGCCCACGCTGCCTCCTGGAGGAGCCCCAGGGGGACAGATGGACATCTGCTGATTGGAGTCTGCCTGTACTGGAGGCCAGGAGGGAGATACATCTCAAGACTGCCAGGACTTGAAACAGGTAGAAGAGGGTAGATTGAAGTATGGTACGGACTCTATGTATATGGAGTTAGTATTCCAACCACCTCTGGGTAAAAAGCAGGTCTCTAAGGGGAATGAACTATTAGCACAACATGAGGTGTACTCTTCTCTGTCTACCAACTCCTGCCTTGATAGTGAGGCATTACTTGGAAAAGGTATAAATTGAGATCTAGCACTTTCCTTGGAAGGGAATCTACTTCCCAACTATATCAGCAACCTAGACTACCCCCAGGGACGGCACAGAGCAAGCATAAAAACTGAGACCCTCCAGTGAAGCTAGGGAAAGCCATTCCTTTAAAAGAGAGAAAGAAGAAATGAGTCTCAGTACCTTTGAAAGTGACTCCCTCACTTAGGTCTTACTTCAAACTGAACCCGCAGTGCAATATGGAATCTACAGAGCAGGCAGTAGCCCCACCAGGAAACTCTCTACTACATCCAGCCATACCCACTTTGAATAGATTTCAGTCCTAAGTACCCGGCTTCAGTATCAGGGACTCGTGGGTTGGAGAAGGGGGACTTGACATCAAGTATACTCTTAGAGGGGGCCCCAAGGTCATTTCAGGCCTGGACTCGGTACAAGGCATTTGAGCCAACTGTCGTTAGAGATCAAGGAACGTTTCTTAACCTCAGAAACCAACCAAAAGAGAATACAGGACATGTGTAGTAGCCTGGAGGACAGTCTCTCAGCATTGGCACAGAGCATGGATGAGTTGGAGAATAAGGTGGGAGAGCTGAGGTCAGACGTTAAAGATAAAACCCAGGAAGTGGTCAGGCTCAAAAAGCAGGAGAGTGATTTATCTGACAGGTTAGAAAGGCAGGAAAACAACTCCAGAAGAAACAATATCAGGATTCTGGGCATAAAAGAGGGGTTGGAAGGGGATAATATCAAAACTCTTGTCATAGATATCCTGACTAAAGCGTACCCACAAGTTGCTTCCTCTTCAGTTTGGGAAGCAGAAATCCAACGGGTGCATGGGGACCCTTGCCAGAAGAAGTCCTGGAAAATTCTGGTATATATACAATACTTTGCCCTTAAGGAACAACTACTGGGGCAGCCATTTAACAAAAGCCTTGACAGGTACATGACATATCATTCAAAATAAGGTTGGACATTTCACACGTGACAGAGGACTGAAGGTGGGAGCTGGGTAAGCGGATTGACTCTTTGAAGGAATTAGTGCCCTTAAAAAAATCAAGAAAGGGAAAGCTGCTGGGCCAAATGCAATCCCTAACAAGATCTATGCATTATTGGCAGATGAAGTTATGCCTATCTGGTTGAAGCTGTTTAATGAAATTCTGAGAGGCACCTCCCCTTTACCAGACTCGTGGAGTGAGGCTGTCATTGCGCTAATCTTAAAGCCTGGAAAGGATCCTGCACAACATCAATCTTATCAGCCAATATCATTATTGAACAGCGACCAAAAGATCTTCGCTGGGGTGCCTGTCTTTGTAAGATCGTGGGACCGATAATTCATGAAGACCAGAAGGGCTTCCTCCCAGGGAGGCAGATGACTGGTGACACCCTTCGTTTTCCCTTTTCAATCCGATGACCTAGATACTGAACTTCAGTCTGACAATGCTGAAGTTTTGTTTGGGGACACTTTGTGACCATTCTTTGCCAAATGATTCAGCAAAGCCACAGTATCGATCCTGCAAGCATCCTCAGTCTCTGAAGCGATCAAAAGGTTGTCTATGTACTGAACCAGAACTGAGCTCTGAGGCATCACCAGCCCTTCATGATTCTTTTTCAAAATCAGATTAAATATAGAGGGGCTTTCTATTAACACACAGTCTTCCATCCTAAGTGCAACAAGCAAAAAAAATTGTCAGTTCTCATGCAACGGTTTGGAGAAAAATGCCTGACATAAATCTATGACTGTAAACCATTCTGCCTCACATGGTATCTGAAATAATATGACAGCTGGATTCGGCACCACAGGACAACATGGAATCACAATTTCATTGACCTTGCGCAAATCCTGCACTATTCTGTACTTGCCACTTGGTTTCTGCTGTCCCATAATAGGTGAGTTGCAGGGACTTCCTCTTATCTCCTTGAGAATGCCTTGTGCAATCATAGACTCGATTACAGGTCTTATTCCAGCCACAGTTTCTGGAGTCAATTTATACTGCAGAGTTTGTGGAAATTCAGCATTTGGTTTGACCTGTACCTTAACAGGTTCAACCTCTCGAATCAACCCTACCTCCTCTCCTGTGAAATTCCACACTATCGGAGAAACTGAGTCCCTCAAATCACGTGGTAACTCCTCTGTCGTGAGAACCACGAACATTTCTGCACAAAAGTTCAAATTGGCCATTTTAAAATCTGCATCGTCATCACAAGTTTGCAGCTCCAGACCCCTCAGAGTGCAAACAATGGTACAATTTAGCTTACACAAAAGGTCTCGTCCCAACAGACAGACCGGGCTCGAATCGCACACAACAAATTGATGTCTGTCTCGGAACGTTCCTATTCTCACAGGTAACTCGTCTGTTAATGGGTTAGTCATTCTCTAATTGGTGGCTCCCACCACTTGAATCGATTGTCCTGAAAGGGATACATTTGGGACCACTTCTGTCCTTACTGTGGAGCGTGCAGCTCCAGTGTCTAACAAGAAGGTAACAGGGTGGCCATTAACCTCTGCATCTACAAACGGTTCATTCTGATCTACTTCCAAGGCTGCACCCAAAGTGCATTCCTCCTGCACCCCCCTCTGACACTCATGAGGAACTTGAGTTTGGTCAAATCTGTCTTGTATTTCAAAATAGGGCATCTGTTGATACACCTGATTTTTTGTTGGTATTCTCGGAGGCTGAGGTATCGGCATCTGTGGCCCATAACCTCCCCCAAACATGGACCTACGTCAGGTCATGAGGGTCAAACCCTCGGACATCTGTCCCTCTCCCTCATTCTACAGTTGAATTGCCGGATGTAATCGACACTTGCACTTCCAATGCCTGATTTTGTGACAATAAAGACAAGCAGTTACCTTCCTTGACCCATCGCCCCTCCAACCCCTTGCAGGAGACCAGGCCTTTCGGCATTCCTCAACTGCACCAACATCAACTTGTCCTTCATTTTCTTTTGTGCTGACTCCACCTGATCACTGCAGTATTTTGCATATCACAGAATTTCATCCACCAACTTATTCTGCCAACATATCAAGTGTTGCTGTATCATCAAACTAATATTTGATTTTAATCCCAACACAAACTTCGAGACAAACTGTCCCATATCCTTCTGCTCAATAGTGTCCAATCCACTATGCTGTTTAAAAGCCTATAAAAGTCTCTCATAATAGTCACGTACAAACTCCTTAGACTCTTGAGTAGTACGATCGATTTTAAGCCAATCAACATTTTGAGGAGCAACTTTGGATTGTAACCATGTAATCCCTTGCTCATAATTCTTCATTACCTCAGATGCAGGACCATAATTCACAGGATCCGTAGCTGGTTCTGCAGCGGGCCAATCAATTGCCACTTTACATGCTGCCCACAAATCACCTGGGACCACTATATCAAACAAAGTATTCAGATCAATCCATAACACCTTCGAAATCTTAAAAATCAGTCCATTTGTTTATACCACTCAGCAGGTTTCTCCCTCAGCCGAGGGAAATTATTAGTGAATGCTGCCAAATCACCCCTGTTCCATGGCACATGTACATACCCCGCATTTTGTACTTCTCTCAGAGGGAAATGTCCTACTTGTCCCATCCCTCCACCCGGAGGTGAAGTATCTTCTATTACTTTCTTGGCACTTTTCTTTTTGGACCACCTCTCTTACCATTTGTCTAATTCCCTCCACGCTCGCTTCCCTAGCACCAATTTTCTAATTTGTGCCTTTAATCCAGTTGTTCGCTTCTCTTCCAATTCCTTATCAGTATAATTTAATCTGCAAATTCCCTGCATTATTTTTGTCTTTGTCAAATCCCCCTCATTCCTTCGTGACAACTGTGACAATGCTTCATGAGCTCGCTTTGCCCATCTAGTAACATCTTTGGCTACTAATAGCATTTCACTTGGGTTATATGTTTCAATTCTGTCCAAAGGCAGATTCCCTTCAATCACTTCATCCATTTCTGCTTTTAACCACATCTAACAATGGTGCCTTCATTGCAACTTGTAAAATCCTCTGACCTCTTTCACTTCTGATTCCTCCCTGTCACAACTTTGTGTTTTTCTTTGATCCCCCCTCTCCTCCATTCTCAAAACTGGGCGACTTTCTTTCTCACAATTTCGACTTCTCCAATGGTTGCCCTCACCCAAATTCTGTCGTTCGAACAGTACCCTAGGTGCTTCTCATTTCATCCACATCTCCTCTCTCCATATCATTTACTCCCTCACCAGTGGAACCCACATTCTAATTTCTGATCTAGAATTTTCCAAAGCTCCTGTTTGTCTTGGTTCCGACCCGCTGTCTATTCTCGACGGATCAGCCATAGCTGGCAGTGAAGTGCTAGCTTCCACTGGTATCTGAGCCATTCCCCTTCCACTCATTGTAAGACTTACACCAGATATAGTATCTTTCCCTTCTCCTGTTTGCTGTTGACTTCCACCTGTTCTCTCTCTGAGGTTATATATCGAATCCACAGGTCCAATAGTAACTGGTACCATAAGAGCTTCTGGTAACAGCATGTTACATGCAGTTTCTCCTGACTCTAGATCTGCATATCCTGTCCCTCCAGACCCTCCTGCAATTTTCGATCCCACTGAAATCCTCCCTCTTACTCCTGCTGTCTGATTCTCTGAACCCATTCGTCCCACCCCTAAGGTTTTGTCTGTTTCCTGCGTCCTCTCCGTCTCCAACCTAGAGTCACAAGGTGGAGGATGTTCTGCTAACAATCTATCAAGAAAACTGTCATGTGTATCACTTTTCTCTTCTGTCTTACTCTTTCCTCCAGACCCTCCTTCTAGCAACCAAAATGGATACAATTTTTCTCCTTCTATACTGTCTATTCTCCATCTCTTCTGCTGTGCATCCCACCTGGCATCTTGATATGCCTTCATTGCTTTCTTCATTCTTCCCTCTGAAGCTTCTCTTTTCTTTGCTATTGCTACTCTCAGCCATGCACCTAATGCCTCAAAATGTGTTGGTCTGGGCGGAAGTTTCAGAGAAGACATCACTCCCCTCAGCTGGTACAGCACCTCCATACAACATGACCCATAATGAGGGATAGCCAATTCTCCCTCTTCCTCTGTAATTTGATGCCAATTTTGAAGCCACACTATAGTATGGAGTCCTACATTTGTTGCCATATAATGTGTCAGGGTACCCCTGGCGGAGCTTCTTCTCCTACCCGAGTCACCACCCCTGTGTCGATTCTATACAAATCTCGCAACACCTTAAAACATCTCATTATTAAAATCAATTATTTGCAACACAAGTTTTACTATTCAACTTCGGACGAACTTCCACCAATCCCAGCGCAACGTTACTCCAACCGACCTCTCACAGTGCGGCGCGCACTGACGTCACTGCTCCCTCTTTGCAGCAGCTCACCCTCCTTCACAATTTCACTACATACACTCACAGACACATTCCTACTAGCAAACAACTGCATATCCAAAAGCTATTAAACCAAGTAACTTCTCCTAACGCAGTCACAATAACTTACAGTTACATAAAACAAATAATTGTCCGTCCGCTAAAAGATCGATAGAACACTCTTACAAGAACATTCATCCGCTGCGACAGTCGGCCCGACCTGCGTCGGTCACTCAATTGCCGTAGTCCACCCCCGGTACCTGAGGCTTTCTACCCGCGACATACTCCTGCATTCACACAAAGTTCCCTGTCACAAGTGAATCATCGATAGCGCTTCAAAACACCCACAGTATTGATCAGACAATTACAAATACAAAACTATCCCAGGATCTTGGACTTCTCTTGAGTCTGCTCACCAAACTTCCTGATCCACACGTTTACGGACCAGTAAACCGATAAACCCATGCTCACTCAACTTGCATCCCAACTTCGCAAGACATCACACAATTAATTAATCACTGCAATCTAACACACCACATAATTTCGTACTCACGCAACCACTGTTTCCGCCGCACCATCAGCATCCGCCGACCTCCATCAGTCTTCGCCGTCGTCTACTCTGTATCCAAAGCCCTATTGTTCTTCCGGTCCTACTCCTAATTTCCCTTCTTCTCCCCTCACTTCTAGAGGCAACCATCCATTTCTGCTACCATTTGGCGACGCTAATTTTGCTCCTTACCTTTCCTACTAAATTCAAGGCAGGTGATCTTTATTGCCTGCTAAAAAGTTTTGAGGGGAGTAAAACTATTCAAGATTATACTTTCAATTAGATATGCTTTAAAAGACCACAGAATCCAGAATTCAAGTTTTGGGAATTTATTATAAGGCCAAAAACTATTGAATATAAACACACCTCAGTATCAGAGTATATAGGTACATAAAATCAATACAGAGCCGAGTCTACGTATATAATTCATTCAGCATAAGAGGCATAATATGATGAACTCCAAAATCAAGACGCAACAAATGATGGAAGCTGAGTTCAATTCTCTTTTCAGTTAAGAGAAAACCAAAAGTATCTTTCCCTACTCTACCATAAATGGAAGTCCTACTTATTTCCCCAATATCCTATCCCAAAGGTGTCAGCATGTTTTGACTTCCTAAGAAGTACTCACGTCAAATGGGTCTGATAGCTTAAAGCTATGGAGCTCACTCTAAGATGCTCCTTCTCCTCTGCAAATAAGCAGAAGTCTCTCGAATCTGTCCCTGCTCATTATACAAAAAGACAATGTTCAACCCACAAAATGTCATATTCATTGACACCATACTTCAGTAAGTTTCCACAGAAGCCTTTAATTAAATTGATTATTTTCCAGTGGCCTTGGTTCCCAGACCGGCCAGACATGAAAGGCGTCCTCCCTTTTCGCCTTCCAGACTTCTTCAAAGACATTCCGAGTATTTCCTTAAATCTAAGAATAACGAGGTTGAATTCCTGCACCTGCAGTAGGATGAGAACATACTGTCTTCGAGCACAAAAAGGATTCATTTAATTATAATTCTTGAGCAGCCAAGAAGAAACAAAACTCAAAACAACCTACAATGTGGGCCTACAATTCAGTCAACTTAAACTAAATACAAATTACATTACATGAGTATAATTTCATCCTGCACATTACACATACAGGAATTATAAATTTCTTTAATACATACAAAGCCTACTTAAATGTGCACACTACATTTCGAAGCTAATATAACTCGAATTAATGCATCTTAATAATCATGAAACACTGCAACAATAAAAATACATGTGAGTGCGTTTAAACCATGAGTATAGCGCACCCATACAATTCAGAGTGCTATAAGTGCTCTATCACATCCTGTGAGCGAGCAGTGACACATAAGATACCCAAGATTCAAAAATGCACTGTATGGCACTCAGAACTGGAAAACTCCTTTCAGTACCACCAGGGCTGGCTTTAGCACTAGTGGCACCATCTGCAATATTTATTTTTGGTGCCCCCACCACCCATGACCGCCTCCTCAGATTCCCTTACTACGACTGGGCATAAGTGCCCCTCATCTCTCCAATCACAAATAATTGCTAAACACAGTGCCTCCCTATGAGGACAGTGCCCCTTCCACAGGTCAGCGCCCAGTGCGACCGCACCAGTCACACTACCCTAAAGCCGGCCCTGAGTACCACACAGGCAGTCAGTGCACGTTTGGGCTCAGTTTTCAAATCGTCTTACATTTTAGCAACTTTTGTTCTTTTTACAAATTTCTGATACTTTTCTAAAGACTAATTCACCTAATGAGTTGTGTGTGAATTGACTATGTCGATGAGAGCATGGAGAGAAAAACAGGTTGGTTAGTGTCGAAGATTGTGTAGGATTTTCTCTGGGCCAGTCCACTGCAGCGGCACGGGGGACTCTGCCCATTTTTCCCCCTCAGCGATCTGCATTGTTCCCTGCTCGCTTATCTGGCACTGTGAAGCAGGTGAGGTTGTTAATCTGACCATATAATGACATGCTGGCTTCACCCATTTGGACATAAACAGAAGTTAAAAGAACCCGAGATACACAGCAGCCTCGCTCTGAGGTACAAACATGGAGCATGAGAAACTGTTGCACACTCCAGAGCACGGCGAGAGACGTGAATCGTGTGACTCGAATTCTTCCCATTTCTTCAGCGTGGCTGATGCAAGCGCCCTTTGGTAGATTCTTTGAAATATAAATTTTTTGTTTATGGGTCAAAAGGTAACCTCTTGCCAGAAAATACGTTCATAAAGTTTGTCGCGTAACATCAACAATGCAAATATTTTCTGAACTGCAACAAATAACGCAAAGCTAAACGGGGCTGACAAAGCACATCGTGACTGCAGCAAGACAAACTCTAGAAAGAAAATAGTGCTCACCCACTAGATAAAGCAGACCATGTACGCGCGAAGCAAAAGGTCCAGTCCTTATGGGTGGTAACAAATGGAGACAAGGTGGTAACAAGGCCAGCTTTTAGGAAGGACAATGACACAGGCTAGCTACAAATATGGGCGGAGAGTGGGCAGAGCTTCCACTGCATACTCTTTTACAGCATGCCTCTCAAAGTGAGCAGCGCAAAATGACTCAGGGCTGTGGGTAAGCTTAATGGCGAACACGCTTAAAAATAAAAAGGCTCTTAAGGCAATGTTTCTCAATATCAGACCACACAAGGAAATATTTATATCAGATGATGCACCAGTGGCACAATGTGCCACCGCATATTTACAGGGACACTCAAAGCCATTTTCTGTGGCTTTTCATGGCCTTGTAAATATGTGCCCCTTACATGCAGAACAGTGTGGGAAATGGGCGTTCCATGGGTGTTGCTGTGGATGTTCCCAAGCAACACCCATGGAATCTTAAGGATCCCCAGATTTAAGAAGAATCGTGAACCTGGGAATGCGTCAGATTCTAACTCCAAGCAAGGGGCATTAGAGAGGTGCAACAAATAGAAATATCCCTATTTCTACCCAATGTTTCCTCTTTCTATGTGTGTTGCCTTCTGCAGAACACATAGAAGGAAAAAAACACCCCTACAATGCAGACTCCCTTGCACCATGGCACAAGGGTGCCTGCGATGGTGCATGGCAGCCCATTTTGAGCCTGCACAGGGGAGAACGACAAGAATGCACTGTATATCATAGATATGGCGCATTCTTGCCCTTTTCTTTTGATGCAGGAAATCGCAGCAATATTCTTTGGGGCATTGCTGTAATTGAGGCCCTTCATATGTTACTGTAATCGAATGCAGACTTGCCTTTGAGGCAGGAGGGTTTCTGGCTTCCAGTTACAAGTGTGGTTGCACCATCTGGTGGGGAGGGGTCCCAGAGATGGAAAGTAAGTTCCTTAACATTGAAATATACATACACTAGAAGCTGCGGATGTGAGATACGTGGGTGGGAACAAACATGGAAACAATAATTGTTTCGTTTATAATGTTGGCAAAAGTTGTTTTATGTTTATTCACCACAATAGGATGAGAAAAACCAGGTGGAGGAGCGTCGCCACATTGATTTGTAGTGAAAAAAAAGAAAATGAAAAAAATAAATGATAACTGAAGGTTATTATCATTTAACTTTTTCCCGGCTGTGTCAACTTTGCAGGCGGGGCGAGACTTCTCTGATGACAGAGCAGTGGAGGAGAGGTTTGCACTCCCTAATTGCGCATGTTATGTTATGTTATGTTAAGTTATGTTAATAAGCTTTTAATGCGCACTTCTACCCGAGGGTATCCTGGTTGGCATGAATGTTTGGCCGGCCATCTCAGGCCAGCCAAACAGTCATGCGCACTTTGCATGTTCTCTTTTAAGGCTGCAATATAGACTGGGTGGAGAACATGCCCAGTCTCCCATTCCCTGACTGAGCACTGAACCACGGTGCTCAGACCAATCAAAACACTACGCTGCAGCTTTGTGATTGGCTCAGGGGAGCCTCAGCCTGGGTGTTTCCTGTTCCTGGAACACCGAGCTGGAGAGCGCACTGCGGGGCAACAGAGTAGAGGCATGGCGACGGGGGCATGTTTCTTTTCTTTTTATACACCCTGTTAAAGTGCCCCCTGTCCCACCACCCCGATCTGTGTTGGCCGCTCCTGCACACCCTGCAGTGCAGTGGGTGTCCACAACCAGCAGTTAAAGCACCCCTGGATGACACCACTGTGCCAGAGAGTACTGAAAGCTGCCTGGCCAAGTATCCATGCTCAGCTTGAAGATTTTGAGCAGTAGAGAGAGGTACATTATCATTAGTGGCATAGATATACGTTGGTTTGGAGTTATGTCTTTGGAGTGATTTTCTGATATGAAGGCCAAATTGAATATCGGCGGCAAGGTACTATGCGTGGGGTATGCACCCATGGGCTGGAAACATCCCTTCTTTCTCCAGCTCACCCGAGTATTGACGGAGAGGAACATGGCTAAGATTATGATAGGAGGGGACTGGAACCCGGCATAGGATGTGGTCTTGAACCCCACTGGTTTTATAGACAGAACCCTGCTGCGGTACCTTAGGGAAGACCATGGCCTCCGCGTTGTGTGGCATTTCTCACACCCGGCGGACCAAGAATACACCTACCTGTTCCCATTTTATCGCACACAATCATGAATAAACTTCTTCCTGATGGACCACTCCTGCTCGGTCTTCTTTTTGAGACTTTAATACTGGAGGGCTCAATCTCAGACCACTCCTTGATTAGCGTACAGGCCAACGTGGGTCTGTCACAGCAGATTCAAAATCCATGGTGCCTCCACTTGCTCAATTACAACCACCCAAAGGGCAAGGAATTACTCAAAGTTCATGTGCATACTTACTGTGGTCAAAACGTAAGCTCCGCCCACTCAGCCCAGGCCCTGTTCAGGGCAGCTTGTTAGGGATGCTGCCCTGTCAAACAGAGAGAATAGTGACAGAGGATACCGAAAGGGGATATAGGCTGCCTCACACGTGCCTACACAGCCCACTCTTCTGATGCCACCAGGTGCATCCTTCAGAGAGTACACATGGACATTAATACCCTCTTTACATCGAAAGCCGAATATGCACTCCAGAAACTGAGGTAACGGCACTATGGACAAGGTGAGAAAGTGGAAAGACTTCTGGCGGTGCAGCTCAGACAAAAGGGAGGCAGATATGTCTATACCCACAATCACCATTGAAGCAGGGACCCTGGTCACCAAACCACAGAAAATTGCAGATAATTTCACTTCTTCTCATAAGGTCCTCTAATCATCAGAAACTTCCCCAGGTGTGACACAGATGTCCACATTTCTGAACAGCATCCATTTATCCTTCATTACAGTTTATTAAAGGGAGCTGATCCGTGGTGCAATCACCAAGGAGGAGATTGCGTAGGCCATCTTGAACCTGCCCTTTCACAAGGCCCCGGGTGAGGATAGCTTGCCGGCAGAATTCTACAAGTGGACCAAACCAGAGGTGGTAGACCTCCTCTACGAGGCCTTTGCTAAGGCGGACCTATCTAGCTCCTTGGGTCTGCTATCCAACAGGGCGCTGATATTGGTTGTCAGGTCAGTGCGGGTCTCGCACTGACCTATCAAGAGTGCAGTACTAGGGTTGAAACGTCGACTATTCCGTGGACCTTCGCATAGAATCTGCGCCAAAAAAGAACTCTTCCATTGCGCAGCTTTACTTTTGTACCCCCCTGGCCACTTTCGAACAATTTCGATTTTAAACTACTGTACATATCACGCACACTGTCACCGAGCACTTATTATTTACTGTGTCACTTGTGTCATCACACCATTGCCTGACGGCCATTCGTGAAATATTGATGTATACATATATGAATGACGTAATTCATATATAAAGAATTTACCTTGCATTTGAACTGTCTTGTGTGTTGTTTCCAGTCTAATAATCATTGTATAGTGTTCGAATAACGTGTGACTAAGCCTAATGCGAAAAGCAATACTTTCACCCGACAGAACCACTGTTACCTTATAAGCATACTGCCCAGGTTCTGAGGGATACTGGGTCACCCCATTATTTGTTTAGAGATAAATAGTGCAGGTTCCTACCTGCGAGGGTTTTTACTCTCATTTAATGTTTTTGGACTGATTTTCAATTTTTTTCTATTGTGAATTTTTTCTACTGTGTATTATTTCGTGGTTTGTTCTAGTATGTCTGAAAGAGAAACACTGTCATATAGTGAAGACTATATTGCCAAATTGATACATGACCAGGGAGCCTCTGGATTTCTACTAGGTTCTGATAGAGCGTCAGCAGACACCAGTCTGAATGAGAAATTGGCGAAAATTGAGAGATTAGAGAAGAAGTTAATCAGAGCACGCCTCCACGGGCATGTATTGACAAAATATCTCCAGTCTAACATAATTCCCAAAGGCCTACAAGTACGCAATGAGCCGGCTATATTCATAGATATCCCGAAATTCAGAGAAGGATTCAGTTACGTAGCAAACAACTGCTCCAGGCATTGGATGGTCCTTGGGGTGGAAACAGCATTAGAATATGTTAAAAATCTAACACAGGAAATAGAGAACCTGAAAAAGGAACTGATTGACGATACCTCCCTTACCAACGCCAGGGAAGCATTAGAAAGAGCGGAAAAGACACTCTCTGAATTCAACACCATCACTCTGAATAGGAAGCTAGATAAGTTATCCAAAGATATAAGGAACTACGATAAAAACATCACTTATCCATATTTATCTGACGACTATTACCAGCAAGATAGTCAAGGTTTCTTCAGCAATAGAAGTCGACAGGGACCCAGAAGATTTTACACCTTCTCAAATTCCTCTGTGGGGAGTGGTTCAGATACTGAATCTGACGGTCCTTCCTCAAACCCACAAACCAACCAGGGTTCACGTTTTTTAGGAGAGGGCTACCGCCAAAACAACAGGGGCGGAGGGAGAGCTCAGAACTGGGAGAGACCGAGAGGATGGAACAGGGGGAGGAACACCCAGCAAGGCACATCACGAGTCCGGTTCTACCAACCGGAAACACACGGGGAAATTTCTACACGGAGGCAAACTTACAGATGGTAGAGGTTCACACACCTTTTGTCCAGTCTCCTGATCTACCTGGGATTATTCCACAACCTACACCCCATTTGATTGAAGCCAACATCATGCTCCCAGGGAATCAGAATAGCACTAACTTATCTGATCCAATCATCAACCTATCAAATCACACCATGTCCCAGGCTGAAAAAGATGTACTTGCCAAAGGACTTTCTTTTGTCCCTACAACCATCCCAGACTCTTTTCAGATCAAAATTGAGCTGCAACGCTTCTTTCGCAAAATCAGGTTGAAGTACTATTTTAGCAAAAACACCTACAACCCTGTACCTGCTGCTACAGGATTTAGACCCATCTCAACTTTCACCCCAGGGGCACATATGGTGAGTGATAAAATACTTGCATATGAGAAGATTGTACTCGAAGAAACTATGCAAATTGTGGCAGCTAGGAAGTACATAAAATATAACATCAGCAAAGAAGAAAAAAGTGCCTTACGTTCCTTGAGCGACAATAAAAACATCGTTATCAAGTCAGATGATAAGGGCGGTGCAGTGGTACTACAGAACACAGACGACTATGTAGAGGAGCTTGAACGACAACTAGGAATGGAGGATAGTTACCAACCTACCCCACGTGACCCTATGCCTCTTCTAAAATCCATGATAGAAAAAGTGACCAAAGGAGGTCTCTCAAAAGGATTCCTAAGCCAGCATGAATATGATTTCCTCAACAACAAAGACCCTCGAACACCGACCATATACACCTTACCTAAAATACACAAACGATTGGAGAAGCCACCTGGAAGACCCATTGTCTCGGGATGTGGCTCAATCCTTGAGCCACTCAATCAATTTATAGACTATTTTTTACAACCCTTCGTGTCAAAAACAAAATCATTCATAAGGGACACGACGCATGCCATCCAAATGCTAGAAGGACAGGCATTTGATCCCCATACTCAGCTCTTGGTCACACTTGACGTGTCCTCCCTATACACTTCAATTCCTCAAGACACCGCATTGGAAACCATCAGAAACACATTGGACTCCAGATCAAGACCGCACTGGATCCCCACTGATTTCTTGATCTCTTTACTGGATATTGCCATGAAAAAGAATTACTTTACCTTCAAAAAACAATTTTATTACCAGTGCAAGGGCGTAGCTATGGGGGCTACATATGCCCCAAGTCTAGCGAATGTGTACATGGACCATTACAAAGAGGAACATTTATATAGCCTGGACAACCCATACCTGAATGCCATCACAGTATGGAAGCGCTATATAGACGATGTGATAATGATTTGGAATGGGGACAACATCGAGCTGAATAACTTCTTTACCTGGTTAAATATGAGATCTACAGATATCCAGTTCACAATGACAAGCAATAACGAAGCAATTGATTTTCTGGACTTAACATTCCGTTCACAAGATAATCTGCTATATTGTGATCTGTATCGAAAACCGATGGAAAGAAACTCTTTACTCAAATACCAGTCCCATCACCCACGCAGCCTGCGAGACAACCTCCCTTATGGCCAATTCCTCAGACTGAGGAGGAACTGCACAAGAAGGACAGACTACTTTAGGGAATCTGAAATACTAGTGTCCAGACTCAGAGAGAGAGGTTATCCAAGAGGCCTACTCAAACGGGCAAAGAAACGGGCATGGTACTGCCCCCGGGAACAATTGTTGGAGACTAACCAAAAACAACCAGAGGCAGACAAAATAGTCTGTGTGACTACATTTAACTCCAAAAGCAATGAAATAAAGAAGGTTGTAAAGAAATATTGGAACCTGGTCGCAAGTGAACTACAAATATCACAAGACCCCACATTCGCCTTCAAGAGAGGAAAAAACATCAAGGATTCAGTGGTGAATGCCTACTTGGACACACCCAAACAACCTGACCTCAGGGACCTCTTGAGGCTGGCACCTGTATCTGGACATCACAAATGTGGGCAATGCAAGGCGTGTGACGTATGCTATGAAGGAACTACATTCATAAATACTGGCAGAACATACAAACTTTCCCAGTTTACCAACTGTAACAGCATGAATGTTATTTATGCCATTCAATGCCCATGCGGCCTTACATATGTGGGACAAACGACTCAGAAAGTGAAAGTACGAATTATGCAGCACATGAGCAGGTTAAGATGTAAGGTACATGGGGCCCCCATGGTCGAGCATTTTGCCTCACACAATCATTCTCCCAATAACATCACATGGTGGGTACTTGAAAAGATTATCCCTAGCAACAGAGGTGGGTCAATTGCGAGGTCGCTGAACTACAAGGAGTGTAGATGGATCCATTTACTTAACTCGGTCCAGAACGGGTTGAATGAGATGGAGGAGATCTCAAAACAAATGGGCCTACTTTGATCGCCACCATAGCCAAATTACTATTGCCGGTATCTTTCATGATACTTTGGAATCACTTTCCCCCCCCCAATTTCTGTATATTTAAAACTGTCTGACTTCTGTACTGTTGTACTGTTTGCCAGTCCCTGAATTTATCTATGTAATGTGCATGACTACTATGAACCGCACAATGTAGCACAAATCACTGGAATCTTTTTAATTTTACTGTGCATGGAGACTTTAAACCCATGCTGACTGCTTAATTAAGTGTTCATAGATCGGAATCATATCGATCTCCGTACATGCCAAATATTTGTGCCCTGACACTGCGCCCTTGATGGATTGATTCCACTACTTTTGACATTAACATTCACTTGGTCACCCCAACAAGTGACGTTCCCTGACGCTCTTGCCCCGCATCACTAGCGTCGCATCCATCGGCGTATGGGATTTCCAGAGATGACACTCTTTGTTTACATTGTTACGATGGTAACGTATGACACTCCTTGTTACGATGGTAACGCATTACGCGCAGTGACGTCCTTGGACGCTCGCGCCTCGCATGACTCAGGGTTCACCAATTGACACATAGAATCCCCCAGATGACGTATTTGCACTCTGTCACCATGACAACTTGTTACGTCCTTTGACGTTAGCGCAACCCGTTGCCGAGCAACCAACAGCGCTCGGCGTCCACGCGCACGCCGCACTAGGATTTTATGCAGACTCACCGCAGACTCCCTTGCCGATTCAATCATACGAGCCAGGACCCACAGGCCGGCTGTTCGTTCTTCCGAATAAGGTAATTGGGAATCCCTAAGCAATCTCGTTCACTCACAGACCTTGTCCCTTCGGATCCAAGACAATCTAACCTAAACTTGAACCTTGCTTCTTTACAGTAAATTTCGTCTGAAGAAGCCAATTTTACCCACACTAAGGAGATAGAAGGGCCTGGATTATAGACAGCACTTCGCAAGCTAATAGGTGAGCGTCAACCGTGCGCCAGTTCAGCCAATCATACGGCAAATATGCAATTGTTTTCTCGCTGAAACCCGGGTTATTCATTATCTTCTAGATACCGCCACCACTAGACACAACGATGGAGCCCTGGGTCAATTAACATAGGCCCATCTACACGATAGACCATTGGAGTGATCCCTATCCTGAGACATATGCCGGATACTCACCTACTCCATAGACCTAGACCATTTTGAGATTTAAAATTCTCTTTTTGAGGTGAGTCATCTACCACCTTCAATCCATGGTTCCTTTTCTAGCGTCAACACACCTGATTTAGTCCCCCTTTTTACTCACAGGCCGTCAGGCTCAATTCAAGTCCTGATGAAGACCCGCATTGACCTATCAAGAGTGCAGTACTAGGGTTGAAACGTCGACTATTCCGTGGACCTTCGCATAGAATCTGCGCCAAAAAAGAACTCTTCCATTGCGCAGCTTTACTTTTGTACCCCCCTGGCCACTTTCAAACAATTTCGATTTTAAACTACTGTACATATCACGCACACTGTCACCGAGCACTTATTATTCACTGTGTCACTTGTGTCATCACACCATTGCCTGACGGCCATTCGTGAAATATTGATGTATACATATATGAATGACGTAATTCATATATAAAGAATTTACCTTGCATTTGAACTGTCGTGTGTGTTGTTTCCAGTCTAATAATCATTGTATAGTGTTCAAATAACGTGTGACTAAGCCTAATGCGAAAAGCAATACTTTCACCCGACAGAACCACTGTTACCTTATAAGCATACTGCCCAGGTTCTGAGGGATACTGGGTCACCCCATTATATGTTTAGAGATGGAGCACATGTAAGCTGATCATTACAGAGGTACTATTGGTGATGTCAGGTGAGCTTTGAACGGCTGAGGCAGGGCCCCGCTGAATGCGCACATTGATATTTTGGTGACACGAAGGCGATTGTAAATGGGATCACCCCCATAGGTGCCAAAATACGGTCCGTTTTTGGGAGGGCCAGAGACCCCAGAGTTTATCCCACACACAGCGTTATTGGGCCCTCAGGGGAGACCTTTTACTTAGCTGCTCTGATTGGGGTTCCAGCTACAGACAGATGCTGCCTTCCACCAGCCATATGCAGGAAGACATGGGTCATAAGGACCCTAAGCAAAGGTTGCTGCTGCTCGAAAATACTGTAGAGAAAGTGCAGGAAACGAGTGGCAGCATGATGGAAGGGGCACAGGAGGCAGCCCGGGCAGGTGATCCGTCCACAAGCCCGACCTTTCGATTACAAGAGCTGAGGACCAGATTCAGGGCACTAGATAGCCCGTTCGACGCCCTGGAAAAGCGTCTGGACACTTTGGGGTCTAAAATTGATGTGCACGAAAAGCGACTGGACATAGTGGAGGGGAGGGTTTCTGATCTTGACGACGGGACTGCCCAATCTACAAAACGCCTAGAACCCATGGAGAAGATCCTTAAGGATGTTTCTATCAAAAACGAGGATTTGGAGGCGCGAAGTAGGTGCACCAACGTTCGCATTCTTGGGGTCCCTGAATCAGCCAATACTGGCAGAATAGATGTATTTGTCGAAACCCTACATAATGATCTTTTTGGTAAAGACGCCTTTACACCTGGTTTTGTTGTTGAGCACGCACATCGCTCCCTGGGCCCTTGTCCCAACCCTGGCTGCCCTCCTGGACCCATAATTGGGCGCATTATGAACTTCCAAGACCGGGATACTGCGCTATGCTTGGCAAGGGAGCGCGGAACGATTTCCTGGCATGGATCAACGTTAGTACTGTCCCCAGACTTTACAGCAATAGTCCAGGAAGCGAGGCGCAAGTATAATGGCGTCAAGGCCATGCTTAGAAATTTGGATCTCAAGTACAGCATGCTATATCCAGCGTGCCTTCAAGTGGACGTTGAAGCCAAATCGTTGGCTTTCGATATGCCTACCGCTGTGCAGGGATTCTGTAGGAGCTACAAAAACAACAGCAGCCAAAAGAACGTAGAAGCATCTAGATCTCCCCCCTCACAGTGGATCGGTGGCCAGCGTGGAAATCTTCTCCTCTGAATAACTCTGAGACACTGCCATGGATCTTGGTGTCACTGTTCCGTTTTTGTGTGTTTGATCACAGTATAATGATAGGATTTCTAACATGTGACACGACCGACGAAATTCAGTGAAATCGAACACCCAGTACTGCTTGATTACTTGTATGATTTGACGGTTAAACTGCGTGTTTTACACCAACAGGTGCACAATACTCTCCCCCCGGCCTCTGAGGCTCCAGGACACCCCATTGACCCTGGCACGTGGGTGCTCATCAAAAACTTCCAGCGGAAAACCAACGATGAGCCCCGCTGGATTGGCCCTCATCTCGTGCTACTGTCTACAAGATCAGCTGTTCGAGTAAAGGGGAAAAGGAACTGGATCCACGGCGCCCACGTGAAGAGGATCCCTTTGCCTCTGCCGTATGACCAGTGGGTCCAGGAGGGTATCGCTGACTCTGAAACAGACACTGTACCTCGTTTTGTGCCGTTCAGTGATGCACGCATAAAAGGCACAACTTCAGCGCAGGAAAGTGACGATATTTTGCAAGAAGCTGTGCCACCGTCAATTCGATTGGACACCACAGAGCCTGAACTCTTGTTCCAAGATCAAACAGTACCTGGCCGTCTCCATTACAATCTAAGACCAAGGCCTATGGACAAATAAATATTCTTTTTCTTTTACCTTTTTATTTTTTGATAACCAGAGCTCTCCCATCTGAAGGACTTTCTTGATTTTTTTGTTTTTCGAACCACCATCCGGGTTCAGCCGCAGGGTCGCGGTGCCAAGACTTTGGGGTACAGGCCGAAGACGTTAGGTCAACGGTTCTGGTTGGTCTAGGGCGTTCCCTGGACTGACAGGCGTACTCCTTAGCAGAAGATACTCACCCGCCGCGAGCGGCACGATTAGAGGATGGAGTTTTTCAAGATGGAGAGACTCACTGAGGAAATGAACTTTAAAGCAAGAATATGTAAAATAATGAAGAGCAAACGTTTTGTATTTTTATGCCTGTTTGTATTATGTAGTATGGTAGTGTTTACTGTAGGATTTGTATTCTTCTCCTCTCAAGAGCCCATTGCACCCACCGTACAGCCTATACCTCCTCCTACTATCCCCTCACACTCTTTTCACCCTCTGCCTCAACATGAACAAGCTAGGCGGTCAGAGTTTGTGAATAACTCGTTTATTCAGCTCCTGCACCAGCACCAACTAGTCATGAATACAACAAATTGTTGGGTGTGTGGTTTAATGCCACATACCATTAACAAGGGTATTCCCTATCTAGTGCTGCCGTATAGTTACAATGGATCGTCATGGGCATTCCAGACCATGTTTCTCTATGCACTAGATGCGTACTCCCCGTGACAACCGCGTTCCATCAGACCTAGCACCAATAATAAAGCTTTAATGAAAGGAGTTGCCGATATGAGCAGAGATATCGATGCATACTCATCCATTCCCAAAGAAGAGTTGAGAGCTTATGGAGGGTGGAACGCGACAGGGTATAGTATTAGTCTAGGTGAAAGACAGCGGAAAATCTCATCCCCAATCTGGGTCGTACCCCACATAGGTCGGTTCTGTTTACAAGGTAATGGTCAGAATCCTAGAGCTCAACTGGGAAGAAGTGACTGTACTGAAACGTACACTTTTCCGTCACAGTTTTCCCCTGTGTTTTTGGCTGCCAAGGGTACATATTTTATCTGCAATGACCGAGCATATACATGGTTGCCCCCTGACTTCTCGGGCACATGTTATATTGCAAATCTGCTACCGCCAACATTTACTGCCGCCTCTAACTATCACAAGACCAGAGTTGTGAGAGGCGTGATTAGTAAGGAGGATACTGCCGGTCAGGAAGCGGGAGACTTCTTTTTGGGTTTCCTGCCGTTTTGGGGACCTATGGTCGATAGTAGGAACCTGATACAACTGACTCGTGTGGTTGAATCCACCGTTAATGTTACGGCTGGTGCCCTTGGTAATTTGACAGCTGAGCTCCAAGCGGATCGCCTCATGACTTTACAGAACCGCATGGTTCTAGACGTTATACTTGCAGACCGCGGTGGGGTATGTAAGGTCATCCAATCCAGTTGTTGCATTTTCATACCAGATAACGCTCCAACAGTTTATCAAGCCATCTCCAAACTACATAAAATATCTGAGTCCATACACGTGGATAAAGGAGATTGGTCACTGGTGGGGTGGTTCTGGGAACTGATATCTGCCTGGGGTTGGAAAGTTCTGATGGTCATTGGAATGATCTTAGCCATCCTTTTCCTGTTCTGTCTGGCCTCTGTGCTACATTATGTGTAAAGAAACCTGTATCGAGGGACGAGCTAAGTAATAGGATGATGCTACAGCAACATCTCCATGACTTCGTGAATATTGACCTAGACTCGGATTGAAATGAGTATAGTTATTGCCTATGTAAGGGCAAAAGGAGGGTCTGTCGTACTTTAGAATTTGGGACCGCGTAGGAGGCAGGGCCCTACCCCTGTCTATCCCGGTATTAGTGAACCGCGAATGGTTAATGCGGTATGTACAAGTGCTTTTTCTAACGTTTTAGCTATGAATGCACTGTGTATACGCTATTTCACATCACTACGTGGGTTCCATTTTGTATCGGTGGCCATCTTATGGTTGCCCTCACATAGGCTATATAGCATGAAGCGAATACGGGCCATTTAGAGCACATGTGCCTTTCTTTGACTTTTCTGTGACCTGGGCAGCTTGGCTCCGCTGCCCCAGGTCAAACTGGTCCCACGAGTTCCCCGTCCTCTGGCCACCTGTGATTAGCATCAGGGCTTGACACACCATAAAGTCTTTTCATCCTACACGAGCCTCCAGCTAATCTCTTTCGCACCTGACTGTTCCTGCTTTATGGCTTGTTTCCCAAACAGGAGATTCTCATGTTTATTGGGGCCTATCGATATCTGATGTGGGATCTGAACCTTGCTGTGTAAATAATTACGGGCTGACTTAACTGGAATGTGGGATGGTCATCATGACTCTGCCTTTTCGTTTGAAATGTATACATCTAAATGACCATGCCATAAAACTAGGAATGTATGCCTGAAGCAGGAAATTCTGTATTTAAGAAGAAGCCCGTTTCTGTGATTTTCAGCAGTCTCCTGAGAACATACACGCTGTTGTACTTCTAGGATACCTGTAATTGGTCTGCAGCCAATAAACTGATCTTTGACTTCACCCAGAAGACTCTGTGTTTCTGTAGGTCTGAAACAGGAAGAACCCGAAGTCATAGGGTGTGTTCCCCTGCACCGCTGGGCTTAAAATTCCCAGTACTTCAGTGTATCTTATTTGTCTTTTGTTCATATATCTTGAATGTTTACATGATGCATTTGGTTACAGTTTTCAGGGGGAGGTTCATTCTGTAGGGGTGCTCATGGTTGGGTGGGGGTAGTTGGGGGGAAGGTTCACAGTTCTCGGGTTCCTCGATCTTTCTACCAACACGCTCACTGTTTCTTGAAGAGTTTGTACTTTGACGCACTACATTATGAACTAAAATCTTGGTTAGATGACAACATCAAATAGCTTGCCCGCCTACTTCGACATTTCGCCTATCACATGGAACGTTAGAGTCCTCAATAATGCTAGAAAAGGGAGACACGTACTGCAGTACTTGCAGAGACATCAAATTTATGTAGCATTTCTACAAGAAACCCATTTACCCACGACTGACGTCACCCATTTCAAAGCCAGTTGGGGCCCATATGAACTACTTCTCTAACTGTAGTACATAGGCTAAGGGCACTGCCATATTGATATACAAACATCTCCCTTTCCACCTGCACAAGTCTTTCTGTGACAGGGAAGGCCGGTATAACCCCAGTAGTGGGACGGCTAGCATAGCATTTGTGTGCTTATATGCCCCCAACACTGATTGCCCAGAGTTTTTCCATGATTTGCATTCGCAACTGTTGAGACTTGATGCAGAACACATATTGATGGGGGGGGGGGGATTTTAACTTACTGTTGGACCACTCCTTTGATGGCTCCGCTGATGGCTGAAACTGTTGGATGTTTGGAGACGGCGCAACCCAACTGGCTCCGCTTATTCTCATTATACAGCTCAGTACAATACTTGGACCAGACTGGACTACTGGCTGATTTCCTCGGGGTTGGTTCCTTGGTACAGGACTACCCAGGTACTTCTCAGAATGTATTCCAATTGTGAGAAGTTGGTCTGGTATATGCTGTCCACTACTTAAAGTGGGCACCCTGTACCAGTCCAAACAACCCCTTATGGTGATAGGTTAAAGACAACTTTTCTTGAAAGCTATCCTAGTGGTAGCTATGGAGAGCAACCTTTAGGCTAAGTCTTGAAGGAATGTAAAGCAGATTGTTTTACCAGCCTATAATCTCTTGAATGGCCAAATGAAAGGACAACCACACCAGGTATATATTCAAAATATATGTATTTAAGATAAAACACACCCCTCTAGTCTCTTTATGAGGCTGGAGTTCGAAGTACTTTAAGTTACAAGTCAGTATTCAACAGTAAAAGCACAAATACACGTTTGGGCCCTAGGGGCGTACCAAACCATATACCAATAAAGTGGTATAAGAACCATGACTGAACTAGACATAAGACCTAGAGCCTTTAGAAGTGCTTGGGCCCCAAGGAACCACCCAAGGTAGTGATATAGGGGACCCACGGGGGACGCGTGCAGTGTTAGAACACAGGTGCGAATCGCCGTTAACTTCTATGGGGAAAGTCGCGGTTGGAAAATTAGGGACACTTAGAGGACAACTACAAGCAAACCCTTTTGGACTTAGTCTAGGGCCAACACCCACGGGAGCACTGGAGTACTCGTGTTACCTCACCCAGGGAAGCCGGGTGCATAGGTGTCTTTTGGTGTTGGGTCATGGCGTCGTTTTCAATGGAAGCTGGCAAAGAAGTGCTGCTGCCGTGAAGAGGAGAAGTGTCCGAAGAGATCCAAGCCTGGATCGAGGATGGAAGGAACCTGAAAGCAGAGGGGACAGAGTCTGGGTCACTTACCAGTGACCAGGGGCACGAAAGTCCAATGCCCACAGATGTTGGGTGCTTCAGGTGAGTTGATGGGTGCCTTGACTCTTCAGCCACGAGGTCCAGGAGGTGTTGACAATGACCAGGACCTGGATACAAGCTTTGCCACAAAGTTTGTCAAGTGCTGCGGTGTCGGCGACCAGAATGGACCCAACAAGCCTTGGTAATGGCAAGTCAAGTAGAAATCGAAGAAAGACGTCGGTGCAGACCTGCAAGGTCTGGGGGACTCACCCAGCGAGGGTAAGTCAGGGCACATCTGGAGCAACCAGGAAAGCTCAAGCAGAAAAGGAGTTGCCTTCGTGGGGACCCACTAGCCAAAGGGCTAGCGATCGCGAAAGAGCCTTGAGCAGTCTCACTGGAACCTGGCCCACGGGTCACTCGTAGAGTGGAGGCCAGAGATCTTTGGTGCAGTTGGTGCTCAAGGCTGGGGCTACTCGGAGCCCAAAGCACAACTTCGAGGATGACCAAGAAGAAGATGTACCGGCTAAAGATCATGGTGTCCAGGGGTCATGGTTTCACGTCACCCACGATAGCCACCGGCCTCAGCTTTGCTGTGGACTCAGGGTAGCCTAGGGGAAGTCTGGAAATCCACCTCTGGTGATGCAAAGACTTTGGCGTCCGGTGGGAGCTTCAGAGTTGCAGACCGGACAGTTGCTTCTTTGGTGCCTGCCAAGCAGGGGAGTCACTCCTTGACCCCAAGGGAGATTTCTTCAGTCTTCTAGTCGAAATAGAAAGTTGAAGGTCCAAGATATATGTTGCAGAGTTTCGTCCAGGTAGCCCCTGTAACCGATTTGAACTGGACTATGCACAGGGACACCAAGTGTGCCCCCAGTGCAGGACTTCAAAGCACCAGAGAGTGCTCCCTCACAGCCCCAATACACATCTGCCTGTCTGGGGAGGTGGTTACACCTCCCTGTGACAGGAAACCTATTGTCCAGGCCTCCCCTGCCGGAGTTTTGGTCAGCAGCAGGAGGCCAGACCCGTGTCGAGGCAGTGGCATCCATTTTGTGATGCCAGGGCTCTAGAAAGTCTTTACCGGGTAGACCAGTGTGAACATGTCTCTCCCTCTAGAAGGGTGGAATGCTACCACTACCACCAGAACTGGCGGGGGTAGTATTCCAAAAGTGTTTGACACCAAACACGACATGTTTCCGATCAGCCAGTCGAAAGTTAGCATTTACCGTGAGGTTATAATGCACTTAAGAGTATATGGTCAGGCTGCGCCACAAACAGCATCAGAGGAGGTACTCCGAACACTGCAGAGGGGCTCTGCTCATGCAGGGGCACCCTCTCACATAAAAACCAAGCACTCTGCCTTCAGGTTTGTTAAGGCCTGCCATAGGAGTGTCTTATAGGTTTTATATGTGTGTGCAATGGTAGTGATATAGGTAGCCTATACCACAGTAAGGGGTGCATGCACCACCATACCCAGGCTGCAGTAGCAGACCTGTGGTGTCATTTTGGAGTGCTTCCCAAGGGTGGCATAATACATGCTTCAGCCCCTGGTAGGCCTCTGAGGTACCTATGCCCTGGGTACATAATATACCATATACTATGGACTTATAAGGCACTCCAGAATCCAATTAGAGATGTACCTAATGTACGTGGAAACCATTTTAGAGAGGAAGCAGCTAGGCTGGGGTCCTGATTAGCAGGGCCACAGCCAGACTAAGTTCGAAAAACAGTGAAACACCAGCAAATAGTGGGGGCACCCATGTGAATCAGATCCTACTCTCCTAAACCGATCCTTCCCCAATTGAGCTGGGGGCTCGCATTCCTAGGCCAGAGGGTAGTGAGAGGCAGTGGAGGTTTCCTGGGCAGGCCCTTACTGACGACCTGTTCCCTTCCGAGCTTCAGGAAGCAATAGAGGATTATTTTGAACGGAACACATTGAGAGAGGCAGTAATTATCCTTTTACCTAAGCAAGGGAAATATCCGCTAGCGTGCAGATCCTACAGACCGCTCTCCGTATTAAATCTAGATTATAAAATACTGGCCAAAATGATCGCCTTAAGGCTCGCCTTGTTACTTGACAAAATAATCCTTCCGGCCAAGTCAGGATTCGTCCCCCGCAGATCCACTTCCTTAAACTTGAGGACCTTGTTCGCGGTATTACACAGAATAGCTCCAGAAGTCCCTGCAGCAGCAGTTCTCCTAGATACCCAGAAGGCTTACGACTCCCTGGAGAGGCCATTTTTTATGGGTGATCAAATGGATGGGCCTGCCCTAGGGTTTCGTGGACCTCACAGCACTGTTAGATCTGGGTTAAAACCATCATTCTTTTGCTCACCATGCCGCCCCAGTCTAGACCTGGCAGTATGCAAATCAGTCTTGGCCCTGTCCAGCCTGAACTGCCAAGCCAGGATCTGGCTTGGAAGTTCAGGCTGGGCTGCTCCCATGAGGGATAGGGTCAAGACAGATTTGCATATGGCCAGGTCTAAACTGGGGTGGCATGGTGAGCAAAAGAATGATGGATTAACCAAGATCTCTTGACTGGGGGTGAATGTTTTGATTTGCTCTGCATTCCGTCCATCAATGGTGTGTCTTTTGCTTTCTCGCCCTAAGTGCGCCAGGTATGCCCAGACGTGGGTCCTGGGCTCACTGTGCCACTGGAATCAATCTTTCCTGGCTGAAGAGGGGTGAAATCCCGAAACCGGTCCTAGGATGCTTGTTTCCAGTCCGGGGAGGACCTGGCTTGGTAGTTTGGGCTGGACTGTTCCAATGAGGCACAGGGTCAAGACTGATTTGCATATGGCCAGGTCTAAACTGGGGTGGTATGGTGAGCAAAATAATGATGGATTTAACCAAGATCTCTTGACTGGGGGTGAAAGTTTTGATTGGTTCTGCATTCCGTCCATCAGTTGTGTGTCTTTTGCTTCTTAGATATCTGGGCCTCTTGGGTAATAGAGTCCTGGAGTATATGGTGGCGGACAATCTAAATCTGCTCATAGAGCGTATGCGGTTGGACTTTGCGTAGAGTTCCCAACGGAATCTTTCTCTATTGGGCCGGATTTAGGAGGTGAAAATGGTTACCCTCCCGTGATTCAAATATGTTTTGGGCATGCTCATCCAACTGACACCCCACTCAACACTCTGTCAAGTGGACAAGGCCTTCATCTGGGGACTGGCGAGGCCTCGCCTGGCAGTCCAAAAACATCCCTCACAGATCCCCGGGGGACTTAACCTATCATCAGTGGAGCATCACAGCATGGCCCTGCACCTAATGCAAATGGCATATGTACACAGCCGGGCTCATTACCCTCCGCTATGGGTCATGAGTGACAACAGACTCCTGGAGGGCCCGTCAGGGCTGCTAACCCCACCTTACCGGCTCTCCCAACAACAGGACTCAAAACAACATGCTACGGACCATGTCTACACCTGGATGTGATTCCCACAAGCTCCTGCCGGTGGATGCAGACCTGCATGATAAAGAACCCATCAGGAACAACAATGGTAGCCACATAGGTGGAGGCATGCTTGACTGGGACCCCTGCCACAGTGTACTCAAACCCTTTGTGGTGCTGCAGGAAGAATTTGGCTTACCACTTAACCAACAGTGGCTCTACATGCAATTATAACAAGCTTGGCCTGCAACCCTGAACCATACCCCTCACTCCGATGCTCGAATATCTTAACACCTGTTGTCAGTTTAAGGGCTTGATGTCTAGATTCTACAACCTCCTGATTCACCAACTCTACTCTTGCCCATCCTCAGGACTACCTGGAAAGCTTGTCTTCACAAGGAGTATAATGAGGAGGACTGGGCAGAGCTCCATGATGCACTCAGGCTCGGGAGTACTGGGGAACTTTTTTGGCACTTTTGGCCCACTTCAGCTCAGGACAGAGGCCTAGCGACAGTAATAGCCAGCAGAAACAACCCTAATCACTTTAGCGACGAGGCCATAAAGGAGCTGGTTCAATCAAAGGCTGACCAATTTAACAACTGGGACATTAAACTAACAACACCCAGCATTTCCCGATATCCTTCAATAATAACAATCTCCCAGGTTCTTTCTAGGAGAGCAGGTATCCCTCCTTTTTTAGTACTCAAGTCGCCCGAAGCCGCTCTCCAACTGGCAACTATGAGCGAGTAGCAGATCCTCAAACCACAATAAGAGCCGACTGGACTTGGCTGTCAGCTGCCCTGTCCCGCGATGGAAAAGACTGAAATAACATCCACTGCGGAATAACAATATGCTCTTGGAACATTAATGGCCTCTCTATGAAATTCAAAGTACCCAGCATGGTTGAATTATTTAAAAACTATGACATCCTACTCCTTCAGGAAACCTGGTCAGCTACAAGCATTCCCATAGAAGGGTACCTGGAATTCAGGTCCCCCGCCTCAAGATAGCACAAGTACGGCAGGCTGCAAGGTGGCCTTTCAATCTATGATGCTTCTAAACTATCTTTACACATAAATCATTTAGAATTGGACAAAGACTGGACTGCGGGCATCAGAGTTAGAAGCCTCAATTCGGACACACAGATGTTTTAGCTCAATGTTTATATTTCTCACTGTACCAGCGAGAAAAAATCAAAACTGGATCGCTTGATTGAAATTGTATGCAATCTATTAAGCGAACATGGCAGCATACCCTGTCTAATTTCTGTCAACTTTAATATAAATCGCTTCCACAATATCACTGAGGACCCCCGCGACGCATCCTCAGTGGTTCCCTCTCACCTTGCCATGCACTCGATACCTGCGGGAACAGGCCGTCCAAGTTGGGCGAAAACACTGTTCTTCAACTTAGTAGTGTGGGTTAGGCCAAACTGAATGGCCGCTTCCCCACGGACATTCCATCAGCGTGGACAAGAACAAACAGCCACACCCAGTTATATCTGAACTTTAGGTTACGTAACATTGAAATGATTCTCTTAATAGAGAATTACTGCATCGCAAAACCAGGTGAGAGCGACCACCGTCCTCAAATTATAAGTTTATCCCTCAACGTCACTCATCACTCGCCTATCGCCCACACGCTAACCGGCTCCCACACAGATAATTTAAGAAGACTGAAATGGACAAACCGTTCTATCCCCTTAACAATGAAAAAATGCATATCCCTCGTTTGTGCCTGGCACCGATTATTCAATAAATTCCTGCCTTCGTCTCGATACCCACAAACCATCAAACAACCATGTATCTCAACAGAGATTAGAAAATTTAAATCTCAAAGAAACTTGCCCTATGCCATGCTAGGAAGTGCTTGGAAAATGCCTATTTATTCAACAGCTACAAGCTAGCTCAAAAAACATTCAGGTCATCTATCTACAGGGACAAACAAAAGACGGCCGACCACTTCTGGCTGAAATTAGTCCATGCCAGTAAGATCTCCAACCCAAGCTATTTTGATCGCTAGTGAACAGGGGGTCACTAGGCACAAGCGGGCAAGGCAGCGCAAACAAGGGAAGCCGAATGGGCCCTTTTTTTAACAAATCATTTTAAAGAACGCACAACCAGAGATTTCCAACCCTGTGGCCACTCATCAACCAAATCAGCTCTGCCACTATCAGAAGCAACAAGCAAAGGTATCTCTACTGTGCATAATAAATTGGCTGCCCATGTCCAGGCCGCCACCATTATTGATAGAAAGGACCAGCCAGACGACTCCCTGACAGAGATTATGTTGGACCAAGAAGCACTCAGAAACAACATCGCTTGCACCATCAGTAAAGTCCGGTCAGATGGGGCACCTGGCCCCAACGTCCTTCCTCAGGCTCTGCTCAAAGTGGATTCAAAACTATGGTCTGTATATTTATCTCCTCTGTTTTCATACTGGTGGCTCAATCATAACATTCCGGTGTCGTGTAAAGGATGCATAATTCCCTCTATCTACAAAGGTGGCAGAATAAACGACCCTAAAAACTACAGAATGATAGCTCTTCTTGACGTTGAATCCAAACACTATGCCAGTCTTTTATTGGAAGAGTTCTCGTCTTGGGCAGAAAAGACAGGCGTCTTCCTTTAAATCAGACCGGTTTTGTGACCAAGTCAGGAACTACAAGTAACCTACTTGCAGTATCCGTATTGATGGAAAAAAAAGCTGCTTTGTCGATTTTAAAGCGGCTTTTGATCAGGTGCCACGGGACCGCCTATGGCAAACATTACAGAGCTGGGGAATACTGCTAAAAGGCTTTATTCAACTCCACTCAAACACATGGATCCGTGTAAAGTTGGGAGAGGGAGCCCATGTTTCAAGGAAAATACAGAGTCAAACAAGGGTTCGTACTGGCTCTCCTTCTTTTAAATCTTTTTATCTCAGACCTATCCCTGTTAATGGACAACATTAATTCCCACCCCCTCAACTGGGTGGAGCTCATATTAGCAACTTGCTTCATGCCAACAACCTGGTGTTACTCAGCCACACGAGGGTTGGACTACATAGATTACTTGATCAGCTGCTCCTATATACAATAAGTAAAACCTTGGAATTAAATCTATCAAAAACAAAATCAATCACCTTTTGGAATTGGAGGAGGCAAGTGGCTCTTTAATGGCAAAAACATCGAAGCAGTATCATCCCACAAATATTTGGGGATCTTTATGGATTACAGAGGAACTTTTTTAAAGCAGAAAGAAGAGGTCAGGGCCAAAGCTCTGTCACTCGAAGCTGCACTAATAAAGCTCGCAAGACAGCTACTCGACCCAAGCCTAACGCCGCTGCTAACAGTAATGAAAGCAAAGATCGCAAACTGTCTATCATACAGTCATGAGATCATGCTGCAGACCAACTGTAATATACTGAGCAAAGCAACAACCAAAATCTTCAAACGAGTTTGGCCAAGATCTTTATCGCCAGCCCAGGTAAGGCTTGAATTCGGCCTATTAGATCATCAAGGCGTCAAGGCCGGCGCGTTCATTAAGCTGCGTAACTCCCAGGAAGGTAGATTGGAGTCTAAGCTGTGGCAAGAAATATTGTCCGGTCAAACCAGTCAAAAATAGTGACGCCACCTGGAACATTCCCCGCAGCTACTCGATGGCGAGGAATACTGGAGAACAAATCCATCCCAGCAGGCCCTAAACCTTGTCATTAAAAATAGAATCCGACTCTGGTCCTTTCACTCAGACAGGGCAAAATTGTCCAGAAGAAAACATGCATGGGCCACTATTTCGGATTTCAAACCAGGGGCAGAGGCACCCTCGCTATCAAGCACCTATGCACTTTCATGAAACTAAAAGTTTATGGCTATGAGGATTGGAGAATGACCCTTCTTAAAGCACGTATCTGAATGGCGGCGTTCTAGTGGTAACTTCAAGTGCAGGGAATGCGGCTAGCACCAGGGATCATTGGAGCACGTGGTCTGTGCATGTTCTGCATTGATCAATGACAGAATGATCCTGTTGCAGGGCGAATTTAGCAAACTCGGAGTCCGATCATGCCGACAAGCAATCACAGCTGCTATGAACCCAGAAAAAACGATGCTCAACATCAGATTCATCAAGGGGCATATCAACAAGGGCTTTATCTCTGCTTTTTTGGCTTTAAAAGCCAAAAAAGGAGAGATAAAACTAGCGCCCTATCAACAACAGGGTGCTAACATGCAAATTTGCATGTTAGCACCCTTTAACTCTACGCTTCCCCTTGCATCTCTAATGAGATGCAAAGGGGGCGTTCCAGAGTAAAATAATAGGAGAAATGTCGCTAAGCGACATTTCTCCTATTATCAAGAATGTCGCTAACCCTGTTAGAGACAAAAAAAGCAGCACTAACCGCGGTTAACGCTGCTTTTTTACGTCTGGTATTTTTCTGACTTAGCCATGATATCCTATTAGGGGGGAGGATATCATGGCTAAGTTTGTCTGTCCCTATCAACAAGATAACGTGAGATTATCGCTGGCTTTCCAGCGATAATCTCACGTTAGCCTGTTAGCGTGAGGATTGTTAGCGCTAATGAGATAAGCGTTGCTAATAGCACGCTATCTCAGCGATAAAAATTCACGCTAGCCGGCGATAATTATCCTAGCTCTAAGTGCGCTTAGAGATAATTATCGCCGGTTGTTGTTGATATGCCCCCAAATTCGTTACAAAAGCGACTAAACAATCTCGAGAAGATAGGGCCGCAAGCATCTCCTCCCCATCTGTAAACTGATAAGCCATTCCAGTAACTGACGAACACCTGAATATCCGGTGCTGACACCCAAAATGCTGCTTCGTTCTCTTTGTTTGGTTTATTTCCGATCCATTATTTTAGAATGCTAATGCTTGGCCATCCTCTGCCCGATCCCAATAACAGCAGCATTGTCCTGGGCAGCCCAACACTTTACATTCAATGAATCCGGACTCTGGACAACTACGAACATTTAATCTCTAGGGATATTCTGTTCTGATGCATTTTTAGTAATTTCACCATAATTTTTAAACTATTTTGTTTTAAGGATTCACTTTCTAACTCTTTTCTATTCATGAAGTACTTCTTTTGATGATCATGATTTTAAGTAATCATACAATAAAGATACATTGAATCCCTCAGGCCAGAGGTGACGGGTGCCGTGGTTGCTTCAGGTGTCTGGTTTTTGTGGTTCCTGAGTTTGGAGTTTTTTCTTGAACAGGTCTGGGGTTCGCGGGAGGCCTGGGGTCTTTCTTGAAAGCAGGCAGACCTCCCAGTATTTGGAGGCACAAAAGCTGCAGGACAAGTCGTCTTTGGTGCAGTTTTGACGAGGAACAGCAGATAGGCCGGCAGGGCTGGGGTCAAGTCAGTTGATCTCTTCATTCTATGTCAGGACCGGAGGCGAGGATTATGCTTTACTCTCTTCGCTTTATTCAACAGCAGCTTATTTTAAAACAACATTCCTTCAAGCTTCCACATAAAGCAAAGAAAAACTAACAGTCCCAGAAGTCTCTGGGAATGACATCATATCACAACTAATTAGAGTACAACAGTAGTTCCTTTCATGACCAATCATATGAAGGTGTAACAGTCCTGTCTTTGCTCTGACCCCCCTTTCCTTATCTGCTCGCTGCCTCGGTTAAGTGCTTTTTTATTTTACTGTCCTTATGGGGCTTATGAGTATTTCTAATATGCAGCTTGATATTTTTCTATTTACTTGACTGTACAGCTGTTTGTTCTGTGAATTGTCTGAGCGTTGTTCGCTCCTTTCGCAATTGTAATTGTTGGTGCTGCGCCATGGTGTGGTCCTGTGCCTGCTAGGTGGCGCGCGACTCCAGCGGTCCTCGGCTCCTGACATTGAATTCCTGTCAGTTTCAACTGACAGGTCAGAGCACACGTACTGAGCCGAACCCGCCGCAAGCCTGTTGCCTGGGAGGCTGACGCCCCTTCAAAGGGGTCTGCATATTTAATACCAAACGCCTTGAAAACAAGATCTGCCCTTGATTGTTTTGCCCAACTGTCCATTGCGGTTGTTTCTAATGGTCTGTTCATGACCGCAAGGGTCATTGAAGGAACACGGGTCCCCAGGCTGGAATCCCCCAACTATAAATAACACCAGGGATGCAGTGTTCCTGGGGTAATACCCCGACTGTGCGGCTCAAAACCACCAGAATTAATTCACTGAAACTCAGTGGCGAAAACTAACCAGCCGGTGGCTGTGTGTTGTGTTTGTAGTAGCGTGCAGCATAGATGCGGAGCGCCTTTAAATGTAAGTTGGTTTGTGCACGGACCTCAGCTGACTCGATAAGTGTTCTAAGAGTCTGGGTCCGTGCCGGTAGGGTTCTAAGGGGGACAGTTATTATCTTGGTCGGAGCTGTTGGAAGACGTGTATCCTAATGGTATTCTAATGGTAAAGTGTGGAATTTGAACAAAATTGCTGTGCTTAAGGGTGACAAGAAATTATATAAAGAGGTCCATTATTCTCCTACAAGTAGTCAAGTTTTAGAGGACATTTCTGAAGAGATCTCCGGAACTAATAATCGCAACAATAGTAATATGGATCGCAGTTATGATGTACATCAGAATGGTGACACATTATCTGGTAGTCCAACCAATTTTGAGGTGTGTCAAAAAGATGTTAATTGTCACGAAACCAAACGTTTGCGTAAAAAACCTGTTCGGTTGTCAGATTTTGTAACTTTTATCCAAAGGAAGTTGTATTCATAGTCTATTTATTATTTATCTTGTTTTTTTTTTTTTTTAATTTAGTTATTTATTTATTTTTGTTTTTTTGTTTCATTGTTACATTGTTTAAGGGAGGAAGGTGTGTTGTGTTTGTAGTAGCGTGCAGCATAGATGCGGAGCGCCTTTAAATGTAAGTTGGTTTGTGCACGGACCTCAGCTGACTCGATAAGTGTTCTAAGAGTCTGGGTCCGTGCCGGTAGGGTTCTAAGGGGGACAGTTATTATCTTGGTCGGAGCTGTTGGAAGACGTGTATCCTAATGGTATTCTAATGGTAAAGTGTGGAATTTGAACAAAATTGCTGTGCTTAAAGGTGACAAGAAATTATATAAAGAGGTCCATTATTCTCCTACAAGTAGTCAAGTTTTAGAGGACATTTCTGAAGAGATCTCCGGAACTAATAATCGCAACAATAGTAATATGGATCGCAGTTATGATGTACATCAGAATAATGACACATTATCTGGTAGTCCAACCAATTTTGAGGTGTGTCAAAAAGATGTTAATTGTCACGAAACCAAACGTTTGCGTAAAAAACCTGTTTGGTTGTCAGATTTTGTAACTTTTATCCAAAGGAAGTTGTATTCATAGTCTATTTATTATTTATTTATTATTATTTTTTTTTTAATTTAGTTATTCATTTATTTTTGTTTTTTTGTTTCATTGTTACATTGTTTAAGGGAGGAAGGTGTGTTGTGTTTGTAGTAGCGTGCAGCATAGATGCGGAGTGCCTTTAAATGTAAGTTGGTTTGTGCACGGACCTCAGCTGACTCGATAAGTGTTCTAAGAGTCTGGGTCCGTGCCGGTAGGGTTCTAAGGGGGACAGTTATTATCTTGGTCGGAGCTGTTGGAAGACGTGTATCCAGGTGGTGCTGTTTGGATAATAAATCTACGTTCCTGACTCATTGGCTGTGACTATTCATCTTAACACTGTGCTCAAATCCTACCCGTGTGGGAGGGAAAGTTTTTAGAGGGATTAACAAGGTGTGATTCTTGCCTGTTTACCTTTTCCTGCGTTAGGCAAGTAGATATGGAAGCCTCAGAAGAGGGTTATGGGGACCCCTTGGATAGTATTTCATGGGAAGACGACTTCTACGGCACGGTAGATGCTTCCATTCACCGCGCAGTAGATGGAGCCATAGCCCCCATGGAAGAGCACCTGGCCCAGATAATACCGTTGGAGTGTGCAAAAAAAAGCCAGCCAGCTCCTAGCACAAGTAACCCAACGCCTGCCCCACCAGAGCCAGTCCCCTCTGACACTACACCAGCTAAAAGCCCTAGAGAGGAAGGAGTAGATATGGATGCTTTTGAATGCCCAAGGAAAGCCTTTATGGCCAAGGCTCTGCCTACTGTACCACCCGCAGAGCCGGAGTCCCAGACAATGGACCCTCTCCCACCATCCCCAGATTTTCAGGACGATGACCCCTCCGATGAGGAGGCAGGCTCATCCAGACCTTGATGACCGTCCCCCACCCATACTGAGGTACCAGTAGAGGCCACTCACTCCAATATGTTAGATCCTGACCAGATTTTGCACCCCCATTCGGCAGAGTGGGTCCCATGTGGCCCTACTCCGCAAACTCCAGACTACACATAACACCGCAGCTAGACTCGTCCTCGGCCTCCTCCAACACAAACACATCAGCTAACACCTACGAAGACTCCACTGGCTCCCCGTGGAGAAAAGAGTCACCTTCAAGATCCTCACTCATGCCTACAAATGCCTACACAACATCGGACCCAAATACCTCAATGGAAGAATAAACTTCCACGTACCCAAAAGAAACCGTTGATGGTCCAACCTCGCAGTGGCCGAAACCCCGTGCATCCACAGAGCCAGAGCAGGTGGATGATCCTTCTCACACATCGCAGCCAAGACCTGGAATGAGCTAACGGCAGACATCAAATGCGCTCCCCTCCCTGTACTCCTTCAGGAAGACCCTCGAGACCTGGCTCTTTGGCTTGACAGATCTGCATCCCCCCCAGCACCTTGAAACCCTCACGCGTGAGTAGCACGCTTACAATTTCCATGATTGATTGATTGATTGACAAGGTGGCGCAATATGTGACCAAACAACTGCATAATCCGCTTAAGAAACAAGCACCCAGCTGCCTCAAGGCACAATGTCCCAGACCTTCATTAGAGGGAGAAGTGGCACTGACACCCAACATCGATCCAAAGATGGCCACTTTCCTAGCAAAGTTGTCAAGGATCTGAAGAAAGGGATTGATTGGTCCTGGCGGGTTTGCCAGGATAATCTTCTGGATGCAGTGGGGCATCTGACAAAGATCGACATGGCAGGGGATGCCAAGGCTTCAGGTGCCTTGATTTCCCCAAAAGCTCTCTCGGGGTGGACGCAGAGGGCAAATATCTTTTTAGGTAATGCCAACTGTGCACTGTCCTCAGAGCGCAGAAGGTCGCTGCTTATCAAGGTGGACCTGAAACTTGGGGACCTGGCTGCATCGGACGCAGGGGCAGTGAGGACTATTTGGGTAACCTTTTATCAAGGAACTGGGAAAATTTGTAAATACTTTTACCTCCCTTGACAAGTCCCAGACCTCTATTAAAGAAGTTTTTTCCCCTCAGGTGCTCCAAGGGGCAGGCCGTGGCAACCGGCTGGGGTACCCCCCAACCCTGCTCCAGAGGGCAAAGCTCCAGGCACGGTAACGGCTACCAAGACCAAAAAGCTCTTTGTGAACTTCTCTCCTACCAGAGGACAGCGCTTCAGAGGAAGCGGCCAGAAGGGGCAATCTGCCAACAATGATGCCGGTGAGTATACAACCTTCTTCTGGGGTTCAAGTGGGAGGACGTCTAGCTGGCTTTACCGGAGAATGGCACGAATTGACATCAGATGCATGGGTCTTGCAGACCACACAAGGATTCCAGATAGAATTTTATGGAAAGCCTTGTCAGAGGACCAGGGCACAACCAATTCAATTCTCTGCAGAAGAGATGTATCTAATAGATGCAGGAATACAGGACAAACTATCCAAACGCGCTATTCAGCGCACGGCCACTCATCTTTTGTCAGCAATATCTTCCTAGTGGACAATCCCAAAGGCAGTTGACGTCCGGTGAAAAATCTAAAGGAATTTAACAAATGGCTTGTATATCGCCATTTCAAAATGGAGGGAATTCACCTCTTTTGAGATGTCATACAGCCCTCCGATTGGAAGGCCCATTTAGACCTCAAGAATGAGTATCTAATGATACCGATTTTTCCGCCACATAGGCGCCTCCTGCAGTTCCTGTGGCGCCAACATGCATTCACATTTTTGAGTCTTCCCTTCGGATTATCCTCGTGGTTCACCAAGGTTCCCAAACCCGCCTTGGAACACCTTTGAGCGTGAGGCATCCGCCTTGTTGTTTATTTAGATGACATGCTGACCATGGCTCAGTCCCCCACTCAACTGTTGTGCCACCTGCAAACCGTCTTAGAGGCCTTGGGATTTGAAATAAATGAAAGGAAATCCCTTCTGGTTCCGTCCTAGTCAGCAACCTTCTTGGGGTTTACAATCAACTCCATAACCGCCACCCTTAGTCTACCGTCTTGGAAAATGACAAAAATAAGACACGAGCTACGCAGCTCTTAGGGCAAGCCTCGCACTTCACTCCAGCAGATTGCTTGCCTCCTAGGCCTCCTATCCTCTTCAATTCAGGCCATATTTCTGGGCCCCTTGGACTATCGGGCCCTTCAAAGTCTTAAGGCGACATATCTCTGAAAGGGTCTCACGTGTTCCCAGATGGTAGAGCTCACTGATGAAGTGAGGTACGAGATTTCATGGTGGCTCTCCCACATGGAAGCATGGAACGGAAGGGCAATCTTCGGTTCCGCCCCGGATCTTAATATAGAATCAGACGCCAGCAGTTCCGCTTGCTGAGGCGATTTTTCTACAGGAGGATCATGGTCTCCTCAAGAACAATTGTTACACATCAACTGCTTGGAACTCTTAGCGGGCTTCTTTGCGGTTCGATGTTGGACAAGAGACAGAGCGCAATCTTGAGTGTTGCTCAACATGGACAATGTATTGGCTGTCAGATACATCAATCATCTTGGAGGTACATGATCCAAAGTCCTCTCATACCTCGCGGACGGTTTTTAGCAACACTGCCTAAAGCATCAGATTTCCATGACAGCGGAATACCTTCCGGGCAAGGAAAACCAGGTGGCGGACTGGCACTCTCGCCACTTGAGGGACTCCTGCTTGTGGAAACTAGACATAGAAGTGTTTGCGAGCTTTCAGGTGAAATGGGGCCCTTTCTCGGTAGATCTCTTTGCATCCCGCTTGGACCACCAGCTGCCCTGGTTCTTCAGCTGGAGGCCAGATCCATTGGCGGCCACAACATATGCCTTTTTGCTGGATTGGGTCCAAGAACGAGGGTACGCCTTTCCTCTGTTTGACATGATTAGCAGGACGACAGCTCAAGTCAGGTACCAGCAAACAGAGGTGGTTTTGATTACCCCGATTTGGAGATCTCAAGTGTGGTTTCCAGTTCTACTGGAACTTTCCTGGGATGCTCCAATCCAACTCCCCCAGTTTCATCATTTCGTTCTCAATCTTGACAAGGTTCCCCACCAGCTAGTACTCAACTGTGTTCTGACGCTTATGGCATGGAGGATTACAGGGGATGATGGGCGTCCCTGGACTTTCGAGCTCGGCTCAGAACCTCCTTGACAAGGCCTGGGCGGACAGCACGGTCACACGATACAAGTCAGCATGGACCAGATGGACGGGGTTTCGATCCCTTGGGCGTCGAGGTGGTCGAGATAGTCAATTTCTTAGCGGAGCTTTCAATGGAAGGACTAGCCTATTGGTCCATCAATACCTTCTGCTCAGCAATATCGGCTGGACATAATCCGGTGGACGGGGTTTCTGTGGGGGAACATATTCTTGTGTGTAGACTGCTACGAGGAATTAGACTCTCACTGCCACCATTGCAAAGATATACGGCGCTGTGGGATGTGAATAGAGTTCTGAACATGTTTCTTTCTTGGCAACCAAATAGGTTTTTGTCACGTAAGGAGTTTTGTTTTTTTTTACTACGCAGTTTAATAAAATTAGGAAATTTGGGACATTTTTGCCAGATGCGGACAATGGAGAGGCATGAGAAGGAGTTGATGATCATCTTCAAGCCCGGCTAATGTGTCACAGATTAACTGTTCTATGAATAACATGATTTCCAATCTTCTAGCAAACAATGAAATTGAATATCATTACGTATAACGGTACAAACATTGTCCTGCCTCTTTTATTGAATCTTCCATTAACAATAGGAAAATCCTATTAATTTAGAAAGAAACTAGGCTGAGAGTGTGGCAGTTTAATGCTTCTTTTGCAGCATTGCTTGCATCTGTATTTTTATTTGTGAGATTCAACTTTTTTTAATTAAATTTCTTTATTGCTCTTAAACAAGTGACAATATTCATCAAACCCCAATACCACTTAGTAATACAGAATCGCAATTTGACCAAACATGCAATATAGTCATGTTCTGACCTAGACACATTATCTGAGCAAAACTGTTCGGGCTCAACCAACGAGTTGTATTCCACATAGTCTGGTGAGGGTGCGGGTGAATCTCTCCACTTGGCATTCAGTGGCTCCTTCAGTTACCTTGGTGGGGCTCTGGGGCAGGGTCAGAAGCTGTGGTTTTCTCCAGGAGATATGACTGTAGGGGGGACCAAATGTCTCTAGGGTGGGAAGAGGGTGGCAGGAGTTCAGCATAGGTGTGCAATTGCTCTTGGCAGTAGGTAAGGTCAGTCAACCAGTCTTTAAATTTGGGAGCCCTTCCCTGCCCCATCTGCAGTCCATACATCGTTTGGCAAACAGGAGTGCTAGGGAAATGTACTTCCGCAGTGAGGCAGTCAATGCTTCCTTGTACCCTAAGAGTGTGACAAGAGGGTCTTCGGGGATGTGCAGCGCAGTCATTCTGTCAAGTGGTCCCAGCACCTCCATCCAGTACCTCCTAACAGGGGGACAGTCCCAGGCCAGGTGGCAGAAGTCTGCTCCATCCCTCCCGCAGCAGTCACAGCAATCAGAGTCGCAGAGATGAAGTCGCATGAGGCACGCAGGTGCATCGTAAAGGTGGTGTAGGTACCTATAATGGATGATGCGCAGCCAGCTGATAGCTGAAATGTGCCCAGTTTGCTGACAGCAAAAAGCCCACTGGTCATCAGGTATGGGGGATTCTAGTTCTTCCTCCCACCGAATCCTGGCCACAGGGGGTTATAGATACCATCTTTTTGGGTGGCACGATAGAGCAGTGAGATTATATGCGCAAGGGCGTCTTTGTGCAAGAAGTAATGCAATGGTGACAGGCTAGGAGGTTCCTGTGGGAAGCATGAGGTAATAGTTTTGACGTCTTGTCGCAGGCGGATTTAGTAGAATCGTTCTAGGGGAGTGGGCACTGGGGTGCAGAAGAAATTTTCGCTGGAGCACAATGTGTTGTTTGTGTAGAGCTGTCCCTATGTTGTGATATAAAGCTTTCGAAGGAGTTTACTTCAGCCTCCTTCACAAGTGACTGGTAGGTCTAACCGGCCACAAAGAGGTAGCAAGGGGGAATATAGCACGGTGAGGTGGAGGCGACTGGCCAGGTCGTGCCAGGCGCTAACGGTGCATTCTACAGTGGAGGAAGCGAGTCACTGCGGGGTGGAAGCTGCACTTAGATATGCAGAGCAGGGGGTGGGAGCCATGTATCCATTTTCAATCGCCACGTGAGGCATATAATGGGGGGGGTTTGCCCAGTACACTGCGTAATGGGCTTGGGCACAGCTAAAGTACAGCTTCAGATCAGGGATTTCGAAACCTCCCGCACAGAAGTGACGAGTGAGCATGTCCCAGCATAGCCGAGCTTGTTTCCCTCCCCAGGTGAGGCGGATTAGTTGGGTTTTCATGGCTTGGAAGAAGTGTCTGCTGAGGGCATAAGGGATGTTGATAAAAAGTTATAGCAGCTTGGGGAGGATTACCATCTTTATAAGTGAAGCTCTGCCGGCCATGGATATGGGCATGGCGATCCATCTGGTAATTTTATCAGTGAGAAGATCTAAGACACACCCATAGTTTGACGTCATCATCGTAGTGCGGCTGCGGGTAACGATTATTCCAAGATACTTAATAGTGTCTCCACACCATGCGAGAGGGAAATCTGGGGTGAAGCGCGGTGTAGCGTCAGTGAGAGGGAATATCTGAGATTTACCCCAGTTAATGTTAATGCCATGGAGATGACCAAACAGGATGAGCAGCCGTAGGATGGGATTAAGGCTCTTCTCTGGATTGCGTAAATAAAGAGTGAGGTCATCGGCGTAGAGAGAGATCAGGATCTGTCTTTCGGTATAAATAAGGGCATGGTCGCGATAATGTTGACATACCTTGGCGGCCAGGGGTTTAATGGCCAACGCAAAGAGGATGGGGGACAATGGGCAACCTTACCTGGTGCCTCTTGCGATGGTAAAAGGGGGAGATCTAGTACCATTGATCAGAACACTGGCACGCAGGCCGGTATACAGTTAATCCATGCCAGGAAGGGGGTGGGGAAGCCCATGCAGTTAAGGACGAATGCCAGGTAATCCCACTCGAGGGAATCGAACTCCTTGGCAGCGTCCAAAAAGACAGCCACCGTGTTCATATTTGGATCTATGTTGTGCAGGACAGCAAATAGCGTCCGGAGATTGTAGGAGGTGCCTCTGCCGGGCATGAACCCCAACTGGTCAGGGAGGACCAGGGCAGTCATGAGGGGGCTGATACGATTCGCAATTAACTTAGCTAATAATATTAACATTGCCATTGATAAGGGAGAGGGGTCTGTAGGAGTCGCATTGCACAGGTGGTTTATCAGGTTTCGGTAGGGAGATAATGAGCGCCTCTTGCATCATCTGGGGGAGTATTCCCATCTCCCTAGCCTCCTCAAAGACATGCCGCAGGACCGGGATGAGGATACGGCGATAGGTTTTATAAAATTCAGCCGGGAGGCCATCAGGGCAGGGGGCTTTGCCCGACTGAAGCTGCATGATGGCGGCAGTGATCTCCTCATCCTCATGGTGAACCAAGAGGAATTCCCTCTGATTATCTTCAAGCCAGGCAATCGCAGTGTCATCAAAGAAGGGGGTGGAAGTCGACAGGGTGTGTTCTATGCAATTTGTACAGTGTGCTGTGTCCTTCTTCATCCGTGATTTCTAATATGGTGTTGGAAAATCTAGGGGGTCAAATCAAGGCCGCAAGGGCCTTTCCTGATCACTCGCCCACTCCATATTGGCGGGCGTGGAAATATTTCCCTCTAAATCTGCATTCCCTCCCAGCAGTTTCCTGGTAGTCATGTAATAAATCACGTATGCGTGCCTGTAATTCGGGGGTAGGAGTACTCTGCATTTGAGTCTCAGTTTGTTTGACGTCTCCCTCTATCTTACGTAGGGTGGAACGAATATCTTTCAATATTCCTCCACTTTTTGGCAATGCAGATCCCGCGCACGGTGACATTAAAAGCTTCCCACACTGTGGGGTATTTTGTCACTGAGTAGTCGTTACAAGGGAAGAAATACTCAATTTCTTGGTCAAGTTCCGCTTTAAAGGCAGAGTCAAGCAGAGCCTGTGCGGGCAGGCACCAGGATAAGTATGGGGATTCTTCATGAGGGGGTGCGAGCGTGAGGAGTACTGGGGAGTGGTCAGAGTAGGTACGTTGCAGATGGGAAGAGTGGAGCAGCCTGGGGAGTAATCCTCTTGAGATGAGCCAGCTATCTATATGGGACCAGGAGGAGTGTACAGAGGAGAAGCAAGTTCCCTCTTTAGTACATGGGTGAAAGCTGCACCATGCGTCCACAAGGCAGTGGTCGGCTACGATCTGGTTGAGGGTATGGCAAGCAGTGGAATAGTGGTGGGGTTGTGAATGTGAGCGATCTAATGTTGGGTCAAGAGTGACATTAAAATCTCCTCCCCAAGCCACATGTGTGGAGCCGGAGTCGAGGACTCGGAAGAATCCAGGGTCATCCGTATTCGGACAGTAGCAGGACATCAGCGTGATAGATTGGGCCGCTATTCTACCCCATAGGATACTGTATCTCCCCTGCAGGTCGGCACATGCCCCAATGAAGGTGAAGGGGAGTGTATGTCTGATCAAGACAACAGTGCCTCGTGCATAAGTGGAATATGAAGAGAAGCATCTGCTAGACTCCCAGCGGAAGGCAAATGTGGGTGGGCTCATGGGATTGAGGTGTGTTTCCTGGAGCAGGGTGCAATGTATGTTGTGTCGGTCTAGATAGGAAAGGATGTGATGGCGCTTACAAGAATCACCCAGACCACGCATATTCCAGGTTAGAAAGTTATATTTAGGGGGACCAGGTCGAGCCTCCATGGTGATATGACATGACTCTTAAAGGGCAGTGAACAGTGGTCAAGCAGGTCAATTGCGTCAAGTGTGGTTTGTAATGGTAGGTTAGCAGTAAGTGGCAGTAACCCGCACCCACATCAGCAGTCCAATCCTGCCATGCCACGATTCCCTCCCTCCCCTTCCCCAAAGCCCCATGTACCATACTGCCAACAGGGGAGGGTGGATACAGAACTATAACTCTTGATAAAAAAGACAAGGTAGGGATTCCCTGAGTGGGTAGAGGCCAGAGGGCGGACCAGATCCACCTCGCTTCGTAGTTGCGGAGTGGTCCACGTACGGGGTAGCTTCCATCGTAGCAGTAAAGTGAGATCGCCAAAAGTGCGCAGTTTTTTTTGTTTTTCCATTCACTTTTTTTTGTTGTTGTTTTTTTTGTAGGGTGTTGGCGCCTGTTTGTGGTTGGGAGTTAGTGAGGAGTATTATATGACCGGTGGTCGAAGAACGGGTCAATTAAAAGTGCTGTAGAGAGCCAATGACTTGTTCTTAGCAGAGAGACAGTCCGTTACTCAACGTCTGAAGAGTTGCCAGTGTCATGGGAGTGGACGGAGGGGGAGCCGCGGTCTGCGGCCCTCTTAGGCAAAGTTTTTCCCAAGTGCGTGACTTTGAGGCGAGCCGGGAAGAGCATGGCATAGGCGATACCCATTTGTTGCAATTTCTTTTTCACCGGTAGGAATTTCCTTTGTGCCTCCTGCACAGCCATGGTGAAATCTGGGTATAGGTATACTTCCACGGCGTCAAAGCGAACCTGGCTGTGCTCCCTGGCGAGTCACAGAGCGGTGTCTCGGTATTTGTAGTTAAGAAGCCTCGCTATAATAGGGCGAGAAGGAGCGCCAGGAATAGGACAGGGGGCCAGGGACCGGTGCGCTCTTTCTACAATAAAGACCGGCAAGAAGGCCTCCCTGCCAAAGGCCGTGATGAGCATGCCCTCCACGTAGTCCTCCATTCTCCCCGTGGTGGTTGACTCTGGGACACCCAGGATCTGCAGGTTGTTGCGTCTTGAGAGAGATTCCAAATCTTCGTTCTTAGCAGCTATAACTCTCAAGACTTTTTCCATGTCTAGGGTTTTATCAGCGGTCGTGTGGAGGTGTCCTCCAGGTCAGAGATGCGGCGCTCTCTTTCTTTGATCTGCTCCTCGTGGCGCTCGCTTTTATGAGTGAATCGAATCGAGTGAGAGAGTCTATGCGGGTGTTCATCGCATCCATTTTGGATTCTATGGAGGTGAGGTTGGACTGTATAACCAGAAGGAGCTCCTTCAGATCATCCGTGAGGTAGGTGTGTCGGGGCGGCGGCGGCAGCTTGGTCACTCTCCGTCTCCGCCTGCATTTGGGTCGATTTACGAGCTTCAAAAGTGAGTTTAGGCTGCTTGCCATCCATTTTGCCTATGTTAGCAGCAACCAAAGAGGGAGAGACTGGCGGCAAGGTGACTGCTGGGGTGATGTGGAACAATGGAGGTGCGCGATGCACACAAGGTTCCTCAAGCAAGCGTGGGCGCCAAGTACTTTGCAGCCGCTGGTGGCACGACGCAGGGTCCAGAGTGGTGTTGGGTGCTGCCTGTGATGGACCCCACAGTTGGCTATGAAAGGGTGAGAGTCCCACCAGTGGGCAGTGGGCTCACAAGCACATAGGAATATGGAGCGGCTTGACGTTAGTCGGCCCTCAATACAGGCTGGATAGTGCGGGTCCAAGGAGGCCAAGAAAGTCCACCACCCAGTGGGAGATCAAAGCGGCATTACAGGTATAGGTGAAGAGGAAGTGGAGGGGTTGTAGTGGGTGTTCACCAGTCTCCAGGTATTGAGGCAGCGAGGCGGGGTCTCAGGATAGGCAGAAATGAGGATAGTCCCCGACCGCTGGGCTAAGTCTGTGCGAGCTACACGGGGCTCCCAGCAGAGCAGTAATGCAAAGCAGGAAGCTGGAAAGTTGCTGTGAAGTGGTGCCAGATGATAGCAATGGGATGGGTTGGTTGATTGCTGCAAGTCTCAGGGCCAGAGAACAGAGAGTGCGGATGTGCAGGGCCCCGTCAGAGGATCACAGGCTGGGGTACAGCATGGGAATTGGTGCCTATGCGAACGTTGGAGTGATGCACCTTGTGGCCAGGTGCAAGCCAGAGGAGCACGCAGCCGTGTCAGTAATCCGCCGGCATGCCAGCCGTTCAGGCGATTTCACAAAGTTGCAGCCGGGTGGGGGCCAGGAGGGTGCAAGGCAGATGGGAGAGCGTGAAAGCGGCAGTAGGAGATGCGTCGGGCGCTCCGGCCCCTGAGCAGGTCGAGGGCGGCCCAGCAGGTATCGGGTCAGACCCACGGGGTGAGCAGGGAGGCTGGTGTGTGCGGCTGGAGAGTGAGCACCATGCAGAAAGGGGCAGAGCCCCTGGGGGAGGCGTACTCACCGAGCAGGCAATGCAGGAGGCCACTGGGCACGGGATAGAAGCGGCAGGCCGCGTGGCGCCTCAGCGGCTATGCAGGCGTGTTGGTGGGTCCGCCGCAGGTGTGGCCCCGCAGAAACGGGCCTCGGCTCTTCGGTCATCTCAGCAGCAACCCAGGCAGCGGAGCCTCAGGCCAACGCACAGATTGTGGAGGTCTGTGCAGGCATCTGAGCTTGTGCAGTGTCCGCTTAGGCTCAGTAGGGACCTCTGGGTCCATGCAGTTAGTGGGGAGGCCGTTCGGCTACGGCAGCCGCCATCTTAGGCAGCGTGGGTCGGGGATAAATGAAGCAATTTACTGGCATATCCCGGCAATTCCAGGGTTCTTAATACAGCATCTAGCAGCAGGCAGGTTCCGCAAATCAGATTGAGGCGTTTCTTTGGATGAGGGACTGGCGATGAGCAGGATATCTGCAAAAACAACAGTTGAGGGACAGAATGCAGAACAATGTCATACATTCACCCCAGTACACAGATCAGAGCCTAAATACATCGTTTTTTTGCTCACCATGCCCTTCCAGTTTGAACCCTGCCATATGCAAATCAGTCTTGACCCTGTGCCTCATGGGAACAGTCCAGCCCAAACTGCCAAGCCAGGTCCTCGCTAAACTGGAAACAAGCATCCTAGGACCGGTTTCGGGATTTCACCCATCTTCAGCCAGGATAGCTTGATAGCTTAATTCCAGTGGCATGGAGAGCATGGGACCCATGTCTGGGCATACCCGTCCCACTCGGGGTGACAAATGCAAAACCAACAGTTGATGGACAGTATGCAGAACAATGTCATACATTCTGCCCAGTACAGAGATCTGGGCTTAAATCCATCGTTTTTTTGCTCACCATGCCATTCCAGTTTGGACCAAGCCATATGCAAATCAGTCTTGACCCTGTGCCTCAAGGGAACAGTCCAGCCCGAACTGCCAAGCCAGGTCCTCCCTGGACTGGAAACAAGCATCCTAGGACCGGTTTCGGGGTTTCACCCCTCTTCAGCCAGGATAGCTTGATTCCAGTGGCATGGAGAGCACGGTACCCACTTCTGGGCATACCTGTCCTACTCGGGGTGACAAATGCAAAAACAACAGTTTCGGGCTGGACTGTTCCCCTGAGGCACAGGGTCAGACTGATTTGCATATGGCCATGTCTGAACTGGGGTGGCGGAGTGAGCTAAAGAATGACGATGGATTAAACCCAGATCAGTTGACTGGGGGTGAGTGCTTGCAATGCTCAACACTTCGTCCATCATCCCCTTTGGTTTTGCTTTGTTCGCCCTAAGTTGGCAGGGTATGCCCAGACGTGGGTCCCTTGCTCACTTTGCCACTGGATTCAAGCTAGCCTGGCTGATGACGGCTGATTAGCCAGGAACCGGTCCCAGGATGCTTGTTTCCGGTCCAGGGAAGACATGGCTTGGCAGTTCGGGCTGGACTGTTCCCATGAGGCACAGGGTCAGACTGATTTGCATATGGCCATGTCTGAACTGGGGTGGCGGAGTGAGCTACAGAATGATGATGGATTAAACCCAGATCAGTTGACTGGGGGTGAGTGCTTGCAATGTTCAACACTCCGTCCATCATCCCCCTTGGTTTTGCTTTGTTCGCCCTAAGTTGGCAGGGTATGCCCAGATGTGGGTCCCTTGATCACTTTGCCACTGGATTCAAGCTAGCCTGGCTGATGACCACTGATTGGCCAGAAACCGGTCCCAGGATGCTTGTTTCCGGTCCAGGGAAAACATGGTTTGGCTGTTCGGTCTGGACTGTTCCCATGAGGCACAGGGTCAGACTGATTTGCTTATGGCCATGTCTGAACTGGGGTGGCGAGGTGAGCTAAAGAATGATGAAGGATTAAACCCAGATCAGTTGACTGGTGATGAGTGCTTACAATGTTCAACACTCCGTCCATCATCCCCTTTGGATGAGCAGGATATCAGCAGGATAGTATCCCGAGCAGCAAGAGCCTCACGCAAGTGCAGCCATCTTGCTTTGCACCCTCTAGCGCCCCCTCCACGTAAGGAGTTGTCTGCAAAATTGGCAATGTTGCTATGTTAAGTCTTCTGCAGGAGAGTCTCCAACGTGCGTACATTGGATATAACTGGAAGAATTTTTTCTCCCTCTGGGGTATATTTCACAGTGACTAGAGGGACCAAGACTAATACGAGGGTTATAGAATTCACTGCCTTCCCCGACTCCCAACAACTCAGTGTAGTCCAATGCCTCAAAGATTATGAACTGATGTCTGAAGAATACCGCCCTCTGGTCGAAAGACAACTTCTAATTGCACTGAAAAAACCGCACTTGGAGGTCTCCTCACCCACAATTGCAAGATGGGTTAGATGGGTCATGCAAGAGGCAGGCATTGACTTGACCATATTTGGAGCCCATTCTACCAGGGGAGCCATGGCCTCTAAAGCCTTCTCCTTGGAGGCAAGACTGGAAGACATTATGAATGCCGCTGATTGGTCAACAGATTCGACTTTTAAGAGTTTCTACTTTAAGCCGGTGCTGGATATGGCTCATTTGGTGGTGAACAAGCTTTAAACCAGAATAATCCTCCCCTCCGGTCCTGACATAGAATGAAAATCGTTCCTAACTCTTGTGTAGGAAAGTTTCAATTCTATTAAGGACACAGAGGCGAGGATTATCCCACCTGGCGAGAAGTCACTCTTCTCCAAAGAAGCCCACCCTAAGAAGTAAGGGGCATATCAGCAACAACCGGCGATAATTATCGCTCAGCGCTCTTAGCGTGAGGATAATTATCGACGGGTAACGTGGATTTTTATCGCTGAGATAGCGTGCTATTAGCAACGCTTATCTCCTCAGCGATAACTGCCTAACCTGAGATTATCGCTGGAAACCTGTGTGGCCTAGCATGGCGTTAGCTTGCTGATAGGTACTCCCAAACTTAGCCATGATATCCACCTTCCATAGGATATCATGGCTAAGTCAGTCCTGAAGCAGGCGTAAGGAAAGTAGCGATAACAGGGGTTATTGCTACTTTTCCTGACGCTATGCTTCATAGCGTGGGGCTTGATGATAGGAGAAATGTCGCTTAGCGACATTTCTCCTGTCATGTTAAGTCAGGAACGCCCACTTTGCATCTCATTAGAGATGCAAAGCTGGGCGTTAGGAATCCCAATGCTAAAGCAAGGTTTAATGCGTTAGCGTGGCCTTGCTAATTAGGCGATACATTTTTATCGCCAGCTTGTAAATATGCCCCTAAGTGAGGCATTTTAGAAATAATTTAGGACCTAAAGTGGGCAAATGTAAATGATGACTCTGTGCCTTGTTGGGACATGTTTACTGTTCTCAGAGCATCACTGTGACATGACTTGTGTGGAGAAAGAGGGGAATCAGAGTAAAGAGAGGGCTGTTACACCTTCATGTGGACCCTGATTGGACTCTTATTGGTAGTGATATGATGTAATTCCCAGAGACTTCTGGGTATGTTAGTTTTTCTTCGCTTTACGTGGAAGCTTGAAGAAATGTTGTTTTAAAATAAGCTGCTGTTGAATAAAGCAAAGAGAGTAAAGCATAATCCTCGCCTCTGCGTCCTTAATAGAATCAAAACTTTCCTACACGAGAGTTATGAACAATTTTCATTCTTTTGCATTCATGGCTCTTAATGTCTTTTTTCTTCATATGTCATCAGGATCTGCCTCTCTGGTGCCGTGTTCTCCCCTTAACACTGAATTTAAGGGTGTTAGGCAAGTGTAGGGTAGTAGACAATGGGCTATTGACCATTGGGGTCACTACTCTCCCTAAATGGTCACTTCTTGTTGGAAGTATGCGTAATCCTGACCCTGAATTCCTAGATATGCCATCACAAGGAAGGCTACCTCTGCAAATGTGTGTTTACCCCACAATAGTCCACCTTATGGGTGGTACTAGTCAGGATGCAGCTAATTTTCTGGCCTTTTCAGGTGCCACAGGGTCTAGAAAGTAGGGGTGCCTTCCTCTTCTGTGATGGGTGCCAGATTTACATTCCAAAGGCAGTGATTCTTTTGAAGCTTGCCAGTCAAAGGAGGCTAATCATCTTGTCATCTTGTGGGAGGATGTGGTACACCCTCTTCCCGGACAGGCCATTGTTCTGGGACTCCTGAGAGCAACGGTCCTCATCATAGGAGGTCAGACCTGTGTCTCAGGTGGCAGGCAAGCAGAATCCAGTCAGCAAGCATACCAGAATCTTGTAGGTTTTCTACGGCACCTTTAAGGTCCCCTCTGTGTGCATGTCTTTATAAATCCAACACTGACATCAGTGTGGGTTTAGCCAATTTGAGTTGCTTGTTACCAAACATCTCTATTTTCAGTGAAGCCATCATTTATCCGGGTAACTTGTTTTCACCAGTGTCCAGCACATGTCTCAAAATGGCTTCCCTGGTCACTTGTGCTGGCAGTAATAGGATTGAACAGCACAGGGGCATATCTGCTCACAGCAGGATCCCACACAGATGATTTTAAGCACTCTGCCTTAGGGCTGTCAATCCTGCTGTAAGGGTGACTTGCAAGTATTATATGCAGTTTTGGGAGACATGGCACATAGGGATGTGTGACATGTTGTGTTTTTACTTTTGTTTGCACCATAATATGCAGCCTGCAATGACAGTCTTGCATGTGCTTGGTGAGGGGCCCATGAGGGGTACAATTCGTGCTGCAGCTCCTAGGGACCCTCTTTGGTACCTCAGGCCATAGCTACCAGTGAACCACTTAATAGGAACAGTAAGCAACATGCTTGACAGTAAGCAGCGCACTTGAGGGGCTATTTTTAATGTTATATTATGCCGCTAGTCGCCAAACTGCATTTTAACTGTTTAAATTGTTAATAAAGTTAACTGGGCACATTGCACTTTGCACTTTCTACCGGTCCCCAGTCTGCCTTGGCACTTCCTGCCGTTTGAGCTGAGGGAGCCGGATCCTCCCCCAGGCTTTCCTCATTTCCGGATAGAGCACACCATTTAATCTCCATGTGTGCACTGACACGCAGCGAATGCACCAGACATGGTGCCCCTCTCAGTAGCGATAAAAGCATTTCCTGGCCACAAGACTCTCCTGAGTTTAAGGAAGAATTTGTGCCCATATGAACATGACATTGACCTTGTGAGTGTTATTCTCCCACATTTCTGTAAAGGCTGTAATTTTGCTTTAGGGAATACGGGGGTGCTCCCAGGAAGCAAGAGAGCAAGCTCCTGGGCGTCGGTGCAAAATAAATCAGGAGATAGAATAAGAGCTTGCCTGATCAATTGCAATTCACTGCCTAAACATGCAGACGATATCTGGATATCACTGTCCAACAATGATTGGGATGTGATGTTTTTGACCGAAACATGGTTAAAGGAGGGATCTGGCCCAGCTCTGGCCTTGGCCATTCCACCAGGTTTTAAAGTCTGCTGCGCTAACAGAAAAGGTGAAGAAAGAGGAGGTGGGGTAGCCATCATTGTGAGAAATTCTTGGGATATCCCCACTACGGAGTTACACAATATGGGCATGATAGAAGGTCTGAGTTTTGTATAAATATCAGACCTACATCCTCCTTTGCAGGACTATTGATCTACCGACCATCAGATTGCCCTCTCAGTTTATTCTTAGATCTATGCAACTTCATTGCCCAGAAGTCATTTTAATATGCCTACTATACGGCCCTAGGAGATTTTAACTTACATATTATGGATCCCGGCTGTACACATACCTCTCAGCTAACGATGTCACTGAATGGGGTAAATCTCACCCAGCATGTAAACTCTGCCACTCATTGTGCAGGCCACATTTTAGATCTAGTATTCTCGAATATTCCGTCCTTGGTTGACGAGACCCCGCAACAAGTGGTCTGGTCAAACCACAACTTGGTCCCTTTGTCGTTTACCATGGAAATATTACAACCTGGTGGAGAAACCAGCAACATGCCAGAAAGAAATTGAAAGAAGCTCACGACTGAATCCCTGGGTCCAGTGTTGTTGGAGAGCCAACCACAATTAACTAACGACCCTAATGTAGACACCACTGCTATGACCAGGTAGATCTCTGCTGTCATGGACAACATAGCCCCGGCAAGATTAGGCAGAGTCTCGAGAAATTCGCCACCGGCCCCATGGTTCTCCGAAGACCTCAGAGTAGAAAAAAGCAAATGTAAAATAAGGAACGCCTCTGAAGGAAAAATTATAGCCCATTGGCCAAATTTGCCTTTAAGGAGGCTCTAAAAGAATTACACAAATCAATGAGGACAGCAAGAAGGAACTACTTTGTGAAGCGCATTAATAGCATGGAAAACTTGAGCAAAGAAATCTTCAGGTTAGTTAGTTCCTTCACTAAGCCAGTGGCGCTTGCGAGTAAGATATTACCGTCACTATTATTGGACTTCTTCAAGAATAAAATTGAGAAGGTCTATGGCACCTTCAAGACAGGGATGTAAACAACTGAAATGGAAGCCGTGGGAACCTGCAACAGCAAGGACTCCCTTTTCGAATTTCTCCCCATCTCACAGCAGGAATCCATGGTGGAGATCCTGAAATGTAAATCAGGGTCCCCAGAGGATCCGTGTCCCCCAAAACTGTGAAGGACACTCACTCACCTAATCGATCTCACCCTGAATCATATATGGAATACCCCACTCACCAGGGGCATCTTCCCTGATTCATGGAAGCATGTTATGCTATTGCCTCTCATGAAAAAGCCCAATGTGGATCAGGGAGAGCTTAACAACAACCACCCGATCTCATTACTGCCAGCACCGGCAAAGATGCTGGAAAAGCTGTTTCATCACCAACTGACCAAATTTATTGATAGGCATGACATTCTGCATGAGATGCAGTCAGGGTTTCGGTCCAGTTGCAGTACCGAGATGGCTCTGCTGGAGGTGGCGGAGTCAGTAAGAATGACTGTGGACACGGGAGCTTTAGTGTTGCTGGTGCTCTTGGACTTGTCCGCAGCCTTCGACACAGTGGATCCCCAAATTCTACTAGCCAAACTTAAATTGGTAGGACCGGGGGGGACTGCTCTCTCCTGGCTACAGTCTTATCTCAGTGACTGTACGCAAAGGGTCAATCTCCAACACTTTATGTCAAAAGCTAAACCTCTGTGGTGCGGGGTACAGCAGGGCTCGGCCTTGAGCCCTCTACTCTTCAATGTATATTTGTCACCCATTCTTTTGCTCATTTCCAACTGGGAAGTAAAGGCTAATACATATGCGGATGACACCCAGCTGGCTGTCTCCTTCAAGGATCAATCTGTGGCTCTTTCACCAGATTCAAGGGATGTTTGAAGGATAGCTCTTGTTGGATGAATATTAACAAGTTAAAGCTCAATGCTGAGAAAACTGAGGTAAGACATCTCCTTCGTCTGCCGTACTGTGATTGCCGGCTGAAATGGGACTGCCTCGTAATCCCGCAACATTGGCAAAAAAGCTGGGCGTAAAATGGGAAACGGATCTTACACTCACAACTCAAGTACGTCACTTAGCATCCTCATGCTTTGGTAAGCTAAGAAACTTCTAGCTATCTTAAGCAACGGATATGCCTCTACCAACAAAAACGATCATTGAGATCGAACTCTCAGCATCTGCTCTGTGTACCCTGATATGCAAAGGCACGCATTGGGGGTAGATCATTCACAGTAGTGATGGCAAGACTATCGAACCCTATGCCTGTTAACTTGCGCCTAATCCAATCCAAAATAGAGTTCAGAAAGGCTCTGAGGACCTGGTTATTTAGCCAGAGCTAGACTCCTGGTAACCCCCTTCTCCTGCCTTCCCGGTATATCGCAGGATCTCCTCTGTTTGAGGTAGCTGTCGCGCTCTATAAATATATTATTATTATTTTTATTATTAACTTAGAGAGCGTGCTATAGCTTTTGCCAATTGGAGGGACAATAGTACACTTTTGGGAAAGCTCTCTGGCACTGGGGACCTGGTTAGCAGGAACCCAGTGCACTTTCAATCAGAATCACATCATATACCAGGCAAAAAGTGGGGGTAACCATGCCAAACAGTTGCACTTTCCCACAGTCCCCCTTTCAGTGGGAGGACCCACCATGATCCTTCTCCCCAGCTGGCCTCTGCCCTATCCCTCCCCCTTCCTTGCCTGCTGTCCCCCCTTGCCATGCTGTCTGCGGACATCACCCGATTATGCCACCCTCTTGCCCTCCTATCCCCAATCCCCTCACTTCCTCCCCTATCTCATTCATATTCCCCTATTACCTTTATTGTCTTCTCTTCTTGCCCTTTCTCCCCTTCATTTTCTTCCTTTGTAGCCAGACCTTCCCCCATCTGTTAATTAGTTAAATAAATAACTTCTAATTCACATAATTGGCATTTGGGGCCATATGTAGGTAGCTAAATACCGGTCGGTAACGGCCGAAATTCGGTAAATATCCCGTTACCGACCGGTATTTAGGCATTTGAGATGTAGGAGGCATGATTTAAGGATTCGGTAATTTACCGAATCGGTAATGGATCGGTAAAATACCGAATCGGTAAAATACAGATTCGGTAAATTACCGAATCCTTAAATCATATGTAGGGAGCACTCAAGTGAGTGTTTTATTGTATTCAGGATTCGGTATTTACCACCAAATACAGGTTGGTGATAAATATCGAATACCTTTCAAAAATCTATTTTTTACTGTTTTGACAGTGCCATGTGGCAGACATACATGCCCTTAGGGCATGTATGTGCGCCACATGTGCACACATGCACGATTCAGGGGTGCAACAGGGTGTCAATGTGACACCCTGCCACCCTTGAATATGCTCCCCCTATTACCGATTCGGTATTTACCGAATCGGTAATGGTGAATGGCTTCCCGGCCCATAGGAATCAATGGGAAGGTATGCCTCATTACCGATTCGGTAAATACTGAATCAGTAATACCGAATCTTTCCGAATCGGTAAAATTTACCGATTTTTTACCTACATACTATTTACCAATTCTTAAATACCGAATCGGTAAAATTCGGTATTTATGAATCGGTAAATAGTATGTTACCTACATATGGCCCTTGAAAGCATAGGATTGAGAACCGTTTGGTCAAGTTACCGCAATGTCAGCAATATTAATTAACGTCTTAAATGAACTGATCACATTACTTGATAAACAGCTCAGCAGGAACAGCTGTAGGAAAGAAGAACCTTGACTCGGAGGCGGGCCCATTGCCTTGACACCACCAGAGGGGAGGAGAAACCGAACGCCTGCAGGGGTAGTGCTTCCGCCCAGAGAATAATGCATTCCATAATTAAGTCTCCAGGGCAGTGGAAGTGAGAAGGAGGAAGTTGTAGGTTTTCCTCCTGGCTAACAAGAAGATCTTGAAGTAGTGTGGCAAAAGGAGGACCTAACACCATCAGTGTCTGCCCCAAGCACGTTCCTAACTCCCAAGGCACCTATTCCATCAGGGCCTCCAGCTGCCTCTTCTGCATCTCCTTCTCCTTCCATACATCATCTGGAAGAACAAGAGTTAAGCGACCAATTGGCCCCCCAAAACCACACACCCCTCTTGTGCTCACCAATCTGTACAGAATGAGTCTGTCACTATAGCTGTTCTCAAGGATGTGATGGCATCCATTTTAGGGCCTCAGAGAGCGATACCTCTGACTTCCGGTACTTAATGGAGGAACCATCACCACCTTGACTGCAGCCATTCTGTCTTGTCTACCCCCCAACTCATCCCTGCTCCTTTTGTACCATCTCCCATTTTGTCTATGCTCACTGTTACCGCTGCTACCACTCATGTTGTTTCTTTTCATCGAGTGTCTGGTCCTGCCACAGCCAGTGACATAACGGCCATGTCAAAGGATAATTTAAATATCATAGGAAACCAGAGGGTGAGGATGGGCAGTGACATTTCCATGGATTTAGACTCTTCATGTGTCCTGGGGGTCAGACTTCTTTGTTTATTTTGATAGTGAATTTGTTTTTTGGGACTCTGCTTGGACTACAACCATTTTAGTTTACTCTATTGGTAGAGACTGGTTTTCTTGTTCTTTTATTTTGGTCAATGCTTTTTTTTATCCTTTCTCCGATTCCAAAGGCTAGCCTTTCATTTTGTATTAATATGTCTATTTTTTTATCATTGTGTATGAAACATTTATGATTTTATGATAATGTGTGCTATGTGCAATGTTTTTGATAAAAAAGGTTTAACAATTTGCCAACTCCTTACCATATGTTGATTCTCTGGCTTTCTAAATTGACAAAGCTGAAAACATATGGAAATATATGTGAGACAACAAAAAATAACAAACACAAACATTATAAAGTGAATACAGTTTTTAGCTGTGCACATATTTTTATTAGTACATTATGGTGTAAACAATAGGTCTACACACTTAGATAGGTACATTTCTCATATATCTCCGCGAACACAATGTTGGTGGTAAAATTCCTTGTGACTGAATGAGTTCTGGATAGTTGTTCAGGTGCTTGAAATTGACTCCTCTTATTCTCCTCCTCTTCTTGAGCAGTGCTAAGTCCTGGTAGCCAGGTATGGGGACTGTGTGCCTGTGGGCAAACCGATGAGTGGAGAGGGGTGGGATAAAAGTAGAGGGCATGAGAAAAACAAAAAAGACAAAAAAACACTTAACTGGTTTGCACGTCCACGCTCTTCCCGATCTTCTTCTACACTGCAGCATGGGCCCAGGAAACTCCTTTAACCAATCCTGTTGATGCTCTCATGCTATGAGAGCAGCACCAGGATTGGATGCAGTGGGCTGGCTGGATGCACCATCAGGCCCTGTAGGCCTGTGCTTGGTCGCCACCCAGCAGTCTAAGACAGCTGGATGCATCGCATCAAAGTGCACATGTCACTTTGGAGCCTTCAGCCAGCCACAGCTCCTGCCCTCTGCTGCAAATTGTCCGAATAAGACACATATGTCTCTGGGCTCAGGCTGCTGCAGCGTAGTATGTGTGCACATCGGAATAATAATATGGTAAGGAAATCTTTTCATTGCCATTTTATTTTTCCTGTGAGGCTCTCCGGGGACGGGGGTTGCACTCACTGCCCAAGTTAAGAAGCCGCCGCTGGCAGTGGATCTTGTTGCTTGGAGGAGGGTAAGATTCTCTCTTGGGATTGCATGCCGTTCTCAGCTTGTAGATGGTTCTGCATCATCATCCTGCTCAATATCCTCAGTACCTGGAAGACGACTGCAACAGATGTTATTAGGTAACATAAAAATGTAGTAAATAGTTTCCAAAGATTTAACAAAATTTATTAGCGGGGTAGTTGAACTCAATGGGACTTATTTAAAATCCCAATGCGCCGTTGGTGCGTCACTTTTTTTGACGCACCTGTGGTACTGTGTGCCTGCCCATATTTACAAGGCCACGTAAAGCCACCCTGCGTGGATTTTCATGGCCTTCTAAATATGGTCCCCTTTCACGCTTTACTCGGCGTGAAGAGGGCTGTCCATGGGCCTTTCTGTGGGTGTTCCCATGCAACATCCATGGAACCTGATGCATTCCCAAATTTAAAAAGATTTGTAAACCTGGGAATGGGTCAGATTCCTATGCCTCCCCAGGGGAGACATAAGGGAAGTGCAAAGAGGAGTATGAAGTATCCTGAAAAAATGAATACAGCACTCTGGTATGATGGTATTAAGATATTTATTCCATAAGAGAAGATCCCATCCATCAGCCAGCAGTCAATCCTGTAACTGAACATTTACAGAACTTTACTATGTACAACAATCCATGACATCAGAAGGGTTCTAACATGACATAGTCTTTGAACATAACACCTAGCAACGCCACCCAGTGTGGAATACCACAGAGTAATACCTTTATTTCTCTTCGCTTTTGCTTTTCTTTTTGTATACATAGAAAGAGGAAACACCTCCTATGATTGTTTTTGTGCAGGGAGGTGTCCCTTCTTGCATGAAAACAATAACCCCTACAATGCAGACACTCATGGACCATGGCGCAAGGGTGCCTGCGTTGGCTTATGGAAGTCCTGTGTGCACCAGTGCAGGGGAAAAGGATGGGAATGAGTTGTATCTTATGGATACAGCACATTCCTGCCCTTTTCTTTTGACTCAAGGCAGCTCAGCAGAACAGTTTGCTGCACCGCTATGTGTCAAAATAGTGTAAACGAGGCTCAATACATGTAATAAATGATTGAACCATGGAATATATTATAGACGTTTTAAATAGAAATTGACCAGCTTTGGCCACAGAAGTGAGTGTTTTGGAGGTCTAACATGATGTTAGCTGCCGAACCAGGGTACTTGATGTTCTAGTCGAACAAGAAAGTCTTCCTCAACAGCTACAAATATAAGTGGTCATTTCAAGCTATATCTTGTATATTAATAAGTCATTATCAATAAAAAAAAACTAAAACATAGATGAAGTGTGGAGTACTCATTTTGTATTACAACAGAAATGCAATTTTCATACCTAGAACAAAATTCATACCCTTCTATTGACATAAATGTTGTACAACAAAATCATTAAAATCAAATATAGAAAAATGGTTATTTAGAATACTGAACTATGGAACAACTGTAAAATCACATACAGTTAACCTGTAAGGAATCAAATAAACGTTTTTAAATATTTCAACAATTACCAAGCATAAAACCTACCAGTGTCTATTGTCTGCTGCTGTGTGGGGCCAGTCTTGTGATATTCCATGGAGCTGGTCACATTTGTGGGCAACGGTGGATAGAACAACATCACAGGGTCTACATCCCCCCCACCCCCCCAAAACAAAAACACATTAGCTCACAATATACAAGTACATATTTAAAGGATACTTTTTAATAAACTCTACTGACAAGGATAGATATATTTTCACATTTCTTTGTAGATTTCAAATACATGTTTGTTTTTGCTGCAAAGCAGGCCCTGTGTGCCAGCCTGCTGCAGTTACATGGACATCTGCCCTAGCTGAAGTGTTCAGAAGCTTTGAAACTTGTGAAACTAAAAATAGAGTTAGAGGTGGTTTCACTGCACTGCAGATAGGAGAGAAGTACAGAGATGTAGGAATGGTTTGAGATTAACTTCTTGAAATATCAAGTAATAGCTACAATGGGGCTTTTTTATGGGCCCTTTTTTAAATGCATCCCGTTTTTCTTTAAGAAAACGGGCTGCATTAAAAAAACTGCTTTATTTAAAAGTAGTCCCAGGCATGGTGGTCTACTGGGTCCAGCTGTCCACCATACTTGGGTGGCCCTGCCATTACCACTGGGGTCGCAAATTGTGAGAGGCTCATTAATATTCATGAGCAGCCTCTCGATTTACAACCCCATTGGGAATCGCTAACAGTGTGAAATACACTGTTGTACATTGGAAATAGCGATTCACAAATTGCAAGTTCCAAAAAGCTCGCAATTTGCGAGGAGCTATTTCCACAGTCATACATCTGGCCCTACGGGCCCAGTTCACAAAGGTAAACTGAGACAAAAGTCTAACTTTACGACTTTCGGCATTCACAAAGGGCATTTATGAGTTGTAAAGTTAGACTTTTGTCTCAGTTAAACTTAAGTTTTGGTCTTAAGCTTAACTGACACCTTATCTGAGACAAAAGTCTAACTTTACTAAATGCCCTTTGTGAATACGGAAAGTCCTAAAGTTAAACTTTTATCTCAGTTTACCTTTGTGAATAGGGCCCTAAATGTTAGCTCACCCTGCTTGTGATGTCTAGATCACGTTTCCTGACTCAGCACAATAAGGTCCCGGGTAGAAGTGCATCAGGGCAAGATCTATCGGCCTGGTCTGGCATGATTGAAGGCTGAAGTGGTGCTGAACTAGTATTTTTCTGTCATGCATGGAATCGATCTTGTCTTGCTCGAGTTTTGTGATACTCAATGAAGAATTAGGCCTACGCAATTAATTTGGCGTGTGTACAGCGAAGATTTATGAACTTTGTTAACCTATTGCTGTGTTCAAATCAACAACCTTTAAATGCTGTGATGCAAGGCTTGCTCAACCAACAGTAATCATGATTATTATGGCTCAGTTAAAACTTACTCATTTTATAAGGGGCCCCAGTTATTTGCTATTGTTTTTCTCAATCTCGGAAATACCCAACTGTCACAAGTTAAGGCATGTGGGTCAAAAATGATGTATTTGCTTATCATGCTCTTTTGATCATCCCTGATTGGATGATATAATATATGTGTGTGTGTTGTCATTTTGATGGAAATTTACTGGATATGTGAAGTATTTATACATAACTGCAGAGAAATGGTCCTGTACTCAGTATTTTATTGGACACTTCATGTAACGCTTAGTTACTCCCTTTTGCGGTTTGCAAGAATAAAACATTGTAACTGACTTCTTCTTTCGGGCATTTGATTGAACACAGCCAATTGTCTCCATGATATGTTAAATAAACCTTGATCTCTGTGAATGTCAGATGGTTTTTGTCTCTGATTCAATTTAGACTTCTACATTTTTGGTGGAGAATGCCTGAACTTGACATCCGCTGCTGCTGCCTTTCGCACTGGTTCGGGGTGCCTGAATGCCCTGGTGCCTACTTTGCCCCTAACTGCTGCGCTTAGTGCTGCTGTGAGTACATGTCATCTCCCTGGGGAGATCTTGCTACCCAGCTTTTCTGCCTACCCTCACATATTGCACCTGGATTTGGCTGCCGGCATTGCCTTTAATTATTTATCATCCCCTTGGGTGTTTGGCGTTTGTGTCCTTGACTATCTATTGTGTTGTCTGTCACGGGCAGGACACTTGGATTATTGGCAAGTTCACTTCTCATGAGGGGACTGTGAGGGCTCTTCTATCTTCATGGTGAGGCCTTTCAATTTTGGGGTATTTTAGACATTTTTACTAAACTGACATCATAATGCTGCTATTCTTACCATGAGACTGTCTGTACTATTGTGGTTTCCCTGACTTTTGTTATTTTTTGTTATCAATGATGTTGTATTACCACATAATGCCTGCCGGGTTAGAAGACATCTTGGTATTTTTGTTATACTGTACGTTATCGATGACTTGTCTAATTTTCATCATTCTGACTGACATTTCCATATTGCTTCCCCTTCCATTACTCCTTTCCTTGGAATAGGACCCTAGGGACATGTTGTATACTGCTTGAGCAAGTCACCCCGCCTATTTATACTTTGTGTTTATGAATCTGTGAGTAATGGCAATAGTCCAGCCCAAGCTGCCAAGTAGGGACCGCACTGGACAGGAAACAAGCATCCTGGAACCAGTTTCGGGGTTTCCATGGAGCACAGGGTCAAGACTGATTTGTTTATGGCTGGGTCTAAACTGGAATGGCGTGTCATGCAAACAAATTATGGATTTTACCCAGATCTGTGACTGGGGATGAATGTTTGATTTGGTTCAGCATTCCATCCACCATCTGTTCTTTTTGCATTTGTCGCCCTAAGTGGGAAGGGTATGCCCACACATGAGTCTCGTGGTCACTACTCCACCAGATTCAAGCTAGCCTGACTGATGAGGGGTGACAGCGGGCTCTGTTCACTGCCAAGGTCAACCTGAACTGACTACCGAGATTTCTCATTGATAACTGCGGGGCTGCTTATGCTGCACATATCCGAAGACAAAGATGTGCAAGCGGCCCCATTATTCGTACTATGGTGTTTCTCCTGCCCACCGCAAAGCCGGAAAGGACATTGCCATACTTTGGTTTTCTAGATAGTACCAAAGTGGCTTTGAAGTACTGGTGATCTCTCATGCAACACAACAAGGTACCGCCAAGTGGTTTTGTGACTATTGTAATATCTGAAGTTTCTTGTTCCTGAATTCTTTGTTCTTTTTCTACCAACCACACATACCAATGCATGTTACAATGCTGCACAGGATGTAAGAGACAGGCTCAAAGCTGCCGTGGGTGCTAGTTTCAGTATTCACCCCCCTTCCTGGCATAATTATCAAGACATTGGTAATAGTATTTGCATATCACCTGCACATACCTTTCCTAGGTGGCCCAGTGGCAGTTATAAAACAAAAAAGAAACACTGTACCAAGAACAATCAGCGAACTTATCAATGATAAATTAGACAGGAGAAATGGTGGAGATGGAAAAGGAGGAAAGGGTAGTGTGGAGAGAATACAAAGAAGCATTTAAGGACAATACATTTGTTCAAATCATAGAATTGTATGCAAAATCAGCAAATGAAGCAGGATGTTAGGTCTGCAGACATCTGCCAACACATTCACAAGAGATTATGAACTATACGGCAATTCCAGTGGGAAGATATGCAGGGAGGAATGTGTTGAGGGAGATTTTACACATGCAACATATCATGTCTCAGAAATCTGCAAGAGCAGAACAATCACAGGGTGGACTACTGTGCACAAATATGAAACCAAAACGGGGAGCTCAGTCATTGGTAGATCACTTAAGGGAAAAAAAAGCGACAAGGTATGGGTACGGGAAAAGACCCGGAAGCTTGGCAATCCCCAGGAGACAAGAAAGCAGAGGCCCCGATTCACAGAACTAACTTAAGACAAAATCCTAAACTTACAACCATTTTGGTATTCACAGAATGCACTTACTACTTCTGGTATTCACAGAATGCACTTACTACTTTTGGCATTCACAGAATGATCTTACTACTTTTGGTATTCACAGAATGAACTTACGACTACTAACTTTACTAACTTTACGTCCGCACTCGGTCCGGAATTTCCGCTTCCGGAGTGGGAATTCCACACCCAGGCCGGAATCTCCGCTTACAGCCTGGAATCTCTGATTCCGGGCCGGAATACACGAACTGTGGCCGTTGATCATTTTAGCCAAGGATAAACACCTGTCCAAGTGCCTACCATCCCCCACCATGGATCAGCTGACACACTGCAGCAAATAGCTCCATTTTGCCATGATGTTGCAAGTGCCTACCATCCCCCACCATGCTCCAATTAACACTAATTGACCAGCACCACAAAACATATAAAAGCAGCACACATTGAAGGAACAGGTTTGGCCACAGAGAGTTTGTGTTCATAACGCTGACATCACCAGAGAAAAATAAAACTAATGAGGAGGAAGAAGAACTTCACTGCAGAGGAGACCACCATGCTTGTGGAGTATATAGTGAGGCACCACAAACGACTATATGAACTCCCACCCTACTGCACCAGTGGAACACAGAAGGCAGCCCTATGGCAGCAATTAGCCACTGCTGTCACACCATTGGGGGAGGAGAGGCGCACAGTCCAGGACATCAAGAAGAAGTGGCAGGATGAAAGGCAGAGGGTGAAGGAGAAGTACTCCAGGATCCAATTAAACAGGATCCTCCCTGCTGCATACTCTGGACCCCGCATCCGTCTCACCCCACTGGAGGAGGATATCCTTACCATAATACATCACCACTTGGTCCATGGGCTGCCTGTTAGTGACGTCCGCTACGTGGTACCAGGTAAATTGGATGAAAAGACAAAGTGCATGAAATGATTGTCTGTGTTGCACTGTCATTGTGAGTAAGGAAGTTGTCCAAAGTGTATATAAAAATATAGTCAGTCAGAGACTCATGTGTCACCCTCTGTATGTAGCACCACAAGTCCCAGAATCCTGTGCATTAGAAATGGCAAATCCCTCCCCCACTTTTGAAAACATGAGCAGAGTACTGCTGCCGTACATACACAACCCTGCTAAGTAGCGATTGACAAATATTAGCAGGGATGCACCAGTAACAATGCGACACGCAATTCAACCCTTGCACCACCACGGATGTGTCGCATTTACAATCCGGTGCACTGTGGCGCAGGAATAGACAGATGTGTGTTGCATCTGATGGCATTAGGGTGGTGCTTTACTGGAGTCGTGTTGCAAGTGTGACGCAACTCCAACAATGTCCATGGACCGCCCATACCTATCGTGCTGTGCCAGTCCTTACGTCTGCTTCAAGCAGGCATAAGGTTGGATCGCAGCGGCCTCTGAAAAGTGACTCTGTGAAATCTTGTAGATTTCACTGCATCAGTTTTACGAGGCATATCCCAAAGGAACGCCCACCCTGCCTGCATCAAAGCTGATGCAGGTTTAATGTTGTGCAGGTCTCCACAACGTGATGCATCCCCATAGATGCGTCACGTTGTGAATAAGTCGAAATGTGTCGCCTGTTTTACACCACCACTGTATCACAGAAGTGACGCAACGGCGGTGTAAATGTTTTTCAGGGGGCTTGTAAACCTGCCACAAATTATCCAAGATGTAAATCACCCTGTGCCAGCCTAAATCACAAAGCAGAAGGTGAGAGAATCATCAGATCACAATATGTCATGCTCATATTCTGTTGTTCATTTCCCACCCTGCCACGCCATTACATCCCCAGCGCACCACTGCTCGTACCTGCCCCGTCTGCGGCAGTACTTCACAACACTGTTAGCATGCAGAAGATATGGGGAAATCCCGGAAAAGTTCCACAAGCACATTTCCCATTTGGTTACTTTTCTCTCTTCTCACCCATTGACACATTCAGCCAGAGCACAGACAACTGCAGTAGCAGAGGTCCCTGCATCTACTGGGAGGAATCGACATCGTATAGAGAAAGGCATACCACCCTCACTAACTGTTAAGTCAAACTGGCCAGGAGATGGTCAAAATGCATACATTGTCAAGAGAGGACAGAGGGACATATAATGCCCACATATGAAAGTCAACCAGAGATGAAAAAATAGCTTCATTACTATTGGAGTTGTCAATGGACATTCACCTTTAGCAAATGACATTTGTGAACAGCGAAAGACAAAATATAACATGTTTTGGCTCATCATACCTTTGTAATTGTGGAACATTACATAACATGTATTTCACCAACAGTCCCAGACCTGGGAATCCAATCCTCTAGTCAAAAGGGTGTCCCCACTATATTGTAATAGTGTCTGTAGACCTAATCAAGAAATCCAATTTGCACAAATATGGTAATGATGAAAAAGAAGTGAGATACCAGTGTCAGTAGTATTGACAATGCATCCACTGTCCAACTTCGAATGTTTCCAATATACATTAAATTGCCCAGTCCACACAGCTGGTCATGTACTTCTTATATTGGCTGGCTTTTTTGTTGGCCATAAACAAAACACGATGGTGGACCTTACCTCAGGATTCGTAGTCATGTCATTGTGATATAGGTTGCATCTAGGTAGTGGGCCCATTCTAAGTTATATGTGGGATCACTCATGATATTAAGTATAACATACTTCTGCAACGGTGGTGCCCACAACTGCTTGTGCTCATCCTTTGTGCCAGAAATTGAGTGCATCACATGTGGCTGCAGAAATGTAAAGTTGCAAAACACACTTATCATTGTAGGTACAATGAGGTCCTCCCAGAATCAAAGACACACACTTACTTCTGCTACAAGGTTGGCTGTGACATCTGTTCAGGGACCACACACTGTTCCGGTGCTGGGCCAAGGTAAGTAAACCCAAGAATAATTCAGACTGAATGCTCAGTAAATGTGCCTTTCACCTCCACTGTATGTTGTATGTGTTGTACAACACTGTTGTCCTGCATCACAATATGCTCACATATGGCATTTGAACACATGCCAGATCAGACTCTGGTGGCTAATGAAAGGATGACACAAAATGTATGCCAAGTGAGTGCAGAATGGACATACAATAGTACAATGTGTCATATGAAGTGACCAAAACACAACAGGCTTGCAATTCAATGATAGGACAAATCCCTTGCAAAATATATATGGTTAAAACATAATGAAATTGGTATGGCTGAGGCCCACACTGATGCCAGTTGTGTACCTTTGAGATGGGTGTAGGGCTGCTAAGGTGAATTTTCATGCAGTTATACCTGCAAAATAACTTGGCTGAAGAGCAACACGCTAATCCAGTGCAGGCGGAAAGCATCAAAGCTTCTCAGCTTATCCGCAATGTGTGATCATAACCAAATGTTGCATTCTGCTTGCCTCCTCTTCTACCGTATTCACATGTATAGGTGAGTGTTTGACATACGAGGTTTGGATGTCTGCTGTACAAGACACCATCCGTTGTCAGCCAAGTAGTACCATGATGTTGGAAATAGAGTATGCATAGAGAGGACATTCAAAAGATGGACATAAGAAATCTGTGTTCCCTCATTCAAAAATGAGTTGTGTGACTTCATGGGTAGGGAAGCACAAATGAGCAACATCATGTCCCTGACTACTGCACATCTCACACATGAACTCCTTTTTGACTTTGTCAACAGACAACATTACACTCGTGAAAAATGTTAGTCTTAATGGTAAAGGTCAAATCAGTGTAATGCAGAGGAGTCCGGGTCATTTATCCCCTTCCTTGGTATATCAGTAACATTCACATACAAGTTTTTCTGTTGATGTCACATCTCATTGATGTCAGTGCTGCGTGGAGGTACCAGCAGGCAAATGCTGCATGTGAGCAGGTGCCCACATGTAAAGTCCATGAGGTAAACATGCTGCACCTAAGAGGCATTTTTTGTATGCAGAAAGTCAGCTTATTTCTAGCCGGCTGTTAAGGCAGTTGTTTTCCTTCATTAATACTACCTCGAATGACACTGACACATGGTAAAAATGTAGCCGCCATAGGAAACATTATAGAAGAAATTACTGCCATAAGGGCGGTAGTGATTCAAACTGCATTGCATTAGCCATTCTCCTGGCCAAGCAGGGTGGGGTGTGCCAGGTAATACACCAAACATTTTGCTCTAATATCTCAGATAGTAGCAATAACATTACAAGTCCATAGGGAAGGTACAAAAAGTCCAAAAGGATGCCAAGGGAATTCATACAAGCATGGGGTCATGGGAGACCATGCTGGTGTTGTTCAGAATTGGGGCACTTGGCTATTAGAAGCACTGATAATAGGGGTAGTAGCGTTAATAACATTGTGTGCTCATACAGATGTGCCCTACCTGTATAGGCATACGCCTCATCCGCTGCTGCAACAATACAATATCCTCTCAATATCCCAATAGCCTCTAGGAATGGGAAAATAGGTACATGAGGCATTCAAATAATAAAGCAGGAGATGAGGAGGGAATGATCCCAATGAAAGGACTAGCATAGAGTGTGATAGAGTATCAAGGGGGATGTGGACTTGTATTTTCCTATCATGTATGGAATCCATCTTGTCTTGCTCAAGTTTGGTGATACTCAGTGAAGGATGAGACATATTCAATTAATTCAGGTTTGTACAATGAAGATATCTAAACTTTGATAACCTATAGTTTTGTTCAAATCTGCAAGGCTTGCTCAACCGACAGCACTCGTGATTATCATAGCTGAAAATTCTTCCTCCGCTGCATAGGTAGCATCATTTGTTCAGTGACTGTTGCTAACAGTTTTAGAGTAACGCCCAGGATGGGTGCATGGGGCAAATTCTGAAATGAAAGACACATTTTGTAGAATTTGTAGAATTTGCCCACAATATTTTTGTGGTTTTATGTAAATGTATGTCAGATGCACCTGTAATGTCTCCTTAATGTGAGATTATATAGAATGTCACTTGTTGCCAGGTGACATGAGAAAGTTATCTTGAGGTTTGAGCTGATCTGGTGGAGCCGTTATGTTGGCTGGCTCCACAACCATGTAGCTTAGGAATAACTTCAAATTCAACCTGTTTTCAGCCTATTTACTACATAAATTTGGGGACGGTTTAGCTACATGGTGGAATCTTCCACATGCTGTTCTACCACCAACTTCTCAAGCAGAGAACTAATACTACAAGCAATTTACAAGGTACTATTTTATACTTATGAGGATCAAGACCTTTTACAATCGTGTTGTGATTTCGCTGAGGCGGTTGCTTAATTTCTGTTGAACCAGCATCTACTTGCCTCGTGCTCCGACTCTGATATCTTACAACCAAGTTCAATATTGCATCGCAGCACCAAGATTCCTTTTGCGTTCTTGCTGCCTTTCTGCATTTTGACTTGCGTTTGACCTTACGTCACCGCCGTTTCAGTTCATTGGATTAATCCAGTCCAGGAATTGGCTGAAGTCACATGCCACGCAATACGCGAACGTAACGGCCATCTTAACGCCTTTGGATCATTTACCTTCTTCGCCTTGTTTTTTTGCCATTCTTGCTGTTTATTACGGAAGGTAGAAAACAATGAGCTAATCATCCAAACAAAAAAGAAAGTTATCCCCAGTGCTCATCAACCATGATGCACACACCTGACAAAAGCAGATTCGTAAACTGCATATGGCAATGCGGTGATGCATATTGTTAGAAATGAGGGGACTTTGGTTGGCGCAGGCAAGTGCCAGCGACAAGCAGGGACCCTTTACTTCTAGTCAGGGTGAAGGATGACTCATTTAGAATAACCCCTGCTCACCCTCTAGGTGCATGGCACGAGCAGTCAAGGCTAAACTATATATTTTCTGCAGATTTAGTACAAGACCCAGTAACGGTGAAACGGTGGGGCCACGATCTCTATGAATACGGAAAGTTCCCTTTATACGGAAAGTTCTTGTGCGGGCAACAAGGTGAACTGTGGGCTTCAGCGCACTTCGTGCTGAGGCAGCAACCGGGAAGCACGCGTCAGGCGGCAGGGAAAACAGAACGTTGCAGACCCTGGATCCGATGCGAGCTCGCGGTCGAGTTCGTAAGTACAGTACCTTTGTTTCTTTTCGTGAAGGCGGTTGCGGGACACTCAGCGGCTCTTTCACAAGGGCGAGGCGGCGTCCGGGGCTTCCACGCTTCACGAGGGGGGTCTGGTCCTTCAGGCTCACAGCAAGATCAGGGTGTTACAGGTGGCAAGTGAACAAAGCGGGGCAGCCGGGCAAGCTGTCTACGTCCGGGCCATCCGAGGCTTGAAGATGCTCACAACGCCGATTCCGGCGGGAGGGGTGAAGGTGCACAGCGAGCCTCCGGCGAGCGAGGTGACGGGGGCAGCCCAGCACGGCGTCGGGGGAGCGGCTCAGATCGAGCGAGGCACTTCCCAAGGCAGGGGCGGCTAAGCAGTCAGGTCACGGCTCAAGGAGGGGCTGGCGGGCATGAGAGTCACGGCTCCGGCAAGGGAAGGAACACCACAGTCCAGCAGTGGGCGAGTGAAGGTCAGGTTGAGCCCAATGGTCCTGGGGCTCCGTTCAGAGGGCAAGCTCGCTTCCAAGCCCTAGGAGATCATTTTGAAAAGCACAAGTTTCTTGAAAATAAAAATAAAGCAAAGTCTCTAGCAAAAGGTTCCCCTTCTCTCCTTTGGCAGCAAGGTCACCACTGCAGGCCAGTCCCCCAGGATAGGGACAGTCTTCCTCCTTACAGCTTCCCTGGCGCCTCCTCCTCAGGCAGAGATTCTTCTTGGGTCAAAGCAGATCTGATTTCTTAGGAGCAGGGCTCCTACCTTTATACTGCATTTCTTTTGTTCTCCCAGGCCAGGGGGGCCCTTGCCTAGTTCAGTCCAGCTCTGGAGCACTTTGTTAACGCGATGCAGGCTTCTTCTTTCAGAGTGCAGGACAGAGTGATCAGACGCTCCACAGGGGGTGGAGCCGGCATTGTGGTGGCAGAGCACATTCCTATTCAGAGTCCAGGTGTACTCCTCCCACCCATCTACCTGTCAATCTTCCTATTCACCACCAGGCTACCTAGCCCCGCCCATCTGGGTTTCCCCATCCCTGTCACTCACGCAAGCCAGACAGCAGATACACATCATGCAGAGGCGGGCTGAAATGGTTAGGCAAGCAAAGGCCAACTTTCTAAAAGGGGCATTTGCAAACGCGGAATATTAAAATAAACCTTACGAAAAGATGTACCCTATTATTCCGAGTTCAGGCATACTAAACTCGATCTTCTACCATGTTCCCTGGGTCGGTTAGGATCATAGGATGTAACAATCTTAACCGCCCATTCTGGCCTATGAGAACAGGGTAGCCTTACAATAGTGAAAAACGAAAATGGCTGTAATTCACTATTAGGACATGCCACACACATCAGGGCTTGTCCTACCTTATGCTACAATGTACCCTGCCCTTGGGCCTACCATAGGGGTGACTAACATGAAGTGAAGGGAAGGTTTAGGGACTGGCAAGTGGGTGCACTTGCCAGTCAGCATGTCAGTACCAGACTGCACGCAGGTTCTGCGATGGCAGACCTAGACATATTTTACCAGGCCGCTTCTGTGGGTGGCACAACCAGTGCTGCAAGCCCACCAGCGGCATTTGTATTTACACGCCCAGGCACTCCTGGTGCACTTTACTGGGGTCTGACAGTAAACCAAATAAGCCAATCATGGAATCCAACCAACATATACATTTTACAATGGGGAGAGCATATGCACTTTAGCACTGAACAGCAGAGGTAAAGTGCCCAGAGTCATAAAACAGCCAACAACAGGTCAGAAAAAATGCAGGAGGAAGGCAAAAAGTTTAGGGATGACCCTGCAAAAAGGGCCAAGTCCAACACATATACCACAACAGTGTTTTCTCCTCAGTTCCTTCAATCTAGTGTGTGTCACTCGCTGATACACACACCACATCTCAGTCATCTGGTATTATTATTCCATTGCCTAGAAATCCCAAAGTACGTTTAGTGCAGCACCCCAGAACTATGGTATATTTGTTTCAACACACTGGAGTATATTCACAAGAACGTGTGATAAATACCGCAAGAGTAGCAACTCTCAACATCACAGCCTATCGCGGGAAAATTACGCCATGCCAAGCAATTATTCACAAAGCGGCGGTAGCATGCGATAGTCACCAGATAACACGTCAAATGGCTACGCAAAATTCAACGGCACGCCGCAAAAATGCGAAACGCGAACGCAAAAAATCATGCAATGAGGCCAATCGCGGTGCAAAAAGTAGCGAAAACCAGCCACAGGCCAGCAAATCCCAAGTGTCTGTTGGGAAAATGCACCATAAAAACCACAGAAACAACATACCAGAAACAAGCCAAAGTACGTACCAACGTGGATGCACCCTGACCCAGCTCAGAGGTCAACGCAAACGCCACAACCGCCACAGACCACCAGCAAGGAACAACGGGGACTGGGACGGCCGAGGTGTATAGGGAGAGGAAGATGGGGTGCAGTCCGCAGCAAAACCATATGAGCGTCACGGAGGTGACAGAACACTATCATCAGCTGACCAACAAGTAGACCACCTGGAATGCAGTTGGAGTGCCGAGGAGGCCAATCGAGGAGGCCAATAGGCGCTGGCATGATGTGACAACCTAAGCCAGGCACAAACCTGCTGCCAACAGGAAGGCTGCAACGGCGACAGAAGGTGGCAGTCCTGCACCACAGGAGGAGCCGGAGGAAACCGAGGCCAATGTGCAGACGGTGCAAGGAGTAGGGAGTACGGACACATCCTGAGAGGACCTGACACAACATCAACAGGGTGAGTAACGACCAAGGGCTGGTGGGACGAAGGGAGATGGGCACAATGGCACACATGCACAACAAGGTGTAGCACACTGCACACCCACAATTACCCTGGATCATGTCCCTCATCCCCTTGGCACACTGCAGCACAAACACATAGCAAGAACAGCACACCCACATTGACGACACCGTGGTACAATGCACAAAGCCAACACTGCAGAACAGAGGACACAACTGGCTCTGCACATGCACAGAAACATGCCTACTACATCCGACATAGCAGGAAACTGTGAAATGGAAATGTACACGTACAACCTCACATCTGTCATGTAGTGCAAATGTACACTGTCCCGCAGTAGTATTCAGCACCTCCCAAACAGTCACAATATACATTGTCATACAGTCTGCATGTAACCCAGAACAATGTGCCAACATACATGGCAACACAATGTCATCATGTATTTCCCCTTTACATTGCAGAGGGGCACACAGCAACTCCAGCAGAGCACAGAAGACAACACATCTGTGATGCTGGAGAGGACCACCACACCCTCGACACCGACGCCCTACAACAGCCCATGGACATCCCATGCAACCCACCACCTGGACCCAGGCAGCCAAGCTACTTAGAGGAGAACAAAGAGCCTGCAACAGACCACACAGAAGGAAGCACCCGCAAGCACAGCTGGCTCACGACACTTCACCCACCCATACATGGCACCCCAATGCCATGTGTCAGCACACCAAAAGGAGGTGGCCGAACAGGTGTGGGTGGGGTCCGAACCCATGGAAGGCAAACTAGATCACAGACGTTGGTTTCTATTACCCTTCAGGGACCACCTACACCCAACAAAGGAGACCCACACTGCCATTGAGACACATGCACATTTCCACTCCCCTTACGAATTGAGTGGGTGACGACAAAGCTACATGTCCAAGCTCAAACCCGATACCTGCGGTGACATGCCTGCATCTGCTGTACACAGCACAATGTTATGACGTACAGTGACACCTGTGCTGGATCTGTGTGGGGTGGGTGCAAGTCAGCCCTCAGGGAGTTGTTGGTTCTGGCAACAAATACAACAGTTAACACAATGAATACGTAAACAGACAACACCAGCATCACAGGGACAACTGCAGAGGATCATGGAGGTAGCCTGAGCAAGTCCAGAGGGCACACAATGAGCAAACAGAAGTGTCCGTGAGTTGCAGTGCACTGAGGTTGGGGCACTACAGCTGAGCGCACCCATGTGAAGAAAAATTCTCGGATTGTGTCCCTTCAAGATATTCCTGATGCAGATGCAGTGGGGTGTGTTACACCTGCATCATCTACCTCATCAATGTCTCAGGTCTCCCACATTGCTTGAGGTGACATTGCTGAGCAACCTCTCCACAACACAAAACTCAATCAGTAACGGACGATGGCTTGCAGTGAACTGAGTCAGTGGCACCTGGAGTGCCGAGCAGGGTAACAGTCTGATGATGGCATCCACGACAGGTGTGAGCAAATCCGTAAGTCTGTCAGGACCACTGTTTCGACTCTGGCAGACTGCGGTTTGAGGTGGTCCTTGCGGTGGTGGCATGTGCCTCCTGCGGTGATGTGACGTCCGGGCCGGTCAGGACTCGATTTGATATGTGAGCCCTGGTGGACTGCGCAGGGCCACAGACACATAGCGTTGATGACCTTAAGGCCATTGCCTGAGAGGCCATCCAATATCTCAGAAGAAGGGGTCCCGGACAAGATCAGCACAGAGTTAGTCGCCCTGGATGAACTGCGGCCGGCACAGGCACCCAGCCACGGGACGGTGATTTGTGGTGCAGTCAGATGGGCCATGCGAACTGGGAGGGTCCCCATCAAAGTCTGAGGTGTATGCCACGGAGGGTTGTGGGGGACAGTGGAAGCTGTCCTCCAGGGCATGATGCAGAGGTTGGAAGCTGTCCAGAAGCAGAAAATGGAGGAGGTGAATGCAAAGGCATCATTTTCGCCACAAACTCTGTATCACCGACATGATGGCAACAACAACCCCAAGTCCATGGACTCAGTCGCCACCAAAATCCAAACAGAAAGTGTCCATGGGTCTCGGGGAATAGACATAGTGGCACCAGGGCTGAAAGGGGATGCAGTCTGCGTTGAGGCCTGTAAAATGACATCAAATCAGCCATACTTAAATCAAGGCTGAATTCAAAATTGTGTGTGACCCATTCGACCACAGTGTAGGCGGGGGCAGCGGTCAGCACATGTCGTTGGGATGCTATGCACATGGTTGCTGCCACCTAAGTGAAGGGAGTACAGCAAAGTAGAATCTTCCATATTGTGAGTACATGAACAATGTATGATCAAGACTTAGTTCCAAATGTGTGACCTACTTGTCCGTAGTGTAGGCCCAAGGCAGTGGTCAGCAGGGGATAACAGACATGTGTCGTAAGAATGCCATGCACAGAGTTGGTGACACCACCTCAAAGGGAGTACACTGATATATGATCTGCAATGAACATATGTACTCAGCCATCGTGTAATCAAGACTCAGTTCCAAATGTGTAACTTACTTTACCGTGGTGTAGGCCGGAGGCAGCAGTAGAGTACATCAACGAGAAAGAAGTAAAGCGGGCCTGTGTCGTGGAGGCCATGATGGGCTGAGGAGGCTGCCAAGGTCACGCAGGGGCGGGCGGGCCGGACGGTTTCGGGGCCCAGTGGGCCGAGGTACAGCAGGTGCACAGGATCGCAGGCAACTCCACTCAAGAGGACGGCGTCGGCCTCATGGTGGGGTGAGAGGCGCCACCCTGGCAGATACGTTGGGCTTTCCGGAAGAGGACCAAGCCCAGGGCTACGTGCTTTTTATTCACACCGCTACGCTGGGCTTGCGTGTGCCGAACCATCCCACTCCACTCACGCTTACGGGGGGACGTCACAGGCAACATTTCTGCAAACTCCCCCACTGGCTGGGGTGACATGGTTGCATCCCCTGTCCACTACACTCCATACACCAGAGGTGTATGTCGCCATGGATATGGCTGTGTTCTGTATACTGCGGTCTGTTCGGCACATCTCCGCAACTCTTGGCATTGTGTACTTTCCCAATCATGGTTCTCCTGCATCCTTCACACATGCCTGGTTGCCACCTCTCCCCACATTCACCTATTGTGTGGCCGAGCTGCCATGCCATTGATGGCTCATGTTCACAGCTTGCACAGGTTACCATAGTAAGTTGTTCTGTCGTGTCTGGTGGGTGGGAATGTTGTTTTGCCAGTTGTATGTGATTTTGTGACGTGTGCATTGCCAGAGTTGTGAGTTGCATGCTTGTGGTGTTGGGTGAGTGGGGTGTTGAGTTCGGACTTGCCAAGGGGCCGTGCATTATCCTTGGTACCATCCGGGGAACGCTGGTTGATGATGGACTGCCGGAGGATGAAGGACTCATGCACACTGGCTTGGTATTTGAAGGTGACATTGGTGGAGGTTCCACGGTGTTCGGATGTTGCTTGCACATTGATGTGAGATGTGTGCTTTCTGTTGCAGTGATTGTGTGCTGTGTCACCAGGGGGTACAGGTAGGACATGTGTGCTGTGGATTGCCCCAAACACGTGTGTGCATCCAGCTATGGCATATGGTCCTTGCTTGGTCTCCAGCAGATCCTGCGCATTGTGTTGGACGTATAGGGACTGGGGTGCCAGGGTAATGGTGATGTCCAGGACAGGTGTGAGGGATTTGGATGTGGCTGGCTGTGAGACTCATCCAACTCTGGCGGGTGTTGGTTGGGGGTTACCAGGGGCCAACAGGTGCAGCACGGCCAGCAGCTTTGTGTGGGGTGGGATGTTGGTTGTCTGCTGTGTTGGTGCCATCGGCATGTTGGGCAATGATGGTCAGGATGCGTAGGATGGTTGTGCTTTTGAGCCTGTAGTGGACAATGCCATTGTCAGGTGTTGGGTCTGTGAGGCTGGTGCGTTTCCTGGAAGTCCGCTGTGTTTGTCTCTGTGGTGCCTCTGTGGTGGTCCGGGGGGTTCTGTGTGGGGGTTGGGGGCCTGGGGTGGTGGCGGAAGGGGTTGTGGCCCTCCTAGGGTGTCTGGGCCACATGATCAGTGGCTCCATGGCATCTGTTGCCCTTCCGATGTAGCTCTGGGCTGGGCTCCCTTTTGTGGTGCAGGCTGCCGTCCGACTTTGCACCAGGTCAGAGCCGGTGTTAGTTTCCTTCTGCTAATGCGCCTTATCGCCTGTTTTGTGTTCTTATCGCCGATCTGGCTGGGCGTTGAGAATGTTGAGGTGTGGTGTTGTCGCGGCTTTTGGCACGGGAACACCTACTCTGCATCTCATTAGCGATAGTTGCGGGGGTTGTCTGTGGCAATGTTTTTTGCAGCTGCTATCGCGGGTAAACTGGTGCTGTGGGCTGTTAACACCAGCTTGTGAGTGGGGCGATACATTTATCACAACTTTGGCTGCGATAATGTGCCGTTAACTCGGCGATGGATCCTTGTGAATATGCACCACTGTGTTTTCTCTCATAATATCACATTGTTATCCAGCACCTGCAAGCTGTAACTCTCCCACCTCCCTTTTTAGATACCCCAGGAGATCCGCTAGTAAGGTGGTAGAAATGGAACAATGCTTTTGAAACATACTTAGGGGCAATAGGTGCCTCAAGATTTAATGCGGATAGTAAGAAATGTTTGCTATTTCACTCTTTGGGGTTTAAAGGTAGGTCTATCTTCAGACATTTACTGAACCTTTTGCAAGAAGAGAGTAATGGAATTGAGGAATATCAAGAAACAGTCCTAAACTCAAACACAACCCAGCCTCATGGTACTCAGGCATACATTTTTTAAGAGGATACAGAGCGAAGAGGATGTTGATTCCTACATCTCTGTTTTACGCAGACTTTGAGAACTTTACTGACCAACTGATAAGAGAGTTTGTATGCCATTGCAAGGCCAAAAATATAAGACAAAAACTTTTAAGCATGGATTATCCCTCATTAGCCAAGACAATTAAGGTAGTCTCCTTGAAGGAATTGGATGACAGTGATTGATGCTGTTAATGTCGTGAATGTTAGCAATTTTGGGAATTTGCAAGCAAAATTAGGGCATAGCTACAGCAATGTTGTTTCCAAGCCCACTAAATCTGAAGCTGTGAGTACCAATGGCGCCATCATGTGTTTTAGGGTGGTAATCCTCCACATTCCAAAGGTGCCAAGTGTCCGGCTCTGAATATAACGTGTAATTACTGTAAGAAAATGGGCCACTTTATCGAAGTCTGTCTGAAAATGAAAGGTTACAAGACACCTGATGCTAGAGTCTGATGCTAAAATTATAGTTGAAGAGTCTGATGCTGAAATAATATCTGTAGCTAGATGAAATGGTGACTGTGCTGAAAATGAAAACAAGGTCAAGGGTGTCTGTGTTCAAGATCTTGTTGAAGGTGATACTGCATCTTGCACTGATCCTTTTGTGGATATTGAGGTGGGGGATAAGACTGTCAAACATCTTGTTGATTCAGGGGCCAGGATAATCACGATCGCACAGAGGGTGTTTGAAGAGACCTGGAGTGGTTCTTAACTATTGTCCCTGCCTGACCGTTCACCTGTGTTGCAAGATAGTTTAAATGTTTTTTTAAGAAGAGATGAGGTTCAAGGGAAGGAGAATCAGGGGAAATATATATGTGGCAGTAAAAGGGTTAAACATCCTGAGATGGTTTCATCAGGAACTATTCGGGATGATCTTGAAGCCAGGAGCAAAGCAGCAAGCTTTGGTTGTGAGCAGGGTTGACGACGGGCAAGTTTAGAAAGACTAGTTTCCATCAGTGTTTGGTTGTGACTAAGGTAAAAGCCAAGGTTTCAAGCACAACATTATTGTTAAGAAAGGATTATTCCGATCGGATATAAGCTCGGGGGCATACCCTATAGTGTCAGAGATGATCTGGAAAAAGAGTTCAAAGAACTTTGTGCGAAGGGGATCATTGAGCCCTCGGAATCCTCTCTGTGGCTCTCTCCTCTGGTTGTTGGCCCCAAAAGGTGTGGACAGCTTAGGATTTATGTCGATTTGAGATCACTCAAAAAGGAAATTTGGGTGAACTTGTATCCTCTACCCTAAATAAATGATTTGTTTGCATCCGCATGGGGAGACAGGGTTTTCTCCAAACTTGACTAGGCCTATGCCTACCACCAAGTAGAACTGCATCCTGATTAACACCATCTGACTGTTTTTATATCACCTCTGGGCACTTTTCATTATCAGCAAATGACGTTTGGCTTAGCATCAGCGGTGTCTGTGTTTCAGAGGGTCAAAAGCTGCATTCTCAAAGGAATAGATGGTGTCCTAGCATTTCAGGACCATGTCCTCATTTTGGCTAAGGATGCCAGTTCTCATGGTTGTGTTCTTCACAAGGTGATGAAGTTGTTTCAGGAATTGGAGTGGTATTAAAGGCAGAGAAGTGCAAGCTTTTGGGACAGAAGTAGAATATTTGGGACACATGATTACGCAACATTGGAAAGTCCCAAAGCTGGTTTGCTGGAAGCCATTGGAAAGTTCCAAAGCTGGTTTGTTGGAAGCTATTGTCAATGCCACTGCGCCCAAGGATAAAACTGGTGAGCAATCTTTACTGGGTTTGTGTGAGTACTACTCCAGACTTGTTTCAAATTTTGCAACCATAGTGCGGCCCATCAGCAATCTGCTTCAAAAGGGTGTGAAGTTTGAGTGGTGCAATGATTGTGTGTCTACTCTGGACAAGTTGAGTAGCTAGAGAACAATACTGCTCTCAAACCTTTTGATCCCAGTCTCTCTTGTTATGTCACAGTGCCTGCCAGTCAGGTGGTATTTCGAGCAATTTTGACACAAGCAGAGAATGGTGTTGAAAATACCATTGGGTTTGCCTCCAGGCTGTTGAGAGCCACTGAGCTCCAGTATTCTGTGATTGAGAAAGAACTTTTGGCTTGCTGTTAGGTGATTGAGAAATTTTGTCTGTATGTTTGGGGAAAACACTCTTCTACAGACTGATAACAAACCCCTCATGAGTATTCTTTGTAGCAGTATGAGCAAGTGCTGCACAACCAGGATATTAAGGATGGTCCATAAACTTCTACAATATCAATTTGAGGTGACACACATTTCGGGAGGAAAAAATGGGAGAGCAGACTTTCTTTCCCGGTTTACCATTGAGATAAATGTGGATGATGAAATCAAGTTTGGGGACCTTAATGACGAAGACTGTGAGGATTGATAGTTGCGGTTGTGGAAATACCAGATTTGAGATTGTGCTCTGAAGATGAGCGGAGAGGTCCATTTCAAAATGATTGTGTCTTACAAAATGTTTGTGCCCTAGTAAGAAGGGGATGGCCCAGAGAAAAGGCAATTTCCTTCTCAAGAACAGCCAATTTGGAAGGTGGAGAGTGAGATCTCTCTGGATGATGGTTTGCTTTTGCAAGCTGACAAGCTTATTCCTCTGCATGTTTTCCGCAGTGGCATTATTGAGAGGTCTCATGAAGGACGTCTTGGATCCACACTTACCAAACGGCGTATTTGTGATACCTTTTGGTGGCATGTGATGGACACAGAAATTGATAGTATGGTTACAAACTGTTGGGGGTGTGGTGCCTCTGACAAACGTCTTAAGGTAGCTACTCCCCCTCTACTACCTTTTCAATGTCCGCATGGTCCATGGGTGAAGTTTGGAATTGATATTATGGGTCCTTACGATATCCTTTCAGGGGGGCGCAAATATGTCTTGGTATTCATAGACTATGCTTCCAGAAGGCCAGAAGTTAAATTGATGAGAGAATCCAATGCTAAGAACTTTATTGAGTTCTGAAGGGAGAATTAGTCAAAAGAAGTTTGAATAGTTGACTCAGGACCCTTTTCCTGCAACTTTTACTCAAGAGCCATTCCTGTACTACTGGCCTGAATGATTGAATAAAGCTTGCTCAAATGGTCACAACAACTATGCAAAGCTCTGCAATTCACTACCTTGCAATACTTTACTTTCCACCTTTGGGGCGTGTGGCTCATTAAAAATCCCCTGCAGTGATAAGTGTCTATCACATCCTTGTATTTCTTACTGCAGTCCCGAACTTCCTCACTGATTTGCAGTTTCTTTTTAGGGCTACTAGTAAATTTCTATTGGCCACCGAACAAGCGTTTCCAAACCATCTATGGAGCTTTATCAATTTTAATTAATTTTCAATTCAATTTAGTTTATTTCAGAAATAAAATCTATAAAACCATTACAAAACAATCCATACATTGGCCAGCCATGGCTGGAATGACAAACAGTAGTTTAAATTTACAATTAATAACATTTATTTACAGTGTAATGTCATTGATCAAACCTTGAAAAGTGCAAATACTCAGTAAAAAGAGAGATAGGACAGTTGTAATTAAATATACCAATTCGAAAATAGTAAAGTGCTGCTAAAAGGTGGCTAGACCTAGCTACACCTCTGGCCACCTGCCCCATTTCTGTTGTATTAGAATTCTTTATAAAACATATTTACACTGTAATGCCATCAGTCAAACATTGTAAAGTGCAAATACTCAATAAAAGGAGAGGTAGAGCAGTCATTATTGCACAGGACATATTCCAAACTGTGAAGTGCTGCTAGAAGGTGACTAAACTGCTTTGAATCTTTGACTACCTACCCCATTTTCTGTAGATGAATATTCGGAAGTACAGAATTACGGTGCTGAAATACCTCAGAGCGTGATCATGGCACACTAGCTGAATCCTTAAACCCGTTCAATAGGTGACCATTACAGTTACGAATGAGCCAGACTTCATGTAAGTATTTGGCCAACGCAATAAGTACTTCTCTAGTGTCGTAAAACTCTTAATGCCACTACATGTTGGCTAAAGTTCAAAAGCTTACCTACTGGCTTTAGCCATTTCTAGCGTGGGCATACATAGGCATTGAAAAGTAGGCAAAATGGTGTGGGGATTCTTCTTTTGATTTGCAAGAAGGACCCTTGCTGGAGATACAGTTCTTCTCACCCCATTTTATACAAAAACTGTTTACCAAACCTCCACTTTAGATGGAGTTGCTTTGCTAAGGACCCAGAGATTACACTGAGGAATGATTCATAGGCATGCATTATCTTGTAATCTAAAAATGTGTCTGTCAGACTTTCTACTTTGTCTTTTCTCAGTTCTCACTGTACTGAATAAAGCAAGTACAATAATTGGATATAAAAAACTTCCTTTATTGGGAAAAACACCAACACCGGCTCCGCGGCGCACAGTCCCTAGAGGACACTGCTGCTCAGTCAGCCACCAACTGTCAACATTCCATAGCTGACAGTTGGTGACAGGCACAGTTTAACTACGGTGTTGGTGCGCGGACATAAGTGTACAAATCACAACACATCTTCCCCCTTAGGGGACAAAGGGGAGTGAGGGTGGCAGAGCGCAAGAGACAAAGAGAGAAAGAAAATGAAAGAGAGAGAGAGAAAGAGAGAGCGAGCGAGAGTGGAAAAGAGAAAAAAGAATATACATCACAGGAAAACAATGCATTGCATGGGATTGAAACTAGCAAAGGTTGCAGTGAGCACTAATCACAAACAGTCCTGAGTTGCAAAACACCTTGCGTACCGATAATGGTTGTGAAAACCTGTTCGCCCCCTTGCTCGTGTGCCCACTCCTTCTTAACTTTGACCATGTCCCCAGGGTTGAGTGAGGCAGGTTTGCACCCCTGTTTCTTGTCAAACTGTTCTTTGCTACTGGAGTGTGCAGCTACCAACTTACTTCTAACTTGGTCAGCCGGCCACTGGGCTCTTTTTGCAACCTTCAACCACCCTACATTGTCCTTTGACAAGGGGGTTCTACCTCTTATTAACTCAAATGGGCTGTGGCCAGTACTGCTGCTTGGCGTGATGCGATAAGCCCAGAGGGTTTTGCGTACTTCCTGTCTCCACGCCCTCTTGCTATTGCTGGCCAATTGGATAGCACCTTTGATGACTCTGTTAAAGCGTTCAACAGCACAGTTGCACGCGGGATGGTACACTGAGGTGGTTTTATGAAAAAATGTGTTCCTGTCAAGGTAAGTTTTGGATACATCAGAGGTAAACCGGGCTCCATTGTCACTGATAATGACTTTGGGCAAGCCTTCGCGTATGAACATGTCATCAAGAAAGTTCACAACACTGGTGGTGTAAGGCTTGTTGACAAATTTTATCTCTGGCCACTTGGAGAAATGGTCAATGATGACTATCGTGTACACCTGCTCCACGTGTTCAAGGATGGGTCCCATAATGTCCACCCCAATTCTTTCCCAGAGCATGGAGGGAAATGTAATGGGATGTAAGGGAGGTCTGAAAGTGACTAGGCTTTTGTCGGAGTTAAAGCATGAGTTGCAGTTTCTAACTACACGTTGGACAGCTAAGCTAATTTGGAACCGTTGTTGCCCTCTTGCCCAATCTGACTTCCAAGAAGCTGCCCAAGAAAGTGATCTGGAGGTGTGCCAGAAAGCTTTGGCACCCTAAAAGAAGCCATGTGTGCATCAGTGCTCAAAGCACCTGGCATTTCCAAGGAATTCCTTGTGCAGATAGATACTTTTGTAGACAGAGCATTGGAAGGAGCTGCTCTTTCACAGCTGAATGATAAGGACCTGCACCAACATGTAACATACAACAGCAGGAGGCTTCTTCCCAGGGAGCGCACAGCTACTCCACTGAGAGTCTCAGTGCTATAATGAATCTCTCATCGTATTTAAAACACATTTTGTAAATATCAAAATATGACAGAAAGTTTATTTAATGTATAGTTGTTTCTTTAATGATTATATGCTTCCTATAAAGGATCTAAGGTGTGAAATGTGCCAGTTGCTGAACTGGACAAGACAATCTAGATCACTTATTGAGTGCCATGTGCCATGCCATGTGTCAAAGCACATAGCCAAACCAAGGTTTACCATAGTTAAACATCCTCATTCTTTATCATTAATCACAGACACCTTCGTTCACATGCGGTCTTTTTCGCCCATTGTGTGCATATGCGGAGACAACGATTCTGAATAAGCGTATAATAGTGTCATATTAAAGAAAACTGCATCTAAACTAAAAGATGTGTTTTCTTTCAGTTCACAGTTCTGCACATTGGTGCGTTGAGTTTGTGGATAATTACGACAACCTGAGCTGTTGGACATCAGCATGCATCTGTGAAAGCCTTTCTTTATGTTTTTCTTGGTAAGAGCTTCTGCTGTCTTTCACATCATGCAGAGGGGTGAGCAAGAAAAAGAAAGCTGCCTACAGTTAAGATCTGTGCTGACAAGACTTTTAAAACAAGCATTGGCATAGCCAATAGGTCTCGCCTTTGGAACCTTATAAGTGTTTAGCCATGCAACAGTTGATGTTGTTGCACCAAGGATATTGTTGTGGAGAACTAAACACTTATAAGGTCCCAAAGGCGAGACCTATTGGCTATGCCAATGCTTGTTTTCGGTTTCCACCGCTGCTCAAGTCTATTCGGGTTGCCACTTGCTGATTTGATGCATGAATCTCCAAACTTTCCGGACCCCACTACCCGGCCCCTAGTCCTCCAAAAAAGTAGATTTAGTTGCAAATGCACATGCCACAATCCCTTCAGAATGAGGCACGGCATCTCATTTTCGCTGCCATTTAGGGTTGCGCGAGTAACTTAGATATCTCGTTTTTTTACTACTTCAGAGCTTAGCTGTTGCTCATGGTGGCAAGTTCCCTTTGTTCCTCAATTAAGCAGGAGTCACAGATGTGTGAAAAGTAGGCCGCGGGTTGAAGGGTGCGTGCCCCCTACTCACGCAAATTGAAAGTGACGGACACCTTGCTCTGCCACTAATTTGCTTTCATGTTAAAAAGGCCTCTGGAGGGCCTAATTGGTTTGAACAAGTTTCTGCCAGGCTCCGTCTCCTGGGACTGTTGGAGTTATTTGTGGGGTGAAATGGTTAATTGCAGCCCATCCTTGAAGGTAAGTATGGAGAGGCCCCCTCCCCCCCAATTCGAGAATAGCGCCAAGCTGACAGAGGTCACAGGGGTCAACCCCACTGAAATGAGGTGAAATCGGCACCCCATTCTTCTGAGCACAACTCTCCTTTGTCTGCGCCCACTATAGAGGTGTTCTGTGCGCCTTTGAGGTCTAATCAGACCCGCTGCAGTAATCACTCAAAAAACCCAATTAGCGAAGAATGTCACCACTGAGTCTTCACTTTAATTTCAGATGAAATAGCCCTACCCCTAAAAACTGCGCACCCGGAAATGTTCATCTACTGTTTATTTTCTTAATATAAAGCAGAAAGTGGCTTCTTATATATTTTATTTACTGATGAGCTGTAGGTTCCCTAACTATATAACGCCTGGCCTGGTCAGCGCTATATAAAGGCAATTTCAGTTTGTGCCGGTTGCTGCCTTTTTTTCGCGCGTACCCGCACCTCAGTTTCAAATTTACCACATTACTGTCCAACAAAAGTAGCAGGTTTGTTTGCGAATTCGTACACACAACTGCTACATCAGGAGCAGAGCTACCCAATATTTTTTGGTGCTGTAGGCGAAGTGCGCACTATAACACATCTCCCTCCCCGCCCACCCCAAGCATATCAGCAGGTTTGATACCTAGCCGACATACGTGGCAGCCTAGACTAGGACCATTATGACCAATAGATTTTTCGAGCTATAAGCAAATCTCAGATTTTCCTTTTATTTTTGTTTACAAGTACCTATATCGCTGCAGCCTCCCATTATGGGATGTACCTGACGAGACTACTTTAACGAGCTAGCTGTGTATTCTCAATGTTTATCAATTTTTATTGAAATTCAAACTGTTTAATGTCGGCTACTCAAAAAAAACAAGCACAAGCACGCACACGCCTCGCGCGGCAGCAGGGGGAGGGGAGAGAGGAGGGGGTGGCGCGATTCCCTCGCGGCAGCGAGCAGCAAGGCGAGATAATTGATAACATATGGCACCAGCTGCTTGCTCCCGCAAGTGGATTGCCAGACGTGCACGCGTTGCCTTTGGAAGCAATGCAACGCGTGCACGTTTTTGCCGGGAAAGCTGTGCTGATTGCTAAAGGTCTCTTTCCTAAACAGCGCATGCGCGCTGCGTAGGCGAGACCTAAAAAGCAGCCCCCTGACCACCCTGCTGGACTTAGCCTGCCCAGTCACTTCTTACAGTGTTTGTAAATAGGACAACGCAACTTTGAGTGTGGCAAGGTATGTTCTTGTGGGGTATTTTCCACCCAAGTCCCTTTTTACAAAACCATTTTGTGTTTATTACTCAGAGGCCTACACGTACAAACATGCAAGCTTGAAAGACGTGTATTATGACATCTATAAATCTACAATAGTGGCACCATTTCCAACAAACACCACAATGACCCAGGTGGTATTTTATTGGCTTTCCCCAGCAATCTTCCACTGCCTCAGTCAAGTATACATGGGAGGTAGGAGGAAAAAGTGCAATAAAAAAGCAGACTAGACTGTTTCCACACAATCCACCAAAAAAAAACATTTTTCTTGGCAGAGTTAAATGCCTTTTCTCCACTGGTCAGTCATGGTTTAACCCCTTGTGTGCTCATGACGAGCTGGGCTCGTCGTGGCACACAGTCGCCGTGTGCTCATGACGAGCCCAGCTCGTCATGACACCCACCCACGGGGGAAGCGCTGGCGCTCCCCCGTGGGTGGTCGATCAGCGGGTTTGGTACGGGGAAGGCAGGGGAAGACCTTCCCCTGCCTCCCCCCGCACTCCCCCTCTGCGTCATCAATGACGTCAGCACTCGAGGCGCACTGATGTCATTGAGGGTTCCCTTTGTCTACCGACGCGCAGGAAGCCATTTGCTTCCTGCGCGTTGGTGAACAAAGTTTTGGGGCTGGGGAGGGGGGGATTTAAACGAAAGAGGCATCAGGGGAAGGAAAGGGTTTTCCTTTCCCTCGATGCCTCTTTTGTGCATTCCTGCTGCACGATTGTGCGATCGGGCAGCAGGAATGCCCACGAGCGCCAGGGTTTTTTTTTTTTAAAGGGCCATGACTTTCCTGTTTGGGGGGTGCGGCCCCTTAGGCAAGGGTCGCTCCCCCTTTTAGGGGCAATATATTCTTGCTTTGTCTGCCCCCTGGGGGGGTGCAGACATTTTTTTTTTATAAAATCGGCCCACTGGCCATTTTACATTTTACAGCAATGTAGTGGGGAGTGGCCCCTTGGGCAAGGGTCACTCCCCTTTGGGGGCCATTTATTTTTTAGGTAGTTTGTTTGTTTTGTTTGGGGGAGCGGCCCCTTAGGCAAGGGTCACTCCCCTTTTTGGGGGCAATGTATTCAGGCTTTGATTTTCTTTATTAAAAAAAATGTCCACTGGACCACCAGGGAGTGTTTAGTGGGGAGTGGCCCCTTGGGCAAGGGTCACTCCCCTTTGGGGGCTTATGATTTTGGCAGTCTGCCCCCATGGGGGTGCAGATTATCCCATTTTTAGGTCGAGCATTCGAAACCTCTTGTGTATACTTTAGTATATACTTATATGTTTTCATGATTTGTGGGCTTTGGAGATCAGTCCTAGGACTTGTCTGCTTCCACTTAGGGACTTTTTTTTCTGATCAACTGACTCTATTTAACTTTCTTGATAGAAAACGATCAGCAGAGGTTAGTAAATTACCAGAATCACTTCAGCATTCTCTAGTTTTCAGTCCATGGAAATTGTCTTCCACGAGCACCCATAGACAATAATATTTTTTTTAAATCTTCTATTTTCAGTAATATGACCACCGAAGGCCCAGATTTTATATTAAAAACAGAGCTTTGGACTATACCATTTCCCGCTGAAAGGCAGTATTTCTCCCCGTGTGTTCCAATACTTGGCGTGTCACGCAGTTTGGTGCTTGCTTTCCCTCCATGTCAAAGAACAGCAGATGTTTCAGGGCGCAAGCTAATGTGCTGCATAGCTAAGTACATATAAGGTCCCAAAGGCGAGACCGATTGCATTGCAAATGCTTGTTTAATGTAGGGCCCACTAGGCCACCAGGGAGTTATTTGTGGAGAGTGACTCCTTGGGCAAGGGTCACTCTCCTTTCGGGTCAATCTTTGTGGCAGTGTCTGCCCCGCAGGGGGCCAGATGGAGATGGCCATGTTTTTTTTTAATTGAGCCCACTAGACCACCAGGGATTGTTTTGTGTGGCGTGGCCCTTTGGGCCAGGGTTGCTCCCATTTTGTGAGTATTCTGCCACGCAGAGGGGCAGATCGGCTGATTTGTTTATTTGTAGGGCCACTAGGCCCTACAAATAAACCCCCCTTGGACAAGGGTCGCTCCCTTTTATGGGAGGATGATTGTGGTCATTTCTGCCCTCTTTGGGTGGCAGAATAGCAGTATGTTTTTAGCCCCATCTGTCCTCAAGGGGGGCAGAAGCCACTATCCACCTGCGTTTTTTATTTTTTTTATTTTAGTGTTTGGAAGGGGCCTCAAGGGCAAAGGTTACTCAACTTTTATGGGGTTGAATATTTTATTTATACTCTTAGGCTCACCTACCCCTTAGCTTGGCTGGTGGATTGTGTGTAGACTGGTGCATTATTTGCTTATGTGATTGTAATGGTTTTTTCTCCTTTTTATTCTAGTGTAAAGCTTTTGATTCCTGTTCGCGATTTCGACAGTGGTGTTCTGCAGTTTTGCGTAGTTGCATTTTTTTGGTAAGAAAAACATGTTTGTTGTATATACTCCAAATTAGTATTTGTGTCATATATGAATGAATTTTTTTTGTAAGTGGTGTCAAAATGGCAGCTTATTTAGTTAGTGTTTTGTGCATGGAAGACTTTGCGATGTGTTTTTGCATTATCTTATCTGTAATTTTCTTTTCTCTTTCTTTTTTAGTGGGATATTGTTGATCCATACTGTGTCTGTGCAGAGTAGGTGGTGGTAAATGTATCTGCTTCTGGCAAGTGAGTGGTATCGTTTTGGAGTATATAGGTATTTCTGATAAAGGCGCATTTTGTTTATTAGTTATTTTACAAAGTGTTTGTTGTTGTTGACTTGTTTGACAAGTTACTTTTATTAGTAAGCAGTATGGCTAACCGTAGAATGACTGCTCAGCAGGTGGTTGGTATGCTTCTTGATTCTTCCTCTAAGCAGGATTATGAGACTGACAGTGCGTCTGAGGGAGAGGAGGGAGGGGAAGATTCAGGCAGTGAGTTTTCTCTCCACATGGAATCATCGGATGATAAAGGTACTCTCGGTGCAGATGAAGCTACTCTCAGTGCGGATGAAGTGCCTGTTTCAGAGGAGGATACTGGTGTGCCGATGGTGCAAGAGGCATCTGGATTGCAGCCTGAGGCTGCTAGGCTTCCTACTGGAAGTGCTGGAGTCTGGGTTGATCCAAACATGGTACAGCCGGTGTTGCCTGCCTTTAGTGGTCATGCAGGGTGTAGAGTGGATTGTGAATTTTTTTTGCCTATACAGTTTTTTCAGTTGTTTATGGATGATGTATTTTTGGGTGAGATTGTTGAGCAAACCAATTTGTATGCTGAACAGTTTTTGAGGGACAACAGTGACAAACTTAGGCCCCACTCTAGAGCTACCCGGTTGACTCCCACAAATTTGGAAGAGATGAAGAAGTTTTGGGGTTTGACTTTATTATTGATGGGTTTGATAAGGAAGCCGTCCATGGCTTCATATTGGTCTACCAGTCCCTTGATGGCAACGGCCATATTTCCTGCAGTTATGACTCGTGATCGGTATTTGCTTTTGCTATGGATGCTGCATTTTGTTGATAATTCTTTGGCGTTGCCACGAGATCACCCTAACTGTGACCGTCTTTTTAAGATTCGGCCTGCTCTTGATCACTTTGTAGATCGATTTTCAGAGATCTATTCGCCAGGGAAAGAAATATCTATTGATGAGTCTTTGGTCTTGTTCAAGGGCCATTTGGTTTTTAGGCAGTACATCCCTAGCAATAGGGCACGCTATGGAATTAAGCTGTATATGTTGTCTGAGAGTAGGACAGGATATGTTTTTAATTTCCGTGTGTACACTGGTAGGGATTCCACTATTGACCCCCCTGGTTGTCCGTCCACTTTTGCAGTTTCTGAGAAAATTGTGTGGGATCTTGCTAGAGGACTGTTTAACAGAGGCCACCATTTGTACCTTGATAACTTCTACACTCACTGTGCAATTGTTTAAGGAATTGTTCAAAGTGGACGCTTTTGCTTGTGGCACAATCCGATCTAACCGTAAAGGTTATCCAAAGGAGCTTGTCTGCAGAAAACTTCAGAGGGGACAGTGCAGTTCCTTGCGTAGGGATGAACTACTAGCTGTGAAATTTGTGGACAGGAGGGTTGTGTACATGCTGACTAACATCCATGATGAGAGTACTTCACCTGTGGCTGTTTGGGGTCAGATTTCTGAAGTGCGCAAACCTGTGTGCATTTTAGACTACAATAAGCACATGGGTGGTGTTGACAGAGTAGATCAGAGGTTGGAACCTTACACTGCTATTCGTAAGGCTTACGTTTGGTATAAGAAGTTGGCCATCCATCTCTTTAATTTAGCAACTTTCAATGCTTTTGTTGTGTTCAAGGAGTGTTCTCCTGCATCAAAGTTGACTTTTGTTCAGTTTCAGCAATCTGTGATAGGCAGCCTTGTTGTTGTGGAACAGGCAAGTGTTCCTAGAGTTGGAGTCGTGGAGGATGTGGCTCGATTGAAAGATCTTGTAACACTGAAGAGAGTGAGAGAAGCAAGGCAGTTGCACTCTCCCATACATCGATAATCACAGAAGCAACTGCAGGGACCTATGTTCCTGATTCTGGTTCACTAGGTGCTTTGAGTCAAGTATGAGTTGACCCAAATAGTCCTATTAGCATGTGGTGTCAATTAGGCATAACCCTGGGACGTGATGGGATATCCACAGATATTGGAAAAGACGTCTCACTCACTAATAGTGACATGCTTCATCATTGGCGTCTTTCCACACCCAGGTAAGATGGTACTACCTAGGCGGACTCGACCAAAAGATGTAATGGGAGTTCTTATATTAATTTTCTCTGGTTATGCAGGGAACCAGTTCGTTAATAGATATTAAAAATACCTACAGGTATACCCCTGTTTTGAAATTTTATTCTTGGGGTACCTGGGGTACCGAATAAAAAGCGTAAGCTGTACTGGGGTTATTTTGAAATTTGTTTCAAATATACCCAACGCTGGGTGGTGGGAAATTTGTGTGAGCCCACTGATGCCACAACTTTCCCACACAAAAATGTGTGAAAAATGTGATTTTTTCAGCTAAAATTGAGGTTTGCAGGGGATTCTGGGTAAGGAAACATTGGGGGATCCACGCAAGCCATACCTCCCAGGAAGTCAACGGGTGTCTAGTTTTCAGAAATGTATAAGTTTGCTAGGTTTCTCAAGGTGCCCGCAGAGCTAGGGTTAAAAAAGTAGAGCTAGGCACTTTGCCAAAAAAGGGGCATTTTTCACTGCGAAATTGAGGTGTGACCACGTTGCGTTTTGTGCCGTTTCCTGTCACGGGCACTAGGCCGACCCGCACAAGTGAGGTACCATTTTTCTCGTAAGAGTTTGGGGAACGCGGGGTGGGTGAAAAGTTGTGGATCCACGCAGATTCCGGAACTTTCCACCACAAAAATGTGGGTAAAATGTGTTTTTTTGACAATTTCTTAGGTTTGCAAGGGATTCTGGGTAACAGACCCTGGTGGGAGGAAGTCAAGTCACCCCATCCTGGATTCCCCTGGGTGTCTAGTTTACAAAAATGTATAGGTTTGCTAGGTTTCCCAAGGTGCATGCAGAGCTAGGGTTCAAAAACTACAGCTAGGCACTTTGCCAAAAAAGGGTCATTTTTCACTACGAAATTGAGGTGTGACCACGTTGCGTTTTGCACCATTTCCTCTCGCGGGCACTAGGCCGACCCGCACAAGTGAGGTACCATTTTTCTCGTAAGACTTTGGGGAATGCGGGGTAGGTGGAAATTTGTGGATCCACGCAGATTCCAGAACTTTCCACCACAGAAATGTGGGGAAAATGTGCTTTTTTGGACAATTTTTTAGGGTTGCAAGGGATTCTGGGTAACAGACCCTGGTGGGAGGCAGTCAAGTCACCCCATACTGAATTCCCCTGGGTGTCTAGTTTTCAAAAATGTATAGGTTTGCAACATTTCACTAGGTGCCGGCAGAGCTAGTGTTAAAAAACTATAGCTAGACACTTCGCAAAAAAAGGGTACATTTTCATTGTGAAAATGTGGTGTGTTCACGTTGGGTTTTGAGCCATTTCCTGTCGTGGGCACTATGCCTACCGACACAAGTGAAGTACCATTTTTATTGGGAGACTTGGGGTAATTCAGATTTGTAAAGCAACTGTTATTACCTATTGATTTTTAATGCATTTCTGCCTTCCAAATGAAAGACTTTGTGTAAAATGTTGAAAAATGACCGATAATTCTCATGCTAGTATGAGTATTCCCAATTTCCAAAATGTGCAAATATGTACTGTTTCTAAACTCCATAATTTGTTCCCATTTCAGACATACATAGGTGTCTTTCATACCGATTTTTCCATGTATACATTTTCCCACAATAATTGCTATATACCTGGAACATAATAAAAAACCATTGCAAATTGCTGCTCAGTTTTTGACTCTGGGTTCGTCGGGTTCTTGGTGAACCTACAAGTCCTATATATCCCCACAACCAGGAAGTTCCAGCGGATGTAACGGTATATTGCTTTCAAAGAGCTGTCATAATTAGAAGAAGTTACAGGTAAAACGTTGACACAAAAGGCTGTTATTTTCAAATAATTTTCATATTTTCCTATATTTAGCTGTTAGTTTCTATAAAGAAACCTTGATGGATCTACACAAATGACCCCTTGCTGAATTCAGAATTTTGTCTACTTTTCAAAAATGTATAGCTCTCCAGGATCCATTATTGCTTTCAGACCCATTTCTACCATTAACTGGAAGGAGGTTGAAAGCACCAAAAATAGCAAAAATAGGCTATGTCCCAGACAAATGCCAAAACTGTGTAAAAAATGTTGGTTTTCTGACAAAAATCTGTCATTCCCTAAAAGCTGTGAAAATGGTGATTTCAGCCCCACAAACCCTTTTTTGATACCATTTGCAGAGAAAAACCCAGACGCTTTCATTTGCATTCCGATTTTCCGATTTCCCCCCCCCCCCAAAAAAGATTTTGCTGTATTTTGGCTAATTTCTGGGATCCTGCCAGGGGAATCCACAAACCCTGGGTACCTTTAGAATCCCCATGATGCTGGAAGAAAAGGACGCAAGTTTGGCGTGGATACCTTATGTGGTCAAAACCTTACAGGGGCCTAAGTGCGCACTACCCTCAATAGCGCAAAAAAGGCTTAGCACCGGGGGGAAAAAGGCCTAGCAGCGAAGGGGTTAAATATGAGGAAAAAGTATGAAGCCTGAATGCCCTTTTCCCTCATAATTTCCCTATTTTTTAGCACTACAGCAGAGTGTAAATGAGGCTCTGAGTATTAGGCTCAAGTTACCACCAACCTAATGTTGCTACAGAAATTATGTAGAACCCACTCTCTTTCAAGTCGATGCTGCTGAGCTCAAGATTATGCTCAATAATGACAGAAAAAGGGATTTGTATATGAGGGTTCTCAAGGGTGGCAGCTCTTTTGTAATAAAGATAAGAGAAGGCTATTATTACTCTTTTCTCTTATGTCATTGTCAATTACCTACAGTTTTCCTTTTGCATTGCTTTTCACATGAATGATAGGACTTAACACAACCTGAAAATCTAGTCAAGATTTTAACTAGAAATAGGTGCACTATAGTTAACATGAAGGGCCTGATCCTCACACTGCACTTTGTAATACATTTAATAGCACTACAAAACTTACTTAACCCCTTGAGTGCCCATGACGAGATGGTCTCGTCATGGGCCGCGGTTGCGCTGTGCCCATGACGAGACTATCTGGTCATGAGCCCCGCCCGCTAATGAAACGCCCAGCACAGGGCGTGGAAAGGGCGGGGCACTCAAGGGGTTAAAATGCTATTCACAAACTTGTGCCTCATTTATAATAGTTTGACGTAGGGCAGCACAGCAAGCATTACTGCTGCGCTGCCGAACGTCAAAAGAAAAGGGCAGGAATGTACCAAATCTACAAGATACGGTGCATTCCTGTCCTTTTCCCCTGCACTGGTGCACAATAAGCTGCCATGCACCAAAGCAGGCAACCTTGTACTGTGGTGCAGGGTTGTCTGTGTTGTAAGGGTGATTTTTTTTGTGCAGGAAGGGACACAAGAGGTGTTTCACATAGAAAAAGGAAAAACTAGGAAACATAAGGTATTTCTCTTCCTTTGTGCCTCCCTTATGCCTCTCCCGGGGAGGCGTAGGAATCTGATGCATTCCCAGGTTTATGGCACCTTATAAAACTGGAAATGCATCAGATTCCATGGATGTTGTGTGTGAGCATCGACAGGAACACCCATGGAACCTCCCTTTCACGCAGAATAATGCATGAAAGGGGCCCATATTTACAAGGCCATGAAAAGCCACGCAGGGTGGCTTTATGTGGCCTCCAAATATGAGCAGGCAGACTGCGCCACCAGTGCGCCCAAAAAAGTGATACACCGGTGGCTCAATGAGCTTGTAAATGAGCACCTTAGTATTAAAACCTCTAATACACAATTTTTAACTCAATACCAAATTGTGACGGCATATTCGGAATATGTTTTTTAAGTCTATCTCTTAAAGTAAACATTACAAATCCTGAACGCATATATCTAACACTGTTTCCAACACTTGCAACATACCTGGTAATGTAATTAATGTTTTTTCTCAGCTTCACCACTCATCTACACCAGATTTGCATTACACCATCAACCAATCACAGACAGTCTGAGCACATGAGATGGATCTTTCACAACCAAACTCTTTCTAGCTTGCAATATGTTGTGGAATGTTTTTCTGAGTGTGTCCCTTCTTTCAAGGAATAATGTTTGAAGAGGAGGAGAACAGATAGAATTTGTAGGTAAAGGGGCAACATCTTTGGGATGTCAGAGAAGCTGGCATTTCTAGATACTGCTTCCCATCTAATGTCACCTTGGGCATGGTTACTGATTGGGAGCAGGATTTGGATTCAGTTATAAGCTACTCCCACACGATCCCTGCTTATGTGAAAGTAGTAGCTGTACTAGATTTTTTTACTGGTGGATCTTTCCAGAGAGGGTGCTCTAACACTGTTAGTATCTCAAAGACATGCCCGTCCCAATGCTTGCATCAGGCTCAGAGAAGCATCCACAGAAGAATGTACAAGTTTATTGACATGTCACAGAAACTTGCTGAACAGCAAAGGATGGCTCAGCATTTTGATTTGGTTTCCCACTTACCTTGTGCATTTGGTGCCATAAGCAGGACCCACGTGGCACTTCAGCCACCTCACTACATAGATACACCATTTCTGTAGTAGACACTGCTGGCACTCTGTCAATGAAGAGGGTGTCTGTGATGTTGTGGGCTGCTTCACAGATGTGAATGCTGCCTTTCTTGGCAGCTCAGACACTAGATTTATTTTTTGTTATTCACCTCTTGCATGTCGTACCATTCCTGGTTATTTCAGTGTCATGGAATATCTCCCCCTAAAGGGCTGGCCACACACAACTTGTCGTTAGGGATGCATAATATACTTACAATAGAATAGAGTGGCCTTTAAATAATACTTTTGTTGGTTATGCTCACTCTCCCCATCTCTTCACACCCTTCCATCGTTCAACCTCAGTTTCTCAGAAAAGGTACAACAGGGCATGCATACATTCACAAGTGAACAGCAGTTATTGAACCTTCTTTTGGATTCCTGGAGTCAAGATTCAGATGTCTTGACTGCACAGAATAGATGGGGGTGAGGGAGGGCGTTGGTGTACTCATCTTAAGTTCTGTTCACGATTATTGTAGCCTGTTTCGTGTTGCAGAACATTGCCATAAGATGGGGCTTACAATTAGATGTTAACCTTTCATACGTTCATAACCAGGGAACTGGGTTGTTTCCTGGAACATGCAGGTGAATAATCGCTGGTCAACTCTGTTTTGGCTTAAGCTGCAAGATGGTTTACTGCCTTTATGTGATTGTACAGTCTTTTGACAATGATGAATGTTGAACGTCTAACAAACTGAACACAAGGAGATGATGGACGGAGCGCTGAAACTTATCAGACACTCACCCCCAGTCACAGATCTGGGTTTAATCCATCATCGTTCTTTAGCTCACTTCGACACCCCAGTTCAGACACAGCTATATGCAAATGAGTCATGACCCTGTGCCTCATGGGCACAGTCCAGCCCGAACTGCCAAGCCAGGTCTTCCCTGGACCGGAAACAAGCATCCTGGGAACGGTTTCGAGCTAACAGCCCTCATTAGCCAGGCTAGCTTGAATCCAGTGTCAAAGTGAGCAGTAGGCATACCCTGCCAACTTAGGGCGAACAAAGCAAACACAAGGAGATGATGGATGGAGCGCTGAAACTTTATCAGACACTCACCCCCAGTCACAGATCTGGGTTTAATCCCTCATCGTTCTTTAGTTCACTTCGCCGCCCCAGTTCAGACACAGCTATATGCGAATCAGTCATGACCCTGTGCCTCATGGGCACAGTCCTGCCCGAACTGCCAAGCCAGGTCTTCCCTCAGTGGCAAAGTGAGCAAGGGACCCACATCTGGGCATACCCTGCCAACTTATGGCGAACAAAGCAAATGCAAGGAGATGATGGACGGAGCGCTGAAACTTATCAGACACTCACCTGATAATAAATTGTCAATGATTAAAATCCTGAGTCAACTCTGTCCACTTTGCATACTGTATGTGATGCAATGTAAAAGAATTGTTCATTAGTACAAAATGTGACCTCACTTCTCCAGAAACTGTATTTATCTTTGTGCCTACCTCCAACCTTTTGTTATGTAGTAATTTTTCTTAGAACATTGTTTTTTTTACCTCTGCACTCGAGCCGAGACTCCACACTTGGGAGGGAAGGAGGAATTCACCTACCGCAATTAAGCAGAAAATGACATCCAGAAAGAGGTAGTCAGCTATTCGGAAATCATTTTGAGCTATGCTTAGCCCAGAGAAGAATCCTCCTCTATTCTGTTGTTTCTGGCACAAATCTTGCCTCCTAAATTGGGTGAAGGACTTGAGGAGAAGGCCCCGCTTTCACAGAATGCAAAAGAAATATCTTCAATGAGAGTCATAGTTCCTCAAATATGGAGGGACACTGCCTCAGTGGCAGCTCCTCCGCTAAGGTGGAGGTGTGTCGCCCCACTGCTTTACAGCAGTGAAATAAAGGAAAAATAAAATACTAATAACTCAAGGTTATTATCATTTAAATTTGTGCCTGCTGCGGCAGCTTTGCGGGTGCGGCGGGCTGCTCTGTGGTTTGCATTCCCTAAGTTATATAAATAATACAATGCTTACCGATACAACCCGGTACCTTGCAATGGGAGAAATAATGCAATGCGTACCGCTACAATCATGTATTGCGCAATAAAAGAATCAGGCAATGCGTCTCACGAACTTTGCAATGAGGAATTAAGTCAATGCGCGCCGCTACAATCATGTACTTTGCAATTAAGGAATAATGCAATGCGTAGCTACATTCATGTACTTTACAATGAAGGAATAATGCAATGCAGGCCGCTACAATCCTGTACTTTGCAATGGAGAAATAATGCAATGCGTAGTGCTACAATCGTGTACTTCGTTATGCAGAAATAATGTCAGGCATCATAAGAAAGTCTGGCAGTTCGTTAGCAGCAATATTGGCAATGTGTATTAGGACAATCAGCCTCTTCGATAACAGTTGCCCCCCACATGCATCAACAATGACAGAAAGTACGGCTTCTCACTCGGGTCCCAGTACTGCCACTCCTGCGGTCAGTACGGGCCCCAATCTGAGCCGAAACAAAGGCTCATGTCACCAGCAGGAATGAGAGGTCAAGAGAGTGTCCCTCCGAGCCCGCACCCCGCCCAGCTAGTGATCAACGTTACGTGGGGGCGCGACCCCACTCTCCTCTCCTCTGTCAGAGAACTGGGCCTTCCGTGCAGAACTTTGTCAATGGGCCTCAGTGGCTCGGCCTGGCAGCTCAGCTCCTCCGGGGCTGCCGGTCCGGGATGCAACTGTTAGGAATGTCTCAGGTGGCCGCAGGGCACACGTACCCCATGCCCCTGAGATTACATTACTCAGTGTGTTTGTTCACCATAGCACCCTCAGGGTCTCCTCTGGCACGAAGCCACACACACAACGCTGATGGGACTTCACGTCGACTCTGAGTGCATGTTCACCAGGCACTCCTTCCTGCGGTCTCAAATGGAACCAAGACACACACACCGCGCTGAAAAGACTCACTTTCTTCCGGTGAACATGATGATCAGCTGATCACCTCCGCAGTCCCAGGTTGCACCAAAGCACGCACACTGCTTCACTGAGGCTTACTCCAACTCCGGTGTCCCGATATCCAGGTGCTCTTCACCAACGCATTCGGCTGCACCCCGACACGCTCACCGTGTCCGAGCCTTACTTCTCCTCTGGTGCACTCGATGACCAGGTGCTCTTCACCAATGCCTCCTGTGCACCACGACACGCACCCATCACTTCCGAGTCTCAGTCCTCATCCGTGTGCCAAGATCACAGGGCACACCTTCCGAGGGTCTTAAGCTGCCACAAGACGCGCCCACCGGGTCGCTTGAAACTTCTCCGGAAACCTTTATGTTCCTGTGTTTCCAAACAGGGATCCAGCTCACCTCGGGCCCTTGGGTTTACAAGACACAGCACAAAGCACAGTCTTCGTCAAGCGGGGGGACTCAGCGCCCAAAACACAGTCCAAACAGCCTCTTCCTTGGTTAAAACAGCAAACTGCAGAACAGCCCCAGATCACGAAGCACGGGTCAGTTCTTCCCCAGCAGTCTCTTCAGTTGTTTCTTCCTTAGCAGAGATTCCTCTTGACCACGAAATGGGTCCAAGCCTTTTCAGTCTCAATCCATTTCTATTCCACTCCAACATTCAGGGGTCTCAGCTCTCATAGTTATACCCCTAAATGTCTTTGAAGTTTGTTTGCGCTTCAGGGGTCCCTGACCCCTGCCTAAATCAGTTCTGGGTGTCTTCCTCCCAGTGTTTCCTTTATCCCTTTGATATTGGGGGTCTGGATCCTTAATCACTCAGCAGGAGACGGGTCAATTGTTTTATAGCAGCAGCCCAGGCCTCTTCACCACCTGGGGATTCTCCAGCGCCTACTCTCCAGATGCCAGTCATCCTGGTGTCATCTCAACCCCTCCCTGGGTCAAGACCTCCCCCAGCTCCTCTCACCTCTCAGATCCAGACAGTCAATCCACATTCAGCAGTGCCACACAGAAATGCTTAAAGCACAAAACTCAACCACTTTCTCTCATTCTGTCCTATGGGCAGGGTGGCCTTTCACCAGTGAAAACAAAATGGAGTGCTTTTCACTGTCAGGGCATAGCACACACCTCAGTATATGTCCTGCCTTTTACTTACACTGCACCCTGCTCAGGGGTTACCTGGGACCAACCACAGGGGTGCCCACTGTGTATGCAAAAGGGAAAGTAAGGCCTGACAAGTGGTTGCACTTGTCAGGACAACATGCTAATTTAGCAAACTGCGCGCAGGCCCTACACTGCATGCCTGAGTACCCTTCTCCGCGCACCTTTGCATTACTAGCCCTGGCACACACAGTGCACATCACTAGGGACTTTACTAGTAAGGCAAACATACCAATCATGGTCAACAAATTACCATTACACTTTACACATGGAACACTTCTACTATGACACTGATCAGCAGTGGCAAAGAACCCAAAGCATCTAAAAGCAAAGGAGGCAGAGGCAAAAAGCCAGGGGTAATCACGCCAAAATATGCCAGGTCTAACACGCGTCCTCTCCAGCCAAAAAGTGGGGGGAACTGCCCACCCTCATGGGAGTTCTCATCACTAAGGCAAAAAAATCTGGACATTCCATCAGCATTGGCGTGTTCTGTTCCTGGATGGTGTTCCACCGTGAAGTCCATCCCCTGTAGGGAGATGGAACCACCTCAACAGCTTGGGGTTCTCATCCCTCATCTGCATCAACCATCTGAGGGGTCGGGTCTGTCTGAACCAAGAAGTGGGTCCCAAACAAGTAGGGCCTCAGCTTCCTCAGTGCCCAGATCACAGCAAAAGCTTCCCTTTCAATTGCACTCCACCTCTGTTCCCTGGGAAGTAGCCTTCTGCTAATGAAAGCTACGGGTTGGTCCAAAACCTCATTGTTCCATTGTGAGAGTACTGCTCCCACCCCATGCTCTAAAGCATCTGTCTGCACTACGAACTCTCTGGAGAAATCCGGCACCCGTAACACGGGTGCAGTGCACATGGCAGTTTTCAGGGCATCAAAGGCGGTCTGGCAGGCATCAGCCCAGACCACCTTCTTGGGCTGTTTCTTGGATGTCAGTTCTGTCAAGGGGGCAATGAGGGTGCCATACCCCTTCACGAACCATCTGTAATACCCAGTGAGTCCTAGAAAGGCCCTCACTCCTGTCTGGGTCTTCGGGGGTTCCCAAGCCAGGATGGTATCAATCTTCGCCTGTAGGGGCGCCACCTGGCCACCACAAAACCCTGCCCTATCTGGCACTTACTTGCCATGATAGTTAGGCCCGCCCTCTGCAAGGCCTTCAATGCTTCACAGAGGTGCTGCACTTGTTCCTCCCAACTGGAGCTGAACACTGCAATGTCGTTCATGTAAGCAGCGCTGAATTCCTCCAGCCCACTCAGCACCTGGTTAACCAGTCTCTGGAAGGTGACAGGGGTGTTCTTCAACCCAAAAGGCATAACCCTGAACTGGTAGTGCCCCTCTGGTGTTGAGAATGCTGACCTCTCCTTAGCCCCCTCGGTCAAGGCAATCTGCCAGTACCCAGATGTCATTTCAAAAGTACTGAGGTAACGGGCAGCTCCCAGCCGATCCACAAGCTCATCAGCTCTGGGGATGGGGTGCGCGTCAGTCTTAGTGACCGCATTGAGACCCCGGTAATCCACAAAGAACCGAAGTTCGGGGGTGGCACCTGTCGCAGAAGCTTTTGGCAAAAGGACCACGGGGCTGGCCCAGGGGCTGCTGGATGGCTCACCTAGCGCCAGCATCTTGGAAACCTCCTCCTTGATGCTGGCCCTGACCTTATCAGCTACCCTGTAAAATGTTTTTTTTACAGGCAGAATGTCTCCAGTGTCCACATCATGGACACAGCAATGGGTGACTCCTGGGGTCAGGGAGAACAGGGAGGCGAACTGACCCAATACCTGGTGACTGTCCCTCTGCTGTTCTGGGGTGAGGGTGGGCAAGAGGTACACCCATCCAGTGACCCATCCTTCTCCTTGGCCAGTAAGAGGTTCATTCTCCTCTTCCGCCCATCATCTGTAGCCAAGAGCATGGTCACCTCAGACCTCTCAAAGTGTGGTTTGAGGTGGTTCACATAGAGAACCCTCAAGCTAAACTGAATAGGGTAGGCAAAATGGGAAGGGGGCTGGGCATTCTTCATAGGAATGTTTATACCTGCCGCACCGAGCCACTTAATACACTCTGACCACTACCAGGCATTATATTTTTCAATAAATACTCATCCCACTGAAAGTTTTTCTGGTATCTTATCTTACCGACAACCCGGATCCAGATCTTCCTTCAGCCAGGACTTTAGTAATCTCCTAGAACCCTACCTGGCAAGACCTAATTTTACTTTGTTGGGTGATTTTAACTTTTATCTGGACAAAACACTATGTAAAGATACTCAAACCCTTCTGGAAACCTTAGGCTGTTGTGGATTTTCGCAGTTGGTCACAAGCCCCACCCTCGTGGCGGGACACATATTAGATGCCTATACCTCTCTCATGGTCAGATCATTATGCCATCCCCTTTAAACTCCAGACCTCAGCATTAGGCACTGCCTTAGCTGATAAAAGGGTAAGGGAGGAAAAGAGAAATCTTGTCAGTAAGGAGGCTCTTGCGAATCATTTTATGAACTTTCATTTTTCTGGGCATCCAGATGCAAATTTAGCAGCAGCTGAACTTTCTAAATGGCTGTTAAGAGCCATGGATACTTTAGCGCCCGTTAAAAAACATTATGTAGCGAGGAAAAAGCCCTCCGCTCCATGGTTTTCTGATTGACTCAGAAAGCTGAGGCAATCTTGCCGTAAGCAGGAAAGGATATGGCGTATAGATCTGGTGCGGGCAGGCAGAGAGCTACATAAACAGCGCCTGTGGAAATATAAAGCATCCATTACTGAGGAAAAAAGATTGTACTATTCATAGGTAACTGAATCGATTAAATCTCCTAGAGAGCTTTTTAATGTTATCAACTCTCTTATTTCCCCCCCTGTCGCTGTTTCGTCAGATCTTTCCCAAGAACTTTGTGGTAGAATGGCGGATTTCTTCCGCACTAAAATCACGGATATATATTCCACGTTGGAGGCTTCCAATGCTGAAATTGCTGTATCTGTTCCTCCTAAATTCCATCCTAACGTTCTAGTATTATCTGTCTCTGGGCTTCCTTCAACTGCGATATACAAGTAGGGCCATTGGGGGGGGCCTGACTTGATACTTATCAATTTATACTTCCCTCAAAAACAAAACAAAGAAAAGCAACTTAAAGAGGTGGCACTATTATAGGATAACATTTAATTGTAACTCCCCTATGTGCCTATTATTATACTGAGTGACCTAAATGTAAAGATCCCTCCTAACCAGGTGAGAAATGTTAGCCAAAGGGAAAAAGAAATTGCATTGAACATTCCCTGCTACGTCTTTGGGAGTCAGGGGAAGAGGGGTCTGGTAGGCAATTAAGAACCTCATTTTACAGGCCTTTTCAGTCGACGTTTGATAATTGGAGGAAAATGTCTTTCATTGATTATGCAATTATTAATTATCATTATTATTGATAGAATCTGATAGCATGCATGAATCACCCCTATGGGGGTATCTCAGTGCTCAGTCAGCTCAAACCTGAGTTTGCGATCTAGAACATTACTGTTATTAATGATTTCCTGAAGTTTGTGTAGTTAGGGCAAGTTTGAAGAGAGAAAGCCAAACTGTTCCATATGGGGGGAGCCACATAAGAAAAGGCTCTGCCACCACACCAACGAATGCGAGGAATCACAAGCAGCACTTTATCACTGGAACGTAGATTTCTAGTGGATAGATTGTGCTTGAGTTTCTGACAACGATACTGGGATCCTTTTCCCGGAAGCGCTTTATAGGTTACGCAGCAGATTTTGAAAAGTAACACTTTTCTTTACTGGCAACCAGTGCAAAGATTTTAGAAGAGGAGCCGAGGGAGTTCCAGGAAGCTGGTTACAGATCAGCCTTGCAACCGTATTTTGCACAACTTGTAGTTTGGCTATAAAGAATCGTTGACAGAAGCCAATAGTGCATTTCCATACTTACAACAAGAACCTGTACCAAGGTCTTTCTGGCTATCAGAGGGAGAAACGGCAGGGCTTTCTTTAGTAGGCATAAAGTAGAAAAGCAAATGCATGTGGTGGATAGAACCTGCTTCTTCACATTGAGTACCTGATCAACCTTAACTCTGAGGTTTTCTGCTACCATACTGGGAGAAGGGGCCTTGCCTAACTGCGGAGGCCACCAGTCTGAAGACCACAGGTCTTGGGCTTTCCCAAACAGAATAATTTCGATTTTACCTGGGTCAACTGGAGAAAGTTATCTAACATCCAGATAGGAATCACCTTCATACCAGCAATATTGCGAGCCTTTGTTTTGTCAATGTATCCCTCAAGAGAATTGACCAATTGTGTCATCCGCGTAAGACACGGTTTCACACCTGTAACCTCTAATGACTTTTTCTAGGGGTGCCCCATAAATGTTAAACAAAGTAGGGCTCAAACAGGACCCTTGTGGTACCCCTTTATCAACTTGCCTTGGTTTGGATTTAGCGGTTCACAATGAGATGCATTGCCTTCCATCTTTCAAGAAGTCCTAAAACCAGGCTAGGGCCTAAACCCCTAATCCCAATCCCTTGTAGGTCTAGGAGTAGCTTGGCATGGGACACCATATCAAATGCAGCAGATAGGCCTAAGAGCATGAGCATGGATGGGACATTTGCATCCAAGGAGCACCTAATGATATAAGTTACAACAACCAGGGCCAATTTGGTGTTATGCTTGGTTCTAAAAACTGATTGTAAGGCGTCAAAGATCTGGTAAACTTCAAGATACTTAGTCAGCTGTTTATTAATTAAGTCTTCAAATGGCATCCCCAACAGAGGGAGTAGAAAGATTGGTATGTATTTCAAGAGATTTAATGGGTGCACTTTGTTCTTTTTTTCGATTGGTATAATCTGTGCTGATGTCCATGCTGGAGGAATAGGACCTGACTGTCAAATAACCGACTTACAGCAGGAACACGCTGACTGGCAATAGGGCTATAATCCTGGGTAGACACAGGTCCATTGGAGATCCAGTTTTAGCTCTTTCAAGCACCTCCTGAATTTGCTACACGGTAAAGGTTTAGAAACTATCCAGCCTATAGTCACTCGACTTAGGGAAAAGGCTGTCATTAAGCTCCATACTGAATTGAGGTGAATTATCTCCTGGGAGTACTTTGTTGTGGTGAAGGATTTATTGGTAGGTGATCTTGCTGTTGGTGACCATAAACCTCTTGTTCTTTAACTGTCTAGGGCGGTTCAGCAAAGAGAAATGTGGCCCAATAGTCAGAAAATGTGGCCCAATAGTCAGCCCTAGTGCTGTAAAAATTAGCCTAGAATGGTGTGGTCTTCCAAACTAAAATGTCATAATAAAAATGGGATGTTAAAGTTGCTGAAGGTGCAATCCAACTCCCTCTTACACCACTCAGTTCAGGTTTTTGAAAAAAAGATTTTCTCTATAAGGGATGTGGCACCCACAGGGATATAAAGGGGTCGGGCCAGAAATTACTCTTTAAGTTTGGAAAAGTCACAGGTAAAGCAGCGATTAATGTGAAAAAATGAGAGTTGTACAGAGCAGGAGGGGTAGTAAGAGAAAGTCAGGTAAGACAACATAGGAAAGCCTTTAGGAAAGACATGTAGCAAATCAGGAGGAGGAAAATGGAGAGCCTTTAGACAAAGGCAATCATCTTCTTGTGAACTGATAACCTAAGGGGTTTCTGGTGCACTTCTAACACTATACTCAGGCTAGCTACAAAACTTACAGCAGAATTAATTCCCGAAGAAACCTGTGTTAGTTACATCTCAGAATTGTATAAGGCAAAAGATGAAGTTAGAGGAAGCTTCTGAATCTCTGCTGACGAGGTTGCATGTTAAGGGGGAGGCAGAGAGATGTATCACGCTTTCTTCAGTTAGTGGCATCGAAGCAGTGAAGGGTCAGACGGTATTTCCTCAGGCATCATTAAACTTAACTCCCACCTGTGGGTACAGTCCCTGGATCCTTTGTTTGGAGAAATAATTACAAGATTGGGTGAGTGTTGCCAGAATCCTACCTTTGACATACTCGGGCTTTCAGAAAGGTTACTCAACTGTGGAAGGATATTTAAGCTGTTGACTGAGGATTATGCCCGAAAATGGAAACAGCCCCTTTATGCGTCCTACATTGACTTGTTAACTTACAGAAAAAGGCTCCAACCACCTTGAACCGAGCACCCGGGCTCTGTCTGCTTTGAGTCATAACCCCCATGAGGTACCACATTACATAACGTAAACTTGAGCACCCCAAAGGTGTTGGAGTGGTTTACATTAAGCCTGGGCGGAGCGCCACAATGCGGAGTTCACTCCGTGGAAACTCCGCTCGGCTCCACCACCCGCCTCCACCCCCCTAGGAAGAATTACATTAAATATAGTTTAAAGGTTAAAAAAAACAACACTTACCTCAACTGTGGCGTCCCCGGGCTGCGTCCTCCTCTTCCTCGGTTTCACGATGATCTGCACATGTGGGCGCGCACGCGCATTTCTCGCAAGGAATGCGCATGCGCCAGCGTACAGATTGTCGTGAAACCAAGGAAGAGGAGGACGGCAGCCCGAGGACGCCGCAGTTAAGGTAAGTGTTGATTTTTTTAACCTTTAGAGTATATTTAATGTAATTTTTCCTGGGGGCTGGAGGTGGGGGCTGGACAACTCCGCTCTGCTGTAGAGTGTGCCGAGTTGTGCCTACTCCGCGTTCTCTGCGGAATGAGGAGTAGGCACAACTCCTCACACTCCGCGGGCAGAGCGGAGCTCTCCGCCAACGGTTAGTTTACATGAGCGCTGGTCACATTATACAAGGTCAGATACATGTTTGGGGGCATTATTGTAGATCACAAACTCAGTTTTACAAAAGCACCAGTTACATTTCACAAGGTCAGGTTAATTTGTTTGTTTTTAGGTGCACAGAGATTAAGTGATGCCGAAGCCGTCCCTGTTTATTTATTATTTCCCCTTTACCTGACAAATGGGAGTATTTTCTTGTTGCTGCCTCCAGTGCTCTTAAACCTAGGGGCTGGGACAGAGGTCGGACCGGGGGCTTCCTGGTAAACAAATGATGCAAGCAGTGTTTTCAGTGGAAAACTCTGGAGAAGGGTGCCTGGTGAATAGAGGCTTGAGGGAGAAGAGATGTCACGTCTCTGCCATTGAAAAGCACTTCACTGCTTTACTAGGCCGAGAGTAGGCAGCGCATGAGCTTTCTCTTAGAGACATGCTGTTTCACTCAGTGGGCTTACAGTCCTCTCTTTGTCTTTTTATTTGTCCCTTCGATTGTTTTTTTTGCTTGCTTGTGGTTAATCCTTCCTCTTTGTCTCTCCTTTTGTGTTTAGTTTCCTCTCACAGAGCACCGCCTAATTACCGTTAACAATACGCTTCTGTGTTTATGTGTTGATTTGGGGACTATTTTTTTCTTTGATACCTGCTCGTGTCACTGTTTTCTCCTCTTCAGTGGTTTCAGCTTCGGCGCCCATCACTTAATTTCCCTGTTCGGTTCCGACACCGAGATTAAATGTCAGATGCTTCAGACGGTGTTTTCAAAATCGTCTCTTTAATTTTCTTTAACTTCAAAGTGCGAGGATTTTCCCCAATCCTCTAGCGCCTCACTGCTTGTTGCTTTAGCGAGCCTCGGTCACCGGACCTGAAGCAGCCTAGCCTTGCAGCACAATTAAGGGCTAAGCTTTAGTAACTCCTATCACGTTTTCTCTGGTGCCTATTTATATAATGTGAACTCAAGCAACCCGAAGGAGCATCTTACATGAGCACTAGTTACATTACACAACGCCAGATCAAATTTTTGCAGCATTTTTATGGAGCCCAAACTTGACTGACCCAAAGGTATTGAAGCACATTTCAAAAGTGGCAAACATTACACATGATCATGTTAATTTTAATGTTTTTCGGTGTGCAGAGATAAAGTGATGGAAACGCTGCCCATGTTTATTCATTATTTACCCTCTACCTGACAAATGGGAGCAGCATTCACACCTTCGACGTCATCCTCTTCCTCTCAGGGCTCTAATTTTAAAGCACATGCATGGCAGATTCCCAGGGACTGTGAGACATTTTTCATTATATAATGGGAAACCAGGACCCGAAGATGTTGGAGCTCTTTACATGAGCGTACGTGACATTACACAACACCAGATTAATTTTTGGGCGAATTTTTATAGAGCGCAAACTTGATTGACCCAAGGTATTGGAGTGAGTTACAAAAGGGTCAGTTACATTACACAAGGTAATGTGAATTTTTTGTTCTTTTAGTGTGCAGAGATTAAGTGATGCCGATGCCATCCCTGCTTATTAATTATTTCCCCTCTACCAGACAAATGGGATAATTTTGTTGTTGCTGCTATGTCCAGTACTCCTATATCCAGAAGGCTGGGACAGAGGGCCGGCCAGGGGCTTGCTGGTAAACTGTTGAGGCCTTATTTAAGAGCTTTTTATGCCACTACTGCATCAGGTTTTGTGACGCTGTGGCAGCGTAAAATATGCACCACACTGCGCCATATTTACAATGTGACTCAGATAATGGGGTTAAGTTTTATTTTTTCTAGTGGGGTTTAGTTTATTGTATAGTTAATTAAAACAGTAACAATTTACATAAAACAACATCCTTCAATCACAACATTTTAAACAATTGATTTTTTTCATAATAAAATTCATCATAAGTGTGTAAAAGACATCATATAAAATCGGGATATAATACGTATTAAATTTTTTCTTGCTCTTACTTCCTTGTTTTACTAGTTAAGCATGAAAGAGAACTTACAAAGGTCATGTAACAAAAGTAAACATTATCGGTATTGATCCATTATTTGCTTCCTTTCGGTCAGTTCTTAGTCCCGGGCCTAACAAATAGAGCGTGTTTAGTGCAAGTAATCGGCGATGACTGCCTATTTCCTCTCCTCCTCAGTATATTAGCCAGTAGAAATAGCTTTCATCCCTTGTTGAAATTTGTCTCGTTAAAGTGCTGCTGCTTCCAGTGCTTGGTCATGAGCACGCAAAAACTTTGTCAGTTTACAATTTATTTGGGAGTCTGTTGTGTCCAGTCCTCTAATAATGGCAGTCCCACATGAGCTTATTCCTCTATCAAAAAAAGCTCTCCTTAAATAAGTTACTCACGCTGGTTGCATTTTCTTGCAATGACATATGAGATGAATAAAGTCTTCCTTTTGACTGCCGCAAAGACGGCATTTTATTAACTCAATCTGCTTCCAGTGCGGTGCTTCAGCCAAAGTAGGGATTTACCCGACCCGCAGTGCCATCAATTGTCTTTTAATGTGGATAGAGAACGTAGAATCTAGGCAGGCCGCCGGTTTCAGGACTTTGTAATCACTGTCCATGAGTGGGATCATTGGGAAAAAATGCCTTTGTCTAATATCAGCGAATGACATTTTGCGGCTTTATTTAGTGTTAGCTTGAATGTTGAATGTTGGGAAAGGCATGTTTATTCCAGAGGTCAATAGTACAAGTTGCCTTAAGCGCACTATCCATTACTTGGTTGGCCTGCGATTTTTTTTATCCTTTTCCAATCCCATCCATAGTGATTCGTTGAGGCTGTTTTCCTCCACGTTTTGTTTTATCCGGTACTACACCTTTATATATGTAAAAAGTCTACCCAGTGACTCGTTCTTTAGTCCAAATTCTAGTCGCATTTGTGCTGGTGAGACTGTCATGGGGAGTTGAAAAACCTTTTTTATAAATTCTTGTTATTAAATTATTCAAAGTCTCCGCGTCCTTCCCATGCACACCAGCACTAGCATAAGATAAAGTTGGAAGTGCTTTGGCAGATATGGTCAACAAGAGTGGCCCTAATGTTGGTCCCCCCAACTTCTTTGCCAATGACCTAAAGGCGAATATTAAGGCCCCCGCTTGCTGTGTCATGTAATTTTTCTGGTCATGAAGGGATAAATTATCAACTATGTAGTATCCCAAATACTTGTAGCTGGATACATTCTCCAGTAATTTGTCTTCTAGCCGGATTGTGTGTTGTGGGGCTAGTCTGTTAATAATAAGCATTGTTTTTGTTTTGGACGAGTTGAGTCCCCGCTTGTTTTTAGACAGAAATTCAGAACGTTCCATTAAAAGCCTAGTCAGGCCAACCTTGGTCAGACTCAGGAGAACAATGTCGTCTGCATAGGCAAGGTGCGAGAGTCGTAACTTGCCTAAAAGCGTAGAATGTGAATTGGTTCCATCGAGCTTCCCATATAGATCTGATATGAATAAGTTGAACAGGTGCGGGGCCAACACACACCCCTGTTTCAGGCCAATGGTGGTATACACTTTTCTTGAAATTCTAGCACCGTCTCCAAGTTTCACTTGAACCCAAGTATCGGTATAGAATAATAATCGACCCCTTAATATTCTCTCCGGTATGTCCCCGGCTTTTAGTTTTGCCCACAATAGTTTCCGGTCCATGCTGTCAAAAGCAGCTTTTAAATCTACGAAACAAAGTTGCAGGTCCTATTTCTTGCCCTTGCATTTTTCAGCTATCAGAGAGATTGATAAAATGTTAGAGACAGTTCCAATCCCCTTTCTAAAGCCTGTTTGATTATTTGTGATAAAATTGCATTCCCCAGACCAGTTGACCAGATCTACAAGGATTAGTGAGGCAAAATATTTAGCTTCTACATCCTTTAGGGCAATTAGCCTGTAGTTAGAAGGGTTAGTTCTATCTCCTCCTTTATAAATGGGGGTTATAATCGATCCCTGCCAGCTATCAGGAATTTGGTTGTTGATCTCTACATCAGCGTATAGATTCTCTAAATGTGTACTTGAATATTCAGAATCATATACAGGTGGTTTGCGGAATACCATTCGGCCCAGGGCCCCATCGCTTTTGGCTTTATTTATTATGTTTGTTATATTCTCTGCTGTGTAATAGGAGAGATTTATTGCTGGGACTAATTCTTGCACTGGTGACTGAATCGTACCAACTGATGGTGATTGACAATCGCCTATGTCCAATAAATGTAACTTATTTGAAATGTTTGCTTTCGATTGTTTCAGTTAAGCACTGGGTGACTTCTGTTTACATTTTTGTGTAAGGAAATTGGACCATTCCTGCTCCTGAACATTTGACATTAGTATGTTTTGGTGCCTGGTCAGTTGATTTATCATCTGCCAAAATTTCTTCGAGTTTAGATGCCTTATACTATAAATTAAGTTGGTCCAAAAGCTCTCCGTTTTCCCTTATTTGAATTCCCATATCCTCTTTTTGTATTGTTTTCTTAGTTGTCGAAATATCTCCAATGTTGTCCCGTCTGCATTTTTTGTTTGCAACTTCCTATGTGTTCTTTTTAAGTCCCTTTTTGGCTCTTGCACATGAATAAGTACATCTTTAATTGGATCATGTGTTTTAACCTTAACCTGGGGTGCTTTCATTTTCCTCTTCAATTTACTTAAAAATAGAGACCAGGCTTATATCGTAGGTTAGTTTGCCACTTCAGCCAGGTGATTCTTTATTATTGAGAACCAATGTGTTTTAGTTTCTTTTCACCATTTAATGAGGTTCACATTGGTTGTGTTGATTTGGCCCTGTGGTATGTCAGTGGACTGAAATCTTTCCAGGTTAAAAATAAATATGATGTGTTGAAACGAGTCATCGATCAAAGTGGTATACTGTATATAAAAATAGACCAGCAATGGCATTAAAGAGAGAGTTATAATTGTGAAATCAACTATCGATTGTGCCCTAGTGCAATAATACGTTTTTTTCGGTGGGTGGTTTTCTTCCGTTCTTCCATTAAGTACTCGCATACCTTGATATTCGGGGTCTGTTACTAAATGCTGGCTTATTCTGTCCTCGCAGGTCATCGTCCCAACTTGAGATTGCTGTTGAACACACCAATAAGTGTTATCTGCTGTCAGGATTTCATCTTAGGCCGGCGTGAATATCAGGTTAGAATTACAATCACCTATCACTATTAGGTTCTATGTAGGCTCGGTACAACGTAGACCTAATATTGTTTTACTTAGGAGTGCATTTTTTTCCTTTTTAGTTCGGAACTTCGGTTGTGTGTAGTGATTGATCAATATTATTGTTCTTTTATTATATGAACATAGTTCTGTGAATTTAACAAGTTGTATGCTAGGATCAGGAGATTTCAACTGTTCTGTTTTAGTTTTTAAAGCTGTAGATACATAAACTACACTCTCTTTTATTATACAGTTAATTAAAACCGTAACATACAAACACCATATTGATACTTATTAAAATGTAAGGATTAAAAATTGTATACACATTATACAATATAGCAATACGAAATAAATGTCAATTCCAAAAGCAGCATTTCAGGTTGATGGCAATATATCACAATTAGCCGTTTAGTCCAAAAGGAAAGTGTATAGTGTGGAAGGCAATAAAAAAAGTGTCCCAATGCTTGTTACTGATACTTAACTTTCATCAAAGTTAATTTGTACAATAGGAATAGACCATGTTTGTTTCTTAGTGCTGGGCATTGTGCAGTGCTGTTAAAATAATGTTAACAAACTTCACAGCCCTTGCTAGAACTTGGGCTGAATTATTACCGAAGCACAGATCAGATGCTTCCCTGCAATGTCTCAGTAACTTTTCCCAACAGACTTGGACCAGTAGACATCGACGGTTGTTAGCAAGATGAGGGCAACAACATAGCAGATGTAACCAAGACTGATGTGGATAATTGCAGAGCCTACATGTTAGCTGACCATTCCTCCGAGCCCACAGCGGGTTATAATCATGAATTGAAGGGCTAACAGCCTCACATAAATAATTTTATTGCGAGTCTGTGATTGGAGAGAGTAGTTAAAGTATGGTTGAGGTTTCCCCTTGATATACGAGGCATCCAGAGCTGTAAGCAGTGGCTTTTTGGGAACCCGAGCGATGTCTCTCTCGAATGACACAAGGGTAGTTTGGCTTTTTATTGTTTTTTTCCACGTTGACAGGGAAATAATTGGGTTAGAGAGGTTTATGGTTTCAATCTTCAGTGTGGAAATGGCCAAGTGCAGCTGTCTGTACCAAGGAGAGAGTTCGTCCGTGAACAGTGATTGCAATTGTTCTTTCATGATTTGAGCTGGTGCACGTGATGGAGCGGGTAAAATATTTCCTTTTTATATACCCAATCCATTTATATAAGTTTATATTAAAACGAATAATAACTAATTCTAATGAATAATTGATTGATGTGATGATATTAAACCAACCTTATTAACAAAGAAAACACACGTGGGAATGCATTTGCATGGCTAAAATTAATAAGTGAACTAAGTTGTATGCATATTTAAACGATAAGTGTTGTTTGAGCAGTGTTAATGTGATTTGCGCTTAAATAAACCAGCAATAACAGCTTTGAATGTTGCATATGGCTAGATAAATACATACACATAAGGGTATTAGAAAGGGAATAACACTGTTTTAATCATTTCTATGTATTAATTACGATTTTGTGTTTCTTTGCTTAAAGTTGACTATTCTGGCCTACCAAAAGATGGCCGCCGACTGAATCCTAACTAAAGTACATGACCTCATCATTCGAACAATGGAGAAAGGCGCCTGCACTGACTTCGTTCGTGTCCTTTTCATGACCGGACCGACGATGCCCATGAGGACTACCCTGGGTGAGGTGCCAATGTCCCTGAACCTGAATTTAATGTTGCAAAATACAAATGAACTGCCGAAAAGCCCTACCGGTTAACAACAAGAAGATACAATTTGTACCTGGGAACAGCCTTTCCCATACGCCTAAAATTGATCTTCGTCCACATGTGAAAATTTGAAAATGTTTCTTAATGAATTGTGATATATTCGAATTCAGCCAATCAGTGGCCTGAGAATAAAGAAAATGTTACCGTTATATGTAAATTTTAGTATAAATATTAGTAGTCTAGAGAGGGAACTACCCTACATCGCCGCTAGCTGATCGATGCTACTCTATGCAACACTCTATGCTGCTCATCGCTAGAGATCCTTATGCTGACGGAAGAGGACGAGGACTTTAGACTCTGATGAACTTTCAGAGGACCAGTTCTGACTTAGAAAACGACCACTAGCCAGAATAGGTAAATATAACAAAAAATAATATGGCATTATTAGGATTTAACCTGCATTTTAATTAGATAAAGAAAAATCATAATTTGAAGAACTGTGTCGGGTGATTATTTCTTGAAATGTTTTATTAATTAAATTGAGAATTAAAGAGTCATCAGATTCAAATCAACTAAATGATCCGATTGGCCTCCGGATGGAGAAACTGTTAGGGTAATTCAGTAAAGGGGTTTCCTCTATCCAAATGAACAACTGTAGTTCAGGATTGGATATCCCTCTGTAAGGCACGGATAGTTTGAAGAGAATGAATGTTGGTGTTATGGGCCCCACCAGCGTGTGATGTGTGTATGTGTGTGTGACTGAGAAATTATTCCGTCCGTGGAAGCAGGGGGAGATTTAGTAATCCGAACTGCACCAGTATTTCTGGTAGCTAGAGATGGTTTTTATTGTTTTGGTTTGATGATTTTGGCATGTATATAGCTTATCGATTATTGATTGGTATTGATATATGTACTAACACTATATGTTGAAGTCGTCTTGAGTTTATGTCATCTGTACGGCTTCTGGGAGATAGGAAGTCGGGAATTGGCAACAGTTCTGTAGCAGAGCAGAAGTAAGTGCTGCTCTGAGGAAAGACGGAATTGTGGTTGCCCGTAGGTACACGGGAGAAACGTGTGACAATTGAAGTTGCACGGCGCATTGTCTGGGTTCGATTCGGTAGCATTACCGAGTGTTACCAGTAGTGATATTTCTGTATGAGAAAGGTGTGCATGATAGCAAAGGGTTACCTGTGAAATTTTGGTCTTAGGTACCAGGAAACCAATTGGTATGCCGATAACGCTTATCACTGAAAAGGTAGCAGGTGTTCTCTGAGCTTATTAGAAGGACAAAGTAGAGGTAAGCGCTGCTTTGTTAACGTATGTTATAATTCTGTAGTAGGACAGACTGTTCGCTGTTCTCGGGAAAACAGGATTCTGTGTGAATGAACTACATTATTCTTGTGTAAAATGCGTGAATGAAATAGCATTTGGATTGATTGCGGAACTCTGGCTTTATTTCTTAGGAGCATTGCGTTTCCACCTATGTGTCTTAATTCCGGAGAAAACAGTTAATTGATGCTTGATAGAAGGGTGAAGTAGAGGGATGTGCTACTTTGCCAACGGACGTAACGATTCTGTAGTAGGGCAGAGGTAAGCGCTGCTCTCGGGAAACAGAATTCTCGTGGGAAAGGTCTTTGCTATTCTGTGGTTAGCGGAGCAGACAATGGAGATGTTTGTACGTTGTAACTAACAAGTATTGTACAATTGAAACAAAGTCTACTGAGTAGTTCTGTAAAGGAGAAGTAGACTGTAGACAGGAGTCAGGAGCTGCTGCAGCGACTGCTGACGTCAGGAGGATCACGCTGGGGTTGGACAGCTAGTCAGTGACGTAAACGCTCCAGGATTGGTGTGTTAGTGTAAGTCGTGCAGGGATTGAAGGTTGTGATAGCGACGTAGACGCTCCAGGATTGGTGCGTTAGTGTGAGTCGCGCAAGGATTGGAGATTGTGACAGTGACGTAGACGCGCCAGGACTGGTGCATGAGTAAGAGTCGCGTTGCTATTGGACTAAAAAGATCGTACAGTTACAGAAAAGACTAAAGGGTTCACAAAAGAAAGGAAGATGTATTATCATTCGCCCGAGAAGAAGAAAAAATCTTTATTTAGTAAAATGAAGAACTGGTTTGTGAAAGACAAAGAGATTGTGACTAGGGAAGGATAGTTACTTCCCTCAGCGAAAACCCCCGTATCCTTCATGGTTGCGAAATATGGGTACCATACTTGCATCTGGTTAGACAATTGGGCGAAGTATACAAAGGAAGACGGAGTTTTAGCGTTTCCAGAGGATGGGTCCTTTAATTTGGCAATATTAAGGAATTTAAGGGAAAGGATGATGAACTTAGATCCGTGACCTAGGCCTACGCAGTTTGAGGCGTTGACAGAGTGGGAAGATGAGATGCATGAGCGAGAAAAACAGAGAAATGGCAGTAGGTACCGATACATGTTCGGACGGCCAAATGATCGCGAAACTCACTGTGATCGAATGAGAAGGTGGCGAGATGCTAGTATGACTGAAGGACTGTTTCCCGTTAGAAATGCAGGAGAAAGTGAAGGAAGAAAATGCCTAGAAAAGAAAAACAATGTAGAAACTCGGAGGTATGGGGCAAATGAAACGGACGACGATGTCCTAGATTATATGTTTTACAAAAGTCCACCTCCGTACAGGCAGGAATCAGAAACGCCAACCGCAGATACACCAGTGAGGGAGACTCTGAGAATCATTAAGACAGAAGTTGTGACTCCGGAAGTAAAGAGAAGGAATTCTCTTAGGGAACAGGGAAAGGAAAATAGGGCAGAGAGTGAAAATTCTAGGGAACTAGCAAAAACCACATTAGAGCTGACAGAGAAAATAAGAGAATTGATGAAAAATCTAGAAGCAGTTACAGTCCCTGTGACCATAGGTCCGGTTATGCCTATTTTTGAGAAGCAGAAAGACAGTGAGCACGGACTAACAGTCCTGTATGTGAACAATAGACAGGCAGAACAGCCCCTGATGAGAGCAAAAGAGAATCCCTGGGGACATACTATGAGTAAAGGGGAATTACATGTGTCAAAGAACCCATTTTATTGTCCTGATACTGCAGAGAGAAGCAGAATGCTAGGAGGATCAATATTAGAACCACAGAGATTGACGGAACCAGGGAATGTAGAAAAATCATTGGGTATAACTACCGCTGAATTGAATGAATGGCTGAAGGGCTTGCAGGATAAAGAAAATGAATCTCATACCATTGATGTGGCAAAATTACGGATGGTGTTAGAAGAATTGATTGTAGGGACCATCCCCACAGAAAAGCTGAATAATTACCAAGATGAGGAATTATTGTTTTTGTGCAAAAGCGTCACTTGGAGAGCAAAGAGTTTACATGACAAACTAGCAGAAATAGCAAGTGAAATGGGAATTGACATGGACAAGGTAAAAGCTTTACAGAAGCCATACCGAGTGGATTTCACAGAGAAAGACATTAAGAATCTGAACGCTGCAGGACGAATAGGGCAGATTAGGGACATAATCACAGTATTGAGGAAATGGGGAGATGTGGACAAATGGAAAAGCAGGTGGTATAGGAAGCGGGATGACACCTCAGACAGAACATTTCCAGCGTTTCCTGTGAGAGAAAAGGAAAAGGTGGTGACAGAGTTCCCCATGAGAGAGATTCCAGGAGGGGGGTATGTGCATGTCCCATGGACCAGACAGGATATTTTGTCATTTAAAAATGACTTCCCTTGATTACGGGAAAAGCCGATCGAGTGGTACAGACAGGTAGACAGATTTTTTTAATTATCAAAAGTGCTGTGGATTGATCTGAATAATCTGTTTGATATAATAGTGCCAGCAGACTTGTGGGCGGAATGCAAGATAGTCATAGATTGGCCAACCAAAGAATACCCGAAAGATCCCAAAACAGGAGCCCCAGAACCAGAGGTAATGAAGAAATATGAACAGGTCATGGTGTTCTTGAAGAACAAGGTGCCTCCCAAAGAAACGGATTGGGTTAAAATAGATCGAACACATCCAGAAGCGAAAGAGTCAGTTCACGCATACTATGAGAGGCTAATTTTGGCTTTCAAACAGTTCCGTGGGGATGACAGTCTGGGAGAGAAGGACCTGAGTAATTTTGTGTACAGATTTGTGTATGGTCTGCGTCCCGAGATTGGGGACATGATTAAGCAGCACACTGTGGACTGGCAGAGCAAGAAAATAGACGAGATTCTGAGGCATGCTAAAGACTTTAGTGATGAGATTGAGGCAAAGCAGCGAAAACTAAAAGAAAAGGCAATGTGGGCTCAAGTGAAAGCTGCAGAGAGACAGGAAGCTCAGCTGGTAGAACAAGCTACTACTCCAGGCATTAAATCAAGATTTGGACCAGGAAAAGGAAAGGGTAATATAGAAGAAGCAAAGAAGAAGTTCCCATGTCACAATTGCGGAAGATTAGGGCACTGGAAATCCGAGTGTAAATATCCACCAGGTACTAATAATGAAAATCCATAATTGAATCCACAGGTGCAGAGTGAGGGGAGTGGCCCACCGCCGCAACAGCAGAAGGCTATTAATCCACAGAATCAGGTGCCAAAACCGCCCTTACCACAGAGCCAAAATACCCAGAAATATAGTAAGGAGACGGGATTCTACAATGAAGAACAGGTAAACAAACCACAACGCGCGAGCGCTGTATCACAATATTGGCTGAAAAATGACGAGAGTGAGTCAGAAGAGATTTATTGACGGTGCCGAAAAGAGGAAGCAGGGTGCGTACTTGGCGCATCTCTAGAAATAGGTCAGACAGGACCATTTGTAGATGGGAAAGTTAATGATGAAAACATTACTTTTCTAGTAGACACTGGAGCTACACGATCTACTGTCAGATCAGCAGATGTGAAAAACCTTCCTCTTTCGGATGAAACAATCCAAGTAGTTGGTGTCTCAAATACCCAGATTAGAACATACCCTACTGAACCTGTAAAGGTCAAAATAGGGAAATTTTCAGACATGCATCGATTTGTGGTGTGTGACACCAGTCCTGTGAATTTACTAGGTAGGGATTTGTTGTGCAAAATGAATTGCACCATATTCTGTACACCAGACGGAATAGCCTTCGAAACACCAGATGAAGATGTTCTGTATAAGATGACCATAGCTAACAGAGAGTGTGAGGTTGCTGGAACCTATGCAGTATTCAATCCAGATGAGTTGCCCCAGAATTGAAACAGACAGTGAAGGCAGCAGTATGGGATTTCACTGGAGAAGATGTAGGCCTGATGAGAAATGTAGACCCAGTAAGAATCGCTGTAAAGGAAGGAGCAGTTTACCCAAACATTCCACAATACAGACTGACACCTGAAATAATTGCAGGAGTAACCCCTTTGATTGAGAAAATGATTCAGCAAGGAGTGTTAAGGGAGATATTGAGCAGTCCATGTAATTCACCTATAATGGGACTGAAAAAGCCGAGTGGGAAGTTCAGGATTTTGCAAGATTTGAGAAAGATTAACAAGATTGTTGTATCATGTTGTCCCATTGTTCCAAATCCCTCAGTAATTTTGTATCAGATTCCTCATGATGCAGAATGGTACACAGTAATTGATTTGTGTCATGCTTTCTTTTCCATTCCGTTGCATCATGACAGCCAGCCGTTTTTTGCATTTCGGTTTGGAGAGCGTATTTTGGCATGGTGCAGAATCCCACAGGGGTACACAGAGAGCCCCTCCATTTTCAATCAGTTGCTAAAGAAATCTCTGGAAAGTCTTACCATGCCTGATAATTCGGTTTTGGTCCAGTATATTGACGACCTATTGGTGGCGTCAAAGACACGTGAGGCCTGTGAAACAGACACCATAGCTTTGTTAAATCATTTGGCAGATGGAGGACTGAAGGTATCTCCAACAAAATTGCAATACTGTAAAAAAGAAGTACAATATTTGGGTCACACTATCGAGAAAGGGCTGAGAAAGGTAACCATAGACAGGATCAGAATCATTAGAGGAATGAGAGCTCCCATGACCCAAAGAGAAGTGAGAATGTTTCTAGGAATGGTTGGTAACTGTCGTCAGTGGATAAGTAACTTTTCCCTGATTGCCAAACCATTGGTAAAATTGACGAAAAGTGAGGTCAAAGACCCCCTTGAACTGAACAAAGAAGAATTGGCAGCATTCAAACAGCTGAAGAACAGTCTTTGTGAAGCTCCAGCTCTGGGCATGCCAGATTATGAGAAAAAATTTGAACTATACTGTAGTGAGAGAAACGGATGTGCACTCTCAGTGTTAATACAGAAACATGGAAGGCAAAGGAGGCCAGTGGCATATTTCTCGTCAATGTTAGATCCAGTAGCGATAGGTCTGCCAGGATGTCTGAAAGCAGAAGCGGCTACATGCCGGAGCCTAGAGCAGAGTGAGGGAATCGTGATGGGGTATCCAGTAAGAGTATTTGTACCTCATAGTGTGGCGATCCTTTTAACAAGGAGTCGAACACAGTTCATGTCACATAGTCGGCTGACTAAGTATGAAAAGGTCATTCTAGGTGCAACCAATGTGAGTCTGGAAAGATGTGTGAATGTGAATCCAGCTACACTTTTACCTGATACAGAGAGAGTGGAGATAAGAGAGGACGTTGATCATGATTGTGTGGATGTGCTTGACTACTGCACAAAACCTCGACCTGACATAGGAGCTCTGCCACTGCCAGAAAGTGATTATGTGTTTTTCGTGGATGGATCTTGTCTGAGAACAGATGAAGGAGTGTTGAGTGCAGCATATGCAGTATGCACAGTTTCAGCAGTTATAGAAGCATCAATCTTGAAAGGAGTTAAATCCGCTCAAGTAGCAGAAATAGTGGCATTGACAAAAGCATGCAAAAAAGGGAGAGATGTGAGAGTGACTGTGATGATTGATAGCCAGTATGGCTTCGGAGTTGTCCACGACTTTGGCCAATTGTGGCTACAAAGAGGTTTCCTGCCTTCAAGTGGAACTCCCATAAGGAATGCAGAAGTGGTTGGAAAATTGCTTGAGGCAATACAAATGCCCAAAGAAATGGCTGTGGTGAAATGTGCTGCTCATGGGCAGGGTAGTGATTACATCACTACGGGGAATCGCTTTGCGAATGACATGGCTCAGTATTGTGCCCGAAACCAATACTCAATTAATCGGTCAAAAGAAAAGTAAATGTCTTCTTGCACCATAATGTTTACTAACGTTGTGGGAACATGGGAGGAAGTGAGGCAGTTGCAGGATGAAGCAGTTGATGAGGAAATGAAGCAGTGGGTAAAAGCAGGTTGTGCACCCAGGGAAAAGGATCATGTGTGGGTCTACCGGGATGGAAGACCAGTAATGCCTGATAGCATGATGTCAACAATGGCACGGATGTATCATGGCCAAGGACATCTGGGAAGGGATGCCATCATAAGGGCTTTTAAGCAGACCTGGTACAATCCAAAATTCAGGTTGATAGCAGAAAGTCTCTGTCAAAGATGTCTGATATGTCAGCAGTACAATCCTGGAAGGAAAACTGTGGTGAGTCTAGGCACCATAGGCCGGGAGGGAGGACATTTCACCAGAATGCAAGTAGATTTCATTGAAATGCCCCCTTATAACAAACTGAGGTATGTTTTGGTGGTAGTTTGTCTGTTCTCTAGGTGGGTGGAAGCATACCCAACCAGAAGAAATGATGGAATCACAGTGGCCAAGCTATTGTTGAGGGAATTCATCCCAAGGTACGGGTTCCCAATAACCATAGAATCAGACAGAGGAAGACATTTCTACAATGAGATCATGAAAATGATTTGTGAAGCATTGGGTGTACAACAAAAACTGCATTGTGCCAACCGACCAGAGGCTTCTGGTGTGGTCGAGCAAATGAATGGTACTATCAAAAACAGATTAGGGAAAATGTGTTTAGCCACATGTATGAAATGGCCTGATGTCTTGCCTCTGGTTTTGATGACCATTAGGTCTACTCCAGACAGAACAACAGGTTTGAGTCCACACGAGATCATCATGGGACGCGCCATGAGACACGTGTTTGTACCAGTCAACAAGCTGATGACTATAACTGATGACATGATTTTGGATTACTGTAAAGGCCTGGCTGACGCAGTCCATTCTGTGTTTCACCAGGTTGGAGCGGATGCCACCACACTTGAAAAGAAACCAGCCCATGATTTGAGCCCAGGGGACTGGGTGAGAATAAAAGTCCACAGAAGAAGAAATTGCCTGGTCCCGAGGTGGGGAAGGCCAAGGCAAGTCATCTTGACCACAACGACTACTGTGAAGTGTGCTGGACTGAAAAATTGGATACATGCAAGTCACACTTTGAGAGTTCCAAATCCAGCAGACAGTATTGGAAAATAATATTTCGATGAATCAGAATCAAGTGATGAGTCAAGCAATGAGAATATAAAGTCAAAAGAAAATCCTGAAAGGGGGCAAAATGAGCCAAGACTAGTTCAGACTCCCAGAGAAGAAATTCTGAGGAAAAGATTGCAGATTTCAGATGGTTCAGATTCTGGAGGTGAACAAAACGCCAACGGTGAATACAGAAAGAAGAAAAGAAAAGAAAAGAATATCCAGTCAGAAGTAACAGTAACACCAAATGAGAGTGTAGAAGAAGTTCCACCTGAGAAAATATTGGAAGGAGAAGAAGGGACAGTCACAGAAAGAGAGGGACAGATTGCGGAAAAACCCCGAGGAGGTGTAGGGAACTGCAACACTCAGCTAGGTGAAGGGACAAGTCAACAGCAGGAAACTTGTGTGCCGGAGACCCGAGGAGGGACAGAAATAGGACCAACCCAAGAGGTGGGAAAAGAGATTACTGAAAAAGAAAAGACAAATGAGACAGAATCTGAAGACAGTGAAACTGAAATACCAGAGGGTCGAGTTCTAAGAAAGAGAACTTGGATTGAGGAAAGAAACAGTAAAGACGGCAAAACAAGAAGAAATGCTGAAGGAGATCTTTGGCCAAACAAAATTAAGAAACTGAGATATCGATTGACACGAGTCAAACCCTCAGAAGCTGAACAAGTGAATGAAGTAACCTGTCAGCATAAAGAGAAAGAGGGAGAGACAGAAGTGTCGGAAGCAAACAAACGACCAAGAAAACCAAACCAGAAGTATAAGTCACCTGAATGGACGTACGTGGCACTGCCTGAACAAGGAGAAGAGGTAGATAGTCAAGGAAATCCAGAGGAGACTTTACTGAGATTGATAAAAGAAGAAGAAACAGGGGAAATCCTGAGAGTTATCTTATCCGATATCGGAGAAGAAGCGGAAGATCAGGAAATCCTGTATGTGGATGACGAGAAAGAAGTGAAAAACGACAAGAGGCCAAGCTGAGTAATTTCAGGAAGGTCCTTGTAGAAATATAAAGGATTGAATAAGAAATTGGAGTATTTGGATCACCTGATAAGGTCTTATCTCTTGTAGGAAAGCTACAAGAGGTGGAGTAGAAGAGGCTAAGTCAAAAGACACGGTTAATTCTAACAAGATGGCTAATATAGATAATACAAAAACTCTGGACCCTATTGCAGATCCAATACCGGCAGCACAGCCATAAATTCAATGAATCCAATCAATTAAATCTAATTTTTCTTATTCTTTATGTACTCTTTCAATTAATCCATTACTTTTCTCTGCCATTTTCTTACCGTTTATCTTCAATTCATTTTACTCATTGTTCATTCAATAAGAGATAGATCACCCACACCCAGGAGGCAAGATGGTGTCCAAATGTCACGTATTTTATTTAAATTGCCCAATGCATTTCGGGACGAACCCCTTCGTCGGGGGCATCTACAATACACAAATAAATGCATGTTTACATGGTCATAACAACTACTGTGATACACTTCATATATAAAAATATTCTTAATACCCGTAATTCGTACTCTATATATCAATAAACTCACTAAAACTCCTTGTATTAATATTAAAAAGAGAGCAACAGACCATCTTGTGACAATACCTTCTCTCAGCCTACCATTTCCTGTTCACCTTCACCTGTCTACTCAATAGCCCCCCTCCCATCAACTCACACATTTTCCCTGATTTAAACAAAAAATCCGTTAAAATGCCTGACGAGCTACTGCTTTCCTGCGCTTACCGTGACACTTATAATAAATCCATCAGAATGAGAGAGCTGCGTAGCCTCGCTTGCTGCCGGCTTGCAATCGTATTTCATATCGTTAGCATTTTGTAAGTGCTCGCGCACGCATCTTTCTCCCTGTACTGAAAAACCTTGTGCTTCTTGGCTCATCTTTATACTAGTCACTGCGCACTAATTATCTTCAGGTGCTGAATGCTTTTCACACAAGAACCACAGATCGTTAAGGCACTAGCTTCCGGTTATTCTTTTGAAAAAAGTGCAACAGACATACTTTCAACCTTTAAAGACTACATTGCCCAGACTCCCGTGTAATGTATCTTTACATCCCCTTGATCCCCACCAAATAACCCCGTTGCTCCCCATGTATGCCCGCAGTTAAACTGATGAAAAAATGATGACCCAACATACTGCATCAATATGAGGAACAATAACTGAAGTTAAATAATGCTCGTGTAAATAAAGTTTTTTTGTTAAACAATTAAAAATCAAAATGACACATGAATGTTTCTCAGCAAGTCCATTAAACGTGACAAAAATGTCTCAACTCAATTTCAGTCCATTTCTCAAAGTTAATGAATCATTCACTTTATCTGTATAATCCAAATCTATTCAAGGGTGCTGCCTCGCAAGTAGGACGGTGAGTAATACAATGCAAACATGAGTAGCGGGCAGCAGACCTTTCCTTAAACATTATTCTGAAACTTGACAATTATTTTTACAATGTAGGCGTGCATGCCTGGTAAGCGCTCCGTCCAAATTCGCCGCAAATGAACAAAAACTCTGGGCCCTATTGCAGATCCAATACCGGCAGCACAGCCATAAATTCAATGAGTCCAATCAATTAAATCTAATTTTTCTTTTTCTTTATGTACTCTTTCAATTAATCCATTACTTTTCTCTGCCATTTTCTTCCCGTTTATCTTCAATTCATTTTACTCATTGTTCATTCCATAAGAGATAGATCATAGGAGTTTTAGTGAGTTTATTGATATATAGAGTACGAATTACGGCTATTAAGAATATTTTTATATATGACGTGTATCACAGTAGTTGTTATGACCATGTAAACATGCATTTATTTGTGTATTGTAGATGCCCCTGATGAAGGGATTCATCCCGAAATGCATTGGGCAATTTAAATAAAATACGTGACATTTGGACACCATCTTGCCTCCTGTGTGTGGGTGATCTATCTCTTATGGAATGAACAATGAGTAAAATGAATTGAAGATAAACGCGAAGAAAATGGCAGAGAAAAGTAATGGATTAATTGATAGAGTACATAAAGAAAAAGAAAAATGAGATTTAATTGATTGGACTCATTGAATTTATGGCTGTGCTGCCGGTATTGGATCTGCAATAGGGTCCAGAGTTTTTGTTCATTTGCGGCGCATTTGGACGGAGCGCTTACCAGGCATGCACGCCTACATTGTAAAAATAATTGTCAAGTTTCAGAATAATGTTTAAGGAAAGGTGTGCTGCCCGCTACTCATGTTTGCATAACATTGATAATAACCAGGGTAGATGTACCTTTATGAGAAGATGGTGCAAAACATTTTGTTGTTGTACAGGACTATTAATGCTTCTTTGGAGCGTACTCGCTCTTTTGTTCTCTTTTAAAGTAACTTTAGATACACTAACAGGACATACTGAGAATATGACTAACATAGTAAAAAGTTCGCAAAAGGTAATACCAGTTAGAACAAGCACTGAGCATATGCACAAGGATAGGTCAATAACTGATTTTTGTAGCAATGTTTTTTCAAAATTATTGTATGAATATGTAAAAACAATGGACGTAAGGGATTGCTACGTATGTATGCAATTACCTGCATCTGTTTCAGAAGGGGTGACTTATCATCACCTCCCAGCAACATATGGAATAACATGTAGCGTTTTAACTAGTATATTCTATCAAATAGGAAAATTAGAGTATAATTTGTCTAATATAGATAATATTCTTGGACGATTGCCCATGAATAAAGAATTGAATCCAGCTAAAGATGCTAATGTATTAGGGGAAATGTTTATAGAAACTAAAGAACTAACATTAGAATATATTTTTAGGAACAATTTAACTTGCAGTTTGAAGACAGAAGCGAAAACATTTTTGGATATGGTTGAAGAGAGAAGATTAAAAATACACAAGAATGCAGAGGGACATAAAGAAGGGGAAAACATTTGGGAAATAGATGGGAAAAAGGAGACACCGGGTGGAGTTAGACCAACAATAGCTATAGACTCACCCCAGAAAGGCAAATTATGCATTATGAGGGAAAGATCTCAATATGATTATATCTATATAGGGACAAGTGAGTGTCATGATACATATTTCATTGCATCCGGATGGGGATTTAGAGGTGGAGAAGATCCAGTTTTCCCTGGACTGTACTATATTTGTGGGAACAAGGCTTACTACAGGTTGCCCGACCATTGGTATGGCACATGTTATGTTGGCCTGGTCTTTCCAAAGATCTTTCACATGGATAGAGTAGAAAATAGTGGACCAAATAACCTACTAATGCGTAGCAGAAGAGAAACCTGGTTAGACATTGTAGGTGATATTTTTGGAGCCTTGATACCAGCAGTGGGAATATCTTGGAATGCAAATAATATTCGGAAATTGTCAACCATAGTGGATCGCTTGTCAACAAGCACCGCTGGAGGATTTCTTTTGGTAAACACTGAGCTGGTTGCCATGCGTGCTATGATTATGCAAAATAGACTTGCCCTTGATATCTTATTGGCAAAAGAGGGTGGAGTCTGTGGAATGCTGAAAGTTCAACATTGTTGCACTTACATTCCTGATGAAAGCAGAGATCTAAAAGTCTATATTAAGAATATTACAGAATTGCATGATGAAATAAAACCACTGGAGGTTGAAAGTATCTGGACTAGAATTAGTAATAAAATGGCGGCTATTAAAGCTTTCTTAGGGAAATTAGGTAGTACTATAATAGGGAAAATATTATTTCCATTAACTTGTGTGATTTTCATATTATTAATACTTAGATTAGGCTGTATGTGGTGTAGATATAGAAGAAATAAAAAGAAGGTTAAACGAGAAATTTACAAAAAGAAGGAAAAGAAACAATAAAGAGATTTTAATGAAATAGAATTGGAAGAATGGAAGGAGAGTAGGTATGACAAAACCAAAAGAGAAGATGAAAATGAAACAGAATTTTAATTGAGCAAGAAGACAGCTCAAATTTCTGCAATAGGGGAAATAAATTGTTTTGTGGGTTTTGTTTGTGGTGATAAAATCACCAAAGGGGGGATTGATGGAGCGGGTAAAATATTTCCTTTTTATATACCCAATCCATTTATATAAGTTTATATTAAAACGAATAATAACTAATTCTAATGAATAATTGATTGATGTGATGATATTAAACCAACCTTATTAACAAAGAAAACACACGTGGGAATGTATTTGCATGGCTAAAATTAATAAGTGAACTAAGTTGAATGCATATTAAAACGATGTTGTTTGAGTAGTGTTAATGTGATTTGCGCTTAAATAAACCAGCAATAACAGCTTTGAATGTTGCATATGGCTAGAAAAATACATACACATAAGGGTATTAGCAAGGGAATAACACTGTTTTAATCATTTCTATGTATTAATTACGATTTTGTGTTTCTTTGCTTAAAGTTGACTATTCTGGCCTACCAAAAGATGGCCGCCGACTGAATCCTAACTAAAGTACATGACCTCATCATTCGAACAATGGAGAAAGGCGCCTGCACTGACTTCGTTCGTGTCCTATCCATGACCGGACCGACCATGCCCATGATGACTACCCTGGGTGAGGTGCCAATGTCCCTGAACCTGAACTTAATGTTGCAAAATACAAATGAACTGCTGAAAAGCCCTACCGGTTAACAACAAGAAGATACAATTTGTACCTGGGAACAGCCTTTCCCATACGCCTAAAATTGATCTTCGTCCACATTTGAAAATTTGAAAATGTTTCTTAATAAATTGTGATATATTCGAATTCAGCCAATCAGTGGCCTGAGAATAAAGAAAATGTTACCGTTATATGTAAATTTTAGTATAAATATTAGTAGTCTAGAGAGGGAACTACCCTACATCCCCGCTAGCTGATCGATGCTACTCTATGCGACACTCTATGCTGATTATCGCTAGAGATCCTTATGCTGACGGAAGAGGACGAGGACTTTAGACTCTGATGAACTTTCAGAGGACCAGTTCTGACTTAGAAAACGACAACTAGCCAGAATAGGTAAACATGACAAAAGATAATATGGCATTATTAGGATTTAACCTGCATTTTAATTAGATAAAGAAAAATCATAATTTGAAGAGCTGTGTCGGGTGATTATTTCTTGAAATGTTTTATTAATTAAATTGAGAATTAAAGAGTCATCAGATTCAAATCAACTAAATGATCCGATTGGCGTCCGGATGGAGGAACTGTTAGGGTAATTCAGTAAAGGGGTTTCCTCTATCCAAATGAACAACTGTAGTTCAGGATTGGATATCCCTCTGTAAGGCACGGATAGTTTGAAGAGAATGAATGTTGGTGTTATGTGCCCCACCAGCGTGTGATGTGTGTATGTGTGTGGAACTGAGAAATCATTCCGTCCGTGGAAGCAGGGGGAGATTTAGTAATCCGAACTGCACCACACGCAGAGTGTAGATGTAGAATTTAATTAAGTCTCCTAGACAGTGAAGATCTGCATTTGCCAGGCCCAGCTCGAGTCTCAGCTTCACCCTCCTTGCATGCTGGGGAGCCAAAAATATTTTCTAATAGGCTTTTATTTGATAATTCACTAGAAATGAATCCATTTTGCCAGGGAAAGCCAGGTGACCACAAGACACTGCCGGGAGCAGTTTGGCGCGTGAGACCCTTAAAATTGGCTCGGCTGTGCAAATGCGATTCAAGTGCCTCAGACTATGTATAACCCCTGCTCCCTTGGGCCGAAGATGTTTGAGATGGGCTACTTGATTTGCTCTTTCGTTGAACCAAACTCCTAGATAATTATAGCTAGTGCAGGTCGCTATATGTAGACCACCTGCTCGCCAAGACAGGATTTTCTTTTTTTGATAAACTATTAGTCCACCTATTACAGGGCAGTATTGCTTACATGTTACTACTGCTACTGTATAATGAGTAAATCCTGCTATCGTGATATCTTCTTATGACCACGTCTCTTGCAGAGCTATTATGTCACAATTTACCCACTCCTCAAGTGGGAAACCCTCCTCAAGTAATTGCCTTGTCCCAGCTATATTCCAGGATAACATATGTATAACACCATATTCAGAGCTACCCACCCTTTCTTTCAATCACTCCTCTTATTGCTAAATAAACTGGGAAGCCAGTTCCAGTGGTCTAATTTTGAATCAGTCTCCCCGTGAGGATCTTTGACTGATCTGTCTGGGGTCTGAGCTATATCGCTCCTAACTTTTGCGTTTTGTAAGAGTGAATAGACCTATGTGGGTGCTGCCATCTGGTTTAATTTCCTTTTTCATTTGATGCGTTTGAAGTTCTTTCAGGGGAAAATAGGTAGGGGGGGTATAGTAGGTGCTGATATTTGTATACCCCAAGCTGAAAATGTATCTGAGCTCTTTAATATTAGGTGTGCTAGCTCTGGCATTTGCCATGTGGTTAGTGTTTGTTCTTTAGTTGTTTCATTGTTCCCTGGAAGGAATTAGACTGCTACAAGGTCTGACGCTTGTATGTTCTTTAGTTCCAGAGTTTCAGCCATAAATTTCAAAATGATGCTTCTATTCAGGATTTCGTGACTGCCCTGCGTTTCATATTCTGATGTCCATAATATCTGTTGAGATTTGTACTGATCCTCTTTTTGTGTCTTTAACATCGTGGTTCTTCGAATGAGGTTTGCTCTGGTTTGAGATACAAAAACGTAGTTGCCCTTGAGATGAGCAACATTGCTTTGTTACATCACGTCGTTGTATTCGATTTTGAAATACTTCTGGGTAACATTATCAATCACTTCTTTTAATGGCCGTAGAGGTGAAGATGTTGTTTACACTTTCTCTACGTACGTATTTATTTCCATGGGAGCAATTATTTGGTTATTTGTATTATTTATTTCCCTGTTTACTGCTGTTTTAAGTGTCGATTTTTGGACGTTCAATTGTTCAAGTTTCTTTATTTTTGCATAGTTAACTAAAACCATTGCAATATAACACTTAAAAGAATAAAAAACATTAATATATATATATATATATATTTTTTTTAACAGACATTCAATATTATTTCATCCACCTTTGCTACCTTTTTTGGTTTTAGTAATTATAAAAGAAAAGATCTTCAGATTGAAGCAGTTAAAACCCAAGGTAGAAAATTCTTTACAGTTTAAAATCAGAGTTGATTATAGTTATTAATGAATGTAATTAGCTCGCCGTTTACTGTAAGTGCAGTCTCTGTTTTTTTACTCCAGCCATGCTTGCCCATATGTAAAATCATATTAAGTATGTTGTTCAAGTTGTCTCGACTTATTGCAAGGATTATCCCTGTGCTGTGGTAGTCTGTCCTTAGTGAGGTCCGGCTAAGACCTCTTCCCGTCTGCTGGACAGCTAGCGGCGACAAAGCTTTGTGGAGCATTTTTGGGTATTTTGGGCATATTTTGTTCAGCCAGCATAAGGAATTTTACCAATCCGCAGTTTAGTTGGGTATTTTCAGGGTTTAAGCAGGCCAGCACTGCTTGCCTCCTGGTGTGGATGCCTTTCTATTTAAGAGGTTCTTTTAGAAGCTGTTGCCGTGCTTGGTGCATTTCCTTGCATAAGCAAATTCTTGATGTTACACAGCCTGCTCGTATCTTGTGATGTTGTCCTCAGCCATGGTGGAAGATACTGAGCACACAGGAGGATCCCCAATCTATGCCTTACGAAGTTCATTTTTATGGCCTTGGGATAACCCTGATTAAAGATTGTTTGTGGGGCAAGTGATTTTTAGTAGTTAAGGGTCATCCTGGCGTGAGATCTGTTTGAGAAGCTTGTCTTGATTTGTTTTATGGTTTTCCAGACTAGTTTTTTAAAGTTCAGATATTCGAGTTGCATGTCCCAAAGTCCTGTGAGCTTGGTAGATTCCAGGGCTAACTGAAGGTAGCTTCTAGCTTTGGAGGACTCCCTGTGCTGTATATTGTGCCACAGCAAGTAGTTTAGCATATTTATAGTGGCACTTTCTTCTGCCAGCAGATGATGTAAGCGCCATACCTGGCTAAGACTTGTTGTAGAAGACCAAACTCCAGCCTTATTTGAGCAGGTGATGTGTAGGGTGGACGACAGAACATAGTTCTATAAGCTTTGACCTGCGTGTTGTCCAGATCCTTAGCGTCTCTTCCCCGCATTGCCTCGCTGCCATAAGCAATCGAGGGGAGAAGTTTAGCCTGGACTACCTTCAAGAGGGGTGTCATAGTTGGCCCCAACAATTTGTTTGCAAGATTTTTCATCATTAGAGCGATCAACAGACCTTTCCTTCTTATTTCCCCTTTCTGGCGCCTAAACCCCCCTTCCTTGTCGAATGTGACTCCTAGGTACTTGTACTCGTGAGCTGGATGGAGTTTGGTGCCCCCCAGGAACCAATTCCTCTTTAACTTATTTTTGTTGTTTTACATTGTCCGAGTCTTACTCAGATTTATTTTTAAGTTTTTTTTCTGTTGTGTAGTTCTGCATTTCTGTCAGTAGATGTTGAAGACCGACGTGAATATGACTGAGCAGAGCTACGTTGTCTGCATACATGAGATTGGTCAGTGTTTTTCCTCCTATCCTGGGTAAATGGGAGTTGCAGGCATCAAGCACCTTTGGATGGTCAGCCATGAATAGATTGAACAGGGTTGGTGCAATCACACAACTCTGTTTTAGTCCTTTTGTTGTGGGAACTTTCGAGGAGATGTGGGTGCCACCGCCTAATTTCACCTGCACCCAGGTATCTGTGTGTAGAAGCGACAGAATGTTTAAAATAGGCTGTGGTATGCCCCATCGTGCTAGTTTCCCCCACAGTCTGCCCCTCTCAACATTATCAAAGGCAGCGCTAAAGTCAATGTAACATAGGTGTAATGGTAATTTTGAGGCTTTTTCTGCGTTGATTATTAAGGAGATTTTGAGGATGTTTGTTGATGTGCTGGCCATTTTGAGAAAACCGGTCTGGTTCAGTGGTATTGTTGATTCACCTCAGCCCAGGATGTGAGCTCCTCTAATATGATGCCTGCAAAATATTTTGCTTCATTATCTATCAGAGCTACAAGGCTTTACTGGGTTTGTAACTTTGATGCAACATTTAACTTTGGTGATTTTGAGTATACCTCTGTGTTGTTTTCACCTATGCTTACTTCCCTTTCAACTTCTTGTGACTGCGGTTTTATTGGAATGGCTGTCATCTGTATTCCGGGCTCCTTATTGCTTACCACATCGTCAGCCACTTTCGCGATCCCAATGTTTTTTTTCTGCTTTCCTATATCAGCTGAGGGTTGACCCAGTATCTCCACATTCAGGGAATCTTTAATTGGTATTGAAGGACAGACCTCTTTTTCCATTGAAGTTGTGCCCTCGATGTGTTTTATCAATGCCCGAGACTTGTCCATATATGTTTCTCCTGACACTTCATTAGAAGAGGTGAAGTTGTATGGGGATCTATCCAATGTAGTTTTGGTAAAAGTTTTTTTTTTTAGAAGCACCTGCTTTGGATGTGGAGAAGATAGAGTATACTCTAAATCCTTGCTGAGGCTCGAGTTCGATTATTTTGTTTCTTGCTTTCCTTTCCATTTTTTTTGTCTTCTTGTCAGCTTCTTTTCTTGTTGCCCAGTTGTTAATTTATGTGCTGCCGCTTGATTGGTTCTTCTGTGTTCTGCTTTCCCAGCAAAGAGTAGTTGAGGTTCATTCTTTGGTTCTAAGGTGGAATTTGTAGCTGCCTGTGGTTGAGTCTGACTTGTAATTGCCTCGGATTGTTTTGTTTGAACAGTTAACTTAATAGCTGGAGTGACCCAGCGTTTGTTCAGATTAAGTATCTGTTTTAACATTATTGGTAGGAAACTTAATTTGTCTAATATGGACCCACACGTACAGGCTGGTTCCTGTGGGGGATAAGTTGATTGTACTCTTTTAATTAAATTGGTTAGATTATCAAGTTTCGTATTTATTCCGGTTATGTATGATGCGATGACGTTCATTAGATCTATTTGGATGTCCAATTTGTCTGACTGCATTATCAAAGTAGCTGTTGAAGTTTGTAATGCTTGCAGCAACGGGGTGATGCATTCTGTTTGCCCGGTAGTGTCACTATTGTTATTGTTTGCCCATTTTTCAGGAGTTCTGCCGGTTCTCTCAAGTTGTTTTTGTGGTAAGTTGGCTCTAAAGTCTGTTTTCCTGTCTTGTCCACCGGTATGACTAAAACAAAAACGCTGGTTCTCCACTTCCTCACTTCCTTTGGCCTCCACCCTTATCACCTGTGTTTCTACTGTAGATTCACTCACCCGTGACTCATCCAAGTTTGCGAGGGATAGACATGAGTTTATCCATAAGGGCGCAAGATCTTCAGTGCTTGATTGTAAGCTTTGTGAGCTAGTTGTTTGACCATGCTCCATAGCTTGGGAGGAGAGGCTCGTAGAGTTTTTGAGGTCTTCAATCTTCTGCATTGTAACCAGACTGCCTGGCATGCTTTTTCCCTTGATTACACTAGGGGCAGGCAGTAGCTCTTGGTGCTCTAATTTGACGTTAATATCTTTTGGTGCAACATGTACAGTTGCTGTTGTTACGGTGAAATTTTGCATTGGCATCCCCCTGACTCGGTTACTCCTGTCTTGATCTGCTGGTTGTTTACTTCCTGCGTGTGGATTTTGAATCTCAATGGAGTTTGGGTTTGGTAACCCCAAAGTAATTGTTTGGACGTGATCTTTCCCAATTGGGTCTGTCCATTGTAAGAGTTGCCAATGAGGTCATCAGACCCGATGTTTCTCTGGGGGTAGCACAAAGGATGATCCATGATCCTTTAAAAATTGAAATCTCTAGTTTTGTGGTGTTTTATTGTTTGTCGCTGATCGTTACACACATAGAGGCTATAGGCGAGATTAACGGGCTCTTTAGTGTGCAGCTTACACCTTTCACACCATTTGTATATGCTGCTTTTTTAATTTTTTTCCCTTTACGGAGCCCTTTAAGGGTGGCGATTTTGTCTCCTGGTGTCTTCCTTACTCTGCCCGATCACATGGTTGGTTATCTTATTGCGCTAACACCTTTTCAGTCTGTTTGGGTGAGCCGCACTGGGCTTCAATAGTCACAATGATCACGGTCAGCGTTACTGCTTGTTTAACTGTAACCACACTTTAGCTTTGTTATTTTGTTGTATGTGTATATACTTTTGACCGGCTGCGCATTTTCTTTAGCCGATGAAGGTACTGAGCTATCTTTATAGTGGTACTTAGAACTAACATCCTCGTCCTTGTCCTCGACTGGGGGGGAGGTGGGAGGAAGGGGGCAGGAGGAGAGCCCTCCCCACTAGGAAGACACACTTGCGGCTACCTCCTAGCCACTTCCCTGCCAGTAGGCATGTGTGGTCTGACCTCAGCAGGACTCTGGCTCTCTATCCACTCTCTGCTCTCCCCCACTCACCAGGGATGTTGTCTGTAGGCCCCGGTTCACCTCCTGTTCAACAGACCACTGTCCAACACCCAACAATCCAACTCCTGAAGCTCCAGTATCTTCCCGTATCCTCACTCCCTAGCAAGGGTTTTCCTGTCCTGGTGCTGTGAGCGAGCCGTTCTGGTGCAGGCAAATTAGTTATACCAAAGGGGCCCACTCAGCACTGTCGCTGGTTCTAGCGCTGATTTATTGCTGATACTCCTTGGCGCCACAACCTTGCCACCAACCTGTGCCTCGCTGACTTACTGCCGCGCTTTCCACTATGGGTCCGCTCTTGACCCCCACCCGCACTCAGCTGGCTGAGAAGTAAAGCGAGACAGTGTATGTGTGTATCAGCCCGGCGGTAACTCAGAAGGAGCGCCCAAACCTTTCACTGACCAGCCTCCACAATTGTTTTTAGATGTTTTCAGAGAGGGGATTCAACCAGGGGGTCAGAACAGGGGGCTCGTGGACCTGGGACCAGCAGGGGGTTTCACCACGCCGCACCAGCATTGTTGCTGCTTCTGTTTCCGCGTTGTAAACTTGCTAAGACTCGATCAGTCGATTGCAACTCCTCAGCAGTCTCTCATATAGGTAGATGCATCACTTTGTAAACCCCTGCACTACATTATACCTGCGTCAGGTATAATGTATGGAAGGTGGGTGTCCCCCCCCCCAAAAAAAAGGCTTGTAGTAGTGGTGCAGTGAAATCTACGATATTTCACTACTCCACTTCTAGGATGCCACTGCGTCAAATCCTTACGCCTGCTATGAAGCAGGCGTGAGGAGTGACAGACCCATTCACATGGATCTTGCCCCATGTGAAAGGACACATTGCTAGAGTTACGTCTGTTTTCAAACACACCCCAACAATGCGTCACTTTTGCGCCTACAGATACATCAGGAATACTGATGTATCTATAAATCCTTGTGACATGGAACGCCGTACACTATATACAGTGCATCCATGGTGTTGGGGCAGACTAAAAAGTGTTGCATCGCTTTCATAAATGAGGCCCATGGTGTGAGCAGTGTTTCCAATGGAAAACTCTGTAGAAGGGTGTCAGGTGAATGAAGGCCTGGGGGTGGAGGGATGTGACATCTTCACCATTGAAAAGTACTTTGCTGCTTTTTTCATTGGCTGTTCAATGCTCTAGTGATACTGTAGCACACAGAATGCTTAAGTGCAGTTGACTTGCTCGAGGCACTTAAAAGTCTGTGCATTACCTCTACGTCCCTCGTCCTCGACCCAGTAATCACTAATGAGGTATTCCACTTGACAGAAAACAAAACAGGAAATGCTTTTAGGCTCCACCCACCCGTCTGTCAGGGGCTATAAGTACATAGCCAACAGAAAGCACATCCTGACATACCAAGCAACAAAGGCCTGATCAGGGAGGGTGGGTGAGAAGAATGACTGGGTCGAGGACGAGTAGGACTAAGAATAATGGAGATTACTGATAAATAATCCTAGCATTACCTAGAAGTCCCTCGTCCTCGACCCAGTCATCACTAATGAGGCACACCAAAGCAACCACACAAGCAGGCCGTTGGCAAACCACACAGAGACCTCAGACCGAACACAAAAGTGGAGTGCAGCAAGTGAACAACTTTATTAAACACACAGAATCGGGTGGGGGGGGACAACCCCCACAGCACGCAACACATCACAACCAAAATTGGACCGGTCAGACAGAACACAATTCAGACGATAGTGCTTCACAAAAGTAGAATCAGAAGCCCAAGTGCAAGGCCAATAGATCTCATCAAGGGAAACCCCATGAAAAGCAGCCCAGGAAGCAGAAACACCCCTAGTGGAACGGGCCTGAACCCCAGAAGGGCAAAGCAAACCAGACCCTGGATACAGCAAAGAAATAACAATCTTGATCCAGCGACCCAGAGTAAGACGGGAGGAAGCCTTACCTCGGCCAGCCAAACCAAAGGTCACAAAGAGAGAATTGGAAGAACGAAACCCCACAGAGCGTGCAACATAAATAGACAAGACATCCAGAGAGTGAAGCAACAATTCAGCAGGCGAGGAAGGAGAGGGACAGAAAGACGGAAGAATCAACTCCTGAGAGGAATGAACCCGAGAACGAATCTTCGGAACAAGTCAAGTGGAATACCTCATTAGTGATGACTGGGTCGAGGACGAGTAGGACTAAGAGTAATGGAGATTACCGGTAAGTAATACTAGCATTAAAAAGCCTTGGAATTAGTCCATAAAAATGTCCTGAGGCAAGCATGTACTCTTGAAGAGACTGCATGCCCCAGTGTAATTATTGTATAGCTCTTCAATCCCTGGCGGCACAGCACCCAGGATAATGTGCTGAATGGCTAAACCCAAAGATAAGACTATTTGGCTATTTGGCTATGCCAATGCTTGCTTTATACTTGTAACACCTTAGAATAGAAACAGTATATTGGATGGTCATTAGGACCAGTTGGTTCAATAAAATAGTTATGGTGATAATATTGTGGTTAAATGTCAATGAATCCCCAAATATGTGAATTCACATTCTATCTTGTCACTCGTCCTTCTCCCTCCTACGTTTCACTGTTGCTGGCATTATGAACCGCATCATTGCTATCAGTTACTTCATCCAGCGGTAAATTGTTGTCTAATGGTAAATTTGTGATGAGTAAGATCTGGGGCTTGCATTACTGCGCCTCTAGAAACAAGCAGGCATGGGTACCTTGACTTCAGCAGGACCACCAGATGTTCACTTGCATTCCCTGATCTCATGGTAGCTGAATTTTGTAGTTGCCTGAAGTAATATTGTCAAAAGCCATGCCTCATCACCCAGAATAGAAATTCATTCACTAGAATGATGAGTTCTCTTGGAGAATCAGTGATGTCCACAACCTGGTTTATGTGCACACTGCTAAAATGTAGCATCTCAATCCAGCATCTCAAACACACCCAAAACCAGGTTCTGTCTGAATGAAGCAATCCTTGAAAGAAAACGTTCACATGGAACTCATTTTAAACATCGATAAATAGGTATCACAGATATTTCTGTGCAGACCCTTTCAGAATAAAAGGGTCTCATCAGGCCAGAAGATAACATTGGTTGGTTTCATGAAATGCGTCTAGTCTCTGGCGATTGGACGGACGGGGTGCAATATATATTGCCTTTTCCATGTTAAGCTTTAAAATGGGAACTAGCATTTAAACATTCATGTTTTTTCCGCACCAAAATGTGCAGGTCCTGGTATTTTTTGGGGCATTTTCCCTATGGGAAAAATTGGCATGTTTTACTTAGATATATCTACCTGTGGAAAATAGCGGAGTGCAGACTTATTCACAAATGGTAATAACTGGGTTCATAAACGTAGCACATCATTAGAATCCCTGAACACACCCAGATGTGTGCAGCGATTGCTAAATTTAGGGGCACTCATTCTAAAAGCCTCAGTTTAGTAAGAAACTTTGTTTTGAGAACAACAGAGTTGGAGAATTCTACAAGAGCACAGCTGGTCTTTTCTTTATTTGTTTGCCATTTGTAATAGTGGCAGCCATTTTGATAGTAGGTGGTGTAACAGAATTGCAAATGTCAACATGAAATCTCTAACCTACACTAAAGCAGTGAATGTTCATTGAAACATGAAACATAGTAAAAGAAAAACACTCTGGGCCTCATTTAGGAAAAGTGTTGCATCACTGCGGTAAAACTACGATGCAACACTTTTCACTATGCCCTACTTGTGACAACATGGATGCGCCGTATTTGCTCCATGTCGCAAGGATTGACAGATGCGTTAGGAATCCTGACATATCTGTCAGCGCAAAACTCACTCATTGCTGGACTTGTGCCATAAGCATGACAGAACTCCAGCAATGCATGGGGAGGCCTATACCTAATTCACTGTGTCACCCTTACTACTGCTATGAGGCAGACGCTAGGTTTTGACGCAGTGGCGTCCTAGAAGTGCAGTGAATTCTGATAGATTTCACTGCGTCACTTCTATGAGGCTCTCTTGCGGGGGAATGCCCATCCTGCATACATTATAGCTGAAGTGGGTATAAAGTGGTGCAGGGGTTTACAAAGTGATGCATCTGCCTATGTGCATCACTTTGTAAATATGGCGCAGCGTGGCACACTATTTACGCACCCGCTGTGCTACGAAAGGTAAAGCTATGGCGACGCAAATGTGTCACAAGGGGCTCAAAAATAAGCCCCTGGTCCATATTGTGAATGATAAAATAGAAATGACTTGCATGGTTATATGTTAGACTTGTTAGACCTCGTCCAGTTGCACTGCCAGCAGGCACACACTGCACAAGGTAGGTGCCTGTAGTCATTTTACTGCGTGTAATTATTATCATCTCTGTGCAGCAACTATTTCAGAAAACCAGACCATATGTGCAAACACGGTCACTGCCTCTAGGGCCTGTGCACACCCACTGTCTTCTGATCCGATTGCTGTGCACAATATATATTACCAGAACATGGACGTCAATTCACAAAAATACCAGAGGTAGTGAAGTGACTTCACATGACCCTTTCCTTCACTTTCACTCACACATACACATGCATTCACTCTGCCTGCTCTCACACACTCTCTTACATAAACACACTACTCGAAACTGCAAGCATGCACACAACATACACACATTTAAAAGCATTTTTTATTTTACATACCTCAGTGGCCAGGGAAAGTCGTTCCAGCAATTTGTATAATTTTTTATTAAACTAATAGTGAATAATGTAATTTAATTCACTATTAGTATATTAAAAAATTGACAAAATACAAGGAGTGCGAAGCCCCCACCGATGGCCATAAGGACCAGCTGCTTCTGTTCCTGCCACTGATTTTGCCACTGCTGATGCCAGGGGTTACAAAGGTAGTGCCAAGGGTCACAAGCGGCACGCCAGGGGTCACAGCAGCGACTCCTGGCGACTCCTAAATGACATCCATGCACCAGAACTAGACCAAGTGCACAACCATTAGGGTCAGGCGCTGGGTGCAATCACTGCCAGCATAATCAGGGGTTTAGACCATGAGATTTGCAGAATTACCATGGAAAGATCCAGGAACCAGAACATTGATATTGTTCACATTATCACTTCCATTACCAGACTAAGGTATTGTCAATATCACCAGTCTATGCTCAGAAGCGCAATAAAAATGTTATAAAACATCTTTTTTGCATTTCAGAGAATAGCAGATACAAACATTCTATTGTGACATATACCTTATAAAAGTATGATAAAAGTATCTACTGTAGTTATACAAGTTATGATACAAGATATAACAGTTTTAGCATTACAGCTTAATAACAAATAATCCCCTCACGCTAACTAGTTGAGCTTACCTGCAAAATAGGGTTCCAAAAAACCCTGGCAATCAATGTCAGAACAAAGTCTGAAAGCTGAGGGAAATCCACATATAACCAGAAGTTTATCTGAAAGTCAGATGAGCAGGAAGTGCCTAGATGTTCATGGCAGGTCTTGATCTTTACAGAGTTTCAAATTTTAAGGCAGTTTATCATCATTTCGAGCAATATTAGTGGCCCATAAACGCAGCTCATCACCTGAATGGTTATTGGGTGGTTTCAGAAGCCTTTGTGTTCTTCTCTGAGTCACGCAGAACTCTCAGCCCATGCAGTAGTGTGGAGGGGGGCTGGATTATGTGCTTTCCCTGGAAGTGCTAGCACTTTTTTGAGCTAGAAATAACACTAGGGATATGAATCTAGGGGTAACCAGGTCCTTTTTAGGCCGCTTGGGCAATCCGAAAATACATCGCTCAAAGATAACGCAATAAATTCTTCCGGTCGTGCAACAGAACACATGGTCATCCCCATCGAGAAGGTTTGTAGATGGGGACAACTGTAAAGATGATGCCCGCGAGGGTTACTGGTTGCAAGTAGTTTATTATAGAATGACATCCATTCAAGAAGGGGCTCAGGAGCAACTGACTTGTTTAGAACCAACAAGCTACAGTCAGAACACTAGCTCCATGAGCTCATTGCATTCCAATATAGAAGCATAGAGAAACACATTACCACACATCCCCCTTTTTTAACATAAATAAAACAAGCCAATTAAAAACAATAAAATAACTATACATCACCTATACATTTCTAAAAATCTACAAATCTAAATTAACAATACATTTAAATCAATCCAAACAGCTTTATTCGACAGAAGTCATAAAAGCGATACAAAACAGCACAGGTACAGAACACAAATATACAATCTAAAAATGTTGCTATTTAAAATATTTACATTTTTTTAAAAACATTTGAGATATACAAAAATCATTAAGGGTAGCATCCAAAATCACTAAACCTACTCGCTAAGTCTCTTAGATCTAATTACCCATGCCCACCCCAAAAATTTGGCCACGGCCACCACAATTACCGGGTCTGTGCAGGTACGAAGGAGTCTTAAAGCTTCTACACTCTGTCTTGTGCCCAAAAGTTTACAAACGGGTCTCAACCATACACGCCTCGGGGCCGTGTAGGCAGGGCACGCAAAAAACATGTGGGCTAGGGTTTCTACCTGAGATTTGCAGTAAAAACATAAGTTGCTGCTCGTAGATTTCTGTTATGATCTCTGTAGAAAGACACCTGGAGGCAGGAGGTATTCTTAAGCCATCTTTATTCAGTCTCCAGTTCAGGTTACATCTGTCTCTACTCCAGCCAGCCTAGTGTGGTACCAGCCCCACCAGGAGCAGCCTCCCTAGCTGCTCAGCCCATCTTCAACTGCCAACACTCATCCACTCAGACACCCAGGCATTCCATGCATCACAGGCACACCAACATTCTATGTCCATCTCACGCTCTGGCTGAGCAGCTAGTGGCAGCAGGGCTGGACTACAGGTTAATCAATTAAGTAGGATATAACATTATCCCTTTTTCTTCAACGAAAACAAACATGCAAGTGAAAAAACATCAAGGAAAAACTATCGACAAGAAAAATAAATAATGGTACAAGTCCCACGGATGCAAACATAAAATTAAAACATCGCAGGAGAAAGAACCATTATACAAAGAACGGATAAGATAAATACATTTGATAAACAATATCTCCCATCCCTCTCTTAAAGAAATAACAAACATTTTGAAGCAAGAATAACATTACCCGAAATACATTTGAAGCATTATGCATTAAACACTGTGACGTAATGCACTACAACAGAAAGGGTAACAGACCCCACACAACCAATGCCCAAAGTCATAACCTAGAGTAGCACTAAAGATAGCATACCCTACTACTACAATCCCATAAGAAAGGGAACCAAACATGTATATGGGTCGTCACCCATAGAAACTCCCGTGAAGGGATGTACATTAATACTGCGCGCAACTATTTATGGACTAAGCCAAAACCCAACCCTGTGTGAGGGTTAACCATGAAAAGATGTACATCAATACTGCGCTCTGGCTGAGCAGCTAGTGGCAGCAGGGCTGGACTACAGGTTAATCAATTAAGTAGGATATAACAATTTCCATCTAGCAGAAAAGGATTTTAAAGGCAATGCTCCCACCCGCATCTGGAAAAATAATTTCCTATTGAGCACTTTGGTGACAAGATCCCAGAAGTGTTCTAACCTTGGGGCTGGTTTAATATTCAAAAACTCATCAGTTAGTGAGAGAGATTTGGTTTCCTGGAATACCTTGGCATTTACCCACTCCCAATATTTTACTTTCATGTGCGCTTTAGATGGAAAGGTAGCAGCCATGGGGTTCTCCCAGAGATCACTCATCCCAAGCGCCACAAGGGATTTTCTGGTCTCGTTGAGCCAAACAATCTTCCGGGAGCCTGTCAAAGACATTATATCCAGAAAGCCCTCCGCATACTGGGCTAAATCCGGGGTGGTCCACAGGCTACGCCAGTATAAAATTGGACGAAGCCTGGCTACATCTGCTATTGAATTCTTGCCTAGATCATATCTTAAAGGGACAATGGGCGTGCTCTGGGGGAGAGAAGTAATGCTACGCAAGAACCTGTTTTCCGAAATAATTAAAGGAGACAGGTTCTCATAGCCCCACAGTTCAGCACCATATAGAGCCGAGCTCACCGCTTTTGCACTATACACCTGAAGCACAGGTCTAATAGGCTTCGAGGGAGACTTTTTAAATTCACCAGCAACAGCTCCAGCAATTTGCCTATGTTTTAAGGTAGACATATCACACTGTAGTTTCCACAAAAAATTATTTTGGATGTTAACTCCTAGGTAATTAAAAGCCTGTACTTGTTCGAGCGGATTTTTAAATAAAACAAAAGTATTTTTAAAAGATTTGTGTGGCCTAAATACCATAAGCTTTGTTTTTTTAATGTTCACCTCAAGGCCACGGTCAACACAAAAGGTCTCGAAAATGTCCAATGAACGCTGAAGACCGCAAGGTGTTTTGGCAATTAAAAGCGTATCGTCAGCGAACATTAAAATAGGGACCTTTGTGTTGCTAAGAATGGGTGCGTCTACTTGGGCTTTCAAAAGACGATCCGCTATGTTGTTAATATATAAAGAAAATAACGTTGGGGCCATTGCACAGCCTTGCCTGACACCTCTTTGGACAGGAAAGTCTTCAGTCGTTAAGCCCTGCCCTCCCCATCTTATTCTGGCGGAGTTATCTGCGTGCAGCCTCTGGATCAGGGACAACAAGCCACCATGCAGCCCTAGTTCTTTCAATGTCAGCCAAAGTTTGGGACGGGGTACCAGATCGAATGCGGCCCTAAGATCCACAAACACCGCGTACAAACTCCCCTTGCCCAGGACAACCGTCTTCCAATAGAGGAGTATGAAGCGGAATACTTGATCAATGGTACTGGTGTATTGGCGAAAACCTGCCTGAAAAGTTGATAAAATATTGTTTGACGCTATCCAGAAATGAACACGGTTAAGGATCAGCCTACCAGTGATCTTCTGGATAGCGTCAATCAAACTAATAGGTCGGTAATTCTCTGGGAGTGAGCGGTCCCCCTTTTTATACACCGGGATTATTTCCGCGGCTTTCCATGAACTAGGGATAGGGGCACCATGAGCCAGCGCGTTAGCAATCAGCTGGATATATCTCCCCCATCTAAATTTGTCATACAGGAAGATATCTGCCGGAACACCGTCCGGGCCGGGTGCTTTTCCTGATGCCACCCCCAACAATGCTAAATTCACCTCGGAACTGGTAAAATCGTCATCCGGTTTAAACAACTGGTAAAACTCCAGACTTTCAGAAGGATCAATGGGTGCAGCATATTGGGGTTTGAAATACTCAACCCATTTCACTTGGGAAACATTATTTTGGGGGCCCTCTGGCTGCCCACCGGAACCCCACTTTACAATACTCCAAAACAATTTACTGTTATTTTGAAGGCTTGCTTGAAGGAGGCCCTCCCACTTTTTCCCATCCCAGAGGCGTTTAGCTCTAGCCACACAGTTCTTATAGATGGTTCTTCTATGGCGCACCAGGGAGACATCCCCACCCTTCAGTGCATTCCCAAGAAGAAGTCTAGCTTCCCTGCATTCCTTGTTGTACCAGGAAGCTTGATGGGTAGCACCTCTTGATCCTGGTCTACCTTTAATAAGAAAGTGGGACTTCAAGCTGGTAAATAAACTGTCATGTACAGATGTTACGTCCCATAAATTACCATTAGAGGCAAAGAACTGACTCCATAGTGATAATGGAACCATCCACCTCTTCTTGAATTTGGGCTAAAATAGCAGGGTTACCCAAAAGACCAGACCATTTCAACCGGCGCATATCGTTAGAAGGGACCACCTCCGGGGGGCTCGACTCCCCATCCTTACATTTAAATCAATTCAGACACCTGTTAAGAATAATGCATTTACCACCATTCCCTCCCCTTTAAAACTTTAACGGGAAACAAAATCATTGAATCTCATAGGTCTCCTGTGTATACGATCACTCCTACGTGGGACCAACTTGTCTGCTGGTAATTGTGCAACTGCCCTTGGAACGGAAACCTCGCTAGGTATTAAAGCAACACGAGAAACACCCCACCAGTTGCCATCAGAAAGCTTCACAGCATTCTTCCTTACTTCACAAACTTGGACAGGATCTCTAAACTTGGAAAAACCCTTCCCAACCAAAACAGGATTCCTGACGCGAACCCAATCCCCTACTTTTAACTTGCAAGGTTTCAACCCCAAATTATTTTTATTTTCCAACTTCCTTGAGCTGAACAAATTTGAATTATATTCAGCAGCCTCACACCAAATACCCACATTCCCTGATTTTGGCAACTTCTTAAGAATCCAAAACGGACACAATTCAGTAGCAGCCTCTCTACCTCTCATAAGTTCAAACGGAGACCTTCCAGTGACAGAATGCGGGGTAGTGCGGTGAGACCACACCAGTTCATGAATCGATTGAGCCACATCCAAGTTGCTCTTAATAGAAGCTTGAATGCACTCCACCAACACCCTATTGAAGCGCTCTACTTTCCCATTGCTCTGGGGATGATAGAGAGGTGTTCTCAAATGTTTAATCTTACACTTCTCTAGAAAAGAAGACATTTCAGAGGAAACAAATTGAACCCCATTATCGGTCAACAGTTCCGCTGGGAAACCCTCTATGCTTTCAGACCTTGTTAAAAAGCTTTGAGACCATGTTCAAATATAATGCGCCGCAAATGAAAGCAGAACGCGCAGGAGGCAGGCGCGAGCAAGTTCAAGGTTCCTTCACGAGCACACCGCCCTCGTGGAACTTATGTGGTTACGCTCGCTCTCGTGGAACTACGTTTTCCGTGGTATTAAAAAAAAACGAGTATGTTTTTTTTTTCCCTTTATAGCTCAACCCTTCTTATTTCGTAGACCTTCCTTGAGAAATAAGAGTTTATTTCTCGGCTTTCGCTCATTCTTATTCGCTCACTCATAATTCGTTGCCATGGCAACACATCGGTTCCCGGCTCCCGGCTCCTCTGAAAACCTTACAGATCGTTAAACACGGTGAGTTGCTCACACTTTAAGCGGAGCTGTAGAGGGAAAGCTGAATTTCTCACCTCGCTCATGAGAACAGTTCAGGAAGTCTCATATGATATTTCTCCTTTAAAATAAATTGAAAATTACACCGCTTCGACGAATGGCCCCTTCTTGTTCTCCTTTAGATTCTTCAATCCCGGTCATCGCCAATCTTGTAAAGATGATGCCTGCGAGGGTTACTGGTTGCATGTAGTTTATTATAGAATGACATCCATCCAAGAAGGGGCTCAGGAGCAACTGACTTGTTTAGAACCAACAAGCTACAGTCAGAACACTAGCTCCATGAGCTCATTGCATTCCAATATAGAAGCATAGAGAAACACATTACCACAACAACTCAATAGCATGTGCCTATAATCCCCATATTTACTATCACATTTGATACACACTGCTGCAATGTCCGGGTAGATCTCTCTCATGTTGAGTGGTGCCAAGTAGACTCTGTGCATGAACCTGCACTCAAAGCACTAGATCGCTTCTTCTAATGGCACCAGTAGAGATAGGTAGACCTCTAAGTGGAATTAAGGAGGCATCAAGCCCGGCAACAAGAAGGCACGCTGCAGTTAATCCCATGTAGTTAGGAGAAGAATGGGCGAGAGTCATTGTCAATATCACAGTGCCATATCCTGAGACCATTCAATATTGCCAGTACCAGGTGTTCTGCAAACTCATTTAGTCTGTAACTAGGTCCTGTTCACTGTAACTAACAACGGAACCAAGCACTGTGTGCACAATGACTATCACAGAATGTGCACAACCCCAATGGCTATCAAACTGATCGGTGCTGGCTGCTTCACTTATGGGCTAGTAATATTCGCTCTTGTTAGAGAGTGCATTTTTACGTCACCTCTCCTGCGACTTTCTCGTGTGTAGTTATGCTCCATCATGCTCGGCCTCTGGGCTCAGTCTTCCACCCATCACACGATTGTGAAGCATTTCCCCTTTCAATTTGTGAAACTGATTGACTTTGATGGAGCGGGTAGTACAATATTTTGTATACCCCCCTATTCTGCATGAGATCACTAATTGAATAATTAATTAAATATAATTTTATTAAATGGGTTTTGCATGTTTATTCATCAACATTATTAATATACAAAATATACGTGGGATTTGCATTTTGCATGGCTAAATAACCTTTATGACTAAAATCCGTACGCATACTAACAGTAGTATATGTAATAAATAGAATATTGCATGGTATATGTTGCTTTTGTGATGTCTCTGTAATGTTGCCCGAGAAGACAACGTAAAGAGTGAATATAAACACTTTAAATGTTGCTATATGCTAGATAAATACAAGCACATAGAGGGATTAGTAAGGGGTTAACATTAGATGTATTATTTCTATGCATTAATTATTCTTGTGTGTTTGTTTCGCTTAAGTTGGCGTTTGGGCCTAAGTTATAAAATGGCCGCCGACGCGACGCGACGATGTGGCCACTGTCCCACGAGGCGCGGAGCGAACAGCGCATATCGCCAAAGATGACTGCAGCCTCTGCATGACCCGTAACCCACTGTACTAAGGCAAGGCCACGGTGGGACAACAGCCAAGTGACAAAACAATAGACGTTTACAAAAGAAACCGGAATGAACTGAACTGTGACCTCACCCCTCAAACTGTGCTAAACCCCATCGGACGATCACAACCAACCAATCACGACTGTACAAAATTATCAAAATGTAACTTCATACTGTGATTTTGTTATAAAAGAACATGATAGAATAGAGAGGGAACCTTTTTTACTTGACCTACTACTACCTACCTACTGACCGATGACCACAACGACGACAGTGACGCTACGTGAAGTCTACTACTTAGGGTGACTGCTGCGTTCCTGAACCCTAAATGGTCCGGATGCTGCCCAATTACCTGATGACTACGAACTTTTCCTAATTCTATGGGCATTGACAGATGCTTGCACGTCTCTGGTCTTTCCCGATCTTTGAGACTGTGGCGTGCTGAGCACAGAACTTGAACATTAAAACTGCTCTGATGAATGACGACAGATGTAGAGGACTCCAGATAGACAGAATAGGTAAATATGATGTTCTGCGATTTAATTGAAATTTGACATACACTATCCAAACGCAAATTTAACTTTGCTAAGAAATTTTAGATAAAAAAAGATATTGATTAACAAAGAATGAGTTTGTGGTTTATTGAGAAGGGTAAGATCTAAATCTTAAAATGTGTTTTAGCTGCTTCTAGATCACCATCAACCAATCCAACTATTTGGTCCATTGACCACGTGGGAGGAGTGCCTTGATGTTTAGGATTGAGATCTGTAGGTGGAAAGGATATTGATGTATATCTTGTAAATTAACTTTTCTTTCCCTATAGGTTATAAGGTATTCCCCTCACATGTCGAGCGCTTGAACCGCTCATCCCTCCAACTGTGTGCAGACCGGTGAATGGTTAGTGTGAGTGTTGGTGTTATGGGCCCCACCAATGACTGCATGTGTGAATGAGTTAGTGTGACGTCGGGTCTGTGACGCAGGGAGGATACCGGTACGGGTTTTCTTTTCCCGTTACCAAGGTTTCTGCGCTCCAGCAGTTTTTCTGGTAGCAGGATGATGGTTTTATTGTTTTGGTTTTGTGTTTATTGCTTGTAAATTGCTTATTGATTAGTATTGGTTTATGTATTAACACCCTATGTTGAGTTACGTCGAGTTAAATGTTGTTTGACAGCTTCTGGGATGTAGGAAGTCGGAAGTTTGTAACAGTTCTGTAGTAGAGCAGAGGTAAGTGCTGTTCTCGGGAAAGACAGAATTGTTGATGCCCTGTAGGTGCACAGGGAAAACGTGTGACAATTGGAGTTGCACAACGCATTGTCTGGGTTCCATTTGGGAACATCGTCGCGTGTTGCCATTAGGGATATATTCTGTATGAGAGAAATGTATGGTAGCGGAGGTCACCTGTGAAATTCTGGTCTTAGGTACCAGGAGTCCAGAAAAGGAGCTCTGATAACGCTTATCACTGGAAAGGTAATGGGTGTTCCCTAAGCTTGTTAGAAGGATAAAGTAGAGGGAAGTGCTACTTTATTAACGTGTCTTATAATTCTGTAGTAGGACAGACTGTTCGCTGTTCCCGGGAAAGACAGAATTCTGTGTGAATGAACTACATTTTCCGTATGTAAGTGCATGAATGAAATTGCATTCAGGTTAATTGTGAAACTCTGGTTTTATTTCTCAGGAGCATTGCGTCTCCAATTAGGTGTCTTAATTCTGGAGAAACGGTTAGCTGATGCTTGCTAGAAGGGTAAGGTAGAGGGATGTGCTACTTTATCTACGGAAGTAACGATTCCGTAGTAGGGAAGAGGTAAGCGCTGCTCTCGGGAAAGGCGGAATTCTTGCGAGAAAGGTCATTAACTATTCCTTGGTTAGCAAAGCGGACAATGGTGGCTTTTTTATCGTTACTAACAGATTTGCAAGTAAACAGAACGTAAGAAAAAGTTACCGATAACATTTTGTAAAGAGGGGTCAGCAGGAGCTACGACAGCGAGAAAAGCTGACGTCAGAAAAGCAGCGCTGGGATTGGCTAGTCAGTAAGAAAAGTAGACGCCCCTGATTGATGTGCTAGTGTATGGCGCGCTAGGAGTGGAGAATTACAGGGTGACGTAGACGCTGCTGATTGGTGCGTAAGTGTGAGACGTGCTGGGATTGGAGAATTGCAGAAGTGACCTAGACGCTCCGGATTGGTGCGTTAGTGTGAGTCGCGCTACGATTGGTTAAAACAACAGAATAGTCGTAAGGAAAGACTAGCGATACACAGAAGACAAAATGATGTATTACGATCCACCAGAAAAAGAGAAAAAGTCCTGGTTTGGAAAAATTAAGAAATTATTTAAAAAGGCCAACGTTTTTTTACTAGGGAAGGGCAGTTGCTTCCCCCACCGAAAACACCCGCATCCATTATGGTTACGAAATATGGATATCATACTTGTATTTGGTTGGACAATTGGGCAAAGTACACAAAGAATGATGGAGTTTTGGCATTTCCAGAGCATGGTTCATTTAATTTAGCGGTTTTGAGAAATTTGAGAGAAAGAATGATGAATTTAGAACCGAGACCTAGACCAACACAGTTTGAAGCATTGCCGGAATGGGAAGATGAGATGCATGACAGAGAAAGACAGAGGAGTGGCGGAAGATATAGGTACATGTTTGGTAGATCACATGAACAGGAAAATCATGATGACAGAATGGGGAGATGGCGAAGTGCAAGTATGGCTGATGGTTTGTTTTCTGTGAGACATACGGAAGAAATTTGTGGCAGAAAATGTACGGAAAAGAGACATAATATAGAATCAGGAGGGTATGGAGTGAATGAATCGGAGGATGATGTTCTTGACGACATGTTTTATAAAAATCCACCCCCGTATCAACCAGATTCTAATATGTTGACACCAAGTGCCCCAATGAGAGAGACTTTGCGAATCATTAAGACTGAACCAGTACCCCAAGAGTTAGAGAAAAATAATTCTTTCAGAGAAATAGAGAGAAAACAGGATATTAAGGTAAGTAGTGAAAATTCAGCAGAATTAGCAAAAACAACCTTGGAATTAACCGAAAAGATTAGGGAGTTGACTAAAAATTTAGAAGCCGTAACTGTTCAGTAACTATAGGTTCAGTGATGCCTATTTTTGAAAAACAGAAAGATAATGAACACTGTCTAACGGTCCCTTATAACAGTAATAAACAGACAGAAAGGCCAAGGATAAATTCAGAAGAGAATCCATGGATGCAAACAGTAAGTACATCAGAACAGAGTACGCCTACAAATTTGATAGCAAATCCAGGTTTAGTTGAAAGACTAATAATGACTACAGATTCCATATCAGAGACACCAAGAGACTTAGAACGAGGTAATGAGGAAAAACCAGTAGGTCCTACTTCAGAAGAATTGAGTGAATGGTTAAGGAGTTTACAGAGAAAAGACAGAGAATCTCAATCTATAGATGTGGCCAAATTAAGGATGGTTTTGGAAGAATTAATAGTAGGGACTATCCCCACAGATAAATTAAAATCTTTTCAGGATGAATAATTACTCTTTTTGTGCAAAAGTATAACTTGGACAGCAAAGAATCTGCATGAAAGATTAGAGGAAGTAGCAAATGAAATGGGTATAGACATTGAAAAAGTAAAGGCTTTACAAAAACCATATTGAATAGATTTTACTGAGAAAGATATTGAAAATTTGAACACCACAGGACGAATAATCCAGATTAAAGACATAGGGCCATATGTAGGTAGCATACAAATTACCACTTCTTAAATACCGAACTTTACCGAATTGGTATTTAAGAAGTGGTAACTCGTATGTAGGTAATCATTCGGTAAATATTACCGAATCGGAGAAATTCGGTACTTACCGGATCGGTATTTACCGATTCGGTAATGAGGCATACCTTCCCATTGATTGAATCAATGGGAAGGTATGCCTCATTACCGAATCGGTAAATACCGATTCGGTAATGGGGGGAGCACATTCAAGGGTGGCAGGGTGTCACATTGACACCCTGTTGCACCCTTGATTCCTGCATGTGTGCACATGTGGCGCACATACATGCCCTAAGGGCATGTATGTCTGCCACATGGCACTGTTAGTCCAGCAAAATATTGCTTTTTGCAATGAATTCGGTATTTAGCACCAACATATATTTGGTGCTAAATACCGAATTATTTTCCCTACACATCACTCATTTGAGTGTCACCTACATCTCATTTCAGGATTCGGTATTTACCGAATCGGTAAAATTACCGATTCGGTAATTTTACCGATTCTGTAAATTACCGAATCCTGAAATGTTCCCCCTACATAGCAAAAGCCTAAATACCGGTCGGTAACGGTATATTTACCGAAAATCGGCCGTTACCGACCGGTATTAGGCTACCTACATATGGCCCATAATCATTTTATTGAGAAAATGGGGAGATGTGGATAAATGGAGAAGTAGGTGGTTTAGAAAACGAGATGATGCCCCAGAAAAAACGTTTGCAGCTTTCCCAGTAAGAGAAAAAGAAAAGATAGTGACAGAATGCCCTATGAGAGAAATTCCAGGAGGAGGATATTTACATGTTCCTTGGACTAGGCAAGATATTTTGTCATTTACAAATGATTTCCCTCGACTACGCGAGAAGCCAGTCGAGTGGTATAGACAAGTGGACAGATTTGTAAAATTATCAAAAGTTTTGTGGATTGATTTAAATAGACTTTTTGACATAATAGTACCAGCAGATTTATGGACAGGTTGTAAAATAGTAATAGACTGGCCTACAAAAGAATACCCTAGAGATCCAAAGACAGGTGCCCCCGTTCCAGAGGTGATGAAGAAATATGAACAAGTAATTACCTTTTTGAAAAACAAAGTACCTCCCAAAGAGACTGATTGGGTAAAAATAGATCGAACTCATCAAGAAGCTAAGGAGTCAGTGCATGCATATTATGAATGGTTAATTCTTGCCTTTAAGCAATTTAGTGGTGACGAAAATTTGAGCGAAAAGGATTTAAGTCATTTTGTATACAGATTTGTATATTGACTACGTCCTGAAATTAGTGAAATGATTAAGCAACATACAGTGGATTGGAAAAACAAGAAAATAGATGAAGTATTGAGACATGCAAAGTATTTTAGTGATGAAATTGAGGCCAAGCAGCGTACATTGAAAGAGAAGGCTATGTGGGCACAGGTAAAAGTGGCAGAAAGACAGGAAGCACAATTGATTGAACAAGCAAATAATGCAGGACCAAAACCTAGATTTAATACTGGAAAAGGAAAGGGACAGTTTAATATTGAAGAAGCCAAAAAGAAATGGCCATGTCATAATTGTGGAAGAATAGGGCACTGGAAATCCGAGTGTAAATTTCCCCCGAATACTAATGGTGATAATGCATCATTGAATCCGCCGGTGCAGAAAGATGTGAGTGGTCAACCGCAGCGACAGCAGCTGGTTGTTACCCATCAGAATCAGGTGCAAAAACGCCTATTCCACAAAGCGTAAACTCACAGAAATACAGTAATGAGACAGGATTCTACAACGAAGAACAGGTAACTAAGCTGCCGCGCGCTAGCGCTGTTTCGCAGTATTGGCTACAACGCAATGAGAGTGAGTCAGAAGAAGGATATTGATGGTGCCGAAGGGAGGAACAAGAGTGCATACTTGGCACAACTCTAGAAGTAGACCAGACAGGCCCTTTTGTAGATGGAAAGGTAAATGATGAAAATATTAATTTCCTAGTAGATACTGGTGCTACTCGATCAACTGTTAGGTCAGCTGATGTTAATAAACTTCCTCTCTCGGATGAAACAATCCAAGTGGTTGGGGTATCCAACAGACAGATCAAAACATATCTCACAGAACCAGTAAAGATCAATATAGGGAAGTTTTCTGAAATGCACCGATTTGTCGTGTGCGATTCAAGTCCTGTAAACCTATTAGGACGAGACCTGTTGTGCAAAATGAATTGCACCATATTTTGTACCCCTGATGGTATAGCATTTGAGACCCCTGATGAAGACGTATTGTATAAAATGACTATGGAAAATATGGAAACTGAGGTTACTGAAGCCTATGCTGTATTGAACCCTGACGAATTACCAAAAGAATGAAAACAGACAGTGAAAGCAGAAGTCTGGGATTTCATTGGAGAAGATGTAGGATTGATGAGAAACGTGGATCCGGTAAAAGTAACAGTGAAAGAAGGAATAAGCTACCCAAATGTTCCTCAATATAAATTGACACCTGAAATCATTGAAGGAGTAACCTCTATAATCGAGAAAATGGTTAAACAAGGAATTTTGAGAGAAATAATGAGTAGTCCATGCAATTCACCAATCATGGGACTGAAAAAGCCTAATGGAAAGTTCAGGATTGTGCAGGATTTGAGAAAGATAAACAAAATTGTAGTGTCGTGCTGTCCTATTGCACCAAATCCATCTGTGATATTGTATCAGATTCCTCATGATGCAGAATGGTACACAGTAATTGACTTATGTCACGCTTTCTTTTCCATCCCGTTGCACCATGATAGCCAGCAAATTTTTGCGTTTCGTTTTGGCGAACGTATTTTGGCTTGGTGCCGAATCCCACAGGGGTATACGGAAAGCCCCTCAATATTTAATCAGATATTAAAAAAGTCTTTGGAAGATTTAGAAATGACCGCGAATTCAGTGCTAGTTCAGTACATCGATGACCTGCTTGTGGAATCGAAAACTCGAGAAGCCTGTGTAATGGACACCACAGCATTATTAAATCATTTGGCAGATGGAGGACTTAAAGTGTCACCATCAAAATTGCAATTTTGTCAGAAGGAAGTACAATATTTAGGTCACAAAATTAAAAAAGGATTGAGGAAAATAACAACAGACAGAATCAAGATGATAAAAGGAATGAGAGCCCCAATGATGCAAAGAGAAGTGAGAATGTTTCTTGGAATGGTTGGATACTGTCACCAGTGGATAAGTGGCTTTTCCCTGATCGCAAAACCTTTGGTACGCCTGATGAGAAGTGATGTGAGAGATCCCATTGACTTAGATAGGGAAGAACTAGCAGCATTTAAGAAATTGAGAGACAGTTTGTGTGAAGTGCCAGCGTTAGGGATGCCTGACTATGAGAAGGAGTTCAAGTTGTACTGCAGTGAGAGCAATGGATGTGGACTGTCTGTATTGATACAGAAACATGGAAAATTGAGAAGACCAATTGCATATTTTTCAGGTATGCTAGACCTTGTAGCTGTAGCTTTGCCAGGTTGTTTGAAAGCAGTGGCTGCCACTTGTAAGAGTCTGAAACAGAGTGAGGGAATTGTGATGGGATATCCTGTACGAGTGTATGTACCTCATGATGTGGCAATCCTTTTGACAAGAAGTCACACTCAATTTATGACACATAGTCGGCTGACTAAGTATGAGAAAGTTATATTAGGTGCAACGAATGTGAGCCTTGCGAGATGCTTGAATGTGAATCCTTCAACGCTACTACCTGATACTGAAAATGTTGAAGTCAAGGACGAAGTAGATCATGATTGTTTGGATGTATTGGATTTCTGTACAAAACCACATCCTGATATAAAAGATATACCCTTGTCTGAAAGTGACTTTGTGATGTTTGTAGATGGGTCATGTTTAACCCTGGGCGTAGTTCGCGAAGTAGCACTTCGCAAAGCTACGGAAAGTGCAGTTCGCACTACGCGAGCTACGCGTAGCACTTCGCGAACTGCGTAGTACCTTGTTCACACTGTGCCAGATGTCGTTTTCAATGATTGCACAGTGCGGACAAGCAACCGGCAATGTGCAATCATTGAAAATGGCATCTTGCACAGTGCGAGCTGTAGTTTTCTGCTGCTCGAGTAGATTTTTACTCGAGCGGCAGCTTTCTCAACGCGAACTGGTAGTTTCTCATCGCGAGCGGTCGCGAGCATACGCGACCACTCGCAATGAGAAACCTGACCTCCTCCCGTTGGGAATCTCGCCGGGAGGTTTATTTTCCATGCTCGCGATCGCCAACTTGATGTTGCTGATCGCGAACAAGGAAAAAGTCTCTCCGGGATGTCATTTTGCTTGCTCGCGGTCGCCAACTTGACGTTGAGGACCGCGAGCAAGCAAAAAATGACCGCAGCACTACGCAACACTACGCTACGCGAGTTCGCACTGTGTTACGTGCAGTTTGTGTAGTGCGAAGTAGCGCGAACTTCGCAATCTACGCGAGCGTAGCGTAGTGCTTTGCCCAGGCTTAGTCATGTTTTAAAACAGATGAAGGAAATCTGAGTGCAGCATATGCAGTGTGCACAGTTGCAGCAGTAATGGAAGCATCTTACCTGAAGTGAGTAAAATCAGCTCAGGTTGCTGAACTGATAGCTTTAACTAGAGCATGCAAGAGTGGAAAGAATGTGAGAGTGACTGTAATAACTGGTTTTGGTGTTGTGCATGATTTTGGCCAAATCTGGCTGCAGAGAGGATTTCTGACTTCAAGTGGAACTCCCATAAAGAATGCTGAAGTGGTTGGGAAGTTGCTTGAGGCGATACAGCTGCCAAAGCAATTGGCTGTTGTGAAGTGTGCTGCTCATGTACAAACAGCTGATTATATCGCGGTTGGGAATAAGTATGCCAACGATATGGCCCAATATTGTGCTCGTAATCAGAACTCAGTGAACAGGGCTAAAGAGAGAGAAATGAATTCCTTGCCACTAATGTTTACTAACATTGTGGGTACATAGGAAGAAGTGAGGCAATTGCAGGAAGAAGCAGGAGATGAGGAAATGAGACAGTGGGTAAAAGCAGGATGTGCACCAAGGGAAACAAATCATGTGTGGGTTTATCAAGACGGAAGACCAGTCATGCCTGATAGCATGGTGTCTACCATGGCATGGATGTATCATGGACAGGGACACATAGGGAGGGACGCGATGATCCGGTCCTTTAAGCAGACGTGGTACAATGCTAAATTTAGACTTGTAGCCGAGAGTCTTTGTCAAAGATGCCTTATATGTCAGCAGTTCAATCCAGGAAGAAAGACAGTGGTAAGCCTAGGAACGATAGGTCGAGAAGGAGGGCCTTTCACCAGAATGCGTGTTGATTTCATTGAGATGCCACCTTGTAATAGGTTAAGGTATGTTCTAGTAATGGTCTGCTTGTTTTCGAGATGGGTAGAAGCATATCTCACAAGAAGGAGTGATGGAATTACTGTAGCAAAACTGCTTTTGAGGGAATTCATCCCTAGATTTGGGTTCCCAGTTACCATTGAATCAGATAGCGGAAAGCATTTCTATAATGAAATCATGAAATTGATTTGTGAAGCATTGAATGTACAACAGAAACTACATTGTGCCTATCGCCCAGAGGCTTCTGGTGTGGTGGAACAAATGAATGGCACTATCAAAAACAGATTGGGAAAAATGTGTTTAGCCACAGGTTTGAAATGGCCTGATGTCTTGCCTCTGGTACTCATGACGATTAAATCAATTCCAGATAGAACCACAGGTTTGAGTCCCCCCGAAATAATCATGGGAAGAGCAATGCACCATGTATTCATACCAGTCAACAAACTGTTGCCTATATCTGATGACTTGGTGTTGGATTACTGTAAGGGGATGGCTGACGCAGTTCATTCTGTGTTTCATCAGGTTGGATCGGATGCCACCACCCTTGAAAAGAAGCAAGCTCATGATCTGAGCCCAGGAGACTGGGTGACAATCAAAGAACACAGAAGAAGGAACTGTCTAGTCCCACGTTGGGGAAAACCACGATAAGTGATTTTGACCACAACAACAGCTGTGAAGTGTGCTGGGATCAAGAACTGGATCCATGCTAGTCACACATTGAGAATCCCAAATCCAGTGGATAATCAAGAACGAGAATATTATGGCGAGTCAGAAAGTAGCTCTGAATCGGATGCTGAAGAAGTAAGAACAAGAGAAAACCCTGAAAGGGGGGAGACAGAGCCAAATTTGACATTTGCCCCTGAGAAGGAGGTTGCAGATTTCTGATACCAGCTCAGACTCAGAGACTGAACAGATACCGATATGCTCCGGAAAGGAGAAAAGCAGTGTAGAGACAATTGGAGAAGTTATTGATAAGGAAATACTTGAGAGAAATTCCACCTGAAGTAACAAAAATAGATGAACAGGTACCAGATACAGAGAGTGAGGGAAAGATTCTTGCGGAAGACCCCCGAGGAGTTGTAGGGAATTCCAACATCCAGTTAGAAGAAGGGACAGCTAGTCAGGAAGATATTGTACAAGAAACATGAGGAGGGACATAAGTAGGGAAAATCAAAGAAGTGGTGGAAAGAAGAACAACTGAAAGCAAAAAGCAAGTTGAAACAGAAACAGAAGAAAATGATGAGGAAGTACCAGAAGGTCGAGTCCTGAGGAAGAGAGCATGGAGAGCTGAAAAGAATGATAAAGGAAGTAAAACGAAAAGATCAGCAAGAGATGAAATCTGGCCTAATAAGATAAAGAGACTAAGATATAGACTGACACAAGTGAATTCACCAAGAGCAGAGCAGGTGAGTGAAGTATCGAGTCAGGAAAAATCAAAAGATGAGAAATTAACTACAACAGACACAAACAAGAGAATAAGAAAGCCCAACCAGAATTATAAGTCGCCAGAATGGTCGTATGTGGCCCTTCCTGAAATAAAAGAAGAGGCAGACAGCCAAGAAAATCCAGAGGAGACTGTACCGGAAGTGGTTGAGGAAGACGAAGAATCGGAAATCCTGAGAGTTATCTTGTCCGACATCGGAGAAGAGACGGATGTTCAGGAAGTTCTGTATCAAGATTATGAGAGAAAAGTGAAAGACGATCAAATGCCAAACTGAACAAGAAAAAAAAGTGCTGCTAATGGGAAGGAAATAGAATACAGGAAAAATACATAAAATGATAGAACCAAGTAGGTGCATAGAGCCTTGGGTTAGACAAAACTAGTTGTGAAGTAGACGAGGCTAAGTCAAAACACACTGGTCATCTTACAAAATGGCAAACACTGAAAGTAGAACAGCTAAATGGGTATTTTTAAAGAGATGGTTTAAAATGTGTTGTTGTTGTACAGGATTACTAATGCTTCTATGGAGTGTGTTAGCATTGCTGATTTCATTTAAGGTTACAATAGACACAATAGCAGTACATAGTGAGAATAAATCTAATACTAATATAGAGAAGGTTCAGAAAGTATATCCAACTAGAATAGATAAAAACTATCTACATAAAGACAGGTCTAAAAATGATTTCTCTAACAATGTGCTTTCGAAACTTTTGTATGAATATGTTAAGACAATGGATGTGAGAGATTGCTACGTTTGTATGCAGTTACCTGCATCTGTATCGGAGGGAGTGACCTATCATCATCTCCCTGTAACATATGGAATAACATGTAGTGTGATAGCTAGTTTGTTTTACCAAATAGGGAAATTAGAATATTATTTTTCAGATGTAGATAACATATTTTCACAAGTACCTGCGATTAACAAATTAAATAAAGTAAAGCCCGCAAAGGTGTTAGGGGAATTTTTCTTAGAAACTAAAGAACTAACATTAGAATATATTTTTAGAAATAATTTGACTTGCAGTTTAAAGAAGGAAGAAAAGACGTTCTTGGATATTGAAGAAAGGAGACTGAAAATGCAAAAGAAAGCATCTGAGAGAAAAGAGGAAAAGACAGTTTGGGATGTTGAAATGGAAAAACATTTAAGGGGAGAAGCTAGTCCAACTATGGTTTTAGATTGGCCTCAGAAAGGGAAATTGTGTATTAGAAGGAATCAGACTGCATATGATAATTACTTTGTAGGTAATAGTGAATGTCATGATACATACCGAATCATGGGTGGATGGGGATTTAAAGAAGGAAATAATCCAGTTTTTCCTGGGTTATATTTTATCTGCGGGAACAAGGCATATTATTGGTTGCCAGATCACTGGTATGGCACATGTTATGTAGGTTTGGTCTTTCCAAAGATATTTCACATGGGAAGAGGAGAAGATGGTGTACATAAGTTAGGTAGTTATTTAGCACGAAGAAAGAGAGAATCTTGGTCAGAAATTGTAGGTGACATCTTTGGAGCAGTGGGAATATCTCTGAATGCAAACAAAATTAGAAGACTATCAACAGTAGTGGATCGCTTGTCAACAAGCACCGCTGGAGGATTTTTAGTGGTAAATACTGAAATGGTTCCCATGCGTGCTATGGTAATGCAAAATCGACTTGCCCTTGATATATTATTGGCAAAAGAGGGTGGAGTCTGTGGAATGCTGAAAGTTCAACATTGTTGTGCTTACATTCCTGACGAAAGTAAAGATCTGAAAATCTACATTAAAAATATAAATGACTTGCATGAGGAAATTACACCACTGGAGGTTGAAAGTGTTTGGGAAAAGATTGGGAAGAAACTTATTACTTATTAAACTTAGGTAGTACCTTAATAGTTAGGATTTTAATTCCATTAACCTGTGTTATTTTTATAGTATTAATTCTAAGATTAGGATCTCTGTGTCATAAAAGAAAGAAAATACAGAAAAAGTTAAAAAAAGAAAATTTGAAAAGAAGGCAAAACAAGAGACAAGAGAAGGAATTTGAAGAAGTAGAATTAGAAGAGATGAAGGAACGCATGTATAAAACAGCTAGAAGAGAAGAAATTGGGGAAACAGAGATGTAAATTAACTGAAAGGAATTCATTTCACTTTTTTGACAAATTGAAACAAAATTTTAATGGTGTGGTGATAGAATCACCAAAGGGGGGATTGATGGAGCGGGTAGTACAATATTTTGTATACCCCCCTATTCTGCATGAGATCACTAATTGAATAATCCATTAACTATAATTTTATTAAATGAGTTTTGCATGTTTATTAATCAACATTATTAATATACAAAATATACGTGGGATTTACATTTTGCATGGATAAATAACCTTTATGACTAAAATCCGTACACATACTAACAGTAGTATATGTAATCAATAGAATATTGCATGGTATATGTTGCTTTTGTGATGTCTCTGTAATGTTGCCCGAGAAGACAACGTAAAGGGTGAATATAAACGCTTTAGATGTCGCTATATGCTAGATTTATTATTTCTATGCATTAATTATTCTTTTGTGTTTGTTTCGCTTAAGTTTGCGTTTGGGCCTAAGTTATAAAATGGCCGCCAACGCAACACGACGATGTGGCCACTGTCCCACGAGGCGCGGAGCGAACAGCGCATGTCCGCCAAAGATGACTGCAGCCTCTGCATGACCCGTAACCCACTGTACTAAGGCAAGGCCACGGTGGGACAACAGCCAAGTGGCAAAACAATAGACGTTTACAAAAGAAACCGGAATGAACTGAACTGTGACCTCACCCCTCAAACTGTGCTAAACCCCATCGGACGATCACAACCAACCAATCACGACTGTACAAAATTATCAAAATGTAACTTCTTACTGTGATTTTGTTATAAAAGAACATGATAGAACAGAGAGGGAACCTTTTTTACTTGACCTACTGCTACCTACCTAATGACCGATGACCACGACGGCGACGGCGACGGTGACGCTACGCGAACTCTACTACTTAGGGTGACTGCTGCGTTCCTGAATCCTAAATGGTCCAGATGCTACCCAATTACCTGATGACTACAAACTTTTCCTAATTCTGTGGGCAGTGACAGATGCTTGCACGTCTCTGGTCTTTCCCGATCTTTGAGAGTGTGGCATGCTGAGCACAGAACTTGAACATTAAAACTGCTCTGACGAATGACGACAGATTTAGAGGACTCCAGATAGACAGAATAGGTAACTATGATGTTCTGCGATTTAATTGAAATTTGATATAAACTATCCAAACGCAAATTTAACTTTGCTAAGAAATTTTAGATAAAAAGATATTGATTAACAAAGAATGAGTTTGTGGTTTATTGAGAAGGGTAAGATCTAAATCTTAAAATGTGTTTTAGCTGGTTCTAGATCACCATCAACCAATCCAACTATTTGGTCCATTGACCACGTGGGAGGAGTGCCTTGATGTTTAGGATTGAGATCTGTAGGTGGAAAGGATATTGATGTATATCTTGTAAATTAACTTTTCTTTCCCTATAGGTTAAAAGGTATTCCCCTCACATGTTGAGCGCTTGAACCGCTCATCCCTCCAACTGTGTGCAGACCGGTGAATGGTTAGTGTGAGTGTTGGTGTTATGGGCCCCACCAATGACTGCATGTGTGAATGAGTTAGTGTGACGTCGGGTCTGTGACGCAGGGAGGACACCGGTACAGGTTTGCTTTCCCCGTTACCAAGGTTTCTGCGCTCCAGCAACAGCACACAGTGTTCTGCTGCTGTTAGATGAGCGTTACAACAAACAAATGATGGACGGAATGCTGACAATGCAAACATTCTCCCCCAGTCAAGAGATCTGGGTTAAATCCATCGTTCTTTTGCCCACTACACCACCCCAGTTCAGACATGGCCATATGCAAATCAGTCTTGACCCTGTGCCTCATGGGAACAGTCCAGCCAGAACTGCCAAGCCATGTCTTCCCTGGACCGGAATCAAGCATCCTAGGACCGGTTTCTGGCTATCAGCCGTCATCAGCCAGGATAGCTTGACTCCAGTGGCGTAGTGAGCACGGGTCCCACGTCTGGGAATACCCATCCCACTTAGGGCGAAAAGCGTTACAACAAACAAATGATGGACGGAATGCTGACAATGCAAACATTCTCCCCCAGTCAAGAGATCTGGGTTAAATCCATCGTTCTTTTGCCCACTACACCACCCCAGTTCAGACATGGCCATATGCAAATCAGTCTTGACCCTGTGCCTCATGGGAACAGTCCAGCCCGAACTGCCAAGCCATGTCTTCCCTGGACCGGAATCAAGCATCCTAGGACCGGTTTCTGGCTATCAGCCGTCATCAGCCAGGATAGCTTGACTCCAGTGGCGTAGTGAGCACGGGTCCCACGTCTGGGAATACCCATCCCACTTAGGGCGAAAAGCGTTACAACAAACAAATGATGGACGGAATGCTGACAATGCAAACATTCTCCCCCAGTCAAGAGATCTGGGTTAAATCCATCGTTCTTTTGCCCACTACACCACCCCAGTTCAGACATGGCCATATGCAAATCAGTCTTGACCCTGTGCCTCATGGGAACAGTCCAGCCCGAACTGCCAAGCCATGTCTTCCCTGGACCGGAATCAAGCATCCTAGGACCGGTTTCTGGCTATCAGCCGTCATCAGCCAGTATAGCTTGACTCCAGTGGCGTAGTGAGCACGGGTCCCACGTCTGGGAATACCCATCCCACTTAGGGCGAAAAGCGTTACAACAAACAAATGATGGACGGAATGCTGACAATGCAAACATTCTCCCCCAGTCAAGAGATCTGGGTGTAATCCATCGTTCTTTTGCCCACTACACCACCCCAGTTCAGACATGGCCATATGCAAATCAGTCTTGACCCTGTGCCTCATGGGAACAGTCCAGCCAGAACTGCCAAGCCATGTCTTCCCTGGACCGGAATCAAGCATCCTAGGACCGGTTTCTGGCTATCAGCCGTCATCAGCCAGGATAGCTTGACTCCAGTGGCGTAGTGAGCACGGGTCCCACGTCTGGGAATACCCATCCCACTTAGGGCGAAAAGCGTTACAACAAACAAATGATGGACGGAATGCTGACAATGCAAACATTCTCCCCCAGTCAAGAGATCTGGGTTAAATCCATCGTTCTTTTGCCCACTACACCACCCCAGTTCAGACATGGCCATATGCAAATCAGTCTTGACCCTGTGCCTCATGGGAACAGTCCAGCCCGAACTGCCAAGCCATGTCTTCCCTGGACCGGAATCAAGCATCCTAGGACCGGTTTCTGGCTATCAGCCGTCATCAGCCAGGATAGCTTGACTCCAGTGGCGTAGTGAGCACGGGTCCCACGTCTGGGAATACCCATCCCACTTAGGGCGAAAAGCGTTACAACAAACAAATGATGGACGGAATGCTGACAATGCAAACATTCTCCCCCAGTCAAGAGATCTGGGTTAAATCCATCGTTCTTTTGCCCACTACACCACCCCAGTTCAGACATGGCCATATGCAAATCAGTCTTGACCCTGTGCCTCATGGGAACAGTCCAGCCCGAACTGCCAAGCCATGTCTTCCCTGGACCGGAATCAAGCATCCTAGGACCGGTTTCTGGCTATCAGCCGTCATCAGCCAGTATAGCTTGACTCCAGTGGCGTAGTGAGCACGGGTCCCACGTCTGGGAATACCCATCCCACTTAGGGCGAAAAGCGTTACAACAAACAAATGATGGACGGAATGCTGACAATGCAAACATTCTCCCCCAGTCAAGAGATCTGGGTGTAATCCATCGTTCTTTTGCCCACTACACCACCCCAGTTCAGACATGGCCATATGCAAATCAGTCTTGACCCTGTGCCTCATGGGAACAGTCCAGCCCGAACTGCCAAGCCATGTCTTCCCTGGACCGGAATCAAGCATCCTAGGACCGGTTTCTGGCTATCAGCCGTCATCAGCCAGGATAGCTTGACTCCAGTGGCGTAGTGAGCACGGGTCCCACGTCTGGGAATACCCATCCCACTTAGGGCGAAAAGCGTTACAACAAACAAATGATGGACGGAATGCTGACAATGCAAACATTCTCCCCCAGTCAAGAGATCTGGGTTAAATCCATCGTTCTTTTGCCCACTACACCACCCCAGTTCAGACATGGCCATATGCAAATCAGTCTTGACCCTGTGCCTCATGGGAACAGTCCAGCCCGAACTGCCAAGCCATGTCTTCCCTGGACCGGAATCAAGCATCCTAGGACCGGTTTCTGGCTATCAGCCGTCATCAGCCAGGATAGCTTGACTCCAGTGGCGTAGTGAGCACGGGTCTCACGTCTGGGAATACCCATCCCACTTAGAGCGAAAAGCGTTACAACAAACAAATGATGGACGGAATGCTGACAATGCAAACATTCTCCCCCAGTCAAGAGATCTGGGTTAAATCCATCGTTCTTTTGCCCACTACACCACCCCAGTTCAGACATGGCCATATGCAAATCAGTCTTGACCCTGTGCCTCATGGGAACAGTCCAGCCCGAACTGCCAAGCCATGTCTTCCCTGGACCGGAATCAAGCATCCTAGGACCGGTTTCTGGCTATCAGCCGTCATCAGCCAGGATAGCTTGACTCCAGTGGCGTAGTGAGCACGGGTCCCACGTCTGGGAATACCCATCCCACTTAGGGCGAAAAGCGTTACAACAAACAAATGATGGACGGAATGCTGACAATGCAAACATTCTCCCCCAGTCAAGAGATCTGGGTTAAATCCATCGTTCTTTTGCCCACTACACCACCCCAGTTCAGACATGGCCATATGCAAATCAGTCTTGACCCTGTGCCTCATGGGAACAGTCCAGCCCGAACTGCCAAGCCATGTCTTCCCTGGACCGGAATCAAGCATCCTAGGACCGGTTTCTGGCTATCAGCCGTCATCAGCCAGGATAGCTTGACTCCAGTGGCGTAGTGAGCACGGGTCCCACGTCTGGGAATACCCATCCCACTTAGGGCGAAAAGCGTTACAACAAACAAATGATGGAAGGAATGCTGACAATGCAAACATTCTCCCCCAGTCAAGAGATCTGGGTTAAATCCATCGTTCTTTTGCCCACTACACCACCCCAGTTCAGACATGGCCATATGCAAATCAGTCTTGACCCTGTGCCTCATGGGAACAGTCCAGCCCGAACTGCCAAGCCATGTCTTCCCTGGACCGGAATCAAGCATCCTAGGACCGGTTTCTGGCTATCAGCCGTCATCAGCCACGATAGCTTGACTCCAGTGGCGTAGTGAGCACGGGTCCCACGTCTGGGAATACCCATCCCACTTAGGGCGAAAAGCGTTACAACAAACAAATGATGGACGGAATGCTGACAATGCAAACATTCTCCCCCAGTCAAGAGATCTGGGTTAAATCCATCGTTCTTTTGCCCACTACACCACCCCAGTTCAGACATGGCCATATGCAAATCAGTCTTGACCCTGTGCCTCATGGGAACAGTCCAGCCAGAACTGCCAAGCCATGTCTTCCCTGGACCGGAATCAAGCATCCTAGGACCGGTTTCTGGCTATCAGCCGTCATCAGCCACGATAGCTTGACTCCAGTGGCGTAGTGAGCACGGGTCCCACGTCTGGGAATACCCATCCCACTTAGGGCGAAAAGCGTTACAACAAACAAATGATGGACGGAATGCTGACAATGCAAACATTCTCCCCCAGTCAAGAGATCTGGGTTAAATCCATCGTTCTTTTGCCCACTACACCACCCCAGTTCAGACATGGCCATATGCAAATCAGTCTTGACCCTGTGCCTCATGGGAACAGTCCAGCCAGAACTGCCAAGCCATGTCTTCCCTGGACCGGAATCAAGCATCCTAGGACCGGTTTCTGGCTATCAGCCGTCATCAGCCACGATAGCTTGACTCCAGTGGCGTAGTGAGCACGGGTCCCACGTCTGGGAATACCCATCCCACTTAGGGCGAAAAGCGTTACAACAAACAAATGATGGACGGAATGCTGACAATGCAAACATTCTCCCCCAGTCAAGAGATCTGGGTTAAATCCATCGTTCTTTTGCCCACTACACCACCCCAGTTCAGACATGGCCATATGCAAATCAGTCTTGACCCTGTGCCTCATGGGAACAGTCCAGCCCGAACTGCCAAGCCATATACCTTTAATTTATAAGTCATAGTTGCATATTATTTCATTTTATAAGAAGTCTGCAAAGCAGGGCTGCCTTTAAAAGGACAACTGGCAACACAGCAGTGCACACTTAAGTGCATTAAATGTACTGGGTCTCTAAATCTACATGCCCTACTATAATAGGGACTTACAGGTAGGTTGTCAGTACCAATTGTAATTATACCTAATTATGTTGTACTTTTAATCAGAGCAAAGGCCCTGGGTCTAGTTAGCAAAGCCATGGGTACACTCAGAGTTAGAAAACCAGCATCCAGTGGTCTAAATGCTGTCAAAGAAGTAGGGGGAGGACTCTGCAAAAAGCCCTAATTTCACACGGGACTGATGCTGCACGCTGCATCTTTAACGCAGGACCCCACATCTCATTGAAAATGCCGCTGCGTGATGCACCCTTGATGTAGGATTTTGCATCGCAGCTCCATGGAACATCTGCAGCGTGGCACATCCTCATCGTAGGACCTTATATCACTGCTCTGCAGCTGCTCAGAACTGCTGTTGTGCATTGCAGTCTCGATGCAGGACCACACATCTCAGCCTCAAACAACTAATGCGCAACGCATCCTCAACGTGGGACCTCGCAACACTCTGTAAGCTGAATTTAAGGTACTTTGTCCGGCGGGCCCACCCTGGTCCCTATATCCGGTCAGCGATCTATCGTGGTCAATATAAACTTGTGAGTTTGTCCCAGTTCCTTGTGACCAAATAACAACAGTTGGCGATTTGTGCTTTTCAGCCCTATTCTTACCTAAATCTTTAAAATAGCATATCTCTAGTTCTAATGATTGAATTTTTGCTGTTTTGGAGACAAATAATGTATTACATTTTACTGTATGTTTCTAAATTGCCGTGGGATTTTTCTTGTGTTGTGTTTTCACTTTATTACTAATTGTAGTGCTGCATAAATATTTTACACATTGCCTCTGAGTTAAGCCTGACAGCTTTTGTGGCAAGCCACCAGATGGTTAAGCACAGGTTGATTTGAGATTCGCTTGATTTTCACCTTGACAAGAACTGTGGTTGCCACTCGACAAATTTTCAAATAGATGACTCTAACCCTCCGTTCGAGATTACGCTCCATCCGAGTAAGTGCAGCAAGGACAGGAGGCTGTGCCTAGTTTGCGCAGTATGAATACCATCCTAATCTCCCTGAGATATCATGTGTGACATCAATCGCATTAGTTGCTGCCTTCATACCAAGAAGTGCTAAGTTCCTGTACAAATTAAGGTGTAGTCAAGCATATAAATGAAACGGCCCCTTAGACACAGCAACTATCACTTTTCTTCAGCCATTTTTAGTACTCATCTCACCAAAAGAAGGGCCATCATCTAAGGTCTAATAAATGCTGGATAGACCGAAGGGCCTGCCTGTGCTGTTCAGAGACGGCATTGGAAGCTGATCAAAGGCAAAATGCAAAAAACTAATTCTCCTCTCAGAAAGGGTGTATCAGTGTACATAATACATTACCCTTTGAAGCTGTTGGTAGAGAGAAGTGCATTACTTCAGGACAGCCTGTTCTTTCAATAATGTATTGGGTGGAGTGATGGTTGAGAGACGCGCCCAATCACTGACCAGCGGTTAATAACGAGACCGCCAAATCAGAGCTCAGGCAGGACCTCCCCTCCTTCCACTCCAACTGAATAAATACAATGGCCAGACAATCAGATGTAGAAAAGACCTGAAGAACTGCTCAGACCCTGATCTTCTGCACTGTCTAGCTCTATCCTTCCTCCAACACCATGCAGGTGTTCCTCACCGCCGCCATCGTTCTAACTTCTGTGATCACCGAAGGTGAGACCTCTGCAGCTTCTCAATATTTTTTGTTCACTTTGTAGAACTCAGGATCACATGCTCCCAAAGGGAAACTTTAAAGTCTCCCGCCAGAAAACAACTCTAATTGAAAACAGAGTGTTAAACAATCCTACCAGTGAGGTACATGCCATCTCATCCTAGCAACATTCGAGAAATGGACAGGGTCCCTCTCCCTGTGTATGTTTGACAATGAGAATGCACGGGAATAAATTCAATTCGTGGGTAACGGGTTGGAGTAGTTTCATGTACAGGGTATTTCTTCCAGTAGACTACATGGCTTCTGTGTGGGTACAGGCAAATGAGGGGTAAAGTAGAAAAACAATATTTCAACTAACTGATTGCAATCCAACATTTTACATGTATGTTTTTTAAAAGACGGGTATGTCCAATAATAATGCATCTGAACTAACTGAATGTTTTCCAATTTTGCTGATTTTTTCCACCTAGTTACAGAAAGAAATTATTTCTCCGTTTGTTTACATCTATAAAAATGGCAAACATGGAAACTAGGATTTTGAAATGCTAACTCTTAGGCCTTCCAGTGGTTCTGCTGTTTAACTGAATGGAAAACATGGGTCGATCACATCTAGTTGTCAGGCAGTCTCCTAAGGTTATCAGTCAAAGGTTGTTTCTATCACTTTAGACATAATTAACATTTCACCTAAGTCAGGTGTTCATCCCTGCCCAACTATATGACACCTCATTCACAGTGTTTGACTACTATTTCTTATCACGCTGTTGGGGCTCTGGGTGTTTTACAAAGAACGAAAATTAACAATAAATGAATAAATAATGCATTGTAAATGGCTACTTAATTAAAGCAAACACCTTGCAAGTGGTCTTGTGCAATTGTACATGACACGACAAATAAATGTTTAAAAATACGTCTACAATTTCTTGCACAGAACAAAAAATTAATGTTGATGAATTCATAGAAAATGGTAAAAAATAAATGCAAGTGGAATTTTCTGAAATAAAAAAACATCAGATTGAAAGAGGACATATAATGTAGTTTGAACCTGGATTGTCAGACTGCAATTTGCACAGTAAATTTAGGTGAAAATGAGACCGAAAGCAGACAGTATGAGGTAATGGCCTTCACTCCGGTCTGAAGGTGATTGTAGAATATGGGTGCCCATAGTCTGAAGGTGACTGTAGAATGTGGGTGCTCAACGTCTGAAGTTGACTGTGGAATATGGATGCTCAGCATCTGGAGGGGATTGTGGAATGTAGTTGCTCAGTCTGAAGGTGATTGTAGAATGTGGGTACTCAGTCAGAAGGTAACTGTAGAATGTGGGTGCTCAAAGTCTGAAGATGAATGTAGAATGTGGGTGCTCATAGTCTGAAGGTGATTGTAGAATGTGGGTGCCCATAGTCTGAAGATGACTGTAGAATTGGGTGCTCAAAGTCTGAAGGTGATTGTGGCATGTGGGTGCCCATAGTCTGAAGATGATTGCAGAATGTGAGTGCCCATAGTCTGAAGGTGACTGTAGAATGTGGATGCTCATAGCCTTAAGGAGACTATAGATTGTGGGTGCCGAAAGACCGAAGGCGATTGTAGAAAGTGGGTGCTCATAGTCTGAAGGTGATTGTGCACCACCAAGGGCTAATTATGAATTTAGGTGCTATTTATCACACCTGATAAATATCAATACTATGGGGCACATTAAATATATAGGGTGCAAAAAAATAACACCTGTTACTACATGTTGTTGGGAACAACGTATGGATTTTGGTGTTTAATTCACCAAAATCCACATATGCACAGTGGCAATTGCTACATACAAAGGAGTGGTGGGGCGCTGGGGGCGGGGGGAGTGAGAGCAGGAGGTGGCATTTTAAAAAAAGTTAAACATATCTGCTTCTGGCCGCGTTTTGCTGTTGGGACTCTTTTGTCCAAGCAGACACTGTGACTATGTGCAGCATGGGGATTGGCCTGAGCAGTCTGGAAAGACGCTACGCTCAGGTAGCCTGTGGGGTTTCTCTAACCCCACAATACCTCTGGGTTAGAGAAACCGAAGTGCACATGTGTGTTTTGGTCGGCCTGAGATGGCCTGCCATACACATATGCGCACATAGGGAGTGCACATAGCACTCCTCCTCCCCCCTCCCATGGCCTGGCCCCGCCACTCCCTGCAGACACTGGCTGAGCCAGCCACTTATAAATAAAACAATAATGAAATATTTTTTTATTTTTTTTTGCTGCTGGCTCTATGCCAGTGGGGCGACGATACAGTTAATATTGGATGCTTTGACCCTGTCAAATTTTGGCAGGTTTGACCTGCCAAAAAATGTAACAAATGTTGAGGTATTTAACACATTCAATAATTATCAAATGTGCTAAACACCTACCAACTTGTAATTGCAACCCATGCTTTAACGGCTCTTCAAGTTCTGGAGACAGCCCCCATTTCAGACCTCTTATCATTAATAGTGTTGATTGACTTTGATAAAGCCTTCAATACTATTAGCATTTGTGCTATTTTACAGAAGAAGCTATAAAATGGAGGTAGGCAGCAGGAGAGGGTCAAGTGTTGCAGCACTAATCAGTAAATTATACAGCAAATTAAGCCAAGTTATGCAGCATAGTGAAGGACAGTTTGTAATAGTATTACTTCATTATTTTGCCATTTCTAAACTTGGTAACACTCTATGGGCATTGGTTGCACCTCATTAGCACAAGTTTAACACCCAAATATAGAAATAAGAAACTGCCTTCCACTGTGCTGCAAGGTGTGTCATTGCATTTTTACTAACGTTAGAACCATTTGAGCTAGAAACAAATCTTTTTTTGTTAAAACCTGCATAATATGTGGCAGATGAAGGACAGTGTAGCAAATACAATTATTGGAAAATGTTTGTGGCCGCACAAGCGCATAATTCCAGTGGCAATCCTACGAAAGAGTACGCACGGAATACATATAATCGAAGTTGTTGGAAAATGGGCTATTAGTTGTGTAGCCATCACAAGTAATAGGTCCACGATTGTACTCACCTCATTGTAGCGCTTGGCGCTTACAGGGTAGCAAAGCGGAGCAGTCTACGGCCTACTCAAGGGAGGTGGTGTGGGCTAGTAATCACCATTCACTGGCACACAATAATAACACAATAATAACACCGAAAAAAATCATTGTCAAGTCAGTACTTTTGCAGGAGAAAAATGAGAAGTACATTTATTACACATACACACTACTAAGTACTACGCAGTAATTTACAAATATATACATTGGCAGATGGAACATACAATATTTGGCATTGTGTAATCACTGGTGACCCCCTAGAGGGATACCAAGTGAGTTTAATCATGTTTCACAACAAATCACATTAAGGTACTTTTAGCAGTAAACATTGTCTTTATTGCAGTGATCAACAGAGCATTATGGATCATTATAGTGAATCCATACAATATGTGCAATCATTATGCTGAACCGAGAAAGCTTTTATGAGAATTAAATCCTGTGTTTGAGTAATTCTTAGGCATTTGATACCAAGATCTTAACCAGGCCTAGGTCCAGTGCTATGGTACAAAAAGCAGTGAAAACACACACACACACACATTAGGGTACACTATGTGTTAGGGTAGCCCTATGATTGACATGACCTATCCTATAAGCCCCTAGTATATAATAGGGTAGGGGGATTACAACAACATTTAAATGCCTAGTATATAATAAGGAATGGCCAGCAGCCCTTTCTGTACTTGCATGTGTGCCCTGCTGAGAGCCTGAGGTCATTTTAAAAGAAGCCATGTGTTACAGGACTGCTTTTAAATGTAAAGTGTGCCCAAACTCGAATTTGGTGGTAGGGGCACTTTAAAATTGAGGGCCCGATTCACAGAACTAATCTGAGACAAAATCCTAAACTTACTACTTTTGGTATTCACAGAAGGCATTTAGTAGTAGTAAAGTTAGGATTTTGTCTTAAGTCAGTCTTAAGTCTGTCTTAAGTCTGTCCTAAGTCAAACTTAAGACTAAATCCTAACTTTACTACTACTAAATGAATTCTGAGAATACCAAAAGTAGTAAATTAAGGATTTTGTCTCAGATTAGTTATGTGAATTGGCCCCTGATAACCTACAATATTTTGGCATATTAGATACACCCAGAGGTGGGGATCAGGCACTTATAAGGAGGACCCTTATAAAAGATGCTTTATATGCCCTGGAGATAGAGAAATTGCAAATTGCATTCCCTCCATTGTAGGAAAGTGCTTCCCAAAATCGATATTTGTGCTAGGAGCACTGTGGAGTGAGGATCGACAATATTTTTGCATATTTAGAACCCTTAAAGTCTCCCGTAGGTGTCCCAGGGATGGGGAGCAATGTAGCTTTAAACAGGGTCCTAATAAAAGATGTTTTATAAGCCCTGGTGTTGGAGAAATTTGACATTTCATTGTCTCCTTTGTAGCTCCTCAGCCACATAGCTTAACATTTCAATAGTTTATGAACTCAAAACTAACGCTAGGGATTACCAAAAAATATTATTCAAGGACTTAGGAGAATGGTATTGATAAATCCAACAATATGATATTGTTGAATTTATCCTGAAATGCACAGAAAATAAGTTATAAGACTTTCTTGTCTGTAAACCAAAACTCAGCCTTCCTGTGGTCTCCCCTGATTGGTCAGAGTTAACAGGATTAGACAGGCTGCTTTGATGATGTGATAAAGGGAAACCCAGGAGGAAAGGCCATCCAGCAGGAGAAGGTTCTGCTACACAGGGATGCCAGAGCAGATGGGAGGGGTTGTAAACCATAAGCTTCAAAGGAAGAAGGGGATAGGCAGAAAAGGCCAGGTCCATCTACCCCCATCCCCTCTGATGGCAGGCTCGAGGAAGGAATTTGCAGATGCCGCGGGGTGGAGAGCTATGGAAATGAGCCATACTGGAGGGTTTAACTAGTTTTTGCTCCTCTGCTAGTGCTCTCTAGGAAACCATTATGCCACAATTTGGAGGAAGCGATCATGCTCTGGTCTGTTGCCCTGAACCTCATTGGAAAAGAGTGCCCTCCTTCTTGGCTCCAGAGAAAATTGAATAAGCATGTGACAGGGGCAGAGCCTTTCAGATCTGTTGCTTGAAACTAAGGGAAAAAGAAGAGGAGTCCATGCTAGAAGTTTGCACCAACCAGACCCTGCACTCTGACTGACTGCGCCTGCTGCACATTCTGGAACTACAGCCTAGTGGACCTAGCCTGCTTCAAGACGAATAAAGAGTGGGCTCCCTACAAGCTACAGGTTAACAGAGCTCACCTGGACCATCACCAAGATTCCCCAACCTAGAGTTTTGGCTTTCAGAGTTTGACCGGGAGCTCTTTGGAAAGCAAGCTGGCGAACCCTCACGGAACCCGGACTGGAAAAGCTCCAGAATAGTTTCGAAAGCCTTAGGTAAAACTTTGACCGAGGGGGGCGTGGCTTTGCGGTCTAACATGGCAGACACAACTTAGTAGGGCTCCCGTAGCCTGACAATCATCCAACACAAATCCTTTATCCTATCTATCTTTTACACCATTCGGAGACTTGGTGTTGCCCGGAGATACTCCTGTGTGGTTGTCAGTGGGCTCCATTGGCTGAATAGCTAAGATTTTACGGAAGAGACCAGGCTGCTTAGCGGACGGCCCGAGATGAGGTGTGCTACCAGATATCCTAGTGGCTGCTCCGATGGTGGGCAGCGGAATCGGCGGGGGTCCACAGGGTGAAATCATTGAAGATCGGACCTAGTGGTGAGTGCCTGAAGACGCTCAGCGTGGGCTGTCGGGATTTCGGCAGCCTGATCGGGTCGCGGTGCAAGCCTGGAGGCGGGGCATACGTTGTTTTGGGCCAGAGTGTAGCTGAGTGGCACCCGGCCCTCGCAGGTTGTGTGGGGCCGTGGGCTGAAGGGCAGGCGAGGTCTATGTTTGGCACGGATCACAGTGAATGCGACTGGTGTGGGTGCCATAAGCCAGGGGAACTGCCCTCGCCAGATTGGTTCCATCGGAACACCCTCCCGGATCGGCCCGATGGGACGTAGAGGCTAGCCCATCCTGTACATTTGAGCTGAGGTCGCTGATCTGTGTTGTGCCCTTGGTGCTGCTGAGTAGTGGGGGCATAGAAGTGACGGTCCGACGCACGGCCCTGCATACAGGTCTTCGTTGGTCGGTCAGGCCGCAGCTGTGGGGAGGCCATGCTGAAGTGAGACTCGGCGCCTCTACTGTAGCTGGGTGAGCTTGGTGCTGGCCGACTGCTTAGATGAGGATTTGGCGATTGGATCGGACCGCGGTACAAAGGACTGGTCTGAAACCTTGGGCCCCTGCGATGGGCTGCGCCAAATCGACCTCGCAGAGACTACCCTGATTTAGCCTAATGTACTGCAGGAGGGGATGAGAAATGGCATTGGAGCCCCTGCCATATGTTGCAGCTGACAGAGTAAGGTGGCTGCTGTGCAGTAGGAGCGCAGTGGTGGAAGGCCAGCACTAAGCCCTTCACATAAAGAGGGGCAAATGATCAGGACCATATTGGGCCCTCGGTGGTCAGGACGGGCCACGGCACAGCGTGGTGTACCCCCCTCATCTGGTCATAACTGTGAGATGCACTGTGGGACTGATTGGATCTAAAGTGGGGCACCTGTTAGTAGTAGAGGAGGATCCCCGTGTTGAGGCTTGCCCTGGGCAGCATGCCCGATTGATATATCAAAGCAGGGGGTTGTGGCTTGGTGCCCACTAGGGGAGATGGGGATGCCCAGCTCACAGAAGCGGTCAAACGAAGTTTGATGTGGCTTGTTAGTGCGGCAACCTTCCCCTGGCCGAGTCCTTCTCTGAAACCCAATACACCAGCGACCCTGAAACTACCATCTATGTGATGCAACTGGAGAATTACGTCCCTACATCTGGACCGCCCTCTGTCCCACTAAGGCTCATCATGGCAAAGGATAAGTTGCCTGGTGCTTCCTTCAAGCTGAGTACGATAGATGAATGTGTGTGCCCAGGCATAAGTCCCTTGCTCACTTTGCCACTGGATTCAAGCTAGCCTGGCTGAAGACGGCTGATTAGCCAGAAACCGGTCCCAGGATGCTTGTTTCCGGTCCAGGAAAGACATGGCTTGGCAGTTTGGGCAGGACTGTTCCCATGAGGCACATGGTCAGACTGATTTGCATATGGCCATGTCTGAACTGGGGTGGCAGAGTGAGATAAAGAATGATGATGAATTAAACCCAGATCAGTTGACTAGGGGTGAGTGCTTGCAATGTTCAACACTCTGTCCATCATCCCCTTTGGTTTTGCTTTGTACGATAGATAAATACCACAAAGTGGCAGCCCCGACATCTGTACAGAGTGCCATGGAGGCAGTTATGCCAAACACGGCAGCATTGTTGCCAGCGATAACGCAGTCTAGGGAAACGCTGAAGGCCAAGATAGGCGCTGTAGGCTCCAATGTAATGTTGCTCCGGCAAGACCTTAGGAATGCAGTGCAGCGCATTACAGAGACAGAATCCCAGATCTCGACTGTGAAAGACATGGTGGGCATGCTTCGGAAGTAAGTAGCTACGCTAGAGATGCTTACAGGGGCCTGGCGGCGCGAGTGGAAGATGCGGAGGGGAGCACCCGCAGAAACAATCACCGCTTCATTGGCTTTCCTGAGGCATGTGAAAAAAACAGCTTAGAAGGCTTTTTTTTTTTATCCTCATATGACCTCCGTCATATGTTGGAAGCGATCCAAAACTCACAGCGAATCCCGGATGCGAATGTCAGCTGATCAGCCGGAACCTGCGGCCTCCTAGCTGGTGCACCACCGAGATCTCTAACTATGGACCATTTGCAAGTGGGATATAATAAACATTCAGGCTCCAGTTGTATATAGATTCCTAGGTCACAGATCTTACTATGTGCGGAGAACTCAAATTGGAGATCCACCAAGGAAGAGGTGTGGCGCCGTGGCCAGGGCGACTGACTCCGGAATCTGGGGATCACGGTTCGATTTCCGACGCTGGCGGCAGATTAGCCCAGCACCATGTGACTCTGGGCAATAGCTTGCTTAATCTTCCCGACGGCCCCCAGCGCCTAGAGACCCTTACGGGTGATTATTCGTGCTTTACAAATGTGGATTAATATTGGCTATATGCTGTCGTTGCCCCCCGTCGGGAGCGGCAATCGCATCAGGCGTCAACAGATACATCCACGTTTATGAGGTATTGGGGTGAGGGGGTTTTTTGGGAAATGTTTGGGCTTTGTTTGTGTTTTACTAGTGCCACTGTTCGCTACTGCATACGTGTTTACTGGGATGCCATAGCTTTTCAAGTATTAATATTGGTCGATATGTCTCAATGCCAGCCTTAACGATGGGCTCGATGAGGGCTAGAGGTCGGGAACCTCGGATCATCAGTTGGAATGTTAATGGCCTTATTGACAAGATCAAGCGGGGAGCCGTATTACGGTAGGCAAAAGGGTACAAAGCTGACATTTTATTCCTCTAAGAGACCCACCTAATGGGCACCAAAACACCATGCCTGGCCAGGTTTGGCTATGCTCAAATTTATCATGCAGGGTTCGCTAGAGGTTCCCACGGTGTAGCAATCCTCATACACCGCAATGTCCCATTCATCCATTTTAAGACATGGTCGGACCCTTTGGGTAGATTTATGGTGGTCTATGGAATATTGTATGAGGAACTGCTCGTGTTTGGAAGCATTTATGCTCCCCCTTGCATGGAACATGGTGCAGGGCTTGACAGCTCTCTGGACTAAAATTCACCATTGCTTGACAATCATGAGGGGAGACTGGAATGACGTGCTATGCCCAGTTAGAGACAGATAGCGCTCAACTGAGAGGACAAAAGTAGTCTTAGACTCTAGATTACTGCCATTGATTCAAGGGATGGGGAGGGTTGACTCCTGGATGGCACTACACCCCACAGACCATGAATACACATATTTCTCAGGAGTGCATGAGTCCTTACCTCGCATTGATTGTATCTTCCTTTCCACAGATCATACTTACAGGTTAGTGTCTGTGGGAATTGTGCACCGAGGCTTATCGGACCACTCACCAATTTCCTTGTAATTGTCCTTAGATCCTAGACGTGCCCAGCTCCGGTGACTATTGTCCCCATGGCTGCTGCAGGAGGTACAATACAATTAGCACATTCAGAAGCCCCTCACGGATTATTTTTCGCATAACATGGGCACAGTAGATTCCCCTGTAATTTTATGGGATGCAATGAAACCCACACTTAGGGGGGCAGACATTGCCTTTTGCGTTGCGAGATGCTGTCAGCGTCGCAAGAAGTTACTGAAAATTGAAAGCCCAATTGCTTAACTTAGAGTGTTCTAGCAGGGAGGAGAATGGGAGCGCTGCGCGCAAGCAGTTATCGATTACGCAGCAAATATACGCTAGTGAGCTACTGGATGAAGCTCAACATTACTGGCTCACTACTCGCAGCCAGATTTATCAGTGGGGGATAAGTCCAGTGCCTTTTTACATCACCTGTGTCAACAGACGCTGCGTCCACGCACTCTCCCGAGAATACATGGCCCAAATGGGGAAATTTATACAGACCCGTCGCACATTGCGGATTGTTTTGCCACGTATTTCGCAGATGTATATGCTCCCCGCAAGATTTTACCTACAGAACTCGTTTAGAAGTTTATTGACAATCCACCCCTGCGGAACCTCTCTGACGATGTGGGTGCGACACTGGACACCCCACTGTTGGTAGAGGAATTACACACCGTGTTGTTAGATATGCATGTGGGAAGGGCACCCAGTCCCAATGGTTTCCCATGCGAGTTGTTTCAGAAATATCACTCTCAGTTGATGAATCCTTATCTTGTTGTTTTCCAAAGCCAGGTTGACCCACGGAACATAACTCGTCATATTGCCCGATATCTCTCCTTAACGAGGAGGCTATAGTACTGGCCAAGGTAATCGCCAATCGCTTGATTCTCCAAATCATGGACTTGGTCCATCCAGACCAGGCTGGCTTCATGCCTGACCACGGTACACGGTATAATATCCGGTGTGCACACAATGCCATAGCTGCCGTTGACCGAATTGAGGTACCAGCCACACTCCTTCTCGCTGATATCAACAAGGCTTTCGACTGCCCCAGCTGGACCTACCTTTTTGCCTATCTCGGCCGCCTAAATAACGGTCCCCGCCTACAGTATCTCATGCGTCTATTGTTCACTGACATAACAGCCTCGGTCCAAGTGGCTGACTCCGTCTCTAGATGTTTTATTATCGGACGAGGTACACGCCAGGGATGTCCCCTCTCCCCGTATCTTTTCGCTCTGTATATGGAGCCGTTGGTGGCCTGGGTCAGAATAGATGCGCAGGTCTGTGGTATTGAATGGGTGGTGGGGATCTCGGACCGTACAGCACTGTATGTGGATGATGTGTTGTTGTTCCTCACATGTCCCGATAGGACCAACCCACGCCTTTTCAGAATCATGCAAATATTTGGTGAAATGTCCGGTCTGTACATGAATCAGGGCAAGTTTTATCTATGGCTGTTGTGGGGTGGCGACCAACTGGGCGAATGGTTGCGAGAGGTGGAGGTGGGCCCGGATGGCTTCAAATATTTGGGGGTATTTCTCTTAGCATTGCAGACTATCGCATGGGATAGAAATCTGGCCCCGTTGTGGACACAGATGGGTGTTCAGACCAGAGTGCGGTCTCATCTGCCATTGGCCCTGTTTGGCAGATCTGCCATTTTTAAAATGTTCTCCCTGCCCTGGCTCCTAAATCAGCTCCAAAATCATCCATATTTCATATGACAGACCTGGTTTTGTCAGCAAAATGAAATGAAATACTAGTAGCACTGAGAACTTGCTTTTAATCCACATACTGTGGTGGAATCGCCCACCCTGGATGTACAGGCATACCATGCTTCTGCACCCCTTTTTGTCCTTAATGATTGGTGGTATAATACTCTTGAGGACCCGGCATATGCAGTTGAGCATTGGCTGTTGGGCGACAACACATTACACATGGCACTCTATTCTGCATCAAACCTTAAGGCCCTGCCACCTGGAACTAGGACGATATTCATGATCTGGAAATATGCACTTCGTTCCATGGGTTGGTGGGGGAGGCTAATGAGAGAAATACCTTTATGGCGCAATGGGAAGTTACCTCAACTGTCACAACTGACTGGTTTTCGAGGTTGGAAGGTCATTGGCATAGATATGATGGGTGCAGTTACGGATGGTCGAAATCTGAGGTTCTTCCAGGAACTTCCAACAAAATACGCTATGCCTTGCCCACAATTCTATAGATACCTCCAGTTTAGACATTCCTTCTCCCCCTATTCAACACAACAGGCAGTTATACCTGATTTTAACCCCATACAGGCAAAGGTCTTCATGGGCGAGCTGGGAGACCATAAAATCATCAAAATTTACCACACACTTCTCAACCATACACCTACAACACTACACAAAACTAGAGATAAGTGGCAACAAGACCTGGGTCCTCTGGATGAAGATGATTGGGTAGAGGCATTGGGGTGCCCACGCGGTGCTGCGACTGCGGCCTGTCTGCAACTCATCCAATTCAAATATTTACATCGGGCTTACTACACCAGACACAGACTATGGCACTCCTGCTTGATCACAACTCCACACTGCCTGCAATGTGGGATCAAAGGGGGCACCTTTCTGCACACGGTGTGGCAGTTTACGTCACTGTTGAGGTTCTGGAGAGGGGTGATCACATGTTTGTCAGAGGTTTTAGGGTAGTATATTCCGCTTTCTCCATGACTGGCTATGTTGCATATCACTGAGGGCCTGGGCAGCAACCGATATGAAGGCCACATGTTATTCCTTGGCCTCATCCTGGCAAAGAGAGACATCATCAGGGCATGGAAGGATGAATCCCCGCCGTCAGTAGCAATATGGAGAAAGGGCTTAGATTTCACCATGGTCTGGAAATCCCTGTCTTTAGGGCAAGAGGGTACCCCCAGAAACATTTTAAAACCTGGAAGAGGTGGGAGGATTACAATGGGTTATATCTGGAACCAGTTCCCCCTGATTCTACTATTGAAGAATAATTGACTTGACTGTATTGAGTCTGGACTGGAATATTGCAGTTATCTATTATTGTTCCGAATGGCTGGGACTTACATATATTAGATTCATTTGCTTCTCTTGCAGATATAATGTGGCACTATTGTTGGTGTTTATAAAAAGGAATTCCGCAAACATTTTATTTTTTTATACAATGTTACAGAAACTGTGCAAATGTTGATATCATTATTTGTGAAAACGTGTATGTAATGCTGGTGTTACTTCAGGCACCAGGCATGTGTCGACTATCAACAATAAAATTCCGTAGTGAAAAAAAAAAACTTGGACCGAGGACTACCGCAAGGGGGGAGCCGCACAGGGCTTCATCACGGGTGACCTGAAACTTTGACTTTGTCCCAGTGTAGCACTACCAGATGTTACAATATGTGCTATATCAAATCAAATCAAAACAAGCTTTATTCGATTTAGGATAAAATCATAAAAGCACATAATACAAACATTTTTTAAGATAAAACAGGGTGAACAACATAAGCTTATTCGATCATACATTCAAGATAAAATATCATTAAAAAGAGATTCAGATCATAATAATTCGGGAACAGATTAAGAACATGAGGATTGCATAGATTTTCTAAATTTAATTACTAATTTTAAGAAACTTGAAACTGCATGAATAAGGGAATCATCTTCTAATAGCAGTAATTTCATGTATGCTAATTTACAGGTACGAATCCCCCATGCCCTCAGAACGGGTAACAGAAGAGCTCTACGCGGGACTTTGTAAAATACACAAAAAAAGACACAATGTATGTCCGATTGTCTGGAGATATCATCAAATGGGCACAAAGGAATTTCAGTGGACCAGTCATTACAGAGGGGAAAAGTAACTAAGTGAAAAAACATGCCTAATCTGAGGCGAGTCAGCAATGTGCGTGCGTATGGGCTTAATTCTGAGCTAAGATAATATTGGAGACCCTCGCACTGAGTAATTTCCTGAAACCGGAGTACAGTAGGTTTCATTTTCTCCTTGTCCCATCTTTCCATTACCCGGTGGTCAAGAGCCAACTTTTTCAAGGCGGCTCTCGATAACCCATCCAAACTGGGCGGGTTATCAAAGAATTCTGGGTGTCCTATCTTTACACAAAGATTTTTCACGTAGGAGAGCCACCTAATATTGGCCATTCCGTTCATTGTGAGACAGTCGGTAATTACTTCCCTATTTAAGGTTGTCTCCTCTGTCACCCTGACCTTATGCCACAGTAAAAGAGGGGAGATGTTAACAATGTCACTAATGTAGGGAAGGCCTACTTCTATATGGGTCATGTAAGTTGATGAAAATTTGGAGACTCCTAGTAAGTGGCAGATAAACTGATTCTCACAGCTTTGTAGCGTCTGCACATTTTCTATCCCCCAGAGCCCTGCCCCATAGGTAGCTGAGGAGACAACTTTGGCCTTATAGATTTGTATTAGTTCCATAGCGGGCTTCCCCCCAATTTTTGCAGAAAAATTGTTCAGGGCTCCCGCAGAACGTAAAAAGGCTAATTTCCTTGTTGCTATTGCCGGCTTCCAGCTCCCCCTCCTATCAAAAGTCACACCTAAATAACAACATTTCTCAGTGGTTTCAATTTTTTGGGCGTCCAGATAAATAGAACAAGGTGCACTTCTAAGGCCCCTGCCACAGACCATGTTGTAAGATTTAGAAGTGTTCACCTTTAATTCCCTATCCCTCATAAGGAGGTAAATTGAACCACGCCCGCTGTAGACCTATCCTAGTACGCGACATAATTGCCGCGTCGTCAGCATAGAGTAATAGGGGCACTGAGGTACCCTTTATGGCGGGGTAGTCATATTGAAAATTACTTAGGTGTTCTCCAATAGAGTTAATGTAAATGGTAAACAACAGGGGAGCCAATATGCACCCCTGTCTGACCCCCCGCGAGATAGGGAATTTATCTGAGCATTCCCCCAGACGTCCGAATCTGACCCTTGCCCCTGCGTCCCTGTAAAGTTGACGAATAAACGTGATGATTTGGGCATCAAGGCCCAAAGAAGAGAGTGTGTTCCAGAGGAATTCATGATTCACACAATCGAACGCTGAGCTTAGGTCAATGAAGGAAATATATAACTTTTCGCTCTTCGCTTGAGTGTACTTTGCAATAATTAAGGCCAGGTTCAAGCACTGCTCAACCGTTCCCTTGCCCGTCCTAAAACCATATTGTAAGTTAGAGATGGCCTGATTTTCAGTCTCCCAGCTCTGGATCCGGTTTAGGATAATCCTACCGGCCACCTTCATCAGTGCATCCAGTAGAGAGATTGGCCTGTAACAATTTGGGTCGTTTCTGTCACCCTTCGTGAATATTGGCACGACAGTAGCGTCAGGCCAAGATGCCACAAATCCCTGTTGGTTAGACTTGTTTAAAACATTGGTAAGTAAGGGTGCCCATAAATCCATCTCTGCCTTATAGACGTCGATTGGGACACCGTCGGGACCCAGAGCCTTACAGGGTGGACTGTCCTTAATAGCTTTAATGACCTCTTGGAGGCTGAAAGTAATATTCAACGGAAAAGCATTTCGCTCGCCTGGTCCGCCGGGGTCCATCAAACTGAGAGTTAGCGAAGGAGGACAGTGCCCTACAGTCGAACTATTATATAACTGCTTAAAATGGTTCACCCAGGTGTCCCCTGGGATAGCCACATCTAAGATATCTTCCGCTCTGCTTTGCAGGTAAGGGGCATTTACCACTTTCCAAAATAATGTACTATCGCGTTGTAGCGAGGCCTCACGTAAGGCCGCCCACGCCTCCCGCTTAAGGGTGGCTTTTCTCGTTTTAATGGTCAATTTGTAAGCTCCTCTAGCTTGACGGATTAGGTCTTGGTTTTTTGGTTTAGTCTGTAGGGCCTTTTTGAGAGAAGTCAAAGCTTTGGTGCATTTATTATCAAACCAACCCTGTGGGCGCTTAGCTGTTTGCCTATGTTCTCTAAATAAAAGATCTTTTACTCTCCGTTGGATATTAGAAAAGGCAGCCACGACTTTATCAGGCTCCATGTCAGCTGTTAAACATACGTGAATATCCTCAAGAGAGGTCGAAACCAAGCTCTTTAGGAAGCCAGCTGGCTCAACTTTATCCCATTTGACAACATACCCATTTACAGCACCGAGATTAACCTTGGGGGCATAATTAGGGTTCTTCTTGGGTTGACTACATTCTCCCATTGTTTTTACAGAGAATGATATGGGGTAATGATCTCCGAAGAGAGCCTTTCCAGTCTCCCAGAGGGTTATGCAGCCAGCATGGGCCGGGGACATTAAGGTAAAATCTATGGTGGAGTTGGGGAACAACCTTTACAACGCAACTGTTACAACGCACTACACTTACAACGCATGACACTACAACGCATTTTTAAAAAATACCTTTACAACGCATACCATTACAATGCCTACCATTACAACGCATAATATTACACTACACTATCCAACACTTACCCTACTGTTGCACCCCCTGGAGTTAGAATAGTAATTTTTACCCCTATACTATCCAACACTTACCCTACTGTTGCACCCCCTGGAGTTAGAATAGTAATTTTTACCCCTATACTATCCAACACTTTCCCTACTGTTGCACCCCCTGGAGTTAGAATAGTAATATTTACCCCTATACTATCCAACACTTACCCTACTGTTGCACCCCCTGGAGTTAGAATAGTAATTTTTACCCCTATACTATCCAACACTTACCCTACTGTTGCACCCCCTGGAGTTAGAATAGTAATTTTTACCCCTATACTATCCAACACTTATCCTACTGTTGCACCCCCTGGAGTTAGAATAGTAATTTTTACCCCTATACTATCCAACACTTATCCTACTGTTGCACCCCCTGGAGTTAGAATAGCAATTTGTACCCCTATACTATCCAACACTTACCCTACTGTTGCACCCCCTGGAGTTAGAATAGCAATTTGTACCCCTATACTATCCAACACTTACCCTACTGTTGCACTCCCTGGAGTTAGATTAGTAATTTTTACCCCTATACTATCCAACACTTACCCTACTGTTGCACCCCCTGGAGTTAGAATAGTAATTTTTACCCCTATACTATCCAACACTTACCCTACTGTTGCACCCCCTGGAGTTAGAATAGTAATTTTTACCCCTATACTATCCAACACTTACCCTACTGTTGCACCCCCTGGAGTTAGAAAAGTAATTTTTACCCCTAGACTATCTAATACTTACCTTAAATGCAATTAAATATTATGCGTTGTAATGGTATGCGTTGTAATGGTAGTTTTTAAAAATGCGTTGTAGTGTCATGCGTTGTAAGTGTAGTGCGTTGTAATGGATTATGCGTTGTAAAAAATGCGTTGTAAGTGCATGCGTTGTAAAAGTGTGCGTTGTGACGTCATACATCCGGTGGAGTTACACCCTCGCCCATTGAAAGTTGGTTGAAACGGGACGATCGGGCTGCACAGTTCGTTTACAAAGGATAAATTCAAATAGAACATCATGTTATTTAAGGAGTTGCCTAATTTTGAGTGGGTGAAATGGGTATGGCAGTCTTCCCCATAATCTGCTAGGCCGCACAAACCAGTTGCAGAAAGGGGGCAGACAGTGCAATTAAAGTCACCTACACAGATTAACACCTTCTCACCTACAAGATTGTCTATTAAAGATATTATGCTATTTAGAAGGTTGTGAAGAACGTGCTCTGTATGGATAGATGGTACGTTATTATAAAAATTAATTAAAATTACATTGACAGAGCGGGGCCCTTTAAAGACCAGGACCTGATAAAACTCTGCGTTAAGACACTTGTTGACCCTGAGTTCCGCAGTTGTAGCCACATAAGTACAAAGGCCTCCTTTATTCCTGCCCTGCTTACTAATAAGTGCGGGTGAATGAAAGGTTTGGAATCCTATAATGTGGATTTCCTCGGTCGTCCAGGTTTCCTGCAAACAGGCTATGGTATGTTTATAAATAACATCCAGCCATGCTTGCTGGTGGACCTTTTTACTCAAACCTGCCACGTTCCACGTAATCAGGCTGTAAGATGAAAAACTCGGCCTAACTTCCGTGGTTGCTACACTGGAGCTTATACTAAAGCTAATATCGCTGGGTAAATGTTGTGTCGTTAATAGCTGAGGAGTCACAATGGAGGAAGAAAGCCTACATTCCCTATTGGTTGTGCTAGCACCGTCAAGCGCCTGTGTCCTTATTACCCCAGTCCCCTCTGTTACGCCAAATATAACTGGGTTGTTTAAATCCGGTGTATTGACATTGTCCATAATAGACTTTGGGTTAATGGGGTCAATCAATGTTAGTGGTCAATCGACCATTTCTAGACCGCTGAATCGGTTATGTGTGGGAATACCGGACCAAGGAACCCAGCGAGTGCGCTCATGGTTTACCGCCCTCAACGTATGTGTCCCACCCCAACTGTCCCAGTCTCTACCCAGGTGTCGATGCCCCACCGTTTTCCAAGAATTGTCAAATTGGGGATGGCAGGGACCCATTATCTGCCTGTGGCTGTCATGGTCGAAATAGCAGGGACCCATCGGTTGCCAAGATGGCTCTTGGATGTTTGACAACCTTGGTGGGTAAAAGAAGGAAAGCCGTTTGATGCTTATTCCTCCACTTTCACATGATTTTTCCCATGCACAAATATGGTCGACTGCTCTAGGATCATCAAAGATTACCACGATGCAGTCGCCTGGCAGTGATTTCCGGCCTTGGCCCACCCAGGTGGTTCTACGTACCATAAGGATCCTGTAGGACCTTGTCGGTGGGACAGGGCAATTAGTGTTGAGCCAGAATTGCACTTTATTCTTTAGGGACCATGTGGGTTCTGAATTATAATTCAAGAGTTCAGGGACACCTGTCATTACTGCCACAAGGGGGTAGGCTTCCGGGGGCAAGTCAACAGGAAGTCTGGGCAGTTGATCTACCCTCGTACCACCTGTGTCAGAAACTGAGGGTGCCGTTTTTGAAGCTATCAACGGCCAGGCCGAATTTGTTGAGGCTTGAGCATTTTGTCGCATTGTTTTTTGGGGCAAGGTACTTGCCACTGTTGAGGTGGCGGTGTTTTTAGGGGCGGGTTTTACTGGACTATTAATTTTTGAGTTAGTAGATGGAATTAATTTATGTAATGGGGCAGTAGGAGTAGAAATACGATTTTGTGGGGGTGCTGATTTGGCTGGATTCTGAATCTGGTTTTTTGCTCGTGGAGTTTGTGTCCCTGATACCTGCTTAGTCTTATGCAGATTTAAAAGATTGGTCAATTTATTTTCTATTTTCGTTAACCTAAGTTCTATTGGGGTGAGTAGTGATTTCAATAGATCCGCTATACTGTTTAATGACATCTGTAAGTTATCAGACCGGAGTGGGTCTCCACCACTAGGGACATCAGTCAATGAGGCCACAAAGATGGGGTCGGAACTATCGTGTGCTGAGCGATGTAGTATCGCAGAGTGAACTACTTGTACCTTTCTCGAGTGTAAGTTCTCAGTTGAACTAGGCCTAGAAACTGATTTATTAAAAACTGGTGTATTGGGAACTAGGGAAGGCTGGTTTATGTCTATCTTCCTTTTCCTCACAGCACCCTCCCTCCTCCCTCTATCTCTTCTTGTTTCGTCTGGTATAACTTGCGAGGATAGCTGTGGGGATTGCGGGAGGAGGTCGGGGGATTTTTCCAGATCTGTGCTGGTCTGTAGGTCTGATAGCGGAGATGCAGATAAATCCACCATGCTTGGTAAGCTACGCCTACCTTCATTCAGTGACCTAGATTCAGGAGCAGGGACTAGCTCAGGGGATCTTACACTCGCTAGAGTATCCAAGGAAGATCTCTTGGCGCGTACAAGGTCTAAAGACACCCTACCCTCCATAAGGCTGATACTCTGATCAATAAAAGAGTTTGACTTAATGATAAAATCGTCCATTGGTCCTAGGAGGTTACCCACCGCACCCGCGGCCTTTATTTTCCTGCCTCTTGTAAGCACCATTGTATCAGTGGGATAAATGGCTTGCCGATGAATATATAAAGGGGCAGGTGTACGAACCCCAGGGAGGTCCGGCGAGACAGGACAGATAAAGGGGGGGTGGCCTGGTCCCGGCCTCCACCGTCCTCGAACGGCCTCAAACGGCCCGCCCTTTGCCTGGGCTTAGCCCCGGGCGCTCCCCTGCACGCTCCCGCGCAGCGGGGAGGGATGGCAGAAATATAGTTAGAGTGACGCGCAGGGAGCGGGGCTGAGAGGGAGAGCGGGCCAGGTGTTTTCAATCGGCCAGGCAGGGACTCCTGGGACACGGAGTCCCTGCTGAAACGCTCGCAGCCCTACCCAGTTCCCCAGAGCACCACAAGCCTCACGGACACAGCGCAGTTCTCCCCAAGGTAATGCTGGTGAAGCGGGACCCGCGAAGCGGGTCCAGCGAACAGTTGATATTAAAGGCAGGTCCCCAGTGGGCAGAGAGCAAAGAATAGCAGCAGGGCTTCCTCTTCAGCAAAGCGTCCCAGTGAGGAAAGGCAGGCAGAATCCTTTTCACACACCGTGTGCAGGGGGCGGGGCTGAGAGGGAGAGCGGGCCAGGTGTTTTCAATCGGCCAGGCAGGGACTCCTGGGACACGGAGTCCCTGCTGAAACGCTCGCAGCCCTACCCAGTTCCCCAGAGCACCACAAGCCTCACGGACACAGCGCAGTTTTCCCCAAGGTAATGCTGGTGAAGCGGGACCCGCGAAGCGGGTCCGGCGAACAGTTGATATTAAAGGCAGGTCCCCAGTAGGCAGAGAGCAAAGAACAGCAGCAGGGCTTCCTCTTCAGCAAAGCGTCCCAGTGAGGAAAGGCAGGCAGAATCCTTTTCACACACCGTGTGCAGGGGGCGGGGCTGAGAGGGAGAGCGGGCCAGGTGTTTTCAATCGGCCAGGCAGGGACTCCTGGGACACGGAGTCCCTGCTGAAACGCTCGCAGCCCTACCCAGTTCCCCAGAGCACCACAAGCCTCACGGACACAGCGCAGTTCTCCCCAAGGTAATGCTGGTGAAGCGGGACCCGCGAAGCGGGTCCGGCGAACAGTTGATATTAAAGGCAGGTCCCCAGTGGGCAGAGAGCAAAGAATAGCAGCAGGGCTTCCTCTTCAGCAAAGCGTCCCAGTGAGGAAAGGCAGGCAGAATCCTTTTCACACACCGTGTGCAGGGGGCGGGGCTGAGAGGGAGAGCGGGCCAGGTGTTTTCAATCGGCCAGGCAGGGACTCCTGGGACACGGAGTCCCTGCTGAAACGCTCGCAGCCCTACCCAGTTCCCCAGAGCACCACAAGCCTCACGGACACAGCGCAGTTTTCCCCAAGGTAATGCTGGTGAAGCGGGACCCGCGAAGCGGGTCCGGCGAACAGTTGATATTAAAGGCAGGTCCCCAGTAGGCAGAGAGCAAAGAACAGCAGCAGGGCTTCCTCTTCAGCAAAGCGTCCCAGTGAGGAAAGGCAGGCAGAATCCTTTTCACACACCGTGTGCAGGGGGCGGGGCTGAGAGGGAGAGCGGGCCAGGTGTTTTCAATCGGCCAGGCAGGGACTCCTGGGACACGGAGTCCCTGCTGAAACGCTCGCAGCCCTACCCAGTTCCCCAGAGCACCACAAGCCTCACGGACACAGCGCAGTTCTCCCCAAGGTAATGCTGGTGAAGCGGGACCCGCGAAGCGGGTCCGGCGAACAGTTGATATTAAAGGCAGGTCCCCAGTAGGCAGAGAGCAAAGAACAGCAGCAGGGCTTCCTCTTCAGCAAAGTGCTATATCTTTAGAAATTCATGTCTTCAGTTCCCTTCATTGGATTGTTTTGGTTTTGGTGTTATTTTAAAGATAAAAATATTTCCTATTGTGTAAAATATTTCCTATTTTTATAAATTGGTGTTAGATTTTTATTGTGTGTTGTGCCTTAATTATTTACGGAATTTGTGTTTTTAAATGCTTTTCATGCCTACATATGAAGTTGAGCGTGCCTGCTCACAGCCAAGCTACCAACAGTTGAGCAAGGTAATAATTTTCTGAGACCTATTCTGAGCCCTAGACTGTGTTGGTGGCCTTATTGCCACTGGTAGATTCATATTTACCACTACTAATAATCCACTTTTCAACACATACAAATATACATATTAAAACAACATCACCTCACAGTATGATGTTAGTTAAAAAATATAAGTTCCACAGGTTTACACAGATGCTTTCAAATGCACGATAGTGCCCAAATGATACACAAGTGCTTCCCAGCTCTCACGCAGGATAAAATCATTGGCCAGAGTGTGCGAGGCCAATGACCCAAGGGTGAATTTGCAAAACCAGCAAATAGAAACTAGCATCAAGTAAAAAAAGAAGTGCAAAAGTAATGCATGTCCCCAATTCTAATCAAAGTCTTGTGTGATTAATAAAACATGTTACTCACAGTAAAGCCCATTAAACATTAGTGCCTTGCCATATAATATTGAATAGAAAGTTCCCAAGAGCTGGAGTGTGCTAAGATGCAAGGGTAAGTAAGCAGACTCAGCAAATAGAAAGCAGTATCTAGAGAAACAAGTGTGTTAGTTGTGCATTTCCTGAGGCCATGCCAGTCGCTTGCCAGCAATGGATTCATTGGTGAAAAAAAAAGTACTCAGTGGGTGCCATGTCTCCAGTTCCTTACAATGTGTTTCAATGTCTTGCATGATAAATAAAACCTTTGGCTCATACTGGAGTGCATTAAACAGGAACCATCGGTTACATCGCGGTCTTCACACCGCAATACCTTTACAACGAGGGCATTACAGCGCAAGTCATTTCAATTACTTGCTCTGGATGGCGCTGTAAGCTAAGGATTAGTATGATTTACTATTCCAACACCTTCCCTACTGTAACATAGGCTGGAGTTGGAATAGTAAATCATACTATTCCTAAGTCCACTGCCCTCCAGCGCAAGTCATTGTAACGACTTGCGTTGTAGTGCCTGCGTTGTAAAGCTATCGAGGTGTGAAGACCGCGATGTAACATCGTATATTTGCATTAAACATAATTAACAAGGCATATATTATTGATTTAAAGGTTCCCCAGATTGCACTGGCAGTTTAAGGTGCATGGTAGAGCATAAGTGATGTTTGAGTGCTTGTCTGTTCCCAGGCAGGGTGAAGTCATCAGCCAGTGTGTGCAAAGACACAAGGTAAGTAAACCGAGTCAACACTTAGAAAGCAATTTCAAGACTGAAAAGTGCATCAGTTGTGCATTTCCCTAGTAAATTTGAAAAAGTGGGGCCCCTGCATACAAGGTGGACTTGCCAAATGCAGGGAATATATAACAAATAAGAAAGAACCTAGGTAAGTGTCAATAGGTACATATGCGTAGGCAAACCAGAATTATACCATATAGTTTGGGTTACAGTGCATCAAGATATCATACGTAACTCTTTTGTTATCACAAAAACTATTTTTTTTTTTTATTATAAACTATCACAAATGAGACAATAATAAATAGTTTACAGTATAAAAACCAACAATATAATTTTATACAATTTCCTACATTGAGGTATGTAAGTAGAATAGTGCACTTTAGATTATGCACTTATTAACATTCTTTTCCTGTTGATTTTTCCTTGTGAATTTAAATACACATTACAATCATTAATCGGACCATAGCATAATTGGAGAAAGGGTCCACAATGTGAATGGCTGAGATGAGCAAGAAGGCTGGCAGTATGTTGACACACTGTGCGCGTTTCGGCTGAGATGCCTTCATCAGTAGACCTTCACAATATTCAAAATATAGAACACTAAGGAAAGAGTAAATACTAATTAGGTTTGCCCACAGCTGTTATATTATGCTAACATCTTTCTAGAAGATCGTTTTAGATTTACAAATATAGTAGAGAGGTTGGACCCTCGTGACCTTACTCTGGAAAATTTTGTGAGGAAAGAAAAAAGATGAAGGGCCAGTGTCAAGAACAACCTGCGTCTCATTCACCGAAAGAGGGGGATGTGCAGCACCAGAACATAAAAAAGCCACAACAGATGGTGTAAAGATTTACCAATAGTCTGATATATCTACAATGGGAAGACAATAAGATGCCTCTATTCATGCATCATTCATGCATCCAACCATAGGGCGTGGTTAAATATGGCAAATCCCGGGATAAAAGGTGTCCCATAAAGCCTAAGAGAAGCAGATCCCCAAAAAATGTTGTGCTGCTTGAGATTACCTAACAATAGATGCATCATAAATCTCCAAGCTCTTGATACTATAGCCAGCCGTGCTGAGGTCCTAGATATAATGGAAGGTGAACAAAAGGAGCGCTGTTGTTTGCACATGCTTTGTTATTTTCGTGCATATATGCATGTGCATGCCATTCTTCTCATGCGCATGCCATTCCTATCCATTGCTTGTCTTGTTCCCTTTTGAATGCTTTGGTTCACGGCATGATCATAATGTTCTAGAATAGAGCATCTGATCAAGCCGAAGCTGGAAGACTTCTAACCAATGGTGCTCCCATTTACACGAATAAACCTGCTTTTATCTGCAAATTGTCTTTGTCTATACTTGACAGTTGTTAGCAGAGTCTTTCATATTAGTCTGTTAAAATGATCTCTTCGGTAGTGGGCTGTACCTTTTATTTGGTTATGTGTCCCAGCCGTGGGGGTGGCCCACCATGATAATAGCTCTGGGATCTCAATTAGTCTCCACGGCAGGATGCCTCAATGTGTGCACTATAGATGGAGCGAGCGGGCAATGGAAGGCAACAAAATATAATGTTATCAATAGCTTATAGAACTGTCCATGGGTATATGTCTTTGCTGGAATAGATTAATGACAAAAAAGGAGGAATATAGAGATCCGATGCCAAATTCAGAACCAAATGAACCTCAAGATTAACATAATACTATTAGATATCCGTGGCAGTGAATTTAGAGCCACTCTATACATCTCAAAGTATGCCTCTTAGTGCAGTGTAATAAGCCCCCAGCACCGGTGGACTAGTAGTTATACAAACTAGGGCATCAAGCGTCAAGTATCTACATAGTGGTTAACATGTATAATATTCTTCATAATCGTAATAGTTAATAACGGATTAAAAAGTGCACTCAGAATGAGTACGGCAATGAAATAGCCCTAAATATATTGTCGATAGATGCAATTACTTTAACTGAATGTGTTGTAAGGCAGGCAATGATCCTTTCTTCAAAGTTTGTTGAGAAGGCATGCGTTTAAGTTATGATAGACGTTGTGTAACAAGGCAGTCCAAGATACCTACAAGAAAGCTATTCACATTCAATGATGCAGGAATGATATTTAGGCTACAGAAATTCCTGGAGCTGGGAAAGTAGACTGCACATCTCTGTGAGGAAAGCAAGCATATAAGATGTCTGAACGTGCTACTAGGAAGGGCTTGGACAGCCCTTCTTACCTGCAGTGTATATGTTATATCAACCATATCTCATCTTCCATTCGTGTATACTGGATTCAGCATACTGATCCGTCGTATAAACATTAGTCTCACCGGAAAGTCTGGGCTACGTTCTACCTGTTGATACAGTCAGTGGTAAGCATGGAAAGGGGACTGTAACTGAATGCGCCATATTCGAATGGTTATCAGGCTCAATTACGAGATAATACCCAATAACTGATGAATAAAGAATGCAGTCTCTATACAAACAAAAAGAAATATGCTTTCAGTGCCTGCCATTGAAAAGCAAAGGTAGATTAACCCATAAAATGGATAAATGTGTATGCTTGCCATGTTGTTGCCAAGCACACACAAAAACTAGCTGTGCACATATTAGGGTAAATTAATTTACACAAAGATCATAGGATAGTATTTAGTAATTGAATTTGATTTCCTGATCCCACAGAATTTCCTGGTTAAGACCCTGTTTTGAGGTATCCATAAGAAAGATCCCGTAAGCTTCGCTTCGTTTCCTCAGTGCTTTGGTGTTACCTGATCTGGATTGGATTTTCTCAAGTATGAACCATTTAATGGTGAGCAGCCAAAATATCGAAACTAAAATATCTACCTACACAAATATCGAGTTTTAAATATCGATGGGACAGAATATCGATGTCAATAATATCTATGGACAGAATATCGATCCTAAGGTAAGTATTTTAATATCGATGTTAGTAATATCGAAGTTAGTAATATCGACATCAAATATATCGATGTTACTAATATTGATGTTACTAATATCGATATTTATATTATTGTTATGTATTTTATTATGTATTTAATATGTATGTGTTATATGTTTTTAGTTAAGTGTTCTACTGGTTTTAACATATATGTATACAATTTTTATATGTTAACAATGGTTTTTTAAGTCAATTTTGTGTTTTAGTACCGTAGCGGGTTGTGGGTTTATAGGGGAATAGGGTGGGAAGTAATTTAATTATATGGAATTAATGATACATTTTTAGGAATTATAAATTGATATTAATAAATTTTTGCATTTAAGTTCTGTAGCGGGTTGTGGGTTTATAGGGGAATAGGGTGGGAAGTAATTTAATTGTAATTAATTAATAATTTATTTTCATTTATTGGTATTGATAATTATATTATTGTTAATTAAGTATTAATTGGTAATTAATTTTTATTAATTGGCAATTAGTTATAATTAGTTGATTAATTGATAATTATGTTAAGTGTATTATTTTATTAGTGGAGTGTGTCGTGCGTTTATAGTGGAATAGTGTTGGAAGTAATTGACATCTAATTAAGTAATTATTAAATTAGTTGTTGGGTATTGATAATTAATTAATTGGACAATAATTATTAATTGGTAAATATTTTAAATTATAATATGTTGGTTATGAAAAATAATTAATTGTTGATTAATGATTAATTTTGAATTAAATATAATTAAATATTATGCATTGATATTTCTAATTAATATATTAATAAGTAATTATTAATTGGTAATTAATGTGTAATATTTATTATTTTGGCGTATGAAAAATATTTAATAGTTCAATATTTTTTAATTGGTAATTAATGTTTCATAATTATTATTTTGCGGTATATATTTTTTTAAATGGTTAAATATATGTTAATTGGTATTTACTTTTTAATAATTCATATGTTTTTGGTTATGAAAAATATTTTATTGTTTAATATTTATTATTTGGTAATTAATATTGATTAATTATTATTTATTGGTATTTATTATTAATGTATTGTTAATTAATTATTCTTTGGTAGTTATGTTTGTAATAATTATTTATTGGTATTTGTAAATAATTTTGAGTTATTTAATAATTATATCACTAATTATTTTAAATAATTATTTTATTTATAACTATGTTATTTTTAACTTCTACGCTATCCAACACTTTCCCTACTGTTGCACCCTCCGGAGTTGGAATAGTAAATTTTATCCCTACGCTATCCAACCCTTTCCGTACTGTTGCATTCTCTGGAGTTGGAATAGTAATTTTTACCCCTACGCTATCCAACACTTTCCCTACTGTTGCACTCTCTGGAGTGGGAATAGTAATTTTTACCCCTACGCTATCCAACACTTTCCCTTCTCTTGCACTCTTTGGAGTTGGAATAGTAATTTTTACCCCGTCGCTATCCAACACTTTCCCTACTGTTGCACTCTGTGGAGTGGAAATAGTAATTTTTTCCCCTTCGCTATCCAACATTTTCCCTACTGTTGCACACTCTGGAGTTGGAATAGTAATTTTTACCCCTACACTATCCAACACTTTCCCTACTGTTGCACTCTCTGGAGTGGGAATAGTAATTTTTACCCCTACGCTATCCAACACTTTCCCTACTGTTGCACTCTGTGGAGTTGGAACAGTAATTTTTACCCCTACGCTATCCAACACTTTCCCTACTGTTGCACTCTCTGGAGTGGGAATAGTAATTTTTACCCCTACGCTATCCAACACTTTCCCTACTGTTGCACTCTGTGGAGTTGGAATAGTAATTTTTACCCCTACGCTATCCAACACTTTCCCTACTGTTGCACTCTCTGGAGTTGGAATAGTAATTTTTACCCCTCCGCTATCCAACACTTTCCCTACTGTTGCACTCTCTGGAGTGGAAATAGTAATTTTTAACCCTACGCTATCCAACACTTTCCCTATTGTTACACTCCCTGGAGTGGAAATAGTAATTTTTAGCTCTACGCTATCCAACATTTTCTTTACTGTGTTTTTTTGGAGCTGGAGTAGTAGTTTTATTGTCGGTGCTATTTAATATATTTTGTATTATTTTAGCTAATGTAATATATAATTAATTTTAACAATATTCAAATTAAATGTAATTTTTTAAATGTGTTATATATAATTATTTAATTTTTATTCATGTTATTGTTTTATGTGTATGATGTATTTGTAGTTTATAATAATTTTTAACAAGTTATAAGTTATTAAAACAATTATTAAAATGTATTATTAAGTAAGTATATATATTATATATTATATGTATATGTTTAATTATTGTTTTATTACATTATATATATTAATTATTAATTTTAAACATTATAACATATATTTAATTATGTTTATTTTATTTATAAGTATTATTTGGTTTATTTTACATATTTTTTTTTAACTAAAAAATACTTTATATTTTTAATAACGATATTTTTGACATTCTATATTTTATTTTCGATATTTTTGTATTTACCATGTTGTAGATAGGATCTCGATATTCTTGTCATCAATATTTTTGTGGCGATATTTTTGTAGGTCGATTTTCTGTCCGTCAATATTCTGTCAGACATTCCCATTTAATATCGTCTGGGGTATGGTTCATATCTTTATAATGTTGTACCATGGGTGCTATAGTTTTTCTTGTATGTATAGCTGATCTATGCTCTGTTAATCGCGTGCTTAGAGAGCGTGAAGTTTCTCCCACATACATACCTGCCAAGTATCACGCATCGGGTGTGACGCTCACGCATTTCAGTGTGGTGTTCTGCATCACCGCACTGAAATGCATTGTCACGCATTTAATGCCACTCTGAAACTCTGGCTAGCAGGGTACCAGCCAGCGCGCGCCGACGCCTGTGCACTGGCTCTGGTGCTCTGAGATGCGCTGCCAGCAGCTGCTGGGCTCAGTAAGTTAATAGTTAAAGATGATTGTCTGCTCTCAGCTCTGGACTGGCTAAGAGTGCTACAATGTTACAAATCTGCCAAGCATTTCCTGCCTGGCTGCATATTTCCTGCACGCTGCACAACTTTGACACTGCTGCCAATTACCGAGAAGGGGGCGGGGCCTGCCCTCAGCAGTGGTTGCTATTCGCCGTGGCACACCATGGGGGGCACGGCACTCTTGTTGGCCTCACTTGTTACGGGGCGGGTGGCTAGAGTTCAAATAAAGCAGCAGGCACTGATCTTATCAGTGTGCACGGCGTTAAAATTGCTCCCTGGTAAGCCAATAGCACGTTCGTGTGATTTCTAAACAGGCCCGGTTCTAGCGGGTGGGCCGGGTGGGCCAGGCCCACCCAAACAGGGGCCTTGGCCCTAGCAGTGAGGGCTTGAAGGCAGGCGCGCAAAGCACACGTCGTGTGTGTCAGCCCGGGCCCCCGGGCGCACACACACAGGTGCCGATCACGATCCGGTAAAAACCCGGTACGAACCGTCGGACGGAGCATATTCTCCGTCCGACGCGTACCCGGTCGTCAATTTCTACAAACAAGGAATTACGATTCGCACGGGTACACCATGACCGTACGATTCGTAAAAAAGTCCGACCGAACAAAAAAACACCTACCAATGCGATCCGGGAAAGTGCCGACCTGACGTCGGGACGCTCGCAGCCAGCCATTCACGACCCAGGAATCACGATTCGCACCGACGTCACCCCGCACGGTGAATATTTTGCGGCAGCCAAAAACTGCCGGGAAATCAGGACGACGCGAACAAGGACCACCAGTACGCGACGGACAGACGACGACGCGAACAAGGAGGACCAGTACGTGACGGACACACAGGACGACGCCACCAAGGAGGACCCGTACGCGACAGGACGACGCGATTGGAGTACCAGTACGCGACGGACAGACATGGACCCGAACCTACGAGTCATCCCTGCCCTCATAGCAGTCCACCTGCTCTACAGGCACCGACGCAGACGCCGCAGAAGGTCAGAATAACTAAGGGAGGGGGGAAAGTGGGGTGGGGTGGGGGTGGCACGACCAGGGCAGACCACAAAACAACCACATAAGTCACACATGGCCTGGACATACCTGACTCCCATGCCCTGGTCACCACGAGGGGGTGGGGGTGTGTCCTGATAAGCCAGCGACCGCCACAACGGAAGTCCGTCACCACGCGAACCGGCAACACAACCAGACAGGTACGTCCCGTACCCACGCCTCAAGAGCGTGGGTACGAGTCGTACCACGCCCACACACACGTCACCCCAACAATGGCGGGACGGATCGTACCCACGTGGCAAAGGCCTGGGTACGGCCCGCACAAGCATCACATAGCGTGGGGACGGATATGTACGGACCCTACCCCCACCCGCGTATGCATGGAGCGTACCCCCACCCCAACAGTGTAAGTACGACTCGAACCCTCACCCGCGGACGTACGGACCGTACCCCCCATGCCAACAGTGGAAGTACGACCCGTACCCCCACCCGCGTATGCATGGAGCGTACCCCCCATGCCAACAGTGTAAGTACGACCCGTACCCCCACCCGCGTATGCATGGAGCGTACCCCCCATGCCAACAGTGTAAGTACGACCCGTACCCCCACCCGCGTATGCATGGAGCGTACCCCCCACCCCAACAGTGTAAGTACGACTCGAACCCTCACCCGCGGACGTACGGACCGTACCCCCACCCCCACCAGTGTAAGTACGACCCGTACCCCCACCCGCGTATGCATGGAGCGTACCCCCCATGCCAACAGTGTAAGTACGACCCGTACCCTCACCCGCGTATGCATGGAGCGTAACCCCCATGCCAACAGTGTAAGTACGACCCGTACCCCCACCCGCGTATGCATGGAGCGTGCCCCCCACCCCAACAGTGTAAGTACGACTCGAACCCTCACCCGTGGACGTACGGACCATACCCCCACCCCCACCAGTGTAAGTACGAGCCGTACCCCCACCCGCGTATGCAAGGAGCGTACCCCCCACCCCAACAGTGTAAGTACGACTCGAACCCTCACCCGCGGACGTACGGACCGTACCCCCACCCCCACCAGTGTAAGTACGACCCGTACCCCCACCCGCGTATGCATGGAGCGTACCCCCCATGCCAACAGTGTAAGTACGACACGAACCCTCACCCGCGTATGCATGGAGCGTACCCCCCACCCCAACAGTGTAAGTACGACCCGTACCCTCACCTCGAATGCATGGAGCGCACCCACACCGTGTATGTCCCAAGCGTACATATCCAGAAATTGGAGGTGTGTGTGCAGAGTCCTCCCAGCAGTGCCCAGAGACAGGAGGGGTGGGTGCAGAGTCCTCCCAGCAGTGCCCTGAGACAGGAGGGGTGGGTGTGGAGTCCTCCCAGCAGTGCCCTGAGACAGGAGGGGTGGGTGCAGAGTCCTCCCAGCAGTGCCCTGAGACAGGAGGGGTGGGTGTGGAGTCCTCCCAGCAGTGCCCTGAGACAGGAGGGGTGGGTGCAGAGTCCTCCCAGCAGGGCCCTGAGACAGGAGGGGTGGGTGTGGAGTCCTCCCAGCAGTGCCCTGAGACAGGAGGGGTGGGTGTGGAGTCCTCCCAGCAGTGCCCTGAGACAGGAGGGGTGGGTGTGGAGTCCTCCCAGCAGTGCCCTGAGACAGGAGGGGTGGGTGTGGAGTCCTCCCAGCAGTGCCCTGAGACAGGAGGGGTGGGTGTGGAGTCCTCCCAGCAGTGCCCTGAGACAGGAGGGGTGGGTTTGGAGTCCTCCCAGCAGTGCCCTGAGACAGGAGGGGTGGGTGCAGAGTCCTCCCAGCAGTGCCCTGAGACAGGAGGGGTGGGTGTGGAGTCCTCCCAGCAGTGCCCTGAGACAGGAGGGGTGGGTGCCCATCACTCCCAGCAGTGCCCTGATACAGGAGGGGTGTAACACATGTGTGTGAGGCCAGAATTATCCACATGCATACTGGCTACAAGGGAACATGTCCCCATGAACTCATGTCAACAGACTCCACACACAAGTACAGTGATCACCAAGGATGCCACGATTGTCGCAGGTGGAGACATGGCCCTGCATGCATGGCCAAAGTAGAAGGGCTCCGTCACACACACAGCTCATGTAGACACAGCTCTGCGCTAAACATTGGGAACACCCTGCAGGGAAGAAAGCTGGGTACACAGAGGAAGGAATACACCCTGGGACAAGTGCACCATGCAGTAACTGCTTACATGAACAAAGAAAGTTAGCCAACACCTTGTGATGGCACACAGATCACAGGGTCCCACCAATGAGCAGTACACTACTACACATCCCACACACCCAAACCCTTACACACCACCCAAAACCATGTAGCAGCCCCACCAACACCAATACCAGCATAGCAGTAGTGTGATAATGAAAACAAAATTAAGCTTTATTCAGCATGAGCACAATGTCCGTGGATCGCAGGCAGTTCAATCTTCACAAAGCCCATAGGGCAGTCAATGATTCTCAGCTGGATGGGGGACACAGTGGGATGCGTGTCCCCTACATTGCCTGCACAGTCAAATGGCATCGTCTTCCACACTGGTGAGGGCATCAGGGGGGGTGGAAGCAACAGGCACCGCAGGGACATCAGGGCAAAGGGGAGGCGTTGTGGGTGCAGGGATGGAGGACTCCACCACAGGAGGTGGGTCAGTGCCAAAGGCGGAGGCCAGGATGGCACTACACACCTTTGCAAGGTCCTCCAGGGAGTCCCCTGCACCCGAAGGGACCTCAGGCCCCAAGGAGGGGGGGGGATCAGAGGGATGGGTCGCAGCGCCACCGGGGGAGGGTGGAGACAGGGGGGGAGACTCAACCACCCTGACCGGGGACCTCCTTGACCGCTTGCGTGGTGGTGTAACTGTGGGGCTCAGGGACAGAGCGGCCATGAAGGTGTCCTTGGGGGAGATGTGGCCAGGAGAGCTGAGGGGAGGGGATTTGGAGGGAGTGGACTGGGTGGAATGCGGACTCCCACTATGGCTGCGTGTCACACGTTTGCCCCCCGACCCAGTGGGTGTGCCTACCTCACCCTGTGTGTGCGTGTCAGGAGGAGTGCGGTGGACCTTCCCTGCTGGTGTGGTGCCCGTGTCTGTTGATGTGGGTGCATGCCGACGTCTGGGTGTACGTGTGACAGGCATGGGAGTGGGAAGTGTGGATGGGGCAGGGGTAGGTGGGGGGAGGTCGCGCTGCAGGAGACCCACTGCTGCAGTCAGTGTGGAGTCGATGGACCTCAGCAAGTTGCGTTGGTCAGCCTGCGATGAATGAATGCCCTCCAAGAAAGCCTCGATGTTGGTGAGGGTTTTGCCGTGGGCATGGAGGACATTAAGGATCGCAGCCTGACCAACCTGCAGTTGCCGCTGGATGTCCACAGACTCTGCATTGGCGGCAGCAGTGGAGACAGGGGCAGGGGGTGCGGTGCCTGGCAGGAAGGAGACATGCTGTGACCGGGCACGCTGGGAAGGGACACGAGCAAGTGGGAGGCGGCTGGTGGAAACTGAGGGGGCGGGGCGAGGTGTTGTTCCGCTGTCAGCTGCTGGTGCAGCCTCCGCCCACTCGGAGACATCGTCCCCGGACCTGTCAGCTTCGTAGTCTGATGTGCCAGTCGACAGGTCCTCGGCCACACTCTCCTCCGCCTCTGTACCACTCGATGTGCCAGACCCGATGTCACGGCTGGCACTGGTGCTCGGTCCCTCCGCCTGGTCTGTGTCCATGTCTCCCTCTGTGTCCCCCGACGATGCTGTGGGCAGGGTGGAGAGACAGAAATAATCAGACATCTGTACACATCTGTCACATGAGTCCAATCCACATAGGTAACATTGCATGGCCTGAAAAGGAAGATCCCTAACATCTACTGAACAGGGTACCGATGTAGGGCATGAAACACACAGTTGGTTGAGCCACCATGCCACTGAAATACCATGGAGAGCATGAGACAATAGCTAAACACAGGAAAAGGAGTCTGACATAGCACCCAGGCCCTGGGGACAATCCAGCACTGCATCTGCACCACACAGCGTTGGCGAAAATACCCATGACCAGGGACCATATCCATGAACTTGAGACACATGCTGCATAGGTAATGCTGAAAACATGCACAACATGACTCTGTCACTGCACATTGCGTGTGTGTCCAGACACATCACACACTGCCCAGACCCAGCAAGTGGTAATCAGGATTTAACACATAGGCATTGCCCGCCCCAACAAGACCCTACACGAGGCAAATTGTTGAGACACAGGTGGCACCAACATCTCATAGTCTGGGTGATACACACAGGGGCAGGCAAAAAGCGAGATTGAACGCCAAACAGCCAAGGTGCGCCTGTACAAATAATGTGGTACCAGTGCCCATCCTCAGATGAGTATAGCAAGACACACAGGCACTGGCAACTGTGAGTATGAAGAAGGACAATCAGGTCAGGCTGCACAGTGGACACCTGTACAAAATAGCACGTCTATATACATGGTGACAGGGGACAATGGCAGAGAGCACAACTTACGCTGTAGACACTGACAGTGGCCACGTTTATGATGAAACATACACCACTGAGGAAAAGGTGCCCCAGGGGACAGTAGTGGGCACGCAACTACATGCTACTGAATGGTAATGACTGCAACACACGTCACCATCCCTGCACTATGTGTATCGCACACTCATGCACATCATGTCACAGGCCACTACATGGGACATGCGCGCTGTAAGGCATGACACATGAGAGACCAACTCCCATGTCTGGAGTCAGCATCAGTGCCAACTGATATGGAACCCACATGCAGTGAACTTGACAGTGCACAGGCAATGTCCCACAACCTGTTACACACCACCCCCACACATGATGCTACAGACATTGTTCCCGTGGACAAAGCGCCAGCCTACATTACCCTGTGGAGGAGTGACTACACACAGACCAGGGAACACATTGCAAGGAGGGGAAGGGTGGCAGGGGCACAGCGCTATACTGGGGCAAACAGGAGCTGCACAGCACCTTTAAACCCTGCCAGTGAATTCATGCTACTGTGCCCTTACAAATGCCGGTGACACACAACAAACACACATGTACCTACCCCCTTCCGGCTGCTGCATCGCCTGTAAGCGCCTCTCCAGGTCTGGAAAGACCACCGGCAGCACACGCCTGTGGAGGTGGCTCAGACGGCGGCGGTTGCGGTTCTTGTGGCTCTCAGGTGAGTCCCCCAGCAGGAGCCGTGCAATCCTCCGCGTCCAGCACCGGATATCCTGCCAGCGTTTCCTCACCTGGGGCAGGCTCCGCCTCCGACCATCCACACGCCTCACGGCACTGACGGCGGTCAGCCAGATCTGCTCCTTGGCAGTGGCGCCCACCTGTGAGGTAGAACAAGTGACACCACATCAATACACCAGCCACATGTCACAGAGAGACATATGGGTACAAATTAGCTGGTTACAACAAGGCATGTCATGCAGCCAACGCATTGCACCTTTGTCATAGGGACATCATCCCCTGTTGAGGGGAAAAAGCACTACGTGCCACAGTGGGTACACAGGTGGAATGATGGCAATGTCACAATCAATGATCAAGGCTCACACTGTGCATCACACCCACCCCTCCTGTCTCAGGGCACTGCTGTTAGTGATAGGCACACACCCCTCCTGTCTCAGGGCACTGCTGGGAGCACACTGTACCCACCCCTCCTGTCTCAGGGCACTGCTGGGAGCACACTGTACCCACCCCTCCTGTCTCAGGGCACTGCTGGGAGCACTCTGTACCCACCCCTCCTGTCTCAGGGCACTGCTGGGAGTGATAGGCCCCCACCCCTCCTGTCTCAGGGCACTGCTTGGAGACATCAGGCACCCCCCCCCTGGGACCCCCCCAACAGTACATGGCATGTGTGTTACACCTGGACGCAATGGCCGAAGTCACAGTCACAACATAGGGACAGTCTGTGGCAGTGGCCTATGCACTCACCTGATACCCTGGTCGCCCATACAGCATGGGGTACTGTGGGAGGATCACATCCAGCAGAGCCATGTTCTCCTCCAGGGTGAATGGCTGTGTCCTCTCCACAGCCCTTGACATGGTTCCAGGGAATCAGTAGCAGCAGCTGGGTCGACGAATGCAAAGATGTGCAGGCAAGTGCTCCCTCATGGGACCTGGCTGCCTTATATGTGCCCTTCTGCCCAGTCTCATGCACAGGAGTACAGAGAGATTGGTCACTCACATTTGCATCCTATGTTTCCACCAATCCCTACAAACCTAGCAGTCTGTGTGTTCTCTATCGGTTTCATTCTCCTGCATGATGTCAGCCCCACAAACACATTGCAACAAAGTAGACAAATTCCAACTGACTTCTGCTGTGCACCTTCCAGAACAATTTCGAATTTTGAACTTGGTCTCCATGACAACCAGCATGCATGTAGGCCTTAATACTTGTCCCCTATGTAATTTGGAGCATCACACACAGGTACGGTGCGTGTGGGGGCCCTAGGGCACCCCAAATGCATGGCAACGGCCCGTACATGCATGCCTACCCTCTCCATCACTATGGGTCTGCACGCGTATGCGTACCCGTAGTGGTACGGACCGTACACTCGCATCTACGCTCTCTATCACTATGGGTCTGCACGCGTATGCGTACCCGTAGTGGTACGGACCGTACACTCACATTTACGCTCTCCATCACTATGGGTCTGCACGCGTATGCGTACCCGTAGTGGTACGGACCGTACACTCACATTTACGCTCTCCATCACTATGGGTCTGCACGCGTATGCGTACCCGTAGTGGTACGGACCGTACACTCGCATCTACGCTCTCTATCACTATGGGTCTGCACGCGTATGCGTACCCGTAGTGGTACGGACCGTACACTCACATTTACGCTCTCCATCACTATGGGTCTGCACGCGTATGCGTACCCGTAGTGGTACGGACCGTACACTCGCATCTACGCTCTCCATCAATATGGGTCTGCACGCGTATGCGTACTCGTAGTGACAGTGAACGTAGATGCGAGTGTACGGTCCGTACCACTACGGGTACGCATACGCGTGCAGACCCATAGTGATAGTGAGCGTAGATGCGAGTGTACGGTCCGTACCACTACGGGTACGCATACGCGTGCAGACCCATAGTGATAGTGAGCGTAGATGCGAGTGTACGGTCCGTACCACTACGGGTACGCATACGCGTGCAGACCCATAGTGATAGTGAGCGTAGATGCGAGTGTACGGTCCGTACCACTACGGGTACGCATACGCGTGCAGACCCATAGTGATAGGGCCGTACACTCGCATCTACGCTCTCTATCACTATGGGTCTGCACGCGTATGCGTACCCGTAGTGGTACGGACCGTACACTCACATTTACGCTCTCCATCACTATGGGTCTGCACGCGTATGCGTACCCGTAGTGACACGGACCGTACACTCGCATCTACGCTCGCCATCACGATGGGTACACATACGGTAGCACTCCCACAGTGATTTGGGAACATGCACAGGCCCTCTCAGCAGCAGTACGGCGGATTTTACACATCACTGTGGTGATAGGCGACACACATGTAGGAATAGGGCGGACATACTTGTCCATGGATGGACATACTTGTCCAGGAATGGACATCAAGGCATCGTCTGTGCATTACCACATGTGTGGGGCACAGGTGTCACAGGCTGTGATGTGGAACATGCCTCCTGAGTGGAGAAGGCACCAGATGTATGATGAGATGTGTACATGTGTACTGTGTGAGGGTGCAATGTGTGCCAGGCATGCCCTTGACTCCTTTGACATCTGTGCATGTGGGACTGCGCACTTGGTGTGAGCGTCACTGGCATGGCACCGACACCAACACACGGAAGTGTCCCATGATGCCAGGTACAGGGGTCATGACACATGACTTATCACTACCCACAGTGCACAATGTGACTATGCCATATATGTGTCCGGGATTTACATCAGGTTGATGTTGTAGCACCCTCAAAAGCTGCAGCCGTTGCAGCAACCAACATGTGGCTGTGTGTAGATTGTCATTGCACACTGTTCCCAACACCATGCCACATGTGTTCTCGGATGTGAGGTGCACATGTATGCAAGGGACACGGAGTAGCGTGACAAGGCCATGTCAGCAAACTCACAAGGAATGTGTGGTGAGTCATGACATGTGCACCTTCATGGCAAGGTGTGTGGGCTGGACTAGTGTAATGTCATGTGACCTGTGGCTCAAGTGTTCCGCTGCCAGTCTCTGCAATCGGCATCACACTTCTGCTGATGTGTGGGTGTATGTCACTCCTGTCTTGCATCGGGCAGTGCACTTGCACTGGGACACAGCTATTTCCATGGCGTGGCATGGGGAGGTTCTCAATCACCGTGTGTAGCTGGGTCTTGGAAGGAGTGTCACCTTGCATCCATACGTGTCCTGGGCATGTAGCACATGCCTGACTCCCTATGTGGCATGTGTGTATTGCCAGATTTACATGTGCTCAGTAGACATGAGTTGTTCTCGTAGTGCACTCACTCTTCCTTGTCACTTCCAAATTACTGCAGAGCGCCTCCTGTTGCCCGAAGAATTCCAGACTTGGCCACCATGCAGGAGAATGACAGGATCCGGCTCTACCGCTTCACCCAACCGTTGATTCTGGAACTGACGGCGAGACTGGCACCACACCTGCAACCGCAGCACAGGTATCCTACGGCACTGACACCCCAGCTGAAGGTAATGGCTGCCCTACATTTCCTTGCCACGGGTACCTTCCAAAATACCATAGCTCATGTTGGTGGCATGTCCCAGAGCATGTTCAGCGGTGTGCTGCATGATTTCTTGGAGGCCATGTTGATTCACCTGGATGACTTCATCAAGTTCCCAACCCCTGAACAGATGACTGAGGTCAAGCGTGGTTTCTATGCCCTGGGAGGGATGCCCCATGTCATTGGGTCCATAGATGGGACACATGTAGGTTTGGTACCACCACACGCACGGGAGGTGGCGTACCGCAATCGGAAGCACTACCACTCCATCAATGCCCTTGTGGTGTGTCTGTCCAACATGGTGATTTCACATGTCTGTGCTCGTTTCCCAGGATCAGCACACGATGCCTACATCATGAGGCGTAGCGGGATGCCTGATATGATGATGCAGCTGCGCAACGAACGAGCATGTGTTGTTGGTGGGTACAGTCTGTCTGTCCTGTATTCTGTTTGGCCGAGCAGCACTACCGCTTCGCCAGTTCTAACGATATCCATGTGCTTTCCATTTAGGGGACGCTGGCTATCCCAACATGCCTTGGCTGCTGACACCTCTCCGCAACCCCATCACGCCGGCCCAGCTCCGCTACAACACCGCCCATGGCCGGACAAGGCGAGTGATAGAGAGGACGTTTGGCATGCTGAAGAGCCGATTCCGGTGCCTCCACAAGACCGGCGGCGCACTCCCATATGCCCCGGCAAAGGTTTGCAAGATCTTCATGGTCTGCTGCATGCTGCACAACATGGCAGTTGAAAGAGCTGTGCCACTCATCCTGAATCAACATGACGAGGACCATCCACCCGTGGAGGACGAAGGGCTTGGCAATGGGGCTAGTGATGTGGAGGATGTGGAGCCGCAAGAGGACATCCGGACTCGGCTCATACGCGACTTCTTTGCTTAGTGGTGAGTACCAGTGTCTGAGTGTGCACGCCTTGGTCCCCGTGTGGCATGTGTTGTGATGTGTGTGTCCACCTGCATGTATGGCACGTGAGTCAGAGGTGTGTGTGGGTGTGTCACTGGAGTGATGGTGGCAGTGATGGTAGTATTTCCCCAGTCATAATTGTGACCTAGCATGTTGTCATCCATACATGTGTCGAGTCAATGCACATGCAAGTGGCTGTGCTTTTTGTGGCTGACTTCTTGTGTGTCTCTCTTCCCCAGGTACCTGCGCATGCCATCTGCTGGTTGCATTGTTGTGGCACTGCTATTCCTCATGGACATGGCATCGTGGGCTGACTCAGCGTTACAGGCACGGACACGTTTGGAAGTCTCCATGGGGTAAGGGATGCATCTGGGGTGTATTGGGTGTGGCAGTTGTTCACGATGTGTGCACACTGCCCAGGTCGGGGTTTGGTTCCTCTGCAGTCATGTGGCATCCCCATGGGACACGACATGCAGCTGGGTACACCAGAATAGATGGGCTGCCTGGTTGTCAGTCATCAGTGATGGGATGGTGGATTGTGATGATGGCATCAATGTGTGTGACACTGCCCTCGGACACATACGGTTGACATTGGCTTGACATGGCGTGGGACTTCCACATCAGCGGATCTATGGTGTATGGCAGGCTCTCCGTGTGCAGCTGTGGGTATTTAGCTGTTAGCCGACGCTTGTGTGCCAGTACCATGGCTATCACGCATTTGTGCTGCAGAAGGGGGGTGCCAGTGTTTGAGCCACATGTTACTCCACATGATGTGTTCATGTGTACTTCAAGTTGCCTCTGCATTCCCAAAAACATGACTATTAAAGGTGTCCCTATGCCTCCAAGGTGCCTCTGCTCAGTCAATGCTGGTGTGTTGGCACGGTGCATCCTGCATGTCTGGCATGGTATTCCCAGATTGTGGCTATGTGTCAATGTGTCGAGTGGCAAGATGCAAGCTGTGTGTGTGTGCTGAGACTGTGTATTGGGCATGATGTCCATGACTGTGTGGGTAGTGTGACATGTGCCATCCCCATGCATCCAACGTTGTCCAGGCCCCCATTCTCTGCATCCACCGGACTCAAGCTTGCAGGACATGGTTCTGCCACCTGTCTACACGTACCTGGGTGCCCCCCAGGACACGGGCCAGGTTCCCTGACCTCTGCGCATGACTGTTGCTGTACTCAATGTGTCTGTCAGCACGGTTGTTCGGCCACCCCCTCAGCTGGTTCTGCACATCACGGGTGTGTATGGTGCTCCATGTCTGTCTTGCCTAATAAACTGTGACCCATGTGTCCTGTGCCAGACTCAGGCCCCAGGGTGTGGATGGTTGAAGTGAACAGATGACTCAGGCATGTTTAGACTGTACAAGACACATGTTAGGTAATAATGCTACCAGCAGGCATCTACTCTTAATAGTGTGATTTATTAGGGGGGGGGGGGGGACAAAGTGGGGGGCTTTCCGGGATTAGGGAATCCAAAGTTCAGTAGGGTAGTTGGTGTCCTTGCCATTGGAAATCCTCAGAGTCCATGCCACAGTCTTTGTCAACATTGGTCAGCCAGTGACCAGCAGGGCCATGTGGCAGAGAATGTCTCTTGATGCTGTGATGCTGTTGCTCCAGTGGGCCAGGTGCCAGGCCAGGTGTCCTGGGCGATGGTGATGTAGCAGCCACCCTCACGGTCCTTTCCGTGGACGACCCGGCTTCCTGCGGGGAACCTCAGCAGCAGGCCGTGACGACGTCTGGGATGCTCCGTCGGATGTTTCCTCCTCCTCCTCATGATCCCTCCCTGTGGGTGGTGATGTTCTCCGCCTTCTGGCACAGGGAGGGTCGGCCATGGTGTCGGCCATCCGACGGAGTTCAGCGTGAATCCCCTGGGACGCCGTCACTTGCTCAGCCTGTCTGTCCTCCATCCTCCGTTGGTGTAGCTGTAGACAGGCTATTAGCTCCGCATGTTGCTGGGCCTGCTGGACCTTGATCCCCTCGAGGACGGACACAACCTGGGCCATGCCCGTGGTGTCCTGCCGGTATGAGTCCAGGATGTTACGGACATGTGAAAATACCGGATCCCCAGCCAACTGGTCAGGCTCACGCCTCCGCCGTCCTCCACTCCCACCACCCCTGCCCACTTGCGTCTGGCCTGCACTTGTGGGCACATCGGGTCTCCGGGACCCCTGAGGGGTGGCATTGGCGTTGTCGCCTGCCTCCTCCTGGGTGCCCGGGACACCGTGTCCCTCCTGGCGAGCCTGGCTGCATTGTGGTGTTGGGGCAGGGATCCTGGGTGTCTCCTGGGAAGTGGCAGGAGTGGGGGTGGTGGTTGGCACGGTTGTACCTGACGCAGGTGCTGCAGGTGGTTGGACACCAGAGGGGCCAGGTCGCTCGGGGTCGTCCGCAGAGTGGTGAGAGTGGTCGCTGCCGGTGGGATCGGTCTCCTGCAGATCCGGGTCCTGTGAGTGTTCCCCCCCAGTGTTGGGGGGTGCAGCACGACGTTGACCTGTGTGTGAGAGAGAAAATGTTAATTTTGATCCATGCAACATCCATGTTTCATCCGTTACAAAGTTGGCACATTTCCTCTTGGAATTAGGATCTGTCTTGCATTCCACTCACAGTGCACTTGTGCATGTGTGTGTCCCTTGGGCACCAATTTGGCCCCTTTAACTATGTGTGGCACAGTCTTACTTGCTGCGTCAAGTGTGACTGCAGTCAGCAGTGGAGTGTGCATGTGTGCCGAGCTATGCATTTGCGCCTTCCTTGTAGCACTGTACATGTGCACATGGAGTGGATCCACACACTCATATGATGCAGGTGGCTGTCCTTGTGCTCGTGTACAGGTTGTGACATGGCCCTGCGTTTTGCCATGATGAAGAGGGGGGGTTCTGGCACTGGCCACCCTTGTCTACATGCACGCAGTCCACCTGCTGACGAGCAGACATTCCCACACACCACAGGACTGATTTGCTCTCCCTGTGTCTCCCTCCTTCTCTGTCCCCCTCTCCCTCCCTCTCTGTCCCCCTCTCCCTCCCTCTGTGTCCCCCTCTCCCTCCCTCTGTGTCCCCCTCTCCCTCCCTGTGTCCCCCTCTCCCTCCCTCTGTGTGTCAGCCTCCTCCCTCTGTCCATCTTCCTGTGTCTCCCTCCCTCTGTGTCCCCCTCTCCCTCCCTCTGTGTGTCAGCCTCCTCCCTCTGTCCATCTTCCTGTGTCTCCCTCCCTCTCTGTCCCCCTCTCCCTCCCTCTCTGTCCCCCTCTCCCTCCCTCTGTGTGTCAGCCTCCTCCCTATGTCCGTCTCCCTCCCTCTCAGTCCCCCTCTCCCTCCCTCTGTGTCCCCCTCTCCCTCCCTCTCTGTCCCCCTCTCCCTCCCTCTGTGTGTCAGCCTCCTCCCTCTGTCCGTCTCCCTCCCTCTCAGTCCCCCTCTCCCTCCCTCTGTGTCCCCCTCTCCCTCCCTCCGTGTGTCACCCTCTGTCACCTTGGCCCAGCTTCCTGGGCACACACTGTTAGCAGATCTTTGAGTGGCCCTTGGCCTGTTGATGTGAGTTTGTTTCTGATCTCCAGGCACCCATTTTGTCTGCTGTGTGTCTGTGCGCTGCTGCTGTGGTGGTGTGTGCTGCCACTCTTTCACACTGTTGGCTGTTCATTAGCTGCTGGCATGTGCAAAACAGTGCCTTCACCCCCATGTGTTGATGCAAGGCATCCGCCATTTGCTGGCAAGTCATTCCTGTGTTGGGACACAGTGTTTGTCTGGCTGTGACCTAGGCCATATGGGCAGAGGGCATTGTTGTCTGCTTTGGAGTCGCACTATGTGATTTTTGGTGCCCAGCCTCCCGCCATCCGGGTTACCGTGTCATGTGTTGTTGTCTTCTGTGGCCTGTGACTTGACATTGTCCAGCTGGGTGCATGGGGCATGGTGGCAGCAGTGGCATGTGCCTGCTCATGGAGTGTGGTTGAGTAATGCGATGGCTTGTGGTGGTTGCGTGCCTGTTATTAATTTTGGTTGTGGTTGCAGTTCCCCCCATGTGAGGTGCGTTGTTTGTGTACTCACCCGGGTCTCGGAGTCCTTCTACTCCTTCAACTGCCTCCACCGGCAGTATGGCCATCACCCTCTCCTCCCAGGGATGGTACTGTACGGGTCTGCGGGAGGGCCCTCCTCCGGTGGCGTTGGCCTGGTCGTGTTCCTCCTGTCTCTTGGCTCTGACCCTCCTCCGCAGATCGTACCACCTGTTCTGGCAATCCTGCTTGGTCCTCCTGGTGTCCGCAACAGCATTCACAGCATCGACGATGGTCTGCCACATGGCTGTTTTGGCTGCCTGGCTGGTGCTTCTGACCAATGTTCCAAAGATCTGTGGCTCGACTCTGAGGATTTGATCAACAAGGACCTCCAACTCTCGGTGACTGAACTTTGGATTCTTGGTAGTGGGCATGGTGAGGGGTGTGGGTGGGGATGGTGTGGATGTGGGGGGTGTGTGGATGTTGGGGGGGTGTGGATGGTTGTGTGTGTGTGTGAATGTGATGAGAGGGTGTTTGTGAGGGTGGTCGTGTGAAGGTGTGCAAGTGTAAGATGTGGTGTCGCTTGTAGTCTGGTTCTGTGGTGTCTGGCAGCAGTGGGTCTGTTGCAAAGGCTCATGGTTTGTGTGTGTGGGCCCTTTTTATTGGTCCATGGGTGGGTGTGGCAGTGTTTGAATTTTGGGTGGGTGTGTTATAAGGAGTGGTGGTGTATTGGGCCTCTGTTTGTTTTTGACAGTTGCAGGTCAGTGATTGTGTTATTTTAGTGGTTGTTGGCCATGTTTAGTGGCTGTGTGCCTTTCGAATGGTGTATTGTTGAGTTGTTTTGTTTTGTCCTTGTTGTGTACGTGCGTTTTGTGCGTGTGTACGGTGTGTACATGGGCCATTTGGTTGTACGATTTGGTCCTTGTGTGTGGCTTTGTACGACTCGTACATGCGGTTGTGATGTTGGGGCATGGGGTGCGCTCCGTACTTAGGAGGTTGTGTTGGGGGTGCGCCAGGAACGTACCGGGGTGGGGGTACGACTGGAACTTACTGGGGTGTACATAGACGGTGGTACGACACGTACAGGGGTGGGGGGGTGTACATTGACGGTGGTACGACACGTACTGGGGTGGGGGTACGACTGGAACGTACTGGGGTGTACATAGACGGTGGTACGACACGTACAGGGGTGGGGGGGTGTACATTGACGGTGGTACGACACGTACTGGGGTGGGGGGGTGTACATAGACGGTGGTACGACACGTACAGGGGTGGGGGGGTGTACATAGACGGTGTTACGACACGTACAGGGGTGGGGGGGTGTACATAGACGGTGGTACGACACGTACAGGGGTGGGGGGGTGTACATAGACGGTGGTACGACACGTACAGGGGTGGGGGGGTGTACATAGACGGTGGTACGACACGTACAGGGGTGGGGGTACACGGGGGTACGACACGTACAGGGGGGGGTGTACATTGACGGTGGTACGACACGTACAGGGGTGGGGGTACACGGGGGTACGACACGTACAGGGGGGGGTGTACATAGACGGTGGTACGACACGTACAGGGGTGGGGGGGTGTACATTGACGGTGGTACGACACGTACTGGGGTGGGGGGGTGTACATAGACGGTGGTACGACACGTACAGGGGTGGGGGGTGTACATAGACGGTGTTACGACACGTACAGGGGTGGGGGGGTGTACATAGACGGTGGTACGACACGTACAGGGGTGGGGGGTGTACATAGACGGTGTTACGACACGTACAGGGGTGGGGGGGTGTACATAGACGGTGGTACGACACGTACTGGGGTGGGGGTACGACTGGAACGTACTGGGGTGTACATAGACGGTGGTACGACACGTACAGGGGTGGGGGGGTGTACATAGACGGTGGTACGACACGTACAGGGGTGGGGGGGTGTACATAGACGGTGGTACGACACGTACAGGGGTGGGGGGGTGTACATAGACGGTGTTACGACACGTACAGGGGTGGGGGGGTGTACATAGACGGTGGTACGACACGTACAGGGGTGGGGGTACACGGGGGTACGACACGTACAGGGGGGGTGTACATTGACGGTGGTACGACACGTACAGGGGTGGGGGGGTGTACATTGACGGTGGTACGACACGTACTGGGGTGGGGGTACGACTGGAACGTACAGGGGTGTAGGTAGACGGGGCTATGACACGTACTGGGGTGGGGGTGTGGCTCGAACGTACTGGGGTGTAGGTACACGGGGGGTACGACACGTACTGGGGTGGGGGTACGACTGGAACGTACTGGGGTGTAGGTAGACGGGGCTGTGACACGTACTGGGGTGGGGGTGTGGCTCGAACGTACTGGGGTGTAGGTACACGGGGGGTACGACACGTACTGGGGTGGGGGTACGACTGGAACGTACTGGGGTGTAGGTAGACGGGGCTGTGACACGTACTGGGGTGGGGGTGTGGCTCGAACGTACTGAGGTGTAGGTACACGGGGGGTACGACACGTACTGGGGTGGGGGTACGACTGGAACGTACTGGGGTGTAGGTAGACGGGGCTGTGACACGTACTGGGGTGGGGGTGTGGCTCGAACGTACTGGGGTGTAGGTACACGGGGGGTACGACACGTACTGGGGTGGGGGTGCGACTGGAACGTACTGGGGTGTACATAGACGGTGGTACGACACGTACAGGGGTGGGGGGGTGTACATTGACGGTGGTACGACACGTACTGGGGTGGGGGTGCGACTGGAACGTACTGGGGTGTACATAGACGGGTGGGGGTATACATATACGGGGGTACGTGTCGGACGTACGGGGGCTGGGGGGAGTGTTGGGCGCGTATGCGGGCACATGTCTCCATGGTTGCTATTGGTGTTCGGTGCGGACGGTGTTTTTTCCATACGGTTGTAGGCTCGGACGCACGGGATGGATCGTGATTCCTCGGTCGGACTTGGATTTTTACGTTTGTAAGGTAAATCGTCCGAGGACGTGTCGGACACATTTTCCGACCCGAGGACGTGTGGGGAATGATTCCCGGTGCGGTTCGTATGGACTTTTTACCATGCGAATCGTGATTGCCAGTTCGTACGGCACTTGTACGATTCGTACGGTAAAAAGACCAGATACGAGTCGCACGGGGGAATTTTTTACCGGATCGTGATAGGCACCAGACACTTTTAGAGACTATCGCAGCCGCACCCGAGTACTTCACAGGTCTTTAAAAGACCATTTACATGTTAACGAGGCTTTGCTTATGTTTTCAACCCTTCATCTCCATATGGCAAAGGCACACATCCTTTCTTTGGCAACGGTAAACTTTGCCTACTGTCCTGCTGCGTGGATATTTCTTTTTCTATGCAGCGCAGGAGAAAAGACGTTTGTTTATTCGTATTCACCTTTCCTGGCTCCTGCAGCTGCTTATCACATCAGTCTGTGACACAATGTTTGACTAATTGAGTAGCAGGTAATAGAATGTGTTACTATTTGTTTTTCTTTTTTGAATCTGCACAGGCCCAGCTGGACACATACTTGGTGTGCACTTCATTTAAACAGTTTTTATCATTATCATGGCCGATGCAGGACAACAATAAGACAATACAAAATGCCCAGGTAACGCTGGTGATTAATGATCCTGCTGGAGAGCAATCATTTGTCTGTTAGTAGTTTTTAAATGCAGATGAACTGTATTTTATGTGGAAGCTCAGTGGGTTACTGCCTTTGTCCCAGAGATCCTTGTTACTTACAGTTCAGAAGTTACAATCCTAACATAGGACAGTGACCAATGAACTGTCATAAAAGAGCTGCATGCAAACATGAATGGTATAGTTAGAACTTTGCTTTTTTTGTTTTGTGATATAGGTAGAACTGCCCCAGTCTTTCATTATTCTAATGTTGCTAAAATGAGTATGTTTCGGCAGATATACATTTTTATCAGTAAAGCTGACCCCCATGGAATACTCTTTAAATCCTAAGGTTGTGTTTCCCCAGACCAAACCCTCTTGAAATATACTGCCCACCAGTATGGATGACGTGATTCCTACACCTTGTAATCCTCATTGGCTTATGTGACATTCCCTGTAGACTGGTTTACATACTTGTATGATTCATAGTCTCTGTATAATGTGTGGCTGGTGTAAAGTACTGACACACACTACACCGAAATGAGTAGCGCTATACAACAAATGAAATGCATATGAGAGGGGCTACATAAAGATGAGGGGCACTGTTGGAGGGTGGCAGTGAGGGAATCTGAGGAGGAGGTAGTGGGAGGGGCTATGGAGCAATGAGGGGCACTGTTGGAGGGTGGCAGTGAGGGAATCTGAGGAAGAGGTCATGGGGTGGAGGGGGGAGCTAGGGAGAGATGAGGGGCACTGCTGGAGGGTGTTAGTGAGGGAGTCTGAGGAGGAGGTCATGAGGGGGATGGGCTACAGAGAGATGAGGGGCACTGGTGGAAGGTGGCAGTGAGGGAATCCGAGCAGGAGGTAGTGGGAGGGGCGATGGAGCGATGAGGGCACTGTTGGAGGGTGGCAGTGAGGGAATCCGAGGAAGAGGTCATGGGATGGAAGGGGGAGCTAGGGAGAGATGAGGGGCACTGCTGGAGGGTGGTAGTGAGGGAGTCTGAGGAGGAGGTCATGAGGGGGATGGGCTACAGGGAGATGAGGGGCACTGGTGGAGGGTGGCAGTGAGGGAATCCGAGGAGGAGCTAGTTGGACGGGCTATGGAGCGATGAGGGGCACTGTTGGAGAGTGGCATTGAGGGAATCCAAGGAAGAGGTCATGGGGTGGAGGGGGGAGCTAGGGAGAGATAAGGGGCACTGCTGGAGGGTGGTAGTGAGGGAGTCTGAGGAGGAGGTCATGAGGGGGATGGGCTACAGAGAGATGAGGGGCACTGGTGGAGGGTGGCAGGGAGGGAATCCGAGGAGGAGGTAATGAGGGGTAGGGGCTATGGGGAGATGAGGGGCACTTGTGGCGTGTGGCAGTGAGAGAATCTGAGGAGGAGGTCAATAGGGGGGCAATGGAGGGATGCAGGGCACTGTTGGAAGGTGGTAGTAAAGGTATTTACGGAGAAAGAGGTTTTTAATGTGGCGCCAAAAAAAGACTTTTGCATCAGCGCTGAAGCTGGCCCTGTCATGGCCTTTCTGTTTTTGTTTATGTAATTAGCAGTCGGGTCATAACGGGCTACTGTGGAACATACTTTAAAGTGCGTGCTAATTATATTTACTGCTATATTCAATCTTTTAAGTTTGAAGGTTATTTTACTAATGTTTTTACCGGGACAAATGAAAGTGGAGCCCGATGGTGCCTGATATGGGGCTGGGGCCCAAGGTCAGTTGTGAGATAAGGTGCACTGGTGAGGAGTAGTGAATAATCAAGCCTGTAAGGGAGTGCGTTGCAGAATCCGGGGTCAGGTGGAGGTAGTAATGAATAGGTCTGGGCCAAAATTCCGTTCCGTTCGCGGGAATTGCGATAATTTGGCATTTTCGCGTTCCGCGGAAAGCGCGAAAATGTCAAAATTTCCGCATTCCGCAGCTCTGTGATAATTTGTTTCTTGCTCGCGCTGTAAAATAATACATTCTCGCGTGCGCGCGATCGCCTTACCTGAATCCCCACGTTCGCCGACAGGTTTTCCCGATCCGGTCGCGTTCTCCACGAGATGTTGGATTGTTGGTAGCCATTTGCGCTGTCTCGCGACAGTTCGCACCCGCAGTAACGTCATGCGTCGCGCGATCACGTGTTTCTTATCGCGATCATGCACCGCGAGACAAATGAAAACAAGATGGCCGCGCCCGCGAGCAACCGCATGGGTAAGTTGGCGGGCCGCGACCACGCAGAAAATACCGCGAACGGGCGGGAAAAAACTTCCGCATCTTCGCGATATTTCCGCGTGTTTGCGTAGATTTTTTACATTTTCGTGATAATTTGCGAAAGTGAATTTCGCAAATTCCGCCCACCCCTAGTAATGAAGAGGGATTCTCCCTGAAGGCTCGCACAGAGGGAGCCCGAGAAGCATCACTTGCCTGACACTTCCACCTCAGAAACCTCCTCTTCCCATCAAAGGAACATTACATGGAAAAAACACTTTTTGAGAGTGATAATATTTAGAAAGAGATTTGGAAAAGAGTGCGTTTTACTGGGCCTTGTAAGACTAAGAAGAGATTAAGGAGGGCCCTAAAGCAGACCTGCCTACAGATATATGCGACAAATCGAGCCCGCAGTGGCCCACCCGAATGCGCCCTTGGCCCACCCAAATAACAATTCCTGGAGCCGGGCCTGTTTCTAAAGCGCAGCACTTCCAGGTAGTGGAAAGTGCAGCGTATTGGTTTTTATAATATACATCTATAAGGTGTCAGGGCAAGGGCGGCTCATTCGCACATTTCCTGTCTTTCCCCCATAGACTGGTGTGTCAGCTTCCTTCTCTCTACGGGAGGGTCGGGTCGGTGCAGGACAAAGGATCGAACAGACGCAGCTACTGCTGCTCGTCTCTAACTCCACTCTGCAGAGGCGCATACTTACCAAATGAATTCATTGGTCATGGGAACAAAGGCTTTCTCATGCTAAAGAAACTAGCCCAAAAGTTACTTTTGTCGATGTTCCCGGGTCACGTCAGGTCCTCCTTCGGTTGTCCCAGTCTGTGACAGGAGGTCTCAATTTCCTGCCCGCCAGCCAGGCACCGAGGACTTAATTGCAGTTCCTCTGCGCGCCCTTCTGCATGGCCCAGAGATAGAGGAGGAAGCCGGTATTCGAGAATCGATCACCTGTTCACCTCCTCATGACCTCAACACATACTGTCGCTGTGCCCCGGCCAGGCAGACTCACCACGCAACCGTGAGTCTCATAGTGAGAGCAGGTGGCACAGGTTGAGACTGCAGAACGGCTCTCTGTCTGTCTCTCTTAAGAAGAGACAGGCTAACGATCTCCATGTGACACGCAGGCAGCTTCTGTTTATTAAGAGAATGGGGCGGGGGCTCCAGCACAGCATAGCGCCTTGCAAATGGGCACACTAGCGTTGTCTTCCTGTGCTGTAAATGCAGGCCATGTCCGAGTTTTGTCTGCGCTAATAAATCATCAGGACTGCTAGTTTAGTTAGAGGGTTTAATATCCTTGCTTGACAGTGGTACTACAAGCAGCAGCCTTTATTCTCCCAGCACTGTGAGACTTGCTTAGTCAGCGTTAAGGCAGATAATCTCTCCGCTGGAGAGCTGTCAGAGCTTTGTCTCATGGCTGTTTTCACTCACTATTAAGTAGAGCAGAGAGTTTATATGCATACTGCAAAGAACGTCTACCAGCATATTGTATTGTAATGAACTGTATTATATGTAGATAGCTCAGTGGGTTGCTGCTTTTGTCACAGAGACCCCTTTAATTTCTGTGGTTCAGCAGCACCTGAAGCTGAGGTTGGGGTGGAGAGTGTGGATTATTTAAAAATTAAATAATTGCTTTAAAACCACCTGTTAATGAGTTCGACTTTCTTATTGCTCAAACCAGTGTGATTACTGAAATTTGTCTGTTTTCATGGACTTCATTGCATGATTTTGGCCTCAAGAAAGTGTAGCTCTAACTGTCATGCATTTAGTTGATAAATCTCTTTCGTAAATCCACTGAATCTATGAAAATGTCACACATAAGCAATCTGAAACATTAGCAGCTATGCTCAAATTAGCATAATTTTTTACATTTATATGATTTTCCCGTCTTTAATGCTTGATTTTACTAGCGGGAAAGTGTCACTCATAGTCATTGAAATGTCACTCATAAATACACTGAAATTATGAAAATGTCACTCATAGCAATCTGAAACCTTGGCAGCTATGCATACCCCAAGTTTCAAGGGCAGATGAGAAGATAGATTACATCTATGGTTTTAAATAAGAAAGCCTGTCATAGTGATGCTACGTCCATTGAACATGAAGCTTGATGTTGCTAGGGCCAGCGGGCACACTTTGAACGTGCTATATTTGTTATTTCCAATCACTGGCTGTGGTCCGTCAATGCTTCTCTTTACCAGCTGTTTTTTAAAATTCATTCTTGATCTTACTGCATAGTCTTTTATGTTTTTATTTCTGTGATAGGCAAAGAGAGGTTTGGTATCTTGTCATTATGTTCTTTATTGTCATTTAGTATATGCCAATTCAAGCAGACTATTTGGCCGATCCTTAAGACAAACTTAAGACAAATTCCTAACTTAAGTCTGTCTTAAGTCTGTCTTAAGTTTGTCTTAAGTCTGTCTTAAGTCTGTCTTAAGTTTGTCTTAAGTTTGTCTTAAGTCTGTCTTAAGTCTGTCTTAAGTTTGTCTTAAGACAAACTTAAGACAAAATCCTAACTTCTGTGAATACCAAAAGTAGTAAGTTTAGGATTTTGTCTTAAGTTAGTTCTGTGAATCAGGCCCTTGATGTTCATATCTAGAAAGAACCTGTTCACTCCTTATAGGGCTCCTTGTATATGTATATTACTATACAGGGCTTCTATATCTAATGTTACCAACCATTGTGATTCTGGATTGAAGGTAATGCCTTCTACTAGATTGATCATGTGTCTAGTATCTTGGACGTATGCTGGTATCTGAGGTACATGGGGTCGAAGTATGGCATCAAAGTATTTTGACAGTGGCTCAGTGATGGAGCCTATAATTGTTACAATAGGCCTGTATGGTAGAACAGTTTGGCTTTTATGTATTTTAGACACTCCATATTTGCTTGCCATCTTTGGGTGCTGTACATTCAGATATGCATGTTCTTATTCGCATATGAGGCCATCCCTGAGTGCCTTATTAGTGAGTTTTTGTATTTTGTTTCTCGTCTAGTTGGTAGGGTCAGCATTGATCCTGGTATAGAAAGTCGTGTCTCCTAGCATTTCTACCTCTTTGGACATATAGGTTGTGGTATCTAGTACCACAATATCTCCTCCTTTACACAATTCTTGATTGTGATTTTTTGGGGTTGTTTAAAGATTGTACGGTGTTTTCTATACATACATAGTAGCTGAAATAAGCTTCTGGTAGACTACCTGTTTAAAGACTGCAACTTCTGGTGGTATTTGGTCTGTTGTGGGTGTAAAAGTAGATGTTAGGGCCAGACCATAGTGATTGCTCAGTTATAGTATCTTGATGGGCAAGAAATGCTCTAAGGCGGATTTTCCAGAAAAATGCCATTAAATCTACAAGTCATTCAAACATATTGAAGCCAGAGTGGGGAGCAAAAGTCAGCCCTCTGGATAGTAAAGAGTAAGTAGACGGAGTTGGGCTGGCTGTACTAAGATTGAATATAGGGACTGTTTTCACTCCCTCCAATATGGGCATTGCGAGTCACCAGATATTGATTGTAATCAGTCTGTTGATTGCCCCGATATCTGGGTTGATATTGCTTCCGATTGTTGGCTCTCCTCATATTGCGCCTGGCTAAAAAACGTTGGTTATTTTGTTGTATTCTTGAAATGCATCGATTACATCTGGAATCAAACTGGTTAGACAGACCATCATTGTCGGAGTCTGAAGTATCTGAGAAAGTGGTTACTTTACAATTGTAAATTGGTTACTTTACGATTGTATTGCCTGTAATTGTAATGTTCATTTTGTGCAGTGTCTTCTTGACTATAGTAGTTCTCCGACAAGTAGGGATATGTACTCTCTTTACTCGAGAAGCGAATATCTTTTTTTAGTTTATCTTCCTTTCTTTTAGTTAGGTAGTCTGTATAGGACTTCATATCTCTAACAATGTCCTCTTACTTTTTCTTGGCATCTTCTAATGCCGATGTGCTTTTGATCTTGTTTTCGAGTTCTAGAATCTCGGATAACAGCTGCTGCAGCATTTCTTTTGCTGTTTTCACAATAAGCATCATCAGGTCTCTAGAGCAACGGTTTTCAATCATAGACCACCATTCCAAGAATTGTTTTATGTGTACAAAAATGCCTGGTATATTTTTAACTCTCAGGCCCTGGGGGATAACTCCTGCACATAGCTATTCTAACATATAATGCCCATGCAATTCAATTTTTTTAGTTTTTTTCTTAATAGCCAGCAGTGTAATTATGTCGTCATTCTTCTCACAGTTAGAAGACGTCTGTTGACCAAATCTCACAGAGCTCCTACCATGGAGGCAAAATCCTCGTCGGAGAACCCAAAGGTTGTGAGATTTGCCATATTCTGATATGCAAGGAACTAGTTTAACAAAAGGTGAAAAGATGATATAAGATAGACTAATGATTCTTCCCCATTGGTAAAGATAGAGGAAACAGAAAAAGGCTGGGGTGGACTAAAGGACAGGTCACTTGGCGAACAAACCTGGTACCTACTGGATTCGTGTACAGTATTAGAGTACTGAAACGGGCTTCATAAGATATCCCCTCACAGACATGTAGCACAAATAATACATATGAAAAATTGGGGCCCCTTCATACAAGGTGGACTGGCCAAGACTTAAAAGTGCATCAGTTGTGCATTTCCCTAGTGCCTGCCAGTTCCCTACCGGCAGTGAGTTCATTGGTAAAAGGGTACTCTGCTGCAGGTGCCACAAAGACATGGAAGGATTTAGGGCAGCTGGAGCCATCCTCGGCTCCTGGAGTCAGGGCAATTTCACTCAGCGATAGAGGTGGCCCTTAGCTTATCTTCCCTTTATCCAGGCATGATTTGGTTCTCCTGATTGTCCTCAATGTTGATGTTAGCTGTCAGTTTTCCTTCCACCTTATTTAGGTATCTCACAAGGCGGCAATTTAGCTGCAAGTCCTCTGGGGCAAAGCATGCCATGACTGCATGCCTACATGATCAAATTCAACTTTGATTAAATAGAGGTCATATCATTCTGCTGCGCTCACTCAGTAGCTCTTTACTGTCCCTGCTCCGCATAGCTGACAGTTGGTCGTGGCTGGATGACGCTTTGAAAGTAGTAAATGGAATGATGAGGGAAATGCACCAAGACAATAATGCAGACACTTCTTTTTGGCTGCTTTGGCAAACCCTGAGTAAAGGTAGGGTCAGGATGATGTTGTGATAGAAAGCAGCAAGAGCGGCCACTCGTATTGCGAAGTGGTGGGGTGTGTGAGGAGTAAAGAAAAACAAAACAAAAGAATGATAAAGAAAGAAAGTAAAAAAATGCACTTACCTTCTACAACGGCCGCCCCCTTCCTCCGATCCTTGCAGCTCCGGCATTCAGGAACTGCTGTACACAGCACAGGCTCCCAGCTCCCGATCCCAATGCTGCTCACATGCTGTTAATACTATTCCCAGCATGCCAGCAGCACTAGGAATGGTCTGAGCGACTCAGTTCGGTGCTCAGACATAGACTAGGAGCCTGTGTTGGTTTCTCCACCGAGATGTATAGCACAGTGAGGTGGAGAAAGGCCAAGTGCGCATGACAGTTTGAACATCCCCAGAGGGCATCCCAAACCATCATGAGCACTTGCCAGTTCCCACCTCCTCCCTGGTGCTGCAACTGCAGCTTCAATGTTAGTGGCCATTCCCCTCCCTCGGCTCAAAGTTCCAGCCTGCAGGACGAAAAAGAAAATGATAATAAAAATGTTTTATTATCAATGTATTTTTGCCGTTTGCCTCTGCTGGCTTTCAGCAGGGGGGCGATGGGTGTATGTCTCCTTCTGCAGGCCAAACTAGCCATTTCTGTGCCGATGAAGTGTACTTAGGGAGACTTAAGATCAGTCTGAATGCACCCGCCATCATTCTATCCAGGATCCCATCTCTGCGCCGCATTGACTCACCCCCACAGGTTATTGGTACAAGTACAAGATTTGCCTGAATTACCCAGAGTAAAGGTGTAAAACTGTGGCACGCAACTGTCTTCTTCAGAATTTTTAATGCTAGAGCTATAACACTCCCTTTTCTCCTCAGGGCTCCTTTCTGGGGAGTGAATAACCCGTTGTTGTCTATTATCGCTCCCAAGTACTTATATTCTGCAACTGTCTCCAAAAGTTGGTTTGCTAAGTACCAACATGGGGCCCTTTTTTCTGTTGATTTAGTATCAGAGTTTTTTTCTAAATTGATCATCAGGCCATTCTCGACCGAGAAAATCTGTGTTACATTAAGCAAGTGTTGGAGCCCAACCGGAATGCAGCCTTTAAACACCAAGTCATTGGGATAAACAGATTTGATAATATCAACCCCCCCCCAGCTACAGAACGTGGCAATTGCAGCAGTTCAACTTTGGTTTGTCATAAAAAGATGAAACAGGGTGGGGGCAAGGACGCACCCCTGCTTCAGGAGTTTGTGGTTAAAATGGGTCTGGAGAGATGCGTACCAGCCCATAGCTTAACGTATATCCATGTGTCTGTATGCAGTAAGACCGGCTGTTTCAAAAGGGCAGGTGGGATTTCACAGTCATTCAACTTGCGCCACAGTTTGTCAAAATCTATATGATCGAAAGCAGACCGGTAATCGATAAAGCAAAGATAGATGGGTAGCTTGAGACAATCATTTCAAATAAAAGGACCGCAAGTCATTATGGGGTGAGTTTACTAGAGATGTTGAATTTTTTCGCGACAACTCCCCGCTGCACTTAGTAGAGCCCAGTCGGGTTATTTTTTTCTTTCTCTTAATTTTTCGTGTGGACTCATGCCATGGACTTCCGTTAGGCAGATTTAGATGATCCTGGGCTCGTTTTGCTCCTGGTGGTGATCTCTATCCACCAAGGGCAGTTGCAGCAACCCTGCTCGCCTCCAAAGTGGTGTAGCCCTCAAAAAGCTGGTTTTCCTGGTCCCCTGCACAAGTTCTCCTTTGGCTCTTTGTTGGTGGGTGCAGAAAAATTGAAGGTTTTCAACCCAACTGGTTCTCAGGGGGTACTAGGGGGGCAGGCTCACTGGCCCTTAGGCAGACCCACCGGTACTGGGGTCCAGTGTACGGAGTCCTGGGTCCTGAGTGGGGTCATATGGTTCCTCCTTGCAGTTCTCTATTGCAGTCCTAGGATTCAGCAGCTAAGTGTGTAGAAATACACAGGCAAGAGAGTGTCTGTTCCTTGTACAAGAGTTTTTGGAGAGAAAGGGAAGGTTCCAGAAGAAAAGCACCCTAGGCCAATAATGGGGTGCCAGATTATCACTCCACGCATGACACAACATTCCTGCACAGTAAAGGAGACACAAGGGCACCCAAAGCAATAAGACAGGGACCTTGGGAAGTAACGTATTGCAGGAGACAGTGGTCCCTGAAAGCAAAAAAATATATATACACGAACAGCAATGAATATAGCCAAAATTGGTACTATATCATAACCTGTGTCCAGCCGGACAAGGCAACTTTAATAAGAAACAATAATTGGCAATGATCAGAAGAATGTAAGCATAGTGTTGGTGGGACACAAGCCTGTATCCTGCGGCTTACATATCAAGAGGACATGAAGTTTCGGAAAAACATACAGGCAATTGTAGTGATGTTTCTATGTCAGAGAATAATAGGTAGTGAAACATCTTAGTATAGAACTTGCCACCTTCACAACATTTCATACACATAAATTGTTAATGTGTAAGGTGAACCACAAAGTCGACGACGCTTCGATCCTTAACAAGGGGAATTTAGGATCATCATCAGGACTAATTAGTATGAATTGCCCATTAAAAATGCCTAAAATAACATCAATCAGTACAGAAACCAACATAAACAATAAAGGAAGGAGAGAAAATGGGGAGAAAGAAAAGGCTCTAGGATAGACCCGCAGCCTGATACGATGGGCCGTCCGGGTGGATTTGAACTGTCCTTATGGATCTTAGGTAGAGTATAGGCTTGTGTCCCAACCAACACTATGCTTACATTCTTCTGATCATTGCCAATTATTGTTTCTTATTAAAGTTGCCTTGTCCGGCTGGATACAGGTTATAATATAGTACCAATTTTGGCAATATTCATTGCTGTTCGTGTATATATATTTTTTTGCTTTCAGGGACCACTGTCTCCTGCAATACAACATTCCTGCACAGCATGTTAGGACGAACTAAACTGCAGTCATCCAGGAGGCACTGGTCAGAACGGCTCCTGGGGTCTCAGCTTCACCCCTCACTGACATCACTGTCAGGGACTTGCAAACTAGAATTGGCTCCAGGTTTCTAAGCACTCTCCTTTGTTCAGTGAGCTTGGGCAGGTCCATGCCTGGTAAAGTGTGACACCTGAGTGATTGTTGGAGATCATTCTGATCCACCCCTTTCTTCCTCAGGGGCTGGCAGAAGTACTGTTAACTGCTCCTTTTGTGTGAGTAAGCCTTTTTCCTGCTTATTGAGAAAATGTAAATAACTGGGCACAGCAGGATGACACCAGGCCTGGGCTCTGATCCTGAGATGAGCCAGGAAACCAGCACTGTTCCTGTACAAGTTAAACTGCAATTCAAGACATCAATGGTATCTATAGGCCAAGGGGGAATGAAATTACAATCTTAGGCAGTTCTCATCCCCATGTGTATAAAGGGTGCCACTACAGGAAAAACAGTAAAACACACTGACTTCTCCTGTTAGTGTACACTACTCTCGTAAGGTCTAATCCCACGAATACCTAATCCTGAAGAGTCCCCATTACCTGTGCGCTGTTACAGGGCAGGAACAACAATAGTCTTCCATGCATAACTCGCAGACGTGTGCAAACACGCGTGCACACATGGTCCCTTATATCCAGCCAAGTGCCTCTTACTATTGTTGTATCGCCGTGGCCTTATCTTAAAAGGCAGCCACTGGTGGTAAACACGCCCAGGCCATTCATTATGTGATTACTGTGGGTCAGACATCAGTAGTGAGACTCACCCACCGTAAAACGTTTTCAAACTAGGTGATCAGCAGAGGAAGACATCTGGGCATACTGAAGAGGCAGAAACCAGTGCAACAGGAGTCATACAGAGTAGAAAGAGGGACCCCTCAAGGATGCAATTGAAAATGAACCATTAGCCAGTGGTATGGAAGAGAAAAGGTACAACAACGGTACAAGCTAGGCATTATTATCTTTTAAGCAGATGATATACTGCTTTATTTAAGGGTATGCAGACAGGGGTGGGACCATTTATAGAAGGTATAGATGAGTTCAGGGAAACTATTGGGTATGCAGGTAAATTGGCCCATATCGAGCACATTCCCAGAAGGGCTTGTACAGAGCAGCGGAATACCCTAAGATGTATCCACCCTCTAGCTTGGGAGCATCACATTATGGTAGTTTAGGGCGTAGATACATAGAACAAAAAGGATATTACTGAAGACAATATAGGGTAGACCAAAACATCTGTCAGAGGCCCACATTCTCCGAGTGTCCTTTGGTAAGGATGACTCCAAGCAGTCTGAAGAAGTATGAAGATGTTTATTGGAGAGGATAAGTCTCACCATGAAGGGGCCCTGGAGCAACTGCTTACAATCAGAATGCAGTGCTCTCATGACCTCATCACACATTCTAATGTCTGGACATTCTGAGCCAATGCTCGCATTACCACACATTTCCCTTTTTACAAAACAAAGTATGAAACAACACATTTATACAAAGTATGAAGCAAGATAAACATATTAAACATAAAACTTTAAATATAGTGCCCATACCCCCTTTCAAAAAAACAAAGTAGGTAAACGAAAGAAAAGATGAGAAAGAAAAGAAGGAAGAACAAGAAAGAAGAAAGAAAGAAAGAGACAAAGAAAAAGCGAAAAAGAAAAAGAAAATAGGAAGAGAAAAGAAAATAAAGTTAAATAAAGTCATTCAAAAAATTTTTTTAGGTCGTACAGGAATGCGAGAACTCTTCCTGATGGTCACATTATTTCTTGAATGCTTTTTGATAGGTAAAGAGAAACATTGTGAAAAATACTTTTCAGTGTTGCTAGACATATCATCGTGAGGAACAGGTGCCACACGAGACATACCCCACCAATTCCCATCAGAAAGTTTAACAGAATTCTTCCCTAGTTCACAAACTTGAACTGGATTTTTGAATTTGGACAAGCCTCTGCTAACAAGGATTGGATTCTTCACACGTACCCAGTCACCTATTTTCAAACTAAAAAAAAAAAAAAATCTGTTTACTCTTTTTGAACTGGGAATACTTTTAGTAAACCTCTTCAAGTTTGCAAAATTGGAATTAAATTCAGCTGATTTCCACCAGTCATTCACGTTTCCATCTTTTTGAGAAATTCTTGTGGTCCAAAAAGGGCAAAGTTCAGTGGATGGTTCTCTACCTCTCATCAATTCGAAAGGAGATTTCCCAGTAACTGAATGTGGAGTGGTGCGATGTGACCAAACTAACTCAAGGAATTGAATGCATTCTACAAGTACTTTGTTAAAGCGTTCAACTTTACCATTGGTTTGGGGATGATAAAGTGGCGTTCTCAAGTGTTTTATTGCACAATTTTCTAAAAATTAAGACATCTCAGAGGACGTGAACTGAACCCCATTATCAGTGAGAATCTCACCTGGGAGACCTTCTCTTGAGAATACTCTTTGAAAACATTCAATTGTTTTTTTAGTAGTGGGTTCAGAGATTGCCTCAACTTCAACCCATCTAGAAAGATGATCCACCATTACAACAAAATATCTCATGTAGTTGGGAAGAATCTGGTAAGGACCTAGAAAATCTACCCCAATGTGTTGCCAAGGTTTTTCGGGACAAAGATTGACAGATTGAACTTGAGGCTCAGTTATTAAAACTTGGTCACTAAGTTTGCATTTGGTACAGTTGGATAAAAATTCTTCGACCTCAGAATCCATGCGAGGCCACCAAAATCTCTCTCTAACTTTCCTCTTGGTCAAAGTGGAACCCAAATGACCACCATGAGCTAAACTGATTAAACGTTGACGAAAACAAAACGGAGCCACTAATTTATCTCCTCGGACTAAGATGTCACCTTCAAGGGACAACTCATCCAAAACCTTCCAAAATGTTTGAAGATCATATTGTAACACAGATTCTTTTGGCCAACCAGATTTTACAAATGTGATGACTTGACTGAGAATGGGATCTGATTGGATAGCCGAAATCCAATCTTTTTCACAAAATGAAGCATCCCCTATATACGCAATAAAGCACTCTTCTATTTCTGTTTCCCATTCTTGATTTTCAGGTTCATCAATCGGAAGTCTAGAGAGGCAGTCAGCACGTGAATTCTTTCCACCGGGAATGTATTGGATAGAAAAGGTGAATTCTAAAAGTTTAGCTTGCAATCTTGAAATGCGAGCAGTGGTACGCTTGATGTTCTTGCCAGATAGAATATTTACCAAAGGACAATGATCAGTTTTAATTATAAAAGGTCTACCCCAAACATAGGCTTTGAACTTTTCTACACTCCAAACACAAGCTAAAAGTTCCTTCTCAATGACCGAATACTTGCGTTCAACAGGTCTGAGAGTTCTGGACGCAAACCCTATGGTAAATTCACGCCCATTATCCATTTGCGTGAGAACAGCCCCAAGACCATAATCACAGGCATCAACAGTTAAAATGGTGGTTCTGCCTTCAAGAAAAGGCTGTAAAGCAGGAACGTTCACGATTCTTTCTTTAATTTCCTTAAAGGATTGTTCACAAATATCTGACCATAAAAATTCTGAATTTTTCTTTAATAAAGGCCTAAAACATTCTGTTAAATTGGCAAAGTTCTTTAGAAATTTACTATAAAATTCACACATACCTAGAAAAGAAAGTAACTGATCTTTGTTTTTAGGAGCTGGTGCATCTGTGATACTTTTGACAAGACAAAGCTTAGGCTTGACTCCTTGAGCTGAAAATACATGACCCAAATACTCAATTTCTGTGGTTTTAAAAATGCATTTATCTTTTCTTAAAGTAGCTCCTCTGGATTGAAGTATGTTTAGAACTTTTGATATTAAGAGGTCATGTTCAGACTCACTCTTAGTGAATAGTAAAATGTCATCTTGGAAAACAGCTACTTGCGAATTACCAATAAACATTTCAGACATCAAACGTTGAAACACAGCTGCCGCAGAAGCTATGCCGAACGGCATTCTGCAAAATTGAAAAGTACCATCAGGTGTAATGAAAGCAGTTAAGTGACGAGAAGCTTTGTCCAATTCCACCTGATGGTAAGCTGATCTGAGATCTAATTTGGTAAACCAATTGGATTGACCTATTTTAGTGATTAAATCTTCAATCCTGGGCAAGGGAAAGTTGTCTACCCAGATGGCCTCATTGACACTTCTTAAGTCAACACACATTCTTAGTTCACCTGTCTTTTTCTTTGCCAAAACTATGTGCCCTCTACTTTTTCAATAATACCTTGTGTGCACATATCAGATAACATATCCGATAATTCCTTCCTGACGCTAAAAGGTATATTGCGTAATTTGTGCTTGACAGGTGCAATGTCTTGTTTCACTTTTACAGAATATACACAATTTGAAATTTTTCCTAAACTGTTCTGGAAAACTTTAGGGAACTTATTTTCCCAATCAATGTTGACATTGTAACCAAATTAATATCATGTCTCTCAATAGTGATGGAATTATTTGAACCAGGTCTGATGGTTAGATTGAACTCTGCTTGATGAATAAGACCTAGAACATTAATACCTTTGCGTGCTACATAGACTTTACCATTGATAGAAGAATCAAATATTTTAATGGAAGACCAAAAATACCCCAACAAGTCTACTTTACTGCCCTCAAAAGCCACAGTCATAACATCTGGAGGTGATAAATGATGTGAACTCCAGAATTGTGTGTACTTGATTTGATCTATAATAGTGATGCGAGCTCCAGTATCTACTAAGAGCATGATGGAGATGCTGTCAATCCAAACTTCAATTTCTGGATCAGCAATGGAAGAGACATTCTCTTGTTTGATGCATCTGACACCTAAAGATAACTCTTTAATCACAACATCGCTGTTGCTGTCATCAGGATTATGGTCATCATTTATTAAACAACAAACAGGATTGGAGTTGTTAAATCTACCCCCATTGAAAGGTCTACCACCTCTGCAAACGTTGGAAAAGTGACCTGTTTTTCCACATTTCTTGCATTGTTGACCAAGAGCAGGACAATGTTTAAAAGTGGCAACATGGTTAGGTGATCCACATTTAAAACAAATAATTTTGCGATTTTGCGAAAAAGAATGCGGGGTTTGAAAAGTGGGTTTGGAAGCAATTTTGTTATTTTTTAAATGACTTTTGTCAAAACTAGGGATAGATTTGTTGATGACAGCACCAGAAATGGAACTTTTGTTAAGAGATTCTTCCAAAAACTTCACATCTTGACAAGAACCCTCAATACTTTTCGCTATATCAACAGCCTTATCTAAAGATGGATTTTTACAAGTGAGGAGACGTTCCTGTATTTTTTTTTAATTACATCTAACTACAAGTTGGTCCCTTATCAATTGGGAAGTCAAATCTTCAAATTCACAGGTAGCTGCTAGTACTTTTTAAGCGGTAACATAGGAGTCAATACTTTCAGTCGGTTTTTGTACTCGTGTGAAAAATTTGAATCTGTGAACAACAAGATTTTTGGACTTTGAAAAATATTTATCTAATTGAGCAGTAGCAAGTTGATATTCGTCCAAATCAGTCTCATCTATATCAGGATAATCAGGTAAGTGATCAAAGATGTTTTGCCCTTCCACTCCTAAGTGGTAGTACAACAACCCTTTTTTCCTATCCGGTTTAAATTTTGTAGCATCAATAGCTATTAAATATGCATTAAATGAACGAATCCATAATTTCCATTCCAGTATAGGTTCACCTGGTTCTTGTAGAAAGGGTGCTGAAGGCGAAATGCTCTGCATGGTATTAGACATAAGGTGAGTAGATCACTGAAATATAAGAAATAAAGAGAAAAAAAAATATTTGCACACAGCATAAAAGAATTTGCAGAGTAAATAAGTGTGCAAATCACTGGCACATGGATCTGTTCTGAAGTGCGAAACATATGAACATGGTATTCAATTCGAGTGTGCAAATCACTGAGACGTGGATTTGCACTGGAATGTGAAACATAGGAACTCTGTATACAATTAGAGTGTGCAAATCACTGAAAGGTAGATCTGCATTGAGGTGAGATGTAAATACTTTGTATGTAAATATAGTGTGCAAATCACTGATACGTGGATCTGCACTGAGATGAGACGTGAGGACTTGCATGTAAATCCAGTGTGCAAGTCACTGAAATGTAGATTTGCATAAGGTGCTCAGCGTAGGGTTTGTAAATACATCACAGAAGGAGCTGCTTGTTTTAAAGGATGCTGCTTGGAATAAAATGTCACAGTATTTGCTGGTGAATGTGAAGAAAAAAATAATAATAATAATTCCGTTGGTACAGAGAATAAATGCTGAAGTTTGAAAGACTGCTGCTTGATCCTAATAAACGTGTGCTTGATATTGGTGCAAGTCACTAAAATAAAAAAAAATGTCAAAAGAAACCACTAGATGGCATTGAAAGCACAGTAGTTCTCTCGCTACACGCTGAACTCGATGGTAAAAACGAGATAGGAAGTCAAGACGAGTGCGAGGCAAGAAAGGCAGCAGGTAGGAGAATTTTGAAAAAATGTAGGTTGTTGCGCTTGCTGAATGGAGTGTAAAATGCTGAAAAATGCAGGCAAAATAAAGATGTGCTCTCTGTTCGTATCGTGCGATGTAGGAATTGTCACCTGGGGAACACGCGCTCCTCACAGGTTGCTGGTAAAGTCTAGAGCTCGTGAGGAAGAGCGTGGCAAGTACGGGGGCCGGTTGAAAATCAGTGGCAGTCCGATACTGAGGCCAATTAAAAGCAACACAGCGTTTAAAGTACACCACAGATTGTCGAAGATATAGCGCAAAGCTTTCTAGACATAGCGCGTGGGACAGTATACAGTGGCAGTTGAAGTGTGAGGCAGGGCTCAAGAGCAAAAATCAATGTGGAAACCACAAAAAACAAAACTATGAAGCGATGAGCAGATGACAGAAAAATGGGTCTCTCACCTTGGTGGTTCACTTACTCGTGAACAATGACGAATTCAATCGTGAAGAAAACAAGCCAGTAAATGGTTTGCTCTCTGGCCCCTTCTTTATCTTGTCATTATCCAAATTGCGTAGTGACATCTAGGAACATCCCAGGTCGTTGCCAGTTTGGTAAGGATGACTCCAAGCAGTCTGAAGAAGTATGAAGATGTTTATTGGAGAGGATAAGTCTCACCATGAAGGGGCCCTGGAGCAACTGCTTACAATCAGAATGCAGTGCTCTCATGACCTCATCATACATTCTAATGTCTGGACAGTCTGAGCCAATGCTTACATTACCACATGTCCTAATCTGGAGCCTCCATGGAATAGGTGGACTGATTGGGTCTCACAGTTCAGTATACTGGACCTTGATGGGGGTGACTACAGATGTAGAAACTTCCACAACATTGTTCTCAAGCACATCAATCAATCAATCAAGACATTTGTAGAGCGCGCTACTCACCCGTGAGGGTCTTAAGGCGCTAAGGAGGTGGGGGGAGCAGCTACTGATCGAACGGCCAGGTCTTGAGGAGTTTCCTGAAGGTCAGCAGGTCCTGGGTCTTCCGTAGGTGGGTAGGGAGGGTGTTCCATGTTTTGGAGGCGAGGTGGGAGAAAGATATGCCGCCGGTGGTCGTTCAGCAGATGCATGTGACGGTGGTGAGGGCGAGGTCGGCAGAGCGAAGCTGGCGGTTCGGGGTGTAGAAAGATAGTCGATTGTTAAGGTATGCTGGTCCGGCGTTGTGGAGTGCTTTGTGGGCGTGGGTGAGGAGCTTGAAGGTGATCCTCTTGTTGACCGGGGAATACCTTTACTACCAAGCAAAAACAACAGCTAGCTACATTTTTAGACCATCATTTCAGGTGTTCCTGAACCAACATCCCTAGTGTCCCACAACATCATCACGGAAAGGACCTGTGTGGTTAAGCTTAAACCATACCACAAACCAGCTGTGAGATGACAGGCAGTGGAACAGAAAGTAGAAGACATGCTGAGAGCTCACATAATAGAACCCTCCCAGAGTGCTTGGTGGTCACCCATGGTTTTGGTACCGAAAGGGGACAGGAGTCTTCATTTCTGTATTAACTTCTGCAAAATTGAATGCCATCTCACGGTTCAATACCTATTCCATGTCCCAGGTAGATGAACTGGTACCGAGGCTGGGAGTAGCAGGTGTCATGTGCACCAATGACCTCATGAAGGGATATTGGCAAATGCCCCTTATGCATGAAGCATGACGGAAGACAGGCTTTGGGACCCATTCAGGGATTTATCACTTCAAGGTTCTGCCATTTGGACTTCATGGGGCCCCTGCTACCTTCCAGAGACTTGTGGTCATATTGTTAAGGACTCATCAGGCCTACACAGTGGCATACTTAGACTGTATAGTGGTAAATAATCCTAACTGGGGAAAAAACCTGCAGCACCTAAGACAGGATTTACATACCCTGAATCAAGCGGGCACACTTTGAATCCAAAGAAGGCCACCTTTACCACAGAACACATCGAGTATTTAGGGCTCATCATACATGCAGGGGTCATTTGACCACAGCTAAACAAACTCACGGCCATTCAAAGGATTCCACGACCCACAACGAAAAAGGTGCTTGGGAATTGTGGGATACTTTTGCAGGTTTGTTCCATAGTTTTCTGAAATCACTGACGTTCTACCTCAGAAGTACATAGCAAACATGTGCAATGGACTGAGGTTCAGGAGCATAGCTTCCAACAATTGAAGTTGGCATTATGTCAAACCCATGTTCTCATGTGTCCTAACGTTGATAGGACTTTTGTGCTCAGGGCTTGGGTGCCGTTTTACCGCAACACGACCAGCAGTGTTGCCTGCGACCAATCTTGTATAACCGCTGTAAATTGGGAAGTACATTATGGCACCATAGAGTAGGAATGTCTTGACATCAAGTGGGCTATGGAAGCCCTAGAGTTTTACCTAATAGGTTGTACATTTATTCTTTTGACAAATCATGCCCCCCTTATCTGGCTGGCGCTGCATAAAGATTCAGACCCGAAGGTGCTCCGTTGGTTCCTGGCCCTACAGACTTTTTTGTTTCAGGCCTTCCATGTTCCCGGGAAGCTGCAAGATAATCTAGATTCCGTGTCCCATTGCCCCATCACTGAAAGGCCCCACACATCCATTCCTGTTGGGAAGGCAGTGTAGTCAGACGGCTACCGCGCCTGGGACTTCCAAGATGGCCGGCACCATCAACACAAGATAAGGGAGCTGCAGTGCTCCTGTAGCTCATGAGATATCATTTTGCCTCCTGAGTGAGTCGGCACCATAAAAGAAGGACCTCAGTAGTTCAGTGAGGACAGCAGTATTACACAAGAAGAAGACCCTGGGTGTGAGCAGGAAGAAAGTGGACGTCAGACAAATGTTGTCCGTATATAAGCAAGGGAGGAGACTCCGAGGACCATCGGGAAGGGGACGCAGAGGAAGGGGAGACCGAGGCAGAAGCAGCGAACCCAAGGAATAGGACGGCCATTGTACCAGGTTCAAGCCCTAGATACACAATAGCACAGAGGGAGGAGAGGAAAATCTATACTTGACTTGAGAAGCTTGTAGGAAAACTGCAAAAAAAACCAAAAGCCCAGCTCCGTACTTCTATAATAGAGAATTAAATCATATCTATAGCCGGACGTGTCCATCAGAGGGAATAGCGTGAAAGGGCTGGACCCATTAGTTCCAGACCTTTTCTAGAGACACACTCTGATGGTTACTTTTGTCAGCATCAAAACATAAAGGGGAGAAATGTAGTTAATCAGCAGTTACTTAGCCAATGATACACTTGATACATAATAACCCACTGACAACTACATTAGGTTAATTTGTTTATTACAAAGCCAAAAATAACTGGACATAAAGACATCTCAACAGGAGGGTATAGAAATGTAAAGACATTAGCATCTAGCCAAATCTACGCATTCAATTTAGATGGTGCAGCATGAACAAAACTATTAATTCAAGATGTAGAATACAGAAAATGAGGAAGCATGAGTCCAAATTTCTCTGCAGCAAGGGTTTGTGAGTGAAAATAATTAGATCCACCCCCATTCTAGCACTAAGGTGACATCCCTACATAAGCATTTTCAATAGAAAGGTGTCAGTACGTGGAGACTTTCTAAGAAGTCTTTCCAACATCCATGAGTCAAGTAGCATAAAACCACTCTCACAATGTAAGAGTTCGTTCTGAGATGGTAGAATTCCCATAATACACCTCGCACATGCCATCCACTCTGGTAGTCCTGAGCATACTTTTCCACAGCACTGTCCATGTGCAACCTTAGCAACATTTCGTCCTTTGCTCCCAGGACTTCTCCCATGTGAATCCTAATGTTCTTCCTTTATCGACCCAAGTCACGTGATTGTAACTTCTTCTCTCCTTGCCTAGCTACAAAAACATAGACATTATTCTGCCTAAAAAAATGCTTCTTCAACTGCAATACAAAACTTGAGAAAGAAGAGATTCCACAGCGCACATGAAATTCAAGCTATTAATTCTAAAGTGAGAGTTGTAAGGGACGTGCATTTCAGGCCTACGATTTCAGCGAACTTAAGAACGTCTCAATTTAAGCATTATAGATTGGCATAACCTTATTGCGTACTAACTAACACATTTACCAAATTATAGAAAAATCAGTGTTAAACACTTCCAGTTTATGAGTGGCATTACCTTCACAACACGAGTTCTTCATGTAAACATTTTCTACTGTTTATATTCCTTTCCTACGTTAATTTCTCCATGCTACTTTTCAATGACCTAAAACACTTCATGTACTTATGTTAATACATTCTAGCACCTCACGTTTTTACAGTTGTGAGATTATATGTGGGTGCATGCTGAACATTATCATGATGCACCCCTACAATGAAAAGGGATTTCCACTCCATCAGGGGTGACCACAGTCATCTAATTAAAACCTTTACAATTAAACATCATTGCAACAGCACCCTCAACTGGTAGCTTCTTTTCTATATATCAAACCATAAAGCAACCTGGTGCAGTGCACCAGATGTCAATTGAAGCTTATCAAGTTTTAACACATAAATAATGTAAACAGCAGATAAGACATTCTAGGGCCAGATGTATCAAACAGTTGTACCCATTCTGTGTCAATGGGAAAATGTCTTCATACATCTGTCCCTCTATAAAAATGCATTCTGTGGAAAGGCGCTATTATTCAAAGTTGTTTGTACCAATTGCAAGATTCTCATGTTTTTCAAGTGCTGATTGTGCAAAGAAAGATCATCTCACTAATGTAAGAAAAAAACATATTACAAATTAAATTTCAGACCTTAACGAGATCTCACGTTTTTAAACAGTTTGATTGTACACAGTAAATGCGCCCTTACATGTTTAGGCACAGCTTTTAAACTTTTGAAAGTTGAGCTGTGCCAAATTCCATCTACAGTTTGCCATTTAGTCCTCACTATTTACAACAATGTCCAAGTTTCGGTTTAAAGTTCCTCCCCTACTGTATTCTATATTGACAACACTGTCCTGTGTTAGGTAATCCCGGTTTGCAAGGACTATTTCGCTAGCAGTTTTTTTGGGGCTAATGACATGAACTTCAAAAATCTTTCACTGAGTACTAAGTCATCTCCTTGAATGGAGGCTATTTCTTTTAAAATGATACTTTAATAGCTGTTTATGTTCTTCTATAAATGCTGGGTATATGCATACTATGTTTGATAGGTCCTCCCTCATGCAATCACACAGGCAACAAGAAGTCTCGATAAATGGTCTTCTCCAAGGAAGCGAGTTATTTAAAATAATAATGCAGGCCAATCTATAGCCCTTCAGTTTTAGATTCGCTTTCAGGTCAAAGGGTTCCCCAAAGGGCTTTGTGGTTTCAGGTGGCTATATGGACCAAACGCCCTCTGTGAGTGGGATCTTTTAGAAAGCAAATTCGTGTCCATCAACATGGAGGATTTTTTAACCCCTGAGCTCACCGCTTTGTTAAAAGCACCCTGACTGAGAAAAAGCACCCATAGTGGTTCAATCTGCGGCCTGTGCATGGCTAAGATCATGTATTCACTTGCATGGGTTTTGCCTGCACCGGGTACTGCCTTCCATAAGATGTTGTTTAGTGTGCCTTCCTTGCTCTTTTCATTTTACAACACATTTCAAGTAAGCAACCAAGCTTGCCATGTCTTGTCTGCACAGTCTGAATTCTAGTCTTAGTTGTGCAATGGATGTATGGCACAGCCACTAGAACATTCATCTGTAGATGTCTATAATCGATTTTTCAATGATTCCAAATACCCTCTCCCTTGAGGGCTTCCGAACTCTATACTGGGGTGGGGTCTTGTTTTGCAGTGATGCCCTTGCCCAGAAGTTAAAGAGACGGGCCATTTAAAGAGTTCCTCAATGTGTGAGACGCAGCTAACAGGGTATTGCTCCTTTTTGCAATTTTGACAGTTGCGCGCTGCAAATGTCCCTCTTGCATCAAACATTATCCCCAGGTACTTGTACTCTGCTTCTAATTCCAGCACATTGCTGTTCGAATAGTATTCTGGTGCTGGAGACCTCTCTGTTCTGATGGACATTGTGTTTGTTTTTTGGAGATTGACTTCTAGCCCGAGAACTTCGCCATAGAATATATTAGCTTCTGGAGGCCAACGTTTGTGTGGCTTAACAAAACAACGTCATCAGCAAACATCATGTTTGAAGCTTTAAAACCTGCAACCTTTGGAGAGTGAGAGTTTACTTTGTTAAGTCTTGATGTGAGTTCTGCCAGATATGAATTGAAAAGGAACGGTGCAAGGACGCAGCCTTTTTTCCAGCCATTGCTCATGTGTATTTTCCGCGAAAGTGTTGTCCCAGTCCCAATCCTGAATTGTATCCCTGTGTTGGAATACAAGAGCTGAATAGCATTTAGAAATGCTGGTGCAATATCACCGTGCTAGAGTTTGTGCCAGAATAAGTTACGCTGGACCCCATCTAATGCAGAACAAAAGTCCACAAAACATAGATGTAGGTTCTGGCGCTGGAGCCTTGCCTAGTTAACTATTTGGCAAAGCATTAATTTATTAGTGGACATTTCTGTATCCCTGAAGAAGCCAGTTTGGTTCGGAGGCACTAGGGATTTTCTTCTCCGACTAGTGAGCTTAGCGAATAGCACTGATGCAAAATATTATGTCTCCTCATCCTCCAATCATCAGCCTTTAATGTGATGGTAGGGACTTGTTTCCAGCTTTTGAAATTTAGGTTTTTATCGAACCCAACCAGCTGTCGGGGGCTGCTTGATGGAAAAGAACATGATTAAAGAGCGAGCACAGATATTTTGCAGAGTATTGCGGATCTTCTTCAAAGATGGCTTGTGGTAGGCTGTTGGCTAAGGAGCCCCGTCTGGGCGCCCTGACATGATTGCTATTATCACAGCTTTCAGGGTGATAGGTTGCTGAGCAGAGGAGATTTCTGGGCCTGAGGGGCACTAGACATGTTTGTGACCCCCCGTATGGTTTTAGAAATGGCACCTTTACATCCCTAAACCTTTTCCCACAGGTAGACCACCTAAATTTCATCAGCTGTTTTTATGATGCAGAAGGCAGTGTGAGTCCCACTGTCTTGTTCACGAGTCTCTAGAATTTATGAGCATTTTTCCTTCTTGTGGCTTCCAACGGTTTCTGCCAGTTTTGACCTCTCTCTTTCTCATAGTTTTCATATATTGTTTTTTGTACAAGCTTCTCAGCTTGCTCAAGCTAGGTATAAGGGCCAGTGGTATGTGCTTGCTTCGGGATATCTTTTTGCTGCTGCAATCTCAGTTGATCTTTTCTTAGGGCGGGCATATGGGCAAAGATTTGTGCCTCTGTGGTTGCATATTTTTGCAAGCAGTAGATTAGCTGGAAATTGAGTTCATTGTGCTATCGTATCTAAGTTGACCGTAATTATATTTTCCCATATAGTTCTTGCATAAGTTTAAGTGTGAGTAATTGAGTTTGGTGTTCATTTTAGCTTTCTGTAATATGTGGTTGTGACCGTGACAATTTCCGGACGTGCTTGGGCATGGTGCTGATAGCCTAAGTTAATGGTTATCCCTTGTGGGCGGGGATCCTTTTCAAGGCAAGTTTCAATCTTAAAACATGTTACCATTTGATAGAGAGGTGAGCCAACTAAGGTGTAATCAAGGGTTGAATGCTCCTTCCCCCGATGGAAAGTGTATTTGGCTGGCACATCACTACTTATTGCCTGTTTAAGGTCCTCAGGTTCAGGTGCTCTATTACTTCCATAAAGGTCAGGCCTGCACGTCCTTCCTTGGAAGTCGAGGTTTTAAAGGTGGTATTTGCCAAATTCGTTTTTAGATTTGCAAAGCTTGATCAACTGGGATTCCTGTAACAGGTTCATGTTGAAATGCCGTCAAGAGGATGTATGATGTAGGCTTAGTTGTCATATGTCCAATGATAAAGACGTTCTAGGTTTCAATTGTTGGTATTTTCTTTTTGGATAATCGGCGAATATAAGTGTTATGATTAGCAGTGGGTTAACATTGTCTTGGAAGCACTCTGAGAGCTGCGTAGCCTGCAAGTTTGGATAATCAATTTGCATTTCAGTTACTTTTCTGTTAATATCAGCTGATACGTAGATGGCTAGGCCCAGTATGGGAATTTTCACTGCCAGCTTGTTAAATCCTATGCATGAGGAATGTGTGACAGAGCTAGTGCCCATGTTTCCGGCAGTGCTGCTAAATGAAAAAGCATTTAGATAACACAGGAATTGCCGATCTTCAATTTTGGTCTGTATTCCCTCTATATTCCATGAGCAAATTCAACATTTTTCCTGTGACTGGGATACGGGAATTATGTTCTCTGGTCAGTGGCAAGCAGTGCAACACCCTCGGGAGCCATGCCCAATCCAGTGGACACACAGTTAGTTGCACTTACCCTCGCTGCTGCTGCCACAGTTGGAAACTGTTTCAGCTGATGACAAAACTGAGCCGCTTCTTGCTCCTTTGAGCACTGATATTGTAGGAACCCCTTCCTCCATTGGCTTTGGGTCAGATTTGTCATAAGTGCGAACTTCTACCAGCAGCAAAGGCAACATCATATCTTTATTAGCTAATAAAATGCATCAACGGCAGACTAAAGAGACCATACTTCACTAAAAGTTCTAAGAAAGATGCCTTAGTAGTACATTACTTTGCTTGAGTTTCTAAGAACTAAGCATTAGATAATGGGAGTGAGCTTATTATCTTCACATGTTTAAGTCCCCCTCTATACACATGCGATTTTATAGGCCAATTGAACTTTATAATTTTGTAATAATTGTGTAATGTAATGTTTGTTTCTTATTTTGTAATTCTTATTTTCTAAAGTTAGATTCATTTCAAAATTATTTTCATGTTTCATTTGTGTTGATATATAATTGTTTTGTGTTAGAATCCGGGTTCTCTGGTTGGCACAGGTATGTACCTGGGACAAGCAGGGAACCTTTCCTCTAGTCAGGGTAAGGGGTTACACTCCTAAAACAACCCCTGCTCACCCTCTAGGTAGATTGGCGTGAGCAGACAAGGCTTATCTCAGAGCGTTATAGGTTAAGCATTTGTGAACATATACAGTAACCAAATGACAACACTACAAATGGACACCACACAGGTTTTTATATAAAAAATAAGGATTCTTTATATAGAGTTACCACAAGACCATTAAAGGACAAAAATGCACAATACTGTTACTTTAGATGGTAGAAATTTGCTTAGTTCTCTTAAGTTCTTAAATGCGACACTTTAAGTCAATGTACCTTAGATGCGACATGCAGGGCAACGAAAGTGTTGGTACGATGCTGATGTGATGAAGTTTTTGGTGCAAAGAAATAAAGACGTGAAGATCTTCCAGATGCGTTACGCTTCTCCGATGTTGCGAGAAGACTCGACTCGATGCGTCAGCTGCAGCGGCGTCACCCTTTACGTGATGCGACGACAGCGGCCTTGGCAGCGGCACTCTTCTTTGACGTTTGCGAGACGCTTCCGCTCGATGCGATGTTGCAGCGGCGACACACCTTTACGCGATGCGACGACAGCAGCTCCGACGGCGGCATGCTTCTCCGTGGATGCGAGGCGCTTTTCTTGATGCGGTGCAATGCGACAGCTACGATGGCTGCGATGGCGACACAATTCTTCCTTGATGCGAGACTCTTCTCTTGATACGGTGCAATGCATCAGCTACGATGGCTGCGATGGCGACACGTTTCTTCGGCGTTGCGAGACACTTCTCCGATGATGCGAGATGCTTCCGCTCGATGCGATGCTGCAGCGGCAACACCCTTTACGTGATGCTACGACAGCAGTTCCGACGGCGGCACGCTTCTCCTTCTTGAGTCGCGCTTCCAGCTCCTTGCGACACGCAGTCCCTCAGAAGGCCCAACAACAGCAGCAGGCACTCCCAAAGAACTTTGGGGAGCTGGGGGGTTAAGTCCACTGGTCCTGGGACTTCGTTCAGGGGGCAAGCTCAGCACAAGCCCTTGGAGATCTTTTAAGCACAAGTTGAAATAAAGTCTTTGTAGTCTTTCTCCTCTCCTTTCAGCAGCAAGGCAACCACTGCAGGCCAATCCCCCAGGTCAGGGACAGCCCGGTTCCTTCTCCTCAGGCAGAGGTTCTTCTTGTCAAGCAGGATCTAATTTCTTGGGAGCAGGGTCCCAATACTTATACCCATAATTCCTTTGTTCCTCTGGGGTAGAGGGGCCTTTGCCCAGTCCAAACCAGTTCCTGAGCACTTTGTTGACATGACTCTGCCTTTCTATTCAGGGTGCAGGGCAGAGACATCAGCCGCTCCACAGGAAGTGGAGCCAGCATTGTGGTGGCAGAGCACAGCCCTATTCAGAGTCCAGGTGCACTCCTCCCACCCATCTGGATGTCAATCTCTCTATTCACCACCAGGCTACCTAGTCCTGCCCCTCTGGGTTTCCCCAGCCCTGTCACTCACACAAACCAGACAGGCAGATACACATCATAGCAGAGGCGGGCTGAAATGGTTAGGCAAGCAAATACCAACTTTCTAAAAGTGGTATTTGCAAACACAGAATATTAAAATAAACGTTACTAAAAGATGTATTTTATTATTCTGAGTTCAGGCATACTAAACTCGATTTTCTACCATGTTCCCTTGGTCTGTTAGGATCATAGGATGTAACAATTCTAACAGCCCATTCTGGCCTATGGAGAACAGGTAGCCTTATAATAGTGAATAACGAAAATGGCTGCAATTCACTATTAGGACATGCCACACACATCAGGGCTTGTCCCACCTTATGCTTACAATGCACCCTGCCCTTGGGCCTACCATAGGGTTGACTAATATGAAGTTAAGGGAAGGTTTAGGGACACTTGCCCAGTCAGCATGACAGTACCAGACTGCACGCAGGTTCTGCAATGGCAGACCTTAGACACATTTTACTAGGCCGCTTCTGTGGGTGGCACAACCAGTGCTGCAAGCCCACCAGCAGCATTTGTATTTACAAGCCCTGGGCACTCCTGGTGCACTTTACTGGGGTCTGACAGTAAACCAAATAAGTCAATCATGGAATCCAACCAACATATCCATTTTTAATAGGGAGCACTTGCACTGTGGCACTGGTTGGCAGTGGCACAGTGCCCTGAGCAGCTAACACCAGCAAAACACATGAGGCACAGCGAAAAAAAGTGGAAGGGAGACTCACGCCAAGGTGCCAGGTCTAACATTTTGTATTATGTTTTGATATATATATGGTATTGAACATATCTCTTGTTCTGGTTCCCTTCATTTGTTTGTTCATAGTGTTGTATTGTCCCAAAGTGTCAGTAAGAATTGTTTTCTGTATATTACTTACTGTCCTGATGAAGTTCAAAATCCTGTTTGAGTGAAACACATTGGCTGGATGTTCTTTGTGTGACAAAAATGTTTCTATGGACATAAAGTAAAGAAAGAATAAAACATACTTTGAAACGTATACGTGATCTTTATGGGCTGCGATATTTCCGGGTGCACCTTTCCATTTGGAATTCTAATCTATCTCTGCTGGATAGTGGTACTGAACTACGGCGGGTACCGTAAAAAAGCGCACGGGCCACAATTTGTTGGAACTTTGAGTGAGGTGTGGTCTCTTTAGTCCACTGTTGATGCATGCTTTTTGTTACTAAAGTTTAGGACTTGACTGCACTCACTATCTGTGACCAAACTTATATGATGCCGAGAGTCAATGACAAGAGAGAAGAACAGGCACAGGATCTTTTTGGCAGAGGGTTTACCTCATCACCATCAGTGCCTAGGGATCCATGGAATGTAGGATTGTGATCTTGTTTTTTGAAGTTACAACGTTTAACAAAACAGGAACTGGAACAATGGTGGCATGAGGTCACCCTTCAACTGTATGTAGAGAACAAAAAGATCCCAAGAGGGTTGTGCATTCCAATATTTCCCGCTTTTGAAGATCTTAGTGAGGAACTTTTGGCAGAAGGGGAGAGTAACTTAGAGGGGGCGTCATACACTATGATGCGGATCCTATTTAAACATGCTAATTAAAAGGGGGCAAAACTACAATCTGGAATAGAAATTCTAGAAAAATAGATTGAGACAATTAAATGTAAAGAGATAATTAAGATCAAATATGATATCTTGATCAAGGTGAAAGAAAATCAGCAACAATATCTAAAAGACAAAAAAATTAGAACAATTAAGCGAGTTGATCGTGACTATAGAGAGGGTCGCATATATACCTTTGCAAAAAAGTACGACAATGTAAATACAATGGAGGAAAGGAAGTGGGTGAGAGAGGAAAGCGAGGAAACCAAGTCAGCCTGTAATAGTTCTTTTGCGTCTATGATTAGTACTACCCTCAGTAATCTAATATCAGACAACCCTTTAAGGGAAGGAACATCTTCCTTTCAAAAAGAGTTAAACAGGCTAAGTATAAGCAACAGACAACTCAAGAAGGAAGTAAAAAAAACAGGAGGGGTGGAAGTAAGTGGAAAGGGAAAACAGGTAGAAATAATCGGTGTCTAGACACCCTCCAAGAAGAACCAGCTGGTATGATCCCTGTTAATGCTCTTGCTTACAATACTGAGTTTCCCATCTTAACTTCAAACACTCTGAATGATACTAGCACACAGTAGGGTTTAGAAATTATACATTTCTTAAATAGATTTCTTGATGAGAATGAAACTAATGTTTTGCAGAATGGGTTACATTTTCGTCAACACAAAAGATGGATTTGGTTGATGTGCATATCTGTTCAAATTCACAAGAGCTTTGAAATTAAAGGAAATTGTTTCTTAGCAATCACATAAATCTGATGTTTGTGATCCTGAGCTGATTTCCACGGCACATGCCATTTCAGATATACGTAATCTACAGTGTTTTCTGTCTATTAAAAAAGTCAAGGATATGAAATCATTACTGTACGATCTTGATATAACAGAGAGTTTGGCTGTGAAAAGTGGGTTGATGCCTAAATCGAAATTTATTCCCTCAATAGCATACCTTCAAAACATTGATGAATTCAATGAAAAAGTGACCAGTGAATTTCATATTTTGAACACCCCTACTAAGTTTGGTCCACAACCTCAATATAATCTTTCACTTGAGGAGAGAAAGTTGCTTCTTAGATTACAGAATGATACCAATATAGTTAGCAGGGCGCCCGACAAAGGCAGAAATATGGTTCCCATGAATAAGATTGACTACATGAATGAGATCACCTGCCAGTTAAATGCTTATCAGTGTTATGAATGTATCAAAACCAATTCAGTTGGGGTCGCACATTAAGGGATTCTCTGTGCCCGAGTTACAGTATCTCAACACAACAACAAGGTACTTGGTTGGCATCCAAACCATGTGGTTTTCAATGCCTGTAATGCATGACCATATGGCAAAAACAAAACGAAAGAGTTTATGTTCAATACATCACATCACTAGAACACAGTTTAAACTATTTCATTAATTGTAACGCATGCTTTGTAGTATATTTAAATGCAATATGATGTATGTATGCAGTAAAGCCTGTAACTCTAAAAAAAAGCATGCAAGAACACCACAGAGCACTAAGGAGTAGAGATAGCAGATTTCCCATGACTGACTATTACAGGGTGACTCATCCAAACGATTCAAGTTTTTGGTTCCTTGGAGTTGACTCAGGTGGGGGGAAGACGGAATTGCTTTTAAGACAAATTGAGGCCAAATGGATATGTCGTTTGAGAGTTATCACTGATGGCTATAACACAGAAAATGAATTTCACCACTTCTTGGGTTAAGATCATGACCATATATTTAATTAGTCTATGTGATATATGACATGCTTACTCTGACACTTCCAATTCATATGGTATGCGGGGAATGAATGGTGCCTGGACTAACCTCTAGTGCCTCATCTAATTTTAATCTTCAATTTTTTGTATGGTAGAATGTGTGAGGTTTTCTTTTTCATCACAATAGTATCTTGTGACTATTGAATTTTAAGTTTCCTTTCTCTTGATCATTATGCTCGTCTAATATCACTTCCAACCTTCACTGCACACTTTTGACATAGTTTTTATTCTGAGTCTTCAGCTGTCAAGTACTACGCACCTGAATAACCATAGACTTCCACAGGAGCTGATGACAATTCCTTCGACCCCCAACTCCACTAAAAGCGGATTTCGAATTCCACTTCCAGCAAAGAGGGGGAAAGGGGCATGGGATAAAAGAGAGACTCCACTGCTGTGCCACCACCTCTCTCAGGAATTCTAGCTACACCTTCTGGCACCTACAATACAAATAAACAGTATTAAAACACCTCTAAAATTCCTAAGCTTGAGACTTTCTAAAGATGCGTTGCACAAATGTTTCTCATACCTGAACCTCTGCAGTGATTTGCCTCTCTCTTAAATATATATTTAAGAAACTGATGTAATATTGAGTCGCAATGATATCTTCCTGAAAGAGTCTTTTCTTATCTTGCAGGTGGCAAAATGAATAAGGTTGGTAAGTATAATATATATATATATATATATTACTACAAACTTTTTAAATACATAATCTTTTCTGTTCTCTTTAGATGCTAGCCTCTGCCACTTCTTGTTTTAGCTTCTTTTGAATCTTTAATAAAGTGTTTTTTTTTTTTTTTTTTTTTTTTTTGAAACCGTTTATTGCAATCTCAAATATATACAGGTATGGGCCTACAACCTTCCGGCCGGCCGCTAAAGTGACAGAAGCAAATGACTTACATACAATGAGGCACTTGGCTTTGCAGAGACGCTAAAGCAGGAGGTATCAACAACGTGGGCCACGTGACTCTGAGCCCACAGTACGGTTTCATTTTATACAACACAACAACATAAAACCACACCCGCAAGGCAACCCGCGATCGAAAGTGACGACATGTGCTCCTCAAGTGGGGAACCCCAACCATCCAAAGAAATCCAGAGAGGGGAAGGGAAACAGATCCGGGACTGGGAGAACACTGTGCCCGGGGCTGAGGGAGGGGGCCATCTAGGGGGATGGAGCTGGTGAAGCGGGAGGCAACAACGGCGGCTCGCAAATACCCCCGCGGTAGGCGTTCCAGGGGCCCCATATCTTCACCCATGCCCCAGGCTTACCCCGCGCCACATACACCACCTTTTCTCGGAACATGCACCAATCCATGTGTTCTTTCCAGGCCGACACCGCCGGGGGCCTCTGGGATCCCCACAGTTGAGCAATGTCCCGTTTAGCTATCATATATCCCAGAGTCACCCATCGCGTCTGCGGAACCGAGTAGTCGGTCGGTTCCCACACATTCAGCAAGCATCTCCTCGCTTCAGGCAACAGCGCGACATGCGTAACCGCTCGCAGGACCTCATGCACACCACGCCAGAATCGCTCCACCCTCGGACATTCCCACAGAATGTGCAAAAAAGTCGCCAAAGCACCACACTCACGCCTACACAACCCATCCTCGGCATAGCCCATACGCAGAAGCCTTGGCCCCGTCATATACACCCGGTGGAGTATCTTAAGCTGGACGAAGCGAAGGCGAGCCGGGATGGCCACCTCCTTCGGAGAGGCCACCGCGGAAATCCAGTCCTCGTCGTCCAACTCCAGCCCATCGGCAACCCAAGCCTCGCGGAGGCCAGTCAGTAAGCCCGAGCGGTCATTTATCAATTTCTTGTAAATGAGGGAGATCGTGCTGTCCGGAACGTGGCCATCTAGCACTCTATCCTCCAGGGGGGAGGGCTCCGGGATGGAGGCCACGTCTGGGAAGACGGACCCCAGTGCGTGACGGACCTGCAGGTAGCGAAAGTATTCACTGCCCTGCAGCTGAAACTCCGCCTGCAGCGTCTCGAATGTTTTGAATCCTCCCCTCGTCCAGAGATCCCCCACTGTACTGATGCCTATCGTGTCCCACCTCTCAAAGCCCTTCGAGGTCCACAAAGAGCCCAACCTCTCCGACGCATACAACGGTGACGCCCGGGTCAAACGGTCCTTCCATCCCATAGCTGCATTAGCCGCGTGCCATACTCGCACCATGACACGCGTGGGTCCCGTCAAGCGGGAATCGGGCACGCTAGTGTAGAGCGCTCGATTGTAGTCGCCACCGGGCAGGAGCATTTTGTCCATTTCAAATGCCGGGTTGAGGGCGGGCCCATAGAAGCCGTGATTAATTGCAGCTAACTGGGAGGCCCAGTAATACCGCTTAATATCCGGGAGGGCAATCCCTCCGTCGTACCACGGGAGCGTCAACTTTGCCAGGGCTATACGCGGCCTCCCGTCCCAGAACAGACGGCGCTGTAGACTTTCCACTTCACGGAAGTAGCGCGCCGGGACCAAGTCCATAGTGTTCTGGAGAGCGTACAGAAAACGCGGCAATGACATCATCTTGAACAATGCCGCCCGGCCGAGCGGTGAAAGCGGCAAGCGCCGCCAACGCGCGACGTCCTCCTTCAAGCGCTGGAGGGGGGGAAGCAAATTTCGCTCGTAGCGGGCCACCGGGTCCAGCGTAATATAGACCCCCAGGTATCGAAATCCCTGCGAGGCAATCTGGATCGGACAGCCCCGAGGGAGGACAGGAGCCTCCCCGGAAAGCACATAGACACAGGATTTAGCCCAATTGATGACAAGGCCTGAATTACGGCCAAAGGAGCGCAGAACATCGACCAGGACAATCAGTGATTTGCGCGGGGAGGCTAAGTACAAGAGGATATCGTCAGCATAGAGGGACACGCGGTCCTCATACTCGGGGGTCCAACGGAGACCACAGATAGAAGGGTGCCACCGCAGCCACTCCGCCAGGGGTTCCAAGGCCAGTGCAAACAGGAGCGGCGACAGGGGACAACCCTGTCGCGTGCCCCGTCCCAGCACGAATGGGGCCGAGACTCGACCATTCACCACCACCTGTGCCAATGGGTCCGAGTACAACAATTTGACCCAACTGATGAATCCCGGGCCAAATCCAAATTTCGCCAGCATCGCCCAGGTGTATGGCCACTCGAGCGTGTCGAACGCCATGGTGGCGTCCAAGGACGCCAAGATGGCCGGCTCCCGCACGAACGGAACACGCGCGAGCACCCCGTGCAAGCGCCGCAGATTAAGGGCCGTATTGCGATGGGGAATAAAGCCGGACTGGTCTTGGTGGACCAAATCGCCCACCACGCCGACCAGCCGGTTGGCGAGCACCTTGGCGAGGATTTTAGGCTCCGCGTTCAAGAGCGAGATAGGCCGGTAGGACGTAACCCGGTCTCGCGGTCTCCCCTCCTTGTGGATAACCACGATGGTAGCCAGACGCTGGTCCGGCGGGAGGGAGCCCCGCGAGTGGGCCGCAAGGAACATTGCGCGGAGGTGGGGTGCCAGTACATCCGGTCGCAGCTTATACAGCTCAATAGGAATGCCGTTCGGGCCCATGGCCTTGCCAGAGGCGACCGAGCGGATGGCGAGGGCAATCTCGTCCGAGGTGGGGGCGGCATCCATCAACTCCCTGTCCTCCATGGAGAGGGAGGGCAGCGCGATGTCACGCAGCAGGGCATGGGAATCCTCCTCCGGGCAGGGAGAAACCGGGGAATATACCTCGCGGAAATAATCCGCGAAGCAAGCGACAATGGCTTCCGGCTCAGTAACACGTACACCATCCATTCTCTCAATCAGCGGGACCACACGACTAGCTCTCTCCTTCTTGTCCAACAATGCAATCAACTTGCCGGCCTTATCACCCACATCATACAATCGCCCCTGTTGCTCTCTGCTGAGGCCCCTGGCCGCCTCCGTGACGAGGGACCTATAGGCCGCCTGCTTAAGGTGGAGAACGTGCAGCGCAGCGTCAGTCACCCCACCCCCCAGATCACCCTCCAATTCGGCAATTTCGGCCTCCACCCGGGTCACCTCCTCCTGTGCGCGCCTCCGGGCATGGGAAATAAAGGAGAGGGCCTCCCCTCTAAGTACTGTCTTGAAAGCCTCCCACAGGGAGATGGCCGACGGGACAGACCCCACATTCTCCTCAAAATACCGTTGCAAGGATTTGATCAAGTCAGCACGAATAGTGGGGTCGCGCAGGTACCAGGCATTGATTGGAGCTACCCTGCCCTCCCCCCTCGGGAAGACATCAAAGTGCAACAGGAGTGGGGAGTGATCTGAAATACCCCGCGCCAGATGGCGTACCTCCCCCACCCTCCCAGCATAGGCCGCAGGGACAAGGACATGATCAAGCCGCGAAAGGCTACCATGGGCACCCGAATGGAAGGTGTACTGCAGCTGAGTGGGATGCCTTAAACGCCAGCAGTCCACCAATCCCAGTGTGTCTAAAAGGCCAGACAGCCACGCTTGTGCCCGGGGGAGGTCCCTAGGGGGATAACGATCCATAGTCCCAGAAGCCACCGCATTGAAGTCCCCCCCAACCACCAGAAGCCCCCCCGGAAGGTCAAGCAGGAGGCGTCCCAGGTCCGCAAAGGTGGTGGACTGTAACCCCGGTGGGACGTACACTGAGACAAAGACGACTACCTTGCCCTCCATTCTCCCCACCAAGACTGTGTAGCGTCCCCTCTCATCATGGCGCACCTCGTCTATTTCTAGCGGGAGCGAGGTCTTGACCATAATGCCCACCCCTCGTGAGCCGGATGTGAAGCCCGAGTGGGCCACCAAACGATAGCCACGTCGATTCATGGCACAAAAGGAGTTACCAATGAGGTGTGTCTCCTGCAGAAAGACCACATCAGGCGAAATCCGTTTCAGATATTGCAGGACCACACCCCGCTTAATCCTATCACCCAGTCCGTTAACGTTCCAGGACAACAAAGTCAGGTCCCTACCCCCCATCACATACAGAAGCCATCATTTGTCCCCCCGAGAGCATCTCAAAAACACCAATACAATGAAGGGTTTGCCTTGCGGTAGAAACGAACCACACCCCACCCCAACCCACCCATCCCAACAGAACTCCCCCCACCCTGCACCCCTGCATGAGCCCAAACAGCCCCCCCAAAGTGCAGTGTGCCTGTCGCCCCATAGAGAAGAAAACTAACTAGTCCCCCAGAGGAGGAGGGAGATCCCCCAAGAGACCCCACACGACCTCCACAGGAGGGGAACTTACCCTAACAGTCAATGGTGACAATAACACAGTCGAGAGCAAGGCCTACCATTAGTCCCTCAGTCCTGATCCTGCGGGCCCTCCCCACCAACCGCTCCCCCCCACCCCCCCGGCCCCGATCTCCAGGCAAAGTGTCCAGCCAGTCCCCGGCCGCCTCGGGACGATCAAAAAAGTGCGTGCGGCCATCCACCTCCACCCTCAGCTTAGCCGGAAAAAGCATCGCATATTTGAGATTCAGGTCCCGTAGGCGACGTTTGACACCGAGAAAGCTCAGTCTCTGCTTTTGGACCGCCGGAGTAAAGTCAGGATAGAAATTTATATCCATGTTGTCAAGTTTGACCGGCCCTTGTAGCCTGGAAGTCTGCAGGATAGCGTCTCTGTCCCGAAAATTGAAGATCCGGGCGATGAGAGGCCTCGGAGGGGCTCCGGCCTTAGGCCTACCCCCGGGGACCCTGTGGGCACGTTCCACTGCAAAGAATTTACTCAGCCCCCGAGGCTGAAGATGGGTGAGGACCAGGTCCTCCACAAACAGATCCGCTGCCTCTGCCTCGCGTCCCTCCGGCACCCCGATAATGCGGACGTTGTTTCTCTGGGCCCGACCCTCGGAATCCTCCAGTTGACGATTCATCAGGGCGCTCGCCTGGCCAAGCCTGCGCACCTCCTGTTGGAGGGCCGCCACGTCAGATGTGAGGCCCGAGGTAGAGTGGGCCAAAGAATCGACCCGGTCATTTGTTTTTGACAGATCGGCTCTCACGAGGCCCACGTCCACGAGGACCGAGTCGATCTTCTGCGCCAGAGTGTCAAAGCGCTGGTCCACCGAGGCCTTCATCTCGGCGATGGCGCCCATGACGTCTCGGAGGGTCAGGTCCGTGGGCAGAGCAGGAGCATCAGTCGGGCCAGTAGGGGACCTACGCAGCGCCTCTGGAGATCCCTTCTGGAGGGTGTAGCGGTCCATGTTGCTGGATTGATGGGCCGCGCCCCGACGGGTCGACTTCACCTTAGCCCGGTCGCCATCTTGTTTTGTGGCCATGGTCGCGGTCCCCAAATCGAGCCAATCTCCTCAAAAAGGGGGTAGACAATCCCGTTCAAGGGCTCCGGGGGGGCGACCACCGCTCCGCAGGACGGACCGCAGCCGGCGGGCCGGCAGGGCACCCCAACGAGGCCACACCACCGCACACCGCTCCGCAACCCCACCTCGCCTGGCAGCAAGGAGGGCGCAAAAGCGAAAGTGAAAGCGCGGGGTACGCGAGTCGCCCAGCCTTGCCCGCCGCTGTTGTTCAATTTGTCGCCGGATCGCCCCACAACTCCAGTACGGGGGGCCGGTGTGGAGAAGGCCGCAAACCTCAATCGGTGCTCCCGCCGGTGTCCGAAGTCCGAATTGAAAACGGAAAACGGGCGTCACCTCAGCTCGGGTTCACAAACACAGTCCCCTCATCTAGGACAGGATTCCGCCAGGATTTATGTAGGAGGTCGCGGAGGTCCTCGGGAGCCTCGCACCTACGCGGCCATCTTGGTTGCGCGCTAGGCTCCTCCCCCCTTTAATAAAGTGTTAAGTATTTCTCAATCTGAATTTGCGCTTTTTAGAATTGTTATCTTGTCAAAAGATGAGTCTTTGTTACATAAGCATAATTCAAAAATACTCGCTGCTATATTCCAGGCAAAAAATAACTGTACTGCTCTCGAAACCCCCCTGTTGAATTCACAGGAAGAATTGCACACTAGAAAACTGACTGAGCAGTGAACAGGAATATACTTCTGCAAATAAATACCAACTGAAGAATAAGGCACGTGTTGACAAATGAAATTCAGTAAGGGCTTGGATATGCAACAAAGAATAACAGCTGAGTGCGCAATTAAATTCTTACATTTCACAAAAGAAAAACGTAGCGCCAAATAGACGAAACAAACTGAAGACTTACTTCCTGTGAGAGGGTAATCCTCCCACACCCTCTCCTCACAGAACTATCCCGTTGAGAAAACAAAAGGCGCAGATTCAATTCTCCAAGAAAACTTCGGAGGCTTCAGTGAAGCGACCCAGAACACCTCCAAAGGGTCAGTATGAGAAACGCTGTGCAGCCAGAGCCCTAACTGCCGATTTCCTAGAAACGGCAAACGAGTGAGAAAGAAACGCTCCGTTCGTCGTAAAATGACGGTTAAACTGCACCGCTAAATTGAAGCGCACGCGTGAACACTTGGATCGCAAACACTAGCCAAACACTGGAATGCCTCCCTACTATGTCAAAACAGTCATTAGGCTGCCATAATTGAGGAACAAGGAAACAGCCCAAAACTGTAAGAGAGGAATCGGCTAAGCTGATTCCAGGAGTAACAAATTACTTTCTTGCGCCTGAATCTAAGCTGGGGACGGGAAAGGTTCACCAGAGGGCCAGCCTTGACAGTACCCCCCACCAAAACCCCTCCCCTAACCTCCTTGGGTTTAGATGGATGAGTTTTATGGAATTCTTAAACCAATCTGGGGGCTTGAACATTGGTACCAGGTTCCCAGGATCTGTCTTCTGGACCAAAACCCTTCCAATCAACCAAGTAGTAAATCTTCCATCTCTTGATCTTGGAATCTAAAATGCGTTTGACTTCAAATTCTTCTCCTGACTGACATTGAATTGGAGCAGATGGTTGAGCCTTTCGCAGATTAGTTGGATTTCTTTTGACTAACAATACATGGAACACTGGATGAACCCTAATATTAGAGGGGAATCTGATCTTAACACTGACTGGATTCACCATCTTATCTACTTCATAAGGTCCTAAAATCTAGGTTGGAATTTCCAATTCCCCTTTAATTTCAAATTCTTAGTGGAAATCCAAACCCTATCTCCAGGTTCAAAAATTGGATTCTCTCTTCTTTTCTTATCTGCTTGTCTTTTGTAGGAATTGTTTGCTTTCTCTAAATTTTGTCTAGCTTTCTGCAATTCACCCACCACCTCCTCAACCGCAGGTACCTCACTCTCAGCCTTTCCCACAATGGTGTTCGGGTGCCTGCCTGCATTAAAAAAGAATGGGGAATAACCAGTGGGCGAATGAACTGCATTATTATAATCAAATTCAGCAGCCCAAATCAAATCTGGCCAATCCCCTTCATGATCCATCAAATAAAGACGTAGATATTGTTCCAACTCTTGTTTGACCATTTCAGTCTGTCGATCGGTTTCTGGATGGAAACCGGAAGACAACCGAGAGTCCACTCCTAATCTACCCAAGAAAGCCCTCCAAAAATGGGAAATAAATTGGGGCCCCGATCAGCGATCTCCACTTTAGGAATGCCGTGATACTTCACTATGTGTTGCTTGAATAATGAGGCCAGTTGTGCAGCGTTTGGAAGTGACTTTAATGGAACAAAATGACTCATCTTGGAAAAATGATCGACCAGGACCAACTAGTGGAATTTCCCTGGCTAGAGGGAAGATCTACAATGAAGTCCATAGAAACAGTGTGCCATGGATATGGAGCTACGGGCAAAGGCATAAGTAAACTCTGCGGGGCTTGTCGATTTGTCTTCCCCTTTACATACTGCTCACAAGAGGCCACATACTGTCTCACCTGAGCATCTAAATCAAGCCACCAAAATTCTTGTTTAATCAGTTCCAATGTCTTCTTCACACCTTTCTGACGTGTCAAGAGATTATCATGATAGTGTTTCACAATTTCATTACGCAGATCATCTCCTGGTACATAAATATTTCCGTGATGATGAGGTTTGCCATCTTTAATCTCTCTTCCAGCATTTTCATTCACCCAGGCCATCATTTCATCTTTGGAAAGAGACCCCTTAACAGGGGCGTAACTAGGGTGGGGCGGTGGGGGCGGTCCGCCCCAGGCGGCACTATTTTGGAGGAGGACAAAGGCATTCAGATAAGGCTCGGCATGCTTTCGTGGATGTTCGGGGACGGGCAGAGAAGGAATAGGACCCGGGCAATGTCCTCTTCTTTTTTGTGCTGGCAGCTATGCCCCCCTCTCTTCCTATTATTCACTCTCTTTCTGTCTTGCTCCTCACTTACTGTAAACCGTGACTTGAAGAAACGGTTTGCAACCTCGCTTTCCTTCTTTCATTTATTTGCTTCCCTGTGACATGGATCCAAAAAAGAAAAACACTCTTGCCAGAAATGCCCTTTTTCTGACATTTTTTTATTCCAAATTGCAGCGGGATGAAGAGAAATAGAATGTTTTAAATATGAAAAATAAATACATAACTAAATAAAGCAAGACAGAGTGGTTGCAAAGTGGCCAGATTGGTTTTATTTACATCCAAATACATCAACATCACTTTACAGAGTTTGCCAGTGAAGCGCTACTTTTGTTTCCTCGTCTTTCTTTGAACAGCGTTGTTGTTCCCAGGTGGGAAAGTGCACCATTCCTGGAGGTACTGCAATACCTGGTTGATGGGTGGATTGGAAAACAAAATGTATACCATGGCTCTGTGTTTATGGATGTGGTCTTTTTAAACCATACTGCTTACGTTTTGTACGGATATAAGCAATGGACATCGAAACGGTTCCCATCAGGGCCCTCTAGTCATGTCCTTAACTTTTCAGGTAAAACCACTTGCTGATTTCTGAATAGTGAGTGAGAGATCGTTAAGGTAACCATGTTGTTTCTGCTTACATTTCACATGCTTTACTTAATCTTGCATTCTCTATGAGTGGTTGCTTTTACTTTTTTTTTTAGCTAGCATATCACTCTTATCAAGTGCATAATTTGAATTGAGCCACATCCAAGTGTTTATAGCGGGCACAATTAGGTTATAGCTGAAGGCAGTGCGAGTTTCTCTCAGTGGGGAAGTATGGTGTTCAGTGGGGGAGAGGATGTGGCACTATGGCCAGAGCTGTCAAATTTGGAACTGGGGAACCGGGTTCAGCCTTCATGACCAGTCCACCAGACCACTCTACTGAGGGAGCGCATCCCCATGCTAGACCTTAGAAGGCCCCACTAGACCTTAGAAGACTTGATGTCTTAGCACAAGCAGGTGTACCCTAGTGGTGTCAATTGTGGGTTAACCTTGAAGGCCTGTCCACGACAATCCATACTGAAGTTCATCTCCAGTCTTGCGGGCAGGCCTACGAAGCAGCACACCCTAGAGCAACAGTGAACCAGTCGCTGTGACTCTGTCACTGAGGTCACATGAACCTTGAGCAGGTTAGGGCGATGCGAAAGGTGTGACCGCACTGGGTACCTATTTCGGGTGAGTGCGTAGTGTTTGCAAGTATATTATGGTTAAAAAATAACTTGCTGCCTCCTTCCTGGCCTCCAGCAATTTTCAGAAACAATAAAAATGTCATGATAACTTTGGTGATTAATGTTCTTCCTAGAGAGAGATCGGAGTTTTGTCTAGTGGAAGGGTTGACTCCTGGAAAGGTAGCACACAGGGTTAATGTGCCTGCTGCAAAGAACATGTACCATGCAGATCACAAAGTGCACTGCTTTAATGAGGGGACCATGATGAATGGTCATTTAATGTCAGCTGTAGATGGTGGATCTCTGAACAGTGTCATGTATGTGCATGTTTTCATTGTGCTGAGGGGATTACCAGGTAATTATTCATGCAGCTCTCTGATGGATGTCACAGTGCAGTTTTTCTGAGTCCCCAGAGAGATCATGCAGTCTGTGTGTTCTCTTTTCTACTGCCAATCACTGCCAGTCACCGGTGTATTCAACTGTGTAGCCTTGGACCGTGTCATGTATGTGCATGTAACTTGCATGATCGAGGTATCTGTTAGCGGCGATGCTACTTGTCTCTCAGACCGCTTTCAAGTGCTCACCGTCCTTTTTCCCCAGGGGCGGCAATCTGAGGGATAGCCCCAGGTGCCACAAGCTCTAGCTATGCCTCTGCCCCTTAATCTTCTCTTCCAATTCAGAATACATAATAGTGCTAATGTTTTTTTTCTCCGGGATGATGTTTCCTTCTTTAATCACTGCTTATTGATCCCCAAAATTCAAGCGAGACAAGGCATCAGCCTTTCCATTTAGCAAACCTTGTTTATAGGTCAAAATAAACTGGTAATCAGCAAAGAATAGGGACCACCTCAGCTGTCGTGGAGCGAGGAAGTGTGCGGTCTTCAAAAACTGCAGATTTCGGTGGTCAGTAAAAACAGTGACCATATGCCTTGCACCTAATAAGTAGGTGTGGGTGGAATTTGCATAGTTGCGCTACGCAAAGCTCCAAAAAAACACAAAAAATCTCCGCGAACACGCAGAAATTCCACGAATGCGTGGAACTGCTTGTTCGCGATGCTTTTTTCCTGTTCGCGAACACTGTTTGCGTGCTCACGGGGCAATATCTCGCGAACATGCATTTTGAGAATGCGAAGAAGCACAATATTCCGCGAAGCCACGGAATGCAGAATTTTGAACAATTTCACGTTCTCCGCGGAACGCGAAAATACCCAAATTACACGAGCATAACGTAATTTACCGCCCAGGCCTACTAATAATTAATGCCTCCATTCTTGAAAGACATCCTTCACATCGAGCAATTCTTTGTCTGCAATAGAGTAGTTAATTTCAGCTGCTGCTGACTATTTTCGAGACTGATAGGCTACTGGATGGAGTTGTCCAGTAATCTTCTTCCTTTGAGACAAAATACCTCCAATTGCCAAATTGGAAGCATCGGCTTCCACAAAGAATTGTTCCTCTGGGTTTGGATGCTGCAAAATAGGGGCGGTAGTAAAAACTTCTTTTAAATATTGAAATGCCTTCTCAGTTTCCTGGCTCCACAAAAAAATCTCTTTCTTCTTAAGGAGTGGAGTAATGGGAGCCACCTGTTCCAAAATGTTGATGATAAAATGCCTATAAAAATTAGCGAGCCCAATGACACTTTAAATTTCTTTTACATTTCATGGTGGCGGCCAGTCCTTGATTGCCTTTACCTTATACTCCTCCATAGAAACTCCTTCTGGGGACAAAACGAAGCCCAAGAATTCCACTCGAGAGGAGTGAAATATACACTTCTCCAATTTTACAAAAATCTGGTGGCCTAGCAATTTCTGTAAGATGGCTTACACATGAAGAACATGTTCTTCTGAGCATGAGAATGTGGTCGATGTATACCAGAGCAAAATGTTTCAAAAACTCAGGTAAGACATCATTGACAAAATGCTGGAAGGCAGCGGGAGCATTACACAGGCCGAAGGGCATGACCTGATACTCAAACAGACCAAATTGGGTATGAAATGCCGTCTTCCATTCTTCTCCTTCGGTTATTCTAACCAGGTGAGAAGCCCCCCTTAAATCCAATTTGGTGTCCACCCGAGCTTCCTTCACTTGATCCAAAAGTTCTCAGATTAGCGGCAATGGGTAACGATTCTTCTCGGTTACAGCATTCAAAGCACGATAATCTATGCAGGCCTAAGTTTCCCATCTTTCTCTCGGAATGAAGAAGAGTGGAGAGGAAACTGGAGACCGCAAAGGCCGGATGAACCCATTGGCAAAATATTGATCCAAATATTCTTTAAGATGACAATTCTCAGTTTTCGAAAGGGTATAAATTCGACTGCAAGGCAATGAGGCTCCAGGTTCTAACTCGATCTTGCAATCATACTCCTGATGAGGAGGTAACTTCTGAGCCTCCTGTTCGTCAAACACTGCCTTCAAATCTTGATATTCCACTGGAATTTCAGGAACTTCAACTGCGCAAATCACCAGTGGAGTGTTTGCCAGAAGAGATGATTGGGTAGGCTGATTCTCGGAAATCCTGAGATGAAAACAATGCTCTTTACAATAATCAGAATTTATTTCAACAGTTCTCTTGGCCCAATCAATTCATGGATTATGTTCATTCAACCACGGGAGTCCTAAAATCAACTGAAATTGTGGAGCATCAATGAGACTGAATTTCAAATAACTTTGATGAGATCCTGGACCAATTACAATAATTTTTTCCGTATCATAAATAATGGGTCCAGAAGACAAATTAGTACCATCGACTACTCGCACAGATTCTGGTTTTTCTTCCGTTAAAAATCGTATTCCTAAAGACTGGGTGAACTTAATGTCACAAAAATTCCCAGTGGCTCCTAAGTCAATCATGACAGAGATTTCATCCACCTCAAAAGTGATCTTTTAACCATGTGCTGGACTTGGGCTTTTTTGGGCACTCCTTGGCAAAATGCCCTGGATTTCCTCAATACATGCACAGTTTACCACTTCTGAGCTTCTCTCTCTCCTCCTTGGTAAGAGACCCCTGCACAGAACCTATTTGCATGGGCTCTTCGCCAACAATTGTCTCACTGGGCTTAACTAGTTCACGTTTTATTCTATCCAAACGAGGCAGAAAATGTTGAATCTTTTTACGGCGTTCACTTTTCCTTTCATTTTGCACAAATGTTTCTCATACCTGAACCTCTGCAGTGATTTGCCTCTCTCTTAGATATATATTTAAGAAACTGATGTAATATTGAGTCACAATGATATCTTCCTGAAAGAGTCTTTTCTTATCTTGCAGGTGGCAGAATTAATAAGGATGGTAAGTATAATATATATATATATATATATTACTTCATACTTTTTAAAGACATCATCTTTTCTGTTCTCTTTAGATGATAGCCTCTGCCACTTCTTGTTTTAGCTTCTTTTGAATCTATAATAAAGTCTCAAGTATTTCTCAATCTGAATTTGCGCTTTTTAGAATTGTTATCTTGTCAAAAGATAAGTCTTTGTTACATAAGCATAATGCAAAAATACTCACTGCTAAATTCCAGGCAAGAAATAACTGTACTGCTCTTGAAACCCCCCTGTTGAATTCAAAGGAAGAATTGCGCACTAGAAAACTGACTGAGCAGTGAACAGGAATATACTTCTGCAAATAAATACTAAGTGAAGAATAAGGCACGTGTTTACAAATGAAATTCAGTAAGGACTTGGATATGCGACAAAGAAAAAAAGCTGAATGCGCAATTAAATTCTTACATTTCGCAAAAGTAAAACGTAGTGCCAAATAGACAAAACTAACTGAAGACTTACTTCCTGTGAGAGGGGAATCGTCCCACACCCTTTCCTCACAGAACTGTCTCGCTGAGAAAACAAAAGGCGAAGATTCCATTCTCCAAGAAAACTTCGGAGGCTTCAGTGAAGCGACCCAGAACACCTCCAAAGGGACAGTATGAGAAACGCTGTGCAGCCAGAGCCCTAACTGCCGATATCCTAGAAACGGCAAACGAGTGAGAAAGAAACGCTCCGTTCGTCGTAAAATGACGTTAAAGTGCGCCACTAAATTGAAGCGCGCGCATGAACACTTGGATTGCAAACACCAGCCAAACACTGGAATGCCTCCCTACTATGTCAAAACAGTCATTAGGCAGCCATAATTGAGGAACAAGGAAACAGCCCAAAACTCTGAGAGGAATCGGCTAAGCCAATTCCAGGGGTACCAAATTAGTTTCTTGCGTCTGAATCTAAGCTAGGGACTGGAAAGGTTCACCAGAGGGCCAGCCTTGACAGTACACCCCACCAAAACCCCTCCCCTAACCTCCTTGGGTTTGGATGGATGAGTTTTATGGAATTCTCAAACCAATCTGGGGGCGAAACCCTTCCAATCAACCAAGTAGTAAATCTTCGGGGGCGTGGCCTAGCCGCCGACCGTGATGGCTGCGTAGGCTGGTAGCTGCGCTGTAGCCCTTCTTTCCAGCTCCATCTGTGGCGGCGCTGATGCTGATATCGCCGCAAAAATGACCCCTGGAGGCGAGTGAGGTTGGTGGGAAGCGGCGGCTGCAGCTCCGGACCGCTCGTTGCTTGTGGAGTGGAATGGCGCCGTGAGTGGAGAGATGCTGCGTGGTTGGGCCTAGGACTGAACCTGAAGCCGGGGCCTTGCGTGCTGCGGTGGACCGGTGCCGCATCGGAGGAATTGCTTTGACGCCGGCGGAGGAGGCGGTAGGCGGCGGCGGGGGGGCAGCGGTCCTTAAATACTGAGGCTGTGTGTGGGCTTTAGCGGAGGCACCGCGGTGTCAGGGGCCGCGTGTGTGTTGGCAGACCGGCGCCCGGCTGGAGCCCTGCCCGGGACCCCCGTCCCTGAGTTTCATCTATGGCCCATGACTGCGGATGCCACATGAACCCATATGTGAGGCCCCCTCCACTGCTGCCTCTAGTGAAGTTTACTGGTGCCTCGCCCTGTGTTTGGCCTGTGTGGATGCCCTGCACCTTCTCTTCTGGGACAGCGTCATTGCTCGCCTGTGGAGCCTGGGTTTGCTCGAATGTACTGCCTATTTGTGCCACACTGCTCGGCCTCTGTCCTCCCCTGCCGTTGGTCGCTTTGGGTGCTAGTAGCTGCCCAGGGGACTGCGATTTTGCCTCGTCTTTGTCTTCTATGTATCTGAGACCACAGTGGCCAGTGGCTGACTCGTGGTACTGCTTCTAGCCGCCCCTCCTCACGCCGTGCGGCCAGTACAGGGGGTATGGGGCATAAGGAACCCCAACAGAGTACACTCCCTTTCAAAGCTTCGGGCCCAGCACAGCGGCACAACATTCTATCATGGCGGAGGGCGGCGAGGTTCCCGCGATGGCGGCGGCGGGCACGGAGGGTCTCTTGCTGAGCTGCGGGCAGGGTTCAAGGCCCTCGACACCAGATTTGATGCCCTCCACCGGCGTCTGGATGCGATGGGGGCCCGGTTGGACAAACATGAGGGGCGTCTGACAGTGGCAGAAAGTAGAATTTCAGATCTGGAGGATGGTGCGGCCCAAACTGCCAAAAAGTATGAGAGGATGGAGAGGCTCCTTAAAACGGTGGCAATAAAGAATGAGGATTTGGAGGCCCAGGGGCGCAGGAATAATATCCGCATTACGGGAGTGGCTGATTCGACAAGCACTGGCAGGTTGGATCTGTTTGTTGAAAAACTTCTCACAGAACTCTTTGGCAGGGACTCATTCACCGATACTTTTGTTGTAGAACGTGCGCACCGCATCCAGGGGCCTCGATCGAATCCGGGGTGTCCTCCACGCCCGATTCTAGCACGACTTTTGAACTTTAGGGACAGGGATGCTGCTCTGCGGTTGGCCAGAGAAAAGGGGCAACTGAACTGGCAGGGCTCAACCATCTCCCTCTTCCCCGATTTCACAGCGATGGTGCAGGAGGCGCGCCGGAAATATGCGGGGGTTAAGGCTGCACTGCGGAAGCTTGGCCTGTGCTACGGTATGTTGTACCCTGCGCGTCTAATGGTGGATGTGGATGGACGGTCTCGGGTTTTTGGCACCCCCCATGAGGCTCAGGAATTTTGCCACCAATATGCTAACGCTGCGAAGAAGAACTCTGGTGCATCTCCATCACACTCTCAGGGCATTCCGAATTCAGGAGCAAGTGCAGATCTGTTTGGTACCGGTTAGCTCAATCTGTTGTGCTCCTCTATTGTAGCTGTAGACATTGCTCACCACGTTACAATTTTTGTTGAAGCTCCTCCTAGTAACGCTTGATGGCGCCACAGGTTGTACCGCCACAGATGTGTGACTATGTTGTTCTGTTATGATATGGTATGGGGTTATGGCAGGGTGTTGCCACCTCCCACGTGCGGATGCACATTTATTTGTTGTCTTGGGGGTTCATTGCTGGGGTTTTTTGTTTGCAGTTATATTTTGATGTTGTGATGTGGGATGGGGTCCTTCTCCCCACATATGGTGGGGCGGATGGGTGGGGGGCGGGTGGGGTTTGGGACAGTCGGTCAAATTTGTGTGCTATGTGTGGTATTATGTACACCTTGCGGCTTAGCAAACCTATTGTGCGAATAGGGAAGTTATTTATTCTCTTTGCAGTGGACTATGGCTAGTAATGTTTTGGCAGCAGCTGATGTGTCTCTGATATCTTGGAATGTCTGAGGTCTTAATAACACCCGCAAATGTAAGCTAGTGACAAATTATTTACAACGCCACCAGGTGGATGTCGGGTTTGCTCGAATGTACTGCCTATTTGTGCCACACTGCTCGGCCTCTGTCCTCCCCTGCCGTTGGTCGCTTTGGGTGCTAGTAGCTGCCCAGGGGACTGCGATTTTGCCTTGTCTTTGTCTTCTATGTATCTGAGACCACAGTGGCCAGTGGCTGACTCGTGGTACTGCTTCTAGCCGCCCCTCCTCACGCCGTGCGGCCAGTACAGGGGGTATGGGGCATAAGGAACCCCAACAGAGTACACTCCCTTTCAAAGCTTCGGGGCCCAGCACAGCGGCACAACATTCTATCATGGCGGAGGACGGCGAGGTTCCCGCGATGGCGGCGGCGGGCACGGAGGGTCTCTTGCTGAGCTGCGGGCAGGGTTCAAGGCCCTCGACACCAGATTTGATGCCCTCCACCGGCATCTGGATGCGATGGGGGCCCGGTTGGACAAACATGAGGGGCGTCTGACAGTGGCAGAAAGTAGAATTTCAGATCTGGAGGATGGTGCGGCCCAAACTGCCAAAAAGTATGAGAGGATGGAGAGGCTCCTTAAAACGGTGGCAATAAAGAATGAGGATTTGGAGGCCCAGGGGCGCAGGAATAATATCCGCATTACGGGAGTGGCTGATTCGACAAGCACTGGCAGGTTGGATCTGTTTGTTGAAAAACTTCTCACAGAACTCTTTGGCAGGGACTCATTCACCGATACTTTTGTTGTAGAACGTGCGCACCGCATCCAGGGGCCTCGACCGAATCCGGGGTGTCCTCCACGCCCGATTCTAGCACGACTTTTGAACTTTAGGGACAGGGATGCTGCTCTGCGGTTGGCCAGAGAAAAGGGGCAACTGAACTGGCAGGGCTCAACCATCTCCCTCTTCCCCGATTTCACAGCGATGGTGCAGGAGGCGCGCCGGAAATATGCGGGGTTAAGGCTGCACTGCGGAAGCTTGGCCTGTGCTACGGTATGTTGTACCCTGCGCGTCTAATGGTGGATGTGGATGGACGGTCTCGGGTTTTTGACACCCCCCATGAGGCTCAGGAATTTTGCCACCAATATGCTAACGCTGCGAAGAAGAACTCTGGTGCATCTCCATCACACTCTCAGGGCATTCCGAATTCAGGAGCAAGTGCAGATCTGTTTGGTACCGGTTAGCTCAATCTGTTGTGCTCCTCTATTGTAGCTGTAGACATTGCTCACCACGTTACAATTTTTGTTGAAGCTCCTCCTAGTAACGCTTGATGGCGCCACAGGTTGTACCGCCACAGATGTGTGACTATGTTGTTCTGTTATGATATGGTATGGGGTTATGGCAGGGTGTTGCCACCTCCCACGTGCGGATGCACATTTATTTGTTGTCTTGGGGGTTCATTGCTGGGGTTTTTTGTTTGCAGTTATATTTTGATGTTGTGATGTGGGATGGGGTCCTTCTCCCCACATATGGTGGGGCGGATGGGTGGGGGCGGGTGGGGTTTGGGACAGTCGGTCAAATTTGTGTGCTATGTGTGGTATTATGTACACCTTGCGGCTTAGCAAACCTATTGTGCGAATAGGGAAGTTATTTATTCTCTTTGCAGTGGACTATGGCTAGTAATGTTTTGGCAGCAGCTGATGTGTCTCTGATATCTTGGAATGTCTGAGGTCTTAATAACACCCGCAAATGTAAGCTAGTGACAAATTATTTACAACGCCACCAGGTGGATGTCGCCTTCCTGCAGGAGACCCATCTGACTAAAAATTTCACCCCATTAGTTGCTGCTGCCTGGGGATCCCATAGATATTTTGCTGGTTATAGCGCCTTTGCCCGAGGAGTGGCTGTGCTCATCCACAAGAGATTGCCCTTTCATGAGGAGGAGGTATACAGGGATGAGGGCGGGAGATATGTGTTGGTTAAGGGCTGCATGCTGGAGCACTCTGTACTTTTTGTCAACATTTATGCCCCGAACGTAGAGGACCCTGAGTTTTTAACAACGTTTATTCACATATTCTTCGCATGGGGCCCGATTATATATATTTGGGAGGTGATTTCAATTTGACCCTTAACCCGGAGCTGGATAGTACTTCATGCACCACAGCCACTAAATAACTCGCGCGGTGCGCTATGTGGGGTGTCCTCGAACAATTGGATCTGGTAGATGCCTGGCGCCACCACTCTGGCAGCGACTTGGGATACACGCACTACTCTGCACCCCATAACACTTGGACGCGCCTTGACTATTGGTGCCTTTCGGCGGCCGCTCTACTTTGGCTCAAGGATGTTAAACATTTGCCGCGTACATTGTCCGACCATTCCCCGGTACTGGTGCACTTACGGATTGCAAGGGCTGGGGGGTTGGAGCGCACTTGGCGATTTCCGGACATGGCCCTACGAGACTCTGTTTTTGCCACTGAACTAGGAGAAGCTATCGTGGAATACTTCCAATTGAACGTGGGTATCGTTGACTCCAAGGCCACCCTATGGGAGGCGTTTAAGGCATACGCTAGGGGTATCTGCATTTCTAAACATGCTGGTGTGCTCCGGTCGCTTCGCCTCACACTTGCGCAGGTAGAGACTAAACTTCGGGACCTTGGCAGTAGCTCATGTGCACTGGACTCTCCTGATACGCTTAGGCGCGCTACTCTGCTAGCTGAGTTCAATGAAGCAGCGGACAGGGAAGCCAATTTGCTGGGTAAATACGCCATAGCTCGTAGGTACGGAGAGGGAGAACGGCCCGGTAGGACACTGGCACGTTTGATGCAATGCACTCGTAAACCCACATACATAGCTGCATTGACTGGGGACTCCGGGGAGTGGATAACAGGGACTGTGGGGGTGTTGCATGAGGTGCTGAAATATTATACAGAACTATACACCTCTAGGACTGACTCAACCCTGGAAGACTGCCAGGAGTACCTTGACGAGGTTTCCCTCTCCATGTTGGGCAAGGCACATCAGGAGTTCCTGGCTGAACCCTTCACTGAGGGGGAGATTTTGGATGCCATTGACGCGCTTGGTGGCACTAATGCACCTGGGTTGGATGGTTTTACGGGCTGTTTTTATAAAAAGTATAAAGATCTGTTAGTCTCCCATCTTATTGATGTTTTCCAGGAGGCAGTGGATAAGGGGATACTTCCGCCCACTCTAAGGGAAGCGGTCATAGTTTTAATACCTAAACCCGGTAAAGACCATTTGAACTGCTCCGCATACAGGCCCTTGTCACTATTAAACTTTGACAATAAAATCCTTGCTAAAGTAATTGCCATAAGGCTTGCATTGATTATTGAGCAACACATCTCTCTGGCGCAATCGTGCTTTATTCCGCACAAATCCACGGCCCTGAGCACACGCACACTGTTTACCACTCTTAATAGGATTGAACTGACTTTACCAGCTGTAGCGGTGCTGTTGGACGCCAAAAAGGCGTTCCATTCACTGGAATGGCCATTCCTTTATGCCACCATTCGTGCCCTGGGAAACCCTGAACGGTTTTTGGCAGTGATCAGACTGTTGTACACCCACCCGACGGCCTGCATCCGCCTCAATGGCACACGGACTAGGGCATTACCTCTTACCCGTGGGACACGGCAGGGATGCCCCCTGTCCCCCCTCCTTTTTATACTGGCGCTAGACCCGTTGGTGCGCCATTTACAGAGTAAGCACAGCCACCGTGGTTTACAATTTAAGACGGGACCGTTGTTGCTCACACTCTATGCCGACGACATAATATTATATGTGCGGCGCCCTGATGAAAACTTACCACTGCTGCTTGGCGAGGTTACTAGATATGGCACCATGTCAGGTTTACACATCAATTGGGGTAAATCGGAGGTGCTCCCACTGACAGATGGGGTCTGTGCCAGAAAGGGGGACTACCCATTAACTTGGAGTGACGACTCGGTCAAGAATCTAGGTGTCCATATCCATAGGGACCGGGATCGTGTCTTGCAGTTGAACTATAGCCCGGCAGTCGAGAGGGTCGAAAGCAACGTGGAACGATGGTTGCTACTCCCCCTGTCCATGGTAGGCCGAATAGCCCTAATAAAAATGGTGGTGTTGCCGCAGTTTCTGTATCTTTTTACGAACATCCCAATCCCTCTCTATAGCAGTTTTTTTTACCAGACTGCGCTCTTTGCTTGGGAGGTTGGTGTGGGGTGGGAGACAGCCTCGAGTTGGATGGGATACCTTGGTGCTACCATATGAGAGAGGCGGTTTTGGCATACCGAACTTGCACATTTACTATTTGGTTGCCCAGGCCAGTTTTGCTCGGCACTAGTATAACACGGATATCCGGATCCCATGCTATCGGCCTGAGGCAGATTTGGCCCTTCCGGATCCACTTCACACATTGCTGCCGTGCGGCTTCCCTCGGGATCCGTGTGATATTCAAACGCTGTCTACCACGAGTTGGGCTTGGCGCAAGCTGGCGAAGGTGACTGGCATGAGTGCCCTGTACTCTCATGCACTACCCTTGGCCGGCAACGGTTGGATACCTATCCTGCAGAAGGCGCTAGTCAAACGTACACTATCTAAATTTCGGTTACGGACCTTTAGGGACATGTTCCCTGGGGGGCATATATTCTCGCGCACGGAGGACCATCGACTCTGGGAGGCCACGATTTTAGACCATTTTGTGCTAATGCGTGTACAGAAGGCGCACCGTGCTTGCATTGAGAGCTACCCATTGGCGCCCACTGAATTTCCTCTTCTGACTGGGATTATTAGCGGAGATGGGAATCACTTGGTTGCTAGACTGTACAAGGGGGCAATAGCACGACTACCAAGTAAAGACATGGCGGTGAGGGCGGCCTGGGAGGGCACTCTTGGACATCCCTTAACTGACCTTCAATGGCGGCATTGCTGGGAGCAAACACGAAAAGTCTCGCTGAACCATCGTCATAAGTTGCTACATTTTAAGTTTCTGCGGCGTGTATATCTTACCCCCAGTAAGCTACACCGCATTGATCCAGCCCGGTCTGATGCCTGCCAGAAATGTAATGCCCTGCAGGCGGACTTTGCCCATATGACGTGGACGTGTCCCAAGTTGGAGGTTTACTGGACATCGATTTTCAGTGAGATGTCTAAGAGGGTTGAAATGGACATAGCACCATCGCCTCTCCTTGCCCTATTGGGGTATGTCCATGACCTCTCCAAGTCTCGGCGTCGCTTTGTGGTGATAGCGCTTCTCCTAGCCAAACGAGAGGTGGCCCTTAGGTGGGCAGGTAAAACTAGCCCCACACTCCACACATGGTTGCACAGCATGACATTTTGCAACACTACTAGCGATACATATGCTCAATTGCAGCCGCCTGCCTCTAGACCGGTTCATTACGCAGATCTTCTCCTGGTACATAAATATTTCCGTGATGATGAGGTTTGCCATCTTAATCTCTCTTCCAGCATTTTCAGTCACCCAGGCCATCATTTAATCTTTGGAAAGAGACCCCTTAATCTTCTCTTCCAATTCAGAATACAAAATAGTGCTAATGTTTTTTTCCTCCGGGATGATGTTTCCTTCTTTAATCACTTTTCTTGATCCCTAAAATTCAAGCGAGACAAGACATCAGCCTTTCCATTTGCCAAACCTGGTTTATAGGTCAAAATAAACTGGTAATCAGCAAAGAATAGGGACCACCTCAGCTGTAGTGGAGTGAGGAAGCATGCAGTCTTCAAAAACTGCAAATTTTGGTGGTCAGTAAAAACAGTGACCACATGCCATGCACCTAATAAGTAGAAGTGGGTGGAATTTGCGTAGTCGTGCTATGCAAAGCTCCACAAAACGGTAAAAAATCTCTGCGACCACGCAGAAATTCCGCAAATACGCGGAATTGCTTGTTCGCGATGCTTTTTTCCTGTTCGCGAACACTGTTTGCAACCCCTGTTAAATACCTACAGCGTTCACAGGAGCCTAACACTACGCCTCCACAGACATTATAGGTACTGTAGGGCCAAGGGACATGATTAGCGCTGCCTCCTGATCCTAACTATGTTGTACAGTACCACTGCACATGATGGTAATCACTGCATGTTTATGACACGTGCCGTAAGGTCGAAAATGGCAGCGTAGATGTGGTTGCATACCATGGGTTATTCGTTAGACCTGTACTAGCCCCTGGAGATATTCCTATTGATCAATATGTGTTCTTTGTACTACCACAGACTATGTAAGTTATGATCATGACTGCCTGTCTCTTTTTTTTTCTTCAGATTTTTATATGTCACTCTTTGGAAAATGCCAATAAAAAATGTTTTTAAAAAAGTTGTAAATCTTCCATCTCTAAAATGCGTTTGACTTCAAATTCTTCTCCTGACTGACATTGAATTAGAGCAGGTGGTTGAGCCTTTCGTAGATTAGTTGGATTTCTTTTGACTAACGATACATAGAACACTGGATGAACCCTAATATTAGAGGGGAACCTGATCTTTACACTGACTGGATTCACCATCTTATCTACTTCAATAGGTCCTAAAATCTAGGTTGGAATTTCCAATTCCCCTTTAATTTCAAATTCTTAGTGGAAATCCAAACCCTATCTCCAGGTTCAAAAATTGGATTCTCTCTTCTTTTCTTATCTGCTTGTCTTTTGTAGGAATTGTTTGCTTTCTCTAAATTTTGTCTAGCGGTTAGAAATGCCTTCTGCAAATCACCCACCACCTCCTCAACCACAGGTACCTCACTCTCAGCCTTTCCCACAATGGTGTTTGGGTGCCTGCCTGCATTCAAAAAGAATTGGGAAAAACCAGTGGACGAATGAACTGCATTACTATAAGCAAATTCAGCAGCCCAAATCAAATCTGGCCAATCCCCTTCATGATCCATCAAATAAAGACGTAGATATTATTTCAACTCTTGATTGACCCTTTCAGTCTGTTGATCGGTTTCTGGATGGAAACCGGAAGATAACCGAGAGTCCACTCCTAATCTATTCAAGAAAGCCCTCCAAAAATGGGAAATAAATTGTGGCCCCGATCAGAGATCTCCACTTTAGGAATGCCGTGATACTTCACTATGTGTTGCTTGAATAATGAGGCCAGTTGTGCAGAGTTTGGAAGTGACTTTAATGGAACGAAATTACTCATTTTAGAAAAATGATCGACCAGGACCCAACAAGTTGAATTTACCTGGCGAGAGGGAAGATCAACAATGAAGTCCATAGAAACAGTGTGCCATGGATATGGAGCTATGGGCAAAGGCATAAATAAACCCTGCGGAGCTTGTCGATTGGTCTTCCCCTTTACATACTGCTCACAAGAGGCCACATACTGTCTCACTTGAGTATCTAAATCAAGCCACCAACATTCTTGTTTAATCAGTTCCAATGCCTTCTTCACACCTTTATGGCCTGCAAGAGATTATCATGATAGTGTTTCACAATTTCATTACGCAGATCTTCTCCTGGTACATAAATATTTCCGTGATGATGAGGTTTGCCATCTTAATCTCTCTTCCAGCATTTTCATTCACCCAGGCCATCATTTCATCTTTGGAAAGAGACCCCTTAATCTTCTCTTCCAATTCAGAATACAAAATAGTGCTAATGTTTTTTTCCTCCGGGATGATGTTTCCTTCTTTAATCACTTTTCTTGATCCCTAAAATTCAAGCGAGACAAGACATCAGCCTTTCCATTTGCCAAACCTGGTTTATAGGTCAAAATAAACTGGTAATCAGCAAAGAATAGGGACCACCTCAGCTGTAGTGGAGTGAGGAAGCATGCAGTCTTCAAAAACTGCAAATTTTGGTGGTCAGTAAAAACAGTGACCACATGCCATGCACCTAATAAGTAGAAGTGGGTGGAATTTGCGTAGTCGTGCTATGCAAAGCTCCACAAAACGGTAAAAAATCTCTGCGACCACGCAGAAATTCCGCAAATACGCGGAATTGCTTGTTTGCGATGCTTTTTTCCTGTTCGCGAACGCTGTTTGCATGCTCGCGGGGCAATATCTTGCGAACATGCATTTTGAGAACAGGAACAAGCACAATATTCCGCAAAGCCGCGGAATGCAGAATTTTGGACAATTCCGCGTTCTCCGCGGAATGCGAAATTACCCAAATTCCACAAATTACATGAGCGTAACGGAATTTACCGCCCAGGCCTACTAATAATTAATGCCTCCATTCTTGAAGGACATCCTTCACAGCAAGCAATTCCTTGTCTGCAATAGAGAAGTTAATTTCAGCTGCTGCTGAAAATTTTTTAGACCGATAGGCTACTGGATGGAGTTGCCCAGTAATCTTCTTCCTTTGAGACAAAATACCTCCAATTGCCAAATTGGAAGCATCGGCTTCCACAAAGAATTGTTCCTCTGGGTTTGGATGCTGCAAAATAGGGGCGGTAGTAAACACTTCTTTTAAATATTGAAATGCCTTCTCAGTTTCCGGACTTCACAAAAAAATCTCTTTCTTCTTAAGGAGTGGAGTAATGGGACCCACCAGTTCCAAAAAGTTGATGATAAAACGCCTATAAAAATTAGCGATACCCAATGACACTTTAAATTTCTTTTACATTTCGTGGTGTCGGCCAGTCCTTGATTGCCTTTACCTTATACTCGTCCATAAAAACTCCTTCTGGGGACAAAACGATGCCAAAGAATTCCACTCGAGAGGAGTGAAATATACACTTCTCCAATTTTACAAAAAGCTGGTGGCCTAGCAATTTCTGTAAGATGGCTCACACATGAAGAACATGTTCTTCTGAGCTGGCTGAAAAATGAGAATGTGGTCGATGTATACCACAGCAAAACGTTTCAAAAACTCACGTAAGACATCATTGACAAAATGCTGGAAGGCAGCGGGAGCATTACACAGGCTGAAGGGCATGATCTGATAATCAAACAGACAAATTTGGGTATGAAATGCCATCTTACATTCTTCTCCTTTGGTTATTCTAACCAGGTAAGAAGCCCCCCTTAAATCCAATTTGGTGTCCACCCGAGCTTCCTTCACTTCATCCAAAAGTTCTGAGATTAGCGGCAATGGGTAACGATTCTTCTTGGTTACAGCATTCAAAGTGCGATAATCTATGCAGGGCCTAAGTTTTGCATCTTTCTTCGGAATGAAGAAGAGTGGAGAGGAAACTGGAGACTGCAAAGGCTGGATGAACCCATTGGAAAATTATTGATCCAAATATTCTTTAAGATGACAATTCTCAGTTTTCGTAAGGGCATAAATTAGACTGCAAGGTAATGAGGCCCCAGGTTCTAACTCGATCTTGCAATCATACTCCTGATGAGGAGGTAACTTCTGAGCCTCCTGTTCGTCAAACACTGCCTTCAAATCTTGATATTCCACTGGAATATCAGGAACTTCAACTGCGCAAATCACCAGTGGAGTTTCTGCAAGAAGAGACGATTGGGTAGGCTGATTCTCAGAAATCCTGAGATGAAAACAATGCTCTTTACAATAATCAGAATTCATTTCAACAGTTCTCTTGGCCCAATCAATTCATGGATTATGTTCGGTCAACCACGGGAGTCCTAAAATCAACTGAAATTGTGGAGCATCAATGAGACTGAATTTCAAATAACTTTGATGAGATCCTGGACCAATTGCAATTATTTTTTCCGTATCATAAATGATGGGTCCAGAAGACAAATTAGCACCATCGACTGCTCGTACAGATTCTGGTTTTTCTTCCGTTAAAAATCGTATTCCTAAAGACTGGGCGAACTTAATGTCACAAAAATTCCCAGTGGCTCCTAAGTCAAGCATGACAGAGATTTCACCCACCTCAAAAGTGATCTTTTAACCATGCGCTGGTCTTGCGGTTTTTTGGGCACTCCTTGACAAAATGCCATGGATTTCCACAATACATGCACAGTTTACGACTTCTGTCTCACTGGGCTTAACTAGTGCAGGTTTTATTCTATCCAAACGAGGCGGAAAATGTCGAATCTCTTTATGGCGTTCACTTTTCCTTTCATTTTGCCGTTGATCAATTTGAAGCACTAAATCAATTAACTCTGAGACTTCGTTAGGGTTAGGTCTCGTGGGAATCTGAGCGAGTCCATCTTTGAGCTCATCCTTGAGACCTCTATAGAATATCACTGCTCTCTTTCAAATTTGTATAGTATGGGGTCATTAAAATTCACCAAAGGCATGGACCACGCTGTTGCATCTCCACTGAGGTAAGACAGTAAAAAGGCCACCTTAGATTGATTCTCCTTAAAGATAATGGGTCTACATAAAACGTGTAAGAAGCATTGGGTGAGGAACACTTGGGCCTTGTGGGGGTCTCCATTAAACCCCTCTGAGGCAGCTGACGGAATAGTAGGAGAAATTGCATGTATGACTTGTGTGGTCAACTCAGCTGCGGTGGGAGAGGGGGAAAAAGATTGCGGGTTGTGCTCTTTGGCATTGGGTTCCCCACAGAAACAAAATCATCAAAACGCTGTCTGAAGAAACTGGCTTCCTGACTAAACTTTCTGACCTCCTCTCTCAAATTCTTATTATACTCCATAGTGTCACTAAGCTGTTTCTGCATACCCTCCAGGACTGCCGCTAAAGCCTTGAGATCTAATCCCTCCACCATCCTGCCCAGGTGGAAGCCGTGTGGGCACTTCAATTTTTTAAATGTATCACGCACCTGAATAACCATAGAATTCGACAGGAGCTGATGACAATTCCTTCAATCCCCAACTCCACTAAAAGCAGATTTCGAATTCCACTTCCAGCAAAGAGGGGGAAAGGGGGATGAGATAAAAGACTTTACTGCTGTGCCACCTCCTCTCTCAGGAATTCTAGCTACACCTTCCGGCACCTACAATACAAATAGACAGTATTGAGTCACCTCTAAATTTCCTAAGCTTGAGACTTTCTAAAGATGCGTTGCACAAATGTTTCTCATACCTGAACCTCTGCAGTGATTTGCCTCTCTCTTAAATATATATTTAAGAACCTGATGTAATATTAAATCACAATGGTATCTTCCTGAAAGAGTCTTTTTTTATCTTGCAGGTGGCAGAATTAGTAAGATTGGTAAGTATAATATATATTACTACATACCTTTTAAAGACATAGGGGCATATCAGCAACAACCGGCGATAATTATCGCTAAGCGCACTTAGCGCTAGGATAATTTTCGCCGGCTAACGTGGATTTTTATCGCTGAGATAGCGTGCTGTTAGCAACGCTTATCTCAAAAGCGATAAAAATCCTAACGCTAACTGCCTAACGTGAGATTATCGCTGGAAACCCAGCGATAATCTCACGAAGTGTGGCGTTAGCTTGTTGATAGGGACTCACAAACTTAGCCATGATATCCACCTTCCATAGGATATCATGGCTAAGTCAGTCCTGAAGCAGGCGTAAGGAAAGTAGCGATAACAGGGTTTATCACTACTTTTCCTGCCACTATGCTTCAGTGGAGAAGTGTGGCTCAATGATTAGAGCGGCAGACCCTGATGCAGAGGTCTAACCCGGGACCAGGGTTCAATTCTCCGCCTTGGCGGGTCTTGGGCTCAAAAATTCCACGGACCTGATAATTCGCGCCTCAGTGCCATTCCAATCATGGAGTCCCACTCTGCAACTCTGGGCAATAGCTTGCTTAATCTCCACAACGGCCCCCACAACGCTAAGGATGCCTGGCCTCCACCTTGGGGGTGCCCAGGAGTGGACGCCTCACAGGGAAAGCCAGAATGGGTTCCACAGCGGTATTCGTACAAGCTCCTTGAGACCCTTGTGGGTGAGTAGTGCGCTATACAAGTATCAATTTACATTTACATAGCGTGGGGCTTGATGATAGGAGAAATGTCGCTTAGCAACATTTTTCCTGTCATGTCAGGTCAGGAACGCCCACTTTGCACCTCATTAGAGATGCAGAGCTGGGCGTTAAGAATCCCGGCGCTAAAGCAAGGTTTCACACGTTACCGTGACCTTGCTAATTAGGCGATAAAATTATCGCCGCTTTTCGGCTGAAAACGGCCACAAAAGCGCCGATAATTTCTTATCGCCGCCTTGTAAATATGCCCCATAATCTTTTCTGTTCTCTTTAGATGATAGCTTCTGCCACTTCTTGTTTTAGATTCTTTTGAATCTTTGATAAAGTCTTAAGTATTTCTTCATCTGGAATTTGTGCTTTTTAGAATTGTTATCTTATCAAAAGATAAGTCTTTGTTACATAAGCATAATGCAAAATACTCGCTGTTATATTCCAGGCAAAAAATAACTGTACTGCTCTTGAAACCTCCCTGTTGAATTCACAGGAAGAATTGAGCACTAGAAAACTGACTGAGCAGTGAACCAGAATATACTTCTGCAAATAAATTCCAACTGAAGAATAAGGCGTGCAGTTGTGCCCTTAGTTTAGTGTATGCAGCAGTTACGAGGAGACAGTATTACATTTTTTGTGCACTTTCCCCACCTTCAGCCAACGGAGATGGAAACTGCTATGATCAGCCCTCCAGAATCTCCAGAAAAGATTGTGCCACCCGCCTTGATGACACTCTTGAACAGTCAGTCATTCCAGCTCTCTCTGCTGGGCAACAAATTTCCTGCTACAAGTTAATAGACTGTTACAAGGCACAGCAGTGGCACAGTGTGGGGGCTGTGAGTGGCAGCCCAGTGAATGGAATACAATCACAAGCTTCCACCATAAAGTTTTGTGCTTAGAAACAACATTACTGCTCCTAGCAATTATGGGTATTCTCTGCCCCTTGAGAGTTTTAACCTTTTTAAAATGAATTTTCCTTTTTAAACAAAAAAGCACAAAGTATCAATCGAATTTGTGCCTTATCAGTTACAGATTTTTTACATTTTGTACTGGTCTGGTTTTGTAAGGATTCTAATTAATCCACAAATATAGATTATTTACATTGGGTGAAAATGAATTTACTCTGCACGGTAGCGTTGTTTCGCGCCTTCACTGCCTTCGGGTTCTTGCTACCAGCTTTCAAGTGAGTGTGATCATCATTCGATGGGAGTTTTATTGTGACCTGCAGGTTGGCACTGTTGCTTGGTTCTGTTAACTCTATGATGCTTGGTAGGTCTGGAGGTACCTGACTTGTTCTCCTGCAAATATTACACCAACCTGTACTGATGGTTTTTAGAGCTGCAGTACTCTTTGATCTGGAGTTAAGATCTGGTGTGCCGCCTATTTGGTGGTTTTATGTGGTCACATTTTCAAACTTATCTTATTGCTGCTGGTTGTCACTGGGACCCGTTTCCTTCCAGTTAACCCACGGTTCTGCTTGTATCTCTTCTTTTGTTCTGGAAGGATGAGGCACACCCACTTTTTTATGTTACAGTTGTTTTTCAGAGTGGACTCCAGCTTGCTCCTGTTGCTATGGCCTCCATTGGTGAATCCGAAGTTGGCACCATCTTTTTGGATTCTATTCTGAAGATGGAATATATCAGATCCATCTGTTTGGATTTGCTCCCTTGAGAGGGCTGCTTGTTGTGGGCCTTTCTTTGACATTTGCGTTGGTTTTTTGACAAAGACTAGTTAGCCCTCGCCCAAGAATCAGTTGTTCGAGGACATGAGGAGGTCTCTCTGGAGAGGTCTATAGACTCGACCTACTCTGAGGTTGGGGTCATTAGGTACTATCATTAACTGGTAATCATTGCAGGTAATTTGTAGATTGTTTGCTTTTTGTGATTGTGCAGTTCCTAGTTTACGCTGGAGTTTTATTTAGTTTAGTACTGCATTAAGTTATGCAGGAAGGGTGGATAATTTGTCAATCAATGGACCGCAGTTACAGGTCACTGACGGTTGTGCCGCATCTGCTTGTGCTCGCTGGGTCAGATTAATTAAGGCCGCTATTTTGGTATCAATCGCAGTGACATAAGTTGCCAATGTATTAAGTAAATTGACCCGCAGGTCAAGTTTGTTTGACTGATAAATTAGAATGCCTACTGCTGGTTGGAATTAATTCAGCAGCACCTCCCAAGTCCCCTGCGTTTCATCTATTTGATGCTGCTGCATTGGGGAGTTTTGAGTGTTGTCTACTAATACACTAGTTTCAGCCAGAACTGGAGATATATCCCAAGAGACCAAAGTATGCGCTGTTGTACCTGTTTCTACCAGACCCATTTCTTGCAACTCTGGGGTAGCTTTCAAGGTAGAGGCAAATGAAATCGTGGAAGAGGCCAGCCTGCCCAATAACCGTCTAGAGTCCTTTGTAGGTTAGTTAAGTGTATGCTCCTGGTGCCAAGTTGCTCTTGCTGGTGGATCCTGTTTGCTTGTCACTTCATCGAATGGAGCACTAATGTACTTTGATATTGCTGCTGGTAATAGTTGAGCATGGTATACTTCGGCTTTAACTACATGCTTTCTCTTTTCAATGAGATACACAACTGGAGTTCAGTTTGTATTTCCTGATTAATACAGGAGGATCCATTCGATAGTCCGACCGGGTAGATCATCTGAGGTTCAAGGGTGCATCCCTGACCTGAACTTGTTGCAGACAGTAATGCATACAGGTGCATGCCCGCTTCTCTTTTGCTTTAACACTTCTTACTGCCCATTCTTCCCAGGTGAAAATAAGGGCCCCTCCTTCAGTTGTACCATATGCCCTGGACCTTATGGAAGGCTGTTAGTTTTAGCAGCATGTGTGCATCTCTGTTATACCCAGTGGTTTTCAGCGCCACCAGTATTTTCCCCAACCTCATTCGACCCTACCTGGTGGGTTAGGTTTGACCCCACCAAGCACTTTTGAGCCAGCTCAACCCCAAGAAAGAGCACTAAAGCTCTCACCCAAGCTCCGTGGTACCAGGCTGCTCAAGGAGTACGGCCGCCTACCTCTTTCATCTCACTTCATGTGACCAGTCAGGATCTAATCTCCAGACGCTGATGCTGTTGCTGTAACATAACATAACATACATGTATTTGTAAAGCACACTTATCACCCATGGGTCTCAAGGCGCTGAATAACAGATGTTTATTGTTATCCATCTCAATGGTACTCATTTTATTGACCTCAAATGGATGAAAGGCTGAGTGGACCCGCCGGGATTTGAACCTGTGACCATAAGGTCAAACACAGGCACCTGCAGTGGATGCATTAGTCCACCTAGCCACCAGACCCAGCGCATGTAAGGCTGCTTGGCCAGCCACGCCGCCTCTCTGCCTCACACTGCTCTTCTTCCTTGGCATTGGCACTGATGTGGGCCTGTAGGTGGTTTTCCATCCTGTGGGATTCTAGTTACCCCCTAGGGAGGTCCTGAAGAGTCAAAACACTGGAGCATGGAGGTTGCCTTAATCATAAAGTAGTGCTTGCAGCGGCAGCAGCTCAAGGGTGCGGAACAGTGTTGCCACAGCGTTTTTGGCATTTCCTGCATGTCATCAATCTATCCATCTGCCTCTGATATGCTTATTATGAAAAGGTATGACAAAGGCAGGGGGGCTGAGTGCTGGTTTTTAGCAACGCCTGATCCCTGCTGCTAAATTGCCGCCTACCTGCTTGCCCAGTGTTCCGTGGAGTGTCCTGGTCCTCTGCTGTGTCCCGCGTCTCTCTCCCGCCGTCGCACACCATCGCGACCGCTGTGTGGGGAGGAGCGCCTGACGGGACCACAATACCCAGGGTCCCCAGCGTAACGGAAGCGGAACCGGACCTGTTTGCGCGCCCGGAGGCGCTACTTAATTGAACCTGCCCTCGGCAGAGCGGGGGCTGAGTGCTGGTTTTTAGCAACGCCTGATCCCTGCTGCTAAATTGCCGCCTACCTGCTTGCCCAGTGTTCCGTGGAGTGTCCTGGTCCTCTACTGTGTCCCGCGTCTCTCTCCCGCCGTCGCACACCATCGCGACCGCTGTGTGGGGAGGAGCGCCTGACGGGACCACAATACCCAGGGTCCCCAGCGTAACGGAAGCGGAACCGGACCTGTTTGCGCGCCCGGAGGCGCTACTTAATTGAACCTGCCCTCGGCAGAGCGGGGGCTGAGTGCTGGATTTTAGCAACGCCTGATCCCTGCTGCTAAATTGCCGCCTACCTGCTTGCCCAGTGTTCCGTGGAGTGTCCTGGTCCTCTGCTGTGTCCCGCGTCTCTCTCCCGCCGTCGCACACCATCGTGACCGCTGTGTGGGGAGGAGCACCTGACGGGACCACAATACCCAGGGTCCCCAGCGTAACGGAAGCGGAACCGGACCTGTTTGCGCGCCCGGAGGCGCTACTTAATTGAACCTGCCCCCCACGTCGCGGGACCGCGCGCGGGCTAAGCCCGGGCAAATGGCGGGCCCTCTGTGGCCCTCAGAGGCCAGAGGAGGCCGGGCAGGGCCAGAGACGTTGCTTCTAGAGGACTGTGATATATAGCACAGGTAGTGGCATACATTAGTAGTAGGTGTGGACTTGTATATTTGTGTCGTATATAGGTTTTAAGTGTTTTTGTTTAATATATAACACCAATAGTATATGGTGTAATTGTTCTTATAATTCAGTCAGCTTTATTGGGGGCTATGCCTGTTGACAATATGTCGAAACCTAAGCCTCCTTCTGGACCGCGTACTTTGGATAACTATTTGGTCCAGAAGGTTAGCAAGATAAATTCTGAAAGGCGACAGTCACTAGGGAAAAATAGCTCCCCGCAAGCAGAGAGCCCTACTAGGGGTTCACCAGTTTTTACTTTAGAGGTTGCGAACAATTTTTCTAATATTATTATTCCGGATGTTGTAGAGATGGGGCAGTTGGATTCTGAGCAAACCACCCCTAATGAGGAAGAATTAGGAGATTGTCCGGATATGGTATTACAATGTTCACCGACCCCCGTAGCTCGGGCAGTAAGAACATGTAGGAAAATACCGAATAAGAAGGGGGGAATGCGTAGTGTGTGGAAACGAGTAGCCTCACCCGTTAAAGTACTTGAAACAAATGTAAAGGTTAAGCCCAATAAGGTTGGTATAGATGAGGATACAATAACTAACCTAGAGACTATTATTGATTCAAAGATTAGAGGCATTATAGACCCGCTGGTATTAAAAATTGAGTAATTGACAAAAGAGGTTGCAAGATTGGGTGGATTGCTTAGTAAGGCCGTGGACAAATCAGAAGGGGCAACTATTGCCACAAATGCCATAATTAGCAATCAATGTAACTGCTATACACAAGGAGACCCTTCGATTAAGGCCGTAGGCAGTAAAGGAAATGTTAGTGTTGACCCCACAATACCCCAAGGGCATACTCATCTAGGAAGTCAGGCTACTCCTGTCAAAGAAAATACAAATGGATGGGAAGAAGTTAACAAAAGGCATGCTGTAAATCTCCCTCCTGAGTGTGCTCCATATGTGGTGGTATTAACAAACGTACCGCCGCCTGATAATAGGGGACACCAAGAAACACACGACTCCTTAAAAAATAAATGTCTATCGTGGTTGAATAGGCAATGTGGTTTCCCAGTGAATTTCTCTGATAATGTTTTAACTACCAGGAGAGTTAAATGGATAGGGAGTTCTAGGAAAAGCTCAAAGGGGGACTGTGTAATCATAAATTTCAAACATCCACAAGATGTTACTACAGTCCTACTAAGAGCTGCTTCTCTCCCAATTTCCGAAGGCAATGTAAGTGCCCGAGCGCTAGGTTTCTTTTATAATCATCTTAATGCTAACCAGCGGGATAGCACCAGAATTATTACTTACCCGACTACCTATAAACCTCACCCTGATATTGCCACACAAAATAGATTTCATGCACTTAGCTCCCTGGACTCTAATGATTGACGTATGCAAAAGATGAAGAGGTGTACGGTAAGGGAGGAGGGACCCGAGGGGGATGATCATGTGGATGATCGTAACCCTGAAATAATATTTAGGGTCTCAGGATATACGCCTAATCAGACTGAGGCAGAGAATAATCAAGAGGGTCTTGTGAATTCATGCAATATTGGTAAAACAAGTGGGGTTGTCCACACTGATGGAAATGCTCCAGGTTCTACCAGCGGGTCTATTACTGGAACAAGTATACGTTCCAGACTGGTATGCTGAAATGTGGCCGGTTTAAAATCTAAGGGCAGAGATCCTGGTTGGGAAACTTTTATTAATAGGTATGATATTTTATGTTTCCAAGAAACCTGGTGCAAAAGTGATGTTGATTATGAAGGATTTGTATCATATAACCTACCGGCACATGGAGAGGGTCCGGGAAGGGCTAAGGGGGGTTTACTCACCCTAGTATCAGTTCACCGCCAAATATTGGTGAAAAAATATGTACCGGTGGGTGATCTTGTTCAGATGCTTTGGCTCTGTGAAGGCAAAAGCCGTAATATCCTTCTGATTAATTATTACAATAATATTTTTGATAGCACTAGGGGTAGAATAATAACTGATTTGGCCAATGCTATCGATACCCTGAGTATGGATTCCAATGTTGTATTTGATATTATTTGGTGTGGGGATTTTAATACTTCATTATGTGAATTATCAGCTATCAAGGTCTGTGGGGTTACTAACAATGCCGGCTGGGAGGTTCAACATTTTGGTCATGATATGTATGGGGAAACTGTGAACACATTAATGGGGTGCCTTGATTTGGAAATTTTGGATTGTTGTAGGGACGGAATTGGTTTGCCCGTTCCTACATTCACAAATTGGCGCTCTAACTCTGTAATTGACCATGTGTTGGTATCTTCTAGTATTGTCAACTGTTTTGCCCCACTGGAAATTGAAATATTGGATACAAGTGATCATAATTGTATTATTGTGACTATGACCTTGTGGGAGGAGAATGTTAGAGAGGTGGGGACTATAGTTGGAAACATAGAAGCCCATCGGACTAATGGGGTAAGACTTAGGTGGATAGGGGCAAAAGCATCCAAACTATCTTCATCCATCATATCGATGAATTTAGCAGACATTGTTTTTATTTTAGAAAATAGATTGGATCACGAGCAGGTTTTATCTTGTTTTACGGGGATTAACACTGCCATTAACGTGAAGTTTACTGGTGGTAACAGGGGCTGCTCAAAAACTGGACCTGTTTGGTTTGACAAAACCTGTTCTGCTGCCTTGACTAACCTTAAGCAGGCTCTAGGAGTTAAGCCTAGGGATAAAAATGTAGTAACAATATTAAGGTTAGAGTATAAAAATGCTATTAAATCAAGGAAGACGATTCTTCAACATCAAGCCTGGGATTCGCTTAACCAAGCGGCAGAACTTTCAAATGGTGCGCTGTTTTGGGCAACAGTCAACTCCCCATTTCTTAAGGAGACAAACACACCTGAGTTAACAGCTAATGTCTCCTGTGAAGAGTGGATTATCCATTTTTCAGCTATTTTTGATTCGGGTAAAAATACAAATATTGGCCCATCAAGTTGGCCTTTATTACCACTTGAAATCTCTATAGAAGAAGTTGAAAGGGGGATTAGGGCAAGCAAGGGAGGAAAGGCCCAAGGGCCGGATGGGGTTCCAAGTGATGTATATAAGGAAGCGCCAGAAGTATGGGGTCCTCTGTTGACTGTTGTGTTTAATGCTGCGGTTTGTATAAAACCGCCTCCGATTTGGGAGGAGTCCATTATCGTACCAATATATAAAAAAGGATCAAGGTCTGATGCTAAAAACTATCGACCTGTCTCATTACTGGATTCTTCCGTAAAAGTTATGAGCAGGATAATGCTGGTAAGATTGGAAGAGTGGGCAGAACAGGACGGTATTTTGGCAAATAGCCAATACGGTTTTAGGAAAGGCAGGGGTACGCTCGATCAATGTATCAATTTAGAATTATTGATCGGGAAGTATAGTGATGCAAAACCTGGCCTTATATATTTGTGCTTCGCGGATTTGAGCAGCGCTTTCGACATGGTTGACCACTCAATTCTGTGGTCAACCTTGTTGAAATTGGGAGTGCCAGAGGGCATAATTTATTTTCTAGCCAGAATGTACGAGAGATTAAAAACGTGTGTACGTTTTGGTAGGAAGGGAGAATGTACCCCGAACTTTAGCGTTAAACGAGGTATTAGGCAGGGTTGTGTTTTAGCTCCTCTTTTATTTATTCTATTTATTAACGGAATTGATGCTATTTTAAAGGAAGTTAGTGCAGATGCTCCCATGATCAATGGAGTATCAGTACCGGTGTTACTATCCGCCGATGATGCAGTGTTGTTGTCCAGAACTCCCGTAGGGTTGCAACGACTGATGAATAGTTTTGCTTCCTTTATTGACAACAGAAAATTAGTTATTAACAAAGGCAAAACTTACACCATGATCTGTGGTCCAAAGAAATTAAAAAAGACAACGAAAGGGTTTTTTATAGACAATACTAAAGTACAGCAAGTGGACAAATTCTGTTATTTAGGCATAACTTTTTCTAGCGAAAAAAAGTGGACTCATGAATTTAATAACATACGCAATAAAATGGCTAGAAATGCCCATGGAATTTTTAGATTTGCCCAGAAAATTGGGGATCGTAGGACCAGGGACATGATAAAAATTTATCAGGCCAGATGCGTAACAATTGCATTGTATGGGGCAGGAATCTGGGGTTATTGCTGCGCACATAATTTGCAGCTGGAAGAGAATTCTTTCCTTAAAAAACTTTTCTGTTTACCCACTTCGGCCTCTAACGCTCTGAGTCATCAGGAATTATCTGTGAATTATTTATTAGACCTTTTGTCACTTAGACCTTTGATGACTTGGCGGTCTATTTGGATGAATGATGAGAAGGCTTTTACTAGGTCTATTATCCAGGATTGTTTGAGATTAGATAAAGTTACAGCAATACCCTGGATTAAATACATTATTGTGTGCTTTTCAGATATTTTTAACCTGAATATTGTAACTGATCCGAATGCTGTTCTATTAATTCCTAAAGTAGAGTTAAAAAGGGTCTTTTTAGCTTATGCAGAGCGAAAGAGAACTTTTATCGCTGGCACTTTGTCCACCGTAATGTTTTACAACAGATATTTGTCTATGGATGGATTCCCTGTCTACTTAACCCTAGTCACTAGGCCGACGCACAAATTTGTGCTAACTAGACTTAGATTCGGAATAGTGCACTACCTGGTGGCCCATCCGATAATGAAGAGACACCCATCAGGGCCTTGTAGATGTGATGGGATTTCGAAGCAGAGCACAATGCACTTTATGCTATTCTGTAAACTGTACGCTAATTTTCGTATTGTCTTACTTAAACCCATGTTTGTTAAATATGGTACACGCACGGTTGAGCACGCAATGAAATTGATTTTTAACTTACAATCTGCGGATGTTTGTTTTTACACTGCCACTTTTTTAAACAAATGCATCAACTCCAGGAAAAATATGTTTTTTAACTGCATAAATGCTTTTAATTGTGTAAACGTGATCATGTTTTATAGTGTGTTTTAATGTATTATTATTATGCCTGCCATAAGTTGTTCGTATATCGTATATTTTGACTTTGATTTTGTGACTGTGTATGCTTTCATGGTCATTAATTTGTACCGAATAAAGCTGAATTGAATTGAATTGACAAAGGCAGTAAGCCTGACTAATTTATTTTGAAAAGTGTTGGTCAATGCCATCAGGCCTTTAAGTGTGGATACTCAATACACTTAGTTAAATGTTGCAGACAGATATTTTATTACCAGGAGTATCACAGACAAACATTGTAATCAAGGGGTGCAGTCACCCCCTTGGACAAACACTTGCAGTTGTAGATTTGCATTGTGATAATCCTTGTTAGGCTGATTTCACCGGGGTTATCTATTGCTTTGTTAAGTGCAAGCTTGTATATATTTGTTGTTCTGTGACTGTTGATGATGACTGCCAGCTTATGTGCAAGACAGTAGACCTCAGATTGTCATGTTGATAACTCAATAATGAAGACTATAGTCTTGATGTGTTCATTGGGAAACGTTATATCAGATGCCATAGGTCTGAGATGTTTATTATTAAATGATACAAAGGGAGTAGGCCTGGACTACGTATTGTGGAGTACATTTGTTAAAGCCAATAGACCTTTATAGGTGGATTTTTTGACACTGTATTAAAGGCTGTTGACTGATATTTATTTTGTTACATGGGATCTCACAGATACCTCGATTAACCCTTTGAGTAGAAGACTGGCATAGTAGTAATCCTTGTTAGGCTTTATTAAGTGGGGTGATGTCTGCCAGGTCCTCGTAAAAAAAAACCTCTCCTTACATATATGCATAAAGGGCCTTGGGCCAGGCCTCTTCTATCTGTTCAAGTGTCATTCTTATTCTGCTTCTCCCCACGACAGCATACTGCATGGGGCAATCGTTTTGCCCATTTCTGCAATTGGCAGTGAGTAACAGTAATTTGTCCGGATCATATCTGCACATGCATCTGAAAATGAGGGCACTTCTTTGTCTGGGATGATGACCAATCCATTAGTGTTCCATGTTTTCATTTCTTAGGTCAGCTTTCATTTCTTTCATTCTTTTTCATGAGCATCCTGCAGCTCATACACACTTCTACCGGCTGCTCGCTTGCACCAAATTCCATTTGCTCTGTGGTTACAATTTCTAAACTAGTTGCCCATCTTGAAATGATACTGCCTATGGTGTATCATTGTTTTATAGTTCCAAGATGGTCAACATATTTAGAATGATTGCGTCGGTCACCGTGGCTTAATACAACATTGATGCACTACACACTTTAGCATTCTAAGATTGTATTGTGCACATGATGTCATTGCTTGTACTGCTTTAAGGTGGCCAACACATAATGTGGCATCTATGTCTAAAATGTAAAACAGTGTACAATATCACATCATGCATGATGACCGCCTCTTCCTAAGTTCAATATTATATTTGCATTTGCTCACCAAGTTTAGGAGGCGGCATTTTTATATTTTTCTATGTGCGCTCATTTTATTATCGTACATTTGGGCATTTGTCAGTATGTTTTATTGTGGGTGGATAATTGGCTAAATGCAAGAATTACCCATTGGGTGTATGAATGGATCTATCAGTCCAGGAATTAGTGACAGTGCATTCATTTTGACCTAGTGAGTGCTTAAAATACATCAATGACAGAAGAGGAACTTTCAGTTATATGCCAGCCTTTTTAGCATTACCAGTGCTTGTCTCTTTTTAGCAATTTGCTTCTCACGCCAATTCTTATTGTGCAGAAAATAGAGAAAATGATTCATCAGCCTGTGGTCCAGCATATCTTAATGTACATAGTCCCCTTATTGGACAATGGACTGAAAAAGAGAAATTTAGGTGCAGATTAATCGAATACCAATATATATTCTACAGTATGTAGTACAGTAGAACCAGGGTGTACCTTTGAAAACATTCTCAGAGCCAACACATATCATAAATATAATTTTCCTTCAAACATGCTGGGTCCAGTAGCAAAAAAGTTGCATAATGGAAAATCTAACAATAGACAAAATCTGACAATATAAACATTCTTTTCTTTTCAGGAAGGTACCGCCTTTGCGAGCAGTGCTTCAGCGTGAACAGCAACAGTTGCTCTGGCAAGTTTGACCTTTGTCCCAAAGGAGTCAATCACTGTGTCACGGGCATAGAGAATAAAACAGTAGGTACGTGTCCATGGATACATGGATGAACTGTGTCTTCATTGCCGACCTAGGCCCTTATTGTACATTGTGCCCAGGGGGTGCATCGGGCATGTGCACCCGCTTTGAGCTCTCCCGGAGCACAAATGTACTACAGAAGGAGCCGCTGATGCTTGTGCGTCCCATTCTGTAATACAGATAGCGCTGGTGCACATGCGCCAGTGCTATTATGAGAGTGCATTAACACGTTTGCATGGGGGCTTGGCTCCATGCAAATGAGAGAATCACTTTTCCTCTGCGCCCGTGCCGTATTACCGACATGGGTGCAGATGGAAACATGCCTTTAAGAAGTGCACTAGAAGTGTGCCACAAAAAGGTAGCACACTTTCTGTGTGCCTTCTAACAGCAGCCCTCTCGGGGACCTCCTCAGACTTCCCCCTGCATGCGGGTGCAGTCACTGACTGCAAGGGGATCTCTAATCTCCCCTAAAAGTGCATATGGGTTGCCGCCTGCACTGTGAAACATGAAGCAGCCTTTAAACAGCTGATGTGTATTTCACTTGAATGCGCTGCCCTGGTGGCTGCTCTAGGGCAGCACATTCTTTCTAATATGGCAGACTTTTCTTATTTGCACAGGGCACAGGGCAGCACAGCGTGTGAAAAGTAAGACCATGCTAATTTTAAGGAAAGCTTGTGTAATGTACATATTTTTCCACTATGCAGTCTTTGCAAAACGTCCGAGGTAATGCCATTGTTTAATTTAGTACATTTTCTGGTGGGGAAGATGTTCGAGCATGAAAGATCTTGTGGGAGACAGATTCTAGCAAAAAATGTGCCATAAGAGAAATCTGAACTATTCCCCTTGTTGGCAACATTTGAATGGCAGGAATACACCTGCATTCAGTGCTCACGAGAGAGAAGTGCGCTTGTGTACGTTATGTGTAATTTTACTAAATTTTCTGAAATTTCACATAATTTCAGGATAACAGTTATGAGATTTTGCACTCCTTTGGTGTAGAATATATGGAAGATGCAAATTTGGTGCCATATTGGTAATGTACTGGAACATTGTTAAGACCGTCTGTCCAATTAAACCTAAATGCATTCAAACTTGGTTTAAAGAGCATAGATGAGAAGATATTCTGGAAATTAGGTTATAAAGACCATTTACAAAATGCTGTAAGAAGTTGGTAAACAGTGCAGAGGGAGAACAGCTAAGGGTCTTGAATTTGCTACAAATGTGATGGGTTTTATGGGGAAGAGAAGTGTGTGTTACTCACACACACACGACTAGCTCAATATATAAATGTAATTGTATGTCCCTTTGTTTGTATTGCACATCAATCAGTTGTGCCCTCTTCCACTTAATATGACATCAGTTGTCGGTCTATAGTGCTAATGTAAACTCTTTCGAATTAATATTATTAGGGGACTTTAATATACATCCGTGTACCCTCCCCTGTATTAGTCAAGAGGATGAAGGTCCCCCTCTTTCCTCACCGGTCCATCTAGAACATACCAGGTCTGGGGAGCTTTTGGAAATCTTTTTGGCTAGATGGAACCTATATGAATCTGGGTGTGGGAAGGGAATATATAGAGCCCCTACTTTTAAGGCAAAGGATATGGCTACTATAATTGATTATATTTTTGTGTCTTCTTTTTTGTTGCATAATGTGTTAAATTATTATACAGAGGTTTCAGTTTTTAGTGATCACAATCCCGTTGTACTTGCAGTAATGCAAACAGATTTAATCTCACTTAATAGAGCTAAAAACAGAGGGGGTGTGAATCTTAAGGCAAAAGATCAGAATCGACGGTTGAAATGGACTAAAATTGTGCCGGACATTTTCTTACGAGATGTGTTGTCCAAAGTAGAAGAAGAAGTCACAATATGTCTAGAGAGTAGTACACAACCGACGGATATTCTAATGGCATTTGAAAAAATCTGTAAGGAATTGAACCAGGGTCTTCAGAACAAATCGAGTCAGAAGCCCGTGATGGGAAAAAGATGGTTTGACAAGGAATGCACGAAAGCACATGGAGTCTTATTAAAAGCACTTAAAGCGACCCCTACGATTCGTGCTGATATAATCAGTGCAAGGTCTGTGTATAAAAAAACCATCCTAGAAAGAAAGAGGGTCTTGAAAGAAAACGCGCTGATTCAACTCCTCGAACCAGAAACTTTAAAAAATAGCAGCTTATTCTGGAAAATAATAAATCAGCCATTTTTCTGGAATGATTCCAATAGCCCTCTGGAGGCAAATATCCCAGATGAAGACTGGATCAAATATTTTAGCCAGATATATTCAGCAACAATGAGTGTGGCTGCAAATGATGGGATCCCGGAAACTGACGTAGGGGCACCCTCTACTGGTGACACTGCTGTCATCTTTGATATAGTAGACGTTGAAAGGGCGATAGATTTAACTCTAAAAAATAAAGCCCCAGGACCTGACGGGGTGCCTGGGGATGTTTATAAAAGTGAGCCGAAATTTTTGGCAAAAATTTTATGTAATGTTTTTAATGCTCTCCCTAATGCAAGAATCCCAGATTCCTGGAAAAAATCCATCATTATTCCTGTCTTTCAGAAGGGTAACAGGCAAGATCCTTCCTGTTACAGACCTATTTCCCTGATTGATACCTCAGTGAAAATATTGGAACGAGTTATCTTAACAAAAATGAATGAGTGGCTTACAGAGAAAGGGGTACTGTCAAATGCCCAGTATGGTTTTAGACCAAAAAGAAGTACAATAGATCAAGGGCTTAACCTGTATTTACTAGTTGAAAAATATACAAGGGCGAAGGAGGGTTCTATGTACCTGGCGTTCATGGACCTCTCGTCAGCGTTTGACTTGGTAAATCGCTCTAAACTATGGGAAATCTTGCTAGACATTGGTTTAGATAGGGCCCTTGTCAATCTATTAGCAGACCTACATACTGATTTAACAACCTCGATTAGAGTAACCTCAGAAGGGCGCTGTACAAGTCACTTTAAGTCTGATAGGGGCGTGAGGCAGGGGTGCATCCTGGCGCCGCTATTATTTACCATTTATATAAACGCCCTGGACCCTATTCTCAAAGATGCAACCCTAGACATCCCACGCGTAGGAGATCTTGGTATTCCAGTTCTCTTATATGCCGATGACGCTGTCTTGCTCTCACGCACTGGGGTGGGTCTACAAAGATTATTGGACGCATTTGAGATTTTTATGGGTTCATTGGACTTAAAGATTAATGCTAAAAAGTCCCAAATCATGATAATGGGCAAGAATAAAAAGAGTAAGATCTCAAAGACATTTGTTTGTGGGAAGCAAGAGCTGTGTAAGGTAGCTACTTTTCCTTACCTGGGGATCACATTTGATGAGAGAGGCACATGGGGCCCCCAGATAAAAACTAGAAATATTGCCCTAGCTAGATCATCTTCAGCCCTTCAGGGATTTGGTAAAAAACTAGGTGCTAGGCCAATAGCATCGCTACTCAAAATCTATAAGGCAAAATGTCTTGCTGTGGCCACATATGGAAGTGCTATATGGGGCAATTGCAATTCTGACAGTATACAGATTACTGAAAATAAATTTCTGAGATCGATACTCTCTGTACCGCAGTCTTCTCCCACATATATTGTCCATACAGAACTTGGAATGGGTTACATTTCAGACCTGATTAGAGTAGCTCCGGTCGTGGCCTGGTTAAAAACATGGCTGAATCAAGAAATTCCCCTCAACCACATCATTTTAAAAGACTGTCTGCAGTTGGATAGAGCCATAAATATACCGTGGCTAGCTTACATTAAAAATTGTTTTGTTAAATTAGGGAGATTGGAACTTTTTTCCGCCCCGGAACAGATCACTGCGAAAGACATTGGTCTCATTAAGAGGATGATGGGCGAGATATTAAGCTCAGAAAGAGAAAGAGTTGAACTGGAGAAACCTTCGGTTCGGAGTAGCATCATTTTGAGTACTCACATAGGTACCGAACCTTATTTAACCATAGTAAATCTTCCTTTTCACCGGTTCCTTTTAACTCGTTTCAGGTTTAACAAGATTCACCTAATACTTGGACACTTTCCAACCTGGTGTACCCCAGAAAACGCCAGTCCGTGTAATTGTGATAATTTTTCGATTCAGGATACTACACATTTCTTGATGTTCTGTGACTTTTACACTGCCCCAAGAAAGAAATATTTGCTTCCTATTTTAAGGGAGGCTGGGTCTATTCAAGTCAAGCCTGCTATCCTTTTTTTACAGCTTTTACAAACCCCCAGGATTATGTATCATGTAGCTAGTTTCCTGGTGGGGGCTATTAGGATTAAGAAAAGCAAGTCACCCAATAATCAGATAAATATTAACTTATAATGGTGATTTTTCTAACACTGTCAGCAGGATCCCGTTTCTTGGTGGATTCTTGTATATAAATGTAACTTTTAGATGGATGTAAATAGATGGTTTTATCTGACTGACCTCTTTTTTAATATTTTAAATGATTGAGTTGTTTAATGAAATAATGTCTCTGTATGAATTTGTATTGTATTGTTCCTATGTCTTTTTATGATATTTATTTATCGAAATAAAAGTACTTTGACTGACTGACTGACATCAGTTAACCTCTGGAACATTTATAGAACTGTTTTGCCATGCTGGAAGCAAGCTGTTCACATTTTGCTGCTGTTAGCACTCAGAAGAGTAGCTGTTGGTCTCAACAACACATATTGAACTGAGAGAAGAAAGTTCAAAATGTACTGAAAGGCTAGAGAAAGGAATGAAAACAGTCTAATAACAGTCTAAAAATGACACAGGTTGCCGCAGCGTCATTCGGAGATAGAGAGCCTGTGTTTGTGTAGATGTTAGATATTAAGCTGCTTGTTGCTGCTGTTCCCTTTTCAATTAACTAGAAAATGTGTTCTTTTTAAGGAGGGCCCATACCCGTCTTAGCTGTGTTCAAGGGTTGTGTGGAGCGGGCCACCTGTGGAAAAGAATTTGGGTTCACAAGCAATGTCGGTTCCGTGCGGATTACACGGAAGTGCTGCAACACAGACAAATGTAACAGTGAAAAAATCAATGGTAAGGAACATGCCTGTTCTGGCCTTCCAAATTGTGAACGGGCTCTTCAAAATTAAAAAGGTTTAGAAATGTTTAAAGGGGATATCAATTTGTAGAATTTGTACTTATAAATTCACCATAGTAGCATTACCAATACATACTTTTAGATCTAAGATGGCTGCTTTTTGGAAGCCAAAGGAAAGCAATGCACCTACCATCACCGAAGAATTCAGGAGGCAGTTCAATCCGCAGACTCATATTTTGATGAATTTGCAGTTATTTGGCAAATCCTAATTGGACTGTCAAAGAAGAACTGCACATGCACCAATTAAAGGACAGGTGATCAACTGAAAGCAGCCTGTACAGAATGCTGCCGACATATGCATGGCTGCATAAGGCAGATTTTAGTGACTGCGTTTATGAGGTGACAGGATATCCACAGAGTGACTAGTGATAGAGCGCTTGCTCCTTGAAATTTCTGGTAGAAATTCAGGTTCGGAAAGCACTCTTCGATGAATCTTTAGTTCCGACTGAGGCTGGCATCAAACATCAATGCAATTCAGTAACCTGAAGCACATTTGGCTTTACAAGGAAGACAGAAGGTTGTTAAGTTTCAAAACCATTAAGGTTTATCAATGGATTAGGAAAGTTTTAAACTCAAATCATCAAATTAGTAAAAAAAAAATCCATAATCAATACATGAATGTGTTAGTCAATATAGTCAACGTAAATCAAATATCATGAACAACACGCTGACAGGTCATCATCTACTATGTTTTAAAAGCGTATACAATTTAATATATAATGGCAAATATGTTGTATGATGCACCATTTTTCCCACATTTTCTCAGGGTGAGAACCCCTCCCCCTCAAAAACCTTTTTTATAGTGGTCAGGCTTGTTCACTGCACATTCTATGCACCATAGGGGGGCTGGTCTGACAAACTTTGCCTGGGTTGCTTTGGATTCCCAGTACGGCCCTGGGAGGATGCCTAAATTAATAGTGCTCACCCCAGAGCCATCAAGATCCACATCCAAGGACGCAAAGAGGAAGACTAGATGGTGGAACTTATAGAGATGATACTATTTTTCTTTGTGCTGGGTCTCCATCCTAAAGTCTTGTTCCCATTGGGACTGGTGTACCTTATAACTAGAAGATTTCGGTTGTGACCAGAAGTGTGGCAACACCGTCCATGATCACAGTGAGTATCGATCCACTATCACATCCCTCAGTTGCTATAAACCAAAAGCCAGTTACAGCCTTAATAGGTTTTGAACAGCGTTCTGACTCAAAACTGAGTAGCTGACGCTTCTTCCAGCAGACTAGTCCTCTTGGGCCGGAGCACTTAGAACGGAGTCGGAAATATCATAAGATTGTTGCAATAATGTAACATTGCATCACCTGTAGCAAGTCCCAAAGATTCCTGGATCAACTCAAGCATAGCGCATTGGGAAACCAATGTTATCGCAACCGAGTGCATGAACACTATATGAGTGTACTAAGTTTTTCCTCAACCCAAGAAGGTGTTGGGACTTTTCAGGGTTCCCTATGTACTGCGTTTAATCTACTCTTTTTAACACCTGTCAATAAAAGCCCTTTCCATCTTGAGTTTGTGTGTTGTTTACTTTATCGTGCTATATCTTAGTTTCTATTAAATACTTCTACCACAATAAGCCTTGATGTCATGGCTTCGCTACCCCAGTAGAGTGTGAAAAGGCCTCACAGTCCACATTATATGAAGTCTATGGGGTTGACTCCAAAATGTATTCTGTGGAGTCCACGGGCCACAGTGTTGTGATCAGAGATTCTGGGGAAACAAAGATGCCGGGACAGTTGGCATTGCAGGTGAGACTGACAGGACCTTAGGTGCTGCATGTCCCCAGTAGATGAGATGTGCAGATGGGCTTGCTTATCCCTTGTCCGAACACTGTAAGTGTGTCCAGGAGTGCACACTGGGCCTCTCTTTCTATGGGAGATTTGAGAAGTGAGTAGCTATCTTGGGGAGGTGGCTAACTTGGACAGCCTTACTGGGAGTGATGTGGTCCATATAAGGAAGGTTCTCATATCTCATTAAAGTTGGATCGGACATCATCACCTTTGTGACATTTTTATTCCTCAAATGTAGTGGAAAAATCCCTGAGATGTATTTTGGTTTTTCTTTTAGTGCCTCCTGTAAATGTGACGGCGAACGGTTACAAGTGTCCAGCTTGCTACAAGGACCATTTGTCTGATGGATGCACATCTGCGGGGGACATTCTCTGTGTAGGCAATGAGGACCAGTGTGCCACCTTCACTGCATCAGTATCCAAACCAGGTACCCTCATGAATGATGCATCACACATGACTCTCATGGTGGCTCTGAAAATGTATTTTATTTTTTAAGGTGCTAATATCACCAGATTGTAGAAACTCATAAAAAAGCCCACGCTTCGCCGAAGGTGAATAAAATTGGAATAAATGCAAATTATCTGAATTGGGAACTATGGAATACTGCTTTCCCCCCAAAAAAATCACATCATAATTACTCATCCAATTTAATTGTGGAAGCCACCATCTAAATTTTCCTTTCAATAATTATTACAATGTACCTACATACAATCATACGTGGCTACAGTCCCTCCATTTCGGGGTAAAATCTTAAAATGCAGCTAACGCCTCTAAACTGACCGGCATATTTGGGATTCATCAGATGTGTCCCACTGTGACAGGAATGCCTGGAATAAACCCTTAGGGAGTATGCGTGTTGCTGTAGTGGGGAATGTAAGAACGGGATTGGTGCCAAACAATTATATTGTCACACAGAGGCAGCATTTGCATGTCCTTTGCCGTAAGCATAGAGAGGCCAGGTACAGTAGTACACAGTAGTAGTAATGCAATAGTAGGACATGTATGTTCTCGAGTGAACACATATGGGGCCAGGGGGCCAGTAATACTAGATGGCCTTACTGCTGTTGTCCAGCCACACGTTTTGGCCATGGAGAACACACTTTTTAGGGGTCAATACAGTTTTACTGACTCGTAAAATGGGATCATAACTGGGTACTGGCTTGATATTTAGAAGTGCTGTGTTTCGTGTCCCTTTTAGATACCAATATTCAGGTTGCAAACCATTGAAATGTTACTGACTCTCAAGTGGGGGTGCTGACTCATTATTACAGAGGAGGGTTCCCTTTGATCCCTTTTCACCTTGTGAATTGGGGTAAAAGTTTCATGGAGAGTGAGCAGTACTCCAAGAGATCACTTATAACTCCCAATCAACTTTTTTGACAAACAAGTAGCCCCATTTTGTTCCGGCAATCAGGCTGTTTAAAAACAAAAACATACTCATATGTAAACTCAGTCACAGGCATCATGGCCTGCTGATCCTTGCAGGCCACCACCCCTGTGATTTTGAACAATGGTATCCTCCTTACTAAATGACCGCAGGGCCTGTTATCACTTATTTAACATGGTTACTTATTAACAGGTCCCAGTAAAAAGCTGTGCATCATGTTGTATTTTTTTTAGATATCTCCTTATTAGTATTTTTACTATTTCACCATTGCATACATACAGGTATCATTAGGCATAGTATGACGTTTCAGGTACAGTATTAACATGTATGAGTGCCATCATCTCCCAACTGTAAACTCTTCAGCAATCAATACTCTTATTCTGGCATCAACCTATATCAAGCTTCAAAGGTCCCAGAACATTCTCAACTATACAGTCCTGTTCTTTGTCCATATTATTTGGTAATTTGGGGAGGTTACAGGTATTTGTATGGGCCGTAGCTGTATTTATTTTATATTAGTGAACAAATAACCTGTTAACTTGAAAAAGAAAGTAAGTTAGTCATGTCCAGTGGTGTCTCGCTATGTCTGTTATTAGTCAGTGCAATTTCTCATGAAGGCCTGCTTGTATCTGGGGGGTGAGATGGTGTGTCCTTTGCAGTGCACCAGTTACATTTATTCTCTATATCTGTCTTCCAGTTTATGTTCTAGAAGATATATCACTAGTCCTTTCCGTGCTCTCATTAATTTCTCCTTGCAGTATGTTTGTCTCTTCTACCCACCCAGGCTCTCAGTACCTCAGTCCATGACTCCGCTATGGGGTGTCTTCAAAGGCCCCAGGCTTCCTCTCCCTGTATTGTCCTTTCCTCCATCCTGGCCCAGTGCTTAATCTGTAAAATATGAAGTGCCAGGGCTCTGGCCAGGAGGCCACTGCAGCTTGCACCCCCCATCGCCCCAGTCATCGCTGCCAAAAAACTTCTAACCGTCTCTCCCGCATGTAAATGCGACAGTTCAGATTATTCCAGGTTCCCAAAGCTAAAGGAATGGCTGGGGAGTCAGGTCTGAGCAATTTTTTAATGTACATTGTTTTCCTGAACAACTATTATACTGCTCATCTCTAAATTACATGAGCAGCACCACCTTGTGGCAGACTGCCCTAAGTGTGGTGTTGACAATAAGGTGCCGGTGCCGAGCACCGGAAACCAATTAAGTGCCGGTGCTCAGCACCGGAAAGCACTGGCTCAAATTAAACACTGTCCTGGCCCAATTATCCACCTCTTTCTCCCATGTCGCTATTGGGGGCCCCCTTTGTGCTTTCCTATTCATGGCTATTTGCCTGCAAGCAAAAATTAATGCTAGGTCAACAAATCTAGACCCTACTTTCTTGTTGTTTGGTCTAGGGAACAGACCAGGGAGGCACACTTCCAAGGGGCATGGCAGCGTTCGGGCTAAAGTTAAGTTAATCTGTGCCAGGACTGAGCCCCAATATTCTTGCAGTACCCCACAACACCACATCATGTGTGTGAACTCCACATCTTGTTACCCACATCTAGGACAGCCTCGAGGCTATCCCCCATGCACTATGTTTAGTCTGTGGGGTGTAAGCTAGACCATGTGTTTGTAATTGAATTGAATAAGTTTGAACGCAGCATTTCTGGATATTCGCTTTGGGCTTCTTAGCACCTGCAACCACTCCTTATCAAGTAAGTCCCTCCTCACTGCTGCATTACACCGGTTTCGTAGGCACTCCAGGGGTGTTTTCGCCATGCTGATCAGTGCCCTATAGTGTCATTTAACTAGGTGTCTAGCTGTCCCCAATTGGACCAACTCTTGTAGCACCTCATATGTCTGAGGTTCCAGGAGTGCGCACCCCCGAATCTCCTTGAATCTTTTGACTACTGCACGATATGTAAGGAACTGGCCACCAGGCAAATCAAATTCGGCCAAAATGTCCTCCAGCGGAATAAGTGCCCCATTCTGATAACAGTCCCCCACCTCTGTCACTCCAGCCTCCCACCAACTACTAGATTGGGCACTTGAAAGCAATGTCAACAGTTCCCCCCAGGAAAGCCAGCAATGGGCAAGATTAGGGCATACCGATGTATGCCTTCATACATTGGCAGCATCTCTTCCAGCATTCCATTGCCACCCTCAGCAGAATCCCTGGGTTTCGATTGGTCGCCATAAAGTGCAATATTCCCACATGTGAGTTCTTCCATGTAATGGTTGAACCTGAAGTGCTCAAGAGTTCCAAGTTTTGGTCCTCCAGCCATCGGGCCAGCCATTGGAGCTGGGCCGCCAGGTAATAGAGCTCAAACACTGGGGCCCCCAACCCTCCTTCTTTTGTAGTTCTCCCAGCAAAACTCTGTTCCTACTCCCATCCCAGATCAATTCCTGTAACAGGGTATTAAGGCCCACAAACCACCCAGTTGGCATCACCACCGGCAGATTTGCAAAAATATATAGTAACCTTGGAACATAACCATTGTAGCCATCTTGGGAGCCGCACCAAGCGCCAAATAGAGACACTCGTCTTGAGAGACCTCATAACCGGATTTAAGTTCCCTTCCCTCAGGAGTTCCACCTTGTGGAATATCTGAATCCCTAAATAGTTAATCAAATAGGGAGCCCAAGTTAAATTATTAACTAAGGCCCTAGGATGATGGGTCCCCTTCGTTAATGGGAATATACAGGATTCTGTTTTATTCAGGTGCAACCCTGCGAAGACAGAATATTAGTCCAAAAGGGTCAGCGCCCTGGCCACCCCACTATTCCCATAGCCAAATATATTAATATGTCATCTGCCTAAATTGAGATAATATGGTCCCTATCACTTAACCGCAACCCATGTCTTTGGTTCTCCAGCCGGAACAGCTCCGCCAATGGCTCAATGGCTAAGGCAAACAGGAATGGGGATAATGGGAACCCCTGTCTAGTGCCTCTGAATATATTATATGAGCAAGATATCACTCCCCCTGCTTTCACTCGCTCCGTAGGGTGTGAATAGTGCAGCTTGATCCATCGTATCTACCCGGCTCCCAAGCACATTGTGAATATCATGGCACACAAAAAATCACATCTAATCGAGTCGAACACTTGCTCAAAATCCGCTGACATTATGAGTGCATCTGGGTATCTACTCCCTTCCGGGTGGTGCATAATGTACAAATGTCTATGAATATTATTAGATGTGGAGCTCGTTGGTATAAAACCATTCTTGTTGCAATGGACCAGATGCGCCATATGTGGTAAAAGGCATGCAGCCAAAACCTTGCACAATATTTTGAGGAGAGGAGTTGGTTTAGGGCAGTCAACCCCGGAACTGAAGAACTGGGTTCGAGTCTCGGCAATGACGCTGAACATCCTGTGAATTTGGGCAAATCACTTGATCTCCCCGCGCCTAACAAAAATGAATGTGTGTCCTCATGTAACGTAATTGGTGCTATGTAAAGCACTCTGATACCCAATTTGGGTCAAGTTGACGCTATATAAAACTCTGTAAAAAATAAAAAGTCCACATTCAGCATGGACAGCGGATGGAACCCCCGCACTCGTCCCCCCTCGCTCTGACTTTGGCAGGGGTATCGCCAACCCATCTCTAGTCGCTGTTGGCAGTATGCCTGCTTCTAACGCTTCTGCATATACTGATTCCAGTTTAGGGGCAAGAGTATGCACTAGTGCAATGTATAACTCTGCCGGCAGGCCATCTGGGCCTGGCATTTTCCCAGTGGCCATTTCCCTTGCTGCCTCTTTTATTTCCTGGGCCGTTATTAAACCTCCCAATGCCGTTCGCTCCTGAGGGTCTAACGTTCTCAGTGGTAATGGCGGCAAAAATTCTCATATAGTCTCTTCCGCCTGAACAACCTGAGCCTCGTATACCTTCTCGTAGTACGTGCTCAATGCTTCATTAAACGCCGTTGGTAACTGTTGTTTTGATATGAGTAATGGGTGTCCCTCTTGAGTGCGGCTGTATTAGCCACGCTAATAATCTACCCACTTTACGGCCCTCCTTGGGCACTATAGTGAGATATTCGCGTACATCCAAAGTCCTCAGCCTCTCCAAAACCCTGTTATAATCCTTTCGTGTAGTGTCCATTTGCTCGCGCGACTACTCATCTCCTGCTAGTTGCAAACCATGGTTGTATAAATCGGCTTCTATCCTGCTGATGTCTGCCAATAACTCTCTTCACAGACCCACCGTTTGGCCCAGGCAGTACCCCCGCACCACCACTTTAAATGCCTCCCATTCCATAGCCCTAGTGTCCATTGACTCATTATTGCACTGAAAGCATTCGGTGACTATCTCAACTAATGAGCAACAGAATTTTTTATCTGTCAGGAGGGCAGAGTTTAGTCGCCAGGTAGGAGAGATAGCTGAAGTGGGGCAGAAACGAAGCATCAGTGGATTATGATCTGAGAAGGTGCACCCTAAATATTCAGTGCGCCTGTGCTTCTATGCATCATGTTGTATAAATGTACAGCACTCTGATACGCTGTGGCTAAGAGCACTAGACAAGAACGCTAAAATAAAATAAACATTTATTAATTCAACAAAATAATATATGCTGATGCAGCCAAAGGATCTTTGGAAGGCCCCAGCTTTTCCCTGGTAAAATGGTGCCGAGGAGCGGAGAGACAGCAGCGTACTTCTTGCTTTGCATATTTTTCTGAACCCCGGCCGACACCTTCACCTCCTCTAGTGACCCACTGAGGCAGGCACGAGCAGTGTGCCGCATGTTGTGAGGAGGTGACCCACTGAGGCAGGCACGAGCAGTGTACCGCATGTTGTGAAGAGGTGACCCACTGAGGCAGGCGTGAGCAGTGTGCCGCATGTTGTGAAGAGGTGACCCACTGAGGCAGGCACGAGCAGTGTGCCGCATGTTGTGAGGAGGTGACCCACTGAGGCAGGCATGAGCAGTGTGCTGCATGTTGTGAAGAGGTGACCCACTGAGGCAGGCACGAGCAGTGTGCTGCATGTTGTGAGGAGGTGACCCACTGAGGCAGGCACGAGCAGTGTGCTGCATGTTGTGAGGAGGTGACCCACTGAGGCAGGCACGAGCAGTGTGCTGCATGTTGTGAGGAGGTGACCCACTGAGGCAGGCACGAGCAGTGTGCTGCATGTTGTGAAGAGGTGACCCACTGAGGCAGGCACGAGCAGTGTGCTGCATGTTGTGAAGAGGTGACCCACTGAGGCAGGCACGAGCAGTGTGCTGCATGTTGTGAGGAGGTGACCCACTGAGGCAGGCACGAGCAGTGTGCTGCATGTTGTGAGGAGGTGACCCACTGAGGCAGGCACGAGCAGTGTGCTGCATGTTGTGAGGAGGTGACCCACTGAGGCAGGCACGAGCAGTGTGCTGCATGTTGTGAGGAGGTGACCCACTGAGGCAGGCACGAGCAGTGTGCTGCATGTTGTGAAGAGGTGACCCACTGAGGCAGGCACGAGCAGTGTGCTGCATGTTGTGAAGAGGTGACCCACTGAGGCAGGCGTGAGCAGTGTGCTGCATGTTGTGAAGAGGTGACCCACTGAGGCAGGCATGAGCAGTGTGCTGCATGTTGTGAAGAGGGGGGAGATTGGTTTGTTCCCCCGGTGCAGCAGCTAATCTGCTCAGTCACTAAATTTGGTTTATTCTGTCCCAACCCCACTGCCCCTTGACTGTCCGTTATTCTCTGTCTTGTGTTCATTGTTCCCACTGTGCCAACTACCGCTGGTTACTGCCTGCTACCTGTTACTAGTTGACATGAGCTTAGAGTGTCTCCTCTGTTAAGACGCTGCAGTTATAGTAGCTGTGACGACATATGCTCCAGTACAGTGCGGATGACAGACTGGAGGCGCTAGCCCAGCCTTCACTGTTGGAACCTCGAGGGGAGTCGTTCGAGTCAGCAGCCTGCTGCGGGGGCCGCTCTGTTTTATACTTGTACCGCGTTGTCCTGTGCTTTTCTTGTGACTAACGCTGTTTGGGGCCATAGCAAAGTGACTGTTTCAATTCCCTGGAAGGACCGTAGTGCCAGAGTTCATGCCAGCTCGATTTCTCCTGCATTCCGCCCCAGTCTTCACTGACATCACCCTGGTGGAGGACTTCAAAGTCCAGGGTGCAATGCGCTGCAACCTCCCTGAGGGGGAGCTGCTAGATGACAACACGCGCATAAAGCACTGCCTCTCCCCCCGCAGCGCGGAGGCGTTGTGCTGCGCTTTTCTTTTGACTACCGCTGTTTGGGGCCATAACAAAGTGACTGCTTCAATTCCCGGGCCAAGGGCGGGCCCGTCCGTGCCCGTCAGAGCCCAATGGAGACCGGGCCGGGCCCACTCTCGTGGTTTTTAGTTTTGGAATTACTACTCACAGCACCAGTGTATTTGGGGGATAAACTGCAGGCCACCGTACCGGCTTTTTCTCAATATTTAAATTCAACTGATTGCGATGCGGTGCTGCAGCGCTACACTTGCTGACTGACCAAGTGTCTGATCCAAAGAATGCTATTACAAGTTTGATAACTTGTGTGCACTGCGCACTATTCACTGGGTTGGGATCACACCCTTACACTTAATACAAATGTTTCCTTCTAAATACGCTGTAACCCTTTGTACATAGATAACATTATTTGCCTTCTCATAAACAATGTCATCAGCATACCAAAAACACAAACATAAACATAAATGGACCTTTAAAACACAGTCCAATTTACACTTGTTATGTTAACAATTCTACTGTTAGCTTCATAGCACATGATAATTATAATGCAACAATCATTTAAATGCCCGATGCATTTCGGGACGTTGCAGTCCCTTCCTTAGGGGCCAATCTATAAGGGGAAAAAATACTATAATGAGCTTATCAGCAAATATTCAGTGATTCCACTTTAGCAACACTTCCCAGTTACCAATGTTCAAAGTTTTTGTACCAACTCATGAAAACACCTAAGTGGCCAAGAGCACAAACACCATTTCTTGCCAACAAGTTTGCAGTGTATGTATATTGTTAGTTGTCACTTTGCGAAAAAAGTTTCTTTAAAAAAAGTGGATTATTTAGTGCATGAACACCCGGGGGCAGATTTATGTTGCACTTGCGCCACTTTTACGCCGCCGTTGCGTCACTTTTGTGACGCAGCAGCGGCGCAAATCCTGCGCCATGGTGCGGGGTATTTACAACGTGATGCGTCACGTTGTAAAGCCCTGCGCCACATGTAGGCGTTCTGGAGTAGGGGGGGGGCGTTCCGGCGCAGGAACGCCTCCTAAAAGTGGCTGAGTGAAATCTACAAGATTTCACTCAGTCACTTTTGAGCCCATGCTGCGTCAAAACCCTGCGCCTGCTTGAAGCAGGCGTAAGGATTGACGCAGCATTGTGCAGATAGGGCCCCCCAGAGCCTTGCTGGAGCTGTGTCGCGCTTGCGACGCAACTCCAGCAATGCGCCACTTTTACGGCACAGATGCGTGACGCATCTGTGCCGTTTTTGCCCCATGGTGCGCCGCATTGTAAATGCGGCGCATTCATGATGGCGGAGCTGGGGCGCAAAATAACTGGCGCATCCCTGCTGATATGCAGGGATGCGCCAGTTATTATAAATCTGCCCCCCGGTGTGCAAGAGGTCTGGAGCGTGGTTAAATACGTCATGGATGAAATCAAAAGTACTGATGACGCAGTATTCGTAAGTGCTGCCCTGTATCAAGAAAACATCCGTGTGAACTGCTGACCCTACAGTACTATTGGCGTCTAAGAGGTAAAATAACCTGTAAACGCTCACCTATACGAGGAAATTAGCAGTTGGTAGTAGAACGCCGTAATTGCCCGAAGTTTTAGAAACTAAATCCATATGTCTCAGACGAAGATAGTTGCTGTATGCTAGCTTACCGGTAAGGGAACCGTATCATGCCATCTGTATGTAGCTTGATTCCAGCGCTCATCGTGTACCTCGGTGTCTGCCGGATGTTAAATCGACAGAGAGAAGAAATAACAAGCATTGGCATAGCCAATATGTCTCGCCTTTGGGACCTTATAAGTGTTTAGTTATCCAGCACAATATCCTTGGTGCAACAACATCAAGTGTTGCATGGCTAAACACTTATAAGTTCCCAAAGGCGAGACCTATTGGCTATGCCAATGCTTTTTGGAATTTCTGTGGGTTCACTTACACGACGCCTCAGACAATTGCCACCTGTTGGTAGAACCACTTTTTGCATTTTACTGGTGTGTTTGAAGGTGGTCAGGAGAAGGGCTCTACCAGCACCCCCTCACCCCTCACCGTATAACCTACACTCGTGCTTCATTAGGTCGAGCCTAGAGCAGCGCAAGCTGCTTGCTCGACTTATTGTAAAGGGGTAAAAAAAAGTGCTACCAGATGCTGCCATGGCCGGCCTAGAGGCTGAGTGCATGTGCGCGGGCGCGCGCTTAGCGTGCCTCTCTCCACGCTTCAATTCCCTCCCCCTCCCCCACCACAGATCTCGTCACTCTGCTGGCCTCATTAAGTGCATCGCGATCACTTTCAGCCTCATTAAGTGCATCGCGATCACTTTCACTTTCGTCCGGCTTCAGCGTTAGCTCTTGTTTCATTAGTCTTTTTTTCCTAATCATTTAAAGTGGGTTTATAGGCGATTTATGTGCCCGTGATTTCCAGGCTACTGTTCATTTGCGTTCATGGGTGCCCACCTGTGGGTGTGTGAACTGACTGCTTTACGTTTGTTTTATTCCTGCTGTTGTGGAAGGGATCGCTTTATTAACACCAACCATTACTCATACGACATGTTCCCACTAGATCTGACGTCGCCCTCACACATACTCGAGCACGGACAGTGTACCAACATGTTGTAAATGCTTCAAGCTAGCCTTGGCCGTCGTAGCAATGCAGGCTTGAGCTGCCTTTCACAAACTGTAAGATGGGGTCTCGCCAGCATTTTGTGGGCGTTTTCATCCATTGCACACACTGCTCGTGGCCTTTGGTGAAGTTAAATTACAGCGTCATACGCATGAAGTAGTTATGCTTTTTGCATATGCTAAATTGTGGACAATATCTAGGCATGTTAACGAGTTGCAGTGTTTCCCTTAAGCCAAAATCCACCCACGTAATACAGTAAAACTGTGCCTTGAAACTCTCCATAGGTAGTGCATTGTTGATCTGAAATATGGGGAAAATAAAGAGTTACTTGCCTTTTGTGGCTTAAATATGAACTCTTCTCTGGAATACGGGAATAGCAGAATTTACAGTTATGCTCTTTCCATAATTTTTCTCTCTGGATACTGGGTTGAGTAGAAAATATCTTGTGTAACAGCGAAAACAATGTGAGCCACAACTTTGAGACATTTTCTCCTCCAAGTCGTGCGATTATCTCTTTATTTAATATTAATGCTCTACCCTTGCTTTCAGTTTTCAGGCAATCTAGTGGCCTTATGCATTTTGCATAAATAAAAATCGTTTCTCCGTTTTCTTTGTGGAGATTTTAGGGGAGAAGAATTTTACCATACCCAAATGTAGATGTGCCCCATGGCTCTCGAATCTCACACCTGCACTGTAGACTCCAGCGTTTTCTTGTGACCATTAGACTCTGTCTAAAGACAGTGCTGACTTGTCTAATCACAGAGCATTACCAACCTAAGGCAAGGAAGGTTGTTTGACAAGTGCTTTCATATTTGTCTTTTGTGGAAGTTCTGTAGGTGATGGATAATCGTGGACAAGGGTTGGGCCTTGTTTACTGGTTTCTAGGAGTTCCAAAAGAGTTTCTGGCACTGGGAGCCAAGAACACTTATGTCTGTGTTCTGAGATTGTCCTATGAACTCTACTTTCAAATGCAGGGTTTTCGTTCAACAGCGGCTCGGGTGGGGTTCTCATGATTGGCGAGCTTGGCAGTAAACATCACTGGTGGTGTTCCCATATGAAAATTTGAATTTTTGTTTGATGCTCCTGGCTACCATGAGGAAGCTGCACTTGTTTGTGCACCAATCTTCCCATTAATAGCCTGGCTGTGCGTCTCTTCAAAAGAGAGTAGCCTCAATGTAAATTTTTTTTAGTTGTGCATACAGGAACACAAACCATGGGCCCACTACCTTGGACAGATGAGCCCTCGTTTTGTTATTAAAGTGGGCTGTAAAGCTTAAGTGTTTGAGAGCCTCAGGCTTTGATGCTCCTTCAAGTTGTCTCGTGCAATACTAGAGTGATATGGGCTTTGTTGAGATGAAGCTTGTGGCACTCATTGCTGTCTTGGTTGTGGTAACTATTAGCCTGAAAACTGGAGTTAGTGTGAATTTGCATTACCTCAAATGCTATGAATGCACGTGGTGAGATTTCAATGGATACATTTCGCCAAGTAAAACATGATGGAATATATCAGTAGATAGCAAAGCAACATAAAGCAAAAACACAAATTTCATTGGTAATTCCTTTCCCTCAGAGAAAAAGTTGCAATAGTGCAGAATTACTGGTGTTTTTAGGTCTCGCCTACGCATAGGAGGGCCTTTAGCCGCCGCTCTGCTCATTTTCAAGCATACACTCGTGCTTGTGGCGGCATCCACCTTGCGGGAGCAAGGAGCGGCGCGCATGCTAATTGGCTGTTGTTCGCTCCCACAAGGTGGATGGTGCCACAAAGCATGAGTGTGCTTGAAAACAGCTGCTGCTTGTTATTTAAGTAGCCTTTGATGCAACTTTGAATGTTGTCCTTCTGAAGTCTGTGCTCTGTATCCAGTCTCACCCGAGCTGTCCCGTGTGAGCTGCTCATCTGAGCCCTGTTCGTTTGACACAACAGCTTACAGACAAGTAATATTACGCGGATGCACACTGCTTTTAAGCATAATTTAAAGGCAGTCAAAGAGACTATTACAAGGATGTGCACTGCAATACCTATCTAAAAATTATTAACTCAGTATTTGTATTTTTTATTTTCTCTGGCAAACTGGCACTCGCTGTACTGCACTTGCTCCATGTCCTCGTCGCGCATCACTTGCGACCTAATCAAGCCCCGCCCCCTCCACGCGACACTTTCTGGACACAACCCCCAGCAGACTGCTCACTGTGGACACAGGGCCTCTGACTGCATCTCTCCCTTTCCTTCCGGCCTCTTGCGCTCTCCGCCTCCAGATCACCTCTCCAGTTCCTGGCTCTGTTCCTCCACTCCTCTCCAGCTACCTATCCACTCTCTATCTTGCTCAGTATCCACCTCTCTTTCTCACTCCCCACATGCCGGTCCTCCCCATCTCTTTCAACGCTCCTTGTCTCTGCCATCTGCTCTTTCTCTTTTAACCCTGCTCTCTCTACCATCTTTCCTTACTTGTATGTATCCTCTCTACACATTTTCTCTCCTCTCTTTCTCTCACACTCACATCTCGACGTCTTCTGCCCATCAGTGGAAAACCTATATCTCCTCCATTGTCCCGCTCTCTTCCCAATTATCCCTTTCTCTCTTCTATGTCCGTCTTTTTCTAAGTCTCCCTCCAGTCAGCAACTGCCTCTCTACATACATATATATTTTTTTCTTTCTGCTTGTTTTGCCTTTCTCCCTGCATGTCTACTGCTCCTTTCTGCCATGTCCTGTTCACCAGTGTCCCTCTTCTGTGCAATCTCCCTGTCAAAACTCTCCCCATTCACTTCCATTCAATCTGCCTATATCTCTTTCCCTCTGTTCATGTCTGTTTTTGCCAGTTCGCACTCAGTCTGCAAACCCATTGCTATCAGCATGCGCCGGTGCCTCTCTTTAACTTTAGCCTGTCTCTCTTTGACCTTGTAAAACTACATGCCTCTCTTCAAGCCCTCCCTCCCTCTCACTCTATTTGTGCACGTTTCTCCATTCCTGCCTATCGCATCTGTGCCTGTCAGTGTTCACTGTCTGCCTCCCATGAGCATGCCCTTCACTTTCTCCTTGTCTCTGCTGGCTCACTCCCTCACTCTATCTGACTCCAACCCCACCCCAACTTGAGGGCATCCCTCACGCTTCTCCTCCAATCTGTCCCTGCCATTTCTGTGACTGCCATAGCCCATCTCCACATCTGTCCCTCCCTCCCCTACTTGCCAGGCTTTCTCTCACACTATGTTGCTATGGCTCTCTCCCTGCCTGTCTGCCTGCGCCTCTTCCTTCATGCCACCCCTTTCTGTGTAGTTAGTCACCCCCGCACGTAACCTTTACTGCCCATATTTCTTTTCTGAATGCATTAATCTCTTCTGTCTTACTTCTTATTTGCCTTTGTCTCATGGGAAACAACCAATCTTGGTCCCCACTGTCTCTCCCTCACTATAAATGTCTCCTACCTCATACCTTCCTCTACATGTACCTACCTCTCACGTACCTCCATTCTCTGCTGGCTGTTTCTCCTCCCCTCCTCTACCTGCAACAACCCCCGTCATCAAACTCAAGGCAACTCTATCTTTGTTCCTGCCTGTCTTTTGGGACCTTATAAGTATTTAGTTATGCAGCACAATATCCTTGGTGCAACACCATGAACTGTTGCATGGTTAAACACTTATAAGGTCCCAAAGGCGAGACCTATTGGCTATGCCAATGCTTGTTTTTAGGTTGAGCCTAGAACAGCGCATGCGCTGTTGCTCGACATTTAGTATACGGGTTTCTAAAGTGCTACCAGACCTCCTGGCATAGCGCTTACGTTCACGCAAGCGTGCACGCGCGCAGCCGCCAATCACTCGCGTGCTTACCACACAGTGCGTCCCGTCCTCGCGATCACTTTCACTTTGATCGCAATCGCGATTACTTTCGCTTTCGCCAATGCTTATTTTATACCTTAATGCTCTGCCTTTGTGAGCAGTGTTGCCACTTCCGTGCATCTTGCATGTTTGGCCCGTGTGTTCTGGAGATGAGGGACTACGCAGGGCCTCCCGTCCTGGAAACGGGAGTAAACATTTCAGTGAACTTTGCAATGACAGTCTTTTAACATAATATAACCATATTTGTACCGCTCTGGAATTTTCCCAGCAGGATTAAGGCGAGGGGACTGCTTCAGAACAGGAAGGGCTGCCGTGACGCAAACGTGCCCCCATGGCTCCATTCTGCTTATGGCCTCCTGCAGTGTGTCTGGTTTGTTCTGCCAGGGCTAGTTTTGATTTCCAGTCGGCCCTGTAGTTAACTACTTACCTGATCGGGAATAGTGGAAATCTGGCAGATGTGTCAGAGAAAGTGCGACTGGGATTGGTTAAATAGTCAACTGGGTTTGTTGAGAAATCTCATCTCAGGGATAATACAATGAATACAAAACAATCTTCAAGGAAGGGGATTTTTTTCTCCGAAGGAGCCTGTTGTATCGTGAATCGTGACGCGATACGCTTGGGCGTACGCGTCCGATCACGTGATCAAGAAATGATAATAAAGCAACGGGACGCACGCACGTACGCCAGTTAGGCGCCGGCGGCGGACCGAGTTATAATACATTTCCCTGACTCCTCGTACTTCTTTGCCCACGAGGCATCACCGGGTCAGGCAGAGATTCCCCGTGTCATAGGACACCACAAAGCTGGCGACGAGGGTGGGATTGCCCTAGGTCGTGTCTTCAGCGTGGGTGTGGCGGCTGTGTGAGGCTTGTCCTCTGCAGCGCTCGTGCCCCTGCGCGCTCTGGCCTTGACCTCCATTGGTGTCTGGTAGCAGTTTTGAGCCTCGGAGGGAGGCGCTGCTGGGGGGCTGTGGAGTCAAGCGTGTCGCCCAGGTCACTGGAGGTGACGGAACATTGAGCTCTGATGCCCCAGGGGGAAACCGGACACCTGTGCCTCGTGCAGGCCCTGCAGAGCACCGGAGAGAGCACGTGGGGAGCCATTCATACAGCAGCAGCCTGGCCCAGCCAACTGTGAGTACCTGGGAGGAGGTGCTAGAGGCCCCAAGGAGGTGGGAATTCACCTGCTCACGTGAGGGATACACACCCTGCACCCTGAAGCCGTGCCAGGTGGAGCACACTGGTAGAGAAGGGGGTGGACAAAGAAGGACCCCAGTGAGTAGCAGGTCTCGCCCGGCAAGAGCAATACGCGCGCAGAAGGGCAAGACGCCCTGGTTCTTCACAGGTCTCGCCTGGCAGGAGCAAACACGCGCTAGCCATGACAAATATACCCCCAATTGAACCATTCACTGTGGAGGGGTCACCGTCCGCAGTGGCGGCCAGATGGAAAGACTGGGAAGACAGGCTACGAATATTCTTTGAGGCCACTAAAGTCCACCGAGACCAGAAACGTGCCATGATCATCCACCTAGGAGGGAAAGACATTCACAATATCGTCAAGACGCTAGCGGAAGCCACACCTAAAACGCACGTGACCCTAATAGCTGCCCTGAATGAACACTTCGAACCAATGGCTAACCGCGACTACGAGCGATTCATATTTCGACAAGCGCGCCAGCTGCCGGAAGAGTCGCTGGATAGGTTCCATGCCCGCCTCAAGAATCTAGCAGCCACGTGTGGTTTCAGAGACGAAACCGAAGAAATCAGAGGCCAAATCATCCAGGGCTGCGCGTCAGCCAAACTGAGAGAGCGGATACTGGAGGAATCAGGCAAGCCGCTGGCTGAAATATTGACAATGGGTCGCACCAAAGAGCTGTCGAAGGCGCGAGCGGCGCACATGGAGGCGGCGCTTCAAGCACCAGTGAAAGTGGAGCCAGTTAATGCGGTATCGGCCAGGCCCAAGCAGAAATGGGACAAGAAAGGGGCAAGATCCACCGCCACAGAACAGCCAAAGTCGTGCAGCTACTGCGGGGGACCGCCACATACTGCCGCAACAGAGTGTCCGGCGAGAGGGAAGAAATGCTCCGGGTGTGGGTGTTTCAATCACTTCGAAAAGGTGTGCCGGTCGAAGAAGTGGTACCGCAAGCCCCGCCCGGCGGTGAACGCGGTCAAAGAGGGAGAGTCGGCAGCTAGCGACATGGATGATGACGAAGAAGAGGAGAGGGTGGTGCACCGAATTCACATGATAGGCACCACCACGCGCAAGGCAAGGCGGCTGCCACAGTGCAACGTCCGAGTAGGAGCGCAAGACATGACGGCAGTGGTGGATACGGGCGCCAGCATCAACATCATGGCCGCGGCGTTGTACAGCACGATGAGCCCGAAGCCGGCCCTGCGCCCGTCCACCATAACCGTGTTTGCATATGGCCAAGAAACGCCGCTGAACGTGCGGGGACGGTTCAGGACAGTCATATCACATGGAACTCAGTCTGTCACCACCAATATCTACGTTACTGAGGACGGCCAGGGCATGCTTCTGGGATGCCGAGCGGCAGAGGAGTTGGGAGTAGTGACCTTTGCGTTTGGGGTGCACTACGAGTCTATGCGAACTCTGCTGAGTGAGTTCGAAGAAGTGTTCCAGGGGATTGGCAAGTTTCGAGGGAAGGAAATCCACCTCCACATAGACCCGACAGTCCAACCGGTTGCCCTCCGACACCGGCGAATAGCATTCCACCTACGGCCGCTGGTGGAAGAAGAGCTCAAGAAACTCGAAGCGGCTGGAATAATCGAGAAGGTGTCAGGGCCCACGCCGTGGGTGTCCCCCATCGTGGTTGCCAGGAAACCCAAGCAGCCCGGCGCAGTCCGGATATGCGTCGACATGCGACTCCCCAACGTCGCAATCAAGAGGGAGCGACACATCACACCCACGATTGACGACCTGATCGGGGAGATGGCTGGTGCTCGGTGGTTTTCGAAACTGGACCTCCGGTCAGGATACCATCAACTGGTCCTAGACGAAGCATCCCGAAACATCACGACGTTCTCCACCCACGTGGGGCTCAGGCGGTACACTCGACTGAGCTTCGGAGTATCAAGCGCCGCCGAGGTGTTCCAGAACGTGATACAAGAACTCATAGCCGGGATTCCAGGGGCGATCAACGTCAGTGACGACATTATGGTTCATGCTAAGACAGTCCAAGAACACAATGAGCGTTTGCTCCAAGTATTGCGCTGGATCCAGAAAGCTGGCCTGACACTACATCGAGAGAAGTGCGAGTTCCTGTGTGAGAGGCTGCAGTTCTTCGGGTACACGTTTTCCGCAGAAGGGGTGAACCCAGATCCCGAGAAGGTGAGGGACATCAAAGACGCCACCGCTCCCACCAATGTCACGGAGGTTCGAAGCTTTCTAGGGATGGTCAACTACTGCGGGAGATTCATCCAGGACTTGGCCAACCTGACAGCCCCCTTGAGAGAACTGACCAAAGACTCCACACCGTGGACATGGGGAAGCGAGCAGGCTCAAGCTTTCGAAACGATCAAGAAGTCATTGTCAGAAGCCACGACGCTCGCGTTCTTTGACCCCGCAAAATTAACCCTCATTGCTGTGGATGCTGGCCCAGTTGGACTGGGCGCCGTTCTTTTGCAAAGAAACACACCCCAAGATGAGTGGAGCCCCGTAGCCTTCGCAAGTAGATCGTTAACAGAGACCGAGCAAAGGTACTCACAAATAGAGAAGGAAGCCATCGCCATTCATTGGGGCTGTCGGCACTTCCACCTGTACGTGTACGGGAAGCCGTTCGTGGTTGCCACCGACCACAAGCCGTTAGTATCACTGTTCTCCGGGACTTCAACGAAACCTCCACCACGAATTGAAAAGTGGATGCTGCAGTTGCAAAACTACAACTGCAAGATAGAGTACCAACCAGGATCCCGGAATCCTGCCGATTATCTGTCGCGCCACCCCCGGAAAGCCACTCCCCAAGAGATGGAAGAGGGCGGCGACATCGAGGAGTATGTACGGTGTGTCACTGCGCGCTCGTGTCCCATACCCCTTTCCATGGTCAGCATTCAGCAAGCTACCAGCCAAGATGAGTGCCTGCAGCGGGCCAAGAGGGCCGTTCAACAGAACAACTGGCACCGAGCCCGGGAGGAGTGGAAAGGCTTGACAGCAACGGCGCAGCAAATCATGGACAGCCTCTACCATGTCCGGGATGAACTTACCGAGGATGCCACCGGATGTCTCCTGAGGGGGCATAGGCTAGTGATCCCGACATCACTCACCCAGCAAATGGTAGATCTAGCCCATGTGGGACATCAAGGCATTGTCAAAACAAAGTCCAGACTTCGCTCAAAAGTCTGGTTTCCCCTGATGGATGATCTCATGGAGACCACGGTTCGAGCGTGCCATTCGTGTCAGGTCACGGGAGAAGCGCCGCGCCCCGCACCCATCGTCATGGAGCCGCGGCCGAGAGTTCCGTGGTCCCAGATTAGTGTGGATTTTGGCAGCCTGCCTGATGGGTGTCACACCCTCGTGGCAATCGACGACCACTCGAAGTACCCAGAAGTGGAAATCCTGTCGGCCCTGAGTGCCAGCGAGGTCATCCCCAAGTTTGAGAAAATCATGGCCACTCACGGGCTAGTGAAGGAGGTTCGGACAGACAATGGGTCACCGTTCCAGAGTCAGAACTTTGCCGCATATCTACATGTCCTGGGGATCCGTCACAGGCGAGTAACGCCCCGATGGCCGCAAGCCAACGGGGAAGCCGAAAGGTTCATGAGAACCCTCAACAAGGTGATACGCATAGCGCACGACAAGTCTCAGTCCGTGGAACTGGCCATCTTCACGTTCCTTCGGAGCTATCGCCAGACACCCCACACCACCACGGGGGTCGCTCCAGCGCATCTGCTAATGGGAAGGGTAGTTACGGATACCATACCTCACCACCCGGAGTGGCACCCTGACACCCCAGAAGACAGCGCCATTGACGCCCGGAGACGCAGTGCACTCGCACGTACTGACACCCGGCGAAGAGCTGCAACCCCGAACATCCGTCCAGGAGACAGAGTGCTCATAAAGAACCGGACCCTCGGAAGCAAGTTTCGACTGAGGTTCGAAAATGAGCCATGGACAGTGGAGACCGTCCGGGGAACTTGCATCACTGCCGCCCGAAGAGGGGAAAGGATCACCAGGAATGTTTCCTATTTCAAAAAGTACATTTCACCATCCCCTGTCGACTGTCGGGAGCGGGCTGCTCCCAGTAGCAATCCGGAAGGGGTGGAGACATTCATGGGTGGAGATACCCCCACCGGTGCAGCGCAGGGGCCGGCCCCGCTACAACCGGAGGCTACAGAAGTTCCCCAAGTTCACCGGCCATCAGAAAGGCCCAGCCTGGGCGGACATTCGGAAATCTGCAGTCCAAGTAACGGCAAGCCTAGTGGTGACCTGAGAAGAAATCCAGAGAGCGCCCCACATGTAGAGGCGCCAAGGTACCATCTCCGAAGTAATCCCGAGCCATCCTGCCGCCTGAAAGACTATTTCACGTAAGACTGTTCTAATTTAATTGTGTATCCTGAGCCTGAATAGGAAATGGGGAGTGCAGAGATCGGTGGGACTAAAGTAGGATGGAAATAAAAAAATGTTTTGGTTTTTGTGTTGTTGGGGAGGGATGTTGTATCGTGAATCGTGACGCGATACGCTTGGGCGTACGCGTCCGATCGCGTGATCAAGAAATGATAATAAAGCAACGGGACGCACGCACGTACGCCAGTTAGGCGCCGGCGGCGGACCGAGTTATAATACATTTCCCTGACTCCTCGTACTTCTTTGCCCACGAGGCATCACCGGGTCAGGCAGAGATTCCCCGTGTCATAGGACACCACAGGAGCCCACCGCGGACCCTGCGAAGTGCAAACCGTGCTACTGCCTGTTAATCCTGTGCCTGCCTCTTTATCCCCGTCTTTCCTGCCTTCCCCCCGTTTCCCCACAGTTGTCTTCCTTTCCTGCTTTTCTCTCTCCTGCTCCAACTCATGAAAACAAAGACCTGTTGCCCACTGACTACACAAATTAATCCCCCCTTTTAGGTAAAATGTTTTTTTAATACTTACACAACATTTGAACTAGGCCTGTTGCAAGTACCTCCCACGTGTGATTTGCCCACAACCATTTAGAGGACATTGAACCAATGCAGAGTCTCGAGCAAGGACCCCCAGCGCCCTGGTCTGGAGCGCTCACTGCTGCGCCATACCCTCTCCCTCTGGGGATCGCTGTAGGAGTCTCCCTGTGTTCGCCTCAAAGGTGCTGTCAGTGTCTCCACGCCAAACATTAGGAGCAGCTCGCTCTGCAGCCTTCTGGTTGAACTCGTGTAGCACAAACTCAACCCGAAGCTATTGTAGCGCTTTACATAAGCACCAGTTACTTTACACAATGACACATTCGTATCATTTATATTTTTTGTAGGCGCAATTGGATTAATTGGCAGCATAGGACTGGACATTACTTAAATGTCTTGAACAGAACTTCTTATTAATCTCCCTGTGTCTACAAAAAATATCAACATTTTGTAAGTTACTTTACTGCAGTTAATTACACACAAGGTGAGTAAGTTTACTTTTAATACTGGTTTACACAGTATGCGAACGCATAGACAAATCAGGAATAATGATTTGCATGGGCTGAATATTTTTGATGGGCTTTTTGTGAAAGTCATCCGTGGGTATGTATGTTTGACAAGATAAACTCAGAACCATTAAAGTGGTGCAGAGTAAACTCAGCTGTGTTACAGTTAGCTGGTGGTGTGGGCCAAGCTGCTTGTGTTACACAGTATTTTATGTGTAGTTCTGGGCTGCATGTCTTACAGTTAGCTGGTGGTGTGGGCCAAGCTGCTTGTGTTACGCAGTATTTTATGTGTAGTTCTGGGCTGCATGTGTTACTGTTAGCTGGTGGTGTGGGCCAAGCTGCTTGTGTTACGCAGTATTTTATGTGTAGTTCTGGGCTGCATGTCTTACAGTTAGCTGGTGGTGTGCGCCAAGCTGCTTGTGTTACGCAGTATTTTATGTGTAGTTCTGGGCTGCATGTCTTACAGTTAGCTGGTGGTGTGGGCCAAGCTGCTTGTGTTACGCAGTTTTTTATGTGTAGTTCTGGGCTGCATGTGTAACAGTTAGCTGGTGGTGTGTGCCAAGCTGCTTGTGTTACGCAGTATTTTATGTGTAGTTCTGGGCTGCATGTGTTACAGTTAGCTGGTGGTGTTCTTCCAAGCTCCTTTTTTCACACTGATTTTCCTATTTCACTCTGATCTGCATGTGTTAGTTAGCTGGTGTGTTTATCACACTGATACTTTTGTTTCGCTCAGTCACACATTTTGCATAACAAGCGTAATGCAACATTCCCAAAATTACGTGACTTACACTACTGTAATTTACGTTTGCTCCCATGCTCAACATATCACCTTTCCTCCTTCTTCATTTATCACGCCACCATGGGAAGTTTAGTTTATTCCTCATGTTCTTGTTGTGCGCACCTTTTGAGCCTATCTACAGATGTTTCCTGAGGTGGTTGACTATCAAGCCTGTTTCCCCGCATTGCAATTAGTTCTGTGTGTTGTCAGTGAGCTGCAGGCGCTGTCAGTACCACCACCATATATCACAGTCAGGGTCTTTTCTGACAAATTGGTGCTTCAGACTCGGACAGCCTTACTGCAAAAAAGTGTAGGCAGCTGCCACAAAAACAAGCATTGGCATAGCCAATAGGTCTCGCCTTTGGGACCTTATATGTGTTAAGCCATGCAACAGTTGATGTTGTTGCACCAAGGATATTGTGCTGCGTAACTAAATACCTATAAGGTCCCAAAAGCGAGACCTATTGGCTATGCCAATGCTTGTTAATTCATCAGAAGCCACTTGTGGTGCAATATTCAGTTATCGTTTTAAAAGCTATCGAGTAATTCCCGTTTAAAGATGCAGGCTATATTTGTCTTGCAAACAACACGGGCCAAGTTTACTACAACATCAAACACACCTGTTTTAGAGGCAGCAGCTGCAGTGCAATTAAGTGACAGTCCCCCCAGCACCTTAGATGCATCGCAGCGCACATCACACTACGCGAATACTTCGCATTCTTGCTCTGATGTGATGTAGGACGTGGTACCAGTGCAAGGTTCTCCTTGGATGAGAAGAGCCCTTCCGCTCCATCTCTCGAATATTTCCGAAGATCAAAGCGTGGCCCGTGTGACTTGGGACCAGGGTGGGAAGGAAGGAATCCGGTTTACATACAAACTGGGTCACATCACCGGCCCGCTGCTCTTTTGCACCACAAAGAGATCCGTCTGGGCGGCGGTACCCTTGTGTGTAGCATAATCTCCGCGTCCCCAGACATTCCCCACGTACTTTGGATGCGGCGAGGGACACATGGTGTACGGGCTACTGTACGCGCGCTGCCGAAGGCACACTGTGCAGGAGAGACCCAAACACAGCGGCGCCTGGGCGGTAAGGGGCCGCATTGTGTGCACAGTTTCTTGTTCTTTGTCTACAGATAGTCGCTTTGGAGATAAAAACGTGCTTTAATGCAACCAACCGCCCTCGTGCGGGAGCCATCAAGGTAAGGGTGTTTCAAAGCAGTTATGACTTCTGTGGCTGTCAGGGTGCCTGCCTGTGCGAGACTTCATGTGTGAAGGTGGTGGTGGTGGGGGTGTGACCCTACTGAGAGGAACTAGGGACAGTGTTTCGTACTTCTCTTATGTCGTTTATAAGAAGTGTAAAATAACAGCTGTTATTATGTTACCCAGTGTCATGGTACCCAATTCAGTAGACACTTCAGTGATGGATTTTTGTGTGTGCAGCTTTTTATAGCGCGAACCCGACCTGAAGGTATCAGAGCGCTTTACATAATAATAACAGGAAGAGCAAGAACAACAAGTAACTTCCATTAATGAGAGTGCTCGATGCCACAGATTGCAGCTCTGTGGCACTATGAATAAAAGGTCTGATTACATCATTCTGAAGGCATCAAAATTCATTTTGGGCTTATCATACTGAGTGGAGAATATTCAGGTTCACCAGTTACAATGTTTTCAAGTCAATCAGTGGCGATTTATAGGGATTTAGAGACACTGGACAAGATATGGCCAGCAAAACAAACATGGCAAAGTCTACTATTTACATACTAATCAAACAAGCACAAGCGCGCGCGCTTTGCGCGGCAGCAGGGGGAAGGGGGAGAGAGGAGGGGGCCTGAGCGATTTACATGCGGGAGCGAGCGGCTGGCGCCGCAATAATTGATAACATATGGCGCCAGCCGCTCCATCCCGCAAGTGAATCTCCAGACGTGCACGCTTTGCTATTGAAGGCAATGGAACGCTTGCACGTTTTTGGCAGAAAAGCCGAAGCGGTCGCTAAAGGTCTTTTTGCCTATGCAGTGCATGCGCGCTGCGTAGGCGAGACCTAAAAATAAAATGGGACTGAGTAAGCGTTTTGGGAACCGCCATCTTGACGTGGGCATAAAGAAGCTTATGGCTGATGCAAAGTTCAAAAGGTCGTGTATACTATATGAATGAATGAATGAAATGTCAAAATTTTCAATTAAAATAATGTAAATGGAAAATCATTGATACAAGAATAAAGGAATACGTAGAACTGATCGGAAACAGTTTCTTGGAAGTCTGTGCATAGGCTAAAACACTGTGTTCCCATGTTGAGATGAACGAAGCAGTGGGCGGCTGCCATATATATAGTCAAGTGTTTAGTTACCAAGTGAATCTAGGAACGAATACTAAGACTCAATGCGATAAATTAAAAACGGTATATCAGAAGAAACATTCAGTGCTAAGACTAAAGGGGCCTAGCAGGATAGAAAACCTAAATTCTGAAGTTGGAGCGCTAAAATAACGAAAAAGCAAAAGGAAGAGAATTTGTCCTGTGCCTCCATGCGGTTTCAATACAACCCATGAACCTGTTGATTATATTCAAGATCTGATACAGGAGGAAGAGCAAACCCGAGCACTGAATAGAATTACCAAGGTTGGCCAGCAAGTACTGGCTTTTACACTTAGTAAAGGGGTACGCGCCTGTAATGGGTGGACACACTCAGATGTAGAGGCAAAAACTACGTTTAAAAGTAGCAGTATTAAGAGCAAAATTGATTTTATTATGGTTGACCTTGATTTATGGCCGAATATTCATGATATGACTGTCCTAGAGAGAGAGGACAGTGACCATAATGCATTGTATTTGGAGTAATCAGGTATTATCCTCCCCCAACACCAAACAAGGCGAATGTTAGCCCCTATTATCACATCTAATAATAAAAAGCTAATTAAATGGCCTCAGATAATTTCAGATGAGACGCTCCTATTGTCAATATATAAAGAGGTTGTTGAGGCGCTAGTTATACAGGGAACTCAGGACGTAAACCACGATACCACTCTGTCTACTTGTCTGAACCTATCAGCTTAAATGAAGGCTAAGCTGCTCCTTGGTATGATGAGGACTGTATGCAAAACAAAATAGCACTATCCAGGGCAGTTAAAAAAGGAATAAGGATCGATATAATTAGTTCTAGAAGAGTTTATAAGAGAATACAGGGAGAGACCCAAAGGGCCTGGGAGGAAGAAAATTGGCGGATCTTAATAGAGGCGTCAAGAGCGAAGGATTCCCATATATTCTGGCACTTATTATGTAAGGGCTTACACAGCCAGTTAGTGAAATTGATTTCTACTTACAACCCCAAGTGTGGGAAGAGCACTTCCAGAGTTTGTTCTCAGGGGAAGTGCCCTTGCTGGAAGACGACTCAGCAGCGATTAGTTGGGAACTGACTACAGAACACTGTAAGGAAGAGGTACACTTTTCACTAGAGGAAACAGTCAATGAAATTTCCACACTGTAGTCTGAGAAAGCTCCTGGGTTAAACAGGCTGCCAGGTGACCTATACCGCTCAGAACTCAGTATATGGGGCCCCCTACTCTATTCAGTATTTTCCTCTATTACACATGGCGGGATATTTCCGAGTCTTGGAAGGGTGCTGAAATAATTCCCAAATTTAAAAAGGGCGATAAGGGAGACCTGGGAAACTACAGGCCTATCAGTCTGATAGATGTATCGCAAAAAATATTCAGTAAAATGATCTTAATGCATCTCCAAGGCTTGATGGAAGATTCCTATATACCTTCCCATTTGCAGGCTGGTTGTAGACAATTTACGAGTTCCATAGATCAGGTGTTCCGGCTTTTATTACTAATCTGGAAGGGCCAATTATATATAATTTTCATTGATTTGTAAACAGTGTTTGATTCAATAGATCGCTCTAAGCTATGGGCTGCCTTAAGAGATCTTGGTCTTCCGGGGGGAGGGGGTGGGTGGCTGCTTCAACTATTGGTTCGGGTGCACACTGGAAACTTTGCCAAAGTTAGGTGGAATACAGAGGGCGGCGTAACTAATAACATCCCAGTCTTGAAAGGGGTACGCCAGGGTTGTGTGCTAGCGCCAACCCTGTTCACCCTATATATGAATGGGCTCATAAATGATCATGACTGTGGAGGTGATCCACCAAAACTAGCTGGCAAGCAAATCTCCTGCCTTTTATTTGCAGATGATACTCTGCTTATTTGGAAAACCCCCATGGGAATTCAGAAAGAAGTTTGAATCTGCATGCAAAGAAAGAGGTTTATTAATAAATTGCTCAAAGACTAAGGCCCACATGCATCAATCTAATTTGCGACCGGAAACATTGCGAAACGGTAAAAAATGCCGTTTCCGATTGCAAAATAGCTAGTTCTGATGCATGAAGCAAATTCGCACAAAATAGTAGTTTTCGCAATTGTAGCGCTTCATAAAATACAGAATCGTATTTTAGGAAGCGCAATTAAGAATTCGCAAAATGGGATGCATCACGTTTTCGCAAATACAGAAGTAGCCAAAAAACGCTATTTGCATTCCTTAAACTAGAAGAAATCAAATCAGGTGGTAAAAATTACACATAAGCAAAAACAGGTGGAAATCAACAGCAGACAACATAAACAGTCCCAGAATGCATCACAATGACCCACCATGGCAGCGCTCTATGTCGTGGCAAGGAGGATGAGACTGAGAGCAGCAGCACAGAGGAGAAGGAGGATCCAGGAGAGAATCTTCAGAGTGCGCGTCACATTGCTAGGGCAGATGGAGGAGGAGATCTATTATAAATATAGTCTGAATGCTGCAGCTATCATAGATCTAATTGCTGAGTTAGACTCTATACTGCAGCGGCAGACCCACAGGACACATTCCATTTCCACCCATGTGAAGGTCCTGTGTTCCCTGCATCTCCTAGCTTCAGGGACCTTCCAGGGAGTAATTGCGGCAGCTGGAGGGGTCTCCCAAAGTGCCATATCACACTTTTTTAACAGTTTCCTCAATGCCATGTTGCAGAGGATACACCACCACATCAGGTTCCCCATGACACCACAGGAATTGATGCAAACCAAATTAGATTTTTATCAGGTTGCACAGTTCCCACATGTGATTGCATGTACCCATATGTCCCCCTGTAGTGAATAAGTATATCTACCGCACCCAAAATCTTACCATTCACTCAACATACAGGTAACATGCAACTCCAAAACACTGATCACTGATATAGTGGCAAGTTACCCTGGCAGTGCACATGACACTTATATCTTCCAGCACAGTGGAATACACAGACGTCTACTTGCGGGGGATTCTGGAGAAGGATATCTTCTGGGTAAATCTATGTAATACTGTATTTGAAAACGGTTCACCATGGTGACACATAGCAGTGACTGATGTATGTTGATGTGATAGCGCATACCCTGTGAGTTCTTACATACTCACCCCATACCTGAATCCTGCCACATAAAGGGAGCGATGTTACAATTGTGCGCACATTACGACGCACAATGTGATAGAAAGGACATTTGGGGTACTACAATCACGATTCCGCATCCTACACAAGACCGGTGGGGCATTACAGTATAGTCCGGAGAAATGCTGCAAGATTGTGGCAATGTTGGCTATGTTGCACAACATAGCCACTAATAGAGGCATACCCTTGGTGGACTCTGACAACGAGCCAGAACAGGACATACAGCCGACACAACCACCCCAAGCAGCTGGCGGAACAAATGCAGCAGAGAGCAGAAAAAGAGCAGAAATCATGCAACATTACTTCTAAGGTGAGTAAGCACATGACAACACAGTATTTGCTTAAAGGTTTAATGTGACAGTTGTGTGGTTGTGTTAATGCACACATACCATGTACAGACAATTACTTTCCATTGCCTTGGGACTGCAATTACAGTGTGAATAAGTAATGCAAATCTGGTTACCTCACCAGATTGTTTGAATATCTAACTTTTCCTGTGACGCCCTCCTGTGGCCCTTGTAGTAGGCCCAGCTACATCTGCCATGGTGCCTTCAGTGCCTACCTAACTCCTACTACTGCGCCTCCTGCTATGTGCCACAGGTTCCAGTAGGCTGCTGAGGCTGGAGGCCTCCTCACTGCCCCCCCTCCATGCATGAGGTTCCCAATGGCTGCTGCTGTCTGTAGCCCTTCCACAGCAGTGCTGACCTGGATTAGCCCCGGGCCACATCCCCACAGCAGTGGGTCATCTCACCCTGCATGCCCACTGCACGTCTGTAAAGCTGAGCTGTTGTAGTACTCAGCCTGTTGATGGCCCTGGTGTATCTGCGCATGTGCCCATAGAATGGTGTTGCCTCCTGGCATTAGAGACATGCTCAGCCTGGATGACCCTGCACATCTGTTCAATGGCTGTTGCTACACGGTCAAATTTCTCACCGTGTGCCCTGAGCCCCTCAATGACTGCAGTTGTCTGCTCCTTCATGCAGTCACGTATACCACCCATGTGTGTGACCATTGTTCCAAGTTGCTCCTGCATTATACGCATGTTCTTTTGTTGTAGGTGCTGGACCCTCAGCATCTTGGACTCCAGCACATTGCAGCACCATCGCCCCCAACAAACCTCAGAAATGCACTTGGCCTTCGCCTGCGGAACGGACTGTGACATTGCGAGATTGTTTCCTTTTGTGGTGGGGGTGGTGGAGAATGGGCAGTGCCCTGTGGGTGCGCTCCTGTTTGGGTGTCCTCCTCACTATCCAAAACGGGCAGTGGTAGGACTCTTCTCCTGTGATGAGTGAGAACAGGTAGGGGCAAGGATGCTGGCATCTCTTGTTCCTCATCTGGCTGTTCTGTATGTTCCTCAGAATCGTGGACATCTGCCACGTCACTCTCCTGTGATGCATCTGTGAGGGAAACAGTGCAAGATCATTTTTTTTAGTCAAATGAAATATATTTTCTTTGCTCATGTTTGTGACATTGCGCTTTTAGAGATCTAATAAATTGACTTCTGTGATGTAGACAGTCTACTGTTGTCACTGTCTTGCTGTCCTCTGATGCAGTTGGGCTGTGCTACTCCCTCCATGCTTTGCCATTACATTTGTATGCCTACAACTCCCACAATGCATTAGGAAGTTGCAAGAAAGAGGTGGAATGGACTCATGTCTGCTACACTATGCAGGGTATGCATTTGTGGCAGTTTGGGTTACATTTCTATGGAAATATGGTTGGTTATGCTCTAACCTTGGGAGGTCCCCAAATGTTCTAAGGTGTCAATCTGCGTGATCCCGACAACTTCCTCTGACTGCAGAGTGGATTCCACCAAGTCGTCCAGTGGGGTGTTTGCAGACTGAGTGGATGTACCCCTCCTGTTGTTCTTGAAGAGGCGAGCCTTTGAGCCACTCTCTCTTTTGCCCGGCTGCAAAGGTCATACCATCTCCTCTGTAGGTTGTTGATGTCACGGTGTGTTATCACAGAATTGACCCTGGCTTGTATCCCAAACCAGATCTTCCTCTTCACTGACTCTGCAACATGAGGGGATAGTTTCCCAAACAGCTGGTCATGTTTTTGAACAACTTCCTCAGTGAGTATTTCCAGTTCCCTCTCACTGAATTTAATCTTCCTCTTCCTGCCTTCTCCTTTTTGCAGTTTTTTTCCTGTGTCCATGGTGTTTGTTTGTTTCAACTTCTGCAGGAAAAAGTGTTTTCCAGGCTGTGCACCAACAGTCTTCCTCCTCCTTAGTCCCTCCCTGTGCACAGGTGTGTGGAATCTGAGAATCACTTCCTGCTTGTGATCTCGTCTCCATGAGACGATTGACGCCTTCACAATTACCGATTCTGTAATTGCGAATTCGCAAATACAGAATCGGTAAATAAGTAATCGGTAAATATTTTAGCAATTTTTAAGGAATATTTACTGAATTTTTTGCTGCATTCGGTTTAACGAATCAGTAATAGCGATTCCTTATTTCTCGCTATTTTAGAATCGCGAAATCTTTATTTGATGCATGTGGGCTTTTGTTCATGGTTTTTAATCCAAAAAAGTCAAAAAAAGTCAACAAAGAATAAACTGAGGGTAGACCATCTAATGCTAGACCAGGTTAAGGTTTTTGACTTTTTGGGGGTTAGAGTTAGTGAGAATCTGTCATGGACCCCCCAAATACTGGAGAGTGTGCTCTCTCTGCAACATGTAGACTGTGCTATTTTTAAGAAAGTCCCTTTTTCATCCAATTTCACCAATCTTAGAAATATATTGGGCTAAGGGGAAGGGTGCAGCTCTATATGGGGCAGAATGATGGGGGCTGGAACAACTGAATCAACTAGAAGTCGCCAAAAACAAATTCTTAGTAGCCATATTAACCCTACCAAGGAACATGCCTTTAATACCCCTCCATTTAGATCTTGGTGTAGATCTATTGCCCACTTTGCCGTCCTGAAGGCGCTTATGTTCTGGGTCAGACTTTGGACCAGCAAGTCGCAGATTCTTGTTAAGGAGGCAACAGATGAGCTTTATATTTACCATTTTCAAACTGGTCACCTGGTATGGTTAAATAAAATAAAGGGTTGGCTCTATAAACGGGGATTGGAATATATGTGGGAGGACCCGAAATCTATTACCAAAAAAATGGGGTTACACTTAAAAAAGAAATTTTGGAAATTACTGACTCCACATGTACTGAGCATAGGATTACCAGTTCCCTAACAACTTATTTTTTAGATTTCAAAAGCTGCTTTAAGTTTGAACCCTATGTGGATGAAATTGAACCCCCCCAAGCATGTGCTCTTTATATCCAATTTGGAACTGGGGTCCTTCCATTGAAAGCACTGAGAAGTAATTCGAAGAATACATCTGTAATTTCGCTATGCCCCCTATGTAATGCTACCCCTGAAACACTAGAGCATTTTATATTCTTTTGTCCGTTTTATGTAAAGCTAAGAAAAACCTAGATCTTTCCGGCTTGCCGTGTGTTATCCTTCTCCCGCCCCAAAGATGCACTGCATGTTTTTACAGCAGACAGAACTAGGCGGCTTGTCCTTACATTATCCTGATACTTGCTTTATGCATGGTGGAGAAGGACACAATTTGGACTGAGCATGTGCAATGGAAATAGGTCCAACACTGGGGAAGTGGACTCTAGGTCCCTTTGTTGATCGGTATTGAATTTTGTGGCCCATGATGAATCAAATTTTGACCTATGTTTTAAAGATTTCTTATATTTTTAACATACTCTTATTTTATCTCTGTCAGGGAACTGATTGACGTCCTCTTCTTAATCGTATGTTTTAATGTTTCACAGAATTTGGTATATAACTAACTAATGAGATGATGTTTTTTATCTGTATTTGATATGCTATTATGAATTTGTATGTTTATTGAGATATTTTTGTATTATTCTGTTTGTAAATGATCATGTTATTGATCGAAAATAAACAATACTATATTTATTTATTTCAATGCAGCAGCAATTAACATTTTGGAAAACAGTGTTTTACATTTAAGAAAGAATACACTTAGTACATGGGACTGAAAACGGGTGGAGTGGTACAGAAAACAACAAGGCCATAGATATGCATCACACTAACTGTTGTATGGGAGCAGCAAAACCAGTGAGAATAAATAGACCTCTGAGTACCCTAGAACCTGAAACATCTACAACAGGTCAGGCTAAAGGGCAAATGACTGCTTGCTTGAGGCACACAACTGACATAGCTGTACTCTTAGAAAGAACTGCATGCAGAGCTCAATTGGGATAAATGGCGCGGGGATCTCTGAAAGGGATGTGGCCTTTGCAGTTGTAGCTGTAACTTAACCACAAGCAATTTTCTGTGTGTGTATGTGTGTGCGTTGTGCGCCACCCAACAAGTTTTTTGGTTTCTCTCTGAGTTTTCTGTCATTGTACCCAAATATAATAACATAGCAACATAAATACACCTCAAACTAGACACGACTCTTGGCTTTGACAATGGTTGTTTGTGTGGAGAAAAGCTAGGGATTGGGTGATCATGTATTCTGAGCATCCCATTGACAGGCATTGTGAGAAACTCGCACTGCCTTTATTCTCAAGCCCAGAGCTCTCAGTCACGACTGTTATAAACACCAGAACATGCCTTATTCCAAAGTATGCACCATACAAGTGTAATATGCTACAAAAAATACAGAAAAGCAACATCCTGGAAATAGATAACACTCTAATGGAGGGCAACATTCAGGAAAAGATGTGAAATATAAACCAGAACTGAATCACTGATATGGATTACCTAAAACTCTTATTACATTTCAGAAATCCCATGAAAGTCAAGGGCGTAAATAAAGGCCCTGATAGGGACCCATTTCAATGTCCATTCTAAAATACTACCGGGTCTTTGAGCTGTAGGGACCCGGCCCATTTAATGCCCTGGCTGCATGAACAGTTAAGCACATGACCTTTGAACTCCTGTCCTGTTGGGCTGGCCCTGTTCACCTGTGGAAGAGTGTTCCAGTGTTTGGGTCCTAGAAGGACTGGACCAAGAGGTGCAGGGGAGAGTCTAGCTGCGGTTAAGAAGCAACGATGAGCTGATATTAAGTTGCGTGAAGAGATATGTTTGGCATCAGAAAGGAAATTTTGAGATTGGCATAAATGGCTTTGAATTGCTAATAGTGTGTAGCGTGATGGCCCTGTCCTTAACCAAGAGCCAGTCAGCTTGGCAATAGTGTGAAGGTAGAGGTGCCAGATTCACAAATATGTTGATATGATTACACCTGTCGCACTCCTTAATTCCAGGAGAAATCCAGTTGTATTCCTGGTTTGCTTGTGAAATTTAGGAGTGAGCTAGAGGTACTACAATAGTAAGTCACACATACTCATATATCAATGTTTCTGAATCCAACCTCGGGTTTTCAGGGCAGAGGGCAGAGTACTTTAGTGGTGAATAAGAGTTATGGTAGGCCCATTAAGTACTCATGCAGTAGCCCAGATTCCTGATAATGAATGAGTTCATTACAACCTTGACTGTGCAGAAGGGGACCTCTGCACAGAAGCGAATCTCTCTGCAGGAGTGGTATTCGAATGCGTTTTACATAGATTCAGGATTTTATGCATGGCTTGGTGGTGATAAAATTGTAGTGTATGGTAAATGCCATTGTATCAGAAGGAAACTACATATTACTAGGACTAGAGGTAATAGTAGAAGAGGACTACTTCTGCTGTGTATGGGGGGATGGAGCCCCCTGCCATATTGAACATCTCTGCTTTTCTGGAAGGGACCTCCAGTCCCAGAGATTCCCACGCTCTCAGAGCACCAAGGCTCAGAGTGGGGCTGGGCTGCCCAATCATCAGTGCTACAAAGTGTCGCACCTGAACCTGTGGTGGAATGGGATCACAATTCGGCCTGGGCACTGCCAAACAAAGTGGCCCACATTCACGGGCTCAGAGGTTTAATTTGTAGATAAATGTTTGGTAAATTAAGCCTTTTAAAGCTTATAGAGCCAGCAACATTGGTGAAGACTAGGAGCTCCGAAAACTGAATACTTACTTGCATTCTTAACGCTCTGCATCATGTAGTTAGATACTCTTTCCCAACCAGCTGTGTCCTTGTCTCTGATCGTCACATAAATGAGAAATCTAATACAAGGTCAAGGGATAGGGTCAGACTAGACTAGAAGGTTTATTATCTGGCCATTAGAAAGGCCAAAAGTTTTTACTATGCTGAACGGATTGAGTCCGCCAGCAATAATTCTAGGGAGATATTTTCTATTGTCCAGAGTTTCATGACCCCCAAGGGGATGATTACTAAACTCCCTGTCTCAGCTGCCTGGTGCGAAAAGCTGTCTAACTTCTTCATTGATGAGATTCGGGCCATCCAGGCGACGTTTGCTGGCCAGAGCCTTCACTTGGATGTGGCTCCAACGGTGGTTCCCACGTTGTCAGCTTTTGCCTCTGCCGATCTGTCGGGGTCCCTCAAAATATTGAAATCTATGAAATCTGGGTCTCCATCGGACCCGTGTACTGCCAGGCTTCTGGCCTCTATTGCCGAATCGGTTAACTTTGAGGTTAACACACTCATTAACCTCTCCTTCAAAGAGGCAGTTGTCCCGTTGGAGTGGAAACAGGCGAAAATCCTTCCGCTGCTAAAAAAGCCATCGCTTGACTCTGGGGACTCAGGGAACTATCGCCCTATTTCTCTGCTCCCCTGTCTGGCGCAAATTTGTGAAAAGGCAGTCAACAAACAGCTTACTGATTTTGTTGAGGGGTTTAGTCGACATCTCTGAAGCTATTCGAGATTGTCTGGACTTGGGCGGAAGTGCAGCTCTTATAATGCTGGATTTGTCGGCTGCGTTCGACACTGTTCCCCATGCACTGCTTGTGGCTCGGCTAGCGGACATTGGCATCACTGGACAAGCCTGGTAGTGGCTGGAATCCTTTCTAACGGGGCGTTCGCAACAGGTCTGGCTCCCACCTTTCGCGTCCCCTCTCCAATGTGTGACCCTGGGAGTACCGCCGGGGTCTTCTTTTAGTCACCTGCTCTTTAACATATATGTTACTCCATTGGTCCAATTGGCAGAGGAACGAGGTGCCAAGATCGTTGCTTACGCCGATGACACCCAGCTTCTGGTCACCTGGGGCAAATCGGAATTTTCCACCGCGAGGGTGCAGGAGTGTCTGACAGCCGTTTTCAAATGGCTCTCTGCCGCTCAACTGAAATGCAACGAGGATAAGACCAAAATTCTCCTTTATGGTAAATTTCCTCCTCGCTTTAGGGAATCTCTTTGGCCACCTGATTATCCCTTCCCATCTTGTACAGGCCTACCAGTAAAAAATTTGGGGGGTTGGTTCGATAAACAGCTGTCCTTCTCAACTCAGATCAAAAAATTGGCGGGGAGTTGCTTTGGGATATTAAAGTCTCTCAAGAAATTCCTTCCACTATTACCAAGACCAGCGAAGGAAACAGGGGCCTGGGCACTGATCCTTTCTCGGGTAGATTATGCCAATGGGCTGTATCTGGGCCTTCCTGACTACATTCTTAAAAAACTGCAGGTGGTCCAGAATGCAGCAGCTCGGCTGGTGCTTAACATTCCTACCAGGAAGAATGTTGAGCAACATCTGCGCATGTTGCATTGGCTCCCAGTTAGGAAGCGTGTGGAGTTTAAGGCCTTGGTCATAGCACATCGTGCCTTGTATGATGGAGGACCTCTTTATCTTAGAAAGCGTTTTGCTTTCTATCTGCCTATTAGGCATCTGAGATCCTCGTCTCAGCTGCTTGCGCTAAATCCCCGTGTGAGTCTTCAAAGAATGGGGGGCAGATCACTGGCCGTTAGGGCAGCTATGGCTTGGAATTCGTTGCCTCTCTCTCTGCGTGCCATCCAAGAGCTGGGGCAGTTTAAGAAACAGCTCAAAACCTTTCTGTTTTAACTCTTCTTTTATTTGGTACCTCGCAGGCTCGCGCCGGGACACTCTTAGGAGTAGCTGTGCGCGTTATAAAACCCAATAACATAACATAACATAAATGAGAAATCTAATACAAGGTCGAGGGATAGGGTCAGACTAGAATCTCTGGAAATAGAACCTCTCATAACAAAAGTAAGAGGAAGAGCAGCTCTGAACCTCTGCCTTCGAGAATAGAACGTCTAATGACAAACAGTAAAGAAATACATTTTGCATATTACCAACCAAACATTTTGCAAAGCACTCAAAAGAAATGAAATCTAGCTCTCTCACAAAACGTACTTTTCCCTGAACGTAAGTACCGTTTGCTCAAAGACTTGACTCTACTAGCTCTTCTATGATCCACTTGTTTGGACCTCTGAGTATCAAAGCTGAAATAACACAGAGAGAGAAAAAGCATGTATAATTCACCTATGGAAAGCAGAATATAAAGGTCCCCAAACATAATAAAATCTAATGCCCTCAAAAGTCTGGCTTGAACACGAATTTATGTAGATTTTGACCAAAGTATTCTTCAGAACATCTCCATAACTGGAGCTGAAAATGTAATACCTTTGTATATACTTACTAGAAGACTAAACATCTTGCACAAGGTGGAAATATACCTATTCCCAACTAACCTTTTGCTGGACATTGATCATTAAACAATTCAGAAATCTCACACACTATCAAGTGGGAAAAGGTTAGGTCAGGATATCTGGGAGCAGAAACTACAACTGTCCAGAAAGAACAGGTCTTAAACTCTGGTGGGTTCTTCTCTAGCCCATTCACAATGAACAGACTTTGGGGAACAGAACCTACAGCAACAGAAAAAAAGAGAGTATGTTTACTTTTCACCCATACATAAAAGAGATATTACAGATAGTAAAAAACAGATAGAATCTATCATTTTACGTGCAAGTATAGTTTTGTTCCTTAAAACACCTCTCTAATTCCAGCAAATAATTCCTTCTTCCTGATTTATTGGAAAGGAACTTGTAATATAAAAAAAAAGGAAAAATGAGAACTACACCACATAAGCGATCCAAATTCACAGATAATGCCCGCTCACAATGATTGGTCTTTTCCCTAAAAGTATGCAGATTTTGCCTTACATATTTGGTGGATAATTTCCATTGGGCTAAAATAGATTTGATATTTCTGAGCATCCTTTCCTTTCCCTGGTCATTAGAGGAGGCATTGTGAAAAATAGAACCTGCAGGGACACAAATAATAAATATTTGATATGGGGCAACAAAAATATGCAGTACAAATCCCAATGTAAGAAATCTAGAACTATCACAATGTCTAGTCGTTTACCTGGATGTAAAAATGCTTGTCCAAGATTTTTACTGCTGGCCTCTCTCTGTAAGGCTAGCTTGTCTCAGCACCAAAGGCTCTGTCATTCATGTCAATAATGCCCTTGTCCAGCTTCACTGTGGAGGACTCCAGAAAACAGAACTACTACAATATAGAAAGAACAAAAATAATATTGAAATGTCTCCTGCTTAAAGTACCCTTACAAAACCTCCAAAAATTATAGTAGCTCAATCACAACACCTGATCATTTCTTGAAAGTAAATGCAAAAATAAAGGACCCCCTGAAAAGGCTAGCAGTTCCTACGACAGGGAAACAATTCTTTCTAGAGTAACATTCCTAAGCAACTAGGGACTGTGCGAAAATCAAGTCCTATACATAAGGAGATAGTATCTACATAGTCTCAGTGTACAACAAAAATGAGTTAAAAATATTTCATTTTATTCATATAAAATTTAAAAATCTCATATAGACAGCCATGGTAGAGCATGAAAAACATACCATACAGCAATATATACACTGAAATAGTCAATTAGGACACAACCATGAAACAAATAACCCAAAAATTGTAGAAGACAAGATAAACATTCAAGTGGTGTAAACCATGTGTGGCTGAAATTTGTAAATGTTTGTTATTTTCTCTACGCGCGTTTGGGCGTACAGGACGCCTTCTTCAGGAAAAGCCACAAGAAGGTCAAGATGGAAGGAAAACAGAAGCTAAACACTGAAAATGGATAATCACGGATAGATGATTCTGCAGAAGACACTAAGTCCACGTGATATGTAGACAACTTGTAAATAAAAGGTAAAATGAAACAGTTGGGAAATGATGAATAGATCTGAAAGTGTTCCGAAAAGTCTCATAGAAATGGAGAATTGATAATTATCAAAGCAATGAGGTAGCGGTGTGAGAAGACTATGCAGACGCCATCCTTGCCGCTACCTAGAGACGCGACGAGTGAACGGTCTTTCATCATTGAAGACACCTCTACCTCATTGCTTTGATAATTATCTTTTGCAAGTGTATCGAGATCGACATCAAACTTTCAAGACACTCGTGAAGTGAGTCTTCCTCTTGAAGCTCTTTTGGTAAGGTGACTTGGGCTCAAGCATCTGTACAGTACCATTCTACATTTCTATGAGCCTTTTTGGAACACTTTCAGATCTATTAATCAGTTCCCAACTGTTTCATTTTACCTTTTATTTACAAGTTGTCTACATATCACGTGTAAGGAGTGATATGTAGACAACTTGTAAATAAAAGAAGCAGCTTTGAAATCAATGAGGCATCTCTTATCAGATATTCTTGTAATTCTTCTCTTGAATTCACAAATGAGGAAAAGGCAGTATGGAGTGTAAAGAATGCCGGAAAAATGCATCCATACAATCTAGTAGTAAATTTGTTCCACAGCCAACAGTTGATGTTCATATACAGAAAAAAACTGTTTTATTCATATCTGTTGCTGTCTTCACGTCTGGGCCGTGGGGAGACTGAGGATTACTCAATCAAGAGTTCATGCAGCAATGCCCTTTTTTGCAACTAAATCAATACTGTGATCGCTTTCTTAATGGAGACAGCACTATCCATTCAGCTGATATGAGCATACAGGCTTCAAGGTTTTCCTGACCAATTTGGTTTCATAGGCAGGTTTTAATGCACTTCAGTTTTGAAAAACACCTTTCACAGGCTACTTGTGTACAGGATAAGGTCAAGACATATTTGTATGCCAAATGCAAATGCTGGTAACCACTGCTGAAAGAAGGTATTTTCTCAAGCTTCAGTAACAACAAACAGCACAGTCACAGCAATTATTGCACTTTGTTGGCCCAGCTTCAGGGTCTTGGTCAAATTTTTCTACTTGCAGTGATTTGTTTTCACTAGTCTGGTCTTCTCTGTCATACTCTTCAGGTAGTGTCCTTTTTAAATTTGCCCATTTAGCAGCAAAATCTTGAGGTTCTTCCTGCAAATTCTGCACAGGTATGGAGCTATGTATGTTTTGTAGCAAGGAGCAAAGACCTCACAAGAGCATTGCCTGGTAGACTCTGATTGAAGTTCTTTCGGTCTAGGCATGCTATATCTTGCGGCCAAAGTTAAGTGTGTCTTAAAATGTGTGGGCGGACTTTGAATACCCATGGCCATTACTGTATTATGCACCTCTTTACAAATCGATCTTTGGCTAGTGTTATACTCTCATCCTTTGTGCTCATCCCAAGCATCTTGTTAAAGGACACTCTCCTTTCAGGAAGTTCCATTTCTACTTATTGGTCAGTCGTTCCTTTCTTCTAAACCTTTGTTGGCCCATTCTGCAAATTCAGTGGCAGCAGAGTACAGAGCATCCAAATTGCAGTGCCAAGGAGTTTTATAGTGTCTGACACCATTCTCTGTGCTTGCAGGATATCCATTCCACTTGTTTGGAAATATGTAGACAGTGGTGTGGCTGAAGCAAAAATGCAAAGATGCAATTGGTCTGTTAGGACTGCTTGAAATTTGCATAGACCTTCAGCACATTATAAGGCTTGGCACCGTACATTTGGAATAAATCTAAGATTGTCACATGAAATATTATGAAGGACTTTGACCAAATCAATAAACATAGCATTGGCAGGGTTATTGAAAGAGCCAAAAACACTCTTAAGAGCAGCATCTTTTGCCCACCACCTAGTTTCTCCAATGATCTGGACTGTCTGACCATCCTTTGCCAGCTCATGCCACAGATCCATCCTTTTATATGACTCCCAGAGAAAGACTGCATGTAGCAGTCCAAAGAGAAGGTGGAAGCTGTAGATGCTTGGGTCACATCAATAAGCAAAAGGTTTAACACCAGACATGTATGTGACTTGGAGATTCTTTACTTTGTGCTGAGTCCATTGTACTTACCTTGAATGTTCGAAGCACGATCAGTCAAATTTCCAATGAACTTAGGTATATCAAGACCATTTTGTAGAATTGCAGTTTGTACCAACTCAAACAATCCTTTTCCAGTTGACAAAGTGCAATTTCTGACTGCTATTCAGCGGTCATGTATATTGTTTGTGACATATCGAATGATAACTGAACACTAGTCAGTAATACTTATGTCTTGAGTTGAGTCTTTCTGGCTTGAGTACATACCTGCTTTTTTTATTTCTTCAGTAATGTGTCTTTTTATCAGTTTGGAAAATTGATTCTATTACCTAGCCAATAGTGGTTTTTGACATGAATGTCACAGACGCACCACAGTTACCCTTCTGTTTTGCATTGGAAGGGAGAGACTCAATGTGTTGTTTAAGAGGTTGGCCATATTTTGACAGAAGAAGGATGAGTTCAAGAAAGTTCCCATGATCCATCAAATCATTATCCAACTCAAAAACAGACTCTGATTTCTCCGATAGCTGAGCCCTCTTTTACCAATCACTTTAATAACTTCAACCATACGCTTCAGTATTTCACTCCTCTTTCTGACTTCTACTGCACAAGTTGTCTGGCGAGGGAAGAGGATAGTGGTTAAGTCAACTCTAAAAATGATCAGCAAATAGAAATCTGTGCATCTTTTGTGGAATTGGGATGCCTCATGCTCTGTAATGTGCATGTACAAGTGCCTAAAATGTTTCCTGCCCTCTAATAAAAGGACTACTTTCTTCACATTTGCTAAATGCCAAGCAAACTGTGAAAAAGAAAGCTTTTTGGATTTCTGAAAAGCTTAACCAATGTTGTGTTCTCTCATCTTTTCCCATGAATGCGAACTGCCCATTAAACTGTTGACTTCTGGAAGATTGAATCAGGTGATAGTGAAATATTGCAGAGAGCTGATCATTCTTTGACCGTTGAAAGTAAAGGTCAACAATCTGTGCCTGGTCCATTCCTTGTGTCGCCGTCATATCTTGGATCCCAACTTCTGGTACATTCAATAAGATGGATGCAGATCTCCTTGACACAGGGGATCCAGTTGCTTCGTCTACTGGAGTGGAGTTTGCACTGGATTCTGTTGCTTCCTCCACACGCTATCTCCGCGATAGAAAGCAGCGATAGCCGGCGATAATTATCCTAGCGCTAAGTGCGCTTAGCGAAAATTATCGCCTGCCCTTGCTGATATGCTCTTTGGTTTTTTAAACTTGGCCCATCTAACTGCTTGAACTCACTGGACCATCTGGAATGGATGCAGGTACTGTGACTACACTGCCCTGTGTGTTTTGTAGCCCCAGCATTGTTTACTTGCCCGAGTGTCCTTGGTAAATGAACCTTGTTTGCGTGCTCTTGTGCGCATGAGCGCAGGAATGCATGTCCATCTACTAAATTCCATTAGCTTATCAAGGAACTATATGTTTTAAGGAAGCCGCTGGGTTGGGGGTTTGCTGCTGCCTCCAGTTTATGCTGCTCATCCTATCACCCCACCATAAACTCCTTTGCTATATTTCCATTTAACGTTTCCACAACTATGTAGACACAGGCTGGTGGGCGTTGGACTTAACTGCTAAACTTTTTATCTCTGCACCGGTTTGGGGTGGGGCTACTTCCCTCAGTCATTTACAGTGCCCGGTGGGAGAACAGGAGCAGAAGAGGTGACTTGCCACTCCAAGCGTCCTATGAATGGTTGTCGGCTCTGGTGCGCTTAGCACCATCCTTTCACTCCTATCCTACATTTTCTTGTGGTCTTAAATAGCAGGGAAAGAATCATGGGCAAAATGAAAATTCCAAGGGACAGAGTCATTACTGCTGCCAATACCTCAGGAGGTACAACACTGGACTCTTTTTTTGATTCATGCTATCAATGCTGTTTCACAGGACATAGAACTGGATTTTGGGGTTGCGTCTGGTTGTCCTCTAGGTTCCCTGGCAGGTCCATCTGCAGATCCCTTATTTCCAATCCCACCTAGTGCTCCTGGAGCAATGCCGGAAATGGCTACAGACCACATGGCTGCCCTGCCCACTCCCACATCTTTCTTCAATCTGGATATTATTGCAAGTCAGTAACAGTGAACCTAGCACCAAAAGGAAGCATAAAACGAAGCAAGGGGGACCTCTTAAATTATAACACAGTTTTAGTCGTAGTACAGGTCGCAAGGTGTCTGTAGACCCTCACCTTGCTGCTGTCTGGGCAGGATTCAATTAAACCTACAGCTGAGGATTCTGTACCACCACCTATGGACTGGGAAGGTATTTTGGACACATGTTCGCCTTCTGTGCATGCATGTATTTCTCCCTTGTCGGGTAAGATCTGTTACCGTTAACATACTGTTATCCAGTTGATTTCGTCGTTAAATTTTGCCTCAGGTCGGCAGGTTTCGGCATAGCCGCAGTTGACTAGCATTGTTGGTAACAGTGCTCTTTCAGCTATCCCATCAAGGTTAAAGGATAGCATAGGTCCTGACCAGTCCTCCCAATTTCGAGGTGATTTGTGCCACCCACAGTCAGGGGCAAGAGGGGTAGATGATTCAGATGTGCAAACATTAGGATTGAGTGCCCTGGAAAGGGCACATCAATAAGGGCCTAACTCACAGACTCAATTGCCTTCTCCCAGCCTCAGTACTGCCTGAACCTCTCCCCTGCCTGCTATCCCTATGTGGTCATTCCAGCTGGACTTCCCCTACACCTGGGATCCTGTGAGGAGTCTTATGGGCACTTTAAAAATAAGGTATCTCATTGGTTGATCAATCATACGTATTTCAAAATCCCTAATATGACAACAACCTATTGGTAACGATGGTTGGTTGGGTTGGGAGGTCCCATCACCCAAAAACATTAGAGGGCATTGTGTTGTTATTAATTGTAGGGACCCTGGTCTGGCCTGTTTAGTGAGAGACGGCATTAACCTTGTACCCCACGCATTTTTAGGTCGAGCCTGAGTCAGCACGCATGAGCTGCACAACGAGACTGCTCTAGAGGATTATGGAAGAGAAGCCCTGCCCACTCTCCGCCCATATTTTTCATTTGCTTGTGTCTTTGTCCTTCGTGAATGTTGGCTTCTGATTCCTCATTAGGCTTGATAGTCCCTCCTTAGTACCGCCTTGTCTTCATTTGTAACCTCCCATGGCTACTTGCCCCTTTACTTCAGTTGTTACACTGTACGATTAATCAGTCTTGTAAGCACTATTTTGTTCATTGAGTTTCTCTTACTGCAGGCTCTATGCATTTTGCTTACATTCAGCTCACCCTCCATGCTCGCTTTCTCTTTCAAGCAGCCAGGACAAAGGCGGCCACCTATTACCAATGCCATAGGTCTTGCATTTAAATGCGAGACCTATTGCATTGCACATTGTTTTTTTTGTTTTACTGTTGAACTGGCCATGCTTTCTGATTGCCTTGATCAACCTATAAAAGCTATGGAGATTTTGGAGTTAGTGAAAATTCATTACCGATACATATGAATTAAAATGGAGACTACGTAGTACGCATACTTTGTTAAAGGCAAAGGCGTTGATTGGTTTTGGCGTGATGTAAACGGTCACGGTCTGCAAACTTCATTCCCAGTGTGACTTATGTATTGTGGTTCTGAAATTTTAATTGTCGAGTTGAATCTGTCACGCTGACCCGCATGATGCATAGATATAGCCGGCAAGAATAGTCTGGCGCTGTTGGTACATTTCTGGAGATTTATATTCCAGTATTTTCGATGGGCTATTGTTTGCTGTGCAGAACATTTCTAATTCATTCTGAGATGGCTTTGTGCTTGATTAAAAACAATTAGATTCAGGGCAGATAACCTGGAAATCCGGCTACCTCTTTTTTTTTTTTTTTTTTACCAACCCCCTCCCTTGCCCTTCCCCCCCATTTACAAACCCTTGGAGACCCTCCCCCCACCCTCCGCCTGCCAATGGAACTGCCTGGCTCGCCAGAGCCAGGATGAAGGCGTCTGAGCAATTAGGACCCATGGACCCCACCGATCGGATCCCCTTCCCCAAGCTGACCACCCCATTTGTGCTGGCTTCCTCTTTTTCTTTTTTTTTATAAATACCTTGCTAATTCCGTCACCTTGGATTGACCCCCTTCCCATTAGATTATCCTAAGGGATTTTAGAGACATTCTAGTAAAGTTTCTTGAAGGTCTCAGTCCATGAATCTAATATTTTTTTTTTTCGCCCCCCTTCCCGGCTCCCAATTAATGTCTGTTTGTGTCTCTGGTTGATTCAGTAATCTCCTGGAGGTAGGATTGGGCCTGGATTTCAGAAGTGAAGCTGCGTGTGACACCCTTGAAGATAATTTTAAGGCGTGCCGGATTTTGTAAATATACCGTTGCTCCTGCTTGTTGAAAAGGGGTGAAGAGTTGTCTTAATCTCCACCTACGTTCCACTGTAGCATGGGAAAAATCGGGTCTGGTAAAAACGTGACTCCATTGAATTCCCTCTTACTTGTTGGCCTTGCTAGATCAAAAAGTATCTGGCGTAGTAGAAAGTTTCCAAGAAAAACTAGCATGGTGCGAGGGTATTGAGTTGGAGCTTGTGGGCGTTTGGGTATTGATAGTGGGAAGCGATGTACTCTCTGTATCTCTTTCTCCAAGTCCCAGTGCTGAATCTCGGGAAATGTGCCTTTCAATAGCGAGATCATATAGGACCTAGGGTCATTCCCTTAGACTCCTTCCGTAATCCCGAGAAAGCGTAGGTTATTGCTCCGCATTCTGTTTTCTTGTTCCTCGAGCTTCACCATTAAATCTTTGACTATTCCTTCATGTTCTTCCCCCTGAGTTTTCAGAGAGGAAACGTCTTTCTCAAGATTTTCCGTGCGTGCTTCGACTGACGTCATTCTGTCAGCGATTTCGGCACAAGTACGACCCACTTTCCTAATTGCGCCTTGTATTTTTTGTGTGGCTTGCCTATTTCTTCTATTTTCTGTTTTAACTTCTTCTTGGAAGCTCTTGATGGAATGTAGAACTTCTGCCAAGGTGGGATCACCCTTGCCTCTGACATTATTGGCCCCAGTAACCCCTTTTAGTGAAGAATTTATGCCGGAGCATACGGTGCATTCCGAGGGAGTCGTCAATTGGGACGATGAGTAGTCCCACCTGAGTTCAGAATTGCTTCCGTGATCTGAATTTCCCCCACTCCTGCATCTGCTTAGTCTTTTCTTTTTGTCCCATGATTTTTCCTTTTGCGCGGCAGTTTGCCAAACTGCCTCAGAAGCCGTACTGTTTCCCCAATCATTTCCTGAGCCCTCACTGGATGTAGAGAGGCCGGTCTCATATAGCTCGGATTCATCGGTCACAGACATAGTTTTATCCTTCTTCCCCGGTGACTTTGACTGTAGATATGGCCCATCCTCGGAGTTCCCTTGTAATATGTCATCCGATTTTGGAGGTTCTTTAGCAATAGGTTCTGTTTCGGTTGTTCTTATATCTGGGTTTTGTAAATCCGCTAGAAGCACATTCTCTATTTGCGCAGATCCACCCTCAAGAGTTTCTAAGACCGCTCCCCCAGCTCCTCAGTCTGCCTCTGAATTTTCTAATGGTGTAGAGTTTGTTGTGGTTGGATCGATGTCTAGAGCTAATATTGCTGTTGAGTCTCCCAGAGGGTTCTGCAAACTTTCTTGGGGGTCCTGCGAGCTCTCTGATATTAGTCCCCCATTTAGCTCTGCGCTACTTTCTTTCCCTGCACTAGAGCAAAAGATATGGGAGATTAGAGGCTGAGAGCCATGCCCATGCCCTTGCTTAACATTGTGGTGCCTCAGTTTTTGACTAGTGTTTTTTTTAATTGTTTGAGTGCTGGGTCAGTCGTGTCAGGAGATTTCCCTTTTCCTACTAGCTCTTTGTTCTTGGCGCCACGAGTTTCTGGGCGCCTCTGCCTCCCTTCTGTAAGGTTTGACTGTGCATCAGAGGAGGAGAAGGGGGATGTAATATTAATATTCTTGCCTTTAACCGATTTAGTTGTTTTGCTCCCCCTCCCTGTCATTTTCTGTTGCTTGCCTGACTTTCCCAGAGTCCGGTGTATCGGCTGTCTCTGCTTCCTAAAGGGGACCCGGTTGTAGAGGAGAGCGCCACTCTCGGTGCTTGCGCAGGTCAGGAGCCAAAGGAGAGTCGATAGGATCACGTTGAGGCTGCGCTCAGCTGCGGACCGCCGCAGGGTGATGTAGGACGGAGATGCTGGAGCCGATTGATTCTTCCTTGAAGTCACGGGCGGGCGTCCCGGCACCTCCCGGGGCTGCTGTCTCTCACCCAAGCACGCCGATATCACCACGATTCCCAGGATGCCCGACTCCACACGGAGAAATTCGTTCGACATTTGCGTTTTAAATGAGGCTCAGCACGAGTTTGGCATATTTGTTTTGGTTTGCCATCTGCTTGGTGTCAGCCTGAGGGTCCGATCGGCGGAGCTGCACCACGTTTTCAGTTTGAGAAGTGGTCGTTTTCAAGTAAAGGTTCCTTCCTTCCCGTGATTCATTCATCAAGCCTGCTGCACCATTGGCCCTTCCCAGAAGCAGAAGTGTGGTTTATTTCTAGGTTGGTGTTTTCATAGAAATGATAAATGGCTTTCAACCATGATGGACATTTGCTAAGCGTTTCATTATATTTTAGATTCAACTCTGTGATTGGTTGTTGAAGACTTAAACAGGAAGTAGCCCTGCTAATTGTTGCAGTTAGCGCTCTAGCGTCCGACGCTAGAGCGCGCAGGTTGTCAGTGTAATGCGTACGCCGCGACGGTGGGGTACGCGGCTGTATAAATAAATGGGGGCGTGCCCCGTTGGGCACTGGCGCCGAGACACAGTACCGGTGTGTGGTCTCTGTCCTTTGCTGCGCCACCGCTGCTAGGCCTGCACAATGTACACCTGCAACACTGGCGACGAGGCGGCCATACCCGCCGCGTGTACCGCATACAGCGCTGCCTCCTGTTGACCCGATCGCGGCAGTCCCGCGATTGAGCACCGGCCTCGCTCCATCCCTCCTCCGGCCTGTCACGCTGCTCGCCTGGGCCTGGGACACTACGCGCCTGACGGCACAGCTGACGCTGTCGGCGCCTTCACCCTGCTGCGGCCCCGCACCACACGGTGAGCAAGTGTGCACCAAGCATCGCGATCAGCGAAAGGCGGACGAAGATTCCCGCATGTCATAACTCAGCCCTGCCTCATGTCTGCATCCTCGTGCTACATCCTCTGTGCCAGCCCATATACAGGCCTCTGACGTCGCCTGGGTGTGCCCCTACGTGGCCCTCGGTGCCCTTCGCTGCACAGCCCTCACGCACCCGCCCAGCCACCCAGCGCCACACATCCACGGCAGCACCATGGGGGATGACGACCACCCGGCGCCGGTCCACCCGTTCCACCCACCGACCGGTGTCCTACCGCCTTTCAGCGAGATTGCTGACCCCGCCACAGCCGCCCCACGCTGGCAGACGTGGATCGGCCGGCTCAACAACTACTTTATTGGCTCCAGGGAGACGGATGGCGCGGTGAAGCGGTCGCTACTTCTTCACTACGCGGGGGAGGAAGTATACCTGCTGTTCAAGCACCTCCCTAACACAGGTAATGCAGACGACTACAACGCGGCCGTGACGGCCCTCAACACGCACTTTGACCCCCCCAGATGAACCCGGATTTCGAACACTTCAAATTGCGTCAGGCGAAGCAGAAGGAGGGAGAGTCAGTAGATGCCTTTCATGCACGGCTGAGGGTGCTAGCAGACACTCATCTGGTCGGCGACCGGGCAAAAGAGGAGATCAGAGCGCAGCTCATCTATGGCATCCGGAGCAAGAAGCTGCGGAGCCTCATCCTCCGCCAACCAAACATTCCAATGGCTGATATCCTGGTGCTTGCACGGTCCCACGATCTGTCCGACGCCCGTGCAAAAGAGATGGAACAAGCACTCACACGGAGCACGGGGCCAGGAGTGACCATTAAGACAGAGCGCGCAGACGCAGTGCGGACGCATGAGAAGACACGCCGACCGGCAGCCAGGAGGTCGCCTCAAACACAGTGCGACTACTGCGGGTACGAAGAACACCCAGGCAAGACCTGCCCAGCAAAAGGAAAAACGTGCACCAACTGTGGCACCCTGAACCATTTTGCCTCCGTCTGCCGGAAGCGCGCCACACGGAAGGATCACCGGGGGAAGAAGCCCGCAAGAGGCATGGTGAGACAACTATCCCAGCTGTCCCTCTCCTCGCACACGGACGCTGGGCCCAGACACACGCAAGCCCTGCAGGAGGACGACTCGGAGTCTGACGATGGAGAGGAGACATACGTGGTCTCGTTCACCAGAGCCCTCAAAAGCACAAGACGACCCCAACCTCGGTGCGACATCATGGTCGCAGGATCAAAAGTGAACGCCGTGATCGATACGGGGGCATCAGTCACCGTTATGGGGGTGCAGCAATATAACCGACTCCGACCGAAGCCAGAACTCAAGGCATCAAAGGCCCGAATATATGCCTATGGCAGTGATGTCCCCCTACCCCACCTAGGGGAAATGACAGTACCGGTGGGAACGGAGGACGCCGAAGTCACCATTGATGTACACATTATCAATCAAGAGGTAGACACGCTCCTGAGTGGACACGCCGCCGAGGACCTAGGGCTACTAGTGTTCCTCCGGAAAGTTCAAGACAGTCAAACAGCCAACCTGCTGGACCAGTTCCCGGAACTGTTCACCGGTCTAGGGAACATCAAACGCCCGCCGGTCAAACTTCACATCGACCACTCCGTCACACCCACGGCACTGAAGCACAGACGGATTCCTTTTCATCTACGCCCTCTGGTGGAAGAAGAACTCAAGAAACTGGAAGAACAAGGGGTCATAGAAACAGTCACTGGACCCACCCCATGGGTGTCCCCGATGGTGACCGCAGAAAAGCCCCGTCAACCAGGCAAAATCAGGGTGTGTATTGATATGAGGCTCCCCAACAAAGCCATCAAGAGGGAGAGACACATCACGCCCACCATGGATGACATCATCGCGGACCTCAACGGGGCTCGGTGGTTCTCCAAAATGGACCTAAACGCCGGCTACCACCAGCTGACACTGGCCAAGGAGAGTAGGTACATCACCACCTTCAGTACACACCTTGGGCTGCGAAGATACCGACGGCTCAACTTTGGCATATCGTCGGCGGCGGAGATCTTCCAGAACACGATCAGGACCATATTACAAGGCCTGCCTGGAGTCATGAATGTGAGTGACGACATACTGATCCACTCCACAACCGTAGATGAGCACTATCGGCGAGTCAGAGCCACACTGACACGCCTCAAGGATTACGGAGTCACACTCCACAAGGAAAAGTGTCAGCTGTTCCAGCAGCGGATCGAATTCTTTGGCTACACGTTCACCAACAACGGCATCCAGGTGGACCCCCGAAAATCCCAGGCCATCAAAGACGCCCCAGCACACGCATCCGCCTCGGAGGTGCGCAGCTTCCTGGGGATGGCCACGTACTGTGGGCGGTTCATCCCGAACCTAGCGACGATTGCCGAGCCACTCCGACAACTTACGAAGAAAGACGCACCGTGGCAGTGGGGGCCCCAGGAAGACACCGCATTCCAAGCACTCCTCGACCAGGCCACCCTCGTCTATTTCGACCCAGCATGAAAGACGGAGCTGCTAGTCGACGCCAGCCCGGTGGGACTCGGGGCAGTCCTCACACAGGAACAAGAGCCGGGGCGGTGGGCCACACTGGCCTACGCGAGCAAGGCGCTCACAGCAACCGAACAGAGGTATTCCCAGATCGAGCGGGAAGCACTGGCCATAAGATGGGGTTGTCGACACTTTCACCTGTACGTCTGTGGACATCCGTTCACGGTCGTGACGGACCACCAGCCACTCGTACCCCTTTTTAAAGGGACAGCACCACACCCTCCGCCGCGAATAGAACGGTGGGCCATTGGACTACAACAGTACCACATGGACATAACCTACTGGCCTGGCGCCAAGAATCCGGCCGACTTCCTGTCGAGGCACCCAGACAAACGCGAGCCCACCCCGGCAAGGAAAGACGAAGAAGATGACGCTGAAGCACACCTAGACCTCATCGCCGCCTTAACCTGCCCCCAGGTACTGACACTCCAAGAGATTCGGCAAGCAGTGGAGCGGGACACCGTAATGACCAAGACCAGGGAGGCCCTCCAACAGGGGTCGTGGACCAACTTCCTACAGTCTGCCAACACGTGGACAGAGGAAGAGAGGGCAGACTTGCAACAGATCTGGCGCGTACGGAATGAGCTCAGCGCCACCAGGGATGGAATAGTCCTAAGAGGGGCCAGGATCGTCGTGCCAACAACGCTACGCCGCCAGGCCACCCTCCTCGCCCACAAGGGACATCAAGGGACGGAGAGGATGAAGGCCAGAATGAGAGAAAAGGTGTGGTTCCCGGGAATGGACACCTTGGTAGAAGACATCGTAAGGAGTTGCCCGGCGTGTCAGATGACTAGCGGACCTGAACCTCCAGCCCCCATCGTGACTGAAGAGCCGGGGAGACACCCCTGGGACAAAATCTATGTAGACTTTGGGACCCTCCCCGATGGGAGAGTAACGCTGGTAGTTGTGGACAATTTCTCCAAATAACCCCTGGTGGAGGCGCTGCCATCCACAGCCTTCACGTTTGTAGGGCCAGCGTTGGAGAAGATATTCCACATGTTTGGGCGCCCCTCGGAACTGAAAAGCGACAATGGGCCACCATTCTAAGGCCACGAGTTTCGAGAATTCCTAGCACTTCAGGGCATACGACACCGGCGGATCACCCCGCAGTGGCCTCAAGCCAACGGCGAGGTCGAACGCTTTTTGCGGACACTAAGCAAAATCCTACGAATAGCCGGCGCCGAACATCTAGACCCGGAGCGAGAGATTCAACGCCTCCTAGGGGAGTATCGAAGCACACCACACTGCTCCACCAAGCAAGCCCCCTGGGCTCTCATGCTAAAAGGGACACGCCGTGATGGTCTACCCACAGTCCCAGGGTGGACCCCTCCACCATTTGAGGTAGAGCAAGCGCTGCAACGACGAGCACGCCGGAACCAGCAAGTGAGCCGGGCCAGAGGGAGTCGGGAGCGCGCCCTTGGGCCGGGGGACAATGTCCTCATAAAGAACCGAAGACCCGGGGGGAAGTTTAAGCCACGGTACGAGCCCGGGAGCTGGACGGTGGAACGCCGCCACTGGACCATGGTCACAGCCCGAAGGGGGAGCGAATCAGCCACCCGCAACATCTCATGGTTCAAACGGATCCCCACGGCCACAGAACACCAACAGGAGACCATAGGAGAGGATGAGGAGGTCGCCGGGGTCCCCGAAAGAGAACTTTCGTCACCTCCGAACCGGCCAGAGCCGACAGCAGACCCGGACGGGCCCAGTTCCGAAGCTGACAGGGCAGAACGCGACTGCCCATCAAACACCAACACCCGAGCGACAGCCAGATATGGGCTGAGAGGGAATCCTCCACCGAGCAGCCGCCTCAAAGACTTTGCCTGCCAAGTAAGTGACTGAGGGGGGAGTTCGAGTCCGAGTTTCATCATCCAAGTTGGAGAGGGATGTTGCAGTTAGCGCTCTAGCGTCCGACGCTAGAGCGCGCAGGTTGTCAGTGTTATGCGTACGCCGCGACGGTGGCGTACGCGGCTGTATAAATAAATGGGGGCGTGCCCCGTTGGGCACTCGCGCCGAGACACAGTACCGGTGTGTGGTCTCTGTCCTTTGCTGCGCCGCCGCTGCTAGGCCTGCACAATGTACACCTGCAACACTAATGGAGTGGTGGCAGTGCTTACGTCAGGAACAGGCAGTAGCCATGTCTCCACTCTTAAATATCGTGTGGAGGTACCCAGGTTCCTCCTGGTAAGATCAGAGTCTGCAAAGATTCTAAAGCAGCAGAACTGAGCAGATTTCACTTCCCAAGCACGCTTAAGGGAACGAACGCAAGGGCAGCTTTTCAGTGCCTATTTTAGTTTTATAGATCATTAAAAAAGTTATGTCATTCAATTTTTTTAGCTCGATGCCCATTAAAAGTAGGCAGCCCTGTTCCTGGAACACTGATTGTAGCTGGTGGCTCATGGCAGAGACTGTAGTATGACTTGGTCGATTGTGCTCAAGTTTCAGACTTGTTTCACTGTGCATTGATTGAGCTTGTGGAAGGGATCCTAATAGAAGCAAATTCATATAGTAGGTAGCAGATAAAACTGTGGATAGTTTGGATACTAACTGCTACAAGGAACCCATTTTAGATTTAGCTTTTAGTTTTTTAGCTGCATTAAGTCGTTAGAAAATGTAGGCTGGAGAGAGTACTTGCTGTGTGATAAATGAAAAATCGTCTACATTATTTCGGAATGACCCCATGAAAACCCGTCTGTTCTCAAGTAGTCGTCCCTGTTTGAACAGTTGCTTTACCAATACCACTTTGTGCTGTTGCCCTTGCCCCTACAATAGTACATCTGTGTTCTATAATAGATTCCTTTCAGGAAGCTGTTAGTTAGATACGTTTTTTAACTATAGGAAACCATCTGTGTTCTATAATAGATGCCTTTCAGGAAGCTGTATGTTATATACTTTTTAACCTATAGGAAACCATCTGTGTTCTATAATAGATGCCTTTCAGGAAGCTGTTAGTTAGATACGTTTTAACCTATAGGAAACCATCTGTGTTCTATAATAGATGCCTTTCAGGAAGCTGTATGTTATATACGTTTTAACCTATAGGAAACCATCTGTGTTCTATATCAAAATCCTAAAGTAGGTGCCTTAGTCGAACCTGCCTGTATTGAATTGTTGTTTGCACATAAGCTTATGTATTTGTTGTTTTTCAGTGTAATTGCCCTACAAGAACCCATTTGTTCTTTAGTGGTTGCCCTGTTATGTTTTGCCAGGAGACAGAGAGGACGATTGGCCACCCTCCAAACCAAGACTTTCTTAGCGTTGAGTGTTTGCTAAGGAAGATCCCAAATGCATACAATACAAGTGGGATGTAAAGACTCAAGGTGGCTCTATGTAGTACTTTCTCCAACGAAAGATGCTCTCAAAGCAGCTACAGCGCAGACAAACTAGCCACATCTGTGAAATGCTGTTCCCTTCTATGTGGCTCATCTCTAGTCCCCGTTCTCTTGAGTAGGAAGGCGTGGATTTTGGGGAAAAGACTGCCCATAGGCTGAACTAAACTGTGTACTTGAACTCATTATTGAAATTGTTGGTTTTGTTTTTACGAAGATGAAATGCTGAGCGTTGTGTAGTAGGTGCCAACTTTGGGTGGTGCCTTTGACTTGGCCCCTTGTCCTTGCCAGCTGCGAACCGTCATGGCTGACACCGATCAGCAGCCACTAGCAGAACCTGGGCTTTGACCTGTTAGAGCTCACCTGGTGCAACCCTAAACAGACTAGAGGAGGCTTAAGAAGCAGCCTGAAGTGAGAAAGACAAATTAAGGAGTGCAGGGGGTTGGTATGCTATTCTTTGAAATCTTCAAATTTGCCATCCGTGGAGTTTGTGCACTTTTGTAACCTTCACCTGTGCTATTCGCGATTGGCATGCTGATGATGAGGAGTTTGATGATAAATTGTTTTTAACCCCTTCGCCGCGGCACGAATTTTGCCGCGGCGCTGGGGGGGTTCGGGGTGTTAGAGGCGCCGCCATGCTCGTGACGGAACCACTCCGTCATGAGCCACGGGCGCGCTGTGCTCATGACGGAGTGGTTCCATCACGACTCCGCCCACTTGCATTGTTCGCCAGCACAGGCGGGGAATCAGTGCCGTGTGGGCGGAGCGGCCGCAACGGCCGCAGAATGACAGAACCACTCCGTCATGAGCACACGGTGCCCGTGGCTCATGACGGAGTGGTTCCGTCATGAGCAGGCAAGGGGTTAAAGCTTGATGAACATGCTTCCTAGACTTAGTTGAAGATTAAATATAAAAACTGCAGAAAAAGAACACTATGGGGAGGGGCGGAAGACAGGGGATCAGCGGTTGAGCACACAGGGGCTTCAAGTAAAAGCTGAGGAGAGATGGGAAGAATGGGGGTAGGACAGATAGGAGAGCAACAGAGTAGTTTGATATGTTGCAAAAGAAAGAAAAAACAAGAAAAGAAGTCCTGTGTGCACAGATGAAAATGTCGGTAGACATTTGCTGTAATATGCTATGTGCTTCAGTACTAAAATCATTATACTTACTTGTTTGCATAGTGGGAGTTATATATCATGTTTCATCGCAAAGCTTTATTGTGTGAGGTGCAGGCAAATGTAAACATGGGCCACAGAAAATATTTCAAACATTCAAAATGTGATAGGAGGTCTTCTTGCATTAAGTCTAACAATGCCAATTGTTCGTGATAGTATTTTAAGTGTTGTTCTTTTTCCCACTATGCTACCTCAGTTTGGGCACGGCACATAATTTCAGTATGCATAATTTCACTCAACGCACACATTTCCAAGCCAAACAATTCAACTCTATGCACTTCCTTTCCACACAACATAGTTCGACTACAAACCTCATATTTCAACTCAACACAATTACACAACACACCACATGTATCCAATCCACATAACAGAATTCCACACCATGCCACAAAATTCAACAACACACCACATAATTAAACTCCACATCATACCACTCCACAACACAAAATGCCATTCCACATAATTCCACTCAATAACACACAATCCCACTTCACATTATTGTAGTACACTCAATACCACATAATTACTATCCACTTATTTCCACTGCACACCATGCCACATAATTTCACTACACAAATCAACTCCACACAATTTCACCACACACAATTCCACAACTAACAATTCCAATCCAACCCACATAATTCCACTCCACACCACATAATTCCACTCCACACCACATACATCCACTACACTCCAATCTAAAATACATGGGTAAAAGACATTGCCATTTACTTCACCAATACCTCTGACTCCCACAAATGTGAGAATAATTTGCATTGCAAATGCTTGTTATATAAGCATTTGGCTCCCAAGGAAACGGTGGGATCCAGGTCCTTGCCCTACAGGGTTACTGCTGGGGATGGAGTTTCAGTCTCGACCTCCAACAGATATCTTCCTCTCTCTGACCTGGATAGTTTAGACTGATACCCTGGTCTGTCTACAAGCAATAGCAATAGCAATATTCTGGCTACTAGTCTCTAAATTCCTTCCCACCAAGGTGGAGCTGTCCCCCACTAATCCCCCCTGTTCTGCCCCTACCCCTTCTGGAGTGTTTATCCCCTCCCTTAGTTCTGTTGAGCCTCCTCTTGTATCCCCCATAGCTTTGGAGTCTTACGTTTGAGCAACACTGCTCTGCACCTGCACTCCCATACTAAGATCGTCTCCAGGAATGTTGCTGGCTTGGTCTCAAAACTTGAGTGCTCTGATTGAGGTCTTTGCACAGATTCATTTGACAACTGCCTGTTGCACGAGACTTTGGGCCAGAGTTACCAATTTCTCATGCAGCGCAGCGCAGCAGCCGCTAATTGTGCATTGATTGAAAAGGAACGAGCAGGAGAGGGCCAAATTTGCAGAAATATGACACTCTCCTTCCCTCTCCCTAGTGCTGGCCCTGAAATTAGCTGCTGTGCACCACACAGACACCTTTGCGCCATAGTGCAAAGGTGTCTCCATAAGTCAAGCATAGGTTTAGTACTGGAAGGATATCCTTCCAGTATAAAATACCATGCTTAGACTAATTTTAAACATTCTCCCAGTTTGTACGTTTGCTGTATTGTGTAGCACACTTGCGAAGTTGGTAAATAAATGAGAAAAACATAATTTCTCCTTCATAGCGTCTGGTTGAAGGGTTTGCTATTTTCTGATGCTAAACTCTGTCTACTATATTAAGCAAATTAGGTTTGCGCATCATAAACCTTGGATGTCTGCATGGGAATGCCCATGCACCACCCATGGTATGCCCCCTTGGTGCTAAGGAATGCAAAGCAGCGCTATGTGCTGTTTCGAGTCACTTTTATGCTATTTCCAGCGCTAAACAAGTTTAGCGCTGGAAAGATAATTGGACAAAAAGATTGAGCGCCGATATGCGTCACTTCTGTGACACAAACACGGCATAACATCCTAGTAAATCTGCCTCTTGGTCAGTTGCCCCAGAGCACAAAGCAGGGTTTGTCAATTTTTCCCTGGTTGCTACCACCACAGGGAAAGGCAGACCCTCGGGAGGGTTGTCATCGGATCAAAACCACTGATTGCTGCATGTCTAGGGAGTTTGCATTGGTAGCACTGAGGTACAGTGTGTTTCCCTTCCCTTTCCATCAGGTAGGGTGTACTACTTATATAATGTGTACTGCTGGCATGTGGGTATTGGTGTTCAGCTTCAAGGAACTGATTTGATTAATTCACATATAGCTGATCTGCCCGCAGATTCATTTAAAATAATGGCAGGCACTTTTTTAATTGAAAACCTGAGCCGTTGTCTGTCCTGCTAGAAGATCCTATTGGTGATGAGGATGAATCCTAGGATGTTCCTAGCATCACACTCCCCCTGGTGAAGAGGTGGTCTGCTGCTGTGTTACAGCTAAATGCTTTTACATATAGAAATGATCTCTGGGCGTGCAATGGGAGAACCAATTCTGACCGGGAGGGGAGCCACACATATCATTGCCCACAGTGCACCAGCCTTATTGGATAAGTCTTATTAGACAGGCCCCAGGCAGGATAGTGATCATAATGCCCTAGGGCTGATGTTGGGTGCTCTGGGCAACACTCTTCTGAATACTTTTTATCAGCCACTAGACAGAAGGCAGTAATTGGCATAGGCTCAAGTTGAGCTCTCTGACAGAATCAAAAGTAGCATTGGGAAAAGTGTTTGAGGTACTGTCTGTTGACTTGGATGCTGTAGCCACAGATTTTAGGACCACGGATGACTCAGCTTCCTTGTTGAGAGTGAGTGAAATTTGTAACCTTAAGTTTGCCTCACTAAGGAACTTATTCTTGATAGAATCTAGGTCTATTCCCATGAGGGAGAAATAGGCCCCCTGCTTCACCTGCAGAGCGGCCAAGTGTGCCCTTTCTCGATCCATCAAAACTTGGTGTAGAGCCCCCATCTGGATGGCCAGGTTACTCTACAAAAATCAATTGTTAATTCTAAAAGAAATTCGGAACATTCTAAATGAACGCTATCAAATGTAAGTAAAATTCAAATGAGTGCAATCTAATGAGAGTATTATGGTTCTTTTTGGTGCACCACCTCCAATGAGGACTCTGGCATCCATGCCCCATTGGATAGTAACATTTCTGCTGCTACTAGGGTTGAGTAATTCTCAAAGGTAATATTCAGGAGCTGTCAACCAGGGATTGTCCCAGCCTTCCCTTTATTCCCAAGCCACTGGTGTGGCAAGTATTAATCCCTTCCGTGATTTTATGACTGAGCATTCCATTGAGTCGGTGACTCAAACAGCTCACAGTATTTCCAGCATTGAGATCTCTGAAGCATTAGGTTGCATCGTATAAAATAAAGGGCCAGGTTTGAATAGGATGCCAGGTGATCTTTTCAAGGCCTATAAAGATGTTTGGGGTCCTTCTTTTTCTCTGTTCTTTAGTGCTTTAGTGCATCTATTCCTCTCACTTGGGCAGGGGCTGAGATTATCCCAATTTTTTAATGGGTTCTAGGTCTCTACCCTCTAACTACAGAACAATCAGCCTCATTGATAGATCATGAAAACTGTTTAGTCAGATAATTTCGAATAGGTTGAATGAGTGGATGTCCGATTCGAATGTACTAACTTCCTTGCAGGTGGGTGTCACAGATGGCTTAGGAACAATTGACCAGGTGATCCATCAGCAATTGTTATACTTGAAATATATTCACCTGGGGGGTGGCAGACTTTATGTTATTTTTGTGGACCTTCAGTCTGCTTTTGATCTAGCCCCCAGAGACTCTCTGTGGAAGATATTGGCAGAGATGAGGGTCCCTGAGTATCTTATAGAAGTTTTAACTAGACTACATTCGACCAATTATTCCCAGGCCAGATACAGACCGCAGGGTGAATTAACACATCCCATCCGGTATAATCAGGGAGTAAGGCAGGGGTGTGTTCTGGCCCCTGCCCTCTTTCTGTTACATATTAATTATGTAGTATCACACCTTGAGAATTGTGAGAGTGACTCCCCGTGTCTTGCAGGGATAAGATCCTAGCCTTATTGCTTGCAGACAATACCCTCTTATTATCGAAATGCCCTCTGGTGATCTATATTCTTCTGGATTTTGTGGGTCCTTCTGCAAGCGGCAGAAGCTGGAGATTAACCTTGGCAAGCCAAATGCCAATGCAAACCAGACTTTCAGAAGAGTGGCTCTTGAGAGATTTCAGATATTTGAATATCCGGGGGATACACTCACAGAACCATTTGATTGGTTACCCGATATTCAGATGTGTGTGCTCAAACTACATTGTAGGGGTATTTTAAGGGCTGGCAGTGGCTCCTTTTTTTGCCCCGTCACTCCAGCCCTTGAAATATACAAAAGTCAGGCATAGGAGCCACTCTTTATGAGGAACCTAAGTAGCTTACTTGCTAGCACCCTGCTTGTCCCCTTAGTCTAGATTATGGCCTTAAATGCAGCTGGGTTAAGACGGCTTTTATTCTGGCTGAGACTCTGAGTTACCCCAGAGCTCGTTACACTTCATATGGCCGTGGAGGACATGTAAGATTGCCTGGCTTCAGACAATGAAAGATTGGCTGGGCCAGATTGGGTACAAGAATCTTTGGCTTTCCCCTGCAGATTGTGGAAATATGGATTTTTCTGGTCAGTTATGTCCCCTATCTTGGACCCCAACAGTTCTATGTGCATGTCACAAGTACCTGTGTGTTCCCTCCAGTTCCAGTTATAAAGACGCAAACACATGTGCGTCCACCGTCAACATGTCCTCTGTCAGATCCGCCATGAATAGGCCGGATATTCCATTCCTAAGTATGAAAAGCCACCGGCTTTATATGGTTCACTTATGCCATTTTACAGTCCAGGCAAGTAGGCCCTGATTCTGTCATCAAACTCTTCTTGCCTTCTGCCTCTGAAAGCTCCAGTCTGAGCCTGCATCTGTGACCATGAACTTTGTCTCATTCTCTGCGCGGCTCACGAAGCCTGACATCAGCCTATTCTCTGCCAAGAACTGTATTTCACCTTCGAATTATCTGCTTCCCCCTCAGCCGATGCATTCCTGCCTAGTAGCTTAAGTAAACATTCTTCCAGTTACCGAGCAAAAGGCCGGTTTCTCTGTCCTCATGCAAGTAATTCATAGCCTTGTTACCATGGAATATTCCTACCCCCTCGCATTTAGTGTAGACACTTAGACGCTTGTACACGCACGCACAGTCAGTATAGAATAGATTCTGTCCGAGAGTCCTTCTTTTATGGATAACATAGTTCTTTAAACATAGGATGTTAGATATGATTTGGGATTAGGTTGACTTGACCCCCCAGACTTCTTGTCTCCACATGTAGAGCTAAATGTCAAGTCCCCTTCACCCCCTAGTTACACGTCAATTACACGTCATACTGCTGCGCGCGCATCTATGCCAAGTATTATCTTATAGATCCACCTATGTATTACATCATAACCAATCATGTTCTTTTTTTCGCCTTATTACACCCATTTCTGGTTACGCAGAACAACTCGTCATTTTCCTTATCAATTGTTACGCCTACTGCATTTACTTCATTGTCATGTATGTACTATAAAAGTCACTTCTTGTCAATAAAGTGTGTGCTTCACTTCCTGAACCTTCGTGGTGACGGAACATTGGGAGCAACCGATTATAATCGAATTAATGGAATAAAGCCCATTCCGAACCTCTAATACCACGGATTCTGCCTCTCATTTTATTGAGCTATTTTACTATGTTCCTGTATCAAATTCAGTCCCGGTAAAGGAGAAAATATTTACCACATGATGGCGCCCGAACAGGGACACTTTCTCATCTCACGCGCCGGCGGTGCGTTGCAGGCCCGGTCTCCTGCCACAGCTGGACGGACAATAACGCGTATCAGCAGGATTTCCTGTATCTCCCTCCGGTCAAGCGGGGGCGACTGAGACTGCGATCAACACCCAGACGAGGCGGTGAGAAGTGCGAAGTATCCCGACCAGAGCCTAGCTGAGAGAGCAAGATCCGAGGTATACAGAGACCCACCAGTCCGAAGTCAAGCCCAGTGTCCGACGAGTCGAGTCGAGTCGAGTCCAGTCCGGTTCAAGTTCAAGTTACTGAGGCCTTCCGTTTCCGAAGCTACCCGGTGAGTACCATTGCTGGGGAGGCATTTCTGACGTGCACATAGGTTGTGCCGGTCAAGACGGGTTTGGGTACACAAATCCGGTCTGCACTGTTTTAGCAGTGTATCTGTACTGTTTAGCAGTATATCAAGTATTCCGAAGTATTCCGAAGTGTCTAGTTATTGTCTAGTTATTGTCGAGAATTAAGCTTGGTGATTAGTTATGCAGACGATCATCATTGTTGTTTCAGTTAAAGGTTTAATGTTTAATGTTTAAAGTGTTTAAGTATGTTCTGTATATCGTGGTATGAATGACTGTTCATTATCGTGTTTATTGTATTAAGTCTGTTCAAATTCAAGTATCAGGTCAAAATCAAGTATAAGGTCAGTTCTCAATATGCCGCTCTTTTCGAAATTAAGACAGATCACTACCAGAAAAGGGGTTCTCGAAGAAGCCGTCCCTATTCCTCCTAGGGACACTCCAGGGCACTTTATGTATCACAAACATGGCTTAGACGCTATATTATTTCTTGATTTATGGGTAGACTATACCAAGGGATTACCAGAAAGTCAGAGGTGGCCCACAGCGGGGACCTGGGATGCAGAGTGCATCATGAAAGTCGAGGAAGAGTTATGGAAAAGGAAAGTCAGACAGTCACAGAAAGACGCCGTTGAATTATGGCGTAAAGAATCACATAGACGAACAGAAAAAGCACGTAGACAGGAAGAGAAGAGTAAAGAGAATTCCAATAAAGTTCGAGAGAATCTATTAATTGAGGAAGGTATCCGAGTGAAATCAGAACAAGTAGACAGACAAAGAAATGCCCTTATGAATGGTATGTATCCCCTTCTGGCCGAAGGATTACCTAAGGCTACTCCAGAAACACCAAAAGACTTGCCAACCCCATTGTTCCCAATAAAGGTACATCCTAAGGGGCATCCTAGAACCGCAGAAGATGTTTTTCTTTCCTCATATTTAGATGACGCAGCTCCCGAGTATGCTAATTCCGCCCCACATAGACCGCATACCAGGGAGGTTCAACGCCAAGATCCAGTGCCCGTATCCCTACAGCAACAAATCGAGTCACAAGTTCCGGCAAGCACATCTGTTTCTGTATCCGCTCCTACAGCTACTTCTATGGCTGTGTCCACACCTGTAGTTGCTGTGTCACGTTCGACGAATCCTTTTACACCCGACGCCCCAGATGGGGCCGCGGGAGGAGCTACCAATATCTTTTCTACGCCACCCAGAATAAATAAACTTACTTTTCAAGAGTCAGCGCATTCACGTACACCCAAACTCCTTAGTGCCCGTGCGCTTAAGGAACTTCTTATAGATTGTAGATATGACCCGGTGCCTGGAAAGGAGGACGAAATGACCCTAGCATCATTGCGTATCAGACGAGCCGCAGTGTATTTAGCGAAGTTACCAGGAATGACTGCGCATCTAGATAATATATATCATTTTGTCCAAACAGGGCGAGATCCAGAATGTATTTACAGAGCTATGGAATACCAGAAAGTAGAGATACAGGGGGAACTGTTACGTTTCCTCATAAACTGTGTGATCAGAAATCAAGACCGACCGGGGGTAGACCCGGAAGCAATGAAAATTCTTACAAGATGGAGCCAGAATATATCAGAAGGGAGACATGATAAACAAAATTGTATAATAGCCATGTGCCGAAAGATCCGTAAAGAAATAGAACGCCTACACGAAGAGCGATTAGAGGTAGACGAGTTCGAACAAAACGAGGAAGAAGGGTCAGGACTGCCCACAGGACAGTCGGACACCATAGCCTATGTAGGTAGAGGAAGATCTTGTAATAGGAATCAGACTAGATATCATACTGACTCAATACATCCGATATGTCCAGATAATAACAGGAATTTTCAAATACCTATAATTAATATAAGGTCTAACGAGCATTCGTTCCAAACCGCCGACAAACTACTCCGAGAACGAAGGGGTTATCATTTCCTCGATTCTATGGATGAACAAGATTTAGCCAGGGCAGCTGTCCATTGGGTGGACAGTCCCGGAAAATATAGTGGTGATACAGTAGTACGCACATTTTTGAATCTTACCCCAGATGAACAAAGGTTAGCTGGGATTTATATGATTCAACAACTCATTATACTATATCGGAGTCAGCATTCGGACCCTGGTCCCTTGCCTGACATACTGACTGAATTACTTATGAATAAACGGAGAGGTCCAGGTACTGAATTAATTAAAGAAATTCTAGAATCATGAAAGCAGTATATTCTTTTTGTATGTTCAGAACATGTTCCATTGTCCGTCAAGGAAAGAACTACGTATCACATAGATAGACAGAATCCCTTACGAGAAGTGCACCCAATAAAGGGTGAGGACAATGAGTTTAAACGCGTATTTGTATATACGCCCATATCGAAAATAGAATTGTTACAAATGAAGAAAGTGGTACCCAGTCATGACAAAGACCCAGCGGGTTTTCACCGAGAAATTAAAGACATGTTACTCATGGGAGAGTATACCTACCCCGACATTATGACAATATTAAAGGTATTGATGCCTGCTGGCATTTATGAAAAACTCAAGGAAAAAGAGTGGGAGGTAGGAGACCAAAAGATAGAATGGTCAGTGTTAGAAGCTGAAGAAAAGGCCCGAACTGCAGGAGCAGGGCTTGGGGACAAAACTAAGGCATTACCAGGATTACTAGTACAGGTACTGCCGCGTTTATTAACTACGAAAAAGGAAGATTGGGGTACAATTTCAGCCTGTAAGCAGAAGCAAGATGAAGACACTAGTGATTACTATGCCCGATTTGAAAAATGTTTTGGTATAAATAGTGGCATAAAAGCAAGTAGCGAATCATACCCACATCTGTTTGTAACAAAATTAGTAGAAAATGCTCTGCCCCCAGTAAAGAATAGAGTATTAAAATTCGAGAGTACCTGGCAAGGTAACACTCCATCACAAATGTTACAAATGTTACAGTACCATCACAATAGAATTAGAGAGGAACAAGAACATGAACACAGACGCATGAAAGACACGAAAATGAAAATGTTAGTTTCCCAGACAGTTCCAGCTGAAGGGCATAAAAGGGGTATGACACATTCCGATTCAGCAGGACCTGTAAAAGGGACATGCAATTATTGTAAAAAGCCAGGCCATTACGTACACGATTGTCCAGTTTTAAAACATAATATCGCCATAGGTAAAACGCAAGAAAGATCACGGCCACTCAGACAAGATCAGAATGAACAAGGAGCTATGCAGCATGCCCAGGCCATGCCAGCCGCACAACAGCCAATACAGTTTGTGCCAGCTGCACCCCCATTGCCTGTTGCTGCCACACAAACAACAACACGACAAATGTATCAGACCGCACAGTATGAATATCCCGAGTATCAGCGTTACGCATGAACAAGCCTAGAGAGGGAAGTTGACTTACCCCTTATTGAAATCCCAGTAGACCAAGAAGGACCTTATGTACATAGTGAATTATTAGGCCAAGATAGAAAATTTCTACTCGATACAGGGGCAAGTCGAACGACCATAAAACGTAGTGAAGTTCCAGGGGCACCCCTCTCAGGCTCACAGAATATTTCCCTTGGTTTTTCAGGAAAACCTATTGTTAATGAAGTGTCACAACCTCTGCCACTTACGATAGGACCTTTGACCCGAACTACAGATTTATTGCTTACTAAATCATGTCCAGAAAATCTATTAGGAATAAAAACGTTAAAAGCTCTAGGAGCTATAATATGTTGTTCTCCGGAAGGAGTAAGATTGTTTTTACGTGATTTTAAAGGTTACTATGTGTCTAGAGACATGGATCCCCGATTACAGATTTTACCTACACGTCTATGGGCACAAGGCCCTACTGATGTTGGATGCATGAATATTACACCATATCGAGTCACATTAAAGGCAGGAGTGGTGCTACCACGAATGCGACAATACAAGTTACCACCAGATGCTGTAGTGGCTTTACTACAAATCATTGACGAGCTCATTGCCCAAGGAGTAGTTGTGGAAACAGACTCCAATATATGTAATTCACCGATAATACCGATTCTTAAACGAACAGATCCGAAGGCCCCGCCAGTATATCGATTGGTTATTGATCTGCGCGAGTTAAACAAATGCATTGTGCCACAATTCCCTGTGGTCCCAGATATCTCGTCATTACTGACAGCTATTGATTCCGAAGCGACATTCTTCACTGTAATCGATCTCAAGAATGCCTTTTTCAGCGTCCCAATAGATCCGGAAAGCCAATATTTGTTCGGATTTAGTTTAAATGGACGTAGCTTTAAATTCTCACGCGCACCTCAAGGATTTACAGAAAGCCCCAGCATCTATAGCCAAGCACTGAAACGAGAACTTGACAGTATCCACATGCCAGTTAACACTGCTCTGCTTCAATACGTCGATGATCTGCTGATCACCGCCCGAAGCGAACCTGAATGTGAAAAAGCATCACTGACAGTTTTACAATTTCTAGCCGAAAAAGGGCACAAGGTGTCCCCTTCTAAGCTGCAATTCTGTGTCCAGCGAGTTATTTATCTTGGACACTCGCTGTCCAAGGAGGGAAGGCAGCTTACACCAGACCGCATTCAGTTAATAGCTAACATGCCAATACCCAAGACACAAAAGGAGGTGCGGGCTTTCATAGGCCTCACTTCATACTGTAGACAGTGGATCCCGCAATATGCATTTCTAGCAAAACCACTCATTCAGTTGACAACCCAGGAGGCAGCCACATCGACTGTTCTCCCTTGGACTCAAGAACATACACAAGCTTTTGAAAGCCTAAAGAAAACTTTATGTCAAGCACCTGTTTTAGCAACACCATGTTACAGAAAACAGTTTACACTCTTTGTTACAGAACGCGAAGGTACTGCTTTGTCAGTACTCACACAGGATCAAGCAGGAGCACACAAACCATGTGCTTATTTTTCTAGTACATTAGATCCCGTAGCTCAGGCTTTGCCTGCATGTCTGAAATCAGTGGCAGCGACAGCTTTAGCAATCAGACAAAGCGATGCCATAGTGTTAGGACATCAATTGACAGTTCAAGTACCACACGCAGTAGAGGTTCTTGTAAATAGAACACAAACACAACACTTGACCATAGCACGACTTACAGGGTATGAACTTACATTGTTTCAGCCACATATAGAAATAAGACGCTGTAACACATTGAATCCTGCCACACTTTTGCCAGTAACCGGAACAGACCCACTAGCCCATGACTGTATTGAAGTTATTACTGTAACGACAAAACCCAGACAAGACTTGACCGATGTTCCATTGTCCGATCCAGACTTGACATTTTATGTCGATGGTTCATGTATGAGAACAAGTACAGGAGAATTAGTGGCCGCTTATGCAGTCACAACAGATACTGAAGTCATTGAAACTAATCGTATAAATACTTTGTCAGCTCAAGCCGCAGAGCTCATCGCTCTGACACAAGCCTGTATTCAAGCCACGAATAAAAAAGTCAACATATACACTGATTCACGTTATGCATTCGGAGTTGTACATGACTTCGGCGTGCTGTGGCGAGAGAGAGGTTATTTAACTTCCCACGGTGCCCACATTCAGCACGGACCCCTCATTCATGCCTTATTAGATGCAATACATCTACCTACTGCAATATCAATTATGAAATGTAAAGCTCATACGAAAGTTACTGATATCATTTCCCAAGGCAATGATCTAGCCGACAGAACGGCTAAACAGACTGCTCAAACTCAAACTCCCGACATGACAAAGACAATAGTCCTGATGCCGACACATTGTATGACAGTTAAAGATCCTACTCTTGACGTAATTGACATACAGACACATGCTACACCAGACGAAATAAAGAAATGGACTGAATTAGGAGGGATCCAAACGGACCAAGGATGGATGATGAAGGAAAAGTCTGTATGGTTCCTTCCTGATTCAATGGTCCAAGTTATAATTAACACTATACATAGTCCGGCACATCTAGGAGAAAAAGCTATGCTAGACAGCATTCAACACATTTGGTTTAATAAACATTTACGAGCAGCAGCCAAACAAAAGGTCCGTACCTGTATGATCTGTTGCCAGTTCAACCCAGGAAAAAGTGTTCCCGTAGAACAGGGTGGATTTCATCCTCCTGATCACCCTTTTGAAGTCCTACAGATGGATTATATCCAGATGGAACGATGTCGAGGATTCAAATATGTTCTCGTAGTTGTCTGCGCTCTGTCCCGTTGGACAGAGGCGTACCCGGTTTCAGATTACACTGCCCCGACTACTGCCAAACAGTTGGTTCGAGAATTCTTCCCACGATACGGTTTACCACGTGTTGTCTACTCAGATAACGGCCAGCCGTTCTCATCCGAATTAATGAAACACGTTTCACTTCTGTTAGGTTATCAGTGGAAATTCCACTGTGTCCGACACCCCGAAGCAGCAGGTCTCGTAGAAAGACATAACCAGATACTGAAAATCAGAATGTCCAAAATATGCAGAGAAAAAGGTATCGACTGGGTAGTAGCGTTACCCGTTGCACTCTTTTACATGAGAATGGTAGCACATTCACGAACAGGGCTATCCCCGTATGAGGTGATCTTCGGTAGACCACCGAATATGTGGGGGACGCCTATACCACGCAAAATAACTGATATTGACTGTAATATGCTGACAGATTACTTGGCTTCCTTGATGTCTGCACTACAATCTTCTCGTTCACAGGTAGCTGCAGCCTTTCCCGACAACACTGAGGTGAAACCCCATGACGTTGTTCCGGGTAATCTTGTCTTTGTGAGGAATTTCGACCGAAAGACTCAGCTGGAGCCCAGGTGGAAAGCACCCAAGTTGGCCCTGTTGACCACAAGAACAGCCGTGAAGATCGAGGGCCGCAAGGGCTGGATTCATTCAAGCCACATCAAGAAATTTCATGGACTATCCTCGGATATAGACATTGTGCCCTGCACTCCCTCACAGACTGATACAAAACTCCCTTTTGTTGAACCGAACAAATCTGAAAATTACAAACTAAAGCTTAGGCCCACCAAGTCGAGCAATTTGATTGTTTAAGTCCTCTCCAAGGTGAAGCGGTTGAATTGTCTCTGACATGTATCCCTTGGACCTGAGTAGAGAAAATACCCGAAAAATGTTGAAACGACAGGCGTATTGTAAATCACTGCGTAGCCACTGCATAGTGACATTATTAATTTTGTTTTTATTGAGTCTTTTAATAATTATTACAAGTATGTTGTTGCACATATATTACCCTATTGCCAGAAATGTTCACAATGTTATTGCAGAACATTCTTTTAGTGACTTACCCCCGCATGAATTGTCCTATAGACTTGCGCTGCGCAATAACACTTTCATTAGTATGTTACATCATTCCCATCAGACTAGTAATGCTACTAATTGTTGGGTGTGTGGCCGACTCCCTCCCTATCAGAATTATGAAGGAGTCCTGCCATTCTTTCCACACCCATTTACACACAATGGCTCCTGTGGAGCATGGTTCAGTTTAATCAATTCCATAGACTCAGACACAGCAGTTTACCAAGATCATTGGATATGGGGAAACCTGAACCTAGTTTTACTCAAAATCTGCTACCCTGACAAGGAGGGTCGCCCCAAAAGAACAGGAACTGATCTAGAAAATGAAGTGTATGGATTAGGTAATTTTACACCTAATCTCATGATTCTAAATGTCGTATCCGAAGTTGAGCTAGTCTTACCCACCATGTCAGTATTCCCAGCAAAAGGTGAATTGTGTGTAAGAAAGGTTGGTTCCATACATATGGGCCATAGTCAATGCACTACTACAGTAGAATTCAGTGATCAAGGCAAATCTTCATTCAGAGCTTCTCGCCACTCCTACTTTATATGTGGTCAGACTGCATATATGCGTCTACCTCTAGATTGGGATGGTACCTGCTACATAGCATTCCTTTTGCCACCTGTTTTCCTAGCTCCTCCTGATTATTATAGAAATATTCATTTAGTACACAATAGAGAGCGGAGAGATCTCCCAATTGTCGATTATACTGAGACAGCATGGGACAAGTATGTAGATTTCAATAAAGGCATCTTTCCCTATATAGGTACAGTTACCAATAGTAAGCTGATACGTAGATTAACTAGAACCCTTGAAGCAGTAGTGAATGAAACTATTTCCGCCTTAGGCAATTTAACAGAAGAGCAGTCTGCTATGCGGATTGTTGTGCTTCAAAATCGTCTTGTCCTTGACGTCATCCTGGCTGATAGAGGCGGAGCTTGTAGGGTCATCAGATCAAGCTGCTGCGTATTCATACCAGAAAATTCGCCATCTGTATATAAAGCTATAACTCGCCTTCACAAGATTGTAAGCCAGATGCACCAGAACCCAGGCACTTGGACTTGGTCCAGTTGGTTTTGGAATGTGATATCAGCCTGGGGATGGAGAGTTCTATCCTTCCTAGGTATTGGCCTTCTCCTACTATTCAGTTGCTGTCTATGTCTACAATGTGGACCAGCGATCTGTGGTCTGTGTGCCACATCGTGTATTCCACCACCAAGATTTCATTCGTCACGGAAGAAGAAAGAAGAACAAATGATGCTATATGAACAGATCAATGGATTAATGAAGATTGATATCTCTTAACGGGCAAGTAGGGGACAAGGAGGGAATGTGGAAATATGGATTTTTCTGGTCAGTTATGTCCCCTATCTTGGACCCCAACAGTTCTATGTGCATGTCACAAGTACCTGTGTGTTCCCTCCAGTTCCAGTTATAAAGACGCAAACACATGTGCGTCCACCGTCAACATGTCCTCTGTCAGATCCGCCATGAATAGGCCGGATATTCCATTCCTAAGTATGAAAAGCCACCGGCTTTATATGGTTCACTTATGCCATTTTACAGTCCAGGCAAGTAGGCCCTGATTCTGTCATCAAACTCTTCTTGCCTTCTGCCTCTGAAAGCTCCAGTCTGAGCCTGCATCTGTGACCATGAACTTTGTCTCATTCTCTGCGCGGCTCACGAAGCCTGACATCAGCCTATTCTCTGCCAAGAACTGTATTTCACCTTCGAATTATCTGCTTCCCCCTCAGCCGATGCATTCCTGCCTAGTAGCTTAAGTAAACATTCTTCCAGTTACCGAGCAAAAGGCCGGTTTCTCTGTCCTCATGCAAGTAATTCATAGCCTTGTTACCATGGAATATTCCTACCCCCTCGCATTTAGTGTAGACACTTAGACGCTTGTACACGCACGCACAGTCAGTATAGAATAGATTCTGTCCGAGAGTCCTTCTTTTATGGATAACATAGTTCTTTAAACATAGGATGTTAGATATGATTTGGGATTAGGTTGACTTGACCCCCCAGACTTCTTGTCTCCACATGTAGAGCTAAATGTCAAGTCCCCTTCACCCCCTAGTTACACGTCAATTACACGTCATACTGCTGCGCGCGCATCTATGCCAAGTATTATCTTATAGATCCACCTATGTATTACATCATAACCAATCATGTTCTTTTTTTCGCCTTATTACACCCATTTCTGGTTACGCAGAACAACTCGTCATTTTCCTTATCAATTGTTACGCCTACTGCATTTACTTCATTGTCATGTATGTACTATAAAAGTCACTTCTTGTCAATAAAGTGTGTGCTTCACTTCCTGAACCTTCTTGGTGACGGAACATTGGGAGCAACCGATTATAATCGAATTAATGGAATAAAGCCCATTCCGAACCTCTAATACCACGGATTCTGCCTCTCATTTTATTGAGCTATTTTACTATGTTCCTGTATCAAATTCAGTCCCGGTAAAGGAGAAAATATTTACCACAAGATGCTGGGTTAATTTTAAATCTGAGCTAAAAGACACCTATTGTCATTATACTGACAACCAAACTCTATACCCTCTTAGGGCCGGATCTCTTACTGTTTCTTTTTAGAGTTCAAAGTAGATTACCACCTGGAAGCATTTTTGGATGAGATTGAACCCTCCTTTGCAAAGCCTTTCAATTATAAATTTCACATGAGATCTTGCCTAATGGCTCTTTTATAGCCAATTGGAATTGTCACTCTAGCGATTGCAACCAAATTTGCCTGATCTGTCCCCAGGTGGTCGAGTCAGCTGAGCATGTTATATTTTTCTGTACAACATAGCAAAGCATCAGAAGGAAGTGAATTTGCTACAACCTGATCTTACCAGACAATGCATTGTGTTCTCTTTCTCACAAATTTGTATGTACTTGTGGAGGCACTTTCTATGTGTGCTGGGGAATGCAGCACACATAGAAAAAGCATAAAGGTGGTGAAATAAAAATATTTCTCCTCTCTTTGCTATTCTAATGCCTGCTCTTGCATGACAATAGTTTTTGGCGCTGCCTCAGATTCACATATCCTTGTAAATCTGGGGCACTTATGGAACCATGCATGTGGTCCCCACAAGGGCATCATAATTTCTGGTTTGTCTAAAATAGTATTTGAATTGGGTGCTTCACCTCTTATACAGGAATTACTCCTGGTACACCTTCGAATGTGACTTACTTGAAGGTGTTTGCTTATACTACTCAAAATGTCAGAAAGAATATATTGTAATACATATTGTTCTCCGCGTTGTTTCCAGCCCTGAAGAAGTCAAGGGTTTACACCCCACTGACGAAACACGTGTTGGCTGGATCGTTAAGCAATACACCATTAAAGTAAACATTACAAAGAAAGGATACAGAGTGTTTTTCATCGTTAACCAACAGAAACTATGTTGTACTGTCTTTGACTTACATGCGTGTGCAGAGGACTTGTTGTTGTAGTTTAACACTACAGCACTTGCAGCCCATTGAAATAAAAAACAATTGTTTCCACAAAATCATCTGAAATTGTGACAAATGAACTGCCTTCAATAAAAATGCAGTTTGTGTATCTCTCCAGGATCTATTTGACTATATTGCATAGGTGGGGGATTATGGGCCTGGTGATTTGTTTTGAGGTTCTACCAATTCATTGTCCTCAGGCAAGTTGATGTCTAATAATTCTCTATGTTATTTTTGATTACAAACTTTTTTGTGGAACATATTGAGAAGCTTACCACCTGCTTCTTTATGCTTAAAGTAATCAGGAAAATTACTCAGTTCTTGGAGAGATGCTCCAGAAAAAACCCATTTCAGGGCCTCATCGTTGCTAGGTTGGACTATTGAAATTCTATTTTGTAGGATTGTCAGCTATCTCCTCTAAAAACTACAATTTAACTAGAGTGCGGCCACTCGTCTTATTCTGGGGCTGAGCAGGAAAACTAGCATTTCTGTCCATCGTCCTCTCCTTTACTGGCTGCCTATGAGCAAGTGTTGGTTATTAAACATCTTATGTTTTGGGCCATATACAGCCTCACCACTGACAGTTACTTGGCTTCTCTTTTCTGAACTTATTCTGCTCTAGATACCTCCAATCCAGAACTTTACATCAGGCTTACCTACAAGACAAAAATATATATATAACGTAGTGTGTTGCTCTTGAAGAACCCTCCTTGTGAACCAAGATCAGAATGTATAAAACTGCAAAAAAATATGCCCCAAGAGCAGACTAGAGAAAGACAGAAAATGCAGGTTTTGCACCCAAACACAGAAAACCACTAGTAGTCAGATCTAAATGGTCTTACTTTTATGAAATAGTTTCTAATTGGTTGAAAGAATGCCCAATCAGAATTGTTGAAAGAGCATGTTGTTGAAAAATCATATTGACAAAGCATTCTCCCAATGAGAACAAGGCCCTGCACTTGTACTATTTTCAAGCCAGCAGGAACAGCTGTGGCATGGACTACCTGGGGGAGGCAAACATGTAGTCATCTGTAGACTGGTGTTGTTAGATGCTCTTCCTATTATTTTTGATTTCCTGGTAAGCCAAAGTGGATCCCCCCAAGATTTGCTTCATAGTATGAACTAAAAAAGATAAAAAGTTGTTGAGGCCCCATATGTACAATGGTTTAGTAAATGCTAGCATGAACAGTAGCTATGATATTACAACACATTTATAAAGTATTATGCTTTGATATCCACGTATCAAGTGATTACCCCTCTAAGTTGACCCGCCATCTTTTCACTAAAATATACATCACTGGTATCCTTATATCTCATTTTACTGGCTGTTGGGCACCAGTCCTCACTTATTGCAGTGGAGGGTTAAGCTCTTAAAATGTATTGTTAGTCAAGCACATGATGCCCTAATTCCACTAATATACTTACTGCATACCTGAGAAAATGTAAGAGGAACTTGAGGTTCTTTATTTGTTTCAACTTTTGGTTTCATGTTTTATTGCCCAATTCAGCCTTCAGAAAGCTTATTAGATCAATCTAAACACCAAGCGAAACGTGTCAGCTTTAAGAATGTAGAATGCAGTACAATAAACACATAATGAGCAAATAATATAATATTGAAGTGACTTATGGCAGCAAAAGTGTTATTTTCGCTCTGAGCAATTTACCCATCTGGGTATGAGGTTCCCACCAAGTGCAGTCAATAGCACATTATGGGGCACATGCATCAAAGTATGCATTTGCGATTCCTAAATTGCAAGTGTTATGAAATCGCAATTTGGGAATCACAAATGCTTATGCATGTAGGAGTCGCAAAAAAATGTGTGATTCCTACACATTCATATTTGCGACTCGCAAATTGCGAAACGCAAATAAGGAATTGCTTCCCATTCATTCCTATGGGCCTAGAGGCCCATAGGAATCAAAGGGAATTGCATGCGCAATTTTCGAGTACCAAATAGGTACACGCAAATTGCGCATGCAAATTCAAGGGTGCAAGTGTCCCAGAAGGACACTTTGAAGTGCCCCTGAAATTACAATTTAAAGACCTGCTGCACATGCATTCCCCAAGGGCATGTATGTGTGCAACACAGAACTTTGAAAAATGCACTTTTGTGCATTTTTCAAAGTTCTCACAAATTACCATAAACTTTGAATTGATGGTAATTTGCGTTTCTTAATTGCGAAATCGCATTTTTTTATTGCTGCATTGTTTTAAGGGAATCGCAATTTGCGATTCCCTACATGCAATCGCAATTTAAGTAATTGCAAATTTAGCAATGACTTAAATAGCGATTTTTGCATTTGGGATTATGCAAAAATTGCGGTCGCAAAGGGGCAGATTCTGCAAATCTGCCCCTTTGCCACTGCAATTTACAATGATGCATGTGCCGCTATTGTCTCTTATTAAGTTCTTAGTATCATAACTGAAGAGAAATAAGGCCATCGTTTGGTGCCTTTTTGTCGAAAAAAGACTCAGTTCTATCATCAAACATGCAAGTTATGTGAATTACAGCTTTTCATACTCACACCCAGACAAACAATGCTTACAGTTCTACAGTTTTACCAATTTACAAAGTACACTAGAGGATGGGAAACTGAAATGTGCTGTCTTTGTGTTTCAGATGAGCCGATGAAAAGGTACAGCATGAAAGGGTGTGCTACCAAGGATGCATGTGATGACGGAATTCTCATCAAAATGTCACCTCAAGGATATCGTGTTGATTTAAAGTGTTTTCCTTCCAATAAAGTTTAAAATGGCCATAGAGGTCTACAATCCATCCTTGTTAATCATTGGTAGCATCATCAATCATCAATAATTCACTGTGACCAGTCAAACCATCTGATGCCAAGAGTTAGGTTTTACAAACAGGACCACAATTTGAACTCAATACATCTCCTTACCACCATCCGGGCTACAAATAATTCGCCAAAGTGAGGCACACTGTAAAACACCATGCTGTGTGTGGGCCAGTCCCACCTCCATTGGGCCAGCTATGCCTTTAAGTTGGGTTCCACCTGTAGGCACATTGAAGCCTTGAGTAGTTATTATAGGTATGTATACATGTATGTCACTTATAGAGAGGAAATAGAGTGATATGGATAGTAGAGTTTGACAGTACACAGAGGGCAGACAAAGAGGAGATGGAATTTTTGGAGCAAGGATACACCCCTGAGTGGTGAACCTTGAAGAGCAAAAAGGAGACAGATACCATGAGCATTTATATGATTAGTCAAAATTTACTAAGTTATTTTAGTATTGCACAACACCCTCTGCATCCTCCGCAAGATCTTCAAATGGATCCCCCCTAAGTCAGGGAAGATAGTCACCTACACACTCATCACCAGCAGAATAGACTATAGAAATGCACTCTACACTGGCATAAACAAGTCCCTACTCCACAAACTACAGACAATACAGAACAGAGCCACCAGACTCGTCCTCGGCATCCCCTGGCATGCACACATCAGCCAATACCTACGAAGACTCCACTGGCTTCCCGTGGAGAAAAGAGTCACTTTCAAAATCCTCACCAATGCCGACAAATGCCTACACAACAACGGACCCAAATACCTCAATGACAGAATCAACTTCCACGTACCCAAAAGAAACCTCCGATCCTCCAACCTCGCACTGGCCGAAACCCCGCGCATCCACAGAGCAAGAGCAGGCGGAAGATCCTTCTCTCATATTGCATCTAAGACCTGGAACGAGCTACCAGCAGACATCAGACGCGCCTAAAAGCAGGGCAGGTGACCCCCATTGTAAAAAAAACTAACACAGACTGCACAGATCTTAACAACTTCCACCCTATCTTTAACATCCCCACTCTGGTGATATGTCTAGAAGAATGTGTGCAAATTCAACTCTGTAACCACATTGAGAACTTCCAACTCCTGGATCAACATCAATCCAGTTTTCGTCAAGGACAGAGCACAGAATCTGCACTCACTCATATCATGGATGATATATTGAGGTGTTCTCCTCAGCATAAGTAGCAGGCTGGAGACCAAAAGTAGTTGAAGAAAGAGCATACAATTATTGTACATCTCATGGAAGGAACCTCAGCCACCAACAATCCAAGCCAACTGACAAAAGCTTTCCAATAATGACATTCTCTCTCAAGGGGGAGAGTTCCAAAATAAAATACAACCTAGCAACCTCAGAAAAGGAGATTACGCAATACAAGGCATAGAAAGGAGAGATATAAAAGCAGAATACCACATACCTTCCCCCTTATAGCAGAAACATAAAGCAATACAGAGAAAGAAAAACAAACAAACAGAAAAAATAATGAAATAGGTAGCAAACACAATCTAGTAAGTGACGACGAGTGGTCCTCAAATGAGAAGAACACCTCCTAGGTGCTTGAGAAGTAGAGCAAGCAGTAGGAACCCCAGTACCAAAGGAAACACAAGGAGGATACTCGGCAACCTGACCCAGGTTCCAGATCCTATGGTCACTGGTCTTGACAGCATTGTTGAATAATTTATAAATTTGCAAGGGATTACCAAACTTTGAGGCAGCAGCACCTTTTCTTGGTAATTTCACTCTGACCCAGTCACCAACAACTACAAACGTTTTCTTAGCAGCTTTCCTCACATCAAATAAATCCCTCCTCCTCCTTTTCCCTCCAACCAGCAGTATCTTCGACCCACAGTTAGACATTTCCCTGCAGGAGGCCACCCAAGATGGAGTGACCCTTGACCCTGCTGCCAAGCAGGTCGCTACCCACGCCGCGCAGCTCCACCGGACTGTGCCCGTGTTCTGGTCCCAGCTGCTCCTGTAAGTTTCAGGCTGCTGTCTGCTCCACGGTGCTGTTCCCTTCTTTCTTTCTCCTGTAACTGTAATATTGTGCCTGTTTTTTCTCCCCTTGGTTTTATAGATTTTGTGCCTGCTTCCCCCCTGTTGTTTTCTCCCCTGCCTGTTGTGTCTATTTTGCCCCCTGTTCCTCGTCGATCCCACTTTCCTGCCACTGCATCCCCTGCGGCCCCCCGCTCGCTCATTCACCATTCCCCCTCTCAGCTGCTCCACCCTCCCACCTCCCCTTCTTATGGCGGCTGCTGCGTGGCAGTGAGAGCGACCCTTGACCCTGCTGCCAGGCAGGTTACTCCCCACGCCGCGCAGCTCCACCGGACTGTGCCTGTGTTCTGGTCCCAGCTGCTGCTGTAAGTTCAAGGCTGCTGTCTGCTCCGCGGTGCTGTTCCTTTCTTTCTTTTTTCCTGTAACTGTATTATTGTGACTGTTTTTTCTCCCCTTGGTTTTATAGATTTTGTGCCTGCTTTCCCCCGTTGTTATCTCCCCCTGCCTGTTGCACCAATTTTGCCCCTGTTCCTAGCTGATCCCCCTTTCCCGCCGCTGCGTCCCATGCGGCCCCGCTCGCTCATTCGCCGTTCCCCCCTCCCAGCATCTCCTCCCTCCCACCTCCCCTTCTTATGGTGGCCGCTGCACGGCCATGCTCAGCGGGCGCGCCGCTGGCATGCCGATGGCACGCCTAAGGCAGGCCCATCTGCGCCCATCCGCGCCTGGACCACGCCCAGCATCAGAACCCCTGGCCCCCGCGAACGCTACAATGCCCGACTCCGCTACGATGCCAGCACCCTCCACGCACTCAATTCCGGACGAGAACACACCTGCTACCTGGTCACCCTGAAGCATGCCCAAGGACCCTTCACCTGCCGGAACTGCAGCTTCACCAGCACCCGGCCCGCCAAACCTCCTACTAAAGAACCCAACCACCACAGATGCATCCTCCTCAACACCCACTCTTCCCGCAAACACGCCGTAGAACTCTGGGACCTTCTCGACGCTACCTCCCCAGACGTCACCTTCCTGACGGAGACCTGGCTGAACCCCAACTCAGCGCCCGACATCGCCATTGCCATTCCAGAAGGCTACAAGATCTCCCGCGGGACTGTACCAACGGAGTAGTAGGAGGAATCGCCATCGTCCACAGGAACACCCTCAGAGTCTCGACCAACACCGATGACACCCTCAGCACCGCCAAACACATGCACTTCCAGATCCACTCTGACCTCAACACCACCCTCAGAGAAACCCTCATCTACAGTCCCCCCGGGCCCCGACGGCAGTTCAGCAACTCTATCGACGACTTCGTCAGCACACATGCCCTCGCCTCCACGGACTACATCCTCTTCGAGGACCTGAACTTCCATCTCGAGAACAACAACGACACCAACTCCACCACCCTGATTGACAACCTCGCCAACCTCAGACTCAGACAGCCCGTGACAGCACCCACCCACACCGCCGGCCACATGCTCGACCCCATCTTCTCCGCAAGCCCCCACGTCTCTTTCAACCACACCACCGAACCCCTCTGGACCGACCACCACTGCATCCACTTAACCTTCAGGAAGCCCACCATGCACCCCCGCACCCAACAGATGCCTCAGTGCTGCTGGAGCAAAGTCACTGAAGACCTAACCACCACCCTCGCCCTTTGCCCACCGACACCGCCGTCCGCAACCTCAGACAGTGGATCAACGACTGCGCCAACACCCTCGTCCCACTCAAGAAACCCTCCAACAGCCACTCCAGCAAGAAAGCCACCTGGTTCACCGAAGACATCCAGGCCTCCAAACGAACATGCCGAAAACTGGAGAAGAACTGGCTCCGCGAACGAACACTGGACAGCTACACCGCCCACAAGAATGCCACCCACAGACACCATCTCCTCATCAGATCCGCTAAATGGGCCTAATTCAAAGACTGCCTAGATAACAATGCACACAACAGCAAAGAGCTCTTCAACATCGTGAAGGAACTCTCCAACCCCAGCTCCAACACCAATGACATCCCGCATTCACAAGACCTGTGCGACTCACTGGCCACCTTCTTCCACCGCAAGATCGCCGATATCCACGACAGCTTCAACACCACGACCCCCCCGACAACCACCGAGACCACCACCCCCTCGACCACCACCCGCACCAACCGCCTGCTCTCCTGGACCATCATCAACGATGAGGACACCAGCGAGATCATGAACACCATCTACTCCGGATGACCGTTAGACCCATGCCCTCACCACATCTTCAACAGCACAGCCATCGCACCCCATCTCCGGAAAGTAATCAACATCTCCTTCGAGACAGCAACCTTGGCGGAAAGCTGGAAGCACACCGAGATCAACGCCTTACTCAAGTAACCCAAGGTGGACCCCAAGGACTTCAAGAACTTCCGACCCATCTCCCTGCTCCAGTTTCCGGCGAAGGTCTCCGAGAAAATTGTCAAAAATAACTGACCCGCTACCTCGAGGAGAACAGCATCCTGGACCCTTCCCAGTCCGGCTTCCGTAGCAAGCACAGGACTGGAACCGCCCTCATTGCCGCCAGCGATGACATTAGGGCCCTGCTGGACAACGGAGAAACAGCGGCCCTCATCCTCCTGGACCTGTCAGCCGCCTTCAACACGGTCTGCCACAGCACACTACGAACACGCCTACACGATGCCGGGATCTAAGAGAAGGCCCTGGACTGGACCACATCCTTCCTCTCCGGCAGAACTTAGAGCCTCCGCCTTCCCCCCTTCTGCTCCAATGCCACCAAGATCATCTGTGGCGTACCCCAGGGCTTTTCCCTCAGCCCAACGCTGTTCAACATCTACATGGCACCCCTCACCCACGTCGCCCGACAGCACGACCTCAACATCATCTCCTACGCCAATGACACCCAGCTGATCCTCTCCCTCACCAAAGACCCTCTCATTGCCCAAACCAACCTCCACGAAGGAATGAAGGCCGTCTCCAAATGGATGAGGAACAGCCGACTGAAGCTTAAGTCGGACAAGACAGAGGTCCTCATCCTCGGCTCTACCCCTTCAGCCTGGGACGACTCCTGGTTACCAACAACACTGGGAACAGCCTCAACACCCACCGACCACGCACGCAACCTAGGGGTCATCCTCAACTCCACCCTCTCCATGACTAAGCAGGTCAACCCAATCTCCTCATCCTGCTTCAACACCCTCCGGAATGCTCCGCAGGATCTTCAAGTGGATCCCCACCGAAACGAGAAGAACAGTCACCCAGGCCCTCGTCACCAGCTGGCAGGACTACGGAAATGCCCTCTACACAGGAACGTCGGCCAAGCTCCTGAGACGGCTGCAATGCATCCAGAACGCCTCTGCACGTCTCCTGGCCTTCAGAAGACTCCTCAAGACCTGGCTCTTCGATCAGTAGCAGCACCTCCCCATCTCCTCCAGCGCCTTGAGACCCTCATGGGTATGTAGTGCACTTTACAAGTGACTTGATTGATTGATTGATTGATATTAGTAATGGCTGACCTACTTAAATAAAGAGAGCCACTCCCATGGATGAATGAGGTGTAAACCTATATTCACGATGCTATCTTTTGATGCCCAACTCCCAATTATCACCAGAAACAACTTCTAGCTACATGGCATCTTTCAACACTTTGACAAACCTTTCCTTGGCACCATTACACTCTGGGTGATATAAGGCAGCTTTTTTATGTTTTATACCCCTTTCCTCCAAAAATTCCTCAAAAAATGCGAAGTAAACTGAACTCCGTTGTCAGATAATAAAGACATTGGAAACCCTTCACGCTCAAAGAGCTCTTCCAAAAATTCCACAACATCCTGAAATTCAACAGAATTGACAATTTAAATTTCAGTTCACCTAGAATATAAGTCCTTACAAACCAAAACAAATTGACCTTAACTTCACAGGTCCCAAAATATCTATTGCAAGATCAACCCAAGGACCAGAAGACTGTTCCCGGACGATCATTGGTTGCGTCCTACACTTGAGCGCCTTGTCACTCCCATTACACTGTGGGCAACTACGAACAACCCTTTCTATGAAAACATCCATCGCTGGCCACCAGTAAGCCTCTCTAACCCTTTCTTTGGTTTTTGCTATTTCCATGTGACTCACATGGGTATTGTCCACTAGCTTATCTTTCAAAGCGTCAGGAACTACCAAATTTCTACCTCGCATCAAGATACCACTCACCAAGGTTAACTAATCTTTGACATTCCAAAAGCCTTTAAGATTTTCATCACAGTCATGCTTGTTGCCCAGCTATCACGAACTTTCACCAACACAAGTTTCAAGACATTATCTTGATCAACATTTTCTCTCCACACTTCCTCTGAAAAGAAACCCTTCGTGGTAACACAAACATTCACCTCTTCTTCAAACTCCTTGCTAGAAAAGAACTCAGACTCCTCTGGCACATCAGCAATATCATTTTGGCTACGAAGCCTGGGGAGACAGTCTACCAAAATGTTTTTAGAGCCGGGAAGGTAAGAAACATCAAATTAAAACTCTTCAAGGCAACAACCCACTTCCTAATCCTGTGCGCGACAAACCGTATCTTGCAGTAAACACCTCTAAGAGGTTTGTGATCAGAAACAACATGAAATGATTTTCCCCACAAAAACTTCTTTAGCTTGCGAATGGTCCAGTAGACTCCCAGAGCCTCTTTCTCCACGAAAGAATAATTTCACTTGGCACCTCTCAAGGGTCTGGAAATGAAAAGAATGATCTTTTAAGAACTACCAGCTTTCTGTACTAAAACAGCACCCAAACCTTTTGAACTAGCATCCGTCATGAGATAAGACTCTAATAAGGGATCAAAGCTAGTTAAGGAAGGAGCATCATTCAAACACTGTTTGATGATACCAAACTCTTCACTACAGGCATGACTCCACACAAACTCACAACCCTTTTTTAGTAAGCTATGTAAAACTTCATTTTTTTGTGAAAAATTGGGAACAAACTTGTTATAAAATTACACCATACCCAGGAACTTTACTAATTTCTCTTTGTCCTTAGGGTATTCCAAGTTAGAAATGGCTTGTACCAAATAGGGTTGGGTTTAATACCAGAACCAGAGATTAAATGACCCAGATACTCAATTTCCCTAACATTAAATTTGCATTTTTCAGACTTCAGAGTGAGACCAATAGAAAATAGGGGGCAGATTTATGTTGCCTGGCGCATCTCTGCAAATCAGCAGGGATGCGCCAGGAAAGATGCGCCATGCAAGTTTACCCTTGCGCCACCCATGATGCACCGCATTTACAATGCGGCGCATCATGGCGCAGGAATAAACAGATGCGTGTCGCATCTGGGGCGTAAAGTTGGCGCAGTGCTGGAGTAGTGTTGCGTGCGACACGCAACTCCAGCGCTCTTCCAACTTGCCCTATCTGTAACGTGGTGCGTCAAGCCTTACGCCTGCTTCAAGCAGGCGCAGGGTTTTGACGCATCAGCGTTGGAAAAGTGACTCAGTGAAATCTTGTAGATTTCACTGAGTCACTTTTCAGGGGCGTTCCTGCGACAGAACGCCCCCCCTGCGTAGAAACGCCCACATGAAACCTGACGCAGGATTCATGTGGCGCAGGGCTTTACACCGTGACGCATCTCCATAGATGCGTCATGATGTAAATAGGGCACAACGTGGCGCAGGGTTTACGCTGCCGCTGCGTCACAAAAGTGACGCAACGGTGGCGTAAAAGTGGCACAAGTCCAACATAAATCTGCCCCGAGATTTCTAAAACCAGAGATAACCTTTTGTCATGTTCTTCGAGTTTAACAACATGGATACGAATGTCGTCTTGATATACTTTGATACTAGCAATACCACTGAGAACTCGCTCCATCACCCTCTGAAAACAGAGGCCACTGAGATAAGTCCAACAGGCATCCTGAGACACTTGAAGATATCAAAAGACATGATGAAGGTGGTAAGATCTTGTGAAGTTTGATGAAGGTTGACCTTATGGTACGCTGGTGAAAGTTCCAATGTGGAAATGTGTTTGACTCCAGCCAAAGAGGACAACATTTCAGTGATATTAGGGAGAGGATAATGGTCCATGACTTTTTTAGTCAACTCCCTCAAATCTATGCATAATCTAGCCTCCCTATTGGCCTTTCGAGCCATAACGACTGGAGAAATCCATTCTGTCGCCTCTACCTCTTGAATGATTCCATTTTTGATAAGTTTATCTAATTAATTTTGCATGCTATCTTTCACTAGTAAAGGAACACCCCTGACCTTTGCTACTTTGGGTACATCTGGCTTGATCTTTATGTTGTGAACATAGTTCTTGAGGCAGCCTAATTCCTTGCTAAAGACTTTTGGATATTTCGCAATCCAGATATCAGCCCCATCATTTACAGCTTAAACAGCTGGCATATCCCTCAAACACACTGAGGGTGTTTGATTTGGATCTAGGTACACGTAAATATCCTGCTGGTGGAACCATTTAATCAAAGAATCCCCTCTCATAGAGATAAACATTTTCCCAGAAACAATCCTGCCTTTGTATTCAATAGTGTCCCAGAAATACCCCAAAAGATCAATAACTTTTCCTCCATAACCTCTGGGTTTGATGTCTAGCTTGACTAATTTGACCTTGTTACATAGCTGTTGATCATAAAACTCTTAGGACTAAGCATGATTTTGGCACCAGAGTCAAATATCATTTTTACAGACTGATCATCTATCAATACATTCTCAAAAGGCCCCTCATTCCTTGAATTAACAACAGCCTCACCATCTTGCTCATAAACATCAACTTCCCTAACTTTCTTCTGCTCCTTCTTGGATCTACAGAAACATTGCCTTTCTTGCCACAATTGGAACAGGAAGACTTCCACCCAGGACAGTCTTTAAAGTTGGCCATGTGCCCAGGATTGGCACACCTAAAACATTTACCTTGAAACAATGTGTTACTAGAAGGTGAAAAACCTTTAGAAGGTTTGGCTGAGACCGAAGTCCTATCAGTTCTACTCTTAGAGGGAGGCTTGATACTAACCTCTTTAACATCTTTTTCATCTTTATCAACAGCACCGTTTTTTGAACACTCCTTTCTAATGGTGTCAACACAAGCTTTAGAATGCTCATGTAACTTGAAAATAGTAATAACTCCTTGTAAGGAGGGATTATTTATCTTTCTGCCATAAACTGTCCTTGGCTTTATCAATAGAACAACCACGCATAAGTTCATCTCTCAACCTCTCCTCCAAGGTTGCACCAAAACCAGAAGTAAAAGCTAGTTTTCTCTTATAATGGTAAAGTATTGCTCTACAGTTTCCTCTTGTCTTTGCAGTCTCTTCCCAAAATGATAATGCTCAAGAACGATACTTACTCTTTCTAACACATATTTCCTTCACATTTAAAAGGCAGCTTCGCTGTCCGGAAGATAAGGGAGATGTTCAAAGACTTCCTGACCCTCCGAACCCTGACACTGCATGAACAAAGAGGCTTTCCTTTCCGCACTTAAGGAAGTGCCACAGACCCTAGGATAATTGGCAAATACTTTTTTCCATTTGATCCACGGAATTAAAGGATCACCAGGTGCAGCTAGAAAAAATGGAGCAACAGTAGCATTCTCCATTTTTCAGAATTAGATAGAGAATTTCACACAGATGTAAGCAATTGTGAATATTTTAAGAAAGACACGAAAATAAATAAGACAAAGGTTAAGCAAACTGCTGTGTGTAGAAATAAACAAAGAAAACTACAGCGATGCACGTGAATAACTACAATAAATCTCAGCTGTGCACATAAGGTAACAATAATAAAGTCAATATTAAGAATTTTAGCTGTGCACATCAGTGTTGGGATAATAGTAAGCTGTGCACACCAGCACTGGTGTAGAAATATTAAATAACAGCTGTGTGCAAACAGAGCTGTGCACATCAGCGCAAAAGTAGCAATGATAAACTTTACAGAAAGAATTACAGCTGTGCGCATCAGCGCAGGTGTAGGAGTATTAAATGACACTGACAATGAAGCAATGATTGATTGATTGATTGATAGGGAATTTGTAATGCGCTACTTTGACCGAAGGCGTCAAGGCGCAGATGATGGAAAACAATCAGCCGAATCCAGGAAAAAGAAGGACTTTAGGGGTAGGCTTCAGAGAAAAGGAAGGTTTTGAGGGCTCGGCAAAACAGGAAAAAAGATTCCTGATTCCTGAGATCAGGGGGAAGCTCATTCCAGAGTCTGGGGGCAAGCGCAAAGAAGGCCCTGCCTCCCCACCTTGCTTTCGCAAAGCGGGGGACAGTTAGCAACTTCAGACTGGCGGATCGCAGGGCCCTACCTGGGGTGTAGTACGACACCAGAGACCTAATGCCCTCCGCCCCTGCGTCATGAAGAGCCCGATGGATGATAATCAAGGTTTTGAATTTTATCCTGGCATGGACCGGGAGCCAATGAAGATATTTCCTGATAGCAGTTCCAGAGGAGCGTCTAGGGGCGTTAACGACAAACCTTGCTGCCGCGTTCTGAACAACTTGCAGCCGATGGACCAGATTGTTGCTCATCCCAAGATAGAGGGCATTACAATAGTCCAAGCGCGAAGATAGAAGGGCAACCAAGACTTGTTTCCGGGAATCAGGGGTAAGGTAGTGGGTGAGCTTTCTCCGCACCCTTAGAACCCCACAGCAGGTGGAGACGGTCCTATTCACTTGCTTGTCAAAGGCAAGTGAAGTGTCAAATAGGACTCCCAAATTACGGGCAACGGAGGAAGGCTGTGGGCATACTCCCAGAGCCGATGGCCACCAGTCGGCTGACCAGACCTCTTTGTTCCCCCCAAACACAAGGATCTCAGTCTTCTCCCCGTTCAACTTTAAAAAGTTTGACGTCATCCAACCTGCCACGGCCCCCATGCAATTCCTAAAGTTAAGGGCCGTAGACCCAACAGATTGTGACAGGGAGACCATGATTTGGGTGTCGTCGGCATACGAGAGCACCTCCAATCCAAAAGATCTAACAAGCCTAGCAAGTGGAGCCACATAAACGTTGAAAAGAGTGGGGCTCAAGGAAGAGCCCTGAGGGACCCCACACTGCAATGGCTTGGCGGTGGAGAGGAAGTCACCCAGTTTAACCCTTTGCTCCCTATTGTTGAGGAAGGAGGTGAGGAGACTGAGGGCCAGCCCCTCCAACCCCATCTCGCTAAGTCGAGAGGCCAAGATGGTAGGGGACAGGGTGTCAAATGCAGCTGTAAGGTCGAGCAGGATCAGAAGCGTAGTCTGCCCCTTGTCGACCTTAGCGCGGATGTTATTGACCACCACTGTAAGGGCTGACTCGGTGCTAGGCTCCTTTCTAAAACCGTGCTGAGATGGATCAAGCAGGCAGGTTTTATCAAGAAAGGAGCTGGGATGGAAATTCAAATGAGCCTCCAACATCTTGGCCGGGGCAGGAAGGAGGGAGATGGGACGAAAGTTCTTTAGAGTCCCAGGGTCCAAAGTGGCCTTTTTTAGGAGGGGCTTCACAATAGCAGTTTTCCAGGAGGCTGGGAAAGTCCCACTGGATATAGCCCTGTTCATAACCGCCAACATGGGGGGAATTAGAGTAGTCCTACAATTTTTTAAGACTTTAAGCGGACAGGGGTCAAGAGGAGAACCTGACCTAAGGGAGTCCAGAAGTCTCTCAAGGTCAAAGGTCGTAAGAAGAGGAAAGCTGGGGAAAGTTTCGATAGAGGGAGACATATTCACTGAGTCAGAAGAGAAAGGGCGAGTGAGATTATCCGCCTGGAGGGCTGTGTAAATATTTAGTATTTTAGTGTGGAAAAAGGAAGAGATCTGATCACAAAGATCTTGTGAGGGACTATGGGGTCAGGGTGATGGATAAGGGATAGGGTATCCACAATTTTAAACAAGTCTCCAGAGGAAGTAAGGGAAGAAGTGAGATTGGAGAAATAAGTTTGTTTTTCAGCCAGCACCGCCGCTTTGTAGTTCTTAAGGAGGGTTTTGTGCTTGGTCCGGCCTTCCACATCGGGCTGAGTTCTCCAGAGCCTTTCTTGCCTCCTACATACCTGCCTCTGAGTTCTCAGGGAGTCAGAGTACCAAGGTGCTGAGGGACGTTTCCTGGCGCTGTATACAGATTTAAGAGGGGCCAGGGTGTCCACTGCCTTTGCGAAAGTGCTCGCAAGCTCCCGTGCTGAGAGGTCAATATCCTGTGAGGGGAGAGGCTTGAAATTAGCGATAAAGGGGCCCAAAGATTGGTCAGTCAGGCCCTGGAAATTCCTCTTCTGCACCCAACAGTTTATATCTTCTCTGGACACTGGAGAGGCACAGGGAGTAAATTCCATGGAAACCGCATGGTGATCAGACCAGGAAAGGGGAAAAAGTGGACCCATCTCCAACCTGAGATCATTCGTAAAGACTCCATCTAGCGTGTGACCAGCAATATGGGTGGAAGATGAGACCTTTTGAAATAGATTGAAGGAGGCCAGTGAATCCACGAGAGATAGCGTATCGCTGGAGTTGCTATTTTCCAAGTGGAAATTAAAATCCCCGAGAATAGTGAGGGAGGGCCTATTTAAGAAAGGCTCTATGACGTCCAAAAGGTCAGGGCCAAACGAAGATCTGGGGCCTGGGGGTCTGTAAACAAGAACACCGGAAAAGTTTTCTGAGGGAGAGGAACTAAGAGAGAAAAACATGGCTTGAAAGGAGTTATTGGGAGAGGGAAGAGACTCCATACGGCAGGTAAAGGCAATCGTATGTATTATGCCAATTCCGCCCCCTTTACGGCCCTCTCTGTCCTGTCTTACCATAGTATAACCATCAGGGAGAGCGTTGAGCAAGTCAGGACCTGCTGAGTCAGAGCCCCACGTTTCTGTTACAAAGACCCAGGAGGGTTTCCTTTGGGACACAAAGTCTCTGAAGGCTAAATTGTTTTTAACCAGGGAGCGGGCGTTGATGAGGAAGCCTAATTCTTTCAAGGGGGGTGGGGGCTCTTGAGTCCCTTTTTTCATACGGAAATTAGTGACAGGTCCAGGGAGGGCTATCCTCGACCCCTTCAGACATCTACAGTCCAGACTACGGCGCAGCTGCCCGGGAGAGAATGTGTGATGACAATCTAACTGGGGGGGTCTGAGAGATTTAAGGGTACTCAGAGGATACAGCCGGGTGCAGGATGATGTACATGAGAACCGGGCAGCATCCCTGGTACCTTGCACCTCCTTAGCGCTGACGGGCGCAGACGGGCAGGACTCTGGCATGACTCCGGCCTGAGTCCGGCCCGTCCGCAAAGCGCGTCCGCTGTGCGGAGGAGACGTCATCCCCTTATGTAGGAAACTAGAGCACGTCCTCGCGCTACAATACCCCCAATATGGCCGCCAAAGTCAGGTTCGCCTCTCCGTGAGCAAGCTCTCAGCGTCGATGCTCAGCTGAGAGCTGCCCGAGAGTGACTGGTCGAGGAAGCACCTAAAAAAGTAAGGCACACAAGTTGCAGTCTCTGGGGGAGATTTTACACACCAGGCACCAAAGCTACCACACACGTGCAAATCAAACAGTGAAATAAAAGGCTTGTTAGATCAGGCAAGTCGAGAAGTATGAATTAAAATACAGGAGGCAAGGGTGCAAGGAAGAACCTCCCGGCTTATCGCCTCAGGAGGGGAAAGTGCAGCTGGCAATGAGCTTGTTCCAACAAGCCTCCAGGCAAGATCAGGCAACAGACCTCAAGCCAACATTTAGAGGAGAATATTATGCGAGCCTGACATACTTTACAAGAAACAGAGTTAAACAAGAAAATTATATAAAGCTGTTTGCATCAGCGCAGAGGCGAAAATATGAAATAAAAGAAGTGCATGTAATCAACAAATAGGCCTGCTCCGACAGGCCTCCAGGCAAAACAGGCAAGCATAGCCCTCCAGGCAAGGTCAGGCAAATGTAGGCCTCCGGGCAGAGAAAGGCAAGCATGGGCCTCCAGGCAAGGTCAGGCAAATGTAGGCCTGCTCCGTCAGGCCTCCAGGCAAAACAGGCAAGAGTCAGCCTTCAGGCAAGGTCAGGCAAATGTAGGCCTCCGGGCAGAGACAGGTAACCGTATGCCTCCAGGCAAGGTCAGGCAAACATAGGCCTTCGGCAAAGACAGGCAAGCGTAGGCCTTCAGCAATGAAGACGTTAGTTGAGGGCAGCACACCTGATGAGTCTCAGAAAGGATTTAGGGTAAAAGCAATCTTATATCTTCAAGCATGGAATAAATCTTCAGAAGTGGCTGAGTTGAATAGTTAAGCTGTTGAGGTCCTTGTTTGATGAAAGTAGGTTTACTCGTCGCCAAAATGAGGTGTTCTCCGCAGGATAAACAGCAGGCAGGAGACCAAAAGTAGTTGAAGAAACAGCATAAGTTTATTGTACATCTAATGCAAGGGACCTCAGCCACCAACAGTTCAAGCCAACTGACAAATGCTTTCCAATAATGACATTCTCTCTCAAGGGGGAAAGTTCCACAATAGAACACAACCTAACAACCTCAGAAAAGAAGATTGCGCAATACAAGGCACAGAAAGGAGAGACATAAAAGCAGAATACCACACACATTAAAAGTGCTAGACCAAAATGAATCATGTCTTCTGATACTCCTTGACTTATCCTCTGCCTTCAACACTGTTAAACATGACAGTTTACTGCCCCTACTGGAACAAAGATTGGGCCTATCAGGTCCTGTACTGTAGTGGTCTCCACAACAGAACTCAAAGAGTCAAGATGAATCAATCCCTCTCTCAACTCTCCATGGTCAATCTGGGGTTATCACAGGAGTGCACCCTTTCACCCATTCTCTTCAACTTATTCCTGGAACCTCTTGCAAACGCACTGAACTCTGCAAACATTCTTTATCACATGTATGCAGATGATACTCAATTGTATCTGAAAATCTCCTCCCCAGTAGACTTCATTTCCCTCAAATCTACCCCGCAGAACACTCAAAACTGGCTCAAGCTCAACACTTCCAAAACCGAATTCCTCCTCGTCGCTTCTCCTAATCACACTCCCAAGATCGACGCCTGGATGAAGCATCTAACAGCCTTCAACTGTTCTCCTCACATTATTGATTCCGCTAAATTCCTTGGAATTACACTAGACAAACACTTGCATATGCAGAATCATATTACTAATGCCACCAAAGGAGCTATTATCAGATGAGTATCCTAATGAAACTTAAACCATTCCTACAACTGGACGACTTTAGGCTGGCGGTCCAATCTCTTGTGTTGCCTAGATTGGACAACGGAAGTTCCACTATATGCGATCTTCATGAATACAATCTGGCTCCACTAAGGGCCTCCCTTAATACCGTGCCTAGATTGATAACCGGTGGGAAAAGAAATAATCACATATCTCAAGCCCTAAAACCTCTGAACTGGCTCCTGTATGAAGCAAGAATACAGCTAAAGATTGCTTGCATGACTCATAAAGCCCTTCATTACAAGACCCCAGATATCTGGCACGAAGTGCAAGCTCACTGCTACTGAAACCACAGATTTTCCAGAAAAAGCTAACAAGCCACAGAGTCTTCTCGGGTATCGCCCCGGAGATATGGAACTCTCTGCTACTAGATGTTCTAAATCTCATTGACCTCTTTATTAAAAAAAGAAGTGAAAACTCTTCTAATGAACAAGTTTTTGCCCTAAGATATTCACCTGATGTTCTTTAGAGAGCACATTATGTCCTATTGGTTTAATACCTGCCTATTACTCCGATACTCTGTGTGACTGCCAAATTTATGTGCAATTATAGATATCAGTTTTACCATGCTACTGTCATATACGTGACGAGTGTCTGTTCTTACAACTGTATTCTGCCTACTCTATAATCTAAAGCGTTCTGATACCCTCTAAGGTCATGTTCGCCTATACAAAACTTAATAAATAAAAAAATAGGATAGCATTATATTATGAGAGGTTTAAAAGGGATAGCTTTACAATATACAGGATGACTTTTTAAACGTCCTAAATCAAACTGTTTGATTTACTTCAGTAGTGGGGCCCCAAGACATTAAAGCAGTGATTCCTTTCTCAATGCAGCCTAGCTCTTGGGACTCTGAGCAGCATTTGATGGTCACCTCAAAGTGCTCGTGTATGAAGATACCTAGATCGTTGTTCCTGGAAGAAGCTAGGGGTAATTCATTTGAGACATATAATTCCCAGACAGGACATTTGGATAACTGAAGGCAAGGGAAGGAGGAAAAGCTTTGCCCAAGGCATTATTATTTCCTTATTTTCAAGTCTGCCTGATTTACAAATGTGGTACAATTGGAGTTGTCTGATCTGGGACTTTGTAAGACCTCTCAATATGGCATTAGTGAATTTACAAGGCAGCCAACAATACTTTTGGGAGGATTTCATCCACAGGCTAGGGCTTGTTTCTGTTGTCTCACACGCAAGTGGCAATGACCCCAGGTGGAAAATGTTAATTCAAAATGGCGTTAATGGTAACTCTGGAAGCACATGATATCCTGCGACAAGATTGAAAAGGGTCCAGCTTTACCATTGGTGTCCTTCCCACAGGAATCACCAGGACCACTAAAGACCTCATCTGACTTAGAAGCTTTAGGCTTCATCCTTGAGAGTAACATTTAAAAACTTCTGTGGGAAATGCTGCAGACAGATCCAGATGTGCCTACAGTGATATATCGCCTTTTGCCACTTCACAGTACACACCGTCTAGTAATGACACAAGTGCTGTCTCCTCATTGTTATAATGATACCTATAGCACATGTGATATCTACTTAAGATGCCATAAGAGTTATAGGCTTAGAACTTGGAGACAAATATAATATGTGATAGCAAGTAGGCTGGCTATAGGCCCCTAGTTTTGTAGGGGTCTGGGTCAAAAGACAGGCATTCCTAAACACCTTCAAGGTATACATATACCTGCACTTGCCCTGGCAAACCACGGTTCCGGTACAGTCCAGCTCGACTGCCTACTTGCGGTTCGCCACGGCAAGTTCAGAAGGAAATCGAGTTCTAGCCTGATGCACTGACCAGACGCTGTCATCCTCCTCGCAGAGAATCCAGCTCCAGTGTTTCTGACTCCCCTTGCAGAGTGTTAGATATCGAGTCCAGGAAAGAGATTCGTACCTCGCACATTCTAAGGTATGGAGCAGACTAGAACTTAGAAACTTTTGGCAAAACTAAAACTATAGCTAGCTATACTTTAGAAAACAGCACCTACTTCTTACCTCATACTACACTTAGGTTAGGTACACTGGGGTAGAACTATTTAGCATCAGATGAGTATTCACATTTTAGCCTGTGTTATTTATGTATGTATTTTAATTAATATATGTCATAGCTACAAACCATGCAATTGCAGTATTATTTTATCTTACTGCTAACTCTGCATATATTGTACCTCACAGCCTGTCTTATATATCTCTTGCATGAGAAATAAGACTGTTCAATAAACCCTTTTTATTGAAATGCCCGTCTCTCTATTTCTGTGCAACTCTGTAGAAACAAAGCATGCACGATTGACTGAGTGAAACTTTTATCTATTGTTTCCACGGTTCTGAGATTGTTCCGACTCTAGATTGTCATGTTTATGCGGTTGTCAGAAACTAATCCCTTCTTGTATATTCGAGAAGTTTCTAGTGACCTCTGAGTTAGCTGGCACACACAAGTAATTAAGTTTAATGTACTCGATAGAGACATACTGACCTCAGTCCTATGTCAAATCTATAGTGTATATTATTCCAATGCGGCGAGCCTATCAGGGATATAGGAACTACACTACAAAACCATGACGCGTTGCAACAGCTTCGTCTTTATCAAGTGATGCTCATTGGTTGATTCAATTAACCAGCCTTAAGTACCTCTCTGAAAGCATTGTGGGATTTGTAGTGTTTTTATAGTTAACATTTTGTGCTCAGTGCAGATTAAATTTGACATTCTTCGTAGTCACATATGCACAATGCACCAGTATTTACTTTCGTCTGTATTATGTGATGCTCACCTCCGGACCCATTCTGCACAAACTCGAGCTGCATTATTGTCTTTAAACATAGAAGGGGACATCTGCTCACCATTTTGATGAGCGTTTCCCTTTTCTGGGAGTCACGTATGGCGCATTAGTAGTTGACAAAAAGTGCTCTGTCTTATAGGTTAAGTACCCACGCAAGGGCATAGCATCCCCTCACCAACTCCACATTGTCTTCAAACAGTAGGCGCCACCGCTTTTGAATTATTGTTCAAATAAAAGTGGTCTAGTAGTGGCGCGCACTGACTACTGGTGAAGCGTTGAGGGAAACAGACCACATATTCAAAATTGTATTTTCAAACAAGGATGCTGCACTCTCAAAGGCTTTTAGTCCGCATTTAATCAAACAGAACATGACTAGCAAGACACACAACAACTTGTTTTGACAGCTTCTTCTTTATCAAGTGATGATCATTGGTTGATTCAATTAACCAGTCTTAAGTACCTCTCTGAAAGCATTGCAGGATTTTTTTGTTGTTATATTTAACATTTTGTGCTGGTGCAAATTAAATTTGACAGTCTTTGTAGTCACATATCCATACTGCACCAGCCATTTACTTTCATTTGTATTGTGTGATGTTCACCTCCAGACACATTCCGCACAAAATCGGGCCGCATCGTTGTCTTTAAACATAGAAGGGGACATCTGCTCACCATTTTGATGAGCGTGTCCCTTTTCCGGGAGTCGCGCATGGCGCGTTAGAAGTTGACAGAAAGTGCTCTGTCTTATAGGGTAAGTACCCACGCAAGGGCATAGCATCCCTTCACCAACTCCACATTGTCTTCAAACAATAGGCACCGCCGCTTTTGAATTATTGTTCAAATGAAAGTGGTCTAGTAGTGGCACGCACTGACTGCTGGTGCAACATTGAGGGAAACCGACCACATATCCAAAATTGTATTTTCATACAAGGATGCTGTACTCCCAGAGGCTTTTAATCTGCATTTAATCAAACAGCACTTTACCAGTAAGGCACACCACAATGCCTTTCGACAGCTTTGTCTTTATCAAGTGGTGATCATTGGTTGATTCTATTAACCAGTCTTAAGTACCTCTCTGAAAGCATTGTAGAATTTGTAGTGTTGTTATAGTTAACATTTTGTGCTCAGTGAGATTAAATTTTACAGTCTTTGTAGTCACGTATCCTCACTGCACCTGCCATTTACTTGCATTTGTATTGTGTGATGCTCACCTCCGTAACCATTCCGCACAAAAATGGGTCGCATCGTTGTCTTTAAACATAGATGGGGACATCTTGAGGAAATATGAATTTTGTGATCAGTTATGTCCCCTATCGTAGACCCCAACGGCTCCATGTACATGCTATAAGTACATGTATGTTCCCTCCTGCTCCAGTTTTGAAGACGCAAATATATGTGCGTCCACCGTCAACATGTCCTCTTTCAGACCCGCCATGAATGGGTCAGATATTCCATTCCTAAGTATGAAAGGCCACCGACTTTATGTGGTTTACTTTCCACATTTTACAGATTCAGGCGAGTAGGCCCCGAATTCTGTCATCAAGCCTTTTCCTGCCTTCTGCCTCTGAAAGCTCCAGTCTGAGCCTACATCTGTATCCATGAACTTTGTCCTACTCCCTGCGCGGCTAACGGTGCCTGATCCAGCATATTGCTTGCCAAAAACTGTATTTCACCTTCAAGATTATCTCCTCCCTCCTCATCCGATGCATTCCTGTCTAGTAGTTTAGGTAAACATTCCTCCAGCTACCGTGCAAAGGGGCCAGGCATCGCTGTCCTCATGCAAGTAATTCATAGCCCCGTTACCATGGAATATTCCTACCCCCTCGCATCTAGTGTAGACACTTAGACGCTTGTACACGCACTAACAGTCAGTATAGAATAGATTCTATCCTAGAGACCTTTCCTTTTGGATAACACAGTTCTTTAAACATAGGATATTAGATATGATTTGGGATTAGGTTGACATAACCCCAGACTTCTGTCTCCACATGTAGGGCTAAATGTCAAGTCCCCTTCACCCTCTAGTTGCACGTCAATCACACGTCATGCGGCTGCGCGCGCATCTCTGCCAAATATTTCTGCTGACATTGCAGGATTCTTTTATGGATCCACCCACTTGTGACATCATGTTTAATGACGTATTTTAGTTACACCCATGTATACGCCTCTATTAGCTACGTATGTACAGTTTATCTGTATTATCAGCTGTTACGCCTCTTGCATCTGTTTCACTGTAATGTATTTTCTATAAAACTGCTTATCTGTCAATAATATATGCCCCTTCCTTCCTGAACTTTCGTGGTGATGGAATAGAAGGCCCACAATTCGAATTGTATTCCTTTGTATAGGAATAAAGCCTTTTAAAACCTCTAATACCACGGATTCTGCCTCTTATTTTTACTGAGTTATTCTCACTAAGACTTTACCGCATAAAAAATAGTACCGGTAACGAAATATTTACCACATAAATTGGCGCCCGAACAGGGACACTTTCTCATCTCACGCGCCGGCGGTGCGTTGCAGGCCCAGTCTCCTGCCACAGCTGAACGGACAAAAACGCGTACCCGCAGGATTTCCTGTATCTCCCTCCGGCCAAGCGGGAGCGACTGAGGCTGCGATCAACACCCAGACGAGGCGGTGAGAAGTGCGAAGTATCCCGACCAGAGCCTAGCTGAGAGAGCAAGATCCGAGGTATACAGAGGCCCACCAGGTTCCGAAGTTCCGAGTCCAGTCGAGTCGAGTCCAGTCCGGTCCAGTTTCAGTTCCGTTCCGAGGCCTTCCGTTCCGAGCTACCCGGTGAGTACCATTACCGGGGAGGCATTTTACGTGCACATAGTCTGTGCCGGTCAAGACGGGTTTGGGTACACAAATCCGGTCTGCACTGTTTCAGCAGTGTATCTGTACTGTTTAGCAGTATATATAGTATGTCTTGCATATAAATAAGTATTATCTAGTGTCAGTATTATGTCAGTAACTAGTTTTCTATTAGTTACCATTGTTCGTTAAAACTGTTAAATGTTAAAATGTTTTAATACGTTCTATATATTGTGGTGTGAATGACTGTTCATTATTGTGTTCATCGTATAAAGTGTGTTCTAGAAACAAGATCTAAAAATGCCGCTCTTTTCGAAACTAAGACAGATCAAAACTAGAAAAGGTGTACTCGAAGAAGCTGTTCCCATTCCACCTAGGGATACTCCAGGATACTTTATGTATCATAAGCATGGTCTAGATGCCGTATTATTTCTTGATTTATGGGTGGACTACACAAAAGAATTACCAGAGAACCAGAGATGGCCCGCAGCAGGGACCTGGGATGCAGATTGCATCATGAGAGTAGAAGAAGAATTATGGAAAAAGAAAGCCAGACAGTCACAGAAAGATGCCATTGAATTATGGCATAAAGAATCATACAGACGTACAGAAAAAGCACACAGACAGGAAGAGAAAGGTAGAGAGAATTCAAATAAAACTCGAGAAAATCTATTACTTGAGGAAGGTACCCGAGTAAACTCAGAACAAGTAGATAGACAAAGAAACACTCTTATGAATGGTATGTATCCTCTTCTGGCCGAAGGGTTACCTAAGGCTACCCCGGAAATACCAAAAGATTTAACTCCTCCATTGCTCCCGATAAAAGCACATCCCAAAACAGCAAAGGACGTTTTCCTTTCCTCCTATTTAGATGACGTAGCTCCCGAGTATGCTAATGCCATACCACACATACCGCTTGCCGATGGTGTTCAACACCAAGAGCATCCGTCTGTATCCCCGCAATTACAAACTCCTACACAAGTTCCCACAGGTCCGTCCGTTTCTACAGTTTTTCCCGCATCTACAATCTCTATCCTACGCCCAACGAATCCTTTCGTGCCTAGCACCTCAGACGGTGCTACAGGAGGTACGACAGACATGTTTGCCACCCCGCCGCGAAATAAACAGACTCTTAGAGATTTAGCACTCCAACGTACACCCCAATTAGCGACATCCGACATGTTTAAAGAACAACTTGTGGATTGTAGATACGACCCAGTACCAGGTAGACAGGATAAATTGCTCATATCATCACTACGTATAAGACGAGCTACATTATATTTAATGACGATACCAGGAATGGGTGAACACCTAGACGAAATATATCGCTTTGTCCACACAGGGCGAGGTCCAGAAAGTATTAACGAAGCTATGGAATATCAGAAAGTGGATGTCCAAAGACAACTACTACGTTTTTTCATAAATTGTGTAATTAGGAATCAAGACAGGCCCGGGGCAGATCACGATACCATGCAAAGACTTGTCAAATGGGGTCAGAACATATCAGAAGAGAAACACGATAGACAGGCGTGTATAATCGCCATGAGTCGAAAGATCCGCAAGGAAGTAGAACGAATACATAAAGAAAGACGAGAAACAGACAGAGTAGAATCAGAGGAGGAGGAGGAGCAAGAATCAGAACAAGTCGAAACAATAGCTTATGTAGGTAGAGGAAGACCCCATAATAATACTAGAGACTTTAACGACCCGATACGTCCAATACGTCCAGAATATAATAGACATTTTCCAAACCCTATGTTAAATACAAAATCCCCCGAACACCTATTCCAAGCCGTTGATAAATTACTCCGAGATCGAAGAGGGTACCATATGCTCGATTCCATGGACGAACAAGAATTAGCTAGGTCAGCAGTACAATGGGCTGACAGTCCCAGCGACTACAATGATGATGTACTTGCACACACGTTTCTGAATCTTGACCCGTACGAACAGCGTTTAGCTAGTATATACATGATTCAACACCTCCTTGTATTATATAAAAGCCAACACTCCGATCCAGGACCCTTACCTGACATATTGACAGAACTGCTCACGAATATATGGAGAGGGTCAAGTACTGATTTGATTAAAGAAATTCTAGAATTCCGAAACCAATATTTAAATTTCGTATGCCCAGAACACGTTCCAGTTCCCATCATGGGAAGAAAAATGTATCACATAGATAGACAGAACCCGTTACGCGAAGTGCACCCAATTAGAGGTGCCGGTGATAATTTTACACGCGTATTTGTGTACACGCCTATAACTAAATTAGAATTATTAGAAATGAAGAAAGTAGTACCCAGCCATGACAAGGACCCAGCAGGTTTCCACCGTGAAATAAAGGACATGTTACTCATGGGAGAGTATACCTATCCCGACATTATGAAAATATTAAAAGTCCTATTACCCGCCGGTGTTTATGAGAAACTCAAAGAAAAGGAATGGGAGGTGGGAGACCAAAAGATAGATTGGACAGCATTAGAAAACGAAGAAAGGGCCCGAGCTGCAGGAGCAGGGCTTGGGGAAAAGACTACAGCACTAGCAGGACTACTAGTGCAGGTACTACCACGTTTATTAACTACGAAAAAGGAAGACTGGGGTGCAATCTCAGCCTGTAAACAAAAGCCAGACGAAGACACTAGTGATTTCTATTCCCGATTTGAAAAATGTTTTGGTATAAATAGTGGCATAAAAGCCAGTAGTGAGTCATATCCACATCTGTTCGTGACAAAATTAGTTGAAAATTCTCTGCTACAAGTTAAGAATAGAGTATTGAAATTCGAAAGTACCTGGCAAGGTAATACCCCATCACAGATGTTACAGATGTTACAATATCATCACAATAGAATTAGAGAAGAACAAGAACACGAACAAAGACGTATGAAAGATACAAAAATGAAAATGCTTGTTGCTCAGTCAGTTCCAGCCGATGGTCATCATAAGGGTAATTCCGCAGGTCCTACGAAAGGGACATGCAACTATTGTAAACAACCAGGTCATTATATACACGATTGTCCAGTCCTGAAACATAATATTGCTACAGGTAAAACTCAGGAGAGACCACGTCCACCTAGACAGGATCAGAATGAACAACAAATCCCTCAGCATGCACAACCTAGGTTAGCTCCGCAACAACTAGCTCCGCAACAGGGAGCTCCACAACAGACCATAGCACCACCACAAGCGCAGCCTATTGCTGCAACACAAGCAACAACACAACAGATGTATCAGTATGCACAAGCAGATTATCCCGATTATCAGCGATACTCATGAGATAGCCTAGAGAGGGAAGTTGGCTTACCCCTTATTGAGGTTCCTGTAGACCAAGAGGGACCTTATGTACATAGTGAACTATTAGGGGAAGACAGAAAGTTTTTACTTGATACAGGGGCAAGCAGAACAACTATAAGACGCAGTGAAGTTCCAGGGGCACCCCTCTCAGGCTCACAGAATATTTCCCTTGGATTCTCAGGAAAACCTATAATAAATGACGTGACACAACCTCTTCCACTTACGATTGGTCCATTGACACGTACTACAGATTTATTGCTTACTAAATCATGTCCAGAAAACTTGTTAGGTATAAAAACATTGAAAGCTCTAGGAGCTATAATATGTTGTTCTCCGGAAGGAGTACGACTATTTTTACGTGACTTTAAAGGTCACTACGTGTCCAGAGACATGGATCACCGACTGCAGAATTTACCTACACATTTATGGGCACAAGGCCCCACTGATGTTGGTTGCATGAATATTACACCATATCGTGTCACACTAAAAACAGGAGTAATACTACCACGAATACGACAATACAAGTTACCACCCGATGCTGTTGTGGCTTTGCTGCAAATCATTGACGAGCTCATTGCGCAAGGAGTGGTTGTCGAAACCGACTCCAATGTATGTAATTCCCCGATAATTCCGATTCTTAAAAGAACGGATCCAAAAGCACCACCAGTATATCGATTAGTTATTGATCTGCGCGAATTAAATAAATGTATTGTACCACAATACCCTGTGGTCCCCGATATCTCTTCATTACTAACAACTATTGACTCAGAAGCAACGTTCTTCACTGTAATTGATCTCAAGAATGCTTTCTTTAGTGTCCCAATCGATCCGGAAAGTCAATATTTGTTCGGATTCAGTTTAAATGGACGAAGTTTTAAATTCACACGCGCACCTCAAGGATTTACAGAAAGCCCCAGCATCTATAGCCAAGCACTGAAACGAGAACTTGACAGTATCCACATGCCAGTTAACACTGCCTTGCTTCAATATGTCGATGATCTGCTGATCACCGCCCGAAGCGAACCTGAATGTGAAAAAGCGTCACTGACGGTTTTAAAATTTTTGGCTGACAAGGGGCACAAGGTGTCCCCTTCTAAGCTGCAATTCTGTGTCCAGCGAGTTGTTTACCTTGGGCACTCGCTGTCCAAGGAGGGAAGGCAGCTTACATCCGACCGCATCCAGTTAATCGCTAACATGCCACCACCCAAGACACAAAAGGAGGTACGGGCTTTTATAGGCCTCACTTCATACTGTAGGCAGTGGATCCCTCAATATGCATTTCTAGCAAAACCACTCATCCAGTTGACAACACAGGAGGCAGCCACATCGACTGTCCTCCCTTGGACTCAAGAACATACACACGCCTTTGAAAGTTTAAAGAAAGCTTTATGCCAAGCACCTGTTTTAGCAACACCATGTTACAGCAAACAGTTTACACTCTTTGTTACAGAACGCGAAGGTACTGCCTTGTCAGTACTCACTCAGGAACAAGCAGGATCACACAAACCATGTGCTTATTTCTCTAGTACATTAGATCCAGTAGCTCAGGCTCTTCCTGCGTGCCTGAAATCGGTGGCAGCAACAGCTTTAGCAATCAGACAAAGCGATGCCATAGTGTTAGGACATCAATTGACAGTACAAGTACCACATGCAGTAGAGGTTCTCTTGAACCGCACACAAACACAACACTTGACTATAGCGAGACTCACCGGTTACGAACTGACATTGTTTCAGCCACACATAGAAATCAGACGTTGCAATACGTTAAATCCTGCCACACTGTTACCAGTGAGCGGAACAGATCCATTGGCACATGATTGTGTCGAAGTCATTACTATCACGACGAAACCCAGACAAGACTTGACAGATATCCCTTTGTCAGATCCAGACTTGACATTGTATGTAGATGGGTCATGTATGAGAACAAGTACAGGAGAGTTAGTGGCTGCTTACGCAGTCACAACAGACACTGAAGTCATTGAAACAAATCGTATTAACACTTTGTCAGCTCAAGCAGCAGAGCTCATCGCTCTGACACAAGCCTGTATTCAAGCCAAAAATAAGAAAGTCAATATATACACAGATTCACGTTATGCATTCGGAGTCGTCCATGACTTCGGCGTACTGTGGCGAGAGAGAGGTTATTTAACTTCTCACGGTGCCCACATCCAGCACGGACCCCTCATTCAAGCCCTATTAGATGCGATTCATCTACCCACTACAATATCGATTATGAAATGCAAAGCCCATACAAAAGTTACCAATATCATTTCTCAGGGTAATGACCTAGCTGACAGAACAGCTAAACAGACTGCTCAGAATCAGACTATCACAACTGACATGACAAAGACAATAGTTCCGACACTAACACATTGCATGACAGTTAAGGATCCCGCCCTTGATGTAATTGACATACAGACACATGCTACACCAGAAGAAATAAAGAAATGGACTGAATTAGGAGGGATCCAAACGGATCAAGGATGGATGACGAAGGAAAAATCTATATGGTTTCTTCCCGACTCAATGGTTCAAGTTGTCATTAACACAATACATAGTCCAGCACACCTAGGAGAGAAAGCTATGCTAGACAGCATTCAACACATTTGGTTCAACAAGCACTTGCGAGCAGCAGCTAAACAAAAAGTTCGTACCTGTATGATATGTTGTCAGTTTAATCCAGGTAAAAGCATCCCCGTAGAGCAGGGTGGATTTCAAACTCCCGATCATGCTTTTGAAGTCCTCCAGATGGATTATATCCAGATGGAACGATGTCGAGGATTCAAATATGTTCTCGTAGTTGTCTGTGCTCTTTCCCGTTGGACAGAAGCATACCCGGTTTCAGATTACACTGCCCCGACTACTGCCAAACAGTTAGTTCGAGAATTCTTCCCACGGTACGGTTTACCACGTGTTGTCTACTCAGATAACGGCCAGCCGTTCTCATCCGAACTAATGAAACACGTTTCCCTTTTGTTAGGCTACCAATGGAAATTCCACTGTGTCCGGCATCCCGAGGCCGCAGGTCTTGTGGAACGCCATAATCAAACTCTGAAAATAGGATTGTCCAAAATATGTAGGGAAAAAGGTGTCGACTGGATAGTAGCCTTACCAGTTGCGCTCTTTTACATGAGAATGGTAGCACATTCTCGAACTGGGCTATCCCCGTACGAGGTGATCTTCGGTAGACCACCAAATATGTGGGGGACGCCTATACCTCGCAAAATAACTGATGTTGACTGTAATATGCTGACAGATTACCTGGCTTCCTTGATGTCTGCACTACAATCTTGTCGTTCACAGGTAGCCGCAGCTTTTCCCGATAATACTGAGGTGAAGCCCCATGACGTGGTTCCTGGTGACCTGGTTTTGGTCAGGAATTTCGACCGGAAGACCCAACTGGATCCTAGGTGGAAGTCGCCTAAGTTGGTTCTACTGACTACAAGGACTGCCGTGAAGATTGAGGGTCGCAAAGGGTGGTTGCACTCGAGTCATATCAAAAAATTTTATGGACTACCAACCAGTGTGATTACTCAACCCTGTATTCCCTCACAGACAGACTCAAAGCTCCCCTTGGTTGAATTAACCAAACCAGAACTTTACAAACTAAAATTGAGGTCTAGTAAGTCAGACAATTTGATTGTTTAAGTCCTCTCCAAGGTGAATCGGTTGAATTTGTCTCTGACATGTATCCTCTAGACCGGAATAGAGAAAGAAATCATCAGATGCAGCTCAAAAAGCATGCGTATTGTAAATCACTTCGTAGTCACTGTACAGTAACATTATTAATTTTGTTTTTTCTAAGTCTTCTGATCATTATTTTCAGCATACTATTGCATATGTATTACCCTATTCTTAAGCATGCTTACAATATAACTGCAGAACATTCTTTTAGCGAATTACCTCCGCATGAGTTGTCATATAGATTTGCGCTGCGCAACAACACATTTATTAGTATGTTACATCATTCCCATCAAACCAGCAATGCCACAAATTGTTGGATATGTGGCCGACTCCCTCCCTATCAAAACTATAAGGGAGTTTTGCCCCTCTTTCCATATCCGTTCACACACAATGGCTCCTGTGGAGCATGGTTTAGTTTGATTAATTCCCTAGATTCAAATTCCGCAGTTTATCAAGACAACTGGGTTTGGGGAAACCTGAACCTAGTTTTACTTAAAGTCTGCTACCCTAACAAGGAGGGACTCCCCAAAAGAACAGGAACTGATCTAGAAAATGAAGTATATGGATTAGGTAATTTTACACTTAACCTCATGATCCTGAACGTTGAATCTGAAGCTACACCAATCTTGCCCGCCATGTCAGTATTCCCAGTTAAAGGGGAATTATGTATAAGAAAGAATGGTTCCATACACATGGGCCACAGTAAATGCACCACTGTAATAAAATTCAGTGATCAAGGCAAGTCTACATTTAGAGCTTCCCATCATTCCTACTTCATATGTGGCCAGACCGCATATATATGTCTACCTTTAGATTGGGACGGTACCTGTTACATAGCATTCCTTCTGCCACCTGTTTTCCTAGCTCCTCCTGATTATCATAGAAATACCCATTTAGTACACAATAGACAGCAGAGAGATCTCCCAATTGTCGATTACACTGAAACAGCATGGGAAAAATACACAGATTTCAATAAAGGATTCTTTCCCTATATAGGTTCAGTCACTAATAGTAAGCTGATACGTAGATTAACCAGAACCCTTGAAGCAGTAGTGAATGAGACTATTTCCGCCTTAGGCAATTTAACAGAAGAGCAGTCTGCTATGCGGATTGTTGTGCTTCAAAATCGTCTTGTCCTTGACGTCATCCTGGCCGATAGGGGCGGAGCTTGTAGGGTCATCGGATCAAGTTGTTGCATTTTCATACCAGAAAATTCGCCGTCAGTATATAAAGCCATAACCCGCCTTCATAAGATTATAAGCCAGATACACCAGAGTCCAGGCACCTGGACTTGGTCCGGTTGGTTCTGGGGCGTGTTGTCAGCCTGGGGATGGAGAATCCTATCCTTCCTAGGTATTGGCTTTCTCATACTATTCAGTTGCTGTTTATGTCTACAATGTGGGCCAGCGATTTGTGGTCTGTGTGCCACATCGTGTATCCCACATCCACGTTTTCATTCAAGATCCCGGAAGAAGAAAGAAGAACAAATGATGCTATATGAACAGATCGATGGATTAATGAAGATCGATATCTCCTGAGGGTCCGTAGGGGACAAGGAGGGAATGAGGAAATATGAATTTTGTGATCAGTTATGTCCCCTATCGTAGACCCCAACGGCTCCATGTACATGCTATAAGTACGTGTATGTTCCCTCCTGCTCCAGTTTTGAAGACGCAAATATATGTGCGTCCACCGTCAACATGTCCTCTTTCAGACCCGCCATGAATGGGTCAGATATTCCATTCCTAAGTATGAAAGGCCACCGACTTTATGTGGTTCACTTTCCACATTTTACAGATTCTGGCGAGTAGGCCCCGAATTCTGTCATCAAGCCTTTTCCTGCCTTCTGCCTCTGAAAGCTCCAGTCTGAGCCTACATCTGTATCCATGAACTTTGTCCTACTCCCTGCGCGGCTAACGGTGCCTGATCCAGCATATTGCTTGCCAAAAACTGTATTTCACCTTCAAGATTATCTCCTCCCTCCTCATCCGATGCATTCCTGTCTAGTAGTTTAGGTAAACATTCCTCCAGCTACCGTGCAAAGGGGCCAGGCATCGCTGTCCTCATGCAAGTAATTCATAGCCCCGTTACCATGGAATATTCCTACCCCCTCGCATCTAGTGTAGACACTTAGACGCTTGTACACGCACTAACAGTCAGTATAGAATAGATTCTATCCTAGAGACCTTTCCTTTTGGATAACACAGTTCTTTAAACATAGGATATTAGATATGATTTGGGATTAGGTTGACATAACCCCAGACTTCTGTCTCCACATGTAGGGCTAAATGTCAAGTCCCCTTCACCCTCTAGTTGCACGTCAATCACACGTCATGCGGCTGCGCGCGCATCTCTGCCAAATATTTCTGCTGACATTGCAGGATTCTTTTATGGATCCACCCACTTGTGACATCATGTTTAATGACGTATTTTAGTTACACCCATGTATACGCCTCTATTAGCTACGTATGTACAGTTTATCTGTATTATCAGCTGTTACGCCTCTTGCATCTGTTTCACTGTAATGTATTTTCTATAAAACTGCTTATCTGTCAATAATATATGCCCCTTCCTTCCTGAACTTTCGTGGTGATGGAATAGAAGGCCCACAATTCGAATTGTATTCCTTTGTATAGGAATAAAGCCTTTTAAAACCTCTAATACCACGGATTCTGCCTCTTATTTTTACTGAGTTATTCTCACTAAGACTTTACCGCATAAAAAATAGTACCGGTAAACCGACCACATATCCAAAATTGTATTTTCATACAAGGATGCTGTACTCCCAGAGGCTTTTAATCTGCATTTAATCAAACAGCACTTTACCAGTAAGGCACACCACAATGCCTTTCGACAGCTTTGTCTTTATCAAGTGGTGATCATTGGTTGATTCTATTAACCAGTCTTAAGTACCTCTCTGAAAGCATTGTAGAATTTGTAGTGTTGTTATAGTTAACATTTTGTGCTCAGTGAGATTAAATTTTACAGTCTTTGTAGTCACATATCCTCACTGCACCTGCCATTTACTTGCATTTGTATTGTGTGATGCTCACCTCCGTAACCATTCCGCACAAAAATGCGTCGCATCGTTGTCTTTAAACATAGATGGGGACATCTGCTGCCCATTGTGATGAGTAGTTCCTTTTCTGGGAGTCGTGCATGGCGCATTAGAAGTTGACAGACAGTCCTCTGTCTTCTAGAGTAAGTACCCACGCAAGGGCATAGCATCCCTTCACCAACTCCACACTGTCTTCAAACAACGGGAGCTGCCGCTTTTGAATAATTGTTCAAACGATAGTGGTCTAGTAGTGGCGCGTATGGACTACCGGTGAAGTGTTGAGGGAAACAGACCACATATCTAAAATTGTATTTTCATACACTGACGCTTTACTGCCAGAGGCTTTTAATCTGCATTTTATCAAACAGCACTTGACCAGTAAGGCACACCAGGACGCGTTTTGACAGCTTTGTCTTTATTAAGTGTTGATCATTGGTTGATTCAATTCACCCATCTTAAGTACCTCTCTGAAAGCATTGTGGGATTTATAGTGTTGTTATAGTTAACATTTTGTGCTCAGTGCAGATTAAATTTGACAGTCTTCGTAGTCACATATCCACAATGCACCAGCCATTTATTTTCATTTGTATTGGGTGATGCTCCATTCCGGACCCATTCCGCACAAACTCTGCCCGCATCGTTGTCTGCAAACATAGAAGGGGATATCTACTCACCATTGTGACAAGCGTGTCCCTTTTCTGGGAGTCGCGCATAGTGCATTAGAAGTTGACAGAAAGTCCTCCATCTTCTAGGGTAAGTACCATCAAAAGGGCATAGTATCCTTTCACCAACTCCACACTGTCTTCAAGGAAAGGGCACTGCTGCTTCAGAATAATTATTCAAACAACAGTGGTCAAGTAGCGTTATGCACTGGCTGTCGGTGCAGCATTGAGGGAAATAGACCACATATCCAAAATTGTATTTTCAAACAAGGACGCTGCACTCCCATAGGCTTTTAATCTGCATTTAATCAAACAACACTTGACCAGCAAGACACACCACAACACATATTGACAGCTTAATCTTTATCAAGTGGTGATAATTTGAGATGTCATCAGTGATGTCATCAATGATGTCACTGACCATGTCATGAATGATGTAATATGTGATGTCATCAGCAGTTCATTGCGGAGGCACAAGGTATACTTAGCTCAACTAACTATAAAGGACGAATTTCTCAGGTTTTATTTGTGTGAAATGTCCAACTAACTATAGCGTCACTGAAACCTGTGTTTTTTCTGTGAATTCCTATGGTTTTTTAAATGCTAATTTCTAACTATAACATCCCTGAAACCTATGTTTCTTAGTGAAATCCTATGGTTTTTTTAAATGATTATTTCTAACTATGCCTACATAGGTAGGACATGTACAGAAAGAGGGAGAAAGGTGCAGAAAGAAGCAAGAGAAGTACAGAAAGAGGCAGGAGAGGTACAGACAGAGGAAGAAAGGTGCAACAAGAAGATAAAAGAAATGCAGAAAGAGGCAACAGAAGTCCAGAAAGAGGAAGAAAGGTGAAGAAAGAAGCAAGAGATGTGCAGAAAATAACAACAGAGGTATAGAAAGAGGCCTACTTTGACTGTACCTTAAAACAGACTCATGCAAAGTACCCTAATCACTAATCCTTCTCCGAAGATGTCTTCAACCTCACTTTTCTCTTGAAGGTTCACTATGAATCAATTGCTCAGAATGTTAGGCCTACCAAATATAAAACAGCAATCCTAAGCATATCAGTGTTGTAAGTCTGACCAAGTTTGTGAAAGTATGCATCTGTGTCTATGCTTTTACCTAGTGACATGTTAAATGAAAATAAACATACAAACACTTGAATCCCTGTATTTCAATCATCATACACTGCAAATTTGTATAAAAAAAGGTGTATGCATTTCTTTCTGCTCACAATACAGGGCACATGGGTATTCAATAGTATATTTGAGCTGCTTTATAACACATATATTCATAAGACTATCTGCCTGTGCAACCAAATGACAGAGCAGAAGTAACAAGATTTGACCACCTATAAGAAATTTAAGCCACCATCTTCAGATGCATTACACATGTGAGAATACATGTGCAAGTAGACATATACCTCAGTCACAAGAGCACAGATACCTTTAAACTTGGCAGCTTGCACTTCCCATCTCAATATAGAAACAGGCGAGAGAAGTACAGAAAGGAGCACGAGAATTTCAGAAAATAAGAGAGGTGCAGAAAGAGGGAACAGGGGTGCAGAAAGAGGCAAGAGAGGTGCAGAAAGAGATAAGAAGAAGGGTGCCTAACGAAGGAACATGGGTACAGAAAGAAGCAAGATGGGTGCAGAAAGAAGCAAGAGGGGTGAAGAAAGAGGCAAGAGTAGTGCAGTAAGATGCAACAGAGGTACAGAAAGTAACAAAAGAAGTACAGAAAGAAGGAACAGAGGTGCAGAAAGAGGCAAGAGAGTTGCAGAAACATACAAGAGAGGTGCAGAAAGAGGCAAGAGAGTTGCAGAAACAGGCAAGAAAGGTACAGAAAAAGGGAACAGGGGTGCAGACAGGCAAGATAATTGCAGAAAGAGGGAAGAGGGGTGAATAAAGAGGCAAGAGAGGTGCAGTAAGAAGCAAGAGCAGTGCAGAAAGAAGCACAAGAGGTACAGAAAGAGACAAGAGGGTTACAGAAAGAGGAGATAGAAGTGCAGAAAGAAGCAAAGGATGTTCAAAAAGAGGCAATAGGCTGCAGAAAGAGGCAAGAGCAGTGCAGAAATAACCAAGAGATATGCAGAAAGAGGCAAGAGAGGTACAGAAAGAGGCAAGGGATGTGCAGAAAAGGGGAAGAAAGTTGCAGAAAGAAGCAAGAGAAGTGTAGAAAGGGGCAAGTGAGGTGCAGAAGGAGGAAAGAGAACTACAAAAAGAGGCAAGAGAGTTATAGAAACAGGTTTGAAGAAAGAGGGAACAGGTTTACAGGTAGAGGCAAGAGAGGTGCAGACAGAGGGAAGAGGGGTACAGAAAGAGGCATGAGAACTGCAGAAAAGGGCAAAAAAGGTGCAGAAAAAGGCAGAAGAGGTGCACAAAGAGACAAAAGGGGTAAAGAAAGAGGGAAGAGGGGTGCAGAAAGAAGCAACAGAGATACTGAAAGAGGCAGGAGGGGTGCAGAAAGAGGCAAGAGAAGTGTAGAAAGAAGCAACAAAGGTGCGGAAAGAGGCAAGACAGGTGCAGAAACATGCAAGAAATGTACAGAAAGAGGGAACAGGGGTGCAGAAAGAGGTGAGGGGGCACATCAATATGCAAGAGAAGAGCAGAAAGAAGCAAGAACAGTGCAGAAAGAAGCAAGAGAAGTGCAGAAAGAAGCAGGAGAGGTGGAGAAATAGGGAAGAGGGGTGTAGAAATAGGCAAGAGGGATGCAGAAATTTACAAAAGAGGTGCAGAAAGCAGCAAAAGCAGTGCATAAAGAACCAACAGACATGCAAAAGGTGGCAAGAGGGGTGCAGAAACAGGTAGGAGAGGTATAGAAAGAGGCAACAGAGGTGCAGAAGGAGGCAACAGAACTTCACAAAGAGACAAGAGAGTTACAGAAACAGAAAAAAGAAGGCGCAGAAAGAGGGAACAGGGGTGCAGACAGAGGCATGAGAATTGAAGAAAGAGGGAACAGGGGTGTAGAAAGAAGCAACAGAGGTGTAGAACGAGGAAAGAGGTGTGCAGAAAAAGGAGAGAGAAGTGCAGAAAGAAGCAAAAGATGTACAGAAAGAGACAAGAGGGTATAGAAAGAGGCAAGAGCAGTGCAGAAAGAACCAAGAGATGTGCAGAAAGAAGCAAGAGAGATGCAGAAAAAGGGAAGAAGGGTGCAGAAAGAAGCTAGAGACGTACAGGAAAAGGCAAGTACGGTGCTGAAGGAGGCTAGAGAACTGCAGAAAGAGACAAGAGAGTTGCAGAAACAGGCAAAAGGGGTACAGAAAGAGCAAACAGGTGTGCAGATAGAGGGAAGAGAGGTCCAGAAAGATGGAAGAGGTGTACAGAAAGAGGAAAGAGTGATGCAGAAATTTGCAACAGAGGTGCAGACAGAAGCAAGAGCAGTGCAGAAAGAATCAACAGAGTTTCAGAAAGAGGCAAGAAAAGTGCAGAGAGAAGCAAAAGAGGTGCAGAAAGAGGCAAGAGAACTGCAGAAAAAGGCAAGAAAGGTGCAGAAAGAAGCAACAGTGGTGGTGAAAGAGGCAAGAAGGATACAGAAAGAGGCAAGAGAAGTGCAGAAAGAAGCAATAGAGGTGACGAAAGAGGCAAGAGAGGTCCAGAAACAGGCTACAAAGGTGCAGAAAGAGGGAACAGGGATGTAGAAAGAGGCAAGAGGGCTGCAGAAATTTGCAAAAGAGGTACAGAAAGAAGCAAGAGCAGTGCAGACAGAACCATCAGAGGTGCAAAAAGAGGCAAGAGGGGTGCAGAAAGAGGTAGCAGAGGTGTACAAAGAGGCAAGAGGGGTACAGAAAGAGGCAGGAGGGGTGCAGAAAAAAGGAAGAGAACTGCAGAAAGAAGCAACAGAGGTGCTGGAGGAGCTGCAAAGGGTACAGCAACAGAGGTGCTTGAAGAGTTGCAAAGGGTACAGAAATAGGCAGTAGAAGTGCAGAAAGAAGCAACAGAGGTACACAAAGAGGCAAGAGAGGCGCAGAAAGAAGAAAGAGGGGTGCAGAAAGAGTCAAGAGGGGTGCAGAAAGAAGCAAGTAAGCTGCAGAAACAGGCACCAGAGGTGCAGAAAGATGCTGGAGAGGTGCAGAAACAAGCAAGAGAAGTGCAGAAAGAGGCAAGAGAACTGCAGCAAGAGGCAAGAGGGATGCAAGAAAAAGAAGAAGGGTGCAGAAAGAAGCAAGAGGGGTGCAGAAAGAGGGAAGACTAGTGCAGAAGGAGACAACAAGGGTACAGAAAGAAGCAAGAGAGGTGCCAAAAGAGGCAAAAGAAGTGCAGAAAGAATCAACAGAGGTGCAGAAGGAGGCAAATTGAACTGCAGAAAGAGGCAACAAAGTTGAAGAAACAGGCAAAAGAAGTGCAGAAAGAAGGAACAGGGGTGCAGAAAGAGGAAGGAGAGGGGCAGAAAGTGGGAAGAGGGGTGCAGAAAGTAGCAATCACGGTGCAGAAAGAAGCTAGAGATGTGCAAAAGAACCAACAGAAGTGTAGAAAGAGGCTAGCGGGGTGCTGAAAGAGCAAGAGAAGTGCAGAAAGAAGGAACAGAGGTGCACAAAGAGGCAAGAGGCGTGCAGAAAGAGGGAAGAGAGGTGTAGAAAGAGGCAATGGAGTTGTACAAAGAGGGAAGAAGGGTGCGGGAAGAGGCAAAAGGGGTGCAGAAAGAAGCATCAGAGGTGCAGAAAGAGGCAAAAGGGGGGCAGAATAAGGCAACAGAAGTGCAGAAAGAAGCAGCAGAGGTGCAGAGAGAAGCAACAGAGGTGCAGAAAGAGGCAAAAGAGGTGCAGAAAGAGGGAAGATTGGTACAGAAAGAGGTAAGAGGGGTACTGAAAGAAGCAAGTGAGGTACAGAAAGAGGCAAGAAAGGTGCAGAAAGTGCAAGAGATGAGCAGAATGAGGCAAAAGAAGTGCAGAAAAAGAAAGGTGCAGGAAGAAGCAACAGAAATGCAGAAAGAGGCAAGAGAGGTGCAGAAAAAAGCAAGAGTGGTTTACACACCATTGGTATCAATTTATTACCTACATTTAGCAATTAGTAATAAGTGACCATTCAAGTTTTCCAAAGGGCCTTCCACTACGCAGTAAAACTTGTCGCTGCATTTTTGGCTAAGTTTGAGCCAGAAAGAATTTTTTTTTGTTCAAATCTGCAGATTATGCAGCAGATGATGGATTATGTGGCAAATGCAGAAAATGTATAATTGTGCAAAAGTCTGTGCAGCCAAACAGTTGCATAATTCCAGTGGCCCTGCTCATACCTTTGAGTAGGTCCATAAGTGCTCCTAGTGGTTCCTTCTTTTTTTTTGCCTCATTGAGTTTATAGTTTAGCTTCTATGCAAACAAGGAAGACTAAACCTGAGGGTACGGAGCTTGGAAACATGGCCGCCGGCTAGGAAGCCAGCCGTGAGCTGCTCTCCACTAACCGTTTGACCATAGAGCCCCACTGATTCTAGGCATGCTGATGGGCTAGCACAGGCTTCCGTTTTCATGTTTTAGACGAGCTCCCGTCTGCTCCCCAGTCTCCTCACCGCAAGCCCTGTGCTGAGTCCATCTGCCTCCCGAGGGCTTCCTTTACGTCTCCTTTCCTTTTTTTTCTTTTTTGTTTTCTTGCTGGGCCAGATCTGAAAAAAGAGAGATTGCTGCATTAGAGGAGCAGTGAATAGTGGTGGAAGCATCTTTTAAGGCTGGGCATGTTTGGGGTGTGGAAAAATAAAGCTTAGTGGAGAAGGTTGAAGACCTACAGCGGGAATTTAGACTCAAAACTGAAGAAATTATCCTGCGGAAATTGGAAGTCAGCAAAATGAGGGACTTTGATCAGGGAAATAATTGTGGCAAATTACTTGCAATGAAGAGTAGAATAGATAGATACCATAACTACATCAGTAAGATTAAACTGGGTAATGGCGGCCATTATGCTGAGGTTAAAGATGACATTGAGCTGGCTTTTACCAAATTCTTCCAGGACTTGTACCGGGAGGATTTAGTGGTTGAAGAGGCGCCCTAGATTCGTGGCGCGCAGGGAAACAGCTCCCAGAGCTGTTTAGATAGTCTAGCACTGCTCACCCATGATATAAGAGGGAGCAAAATCCTCACTGCCAGATGCGATCCCTAACGAGATCTATGTTTTAGTGGCAGATGAAGGTATCCCTATCTGGTTGAAGCTGTTTAATGAAATTCTTTGAGGCACCTCCCCTTTACCAGACTTGTAGATTGAGGCTGTCATTGCGCTAATCTTAAAGCCCGGGAAGGATCCTGCACAACATCAGTCTTATCGGCCAATATCACTATTGAACAGCGACCAGAAGATCTTCACTGGGGTACCAAATACCCCTCTTTGTAAAATCGTGGGACTGATAATTCATGAAGACCAGAAGGGCTTCCTCCCGAGGAGGCAGATGAAGGATCTCGTTCTCACTTTAATTGGCTCATTAGACCTGGCAATGGTGCTCCGCTTTTAATTATCATCCTAGACGCAGCAAAAGTCTTCAACAAGTTAACTGGCATTACCTGAACAGGGTATTGAAGGCTTTTGGTTTCGATGAGACCTTTAGAGAGGTCCTTAATAAAATCTACAAATCTCCCCGGCTCAGATTGTGGTTAATGGCAACCTCACAGGACCTGCGTTAATAGAGCATAGAGCGAGACAAGGGTGCCTTCTGTCACCTTTTCTCTTTGACTTATACATTGAGTCTTTGGTTCAATGCTTGAGGCAAAATAAAAAGATCTATTCTTTTGTCGTAAATGGTTTTACAAGGAAGCTAGCCCTGTATGCCAATGACTTGATTATATTATCGTCTAATGTTAACTAAAGTTTACCAGAATTATTCACTGAAGTACAGGCTTATGGGAAATTGTCTGGGTATGAGATTAATGACAAGACCGAAGTTATGGCTTTGAACGTGGCAGTTCAGGGGGTAAGGCTATCCAAGGAGATACGATATCTTGGTGTAACCATAACACAGGAGCTAAGAGAAATCCCTAAAGTAAACCTAGTTAGTGTCTCCAAGGAGGTTGATGCACTTCTGAAAAGATGGCAGAACCTCCTGCTCACACATTTTGGGTGGCTTAATTTGATTAAAATGTGCATCCTCCCTAAGTTTGCCTACTTATTTATTAATATGCTGTTCGCGTTTGATAAAGGCGTTTTAGCTCAACTCCAGGGAAGGATCTCTGCTTTTATATGGGCGGGCAAAGGGATCAGGCTGTCTTGGAAGAAGCTAAGGCGTAAGCTTTCGCATGGCGGCCTGTGTCTGCCTGACCTCTAGTTGTACTGTTAGGCATATCAACTGAAGAACTACAGGATGTTACTTCTCAGGCCAGATAACACTTTGATTGGCTGCATGTTTAAGGCTATGCTAATGGACAGCCCTGAGGAGGGTTTTATGTATAACTTTGGTGCCCCCAAGTACTTTTAAAAAGTCCGGCTGAAGGTATTATATGCTGCAGCCAAGCTGTGGTTTGACTGCCGCTCTAGTTTAGTTGTATCCTACTATAGTGAATGGACCCCATGTAGGACTCCCCAGAAACACCTGAGTGCCTCTTGGATGCTTTAGTTTAGCCATTAAAAGATGCGGGTGCAGCACGTTGGATGGATATAGTAGATGGAGACAAATGTCTGCCATGGGATACCTGGAACAACTTCACCAATGACACACTATCCAGATATAAATATTACCAAATTTCAGTGTGGTGCAAGAACCAGCAGTGTTGGACCACTCAATGGAGGACGACCTGCAAGATCAAAATTCGAAGAAGGAAGATGGACTTTAGTACAACTATCTCCTTTCTGCAGCAGACAGGAAGTTGGAACATCCTTACCTGGTTTGGGAGAAATAATTGCCTGATGAGAAGCTGAAAAATATATGGCAAGTATCTTTAGACATGCTTTACCCGTTAAGTAAATCTGCTGCACTAAGGAGAAACCACTTTTTCAAACTGGCACAGGATATACTGGTCTCCACTCAAACAATCCAAAATAAGGCACAGCGGAGAAGCCAAGTGCACAAGATGTGGTGCCCAGAAGGCGGACAACATCCACATGTTTGCAACCTGCCCCGTGTTAAAGGAATTCTGGGGAAATGTGGGTAATTGGAAGTTCTGGGTAAAGATGTAGAGGTAAGCTCCTCTGTAATCCTCTTTGGTATTGTCTTGTTGCCTGATGGGGTGGAAGGCCTTTCGAGGTTGTAGAGCAAACTAGTGATTTACTTAATTCTCTTAGCAAGAAGGGAATTCTATAAGAACTGGCGCCAGGCGGCACCTCCTACATGGAGAGGCTGGTGGAATTCAGTAAGATACTTTAGGGACTTAGATCAAAAGGTCAATGCTTATAGGGAAAGATTGGAGCTTGGGCTATTTTGGAAGCTCTTAGATCTTGAATAGTGGTGTTTGGTAGGAATAATGCGTCCAGTAATTATACCTCTTGGTCAGCTCATGATGTGCTCTGCAGGTTGGCTCTCATAAGAACATCAGCTGAGATTGGACCCACAAGTTATGAGCAGCTGGGGCGGACTCGACTGAGAGGTTGCTTATTTTATGGAGGTTATATGAGGATAGAACTTTTTTTAAATAAAAAAAGACTAAACCTGAGGTTACCACTCCACAACACATACTATCATACCACACAATTACTCTTCATAACACATAGTCCCACTCTACATAATTTCTATACACTAACTACCACATACTTTCTATCCACATAATTTCACTGCACAACATACCACATAATTCGACGACACACAACCTACATCCCATACACTCCAAGAAACATCAATAAAACACTTTTACATTTACAACGCCAAGAGCTCCAACTCTTGCAAATGTGAAACCTATTACATTGCAAATGCTTCTTTAACTGGTAGATGTGTTTGCAGAGTGGTGGAGAATGGGGGCTGGGCCTCCAACCAGCGCTCAGGAATTCCACTGCGTAAGACTTACAGGAGGTAACAGGAGGACTTCTTGGCCCCTAAAGTCCCTCAGGGGTAAAGTGGACTTTATCCCCCAACCCGTAGTGGGCCAGGAGGCGCGTTTGCAGAGTGGTGGAGAAAGGGAGGTCATGGCCTCAGAAGCCTCTTGGCAATCCCACTGTGTGGGACTTACTGGAGGTAACAGGAGGGGTAGTTGGCCCCCAAGGACAACCTTGGGGGCCAACTACCCCTCCTATTACCTCTAGTAAGTCCCACACAGCAGCATTGGAAAGTACTCATAGCAGGCTACGCCCCCTTTAACCACCAGTCTGCAAATGCACTCCCTGGCGCGCTCTTCAATGGGGATTAAAGTCCCCTCGCTGCTGAGGGTCCTTAGGGGCCAACAAGCCTACCGGATACCTCAAGTAAGCCCCAGATAGTGGGCTTGTTGAGGGGTGGACACAGGCCATGCCTCCTTTCTCCACCACTCTGCAAACACGCCTCCTGGCGTGCTCTTGGTTAGGGAATGAAGGCCCCTAGCCTCCTGAGGGTCCCTGGGGGCCAACTAGCCCTCCACGTTGATAAAACATTACCCCTGGGACCTGGCCCATTCGGGGGCTCAAAGAAATGAAGAGTGGGGGGCCACGTGCTCCAACACATAGTAAATTAAGCCCTGGAGAGGTGGCGGTCCTTGAGGCTGCAGGAGCCCAAGAGGCACCTCTTCTAAGGATTGTTTTACAAAGGCTATCCATGTCACAGGCTAAAGAGTCGGAAAAACTGCTTTGAGGCTGACAGATCTAACATTGTGCTATGGGGGCCATGTTTATCAAGGGTTTGCGTTGCCCATGTGTCACACAAGTTCACAAAAGGGCAACTCAAGCCTGTGTCTGAAATTTTGCCAAGTCACACAAAGCTCATTGTATAGTCCTGCGTGCCTTTGTAAATCTGGAGTAACGTAATGCAAGATAATGGTGGAGCGTGGGTACTGCCATGCATGCACCCATATATTTTCGCACATCTCCAGATTAACTAACCTGGAACCTGGGAAATTGTGAAAATGCTAAGCCTTGCCCGGAGAGGTGTAACAAGGAGAAATATTTGTCTGCATTATTTCCTTCTTTCTAAGTGTGCTGTATTCTGCAGCACAATTAGAAAGAGGAAAACGCCTCAGAAGATTGTTTTTGTGAAGGATGTTGTCACTTCCTGTACAAAAGCAATCGTTGGTGCAACACAGGCATCATTGCACCATGACACAAGGGTCCCTGTGTTGGCACCTGGCAGCCACAAGCAAGCCACCACAGAAAGAAAGCAGAAATGTGCCATATGTACGTAAATACGGCACATTCCTGGACTCTCCATTTAATGCAGCTCTGTGCTGAAAGTTGTCTTGCTATAATGCACAGCCTCAAATCATGATAAACCTGGCCCTGGGTGTCAGAGTTGCCTCATCCTACTCCAGCATTACCGCTGTGATGTGAAAGAGTGTAGTGGTAGAGATGTGCAAGCCAACCAATTAACAGGCAGAGCCAAGCCAGAGTAGAGGCATGAGTCAGGCTCAGCTCTTAGAGCCCATGCCCAAGCTGAGCCCTGAAAATGTTTGCTATTTAAATCATACAACGAGCCTTACATAAAATATGATGAAGTTTCTTTAAAATTCTCAGATGTACTTCATTAACATGTAAAAGCATTGACAATAAGTATAGCAGTGCGCTGAATAGCACGCATTAAATGTTTTTAAACATGAACATAGAACCATACCTCCCTCTGTCCGCACACTACTGACAGGGTCGTTAGTGACTAAGAGGTAAGACGGTTGTCATGTGAACCCTTTCAGTGGCCTCAGGGCTGGCCCTGGGGCGGTGCGATTGGTGACACTGCAAAGGGTGCTGACTTTGGGGGATGGGTGGTGTCCTGTTTTCAAATATGGTTTTAAAAGCTCCTATTGCCCTGCTCCTTTCCTTCAGAAAGTTTCAGGCAACCATAAAAATGACTGGGGAAAAAAGGTGTCTCTATACGCAGAGGACCTGATGGTGTACACATCAGATCTAAATAGAGCAATCCCAATAATATATAATGAAGAGCAACAGTTTGCTTGGGCCTCTGGTTATGAGATGAATGCGTCCAAGATGGAGTGTATGGCCTGGAATTGAAATACAAAAGCCTATGCAATTAAAAGGGAGATAAGATATTTGGACATCATGATTACGTAGAATATTGAGAACATCAGAGACACAAATCTCCACAAATCAGTAAAGAGATTTGTAACTCTCTAACATGCTGGGCATATTTACCTTTGACATTCTTTGGTAGAGTCAATTTAGTAAAAATAATGGTTTTAGGAAAACGTATCTTCTTGTTTCAAAATATCCCCCTTGCACTTAAAGAAGAGGGATTTAAAAAACTCCAGGCAAAAATAAATAGCTTCATATGGGCCTCCAAAGGTACAAGAATATCTTTGAAAACTTTACGCAGAAAGAAAAACAAGGGAGTGTTGTGTTTGCCGGACCTAGTTCTTTATGCATGGGTATTCCTAATGAGGGTGGGAAAAATGCTCATGAATGAACCAGACAGCTTGTACATCGGGACAATGTTCAAGGAAATGTTGTTATATCTAAAGGGAGGATATCATGGCTTCACATATATATTCAGTGATCGGACATTTTTTTTTAAAGTACGCCTAAAGTCTTTAAATGGGTTAGCATCCACATGGTTTAAGATCAGAAAGTTATTGAAAATCAGCTATTACAGCGCATTGGCACCTATTTGGATGCCCCGGGTTCGCCCGAATGGACTAAGGACTCTTTGGTAACGCCATTAAAAGCAGCTGGGATAGTATGCTGGGCACAACTCGTTCCAGAGGGCTCTCTGCTATCGTAGGAAAACCTGAGGAGCATCCCAGACAATGAAATATCCAAACTCAAATACTTACAAATAAAGAGCTGGCATCAAACGGTCGGTACAACTGTTGGTTTCTCTAATGAACTGGAGATGACCCTGAGGAAGAAAGTCGGGAAAAAGAAAGAGTTGGCAAACTTATACTGGCTTTTGGTAGACCTGGCAGACGGCGACTTCAAACTTCCATCAGAGCTGTGGGGAGAGTGCTTGTCGGGCTCCTATCAAGAAGAAATATGGCAAGTATCTTATAACATTTTGTATTCCACAGTTCAAGCTGCAAACCTAAGGGGAAACCACATCTTTTGTCTCCACAGGGTATACTGGTCTCCCTTAAAGCTTTCCAAGTTTGTGAAGGGTCCTATTCCGAAATGTCCGAAATGCCATCAGGAAAAGGCGGATGATGTGCATATGTTTTTAAGCTGTCCAATGCTGCATCTTTTTTGGGTCTTTGTAACTAGAGGTATGGAAGCCATATTTGGGTCTGATATTCAGGTGAGCATAATCCTGGTATTCTTTGGGGTTTTACCAAACAATGAGTTATTGTCCCTAGAGGAAAATAAGTTATGTTTTTATTTAATCTTACTCGCACGGAGAGAAATGTGTAAATGCTGGATCAAAAATTAATCTCTGATATTCTTAGATTGGTTAACTTCTATTAAAATATGAGGAAGCTTGATAGGGCCGCATGGAAAAAGAAAAGTAAGAAAAAGGATTTGTGGTTGCCTTGTGCGGATTGGCTGGACACCCATAACACTAGGGCGAATATAGTCCAGTGATTATGGGATACTTTAACCCTCTGGTTGTTCTGCTAGTCACCCAGAAAGATCAGAACAGACCGAACATGGGAAAGAGAGGTTCTGTGTAAAGTGCACCCATCTAGATACAGAGCTCTCAAGTTGGTGCCAATCAAGTGGGGGGCTGCGGAGAAACTCAAATTGCTCTGGGTATATCTAAAGGCGAATGAGGACAAAGAAAAAAAAAACATAAAAATGTTGCGATAACTCTGTTGATTGATGGACCTGCTGCAGAGAGATAGGAGTTTTGTCTAGTGGAAGTTTTGACTCATCATGAAGTAGTGCAGGAGGTTAAAATGCCTGCAGCAAAGCATGTGTACCATGCAGATCACAAAGTGTATACAATGTAAATAGGTCAGTGCGTTACTGCTTCTGTCAGAGAGCCCCTTTTGTTACTTGCAGGTAATAAGTTTAAATCCCAATATAGAAAAGTGAGCTATTAACGATCATTAAAGAGCTGCATGCAAACTGCTAAGTAGAGATTAGAGGGTTATGATGTTGCAAAAACGGTTAACTTGGGTTGATATCAATTCTTATTAGTAAAGCCAATCATGGTGTTACATTTTAAAAAGTTTGTTCTTCTCCAGACCAAGCACACTTAAACAATACTCTCTACCAGTAGGGATGACTTGTGCTCCTACACCTTGTAGTGCTCTGTCTGATGTAACATTTCCTATACACTGGTTTATTCAATATTTATTGTCTCTGTGTAATGTGTATGTGATGTAAGGTGCTCTTACACTGGTATGAGTGGTGCTATAAAACAAAAGAACTGCATGAGAGAGAGAGGGGTTATAGAGACTTGACGGGCACTGTTATAGGGTGGTAGTGAGGGAATCCATGGAGAAGGAGTTCATTGGGGGTGAGGCACCTACAAATAATGTTACAGCAGGCGCCTCCAGCGCTAAGTCTAAAGCCGACCCTGAGTGTCTTTGATCGTTATCGAGCAACTTTATAGTATATTAATTCAACCACAATGTTTTTGTGTTCTTTTTTATGTTTTCCCAATTGCAAAGAAAGCAGGTTGATGGAGTCTCATTTCACTTGAAGGGGTGCCTCATAATCACGAGATGAGTGCACCCTCATAAAATCATGTCTTGTGTGAATGTCAGTGTTAGAATTGTGATCCGTGTTAACGTATTTTCATGACGTATTTGGTTTAATGACAGCTAGTGTGAAGAGTTAACACAGGAATTACATTTACTAGGAGAAATGCTAACATTAAAAACATGTGTTGTGAAGACTGATTTCACTTATGTGTTAGAAGTGTTTAACAGCAATGATATGCTTCATAAGTAGGTAAATGTGCTAGTTGAAATGCAAATCTAGTGATACAACTTGTAATGTTTAAAGTCGTAGGCCTGAAATGTAATCCTCTGATAACTCTAATTTTACAATTATTGTTCTAAATTTGCACTGTGGAACTTGTCTTTCTCAAGTTTTGCATTCCAGGTGGAGAAGCATTCTTTAATAATGTCTTTGTTTTAGCAGCTAGGACAGGAGAGTAGAAGTTATAATTGTATGACTTGAAGGTGTAAAAGGAAAGACTTTGGTTTCACATGGGAAAAGACCTGGGAATCAAGGATGAATTGTTGCAAAAGATGTACATGGAGAACACTGTGGAAAAGTACGCTCATGATAGTACTCATTGTGGGATTCGTGCAAAGCTATGCATCATGGGAAACTACTTGTGGATAACTGGCTGTTGGAATTAGGAAATGTGCCCACATCATTCTTGCCTTTGAAGAGGGAGCATCTCAGAGCAAGCTCTTTCTTTTGTGATGGTGGATTTATGCTACCTGGCCCATCTTGATGGTGGAGAGACTTTTTAGGAAGACTCCACGACAGACAACTTTTTTTTCTCTTGACTCAAATTGTTTATTTATTAGAGATTTCATTTTAGCAAACAGAGTAGGGACGGATTTTATGCTTTTTATTCATCAACCCTCAATGCAGGGAAATTTGGATTCTTGCTTCCGGATCATCTACATCCTCTTTATTGAACCAATAGTTCTGTATATGTTGCACCGTCTAAATTGGGTGCATTGCTTGGCTTTATGCTGTTCCTTTGTATTTCTATACAGTCGTGTTGAGGTGTGTTTATTTCCAACTATTTTATTGTAATAAATCAAACTAAGCTTTCTAAATTGTCCTTTGGTTATTATGTGTTTGGAATTAGTGGGTAAAACTGATTGTGTACTAATGATTTTCTTCCCTTTACACTTTCATACTACTAAAAAGATCCATCGGAAAGTGTCTTTAGAAATGTCCAGAATTAAATTAAGGACACCCCCCCTTTCAGTTGGTAGCAGACTATGATGGGTAGCATACAAAGTAAGAAGAGAATCTAGAAGTAGTCTAGGACAGGTGGAACCTGGAACCCTAAAAGGCCCGAATTAGAATCCAATGGTCGAGAAAAGAAGGCGACTTAATTCGGCAGAAACCGACTGAGTTGGACGGTGCGGCAAGATCAGTGGTGGGAGGAGAAGTGAGAATTAACAGGAAGTGTACAGAATGTTAGATTGCGAGACGTCATCTGCAGCTCCACCTAAGACAGGGAACTTTGTGTGAGTGGGACTTATGGGAATTGTTTGAATGCTCTTGAATGATTGAACTCTATCAATCTTATAGAATGGTACACAATTATTGATTTAAGATGAATGCATTAGTGAATGCATGAGGAGGAAATGTAAAGGAGGGTGAGCTGCTACAAGGAGTGAGAGTGATGTTAATTTGTGCCACGCTACGATAGATGGGTTGGTGTAGTGCCATGCTGGGATTGGTTGGCAGTCATTGGGAAGTCGATTGTTTTGGCGTAATCAACTGAACATTATTGCATTTGAGGGGAACGTTAAAAGTGTCAGAAATCATGCGATGCTTTAGGGTGTTACATGATCTCTTCAGAGGTGATGAAGGGGTTATTACTCGAGTGGGAAAAGAGGCAACACCCGAGGATGCTCCAGCTCATTATATGGTGACAAAAGTTGGGCTCCATACCATAATTTGGCTCCAAAAGTGGCATAAATTCACTGAAAAAGAAGGGGAATTGTCATTTCAATGCGTTGGCTCCTTCAGGTTAGATGTATTGAACCAACTTAGGGGGACGATGATTTGCGATGCAACCCTTGCCAAGACCCGCACAATTTGAGGCACTAGATGAGTGGATGTGAGCAGCCTATGCTAAACAGAGAGAGAAATACCAAGGAGAATGAAGAAAATCATGAGGGTGTATCAGGACGCACAGTGGGATGCTAGGCTTAAGAGGTGGAGCGTGGATACCATTGAGGGAGAAAGACTATACCAAGTATTGGTCGATGTCGAGTCACAAAACAGAGAATCAGAAAGAAGGGCAAATGGGTGTGACAACAGTGATAATGAAGACAGCTTATTGGATGGGTTTCTAGGTGAGCGCTGCCACCTTATACTTCACAATCAGGAGAAGTGGCACAAAGTCTTGAAAGCACTGATAATGTGCAATATGTATCAGCCCCAGTGGTTGCCGATACAGGGGTGGTGGGAATGAGTTTATGCAGGAACAGGAGTGTCTGTCATGGGGGGTATAGAACAGAATGGGACCACTGCTACTTCACAGTTTACGTAAGCTCTTACAGTACCGATCACTATTGGACCTGTTGTTCCTGTGCATGATTCAGGACCAACTTGAAGCATTAGCCAGAGGCAATCTATACCTGCAGAAGGGACTCCTTTGGGAAGGACAGGGAATATTAAAGGGGGTTTATGTCCTTTGGTGCCGATGGAATTCAGTACCCCTTTAGCGGCTACTGCCGACCCTTCAGTATTACAGATTAGTTCCAGCATTATGGGGTCTATAGCTATAGTAAGCACCAGTTCAGATCTGTGAGAGTGGGAAATTCCTGTGAGAGGACCGAGCGGTACGCCTCAAGGAGGAAGCACAAGTCAGAGAACATCTGAGAACCAGCATGTGTTTGACATCGCAAACTTAGAGTCATGATTGAAGGATCCTAATAACAGCAAGGAGAGCCAGAATAGTAAGTCAGGATACTATCAAGGCCGCAGTGAAAGTGAAGCTAGTAGATGTTGTGAGAATGAAGGCAGAACTGGAGGAGACAATCAGTGGGAATCTACCTTTAGACAGAATAGAGACATATGAGGCAGATGAATTGTTGTTTATGGCAAAAGGTGTCACTCGGAGGGCATGACAGGTCCATGAGAAGCTGTCAGATTTGGCTCAGAGGTATGGAATAGATCTATCTTGAATGAGAGTGTTTCAGGGGAATCACAGGCTTGCCTACAGCGATCAAGAGTTAGAGGAAAAGAGAGTGACTGGACTGAGACGCCCATATGGGAACTAGTAACGAGAATGATGATTTGGAACATGCTGGATAAGTGGGAAGAGAGGTGGTCGAAGAAGAGGAACGCAAGAAAGGTGACAGGAGAGATGCCTCCTCCAGGAGAAGGAGCACAGGTAAAAGAGGCATATCCGTTGAGGGAAGTGCCTGGTGGAGGGTACGTGCATGTTCCCTGGGGTCTGGGTGATCTTGTTGCGTTCACAAATGATTTTCTGAGATTGAGAGAGAAACCTGCACAGTGATTGACTTCTGTCAGGCATTCTTTTCTATCCCATTGCATGAGGAAAGCCAATTTTTGTTTGCTTTCAGTCTGGCAAATCGTGTCTTAACATGGTGTTGTATTCCCTCAAGGTTATACTGAAAGTCCATTTGATTTTCAACCAGATCTTGAAAAAGAACCTTGAAGGTCTGACATTGCCTAGAAACTCAGCATTGGTCCAATACATTGATGACCTTCTCATTGCGTCTGAGACGCATGATGTTTGCAGGAATGATACCACTGCTTTACTGAATCACTTGGCTGATGGTGGGCACAAGGTGTCTCTGAGTAAGTTTCAGTACTGCTTGAATGAAGAACAGTACTTGGGCCATTGGATAGAAAAGGACAAGAGGAAAGTGCCAACAGAAAGAGTGAAGGGGATCATTAAAATGAATCCGCCTAGTACTCAAAAAGAGGTCAGAATGTTTTTGGGAATGGTTGGCTATTGTCGACAGTAGGTTCCTAACTTTTACCTGATGGCGAAGCATCCACAGATGCTGACCCATAAGGATGTGTGTGATTTGGTGGCATGGGATAAAGACTGCTTACTTGCCTTCCTGGAACTGAGGGAATGCCTTTGTCGTGCTCTGGCTTTAGGAATGCCTGATTGCAACAAAACGTTTTCACGATTCTGCCATGTGAGGAAAAGTTGTGCTCTATCTGTACGCACATGGAGGTGCCCGTAGAACAATGGCCTATTTCTCAACTACCTAGATCCTGTACCTTCAGCATTGCCTGGATGTCTTAAATCTGTTGCTGCAACAGGTGTCATTATTGAACGATGTGAGAGCATTGTGATGGGTCATCCTCCTACAGTATACGTGCCATACTCAGTCGAGCTATTGATGACAAAAACAATGACACAGCATTTGACTAATAACAGGTTGACAAGATATGAGCAGGTGCTTCTCGCAGCTGAAAATATAATGCTGAAATGTGCTCTCTGTTGAATCCTGCTACCTTGTTACCCATTCCAAGTGCTGAAGAGAAGAATGTGAAGGCCATGACTGTCTGGATAACTTTGAACTGTGTAAGGAACCAAGACCTGACATTGTCGATGATAAATTATCTGATCCTGATCAAGTCCGTTTCGTTGATGGTTTATGCCTGACAGACAATGAAGGGAATCTGAGAGCAGCGTTTGCTGTCTGTACCGTCACTGGAGTGGTGGAAGCTGATTACTTACAGGAGTACACTCCACACAAGTGTCCCAAATCATTGCCTTGACACATGCATGTTGTGTCTTTGAACTAATCTGGGTCACAATTTATACCAATAGCCAATACGGTTTCATGTAGTCCATGATTTCGGACAGCTATGCTCACAGAGTGGGTTTCTAACGTCATCTGGTTCCCTCATAAGAAACTGAGAGTATGTGAGACAACTGTTGGGAGCATTGAAATTGCTCAGGGCAGTGGCTGTCATCAAGTGCGTGGCGCATGGAAAGGGGAATGATTTTGTGACTATTGCAAACAGGTATGTTGATGAAGTCACACGCTATTGTGCTTTTAATTGCATGTCTTTAATGGGGAGTATACTGGCGAGAGTGCAGAGAAGACTGAACTCAACATGATACTAGCAGCTGCTGACACATAGGATGAAGTGAGGTGATTGCAAAGGCGGTCACAGAGGGGGAACAAGCAGGTTGGATCCAAGCTGGCTGTGAGAAAGGGACTAATGACATTTGGTCATCAGCAGATGGCAGGGCAGTATTACCAGATTGTTTGTTCCCCCCAATGGTGAGGCTAATTAATGGAGCAGCTCACATAGGAAGGAATGGGATGGCGAGGTTGTGCAAGCAGACTTGGTGCAATCCGAGGTTTCTAGTGATTGCCAAAGCTGTGTGTCACTGGTGCGTCACATGCCAATAAATGAATGCTGGGAAAAAGACTGTGGTTGCCTTGAGCCACATCGGTAGGTCAGGTGGTCCCTTTAATCGGATCCAAATGGATTTTGTTAAGATACCTTTGTGTAATGGTCTGAGGTACATGCTGGTTGTTGTGTGCATCTTTTCTTGATGGGTTGAGGCTTACTCGACTAGGAGATGTGATAGTCTCACAGTAGCTAAATTATTACTTAGGGAACATATTCCTAGATTTAGATTTACAACTACATTAGACTTGGATAGAGGCACACATTTCCATAACAAAGTCATGATGTTATTGTGCACAGCTCTCAATGTGGATCAAGGACTACATTGTAGCTACAGACCAGAGGCATAAGGTATGGTGGAGCAGATCAATATTACCCTGATATCAAGGTTGGCTAAAGCATGCGCATCAACATCCTTGAAGTGGTCTGATGGATTACCATTAGTACTAATGAGCTTGTGCAGCATCCCTGACAGGGCTGTCACTCCACGAAATACTTATGGGGAGAGCAATGTGATTGCCTGGCATGGCTGTCAACATGCTTGTGAACATTTCAGATGATTTGGTCCTTGACTACTGTAAAGGATTGGCTGACATGGTGCTTTCTGTGTCTCAGTAGGTTGGAGCAGCTACTGCACCAACATCAAAGGATCTCTGGGATCCAGGGGATTGGGTTCTCATCAAGAGACATTTTTTAAAAAACTGTCTTGTTTCTCGTTGGCGAGGCCCTTACCAAGTGATACAGGTGACTACGACTTCTCTGAAGTGTGGCTGAGTGCCAAATTGGATCCATGCCTCTCACATATGTTGAGTTCTAGGTCCCTCTGATGAAACAGCTCCTCTCCCAGAAGAATTTCCAGCCGTGGCTGAAAGGTCACGGGAGGGGACAAGCCAAGTCGTAGAGGTACCTGAAGAGGCTGGACATATACCAGATCGGTCTGAGGAGGGTCAAGCTACACGAGACCCTAGCATAGACTCTGAGGGGGACGGTATCAATGCAAGTGACGGGGAGTCTGACTCAGTGGAAGAGACTGGTGTGACAAGATATCAGGTCCAGTTGAGGAAGAGAGATGCAGCAGGTGAAACCTGGCATTTGAGACAAAGAAGTAAGAACCTAAGACTTGCATACAAAAAAGAACTTGCACCTATAAATGAAACTTCAGAGTTAGACCTGAGTGAGGCCGAGCAGAACACAGAAAATGCAAGAAGATCAAGAAGAGCACAAGTGTCTTGTTGAAGTTATTCCTCTCTCGAGTGGACTTCTCTGGTCACCAATGCCGGGGAGAGCGAGGTCTGGGATCTCAGTGCTAGTTGATCTTGCTGAGAGATCCTGGGATTGAAGTAAGTGCACTTTTGTTGTTGACTGTTCCTTTCCCACCAAGGCTAAGTGGCTTACAGTCTCTGATTCTGGAAGACGTTGAATGCAAAAGTTTTGGAGCACCACAGTCTCTTTAAGAGATTGCAACAATGAAAGCTGAACTGTTAACACAAGTTATTGAGGAAATTGGCTCTGATTTGATAGGGGATGTGAATTGAACTGTAAATAATCTCATCCAAAGAAGATATCCTAGACCAGAGTGGAAGAAGTATAAATGTAGGGTTTCATTTAGAAGAAGAAAGAGGGCTAGGGAAGTCTTCTGAGCTGTGTAAATACTTTAAAGTAGAGACTGTTGAAAAGAACCCTCCAGGACTTCAAAAGCAGCTTAAGAACTCCATTGTGTGCAGAGAGTGAAGGAGAAAAGAGACTCTAGGTGCTGATCCTCTCTTTGACCTGTGATCCAAGCTACTCTAAAATGGAGTCTGGAAATTCGAATCGTAGGCACAAATGTATTTTAGTTGCACTCATTCTAAGGGGAATTGTGGTGATAGCCGTAGTCATTATAGAGTCAAACTTAAGTTCATCTGAGAGTGAGGAGCATAGGGTGGGAGTACAAAGGACATCCACACCTACTTCTGCTATTCCAAAGGAGGGTATTTTAGGATCAGAGAAAAACTTAATAGAGCAAACTAGTCGCTACCTGCATGTAGACTTATCTAAGGGAGATTATATGCTGAATGCTTATGCTAGGTTGTTGTACGAGTACATGAACACAATGGAAGTTATGTATGCATGCATGTATGCAATTACCTGCATCAGTGGAGGAGGGAATAATCTACCACCACTTACCCTTTACCTATGGCATTAGTTGTAGTATACTCCTTACTATGTTCTATGAAAAGGGTCATTATGAGTACTACTTTTCCCACAATGATGTGGTATTTTCATAGATACATGTGTATAAATAATTGGAATAAGTATATATGCTCAGAGGAGACTAGAAAGAATGGAAAATTATTTTGCACCGATTATGACAATAGACACTGCTTATGGGCATAGGCATAACTTAACATGCATACTAACAGAGATCGAAAAGACATTTATAAATCAGGTAGAAGATAGGGGACTAGTTAACAATGTTGAGAATAAGGACAAGGGGAAGCTGAGAGTAGTTGCAATTCACTATTTGTGTGTAATTATACATTTTTGGTCAATGGTCCTTGGAAAACACATTTGCAAGAGTCAGTTTGCACGGTTCCGGGAGCATACTTTGTGTGTGCATATGTGCAGCTGCCAAGCAAATGGTATGGTACCGGTTATTTGGTGGTTGTGCTTCCGAAATATACCATGTGGATCACTTGGAGAGTCCATAAGGGAAGTCAACAAGCAGAGAAAAACATGGATTGAGTGCTGGAGAGTTTGTGGGAGATATCTTTGGGTCAATAATTCCTAGCCTGGGAGTAGTGCTTAATGACATCAAGATTAGAAGGTTGTCTACCATAGTGAATAAATTGTCTGTTAGCACAGCTAAGTCTTTACTACTCATTGATGGGGAGATGGTTTCGAGAGGGGTGTTGGTGATGCAGAACAGACTTGTATTAGACGTTTTACCCACAAAAGAGAGCAAAATATGCCACATTTTGAAGGTCCAACAGTGTTGAACTTATATCTCTGATAAAAGTAAATATCGGAAGGGATGTATTAGTAATATCACTGATGTACATCAGGAAATAGAGGATTTGGCAGCAGAAGGTAGGTAAATGTGTTAGTTGAAATGCAAATCTAATGATGCAACTTGTAAAGTTTAAACAATGTATTCTTATGTTAACTAAAGTTGTGGGCTTGAAATGCAATCTGATAACTCTCACTTTAGAATTCATGGTCTACATTCTGAGGCTAATTACGATGTTGGTTGCAAAGCCTCCAAACACTAGTATGATGTCGGCGGACAGAACGTAAACCAGATGATCATTCTGGAGTATTCCTGCTGGTCGGAACCACACCTCAATCCCCTATGGATGACATTTCCGCTGTCAGGATTACGATGTCGGTTTCTCACAGCCTTTCTGTGTCAGCATTTCCGACGCAGAAAGGCTGACAGAAAGCAACTTTGGGGCCCCTAGCAGGGTGCCCTTACCTCCGATGTCTACTGTTGGTGGTCAAGGGGGTAGTGTCACGACTACCAAACTCCTCAAGATCAGGATGATGCTCAGGGGGGTCCACCTCCTGACGTCCCCACACTCTGACTGTTTATATAGGCACAGAGTATAAAGGCTATCAAAGGATGGGTTTAGGGTAGGAACAGCGGTGGAAAAGGGAGACCTGTAACAACAGAAACAAAGGATTAATCCTGCACAACTCTCTGGCTACTCTCATATAAGTCTCGCTAGTGTAATAGACATACCAGAACCAAGACTTCCCCTGAGGTGGCCCCTTCCTCTCTCCTTCCGGTAAGATAAGTCTCTTTCCGCAGGAAGACCTATACACCTATAAGACAAGCACAGGAGAATCACAAGTGGTCAAGGGGGTAGTGTCACGACTACCAAACTCCTCAAGATCAGGATGATGCTCAGGGGGGTCCACCTCCTGACGTCCCCACACTCTAACTGTTTATATAGGCACAGAGTATAAAGGCTATCGAGGGATGGGTTTAGGGTAGGAACAGCGGTGGAAAAGGGAGACCTGTAACAACAGAAACAAAGGATTAATCCTGCACAACTCTCTGGCTACTCTCATATAAGTCTTGCTAGTGTAATAGACATACCAGAACCAAGACTTCCCCTGAGGTGGCCCCTTCCTCTCTCCTTCCGGTAAGATAAGTCTCTTTCCGCAGGAAGACCTATACACCTATAAGGCAAGCACAGGAGAATCACACAGCCTGCCAACCTCAACACCCTGACGATAGGTAAGCGCTATTAATCACCATACATACCCTCAGTCACCCCCTCTTAATCCAAATGATGAGGCCAGCTCCAGCACCAGGACAGAATGCACAAAGCCCTCATAGAGGATACAAGGGAAAATGCTGGAGGTCTCTGTTCCAGCGATGCACAGTTTACTCAAAATTTGTAAAGGCCAAAACATAAATTCCAGCAATGCTTAGCGGCCCCTGCCACAATGTTTTGTCATTCCAGGAAACGTAACATAAACAGGAGGAAGGAGGTCTTTGAGTCAAACCTCCCCTCCTGAAGCCCCGGGAGCTTACCGGACTGTGTTTCTGAAACGCGCTGAGTTCGCGCAGCCAGCAGGTTCCTACTGTTGGTTCCAGCGCCTGTCCCCTGGCCGGTTCTCCTTCCCGTTGCCGCCGGACCCAGGGGGACGGAATAAAGGCGGTAAAGAAGGGGTGGGCGCCCCAATGAGCCCGGGCACCAATCCACAAAATTGACAGTCCGTGTCGTGAACAAAGGACGCTGTCCAATCCCCAAGACAGCTTCAAGCCACGCGATTCAGAGCAGCCGCTCTGAATGCCAGGAAAACAACTCTCCGATAGAATCACGTACAACGCTCCTTGCGTTGTGCGTGATTAAATAAGCCAGGTCCTACCCAGAAGGCCTTCTGGGTAATTTAGTGCGGATGTATCTCCGCTGGCTACGTAGGCGCGGCAGAGTCAATGCCTGACAGTATGCCCTCCTCCCAAGCGCCTCCTAGCCCCGGGCTTACCCGGATTCTGGGCATAGAACAAACGCACCGCCCGAGGTGTGTGGACACCGGAACACGGCTCCCAGGAATCGTCCTCCGGCTGATACCCCTTCCATGAAACCAAGAACCATAGGCGGCCCTTTCGGTATCTGGAATCCAAGATACGGCGCACCTCGTATTCCACATGCCCATCTCTCATCACAGGCGGCGCAGCCTTTCGTCTCGCACATGTGGCGGGTTTCAACAAGCTACAATGAAACACAGGATGAATCCTCAGTGAAGCGGGTAACTTTAGTTTATATGCCACAGGATTTACCCTGCTAAGAACGGTATACGGACCGATGAATCGGGGATGAAAAATGCTGCGATATCGGAAACGTATATTCTTCGTTGAAAGCCAGACCCTGTCACCCTCTCGGTACCTAGGTCCCTCTTGGCGATGGCAGTCGGCCCATCTCTTGTAGGAGCCTTTGGCTTTTTACAGATGTGCTCGGATGCGCCGGTGGGTTTTGAGGAGAGCCGTCACCTGTGCCAAGACCGTGGGATGGTTATGCACTTCACTAGGGATGACCAAAGGTAAGGTGTTGGCATCGAACCCGGCATTGGCTCGGAAAGGGGTGTCACCTATCGAGCTATGCCAAGCATTATTGTATGATAATTCAGCCAACCATAACAGGGACACCCATGAGGTCGCTGCTTCCTCCGAGTAGCAACGCAAATATTTCTTTAAAGTCTGATTCAGCCTTTCGGTTTGTCCATCCGTTTGTGGATGAAAACTGGTTGACAGAGCGTCTTCCATGTGCAGCGCCTTGCACCACATATGCCAGAATCGGGCAACAAACTGAGGACCTCTGTCTGACACAATGACTCTGGGTATTCCATGCAGGCGAACCACGTGAGCTAGTAGTAATTGAGCGGTCTGACTCGCCGTAGGCAGGTTTTTACAAGGGATAAAATGGCCCATTTTCGTTAAGCTATCGACGACCACTAAGATGGCGTTGTATCCCTGGTCCAATGGGAGGCCTTGTATGAAGTCTAGACTGATCAATTGCCACGGCTGGGACGGTGTGGGCAGAGGCATGAGCCTCCCTTTACTTTTATTCTGTTCCCCCTTCGCACGGGCACAGGTCTCACAGTGTCTCACCCATAGTTCCACATCCTTACCAGAAATGGCGTCGCACCAGATGCAAGGTTTTCGTGGTTCCAGAATGGCCGGCTAGCATCGCGTCATGGCACCAGTTGAAGGCCTTCAGACGAAGAACGTGGGTGGGCAAGTACAGTTTGTTCTCATGCATGGGAACCCCATGTTTGAGGGTTTGGTGAGTGTCTCGTTCCGCCCATGACTGCCACTGGGCCGGAGACCGGTTGCTGGTGACCTTGTCGAGGAATTGATCCATGGTAACGGAACATATGATCTTTTCAGGGGCTATGATAGCTTTCTGGACTTCCCGTCGAGGGGTCACTTCCTCACCTTGTCTAGACAAAGATTCCGCTTTCCTGTTGTCTGCACCTGGGCGGAAGGTGATCAGAAAATCATACTCCGCAAAGAACTGCATCCACCGCATTTGCCTTTGCGACAGATGCCAAGCGGTTTTCATGAATTGGAGGTTGCGGTGATCTAAGTACACCGTTATAGGATACTGCGCCCCCCAAAGCTAGTGTCTCCACTCCTGCAACGCCTTTTTTATTGCCAAGAGTTCCTTTTCTGCCACCGTGTAATTGGCTTCCGCTGAGTTCAGTTTCTTCGAAAGAAAAGCCACTGGATGTAGTTGTCCTGTGTTCTTGTCTCTCTGTGACAACACAGCCCCAATGGCCACTTCCGAAGCCACGGCTTCCACAACAAACAGTATATCAGGTTGGGGATGTCTCAAGATGGGAGCGGTACAGAAAGCTTTCTTTAGTTGAACAAAAGCCTCCATGGCTTGAGAGGTCCAAAGAAAAGGTGCTCCTTTCCTCAACAACCTGGTTACTGGAGAGGCCAACTGTGAGAAGTGTAGAATGAATCTCCTATAGTAATTGGAGAAACCCAAAAAACATTGTACCTCTCTCACACTCTTGGGAACAGGCCAATCTTGAACTGCCGCTATTTTCCTCTCATGCAAAAACAACAATTGATGGACAGAATGCAGAACAATGTCATACATTCACCCCAGTACAGAGATCTGGGCCTAAATCCATCGTTTTTTTGCTCACCATGCCATTCCAGTTTGAACCCAGCCATATGCAAATCAGTCTTGACCCAGTGCCTCATGGGAAGAGTCCAGCCCGAACTGCCAAGCCAAGTCCACCCTGGACTGGAAAACAAGCATCCTAGGACCGGTTTCGGGGTTTCACCCCTCTTCAGCCAGGATAGCTTGATTCCAGTGGCATGGAGAGCACGGGACTCACGTCTGAGCATACCCGTCCCACTCGGGGTGACAAATGCAAAAACAACAATTGATGGACAGAATGCAGAACGATGGATTTAACCCAGATCTCTTGACTGGGGGAGAATGTCTGCATTGTCAGCATTCCGTCCATCATTTGTTTGTTGTAACGCTTTTCGCCCTAAGTGGGATGGGTATTCCCAGACGTGGGACCCGTGCTCACTACGCCACTGGAGTTAAGCTATCCTGGCTGATGACGGCTGATAGCCAGAAACCGGTCCTAGGATGCTTGATTTCGGTCCAGGGAAGACATGGCTTGGCAGTTCGGGCTGGACTGTTCCCATGAGGCACAGGGTCAAGACTGATTTGCATATGGCCATGTCTAAACTGGGGTGGTGTAGTGGGCAAAAGAACGATGGATTTAACCCAGATCTCTTGACTGGGGGAGAATGTCTGCATTGTCAGCATTCCGTCCATCATTTGTTTGTTGTAACGCTTTTCGCCCTAAGTGGGATGGGTATTCCCAGACGTGGGACCCGTGCTCACTACGCCACTGGAGTCAAGCTATCCTGGCTGATTACGGCTGATAGCCAGAAACCGGTCCTTGGATGCTTGATTCCGGTCCAGGGAAGACATGGCTTGGCAGTTCGGGCTGGACTGTTCCCATGAGGCACAGGGTCAAGACTGATTTGCATATGGCCATGTCTAAACTGGGGTGGTGTAGTGGGCAAAAGAACGATGGATTTAACCCAGATCTCTTGACTGGGGGAGAATGTCTGCATTGTCAGCATTCCGTCCATCATTTGTTTGTTGTAACGCTTTTCGCCCTAAGTGGGATGGGTATTCCCAGACGTGGGACCCGTGCTCACTACGCCACTGGAGTCAAGCTATCCTGGCTGATGACGGCTGATAGCCAGAAACTGGTCCTAGGATGCTTGATTCCGGTCCAGGGAAGACATGGCTTGGCAGTTCGGGCTGGACTGTTTCCATGAGGCACAGGGTCAAGACTGATTTGCATATGGCCATGTCTAAACTGGGGTGGTGTAGTGGGCAAAAGAACGATGGATTTAACCCAGATCTCTTGACTGGGGGAGAATGTCTGCATTGTCAGCATTCCGTCCATCATTTGTTTGTTGTAACGCTTTTCACCCTAAGTGGGATGGGTATTCCCAGACGTGGGACCCGTGCTCACTACGCCACTGGAGTCAAGCTATCCTGGCTGATGACGGCTGATAGCCAGAAACCGGTCCTAGGATGCTTGATTCCGGTCCAGGGAAGACATGGCTTGGCAGTTCGGGCTGGACTGTTCCCATGAGGCACAGTGTCAAGACTGATTTGCATATGGCAATGTCTAAACTGGGGTGGTGTAGTGGGCAAAAGAACGATGGATTTAACCCAGATCTCTTGACTGGGGGAGAATGTCTGCATTGTCAGCGTTCCGTCCATCATTTGTTTGTTGTAACGCTTTTCGCCCTAAGTGGGATGGGTATTCCCAGACGTGGGACCCGTGCTCACTACGCCACTGGAGTCAAGCTATCCTGGCTGATGACGGCTGATAGCCAGAAACCGGTCCTAGGATGCTTGATTCCGGTCCAGGGAAGACATGGCTTGGCAGTTCGGGCTGGACTGTTCCCATGAGGCACAGGGTCAAGACTGATTTGCATATGGCCATGTCTAAACTGGGGTGGTGTAGTGGGCAAAAGAACGATGGATTTAACCCAGATCTCTTGACTGGGGGAGAATGTCTGCATTGTCAGCATTCCATCCATCATTTGTTTGTTGTAACGCTATTTTGCTCTCAGCCATTCTCAAACCCCGTGGACTTAACACGACCCCCAGGAATTCGACTTCTGTAATGCTAAATTCGCATTTGTTTAGCTTGCAATACAAGCTATTGTCTAGCAGTATTTTAAGGACCAGGATGACGTGGCTCACATGTTGTGCGGGAGAGACAGAATAGACCAGGATGTCATCGATGTATACGATCACAAACTGGTCTATGTAGTCTCTCAATACATCATTGAGAAAATACTGGAAAGCCGCCGGGGCGTTACACAACCCGAACGGCATAACCAAGTATTCAAACAACCCATACCGAGTTTTGAACGCTGTTTTCCACTCGTCCCCTTCGCGGATCCTTACCAGGTGATATGCCCCCCTCAGATCCAGCCGGGTGTAGATAGTGGCCTCTCTCACCTGATCCAACAATACAGGGATGAACGGAAGAGGCTATCGATTCCTCACTGTGTTTTTATTCAATAGGCGGTAATCGATGTACATTCTCAGCTCGCCATTGGCTTTCGCCGTAAAGAAAAGTGGAGAGGCGGCAGGGGAACGAGAGGGACAATTGAAGCCTAAGGCCCTGAAACGGTCCAGATATTCCCTTAGATGCTTAGTTTCGGGTTCTGACAGCGCATATACTCTACATGAGGGAACGACTGCACCGTCCACCAATCAATGCGACAGTCATAGTCACGATGTGGAGGTAGAACCTCAGCCCTGGCTTCACAGAACACCTCCCGATATGCCTCATATATGGGGGGAAGTTCGGTTTCCTTCTCAGCCGCAGTAGCAACCTGATATATCTGAGCTAAGGCCTGCGTTGGTGTCTCGTTGGTTTTCATACAGGACAACAGGCATTCCGGGGAGTGAAAGCTAATGGTCTTAAGCCTCCAATCCATGGTAGGGTTATGCTGCCATAACCATGGCATGCCCAAGATAACCTCGTACTGAGGTGCTTCAATGATGTTCAGGGTAAGCTCCTCCACATGATCCTGAGGATGTCCCTTAAGGACCAATTCTATCTCCTCGGTGTGTTCAGTTATGGGGCCTGATTTCAGGGGAGTGCCGTCTACAGCTAACACTTTCTCAGGCTTCATGCTGGGCACTCTTACCAACCCCAAACGCCGTACCAAGCCGCAATCAATAAAATTGCCTGTGGCACCTGAATCAATCATCGTCCACACTGGATGCTGCTGTTGTCCTGTCCTTAATACCATAGACAGCACGATGTGTGTCTCAGTGGTTATTACTTCGGTAACCGCCAAGGACGGTATTTTCCACTCCTTCTCTACAGAGGCCGTTCTGCTATATTCCAGGGCAACAGGTTCTCTTCTCTCAGGAACCTCTACAGCGAGGGTAGCTACCTGTTTGCTGGAACTATAGGAGTTCCTCTTCTTGGGTTTCGCAGTGCAGTCCCTCACATAATGTCCTTTTTTCCCACAGTACATGCAGAGACCTAACGCGTGCCGGTTCTCCCTCTCAGTTTTGGATAAAGGGGGTCTGATAGCTCCTACTTCCATGGGTTCGGGACCTGACTCTTTGGAAGAGGGAGAGGAACGGTTGTCGTTTTCCGTTCCCATCAGAGTCCTCTCACATCTCTTGTGATCCCCCCTCTTTCCGCCAGTCTGTGGTCTAAGCGGAGCGTCAGGTTTATTAAGTCCGTACAAGTCATGGGTTGTGGGTCTATTTGAGCCAATACGTCCTTCATATCATCCCTGAGACCCTGGTAATATAAGGACGTCCGCTTTTCTTCTGGCCAGGCGGTTTCGACCACTAGCCTATTAAAAGCTGTCATGTAGGTAACCAGGTCTTTTCTGCCCTGACGTAATTCAAGCAATTCCCTATCTGCGCTAAGGGTGGTAGCGCGGCGGTCAAAATCCCTCTCAAATTCTTTCCGGAAAGCTGTCCAATCCGTGAGGAGCGGGTCATTGTTCCTAACCAGGGGAACAGCCCAATTGGCTGCGTCCCCCGACAAATACGAGATGGCAAAAGCTACCCTCAAGAGGTTAGTGGGAAAGGAAGCAGGTTTACATGAGAAATGAAGGGTAATCTGCGTAAGGAAGGTTTGGATTTTGTGTGGATCCCCTGAGTACCGTTCTGGACTTGCCAACGATATTGGCGGAGGAACGGTCACCTGGATCTGAGGGGCACCAGCAGGAACATCAAAGCGATTCCTATACTGCCTATCCACCCTCTCTTTCAGGGCCGCTGTTTCCACCCGGGAAGTAGCCAACTCCTGCTGTACAAGCACCAGAGCTTGTAACACGTCATCTAAAGTCGCCATCTCTGACCATACCCCTGACCGGGAGGAGAAGATATTCGTGGGTGCTTGATTCTGTCACGACTACCAAGCTCCTCAGGATCAGGATGATGCTCAGGGAGGCCCACCTCCTGACGTCCCCACTCTCCGACTGTTTATATAGGCACAGAGTATAAAGGCTATCGAGGGATGGGTTTAGGGTAGGAACAGCGGTGGAAAAGGGAGACCTGTAACAACAGAAACAAAGGATTAATCCTGCACAACTCTCTGGCTACTCTCATATAAGTCTTGCTAGTGTAATAGACATACCAGAACCAAGACTTCCCCTGAGGTGGCCCCTTCCTCTCTCCTTCCGGTAAGATAAGTCTCTTTCCGCAGGAAGACCTATACACCTATAAGGCAAGCACAGGAGAATCACACAGCCTGCCAACCTCAACACCCTGATGATAGGTAAGCGCTATTAATCACCATACATACCCTCAGTCACCCCCCCTTAATCCAAATGATGAGGCCAGCTCCAGCACCAGGACAGAATGCACAAAGCCGTCATAGAGGACCCCAGGGAAAATGCTGGAGGTCTCTGTTCCATGAGCGATGCACAGTTTACTCAAAATGTATAAAGGCCAAAACATAAATTCCGGGAATGCTTAGCGGCCCCCGCCACAATGTCTTGTCATTCCAGGAAACGTAACATAACCAGGAGGAAGGAGGTCTTTGAGTCAAACCTCCCCTCCTGAAGCCCCGGGAGCTTACCGGACTCTGTTTGTGAAACGCGCTGAGTTCACGCAGCCAGCAGGTTGCTACTGTTGGTTCCAGCGCCTGTCCCGTGGCCGGTTCTCCTTCCCGTTGCCGCCGGACCCAGGGAGACGGAAGAAAGGCGGTAAAGAAGGGGTGGGCGCCCCGAGTGGTTCCACTGCCGTCGTAGCGGGAAAGGGAGCGTTCACGCTCCACCGAGCGTAAGGCTCGCTGCGGCTCCCCAATGAGCCAGGGCACCAATCCACAAAGTTGACGGTCCGTGTCGTGAACAAAGAACGCTGTCCAATCCCCAAGACAGCTTCAAGCCACGGGATTCAGAGCAGCCACTCTGAATGCCAGGAAAACAACTCTCCGATAGAATCACGTACAACGCTCCTTGCGCTGTGCGTGATTAAATAAGCCAGGTCCTATCCAGAAGGCCTTCTGGGTAATGTAGTGCGGATGTATCTCCGCCGGCTACGTAGGCGTGGCAGAGTCAATGCCTGACAGGTAGAGAGGGTTCCCAAGATACCCCCCTGTAAAACCCTGCACTGTGTGGCAGGCACCATGGGGTGCCTGACACAGGGTGCAGGGTTTTACACACGCCCCCATTTCTCTACAACAGCCTGTATTAAACTGCCCATAACACTAGCTCCCATAGAGGATAGTGGGAATAAGTTGCTTTGTAATTAGGCAGTCGCAACCGTGACTGCCTGAGTCCGAGACGGTGTTGGTCGGAGGCAACTCCAACTGACATCGTAATGACCCCCATCATGTGCACTGTAGAACTATTCTTTCTCATGTTTTGCATTGCAGGTGGAGAAGCATTATTTAGGCAAAATAATGTCTTTGTTGCAGCAGCTAGGACAGGAGAGAAGAAGTTACAATCGTATGACTTGAAGACCATGAAGGAGAGACGTTGTTTTCACATGGGAGAAGGCCTGGGAATCAAGGACTAATTGTTGCAAAAGATGTACCTGGAGGACACTGTGGAAAGGTTCACTGACAGAAAATTGACCACAAAAAAATCGATGTAAAAAATATCGAGGGACACATATAAGATACAAAAATATTTACTCTCTATACTTAAAAAGGTAAGTACAAAAATATGAAAAAATATTGTTTACAATAATATAGAAGTATTAACTATTGATTTAACTATATATACTTTAAAATGTAAAAATAAACATATATTAATTACTAACATCAATTTATAAAAAATAAAATATAATATGTATATTTTAACAAATAAAACAAATAAAGTTCCTTTTAAAAATGTAAACAGGCACACACACACATATATATATAGGTATATATATAATATATATATATATATATATATATATATATATATATATATATATATATATATATACATTCAAAATGATCCAATGGTCCTGGAGTCCTGGCGCTCTGTTGAAGGTGCGGCACCCTTGCGGTTTGGACCCAGCCGCTAATATGAAAACGAATTTTCTCCCAGACCGAAGAAAAATTAGGGTCGCACTCCAGCATCTATTTTTTTGATCATGAGCAGTTTTATTTCCAATCCGTTCCAATCCACAAATGGAGATACAAAAAACCAACGCTTTTCGTCAACGTCCGTTGACTTGGTCACGGTTGTTTGTAAGTGAAAAAACAAAGTGTTTTAAACAACATCAACACAGGAAATTGTCATACCTACATTTCCTGTCAATCACGGGGTTTAAAGGACACAACTTTCTGGGAATTGTAGTCCCCGGTAAGTTTTACCATGTTTTATTTACATAGGCTAAACTTGAACCAAAACAAACATAAATATATACTAAATTTATATAAACACAGTGCATATGATTCTAGTTAGAGTGTTCATTTCTGTTTAGGCAATTTATATTGTATATTCATTTTCTACGGTGGGCAAGGCAACCCTTGTTGGCCCTATTACACTCAGTATTGTCTCGAATTCGTTCATGTGATTTAAGGGTTCTATCCTTAATGCCCCTGTGTATATGTATCCCATTCTAGTAGAAACACATAATGTTTATTTTTATTAAAGATGAATGTACAGTTCTTCCGACTGGTTCAGACCAAACGGTGTCATGCTTCTAAGGTTTATGATGTGCCGCAATTCTTTTTGTCGCAGTAGTTTCTCCCGATTTCCTCCGCGTATATTAACCGGTACAGTTTCTATTCCATAAAACTTTAGAGACTTCCAATTGCTACTGTGGTGTGTTTCCATGTGCTTGGCCACCGCGTTGTTTTTGTCCTTATTTTTTGTGGCCCTTGTGTGTTCCAGAATCCTTTTCTTGAGATCGCAAATAGTACTTCCCACGTATTTTAATTTACATGGGCATTCTATGATGTAGATGGTGTATTGGCTTTTGCATGTTATCAATTGTTTGATTTTCCAGATTTTCTTGTTAGCCATTGTGATCTCGCTTATTGGTTTCGCAATTTGACACACTTTACAGTTTTGACATTTAATGAAACCAGTTTTCTTTAACCACGTCTCTTGTGCTTTACTGGATTTGAAATGACTATGTACCAACCGATCTTTTAAATTTTTTGCTCTCCTGTACGTTATTGTTGGTTGAGGTCCCATTATTTTTCCCATGGTCCCATCTAGTTGTAACATTTTCCAATTCTTTTTGATGATGTTCACGATTTCCTTTGATTCCAGAGTGTAATCCAGAATAAGTCTTATTGGTTCAACAGTTGATTCTGTTTCTTTTGATGCTGACAAACATTCCTCACGAGATTTCTGGTTGGCTCTATTCCAGCACTGTTTTACCATGGGTTTGTTGTACTTACTTCTTATGAACCTTTTTATTGTTCCTGCACTCTGTTTTTTCCACTCCTCCTCCTCACTACATATTCTTCGAAGACGGAGAAATTCTCCATAGGGTATGCTAGATACCAGTGCGGGTTGATGGAAACTAGTTGCTTCAAGGGTGGCGTTTGTTGCTGTGCTTTTCCGGTATAAGGTCGACTCCAAGGAATCGTTTTTCACATATATTTCGGTGTCCAAAAAGGTGATTTTTTCCTTATTTGTTTCATATGTGAATTTTAAGTTGGTGACGCTGTTGTTGAGGATCTCAAAATATTCATTGAATTCCTCCTCATTTCCATTCCAAATTATTAGTAAATCATCAATAAAACGAGTCCATTTAATTATTTTGTTTGTGTATCGTACAACTTTTTGACTCCAAGCCACCTCTTGCTCCCACCAGCCCATTACTAGGCAAGCATAGCTTGGGCTAAATGAAAAACCCATTGCTGCCCCGTTCTTTTGTCGATAGAGATCATATCCAAATAAAAAAACATTACAAGTGAGGCAGGGGAGAATCATATCACATAACATCTCATTATGCTCTTTAAAATGAATGTTTCTTTCTTGCAGGAAGAATCGAATTGCCTTTAGTCCTAAAGCATTGTCAATGTTGGTATACAACGCGATTACATCCATTGTTACCAGGAGGAAATTACTTTGCCAGGTCAGATCCTGTAAACTGTTAAGGAGATCGGTAGTGTCTCTGATATAAGACTTTAATTCCACTACATGTGGAATAAGAAAATAATCACTGTAGTTGGCCATTGGTTCAAAAAATGACCCTTTTGCTGATAGTATTTGTCTTCCTGGAGGTGTCCTTCGATTTTTATGTATCTTCGGGAGAAAATACATAGTGGCGAGTTTGGGAAAGTCAACTGATAGATACTTCCGCTCTTCTTCGTCTATCAGTTTTTTGGAGGTCCAATGATTCAATTTGTTCTCAATCTCAAATTTGTAAGCCATTGTGGGGTTTATGTGCAGTTTTTCATAATACATCTCATTTTGCAGTTGGTGATGTGCCTCAGAGATGTATAAAGAACGATCCCATATTACAACATTGCCCCCTTTGTCCGCCATTTTAATTTCAATTTCCTTCTCATTTGCTAATTTTTCCAAGGCTACTCTTTCCGAGTTTGTCAAATTATCCTTATACTGTGATTTGTTAATTTTAAAAAGGTCATGAATGACGGCCTCTTGGAAAACATCAATTTTGTTACCCGGGGGTAGTTGGGGATAAAACTTGGATTTAGATCGTTTTTTGCTGAGACTAGCCCCCAATTGTGGAATTGCTGTTTCCAGGGGTATTTCTTCCACTTCCTCTGCATTTAAGTTGAGTAGTGTTAAATAATCATCGGCTTCCTTTGCCAATAAGATTGATGTGGGAGTTTCCGCCATACGGCTGATCTTGGGTTTATTCGGATTTTCCCAAAAATATTTAGCCAATTTTATCTTTCGAATATATAGATAGAGATCAACTCTCGTTTGTGCCAAATCCATTTGTTTTACTGGACAAAAATTAATTCCTCTTTTTAGAAGCGAAATTTCAGATTCTGATAATTCCCTCTTAGAGAGATTGACTACTTGAAGTTCGTCATTTATTGATCCATCCTCTGCCTCATACTGCGGGTCTTCGTACCAATCCTTTCGCTTGAGGTGCTTGGCTCTTCTTCCCTTCGGTGCGTTTTCTTTGGTACCAGGTTTATCCCCTTCCCCTTCCTCTTGTTTGCCTTTATGACATTTGGTTCTGTTCCCATTGGCGTTGTTGCAATACTAGGCGCATGTCCCCTAAAAAAGTTGACTTTGCACCCTCTGTAGTTACTTCTGACCCTTCTGTGCTCAAATCCGTAGAGGCTAGGGAGGAGAAACTGCTGGACGTTTCCGCGGGGGCTCCCATTCCTTGTTGTTTAAATGGATCAAACTTGCGGGCAAATGTAAATACTCTTCCTTGAGCATAATCATTTGCATCTCGGAGAAAAATTGTTTTCATATATATATTACCTACTGGCGGTCGCCAGTAGGTAGTTATAGTTAGGACCACGTTTCCATAGGAAATCCGCAACATTCTATTTTGAATAACTTTGGCGCCGGTCGACGAATCCTCGCGAATTTTTCAAAATAGGTGGGGCGCTACGCTACGCTCCTACCCTGAAAGTCTCGGGGGGATTCGTCAAGCGGGGGCTGAGATAAAAGGGGGGTCCCAAAACGCGTTTTTCCCATGCATTTTTCCATAGGACCTTTATACAGGGCTACAGCCCGAACGGCTGAACAGAATTACTAGAAATTTGGCAGAGAGGTAGTCCTCAGGTCAAGGAAGTGCCTTTTGTAGGTTTGGTGTAAATCTGTTCAGTAGATTCTGAGAAAATAGCCTTTAAATCAATATATATATCTGAGCCAGCTTACGGTGCGCCTACGGTACGCTTACCGTACGCGTACGGTGGCGTGCGCGAGCGCGATTCTGATTGGCTCTTAGATCTTAGTAAACATTCGAATCGGCCGAAACCAGGAAGCGGCGGCCGCCATTTTCTCTCTCGCACTGAGAGTGATGTTTAAAATATAAAGCACAAAAACATGTAAAGGGGCTGTTTAGACAGCTCCCACACACATAGCAATGTTGAGGGAGTCCCCAAAGATCCCCCAAGGCCAAAAACTGAATTTTTATTTTTTCGGTAATTTCGGCGATTACGCTTACCGTACGCGTACGGTAAAAAATTATAAAAAAAAAAAAATTATCCACACTCTCCCCACCCCGTGTGCAATTGGTGCCCGAAGGTCACCAATTGTGCATGGCTTATTATTTATGAGTTAAACTAAAATATTTAAAAAAATTATTAAAAAAAAAAAATTATCCACACTCTCCCCACCCCGTGTGCAATTGGTCCCCGAAGGGCACCAATTGTGCATGGCTTATGAAAAGTGAGTTAAACTAAAATATTTAAAAAAAAAATAATAAAAAAAAATATTATCCACACTCTCTCCACCCCGTGTGCAAATGGTGCCCGAAGGGCACCATTTGTGCATGGCTTATAACATATACGAAAAATTAAAATATTACCTTTCAAAACGAAGTGCATCATATGTCCTCCATGTGCGCACGGTGCGCGAAGCGCATCGTGCGTACATGGCCCATCTAGCGTAACGTGGGCACGCGGTGCGCGTAGCGCACCGCGTGCCCACTGTGCGTGCACGGCACTAACTGCGTAAAGTGGGCGCGCGGTGCGCGAAGCGCACCGCGTGCTCACTGTGCGCGCACGGAACGAACTGCGTTAAGTGGGCGCGCACGCCACGAATGGCGTAAAGTAACTTAGCATTTAAAAAAACGTACAAATTCACTGAAAAAACCATAGGTTTCACACACGTTATAGTTAGGAATTAGCATTTAAAAAACCTTGCAAATTCACTGAAAAAACCATAGGTTTCACACATGTTATAGTTAGCGGAAATTTTACTGATAAAAAACCAATGAAATTCCCCCGTTATAGTTAGTGCAGGCAACTATAACTCACGCGACCGCAATCTTCTGCTGATGACATATGTGTCTTTATGAAAAAAAAATATTTGTAATATATGTATAGCTAAAAATGTATGGAAGAAGACATGGGCAAATAAGTGTCTAAATACAGTATTAGCATCAGCAGAGGATTGCGGTCGCGTGAGTTATAGTTGCCTGAACTAACTATAACGGGGGAATTTCATTGGTTTTTTATCAGTAAAATTTCCGCTAACTATAACATGTGTGAAACCTATGGTTTTTTCAGTGAATATATATATATATATATATATATATATATATTACCTACTGGCGGTCGCCAGTAGGTAGTTATAGTTAGGACCCCTTTTCCATAGGAAAACCTCAACATTCTATTTTGAATAACTTTGGCGCCGGTCGATGAATCCTCACGAATTTCTCAAAATAGGTGGGGCGCTACGCTCCGCTCCTACCCTGAAAGTCTCGGGGGGATTCGTCAAGCGGGGGCTGAGATAAAAGGGGGGTCCCAAAACACGTTTTTCCCATGCATTTTTCCATAGGACCTTTAGACAGGGCTACAGCCCGAACGGCTGAACAGAATTACTAGAAATTTGGCAGAGAGGTAGTCCTCAGGTCAAGGAAGTGCCTTTTGTAGGTTTGGTGTAAATCTGTTCAGTAGATTCTGAGAAAATAGCCTTTAAATCAATATATATATCTGAGCCAGCTTACGGTGCGCCTACGGTACGCTTACCGTACGCGTACGGTGGCGTGCGCGATTCTGATTGGCTCTTAGATCTTAGTAAACATTCGAATCGGCCGAAACCAGGAAGCGGCGGCCGCCATTTTCTCTCTCGCACTGAGAGTGATGTTTAAAATATAAAGCACAAAAACATGTAAAGGGGCTGTTTAGACAGCTCCCACACACATAGCAATGTTGAGGGAGTCCCCAAAGATCCCCCAAGGCCAAAAACGGAATTTTTATTTTTTCGGTAATTTCGGCGATTACGCTTACCGTACGCGTACGGTAAAAAATTATAAAAAAAAAAAAATTATCCACACTCTCCCCACCCCGTGTGCAATTGGTGCCCGAAGGTCACCAATTGTGCATGGCTTATTATTTATGAGTTAAACTAAAATATTTAAAAAAATTATTAAAAAAAAAAAAATATCCACACTCTCCCCACCCCGTGTGCAATTGGTCCCCGAAGGGCACCAATTGTGCATGGCTTATGAAAAGTGAGTTAAACTAAAATATTTTAAAAAAAAATAATAAAAAAAAATATTATCCACACTCTCTCCACCCCGTGTGCAAATGGTGCCCGAAGGGCACCATTTGTGCATGGCTTATAACATATACGAAAAATTAAAATATTACCTTTCAAAACGAAGTGCATCATATGTCCTCCATGTGCGCACGGTGCGCAAAGCGCATCGTGCGTACATGGCCCATCTAGCGTAACGTGGGCACGCGGTGCGCGTAGCGCACCGCGTGCCCACTGTGCGTGCACGGCACTAACTGCGTAAAGTGGGCGCGCGGTGCGCGAAGCGCACCGCGTGCTCACTGTGCGCGCACGGAACGAACTGCGTTAAGTGGGCGCGCACGCCACGAATGGCGTAAAGTAACTTAGCTTTTAAAAAACCGTACAAATTCACTGAAAAAACCATAGGTTTCACACACGTTATAGTTAGGAATTAGCATTTAAAAAACCTTGCAAATTCACTGAAAAAACCATAGGTTTCACACATGTTATAGTTAGCGGAAATTTTACTGATAAAAAACCAATGAAATTCCCCCGTTATAGTTAGTGCAGGCAACTATAACTCACGCGACCGCAATCTTCTGCTGATGACATATGTGTCTTTATGAAAAAAAAATATTTGTAATATATGTATAGCTAAAAATGTATGGAAGAAGACATGGGCAAATAAGTGTCTAAATACAGTATTAGCATCAGCAGAGGATTGCGGTCGCGTGAGTTATAGTTGCCTGAACTAACTATAACGGGGGAATTTCATTGGTTTTTTATCAGTAAAATTTCCGCTAACTATAACATGTGTGAAACCTATGGTTTTTTCAGTGAATATATATATATATATATATATATATATTACCTACTGGCGGTCGCCAGTAGGTAGTTATAGTTAGGACCCCTTTTCCATAGGAAAACCTCAACATTCTATTTTGAATAACTTTGGCGCCGGTCGATGAATCCTCGCGAATTTCTCAAAATAGGTGGGGCGCTACGCTCTGCTCCTACCCTGAAAGTCTCGGGGGGATTCGTCAAGCGGGGGCTGAGATAAAAGGGGGGTCCCAAAACACGTTTTTCCCATGCATTTTTCCATAGGACCTTTAGAACGAGCTACAGCCCGAACGGCTGAACAGAATTACTAGAAATTTGGCAGAGAGGTAGTCCCTAGGTCAAGGAAGTGCCTTTTGTAGGTTTGGTGTAAATCTGTTCAGTAGATTCTGAGAAAATAGCCTTTAAATCAATATATATATCTGAGCCCGCTTACGGTACGCTTACCGTACGCTTTCCGTAAGCGTACGGTGGCGTGCGCGAGCGCGATTCTGATTGGCTCTTAGATCTTAGTAAACATTCGAATCGGCCGAAACCAGGAAGCGGCGGCCGCCATTTTGTCTCTCGCACTGAGTGTTGTTTATCAAACAAGATGGCCAAAAACATGTTACGGGGCTGTTTTGACAACTCCCTCCCACATAGTCATGTTGAGGGAGTCCCCAAACATCCCCCAAGAGCAAAAACGGTTTTATTTTTTTTTCGGCAATTTCGCCGAGTACGCTTACCGTACGCTTACCGTAAGCGTACGGTAAAAAAAAAAAAAAAAAAAAACCACTATCCACACTTACCCCACCCCCTGTGCTTTTGGTGGCCGTAGGCCACCAAATGTACAGGGCTTATTAATAGGTAAAAAAAACTAAATTTTGGCAACATGAAATTATAAAATCGAAATAAAAAAAACACTATCCACATTGACCCCACCCCCTGTGCGTTTGGTGGCCGAAGGCCACCAAATGTACAGGGCTTATTAAAGTTGATAAAAACCGTGCACGGAACGAACTGCGTTAAGTGGGCGCGCACGCCTCGAATGGCGTAAAGTAACTTAGCATTTAAAAAACCGTACGAATTCACTGAAAAAACCATAGGTTTCACACACGTTATAGTTAGGAATTAGCATTTAAAAAACCTTGCAAATTCACTGAAAAAACCATAGGTTTCACACATGTTATAGTTAGCGGAAATTTTACTGATAAAAAACCAGTGAAATTGCCCCGTTATAGTTAGTGCTGGCAACTATAACTCACGCGACCGCAATCTTCTGCTGATGACATATGTGTCTTTATGAAAAAAAAATATTTGTAATATATGTATAGCTAAAAATGTATGGAAGAAGACATGGGCAAATAAGTGTCTAAATACAGTATTAGCATCAGCAGAGGATTGCGGTCGCGTGAGTTATAGTTGCCAGCACTAACTATAACGGGGCAATTTCACTGGTTTTTTATCAGTAAAATTTCCGCTAACTATAACATGTGTGAAACCTATGGTTTTTTCAGTGAATTTTATATATATATATATATATATATATATATATATTCACTTAAAAAACCACAGGTTTCACACATGTTATAGTTAGCTGGACATTTCACTCGTGAAAAACCATTGAAATTCCCCTGTTATAGTTAGTGCAGGCAACTATAACTCACGCGACCGCAATCCTCTGCTGATGACGTCAGATATTATATCACTGTATTTAGACACTTATTTACCCATGTCTTCTTCCATTAATTTTTAGCTATACATATATTACAAATATATGTTTTTCAGAAAAACACATATGTCATCAGTGATGTAATATCTGACGTCATCAGCAGAGGATTGCGGTCGCGTGAGTTATAGTTGCCTGCACTAACTATAACGGGGGAATTTCATTGGTTTTTCATGAGTGAAATGTCCTACTAACTATAACATGTGTGAAGCCTATGGTTTTTTAAGTGAATTTGCAAGGTTTTTTAAATGCTATTTCCTAACTATAACGTGTGTGAAACCTATGGTTTTTTCAGTGAATTTGTACGTTTTTTTAAATGCTAAGTTATGTATTTTTTTTTTTTTTTTGCCGTACGGTACGCGTAGTCGCGGAATCGTTACGCGAAGTTCGCAGAATTTTTCCATTTACGCCGTGCGCGTACGCTACGCGCATTCGGCAATTTTTTGAAAAAAAATTACAATTAATTTTTGCCCTTGGGGGTCCTTCTGGGACCCCCTGACAAAGGCTAGGGGGTCAGGAACTGTCCAACCTGCCCCCTTTTCACATTCTCCACCTTTGTTTTTCACCCCCTCAGACTGCGATAGACAAAATGGCGGCCGACACTTCCTGGTTTCGACCCATTCGAATGTTTACTAAGATCTAACAACCAATCAGAATCGCGCTCGTGCGCGGCGGCGTGCGCGTACGGTAAGCTTACGGTACGCGCTCGGAGTGCGCCTATAGATATATATATTGATTTAAATGCTATTTTCTCAGGAAATACTGAACAGATTTACACGAGACCTTCAAAAGGCACATCCCTGACCTGAGGGCTACCTCTCTGCCAAATTTCAAGTAATTCTATTCAGCCGTTTGGGCTGTAGCTCGGACTAAAGGTCCTATGGAAAAATGCATGGGGAAAACATGTTTTGGGACCCCCGCATTTTCTCAGCCCCCGCTTGACGAATCCCCCCAAGACTTTCAGGGAAGGAGTGGAGCGGAGCGCCCCACCTATTTTGAGAATTTCGCGAGGATTCGTCAATCGGCGCCAAAGTTATTCCAAATAGAATGTTGCGGATTTCCTATGGAAACACGGTCCTAACTATAACTATCTACTGGCCAGTAGATAATATATATATATATATATATATATATATGTACCAAATTTCGCTCCTTCTGGACAGCTGGACCCAAGAGAGGTGGCGCATACGCCGGCGGAGCACGCCGGTTTGTAAATGTCCCCACAAAATCCAATACCATGTGTTCTCAGTCACCAAGAAAAACCAAACCCAGAAATGTGCCGATAGGGGTGTTTATTTCTCACAACGCGTTTCAACTCGTTGCAGAGTCTTGATCACATGAGAATAGTATGTGCGTGAAAAGTAGATAACGTTTTTTTGAGGTGAAAATCAAAAAAGGACAACATAAAATGATTAACATATCATGAAGCCAACATGGCAGACATCTTGGAATGGTAAATGATAAGTAGATAGGAAAAATAAACGTAAATACAATTCTAGTCCATTAGTATTCTACTATAAGCATAAGTATCATGTACTCGTTAGTATCATGACCATGTTTCAATAAGAGATTAACGTAATGGTTCTAAATCATATTGTCGAACAACAAATAGTAGATGTCCAAAATACTGTGCCGACATGTTGGAACATTGATGGTATGTAAACAAACCCTTGATGGTCATGTGAAATCTTGGCAGTATGCAAGTGTCTTGATGTTAAATTAAGTATTAAGGATAATACTGTGTTCACAACCCTATTCAGGAAGTCAACAGCAGGGAACAGTATCCTACATGCTCTGAGCAGCCATCCTGATACTCTTAAATGGAGTATCCCCTATGGTGAGTTGCTCAGAGCAAAAAGGAACTGTAACACAGAAACAGCATATCAACTTGAGAGTGATTGCATGTTGGAGCGCTTCAGAGCTAGAGGTTATCCCAATTGGGTGTTGATCAAGGCCAAGGGAAGAGCCGACAAGGTGAATAGGGATGTTATCCTTTCCAATGATACTTCTACTGTAACCACTGATGACACCGAGACTATGATCATTATGACATACAGTGCAGATTCTTCGGGCCTGTTTATCCAATTTAACCCCAGTCAAGCATAGACCTTGAAATCTTGGCATCTATGCCTTGTTTAATGCCACTGAATGCTCTGCATTGGCACTTGTAGTGCATTCTTCCTAGCATGATTTCTGGTGTCTAGTTTCTTCAAGGAGCACTGATATGCATCTCCCATGCCCAGTGGCAGAAAACTAATGTCTGAGGTGTAGTAAACAGCTGTCGTAACACAAGAAGGAATGGGATTACTAGACAGTACTCAAGGGGAGGAAGGAACAGGGCAGACAGGGAGATTTTGTTGTTGTTGCAGTTTTATATAGCGCTAAATTGACCCGAAGGTATCCGAGCGCTTTACTTGAGCACCAGTCACATGACAGAGGAACATATTCACTATTAAGGCACGGGGAGATTTGCCCAAAATCACAGGACGTTTGAACCTCCTGCCAGACTGAAACCTCGTCCCGAGCTTCAAGGTCGGCCACTCTAGCCGTTAAACCACATCCTCTCCCCTCTTGGAGACGGTGATGTGTCCCAGTAAATTTAATTTAATTTAATTGGTACAATGACAGAGCGCTGTTTGAGCAAGTGATGAGAATGTGGCCTATGATAAAAAATGCCATTTCTTTCAAATGAAGACTTATTAAAACCTGCGTTTTATTTTGACTCGAAAGGTGCGTGCCTTCCCAGCGGCACCAGAAGCAGAATCCTGTGAATGAAACGCTTATGATGTAACATCACTGTGATGTCATGAGGCGCAGGGAAAATGCAGGGGGGAGGCATTGTGTGGACTTTGTGCATGGTTGAAAAGATTGGCAGTGCATGCACCCGCCCTTTTTGTGCCGTAAATCACTGGGGCATGTGCCAATGTGTGCATGATTATATTCTTGTTTTAGGCACAAACCTAACCTTACGCCCAACAATAGTATATTGGTTTCTTTTTGCGCGCCTAGGATGTCAGCAGAACAAGCGATAGACAGTTTTGCCATTCACCGTCTTTGTTAAAACAGATTGACAATTGCTTTATTAACCTTCTTGCTTTCTCAAATTTGCTAGAAAATGCACCATTTGCCCACTCTTTTTTTCAAATTTTTCTCAGGGGGGAAAACCCCCCCAAATCCCTGTCGCTACAGTGCTGTACGAAAATTGTTGAACGCACACCACTTTCAAAAGTCACCAGCCGCCACTGATGACAATGGCTTTTATTTATGTGTTTTGAAAACCTGCAAGTGGTGCAACCAAAAGGCTTTGTTATTTACAATGCCAATAGCTCAAACTCTTGTTTCCCGTGTGATCGGATGGCGCTTAGGTCACTGCATCGACTTCTGAAATCACATGATTTTACTTCAAAGGGCAAATGCATTCAAGAGCAGTGTTATATGTGCTTACGTTCGAATATGCAGGCTGCTAGAATAAAGTCCTTCATGACGGGATTAATACAGGGCAGTAGGAAATGAAATGTATATTTTAGGCAGTACCATGCATAGGAGGTCACTGCCATCTACAATCAATCAATCAATCAATCAATCAATCAATCAATCACATAATTTGTAAAGCGCACTACATACCCATGAGGGTTCCAAGGCACTGGGGGGGGGGGAGGTGAATGCTGCTGCTATTGGTCGAAGAGCCAGGTCTTGAGTTGTCTCCTGAAAGTCAGCAGGTCTTCGGTTTGTCGCAGGTAGAGGGGGAGGGTGTTCCAGGTCCTGGCTGCGCGATGGGAGAAGGATCTGCCTCCGGAAGTAGTTCTCCAGATGCGTGGGACCGTGGCCAGGGCGTGGACGGCAGAGTGGAGTTTCCTGTTGGGTACATAGAAGGAGAGTCGACTGTTGCGATAGGCTGGGTCGGTTTTGTGGAGTGCCTTGTGTGTGTGGATCAGGAGCTTGAAGGAGATTCTTTTGGCGACGGAAAGCCAGTGCAGGTTCCAGAGGTGGGGGGTGATGTGGTCGCGGCGGCGGTAACAGTCAAGTTTAAGCAGAGACTGAGATGAGGGAAGTTCTACTTCACTCTATATATAAAAAGGAAGCATATCCAGGAAAATTGCTGCAGTTTGGGACGAAATAGAAACAGTAGAAAAACTACAGGAAACGCAGAGGCTTCTAAACAAAGAAAGACGCATCTGTGAATTTCACCAGGGAATTTCACCAGGCGAGACAGTGCACAAAAAGAGGTTCACTGCCAATGAAGCAGACTCAAAATTGCGATGTCGACAGAAGTTACCAGTTGATGCTCAGGTAAGACCGGATTAATTTCTGAAGCCGTGCCACATTTAAAGACACTCGGGTAGAAAAGGACAAGAAACTGGATCTTTGGAAGAAATGCACGGTTCGCACAAAAATGCAAAAGAAAGCGCCAGCTTTCCCGATGAGCCCTGGCTTTCACACTGTGTTGCTTGCTGTTATAGTAGTAGCTTTTTCCCCAGAAAAACTGTGCAGGTTCAGGTTACAACATTAACTCGAATCAGACGAGGATGCAGATTGTATTGATTCCCACATCACGTTCAAAGGCTCTCAGCAGGCCTGGGCTTCAACTGAAAAGCCAACGCAACTTACTTGAGATGGCCGCAGCGTTGCGTGCAATAAACAGATGCCAATATACAAAATATAATATTCAGATTGTTTTTTAAAGGGCTGGGATTAATCCACATATTTGTTTGCTTTGTGAAAGTGTAATTAAAGAAAACTCGGCCCAAGTCTCTTCAGTTAAACCGCAGGGAGGGAAATTACTATTGACAAAGTCAATAGGTCAAGAAGGAGAGAGAGAAGGAAATTTGGCTGCGGGGGCTGTTTATCGATAAGTTGCTGCTTTTACACAAAGCCGCTTGCAATTTTTATCAGAGGGCAAATTTATTTTACAGCACATAATAGTGCAGGGGCTCAGTGCTCCATGGGTTACCAGCATAGAAATGAGAGTACATTAAACACTTCTAAAGTTGTTACCCACTCGCATCCGAAGTCAGCTTTACTTTCAAATCATAATCCATGTCTGCAGGGGTTGGGGATCCCCTTGCTATACCTAGGGGCTCTGCTGCCGTACCATCATGTACCGGCGGGAGATACTCAGGTGGCGGGGGGAGGGGGGTCTGCACTGTGCCTGGCTCTACCCACTGCATACAAATATACAGCTTCTAATTTGCAGTGCCCGGCTGCTTTACTTGTCTGTTTCTAAGGTGTTATTAGGCTCAGTTCTAAAACGTTCAGGGGGATATTCTCAAAAACTTTTGTTAATTATTGCAAAATTAGCTTGACGCAACTTTGCATATCACAGTCTATCGCGGTAAAATAACGTTGTGTTAATGTTGTATTCTCAAAACTGCGGCACCATGCAATAGTCTCATGATAATGCATCAAATAACCGTGTTAAAATCAACGCGACGCCGAAAAAATGAGAAACACGAATGCAAAAGAAGTTGCGATGTGGCCAATGGCGATACAAAAATCAGTGATAACCAGCGACAGGCCTGAAATCCCCAAGCGTCATGCGGAAAAATGTACTATAAAAGCAGGACAAAAAAAAAACTGCGTAGCACCATGGATGCACCCGGACCGAGTGCAGAGGACAACGTAAACCCCACAAGCCCCACAGACGAACAGCAAGGAACCTCGGAGTCGGGGAAGGCCAAGGCGAAGAGGAAGAGGAAGACGCGGTTCAGTCCGCAGGAAAACAGGAACATCGTTATGGAGGTGATAGAACAGTACCAACAACTGTTCGGCACCTCCAACGTGTCATTGGAGACAAAGATGCAAATATGGCAGACCATCTTGGACCATGTGAATGCAGTTGCAGCATTGAGGAGGACAATGGAACATGTCAAGAGGCGCTGGAATGATGTGAAGGGCAAAACCAAGAAGAAACTTGATGCGAACATGAAAGCAAGAACGCTCAATGGAGGTGGGGGTCCAGCGGCACACCAGAAGCTGGATGACATTGAGAAAATGGCGGCCACAGTCATCAGTAGGGATACGGGCCAGGAGTTGGGAATCCAGACACTGCTCAACATGACCTGACACAACATGAAACGATCATCAAGCACATGATGTCTGGGTTGTACAGTAGCCTTGCACCTTTGATGTCCAGGTACATGAAACGTGACTTCAACATGCCAAATGTGCATTCCACGATGCCTCTGGTGCGTTTGTGGGTCCAATTGTACTGCCTCTGGGCCTGTGTGTTCGAGGCTCGGAGAGGTGTCATCATCCAAGAGCAGAGTGCATATCCTTGGTCACCGGTGACAGTGCAGAGAGACATGAGTCAATAGTTGGTTCTGCATGATGTGTTGGCAGGCTCACTGGTTCATTGGTGTGTGATATGTGTGACTTAGTGATTCCTGTTTGACATGTACTGCTTGTTGCAAATGAGCGGCATCAATGTGTATTACGTAGCCTCACTGCTGCTCCTCCCTCCCCGCGAGCCTATTTACTAGTGTGTGCAGCGCGGTTGCATCACTTGCACTCCTACGGCACACCATTGTCATGCCTGTCTGCGCATGTCCACAAACCTGAAAACGACACTGTGATGTTGTGCGTTGAAGGTGGGCTGCCATGTGTGTGTAGGCCTATGGTAAGGATGGGGCAGACACAGATGCAGAGTTCACGGCTGGCTGAACTCGAGTTGCGGTTGACGGTAGACCTTTGGCTTATGCTGCGGTAATAGTGACACACACAACAGTTGGCATCTATGATGCCGGAACCCGAGTGGGCTTGCGCTCCCTCATTTACCCCTTCGGCCGAGCCCACACTCCGGGGGCATGCTACATTGTAACATTGTCCATTGTGGGACGGGTGATGCCGACACTACAACAGAGACACACACATTAGTTACAGCCTTGGCAAGGCCAAAACTTAAACTCGCCCATAGCCCCGGTGGCCCTCAAGCATACATAATGACCACACGGACACACTTAGATAGTTTGTGGAACTGGCTGCGGGCATGTGCGCCTGGCCCCTTTTATTGCCAGGGTCACATGTCCAGTGACGCCTGTACTGGATGGGTGTGGTGTGAGTATAAGCCAGCCCTCATGGAGTGGTTGGTGCTGGCAACAACTTGAACAGTGATCACCATTAAAGCGGAAACAGAAAACACCAACATAACACAAACAACTGCGAAGCATCATGGTGGTAGTCGGAGCAAGTACAGAGGTCACCCAATATGCAATCAGAAGGGTCCGTGAGTTGCAGTGCACTGAGGTTGGGGCACCAGAGCTGAGCGTTCTCATGTGAAGAAATTGTCTAGGAGTGTGTCCCTTCGGGATATTCCTGCTGCAGCGGGGTGTGTTACACCTGTATCATCTTCGTCATCATCGTCCCAGGTCTTCCCCACTGCTTGAGGTGACATTGCTGCATGAGCTGTCCACAGCTCTTGCAGCAATGTCAGAAAGGGTCCATGAGTTGTGGTGCACTGACTTTGTGGCACCTGAAGAGCTGAGCAGGGTATCAAGCTGATGATGGCATCCACAACAGGTTTGAGCAACTCTGATAGTCTGGCTGTAAGACTCCTCCGACTCTGGCAGTTGTTGGTTGGAAGGTCCCAGAGGCCAACAGGTGCAGCACAGCCAGCAGCTTTATCTGCAGAGGGATGTTGGTTGTCCGCTGTGTTGCTACCGTCAGCCTATGGGTAATGATGGTCAGGATGCATAGGATGGTTGTCCTTTTGAGGCTGTAGTGGGCAATGACATCCTCTGGTGTTAAGTCTGTGAGGCTGGTGCATTTTCTGAAGGTCCGCTGTCTTTGTCTGCGCTGGCTCTGTGGTAGTCCGGGGGGTGGAGGCTCTGGGGGTGGTGGTGGTGGGTGTTGTGGCCCTCTTAGGTGTCCGAGCTGTAAGATGAGTAGCTCCATGGCATCTGTTGTTCTTCAGGTGTGGCTCTGGGCAGGGCTCCCTTTTCTGGTGCAGGTTGTCTTCCGACTTAATACCAGGTAAGAGCAGTGTTAAATCACTCCTGCTAACGCGCCTTATCGCAAGTTTTGTGACCTTATCGCCGATCTGGCTGTTTGTTGAGAATTTTGCGAATTGGTGTTGTCACAGACTTTTGCATGGCAACGCCTACTCTGCATCTCATTAGCGTTAGCTGCCAGTGTCATCCGTGGCGATGTTTTTTGCAGCTGCTATCGCAGAAAAACTGTTGATCTGGGCTGTTAGCACCAGCTTGTTAATAGGGCAATACATTTATCACCACTTTGGCTGCAATAAAGTGGCACTAACTCGGCGATATGTCCTTGAGAATATGCCCCCAAGTGTCAGAGCAATCCAACAGTCAGAAAACAGAACGGCGTTAGAGACATCCGAACACAACAAACTTGAACAAAAACGCAGGACTGAATATTACAATGCTCCCTTATGAATGCACATTTTCTGATTCAGTATACCAGAGGTTCGCAAGCACTTTCCCCAAATTGCATGTTAGTTTATGCGACATACTAAAAGGGTGATATTATCAATTTACTTCCAATGAGGACAACGTGTTAAGGGCAGCAGTAAAAACAATGAGGTGGGAGACAGCAGCTATTTTTTTTCTTTTGCACGGCGCGGCCGCCATACTTGAAAATGCAGCTCTGTAACCATTATAAAAAGAGTTCGCCGACAGAAGACATGAACAATTGGAGCGGACAGAAACTGTACTTGGGCGGTGCTGTTGTCTGCAAAAATGGAAGTGACATATTACTGCTTGAACCATTCAGGGAGCAGCAAACAAGAGGGACACTAGTCTGAACCAATGGGAAGGCAGCAGGCTGGAGCTAAGTAATTTATCCACTACAACAAGTCTTTAAATAAGATTTACTATTCTAACTACAGTAAATATAAAATTACATAAGATATACCATTGCTAAATACTAAAATTTACTATTCCCACAATAATAAAATGTATTATTAACAAAAATAAAAATTCCAACTTCAGTCAATGCAACAGTAGGAAAGGGTGTTGGATTGCTAAGGGGTAAAATGACTCCAGTTAGTGCAAAAGTAGGGAAAGTGTTGGTTTGCGGAGGGGTAAAATTTAGTATTCCCAATCCAATCATTGCAACAGTAATGAAAATGTTGGATTGCGAAGGGGTGCAATTTACTATTCACACTCCAGTCAGTAACAAAGTAGGGAAAAGTGTTGGATTGCGGAGGGGTAAAATGTACCTTTCCCACCGAAATCAGTGCAAACGTAGGGAAAGTGTTAGATTGGGGAGGGGTAAAATATACCATTCCCACTCCAGTAAGTGCAACAGTAGAAAAAGTATTGGATTTTAAATTTTACAACATACATTATTCCCACTTTAGTCAGTACTACATTACAAACAAACAACATTTCTACAAAAACTAATTTTAAAAACAAAATAAAATTGTTCAAAATAAATATTTAAAATGTAATATATTAAATCCAAACAAACAATGAAAATTAAAACATTACAGAACAAAATCATAAAAATATTACAAATCATAAAAAATATTAAATGCAATATTATTTCACATATAAAATAATTATCTTAAAAATTATCAATGAATACATTAAAACCATAAAATAAGCATAGTTATTATTCCCTCCCACCAAACTAAAAACACACATATCTTACAATATTAACCTAAATATGTATTAACATAAAAAAGTATATATTTAATTAAACATTATTAATTATTCAATTATAATGTATTTCACTTTCCACAAAATACTTACTCCACATAATATTCAAAAAGACTTCTAAAATGTAATACATTAATTACACAAATAACATAATTATGTATAAAAATAAATAATTCCTAAAAAATTGCACATATTTTAACTTAAAATTGATTTAGTTCCCACCCTATACCCCTATAGACTCCACAACCTAAACCTAAAATAAATCAAATTGCTAACACAATTAAGTTATTTACTTACACAATAAATAATTCATATTAATTCATATTAACTTTAAAAAAAAAAAATGCCAACCTTCTACACCCATAAATCCCACAACCCACTAATAAAAAATACAAATAATTACTTATAATATTAACATAATGAATAATCAATTAAATAATTAACATTAATTTTTTTTGTTTTTTTTTTTTGGTCCTCATACATGCCACCAGATATTTTAAACTCTAGGTGGAAGATCCTCATAACTTCCACACTCTCCGATGTCCTTACCGCCCTTAACACAGTGTGTGGAAAAAGAAAAGAGATCTCCCAGAGGTAGTCTGTCATCGTGTCCGACTCCCATTCCCATTCACTAAACTGGGCCACCTTGGGAACTCGGGAGGACTGAACCACAAACCTCTGGCATAATCATAGGACCACCCTTAGTTTTTCAACCAAGCAACCAGGGCCGACCACACCCCCTCGGCGCTTGCGGCCTCACAGGCCATATCAGACTTGCTAACCATCATGATGTTTTTTAAACAATCAGCAAATCTTGGGGGGGGGCTCTGATTTCCATTCTTTACATATTTCTCTTCTGGCTATAACTATCACATAGAATATAAATTGTGAGGCATAATTATTAATATTATAATTTGGTAGCAAACCGAAGAAAATCAGACTAAGAGAACATGTAATAGGGGTTTTTAAAACCTTTTCCAAGAAACCACAGACCGCCTCCCAATAACCCGAGAGTTCTGAACATTCCATAAACATATGTAAATCGTCCGCTGCCGGGTGTTTACATCTGGGGCAATGATAATTATTGGACGTGATCTTAGATAGCTTTGCCGGAGTCCAGTAAATCCTATATGCCGTAAACAGGTGGTTTCTCCTCAGATTTGCTGTTTTAATTAAACTCTGTGAGATAAAAAATGAGTCCATCCAAATTTTTTGCACCGTCTCCAGACCGCCACCTAAAACATTGCCCCAAAGGCCCCCCAGTTCCTGGTTCAGAGTTTCTTTTACACCTAATAGTGACCTATACCAAAATGAAACCTCCCGTTTCCAAACTCCGCCTCTACAGACAGCATCTAAGATCTCCCTTTCATCTTCAAACACCAGCGACTGCCCTGACCACCAGGCAGAAAGTTGATAATATTTAAATCTTGTTAAAGACCCTTTGGTCAAAGCCGCTATAGCCTCCCAGCCCATAAGACACGAATCAAGACAGAGGTCACCCCATCTCCTACAACCTGCTTTCCTAAGTGGCTGGGATAGTTGGTCCTGCAGGCATTCCGGGGTACCTGGTGAATCCCAGATTGGGGCATGAATGTTATAATAGGGGATCCCCAACGTTCTCCGGAAATATATCCAGTTGCTTAATGCTGTCTGCAGGATCTTAAGGCGAACCTTTTTAAAAAATTTTTGATCACCAAATTTAAAAAGGAAAAATTCCTGACCCTGAGGCTGGTCATACAATAGAGCCTGAAATAGGCGACCCTGTGAAGAAGAGTCCAATTTGTTAGCCAATAATCTGAAATTCTTAAGATGGAAGGTGTGACAATATAACAACAGATCAGGTAGGGCCAAACCCCCTATCTTTAATCCCCTCCTTAATTTCTTCCATGCAATCCTAGGCGATTTCGAGGCCCAGATAAAGGATCCTATTTTCCCTTGTAGGCTCGTAATATCTTTTATAGGGAAAGCCAGCGGAATAGCATTGAACAAAAAAGTTATTTTAGTGAGGATTGTCATTTTAACCAGATTGACTCGCCCATACAAATTCAGTGGCAAATTGGCCCATTTTAATAGCGTTTTAGAAATCTCCTTAACGACTAACTGCCAACTGATTTTAGGAATATCAGTCAGTTTCTGGGTAAGATAAATTCCCAGATATCTGATTTTATTTCTGGCCCCCGGGATGCCTGTTGAATTATTCCACCCCATTATTTCAGTCTTCCCCTTATTAATTTGATACCCAGATAGCCGTCCAAATTCTTCAGCTAATTCAAATAGTCTAGGGATTGCCTCAGTATGATTAGAAGTATATAGCAGAAGATCGGCCGCATACAACGCTGTTTTAAGCTCTAAATCTGCTATTTTAAAAGGTGAAATTTTTTGATCAGCTCTAATAAGAGAGACAAAAGGCTCTATGTAGATATCAAACAATAAAGGGGACAAAGGACATCCCTGTCTGGTTCCGCGGAAGATGTTAAACCAATCTGATAGACCCCCATTTACCCAGACCTTAGCTCGCGGACTCTGATAAAGTGATTTGATCCCTTCTATATAAACTTGTTTAACATTAATTAACAATAAATTAACAAATAATTAAAATTAAATTAAATTACTTCCCACCCACTACTCCAATAACGCCCACACCCCAGATATGACAATTGATTTAAAAAACATTAGTTATAATATCAACATCATTATTAACCAATTAAATAATTGATATTAATAACCATTACAAAATAGCATTGCAAATTTACAAAATTAATTATTAGTTACATGAATCACAATTATAAAATAAATATTAATTTATTATAATTAAATTACTTTCCACCCTGCACCCCTATAAATCCACAACCCACTCCTGTACAATAAATATTATAAATTATTTAAGTAAAATGTATTAACTACTACAATTTTCACAAATACATTAAAAAAAACATAAACAATATTTTTTTTTAAAGTACTTCTAAAATATATACCCAAAAACATAACAAAAAATAAAAATCGATATTTCTTACCTTAAAATCATTATTCATGATAACAATGTTCTTCCATTCGATATTTCCATTCCACAACATTTTTGACTCAATATTACTGTCATTCGACATTTTTAACTCAATATTCTGTCTCACCACCTAGTGAAAAAGTACGCTTATAACTGTACTCATCTTGGGATTCATGCAAAGCCCTGCATCATGAGAAGCTACCTGTGGAGAACTGGTTGTTGGAATTGCCCCCATCTTTCTTGCCTTTGGAGAGGGAGCTTCTCAGAGCAAGCTCTTTCTTGTATGAAGGTGGCTTTATGCTACCTGGCCAATCTTGACGGTGGAGAGACGTCTTAGGAAGACTCCACGGCTGACACCTTTTTTCCTCTTGACTCCAATTGTTTATCTATTAACTTAGGGATGTCATTTTAGCGGTGTAGTACGGATAGATTTGATGGTTTTATGCACCAACCCTCGATACAGGAACACTTGCTTCCTGATCACCTGCATCCTCGTTCTTAAACTAATAGTTCTTTTTATTTTCTAGAAGTTTTATATAGCGCGAATTTGACCTAAAATCAGATATCAGAGCACTTTACATGAGCACCAGTTGCGTTACATGAGGACACATTCATTTTGTGTTAGGCACGGGGAGATTAAGTGATTTGCCCAAAATCACAGGATGTTGAGTGTCGTTGCTGTCGAACCCGGATCTCTAGATTTGAAGTCCACCGCCCTAACCATTAGGCTACATCCTCCATGCAGCATTTGAATTGGGTGTATAGATTGGCTTTATGCTGTTTCCTTTGTATTTCTATACACTCATGTTGAGGTGTGCTCGTGTCCAACTATTTTTGCCATTGTGAAAATCAAACTAACCTGTCCAAATAGTCCTTTGTTTTTATGTGTTCGGAAGTAGTGGGTTAAATTGATTGTGTGCTAATGATTTTCTTCCCTTTACACTTTCATACTGCTTAACTGATCCATCGGAAAGTTTCTCTAGAAAAGTCCAGAATGAATGTCTGGGCCCCCTTTCAAGGTCTTGACGCCACATCCTGCTGAAAGCAAAGCTAGCAGGCAGAAAGCACATGAAAGCAGAGCGCATTCTGGAATTCAGCTAGAGGCAGGCTTTAGGGTCGAGTCTGGCTTGAGCTGTCAGTGGTTCGCCCACCTGCATTGCTTGAGCAAAATTGGTAACCGCGGCATTTGATTTCTAGTTCTACATCGCAGCTTCCTTCTGGTCATACCAGTTTTACTCTCAGCTCCCTCTCTTCAAAACTGACAGCGCCTGGGAAGTGACTAATTACCAATACTAAGCGCTATATATGGAAAGAAAAGGTTTACTTATTATCTTGTGCATTCGCGGCTTGCACTGCCAATGATCTCTGTCCCCCTGCACTTGAACTTCGGTCTCTAGACATCAACACAGCTCATGAGGCACGTTGGTGTGTCCTGGTTGTAGCATGGGTGGGGAGGGGAGGTCATGAATACAAGACAAAACTGTGACCTTTGATGTAAACTGAGGAAGAGAGACAGACAGAGATACTTCTCTGGTGACTGAATTTCAAAATGTGAAACCAGATTACCTGAAAACAACACAGCATTCCCTTCTTGTTTAAACTGTGTGATCCTCTGCACATATTTTATTTCACAGAGCCTCCCTCCTTTGTTAAAACCTTAAGTGCATGATGTGCCCAGTAAAAGCACCTTTTATGTTTCATTTAATAGTCTATTATGTTGCTTTAGCTAAAAAAAACTAGGCCACAGTTACAGTTTACATAACTATTGACTTGCATCTTAGTTCACTAATGGCATTGTACCTGGGGGAAAGCCAAGAATGTTTCTAAAAGCTAAACGCATCATAAATGTCTATGTAGTGAGGTAATATGATTTACTAGGGTGAAATGTTTCTATAAGTTAAAGAAATGCACTGTTTTTAAATTGTGAAGAGATTTTGGGGCACATGCATCAACATAAGGAATTGTGATTCCTTAATAGCGATTATTACCAAAAAGGTAATCGCAAATTGCGCATGTAATTTCAAGGGTGCTAGGGAACCAGAAGGCAACCCTGGTGCAACCCCAACATTGGCATGTGTGCACTTAGAAAAATGCAATTTTGTGCATTTTTCTAAGGAATTGCAAATTAAGATCAACTTGAAGCTCACGGTAATTTGCGATTCCTTAATGCAAAGTCGCATTCAGAGAATACTTCTTGCATTGCATTTAGGGAGTCCCAAATTTTGATTCCCTAACTGCATTCGCACAATAGGTAATCCCAAATATTGTGAGTACCTATTTTGCGAATGACTTTGGGATTGATGCATCCCAAAAGGCTAATTACCAGTCGCAAAGGGGCAGATTCTGCAAATCGGCCCGTTTGCGACCGGTAATTAGCTTGATGCATGTGCCCCTTTCTCATATTTATATATTATTTCATGGGAACCTTATAACAGTTTGCTGAACAATATGCACGCTGTACGTGTTCGTGGCAAGCCTCATGCACAGAATCTTAGAGCCAAGCCAGACCCATTGATTGGCTCTGGCTCGGCTAGCCCTATTAATTTACGTACGCACTCGTCTCTATTTCAGACTCAGGCTTAGTACATGGGGGCATCAGTCACTTGATAAAATGAGTAGTAAAAGGCGAGGCCTAGAAACATGGAGCACTGCCCATGTCACTAATTTGACAACTCTACCATGAAGGCTTCTTGTTTCAGAGATTTAGAAGTGTGTGTGTAGTGAAAATATATTTAAAATGAGTGATTCCTAGGCAGAGACTCCAGCTCATTGTGTTCTTCGTGACCGTAGTCATGAGTTCCCATCGAGAACTACCAGGCCTAAGTGGGACGTGGAGGGCGCAGCTTCAGCAGGTGTGTTTGGGGTGTGACTAAATTAATTCTTGGTTTGGTAGTTGGGTCTGGGGGCCCTGAGTTGGGTCAGCTATGTCTGTGTCAGCTTTTCTCATTATTCTCCTTTTACAAAGAGGTTTTAACTTGTTCATTTTTTGGATGGGTATCTTAAATATATATAACGACTGGTTGACCAAAAAGTAGTCATTCTGCACCTATAGAAGTACTTCGAGAATCGGTGCACATTTTCTACTTTTTGGTATTCACAAACATAAGCAGTAGTAGGCTTGGGAAGCTGCGCCCCTCTCAAGTTGCTAAGCATATGATTGGCGAAGAATCACTCAAAAAGTGACGGGGTGAAAGATTGCACATAGTCAGTCGCACCAGTGGCCATCGCTTGGGAAAGCATTCCAATCCATCATTTTCACCCACTGTGCCATTCGATACTGAGGACAACCTAATGTAAATCAGTACTGACCCCCTTCCTCATGGAAACAGTCCATTCTGAACCCTGGTCATCTCATTCCTCCACCCTACTGCCCACTGCTTTTTTGGTTGTGAAACTTGAGAGTCACACTGCCCTAATGTCACTGATGAAGCAACGCCCATGTGCTCAGTTAACATTTAGGTGCCGATTCCGATCCGGTAAAACCCGGGTACGAAGCGTCGGACGGAGCGTTTTCTCCGTCCGACTCGTACCCGGGAAAACCACCTTACAAACCCGCAAGTACGATTCGTACCGAAACACCATTACCGTACGATTCGTAAGAAACACCGACCGGCAAAAAAATACATACAAATCTGAATCTGGACGGCGCATACGCGACGTCCGGATGGAGTCAGGCAGCGTTTCACGGACCAGCAAGTACGATTCGTGCCGACGTCACTCCGCACGTAGCAATTTTTTATGGGAGCCAAAAACTGCTGGGAAATCGAGGACGACGCGAACAAGGAGCACCGGTACGCGACGGACAGCCATGGATCCCAACCTACATGTCATCCCGGCCCTCATAGCCTACGACCTTGTGTTCCGAAACCGACGCAGATGCCGCAGAAGGTCAGAACAACCCCCAGGGCCAAAGGGGGGAGGTGGGGTGCAAGGGGTAGGAAACATAACCCACACCCCACAAAAAACAAAGATACCCTGCACAACAATCACCTCCATGGTCTGGTCACTTCGGGGGGCGTGTCTACCAATCCCACGTCCCGCCACAACGGAAGTGGACGTGGACGCGTAACCGTCACCACCACAGTGGTGGTACGGGACGTCCCCACGCCCCTCAGAGCGTGGGTACGGGCCGTACCACGCCGACCCCTACGTCACACCAACAATGGCGGTACGGCCCGTACCCATGTCCCAAAGGCATGGGTACGGCCCACACCCCCAAAGTTGGGGTGCCATAGGGGAATGGGCCGTACCCGGGCTTACAGCGCGTAGGCACGGCACATACCACGCCTACCCCTACGTCACACCAACAATGGCGGTACAGCCCGTACCCACGTCCCAAAGGCATGGGTACGGCTCGCACCCCCAAAGTTGGGGTGCCGTAGGGGTATGGGCCATACCCAGGCCATCAGCGCGTGGGTACGGCTTGTACCACGACAGTGGACAGATACATAGGGGTGTGTGCCAATCACCCCCAGCAGTGCCCAGACAAATGAGGGGTGGGTGCCCATCACGACCAGCAGTGCCCAGACATATGGGGGTGGGTGCAGAGGACTCCCAGCAGTGGACAGAGACATGGGGGTGTGTACATCATCCTCCGATGAGCTAAACTCCATGGGTGCATGAAGGCATCCACAATGTGCGACAATGTTGAGAGTGCAATGACAACACATAACTGACAGCAGTGTCCCACTACCATGAGGATGGATGTCCTTCCCCCACTGCATGACACCACACATGTGGGTGTGAGGAACAATCACACATGCATACCCACCCCTGGCGGTGGCAGCACAATACACACACTGAGATCATCCAACAAGACTGGATCCACATGTTAAACACCACTAAACTAAGAGAGCCTAAGGGAACACACACTGTCACCCACATTCCAGGACTGATAGGAATGTACAGGTGCCGGGGCAGCCAACAAGTTGTTGCCTCCCATGGAAGGGAAAGGGTGGAGTACACACAGATACAATGCCCACAATTGTCAGGCAGGTGCCCAAAGACCCAGCAGAACACGTAACACATGTGTGTGAGGCAGGGAGTACACACATGCATAGTGCGTAAAAGTGAAAATGTCCACATGAAGTCATGTCAATATACTCCATACACAAGTACAGTGTCCACCAAGGATGGCACAAACGATGCAGGTGGAGACATTGCAGAGCATGCATGGCCAAAGTTGAAGGGATTTGTCACACACCGAGGACATGTTGACACAGCTCAGCACAACAATTGGGAAACACCCTGCAGGGAAGATGTCAGGTGCCACAGAGGAAGGAACACACCTTGGGACAATGTCACCACGCAGTAAGAGCCAACATGACCTAAGAATATATGCAGACACCTTGTGACGGCATGCAGATACCAGGGTCCACCCCATGAGCAGCACACTACAACATTTCCCAGACACCCAACACATCATCACCACCCCAACTCAGGGAGCAGCAGCACCAACAGCAATACCAGAAAAGCAATAGTGTGCAAACGAAAAACAAAAAGCCACATTCAGCATTCCAAAGAAAATTAGCTACAGTACACTATTCACCAAGCCCATAGGCCACGCCAGATGCGAAGTCCTGTGGGGACACGTTGGGACACGTCTGCACAGTTCACTGTTCCATAACATCCACAGAAGGGGGGGCATCATGTGGGGGGGAAGAACCAGGCCCCGCAGGGACAGGAGGGGCACGGGTAGGTGTCGTGGGTGCAGGGACGGATGACTCCACCACAGGGGGTGGGGCAGCACCAAAGGAGGAGGTCAGTATGGCGCTGCACACGCCCGCAAGCTCTTCCAGTGTCTCCCCTGCACCCGAAGGAACCACAGGCCCCAAGGAGGGGGGGGTCGGAGGGATGGGTTGCAGCGCAACTGGGGCAGGGTGTGGACAGGGGGGGGACTCAACTACCCTGCCCGGGGAATCCAATAAACGCTTGCGGGGTGGTGTCACACTGGGGCTGAGGGGCAGACTGGCCATGAAGGACTCTTTGTCCGACTGTCGGGCAGGAGAGCCAAGGGGAGTGGTGTGGGAGGTAGTGGGTCGTGAGGACTGCGGACTCCTACTGTGACAGCGTGGCTGCTGTTTGCCCCCCGACCCAGTGGCTGTGCCTTCTCCCCCCTGTGTGTGCGTGATAGGAGGTGTGCGCTTGGCCGTCCCTGGTGGTGTGCTGCCTGTGTCTGGTGGGGTGCGTGCATGGGGATGTCTGGGTGTGTATGGGACAGGCATGGGAGTGGGAAGTGTGGATGGTGCCGGGGTAGGGGGGGACGGAGCGCTGCAGGAGACCCACTGCTGCCGTCAGTGACGAGTCCATGGACCTCAGCAACATCCGTTGGTCAGACATCGCTGATGACATGCCCTCCATGTACGACACCATCCATGTCAGCAGTCTGGTGTGGCCATGGAGGACACGCAGCAGTGATGTCTGACCAACCGGCAACTGGTGCAGGATGTCCACAGACTCTGCATTGACGGCAGCATGGGAGACAGGGGCATGGGGTGCGGTGCCTGGCACGAAGGAGACATGTTTGGTGTACCACAAACTCCCCTCAGAACCCAGAACCCCTTATCCGACTAGCTTAGTGTCCCATTCGTTAGCCGAGGTTGAGCTCGGCGGTCCCAATGTATAGACAACCCAGAACAAGCGACTTACAACATTCTCAGGAATGGTGGGAATCTGAAATACCTGTTCGTCATTATTCTCAGATCAGTCCACAACAGAATAGACAAAGACACGGTAAAGTTGTTAGAGTTCATTCAATGAACCTCGCGTCCTAAGATGCAGTACTGTGGCTAACATAAGCTGACAAATGGTTAAGTTCAGAAGCATCAGCATTGTTACAATATCATAAACAATAAAAGGAGCAAGCATAAGAAAATGACAGTGGAAACAGCAACCTTCGTGTCGCCAGTAAAATAATAGTAGTATCATTAGACTAATAGAAGGTCTCTAGGCTTGAATGGGGCACCCCCCACCGTACAGATCAGCTCAGTGGAATCACATCACAGGATCAGCTAGTCTCTACTCCAGCGAAAGTACTCCATCACAATGAAACCAAAACGTGCTGCACTGCAATATGAAAAGCACTCGTCTATCAGTTATCTGCAGCTGCGTGCATGTAATGGCTAAATAGTGGGACGATCAACCTGCACACAACAACATGCACCGTCTAGTGACCCTGACTATTTGTGTACACAATGTACAGTACAAGATCGCTGCTCACTGTGAAGGATGTCAAACAATAGACAGTTCTCATGTGAAGCAAACTCGAGTAGGCATTTTTCAATTAATAACAAGCAAATACAGTGTCGCGTGCAAAAGCAGCAAAATTGGCAAGATGGCTTTCTAACAACTAACGCGGTGGTGCAAACTTAGCATTGTACATAGGGAGATAGTAATCATCACTACACCCCCCCTTGCTCATACCACTGACCACTAGGGGCGCTAATTCAAGAACGCAGAGTTCAAGTTTGATAGAACGGAACCAAGGGCATGAACTGGAAGTCCATAGAAGGTACGCGAAAACAGTCAGAAAATAAATGTCAATTATATACGATGTTGCAGGGAAATTAACCATGTAAAAGAGGAAAAAATATAACATCGATGGATGCACCATGAAACGAGTAGGGCAAAAGTCAATCCATCAAGGTATAAGCACAATAAGTTGCAACAGCTTCCAAGACGAAATCATTTGAACGTTCCGCAAAAGTATCTGCCATCCAGTTCAGCAGGGTGAAAGAACACACGTGTTCCTCAACAATCGGGGCATCCAGCACCATTTGTGGACAACAGGTAGGTACATCAAGATAACTTCTGGATAAGAATTCTGTTGCAGCCGTTCCGATGTCCCAATTCCCTAGGACTCCATGTGCTGCAGCACAGGCCATAAACCTGACGCTAGAGCAGTCCACCTCATGATCCACTAAGGGGCTCATCAGTCGATCATAATCCGGGGCAGGAGCCACCGAGTCAGACAGGCAGAAATCCAGAGCCCATTCGAATGGACAATCTAGGCAATGAAAGACAGGTTGCACGCAGGTAAAGAAGGGAAACCGGAAGGACAATCCATAGGCAATGCTTAAGGTCGCCAGCGGCAGAGTGCCGTAGAATTCAAGCATCTGTTTGCGAAGATGGAGCAGCCGGGGCATGCTGTCTTGTAACGCAAGTTGTGCAGCCATAGCGTAGTACGCAGATCAATAATAGCACCCCAGCCACGAGGGCGAGAAGCAAAGGGAGACCTCCGAAGACGCTTGAAAAAATCGAATGAATAAATGCGGGGATCACACCAAACATAGTTTGGAAGGAGGTCACGAGGCCGGAGCCCACAATTTAGAAAAAATCAGCCAGGCCACTTGTTGACGAGGCATGAAAGATAGTCTGAATCAGAGTCCCAAAATGTAGTGGGAGATCAGGGTTCAAAAGCGCTTGCACCTCTGTGCGCGTGTTAGCTACGTGAAGGACAAATGTTTATCGGGATGAAGTCAACACGACTTGTTATTGAGACAATAGAGCCCTTATTCTCCTCATCTTGTTGAACTCTGCTTTCAAGGTTGGAATGGAAGGCCAGATGGATACATCGAGCCGGCCATGCAGGGGTGGGAAAAGGACGTTATTACAGTAAACCACTCGTAGTGATACAGTCACGATGTGAGGAATTCCCACCAGCATCCCACAGCAAGCTTCATCATTGAATAGCACATAACTACCATTAGCAAGCAGCGTACAAGACGGTGTCATAACTGGCACACGACTCCCTTTCAGAATACAAGCTAAACCATGAGCGTGTATGTCACAAGCACCATGCAATTGAATGTGCCTACACACTACAGAATGATCCGGAGTGGAAGTGCAACCCTTCACCTTTTAAATACACCTCCTTGCCGTCTCTCACGCACCTGTTGTCGCCTAGCACGGACAAAAGGGACCCGAGCAAGTGGGAGGCCGGTGATGGGAATGCAGGGTGCAGCGAGAGATGGAGTGCTGCTTTCAGCTCTGGGAGCAGTCTCTGCCCCCTCTGGGAGCTCTGCCTCGGACCCGTCAGCGTCATAGTTGGTGTTGGGAGTGGACAGGTCCTCCGCCTCACTCCCCTCGGCATCCGTGCCACTTGCTGCGCCAGACTCCCCAGCACTGGTGGCCCCGGTGCTGGATCCCTCCCCCACGTCTGTGCCAGTGTCTCCCTCGGTTTCCACCGACGATGCTGTGGGCAAGGTGAAGAGACAGGAAATGATCAGACACCTGTATACATATGACACATGAGTCCAAACTACATAGGTCACAGTGCATAGCATGAACAGCAACATGAGTAACATCTACAATACTCCAAACATATGTAGGCCCTGCACCACACAGTTGGTTGACCCACCATGCCACTGGTGAACAATGGTGAGCATGACACAACTGCAAATTACTTTATGTCAACTTATACAGAGGAGCTGGTCTCTGGGGACAGTCGAGCACTGCATCACTGGCATGGCACAGTCACCTACACCTGCAACTGGCCCCTGATGCCAGGTACACGGATAATGACACCTGACATGTAACTACCGGCGTGGCACGATGTGACTATGTCATGTGTGTGTCATGTGTTCCCATGAGCTTGCTGTAGTTGTTCCGTCACATGCATCTGCAGTTGCTGCATCCAACATGTGTCTGCGTGTTGATGGGCATGGCACACTATTACGCACACCAGGCCACATGTGGAATCAGACGTAACGTGTGTTGCGAGACAAGGACATATCTGCGTAGTCTCAATGTATGTGTGATCAGTCTTGACATGTACCCCTTCATGGCAAGGTGTGTGGACTGTCCTATTTCAAGGACATGTGACCTGTGCCTCTAGTGTTCGGCAACCTGTCTGTATGATAATACATCCTTCTTCTGCACATATGTGGATGTCTGTCACTCCTGTAATGCGTCTGCCTGTTCACTTACACTGGCCCACAGCTAGTTTCATGGCATGTCATGTTGACCTTGAGCACCCACGTGTGTAGCTGACTGTTGGTAGGAGTATCACCTGGCTGGCATACGTGTCCTGGATGCATTGCACAGAACAGACTCTGTATGTAGCATATGTGTATTAGCTGTTGAACATGTGCTCAGTTCATTGACATTGGTGTAGTGATGTACTCAATCTTATTCCTTCCAAATTTCTGCAGGGCACCGCCTCTCCCCGGACCAATGCCAGACTTGGCTGCCATGAGGGAACGTGACTGTATACGCGGCTACCGCTTCTCCCAACCGTTGATTGACAACTTGACCACAAGGCTGGCACCACACCTCCAACCGCTACACAGGTATCCTACTGCACTGACACCCTACATTTCTTTGCCACGGGTATGTTTCAATTGACCATAGCTGATGTAGGTGGCATGTCCCAGACCATGTTCAGCCGTGTCCTGCATGATGTGTTAGAGGCCATGTTGGTACACCTGGATGAATTTATACATTTTCCAACTCGTGAGCAGTTGACAGGTGTCAAGGGTGAGTTCTATGCCCTCGGAGGGATGCCCCATGTCATTGGGGCCATTGATGGGACACATGTGGCTTTGGTACCACCACAGGCACAGGAGGTAGCCTTTCGTAACCGCAAACATTACCACTCCATCAATGCCCTTGTGGTATGTCTTGTTAACATGCTGATATCCCATGTCTGTGCCCGTTTTCCAGGATCAGCACATGATGCCTACATCATGAGGCTTAGCAGGGTGCCTGAAATGATGCTGCAGCTGCGCAACGAACGTGCATGTCTTGTTGGTGGGTATACTCTGTTAGTCCTGTATTTTTCAATGGTATCTTAATATCTTACTGCTTCTCCTGCCCCACTTCTGTCCATGATGTTTCCATGTAGGGGACTCTGGCTATCCCAACATGCCATGGCTGATGACGCCTCCCCGCAACCACAGAACAGCCGCAGAACACCGGTACAACGACACCCATGGGCAGACGAGGCGCGTGATTGAGAGGACGTTTGGACTCCTGAAGAGCAGATTCAGGTGCCTCCACAAGACCGGCGGCGCACTCCCATATGCCCCGGTGAAGGTCTGCAAAATCTTCCTTGTGTGCTGCATGCTGCACAACATGGCAGTGGAGAAGGCCGTGGCACTCATCCTGGATCCCGATGAGCAAGATCATCCACCCGTGGAGGATGAAGGGCTTGGGCACGGGGCAAGTGAGGATGAGGAGGAGGATGAGGATGAGGACATCCGGAGTCAGCTTATCCGCAACTTCTTCTCATGATGGTGAGTCCCTGTGTCTGAGTGTGCACGCTTAGTGCCTTGTGTGGCATGTGTTGCAATGTGTGTGTCGAGCTGACTGTGTGCTAAGTGACTTGGAGGCTTGTTCTGATGTGTCATTCAAGTGATGATGTCATTCCACAAATTTTTTGCGGAAACACAAAATTCATTAATAGCATGGTGACAACATAATTCCTGTAGAGTACATGTACATGTCTGCGGATTACTAGCTCTTCGCCGACTTGTTGTGTGTCTGTCCTCCCCAGGTTCCTGCGGCTGTCGTCGGCTCATGTCATCATTGCCCTCCTGCTATTCCTCATGAGTATTGCAACGTGTGCTGGATCAGAGTTACATGCACAGACATGGTGACAAGTCATTTTGGGTAAGGAGTGCAGCAAGGGGTTTGGTGGGTGGTATGTGTTTGTGATATGTGGGGACTGCTCCTGTGCATGTTGTGTTACCATGCATACATGTCGACTCACCATGGGCCACATGAAGTGTTGCATGGCTCCCATGAATTGATAGTCACCCTTCCTGACAGTCATCTGTCATGGATTGTGGATTCTGATGAAGGCATCAATGTGTGTATGACGTCCCTCAGGAACATACAGGATGCTAATGGTGGACATGGTGTGGGACATCCCCATGAAAGCCTCAATGGGGAATTGCAGCCTCTCCGTGGGCAGCAAGGGGTGTTAGGCTCAACCCCTTCACTTGTGTTCCAGCTCAGTAGGATTTACCACATCTGTGTGTTGAAGGGGGTGTCCAGTGTAGGTCACACATGTTCAGCCAAATGACCTGTGCGTCTGTTCCAATGGATGCATTTCCATTAGTGTGAGGCTGAGTAATAAAGGTGTTGTTCACACTCCAAGGTGCCTCATCTCTGTCAATGCATGTCTCTTGCCACTTAGCGTGCGGCATATCTGGCATACTTGTTGTAGATAATGCATAGGAGTCCATGTGTAGTTTAGCGACATGCATGCAGTTGCTCATGGATTAGGCTCCCTATTGGGCATGAAGTACATGGTCGTGTATGTTTTTTAGCAAGGTCGACCACACAATGGGCCATCAACAGCTGCTGAGGGTGTGTCTCCTGTGCGCAGGTCGGCCTTCAGTTTCCTGAGCCGGTGTATTGGCACTTTGGTGATTGTGCATGCATTGTCTCTGGGTGTGCCATGTGACACTGGACACTCCTTACTTTACACACGCGCCTGTTGCAGTTGTCCTTCTGACATCCTAGTCCTTGTGTGCAAAATGGGGCATTTTGCAGGGAGATGGCGCCTGCTGCTGCGGGCCCTGCACAAGCACCCAGTGGCCACACACACAAGATGGTGTGCATCATGTTTGGCTCGCTCACATATGCCATGCTAGTCCACAGCATCTGTACCTCATGCTGCAACACCCTCTGCATTATGCACATGATCCACAGATAGATCCACTCCAAGTACAGACAGACCATCCCCCAGGTCCATGACAACATCCATGTCAAATACTGCCCTGCCCTCTACGGAGCTAGTACATCCATACTCCCAGGTCACTGGTCCACTTCCAGGGGGCATCTGCACACCTCAGCTTCAATACCCTGTGCCCCAGCCACCTCACCGTCCAGCATAGATAGCTGCAATGGATCACTGTCTGCTGCAGGATGACCTCCACACTCCCCCCCCCACACTCAGGAGGCAGTCCACAACCCTGACCCCACACCAACCTTGTACGTCTGTCATCCTAGATCCCGTTGGGCCATCTCCGTGCATCCAACCTTGCCCTGGCCACCGTTCTTCACATGCACCGTACTCCAGCATACAGGACATTGTTCTCCCACCTGGCCACACATACCTGGGACTCCCTCCCCGGGTACCTCTACATGAGCCATGACCTCTGCGCCTTGATGATAATCTCCCAAATAGGTCTCTCCGCACAGTTTAGCAAGCCCCCCTCAGCAGCCAGAGGCCATCACAGGTCAGTGTTGTGCTCCATGCCTACATTGAATGATAACTTGTTACCCATGTATGTCCTGTACCAGACTCTGATCCCAGGGTATGGATGGCTGGAGTAGGTTCAACACTCAGGCATAGTTAGACTTTTCCACACACATATGTCGTTGAATAATGCCAAATGACAGCAACATCTCATGTGCAGTGAAATAAGATTTTATTTTTGGTGGGGTGAGTTTTTTGGTAGATGTGCTAAGGTGCTCTACCGGGGGAATAGAATTCAAAGTTCACAGGGGGAGATGGAATCCTTCTCAGTTGGAGTCATCAGAGTCCAGACCACAGTGTTGGTCATCATTGGTCAGACTGTGACCAGCAAGTCCATGTGGCAGAGAATGTCATTGGGTGAGGTGGTGCTGTTGCGTCAGGGGGCCAGGTGCCAGGCCAGGTGACCTGGGAGATGGGGATGCTCCGCTGCCTCTCACGGTCTTTTCGGTGGACGACCCACCTTCCTCCGGGGACCCTCAGATGCAGGCCTTGACGATGCTGGGGACGCTCCGTCAGATGAATCCTCCTCCTTCTCCCTCCCTGTGTCTGGTGCTGGTCTACGCCTGGTGGTACAGGGAGGGTTTGCCAGGCTTTGGGCGATCTGATGGAGTGATTGGCTCATGTCCCTGTGCACCACCAGGAGCTCAGCTAGTCTTGCCTCCATCCATCCTTGGTGTTGTTGATGACTGGCATGATGCTCGACCTGCAGGTTCTTAATCTCATCGAGGGTCCCCTGCATCCCGGAAAGTCTGGATACGACCTGGTCGATGCCTCTGGTGTCACGCCAGTATGAGTCCAGGATGTTGCGTATGTGTGACATACCGGTGTCCTGAGCTGGCTGGTCAGGTTCGCGCCTCCGCCTGCCTCCACTCCCACCACCCCTGCCCACTTGAGCCTGGCCTGCCCTTGTGGGCACATCGGGTCTACGGGACCCCTGAGGGATGGCATTTGCAGGGTTGCCTGCCTCCTCCTGGGTGGCCATGGTACCTTGTCCCTCCTGGTCAGACTGGCTCTGTTGTTCAGTGTGAGCAGGGCTCCTGAGTGTGTCCTGAGATGTGGCAGGAATGGGGGTGATGGTTGGCACAGATGTACCTGGCGCAGGTGCTGCAGGGGCTTGGGCACCAGAGGGTCCAGGTTGGTCGGGTCATCCACGGAGTGGTGAGAGTCGTCGCTGCTGGTGGGATCGTCTTCACGCGTAGCCTGGGACTGTGAGTCTTCCCCCCCAGTGTTGGGGGGAGATCGACGACGTTGCCCTGTGTGTGAGAGAGAGACAATGTTAATGGTGTTTCATGCCACATCTATGTTTCATACATATTCAAGTTGGCACAGTTCCTCCAGGTAGTTGGATGTTCCTAGCATTCCTCTCAGTGTCCACTTGGGGATGGGTATGTTGCGGGGGACAGATTGGGATGTTCTCCTGAGTGTTTGACCTGTAGATTGTTGGCTCTGATGCTTATTTGGCCTTGGTCTTGTTGTGTCACATGTCCATTGTGGGAGTGTGTACATCCGTTGCCTGCCCCGTGGTTGTGTGCTTGTGTTAGGGGGGGGGGTGTGACCGTGCGTGCTGTTGTGTGTAGTGTGAGTTGTCATTGGGTCTCCCAGGTGATGTGTCTGTCCCCTCATGGTGCATGCTGGAATGACAGTGAGTGTGAGTTCCTGTGCTAGATACCTGTGCTTGTGGAGATTGTGTTTGGGTGTACAGTGGTCCCAGGAGGGCCTTGTGCTGCATACAGCAGGGCCCGGTGTCAGCTAACTTGTCAGTAGTTTGCCAGTCCCTGTGCATTGTGCATGGGTATGTACCCATGCCATATGGGCTGAGGGCATTGGTGTCTGCGTCTCATTTCCACAACGTGTTGTGTGGCGCCCACCCTCCCAGCCTCCCGGACATCCAGTCTTGTGTTTGTGGTTGTTGTAGGCTTGGACATGGCCTTGCCTTGATTTGTGAAGGGTGCATGGAGACGTTAGTGGCATGAGCGTGGTTTTTGAGTGTGGTTGTGTGCGGTGAGTGCTTGGGGGAAGTTGCGTGCATTTGGTGTATATGTGGTGTGGACCCCATTGCCCCCATGTTACGTAAGTTGTTTGTGTACTCACCAGGCTCTGCGACTCCTTCCACTCTGTGTACTCCCACCGGCGGTAGCAGGGCCATCACCTTCTCCTCCCAGGGATGGTAGTGTACGGGTCTGCGGGGCGGCCCACCTCCAGTGATGTTCGTCTGGGCATATTCTTCATTCATTTTCCTCTTGAACGCCCGGCGCAGATCGTACCACCTGGCTTGGCATTCATGCCTGGTCCTTCGGACGGGCGCAACAGCATTCACCTTGTCGACAATCCTCTGCCACATGGCAGATTTTTCAGATATGCTGGTCTGTCCAAACAGCTGTGGCTCGACTCTGATGACTTCGTTGACAAGGAGCTCCAGCTCTGCCGTAGTGAACTTTGGATTCTTGTCTGTGGGCATGGTGTGGGGTGTGGGTGTGGGTGTGGATGGTTGTGGGTGTGTGGGTGTGAATGTGAGTGTGTGTGTGTCTATGTGGAGAGGGGTTGTTTGTGGAGGAGGTTGTGTGAAGGTTTGTGAGTGAAGGTGTAGTGGGTGTATGAGTGATGTGGAGTAGTTTCCCTGTGGAGTTGTTTCTCAGTGGGGTCTGGCAGCAGTGGGTCTATTGCAAAGGCTCATGGGTTGTGTGTGTGGGCCCTTTTTATTGGTACATTTTTGGGTGTGGCTGTGTTTGAATTTTAGTGGGTGTGTTATAAGTGGTGGTTGTGATTTGGGGCCTCTGTTTGCCTGTTTGGATGTGGCAGGTCAGTCTTTGAGATGTATTTTGTCGTGTAGACGTGTTTTGTGTTGTTGTGCGAGTCGAATTGACCCTCCTTGTGCTGTTTTACAGTGTCCTGGTTCTGTATGAGTCTTTTTCACGTAGGTACGATCCGTACATACGCGATGCTGGGTGAGGGTGCTGGGGTATGGGGTTGGTGTGCGGCGCGTACATGTGGTGGGGGTTCGGTGTGTACATGCGGGGGGGGGCTGGGGGTACAGTGCGTACATGCGGTGGGGGTACAGTGCGAACACGTGCGTCCCTGGGGAATGGCACGTACATGCGGAGGTACGGCACGTACATGTGGGGGTGCTGCGTGTACATGGGGGGACGGCACGTGCAGTTGCGGGGCTGGGGTACAGTGCAGACAGGGTGGTGTACGGTGCTGACATATTTGGGGTTGGGGGGGCTGTACGGCTCGTACACGGGCATGGGTTTACCCGTGTACATGTGTGCTTCTGCGTTAGCTCCGTACGGGTCATTTTCCGTGCGATTGTGTATTCGGACGGACGGTCGGGATCGTACTTGCGCGTTCGGACTTGTGTTTTACGATTTGCACGTAAAAATGTCCGGGTCACTCTCGTACACTTTTCCCAACGATATTCGGTCGTAGACACTTTCCGACGCACTCTCGTAGACTTTTCCAGACGCTATTCGTAGATATTTTTCACGTCCGAATCGTACTTGGCCATTTGTAAGGTACTTGTACGACTCGTACGTAAAAAAATACGGATACGAGTCGTACGGGAATTTTTTTTACCGGATCGGAATCGGCACCTTAGTAAGGAGAAATTGTTGTCAAAGCAAATACTGCAGTTTGCAAACGAGGCCAGGGCTGGGTGGAGGGACCTACGAGACTTGAGGACCTCACAAGCATTTGAAATATCACAGTTGCATAATAGGTTAACAAAGATGGAGGAAAGACTAGGCAATTTACCAGGAAGGGTCACTGAGGTGGAGGCTCGTGTCTCAGTCTTAGAAGATAATATTACCACCATGCAAAAAGATGTCCAGGCGCTGAATAAGAATAAGAGTCAGATGGAATCGAAGTTGCAAGATTTAGAGAATTATAACAGGAGATCCAACCTGCACCTTGTGGGAATATCGGAGGGTTTGGAAAATACAGAAATGGTGAAATGGACTGAATCTCTGCTGAAAAAAGTAATACCTGCACACAAACCCGCGAATTCTAAATACCCACGGACCATCCTAATAAACTTTTCTGATTATAGAATTAAAGGGCAAATCTTAAATATGGCAATATCAAGGAGATTTTCTGATATATCAGCAGCCTCTGCACATAGACGCAAGGATTTTGTCAAAATAATTGATTTTTTTAAAGCTAAAGGAGCACAGGCAATGATTGTGCAGCAATCTAAATTAAAAGTAATAGCCAAAGGAACATTTTTTATTTTCACAGAGGTACTGGAAGCTCAAAATCTTTTGGATGCTCTCACTGTTGTATAAGGAAAAGAGACTCTGTGGTTATAAGGCTTTAAGACTGAGTTGAAAGGGGGAAAAAAAAAGCAGGGGCGGATGTGAGGTAAATCAGGGGACGCAACAGGATGCATCAAGATGGCATCCAATAGGAAACGAGAGGAAGAGGAAGGGACAGTGGAACAAGTAGGGGTCCTTCTTCTTTCAGGGAGGGTAGGGTGGTGGGGTGGTGGGGGTGAAGCAGTTAAAAAAAGAGAGTTCATAGACAGAAACATTTTTCTTTTTTTTAATAAGTTGAGGAAAAGGATACATAATGCTGCTAAGGAAAGATACTGTCTTATATAGCTATATTGCACATATTGCATATATTGCACATCAAATATTGCACTTTAATATTTAAATGCTCATCTAGCATGATTGACACAATCTGTACTGTAGTATATTGCTTTGATAGCGTTGATTGATCTAATGGTCTCTGATTGCACTTTAATAGCTTTTTGCACAATTGATACAAACTACTGTACTGTAATATGCTGTTCTAAATGCGCGATTTGCACTCTATTGCATGATTTGCACAATTGTTAGATTAGGTATTGCAGACTTTCGAGGTTTACACAATTTAATGGCCTGTAGTTTAGTGTATAACCTAGTCCGCTATTGTTTATTGGGCGAGGATATTTAACAATTTAAGCGGTCATCTGTTTATTTATGCTTTTTTGCACATTTGCACAAGTTGCACCTTAGGAACGCATTTTGCATTCTGCATATATAGCACAAATTGCACTTTAGACAAGATTACTTGGATGGATAAAATAGGTTATATTTTTTCGTTTCTAATTGCAGTATGAATAGGAATAAACTTTCAATTTTGTCTCTGAATGTTAATGGTTTAAACAACAGGCGAAAAACCTGCGCAATAGAAAGCTGGCTAAAAGGTCACCATCCGGATGTGATCTTTTTACAAGAGACACATTTCCGCACTTTAAAAGATGCTAGCAAAATATTTTTAAACTGGGCGGGTTTCAATTGCTCGGCAGTGTCTGGGACAGCTCAGAGGGGTGTGGGCATTTATATAGGAAAACATGTCCAATTTCATGTTGAAGCATCTCACTCAGATACGAGGGGGAGATGGATATTTTTGCATGGGAAAATAAATTACACAAGCGTGATACTTGCTACAATTTACGCACCAGTCATGATGACCCGCTCCCCATTTTGCAGTTAAAACAAGCACTGTCAGGTATACCTGGTCAGATTATATGGGGAGGGGATTTTAATTTCCTGCAAAATCCAGCGGTTGATTCTACAAAAAAAGATCGAAGGCAAAATAAACCACAAGTATGCACTGCACTGCTGAATTGTAGGGTGGATTTAGATATTTTAGATAATTGGCGGCTTAACAACCCGACCAAACGTGAATATTCTTGCTATTCGGCGAAATATGATTCATCATCAAGGCTGGATTTCTTTCTAACCTCCCACAATTTAGAAGTTGGTAAATACGAACATATAATGAATGCCTTTTCAGGTCATGCCCTCATTAAGATGGAAACCCTTCTGGGGAAGAAAGATGAACAACCAACAAGAAGGTGGTATTTTAACAAACTGAATTTAGCAGATAAGCAGTGGTGTGCAGATTTAGGGAAAGAGATTGGTTCCTTTTCTTTAATAGATAAGGATTCTGCCCCAATTAATATTATATGGGATGCTTTTAAGGCTACACTTAGAGGCATAATCACCTCAAGAGAGATACCAAAACAAAAGTCTAAGAAGGAGGAGAGAATGGCAATAGAAAATCGATTGGACCAAGCAAGTCAAGAATATTTTAGAAATAGGACTCCGAATAATAGACAAGAAGTACTCAATGCAAAAACAAGAATGAGGGAATTTTATTATGATCTAGGGGATAGGGCAAGTAGATTATATCTTCAGACAAGCTATGAAGATAGCGAGTACACAGGAAGATTGCTAGCTTGGCAAGCAAAGGAAAAGCAAGTCCGAAACAGAGTCGAATGTATTCAGGACAAAGTAACCAAAACTCGAGTAAAAACAACGCCACTAATAGGTGAGGTATTTTTTAAACACTATAAAGATATCTATCAGACATCTCACCAGGTCTCCTCAGAAAAAATTAACGAATTCCTGCGGGAATTGCCAATTCCAACTCTGGAAAATAATTTTAAAGAGCTGTTGCTAGCCGAATTCACGAAGGAAGAATTATATGCAGTTATCAGCTCTTTGCCTAATTGTAAAGCTACCGGAGAGGATGGCATCCCCTCAGAATTTTTAAAAACATTTTCTACTATACTCTGTCCCGAATTTTTAAGACTTGCAAATCATATATTACAAGGGGGTGACCAACTGCATCCTTCCGTATGGCAGTAGTGGTCAGTATTTTAAAAAAAGGTAAAGACAGTGAAAATGTGAATTCTTATAGGCCAATAAGCCTTTTAAACACTGACTACAAGATGCTTACTAAACTCTTGGCCAACAGGTTAAATAAGATGGTGGTACCTCTTATTGGGACAGATCAGTGTGGTTTCGTAGCGGGGAGACAGCTTTATACTAATACAAATTTTTTATTAGAGGCACTTGATTTTTTTAATATTAATAAGATTAAGGCACAGATTTGGTTTTTAGACGCGGAAAAAGCATTTGATCGTGTTTCATGGAACTGTCTTTTTACAATTTTAGAAAACTTCGGCTTTCCAAATGAGTTTATCTTCTTATTGAAACAACATTATATAAATTCACAGGCCCAAATCTTAATTAACTCGGTTAATATAGGGACATGCCAAATAAATAGAGGCACCAGGCAAGGCTGTCCCCTTTCCCCGATCTTATTTGCTCTATTTATAGAACCATTAGCAATTGCAATTAGGGAAAAAAGAGCTCACATAGCTCCGGTCCAAGGAATGACGAACATAAAATGATATGCTGATGACATTGCTCTCTTCCTGAACCCAAAGATAGATACTCAGACAGAAATTATGAGAATCTTTGCAGCTTTTGAAAAACTAGAAGGGTATAAAATCAATAAGTCAAAAACAGAAATTCTACTATGCAATTGTGGAGTGAATTCCCTTTTATTAGAATTTAGACAGACATATAACACCCGTCCGAAAAGGTATTTAGGGATTCACGTAACTGATAGAGTAGAGGATCTTTTTTCCCTAAATTATATCTCTTTGTCGAAAAAAGTTCACTCTCAGTTAAAACAATGGAATCAGTTGCCGTTATCAATAATAGGATGAGTTGCGTTAATTAGAATGTCAATTCTTCCGCTTTTTAATTTTCTCTTTAGTGCAGCTCCTTGTGCAATACAGGCCTCTTTTTTTAAAGAAATAGACAGTATGTTTTCCTCTTTTCTATGGACAAATAAAGCACCAAGATTAGCACTTAGCACTTTAAATGATCCTATTGCCGACGGAGGACTATCTCTTCCAAATATTAGAAATTACTATTATGCGACATTTGCACATCATAGTTTTAGATTTTTCTTTTTAGATCCTCAAGAGGTAGATAACTTTTTTGTGAAAAGGAACCTAAGGGAGTGTAATATAATTGACCCCACAAGAGTGACTAATAACCCTAAAAAAGTACCATATAAGACCGTACAATGGCTATTTAAACAAAAAACTCAGCTGTTAGCACACTACGATATTCCTAGAATCAATATCTCAACTAGGCTTTCAAATATATATATGGGGGAAATAGGGTTGTTAGAGAACAATATTTTAACGCTATGGGAAGGAAATGGGTATGCCCAAATCCAGTATTTCATTAAGGGGAACTGATGGAAAACCTGGGAGGAGATTGAAATGGGGCTCCAACATTCAACCACAATCTTAAAATGGTCTTTTATCAGATAGAAACTCATATTTGAAAAACTAGATATGGAAAATATGCGTCATAAAATTACTATTAGTGAAGCCCTTAATTCTCCTACACAACGGAAAATTAGTAATTGGATTAAGATCTTCGACAATAACAAATCTCTCTCACTATATGAAAAAGTTAGGGATAGATGGAAGAAAAGGGAAGATATACAGATTCTTAAACCTACCTGGAATAGGCTTAACAAATTTAATGCTGTTATAATTAGAGGGGCAAACTTTAAACAAATGCAATATTACACGAAATGGTTGCTATATACAACACCCTCTTTCTTTCATAAAATATACCCGCAAATAGAAGACAAATGTTTTCATTGTGCAGAGAAAGGAACCTGGACGATATCATATGGGAGTGCCCAAAAATCCAGAACTTTTGGGAGGAGATCGAGAAATATCTGAAATTTATAATTGATCCCCTCATTTTACTGGATAAATCCACGGCAGTTTTGGGCTGCTCTCCTGTTACCTCTGTACATGAGGAGGGTTTGTTTATTGCAGCTTTAATAGCTAGATCTCTAATTTTGCAATTATGGCGAACAGAGAAGGTACCTACCTTTAATACATGGAGGGCACAACTGTCCAGAATACAAGAATTGGAAAAGAGATATGCAGTAAGATCAGGGGCACTAAGAAAGTATGAGAAATATTGGAGTGTGTTTGAAACACAGGATAATATACTGTAGAGGGTATAAAAGGAGAGAACATACATATAGGTACAAGAAGTTAGGGAACATATTTAGGTATGTATCCTGATTTAGCACTTTGCACTTTAATACTTAGGATCCTTTTTTGCATTATAGGAGTATTGTGATTGCATTATCGAGTATCCTGAAATGTATATTTATAATCCTGTAATACTTTGCACTGTAGATTTAAATGAATTTATCCTTTTGTATTAATATCTTGAAATATGTATTTATACATGATATTATTGTATGTCTTCAAGTCTATGAACTCTCAATAAAGAAAATTTAAAAAAACAACAACAAAAAACTCTGTAGAAGGCTGAAACACGTGTCTGTAAATAAGGAGTTCAAGGGAGACCAGTCAAACAAGTACCTTTTGATCACCTAAAAATTAAGATAGGACAAGGCTACAATTTAATGGCCAACCCCCATGGCCTAAGTGGCGATTTAAAAAAAATATATGTATATGACCTTGTGAAATAGGTTAAAATTACATTTTCCTTATGATTTAAGTAAATGTACTCTTTATTGTCACGCACGTTTTGTTAATATATATATATATATATATATATATATAAATTCACTGAAAAAACCATAGGTTTCAGACATGTTATAGTTAGCGGAAATTTTACTGATAAAAAACCAATGAAATTCCCCCGTTATAGTTAGTGCAGGCAACTATAACTCACGCGACCGCAATCCTCTGCTGATGCTAATACTGTATTTAGACACTTATTTGCCCATGTCTTCTTCCATAAATTTTTAGCTATACATATATTACAAATATTTTTTTTTCATAAAGACACATATGTCATCAGCAGAAGATTGCGGTCGCGTGAGTTATAGTTGCCTGCACTAACTATAACGGGGGAATTTCATTGGTTTTTTATCAGTAAAATTTCCGCTAACTATAACATGTCTGAAACCTATGGTTTTTTCAGTGAATTTGCAAGGTTTTTTAAATGCTAATTCCTAACTATAACGTGTGTGAAACCTATGGTTTTTTCAGTGAATTTGTACGGTTTTTTAAATGCTAAGTTACTTTACGCCATTCGTGGCGTGCACGCCCACTTAACGCAGTTCGTTCCGTGCGCGCACGGTGCGCTTCGCGCACCGTGCGCGCACAGTGAGCACGCGGTGCGCTTCGCGCACCGCGCGCCCACTTTACGCAGTTAGTGCCGTACACGCAAGGTGGGCACGCAGTGCGCTACGCGCACCGCTTGCCCACGTTACGCACCGTGCGCACATGGAGGACATATTATGCGCTTCCTTGTGATAGGTAATCTGTTAAATTTAATTTAATAGCGTAATCGGCGAAATTTTCAAAAAATTAAAATTTACCGTTTTTGGCCTTGGGGGATCTTTGAGGACTCAACTAACATGGCTATGTGCATGGGCGCTGTCTAAACAGCCCCTTTATATGTTTTTTGCCTTTGTTTACAGCCCCCCCCTCAGAGTGCGAGAGAGAAAATGGCGGCCGCCGCTTCCTGGTTTCGACCGATTCGAATGTTTACTTAGATGTAACAGCCAATCAGAATCGCGCTCGCGCACGCCACCGTACGCGTACGGTAAGCTTACGGTAAGCGCACGGTAAGCGCACCGTAAGCTGCCACAGATATATATATTGATTTAAAGGCTATTTTCTCAGAATCTACTGAACAGATTTACACCAAACCTACAAAAGGCACTTCCTTGACCTGAGGACTACCTCTCTGCCAAATTTCTAGTAATTCCGTTCAGCCGTTCGGGCTGTAGCCCTGTCTAAAGGTCCTATGGAAAAATGCATGGGAAAAACGCGTTTTGGGACCCCCCTTTTATCTCAGCCCCCGCTTGACGAATCCCCCCGAGACTTTCGGGGTAGGAGCGGAGCGTAGCGCCCCACCTATTTTGAGAAATTCGCGAGGATTCGTCCACCAGCGCCAAAGTTATTCAAAATAGAATGTTGCGGATTTCTTATGGAAAAGGGGTCCTAACTATAACTACCTACTGGCGACCGCCAGTAGGTAATATATATATATTCTGTATACCAATGGCCCTGAAGCATCGGGAGGGCTTACGACAGCGTTCTGCCAACAGGCTGTGTGATGCCGCCTGCCTTCTTTCTCCACTCGATGTTGATCTGGCCGACGCGTTTCAAGAAAAGCCTCTTCATCAAGGGCCACAAACTTCACAACTTAGGCTCGCATTACTTGTGTTCATTTCCGTTTTTTATTGAAAATAAGTCCCGCCCCCAGTGGGCGTGTGCAAAAGTGCACAACTTTTTGCTGCCTGATGGGACATGGAGTCCTCTAATGCGAGAATCAGTGTATCATTTTAGTAAATTAAGTTGTACGTTTGCATTTTAAGTTCCATTGTTTCCGGTAGTAGGACGTGGATCAATCCGGCAGGCTAATTTAGCATATTTGACGCTGTGCCGATCCACTCAGAAAGTTCGAAGCAGCAGCCTCTCCCAGCTGGGTTGAAATTTGACTGCCAGCTGGTGATGGAGCACCTCCCCACGGCAGGGCAGCCGTGTCTTAATTCTGTATACCAATGGCCCTGAAGCATCGGGAGGGCTCACAACAGCGTTCTGCCAGCAGGCTGTGTGATGCCGCCTGCCTTCTTTCTCCACTTAATGTTGATCTGGCCGACGCGTTTCAAGGAAAAACCTCTTCATCAAGGGCCACAAACTTCACAACTTAGGCTCACATTACTTGTGTTCACTTCCGTTTTTTATTGAAAATAAGTTCCGCCCCCAGTGGGCGTGTGCAAAAGTGCACAACTTTTTGCTGCCTGATGGGACATGGAGTTCTCTAATGCGAGAATCAGTGTATCATTTTAGTAAATTAAGTTGTACGTTTGCATTTTAAGTTCCATTGTTTCCGGTAGTAGGACGTGGATCAATCCGGCAGGCTAATTTAGCATATTTGACGGTGTGCCGATCCACTCAGAAAGTTCGAAGCAGCAGCCTCTCCCAGCTGGGTTGAAATTTGACTGCCAGCTGGTGATGGAGCACCTCCCCACGGCAGGGCAGCCGTGTCTTAATTCTGTATACCAATGGCCCTGAAGCATCGGGAGGGCTCACGACAGCGTTCTGCCAACAGGCTGTGTGATGCCGCCTGCCTTCTTTCTCCACTTAATGTTGATCTGGCCGACGCGTTTCAAGGAAAAAACTCTTCATCAAGGGCCACAAACTTCACAACTTAGGCTCGCATTACTTGTGTTCATTACCGTTTTTTATTGAAAATAAGTCCCGCCCCCAGTGGGCGTGTGCAAAAGTGCACAACTTTTTGCTGCCTGATGGGACATGGAGTCCTCTAATGCGAGAATCAGTGTATCATTTTAGTAAATTAAGTTGTACGTTTGCATTGTAAGTTCCATTGTTTCCTGTAGTAGGACGTGGATCAATCCGGCAGGCTAATTTAGCATATTTGACGCTGTGCCGATCCGCTCAGAAAGTTCGAAGCAGCAGCCTCTCCCAGCTGGATTGAAATTTGACTGCCAGCTGGTGATGGAGCACCTCCCCACGGCGGGGCAGCCGTGTCTTAATTCTGTATACCAATGGCCCTGAATCATCGGGAGGGCTCACAACAGCGTTCTGCCAACAGGCTGTGTGATGCCGCCTGCCTTCTTTCTCCACTTTATGTTGATCTGGCCGACGCGTTTCAAGGAAAAACCTCTTCATCAAGGGCCACAAACTTCACAACTTAGGCTCGCATTACTTGTGTTCATTTCCGATTGAAAATAAGTCCCGCCCCCAGTGGGCGTGTGCAAAAGTGCACAACTTTTTGCTGCATGATGGGACATGGAGTCCTCTAATGCGAGAATCAGTGTATCTTAGGGTGAACAAAGTGATACCAAAGGGGATGATGGACGGAGCGCTTGAGTAAATCAAACACTCACCCAGTCAACTGATCTGGGTTTAATCCATCATCATTCTTTAGCTCACTCTACCACCCCAGTTCAGACATGGCCATATGCAAATCAGTCTGACCCTGTGCCTCATGGGAGCAGTCCAGCCCGAACTGCCAAGCCATGTCTTCCCTGGACCGAAAACAAGCATCCTGGGACGGGGTTCGGGTTCATAACTCTCATGAGCCAGGCTATCTTGAATCCAGTGGCAAACTGAGTAAGGGACCCACGTCTGGGCATACCCTGCCAACTTACTGTGAACAAAGTGATACCAAAGGGGATGACGGATGGAGCGCTTGAGTAAATCAAACACTCACCCCCAGTCAACTGATCTGGATTTAATCCTTCATCATTCTTTAGCTCACTATACCACCCCAGTTCAGACATGGCCATATGCAAATCAGTCTGACCCTGTGCCTCATGGGAACAGTCCAGCCCGAACTGCCAAGCCATGTCTTCCCTGGACCGGAAACAAGCATCCTGGGACCGGTTTCTGGTTCATAACCCTCATCAGCCAGGCTATCTTGAATCCAGTGGCAAAGTGAGCAAGGGACCCACAACTGGGCATACCCTGCCAACTTAGGGCGAACAAAGCGATACCAAAGGGGATGATGGACGGAGTGCTTGAGTAAATCAAACACACACCCCCAGTCAACTGATATGGGTTTAATCCATCATCATTCTTTAGCTCACTCCACCACCCCAGTTCAGACATGGCCATATGCAAATCAGTCTGACCATCTGCCTCATGGGAACAGTCCAGCCCGAAATGCCAAGCCATGTCTTCCCTGGATGGGAAACAAGCATCCTGGGACCGGTTTCGGGTTCATAACCCTCATCAGCCAGGCTATCTTGAATCCAGTGGCAAAGTGAGCAAGAGACCCACGTCTGGGCATACCTTGCCAACTTAGGGCGAACAAAGAGATACCAAGGGGATGATGGACGGAGCGCTTGAGTAAATCAAACACTCACCCCAGTAAACTGATCTGGGTTTAATCCATCATCATTCTTTAGCTCACTCCACCCCCCTATTTCAGACATGGCCATATGCAAATCAGTCTGACCCTGTGCCTCATGGGAACAGTCCAGTCCGAACTGTCAAGCCATGTCTTCCCTGGACCGTAAACAAGCATCCTGGGACCGGGTTCGGGTTTATTACCCTCATCAGCCAGGCTATCTTGAATCCAGTGGCAAAGTGAGCAAGGGACCCACGTCTGGGCATACCCTGCCAACTTAGGGCGAACAAAGCGATACCAAAGGGGATGATGGACGGAGCGCTTGAGTAAATCAAACACTCACCGCCAGTCAACTGATCTGGGTTTAATCCATCATCATTCTTTAGCTCACTCCACCACCCCAGTTCAGACATGGCCATAGGCAAATCAGTCTGACCCTGTGCCTCATGGGAACAGTCCAGCCCGAACTGCCAAGCCATGTCTTCCCTGGACCGGAAACAAACATCCTGGGACCGGTTTCGGGTTCATAACCCTCATCAGCCAGGCTATCTTGAATCCAGTGTCAAACTGAGTAAGGGACCCTTGTTTGGGAATACCCTGCCAACTTAGGGCGAACAAAGTGATACCAAAGGGGATGATGGACGGAGCGCTTGAGTAAATCAAACACTCACCCAGTCAACTGATCTGGGTTTAATCTATCATCATACTTTAGCTCACTTTACCACCCCAGTTCAGACATGGCCATATGCAAATCAGTCTGACCCTGTGCCTCATGGGAACAGTCTAGCCCGAACTGCCAAGCCATGTCTTCCCTGGACCAGAAACAAGCATCCTGGGACTGGTTTCGGGTTAGTAACCCTCATCAGCCAGGCTATCTTGAATCCAGTGGCAAAGTGAGCAAGGGACCCACGTCTGGGCATACCCTGCCAACTTAGGGCGAACAAAGTGATACCAAAGGGGATGATGGACGAAGCACTTGAGTAAATCAAACACTCACCCCAGTCAACTGATCTGGGTTTAATCCATCATCATTCTTTAGCTCACTCCACCACCCCATTTCAGACATGGCCGTATGCAAATCAGTCTGACCCTGTGCCTCATAGGAACAGTCCAGCCCAAACTGCCAAGCCATGTCTTCCCTGGACCGTAAACAAGCATCCTGGGACCGGGTTCGGGTTCATAACCCTCATCAGCCAGGCTATCTTGAATCCAGTGGCAAAGTGAGCAAGGGACCCACGTCTGGGCATTCCCTGCCAACTTCGGGTGAACAAAGCGATACCAAAGGGAATGATGGACAGAGTGCTTGAGTAAATCAAACACTCACCCCCAGTTAACTGATCTGGGTTTAATCCATCATCATTCTTTAGCTCACTCCACCACCCCAGTTCAGACATGGCCGTATGCAAATCAGTCTGACCCTGTGCCTCATGGGAACAGTCCAGCCTGAACTGCCAAGCCATGTCTTCCCTGGACTGGAAACAAGCATCCTCGGACCGGTTTCGGGTTCATAACCCTCATCAGCCAGGCTATCTTGAATCCAGTGGCAAAGTGAGCAAGGGACCCACGTCTGGGCATACCCTGCCAACTTAGGGCAAACAAAGCGATACCAAAGGGGATGATGGACGGAGCGCTTGAGTAAATCAAACACTCACCCCCAGTCAACTGATCTGGGTTTAATCCATCATCATTCTTTAGCTCACTCCACCACCCCAGTTCAGACATGGCCATATGCAAATCAGTCTGACCCTGTGCCTCATGGGAACAGTCCAGCCCAAACTGCCAAGCAATGTCTTCCCTGGACCGGCAACAAGCATCCTGGGACCGGTTTCCGGTTCATAACCCTAATCAGGCAGGCTATCTTGAATTCAGTGGCAAAGTGAGCAAGGGACCCATGTCTGGGCATACCCTTCCAACTTAGGACGAACAAAGCGATACCAAAGGGGATGATGGATGGAGCGCTTGAGTAAATCAAACACTCACCCCCAGTCAACTGATCTGGGTTTAATCCATCATCATTCTTTAGCTCACTCCACCGCCCCAGTTCAGACATGGCCATATGCAAATCAGTCTGACCCTGTGCCTCATGGGAACAGTCCAGCCCGACTGCCTAGCCATGTCTTCCCTGGACCGGAAACAAGCATCCTGGGACCGGTTTCGGCTTCATAACCCTCATCAGCCAGGCTATCTTGAATCCAGTGGCAAAGTGAGCAAGGGACCCACCTCTGGGCATACCCTGCCAACTTAGGGCGAACAAAGCGATACAAAAGGGGATGACGGACGGAGCGCTTGAGTAAATCAAACACTCACCCCCAGTCAACTGAACTGGGTTAAATCCATCATCATTCTTTAGCTCACTCCACCACCCCAGTTCAGACATGGCCATATGCAAATCAGTCTGACCCTGTGCCTCATGGGAACAGTCCAGCCCGACTGCCTAGCCATGTCTTCCCTGGACCGGAAACAAGCATCCTGGGACCGGTTTCGGCTTCATAACCCTCATCAGCCAGGCTATCTTGAATCCAGTGGCAAAGTGAGCAAGGGACCCACATCTGGGCATACCCTGCCAACTTAGGGCGAACAAAGCGATACAAAAGGGGATGACGGACGGAGCGCTTGAGTAAATCAAACACTCACCCCCAGTCAACTGAACTGGGTTAAATCCATCATCATTCTTTAGCTCACTCCACCACCCCAGTTCAGACATGGCCATATGCAAATCATTCTCACCCTGTGCCTCATGGGAACAGTGCAGCCCGAACTACCAAGCCATGTCTTCCCTGGTTCGGAAACAAGCATCCTGGGACCGGTTTCGGGTTCATAACTCTCATCAGCCAGGCTATTTTGAATCCAGTGGCAAAGTGAGCAAGGGACCCACGTCTTGGCATACCCTGCCAACTTAGGGCGAACAAAGCGATACAAAAGGGGATGACGGACGGAGCGCTTGAGTAAATCAAAGACTTACCCCCAGTCAACTGATCTGGGTTTAATCCATCATCATTCTTTAGCTCACTCCACCGCCCCAGTTCAGACATGGCCATATGCAAATCAGTCTGACCCTTCGCCTCATTAACGCTTGGCCAATGGCTGTGCATAGTGACAGCAGCAGAAGTCGTAAAAAGGATAGATTACTTGAAGAACCTTAAAATAGCAGCACATGTGAACGTGTGATAGAGTTACAGTAATAATATTTTCACGTGAGTCTGTTTTTAATTACATACAGCTACGTAGATCCAAACATCCAAGCGTGTCTCCGCTTACCTTTGAAATACATGTGGAGATATACTAGTTGCTCTTTCAATTTTCTCAAACCAAACATATAAACGGATAGGTACGAATAAGATGAGAAATAAATTAGAATGGATATATATAGACGGAACTATCCTAAATCTAAATACCATAAAACAGGGAGCCATAATTATTACCCACATCATTAGTGTCCATTTGTTGACCTAGAAGGGTTGAAATGCTGAGCTGGTAGTTCTGTACTTCAAATGTGCAGCCCAGTGACTCGTTTGTAGCAGTGAGCACGAGCACTACTTCTAGAGGATTTTGAGTTACTTTTCACAATCAGACTTTGCCCTAGAGAGAAAAAGAAGACAAATGAAAACAAAAGATGACAAAGACAGACAAGCATTGGCATAGCTAATAGGTCTTGCTTTTGGGACCTTATAAGTATTTAGTTATGCAGCACAATATCCTTTGTGCAACAACATCAACTGTTGCATGGCTAAAAACTTATAAGGTCCCAAAGGCGAGACCTATTAGCTATGACAATGCTTGTTATATTTGTAAGGGGTGAGCAGTTTCACAGTAATAACGGTTTAAAACAACGACAAAACATGAACAGGCCCTGACAAAGCCAAAGGGCTGACAGCCAACGACAGACCTAGTATAGTCTATAAAATGCAGCCAGCATTGAAAACGAAGCAAAGCATTTACTTTGTTGGTTTTCTGCAGCTCAATCAGATTTCCCAGCAGAGGTACACACTGTGAGCTCTTAAAGTGCTCTACCGAGTTGCCTGACTTGTGAATTAAACCAGCCCTTCATGGCTTTTAAGTCATTCGCACTAGGCATTGTGGGACTTGTGGTTTTATTTTTAACATTGTTATGGGCACTTACTGTAGCGCAGAGACTCACGCTAGAAGGTGAATTTCGGCGCAATGCTACTCGGGGTGAGGTTGCGTCCCAAATCTTTCTGAAAGGTGAGCAAGCCCCCTGAAAATATTAACAGTGGAGTGTCAAATTAATAAGGTAGGTTGACTAAATTACACGGGGGCGAACAATGCAAGAGTTATGTCTGATGGCTGCAATCAACAACTGAGGGTCACCAGTTATATGTGGAGGTAAAGTGTTGCAGCACTGATCACCTAACCCCGTGCCAAGCAATTTTCTCACTTTTTATCCGCTGGAGATAGAAATAGGTTATGCAGAAGATGATACATTATGCAGTGAGTGTGGCAAACTCATAAATATATGGAATAACACTGGGGCAGCACGTTTTTCATTGGTCCTTGGTGTCGTGTAAGTCAGTCTCCACTGAAAGTGATAACATACGCATGCGCACGCTGCACATGATTCACAAAAAATATCCTGTTGAACGTGTATATAATGTACATAACCCTAGGCATATTTAAGCATATTTTGAATATCTCATTTGGAGAATATCAGTGCTGCTTAAGAAAGCACACTGCACACTCATGCAGGCCCACAGTATAGTAACTACTTAGTAGTTGCAAATTGAGGGAAATGTTTTTACATATATCTGAGCTCCCAGTGTACACCCAAATCGGCCCTGTGCAACATGTGCACCAAGAAAAGTAGAATATTCCCACCCCATGATCCACCCCTTGTCAGTGGATTACGTATTGCTAGGAGACGGAGGGGCTTCGTGGCCGCAGTGGAAGATATTGCTGTGCGCTTGGACAGCCAGACAGGCAGTGGTGGTATGCAACTACATGTCAACAGACGACAGAGCCCAAGAGACAGGGCTGGGACAGAGTTCGAGATGGCGAAGGGTGCATGTGAGACGAGGCAGTGATCGCGGGCCTGGCTGCGTGCGCCTGGGCCGCTCTGCTGTTGCATTCTGTTTCCCTGGCGACGCTAAGGCAGTGATCTGCACTATGCACATGACAGTAAGGCATGCAATGGGGGAGGCGTGTGGAGGAGAAGAAGGCCGGTCACCCAGAGTATAATAGTGTATCAAGCCAGCTGTCAGTACAGCGAGAGACTGCAAATTGAGAGGCGGGTGAAGGGACACTGATATCAAATGTATGCCCGAAAGATATATAGGCAAGAGGCTACGCGCGCAAGGCCCATTGGAAACAAGCATTGGCTCACAGAGAACGGAGAAAGTGCGGCCGCAAAAGTGAAAGTGATCGCGATCAAACGCCGCACGCGCCCGCGCACATGCACTGTAGCTCTAGGCTGGCCATGGTAGCATTTTTTTAAGCCCTCACAAAAAGTCTCGCCAGACCAGCGCATGCGCTTGGTCAGGCGAGACCTAAAAAATCATTGTATTCATTATAGAATGCATGACTTACAGAGAAGTAAATGTGTGATGGGAGAGTGTATATTTTCAAATGAAAAATAGTACCCTATTCATGCCAATGAAGGCGGGAGGATACATCCAAACAGTCAATAGAAAGAAGGTGAAAAGAAAAGACTCGTGTAGATCAGAGACATGATGACAATGTCTCAAGCCAAAGGTGAAGCTTCCTGAGCAAAAGAGGAAGGAGGCTGAAGCAAAGCCCCTTCAAGTCTTTTTTTGAACACAATATGCTGGTTATGAAAGTTGCAAGGGCCATTACACCTTTCATACCTAATCCAATATGACTTGAGAGAGTATTTGAGTGACAGAAATAGCTCTCTCAATTAAAAGTTAATAGAAAATGAAACAAACATTTTAAAGTAGACAACTGCGCCTACTTCTTCCTATGAGGTAATGACATGAGGAAAAAACACGTATTGCTGCAGAGTGTGACTACATTTAATCTCTGAAAAACAAATATATGTTTCTTACTCAGAAGCAACACACAATAAATTCATGGTCTTGGACTCCACTTAGATCTTGAGTGTTTCAACGGCCCCTGCTATCAACCAAGTCGCATATTTCCACTATGCTTGTTCACCCTTTCTCTTGGACAGTATTTCTCCCAAAAGCTTCTTAGTCCAGTGAACTCACAAAAGCACTTAAAGGAAATATTGATCCTGAAGGTCAGATGTCAGGCTGACCCAGGAATAAATCCTCAGGTGTGAATGAGGAGAAATAGTGGGCTGCGAAGAGAGAAGAGAAGTAGATTAGGCGAGAAGAATTGTGGTGCAGACAATGGACATCTATTGAGGAGAGCCTGGCCTGTTGTCTCTTTGGCAACTCTGTGTGTCTGACAGCTAAGCTGGGCTAAGGACAACATAAAAGACAGTTTGACCCACACAGAGTAGGATAAAGAGAGAAAGTAAAGCAACAGGAAGGTTGCAACTTAGTAGCCTCAGGAAGAGCAAACCTAACCGAGGTTTGTTCAGCTGCCCTTAGACTTACTGCAGTTCAATAGCACTGCACAGTCCTCTCAGACCGCGCTTACGGGTGCTGGTCGGGGTGCCACAGTTTCCTGGTCTTGCCACGGAGATCTTTCCTTGAGAATCTGTTATTGAACATATTTATGTTTCTGCATCTGTTTCAGTAAGGAATGCCAACCTGCTGCAAGAAACATGCAGCGGTGTGCTGCTGGATCCCTCACACCAGATACTGTGCATTCCTCACACCGGATACTGTGCTTCTCGCCAATGACTGCACTGGCCCTGTAACCCCATATAGGCAAAGGATGGACAAGAAAGCAGCCCCTATGGATCTGCATGTGCGGCAGCACCAGGGACTCAGAGACTGAACAAAGGAGCCCATGTGCAGGGCGAAGGCTAAGTGGGGGCATATAAATCAATCATGGACATTACTTCGTGGAAATGCATCTCGAGAGAGAGAGGATGGATGACAAAATCCTACGGTACTGAGGACCGCCGACCAGGGATACAGAGGAAGGAAGAGGTTGGTGTCTTCTTTGGGGTTGTGCTTGCCCTACATGCCTTTGATAGGTTGGCAGGCAACATTACAAAGAGCCAATGTGGAGTCTTGAACACAACTACAGATGTCTTCTCCGAAAATCAAGCAGAAACCCCCAAGTCACTAGAGTGCTTTTAGACATTCAGTAAATTACTGAACTAGAAAAAAAAAATAAGAAAAAGTGTTATGGAAGCCAGTGCTTAATTCATTAAAGATAAAAGGAAATAGGTGCCAGGGTCCAAAATTATTCCAAAGAGGCAGCTATTCACTTTCACCATTGACACTGCCAGTTTCAACACTAGCATCTCCCCAAGACGTCAGTACTCTCCGCGCTGCATAGTTCAAAATAAACCGGTGAAGCTGACGCTGTTCGGTGGATAAACGTGATAATATCACATTCACCAGTAACTTTTGTTTTTGTAATTCCTTTCCACCAATAACAAGCATTGGCCGCGCAGGCGTCGCTGTGTGGCAAGCATGCAAGTGGTGCGTGCACAGCAGTGATTGGCGGCTGCACGCATGTACGCTTGCCTGAACGCAAGCAGTAGGCCAGCGAGGGCTGGTAGGTAGCACTTTGGAAACCCGTATACTAAATGTCGAGCAACAGCGCATGCGCTGTTCTAGGCTCGACCTAAAAAACAGTGACAAAGTTAGAAAGTAGGAATGCACTTGTAAGAGAGCACAAGCATTTGCAATGCAATAGGTCTCGTATTTGTGAGAGTTTAAGCTATTGGCATTGTAAACAACAATGCCTTTTATTTATCTGTTTTGATAATTAACACATAAATAAAAGGCATTGTCATTTACAATGCCAATAGCTCCAACTCTTGTAAATGCAAGACCTATTTCACTTCAAAGAAGCGGCGGCCATTGTCCCAGGCTGCTTGGAAAGTGAAAGCGTGCATGGCGGGCTGAATGTTACTGGAAAGCATGTCATGCCTGCAGTAAGAGAAACTCATTAAAGAACATAGTGCTAACAGACTAAAAAAGACTTACCGTGTAAAAACAGAAGTAAAAGGGCCAGTCCTCATGGGAGGTTACAAATGAAGACAAAGCGGTACTAAGGAGGGACTAACAAGATTATTAACGAATCAGAAGCCAGCATTTACAAAGGACAATGACACAAGCCAATGAAAAATATGGGGGGAGAGTGGGTGGAGCTTCAAGTCCATACTTCTATAAAGCATGCCTCCCAGAGTAGCGCATGCGCTGCCCAGGCTTGACCCAAACAGGAGCATAAGAATGCCATATAATTCTGCGCGAACACATGCAATTTATTTATGGCTACTCATTATGGCTACTCATATAGAGCACCGCCCGCAATTGTCATGGTCTGATTGTGCTGGCTGCAGGGGCGTAACACAGGCCCCCACAGCCCATGCGGTGCGGGGGCCCCCCACTCTCCAGGGGCCCCCTCACTCTCAGCGGAGGGAGACGGCTCTTCTGTGGTGCTCCTGCTCGCACAGCCTCCCCAAGTCCCCATAAATTAAACTGTGCGCACACGGTGACGGCCTCTAAGCCTCCGAGGAGTCTTACCTCTCTTTCTGTCTCGCTCCTCAGTTAGTGAAAACCGAGACTTCAAGAAACGGGTATTACCCTCCCTTTCGTCCTTTCGTTTATTTGCTCCCCTGTGAAATGAATCCAAAAAAGAAAAACATTTTTGTTGGAAACATCGTCTTTTTCTGACACAAGTGCAGCCTCCGGGTGGAGAGAAATAAAACATTCCAAATGTGAAAAATAAATAACTAATTAAAGCAAGACAGAGTGGTTGCAAGGTGTCCAGATTAATTTATTCACACCTAAACACATTAGCGCCACTTTACGGTGTTTGCCAGTGAAGGGATACTTTTGTTTTCTCCTCTCTCTTTGAACAACATTGTTTCCCTGTGTGGGAAAGTGCACCTTGCCTGGAGGTACTGAAATACCTGCTTGATGGGTGAATTACAAAACAAAATGTGTACAGCGACTGTGTGTTTACGAATGCGGTCTTTTTAAACCATACTGCCTATGTTTTGAAAGGATATAAGCAATGGGCACTGAAACGGGTCCCTTCCGGGCCCTGTAGTCGTGGCCTTACCTTTTCATGCAAAAGCACTCACTAATTTCAGAATAATGAGTGCAAAAGGAAAAAGGTAACCATGTTGTTCCTGCTTACATTTCACATGCTTTACTTAATCTTGCATTCCCTATGAGTGTTTGCTTTTTCTAGGATGTTGTTAATTTTTTTTAGACAGCATATTGCTTTTGTCTAGTGCGTAATTAGAATTGAGTCACATCCAGGTGTTTATAGTGGGTCAGTGCAGTGCAAGTTTCTCTAAGCGGGGCAGTATGGTGTTCAGTGGGGGAGAGGATGTGGCGCTATGATCAGAGCTGCTGAAGTGGAACTGGTGAACCAGGTTCAGCCTTCCTGACCAGGCTCCCAGACCACTCTCCTGAGGGAGCACATTCCTGTGATACACCTTAGAAGGCACCGCAAGATCTTGAAAGCCCTGGTGTCTTAGCACCAGCAGGTGGACCCTAGGTGTGGCAAGTGTGGATTAACCTTGCAGGCCTGTCCACCACTATCCATGAAGTTCACCTCCAGTCTTGGGGACAGACCTATGAAGCAGCACACCATAGAGTGGCAGTGACTCTGTTACTGACGTCACAGGACCCTAGAGCAGGGTGGCTCTAGGGCAGTGCCACCGCACCGGGCGCTAACTTCAGGTGGGGCATCGTGTTTGTAAGTATAATATGGTTTTAAAAGCACTTGCTGTCTCCTTCCTGGCCTCCAACATTTTTGGCCAACAATAAAAATGTCTTGAAAACTCCAGTGATTAATGTTCTTTGTAGAGAGAGATGGTGTTTTGTCTAGTGGAAGGTTTGACTCATGAAAAGGAATGGCAGAGGTGTAATGTGCATGCTGCTAAGAACATGTGCCATGCAGATCACAAAGTGCACATAATGTGAATAGGTCAGTGGGTTACTGCTTTTGTCAGAGAGATCCTTTTGTTACTTGCAGTTAATAAGTTAAAATCCTAACATAGAACAGTGAGCTATTAACTGTCATGTAAGAGCTGCATGCAAACTCCAAGGTATAAATTAGAGCGTTAAGTTTTTTTCCCCAGTCTTAGATCATCCTAATGTTGCAAAAAAGGGTTCATTTGGGTAGAAATCAATTCTGATTATTAAAGAGAACCCCCAACCACGGTATTATGTGTTTAATTCTGAGTTTGTGTTTCTGCAGATCAATCACTATTAAACTATGCTGCCTACTAGTATGGTTGTCATGTGACTCCTACACCTTGTAGTCCTTTGTCATATGTAACATTTCCTACACAGAGATTTACACACATATGAATGATTGTCTCTGTGTAATATGTATGATGTAAAGTGCTCTGACACCCTACACTGGTATTAGTGGTGCTGTAAATGTTGTGATAATTTATTATTTTTTGTGTTCAAAATATTTTATTGAAATTTTACAATGAACAGCAACAACATAAACATACAAAAAAGAGTAATAATAAACTAAAATATCTAATACAATGCGTATAAAAACATTATCGAATTCATTTCAATAGAAAAGAAAATAGTCATATTCTTATAAACTTAAAAGGAGGGGGGAAGGGAAACATCTAATACCAAATTATTGTGTAAGCAATAAATAGAGCTACTATGACATAGTAAATAATATAAAAATCGTAAACAGCATTACAATACATAAATATACCCCTAAGATGCAAAATAGATATCAACAGAAATCCAAAAAGAATGATAGGAAATAGGATTATGATTAACCCCAGACAAAGATAATTGAGCACCTCTTCTTGTAAAGATAACCCAAGACCACCAAGCATGAACTGATAACTTAGAAACATCTTTCCAACAAAAGGTAATAGATTTTAACGCAGCAGAAATCAAAAAATCAAAAAGCCTACATTCTAGATTACTTAGAGATTGTGATAATGTAACTGATTTGCAAATTAACATTTTATAAGATAAGTCTTCCTGGATATTTAACAACTTCTTAATAACATCCCAAGCTTCTTTCCAGAATTTTGCAATTAAAGGACAATCAAAAAGCATATGTCGTAACGAACCAGGATGTAATTTACAATGCCAACAAGTGTCATCCTGAAGGAGTTTAGCCTGAAATAAACGTAATGGAGTCCATAAAGAATTAAATAAAATATAGGAATTGGTTTGATAAAGTGAGACAGGTAACCAACCAGAAATATTTCTAATCCATATAATTTCCCATGAATCATTAGACAATGTAAGTGAAAGTTCATTATTCCAGAAGGTTGCAATCATCGTTATGTTACTTCCTAGAGAGTTAGATAATTTTTTATATAAAATGGAAACACCATTAGCTTTCAACGATATAGTTTGAATATACACGGATAGGTCAGCTGTAACACTAGTCGGAATAGCTTGCGGAAAGGAATCTAAAATTGAATTAATTAAATATCCATATTTAATAAGATCAGATTGAGTTAAACCAAACCTTGTTTGTAGATCCTCAAACGGTATAAAGGCATTATTGGAATAAATGTCTCCAAGATAAAAAATACCCGCTTTAATCCATGAAAACCAAAATCTAATGTTCCTATTTAATTTAATGATATTGCTATACCATAATGATAATTCAGCAGTGTTATACATGGGATATAGAAAAATGGAATCTAGATCATTAAAAACCATTTTAGTGGATTTGAGAATGATAGATTTATGAAAAAATGAGGAGTTGTTAGACATAGTTACCAGAGTTGGTAATGGGAACGGCTTTACAATAGATTTTTCAATTTGGAGCCAAGAAGGTGGATTATGTAAAGGAGAATGAATGAACCATATGGCACTTTGTTTTAAAATAAAAGCTTTGTGATAAAGAAAAAAATCTGGGATACCAAATCCAGCATTACATTTAGACATTTTTAATTTTTATAACTAATGCGAGGTGATTTGTTATTCCAAAGAAATTTGGAGAGAAGTTTATCAATATCTTTATAAAATTTTAATGGGAACTGAGTAGGAATCATGGAAAGAGTATAAAAAATTTTTGGAGCAATATTCATTTTAATAGATTCCAGTCTACCCCACCAGGAAAGATGTAGTGATGCCCATTTAGACGTTTTATCTTTAATATAATCTAAGACAAAATTACAGTTTAAAGTCATTGTAGATTTTATGGATGAGGAAAATAAAATACCAAGATATTTTAATTTAGTCTTTTGCCAAACAATTTCATTCATAGGTATCATATCAGGAGTACAATAAATGTTTAAAGGGAAAAATTCAGTTTTATTAGTGTTTAATTTGTAACCAGACACCATAGAATATTTGGTATAATCTCTAATAAAGAAGGAAATGAGGATAAGGGGTCATTAATAAACAAAAGTACATCATCAGCATACGCTAAAGTTTTAATAATAATCTCATTAATAATAATTCCTTTAATGTTATCACATTTTCTTATAGCTGTAAGGAAGGGTTCAATGCCAATTAAAAACAATAGCGGGGAAAGGGGACATCCTTGTCTAGTACCTCTAAATAGGGAAAATTGATTTGAAACTTGGCCATTATTAAAAAGACGAGCAGTAGGAGCACAATATAGAGCTGAAATCATACGAATAAAATTATCACCAAAGTTAAATGATGATAAAGCATGAAATAAAAATTGCCAATGCAATTTATCAAATGCTTTCTCAGCATCCAGAGCCATAATTCCTGCAGGAGAAGTCAACGTATGACCCTGTTCAATGACATGTAATGAAGTTCTCGTATTATTTGCAGAGTGTCTATTTTTCATAAAACCAGATTGATCCGAATGTATAATAGAATCTAGTACAGGGGATAATCGTGTGTCTAATATTTTGGCAAATAATTTACAATCCTGATTAATTAAAGAGATAGGGCGATAATTAGGTACAAGGGTGGGGTCTTTATCAGGTTTGGGAAGAACGATAATTAAAGCTTCAGTAAAGGATCCTGAAGTAATTCCCGTAGAGCCAAATGTTGTAAAAAGTTGAAATAATAAGGGTAAAAGATGGGATTGAAACTCTTTATAAAACTCCGCCGGGATACCATCAGGACCCGGAGATTTGTTTTTTTTAAGAGATTTTATAGCGACTAAAATTTCATCCTTAGTAATTGGAGAGTCAAGCCCCATTTTATCTGATGGAGAAATTTTAGGTAGACCACATGAAGATAAAAAAGAATCAACTAAAGAGTCATTATGAAAATCAGGTTTATCATATAACTTGGAGTAAAAATCCAAAAATTCATTCACAATATCTTTATGAGATATAGCATTTTTACCATTGGATCCGTGAATAGAAGTGATTTGAGTTTTATCTTTTTTGATACGCAAGTAATTCGCTAACAATCTTCCAGATCTGTTTGCATTAAAACTAAATTTAGCTTTGGCCTTAGAAATCTGAACGCCAGCTCTTTTACTAAGAATTGTATTAAATTCATATCGAAGCTTTTGCAACTTATTTCTATATTGAGGGTCATTAGACGAAATAAAAAGTCGTTCATTTTCCGCTATTTGCTTTTCTAGCTTTTTAATACTGGCATTAAAAATCTTATTTTCGTGAGCCATAATAGAAATAGTAACCCCTCTAATATAAGCTTTAAAAGCATCCCATCTATTAACCAATGAGGTAGTACCTTCAGGATTAAATTGAAAAAAATCATGAATGGCAGAGAGGAGCTTTGGTTTATTAAGTTCATTGAGAGCTATACCAGAATTCATTCTCCATCTAGGCTGGTTAGTAAAGGTGGAATTTAAATTTAAAATACAAGAAACCATAGCATGGTCAGAGACGTCAATGTTGCCAATCCTAGGGTTACTAACACAGTTGATCAGCTGCTTCGAAACTAATATGTAATCGATCCTAGAATGAGAATTATGTGGGTTAGAAAAAAAAGTAAAACATTTTTCTGTAGGGAAGTGTAAACGCCAAATATCAACTAACTTTGTGGTTTGAAGAAATAATCTAAAAGCAAAATGAACCTTAGGGGGGTGGAATTTAGTACTAGATAATCTATCTAATAAAGGATCAGATATGACATTAAAATCACCTGCAACAATTAAAGGTACATTACCAATTTTTACAACCTCCGTTGAAAGAGTAGACCAAAAAACAGGGTCATCTGCAGTAGGGCCATAAACATTTAATAAAAATAAGATAGAATCATGAACTTTAACCTTAACAATTAAATATCTGCCATCCGTATCTGTAATTTTGCTCAAAACTTGGCAATGCGCTTTTTTCGCACATAATATAGCTACACCATTTTTCTTGCCATTAGCAGGAGAAGAAACAATATTGTCAACCCATTTTTTCTTCATATAGTTTAAAATTTTATCATCTATATGAGTTTCTTGTATAAAACAAAAATCAGCTTTGTAACTACCCAAATAATCCAAAATTTTTGTACGTTTCACAGGATGGCGTAAACCTTTAACATTCAATGACACTACTTTAATATTAGCCATGACAAAATAAAAAGGAGAGAAGGATTAGAAAGAAGAAGGTCAGAAAAAGACACAAATGTGAAGAAGAAAGTAGCTCCAGAACACACAAAAGGGAATGGAAGAAATAAAATATAGCAAAAAAGACAAACAAAATACATAAATATGAACATTGGGACGCACACACGCTTTACAAGCATGGCCAGAACCGCTGGAGCCCAAAATATTATGAGTTATATAACTCTGTCAAAGAAGATCATACAGGAAAAAATCAAGTGGTAGGACCCTGAGTGTCCATAGTTTGCTGTATTTGTAGATCCATAAATTGTCGCAGATCTTCTGGACGCTGAAAGGATTTTGAAAAATTATCTTTCCAAATGCGCATAGTTGAAGGGTCAAAAAGGCCATATTGGTATCCAAGGCTTCTCAATCGTGGGCGAAGGTCAGTAAATCCCTTACGCGTTGCAACAGTTTCCTTGGCAAAATCTTGATGAATAAAGATTTTGTGACCATTGACCAACAATGAAGGAATTTCTCTAGCTGCTTTTCTGATCATAACCAAATGATGATGACGGAGAACTTTAAATATCATTTGTCTAGGCTTGGTATGTTGAGGATTGCGACGTGAAGGAATTCTGTGAGCCTTATCAATTTCAAATTTTTCTGGAAATTTGATGTTTAACAGACCAGGAATTAAGTTCTCTAAGTATAGTCGACAGTTAGAACCCTCAACCTCTTCTGGTAAATTAAATATGCGAAGGTTGTATTGTCTATTGCGATTTTCCATGTCCAAAAGTTGTGAGCACAGAGGAGATATTTTCGCCACAAGTGGAGTAAAAGCATCGACTTTAACTTTATTGTCCTGTATTTTAATTGAGTTGTCTGAGATTTTCATCGACATACTCGCCATTTCCTTTCGTACATTTTTTATTTCAGTCGCAATAGTTTCTGTATTCGCACGAAGAGCCTGAATTTCCTCCAAAATTAAAGAAAGCGAAGGTTCAGATGACTCCACCACTTTTGATTTTATTGGGGGCGGTGAAATCTGCTGTTTTTTTTATTGTTGAGGGGATTTTTATTATCCATTTTTGAGAAAAATAATGAAATTTGAATAAAAATGAAGAAATTATGAGTAAAAAGAGCGAAAAGATGCAAAGCAATCCTCAAAAATACTGGTGCAGCAGCTAAACTGGGCTAGGGGAGTGGCTAGGCCCAAGCCAGGCCCTTTCCTGAAGTATGCTCCGCCCCCCTGACAGACTAACCAGGCAGTACCTCAATGCAGAGCTCGGAGCAGGAACCAGGGAGCCAGAAACACGACTTCCCACGATCAAAACGGCCCGAAAACGCTTCACAATGCTGGTAAGCCTATAGTGTTAGCAGCGACCTCCTTTTAAGCACAATTCTGACAGAGAATCATCGTTTTAAATGAAAAAACGGGCGAAAACGCGGAGGAGCTCACCGGGTGGCGGCCATCTTGAATCGCGCGCTCGCGCGTCTCCTCCGATAATTTATTATTTTTAAATTTTTACACATGCTAACAGTCACTGCAAAGATTTTTCCTTATTAGTACTAGTGGAACATACAACTGCAGCAATGAGAAAAGTGACCAGCCAACCTTTGCAAAGGGCCCTCCACTTCACAGCAGCACCAGTCACATTTTTTAGTAACTTTTGATGTGTTTGAGCTATAAACAATTTATTAGTTAAAATCGTCAGATTATGCAGCAGATGATGTATTATGTGGCAAATATGGCAAAGCCATAGTTATGTGGAAAACATTTGCAAACTAGGATATTTTGCCATTCATGTTTGAACTGCTCTTGTGGAAAAAGGGAGGAGAAGTGCTGATGACAGAAACTCAATGGCTGGGAGACAAATGGCTTGCGATTCCACTTTTAAGGATATTTGGGACATTCTGTGATCGGAAACGTATCCCACTTTTTTTTTCTTTTTTAACACATATTTAACCTTATATAAACATGTGTATCTATTGGGTAAATTAAATAATGTAATAAGCTGTAACCGGTTAATGAAATGGGAAACGAATACTAAAAATTGGGATATTTTGCTCTTTCTGCCACACCTCTCACTCCGCCCACTGACCCAGTCCATTGGTTATTCCCGTCCTCTGATTCCCCTCCCATAGTTCCCCTACTTTTATCCCCCACTTCGACCACTGCCTAGCACTAACATGCATTAGAGACAACTGTGGGCTTTAACCACTGGGTCTGTTAGAGAATGACACCTCAGTTCCATAAACGGGGGGTAAACACAGCACGTTTCTGGGTTCTCCGCACAACGTGTTTGCTATTGATGCCAGACTTCTGCAGCTTGTGTTGAGGAAATTAAACATCTCCTTGTGATTGTATAGAACATAGCTGCCAAGTGTCATTGGTACCATGTTGTGTCCATTCGTAGCTTTTATCCAACAACACTTTGCATGCTGGAATGCTTAATCTCTTACTTAGATGGTCACAGCACAACTCCCAGAATGCAAGGCGCTGTTGGCTTAAAATCCAGGCCCGGCTGGTGGTGTCACACATGACAATAGAGCCATTTGGAGGCAATGGTGAATCTGTAATTTAGCAGGCGTGTCTATACTCTTCGTATATTGTAAATACTGCCAGTGTTGACACACTGAGGTCTGAGGCCTCTGTTTGTTATGAAGTAAGGCCCACCCTGGTGGTTCAGGTCAGTCCTTGTGAGGGAAGCTGCTGAACTTGTTTTTACCATGCACTTTGAAAGTATTTTCACATTGATGCAAGAAGAAAGTTGGATTGTTTTACAAAACATGCTTGATTTTTGTATATTGCTGGACTGGTGATTGCTTTATTTTGCACTTTGAAAGTATTTGCACTTTTTCTTTTGCTTTACCAACTACAGTTTGTATAGATTGTCATTAGGTACTTGCTGATATGGTTTGTTTTTATTCTACATGCAGTGTTATTTATGGTGTTGCTTGCAGTTGTCTGTAATACGTGTACCTTAAATCTTGTATTTAGCATTGTTTACACTACAGAAATGATCAATTAAAACAGGCCAACATCTGCCTCAATGTTTTGAAGCATCCAAACAGTTTTCTTCCTCAGCCTTGTTTGCCTGCCTGTTTTGCAGTGCTTACTAATAAAGACATTATGATTGAAATTGCTTCCTCAGTTCACATTATTATCATGCACAACCCTTGACAGTCGCTAGTGTGTGGCATGCAGATAATTCACCAGTCTATTTCTCTTGACTTTCGCAGGATACTGAGTTCAGCTTGTGTACTTCTCATGTATATTGTCAGTCGAGTTTTTATGGAATTGCAGGTTTGGGTTGGTCTTTCACAGTTTCAAGGTATTGTCAATTCTATTTCAGACCCTTCATAGTTGTTCTTTGTACTTCAGCCATAGGCAGTTCCCGAGACAATAGGATCACTCCTTGGCATTGTTCTGATTGCTGCCTCAGTTAAATAATCTGCTTTTGACAGTATTGTTACAAATGGCATAGCTTCTATGTTAAGAGTGTTTCCCACTTTCTCAATAGAACTTAGAGAAAGACAATATAGAGGCATTTCATTGAAATGTTGGAGGTTTCAAATCAAAATATGCTAGATTTCTGGGTGGTAGGGCAAAGTGGTAGATGGTGGGCCGCACCACCGGGGAGAGGGGGCCCCCTCCATGTGCTTTGCAGGGGGGCCCCCTCAAGTTTCGTTACACCACTGGCTGGCTGGTGTTCCTTTCCACACTATCAAGGTTTCAGTCTTGGATAGGGGCCAGCCTCGGACTCCGATGCTATGTTTCTGTACTGTGTTTAAAGTGGTCTCTAGAACTCGTGACACTGTTTTAGTCACTGAACAGTGAGGGTATGAATTGGTGTCAGGGAGTTATGGTCCCAGAGTTTTACGAATTTCTTGTCCATCACCTATGATAGCAACATGTAGTTTTATGAGGTATGGATCAAGTGTGGTTGTTGATATGGCATGTCTGAGCTGTTTTTTGTGATCCGTGTTTAATTTTCGTCTACTCTAATATTTGAATTTACGACCAAGAGTTCTTCCTGATGATGTGGGTAGTTGGGGTGTCGGAGCTGTGTACGGAATGATGTGTGTGAGATGTTGTCTTGTATTTTATGCATGCTTGCCCCTTCTGGGCCATGTGGAGTTTTTTGACACAGTGGGCACACTATCTGGGTAAACTGGGGCTGGTCTGCTCCATTGCACTGTGTGTTTGGCAAGGCCAGGTCTAAAGGTGTTCTGACTACATGCTCATCTAATCTTCGGCCTCTTTATAGCATGCACAGGATGACAAACGTTATAATAGTGCCAGCTGTAATTCAATTTTGTGGGAACTGGTGTGATGGAGTACACAACTGTTGAAATATTGCCAGTAGCACAGGGAAAGAAAGTAGTATTTACAGGTAGAGAGGGATAGTGGTGGGGTGAGTGTGTTGAGGTGGGGGAGATACAAGTGCAGGAGAGAGAGAGAACAGCAATAAAGCCAGATAACGTGAAATATTATGTAAAGGGGTGAGCAGGAGTGACTGAGGCACACAGAATGACACCTCCACCACATAAGTTTTCAGAATCTCACAATAGTAATGGTTCTGTCAATAGATTAGGGAACAGCCTTGATAGCATAGGCCATGCCTCTTGTAAAGGATCCCTAGTAACGCTTCTTTGGTCATGTCCCTTTTAGAGAGCCTGAAGTAATTCAGTTTTAACTCCATTCTGTATTCTGTCGCCATTTTGTTGCCCTCACTCAGGCAGCTTGGTAAACTGAGTATTTTTGCCCTTTGTACTGCCACGTGTCAAATAACCTTCCCTTCCTTGTTGTGAGGCCAATTCCAGGAACTAGCCAGACTGACTAATCCTTGTCCCAACTATTTGTTGGCCTTCAGTATTCTTTCTCCGCATTATCCTATTTTGCAAGTTGTCCTTTGAAGCACACAAACATGTCCTGCCATTACTGATTGACCTATAGGTGCTGTCATTGATTGACTTATGGGGTTGTGCAAAAACACGACTCAAGGGGGACGTTCTGGTTACATGATGCCTTGTTTTGAATGTTTTCCTATTGGCTAATATTTGGCAGATCTTGTTTGTCCATATTGGCATTTTGCATGCTTGCATGAGCCAGGACTGCCCCTTTCTTTTATGCTGAGTATGTAACCCTCACATATATAAGGCCCCAGTGTTCTGCTCTCTATGGACTACCTCATTCAGTTGCTGCGGCTTCTGGGTGACGTAGTCACACTCATTTTGAGTTTAATAAAGATGTTCTTTTATATTTCAGTTTCTGTGCCAACTTCTTTTTTTTTGTTAGTTTAACCCTGAGAAGGAGTTTTGAATTTCTTCAAGTCCCCCCATCTTTTTCATCCTATTTATAGCACTGGTTATGCAACCACCTCCTTCGTACCTTCATTTACATAAGTATAAATGAAGAAAAGCAATGGTAGAATCAATAAAGGTTACTTGATAGACTCTGTATCACACTTATGCAGGCACTGCAAAACTGTATTCAAAATGATCGGTATGCATTGGAATTGCATTTTTCAGCATTTCGTAGCCCTGAAGAGGGGACAAGGTGCTCTGGTGGAGAGGTAGCACATTACGCTGTGGGGGGGAATAAAGGTTGGTTGCTAGAGTGTTAAACTGCAGTATGGCCAAGCATGAAGTACTTTTGTGTTTTGTGCGATTGGCCACATGGTGCTCTTATCCCGAGCTGAGCCAAAGTACTTTAGCACATAGGGGAGTCAGGGACAGAACACATTTATAGATGTGTCTAGTTCAGAGCAAGTGGGTGGTCTATGTGGGAAGTGCTTTGGTGTTGTGCGTGATGAACAGGGAGTGCACTTTTGTTGGTACCATCAGGCAGTTGTGCTTGTGGGAGAAATGAAAAGCCCTCTTTCACTGGGTATTGACTAGAACACCTGGTTTCTGGTAGGGCAGCAGAGGGTTGGAAGACTATGTTAATGTTGAGGTGCTCCCAAAGTGAAATAGTGCATTTTACAGAACAATTTTCCCTTCAATTTGCTAAAAAGGCAGAAGCTCTGAAAAGGTACTCTGAAAGGGTACTCATGACATATACCAGCACTTCGATGGATTGGTTTGGAGAGAGGGCAAGTGCTGTGGTATGAAAATATGTGATGTGTTGTTAGTTACACAGGCTGTAAACCACGTGAGCATTATGTGGCTACAGTAAACCAAAACTCATTACAAAACGAGATGTATACTGAACTTAGAGAAATATCATGCTCTGATATTAGATAAAGACGTGTCTGGCTGGCTGGGAGGCACTCATTTTATGTGAGGCCAGTTATATCATTGGTAAGGTAGATAGCTACTTCACAGTACAATAAATGTGATGTTCAGGGATCTTCAAGAGATGTATTAAGAAGCGAGTCTTCAGGTAAGTTGAAGTAAGTTTATTCTGTGAGAGCAGGACACCATATCAACTGTCTCTCCGCCTCCACCACCCGGCTAACTGTCATCCCATATTCCTACTCCCTTCTAGAATCCTTCTCCCCCCCATATTCTGATAGCGAGCTCCCACTCCACATAAGAGCAAACTATTACATTACTACAACATTACATTCCAACAAGATTCTCTGATTCTCGTAAATCTGTATGGTAGTATTAGTGAAAATTAGCCTTTTTAAGGGTCAACTCATATGTGGCTTACATGTACCCCAGAAATGTTGTCAGGTTCCTAAAAGTGAACTGGAGGCGTGCGGTGTATAGAGTGTATAATGAGAGATACTCTTGTTGCATGTGGGTGGATGTAATCATTCTGTCATGGCAGCAACTGAGGTCAGCCCTAAAGGAATTTAAAATGATTGAAGAGGATTCTGCTGTCTCTGGTAGAGATTTCAGAGGAGCGCAGGTACATCAGGCCGTTCTAGGAGATGTTTCCCATAGATACAGAATGTAGTTGTTCCTGGTTAGCTCAGCTTCCGATCAAATGTGGTGGTGTTCAAAAAGCATTCCTGGTCTGTCTGGAAAGTTCAGTCCCAGCCCCTCCCATTCACATATTCGTGTCCCAACCCTTCATTTTCACAGAAATTTTGAAACGTTAACAGTGATGTTTAAACAATCTTTGAGAGCTTCAATCAAATCAAAATCCCTGCAGGTCATGTCAGTGGGTGGTCTTTTCCCATTGTTTTTGACAGAAACTGCTTTAATTGCGATTTTGCTTCTAAACTAGCTCAAATCACCCAACCACTCTCAAATGAATGAAATATTAAATATTGAAAATCTTGTAGGCAAGAAATATTTTTTGTGCAAAATGCATAAATCAATTTAACTGCCACAAAACTGAGGCAAGTGAACAATGTGCCCAAGTTGCCTCGATTGTTTCCGTGTCAGAATAAATGTTGCACCCAGTTTAATATTCAATCAAGTATGAGTTATTACATTACATATGGTATAAATGAGTGAGCTGGTTGCACGTGTGGGGCGTTTTTTCATTTCATGTGCAATAAGTCAATAAAATAGTGCTGGTGGTACAGATCAGAACTTCCGAAACCACTCTACTTCCATGGACGGAATGATTTCACAGTCACACACGCATACACACATCATACGCTGGTGGGGCCCATTTCACCAACATTCACCCTAAATCACACTATCCGTGCCCTGTAAAGGAGAAACACCTTTCACATATGCTGTATCTAATCTGCCTGTACTTTGAGGTCAATGCGACCAGCTAGTTGCTGTGGATCTAACAAAATATATTTCAAAGAATATACAATAAAATCAATAAACATGACCATAAATAATCACCCGAGACAGAAATTCAAACAGATAGTTCATTTATCTAATTTTTCAAGAAAAGCCAATTAAATGCAAATTTCATTTCTCTCATATTTACCTATTCTGTCTAAATGTCAGATCCTAAGTCAGAACCGGTCCTCTGTAGTAGTATTAGAGTCTTCTGTGGTCATGTAGAGTCATCGTCCTCTCCGTCAGCATAGGGACCTCGCATCATCAGCTCGGGAAGAAGTGGCGCTAGACCTCTCTAGTCTACTATTATTTATACTGAAATTTACATTCTAAAAAGTAACATTTCTTTATTCAGAACGGATGAATTGCGGAAATAATGTCATCTTGGTAAATGATGAATAGCAGAATTGAACGTCCATGACTAATTCGCTACATCTACGGATGTCTCTATGAGGTGAATTTGTTTCAAAAATGGGTTCAGACTCAGTTCGTATCAACTTTTTCGTCTTTCAGGGGATTTTGGCAGATATCCCAGACTTGTCATCATGCTTATGGCTTTTCAGTTCATCGGAGGTGCAAGGTCACAGGCAGAGCGAAGCCTTTCTGTAAATTTCCAGCAACTCCAATGCAGGCTGCGGGTGGTGGCCATTTTGTGGCAGGCCACAATGGACAACTTTAAGCAAAATAGACATAAAACAGAATAACTGCATAGAAATGATTATACAGTGTTATTCCCCTGCTAATACCCTTATGTGTGTGTATTTATCTAGCCATTTGCGACATCAGAAGCCATTAATGCATATTAATTATAAGCGCAAAACACCATAACATTACATAAGCAACATCGTTTTCTGTCAGTTTGCTCATCAACTTAGTTCACTTGTTATTTAGCCATGCAATAGCATTCCCACGTGTAATTCTCTAGTTAATAAGGTTGATTAGACAACATTTGACAAACTTTTAATACTTAATAATGAATCAGTAGTACTTTTAGTTATAACATGCGAAAATGAAACAGGTATTCAGTTTTAAAGTAAAAAACCCTGCTCCATCAATCCCCCCTTTGGTGATATATAATCACCACAAAAATCAAAACCCCAAAAATCAATTTAGTTTCCCCTTTTGGAAGAATTTGAAATATCTTCTTGTTCTTGTTTTTAGACCCTAGTTTCCATCTCATCTTCCGTTTTAGTTTCTATATACATGCTTTCTCTTAGCTCTTCTAGTTCTATTTCTTGTGGATCTCTTTCTGATTTCTTTTGTCTCTTTTTAACATTTTCTTTTGTGATTTTCTTTTTATTTCTTCTATATCTACAACACATACATCCTAATCTAAGGATCAATAATGCAACTATTACACAAGTTAATGGAAATAATATCTTACCAAATATGGTACTACCTATCTTAGCTACAAAATTCTTAATAGCAATCATCTTGTTAGCCATCTTAGTCCAGATACTTTCAGCTTCCAGTGGTACTAATTCTTCATGCAAACCAGTAATATTTTTGATGTAAACTTTTAGATCTTTACTTTCGTCAGGAATGTAAGTGCAACAATGTTGAACTTTCAGCATTCCACAGACTCCACCCTCTTTTGCCAAAAGAATGTCAAGGGCAAGTCGATTTTGCATCGCCATAGCACGCAAAGCAACCATTTCAGTATTAACCAAAAGAAAGCCTCCAGCGGTGCTTGTTGACAAGCGATCTACCACTGTTGACAGCTTCCGAATGCCATATGCATTTAAAGAAATTCCCACTGCTGGAATTAAAGCTCCAAAAATATCTCCTACAATTTCTGTCCATGTTTCTATTTTATAGCGTGTTAATGTGTTAGAATGTTCAGCATCATCTACTCTATCCATGTGAAAATCTTTGGAAAGACCAGGCCAACATAACATGTACCAAACCAATGGTCAGGCAAACGGTAATAAGCCTTGTTCCCACAAATATAATACACTCCCGGAAAAACTGGATCTTCTCCTCCTCTGAATCCCCATCCGGTTGCAATAAAGTATGTATCATGGCACTCACTAGTTCCTATGAAATAGTAATCATATTGGGATCTCTTCCTGGTAATGCACAGTTTCCCTTTCTGTGGGGCATCTATAGCCATGGTTGGACTGGCTCCATTTTCCAACTCCTTTTCTTTCTCAATATCCCACATTGTGTCACTCATTTTATGCCCTTCTGATTTCTTGTGCATGTTCAACCTTCTTCTCTCAACCATGTCTAGAAAATTCTTCTCTTCTCCTTTCAATCTGCAAGTTAAATTGTTTCTAAAAACATAGTTTAAGGTTAATTCTTTGGTTTCTAAAAAAATCTCACCTAAAGTGTTAGCATCCTTTGCAGGATTCAGTGCTTTATTCATAGGCAACTGCCCAAGAATATTATCTACATTAGACATATTGTAATCTAATTTCCCTAATTGATAAAAAATACTAATCAACACACTACAGGAAATTCCATACGTAGCCGGAAGATGATGATAAGTCACTCCTTCCGAAACAGAGGCAGGTAATTGCATGCAGACGTAGCAATCCCTTACTTCCATTGTCTTTACGTACTCATACAACAATTTAGAAAAAACATTGCTAGAAAAATCGTTAATTGACCTATCTTTATGTATATGTACATTACTAGTTCTAGTTGGAACTACTTTTAACGGACTCTTCCCTGTATTAGTCTTGTTCTCAGTATGACCTTCTAAAGTGTCTATAGTGACTCTGAATGAAATCAGTAGAGCAAGCACGCTCCAAAGCAGCATTAATAAACCTGTACAGCAGCAGCACATTTTGCACCATCTTTTCAGAAAGGTACATCTACTTTTATTCTCAGTGTTAGCCATTTTGTTAATTTGACCGTGTCTTTTGACTTAGCCTCTTCTACTCCTTTACTGAACTTCTAAGGGCAGCAAGTACCCACCAGATTATTAAACTCTACTAATTTTAGTACTACTTCTTCTTCTCTTCTCCAAGTGATTTTTCTTGGATTCACTCAATTTGGATTTTCATCACTTTTCACTTTCTCTTCATCATCATCAAACTGTATCAGGTCCTGAACATCCGTCTCTTCTCCAATGTCGGACAAGATAACTCTCAGGATTCCCACAGCTTCTTCTTCAGCAACCTCCTTCAGTAAAGCCTCCTCTGGACTCCCTTGGCTGTCCGCCTCCTCTCCTTCTTCAGGCAGTGCCACATACATCCATTCCGGTGACTTGTACCTCTGGTTTGGTTTTCTTACTCTTTTAGTTCTCTCAGGTATCTTTGCTGCTTCTTCCTTGGTAGGATTCTGACTTGACACTTCGTTCACTTGTTCAGCTTTCGAAGAGTTAACTCGTGTCAGTCTGTACCTTAGTCTCTTTATCTTATTTGGCCAGAGATCTCCTTTAGCATTTCTCTTTTGCTTTCCTTCTTTATTGTTTCTTTCTCCAAGCCAAGTTCTCTTTCTCAGAACTCGTCCTCCATGTATCTCATTGTCACTTTCATCAGACTCTGTTTCAGTTGCTACTGGTTCGTTAACAGCTTCCTTTTCTTCAACAATTTCTTTTTCTCCAACAGTCTCTTTTCCCACCACTTGAGATTTCCCTACTTCTGTCCCTCCTCGGGTCTCCGACACGCAATCTTCTTGCTGTCTACTTGTCCCTTCACCTAGCTTGTTGTGGATGTTCCCTACACCTCCTCGGGGTTTTTCCGCAATATGTCCCTCTCTGTCTTTGTCTGTCCCTTTTTCTTCAATATTTATCTCAGGTGGAACTTGTCCAATTCCTTCATGTGACTCAGGTGTCTCTTCTGTTGGAATGTTCTTTTCTTTCCTTTCCTTCTTTTTGTGTTTGTCACTGTTAATTGGAACCTCAGGCAATTCTTCTGAGTCTGAACTTGCTTCTGCAGTTTGCACTGTTCTCTTCAGAACCTCTTCAGGTGGGATGAAAGTTTCTCTTGACTCACTTTCCCCACTTTCAGGATTCTTTTTCCTTCTTACTGCCTCACTGTCTGCATCATCACTGGAGTCTGACTCTTCAAAGTATTCTTTTCCAGTATCATCTCTTGGATTGTGTGTGGCTTGCATGTATCCAATTCTTCACACCAGCGCACTTCACAGCAGTCGTTGTGGTCAAGATGACTTGTCTTGGCCTTCCCCACCTTGGAACCAGGCAATTCCTTCTTCTGTGGACTTTTATCCTTACCCAGTCCCCTGGGCTCAGATCATGGTCTGGTTTCTTTTTTCAAGTGTGGTGGCGTCTTCTCCAACCTGGTGAAACACAGAATGAACTGCGTCAGCCAGGCCTTTACAGTAATCCAAAATCATGTCATCAGTTATAGTCATCAGCTTGTTCACTGGTACATATGCATGCCTCATAGCACGTCCCATGATAATTTCATGTGGACTCAAACCTGTTGTTCTGTCTGGAGTAGACCTAATGGTCATCAGGACTAGAGGCAAGACATCGGGCCATTTCATTCCTGTGGCTAAGCACATTTTGCCAATTCTGTTTTTGATAGTACCATTCATCTGCTCAACAACCCCAGAATGCCTCTGGTCGGTAAGCACAATGCAACTTCTGCTGTACACTCAATGCTTACCAAATTAGACCCATGATTTCATTATAAAAATGTCCTCCTCTGTCTGATTCAATGGTTACTGGGGACCCGTACCTTGGGATGAACTCTCTTAACAGTAATTTTGCCACTGTTATCCCATCATTTCTTCTTGTTGGGTACGCCTCCAACCACCTTGAGAACAAAAAGACCACCACCAGGACATACCTCAACCTGTTGACTGGGGGCATTTCAATGAAATCTATCTGCATTCTTGTAAAGGGTCCTCCCTCTCTGCCTATTGTTCCTAGGCTCACCACTGTTTTCTTTCCAGGATGGAATTGCTGACATATCAGACATCTCTGGCAGAGACTTTCTGCTATCAGTCTGAACTTTGGACTGTACCAGGTTTGCTTAAAGGCTCTTATCATAGCATCCCTCCCCAGGTGTCCTTGGCCATGATACATCCTTGCCATTTTTGATAGCATGCAGTTAGGCATGACTGGTATTCCATCCCTGTAGACCCACACATGATCATTTTCTCTAGGTGCACAACCTGCCTTCACCCAATCTCTCATTTCATCATCCTCTGCCTCATCCTGCAGCTGTTTTACTTCCTCCCATGTCCCCACTTCATTAGTAAACATTAATGAACAAGAAGACATTTCCCTTTCTTTGCTCCTGTTAATTGAGGGATTGTTCCTTGCACAATATTGTGCTATGTCATTGGCAAACTTGTTACCAACTGTTACAAAATCGTCACCATGACCATGAGCAGCACATTTTACAACTGCTAGTTCTTTAGGCAGCTGTATCGCCTCTAGCAGTTTTCCAACCACTTCAGCATTCTTTATGGGAGTTCCACTTGAGGTCAGGAAACCTCTTTGTAGCCATAGCTGGCCAAAATCATGGACAACTCCGAAGCCATACTGGCTGTCAGTCATCACAGTCACTCTCACACTTCTGCCAATTTTGCATGCCTTTGTCAGTGCCACCAGTTCTGCCACCTGAGCGGATTTAACTCCTTTCAAGGGTGATGCTTCCACAACTTCCGAGACTTTGCACACAGCATATGCAGCCCTCAATGCTCCTTCCTCTGTTCTCAGACAAGATCCATCCACAAACAACACATGATCACTTTCAGGCAGTGGCAGATCTCTTATGTCTGGCCTTGGTTTTGTGCAGTAATCAAGTACATCCAGGCAATCATGATCAACATCATTTCTCACTCCCACACATTCAGCATCAGGTAACAGTGTCTCTGGATTCACATTCACACATCTCTCCAGACTTACATTTGTTGCACCAAGAATGACTTTCTCATATTTAGTCAGCCGACTATGAGACATAAACTGTGTCCGGCTCCTTGTTAAAAGGATTGCCACATCATGAGGTACAAATATCCGTACAGGGTATCCCATTATGATTCCCTCACTTTGTTCCAAACTTTTGCAGGTAGCAGCTACTGCTTTCAGGCAACCTGGTAAACCCACAGCTACTGGGTCAAGAGTTGCTGAGAAATAGGCAATTGGCCTTCTCAGACGTCCGTGTTTCTGGATTAACACTGAAAGTGCACATCCATTTCTCTCACTACAGTACAATTCAAATTCCTTTTCATAATCAGGCATCCCTAGGGCGGGAGCTTCACAAAGTCTGTCTTTCAGCTCTCTGAATGCAGCCATTTCTTCTGGGTTTAGTTCTAATGGGCCTTTCACCTCACTTTTGGTCAATTTAATCAATGGTTTGGCAATCAGGGAAAAATTACTTATCCACTGACGACAGTAACCCACCATTCCCAGGAACATTCTCACCTCTCTTTGTGTCATTGGGGCTCTCATTCCCCTAATGATTTTGATTCTGTCAATAGTCACTTTTCTCAGGCCTTTCTCAATATTGTGTCCTAGATACTGGACTTCTTTCTTACAGAACTGCAATTTTGCTGGAGATACCTTTAATCCTCCATCTGCCAAGTGATTCAACAATGCAATGGTATCTACTTCACAAGCTTCATGTGTTTTTGATGCCACAAGTAGGTCATCAATATACCGGACCAAGACCGAATTTTCAGGCATTGTCAGACTTTCCAGAGATTTCTTTAGCAATTGATTAAATATTGAAGGGCTCTCTGTATACCCCTGTGGAATTCGGCACCATGGCAAAATCCGCTCTCCAAATCTAAAAGAAAATATTGGCTGGCTGTCATGATGCAAAGGAATTGAAAAGAAAGCATGACACAAATCAATGACAGTATACCATTCTGCATCATGGGGAATCTGATACAAAATCACTGATGGATTTGGCACAATGGGACAACATGACACAACAATCTTGTTAATTTTTCTCAAATCCTGTACTATTCTGAACTTTCCATTAGGTTTCTTCAGTCCCATTATCGGTGAGTTACATGGGCTGCTCAATATTTCTCTTAACACCCCTTGCTGGATCATTTTTTCAATTATGGGTGTTATTCCTTCAATTATTTCAGGTGTTAATCTGTATTGCGGTATGTTTGGGTAAACCACTCCCTCTTTTACAGTAATCTTTACTGGATCTACATTTCTCATCAGACCCACATCTTCTCCAGTAAAATCCCAAACTGCTGCTTTCACTGTCTGTTTCAATTCTGGGGGTAATGCATCTGGATTAAATATTGCATATGTTCCCAAAGCCTCACATTCCCTGTTATCCATGGTCATCCTGTATAGAACATCCTCATCAGGTGTCTCAAAAGTTATTCCATCTGGAGTACAGAAAATAGTGCAATTCATCTTGCACAGCAGATCCCTGCCTAACAAGTTCACAGGACTTGTATCACACACTACGAATCGGTGCATGTCTGAAAATTTCCCTATTCTAACCCTTACTGGTTCAGTAAGTAGTGTTTTGATCTGTGTGTTAGACACACCAACTACTTGGATTGCTTCGTACGAGAGAGGAAGATTCTTTATATCAGCTGACCTGACAGTTGATCTCGTGGCCCCAGTGTCAACTAGGAAAGTGACACTTTCACCATTAATTTTCCCATCTACAAAAGGCCCTGCCTGGTCTATTTCTAGAGTTGCGCCAAGTACGCACTCCTCCTCCTCTCTTCGGCACCGTCAGAAGTCTCCCTCGGAGTCACTTCCCTCATTTTTCAGCCAGTACTGAGAAACAGCGCTTGCGCGTTTTGGTTTGATTACCTGCTCTTCATCGTAGAACCCCGATTCTTGGCTGTACTTCTGGGATCCTTTTCTCTGCGGCAAGGGTGGTTTTGGCACCTGATTCTGTTGCTTATCAGCCTTCTGCTGTTGCCGATGCTGACCACACCCCTCACTCTGCACCTGCGAATTCAATGATGGATTATCGTCATTAGTAGACGGTGGATTCTTACACTCGGATTTCCAGTGCCCCAATTTTCCATAGTTGTGACAGGGAAATTTTTTCTTTGCTTCTTCGATATTCCCTTTTCCTTTTCCTGGACCAAACCTGGGCTTATTTCCTGGGTTATTTGCCTGTTCAACCAGCTGAGCTTCCTGTCTTTCTGCAACTTTCACCTGTGCCCACATTGCCTTTTCTTTTAGCTTTCTCTGCTTTGCCTCAATCTCGTCACTGAAGTATTTTGCAAGTCTCAGAATCTCATCAATCTTCTTACTCTGCCAGTCTACGGTGTGCTGCAGTATCATTTCACTGATTTCAGGCCGCAAACCGTACACAAATCTATACACAAAATGACTCAGATCCTTGTCACCCAGGTGTTCATCTCCACTGAACTGTTTAAAAGCTAGTATCAGTCTTCCATAGTAAGCATGGACTGATTCTTTTAATTCTTGATGTGTTCGATCTATTTTAACCCAGTCTGTCTCCTTAGGGGGTACTTTATTTTTCAAGAAGGCCATAACCTGCTCGTACTTCTTCATTACCTCCGGGTCTGGAACTCCTGTTTTTGGATCTCTCGGGTATTCCTTAGTGGGCCAGTCTATGACTATTTTACATTCTGCCCACAGGTCTGCTGGTACAATTATATCAAACAGACTATTCAGGTCAATCCACAGTACTTTTGACAGCTTTACAAATCTGTCAACCTGTCTGTACCACTCAACGGGCTTTTCCCTTAGTCGAGGGAAATCATTCGTAAATGATAAAATATCCTGTCTGGTCCATCGGACATGTACATACCCACCTCCTGGAATCTCTCTCATGGGATAAGCTGTCACTGCCTTCTCTTTTTCTGTCAGGGGAAATGCCGAGTAAGTTCTATCTGCCCCATCCTCTCGCTTTCGATACCGTCTGTCTTTCCATCTTTCTACATCTCCCCATTTCTTTAACAAGGCAATCATTTCTTTAATCTGTCCTGTTCGACCTGCATTGTTCATATTCTCAATATCCTTGTCTGAAAAATCGGTAGCTACCCCCACCCCTCTGCTTTTCTCGTTCATGCATTTCGTCTTCCCATTCAGTTAATGCCTCAAATTGCGTCGGCCTAGGCCGAGGCTCTAGGTTCATCATCTGCTCTCGTAAGTTCCTCAGTATGGCCAGATTAAATGAACCATGTTCTGGGAACGCTAACACTCCGTCATCTTTGATGTATTTCACCCAGTTATCCAACCAAATACAGGTATGATACCCATACTTCGCAACCATGAAGGATGCCGGGGTTCTTATCGGGGGCAATAACTGTCCTTCCCTTGTCAATATGTCTTTATCCTTGTCAAACCAGGTTTTGACCTTACTAAACAAGGACTTTTTCTTCTTTTCCTCAGCATGGTAATACATCTTCTTATTTTCCACTAGCTGTTTACTCTTACTACAGCTGTACGATCCTTTGTCCAATTGCAGCGCGACTCACACCAACGCACCAATCCTGGAGCGTCTACGTCACTGACTCAGTCCACGAATCCCAGCACGACTCACACTAACGCACCAATCCTGGAGCGTCTACGTCACCCTGTATGTCTCCCAATCCTAGCGCGGCGTACACTAACACACCAATGTCTGCGCTTCCTCTGTTCTAATTCACTGTCCAATCACAGCGCGGTCTTCCTGACGTCAGCAGTCGCTGCAGTCGCTTCTGCTCCTGTCTCCTGTCTCTTCCGTCTACCCCTCCTTTACAAGACTACTTGGTAGACTTTGTTTCAACTTCTACGAGTCTGTTAGTTACAACATACAAACATCTCCATTGTCTGCTTCGCTAGCTACAGAACAGCAAAAGACCTTTCCCACGAGAATTCTGCCTTTCCCGAGAACAGCGCTTACCTCTGCTCTACTACAGAATCGTTACTTCCTTTGATAAAGTAGCACATCCCTCTACTTTACCCTTCTAACAAGCATCAATTAACTGTTTCCCTCCGGAATGTTCCTAAGAGTTTCACAATTAACCAGAATGCCTTCTCATTCACGCACATACACACCAGAAAATGTAGTACATCCACACAGAATTCCGTCTTTCCCGAGGACAGCGAACAGTCTGTCCTACTACAGAATTATATCATACGTTAACAAAGCAGCGCTTACCTCTGCCCTGTCCTTCTAACAAGCTCCGAGAATACCTATTACTTCTCCAGCGGTAAGCTTTAACAGAATACCTTACGGATCCCTGGGACCTAAGACCAGAGTTTCACAGATAACCTTTGCTATCATATACACTTCTCTCACACAGAAATATGTTTCTAATGGCAACACACGGCGATGCTACCTTGTCGAACCCAGACAATGCGACGCGCAACTTCAATTGTCACACGTTTTTCCCTGTCTGCATACAGGGCTAACAATCCCGGCTTTTTCCGAGAGCAACCCTCCCTCTGCTCTACTACGGAACTATCACCGACTCCATACATCCCAAAAGCCGTTCACAATACATAGAACTCAACATGACTTCAACATATAGTGTTAGTACAAATATCAATCAATAATCAACAAGCCCATATACACGCAATTTCGCTAGATCAAGACAATAGCTAACCATCATTCTGCTCCCAAGAAACTGGTGCAGATCAGAACTTCCGAATCCCCTCTACTTCCACGGACAGAATGATTTCACAGTCACACACGCATACACACATCATACGCTGGTGGGGCCCATTTCACCAACATTCACCCTAAATCACACTATCCGTGCCCTGTAAAGGAGAAACACCTTTCACATATGCTCAATCTAATCTGCCTATACTTTGAGGTCAATGCAACCAGCTAGTTGCTGTGGATCTATCAAAATATATTTCAAAGAATATACAATAAAATCAATAAACATGACCATAAATAATCACCCGAGACAGAAATTCAAACAGATAGTTCATTTATCTAATTTTTCAAGAAAAGCCAATTAAATGCAAATTTCATTTCTCTCATATTTACCTATTCTGTCTAAATGTCAGATCCTAAGTCAGAACCGGTCCTCTGTAGTAGTATTAGAGTCTTCTGTGGTCATGTAGAGTCATCGTCCTCTCCGTCAGCATAGGGACCTCACATCATCAGCTCGGGAAGAAGTGGCGCTAGACCTCTCTAGTCTACTATTATTTATACTGAAATTTACATTCTAAAAAGTAACATTTCTTTATTCAGAACGGATGAATGGCGGAAATAATGTCATCTTGGTACTTTTTCGATATTATACGGGAGGTTCTCACACATAGATTGTCCCAAATAATGAATAGCAAAATTGAACGTCCATGACTAATTCGCTACATCTACGGATGTCTCTACGAGGTGAATTTGTTTCAAAAATGGGTTCACACTAAGTTTGTATCAACTTTTTCGTCTTTCAGGGGCTTTTGGCAGATATCCCAGACTTGTCATCATGCTTATGGCTTTTCAGTTCATCGGAGGTGTAAGGTCACAGGCAGAGCGAAGCCTTTCTGTAAATTTCCAGCACCTCCAATGCAGGCTGCGGGTGGTGGCCATTTTGTGGCAGGCCACAATGTACAACTTTAAGCAAAATAGACATAAAACAGAATTACTGCATAGAAATTATTATACAGTGTTATTCCCCTGCTAATACCCTTATGTGTGTGTATTTATCTAGCCATTTGCGACATCAGAAGCCATTAATGCATATTAATTATAAGCGCAAAACACCATAACATTCCATAAGCAACATCGTTTTCTGTCACTTTGCTCATCAACTTAGTTCACTTGTTATTTAGCCATGCAATAGCATTCCCACGTGTAATTCTCTTGTTAATAAGGTTGATTAGACAACATTTGACAAACTTTTAATAGTTAATAATTAATCAGTAGTACTTTTAGTTATAACATGCGAAAATGAAACAGGTATTCGGTTTTAAAGTAAAAAACCCTGCTCCATCACTGGCTCATAAGTACAACCAATGAAAAAGTCTCGCTTTTGGGACCTTATCAGTATTTAGTTATGCCGCACAATATCCTTGGTGCAACAACACCAACTGCTGCATGGCTAAACACTTATAAGATCCCAAAGGCGTCTCGAGACCTATTAGCTATGCCAATGCTTGTTTCTATAGTGACAACCAGGTAGCTCAATGGCTAAATGAATGGTGCCAGTTGAAAGGCTGAGTGTCTCTCTTCAAATTGTTTTTTTAGGAATGTGTTTTAGGGGCATCTGAAAAGCTGCGTGACTTTTCGGTTCCTATTTACATTTTTAAATTGCAAACCTTGTGTACGTAACTAAACATATTTTTGTAAACATTATACCTACGTACGTAAGCTTTTCAATTTAAAAATGTGAATAAGGACGAAAAAAAAGGCTGCTTGTCAGATGCCCTGTAAAGCACATTCCCCAAAAAACATTTAGAATAGAGACCCGGAGCCTTTCAATGCGCACAAACGCACCTAGAAATGTGAATATATTTTCATCCTCTCACATTGTCACCTCACCTCTGCAAGCTCTGCAGATTGTATAATTGTAGCGTTTCAGCCAACATTCGTCTTTAGCTGGCAGTCATGGGTCTGAATGAACGCAATCTCTAACATGTTGCCTTGGGAAACTCGGGGGGATCAGTGCTTCTTGGACAGTGAAACAGATAAGACAAGTTTGGTACAAATGTGCTGAACAGGACACCTTGGTGTACAGCAGCCTCCAGAGCTGCCATTTGTTGACGTGCGTGATGTAAAATGTGTTCCGAGTTACTTTGAACACAGCAACATCAACTCAGTGGCAGAAAGATGTCTGATCTAGTTCATCTATTGTCTCACCCCTGAACGCTCCACATTGGATTTCGTCACCATCCTTTTGTTCTTCTAAATCATGACCACTCACCAGGTATTGCTTTCCAACCTTCCTTCTTATTTTTCATTGAATACTTGCACTAGGCCTGCTATACTTTACAACTCGGTTTAATATTGTTTCACTATTATGAGACTTATTTTACAGATAAAACAATTAATTATCTACCTTTACAATTTAGGCAATGGTGCTGTCTTTGTTCCCATGTGATAAATACTGCATCCAACCAATGTAATTCATCCTTCATTTTTTTCTTTTGTGTAAATGATTTTGAAAAGATTTATGGCCTTGAATAAAATAGGCGATTAATCACATTTTATGATCAAAGCTGTCATGTCCGGTTTCCCTCAAACTTGTATTGAATTTGTTTTTTATCAATGGAGCTAACAACATGGCATAGACCAGTGTCCAAGGGAAGAGGGGCTTCATCTCGCAAAGATTTGCAATGAATAATGCCTGCATAAAGATGGAGCTGGTATCACAAGAAATACAGATACCCGTGACTAATAGAACAGGTTTAGCATTACAGAATTACATGTATATTCTGAGAATGTTCTACTGCCATATATATATAGCTTGCCTTAAATTATGCTTAAAATAGGGCAGCATGTGTTCAGACACTGAAGAGGAAATCAGTCAGGTTTTCAAATTTACGAACGGGCAAATAAATAATCTCCAGCAACATTCTTAATATGACAATTTTGCTCACACATAATCATGTTGGATGTCCTGAAAACAAGGCTGGATTTGGACTATTTGGAGTCTCGAAAGCATGGATCTAGGTTGAGCTAAGGCTTGCCCTACAGTCTTAGTATAGTGCTTCTGTTATCCTGACTGCACTTCAAAGCACTGCCCAACACTGTTTGGAGTGAGGAAATCCGAGTGGAACAGCTTGTTACGTTGATGCGCTAGCACACTTGCATGACATGTAAATGTAAATGTGCAGATATTTATATAGCGCAAATCACCAACCGGTCTCTAAGCGCTTGCTTAGGGAACCCGTCCTGGTATTCCCCTGTGAGATAACCCAGCAGGGCATCCACAAGGTGAAAGCCAGACATCCCGCCGCGAGGGGCCATTGTGGAGATTAAGCAAGCTATTGCCCAGAGTCGCAGAGTGTGAACCCATGAATCAAGTATGCACTGGAGCGAGAATTATCGAGTCCATGGACAATTTATGGACTCAAGACCCAGCCGAGCCGGGAATTGAACCCTGGTCCCAGGCTGAACCCTGCTTCCAGGTCTGCAACTCTAACCAGTGAGCCACACTTCTCCACATGGGGATTCGCTTGTGAGGTTACAGGGAGCAGACATTTAAAGGGGGCGTGAAAGAAAGGCAATTTATTTATTTTTATGTAGCACACTTACCAACTTGCACTCTTGTTTCCCAGACCCATGACAGTCCAATTGTTATCCTGTCATAATAGTATGTGTAGTTCTGAGCATAAATCTAATAAACCAAAACTACAAGTACCAAAATGGAAAGAAAATAAAAAAATACTTATAAGGTCCCAAAAGCGAAACCTATTGGATATGCCAAGCGGCAGTGAGGCCGCAAAAGTGATCGCAATCAAACATCAAGACGACCGCGAAAATGAAAATAATCGCGGTAAACGTCAAAGCGGCTGTGCGGCCGCGAAAGTGAAAGTAATTGTGGCGCGCGCGCCCGTGCCCATGCCCTGTAGCTCTAGGCTGGCCTGGTAGCACTTTTTGGAGCCCTCTCAAAAAGTATCGCAAGACCAGCGCATGCGCTGGGTCAGGCGAGACCTAAAAAAGGATACAGGATGTGTATAGTGGTGGAATGAGGCTAAGAAGGGAGTCTGGGTTATTTGCAATGATTGCATTTCACAGCACCAGCAGAAGCGCTTCCAAGAAAAGCATTAGGCCACTGTATTTGTTATTTTTTAAATTTTTACAAATGAAGTAGAGGTGTTACTGATGCAGCGTGGAATACAAAATCCCTCCCTCCGTCACAGACCAAAGATCTTACAAACACACTCAATCAATACATTCGCTGGTGAGGCCCATAACACCAACATTCACTCTTCATCGGTCTGCTTTTCTCGGGAGGCAATTACTCCAAACGCTGACATGAAAGGAAATACCTCTTGACCCTAATGAGCAATAAATCCACCTAACTTTCTTCAACTCATTTGGCCCTAAATTCCACCTTTGGTATTCCTCTCATAGGTTGGCAATGGATCTGCTAGTTGCTGGTTTGGATTAACTTTCTAATTCTCCTTTACTACGCATTAATACATTTTCCATAAATAAACAACCCAACTCATTTCTGTAATTAATCAAATCAATCTTTATCTAATTAATGCAAGTTAAATCATTGGTTATTCAAGCAGTCGATCATCATATTTACCTATTCTGGCTAATTGTCGTCCTCTAAGTCGAAATTAGTCGTTCTGTCACTCTATGCCCATTTAATTCAAGAGTTCAGTTCATCAGGAAATTGGGCATCAGCTCAGTGCGTAAAGATTCAGGAAAACAGCTGTTCTGCAGTGTCACCATCCTCTTCGTCAGCATAATGTCAGGAAAAATCAGAAGCTCTCCCCTACCCTCACTATTCTATCGATTTTTATAGGAAAATCAACATAATACTATAACAAATATTGTTTTTCGCCACTCCTGATTGGACAATCGGAGATCATCCTACAGAGTTCACATGAAGACTTGTCCCCAATGTCATTATACCCGCTGGTTCCGGTTTTAAGAGACATTCTATTGTTGCCAGGGTTCTGGCAGCTTTCCCAGGGTGTCCTTGATGGGTACAGTCTGGCTAGGGTCAAGACGAGGCCACTGTTGCTGTTGTTAGCGCAGGCGCACTTCACCCAAAACCTCGTAGAGCATCGTCAGTCAAGTCAGGTACACGAGTCGGCCATTTTGCAGTAGACCAGAATGGGCAACTTAAGCAAAAGAAACACAAAACGTAATTAACACATAGAAATGGCTAATAAAATGTTATTCCCGCGCTAATACCCATATGTGTGTGTATTTATCTAGCAGAAGCAACACTCAATGCAGTTTATACTCACTTAATAAAGCACAAATCACAGATACATCACAAAAGCAACATATACCATGCAATATTCTAATTTTCTATCAATACTATGCGTACATGTTTTAGTTTACGTATTAATTAGGCCATGCAAATGCAAATCCTACTTGTAATTCATATAGTAGTAAGGTTGATAAATATTCACTGCAAACCAATTAGTAAGATTTACTATTAATTAGTTAATCGAATTAATATAAACATGCAATATGGAGAGGGTATACAACATTTTTGAATTACCCGCTCCAGCATTACCACCGGGTGACACACAGATCTGATCAGCAAGCACGTCATTCACTGAGCTATTTGTGCGACTTTAGCCAGGCATCACTGAAGAACGCAGCAGTTCAAGCTAAGGTTAGAAACCCGTGCTTTGCCTTTCAAACTTTTAATGTTTGACTTTCTCCCCAGATCCGGACATTTGTCTGAAGTCGGGGAGTGGAGGTTTGAGGAGAAATGCTGAAACGTGTTTCTTCAGAGGATTGTTGAATGTATTTCAAAGAGCGGCTGTGTGACAGCGGGAAGAAGCGCTGGAGGATGGGGTTAGGCGCTACAAAGTCAGTATTGGATTTTATCAGTGGTGAGGCATGGAGAAGAAAGGTTAACCACTGGGGTTTGAAAACACGTTGAATGCAGCAAACCATACACGCCCACAGACAGACCCAACAGAGGTGGGCGACTTCCGGGTTTGAAGCCCACAATGGCATTATCATGGCTGTCTCCCGCATAACATTGCCTCTGCTTCTTTATCAGGCAAAGGAGAAATACATTCCCCCCGAATTTTTCATCTCCCACTTTCATATTCCAAAATGTTGCCCTGTATGGCAAACATTTTGCAATCACATTACAAACCCTTCTTGGTGTTTTTGCCTGCCATTAAAGTTATTGCATCGAAGCCTCACGTTTAATATTTTTTGTTTGTTTCGCTTCTTATTTGGTTTCCCTGCACCTGAAGAACTTCGGGGCATATCAACAACAACCGGCGATAATTATCGCTGAGCGCACTTAGCGCTCGGATAATTATCGCCGGCTAGCGCCGATTTTTATCGCTGAGATAGCGTGCAATTAGCAACGCTTATCTCAATAGCGCTAAAAATCCTGGTGCTAAGTGGCTAACGTCAGATTATCGCTGGAAACCCAGCGATAATCTCACGTTAGCTTGTTGATAGGGACAGACAAACTTAGCCATGACATCCACCTTCCATAGGATATCATGGCTTAAGTCAGAAAAATACCAGACGTAAAAAAGCAGTGTTAACCGAGGTTAGCGCTGCTTTTTTTGTCTCTAACAGGGTTAGCGATATTCTTGATAATAGGAGAAATGTCGCTTAGCGACATTTCTCCTATTATTTTACTCTGGAACGCCCCCTTTGCATCTCATTAGAGATGTAAGGGGAAACGTAGAGTAAAAGGGTGCTAACATGTGAATTTGCGTGTTAGCACCCTGTTGTTGATAGGGTGCTAGTTTTATCTCTGCTTTTCTGGCTTTTAAAGCCAAAAAAGCAGAGATAAAGCCCTTGTTGATATGCCCCTTCGTTTTCAGTGTCCATTTTCTATAGCATGCGCTTTTATACACTGCTGGTTGCAGCAAACTAAAGTCGGTTTTAAGAAGCAGCATTCAATGCCTTTCCACATTAACAGTACAGCTGTTCCTGTCATATTTCCTCAGACAAATGTGAAATTCTAAATTACCCTGATTGTATTTTAACCCGTCTGCTCTTTGGCACGTTTTAGGTGGGAAGGAGCTAATAACAGCGCAGCATTCTATTTACACAAACGTTATTAGTAGATCCAAGAGGCTTGTTTACCTATTTGTAGAAACAAATGCTAAAATAACCGTATTGCACTTAAAAATACCCCGACTGATACAGAAGCACATGGCCTATTTACCAGCCGCTTATTTATTGTAATTATGATGATACAGGGTTTTCGTTTGAGAGTATTACTGTTTTAATTTTATGTTTTACTGTTTTACTTTTCTTCTGGTTAATTGTTTGAGCTGTGCAGTAGACGAAATGATGGTGATCTACTCCATATTTTTAAATGCTGCCTAATATTCTACTCTACAGAATACGGTAAAATAGAAAAGTTGGAGTGCATTAAAGATATTTTTGTTTTACCGAATATTGTTCGTTGAAATGCCCATAAGAAAGACTGGTGGCTGAATGGTATTGACAGAGACATTCAAAACAGAGCCAGAAACATACTTTGAATGCACATTTCATGCATTTGGACTGATCTGATCTACGAGGGAAGCAAGATGGCGGAAGGCTGAGGCAGTGCTGAGGCACCGTTTACAAGGCTAATCCCCCCGATCTTTAACACACCGCTACAAGCTGTATAAAATGCGTTTCAGATGAATACGATGCTAAAAGATGCCAAAAGATGCTAAAAGATGCTAAAAGAAATTGCTGATGCGATACTGGATTTGCTACAAATCAATTCTTGTCAGTGCACTCCCCCTTGCTCCGCGATACTAAGCCGGCAAGTAAGGGAGCTGGGACGTACTTGTGGAGTGCAGCAGCTGGGAACTCAACGGAGCCGGAGCTGTTGCTTTGGAGATATCCAGCCTGACATGAAACCGAAGGGTCCCGTAACAGCGGCGGTCGCGGCTTCGGCGGTCTTGACACGAGGAAAAGCAGCAGCGGCTGTTCAAAGCCCGCCAACAGAGACGCTGACGATGGAGGGGGTAAAGCCGGGAGCTCCGTGACAACGGGGATGCCGCGGACCAACAGCGAACCGGAAAGACCCCGGTGAGGAGAAAAGGCGAAAGGGAAATTCCGAGACGGATTGTCAACACAGGACCGACCCGACGATTGTGGAGTTGTTGTCGGGCAGGAAGAAGGTGACTGGTGCCGCTGGTGTTGTGGAACAGGTCCAGCAAGATGGTGGAGGGCTGGAGCTTGAGGGGGGCCTCGCTGCAGATGCCGCTCCCCAGGTGCTGATCAGCCTGACAGATGCATCGCTGCCAATCCAGGCTGAACAAACTGAACAAACTAAACAGGTCAGATGTGTGTTGGAGGGGGGGGGCGCTTATGGGGTTCCTTAAATAAAATGTCGAGTTTGGAGACTCCGGATACCATAATGATAGATGGTACTGGGGAGGGAGCTAGAGAAGTACAAATAGGAGAGCCAGAACCAGACCGGCTGAGTAACACTCGACCAGCACAAATGAACAACATCATAAGTAACGATACTGCTGGGAATAAAGATCAGGAAGATGTTGTACAGGCTGACCCAGAAACAACGGCACTACGAACTGAATGTTACGGCATTGATGTAAGGCAGTAGGAACAAGGAAAGGATGCAAGCATTAGTGTGATAACATCAAAAAATGAAAGAAGGGGGAAAAAACTAATTTTAAAAATTGGAATAAGAAGCCACCTGGAAGCTCTAAGCAACAAAGACAAGGACAAGGACCTGAGATAAATACATTAAATGAGGGTCAGCCAATAATTAATAAAAAGCAACATATAATAGATATTGAGAAAGAAATGTCAGAGCCCTTTTTTTCTCTCTCAGACGGAACAACATCAATTGAGGAATCATCTTTGATATCTAGCTCAACTGAGGAAGAGGAAGAGAGCGATTTGGGAAGTAAATCAGAAGCTATTAGGCAGGACTCTGCTACAATTAGAAGGAAGGGCAGCCAGAAACCCACTCCTACTTACCAGGAAAGAATCCAGGAATTGCAATGGGACTATACGCCCACCACCCAACTTACTGGGGATCAGATGTCAGGGCTGGGAAACAACTTAAATTCAACGATGAATACTATACTGCAATCTGTACTGGCCCACCGGGAGGAAAGTAAACAGGAAAATAAACAGACGCAAATAGCCATACGTAAGATGCAAGGGTCAGTTCGTAAAATTGTTAAAGTCTGTGGAGAAATTTCAGACAGACTTACAATGCTGGAGACGAGAACAGAAAACTTGGAAAGAGATGTTATGGTAGCCCAAAAGCAAGCCGTGTCACAAGAGGCGAGACTGGTGGATATCCAGTGGAAAATTGAGGATCAGGAAAATCGCCAGCGCAGGAACAATTTAAGATTTTTGGGCATACCAGAGGATAAAGGGGGGACGGACCTACGTCTCTTTATGATTGACATACTAGCTAAAGCTTATCCTGAGCTCACAGGCTGGAATTGGTCACAAGAAATTCAGAGAGCTCACCGAATTCCGTTAAATGTGAAACAGCTCACAAGAAAGGATGAAAGGTCTAGGGCGGTATTGGTATATTTTGGGAACTATCTTCTTAGACAGGCTATATATGAAAAAGCTAGACCGGACAAAAACTTTCAGATTGAGAGGCTAGAGTTTTTTACGCGTCCTGACTTTTGCCATACTACTGTAGAGAGACGTTGGCGCCTTCGACAAATGATAAACATATTTCAAGAGAATGGTGCCCAGGCCTATCTTATGAACCCGGCAAAATTAAAGGTTGTGATAGGCGATAGATCTCAATTCTTTACTTCGGAAGTTAAGGCTAAAGAATATTTAGATGAATTAAAGAAATGAGAGAGGAGGGAATACATGGGGGAAAATAAAAAATATATAAATAAAATAAAGTAAAAGGTTTAGGGGAAAGTGTAAGATATTTTGCATCGGAAGAAGAAGAGGCGGGGCGGATCGGGGGATATGGCCTTGTATCCATCTGATGCCAGACCAAGGTCTGGAAACTTCCAAGGGGAAGGGGGGGGGTAAGGGCCACACAGGGTTGGAGAGACGGAGGGGTCGGGAAGCTGGGGAAAAAAGGTGGAAAACATAAGCAGGGCATAGCAGATGAAGATAAGGAAAGTATAAAGTAAATTATATGAAAGAAACAAATAAGGTGAAACACTATGGGTATAGTTAGGGTATGTTCAGTAAATGTGGGAGGATTGATCAATAGGAAGAAAAGAGAAAGGGTTTTTGAAATTTTACGCTTTTGGAGTCCAGAAGTTATATGTCTACAGGAAACGCATATCTCATGGGCCAATTAAAAACAATTGCAGATAAGAGGATATGAAATGGCAATATGTTCAACGCAGATGACAACAATTAGAGGAGTGGCGATATATCTGCGTTATAATATAGGATCGGTAAAACGTACTTTGGCGGATAAGGGGGGCAGATTGGCCATTCTTAAATTGGAAACAGGGATAACAATTGTTACGGTGTATGGCTCTAATCAAGACGACCCGAAAATTTAGATAGATTTAGAAATAGAGTTCACAACCTGGTCGACTCCTTTAATAATCTGTGGAGATTTTAATATACATAATGATAATGTGTGATCAACCTTTACTCAATATCAATATCGAGGAAGAAAGCCACGAGTTTACCGGGCGATAAAAGCTTGTCAAGATTTGTATGGGCTAACTGATGCCTGGGTATATCACTATCTCAGTGATCCGGGATATACATATTACTCACATCCGCACAATAAATATGTACGTCTAGATTATTTTATGGTTTCGACTTCATTATTGGAAAATATGGAAATTAAGAAATTGCCACAAATTTTCTCTGACCACAATCCATTGATATTAAAAATAGATTGGCAGCAGTTTAAACATCAGGAAAGACGGCAGTGGACATTTGACCGAAAAATAAAAGGTATATTAAAAGCTGGACTAAAGAATACTTTGAAATGAATAGATATAGTGCTTCAAGGATTATGGTATGGGATGCATACAAAGCAGGTTTACGTGGGGAAACGATAAAATATGCCAGACATCAGAAAAAACAGAGGCAAAATATGATTAATGAGTTAATGATAGAACTTGCACAGCTAGAGACAGATCACACTAAACACATTACACAAGATGAGCTGGGGATACTGAATGAAGTATGGACTAAAATTGTCGTTGGGAAAGGTGAAATAAATAAATACTTCCAGGTGCAAGTAGCTCAAACATATCAAATATATCAAAAGGAAATGTATGAGTGTGATGAGAAGGCAGGGAAGTTATTGGCTCTTCGCACTCGGCAGAGAACGATTAGAAACAATATAGCACAAATACGGAATACTGAGGGCTTACTGGAGACAGATACGAATGGAATTATAGAGGTTTTTAAGCAATTTTATCAAGAGTTATTGTTGCTGTTGCTGAATAACTTTATTCGATATAAAATATCATAAAAGTATGTACATAGACAAATCATCATCCTAAGAATCCTTCATGATACAGCATATGGCATTAAAAAAATCATAAAAAGGTGCAATATATACAGATAAAAATCCATAAAAAAAACACTTCATGTTATAATAAAAACAAATGCTCATAAATCTCCAGGGGCCAAACTCTAGTGAGGTCTTAGCAGTTTAGTTCGTATCAGCCAGGCACACCCCAGAAATTTGGCTACCCCGCAGACCACCACCAGGGAAGAGGCATCGGTTAAAAGGAAACGTAGCGCCACCCTATAGTTCACAAAGCCCAAATTTTTACAAATGGGGCTGAACCACTTCCTCCTTGCTGCCCTATAAACCGGGCATGCAAAGAGGAAGTGGGGAACAGATTGGCAGATATTGAAGTCTGGCAATTCCAGCCTGCTACCAAAGCGTAGAGCGGGAGGGTCCGAAACCTAAGCTTCATATATAGCGTTCTGTCTCGTGGACATTGTATGTAATCCAGATATTGCTCGGATTTGGCCACCAACCTATGCTCCAGAAACTGGTTTGTAAGGATACCTCGGTTGGGATTTCTAGCTTCCTCTCCCTTCACCCAGTCCCAGTAGGCTTTTTTAATGATTTGCTTTTCAGGTGGGGTCTGATTAAGCCATGCCTCCCCGTAACCAATGTCTGTAACCAACCGCTTTAATTTGCAGATCCATTTGATTTTATTACCTGTGTTTAGATTAATAATCTCAGTCAGGGCATCAGCGTAACTAGCCAGTTCAGGGGTGCGTCTCAGGCGGACCCAAAAGAGCAATGGGCGTAATCTTGCTATATCCCTGATAGAGCGTTTACCCAGGTCCATACGAAGTGGTAACAAGGGGGTGGAAGGAGGGAGGGAAACCAGTCCTCTTAGAAAATGATTCTCAGATTTCTCTAGGTCACTGGTATTCTCGAACCCCCATAGCTCCACCCCATATGGTGCTGAGGGTAGAGCCTTCCCATTGTATACCTCGAGGGCTGCGACTACTGGTCTGCTAAAAGAGAGCCGCTGTTTTCTTTGTATAGCGCCCGCCACCTTCTTGTGATTAAGAATCATTTTGGCTAGATGACCATTCCATTTCATCGTCTTAGTGATCCTGATGCCTAGATAGTCGAAGGAATCTACGATGTCTAGTGGCATTCCATTAAGTGAGAAGCCATTCTTAAATCGTTTAGATGGGGATATAGTCATTAATTTCATTTTGGAGGTATTAATTACTAAGCCCCGTGCATCGCAAAACTGGCTAAACCTGACAAGCAACTTTTGGAGGCCACTTGGGCTTTTTGACATCAAAAGGGTGTCGTCGGCAAAAAGAAGGGTGGGAGTTTTCTCCCCTGCCAGGGCTGGGGCATCTGATGGATCCTCTCTCAAATGGTCAACCACCCCGTTTATGTAGAGGGAGAACAGGGTTGGAGCCAGCACACAGCCCTGGCGGACTCCCATGTCAACCGCCACCCTATCTGTCAACTGACCCTGATTGCCCCACCTGATTTTTGCGTAGTTCCCCTCATGGAGGCGCCTGACAATGTGAAGGATCAGAGGTGGAAAGCCCAGATCAGACAGCACCAACCAGAGTTTGGAACGAGGGACCAGGTCAAACGCGGTCTTAATGGTCAATAAAGGCCAGATATAAGCTGCCTTTCCCAATGACAACTACTTTCCAGTAGATCATGAAAAACCGGAAGACCTGGTCCATTGTGCCCACCCTATGTCTAAAGCCTGCCTGGAAGTGTGAAAGCACATTAGCTTCATCCATCCTGACCCTCATAAAGAGGACCCTACCAACCACCTTCTGTATTACGTCGATTAGACTTATTGGCCTGTAATTGGCAGGATCCTCCCTACTCCCCTACTCCCCTTCTTAAATATGGCTACCACTTCGGAGCCTTTCCAGGAGTCCGGGACGGGATGGCCTCTAGCAATTAAATTCAATATGAGCAGAATAAGATCAGCCCATAATTTTGGATCGTGGAGAAGGAGATCACCGGGAATGCCATCAGGGCCTGCCGCCTTCCCAGATGTTAGCCCTGTAATGGCAGAAGATACCTCATTAAGCTTAAAGAGATCGAGTGCACTAACAGATTCGGGGAGCACATCTGAAGAGAGGTCTTCAAAGGGTAGGGGGGGCTTGTCGCCATTGGGTTGTGAATGACTGTTAGCCTCAGTGTACAAGCCAGTGAAGGGTGTATGCCACTGTTGTGCCAAGATGTGATTGGGGATCGGATCGTCACCCATACGGCTGCCTTTGTCGATGAGTCCCCAAAACAGCGTGGCGTCTTTCAGAAGGGAGGCAGATTTAAGATCCTGCCAATGCGCGTCTTCCCAAATACGCTTAGCTAGCTCAATTGTCCTAGCGTACTCTTTCCTAGCGTATCTAACAAGAGACATATTATTACTTTGAAGGGCTACAGTTAACATACGTCTCTTCTCCCTGCATGCCCTTGAATACCACAAATTAGAGGGCCTAGAAGATATTTTGTGCGTGCGGGGCTCCGGTATGGTAAAGAGCAAGCCCATTTTTTCAATGAAATCTAGATAGTGGTTTGTGAGGAGAGATTTCTGCACACCCATAAGGGGCTCTTGAAGTAGATCGAGCTCCAAAGACAACTGCTCTACCAAGACTCTTGTTTTACACAATATATCCTCATCAGGTGAGACCCTATGCCACTTTAGGCGTCGATTACAATAAGAAGGCACTACCTCTTTTGTAGACAATTTTGTTACATTGGCGGGTTTGGAAGTTGACCAGATGTTGCTTATATGCATGCAAAGCGGATTGTGGTCGCTATCCTGGGTTGGTAGAATTTCCATATCCGCTAAAACATGCCAGAGTCGTATGTCCAACAGAATGTAGTCTATCCTTGACGGGCAGCTGGGTCTATTATATGTATTGGCCCCGCACAAGTCGGAGCGTGTTCTGCCATTTACGGCTCTAACGTTATGCTCCAGTGTAAGGGCACTCAGTTGTATAGCCCTTTGAGTCCACTTCTTGATTGGGGTTAGACTAAGGGGGGGGATAGCGAATTTAGTGTCCTGATCACCAGTACCCAGAACATCCACAGTACAAAAAGGTTCGTAAGTACAGTTAAAGTCCCCAGCCACAATGGCAACTGAGTTGGGGTTAATGTTGGACAACTCTCTCTCTAAAATTGCTATGGTTGAAGAGAGTTGTACCCCGGGAGACCCTCTAGCATAGACGGTGAATATTTCCAAATTGAAACCTTTTTTAGGGCCTTTCGCCGTCAAATGAAGAATATCGTTAGAGGGGGTAATGTGGCTGGCTGTAGACCAGTTTAGAGAGATGTTTAACCAGATATGAAGCCCCCCCCGCTGGTCGGCCTTTCCCTGATCTTGAAGCTGGGATAAAATAGGTGGCAAACCCGGGCTTGTGGAGGGGTACCAGACTCCAAGTTTCTTGAAACAAGCAAATATCTTGGCCATCTATAAATGTGTTCCACTCTGGGAGCAACAGCTTTTTTTGTAGGCCAGCAATATTCCAAGAGAGGAAACGTAATGACCCTTGGGAGTTGGCCACGGTTCCAGTACCTCCCACACTTATATGACTGTTATAGTCAACCAGTAAGCTCCCCGCTCTGCTTGCTCTTCCCCCCTGAGGTTTGGGCAGAAGGCTATGTCGTCTTTTCTCCCCCTCTTTTTTTTGTTACCGGGGGCTGAAAATAAAGTGTTATCCAGTCAGTCTACTGTACTTAGACCGGACTCTATTCCTTCCCCATCTTGTGACCATAGTGGAAAATTACGAAATTGAATTGCCGAAATTCCTGGTGGGGAAGTACGAAATTCGAGTGCCACCAGATTTTCGGCAATTTCAGCGTTAAATACCTTAATCTCAATGCAGTCTGTCCACGAGCCAACTTTTTTAATCCTTGTTACTTTTGCCACATCCTCCCGTATAACCGACCTGCATACCCTCACATGTCTTGTCCAGTGAATTACTTTATTGTGGAGTGATTCTTGACTTTCGTAACTGTGGGGGCTTGTAAGCTTTGGGACCTTAGTCATATAAATTGTAGAAATGGGGCCCCTTGTGGGTATGTTGCCCCTATTGGGCCCCAAATAAGGCCGAACAGATCATAGCAGTACTGACTAGTTTGGCTCCTAGAAAGGACTGGTCTGGTACACTGCTTCTGCTACCCTTTCCAAGACCCAAATCAAGATGTGAGTTAGATTGCCTATGGGGGATAGGAATGACAGTGGGAAACCGGGCTTGGGACACTTGGCCTTTCGCTAGTCCACGCCCAGCCTCCTCAGAGCTCTTTCCCATCAATTCCCGGCTTAAGATGATACTAGTCGGTATGGAGGGGAGGACTGGGCCGGAAGGCCTATTCCCAAGCAAATCCACCTTCTCCCTTAACAAGGCCAATTCTCTTTCAAAAAGTTCCACTCTCTGTCGGAGGGCATCATTCTGAGGGCCACATAGACTGCATGACGGTAGACTGGCAGGGGGCTTGGCCGTCCCTGCTTTGCTAGGGGTGGAAGTTAAACTGTTCTCTACACAGGGATCTAAAACAGCATACCTATTTGAACAGGGTAGTTGGACAGACATATATTCACTAGTAGCTTTTGTAGAGACACTTGGATCTACATTTTTTTGTGGGAATGAAGGCCCAAGAATGCCCTCCACAAGTCTATGTGTCTCATAAGTGGTAGAATTTTTAGGTGGTTTCTTATTAAACATTGCTGGAAAGACTCTGTCATGTGAATGAGCTGATACTGACACATCCACAGGCCGGTTCCCAACAGCAACTGAAGTAGTGTCAATACTGGTACCCAAGATGTCCTCGCAATCATTCACAATGCCCTCAATCCTTGTTAGGACACAGTTGCTGGTGGCGTGGGAAACTTTTTTAGATTTTCTCCCTCTTTTAGCTTCAGTTAGCTTCCTCTTTCCCATTATAGTTGGTCCACTGTGCCACGGGGTATATACAAAGTTGCTATAAACAGCAGGAATGGTTTAGCTGTATGCTTGGACCAGGGTAAAAAGACAGTACTTACAGACGAATGCTCGTGAATCAGGTGACAGAGGAATTGCCCAGCCCGCCCTCCTTCGGCCTCTGACGGGCAAGGACGGGCCCGCCATTGGCCCGGGCTTTGCCCGGGTGCGGCCCGCACCGCGGTTACCGTTGGCGCGTTTTGAGCGCTGGGATGCTGCTGACTCCTCCCTCCCGGGAGCGAAGCACTCTGGGGCTTGGAGTCCCCACAACAAAGTTCGGGCTGAGGCAGAGGCGCGTCCCGTGCCACGGTTACCGTTGGCGCGTTTTGAGCGCTGGGATGCTGTGTCGTACTTTAGAATTTGGGACCGCGTAGGAGGCAGGGCCCTACCCCTGTCTATCCCGGTATTAGTGAACCGCGAATGGTCAATGCGGTATGTACAAGTGCTTCGTGTAACGTTTTAGCTATGAATGCACTGTGTATACGTTATTATACATCACTACGTGGGTTCCATCTTAGAGCGGTGGCCATCTTATGGTTGCCCTCACATAGGCTACATATCATGAAGCAAATACGGGCCTTTTAGAGCACATGTGCCTTCCTTTGACTTCTCTGTGACCTGGGCAGCTGGCTCCACTGCCCCAGGTCAGTCCGGTCTCACGAGCTCCCCGTCCTCTGGCCACCTGTGATTAGCATCAGGGCTTGACACACCATAAAACCTTTTCATCCTACACGAGCCTCCAGCTAATCTCTTTCACACCTGACTGTTCCTGCTTTATGGCTTGTTTTCCAAACAGGAGATGCTCATGTTTATTGGGGCCTATCGATATCTGATGTGGGATCTGAGCCTTGCTGGGTAAATAATTGCGGGCTGGCTTAACTGGAATGTGGGATGGTCATCATGACTCGTTTGTAATGTATACCTTTATATGGCCATATCGTAAACCAAGGAATGTATGCCTGAAGCAGGATATTTTGTATTTAAGGAGAAGCCCGTTTCTGTAATTTGCAGCAGTCCCCTGAGAACATACACGCTGTTGTACTTCTAGGACGCCTGTAATTGGTCTGCAGCCAATAAACTGATCTTTGACTTCACCCAGAAGACTCTGTGTTTCTGTAGGTCTGAAACAGGAAGAACCTAAAGTCATAGGGTGTGTTCCCCTGCACCGCTGGGCTTAAAATTCCCAGTACTTCAGTTGGCGCCCAACTCGGCACGATTTCAGCGGTACCGGTCCAAGCCAGAGGTTCGTGAGGAGCTTCGTGTGGAAATTCTGGAGGAAGGCCGCCACTTCATCGACCCCTGCATGTCGACGTGGTCCGAAAGTCTTTTCTGCGAGGTTCTCTGCATCCCGAAGGCTACGAAGGACTGCTGCCCTGATTAATCGCCCTGTTTTGGACCCTTGACGATTTTGGTAGAGCGAAACAATCGAGAGAGTCTTCTGGTGACGCCATTGATCATCGATATTCAGTGGAGCGTCTCCCAGTTTGAATTTGGTATCCTTCGGGATTATTTTGATTTGGAGTTTGCAAACCCCAAAGCCAGAGGACTCGTGTATTCACGAGACTATCGTAATCGATAATCCTTTGAAGTTTGGAACTAGACTAGTGAGCGAAGATGCCTGGTGCTAGTGTATTTGGAAGAATATTTTGTTTGAGTTGTGGAAAGGATTTCCAGTTGGAGGATTCATGTCCGGTTCCTCCAATTGGAACTCCAACTTATGAGCTTTATGTAAAACATGGCGTGGGCCCCATTGCATATAATGAAGTATGGATCCGATATACTAGAAAGGACGGTGTTTTAAAATGGCCCCAAAATGGTAGTTTCGTTACAGATATCTTAGATAATTTGGAAGTGAAATTGTTTAAAAAGAAAGCCCGGCCGGCGATGTTTGATTTTTTCCGCCTATGGCGAAAGGAAGCCAAACAGAAGGAAATTAAGCTAGCGAAAAGAAATAAGAGAGAAAGAGGTATGTCAGTGATGCAAGCAGCTGTGCAATTTAAAGATAATGAGGAGTAACAAATGAATGAGCAATTGCACAGACAGCGCAAACTAGGGATTGATAAATGTTACCCTGTTTTGTCACCCCTTGTGCAAGATGAGACAAAAGAGAAAGAGAAAGATTCCCTAATGTCCCATTTGCTAAGTTCGCCACCCCGTATGCGCAAAATGCCACCGCACCTCCACAGCTTGTAAATGTGCAGCCTCCTTAAATATGCCGCAAGCCTTCCCGCAGCCGCCAGCTCCTCTTCAGCTGGCTCATATCCCTGCAGTGCAGCCCTCTCAAGGGCCGCCAGTTTTGCTACCTGTTACCCCCACGCTTCCTGCGACTTTGCCTAGCACGCCAGCGGCTTCCCCTGACGCTCCTTCTTACACTACCCAGGTACCTGTATCTGAATCTGTTTTTCTTCCCTCTGTCTATCCCCCCGTTTCCGCCTCCACTTCTCCTTCAGCACGACAACGACTAGCTAATGTAGTTACTAGTTTAATGTCGCCTCTCTTCGGGTCATCGAGTGCGACTCCTGCCTTACAGCGTAAGCAATTGCGCAGTCAGCTGCCTAGTCCTGACGAGAAAGAGGTGTTAGATCATCTGGCGCGTAGGTGGATTGGTTTCCCTTCACTCTATGATGTGGAATCAGTTGTTACCGTTTTTCACCAATGGGATGCCCCAACACAGAGGTATGTCTTTGACAAAATGTGTGAATTCCTCTGTGAGGAATTGGAGGATAATGGTGCAAACTCAAACCCACAGGAATTGTGTTGAGTGCGATTTGATTTTGAAAAAGGTACAATCGAGGGTCCCAATGTAGATAAAGCAGTTGCGACTTTACTGTCCTTCAGAAATGGCGATTGTCAGCAATCATTGTTCGAACAGGAACTCCCTGTGGGGAAAAAGGTAAAAGCGCGCCAATATCCGATGCGTGAGGTTCCTCCAGTGTGGAGACCTGCTGATTTAAATGCTAATCCAGCTGTCCCAGCTCATTTTCAGCGTGTTTGGGTACATGTTCCATGGAAGCGATCTGAAGTGTTAGCGCTTAAACAGACATTGCCTGACCCCCGTAAAAACCCTACCGGTTATTATAAGGAGTTATCACAAACTGCAGAATCGTGTGTAATTAATTTGGCTGACATAGATATGTTGTTTGGTAATGTTGTTCCACAGCCTTTATGGGGATCTATTCGTAATGTAGATCACGCTGCAGAATTGGGTAACACATGGGCTAATATCATTGCTGCAGATGCTGGACAAGTTGGTGGCGCGAAGCCTGACCCTTTGGTAGCAGAACTCCCTGGTAGAATTATTACCTACATGAAAACTATAATGCCTGCGATGCGCGTAAATTGGGATAAACTATCCGCATGTAAGCAGAAGAAAGATGAGACAGTGTCCGATTTCTTCACCAGGTTTGAAGAAACGTTTATCGACCACAGTGGTCAAGACATGAGCACTGAAGGTGGCCAACGGTTATTTGTTGATAAATTTGTGCAGAATCTACTTCCTGAGTTGTGTAAGAAATTAAAAGATTCAGAAAGTTCCTGGGCTGTTTCCTCTTCAGCACAAATACTGGCTACTGCACAGTATTATGAAAATAGAGACAAAGATGAGAAGGATAGAACAGATAAGAAAACGAAAGAACTAAAAACAAAGGTCCTCTTGCAGCAGGCTTATCCACCACGTGGAGGACAGAATAATTATAGGCAAACACAAGGTATCTATCAGCAGCCCCAACAGTTTCAGAGTAATCAGCAAATGAACGGGTATTATCAACCACGTATCCCTGTAGGTCCCAACCAATGTTCATATTGCAAAGAGGAAGGGCATTTTAAATATAGTTGCCCTAAATTAATGCAGCGTAACAGTAATGCGTATGGCGCTAGAGGTAGAGGTGGTCAGCAAGCTCCTAGAGGCAGAGGGCGTGGAAATGCTCCCCAGAACGCACGTCCTCTTCCGCCTCAAAATACCATAAATAGCTTTGATCAGCAAGCCAACGCGACTGGTAATACAGCTCAGTACTACAATAACGATTATTATGCAGAAGATGACAATGTAGAAGATAATGATTACTAGGACAGCCGTAGAGAGAGAGAGGGAGTTGTTTCAGTGCCAGTGGATGAGAGCGGACTTTATGTTAAAGTAACTACAGCAAATGTAACGGAGCCCTTTCTGCTGGATACTGGTGCTGCAAAGAGTTCAATCATGCATTCAAAACTCCCTGGCGCGCCTTTGTCTGGCGAAATAAATGTTTCAGTAGGTTTTTCTGGCGCCCCAGTTAGGAACCCGATTTCTAGTCCTATGTCACTTTCTGTTGGACCTTGTGAGTTAAAAGCACCCCTCATCCTAACGACAGGTTGTGGTGAAAATTTGCTAGGATTAGATTTGCTAAAAAGATTGCATGCGACGCTATATTGTTCTCCCTCAGGAGTACAACGTACATTAGGTAAGAAAGTGATTTCCCCGATGTATTTGTCTAAAAATGCAATGCCACCTGAATTGTCATCCCTTCCGGATGGCCTTTGGGCTACTGGTCCCAATGATGTGGGTCTTTTGGAAATACCGCCATATGTGGTCACTTTAAAAGCCAATGTCAGATTGCCACGTATTCCCCAGTACAAGATCTCCAATGAAGGTCAGAAAGCATTGTTAGCAATTGTCAGTGATTTGATTAAAAAGGGTGTAATTGAAGAGACAAGAGACAACGTTTGCAATAGTCCTGTTTTACCTGTCTTAAAACGAACAGACCCTTTACAGCCACCTGTTTACAGATTTGTGATTGATCTTAGAGAGGTTAATAAGATTGTTGTGCCACAGTTTCCAGTTGTCCCTGATATAACTGCCTTGTTAACCATGATTCCAGCCTCCGCTGCATGGTTCTCAGTGATCGATTTAAAGAATGCTTTCTTTAGCATCCCAATTGCAGAGGAGAGCAGAGACATTTTTGGCTTTAGTTTAGGAGGTCGCAGCTTCCGCTTTAAACGCGCTCCACAGGGCTACTGTGAAAGTCCATCAATATACAGTCAGGCTTTAAAAGCGCAGCTTGATGCACTTGTTTTACCTAGTGGCACTATCCTCATTCAGTACGTCGACAATTTACTAATCGCCGCGGATACTGAAAAGATTTGCAAAAACGCTACCTTGTCATTGTTGCGTCATTTGTCTGCCTTTCATCACAAAGTGTCTCTCTCAAAGCTGCAATATTGTCGACAAGAAGTGACCTACTTAGGTCATCTCTTATCGAAGGAGGGGAGGAAACTGACCCCAGAAAGAATTCAAGCCATTACACAGTTGAGTGTGCCAAGAACACAGAGAGAAGTGCGTGCTTTCTTGGGCATTACTTCATACTGTAGGCATTGGATTCTTAATTTTTCCTTGTTGGCAAAACCGTTGTTAGCATTAACATGCAAAGACACACCGAATCCTATTCCATGGTCTGAAGAGTGTCAGAAAAGTTTTTTGGAATTGCGTAATGCATTGTGTTCAGCTCCTGTGTTGGGTACCCCTGACTACAGCAAGCCTTTTACATTGTATGTTCATGAGAAAGATGGTTGCGCATTATCAGTGTTAACACAGCCTTTTGGCGACAGACCGCGTCCATGCGCGTATTTTTCGTCAACCTTGGACCCGGTAGCGAGGGCATTGCCAAGTTGTCTGAGAGCCACAGCCGCCGCAGCTATGTCTATTCGAAAGTCTGCTGGCCTAGTAATGGATAATACATTGATTGTTATGGTTCCACATGCTGTGGACACATTGTTAAACAGGACCAAGACACAGCACTTAACTAGTGCGCGATTATCCGGTTATGAGCTGACACTGTTAGCAAACCATATACACATAAAGAGATGCAACACGTTGAATCCAGCTACACTATTGCCAATTCCAGCAGACCTAGATGAGATTGAGCAACATGATTGTCTGTTCAGAACAGAAGAAGAGACGAAAGGAAGAGTAGATCTTAAAGATACTCCCCTGACTGAGTGTGATGGTACCTTATGGGTGGATGGTTCGTGTTTCAAGCTTCCGAATGGTGATATGACTGCTGCATATGCTATCACGACTTTGCACACGATTGTGGAAACTGCGCGTGTGCCACAGAATTCGGCTCAAGCAGCAGAACTGATTGCCCTTCCGAGAGCATGCGTGTTGTCTGAAGGAATGAAAGTGAACATATATACGGATAGCCAGTACGCCTTTGGCGTGGCGCACAGTTTTGGGCGATTGTTGAAAGAACGTGGGTTCCTGACTTCGCATGGAGCTAAGATTCAGAATGGCAAGTTGGTGAATGATCTCCTTGAGTCGCTGACCCTACCGTTACAAGTTGCGATTATGAAATGCAGTGTGCACAAGAAAATCACTGATGATGTTGGTCGTGGTAATGCGTTTGCTGATGAAGTCGCGAAAGAAACAGCAAAAGATGTGAAGACTCGAATGTATGTTGCAGGCCCTGCCAGATGGGTTGGTGATGTTGGAATGTGTGAAAACACAATAGAGAGTGTAAAGTCCCTTCAAGCTGAAGCCACAGAGAAAGAGTTAAGCAAGTGGAGAGAAAGTATGGGTTAGTTGGATGAGAATGGTTGTTGGATTGATTTGTCAGAACATAGGCGATGGTTGTTACCTGATTCATATATGCTTCCAGTGGTTACTATAGCACATAGAATGGCGCATATCAGTATGGAAGGAATCTGTAAGTTGTTGGCTCCAGTATGGCAGAATGCTGGAATTCCTAAGTGTGCAGAGAATGTGGTCAAGAATTGTATGGTATGCTTGAAGTACAACCCTGGTAGGGGAACCCCAACTCCAGCTGGTCATTTTGCGCCTCCATCATATCCATTTGAAGTTTTGCAGCTAGATTTTATCCACATGGAAAGGTGGAACAACCTGAAATATGTATTGGTGGTTGTCTGCGCTTTTTCAAAATGGATAGAGGCCTATCCCCTAAAGGACAACACCGCTCTATCCACAGCCAAAGCCCTTGTGAAGGAATTTTTCCCTAGGTTTGGAATGCCAAGAATGGTGTGGAGTGATAATGGGAGTGAGTTTGTGGGTCAAGTGATGAAGAATGTGTGTGAGGGATTAGGGGTTAAGCAGAAATTCCACGCTGCAAATCACCCCCAATCAGCTGGATTAGTAGAGCGCTACAATGGCGCTCTAAAACTCAAACTGGCCATAATCCAGGCGAGCTCAGGTCTTAAATGGCCTGACGCTCTGCCTCTAGCGCTCCTGTCCACCAGAATGACCGTACCCTCACAAGTGGGACTTAGCCCATATGAGATTATTTTTGGCCGCCCGGCCAATGTATGGGGTGTGCCAAGACCGACAAAGTTCAGCGAAATCGAACATCCAGTACTGCTTGATTACTTGTATGAATTGACGGCTAAATTACGTGTTTTACACCAACAGGTGCACGATACTCTTCCCCCGGCCTCTGAGGCTCCAGGACACCCTATCGACCCTGGCACGTGGGTTTTGGTAAAAAAATGTCAGCGCAAAAGCAACGATGAGCCTCGTTGGATCGGCCCTCATCTCGTACTTCTGTCTACAAGATCAGCTGTTCGAGTAAAGGGGAAGAAGAACTGGATCCACGGCGCCCACGTGAAAAGAATCCCTTTGCCTCTGCCGTATGACCAGTGGGTCCAGGAGGGTATCGCAGACTTTGAAACAGACACTGTACCTCGTTTTGTGCCGTTCAGTGATGCACGCATAAAAGGCACAACTTCAGCACGGGAAAGTGACGATATTTTGCAAGAAGCTGTGCCACCGTCAATTCGATTGGACACCACAGAGCCTGAACTCTTGTTTCAAGATCAGACAGTACCTGGCCGTTTTCATTATAATCTAAGACCAAGGCCTATGGACAAATAAATATTATTTTTCTTTTACCTTTTTATTTTTTGATACCATAGCTCTCCCATCTGAAGGACTTTCTTGATTTTTGTTTTTCGAACCACCATCCCGGTTCAGCCGCAGGGTCGCGGTGCCAAGACTTTGGGGTACAGGCCGAAGACGTTAGGTCAACGGTTCTGGTTGGTCTAGGGCGTTCCCTGGACTGACAGGCGTACTCCTTAGCAGAAGATACTCACCCACCGCGAGCGGCACGATTAGAGGATGGGGTTTTTGAAGATGGAGAGACCCGCTGAGGAAATGAACTTTAAAGCAAGAATGTGTAAAATAATGAAGAGCAAAAGTTTTGTATTTTTATGCCTGTTTGTATTATGTAGTATGGTAGTGTTTACTGTAGAATTTGTATTCTTCTCCTCTCAAGAGCCCATTGCACCCACTGTACAGCCTATACCTCCTCCTACTGTCTCCTCACACTCTTTTCACCCTCTGCCTGAACATGAACAAGCTAGACGGTCTGAGTTTGTAAACAACTCGTTTATTCAGCTCCTGCACCAGCACCAACTAGTGATGAATACAACCAATTGCTGGGTGTGTGGTTTAATGCCACATACCATTAATAAGGGTATTCCTTATCTAGTGCTGCCGTTTAGTTACAATGGATCGTCATGGGCATTCCAGACCATGTTTCTATTTGCTCTAGATGCGTACTCCCCGCGACAACCGCGTTCCATCAGACCTAGTACAAATAATAAAGCTTTAATGAAAGGAGTTGCCGATATGAGCAGAGATATCGACGCATACTCATCTATTCCCAAAGAAGAATTGAGAGCTTATGTAGGGTGGAACGCGACGGGGTATAGTATTAGTCTGGGTGAAAGACAGCGAAAAATCTCATCCCCAATCTGGGTCGTACCCCACATAGGCCGGTTCTGTTTGCAAGGTAATGGTCAGAATCCTAGAGCTCAACTGGGAAGAAGTGACTGTACTGAACCGTACACTTTTCCGTCAAAGTTTTCCCCTGCGTTTTTGGCTGCCAAGGGTACATATTTTATCTGCAATGACCGAGCATATACATGGTTGCCCCCTGATTTCTCGGGCACATGTTATATTGCAAATTTGCAACCGCCAACATTCACTGCCGCCTCTGACTATCACAAGACCAGAGTTGTGAGAGGCGTGATTAGTAAGGAGGATACTGCCGGTCAGGAAGCGGGAGATTTCTTTTTGGGTTTCCCGCCGTTTTGGGGACCTATGGTTAATAGTAGGAACCTGAGACAGCTGACTCGTGTGGTTGAATCCACTGTTAATGTTACGGCTGGTGCCCTTGGTAATTTCACAGCTGAGCTCCAAGCGGATCGCCTCATGACTTTGCAGAACCGCATGGTTCTAGACGTTATACTTGCAGACCGCGGTGGGGTATGTAAGGTTATCCAATCTAGTTGTTGCATTTTCATACCAGACAACGCTCCAACAGTTTATCAAGCCATCTCCAAACTACATAAAATATCTGAGTCCATACACGTGGATAAAGGAGATTGGTCACTGGTGGGGTGGTTCTGGGAACTGATATCTGCCTGGGGTTGGAAAGTTCTGATGGTCATTGGAATGATCTTAGCCATCCTTTTCCTGTTCTGTCTGTGCATACAGTGTGCTCCTGCGGTATTGTCAGAGGTTGCAACTAGCTTGCATAAGGATGCACAGGAGCAGAATGATGCTAAGCCCCCTATGCCCCGCTCGGAACTTCCCGCCGGGTATTAGGACTCCTTGCAGGTAAGTTCCAAAGAAGGGAAAAGGGGAATGGGACGAGAAGAGACAGCTCCAAAAACTCTGCCAGGCCTGCTTCGTCTTCTATCGGTCTTCTTTCTGGTCTTCTGGCTAAAACATTTTTTATGCAATTTATAATCTGTACTTCTGTTCAACTTACTGTATTTTAATCTATAGATAACTTATCTTACCAGGAAGGCTTTTGGAGCTTGCTACTCTTCTTACTTCTCTTGTGCGATGTATTACACCAAGTGAAGTCTTCACTCTGTTTCTTTTACAGGCTGTCTCCCTGCTTGATTCTGCACTAAAGAGGGAGTGAGAAAATAGGGTGAGTATGTTTCTAACTGTAAGTATGATTGTGATGCTATATGTCTTTCTTGTTCCCTTTCTCCACTCACGAGGTTAGAAACTGGTGAAGCCTGGTATAATAGTCTCTGGATAATTGATTCTTGGCTGTCTGTTATTATGGAATCGGGGAGAAGGGTTCTCCGTTATGTCAGCTGTCTTTATAGTTATTTTTTCCTTAATTGGATTTTTAAACCTGTCACCCCGATTACAGCATCCTACTAATACATGTAGCGCTAATTCCTTTGTTCTTCCCGCTATTCGGAAATGTGTTTTAAATGGCACGCGCTTATTTTACACAACAGCGTTGAGTAATGATTCCTTCTTCAAGAATCGAAAACGGAGTGCTAACGAGATTAGCCTCGTGTTTATTTTCCTTTTCTTTTAACTTGCTCGAGACCGTATTTCCTCCGTTAGCGTGAATGCCTAATTTACTGTGTCACGCTGCGTGAGGAAAGCCAGCGTCGAGTTAATTGAATTCTTGCAGGCTCAATTTAGAATACGTCAGCGGAAGCCTCCGACTGGCGGTTTCAAGGGGTGCCGGTTTAGCGCTCTTAAACACTGTTGACGAGAGCTTAAACCTGAGTCTTTTACCAAGGATTTACGTTGTGTGCTTCAAGGGGATTTCTCAGTCAAGTGCAGCGTCTGAATAGATAAACGCTCGCACTTGAATTCTCTAGTCAGATCAGAAATTATAGTGCTTGCCAATATGGTTCATTACCTATAAACCTCTTCTATAATTAATAGTTTTGAATTCACTAACAGCTGTTTAGTCTTTTAATGAAGTCGATATTTTTTCTCTCAGGCAATATTATTAAACAATAATGAGTTAGGCTGACCTGTTTCCTGAAGTGTATGTAGACCGGCACTTACTAACCCCGAGTTAACGCTTCTACCCTAACTATCTTCCACGACGCTTGTAAACAGGTGTTCCTCTCGTGATTTCCTCAGTGAAGTGCACTGAGGAATGTTGAAGAACATTCCTCAGGCAGTTGATACAAAAAACACTAGACTGCTAAACAGCGGTATGCTGTTGCAGTATTGGATTATTGGCAGCCATGTTGGAATTTCTGCGATGCCAGCAATTGCTCCAGCTAAAGAGGTCGTTTGTGCTTGAATGGTTTTGTAAAGCAAAAATAGTAGCCACAGTGGAATTTGAGGGAGGAAACCTCCCGTGATTCCTGACAGTACCCCCTCCCAACGGGGTTTCCTCCAGATGGGGTTTAGAAGGGAATTTGGCATGGAATGCTTTAATTAGACGAGGAGCATGGACATCAGTATTCTTTACCCAAGAGCGTTCATCCGGACCATAACCTTTCCAGTCAATAAGATAAAAAAGGTCATTATGGATGAATTTGGAATCTAAGATCCGTTTGACTTCATACTCAGGCTCACCATGTAAGATTAAAGGATCAGGAGGAGAAGACCTACGCAATCCTGGGTGAACTGGTTTTAGTAGAGAAACATGGAAGACCGGATGGAATTTGGTAGAACCAGGGAGAGATAGTCGATAAGTGACAGGATTAATGACCTTCTCAATGGGATAAGGACCCATGAAACGGGGCTGGAATTTACGTGGACCCTTGAGTTTGAGGTTTTTTGTGCACAACCAGACTAATTCTCCCACATGAAGTTCAGGTGCCTGTTTTCGTTTACGATCAGCAAAGTGTTTGTAACGGGTCTTAGCAGTTGTTAAATTCTGGGTTACAGTGTGGTGAATCCTAGTGAACTGTTGGGCAATGTCTCCGATGGCAGGAGTGGTAGCATTGTCAAAATTAGCATAGGAATTCGGGTGTCTGCCTGAATTGATAAAAAAGGGGGAGTAACCAGTAGAGACATTGAGTGCATTATTGTAAGCATACTCAGCAGTCCATAAATGATTAGGCCAGTCACCCTCGTCGTCTATCAAATATAAGCGAAGGTGTTGTTCAAGTTCCTGATTGACACGTTCAGTCTGACCATCAGTTTCTGGGTGAAAACTAGTAGAGTAACGATGATCAATGTGAAGGCCCTTGATATAAGCCTTCCAAAAATGTGAGAGAAACTGGGAACCCCTATCCGAAATGAGGACTTTAGGAATACCGTGAAGGCGAATTATGTGTTGGTTGAAAAGGTGTGCCAATTGTTTAGAAGTGGGTGTACCTTTGAAAGGGACAAAGTGCGCCATTTTACTGAAGGTGTCAACCACTACCAAAATGGTGTCGTAGCCCTGAGATGAAGGTAAATCAACAATCAAATCTAGGGAAACCGTGTGCCAGGGATATGGAGGAGTGGGCATGGGTTGAAATAGACCTTTGGGAGCTTGCCTATCAGATTTACCCCGTGCACACAGCTCACAACTTAGAACATATAGACGAGCATCGCGGCACATGAATGGCCACCAAAAGCTTCGTTTGAGTAAATCTTCGGTTTTAAAAATGCCCTTGTGGCCAGCCAGAGGGTTGTCATGGCATTCCTGCATTGCTTTCAGTTGAAGTTCTTTAGTGGGTAAATACAGAGTGGAACCGTGGTAAGGGAGGCCATGGCGGATGGAGCGAAGTGGATCCTCAGAGGCCCAGGTCTCTATATCCCAATTCGACAATGAATCGCGAACAAGCTGCTCAAAAGGTTCCACTGCAATGAGTCCGATGAATTTTTCTTCTGGTATGATTTGTTGATTTTCGATGACTGGCGTTTGATTTTCAGTATCCAATCTGGAAAGAACATCAGCCTTCCCGTTTTTTGAGCCCGGACGGAAAGTGATAACGAAATCAAAATCCGCGAAATACAGAGACCAACGCAACTGGCGTGGAGTCAGAGTGCGAGCTGAACGCAAAAACTTCAAATTGCGGTGGTCTGTAAACACCGTGACAGTGTGTTTAGCCCCCATTAAGTAATGCCTCCAATCTTTGAAGGCATCCTTAATAGCCAGGAGTTCCTTTTCAGTAATTGTATAGTTGCATTCCGCAGGGTTGAGTTTGCGGGAGCGAAAGGCCACTGGATGCAACTGCCCCGTGTCTTTGTGCCTCTGAGAAAGTATTCCTCCAATGGCTAGATCCGAAGCATCCATTTCCAAATAGAAGGGTTCAGAAGGATCCGCATGGAGTAACACTGGTGCTGTGATAAAGCTGTTCTTCATCGACTGGAAGGCCTGTTCCGCCTCTGCAGACCATTGGAAGGAAACACCTTTTTTCAAGAGACGAGTCAGTGGCAAAATTTTGGAAGAGAACCCGTGAATGAATCTTCTGTAAAAATTTGAAAATCCGATAAAACTTTGAACTTCCTTGATACAAGTAGGGGATTTCCAATCAGTTATTGCCCGCACCTTCTGTTCATCCATTTGAACTCCATTAGGGGACAACACAAAGCCTAAAAACTCCACGGTATCGGTGTTGAATAGACATTTCTCCAATTTTACGTAGAGCGAGTTCTCACGTAGACGTTGCAACACGGCTCTAACCTGGTCCTGATGTTCAGCGGTCGAATGGGAATATATCAGAATGTCATCGATGTAGACTATGACACATTGATCAATGAAGTCACTTAATACATCGTTGATGAAATACTGGAAGGCCGCGGGTGCGTTACAGAGACCATACGGCATCACCAAGTACTCGTAAAGTCCGAATTTGGTCCTGAACGCAGTCTTCCACTCGTCGCCTTCTCGAAGTCTAATGAGATGGTACGCTCCTCGTAGGTCCAGACGAGTGTAGATTTTAGCTTCCTTCACTTGATCAATCAGTACTGATATAAGAGGTAATGGGTATCGGTTTTTTACTGTGATTCTATTGATGGCCCTAAAGTCAATGCAGGTCCGAAGATCTCCTCCTTTCTTCGGAACAAAGAAAAGGGGAGAAGAGACTGGGGACTGGGATGGTCTGATAAAACCGTTCTCCAAATTTTTTGCTAGATACTCCTTCAAATGGGTATTCTCCTTTTCAGTTAAGGCGTATATTCTGCTGCAAGGTAAGTTGGCACCAGGTTCTAGATCAATTTTGCAGTCATAGGGCCTGTGAGGTGGTAGCGTTTCTGCCTTGATCTCATCGAAAACGTCTGCAAAATCTTGATATGCTTCTGGTATCTCCATTGTTTGAATCGCACATACAGAACTGCCATTAGTACATAACGGTGTAACCACTCCGGTCTCAGTATGGTTAGCCCATTCTGCAAAACAATGTTTCATACAATATTCAGAATTCATTTGAATAGTTCGGGCTCCCCAATCTATCAAAGGGTTATGTTCAGTTAACCATGGAAGTCCTACAATCAATTGAAATTGGGGGGCGTCGATCAAGTTAAATTGCAATGTCTCTTGATGTCCTTCGATTGTGGTCATATGTACTGCTTCTGTGTGGCTAGTAATTGGCCCAGAAGTTAACTCCGTACCATCCACTGCGCGGACCTTTTCCACTTTTTCCTTTTTGACTGCTTGCAATCCAATTTGGTCTGCGAATTTGTGGTCACAAAAATTCCCGGTTGCTCCAGAATCCACCATGACAGCCACTCCGTTCAAAATGTTCCCTCGGAATTTTAGTGTCACTGTCATAATCAAATGGGGTGAAGAAACTTTTAAGGTGTTTGCCAATTGGTGAGTGTTTGGAGTTGTTGCTCCATTCGCATCCACAGATCCAACTCCGCTTACCTGTGGTGCCTCTAGTTTCCCTTCTCCTTTGTCGGTAACTTGGGTCTTTTTAGACAATTTTTGACAAAATGCCCGCTTCCTCCACAGTATAGGCATAGTTTGTTTAATCTTCTTTTCTCTTTTTCTTCTTTCGTGAGCGGGCCTCTAACTACTCCAATTTGCATAGGCTCTGTTCCTGAAGCATTTTCTGCCGACCGAACAGCCTCCGTTTTGGTTCGGTCGAAACGTGGGACACTTGATCTAAACTCTCTTCTTCGTTCACCCTTTCGTTCACTTAGCCTATAGTCGATTTCCAATGTCAAATCCACCAATGCTGAGATGTCGGTAGGACGATTTGGAATTTGCGATAAGGCGTCTTTCAATTCTTCTCGTAATCCCCTATAAAACACTGCCGCTTGTTTATCTTCGGGCCAGCTGGTTTCCACTACTAACTTATTAAACTGGGCTAGATAAGTTACGAGTTCCTTGTTTCCCTGTCTCAACTCTAAGAGCTCATTATCTGAAGCCTGGGAAGCTGTTCTCCGGTCAAATATTCGAAGGAATTCTTTCTTGAAATCATCCAAATTATATAGAATTGGGTCATCTTTAGTCACTAATGGCATGGACCATGAAGCTGCATCCCCGCTGAGGTAGGATAAAATGAATGCCACCCTGGACTGAGCATCGGGAAATATCGTGGGGCGACACATAAAGTGGAGTGAACATTGAGTTAAAAAAATTTGGGCCTTCTGTGGGTCTCCATTAAATCTTTCTGGTGGGGCTAGAGGAATTACTGGGGACAAGGAGTGTATGACTTGTGTGGGGGCAAAAGACGATGTGCTAGGGTTGGGATTTAGAGTTCCAAAGGATGTGGTACCCTGACTAATTCCTAGACCTGAAGCTCCTGTCTTAAAGGTTATAATCTCTTGTCTTAACGCCTTATTATCCTCCCTGACTGCCTCCAAATCCCTTTGTATATTGCTCAGAATGTCGCTTAGCCTTTTTAGATCTAAGCCTTCTGCCATTCTGCTCGGGTGCTAGTACCAACGTGGACACTTCACTCTGTCAGAGGTTGCAACTAGCTTGCATAAGGATGCACAGGAGCAGAATGATGCTAAGCCCCCTATGCCCCGCTCGGAACTTCCCGCCGGGTATTAGGACTCCTTGCAGGTAAGTTCCAAAGAAGGGAAAAGGGGAATGGGACGAGAAGAGACAGCTCCAAAAACTCTGCCAGGCCTGCTTCGTCTTCTATCGGTCTTCTTTCTGGTCTTCTGGCTAAAACATTTTTTATGCAATTTATAATCTGTACTTCTGTTCAACTTACTGTATTTTAATCTATAGATAACTTATCTTACCAGGAAGGCTTTTGGAGCTTGCTACTCTTCTTACTTCTCTTGTGCGATGTATTACACCAAGTGAAGTCTTCACTCTGTTTCTTTTACAGGCTGTCTCCCTGCTTGATTCTGCACTAAAGAGGGAGTGAGAAAATAGGGTGAGTATGTTTCTAACTGTAAGTATGATTGTGATGCTATATGTCTTTCTTGTTCCCTTTCTCCACTCACGAGGTTAGAAACTGGTGAAGCCTGGTATAATAGTCTCTGGATAATTGATTCTTGGCTGTCTGTTATTATGGAATCGGGGAGAAGGGTTCTCCGTTATGTCAGCTGTCTTTATAGTTATTTTTTCCTTAATTGGAGTTTTAAACCTGTCACCCCGATTACAGCATCCTACTAATACATGTAGCGCTAATTCCTTTGTTCTTCCCGCTATTCGGAAATGTGTTTTAAATGGCACGCGCTTATTTTACACAACAGCGTTGAGTAATGATTCCTTCTTCAAGAATCGAAAACGGAGTGCTAACGAGATTAGCCTCGTGTTTATTTTCCTTTTCTTTTAACTTGCTCGAGACCGTATTTCCTCCATTAGCGTGAATGCCTAATTTACTGTGTCACGCTGCGTGAGGAAAGCCAGCGTCGAGTTAATTGAATTCTTGCAGGCTCAATTTAGAATACGTCAGCGGAAGCCTCCGACTGGCGGTTTCAAGGGGTGCCGGTTTAGCGCTCTTAAACACTGTTGACGAGAGCTTAAACCTGAGTCTTTTACCAAGGATTTACGTTGTGTGCTTCAAGGGGATTTCTCAGTCAAGTGCAGCGTCTGAATAGATAAACGCTCGCACTTGAATTCTCTAGTCAGATCAGAAATTATAGTGCTTGCCAATATGGTTCATTACCTATAAACCTCTTCTATAATTAATAGTTTTGAATTCACTAACAGCTGTTTAGTCTTTTAATGAAGTCGATATTTTTTCTCTCAGGCAATATTATTAAACAATAATGAGTTAGGCTGACCTGTTTCCTGAAGTGTATGTAGACCGGCGCTTACTAACCCCGAGTTAACGCTTCTACCCTAACTATCTTCCACGACGCTTGTAAACAGGTGTTCCTCTCGTGATTTCCTCAGTGAAGTGCACTGAGGAATGTTGAAGAACATTCCTCAGGCAGTTGATACAAAAAACACTAGACTGCTAAACAGCGGTATGCTGTTGCAGTATTGGATTATTGGCAGCCATGTTGGAATTTCTGCGATGCCAGCAATTGCTCCAGCTAAAGAGGTCGTTTGTGCTTGAATGGTTTTGTAAAGCAAAAATAGTAGCCACAGTGGAATTTGAGGGAGGAAACCTCCCGTGATTCCTGACAGGTATGTGGCCTCTGTGCTACATTATGTGTAAGGAAACCTGTATCGAGGGACGAGCTAAGTAATAGGATGATGCTACAGCAACATCTCCATGACTTCATGAATATTGACCTAGACTCGGATTGAAATGAGTATAGTTATTGCCTATGTAAGGGCAAAAGGAGGGTCTGTCGTACTTTAGAATTTGGGACCGCGTAGGAGGCAGGGCCCTACCCCTGTCTATCCCGGTATTAGTGAACCGCGAATGGTCAATGCGGTATGTACAAGTGCTTCGTGTAAAGTTTTAGCTATTAATGCACTGTGTATACGTTATTATACATCACTACGTGGGTTCCATCTTAGAGCGGTGGCCATCTTATGGTTGCCCTCACATAGGCTACATATAATGAAGCAAATACGGGCCTTTTAGAGCACATGTGCCTTCCTTTGACTTCTCTGTGACCTGGGCAGCTGGCTCCACTGCCCCAGGTCAGTCCGGTCTCACGAGCTCCCCGTCCTCTGGCCACCTGTGATTAGCATCAGGGCTTGACACACCATAAAACCTTTTCATCCTACACGAGCCTCCAGCTGATCTCTTTCACACCTGACTGTTCCTGCTTTATGGCTTGTTTTCCAAACAGGAGATACTCATGTTTATTGGGGCCTATCGATATCTGATGTGGGATCTGAGCCTTGCTGGGTAAATAATTGCGGGCTGGCTTAACTGGAATGTGGGATGGTCATCATGACTCTGCTTTTTCGTTTGTAATGTATACCTTTATATGGCCATATCGTAAACCAAGGAATGTATGCCTGAAGCAGGATATTTTGTATTTAAGGAGAAGCCCGTTTCTGTAATTTGCAGCAGTCTCCTGAGAACATACACGCTGTTGTACTTCTAGGACGCCTGTAATTGGTCTGCAGCCAATAAACTGATGTTTGACTTCACCCAGAAGACTCTGTGTTTCTGTAGGTCTGAAACAGGAAGAACCCGAAGTCATAGGGTGTGTTCCCCTGCACCGCTGGGCTTAAAATTCCCAGTACTTCAGTTGCAGTCTCCTCCCTCCTGGGAGCGAAGCACTCTGGGGCTTGGAGTCCCCACAACAAAGTTCGGGCTGAGGCAAAGGCGCGTCCCGCGCCACGGGTACCGTTGGCGCGTTTTGAGCGCTGGGATGCTGCTGACTCCTCCCTCCTGGGATCGAAGCACTCTGGGGCTTGGAGTCCCCACAACAAATTTCGGGCTGAGGCAAAGGCACGTCCCCGTCAAGAGTTATATCAAGAGGACCAGATACTGACAACCATACAGAGTAGTGAGGCAAGAGATACAGAGATGAGGATGATTGACGAGGAAGCCAAATTAAAACTTGAGGAGGAGTTTAAAATGGAGGAAATATGGATAGCAATAACCTCGCTATCCAATGGGAAAGCTTGTGGCCCGGATAAAATCCTGATTGAAATATATAAACTTCTTCAGTCAGAACTGGCTCCATTAATACTAGATCTATTTCTAGATGTACAATATCGAGGTATTCCACCCAGCTCATGGCAAGAGACGGATATTGTTGTTTTTTCAAAAAAGGACAAACCACCAGAGCTACCGGGTTCATATAGACCGATTGCATTAATAAATTCGGATGCAAAGCTCTACTCTAAAGTCCTTGCAAATCGGTTACAGAAAGTGATTGCTCAACTAGTCTCGCCATGGCAACATGGCTTTATCCCCGGCCGTGGAACTACAGATCACATTAGAAGGGTAATATCGTTATTGGATATTGCCGAGGCCAACAACGAAAAAATAGCTATAATTTTTTTGGATGCCGAGAAGGCTTTCGATCGTGTGGCCTGGCAATATCTATGGGATGTTCTATCGGCAAGGGGGTTTGGACCACGACTTTTAACAGCTATTCGAGCAATGTATTTCAACCCAATAGCTAAATTACAAATTATGGGCAATACTTCAACAATCATAAAAATAGCTAGAGGAACAAGACAAGGATGTCCATGTTCTCTGATTCTCTTTGCCCTCTATCTAGACCCCTTTATTGAACAACTACTCAGAAATGTCAATATTAGGCCTATGAAAACTAGTGGGTATGAAACAAAAGTACTGGCGTACGCAGACGATATAGCCATCACGACGTCTGATCCAGAGGTCGCAATAAGAGAAATTGAAAGGATGGCGGAGGAATTTGGAAATAGATCTGGATATCTACTTAATAGAACTAAGACACAAATTATTTGTTCAAAGAAATGTAATATTTCAGAATGCACATTTCAGTGTTAAGAGGACAGACTGTATGTATAAAAAATGTAAACTTAATAAAGTTCAGTGTGAAAAAAAAGACGACAGATCCCTACTGCAGAAACACAAGGTAGGTTTGCCAGCTTTATTTAGTCTGTGTATTTAGTTTTGAACGTACATATCAATTACAATAGCTATCAGAAGACGTTCAGAAGCAGAACTTATGAGCAAAATGGTGTTTACAGGTTTGGTTACTGAAACAAGCATTGAAAAAGCCTACCAGTCTGCTCTTCAAAAGCTTGCAATTTGCAAACATATGCAATAAGCATCACACGAAGTGCTTTGCCAATAGTTTTTAGTGATTCTGAGGCAGTATCTCTGATGTTGTGCAGCATTGCTAATGAAACAAGCCTTGGCCGCGCGGCCGTGAAAATGACACGGCCGCGCGGCTCGCGAAAGTGAAAGTGATCGCAAACACGATCAAGCACAAGCATGGCGGAGTAAGACACATGGTGGCTGCGCACGTGCACGCTCACGTGCACGCAAGCTTTAGGCCACCAACAGCACTTGGAAAATCCACATACAAAATGTCTCGGCCAGACCAGCGCATGCGCTGGATCAGGCGAGACCTAAAAAGCTGTTGTATATTTTAAAATTGACTCGCTCACCTGCACGCATCTTCCCAGCCCAGCTGCTGCTGGCTGTCATGCCCACTCGATAGCCAATCAGCGCGAAGGGGGCGGGGCTAAGGCTGCCACCGGCTACTTCACACCGGTCGCAGAGCGGGAGCGGCATTTTGGTGTGATTTCCTCGCTCGCAGAGCTTGGGATTGGGAACTGCTTGCTTTTAACTAACTTTGCTGCTATTTTGTAAAAAAGGTGCTTTATATTTTAAAATTTACTCGCTCACCCGCATGCATCTTCCCAGCCCAGATGCTGCTGGCTGTCACACCCACCCGATAGCCAATCGGTGCGAAGGGGGGCAGAGGTAAGGCTGGCACTGGCTACTTCATGCCGGTCGCAGCGCGGGAGCACAGCGGACGCGCGCAGCGTACGCAAGCCCGTCTGCGCCCTTCCGAGACCTGGGGCCTCTTACTATGCTCAGAAAATTAGCTACACCTCCATTGAATTGTTAGCACTTCACAAAGTTTCTGCTAAGCTCAATCCCCTTACATATTCTAGCATTGTGGAACAGGGAATCTTGGAATCTAGAACTATCTTTACAGAAATTTGTAGTGCCCATATTGCTGGTCCATCTCGGATTCAACATGGCCAGGGTCATAACACAGGGAAGCTCTCTGTTATTTACCTGAACACACGCTCGCTGGTTAAACACCAGTTGGTTATCTTTTTATTGCTCAAATGTGAACAGCCCAATCTTCTCCTGCTTACTGAAACCTGGCTATCTCAAGAGTCATCTCCTGACATCCTTGCGGCACTACCCTCTGATTACCACATTATCCAGGCCAACCGTCCCCTGGGGAAAGTGGGCGGAGGAGTAGCTGTTATAACACACCATGACTGCAACTATACGGCTCTAACCCCGCTTGACCTACCCCTAGTGGACAACATGGTGATAAAATTCGAGTTTGAATCTGGCACTGCCCCCTTAGTATGCGTCCTGCTCTACAGACGTCCACAAAGGATGCCTCTTTTTCCCCACTCCTCGGGTGCGCAGATAGCTCACTTGGTAACCAATTTTGGGAAGTTTCTGCTGATTGGCGATTTCAACTACTGGGCCAATGATATCCTTGGTGGCCCCCAAACTGCTGAGCTGACCAAGCTACTCTCAGGACTAAACCTCACCCAACAGGTATCCACAGCCACACATATCAAGGGACACACTCTTGACCAGGTCTGGACCGTCAACATCACTATGTCTGATCACCATATAATTCACTTCACTGTTCAAGATAACTTTGTGAACAAAAACCCTAGTCTAGTTGGGTGCAATCGTAGGAACTGGAACAAGATCGAGAAATCTTTATTTTTTGATTCACTCACAAATTTGACTCCTCCAGGCAACTCATCACTTGACCTGGCTGATGCACAGCTTACTAGCTGGCTTTAGGCTGCCAGCGACAAGTTTGCTCCCCTCAGGAAGATCCACGCTCCCCGCCGCCATGACGCTCAGAAGTGGTTTTCCACTGAGCTGAAACACCAAAAACTAGCCCTAAGACAATTGGAAAGAAAGTGGCGAGGTGACTATAAACCTGAAGACAAACAGTTCTACTTAAGTTTCTTTAAAACTTATAAAAAGTTTATTTTAACGGCCAAAGCGGCGCATTTCTCATCTGTGAGCCACTAATCATTCTCAATTATTGTGAATGAGTTATCCAACCCCTTAAGAACCTCATGTAAGCCCCCCCACCCAGACCTTTTGCGATCTACTGTATCTTTTTTTGTATTGACAAAATCAAAAAAATCAAGTCCAGCATCCTGGTTAGTCAAAAGCTGACCCCTAGGCCCCTTCCCATTTCAAACCACAGCACTTTCTCGCATTTCCTCACAATATGTGAGCGCACTTTTATTAATCTTCTTTCGAAAGTTAAATCTGGCTCTCCCTCCGACTGCTGCCCTTCTAGCCTTCTGAAGGAAATTTTTACTGCCCTTCCTAGCCCTGCCCTAAATCTCTTAAACAAATATTTATCCCAAGGCATTGTCCCTGCTACCTTTAAAGAGGCTATTGTTGTTCCCCTCTTAAAAAAGGTGGGATCTGATCCATTAACTTTGACTAATTACTGCCCAATCTCCCTCCTTCCCTATTTGGCCAAGATATTGGAAGCATATGTCACAGGCTGTCTTACTGAGTTCTTGGAGGAATCTGAATTCCTTGATCCTCATCAAGCGGGCTTCCATCCAGTGCATTCAACCGAGGCGGTAATCCTCACAGTATTGGAGACCCTCCATAGTGAGGTTGACAGTGGCTCCTCACAGGCCCTTGTCCTGCTTGATCTCTTTGCTGCCTTCGACACGGTCGACCACCTTCTTTTAGTCGACCGTGTGAGGGATGCTGGAATCTCGGGCCCTGCCTTCAGCTGGATCAGCGCCTTTCTGGAAAATTGCTCTCAGGCAGTCTGCACTGCCCAGTTTACTGCCCCCAGAGTTAAAATCTCTTGTGGCATCCCTCAGGGCTCTTCCCTCTCTCCCTTGTTGTTCAATCTTTACCTCCTCCCTCTTGTCCGAGCCCTAAAGCAATGCACAGTCTGCACTTTTAATTATGCAGATGATTTTCAACTCATTTTTTCTATCAGTAACTCTTCTGAGACGGTCCATGCTTTTCAATCCACCATGCTGTTCATCAGTCATTGGATGAACGAGAACCATCTGAAACTTAATCCGGACAAAACAGAGCTGGTTCTAACAGGTGGCACTGCAAAAAATCCATGGGGATCCCAGTTTTGGCCCAGAGAGCTGGGCCAGCCCCCCGCTCCCTCTAGTTCGACTAAAAGCCTTGGGGTGGTCATCAGTCAGGATTTTACTCTGAAGCCCCAGATCAGATCAGTGATTTCCACCTGTTTTTATCAACTCCGCAAAATAAAAAAGATCTGTAGATTTCTCACCCACGACGCCCGGATTCAGGAGATCATCGGCATAGTCATGTCCCATGTCGATTATGCCAATTCACTATACTTTGGCATCCCTCTCTATCTCTTAAAACGTTTACAGATGGTACAAAACCAGGCTGCGCATCTGATTGCTTACCAGCCTAGGCACCATCACATCACTCCCCTCTTGAAACAACTTCATTGGCTTCTGGTTGCTCAGCGGTGCACCTTTAAGATTGGATGCCTTATTTTTAAGTCACTTAACGGAAGGAGCCCGACATTTTTAAACAATATGATTAACAAATATGCTCCCACACGTAACCTTCGCTCTGCGCATAAAAATCAACTTCATACCCCTCATTTTAGATTAAAGCGCACCGGTGGTGCCAGGTTTTCTACCTTGGCCCCCGTTTTCTGGAATTCCCTCCCCTCCGAAATCCGTCTCGGCACCAATCTTCTTGGTTTTAGAAATCTCTTAAAAACTTGGTTCTTCCGGCAGGCTTTCTAATCCTCTCTCTGGGACTTGGATTTCAACCAAATTAGCGCCATGAAACCTCCCCGGTGTACACGCGCTCTACAAATTCTTTTTGACATGACATTACATCACATTACATTAAGGCAGAACTAATTGACTTGCAGCTGGCATGGCTTCAAGGTGTTTTTTTACAGTTTGATTTTTTTAAAATTTTAAAAAAAAATTATTTTATCACCAGCAAATTAAATACATACAAATTTCATGAGGATTGGAGAGAAGACATACAGCAATCTTAGGGTTAAACATATGGCATACAATTTACAAGATAACAAATTCATTATTATAGAAGACAATTACAAGTAACCTGGAAGATTAGGCATCTGTCTTTACAATATTCCGATAGAGTGCCGGTAATATACTATATACATTTAGTTTCCTTCCTTTCATCTTTTAATGGGGGCCCAGATGTTTTCCCCCAATCTTCTAGCTTTCAATCCCTTTTTTTTCATATACCCCTTTTTCTAAATTGTAGATGGCTAATAGCCTCCCTAGTCATTGCTGAAATCCGGGTGCCAGGGGATCCAACCAAGCTGAAGCGATGCATATACTGACCAATGCCATAGCTATAAAAGGAAAATTATGGTGGTCTTCTGGTGCATCATCGTTACTAACTCCCATCATTATAGGTTGTGTTGTAAGGTTCGTTTTTATGTTCAGCTATAACTTCAGGAACTATTCAATTTCTCCTAACCAGGTACCTAATAAGGGGAAAGTCATGAACATGTGCACTATGTTGGCATCAGTACTATTGCAGCGGGGCATGAAGTCCCATCCTGCCTGTTGGACAGGCCACATGAAGGGCTTGCTCCCTCCCCGCACGACAGGAACTCCTGCCCCCGGACATCCATGTATCATGGGGCCGAACCACTACCGGCTCCCCCGGCCGGATCAGCCGCCATCTTGGACACTGCGCCACGAGGCCGCGCGGCCTCAGCCCGACCCTAACCCTGGGCCTGGCCGGCCCCGACATCCCGGCACCACCATCCACCCAGGAGGTGAACGGACCACTTGGCAGGTCAATGGGAGAAAGAAGCGTCGAGGGCTCTCCCCCGCCAGGTGCCGATCACCCTCCAGCTCCCCCAGGCGCTGGCTCCACCCCCTGCTGGGTGTCTGGACTCCCTCATCCCGGACCCCCCGACCTCCAAGTGCGAGGGTCCGGACATCAAAGGGCGCCAGACCTATAACTAGGGCAACTCCAGAGCAGGAAGGCAGTTGTATCCTGGAGTCGAGAGACACCGAGAGAACTCATCCTTGACGGACTACTGGCGCTGCCGTAGCCCTGCCTTGTGAACTATCGTCCTGCCTGCTGGCGCTGCCGCGGCCTTCTGCAACATCCATCCTCGTCGGGACCTGCTGGCGCTGCCGCGGACCGTTGTAACGACCACCTTCATCGGGACCTGCTGGCGCTGCCGCGGACCGTGCAACAACCATCTTCACCGGGACCTGCTGGCGCTGCCGCGGACCGTGTAACGACCATCTTCACCGGGACCTGCTGGCGCTGCCGCGGCCTGTCCAAGCTAGAACACCGAGCTCGAGGATTGTGAGCTATCCACCATACCATCTCAGCTACCAGACTGGTAACCAGACTGTCCCGCTACCCCCTTTCCCCAAACCAAGAGACTCGAATCGAGGGGACCCCTGAGTCCAGACCTCCTTGTACCATTTCATCGTACCTTAAGAAATCACCTATAAAGAACGCTAAATCTTATCCTTGTGTGGTGTATATCTGTGGGGGGGAAGTTATTCATCTGTACGATCGCTGGAGACGGCTCTCCCCGGAGACCTCTCCCCTTGTCCTCGGCCGACCCTCCCGGTCCGTCTAACATTGGTGGCCAGCGGCGCGATCCGAATCAACGCGTAATCGTACAGAGAGTAGCTCACCCCACGACAAAACCACGATGTCAACCAAAGAGAGCGGTTCCACCGAGAAATTCCAGATGGATAAATTGGAAGAGTATAGCCATCGCGAACTTAAACAATTCTGCATGGAACTAGGCATTGCTACCACCGGCCTGAGTACCAAAGACGATTTGAAGCACGCCCTTGAGTCGTGGGCGGAAACCGGGGTCGCCGGATCCCCCGACCAAAACGGTGTAGCACCAGAGGGGAACGCCACAGCTCCCGAGGAGCGAGGAACGGGCCTCTCGCAGGGAGAGATCCAAGAAAGAGAAAGAACCAGATTACATGAGTTGGAAATGGCACGACTCAAGATGGACGGTGAACTAAAGTTAGCCGAGCAAAAACTAAATCTAGAACATCTGCGGCTCCGAGAAGAACGGGAAGAAAAACAGAGGCAGAGAGAGCTCGAAGAAAAAAGACTAACATTCGAACACGAGCGCAAACTGGCGGAAATAGAACTTCGGAAACAGAATAAAGAACCGGGGGTGCCTGAGCGACCGCACACCCCGGGAGCAACCGAGAAGAAAGTCCACATCCCCAAGGATGTTGTCCGAGAGTATGTCCGAGAGGACGACATACAACAGTGGTTCAAAGCCTACAAGATCGCCATGACCTCCCACCGGATCGATCGGAGTGACTGGGGAGCCGGCCTATGGGGGAGGTTCGTCAACGAAGGCCGCGATGCCCTACTACAGCTCCCAGATCATCAGATGTCATCCTATGACCACATGAAGGCTGCCCTCCTCACCCGATATGGGCTCACACCCGAAATGTACCGCCAGAGGTTCCGAGACTGCACCCGGATCCCGGGTACAACTTGGGTGGAATACGTCAACTATTTCAGCCGAGCCTTCGAGGGTTGGATCAAGGGAAGCCACGTAACGACCTACGAGCAACTCTTTAATCTTATGGTGTGGGAGCACCTGTCTAACAACTGCTTCGTCGAGCTCAGGCAGCACCTCCTCGACAGTAAATTGACTGGCCCACGGCAACTCGCCGCCGAAGCTGACCGGTGGGAAAGCACCCGAGTGGGCCGGAGAGGGCCACACGAGCAAAACCGAAACCACCAAGGTCAGCACCGTCCCCGAGGAGGAGGAGGAGGCCAGGGGCGAGGGAGAGACACCATCCCGGCCACTCCCGCGGCCAGCACCCCGCCCCCGGCCGGCCGGGGCAACCCCCCGATGCGCCCGGGGTTCCGAGCCAACGTCACGTGTCACCGATGCCAGCGAGTCGGCCACTACGCCAATGACCCGAGCTGCCCGCAGAACCAAACGCCAAAGCCCCGCCAGGTAGCTGCCGCCGCCCTGGGGGGAGAACAAATCTCCGAGGAACAGGAAGAATATGAGCAGGCACAACAAGAGTGGGAACCGGCCGCCATGGTTCTAGCGTGCCTAGGGGGAAAAGACATGGTCCCGCGGGCTCCCCTACCCGCCAACACCCGGAAATATGGCCAGTGGGTGAACATTAATGGGCGCCGGGCCGAAGCCCTACGTGACACAGGGGCCAGTGTGACGGCCGTCCGCTGTCACCTGGTGAAACCAGAGCAGATCCTGCCGAACATTCTCTGCCCCGTCCGCTCAGCCGACAATTCCGAAAGTCTGTGTCGGATGGCCTGCGTCCCCTTCGAATGGGGAGGGGTCTCCGGCATGTTGAAGGTGACGGTCCGGGATGATGCCCCGTGGACTGTCTCCTGGGGAATGACCTTGAGAGTTCCCCGTGGGCTGCCGTCGAAAGAAGAGAGTACCTAGGGTACCTTTAGTGGTTTTCAGTTAGTCACTCAATTGAGAGTATCAGGTAAAACAATAGCAAGCGGGAATCCCACACGTTGCACACCAATTTGAGACGTTGGCCTGGTATATGCTGTCCACTACTTATAGTGGGCACCCTGTACCAGTCCAAACAACCCCTTATTGGTTATAGGTTAAAGACAACCTTTATTGAAAGCTATCCTAGTGGTAGCTATGGAGAGCAGCCTTCAGGCTAAGTCTTGAAGGAATGTAAAGCAGCTTGTTTTACCAGTCTATAATCTCTTGAGTGCCTAAATGATTGACCAGGGTTGGAGCTAATTAGGTATGCCATCCTTAGTGGGGTACCTGCATAGTCATAATCTTAAAATGTATCCCTCATATATGCTGGAAAATAGATGGTCAAATAGGGCTGAATGTGCAGAGTCTGAAAAGAATTAATCACTGACCAGGCGTTTATTTTGCCGCTAAGGCCTCATTATCCGCAATACAATAGTTAGTTTGCATCTGTCTATTTAAAAACTGTTTAAAACTAGACTTATTCATTTCTGAAAACCCTAACTGCAGGCCAAAACTCTGGAAACATGTTAAAATATAAGATCTCCAAGCGCCAGCATATTCAGAGTGATTTATTTCATACCACCAGTTATTTACTAGGAAGCCATGATCAGATAAAAGCAAAGAGTATGACCCTTGCTCCACTAGGGACAGTCTTCAGAGGCCAAACTCCAAACAGATTTCTGCTTGGCCAGTTGACCTAGGAATTTCAAAGACTAACTTACACTCCATAATAAATCATAAATCCAATATTTTAGCATCATTTCCCCTGATGATATGTGAGCCATATTCAATAGTTGACGTTCACTTGGCTTCCTTGACTTTAAGAAGGTGCTCTTAGGATTGGCATCTCAAATAATTATGTAGTGATTCAAAAGGATACATTAAAGATGACGTTTTTGCCCTTAAAATATTGAAATGTCTTTTAAATGAGACATTCTTGTCAAATAAAGTACCCAAGAACCTGAACGTCTTTGCAGCCTCAATTGGCCTACCTCTCATTATCTAGTCTTAAACTTCACTGGGCCAATTTCTTTATTTTTTTTTTCTTAGCATTCAGCTCCAAACCATTAGCTAGAATGTATTCATCAAATGCACTAATTATTAGTTGTAGACGTATCGAAATTTGATTCAGCAAAATAGTGTCGACAGCATATAGAAGATATTCAAGATGGCCATTAGTGAGGGGGGATGGGCATTAACAGTTTCGAAGTGCTGCAACAAGAGGACGTAAAGAGATTAAGAAGACAGGGGGCAAGTACACAGCCTTGTTTAAGACCATTAAAGGTTTTAATTTTCAGAGACAAAGTAAAACCATCACCTGGCTTAACCTGGAATTAAGTATTTGTCTATAAAAACCTATTCTAGCACTAAGCAGACTTTGGGATATACCCCATCACGCCAGTTTTTACCATAATATATATCATGGGACAGAATCAAATGTATAGGGTTTGCTTTTTTTTTAAAAGTCCACTCTGCCAATATAGTAAGGGTCAATAAATTATTAATTGTAGATGGCCATTACGAAATCGCTACTGTTAATTGGGATTATTTCCTGTGATATTTCCCAATCTTCCAAATCAATCAATAATCAGGACGCAAAAACCTTAGCTTCTACATCAGTTAGGGCAATTAACCGATCATTTGAAGGATTATCTGCTGGGCCAAGTTTATAAATTGGCTGCACAATACTTCCTTGCCATGACTCTGGTAAATATTAGTTGCTAATACCTCATTGTACAAAAGGGTTAAAAACCTCAGTCCACATTTCAATGTTAGAATGAAATATGGCATTAGGGAAGCCATTTGGGCCGGGATCCTCATTTGATCTAATATGGCTCAAAGGATAAGGCATTTCTTTAATACTTGTATGGCGCCAAAGTTGAGCTGCTCCCTATCACTACTGGTGACTTACTAAATGTCTCATGCTGATGGCTCAGGTCAAAGCTACCTATATTGGTAACACTAGAGCCATACAGGATAGCAATAAACCTCACCCATACTTCCTCCATAATGTTGACATTTTAGGCCCTGTTACCTCCTCTTTCCAATTCATTAATGACCTCCCAAAAAGCTTTAGCATTATTAGACTTAGGGGCGTTTAATAACCTACGCCATAGCAATGCTCGATACTGGGATTTCGCCATCAATACTTCCTGTCTATAGGACCTTCTCAGGGACCTCATTTTTTATTTGAGAGAGTGATAAGATGGCCAGTATCGATGGTTAAAAACTTCCCTTAAAGCCCTATTAAGTGACTTTTACAACTTAAATGAATACCACTTATTAACAGTGGGTTTCAAGGGGTTTGCTGTTACTGAATTCCGTGTGGTAAATGTCTCCACCAATGATGCAGAACTATATATAAACTTGGCCATCATCAATCCTCCTCATAGTGTACCCACATCACCATGATTGATCAAAGCTTCAGCAAACTTCAAGATTTCTATTTGTTTATCCGAATGCCAAACCTTTTAAACTATATGTCAAATGTGCTGTATGTTTAAACACATTAGCTTTATAATTACAGCTTATTGGAAGATGAAGAGTTAATGTTAGGAGGTTATGCTCACTTTCTATTCTTGGGAACACCTTATAGTCAACAATTTTAGGGCCCAAAATGTCTGATATAAAAGTATATTTGATAATTGATCCATATTTTGAATGTTTGAAACTTAGAACTTCCCTTAATTTACACGGATGATTCATTTAGCATAATTAAGCCAAACTGCTGTAAATTATAACGACACATCTTAGTGGGACTATTACTTGACCAGAGATGATTAAACCGCCCATTGGGTATCGAAGTGCTAGCGTTTTTACTATGTCCCACAGGGTAACCAACTGAGTCATTTAATTACTTTTCCTCGCACTTAGGTAGACATTCAATATTACATTCAGATAAGAATCAAACTGCACAACTATATTTTCTAGTTGTGACTTTAACTCCCCATATCTCTCGTAGTCTGCACCTGATCTAGTTTGGGCATCCAAGATGTTTTCAATGGTTTTCAATACTTTCCCTATATTTCTTCCTTATATAAGAAGCTCTGCTCATAATACTCCCCCTCCAGAAGGCTTTTAAAGCATCCCACATAATGTGGATTTCCGTAGAATCTATATTTGCCTCCAAGAAATACCGGGTCTCTAATCGTAGAAAGTTGACCTCCTCATTTTCTAAAAGAATAGTACGATCAAATAACCAAGAAGTATGACTATGTTTGTGTCCTGGTTTCAATATAAATGAGATGGCCGAATGATCGGAGAGATGTGAGGACCATAATACCCGACCATGGTGAAAGGAAAGCCATCTAGCATAACCCTTACAATGATCCACCTGCCACTCCTATCCTCCCTATACTCCACAATTTGTGCTTTTGCTTGTTTTTAGAAAATAAAAAGCACCCCCCTAATGTTTGCTGATTGGTCGGTGCAAGTAAAGTTGTCTACCCATTTCTCCTTTTTTTAAATCTCTGCTGTTTCACCCTTGAGGAGGCGTGACTCCTGAATGACTATGACCTGTGCCGGGGAGTCTTTCAAGCATTGAAAAATCTTTGCTCTCCTACTCCTAGCGCGCGGGCCATTGACATTCCAGGATAAAAAGTTTAGCTGAGTCATTTCCTCAAACAGTCATCACCTCCCCCTACCTCTTCCAAATTCCCTACCACCTTATTGTCATATCTTTCTCTACCTTCTTTGGGGCATGAGACCAAAAAAGTCAATCGATAGGCTAGACTGTTTACAATAAAGTATCTTTTGGGCTCAGACATTTGAGGATTTTTTTTATTTTTATCCTTGCCACCCTGTGCAGCACCCTCCCCCCCGGAAAACCCTACCCGACCTACACTGGACAGATGTATTGGCGTGTTTCCAGGCCTCTGGGAAAGTGGCAGTTCTAAGGCAGTTGTTGAGTATCAAAGTGAGTGTGGTGCAGATGGGTGTGAGTACTTTGTTGAAGATGAAGTGTGGGCAGGAATCCAATGGGGTCCAGTGTTAATGGATTGAAAGGTGGAAGTGTTTTCTGTCAAGGTAAAAGTGGTGCAGCATATCATGGTGATGTGCAGGGTGTCCGTCTTGTCAGGAAGGAGAGCAGCAAGGATGGAGAGGTCCTTTAAGGGAGCAATTTGTTGAAGCATATGGTGTTAATTCTGTTGCTGACATAGGTGGAGAGCTGGTTACAGAGATCCTGTGATGGGGGACTGTTGTGGAGCTGGAGGTGGGAGAGGTGAAGTTCTTAACTATGCCCAAAAATATGTTTGCATAGTCATAGTACTTCTTTCCTTGGGGTGTTGATGGTCTTTCCCAGGGCCAGGATGTGTGAGCAGAAGGTGATCCATGCATTGAAGTTATTGATGGAATTAGAGAGTTTGTCTAGGTGCAGCAGGGAGCAAATTTGGAGCACTGTTGTCCAGGCCATTGTGATGTTGTTCAAGTTGCATCAGCCATTTTGTTGGGTGCAGTTCTATGCTGGTGTAATAGGTGCAGTTTGAAGAAGAAAAGGGAGTGATTTATTCAAGTCACAAGGGTGGGCTTGTCCACTTTGTCTACTGTGATATCAACGGCCTTTGTCAAAGAGATGTGGTCAAGGAGATGTCCGCTGGTGTGGATGGGGTACTTCACTCACAGGGCTAAACCAATGTGTTCAAATTGTCTAGGAATTTGTTGGTGTTTGAGTAAGTGAGGTCTTCCACGTAGTAGTTGAGCTCTCAGAGGAAGATGAAGGAGCTGAAGTTCAGCGCCAGTGAGGCAATGAAGTCCATGACGGTGCTTCTGAAGTTCGATCCCAGTTCGAGGGAACTGGCAAGTAGTGCCTCCCCTAAGGCGGTATTGCAAGAGAGACTGAGCTTCGAGGAGGTCATTAGAGTTTGTGAAGGTCATGGAGTAGTGGATTTTTCTTAGATGATGGCTAGCCCTCCTCTGGGTTTGCAGGTTCTGTCCTATCATGCGATCACGAAGTGGGGTAGTTAACATAGAATAAAATCTTATTATGATAGCTAACTATAATTTGACTTTGACCTACTTTTGTTTTCTAATGAAAATGGGAAAATAGATGACAAAAAAGGGAATGTTGGACTTAAGCAGAGGCATCTCTCTCTAACTATCTGTCTGCAAAGGAGAGCCATAAGCTTGCTGCCCACTGCTCCTGGGGGACCCTTTGAACTTTACAGGCCCTCTCCAGTGCAGTTATCCATTTGTGGATGTCATCCCCACTCTAGTAGGGAGGGACAATCATATTCAGGTTTCTATGGTCATGAGACCTCTCCCTATCTCTAGGGATGTTGCTGCCACCATGGGACTCTAGTACCAACTTTTTTCTAGCTCTGTAGAGCTCTAGGGCCTCCTTATCAACGGCTACCTGCTTCTTTCTGATTTCAAGCGGAGCTTCCTCATACTTAAGCAGTCTCTCCCTCCTCTCCTGAGAGGTTTTCCTCTTATGAGAAGAGATAGAGGTCCCTATAGATGAACCAGAATGGTTAGACTCCACTGATGGAGAGCTAGACCTTCAAGGCCCACCACCAACTCTTCCTGGAGGGACAAAGACGGGGCCAGTGTGGCCCTCCCCCTCATCTTCCAGGGGAGCTGGGTTTTGCAGGTCAAGATCATTGTCATCTTCCTGGTCAGCATTAGAGGTCAGGTCATGGGGATTTTCACCCCTATGCCCTTCCTCATGTTCTGTCCCACCCACTCTGCCTACCCCTTCAGACCCTAAAGGTCTTCTGAGATCATCCAGTCTGAGTACCTCTATGAGATGCTGGGTGGTTGGATTTTTGCCTGTCCTCAGTTTCCTAGCTGTGCATACTGCTCTCAGTTCCATAAATGGGAGGTTATCACACTTGGAAACTAGAAGCCCATTGGCTTCTGGCAGGGACCCACTGGTTCCAGGCCTTGAAGACATTACTAGTGAGGTGTGGTGCATTGCACTACCTACTCTAGTGTGGCCTACTAAACTCTCTTGAGTTGTAGAAAGGGTGTGCTAAGTCCTTAACACACAACTCTAAGTTCAGTAGAACTTACTGTATTCCAAAGCTTGTATTATATGTACCTAGGGTACCTTTAGTGGTTTTCAGTTAGTCACTCAATTGAGAGTATCAGGTAAAACAATAGCAAGCGGGAATCCCACACGTTGCACACCAATTTGAGACGTTGGCCTGGTATATGCTGTCCACTACTTATAGTGGGCACCCTGTACCAGTCCAAACAACCCCTTATTGGTTATAGGTTAAAGACAACCTTTATTGAAAGCTATCCTAGTGGTAGCTATGGAGAGCAGCCTTCAGGCTAAGTCTTTAAGGAATGTAAAGCAGCTTGTTTTACCAGTCTATAATCTCTTGAGTGCCTAAATGAAATACAACCACACCACCTATATATATAAAATATATGTATTTATTACTAAACACACCCTCCTAGTCTCTTTATGAGAGGTCAAAACACATAAGTTACACCATATACTAAAATAGTGGTATAAGAACCACGACGTAACTAGACACAAGGCCTAGACCCTGTAGAATCACTGGGACCCCAAGGAACCACCCAAGGTAGTGACACAGGGGACCCATGGGGGCCGTGTGTAGTGTGAGAACACAGCAGCGAGCTCCCGTTAGCTTCTATGGGGAAAGTCACGGTTAGATTTTGAAAGATTAGGGACACTTAGAAATGAGTCAGGATCAAACCCTTTGGGACTTAGGAAGTTCTAGGGCCAAAACCTACGGGATCACCAGAGTACTCATGTTACCTCTCCCAGGGAAGCCGGTTGCATAGGTGTTAAATGGTGTCAGGTCGCGTCTTCGATTTCAGTGGGAGCTGGCAAAGAAGTGCTGCTGCCGGGGAGATGCGAAGTGTCCGAAGAGATCCAAGCCTGGATCGAAGAGGAGAAGAACCTGAAAGCAGAGGGGACAGAGTCTGGGTCACTTGCCAGTGACCAGGAAGGTGATAGGCGGATGCCCACCTATGTCGGGTGATTTCAGGTGAAAGAGGTGAAGCTTGACTCTTCAGCCACGAAGACCAGGGGGTGTCGAGGATGGCCACGAGCTGGATTTGAGCTGTACCACAAAGGATGTCAAGTGCTGCAGCGTCGGTGCCCAGATTGGACACAACAAGCCTTGGCAACGGCAACCCACGCAGAAAGGAGAAAGATGCTTCGGTGCAGACCAGCAAGGTCTAAGGGACTCACCACTTGGTTGGTAGTCGGGGCACGTCTGGAGCAACTAGGGAAGCCCAAGGAAAATCAAGTGCTGGACTGTACTGACTGTTTACCAGTAAGGACAGAAAGTGTGGATGTAGGAGCCTGTGGCCCCAGCAGACCTCCAGGACAAATGGAGTGGCCCCCATACAATTGTTGAACAGAAAGGGGAGGTCACCTACTTGGTAGACCATGGAACCCCTGGGAATCCCCACAGGGTACTTCATGTCAACAGACTTAAACCATATGTTGACAGGGCAGACATGGGCTTGCTCATGGCTACTGATGAAGGACAGGAGGAAGAGAGTGACCCACTCCCTGACCTGCTTTCTCAGAACCCTGATGATGGGTCAGTTGATGGTGTAGCCTTGGCAGGCAGCATCACTGTCCGGCAGCAAACTGACTGCAGAAAGCTTCTCAGCCAGTACAGACATATGTTTTCTCTGACTCCAAGTCAGACCACCTGGTGCACTCATGAAGTGGACACTGGGGACAGTCTGCCTGTGAAGAATAAGATCTACAGGCAACCTGACCATGTCAGGAACTGTATAAGGACAGAAGCCCAAAAGATGTTGGGTTTGGGAGTCATTGAACCCTCAGATAGCCCTTGGGCTAGTCTAGTAGTCCTGGTACCTAAAACTCACACCAAAGATGGCAAGAGAGAAATGAGGTTTTGTGTGGACTACAGGGGTCTCAATGCAGTCACTAGGACAGATGCCCATCCCATCCCAAGGGCAGATGAGCTAATAGAAACTTTGGCCTCAGCCAAGTTTCTAAGCACATTTGACTTGACAGCTGGCTACTGGCAGATCAGACTAGCTGATGATGCAAAGTCAAAGACAGCATTTTCTACCCCTAGTGGGATCTATCAATTTGTGGTAATGCTCTTTGGTTTGAAGAATGCACCTGCCACTTTCCAAAGGTTGGTGAATCAAGTCCTTACAGGCCTGGAAGACTATTGTGCAGCATATCTAGATTATATCGCTGTCTTTAGCTCCACCTGGGAGGATCACCTGGTCCACCTAAGGAATGTTTTGGAGGCCCTGCAAAAATCAGGACTAACTATCAAGGCTACCAAGTGCCAGATAGGGCAGAGTCAGGTTGTGTATGTGGGCCACCTTGTAGGTGGAGGCCAGGTTCAACCATTACAGAGCAAAATCCAGACCATTATGGACTGGGTTGCTCCCACTACCCAGACTCAGGTGAGTGCCTTCTTAGGCCTGACTGGGTACTATAGAAGATTTGTCAAGGGGTATGGATCCATAGTGACACCCCTGAATGACTTAACCTCTAAAAAAATGCCCCAAAAGGTTCAGTGGACAGTTAGCTGTCAAAAGGCATTTGATGACCTGAAGCAGGCCATGTGCGCTGCTCCCATTGTGCAAAGTCCTGACTACTCCAAAAAGTTAATTGTTCAAACAGATGCATCTGAGTTGGGGGTAGAGGTTGTACTGTGACAGTTGAATGATGAAGTTCAGGATCAATCAGTAGCTTTCATAAGCAGAAGGTTACCCCCTCAGGGACCCACCAGTCGACGGACCAGGGATCGCGAAGGGACCTCGAGAGGAAACACAAAATGGCAGCCCATGGGTCACTCGGGGTGACCAGGCCAACAATCTTAAGTGGATCTTCTGCTCGAGGTGGGGGCTACAAATAACCCCAAGCATGACTTCAAGAGACGTCGAGAATTCAATGCACTTGCAAAAGTGCATGGTGACCAGGAGTTCCGGTTCCACGCTGCTCACGAGGGCTGCGGGTCTCAGCTTTGCTGGGGACTTGGTTCCTCCTCTGAGATGTCTGGAAATCCTCTTCCTGGGCTGCAAATACATCGGAGTCCGGTGGGAGCTTCGGAAATGCAGACCGGCAAATTGCTTTGTTGGTGCCTGCCAAGCAGGGAAGTCACTCCTTGACCCCAAGGGAGATTTCTTCAGTCCTCTAGTCTTTAGTAGAGTGTCGAAGGTCCAGGATGTAGCTTCAGAGTTTCGTCCAGGGATATCTAAAGTTCTGGTTACAGAGGCTCCTTACTTATACCTAAGGAAGGGGTTGGACTAGGTCTAGGGACCCACCTATGGGAGGGTTTGGAAAGAGGGGTGGGTACACCCATTTCCTTTCTCCAGTTTCAAGCCAGAGCAGGGGCTGGAAGCCCCTGAACCAGTTTGAGCTGGACTATGCACAGGGACACCAAATGTGCCCCCAGTGCAGGACTTCAAAGCACTCTGAGAGTGCCCCCACCCAGCCCCAATACACATAAGCCTGTCTGTGACGCAGGTTTCAAGTGGCGTAGGGCTTTACAACGTGACGCATCTCCCTAGATGTGTCACGTTGTAAATCCCCCGCAGCATGGCGCTAGCTTTACGCCGCCGCTGCGTCACAGAAGTGACGCAACAGCGGCGCAAAACTGGCGCACGGGGCTTGTAAATCTGCCCCTTTATATTTAAATATCCACACGTAGGCAACAACATCCAATATATATGACTCACCCGCACTTAGGGGCAAATTTACAAGCCCCTTACTCCAGATTTGCGCCGCCGTTGTGTCACTTTTGTGACGCAGCGGTGGCGAAAATCCAGTGCCATTCTGCGGGCTATTTACAACGTGACGCATCTAGGGAGATGCATCACTTTGTAAAGCCCTGCGCCACATGTGGGCGTTCTTGCACGGGGGGGGCGTTCTGGCCATGCTGCATCAAAACCCTGTGCCTGCTTGAAGCAGGAGTAAGGATTAACGCAGCATGTTAGGGATAGGGGCCTTGCTGGAGCTGCGTCACGCTTGCGACGCAACTCCAGCAATGCGCCGCCTTTCCACGGGGGGGATGCAACACACATCTGCCCATCTGTGCGCCACGGTGCGCCGCATTGTAAATGCGGCGCACCAGTAGTGGCGCACGGGTGGGTAGATGCGTCGCGACACTTCTGGCGCATCCCTGCTGATTAGCAGAGATGCGCCAGAAGTAGTAAATCTGCCCCCAAGACCCTAACGTTAAGCTTTGCTCTCCTCGGCATAACAACTTCTGCACCACGAGATACATGCCTCATTAAAATACACTTCCCCAATTGAGTCAGCAAGTATAAACAGATTCTTCTTCTGTATGCCACCATACCACAGGTCTGTTGTCTATTTCCATTTAGGATGCTAGAGCACCGAGTTACATCGACAGAAGTAACAATACAGCCAGGTCTAGTTTGAAAATTCAGTGCGTTTCTGGCGGGAACACAACCCCTTAAATACTCCCAATTAATCCCAGGCCATTAGTCATTGAACCAAGTAGACAGACACACGCTCTTCTGCTATGAAGCGGTCGAGGTGCAGGCCAAAAGAGAATTACGATCGAATAAGGTGAGAAATATTAAGACATTCGGGGCATATTATCAAGGCAGGCAATAAAATTATCGCCATTTAGAAAACTGCAGCTAAAACAGCGATAATGGGCTTGATAATATGCTCTATGGAATTCCAATTGAAGCTCAGGTTAGATGGCCTTCACATCTAACATGGGCTTCAATTGGAATTCCATAGAGCATATTATCAAGCCCACTATCGCCGTTTTAGCTGCAGCTTTTCTGCCGCTAAAGCGGCGATAATTTTATCGCCTGTCTTGATAATATGCCCCTTAGTTGGTAATTCCTAGACAAACAGTGCCACCCAGTGGGTTTTAGTGTGCTCAGCATCTGATTTTCATTATGCCTTTTATAGAATTCTCCACCAGATGCAAGTGACAATCATTTTTAGGGAGACGGAGCGGCCGCCCCTGCAGTGTCAAACTGTACCAGCGTGTTTCAGTATTTAATGAAGAAGCCTGCACTTCCAGCTAATAGACACACAGTCTAGCTAAGCCTGTAATATTAATGTTAGGCGTCTAACAGCTCACACAAGTTCTAGCTTTACTTGAAAGTAATAGCCCTTTACACATGGCTCCTCTTCACAGAGTACGCGCACGGACTGCACATAACCTGTGCTTTTCTGATCTGTGCCCATCACGGAACCTTGCCAGCCTACCTCTACCCTTACATGGGGTAAGTTTCTTAGGGGCATATTAGCAAGGCGAGGCGATAGAATTATCACCGCTTTTGCGATAATTTTATTGCCTAATTAGCAAGCTCATGCTAACGCGTGAAAACTTGCGTTAGCGTAGGAATTCCTAACGCCCAGCTTTGCATCTCTAATGAGATGCAAAGGGGTCGTTCCTGACCTGACATGACAGGAGAAATGTCGCTAAGCAACATTTCTCCTATCATCAAGCCCCACGCTATGAAGCATAGCGGCAAGAAAAGTAGCGATAACCCCTGTTATCGCTACTTTCCTTACGCCTGCTTCAGGACTGACTTAGCCATGATATCCTATGGAAGGTGGATATTATGGCAAAGTATGTGAGGCCCTATCAGCAAGCTAACGCCACATTGCGTGAGATTATCGCTGGGTTTCCAGCGATAATCTCACGTTAGGCAGTTAACGTGAGGATTTGTATTGCTTTTGAGATAAGCGTTGCTAATAGCACGCTATCTCAGCGATAAAAATCCACGCTAGCCGGCGATAATTATCCTAGCGCTAAGTGCGCTTAGCGATAATTATTGCCGGTTGTTGCTGATATGCCCCCAAGTTCTTTGTACCTCCTCAGTGTAGTGTTGTATCACTAATTTATGGGCCTGGTAACAACACGCAATCATTATCTTACATGTAAAGCGCCCGGCTGGGTCCCATGTAAGTATTGTGGCAACACTGCAGTTTGCTCAATATTCTTAGATGACACACTCGTTCACACACACATGCACAAGAACACACACACATACATCAAGGTGCTGTATGTCACATGGTGTGAAGAGCTCACTCAGGCCTTTACTAACTGATCTCTCTGTAGAATCAGTACAGACCCAACAGTTACACATCAACATTTTTCTGCTAAGCCCATTATTCCCATATGAAACATAGACTCCCAGGTATTCATTTAGAATCAGCTTTATTCATCGACATAGATCAATCACAGACAAAGAAACAAGGCTTTCATTGCCCTACATTGAAAGTTCTCAAGCATGACTGGAAGGGTTTGGGCGCCCATCATACTGCTCACGATTCCGGTTGAACTCAACAGGTAATTCAACATAAAAAGGGGGGTGAGGGGGTTTGTAATATTCCAAGTCATGGTCTGCGATAGGCCACCTGACTTCTGAAGGATGTGGTAGAAGAGAACAGAATATCTTATGTCAGTCACAGAGCCACGTCATGATATTCCTTTACAGCCACATCTCAGAGGCTGGCTTTGATTCAAGGGCGGAGCAAACTGTGTTAGATCAGGGGACTTTCTCCAACTTTATGTGCAGACTTGTAGGACATGAGACTAACTGTGCCCCAGCACTGGTGGATGTTAAGTGGAACCAAAAGGTATGAAATCCTTTGATCCTTGGAACTGCAAAGCTGCAATAATATGCCCGCTCTGGGTGAAGCCAGGAGGCAGTGTGCAGATTATCTGTAAAATCCTACCTCTTGGGCGGATACATGAAGTCCACCCTGGAGGTAGTATTTTACAGACAATCTAGGAGTCAAGGACATTGAGGTAGTATTTTACAGATAATCTATGGGAGTGAACACATTTTTGGTTGTCTCCAGTTACCAGGTCAGCCCACATGATTCTGCCAGCTACCACCTTCTTGGCACCTGATGACAAGTCAGACGGATATTTGAGCAGACACACCTGGTGGCTGGAATTTCACTTTTCGGATGGAATCTCCGCACATTTATTCACTTTTCCTACTTAAACTCACAGACTGGGCGATTAACAGTTCCAACTCAAATGTCCCCGTGGAGTGAGCAAGTGCCAACCGTGACTCAGGGCAACAGTGCAGGGCGAGTAATAGGGGAAGAAGGCTGATAGAGGTGTAAGATGCCAGGCAAGGCTAAGCATTAGATGTTTCTCCCTTGCTACAGAAGGTGATGGAGGGGGCAACAGCGCATTTATAATGGAGCTGAGTAGATTTCCCCCCAGCTTGTCATTGGGGCCTGAATGCATACAGCAGGACTGTGACAGATCAAGCCAAATACATACATAAAGCAGGGCTTTGCCTTGCACTTGGTGTGTGTGTGCCTGCCTCCTGCTGGGTGTGCAGAAAGCAGCATGGAAGCTATGTAGACCTCCAAAACAAGAGCTATGTAACCTCCAGGCCATATTGTAAAATGTAATGTCTGCAAGCAAAGATGCAGTTTAATTTGCATGTTTCCTATTAGCAATAGCACTACTCCTGGTGACTAGATATTCGTTTTCTCAGCACTGGGGTGGGTTTTAGAGGCTGGTCTGCACTTAAACTCAGCTTCAAAAAGGATCACTTTTGTTCCTGGCAAGACAGGCATGAGAGAACAAGCGTTGGGTGTTGAACATCCTTTAAAGGAATAGGACCTCACATCCAGTTCTGCAAAAAAGAAAAGAAAGACATTTACTCTCACCTAAGTATAATACAACACTGTTAGAACTTTTCATCATTGTGTAACACACTGCTTGTGGAATGGCTCATTTTATTTGATTCTGTGCTCCAATATTTGGGTGGAAGTGCAATATTTGGAGAATTAACCAAGGGGTATTATGCATGATAAAGTTACAGTTGAAGTTGTTACTGTTAGAATTTGAACTAACTAATATTCACATTACAAAACATGGGTCTGACTTAGAGCTTGGCAAGAAGAATACCATATTGTAGGAAGCTGGATTTCTGTTGCCATACCACTCCCATACCAATTTTCCCTGGTATTGGATACAACTTTGACTGAAGTGTACTGGATTCCTGCTAACCAGGCCCCCAGTACCAGTGTTCTTTCCCTACAAACTGTATAGTTGTTTCTCAATTGACAAAACATTTAGCACCCTCTGTAATTCCCTAGTAATGATACCCTGGTACCTAGGGTCTGATATACTTAAGAGGGTCTCTAAGGGCTGCAGCACGAATTGTGCTACCCAAAGGGACCCCTTCCCAAGCACATGCATGACTGCCATTGCAGGCTGCGTGTCTTGGTGCAGACAAAACTGAAAACACATGTCACACATGCCTTACTACTGCATATTTGTAAGTCACCTCTACAGCAGGCCTCACAGCCTGTGCTCGTCAGCCCTATTGGCTGCCAGTTCATGTGACCAGGTAATCCATCTTAAACCATGTACTAAACACTGGTGAAAACGAGTTCCCACAGCTACATGATGGCTCCACTGAAAATGGGGATGTTTGATAACGAACATCTTTTCTTGATAAACCTACACTGATGCCTTTGTTTGGAGTTATCAATACATGCACCCAGAGTTCACCTTAGAGGTTACCCATGAAAACCTACCAGTCTCTGGTGTGCTTGATGAATGGATTCTGCCAGACCGCCACCGGAGACATTGTTCTGACCTCCTAGGGTGAGAGCCTTAGTCTCAGGAGATCCATAACTAAAGCCTGTCCGGGAAGAGGGTTTAACACCACCTCCAACAGGAAGGCTGCTCTCACAGGAAGGGAAGCCATCCTCAAAGTCCAGAGCCCACTTGGCACCTGGACAGGTGGGAAAACTGGCTAGTCAGGTAGGCGTGCCACCCCCAGGCTAGTACTCCCCTAAGATGGGCTAACTCCAAAGTGGATACGTTTTTTTTAGATTTAGCCATCTTTGTGATGGCATACATAGGAATTCTGGGGCAGGGTTATGCTCACTTCCCACAGGATGCGGTCATATAGGCGGCATAGTGACCCCAAGGGTCAGTATCCCATTGGTATCTACCCTACACTTCCTTAACTCCCCAAAATTCTGAATTTAGGTGAGCCCTGTCACCAGAGAAGCAGACCCTGATGACCTAAGAAGAGAGCCGCGAAAGAAGAGAAGCCTGAAAAGAGCACCTGACTTGGCTACAGCCCTGCCAGCCTGTTTGTAGCCCTCATGGAAAACTGCGCCAAAGTCGACTCGTCCTGCAGCTGCAACTCAAGAAGCCTCACATGACTGCCTGCTTTGAAAAAACTCAAGACCTACCGTGAACAGCTGACCTGTTCAGAAGAAACTCTAATGAAGAGAATCTGAGGCTTCCAAACTTCCAAAACCCAACAGCTGAAGCAACCACTGCTCCCTCCTGGTCTCCTGTACATTCTTCACAGCCTCTGCGCACAGCCTCTGCTCGAATGCGATTGCTAAGGTAAGGACAAACCTGATGCCTAAAGGTACCTCTGCACCCGTCGCACCTAGGCCTTGGAAAAGAGGATCAAAGGTGTCCCCCTGAGCATTGCAAGGCCTGAGCCTGCTGGTTAAACCCGACTGGCTTCCTAGCCAGAATCTGTAGCCTTGTTTTACAGAGACCATTCCATATTAAAAGGCATCGTGCTCCCAACGCTGATTTGCACCCTGCACCCAACTGCCCTGGTGCTGCTGTTGGTGTACTGCTGGTGCTGCCTTGGACCTTGCCCAACACTCACCTTAACTCCTGGGGATTGGTTTTGTAGGTTGCTGTACTGTACCATAGGATAACATCGCAGAGCTCAGAAAGTGCAGTGTCCACTTTTTAAAGTGAAAATAATTTATATTTGTAAATATACATACCTGAACAATTTGTCTATGATGCCAAATCATATATAATGGAACTATGTATTTTCATAAATTGATGTGCATCTCCTTCTTGAGTTGTATTGTCATTTATTTATCATTGCTTGTATTTTGCAAATGTCTTACGCTTGTGTTAAGCCTAAGGCTGCTCGACCACACTACCCCCTAGTAGAGCACTTTGGGATTGTTTACCAAGCCCTACTAGTACAGGAACCCCCTATCAGACTAATGATATAGCAAATAAAGAGACAGCTTTACACATATTGTAAAGAAATAAATCATTATTTGGGATGGGAGGTTGCTCACCTCAAGAAATATTGTCACTAAGGGACAGATTTACCGGTATCTAATGCAGTACAGTGCAGCAGCTGCAAATGTACAGAAATATGGTACTCTTCTCCCCTTCCCTTCTGTCAGGTCTGAAATCAGCTGCTGTGTGCCACGGAGACACCTTTGCGCCGTAGTGCAATGGTATCTCTGTGAGTCTAGCATAGGTTTTGTACTAGAAGAATAACCTTCCAGTACAAAATACTCTCCTTAGGGGTAATTTTAAACATTTTCCCACTTTATATATGTGATGTACATTGCAGCACACATGCAAAGTAGGAAAATAAAGGAGAAAAAAGCAAGTGTGCGCTATTTTCTGATGCTAAACCGTGTCTACGTTTTTAAGTAAATTGTGTTTAGCAACAGAAACCTTGGGTGGTTGTAAGGGAATGTCCATTCACCATCCATGGCGCAAAGTAAGGTTTAGGGCTGGTATATACATTGGAAAAGATGATTTTGCGATGATTTGCGTCACTTTTGCGACACTTAAACAGCGTAAAAATCTTAATAAATGGCACAGAGCAGACAGGCTTAACTTGGGCAATGTGTAAAGTATTTCTGCAGCTCCAAAACAGTAAACAGAATACAAAATACTAATTAGAAAAAAATAATTTTCTAATTAGAAAAATAGAATGAATTTTAATGAACAAAATGACAGCAAAACAACAAAAATCCATTTACAATTCTAAGTAAAAAATTTGCTATTAAGCATTTAGTACCAATGAAAGTCTGTGGAAGTGGTGGACAGGGACCTGGGCAATTATTTCAGGCTAACTTCAATGAAGTGCTGGTAAGATACGCCAAGCAGGTTCATCCTGGTGAAAGATTTCACCTTCTGACTTTGTCTCTCTTAAGAAGGTCATAATCCACTAGTGAGGAAAGCTGGAAGCTGTATAAAAGGTAGTTACATCAAAATCCTACTCCTTAGAGATTAGGTCCTCTGGGTGGCTCTGAAAGTCTTGAAAGTGCAAAACGTTCCAAATTTTCACGGTTTCTGGAGCAGCTCCTCTGGAACACTTCTAAGGCTCCCAGGAACCAAGGTCAGCACCTAGGGGGCAGGATTGATTCTAGCAGAGGTCACCAAGAAGGTTCAGTCCAGGTGTAATTATTACTGATCAACAAATCACATTAGAAACAAGGCTTCTGGATGCTTGATGTATCCCTTTACCCACACAGGAAGTATCCTAACTGCCCCCATTTATTTTTCCTGGCTAGAAGAGGGAGCAGGTCAAGTCCTTCAGGTTTCCCTCAAGTCATTCCGGAATTCCTGCCGAGCTGAATCCTGTTTACCTCAAGAGAAGGATGGTGCCGCACTCTACACCAAGGCGGGCTTTCAGATTAAACATGCCCCTAAGTACATTGGGAGTTAGATCACCCTACAGTGATTCTGGCAGATTCACCCCCCTAAGGTATACTAGGATAAGGAGCATAACTAAAACTATTCTCATAAGCAAGCATTTAATCTATGTAACAGCACAATGGTTGAATTGTTTGTTTTCTTTACCATTCTTGCGCTGCTGGTTACTTTGTTTGATTTCCTTCTACTGGTAATTGCAGCTCATGTATTCTATACAAGAATCATATTGCTTCAATAAATATTGAAACTCCAATTTGAGTATTTCTTCTATCTCTTTGGTCATGCATGAGTTACCAAGCAAAAAGGTTGTAGATCTTTTACCGCAATTTCCTTGGGCAGTCAGTATTGTCATGTTCTGAGGTTGCGCATACCACCTGTTACCTTTCTAGGGGGCATATCAACAAGGGCTTTATCTCTGCTTTTTTGGCTTTAAAAGCCAAAAAAGCAGAGATAAAACTAGCACCCTATCAACAACAGGGTGCTAACATGCAAATTTGCATGTAAGCATCCTTTTACTCTACGCTTCCCCTTGCATCTCTAATGAGATGCAAAGGGGGCGTTCCAGAGTAAAATAATAGGAGAAATGTCGCTAAGCGACATTTCCCCTATTATCAAGAATATCGCTAACCCTGTTAGAGACAAAAAAAGCAGCGCTAACCGCGGTTAACGCTGCTTTTTTACGTCTGGTATTTTTCTGACTTAGCCATGATATCCTATGGAAGGAGGATATCATGGCTAAGTTTGTCTGTCCCTATCAACAAGCTAACGTGAGATTATCGCTGGGTTTCCAGCGATAATCTCACATTAGCCAGTTAGCGCCAGGATTTTTATCGCTGATGAGATAAGCGTTGCTAATAGCACGCTATCTCAGCGATAAAAATCGGCGCTAGCCGGCGATAATTATCCTGGCGCTAAGTGCGCTCAGCGATAATTATCGCCGGTTGTTGTTGATATGCTCCTAGGTTAGGGGTACAGATGGTGTACTGTGAGTTAGCCAGGACCATGGATAACATATCCTGATTGCGTGTGTGGACCTGCACAGTTTTTATTTTTATGTTGTTCAGCAAATGAACAGTTTTACTGAGAAAGTATAAGCTGTAAGGCAAGAGGTGTCACCGTAAAAATGAGTAGTCCCTCTTCTGTGATCACTCCGAACTGGTTACCTGAGCAGCTTTCCTTCCACTGGGCTTGGTGCCAGACTGGTCTTCTTGTATGGGTAAGAAAAAACTATGTTTGCTTCTCCACCCGGAGCAGTTAGTTTTCATACCTCATTAAGGACAACCACTGACTGGGCAGCAGCTCAAGAGTTAAAGCAAATTCGGCTCCAGGAGCTTTAGGCAGGGAAAAGCTACATTTCTGAAAGTTACTCTTCTTTAATGTAAATATTTATTGAAAATCTAACTTCATCAATGAATTGAACATTTATTAAATGGAAACAGTCTATTAATTTATTTTAATTTTATTTGAAGAGTTTTATATCAGAGCGCTTTACAATTGTTAGAGAGAATATAGTTATGCAACAAAACTAGGCATAAGTAGAGCATTACAAGATACAGCGGCACTGGAAAAAACAATATCAAAATTATCAAGTGTTAAAAATGGTGTCATAAACTAGAACTGTACAGTCTGAAATAACAACCCGGCTGAGGGTAGTATCTTCTCTGTGATAGGAAAATTAGATCAGGCAAGACAACTTAAAAGGAGGCAATGATCATAATATCATAATATAGCACAATAGAGGATTCAACAGGCAGCATTACCAATAATGGAGGGGTCCACTCATTGTTGACACAGAGAAATCATAGGGACAATAGTTAAACAGGCTAGCAGTAATCTTCAGGTGTGGTTGATAAGTAGAAACTGCTACTAGGGTATAGGGCAGACATTTTTTCATGAGTAATAGTTTAACTCCTTTCTTGAAGGATTCCAAATTCTTGGTGCGATACCAAAGAAAGATCTGTAATAGCCTTTCTTTTTAAAGAATCTCTGAGGTTTTCAGTATTAAAGTGCTGGAGTTTTTAGAGAATCTAGGACCTCCTGAATGTTCAAGCTTCTTAGCGAGATAGCTAGGGGTATTGAAGTGTATAGTTTTATGGGTAATGCAAGCTATTTTCAATTGAATTCTTGCATCATAGGGGAGCCAATTGAGGGCTTTCAAATCAGGGGTGATGTGATTGTTCCTTTTTGAACCTGTGAGGAGCCTTGCAGCATATTTAAGAGCCGTTTTTTATTTGGGGAAGACCGCAATGAGTCGCACTTCCATAGTCTAACCTGGGCATCACTAGGGCTTGGACGGCACACTTAAGGTCATCACAGGGTAGGAAGGGTTAATAATTTCCTTAGGATGTTCATTTGATGGTTTGTTCCTTTAGTGACAGCACTGATGTGTTTCAGCATATGAATGTTCTTATGAAGGATTATTCCCAGTGATCTTAGTAAGTCAGTAACTTGCTGTAGGTATTTGAAGGATGATAATTTCTTCATCCATTCATTAATGATGGGAGATGATATTGGGTGGGGTGATTAGGAGGTATTCAGTTTTGAGTATGTCAAATTTGAGGGTTGCAAGTTAGCCAAACTTAGGGTATTTTAGTAGAGTTGTGTTTAGGGATAAAGTTGGACATCCTTGGCATACATGTGATAGTAGATGTTAGATGAACTTACCATTTCCGTTAGTGGGTCCATGCACAAGTTAAAGAGAGTCAGTGGGAGAGAGGAGCCCTGAGGAACACGTAATGTGACCGGAGCAGTCTTAGACAAGGACTGATTTACCTTGACTTTTTGTGTTCTGTTATGGAGAAACAAGGTGAACTAGTTTAGGATGAAACCTGAGATTCCCATCCTGCATTCCAATAGATCTAGTAAGTAGTCATGCTTAACAGCATTGAATGTGGAAGATAGGCTAAGGAGTGTTAAGAGTCAAGATTGATTTCGATCTATCCTTTTTAGCGCATCATCCACTATGTGTGTAAGGGCCAATTCAGTGCTGTGCCCCGGGAGGAAAACTGATTGGAATTGATCAATGTGGTAACATAGTTGGACATGTGCACATTGTTCAAGGAGCTTCGCCAGAGTTGGGATGTTGGAAATGTGGCGGAAGATATCTAGGTCAGTTAAGTCTGTCATTGTTTTTTTCAGGATTGGGGTGACCTGCCCCAGACTAAAGGCAATCAGGGATTGGGCCATGAAATAGGGAGGCATTTACTATCTTGGTCGAAAGTGGGAGTATTGAATCTTTGAGCTCATTGAAGAAGTTGGGGGGAAGAGGGTCGCTGAACTGTTTTGATGGTTTCAAATCTGATGGAATTTTGAGAATGTCGAGATCCATAATAGGTTTTGAAAGAGTTCCATGTAGAGCTGTTTGTGAGAATGTGTCCGGGACAACCAGATGGTACCACTGTCACGGAGGTGGGAAGACTAGGGTGATGTAAAAGAGGGCCATGCCCCAGTGCTATCAGAATGTCAGTTCTAATGTGATCAGCCTTCTTGAGGAAGGAGGCACAATCTTTGCAATTAGGAAGTAGATTAGCTCCAGTAGTGGAGGAGTTGGTTGGGCCATACGATTGAAGTTTAATTAGCTCAAATAGTTTTCTGGCTCAATTTCTAGCTTTTTCAAGTTGGTTTCTGAAGAAATTTGCTTTCTGGTTTCTCATGCTTTTGTAGTATGTATTCCTCAGGGACCCCAGATGTTTGAGGATTACAAGGGAAGGTGAGAATCTCCATCTTCATTCAGTTAGTCTCAAATTGCGTTTTTCGGTATTGAGGCTACCATTTAACCATGGTTTCGAGTCTTTAGTGTATAATCTTTTTATGTTTTAGGGCTGCTATTGAGTCTAGAATAGACTTTGTGAAGTTAGTGTAGTGGTTTCTAAGATCTTGAACATCTGACATGTCTCCAGGAGGTGGTATAATATTATTGCTAAGGGATGTCAATTCATTTATGATTTTTTTTAAAGATATCTTCATTGGCATCTTGAAAGGTGTATATAAATATATATATATATATTTTATGTGTACAGGTAGTCAAACTATAATAAACGTTTGGGTGCCGATTACGAACCGGTAAAAACCGGGTACGAACCGTCGGTCGGAGCGTTTTCCCCGTCCGACTCGTACCCGGTCGTAAAACTTTACAAACATGGAATTACGATTCGCACGGAAACACCATTTCCGTACGAATCGTAAAAAACACCGACCGACGAAAATATACATACGAATGTGATCCGGGAATGCTGCGACGTGACGTCGGGACGCTTTCAGGCAGCGTTTCACGACCCAGGAATTACGATTCGAACCGACAGCAGTCCGGACGGCAATATTTTCACGGCACCCAAAAAGTGCCGGAAAAGCGAAGTACGGCGCGAATCGACCAGAGTAGGTGGCCCGGTACGCACCGTACCCCCCCCAGCCCCCGTTAGTACGCGCCGAACCCCCCCCAGCCCCCTCAGAGGCTGGCTTTGATTCAAGGGCGGAGCAAACTGTGTTAGATCAGGGGACTTTCTCCAACTTTATGTGCAGACTTGTAGGACATGAGACTAACTGTGCCCCAGCACTGGTGGATGTTAAGTGGAACCAAAAGGTATGAAATCCTTTGATCCTTGGAACTGCAAAGCTGCAATAATATGCCCGCTCTGGGTGAAGCCAGGAGGCAGTGTGCAGATTATCTGTAAAATCCTACCTCTTGGGCGGATACATGAAGTCCACCCTGGAGGTAGTATTTTACAGACAATCTAGGAGTCAAGGACATTTAGGTAGTATTTTACAGATAATCTATGGGAGTGAACACATTTTTGGTTGTCTCCAGTTACCAGGTCAGCCCACATGATTCTGCCAGCTACCACCTTCTTGGCACCTGATGACAAGTCAGACGGATATTTGAGCAGACACACCTGGTGGCTGGAATTTCACTTTTCGGATGGAATCTCCGCACATTTATTCACTTTTCCTACTTAAACTCACAGACTGGGTGATTAAAACAGTTCCAACTCAAATGTCCCCGTGGAGTGAGCAAGTGCCAACCGTGACTCAGGGCAACAGTGCAGGGCGAGTAATAGGGGAAGAAGGCTGATAGAGGTGTAAGATGCCAGGCAAGGCTAAGCATTAGATGTTTCTCCCTTGCTACAGAAGGTGATGGAGGGGGCAACAGCGCATTTATAATGGAGCTGAGTAGATTTCCCCCCAGCTTGTCATTGGGGCCTGAATGCATACAGCAGGACTGTGACTGATCAAGCCAAATACATACATAAAGCAGGGCTTTGCCTTGCACTTGGTGTGTGTGTGCCTGCCTCCTGCTGGGTGTGCAGAAAGCAGCATGGAAGCTATGTAGACCTCCAAAACAAGAGCTATGTAACCTCCAGGCCATATTGTAAAATGTAATGTCTGCAAGCAAAGATGCAGTTTAATTTGCATGTTTCCTATTAGCAATAGCACTACTCCTGGTGCCTAGATATTCGTTTTCTCAGCACTGGGGTGGGTTTTAGAGGCTGGTCTGCACTTAAACTCAGCTTCAAAAAGGATCACTTTTGTTCCTGGCAAGACAGGCATGAGAGAACAAGCGTTGGGTGTTGAACATCCTTTAAAGGAATAGGACCTCACATCCAGTTCTGCAAAAAAGAAAAGAAAGACATTTACTCTCACCTAAGTATAATACAACACTGTTAGAACTTTTCATCATTGTGTAACACACTGCTTGTGGAATGGCTCATTTTATTTGATTCTGTGCTCCAATATTTGGGTGGAAGTGCAATATTTGGAGAATTAACCAAGGGGTATTATGCATGATAAAGTTCTGACTTAGAGCTTGGCAAGAAGAATACCATATTGTAGAAGCTGGATTTCTGTTGCCATACCACTCCCATACCAATTTTCCCTGGTATTGGATACAACTTTGACTGAAGTGTACTGGATTCCTGCTAACCAGGCCCCCAGTACCAGTGTTCTTTCCCTACAAACTGTATAGTTGTTTCTCAATTGACAAAACATTTAGCACCCTCTGTAATTCCCTAGTAATGATACCCTGGTACCTAGGGTCTGATATACTTAAGAGGGTCTCTAAGGGCTGCAGCACGAATTGTGCTACCCAAAGGGACCCCTTCCCAAGCACATGCATGACTGCCATTGCAGGCTGCGTGTCTTGGTGCAGACAAAACTGAAAACACATGTCACACATGCCTTACTACTGCATATTTGTAAGTCACCTCTACAGCAGGCCTCACAGCCTGTGCTCGTCAGCCCTATTGGCTGCCAGTTCATGTGACCAGGTAATCCATCTTAAACCATGTACTAAACACTGGTGAAAACGAGTTCCCACAGCTACATGATGGCTCCACTGAAAATGGGGATGTTTGATAACGAACATCTTTTCTTGATAAACCTACACTGATGCCTTTGTTTGGAGTTATCAATACATGCACCCAGAGTTCACCTTAGAGGTTACCCATGAAAACCTACCAGTCTCTGGTGTGCTTGATGAATGGATTCTGCCAGACCGCCACCGGAGACATTGTTCTGACCTCCTAGGGTGAGAGCCTTAGTCTCAGGAGATCCATAACTAAAGCCTGTCCGGGAAGAGGGTTTAACACCACCTCCAACAGGAAGGCTGCTCTCACAGGAAGGGAAGCCATCCTCAAAGTCCAGAGCCCACTTGGCACCTGGACAGGTGGGAAAACTGGCTAGTCAGGTAGGCGTGCCACCCCCAGGCTAGTACTCCCCTAAGATGGTCTAACTCCAAAGTGGATACGTTTTTTTTAGATTTAGCCATCTTTGTGATGGCATACATAGGAATTCTGGGGCAGGGTTATGCTCACTTCCCACAGGATGCGGTCATATAGGCGGCATAGTGACCCCAAGGGTCAGTATCCCATTGGTATCTACCCTACACTTCCTTAACTCCCCAAAATTCTGAATTTAGGTGAGCCCTGTCACCAGAGAAGCAGACCCTGATGACCTAAGAAGAGAGCCGCGAAAGAAGAGAAGCCTGAAAAGAGCACCTGACTTGGCTACAGCCCTGCCAGCCTGTTTGTAGCCCTCATGGAAAACTGCGCCAAAGTCGACTCGTCCTGCAGCTGCAACTCAAGAAGCCTCAGATGACTGCCTGCTTTGAAAAAACTCAAGACCTACCGTGAACAGCTGACCTGTTCAGAAGAAACTCTAATGAAGAGAATCTGAGGCTTCCAAACTTCCAAAACCCAACAGCTGAAGCAACCACTGCTCCCTCCTGGTCTCCTGTACATTCTTCACAGCCTCTGCGCACAGCCTCTGCTCGAATGCGATTGCTAAGGTAAGGACAAACCTGATGCCTAAAGGTACCTCTGCACCCGTCGCACCTAGGCCTTGGAAAAGAGGATCAAAGGTGTCCCCCTGAGCATTGCAAGGCCTGAGCCTGCTGGTTAAACCCGACTGGCTTCCTAGCCAGAATCTGTAGCCTTGTTTTACAGAGACCATTCCATATTAAAAGGCATCGTGCTCCCAACGCTGATTTGCACCCTGCACCCAACTGCCCTGGTGCTGCTGTTGGTGTACTGCTGGTGCTGCCTTGGACCTTGCCCAACACTCACCTTAACTCCTGGGGATTGGTTTTGTAGGTTGCTGTACTGTACCATAGGATAACATCGCAGAGCTCAGAAAGTGCAGTGTCCACTTTTTAAAGTGAAAATAATTTATATTTGTAAATATACATACCTGAACAATTTGTCTATGATGCCAAATCATATATAATGGAACTATGTATTTTCATAAATTGATGTGCATCTCCTTCTTGAGTTGTATTGTCATTTATTTATCATTGCTTGTATTTTGCAAATGTCTTACGCTTGTGTTAAGCCTAAGGCTGCTCGACCACACTACCCCCTAGTAGAGCACTTTGGGATTGTTTACCAAGCCCTACTAGTACAGGAACCCCCTATCAGACTAATGATATAGCAAATAAAGAGACAGCTTTACACATATTGTAAAGAAATAAATCATTATTTGGGATGGGAGGTTGCTCACCTCAAGAAATATTGTCACTAAGGGACAGATTTACCGGTATCTAATGCAGTACAGTGCAGCAGCTGCAAATGTACAGAAATATGGTACTCTTCTCCCCTTCCCTTCTGTCAGGTCTGAAATCAGCTGCTGTGTGCCACGGAGACACCTTTGCGCCGTAGTGCAATGGTATCTCTGTGAGTCTAGCATAGGTTTTGTACTAGAAGAATAACCTTCCAGTACAAAATACTCTCCTTAGGGGTAATTTTAAACATTTTCCCACTTTATATATGTGATGTACATTGCAGCACACATGCAAAGTAGGAAAATAAAGGAGAAAAAAGCAAGTGTGCGCTATTTTCTGATGCTAAACCGTGTCTACGTTTTTAAGTAAATTGTGTTTAGCAACAGAAACCTTGGGTGGTTGTAAGGGAATGTCCATTCACCATCCATGGCGCAAAGTAAGGTTTAGGGCTGGTATATACATTGGAAAAGATGATTTTGCGATGATTTGCGTCACTTTTGCGACACTTAAACAGCGTAAAAATCTTAATAAATGGCACAGAGCAGACAGGCTTAACTTGGGCAATGTGTAAAGTATTTCTGCAGCTCCAAAACAGTAAACAGAATACAAAATACTAATTAGAAAAAAATAATTTTCTAATTAGAAAAATAGAATGAATTTTAATGAACAAAATGACAGCAAAACAACAAAAATCCATTTACAATTCTAAGTAAAAAATTTGCTATTAAGCATTTAGTACCAATGAAAGTCTGTGGAAGTGGTGGACAGGGACCTGGGCAATTATTTCAGGCTAACTTCAATGAAGTGCTGGTAAGATACGCCAAGCAGGTTCATCCTGGTGAAAGATTTCACCTTCTGACTTTGTCTCTCTTAAGAAGGTCATAATCCACTAGTGAGGAAAGCTGGAAGCTGTATAAAAGGTAGTTACATCAAAATCCTACTCCTTAGAGATTAGGTCCTCTGGGTGGCTCTGAAAGTCTTGAAAGTGCAAAACGTTCCAAATTTTCACGGTTTCTGGAGCAGCTCCTCTGGAACACTTCTAAGGCTCCCAGGAACCAAGGTCAGCACCTAGGGGGCAGGATTGATTCTAGCAGAGGTCACCAAGAAGGTTCAGTCCAGGTGTAATTATTACTGATCAACAAATCACATTAGAAACAAGGCTTCTGGATGCTTGATGTATCCCTTTACCCACACAGGAAGTATCCTAACTGCCCCCATTTATTTTTCCTGGCTAGAAGAGGGAGCAGGTCAAGTCCTTCAGGTTTCCCTCAAGTCATTCCGGAATTCCTGCTGAGCTGAATCCTGTTTACCTCAAGAGAAGGATGGTGCCGCACTCTACACCAAGGCGGGCTTTCAGATTAAACATGCCCCTAAGTACATTGGGAGTTAGATCACCCTACAGTGATTCTGGCAGATTCACCCCCCTAAGGTATACTAGGATAAGGAGCATAACTAAAACTATTCTCATAAGCAAGCATTTAATCTATGTAACAGCACAATGGTTGAATTGTTTGTTTTCTTTACCATTCTTGCGCTGCTGGTTACTTTGTTTGATTTCCTTCTACTGGTAATTGCAGCTCATGTATTCTATACAAGAATCATATTGCTTCAATAAATATTGAAACTCCAATTTGAGTATTTCTTCTATCTCTTTGGTCATGCATGAGTTACCAAGCAAAAAGGTTGTAGATCTTTTACCGCAATTTCCTTGGGCAGTCAGTATTGTCATGTTCTGAGGTTGCGCATACCACCTGTTACCTTTCTAGGGGGCATATCAACAAGGGCTTTATCTCTGCTTTTTTGGCTTTAAAAGCCAAAAAAGCAGAGATAAAACTAGCACCCTATCAACAACAGGGTGCTAACATGCAAATTTGCATGTAAGCATCCTTTTACTCTACGCTTCCCCTTGCATCTCTAATGAGATGCAAAGGGGGCGTTCCAGAGTAAAATAATAGGAGAAATGTCGCTAAGCGACATTTCCCCTATTATCAAGAATATCGCTAACCCTGTTAGAGACAAAAAAAGCAGCGCTAACCGCGGTTAACGCTGCTTTTTTACGTCTGGTATTTTTCTGACTTAGCCATGATATCCTATGGAAGGAGGATATCATGGCTAAGTTTGTCTGTCCCTATCAACAAGCTAACGTGAGATTATCGCTGGGTTTCCAGCGATAATCTCACATTAGCCAGTTAGCGCCAGGATTTTTATCACTGATGAGATAAGCGTTGCTAATAGCACGCTATCTCAGCGATAAAAATCGGCGCTAGCCGGCGATAATTATCCTGGCGCTAAGTGCGCTCAGCGATAATTATCGCCGGTTGTTGTTGATATGCTCCTAGGTTAGGGGTACAGATGGTGTACTGTGAGTTAGCCAGGACCATGGATAACATATCCTGATTGCGTGTGTGGACCTGCACAGTTTTTATTTTTATGTTGTTCAGCAAATGAACAGTTTTACTGAGAAAGTATAAGCTGTAAGGCAAGAGGTGTCACCGTAAAAATGAGTAGTCCCTCTTCTGTGATCACTCTGAACTGGTTACCTGAGCAGCTTTCCTTCCACTGGGCTTGGTGCCAGACTGGTCTTCTTGTATGGGTAAGAAAAAACTATGTTTGCTTCTCCACCCGGAGCAGTTAGTTTTCATACCTCTAAGGACAACCACTGACTGGGCAGCAGCTCAAGAGTTAAAGCAAATTCGGCTCCAGGAGCTTTAGGCAGGGAAAAGCTACATTTCTGAAAGTTACTCTTCTTTAATGTAAATATTTATTGAAAATCTAACTTCATCAATGAATTGAACATTTATTAAATGGAAACAGTCTATTAATTTATTTTAATTTTATTTGAAGAGTTTTATATCAGAGCGCTTTACAATTGTTAGAGAGAATATAGTTATGCAACAAAACTAGGCATAAGTAGAGCATTACAAGATACAGCGGCACTGGAAAAAACAATATCAAAATGATCAAGTGTTAAAAATGGTGTCATAAACTAGAACTGTACAGTCTGAAACAACAACCCGGCTGAGGGTAGTATCTTCTCTGTGATAGGAAAATTAGATCAGGCAAGACAACTTAAAAGGAGGCAATGATCATAATATCATAATATAGCACAATAGAGGATTCAACAGGCAGCATTACCAATAATGGAGGGGTCCACTCATTGTTGACACAGAGAAATCATAGGGACAATAGTTAAACAGGCTAGCAGTAATCTTCAGGTGTGGTTGATAAGTAGAAACTGCTACTAGGGTATAGGGCAGACATTTTTTCATGAGTAATAGTTTAACTCCTTTCTTGAAGGATTCCAAATTCTTGGTGCGATACCAAAGAAAGATCTGTAATAGCCTTTCTTTTTAAAGAATCTCTGAGGTTTTCAGTATTAAAGTGCTGTAGTTTTTAGAGAATCTAGGACCTCCTGAATGTTCAAGCTTCTTAGCGAGATAGCTAGGGGTATTGAAGTGTATAGTTTTATGGGTAATGCAAGCTATTTTCAATTGAATTCTTGCATCATAGGGGAGCCAATTGAGGGCTTTCAAATCAGGGGTGATGTGATTGTTCCTTTTTGAACCTGTGAGGAGCCTTGCAGCATATTTAAGAGCCGTTTTTTATTTGGGGAAGACCGCAATGAGTCGCACTTCCATAGTCTAACCTGGGCATCACTAGGGCTTGGACGGCACACTTAAGGTCATCACAGGGTAGGAAGGGTTAATAATTTCCTTAGGATGTTCATTTGATGGTTTGTTCCTTTAGTGACAGCACTGATGTGTTTCAGCATATGAATGTTCTTATGAAGGATTATTCCCAGTGATCTTAGTAAGTCAGTAACTTGCTGTAGGTATTTGAAGGATGATAATTTCTTCATCCATTCATTAATGATGGGAGATGATATTGGGTGGGGTGATTAGGAGGTATTCAGTTTTGAGTATGTCAAATTTGAGGGTTGCAAGTTAGCCAAACTTAGGGTATTTTAGTAGAGTTGTGTTTAGGGATACAGTTGGACATCCTTGGCATACATGTGATAGTAGATGTTAGATGAACTTACCATTTCCGTTAGTGGGTCCATGCACAAGTTAAAGAGAGTCAGTGGGAGAGAGGAGCCCTGAGGAACACGTAATGTGACCGGAGCAGTCTTAGACAAGGACTGATTTACCTTGACTTTTTGTGTTCTGTTATGGAGAAACAAGGTGAACTAGTTTAGGATGAAACCTGAGATTCCCATCCTGCATTCCAATAGATCTAGTAAGTAGTCATGCTTAACAGCATTGAATGTGGAAGATAGGCTAAGGAGTGTTAAGAGTCAAGATTGATTTCGATCTATCCTTTTTAGCGCATCATCCACTATGTGTGTAAGGGCCAATTCAGTGCTGTGCCCCGGGAGGAAAACTGATTGGAATTGATCAATGTGGTAACATAGTTGGACATGTGCACATTGTTCAAGGAGCTTCGCCAGAGTTGGGATGTTGGAAATGTGGCGGAAGATATCTAGGTCAGTTAAGTCTGTCATTGTTTTTTTCAGGATTGGGGTGACCTGCCCCAGACTAAAGGCAATCAGGGATTGGGCCATGAAATAGGGAGGCATTTACTATCTTGGTCGAAAGTGGGAGTATTGAATCTTTGAGCTCATTGAAGAAGTTGGGGGGAAGAGGGTCGCTGAACTGTTTTGATGGTTTCAAATCTGATGGAATTTTGAGAATGTCGAGATCCATAATAGGTTTTGAAAGAGTTCCATGTAGAGCTGTTTGTGAGAATGTGTCCGGGACAACCAGATGGTACCACTGTCACGGAGGTGGGAAGACTAGGGTGATGTAAAAGAGGGCCATGCCCCAGTGCTATCAGAATGTCAGTTCTAATGTGATCAGCCTTCTTGAGGAAGGAGGCACAATCTTTGCAATTAGGAAGTAGATTAGCTCCAGTAGTGGAGGAGTTGGTTGGGCCATACGATTGAAGTTTAATTAGCTCAAATAGTTTTCTGGCTCAATTTCTAGCTTTTTCAAGTTGGTTTCTGAAGAAATTTGCTTTCTGGTTTCTCATGCTTTTGTAGTATGTATTCCTCAGGGACCCCAGATGTTTGAGGATTACAAGGGAAGGTGAGAATCTCCATCTTCATTCAGTTAGTCTCAAATTGCGTTTTTCGGTATTGAGGCTACCATTTAACCATGGTTTCGAGTCTTTAGTGTATAATCTTTTTATGTTTTAGGGCTGCTATTGAGTCTAGAATAGACTTTGTGAAGTTAGTGTAGTGGTTTCTAAGATCTTGAACATCTGACATGTCTCCAGGAGGTGGTATAATATTATTGCTAAGGGATGTCAATTCATTTATGATTTTTTTTAAAGATATCTTCATTGGCATCTTGAAAGGTGTATATATATATATATATATATATTTTATGTGTACAGGTAGTCAAACTATAATAAACGTTTGGGTGCCGATTACGAACCGGTAAAAACCGGGTACGAACCGTCGGTCGGAGCGTTTTCCCCGTCCGACTCGTACCCGGTCGTAAAACTTTACAAACATGGAATTACGATTCGCACGGAAACACCATTTCCGTACGAATCGTAAAAAACACCGACCGACGAAAATATACATACGAATGTGATCCGGGAATGCTGCGACGTGACGTCGGGACGCTTTCAGGCAGCGTTTCACGACCCAGGAATTACGATTCGAACCGACAGCAGTCCGGACGGCAATATTTTCACGGCACCCAAAAAGTGCCGGAAAAGCGAAGTACGGCGCGAATCGACCAGAGTAGGTGGCCCGGTACGCACCGTACCCCCCCCAGCCCCCGTTAGTACGCGCCGAACCCCCCCCAGCCCCCTCAGAGGCTGGCTTTGATTCAAGGGCGGAGCAAACTGTGTTAGATCAGGGGACTTTCTCCAACTTTATGTGCAGACTTGTAGGACATGAGACTAACTGTGCCCCAGCACTGGTGGATGTTAAGTGGAACCAAAAGGTATGAAATCCTTTGATCCTTGGAACTGCAAAGCTGCAATAATATGCCCGCTCTGGGTGAAGCCAGGAGGCAGTGTGCAGATTATCTGTAAAATCCTACCTCTTGGGCGGATACATGAAGTCCACCCTGGAGGTAGTATTTTACAGACAATCTAGGAGTCAAGGACATTTAGGTAGTATTTTACAGATAATCTAAGGGAGTGAACACATTTTTGGTTGTCTCCAGTTACCAGGTCAGCCCACATGATTCTGCCAGCTACCACCTTCTTGGCACCTGATGACAAGTCAGACGGATATTTGAGCAGACACACCTGGTGGCTGGAATTTCACTTTTCGGATGGAATCTCCGCACATTTATTCACTTTTCCTACTTAAACTCACAGACTGGGTGATTAAAACAGTTCCAACTCAAATGTCCCCGTGGAGTGAGCAAGTGCCAACCGTGACTCAGGGCAACAGTGCAGGGCGAGTAATAGGGGAAGAAGGCTGATAGAGGTGTAAGATGCCAGGCAAGGCTAAGCATTAGATGTTTCTCCCTTGCTACAGAAGGTGATGGAGGGGGCAACAGCGCATTTATAATGGAGCTGAGTAGATTTCCCCCCAGCTTGTCATTGGGGCCTGAATGCATACAGCAGGACTGTGACTGATCAAGCCAAATACATACATAAAGCAGGGCTTTGCCTTGCACTTGGTGTGTGTGTGCCTGCCTCCTGCTGGGTGTGCAGAAAGCAGCATGGAAGCTATGTAGACCTCCAAAACAAGAGCTATGTAACCTCCAGGCCATATTGTAAAATGTAATGTCTGCAAGCAAAGATGCAGTTTAATTTGCATGTTTCCTATTAGCAATAGCACTACTCCTGGTGCCTAGATATTCGTTTTCTCAGCACTGGGGTGGGTTTTAGAGGCTGGTCTGCACTTAAACTCAGCTTCAAAAAGGATCACTTTTGTTCCTGGCAAGACAGGCATGAGAGAACAAGCGTTGGGTGTTGAACATCCTTTAAAGGAATAGGACCTCACATCCAGTTCTGCAAAAAAGAAAAGAAAGACATTTACTCTCACCTAAGTATAATACAACACTGTTAGAACTTTTCATCATTGTGTAACACACTGATTGTGGAATGGCTCATTTTATTTGATTCTGTGCTCCAATATTTGGGTGGAAGTGCAATATTTGGAGAATTAACCAAGGGGTATTATGCATGATAAAGTTCTGACTTAGAGCTTGGCAAGAAGAATACCATATTGTAGAAGCTGGATTTCTGTTGCCATACCACTCCCATACCAATTTTCCCTGGTATTGGATACAACTTTGACTGAAGTGTACTGGATTCCTGCTAACCAGGCCCCCAGTACCAGTGTTCTTTCCCTACAAACTGTATAGTTGTTTCTCAATTGACAAAACATTTAGCACCCTCTGTAATTCCCTAGTAATGATACCCTGGTACCTAGGGTCTGATATACTTAAGAGGGTCTCTAAGGGCTGCAGCACGAATTGTGCTACCCAAAGGGACCCCTTCCCAAGCACATGCATGACTGCCATTGCAGGCTGCGTGTCTTGGTGCAGACAAAACTGAAAACACATGTCACACATGCCTTACTACTGCATATTTGTAAGTCACCTCTACAGCAGGCCTCACAGCCTGTGCTCGTCAGCCCTATTGGCTGCCAGTTCATGTGACCAGGTAATCCATCTTAAACCATGTACTAAACACTGGTGAAAACGAGTTCCCACAGCTACATGATGGCTCCACTGAAAATGGGGATGTTTGATAACGAACATCTTTTCTTGATAAACCTACACTGATGCCTTTGTTTGGAGTTATCAATACATGCACCCAGAGTTCACCTTAGAGGTTACCCATGAAAACCTACCAGTCTCTGGTGTGCTTGATGAATGGATTCTGCCAGACCGCCACCGGAGACATTGTTCTGACCTCCTAGGGTGAGAGCCTTAGTCTCAGGAGATCCATAACTAAAGCCTGTCCGGGAAGAGGGTTTAACACCACCTCCAACAGGAAGGCTGCTCTCACAGGAAGGGAAGCCATCCTCAAAGTCCAGAGCCCACTTGGCACCTGGACAGGTGGGAAAACTGGCTAGTCAGGTAGGCGTGCCACCCCCAGGCTAGTACTCCCCTAAGATGGTCTAACTCCAAAGTGGATACGTTTTTTTTAGATTTAGCCATCTTTGTGATGGCATACATAGGAATTCTGGGGCAGGGTTATGCTCACTTCCCACAGGATGCGGTCATATAGGCGGCATAGTGACCCCAAGGGTCAGTATCCCATTGGTATCTACCCTACACTTCCTTAACTCCCCAAAATTCTGAATTTAGGTGAGCCCTGTCACCAGAGAAGCAGACCCTGATGACCTAAGAAGAGAGCCGCGAAAGAAGAGAAGCCTGAAAAGAGCACCTGACTTGGCTACAGCCCTGCCAGCCTGTTTGTAGCCCTCATGGAAAACTGCGCCAAAGTCGACTCGTCCTGCAGCTGCAACTCAAGAAGCCTCAGATGACTGCCTGCTTTGAAAAAACTCAAGACCTACCGTGAACAGCTGACCTGTTCAGAAGAAACTCTAATGAAGAGAATCTGAGGCTTCCAAACTTCCAAAACCCAACAGCTGAAGCAACCACTGCTCCCTCCTGGTCTCCTGTACATTCTTCACAGCCTCTGCGCACAGCCTCTGCTCGAATGCGATTGCTAAGGTAAGGACAAACCTGATGCCTAAAGGTACCTCTGCACCCGTCGCACCTAGGCCTTGGAAAAGAGGATCAAAGGTGTCCCCCTGAGCATTGCAAGGCCTGAGCCTGCTGGTTAAACCCGACTGGCTTCCTAGCCAGAATCTGTAGCCTTGTTTTACAGAGACCATTCCATATTAAAAGGCATCGTGCTCCCAACGCTGATTTGCACCCTGCACCCAACTGCCCTGGTGCTGCTGTTGGTGTACTGCTGGTGCTGCCTTGGACCTTGCCCAACACTCACCTTAACTCCTGGGGATTGGTTTTGTAGGTTGCTGTACTGTACCATAGGATAACATCGCAGAGCTCAGAAAGTGCAGTGTCCACTTTTTAAAGTGAAAATAATTTATATTTGTAAATATACATACCTGAACAATTTGTCTATGATGCCAAATCATATATAATGGAACTATGTATTTTCATAAATTGATGTGCATCTCCTTCTTGAGTTGTATTGTCATTTATTTATCATTGCTTGTATTTTGCAAATGTCTTACGCTTGTGTTAAGCCTAAGGCTGCTCGACCACACTACCCCCTAGTAGAGCACTTTGGGATTGTTTACCAAGCCCTACTAGTACAGGAACCCCCTATCAGACTAATGATATAGCAAATAAAGAGACAGCTTTACACATATTGTAAAGAAATAAATCATTATTTGGGATGGGAGGTTGCTCACCTCAAGAAATATTGTCACTAAGGGACAGATTTACCGGTATCTAATGCAGTACAGTGCAGCAGCTGCAAATGTACAGAAATATGGTACTCTTCTCCCCTTCCCTTCTGTCAGGTCTGAAATCAGCTGCTGTGTGCCACGGAGACACCTTTGCGCCGTAGTGCAATGGTATCTCTGTGAGTCTAGCATAGGTTTTGTACTAGAAGAATAACCTTCCAGTACAAAATACTCTCCTTAGGGGTAATTTTAAACATTTTCCCACTTTATATATGTGATGTACATTGCAGCACACATGCAAAGTAGGAAAATAAAGGAGAAAAAAGCAAGTGTGCGCTATTTTCTGATGCTAAACCGTGTCTACGTTTTTAAGTAAATTGTGTTTAGCAACAGAAACCTTGGGTGGTTGTAAGGGAATGTCCATTCACCATCCATGGCGCAAAGTAAGGTTTAGGGCTGGTATATACATTGGAAAAGATGATTTTGCGATGATTTGCGTCACTTTTGCGACACTTAAACAGCGTAAAAATCTTAATAAATGGCACAGAGCAGACAGGCTTAACTTGGGCAATGTGTAAAGTATTTCTGCAGCTCCAAAACAGTAAACAGAATACAAAATACTAATTAGAAAAAAATAATTTTCTAATTAGAAAAATAGAATGAATTTTAATGAACAAAATGACAGCAAAACAACAAAAATCCATTTACAATTCTAAGTAAAAAATTAGCTATTAAGCATTTAGTACCAATGAAAGTCTGTGGAAGTGGTGGACAGGGACCTGGGCAATTATTTCAGGCTAACTTCAATGAAGTGCTGGTAAGATACGCCAAGCAGGTTCATCCTGGTGAAAGATTTCACCTTCTGACTTTGTCTCTCTTAAGAAGGTCATAATCCACTAGTGAGGAAAGCTGGAAGCTGTATAAAAGGTAGTTACATCAAAATCCTACTCCTTAGAGATTAGGTCCTCTGGGTGGCTCTGAAAGTCTTGAAAGTGCAAAACGTTCCAAATTTTCACGGTTTCTGGAGCAGCTCCTCTGGAACACTTCTAAGGCTCCCAGGAACCAAGGTCAGCACCTAGGGGGCAGGATTGATTCTAGCAGAGGTCACCAAGAAGGTTCAGTCCAGGTGTAATTATTACTGATCAACAAATCACATTAGAAACAAGGCTTCTGGATGCTTGATGTATCCCTTTACCCACACAGGAAGTATCCTAACTGCCCCCATTTATTTTTCCTGGCTAGAAGAGGGAGCAGGTCAAGTCCTTCAGGTTTCCCTCAAGTCATTCCGGAATTCCTGCTGAGCTGAATCCTGTTTACCTCAAGAGAAGGATGGTGCCGCACTCTACACCAAGGCGGGCTTTCAGATTAAACATGCCCCTAAGTACATTGGGAGTTAGATCACCCTACAGTGATTCTGGCAGATTCACCCCCCTAAGGTATACTAGGATAAGGAGCATAACTAAAACTATTCTCATAAGCAAGCATTTAATCTATGTAACAGCACAATGGTTGAATTGTTTGTTTTCTTTACCATTCTTGCGCTGCTGGTTACTTTGTTTGATTTCCTTCTACTGGTAATTGCAGCTCATGTATTCTATACAAGAATCATATTGCTTCAATAAATATTGAAACTCCAATTTGAGTATTTCTTCTATCTCTTTGGTCATGCATGAGTTACCAAGCAAAAAGGTTGTAGATCTTTTACCGCAATTTCCTTGGGCAGTCAGTATTGTCATGTTCTGAGGTTGCGCATACCACCTGTTACCTTTCTAGGGGGCATATCAACAAGGGCTTTATCTCTTCTTTTTTGGCTTTAAAAGCCAAAAAAGCAGAGATAAAACTAGCACCCTATCAACAACAGGGTGCTAACATGCAAATTTGCATGTAAGCATCCTTTTACTCTACGCTTCCCCTTGCATCTCTAATGAGATGCAAAGGGGGCGTTCCAGAGTAAAATAATAGGAGAAATGTCGCTAAGCGACATTTCCCCTATTATCAAGAATATCGCTAACCCTGTTAGAGACAAAAAAAGCAGCGCTAACCGCGGTTAACGCTGCTTTTTTACGTCTGGTATTTTTCTGACTTAGCCATGATATCCTATGGAAGGAGGATATCATGGCTAAGTTTGTCTGTCCCTATCAACAAGCTAACGTGAGATTATCGCTGGGTTTCCAGCGATAATCTCACATTAGCCAGTTAGCGCCAGGATTTTTATCACTGATGAGATAAGCGTTGCTAATAGCACGCTATCTCAGCGATAAAAATCGGCGCTAGCCGGCGATAATTATCCTGGCGCTAAGTGCGCTCAGCGATAATTATCGCCGGTTGTTGTTGATATGCTCCTAGGTTAGGGGTACAGATGGTGTACTGTGAGTTAGCCAGGACCATGGATAACATATCCTGATTGCGTGTGTGGACCTGCACAGTTTTTATTTTTATGTTGTTCAGCAAATGAACAGTTTTACTGAGAAAGTATAAGCTGTAAGGCAAGAGGTGTCACCGTAAAAATGAGTAGTCCCTCTTCTGTGATCACTCTGAACTGGTTACCTGAGCAGCTTTCCTTCCACTGGGCTTGGTGCCAGACTGGTCTTCTTGTATGGGTAAGAAAAAACTATGTTTGCTTCTCCACCCGGAGCAGTTAGTTTTCATACCTCATTAAGGACAACCACTGACTGGGCAGCAGCTCAAGAGTTAAAGCAAATTCGGCTCCAGGAGCTTTAGGCAGGGAAAAGCTACATTTCTGAAAGTTACTCTTCTTTAATGTAAATATTTATTGAAAATCTAACTTCATCAATGAATTGAACATTTATTAAATGGAAACAGTCTATTAATTTATTTTAATTTTATTTGAAGAGTTTTATATCAGAGCGCTTTACAATTGTTAGAGAGAATATAGTTATGCAACAAAACTAGGCATAAGTAGAGCATTACAAGATACAGCGGCACTGGAAAAAACAATATCAAAATGATCAAGTGTTAAAAATGGTGTCATAAACTAGAACTGTACAGTCTGAAACAACAACCCGGCTGAGGGTAGTATCTTCTCTGTGATAGGAAAATTAGATCAGGCAAGACAACTTAAAAGGAGGCAATGATCATAATATCATAATATAGCACAATAGAGGATTCAACAGGCAGCATTACCAATAATGGAGGGGTCCACTCATTGTTGACACAGAGAAATCATAGGGACAATAGTTAAACAGGCTAGCAGTAATCTTCAGGTGTGGTTGATAAGTAGAAACTGCTACTAGGGTATAGGGCAGACATTTTTTCATGAGTAATAGTTTAACTCCTTTCTTGAAGGATTCCAAATTCTTGGTGCGATACCAAAGAAAGATCTGTAATAGCCTTTCTTTTTAAAGAATCTCTGAGGTTTTCAGTATTAAAGTGCTGGAGTTTTTAGAGAATCTAGGACCTCCTGAATGTTCAAGCTTCTTAGCGAGATAGCTAGGGGTATTGAAGTGTATAGTTTTATGGGTAATGCAAGCTATTTTCAATTGAATTCTTGCATCATAGGGGAGCCAATTGAGGGCTTTCAAATCAGGGGTGATGTGATTGTTCCTTTTTGAACCTGTGAGGAGCCTTGCAGCATATTTAAGAGCCGTTTTTTATTTGGGGAAGACCGCAATGAGTCGCACTTCCATAGTCTAACCTGGGCCTCACTAGGGCTTGGACGGCACACTTAAGGTCATCACAGGGTAGGAAGGGTTAATAATTTCCTTAGGATGTTCATTTGATGGTTTGTTCCTTTAGTGACAGCACTGATGTGTTTCAGCATATGAATGTTCTTATGAAGGATTATTCCCAGTGATCTTAGTAAGTCAGTAACTTGCTGTAGGTATTTGAAGGATGATAATTTCTTCATCCATTCATTAATGATGGGAGATGATATTGGGTGGGGTGATTAGGAGGTATTCAGTTTTGAGTATGTCAAATTTGAGGGTTGCAAGTTAGCCAAACTTAGGGTATTTTAGTAGAGTTGTGTTTAGGGATAAAGTTGGACATCCTTGGCATACATGTGATAGTAGATGTTAGATGAACTTACCATTTCCGTTAGTGGGTCCATGCACAAGTTAAAGAGAGTCAGTGGGAGAGAGGAGCCCTGAGGAACACGTAATGTGACCGGAGCAGTCTTAGACAAGGACTGATTTACCTTGACTTTTTGTGTTCTGTTATGGAGAAACAAGGTGAACTAGTTTAGGATGAAACCTGAGATTCCCATCCTGCATTCCAATAGATCTAGTAAGTAGTCATGCTTAACAGCATTGAATGTGGAAGATAGGCTAAGGAGTGTTAAGAGTCAAGATTGATTTCGATCTATCCTTTTTAGCGCATCATCCACTATGTGTGTAAGGGCCAATTCAGTGCTGTGCCCCGGGAGGAAAACTGATTGGAATTGATCAATGTGGTAACATAGTTGGACATGTGCACATTGTTCAAGGAGCTTCGCCAGAGTTGGGATGTTGGAAATGTGGCGGAAGATATCTAGGTCAGTTAAGTCTGTCATTGTTTTTTTCAGGATTGGGGTGACCTGCCCCAGACTAAAGGCAATCAGGGATTGGGCCATGAAATAGGGAGGCATTTACTATCTTGGTCGAAAGTGGGAGTATTGAATCTTTGAGCTCATTGAAGAAGTTGGGGGGAAGAGGGTCGCTGAACTGTTTTGATGGTTTCAAATCTGATGGAATTTTGAGAATGTCGAGATCCATAATAGGTTTTGAAAGAGTTCCATGTAGAGCTGTTTGTGAGAATGTGTCCGGGACAACCAGATGGTACCACTGTCACGGAGGTGGGAAGACTAGGGTGATGTAAAAGAGGGCCATGCCCCAGTGCTATCAGAATGTCAGTTCTAATGTGATCAGCCTTCTTGAGGAAGGAGGCACAATCTTTGCAATTAGGAAGTAGATTAGCTCCAGTAGTGGAGGAGTTGGTTGGGCCATACGATTGAAGTTTAATTAGCTCAAATAGTTTTCTGGCTCAATTTCTAGCTTTTTCAAGTTGGTTTCTGAAGAAATTTGCTTTCTGGTTTCTCATGCTTTTGTAGTATGTATTCCTCAGGGACCCCAGATGTTTGAGGATTACAAGGGAAGGTGAGAATCTCCATCTTCATTCAGTTAGTCTCAAATTGCGTTTTTCGGTATTGAGGCTACCATTTAACCATGGTTTCGAGTCTTTAGTGTATAATCTTTTTATGTTTTAGGGCTGCTATTGAGTCTAGAATAGACTTTGTGAAGTTAGTGTAGTGGTTTCTAAGATCTTGAACATCTGACATGTCTCCAGGAGGTGGTATAATATTATTGCTAAGGGATGTCAATTCATTTATGATTTTTTTTAAAGATATCTTAATTGGCATCTTGAAAGGTGTATATATATATATATATATATTTTATGTGTACAGGTAGTCAAACTATAATAAACGTTTGGGTGCCGATTACGAACCGGTAAAAACCGGGTACGAACCGTCGGTCGGAGCGTTTTCCCCGTCCGACTCGTACCCGGTCGTAAAACTTTACAAACATGGAATTACGATTCGCACGGAAACACCATTTCCGTACGAATCGTAAAAAACACCGACCGACGAAAATATACATACGAATGTGATCCGGGAATGCTGCGACGTGACGTCGGGACGCTTTCAGGCAGCGTTTCACGACCCAGGAATTACGATTCGAACCGACAGCAGTCCGGACGGCAATATTTTCACGGCACCCAAAAAGTGCCGGAAAAGCGAAGTACGGCGCGAATCGACCAGAGTAGGTGGCCCGGTACGCACCGTACCCCCCCCAGCCCCCGTTAGTACGCGCCGAACCCCCCCCAGCCCCCTCAGAGGCTGGCTTTGATTCAAGGGCGGAGCAAACTGTGTTAGATCAGGGGACTTTCTCCAACTTTATGTGCAGACTTGTAGGACATGAGACTAACTGTGCCCCAGCACTGGTGGATGTTAAGTGGAACCAAAAGGTATGAAATCCTTTGATCCTTGGAACTGCAAAGCTGCAATAATATGCCCGCTCTAGGTGAAGCCAGGAGGCAGTGTGCAGATTATCTGTAAAATCCTACCTCTTGGGCGGATACATGAAGTCCACCCTGGAGGTAGTATTTTACAGACAATCTAGGAGTCAAGGACATTTAGGTAGTATTTTACAGATAATCTATGGGAGTGAACACATTTTTGGTTGTCTCCAGTTACCAGGTCAGCCCACATGATTCTGCCAGCTACCACCTTCTTGGCACCTGATGACAAGTCAGACGGATATTTGAGCAGACACACCTGGTGGCTGGAATTTCACTTTTCGGATGGAATCTCCGCACATTTATTCACTTTTCCTACTTAAACTCACAGACTGGGTGATTAAAACAGTTCCAACTCAAATGTCCCCGTGGAGTGAGCAAGTGCCAACCGTGACTCAGGGCAACAGTGCAGGGCGAGTAATAGGGGAAGAAGGCTGATAGAGGTGTAAGATGCCAGGCAAGGCGAAGCATTAGATGTTTCTCCCTTGCTACAGAAGGTGATGGAGGGGGCAACAGCGCATTTATAATGGAGCTGAGTAGATTTCCCCCCAGCTTGTCATTGGGGCCTGAATGCATACAGCAGGACTGTGACTGATCAAGCCAAATACATACATAAAGCAGGGCTTTGCCTTGCACTTGGTGTGTGTGTGCCTGCCTCCTGCTGGGTGTGCAGAAAGCAGCATGGAAGCTATGTAGACCTCCAAAACAAGAGCTATGTAACCTCCAGGCCATATTGTAAAATGTAATGTCTGCAAGCAAAGATGCAGTTTAATTTGCATGTTTCCTATTAGCAATAGCACTACTCCTGGTGCCTAGATATTCGTTTTCTCAGCACTGGGGTGGGTTTTAGAGGCTGGTCTGCACTTAAACTCAGCTTCAAAAAGGATCACTTTTGTTCCTGGCAAGACAGGCATGAGAGAACAAGCGTTGGGTGTTGAACATCCTTTAAAGGAATAGGACCTCACATCCAGTTCTGCAAAAAAGAAAAGAAAGACATTTACTCTCACCTAAGTATAATACAACACTGTTAGAACTTTTCATCATTGTGTAACACACTGCTTGTGGAATGGCTCATTTTATTTGATTCTGTGCTCCAATATTTGGGTGGAAATGCAATATTTGGAGAATTAACCAAGGGGTATTATGCATGATAAAGTTCTGACTTAGAGCTTGGCAAGAAGAATACCATATTGTAGAAGCTGGATTTCTGTTGCCATACCACTCCCATACCAATTTTCCCTGGTATTGGATACAACTTTGACTGAAGTGTACTGGATTCCTGCTAACCAGGCCCCCAGTACCAGTGTTCTTTCCCTACAAACTGTATAGTTGTTTCTCAATTGACAAAACATTTAGCACCCTCTGTAATTCCCTAGTAATGATACCCTGGTACCTAGGGTCTGATATACTTAAGAGGGTCTCTAAGGGCTGCAGCACGAATTGTGCTACCCAAAGGGACCCCTTCCCAAGCACATGCATGACTGCCATTGCAGGCTGCGTGTCTTGGTGCAGACAAAACTGAAAACACATGTCACACATGCCTTACTACTGCATATTTGTAAGTCACCTCTACAGCAGGCCTCACAGCCTGTGCTCGTCAGCCCTATTGGCTGCCAGTTCATGTGACCAGGTAATCCATCTTAAACCATGTACTAAACACTGGTGAAAACGAGTTCCCACAGCTACATGATGGCTCCACTGAAAATGGGGATGTTTGATAACGAACATCTTTTCTTGATAAACCTACACTGATGCCTTTGTTTGGAGTTATCAATACATGCACCCAGAGTTCACCTTAGAGGTTACCCATGAAAACCTACCAGTCTCTGGTGTGCTTGATGAATGGATTCTGCCAGACCGCCACCGGAGACATTGTTCTGACCTCCTAGGGTGAGAGCCTTAGTCTCAGGAGATCCATAACTAAAGCCTGTCCGGGAAGAGGGTTTAACACCACCTCCAACAGGAAGGCTGCTCTCACAGGAAGGGAAGCCATCCTCAAAGTCCAGAGCCCACTTGGCACCTGGACAGGTGGGAAAACTGGCTAGTCAGGTAGGCGTGCCACCCCCAGGCTAGTACTCCCCTAAGATGGGCTAACTCCAAAGTGGATACGTTTTTTTTAGATTTAGCCATCTTTGTGATGGCATACATAGGAATTCTGGGGCAGGGTTATGCTCACTTCCCACAGGATGCGGTCATATAGGCGGCATAGTGACCCCAAGGGTCAGTATCCCATTGGTATCTACCCTACACTTCCTTAACTCCCCAAAATTCTGAATTTAGGTGAGCCCTGTCACCAGAGAAGCAGACCCTGATGACCTAAGAAGAGAGCCGCGAAAGAAGAGAAGCCTGAAAAGAGCACCTGACTTGGCTACAGCCCTGCCAGCCTGTTTGTAGCCCTCATGGAAAACTGCGCCAAAGTCGACTCGTCCTGCAGCTGCAACTCAAGAAGCCTCAGATGACTGCCTGCTTTGAAAAAACTCAAGACCTACCGTGAACAGCTGACCTGTTCAGAAGAAACTCTAATGAAGAGAATCTGAGGCTTCCAAACTTCCAAAACCCAACAGCTGAAGCAACCACTGCTCCCTCCTGGTCTCCTGTACATTCTTCACAGCCTCTGCGCACAGCCTCTGCTCGAATGCGATTGCTAAGGTAAGGACAAACCTGATGCCTAAAGGTACCTCTGCACCCGTCGCACCTAGGCCTTGGAAAAGAGGATCAAAGGTGTCCCCCTGAGCATTGCAAGGCCTGAGCCTGCTGGTTAAACCCGACTGGCTTCCTAGCCAGAATCTGTAGCCTTGTTTTACAGAGACCATTCCATATTAAAAGGCATCGTGCTCCCAACGCTGATTTGCACCCTGCACCCAACTGCCCTGGTGCTGCTGTTGGTGTACTGCTGGTGCTGCCTTGGACCTTGCCCAACACTCACCTTAACTCCTGGGGATTGGTTTTGTAGGTTGCTGTACTGTACCATAGGATAACATCGCAGAGCTCAGAAAGTGCAGTGTCCACTTTTTAAAGTGAAAATAATTTATATTTGTAAATATACATACCTGAACAATTTGTCTATGATGCCAAATCATATATAATGGAACTATGTATTTTCATAAATTGATGTGCATCTCCTTCTTGAGTTGTATTGTCATTTATTTATCATTGCTTGTATTTTGCAAATGTCTTACGCTTGTGTTAAGCCTAAGGCTGCTCGACCACACTACCCCCTAGTAGAGCACTTTGGGATTGTTTACCAAGCCCTACTAGTACAGGAACCCCCTATCAGACTAATGATATAGCAAATAAAGAGACAGCTTTACACATATTGTAAAGAAATAAATCATTATTTGGGATGGGAGGTTGCTCACCTCAAGAAATATTGTCACTAAGGGACAGATTTACCGGTATCTAATGCAGTACAGTGCAGCAGCTGCAAATGTACAGAAATATGGTACTCTTCTCCCCTTCCCTTCTGTCAGGTCTGAAATCAGCTGCTGTGTGCCACGGAGACACCTTTGCGCCGTAGTGCAATGGTATCTCTGTGAGTCTAGCATAGGTTTTGTACTAGAAGAATAACCTTCCAGTACAAAATACTCTCCTTAGGGGTAATTTTAAACATTTTCCCACTTTATATATGTGATGTACATTGCAGCACACATGCAAAGTAGGAAAATAAAGGAGAAAAAAGCAAGTGTGCGCTATTTTCTGATGCTAAACCGTGTCTACGTTTTTAAGTAAATTGTGTTTAGCAACAGAAACCTTGGGTGGTTGTAAGGGAATGTCCATTCACCATCCATGGCGCAAAGTAAGGTTTAGGGCTGGTATATACATTGGAAAAGATGATTTTGCGATGATTTGCGTCACTTTTGCGACACTTAAACAGCGTAAAAATCTTAATAAATGGCACAGAGCAGACAGGCTTAACTTGGGCAATGTGTAAAGTATTTCTGCAGCTCCAAAACAGTAAACAGAATACAAAATACTAATTAGAAAAAAATAATTTTCTAATTAGAAAAATAGAATGAATTTTAATGAACAAAATGACAGCAAAACAACAAAAATCCATTTACAATTCTAAGTAAAAAATTTGCTATTAAGCATTTAGTACCAATGAAAGTCTGTGGAAGTGGTGGACAGGGACCTGGGCAATTATTTCAGGCTAACTTCAATGAAGTGCTGGTAAGATACGCCAAGCAGGTTCATCCTGGTGAAAGATTTCACCTTCTGACTTTGTCTCTCTTAAGAAGGTCATAATCCACTAGTGAGGAAAGCTGGAAGCTGTATAAAAGGTAGTTACATCAAAATCTTACTCCTTAGAGATTAGGTCCTCTGGGTGGCTCTGAAAGTCTTGAAAGTGCAAAACGTTCCAAATTTTCAGGGTTTCTGGAGCAGCTCCTCTGGAACACTTCTAAGGCTCCCAGGAACCAAGGTCAGCACCTAGGGGGCAGGATTGATTCTAGCAGAGGTCACCAAGAAGGTTCAGTCCAGGTGTAATTATTACTGATCAACAAATCACATTAGAAACAAGGCTTCTGGATGCTTGATGTATCCCTTTACCCACACAGGAAGTATCCTAACTGCCCCCATTTATTTTTCCTGGCTAGAAGAGGGAGCAGGTCAAGTCCTTCAGGTTTCCCTCAAGTCATTCCGGAATTCCTGCTGAGCTGAATCCTGTTTACCTCAAGAGAAGGATGGTGCCGCACTCTACACCAAGGCGGGCTTTCAGATTAAACATGCCCCTAAGTACATTGGGAGTTAGATCACCCTACAGTGATTCTGGCAGATTCACCCCCCTAAGGTATACTAGGATAAGGAGCATAACTAAAACTATTCTCATAAGCAAGCATTTAATCTATGTAACAGCACAATGGTTGAATTGTTTGTTTTCTTTACCATTCTTGCGCTGCTGGTTACTTTGTTTGATTTCCTTCTACTGGTAATTGCAGCTCATGTATTCTATACAAGAATCATATTGCTTCAATAAATATTGAAACTCCAATTTGAGTATTTCTTCTATCTCTTTGGTCATGCATGAGTTACCAAGCAAAAAGGTTGTAGATCTTTTACCGCAATTTCCTTGGGCAGTCAGTATTGTCATGTTCTGAGGTTGCGCATACCACCTGTTACCTTTCTAGGGGGCATATCAACAAGGGCTTTATCTCTGCTTTTTTGGCTTTAAAAGCCAAAAAAGCAGAGATAAAACTAGCACCCTATCAACAACAGGGTGCTAACATGCAAATTTGCATGTAAGCATCCTTTTACTCTACGCTTCCCCTTGCATCTCTAATGAGATGCAAAGGGGGCGTTCCAGAGTAAAATAATAGGAGAAATGTCGCTAAGCGACATTTCCCCTATTATCAAGAATATCGCTAACCCTGTTAGAGACAAAAAAAGCAGCGCTAACCGCGGTTAACGCTGCTTTTTTACGTCTGGTATTTTTCTGACTTAGCCATGATATCCTATGGAAGGAGGATATCATGGCTAAGTTTGTCTGTCCCTATCAACAAGCTAACGTGAGATTATCGCTGGGTTTCCAGCGATAATCTCACATTAGCCAGTTAGCGCCAGGATTTTTATCACTGATGAGATAAGCGTTGCTAATAGCACGCTATCTCAGCGATAAAAATCGGCGCTAGCCGGCGATAATTATCCTGGCGCTAAGTGCGCTCAGCGATAATTATCGCCGGTTGTTGTTGATATGCTCCTAGGTTAGGGGTACAGATGGTGTACTGTGAGTTAGCCAGGACCATGGATAACATATCCTGATTGCGTGTGTGGACCTGCACAGTTTTTATTTTTATGTTGTTCAGCAAATGAACAGTTTTACTGAGAAAGTATAAGCTGTAAGGCAAGAGGTGTCACCGTAAAAATGAGTAGTCCCTCTTCTGTGATCACTCTGAACTGGTTACCTGAGCAGCTTTCCTTCCACTGGGCTTGGTGCCAGACTGGTCTTCTTGTATGGGTAAGAAAAAACTATGTTTGCTTCTCCACCCGGAGCAGTTAGTTTTCATACCTCATTAAGGACAACCACTGACTGGGCAGCAGCTCAAGAGTTAAAGCAAATTCGGCTCCAGGAGCTTTAGGCAGGGAAAAGCTACATTTCTGAAAGTTACTCTTCTTTAATGTAAATATTTATTGAAAATCTAACTTCATCAATGAATTGAACATTTATTAAATGGAAACAGTCTATTAATTTATTTTAATTTTATTTGAAGAGTTTTATATCAGAGCGCTTTACAATTGTTAGAGAGAATATAGTTATGCAACAAAACTAGGCATAAGTAGAGCATTACAAGATACAGCGGCACTGGAAAAAACAATATCAAAATGATCAAGTGTTAAAAATGGTGTCATAAACTAGAACTGTACAGTCTGAAACAACAACCCGGCTGAGGGTAGTATCTTCTCTGTGATAGGAAAATTAGATCAGGCAAGACAACTTAAAAGGAGGCAATGATCATAATATCATAATATAGCACAATAGAGGATTCAACAGGCAGCATTACCAATAATGGAGGGGTCCACTCATTGTTGACACAGAGAAATCATAGGGACAATAGTTAAACAGGCTAGCAGTAATCTTCAGGTGTGGTTGATAAGTAGAAACTGCTACTAGGGTATAGGGCAGACATTTTTTCATGAGTAATAGTTTAACTCCTTTCTTGAAGGATTCCAAATTCTTGGTGCGATACCAAAGAAAGATCTGTAATAGCCTTTCTTTTTAAAGAATCTCTGAGGTTTTCAGTATTAAAGTGCTGGAGTTTTTACAGAATCTAGGACCTCCTGAATGTTCAAGCTTCTTAGCGAGATAGCTAGGGGTATTGAAGTGTATAGTTTTATGGGTAATGCAAGCTATTTTCAATTGAATTCTTGCATCATAGGGGAGCCAATTGAGGGCTTTCAAATCAGGGGTGATGTGATTGTTCCTTTTTGAACCTGTGAGGAGCCTTGCAGCATATTTAAGAGCCGTTTTTTATTTGGGGAAGACCGCAATGAGTCGCACTTCCATAGTCTAACCTGGGCATCACTAGGGCTTGGACGGCACACTTAAGGTCATCACAGGGTAGGAAGGGTTAATAATTTCCTTAGGATGTTCATTTGATGGTTTGTTCCTTTAGTGACAGCACTGATGTGTTTCAGCATATGAATGTTCTTATGAAGGATTATTCCCAGTGATCTTAGTAAGTCAGTAACTTGCTGTAGGTATTTGAAGGATGATAATTTCTTCATCCATTCATTAATGATGGGAGATGATATTGGGTGGGGTGATTAGGAGGTATTCAGTTTTGAGTATGTCAAATTTGAGGGTTGCAAGTTAGCCAAACTTAGGGTATTTTAGTAGAGTTGTGTTTAGGGATAAAGTTGGACATCCTTGGCATACATGTGATAGTAGATGTTAGATGAACTTACCATTTCCGTTAGTGGGTCCATGCACAAGTTAAAGAGAGTCAGTGGGAGAGAGGAGCCCTGAGGAACACGTAATGTGACCGGAGCAGTCTTAGACAAGGACTGATTTACCTTGACTTTTTGTGTTCTGTTATGGAGAAACAAGGTGAACTAGTTTAGGATGAAACCTGAGATTCCCATCCTGCATTCCAATAGATCTAGTAAGTAGTCATGCTTAACAGCATTGAATGTGGAAGATAGGCTAAGGAGTGTTAAGAGTCAAGATTGATTTCGATCTATCCTTTTTAGCGCATCATCCACTATGTGTGTAAGGGCCAATTCAGTGCTGTGCCCCGGGAGGAAAACTGATTGGAATTGATCAATGTGGTAACATAGTTGGACATGTGCACATTGTTCAAGGAGCTTCGCCAGAGTTGGGATGTTGGAAATGTGGCGGAAGATATCTAGGTCAGTTAAGTCTGTCATTGTTTTTTTCAGGATTGGGGTGACCTGCCCCAGACTAAAGGCAATCAGGGATTGGGCCATGAAATAGGGAGGCATTTACTATCTTGGTCGAAAGTGGGAGTATTGAATCTTTGAGCTCATTGAAGAAGTTGGGGGGAAGAGGGTCGCTGAACTGTTTTGATGGTTTCAAATCTGATGGAATTTTGAGAATGTCGAGATCCATAATAGGTTTTGAAAGAGTTCCATGTAGAGCTGTTTGTGAGAATGTGTCCGGGACAACCAGATGGTACCACTGTCACGGAGGTGGGAAGACTAGGGTGATGTAAAAGAGGGCCATGCCCCAGTGCTATCAGAATGTCAGTTCTAATGTGATCAGCCTTCTTGAGGAAGGAGGCACAATCTTTGCAATTAGGAAGTAGATTAGCTCCAGTAGTGGAGGAGTTGGTTGGGCCATACGATTGAAGTTTAATTAGCTCAAATAGTTTTCTGGCTCAATTTCTAGCTTTTTCAAGTTGGTTTCTGAAGAAATTTGCTTTCTGGTTTCTCATGCTTTTGTAGTATGTATTCCTCAGGGACCCCAGATGTTTGAGGATTACAAGGGAAGGTGAGAATCTCCATCTTCATTCAGTTAGTCTCAAATTGCGTTTTTCGGTATTGAGGCTACCATTTAACCATGGTTTCGAGTCTTTAGTGTATAATCTTTTTATGTTTTAGGGCTGCTATTGAGTCTAGAATAGACTTTGTGAAGTTAGTGTAGTGGTTTCTAAGATCTTGAACATCTGACATGTCTCCAGGAGGTGGTATAATATTATTGCTAAGGGATGTCAATTCATTTATGATTTTTTTTAAAGATATCTTCATTGGCATCTTGAAAGGTGTATATATATATATATATATATTTTATGTGTACAGGTAGTCAAACTATAATAAACGTTTGGGTGCCGATTACGAACCGGTAAAAATCCGTCGGTCGGAGCGTTTTCCCCGTCCGACTCGTACCCGGTCGTAAAACTTTACAAACATGGAATTACGATTCGCACGGAAACACCATTTCCGTACGAATCGTAAAAAACACCGACCGACGAAAATATACATACGAATGTGATCCGGGAATGCTGCGACGTGACGTCGGGACGCTTTCAGGCAGCGTTTCACGACCCAGGAATTACGATTCGAACCGACAGCAGTCCGGACGGCAATATTTTCAAAGCGAAGTACGGCGCGAATCGACCAGAGTAGGTGGCCCGGTACGCACCGTACCCCCCCCAGCCCCCGTTAGTACGCGCCGAACCCCCCCCAGCCCCTGTACGTACGCGCCGACCCCCCCAGCCCCCGTGAGTACGCGCCAAACCCCCTGTGTATGTACACCCGTGTACGTGTCGAACCCCCCCGTGTATGTACACCCGTGTACGTGTCGAACCCCCCCGTGTATGTACACCCGTGTACGTTCGAGTCGTACCGCCACCCGTGTACATACACGGGGGGTTCCAAGGATACCTTATTTTGCCTCCCGTCCCAAACTAACTCTTGGAGTATCGGATTTAATTCTGAGAACCAGGATGGTGTTATTACCACTGGCAAATTCACAAAATAGTATAGTAGTCTGGGGAGCATGATCATTTTTTAGAGTCCTTTGCGTACCATCAGTGGAAACTTTAGTGAGTGCCAGAACTGTACGCATATCTTTATTGACCCATAGTGGGTTCAAATTACCTTTTCGTATGTCTTCTAGATTATGAAATACTTGTATTCCTGGGTGTTAGAAATGGGATCTCTGGTTGGCTAAGGCCTGCGCCAAAGCCAGGCAGAGACCACCACTCTAGTCAGGGCAATGGAGTTACACGCCAAAGATAACCCCTGCTCACCCCCTTGGTAGCTTGGCATGAGCAGTCACACCTATCCCGGAGGCAATGTGTAAAGCATTTGCGCAACACACACCCAGCAACAATATACTAGGCACACCACAAAAGGGACTCCACATAATGTTATATCAAAAATAGCCTTTGTATTATCATAAAACACATTAGAATAGTAATCACACGATATACACTGTGCCAACTGACACTGGGCAATATTTACAGGGGATTATATACACATGACAGGGCCACGTTGGCCACTGTCAGAATCATCACTTAGTAAAGATAATAAATGTAGACATATAAGAAACGTAGAACACAACAAGTAGTTATTGGCAAACACTGTACTCAGCATCATCCTGTAACCATAAATCGAGAAATACTTCTACGCCAACTTCATAAGCCTAAACATATTAGACAATAACCTTCTACGCATAACTCACATTAGGAAATGCTCTTACTAACATAAACCGCAGTAGGGAATAAATCATACCTAAACCACAGTCGAGAAAAACTCCAACATAACACAGTATGGAAAACCTCATAATCATAAAAACACATTTAGAGGCATCAATCAGGGTGCATAAATCATTGTATATAAATTACATTTCCTAGCACCACATAAATTACCTTAGGGCCTGGCGCCCTATTAACCTAACGTTGCAGCTGTCCTCGGTCTGGTGGGGTAGCTGTGAATACACAATTAGACCGTGGCACAAATGTGCCGTGGGGGCCTCACTGGGGTGCTTACATTAACTCTGCCCCCATAATGTTGCAGACATGGCAGTGGCGCTATACGTTCCCTCTAAGCCCCCAATGGGGCTCTGTGAGACAAATCTCGATCAGTGCAGCTGCCCTCTGTCAGGTGGGGCAGCTGAGAAAATCGCCAGTACCAAGGCCCTGGGCACAAGGTTGATACAGAAATGTGCATATTTTCATGGAAGTGCATTGATTTATCTTCTGCTAGTGTTCACAGCATTGAAACCTGGCAGGCATTCAAGCATGAGTGCATATTTATCCGTTGAATAAATGTGGAAATATACTAATGTCAGCGTCATTTATCCACAACCGAAAATAAATATGGATAAATACAGATAAAGCTAGCAAAAAATAAATATGGATAAATACAGGCGGAAATGTCCAAAGAATAAATACCATAAAACAGGTAACACTAATTATATGGTTCCGAGATCACCCCATTGGTTCTAACCCATGCTGTTGGGTACTTGTATAATATTTTCACCCATTTAATCCATACCTCTCCCAGTCCCTTTTGTTCCATCGCGACCTCTAAGAAATTCCATCTCACTGAATCAAACGCCTTCTCCTGGTCTGCTGATAGGATAAGCGCTTCCGGGTATTGGTTCTGTTCAGGTTGATGCATGAAATAGCCTCCGCAGGTTCCCAGATGTAGATCTGGTTGGCACAAACCCATTTTGGTCATTACGTATCAGGCCGGTCAACTAGGGTAGGAGACGTGTGGCCAATACCTTGCTCAGAACTTTAAAGTTTTCATTGAGCATAGAAAGGGGATGTTGGTCTGACACTTGCAGTTGTGACGTTTTAGTCTTTGGAAGCGTTATGACCAAGACATCCCTGGTCTAGAGAGGTAACTCCCCTTTGTCCCAAACCTCTTTGTATATCTCTTCTAACTTCGGTGCCAGTGTCTGAGCGTAGGTAGAGTCGAATTCCACCGACAAACCATCTGGGTCAGGTGTCTTCCCTCTGGCCATCTACTTAAGTGCAGTAGAGATTTCCAGCGTGGTCACCGGACCTCCCAAACCCTCTTGCCAGTTAGGAGCTAGGGCTTCTAGGGGTAGGGGTGCTAAATATCCCTTTAGGTTATTCCGCCTCTGTGGTCTCAATTTAATGTACAGTCTAATCCGGGTAATGGGAGATCCCACATTCTCGGTGCACACTAACCAAGCGAGCAACATACCTGCCCTACCCCTTTCCATATGTACCCGTCCCTGATATTCCTGTACTTCTAAACATCTCAACCTCCCCAATGTGTCATCACATTTCTGTTTAGTTTCACTTAGTCTTTTATGTGTAGCAATGTTTTGTGGTCAGATAGGGTATGCTCAAGATATTCCATATGGGTGAACAATAGTGGCATAGCAGACATCCTCATGTTCTACCCCACCAGCACAGTCAGCATGTAACAATGACAACCACTTGGACTCCACCAATGTTCCACAACAAGGTATTCCCTCTCCCCAGGGCAGCTTCGCAACGGCTGACCGCCTAAACTGGTTCAAACTTAAAACCATTAGTGAAAGATTGCCCACTCTATCTGCCCAGTGGGGATTATCTGGAGGGGGGGTGCAAAGTATTAGTCACTGCGTGTATCTCCACTGCCGGGCCCAGTAGTCTCTGACAGGGACAGAGGTCCTTCCTGCGGCGGTTAGACCTCACCTCCCCCTTGTCAGCAAATCCACCTCCCCACTGTCAGAGTCTTCAAAGGCTCTAGTACCAGGTTCCCTGTATGTCTGTGTGTATCTCACTTCGGGTAGAAAGGAGCAGTACTGTCTCTTACCCTTTGTAAGTTCCAACCGTTTTCCAAGGAGTTGTTAAATCATGCTATCCGCTGTTTGTGGAGTCACATCCAGAAGTACTAGCTTGCTTCTTGCCAAATCCCCTTACTCAGACTCCTCTGCGCTGTGTTCCGATGTTTTCCCGGAGCTTTCCTTCTCCGTCTTCTGTGTCAATCAACACCTCCGCCACTGCCTGTAGCGCCGCCATTCTTTCCTGTGCCTTCTGGGATGCGGAGGGTTTCAGCAGTTGTATCCTTCTGGAGCACCCTTTCAGTAAGTCTCTAACAATGCCCGTAGGTATTCCGTTAAGGTAAAAGTGTGTTGCCCCACCCAGTGTGACTCTTAGTTTCAGTGGGTACAACAGGGTCTATGTTATGCCTTCCCACTTTATGCTTTCTTGGCCTTCAGGAAGGCACGTTGGGCCTGTACTTTCGCCATACGGTCTGATAGTTACTATGTCTGTGCCCCCCGCGGCTATTGTACTCTCCATGATCTCTGGCAGATGGCAAGGCACATGTCCTGAGGGCTCCGTATTTGAGGCTTACAGTGCCCGTAGCAGCTCTACTGCCAGTGGTCGAGTCCTCTACTGAAGCATTCCACCGGTTACCGTTTCTTACTCTGCTCTCCAATCCATCTGGGATGCGAAGCGTTTTCGCAGTTGGATCCTTCTGGATGAGCACCTGGGTCATTTCTGTTGTTGTTTAGGTGGTCTAGGGGCATGTTCCCCCCATGAGACACAGGATCACCCTTTTGGTAAGTCTCTAACCAAGCCCATAGGTCTTTCGGTGAGTTGTAAAAGTGTTTTGCCCCATCCAATATGACTCGCAGTTTTGCTGGGTACAACAGGGAGTTAGTTATACCTTACCCTCTTAATGCTTTCTTGGCCTCCAGGAAGGAGGTATGATGGGCCTGTTCTTTCACCATAAATTCTGGGAAGATGGACACTTTGCTGTTTTCAATCACGTAGGCCCCATTGTTACGAGCATTTTGTATGAGGGTATCACTGTCTTTGTAGTGTAGGAGGCTCACTACCACCGGACGGAGTATAAAATAGGAAGTGCGTAGCCGGGCCTATAATGCTGTCTGTAGTTCCAAAAATAATCAATGAGAGGCTTATTTTTCTTGCAGCCTCAGTATACTTGAGATAGTCTTATTCACTGCGTCCCAGAATTCGAGAATAGCCGGACACTGTTGGAACATGTTGATTTGGCGGGGCTTCCTTTTAACATTTTTGACAACCTTTGTGAAGTTAAATAGGCCCAATGGAGAGAGAAAAGATGGTTCCTCCTGAACCAAGCAGGCTTGACAATAAAAATCAAAGTCTCCATCTATGGCTTCTTGGGTCGCCCAATATCATGTTGATACCTCCTTCTTCCCCTGTGTTTCATCACCAGTTGTTCTTCCAGAAAATTTCCTGCACCAATTGAGGACCTCTGATTTTGCGTCCAACTCCTTCATTGAATGTACTTGCATTTTGAGATTTCCCCACTCCAGTTTGTTAGTCAAGTCTGCCCATGATATGAGGTTCCCGTCCTGGACAAGGTCTCTCCAACACCCTAACCACGCTTTCCTCAAAGGGATTGCTAGTTTATCCTTTAGGCAGTCAGGTGTTCCTGGAGAGTCCCATATCAGAGACAAGCTGGAATAGCAACCTAAACCGCTGCATCATCTAATGCTTGCCTAAGTTCTAGCTGTTGCTTGTAGCACCTTAAGTCTGATCTTTTTGAAGTATTTGGGGTCCCCATATGTAAATAGAAAAGTTTGATTGTAAGTTAGCCCCCTTCTGCATTGCTGGGAACCTGGACCCTACTGTGGAGCAATCTGAAGAATTTATCAGCATTCTAGAGTGGGAGAGCTGGGAAGCCCATGCATAATATTGAAGATCAGGGAGGGACAAACCCTCATTCTCACTTCTGAACCACAGCTTTTTCCACAAAATTCTTGTACCTTTATGGGCCCATATGTAATAATTGATGGCCTGTTGGAGTTTATCAATAGATGGCTTTACAAAGTGTAAAGGGATAGTATTAAACAGGAAGGTCATTTTTGGCAGTATGAACATTTTAACCAGATTCACCCTCCCAAAGATTGACAGAGGGGGGTGCATCCAACTCTTCATTAGCCGGGTACAGTTCCTTATGCCATCATTTAGATTAACCTCTGGAATTTTTTCTATATCCTGTACGATCTTCACCCCTAAGTATCTCATTTATTTTTTAATCAGAGAGTTTCCTGTTCCCAAGTTCCAAGCCATTATTTCTGTCTTGCTGGTATTCGCTTCGAACCCTGACACCTTTCCGAAGTCAACTGCATATTGGAATATGACTGTCAGAACAGCTGAGAGGTCTGAAGTGAATTCCATCAGATCATCCGCGTAGAGTGCAACCTTTCTCTTCCAAACTTCATGCCTAAAGCTTGGGATGTTCTCGGCCTCTCTAAGCTTTTGTGCAAAAGGCTCAACATAGAGGTTAAAAAGGAGGGGGGAAAGAGGAAAACCCTGTCACGTGCCTCTAGATATTTTAAACAACTTGGTCAGTTTGCCATTCACTAACAGTTTCATTGTTGGGTTCTGATATATTAATTGGACGACCTTACGAAAATTCTTTCCCAAGTTATATTTTTCCAACATTACTTCCAAATGCACCCAATTTACTCTAGTGAATGCTTTGGTAGCATCAAGGGTTGTAACTGTGCTCAACCTGTCTGCTAAAACCTCTGCAAAGATCTTATAGTCTGTGTTGAGCAATGAAACTGGCCTATAAGTCTCATAGTTAGCAGGGGTTTCCCCTGGTTTTATTATTAGTGTGATAGTCGCCTCCCCTCAGGATGCTGACAATTATAGATCTGCGTTTGAGATCTCGTTGAACATCTGGGTCATAAAGGGAATTAGTGCGTCCCCCAAGTTATTATATAGTTCTGTTGGTATCTCATCTGGCCTGCTGCCTTCCCCTTTTTACTAGACTGCAGAACTTTCTAGAAGATTTTGTTGTGTTGCATCTACTGATTTTGTTGCTGTAGGGCCCAACAACTTCAACACTTCCTCCTCAGTGATTAGCCTATCTTCAGTGTACAGCTTTTGGAAGTATTCAGAGAAGGCCCCCTGTATTTCTGATTCTGTTGTTAGTTTATTCATATTTTGTTTGCCCTCTATTGCTTTTATAAGATTACGATTTTTATCTGCTTTTACCTTCCAGGCCAATAATCTCCCAGCTATTTCCCCATATTCAAAAAGCACCAACTTACTAGCTTCACAATGCTTCAAAACCCTTGTCTGCGATATCGCTTCTATCTGCTCTTTCAGACTCTCCAACTGTTCCTTCTCCCTACTCCTTATTTCGTCATTTCTATTAACAGCCCTGCCCACATCTACAGTTTTTATTTCGCTTTCCAAGCGGCTAACCTCCTCTCTGTACCGCCGATTTTTAGTACAGAGGCTGCTCATAATTCTCCCCCTAAGGTAGGCTTTAAGCGTCTCCCAGAGTACCCAGGTAGATGCTGACCTCTGTTGTGTTCTAGGAACTCCACTGTCTCTCCCTGCAGATAATTAATTTAATAGAGTAGGGTCCGATCTAACGTCAAACATATATCCAAGTGCCAACTATTTATTCCCTGTCCACAGAGACCACCGAATGATCCGACAAGTGGGCAGTCAGATACTCAATATCCTGTATTACTGCTCTCAAACTTGAGCTGACCAGAAAGTAGTCTATTCTGGATCTATGCCCATACATCTTGTTGTGATAAGAAGCGCCTGGCAACAGACAAGATCTCTCACTCCAAACATCACAAAGCCCAGTATGCTTCATAATCATTCTCAAATAACTACGTGATTTGGGGGTGGGCACCGCTCTACTGTTCTTTGATTCATCCAGTTTTAGATCCGAAACTATATTAAAGTCACCAGCCATGATTCCCGGATCAGGAAAATCCAGTAAATTTGTGAAAACTGTTTTCAGCGGCTCTGGATCATGACATTTGGGACTGTAGTATCCCACCAACGTTACCAACGTATCCAGCAGATTAATTTTAGCAATGACTCACCTACCAAACTTGTTTATTGCCGAGTCAATTATGTTTGCCTTTGGTTGCCTTTCAATAAGTATAGCAACTCCTCCTATGTTAGCTCTTTAATCCGTACATACCATTTTTTTGACCCACCTTAGATTTGAAAAGATTGACACAGACTCACTTTTTAATAGGTGGGTCTCTTATAAAACAATTATTTGCTAAGGGGAATCTCTAAGATATTGTAGAATTTTGCCCTTCTGCCTCTTATTCGTAGACCATTGACATTCCAAGTTAGAATCTGAATAACAATCTTAGCCCTTCATAATCACAGCATAATATTTGGATCTTTATAAACTTTTCTACCATGAATATTCTAACTGATGTATATGAGTGTTTTTTTACTTTTTCCCTTTTGCTCCTCACCCTATGCACCCCCCACATACCCCCACATTGCCCCCCACCCACTCCTTGGACTTGATGTCAGTCCTGATTGCTACGTCTTGAGACCACCCTTTACCAATATTCAGACTATCACACGTTACTTAAAAACCGCACAAAAAACTCCTTGAAACCTATAGCAAATCAAGCCTAGACCTTTTTCTCATTCAGGTCAGGTTGCGTAGTAATATTTGAGATATACAGTAAGGTGCTTACGTGACAACTTACATGTTTGAATCTTGTGTCTTTCAGATCTCCCTCCCAGCTGTCTCCCTTCTTTGCTTCCCTTCCCTCACTTGATCCTCTCAATTGACTGTGCTTTTACAGCAATCAGCATTTGGGGATATGAAAATGTGGACCCACTTGAGCATCACATTGATCCAGAGGAGTTCGTCCAGTTGACAGAATAACAAGCCCACACATTATTCTTATCTCGGTCAAGGCAATTTTAGTATGGCTCTCTTTAAGATGTCCTTAAAGCTTTGTCCATGGTCCAACAGGACATGGTGGCTTCTGGACCTAAGACAGCATCCTTGCGGGATCGAGTAGATCGCTTCCAACAAAATACTTATGATGCACGATTGTCCTGTTTTGTGGGCAGTCAAGCTTGGCCTCATGGTAGTACTACAACTCCAGTAATGGTTCCTCCTGTGTCTGTTGAAGTACCAACAGCAATTCCATTGGCAGCACAGGAAAGGTACATGGGAGATATTAATTAAGTCCAGGTATTTCTCACCCATGTCCTGGTATACTTCACATGTTGGCCCAAAGCTTTCCACATGACCCAGGCTAGGGTGGCATTCTTGATTTCCTATATTGGAGAAGATGCTGCTCAATGGGCAGTATCTTTAGTGAGATGAGATGATGCCATCATCAGGATGACTTTAGAACTGAATTTAAGAAGACCTTTCATCAGCAAGCTATGTCCTTTTTGGCTGACCTAGAAATGCAGGCAGGGCAGTAATGTTTTACTGACATGCCTTAGTGTGTTCCAATGTCTGACAGATGAAACAGATTGGCCAGAGATGAGGAGAAAGGACAACACCGAGATATGACAGAGGAAAATCTACAATACCTGCTTCAGAAATACCTGTTGAACCCATAGAAACAGTTATGGTTTGTGCCTCCTTGTCCACGGAGGAGAGGGAACACAGAAGGAACATTGTCTATGTTTGTATTATGGGCATAAAGGCCAGTTTGTCAAGGAATGCATGATGAAACCCAAAGGGAAAAATATGTCACCAAAAGTAGCGATTCTTGATAGGGAAAAAGACTCCCCTCAGGAAACCTTTGAGCATCTATTTAGTCCCTTCTTTGAGTGTTGACAACAAATTGCTGGTTGAATATTTCAAATTGCCTCTCCAGCATCCACGGTCGTGCAGGTAACAGTGGTGGGGCTGGGTAAGGGGGGATTTAGAGGGACGATGCAAAGGGAATATTAATTATTTATTTAATTTTCCTTCGACATCCTCCCTCGAAATCACGCCTTACCCACCCCCTCCACCCCACCGCTGTTACCTGCACGCCCGCGGTTGCTCTCCAGGTGTGTGTTAATGACATGTGACTTCCAATACAGGCAATAATAAATTTGAGAACAACTGGGAATTTCATGGATAGCCCCATAGCAGCAACTTTACAAATCCCTTTGTTGCATAAATCCCATGATGCATTGCACCTCTCCCTTATGAGTCACTATTCAGAAAAAACAATTTAACCCATTGAAATTCTATGTTATAAATGGCCCACAGTGTGGCATCATTTGGGGCAACCCATGGCTCAATAAGGAGAGCCCCACTATTGACTGGTCAACTAGGAAGGTAAGGTTTGAGTCAGAATTCTGCCTGAGAGAGTGTAAAGAGTCCAAATAGTCAGCAGTAAAAGTCTTAACAACGTGTCTAAAGATAGTGACTGCAGCTGAAAAAGAAACTGTATTACCCTATCAATACTCATAGTACCAGTATGTCTTTAGTGAGCAACAGGCTGAACACCTACATCAGCAGTAAGGCTGTCAAATAGATCAGGTTCCTGGGGCAGTAGTATCATGTGGAAGGATCTATGCTTTATCTGACAGTGAAAATGAGTACTTGTGACAATATATGGATAGGTATTTGGCAAATAGTTTTATCTGACCATGAAAGTCTCCAGCTGCATCACCTCTGTTTTTCATTACAAAGGCCAACGTTTAGCTAGGAACTTGTATTGATTATCATGCCCTAAATAAGGTGAAGGTAAAAAAATCAATACTCGTTGCCTTTGATACCTCTCTTACTGGATCAGGTAAAAAACCGGTCATTTACAATAAATTTGACCTAAAGGGGGCTTACCACCTAGACCGAATACGAAAAGGAGACAAGTGTAAGATGACCTTTCACATGGCTTATTTGAGTACAGGGTTATGCCCTTTGGACTATGCAATGCTTTAGCAGCATTTCAATTCTTCTTAAATGACTTGAATTCCTGGATTTGTTTGTCATCGTCTATATAGATGACATTTTGATCTAATCATCTACAGAAGCCAAACATTACTGTTGTGTTTGTGCTGTGTTACAAGCACTCAGGAAGCATCAACTGTTATGCAAAATCACAAAGTGTGAATTTCATGTGTTCAAAGTGGTGTTCTTGGGGGTGCTTTTGTCACCTACAGGATTGGAAATGGCTGAGCAAAAGGTGCAAGCTGTCAAACCTGGCCAATCTCTCAGAATGTATGTGATGTCCAATTTTTTCTGGGGTACGCAAACTTCTGCCATTGGTTTATAGACCAGATCTCAATGGTGGTGACTCTGATTATGAAACTCCTGCTAAAGAACACGTCATTTGCATGAACACTGGGGGCAGATGAGGCTTTCCATCTCTTAAAGGTCACCTTCACAACCGCACCTATTCTGGTACACCCCGACCCTGGCAAACCATTTATTGTAGAGGCAGATGCCTCCAATAGTGCCATCGGGGCAGTTTTATCCCAAAGAAACTCTCAGACAGGGCAACTGCATCCCAATGCTTACATGTCTAGAAAGTTAAATGAAGCAGAAGTTCATTATACCAGTACTGAAAAAGAATTGCTTGCCATTTGAGATGCCTTTCATAAATAGAAGAATTATTTACTGTGAGCCAAACATTCCATAACTGTATATTCAGATCCCAGGAATCTCTAGTTCATGAGGTTTGCAAGGTTACTGATGCCCCATCAGTTAAGGTGGATATTATTTTTCGCCAAACTTAACTTCATAGTAACCTATCGTCCAGGCATGGAAAACCGGAAAGCAGACACACTGATACAACAAGACGGTGAGCAACTGTTGCCTGATGAACAACTAGAAGCTGTCATTCATCTTCATTAAGTACTTGGCTTTCAGAGTATGTAGATTGGAAATGAAACAGGAATTACTGACTAAAGAATTTCAGATTCTAATATCCATAAAAGACTTAAGGGCCAAGGAGCTCATTTGGTGCCACTCTGTACCCTGTGCAGGGCATAATGGTTTCAAAAGACAATAGAATGGGTAACTAGACAATTCTGGTGGCCCACTGTGACACAAGATGTTGAACGTTTTGTGAAAAGATGCAGTAATTGTGCTCAGGCAAAAACAGACCACACCAAGCTGCAAGGATTGCTTCAACATCTACCAACTCCAAATTTGCCTCAGGGACATATCTCTGAGGCTGTACTCTAACTGTCAAAATGGGGTTCCCATTTCATATTAGTATTGAATAAGTTGCCCCATAAGTTTTTAACATTTTCTATCTCCTTTTCCTGTATGACGAAGGTTTCGGTTTTTGTGGTCCGAGGACCACAGACCATGATATATGATATATTAAAATTAACTTTGAAATCAAGAGATGTCATGAATTCTGTAATGGTGTCAAGTGATTTTTGCAGGCTTATCCCTGTCCTTGCCAACAACACAGTGTCATCTGTGTATGAGAGCAGAGGGACAAAGTTCCTACCAATTCTAGGAAAGTCAAGCTCCCTTTTTTATAAAAAGGCCTCCAACACTTTGGTGTAAATAAGAAATGAAAATGGGGCTAAAATGCAGCCTTGACGGACCCCCTCCGTAGATATGATGGATTGAGTTTTTCCTCCTTGCTGCCATATCTTACAGTCACCAATGTATTTGTATGACACCTACGTAGGAGGGTCACAAATGCTTTTTCAAACCCATATCTTCCACCATAACCCACATTTTGTCCCGGCTGACAGTATAAAAAGCACTAGATAAGTCCATGAAGGCCAGATGAATAGAGCTCTTCATGGACTTCACATGCTTATTAACACTCAGGGACAAATTGAGAAATTTTTCAGTCACACCCATGCGCCTTCTAAAACCATATTGTGTGTTCGACAAAACCCCTTTTGTTGATGCCCACTCTTCTAATGGCATAAGGAGGAACCTACCCAGGACCTTACTGGTGCATCAATCAATAATATAGGTCTGTAACACACAGGGCCATTCCTAAAAACGGGGATTACTAATGCCTCTTTCCAAGATTGAGGCAATGTGCCAATAATGGCTTCTTTAAAGATGCTGGTAAACAATTGTGCACACAAAGTTGTATTTCTCTCAGAAAAAAGTCAAGGGCATGCCATCTGCACCGGGGGCCTTCAGATGAATGCCTTGAGCAATAGCCACCTCTACTTCTTGAACTGAGATGGACAGACTAAGCTGTAAAGCTTGGGCCGGGTCATGGAGCGATTCACCTGCTACCATATCTATTATCCTAGGCGAGCGATTAAAGATGCAGGTCAAGTGAGCTTGCCAGGCTTCACCCAGGATCAGTGAGTCCATCGGTCTCACATCTTCACTGAACATTAGGCAGTTTATAATTTCCCAGAATGTTTTGGAATCTTTATGGAAGCCTGAACATGCCAAGTCCTCCCACCTCCTTCCTCAATTCCTTTTTCCTATGTTCTATCACTGTTTTAGAATGACTCCTCAAGGTTTTTATTCACTCTCTGTCCTGAGGGGTAGGTTGTAGAGCCCTTTTTAGCTTCTTATGTGCTTTTGTGCATTAGTTATTAAACCAGCGCACCGGTGGGGCTTGCTTTTGGAGGATCTTCTTAACCAGCCTCGGGGAGATTTCGGTGCAAAGCGCCTCAAAGTCCTGTACTAATTCACTTGGGATAGAATCTAGCTTCAAACACCCAACTATAAGGTTACAGTTAACAGAGATAATTACTTGTTTACATTTTTGGGTGGCTACCTGGTCCCATTTCAAACTAATTCCCTTATTGGGATTATACTGGATCACACATTCTTCAGAGGACCCTGTTTCTGCCAAATTGTTGAAAATAGCTATGAGCAGATTGTGAGCACTTGAACAATTTGGTATGAATTTAAACTCCTGAACCAGGGAGATATAGGGGCTGATTATGATGGCAGAGCTACTGCCACCGACAGGCTGTCGGTGGTGGTTCCTCCACCATCGTAATGCAGTTTTTCACCCACCAAATTCTAATGGCGGGTGGAAGTGTGGCGGTCAGAAAGACTGACCACAACGGTCCAAATGGGCAAAGTCAATCTGACCTCTCGTCGGTATGACTGCTAGTTGCTGCATTGTGGAAATGCCTGCCAGGTACCGCCATAGGGTATATGATATCCTTTTCCGTCTGTTCTTCCACAATGATCAATCCACTGTGAAACGCCTGGTAAAAATGGATTTGGGGGCCCGTAGTAGGCCTCCCTTTATCCCTGGGGCTGGGACATGTGCCCCCTACATATCCCTACACTATGAGGCAGGCACCGCATGGTGCCTGCCACGTACTGCAGGGATATGTAACCTGTCTTTGTTTTGCACTACAGCACCCGCCGCAATACAAAACATAGGCAAGCGTTCGTATTTTAATGCATACTATGGGACAGCATCCTTGTATGTGGGTGGTCTCAAATACGAAACGATGGCTGACGGATTGTAGTCCGTCCGCCAGTTCTTGGTCATTAACATAAAATCAATGAAACTATCCCCACAGCCTCCAACGTAAGTTGGACACTGCATAGTGGGGTTATGGACACGATCATTTAAGGGTGCTAAGTCATTTACATTCAGACTAGTGTTTAAAGCTTCCCCGTGCGTGAATGATTAAAATAAGCCATAGGTTGGCCATCATTGTCTTCCAGCCCACGTGCATTTCAAGTGTCATGTAAAATATATAAAGGGTGCCTCTTATCGGATACATTACTGATTTTTTCTTGTAATTCCTCTGTTAATTGACAGTTGCCCTTATCAAAAATGTTATAATAAAGGTTCACCAAAAGTAGATCAACTGGTGCCAAGCCAGCTATCACTAGTAATTGGTACTAAGGGGATGAACAGATCCATTTAACTTTTGCAGAAGTATATTTTACTGCTATAAGTACCACAATACCATCATTTGCCCTTCCTGAAGTGGATGGGATCGCTAGAATACATAAAGAACAATACCCATTTATTAAAAAATCATTTGCATTGATGTTTTGTGCCCCCTAGCATAGTGGTAGAGTCCGCTGTGGGACAGGGGCCCTGGTAGGGGCCCCCAAAGCCATTTTCTGACAGCCTTTCCATGACAGAAAGGCCGACATAGAGAGGCTGTCAGAAGTGGACATCATAATCTTGATGGCGTAGCCTGAGCAGGCACCACTGCCATTTGGGGATTATCTTTCTGACCGACGCCACAACAGGTTCTCCAATCCTGTAGTGGGCGTCAGTGTTTCCTCCAGCATGCAGCGGTCTGACCGACTGCATCATAATGAGGATGTCGGACAGCTGCTTCCGATGTCTGGCGGACTGCAACCGACAGCCTGTCAGTGCAGATCCGCCCTACATCGTAATGGGCCCCATATACTAAAAACCCATTTGGATAAATGGTGAGCAGGAATATGTAGTCAATTCGATCCTTGACTCAAAATTGAAAAGCACCAAACTGTGGTATTTATTATTCTGGAAAGGTTTTGGCCCATAAGAACAGCCTTGAGAGCCCGCCACTGGCATTCATGCCCCGTGATTACAACAACTTTTCTATAAAAGGGTCCTTTCCAAACCTGGGCCCTGTCAGCATTCTCCAAAAGGGGGGTTGTAATGCCAAGCCTTCGCCTCCAGCATCTAGGAACACTGGCAACCTAACGCACTTTACCACTCTGATGAGGTGTTCTTAGGATGCACTTACAGTGCTGTTTTAAACTGTTTATTTAGTTGCATATCATATAATCCTCACAGTACTGACTGAGCAGCTCAGCTGAGTGCATTAGAACTTTGCATTGAGATTGGTTATGCCCAAGTTTGCCCAAAAGGCTCCAGTTTCTTTTTGTGTGCATGTACAGTTAATGAAGGTTGTTGGAACTACAATACCCATGTGCCTGTGCTGTCTAACAGGAAGTACAGCAACAGACAGCCATGTTATGTGGGGCGCTTCTATAAATGCAGCCCAGCCAATCAGCATGTTAGAAGTCCCACATTTATAGAGTGAGCCGCATCGGAGGAGCACCGGGTCCCGAGAATCAAGACAGCAAGCCAGCTGAGGCAGGACAGATTGAAGTCATCAGAATAGTAAGGCTGCACCTGCACCTCACGTAGCGCCCCTTCGCGCTGCTTCACAGATGACGTCCGAGTTAAGTGCTGTCTTTTTGGTAAATGTGGGTGGGCTCTGCTATCTTGGATATACTTGATGATGTTTGTGGAACAGTCGAAACAAGCGAGTGGGCTCTGCTATTTTTTTATTTGAATCTGTTACTTGGGCATATTTGATATGTATTTCTGGACATCGGTACCGAGTGAGTGGACTCCACATACTGATTCCCTGAACAGTCCTTGCAAGTCCTGACTAGGGCAGGATGGCTCTGTCAGCCCTAATTAAAAGAGTGAAACACAATAGGAAATGCACCCAGTGCTACAAGGATACTACATAATTACCAGAATGCTTTCCTATTGTGTTTGAACAGGGAATTGATGCCAAGATGTTTCTTGCAAGGTACTAGCAACAGTGAATAAAGAGCGGATCCGGTCTATATAGCATCTCAATAGTTGTCTTGTTAAAGGTGATTGGCATAAGATAGTGATGCTTATATGTCACTCCTTAGGTTAGAATCAGCCTCTTATAAAAGTCTTTAAAAGCTATAGCGAATCAAGTCCACCCTTTTTCTCTTTCAGGTAAGGTTGTGTAGGGGGAACAACCTTTACAACGCAACTATTACAACGCACTACACTTACAATGCAATTTTTACGACGCAACATCCACTACAACGCATTCCATTACATCGCATGACACTACAACGCATTTTTAAACACTACCTTCACAACGCATTCCATTAATCGTATACTACCTTTACAACGCATACCATTACAACGCATAATATTACATTAAAACCCCTACACTATCCAACACTTACCCTACTGTTGCACCCCCTGGAGTTAGAATAGTAATTTTTACCCCCATACTATCCAACACTTACACTACTGTTGCACCCCCTGGAGTTAGAATAGTAATTTTTACCCCCATACTATCCAACACTTACCCTACTGTTGCACCCCCTGGAGTTAGAATAGTATTTGTTACCCCCATACTATCCAACACTTACCCTACTGTTGCACCCCCTGGAGTTCGAATAGTAATTTTTACCCCCATACTATCCAACACTTACCCTACTGTTGCACCCCCTGGAGTAAGAATAATAATTTTTACCCCTATACTATCCAACACTTACCCTACTGTTGCACCCCCTGGAGTTAGAATAGTAATTTTTACCCCTATACTATCCAACACTTACCCTACTGTTGCACCCCCTGGAGTAAGAATACAAATTTTTACCCCTATACTATCCAATACTTACCTTAAATGCAATGTAATATTATGCGTTGTAATGGTATGCGTTGTAAAGGTAGTATGCAATGTAATGGAATGCGTTGTAAAGGTAGTTTTTAAAAATGCGTTGTAGTGTCATGCGATGTAATGGAATGCGTTGTAGTGGATGTTGCGTAGTAATAAATGCGTTGTAAGTGCATGCGTTGTAAAAGTATGCGTTGTAACGACATACATCCGTTGTGTAGTAATAGGTTTGAGCTGTCCCCTTCCTCTCCTCCCCTCCCCTCGCTTGATCCTCTCAATTGACTGTGCTATTACAACAATCAGCAGTTGGGGATTTGAAGAGGTGGACCCACTTGAGCATAGCATTGATTCTAAGGCGTTTGCCCGGCTAACAGGTTACCAGGAAAAACAGAGCAGAAGAATACAATTCCAGGTTTGCTTTAATTTTTAAAGTACAGCTTCAATTATGCTCTGTCACCTGCTGTTTCCCTTGGCTGATGGCTCTGGCAGCAGTCACTGTGACATCAGAACTCATCTATGATGAGTAACTACAGTTGAGCTGCCACGTCATTTCTTAAGTCAAGACAACTAAGGCTGTCTCAAGTACAGCCAGCAATAAGGAAATAAGCCAATGGGAGAAAAGCAGAAAGTTCTGTTGATTAAAGTGGTAAGAATAGATCGTACACAAGAAAGGTTTTACTTTCAGTCTCACAAGTGGTCTCTAGGATAGACCATCATCAAGTAAGCCATTGTTAAAGACAGAAAAAATAGGCAGACAATGTAAAATGTATGCCAGATTGCTGAGAGTCTCTGCAAAACCCCTACACCAGAGGGACATGGTATGGGTTGGTGGCTAATCTGCTGACCTCTGAATTGTAAAACCTGGGCGCTACTTCAGACTAGACCAAATTTGAAACAGTATGATCTCTGGCAACTCCTTTAAACTCCCCTGTGCTTCATTTTCTAATTATGTGTAATGAGCTGGTTTGAAGTGTAGTTGTGTAAAGTAAGAAATGTGTAAAGCAGCAATGTCAAACCACACTTATGCAAGATCTTGAATTACCCCAAGTCCACCCTGATCCAGCACTAAATCACAGTGCTCTGGTGCTCCCTGTGTAGGTGTGTCCTATATAAATCCCAGTGCATACATACTTCAAGGGTTATGGAGGAAGTTATACATCTGAAGAGAGAGCTACTCATGGACATTTCCGTTACAATGCTATCATCACAATATGGTCCACTTTTTGCTATTTCTCATGTTTAGCACTGCCTCCACAAAGGACATTGTCTAAACCGAGCCAATTGTCTTAACGTAACTGAGGCTCTGCAGTCTAAAAGGTAAAGACACCTCAGTTCCTTCATCCTTCAAATCAAACTAATAGACCTTTGGGGTCCAGACCAAACCTAAAATGGACACCACTTAGACCATGATGCTGTCTGGTTTAGAGCATTTGAAGTGTCATTCCCATGGCTGGGATCCAAACCTCCACCACCAAGCAACCTCGACCAATCTTTTCTAACATCAGCATGCAAATACTTACGTGGCCGGCTGGCTTTCCCATAAAACGTTAAGCAGTCTGTTTCACGTCCCATACATTCTATTTCTTTATCAGTTTTACATTCCTCGTCGGAGCCTTCGATGAAGCACTCTGGGCACTTGTATCCATTGCGGGTCAAATTAATAGGAGGAACTAAAACCGACAGAAGAAAAGAATTAGACAGCTAGACTGTAACCAACATCACTAACGACACCTAAACCATTGCATATGAACAACAGAAGGCAAAATATGATCTCAGACTGTGTTGATGCTGGCATTTAAAAGTGATGTGATGCATGGAGCAATGCTTAGTATTAAAGATCACATCTTGGACACATCTGTGGATTTGATCAACTCAATAAGTAGAAAGATAATGGGCCATGGAGCTGGTAACTTTCCTCCAAGGTCTTAGCTCTTGAATAAATTCAAAATCTCTGAGTGACAGTGTAAAATGTGAATTTACAGGTGAATTGGACCCAGAATTACTGATTGTGGTGGTAATTTGTAATTACCTCCTTGTAAGTCTTCCTCACCGCAGTATTAACGAAGTGAGTTCAGCTCCACACCAGAACCCTCCAAAGCAAAACAGTTAGCCTCCCATGCCTCCCATCCCTTCCCAATATGGCCGACCCATTTTAACCATGACCTCTATAAAAGGCAGGCCAGCCCAACCCTTCAGCCTGTTTTTTTGGTTCTGGGCTACAGATTCTCCGGAGCGTGTCTTCAGGTAAGTTGGGGTGAGGTCCTGCTCTAGCAGGTCCCTGGGCCCTGGGGGGGAGGCCCTGCTCTAGCGGGGTCACGTGCTGGTTCCCCACCTTCTGGCACTCGAACTGCCCTTTTGGTTTTCCCGCTCTGCTCTAGCGGGCTCTGGTGGTTGCGGGCTCTTGGGATTTAGTCTGCCCTGCGCTCCCCCTTGTGGCTTTATGCCCTGCTATAGTGGGCTCTGGGGTTTGGGCTCTGCTGTCTGGCAGACCGGCACAGGCGGGCTCTGGCCGGAAGTTTTAAGCCCTGCTCCCGGTGTGGCTGTGGGCACCACTTTTGATTTTGCTTGCATTCCGGTCTGGGGCATGAGGGCCTTGCTGCTTCTCAGGGAAGTCCGCTTGGCTTCCCAGCCCTAGTTGTTGCTCCAGGTCGGTGCTGGGTTTTTGGTTCGGCCCTGCTCCTTGCTGCCCAAGCGGACTGGTTCTGGCTCTGCCTCGGCCCGGCTCGGCCTGCTGCTTCCTTTGCCGATTTGGGTTGCAAGACGCTCATTAAGCCTGAAGGAGCAGCCAACACCAGTCTTACATTGTCACTCATTCACATGGCGGAAACAGGTTTGGTTCTCATGTCGACTGCCCTCTCATCGCCACTGTCATGTTTGATGTAGTAAAAGTAACACGTTATATTTCAAATATATTGTTAGAACTCGTACTCGTCTTTGTTCATGTGGCTGCGGTGGGCATTCTGAGGTTCCCGCCCTGCCCCCACGTCTTGTGGCGTTTCTGCCCTGCTTTAACGGGCTCTGGGATATGGTGCTTTTCTTAGGCAGCCCTGCGTGGACAGGCTCTGCTGGGGGACTTACCTTGCTTGCCCGGCTCCTGTTGTGGGCTGCTGCTTTTGCCTCTGAGGGTCCCAGTCCCATTGGATGCCGCACCCTCTCCCGTTCCTCTGGCCGATGACATGTGGCTTGTGAATTATTTGTGTCCTTGGTGTGATGCCATTCCTTGGTTGGGATTCTTTCAGGTTCTTTTGTGTGCATTGGGCATTGTGTGCCTGTCCCCTTCCTGCACGATGCCTTCAATATTCATGTTTGTTGCAGGTGTGTTGCTAGCGCACGTGCGCCCCTCATTGGTCTCCCGCAGTGTGACTGGATCCCTGGTTTGCAGCTGACAATGGGAGTGGGCAAGTGCTGTTGGGGGCTCTCGGGTCCACTTGGATGGGTCCTGGTGTCCCTGTGCTGTGTTGCGGGTGCAAAGTACTGTGGGTGAGTGGTCTATGTCTATATTGGAGAATTCCTGGTGGGGTTTCAGTCACCGTTTCTAGCGGTATGTCTGTGTTTACCTTGCTACCTCTAGTGGGAGTGTTTTTTTTTTTTCCATTCGGGGTGCGTTGGTTTCCCCTGTTCTGCCTGGTGTTGGAGAACCTGCTTCTGTACGCTGTGTGTAGATGGGAAGGAGTGGGGATGTGGCCTTGTGGCTGGAGCGGTCGGTCCGGTGGCTGGGGTAGCCGGTTCAAGTCTCGGCTAAGGCGCTCAACATCCTGTGATTCTGGCCTTATCACCATCAACACTGGTACTCTACGTACTACATTTCCTGCAAGATTTCTTTCTTTTTTGTCTGCTGGCCGGTTCTGTCTGTGTTTGTGGTGCGGTGTGGTGATTTTTTTGCTGCAGCATCAAGGGGCCTTGTGTGTACTACAAATAACCAACAGAAGGTGTGAAGTCCGTGGAGAACAGAATAGTCAACCAGTAACCGCTATAAAAAAGTGCATGAGATCCTACAGGTAGTCGGGACACCACCTAACAGGAGGTGAGAGTCCATCAGCCCACCCTTACTGGCGGAGCATCGTCATTTGGAACTCTAAGGAATCACGGTCTGTGCCCACACTAGCGGATCGCCAGGGGCTTCGCTAGGTGCACAGGTCAGTGATTGCTAAAAGAGAACACTCCTGCCAGGGTTTATACCTCAGACCTGGGGACTCAAGGAATGTGCAGTGCTCATGTGTAATGTGAGGTTAAAAATGAATACTTGGTCAAAAAATTTGTTTATTAGGCATTAACCAAGTTTCATATCTAAAAGAGCCTATAGTCTTTTCAGAAAGATATATAGACTAATCTCTGGCTCAGTTATGGTGTGGTCGACATGTTTCAGCCGTAGTGGTCAAATCGACCCGGCTTTCTTCAGGACCAAAAAATATATTCTAAGATGCTACTGCTCCAAAAACACGTGATTTGTGAAAACAAAATACATGCAAACATGTGAACATTGAATAAGATAGTGGCAATAGCCACCCTACCAGACATACAGTCTCGTGTTTGAGCGCAAGAACAATGTCTCCTTTCCTAAAAAGAGTCAAAACAGGTCAAACATCAGGGATCGACACCATGCACAAGAAAAAAGCACCACTGGTTACCATTCGGCAAAGCTAATTCTGCACTGCCATTACTTTATAAAAACTCAAATGATGTTAACATCACAACAATATATAAATTATGATGAAAAAACTCACCCAGCCTTATGTGGGAGAACTGCCTCACCTCACCCGGCTGACTGCTCGGAGAAGGAGGCACCGCTCTGTTTAAATGTGGAGAGAAAACAGACACGTTGCACATGGATACCTGTCCGCTTCATACTCAACACATATACCTTTAAACAAAAACCCAAAAATTAAAAAGTCAAAAGACCTCAAGACCACCCATGAGAAGCGTCGAATGCAGGTCGCAAAAGCGTGTTGGCAAATCCTACCCTCGTCTGGAACATAAGACTCAGGATAGGATTGTAATTCAATATGTTTTAATGGAGTTTGAGATGGCAATATATTTCTCCAATAAATAGGCAAGTTGGCTGGTCAGGAAAATCCAAGGCAGGGTTGATTTTAAGAATCCAGGGCATAGGGGTGTAAGCCCTCAACTCTAGAGAGCTGCAGAACCCTCCCTCGGTTACAGTTAAAGGACCAATGTACCTTAAACAAACATTGTGAACAAACGGGTCCAAGCTTACGCGACAGCTTAGTCCATACACGACCTTTGTCACATCCTACAGGCAGGACCAATACCTTGTGGTCATTACCTCCAGTCCGAGGCCACTTTCCTTGCGGCTCATGCAGTGTTTGTCCTCAGACTATCAAGGCCACATCAGTGGACATAGGGACAGGCCGCCCATGGATATTACATAATCATACGAATTGTAATTCAGAATGTGTGATTTACAGAATTACGTGCCCCTGTGCTTTACACTATATAGGGTACACCACACGTAAAGTCAAGCTCCGCATTAGCGAGCACAAAAGTACCATTCGCTGTATGAAACAATCTACCTGTCTGACTGATCATTTTCTAGCCAAGAAACACAAGGCCGATGACCTCAGGTGGCTCGTGCTGGAACGCCCTTTCATTCCTCAACATATAGCAGACATCCCCAAGTTCTTATTCTCTAGAGAACAAAAATGGATTTTCAAATTGAAGACAGACACACAGGGCTTGAATGATAACATACCATGGGCCTCTCTTTGAAGCCCTATGGCTGAACATTGATTTTGCCTACTTTGGGATATGTTGAGATATAATACTTTTGATATTTGACCCTTGCCACCGTCATTTGATCTTATAAGGCATTCCCTAGAGAGGCATACTTTAGCATAGCGTGAGTATAAATAAGTCTACACATATATGTTTTCACTCATCGTGCCTCTTGGCACGTGTAGACGATGTTACCTTTACGTATGTGTATACCATGGCTATACATGGGCTATGCTTGATAAGCTGTCTTTTTAAGCAAGCTTATTTCGTCATCTTTGTTACGTTGGGCACGTTCCAGCGACATTATTTTCTGCTAAATACCTCTTGGAGACCCTATATGTCCTGATATGCAGTTCTATAACTAAGAATGGTATTTATAATCAGCAGGGATTGATTTATCAATATGCTAAACACGGGCTATGTCTTTGTAAGCTGTCTTTTTAAACAGGCCCCTCCCCTGTTTTTGTCAATTTTTGGTGGGCGCGTCCTAGCGGTACATGAGGATATAAATAATCCCTTTAAATCTCCGTCCCGCCTTTCAACACGTATTCATAATTGAGAGAGGGACCTACAATATTGGCTCTCAGTCATAGAGTTATGTATATCTTTGCCATTTTTGTTTTGGGATTGATGCGGTGCCGCCCCCCCATTATTCTCTACATGTGCACTTGCACTGACTTGTGGTATAGGATTGCAGCTTGTGTTTATACAATTATAAAACTTCAACAGAGCGTCTGCTGCGAAGCGTTAGCTTCTTCAACACGCATGCACTTTTCAGTGACACTGCTTGCTTGCATCTGCGCCCTAGGACTTGCACAAATGCGCATGCTCTATGGCATGCGTTCCAGTCACGCGCATGGTCTCTCGTTCGGCGGCTGCCTGACGAACTTTGGCGGACCTGCACCTGATCGTAATCAACAATGATTATTCCGTTTGAAGTGGACATAAAAGGAACCCTCCCCTTCCTGCTGATACCTCCCAGACGGCTCGTTGGCAAGTCTGAGGTATCGACGGACAGGTAAGGGGAGAGTCAGTGCTGTCAATGTTCCGTTTGTTCACAATGTTTGTTTAAGGTACATTGGTCCTTCAACTGTAACCGAGGGAGGGTTCTGCAGCTCTCTAGAGTTGAGGGCTTACACCCCTATGCCCTGGATTCTTAAAATCAACCCTGCCTTGGATTTTCCTGACCAGCCAACTTGCCTATTTATTGGAGAAATATATTGCCATCTCAAACTCCATTAAAACATATTGAATTACAATCCTATCCTGAGTCTTATGTTCCAGACGAGGGTAGGATTTGCCAACACGCTTTTGCGACCTGCATTCAACGCTTCTCATGGGTGGTCTTGAGGTCTTTTGACTTTTTAATTTTTGGGTTTTTGTTTAAAGGTATATGTGTTGAGTATGAAGCGGACAGGTATCCATTTGCAACGTGTCTGTCTTCTCTCCACATTTAAACAGAGCGGTGCCTCCTTCTCCGAGCAGTCAGCCGGGTGAGGTGAGGCAGTTCTCCCACATAAGGCTGGGTGAGTTTTTTCATCATAATTTATATATTGTTGTGATGTTAACATCATTTGAGTTTTTATAAAGTAATGGCAGTGCAGAATTAGCTTTGCCGAATGGTAACCAGTGGTGCTTTTTTCTTGTGCATGGTGTCGATCCCTGATGTTTGACCTGTTTTGACTCTTTTTAGGAAAGGAGACATTGTTCTTGCGCTCAAACACGAGACTGTATGTCTGGTAGGGTGGCTATTGCCACTATCTTATTCAATGTTCACATTTTTGCATGTATTTTGTTTTTGGAGCAGTAGCATCTTAGAATATATTTTTTGGTCCTGAAGAAAGCCGGGTCGATTTGACCACTACGGCTGAAACATGTCGACCACACCATAACTGAGCCAGAGATTAGTCTATATATCTTTCTGAAAAGACTATAGGCTCTTTTAGATATGAAACTTGGTTAATGCCTAATAAACAAATTTTTTGACCAAGTATTCATTTTTAACCTCACATTACACATGAGCACTGCACATTCCTTGAGTCCCCAGGTCTGAGGTATAAACCCTGGCAGGAGTGTTCTCTTTTAGCAATCACTGACCTGTGCACCTAGCGAAGCCCCTGGCGATCCGCGAGTGTGGGCACAGACCGTGATTCCTTAGAGTTCCAAATGACGATGCTCCGCCAGTAAGGGTGGGCTGATGGACTCTCACCTCCTGTTAGGTGGTGTCCCGACTACCTGTAGGATCTCATGCACTTTTTTATAGCGGTTACTGGTTGACTATTCTGTTCTCCACGGACTTCACACCTTCTGTTGGTTATTTGTCGTATTCTGATGGGATTGGAGGTGTTTTAGTCCTTAAACTAAGTATCCCTGTTTTGACCCCTTCATAGAGTGAGTTTTTTGCCTTGTGTGTACTGTCACGTGCACTGCTTGACACAGCGTTGGGCCCTTCCAGGTGTTTTCTACCAGGGAGCTTTAGCTCAATGGTATGTCTTGTGCCTCTGATGCATGGGCTCCCACAGGACAAGGGTTAAATTCCTGCCATTGCCTTCAGGTATCCCAATGTGGTACATGTTCATGCCATCATTTTGCATTGTGTGTTCCGGGCTTTGGGCCTGCGGTCCTTCCGTCCTGTATGTTCCTGTTCCCGCCTGATCTCCTTTGGGGTGCGGGATCTGGCCTGGTTGGTCATCCACCTGGTGGTTCCGGGGGCTGTTGGCGGCTGCGGGTCTGATGGGTGCAGGGTGCTTCATGCGCCTGTCCGTCCTTCTCTGGGCTGCTTCAGTGGTCTGCAAGTTTTTTTTTACTTCTGCTTCTGCTTCTTTGTGCTTGCCCTCTCCTGTCCGGGACCGCGGCCATGGTGCCCCTTTCGCATCCGGATTCTTGACTCGGCAGGCGGCTGCTATGCCTCTTGTCCGTGTCTTGCTTCTCCTCGGCTCCTGGCCATTGGCCGCCCACTGCCGTGCCACTCCGTTGTCGGTCTGGGCAATCTCTCTGGTGCTTCTCCGGGTGGGGGCCCGTTCAGGTAGGGTCTTTGGGCTCTTCCTATTCCTGGCTGTCCTCCTTGGTTTTTCCTTTGGCCCCCTGGCTTTGGGTCGGCGTCTGGGTCCTCGTCGGGGTGTGTGTCGGGTGTCCTTGTGCCTTGTTGGCGGGCAGTGCTTTGTATTGTCCTTATGTTGGGGGCTCGTACCATCCGGTGGTTCTCACGTGCTGCTGGGCCATCCTGGGTTCTAGTTCGTGCTCGTCTTCACCTGTTCCCATGAGTGGACTTTTTCTTGTCCACCTCTCGGTTCCGTTCTGCCGGTGGTTGTGTCTCCACGGTTTCGGTCCAGTCTGGGTTGGTGGTATCTCTTCCCCTTGCTTTTGGTCACGGGTCAGGCACACGGCTCTTTTTCCGCCCTGTCTGCTGGTGCGGCTAGCGATCTTCCTTTTCTGGTGTCCCCCTGCCGGGTGGTTGCGCCCTTTTCCGGCCTGTGGGGCATGCTTGGGTTCCCGGTCAGTCCAGGGTCGATTGGTCCCCCTGCTGGCAGGTTTCTCATCTGGTTCCTGTTGCCCATTCCTTGGCTTGACTGGGGATTTCCCCGGCCCTGCAGAGGCTTCTTGTTTCTCTTCCGGGCTGTTTCTCGCCTGCCTCGTTCTCCAGGGGGTTGCTGGGTTGGCCCCTTTGGCTTTTTGGCACAATTGTGCTGTTCCTTGACTGGGTCGCTTTTGTTCCAGTTTCGGTTTGCGTCTCCGGTGGTGGCTCTCTCTGCCTTCTCGACCAGGCTCCCGGTTTTGTGGTCTGGGCTTGTCTGGCCTGGGTGGAACATTTGACCTGTTGGTGGTGCCCACCTGGGTGCTTCTCTCTTGTTTTCTGCTGCTGCGAGTGTTGGCCCATGGAGCTTTGGCTCCATGGTGAGTATTGTGCTACTGGGGGCACAGGCTTGCTCAGGGCAGGGGTTTGACTCCTGCCCCTACTTTCGATATATCCCACGTTAGTATATGTTCGACAGGTGCCTTTGCTTGTCCAGGGGTGCTGGGTTTTCCCGGGTCTCCAGCCCCGGAGGGGGCCCTACGATTCTTGTGCGGAATTTGCATCCTTTTCTTCTTGTTCCTGGTTTTGGAGTACTAGGGCCTGCTGGCTCGGGTTTGCTCCATGGTGTTGTTGACGATGCTCGGGCTCATTTCGCCCGGCTCTTCTCTCCTTCTCACCTTGGCTGTGTTTCTGCCTGTGCCCTTGCCTCCCTGTCCACTCCTGTTCCTGTCAGCTTTCCGTTGTTCGGCTGGGTCAGTCCTGGTTGTTGGCTGGCTGTATGGCCTCCTAGGTGCCCGCTTAAGCGGCTCGCTTGCTACATGTAGACCGTTCTGGGATGGTTTGCTTGGCCCCTGGGTGGGGCGGTCTCACTCCTCCGTGCTACGTTCCTCTCCCTGCCAGGTTCTATTTGCTTTCTTGTGCAAGGTTGCCCCTGGTGAGCATTCACTTCCTTTCTGGTGGCTGGACCCTGGGCCTGGTCCCTTCCACTCTTTGGGCTCCATGGGCGGCCTTCTGGGATTTCCACTTTTTGCTGTTGGCCGGTTGGGTTCCCTTGGGGACTGGGTCGTTCCTGCGGCTTCATGGGTCTTTTTGCCTTTTTGCCTTGTGCCTGCCTGGGTCCTTTGTGCGACTGGGGTCTGTGTCTCGCCTGTTGCTCTCCTTGCTGGTGGGGTTTTGGTGGCCTTCATTTTTGTTGTTGTTCGGTTGGCGTGCTGGGTTCCTTTCTGCGCCTCATTCCGTTCTTGCAGCTCCTGCCTGTCTGTTTTGCTTGCATCTGGTTCCGCTGCTTCTGTCCTCGAGTGGGTTCGCCTCTATCGCTGTTGGTGGTCTAACGTGCGGTGTTGCTGCGTTTCGGTCGTACTGCTTCTCTTTACTACTGTAGCTTTTTGTTGGGTCACTGTGGTAGGGTTGCCCTCCGTTTTCTTCGGTTCCGCTGTCTGGGCTGTTGCTCCTCTATTGCTTGTGGCTGTCTGTTGGGCGGTCTTGGTGTGTTTGGACTGGCTTTCTGTTTCCTGGACTTATTTGTTGTTGCTTTTGACCCCGTACGGTCTGATTCCATGCCTTCCCTGTCCTCCTTCGGTGGTTGGTTCGGGCAGATTTTCTGGTGGCCCTACGAGTCCTGGGCGTCCGGGTTCTTGGTCCTTCCGGTGTCTCTCTGTCCCGGGCTGGTTCTTCCTGCTCGTGGCTTACTCTCTCTTGGGTGGTCCTTCCGCTCGTCTGGTCTTTTGGGTTTGCCTGCTTCGTTCGCATCCCCTTCTGGTCCGTTGGGTTCTTGTGAGTGTCCATGAATCCGCTCGGCTTTAATATGTGCTCACTTCGTTAATCATGTGGCGATGAAGACGTATGAGGAGGTAATGCCCCAGTTACTCACCAGTAACCTTCATTACTGCAAGTACAGTCTTCCTCGCCACATGAGCTCCCATCCCTCCCTCCCTGTCTGGCTGTCGGCTTCATGTTTATGCTTGGTAGTTTCAGGCTGAAGGGTTGGGCCAGCCCGCCTCTTATAGAGGTCAAGGTTTAAATGGTTCAGCCATATTGGGAAGGGATGGGAGGCATGGGAGGCTAACTTTTTTGCTTTGGAGGTTTCTGGTGTGGAGCTGAAGCTCACTTCGTTAATCATGTGGCAAGGAAGACTATACTCGGAGTAATGAAAGTTACCTGTAAGAAACCGGGGCATTTCTTAGTGGACTCTCCCACCCCAACACATGAAGAGCAACATTTTGCTTCTTCATGTGTTATGTGCAAGTCGTAATGAGGGCCTTGTCGGCCTTATGTTTTCTCTAAAATAATGCATAATGATTTGTAGTCTTACTTACAGAAAATAATGTGCGGCTCAGCCCCCTTCAGTTATTGTTCAGAAACTGTGTCAATCACATGTTGTTTAGTCCCCAGATCAGCACACATACAACTGGGCAAAGGTACTGCCCAGTGACTTTGTTTCTAATCTTTGACTCAGCCCAGTGGACAGACATTGATGTTTTGGATGTCAGACAGTATGAATGATGACATTTTGCTTGGTTAACCTTTGCCACTCTGGATTCAAAGCTGTCTGGCACCAGAAGACCCTGTTCAGTGCATGACCAGCAGCTCCCTGCAGCTGCAGAAGAATTCTAAATTGAGTAATGATAGCAGTGGAAGGCCCACTGGCTCAGTTCTTATGGAGGGCAGTGGTGGCCCTGCTTGCTTCAGAGTGAGCCATAGTCTTCAAAGTGATAGCTGCTTTTAGAAGGACCAGCCTTTACAACAGTCTTTACCACACACAACCTTAAACCAAGCAGCCTTAAACACAGGTAAGTCCAAGGTATAGGTTTTTCATCTTTATCACATGTCGTTTACCATGCAATAATAATAATAATTTTTATGTTTTTTCACAAAATGGAGTTAAGATATTAGTAGGGGTAAACAGAGGGATGGGTGATTTTAGGGTTTTAGGAGTGGTAAGAGGTGAAGGGCAGCTTGGGTAATTTTAGGGTTTATGGACAGTGGTAAACAGCCGGAGAGTTTTTTTTAGGTTTATAGGATAGATCGTAATAAAGAGATGTAAAGGTGATTTTAGGATTTGGAGGTAGGAAGAGATAAAGAAAGATAAAGGTAATTTTAAGGTTTAGGAGTGGCTAATGGTAAAGGAAGGTGAGGGTAATTTCAGTGTTTTAGGGTTGTGTAGAGGTAAAGGGATGTAAGGTGAATGTAATGGTTTAGGGCTGGGTAGATGTAAAGGAAGGTAGGAGTAATTCTAGGGTTCAGGAGCGGGAAGAGGTAAAAGGAGGTTAGGATGCACTAAGGAGGCAGGAGAGAAATCTTCAAAAATAAACGTCTCTCAAAGAAATGGATATACGTGTGGTTTGCCTTAGAGATTTGAGAATTACTACAAATACGTGGGGATTTCCAAACTTCTTCCCTCCCTATGGCTATGCCTATAGATTTACTCCAATATAGGGCTCAAGTAACTTCCTTTCCAGAATGGAAACAACAGCTCCCCACCCACCCCCACACACTGATTTGTCTGGGATATAGGACAAGAGCTTTCTCCACAAGGCAAAATGTTTCATCCGCTGAGAAAAAAAAATGCATTTGCACAGGAGGCTCCATTTCCCCTGTGCAGAGTTAGCGAAATGCAGAACTATGGGTAATGGGAGCCCCTGGTACCTGTTACATGACTTTTCCAGCGCTTTGCCTTGAAACGTGCGCCTAGTACAGTTTGCTAGGTATACTCAAATTCAAAAGAAGCCGAAGACGTTAGACGGGAGAGGAGGAGTCAGGACAGGAGTGAGGAGGACGCAGGAGACCGCGGGAACACGACACGAATACAGGTCGAACCAAACTAATCTTGTCGGGAGACTTTAATTGTCATCTGTGCCCAAATTTGATGATCACCAGGGGAGACTGGTCGACTTGTCTGGTGCGTAAGGGCCTACATATGGAACACTCGCAGGCAGGTCTAGAACTTACTACTGTTACAAGTTCCTTGGGCTTAGTTAACATAATGGAAACGCTCTCCGTCACTGGAGATAGTTTAATCCCCCCAACTTTCAAAGGGAGGGGTTGTAACTCATTCATTGATTTTGTTTTTGCCAACCCTTTGTTGGCAAGTAGAATCTTAAACTTTCTCATTATTTCTAGCCCATTCAGTGATCACAACCCTTGTCTTTTTGCTCCCTACTATCGTCCGTGCCACATCGCTGACTAGTCACCTTAAGGCCTCCTCCCTTTCAACCACGGGTCAAGGGCGGCGAGTAAGATGGGCACAAGTAGATACGGACTTATTTACTTCTTCTCTTTTTAAAGATGGACTGGAGCACATTATGAATTGTTTAGATCCCACTGTGGGGGGGGGGGGTAGAAATAATTACTTCCTTTGAGGCTCTTGCAAATTTGATTAGCACCCTCCTCACTGTCCCTGCAAGGAAATTTAACCCGCCGCAAAATAGATGGTTTGATGCCTCATGCTCACTTGCTCTAAGGAACCTTAAAATGGTTATGAAAGAATTCCCGCGTGTAAAGGCAAAAGTGGCTGAATGTCGGAAACAGTATAATAGGGTGTTAAAGGAGCGCAAGAGTCAAATTCAGCACGCGGCCTGGGAAGACTTAACAGAGGCTGCAGAATTACACGATACTACACGCTTCTGGCAGGTGATAAATAGCCCCTGCTTTGCAGATCCAAATAAGCCAGACATTTCAACAGTAATTTTACCGGATGATTGGCAGGTGCACTTTAAAGGGCTTTATAACCACCCCACAGATCAAGTGGCCTTTTTGGCCCCAGTAGTCTCTGCGGATTCCACACAGTCACTATTTTTTTCTATGGAGGAAGTCAGTGTAGGTATTGCCGCCCTAAGCCGTAACAAGGCCCCGGGTCCTGACGGTATCCCATCAGATCTTTATCATAGCAATCTTGAAGTGTGGATCCCGCTTCTGACTAGAGTTTTAAATGCTGCCATTACAAGTGAAATGCCAGCCTCATGGTCCTCTGCAATAATTGTCACAATATATAAGAAGGGGGATAGGGACAGCCCCCACTGTTATCGTCCTATCTTGTTAATAGATGCCACCATGAAGGTTTTGGGTGGGGTGATTTTAAACAGACTGGAGGACTGGGCAGAACTTAAGGGGGTGATTACCAACACCCAGTACGGGTTTCGGAAGGGAAAGTCCACAGTGGATCAATGTCTCAACCTATATTTAATTAGTGCCAAATACACCATAGCCAAAAAGGGATCATTATTTCTGGCCTTTATGGACCTCTCAGCTGCGTTTGATCGTGTGAATTGCTGCAAATTGTGGGCACTGCTTGGCGATATAGGGATTGACCCCCCACTAATAGGCATACTGCATACTCTTCACTCCGACACCTCAGCCGTAGTTAGGTACTTGCCCGCGGGGCATCTAACCAAAAGTCTTGAATGCTCGAGTGGGGTGCGCCAAGGTTGTATTCTTGCACCTTTTTTATTTGTGTTATATATAAATGGGTTGGACTCCACTCTTAGCAATATTGCGACAGATGTCCCTAGGATAGGCTCACGTAAAGTTCCAGTCCTATTATACGCAGATGATGCTGTTCTCCTGGCCCGTACTCCCTCTGCACTACAAATTTTAATATATGGTTTTACAACTTTTATGACAAATCTGGACATGTCTACTAATCTCACTAAATCATATGTGATGACGGTAGGGGAAAAACCATGAAGACAACAGAACTTTACAAATGGCACACATGTACTAGGAAACGTACTTACTTAGGCATAACCTTCGATGTAAAGCTGGATTTTAAAAATTTAATAGACGAAAAATGTCTTAACATGTCCAGGATTACAGGGTCCATCAAGGGATATGCCACACGGTTGGGGTACTGGATGCCCGGTCTTATTTTAAAATTGTATAATTCCATTTGTTGTCAGCGGTTCTATATGGTAGCGAAGTTTGGGGTTTCACAGCAACGTCGAAACTTCAAACTCTGGAAAATAAATATTTGAAAAGCTTGCTGAGAGTTCCGCCTAGCTCACCTACTTTTAGCATTCACGAGGAGTTGGGGGTCAGTTATATCTCTGACTTGGTGGCCGTCAGACCCCTTCTTTGCTGGCTTAAAATTTGGCTCAATGAAGACTCTGGACTAACAAAATCTGTTTTATTGGACTGCTTGAACTTGGATCATAGCAGCAGAATCCCGTGGCTGCGATACGTCAAAACCACCTTTATGAAGTTGGGACGTGAGGAACTGTACAGTGCACCCGAGACAATTAGGCCCAGCAACAAGGGGAGTATTAAGATCTTGCACTCTAATTTTCTGGTTACCACTCGTGAAAAGACGGAACTCTTTAAGCGGACTGTGACAGAACATGCCTTGCTCAAAACCACTGGTATAGAACCCTATCTGTCTTTTGTATTTAACCCACATGAAAGATTTTTAATAACTCGTTTTAGATTTGGTCTTATCCATTTTTTATTAGCAGTGTCAGGGGGATTTACTGATAAACTTAGTGATAAAGGGCCCTGTGGCTGCGATTATAGATCTCCACATGATACCCTTCATTTTATATTTTTATGCTCTTTTTATGCTGGGCCAAGGAGACAGTATCTGAAAGATCTGCTCAAGAAACTCAAGTTTAAACATGTAAGGGTGGCATTACTGTTAAAAATGTCTACTGATCACTTTACATTATTTTGTGTTTTAAACTTTTTGAAGGCTGCAATGAGATTACGTAAAACTAGAGGAGTTGTCTATTAATCCATTGTAATGAACTTGAAGATTGTGTATTGTATTGACTGGTTGGGAGGTTTTTCTTTTAAATGTAATGCTTTTATGATTTAATTTTAAATCGAAATAAAGCTTATTGATTGATTGATTGAAATTCAAAAGTATGTTTTGTAAATAAGGCACAATGTGTTTCATGTATGTATACACATATGTGTTTGGGTATATTTATACAGCACACACCTAGCCTAGGGCACCAAAGCGCAGTACAAGGCCAAAGGTAAGGAATACAATCAGTTTTTTCAGGGTGGAATAGAGGGAAAATATTAAGGACAGGCTGTCTGTGGATCCCACAACCATCATAACAGGGATGTCTGGCTTCTGAACAGGCAGCGTTCAGAAACACCGACCGCCGCGGTCCAGACAGGTGGTGTTTATCCGACCAACAGTCAGATCTCCCTGTAGTCCCAGAATGGCGGCAGTGCTGTTCAGGCAGCCACTGCCATAGGGATTACAATATCCCTTTCTGCCGGTCATTTTGCAGCAGTAAAACTGCCGACAGTGAGAAACAGATTTGGGGGCCGATAGTGGACCCTCTAATACCCTGGCCAGGGACATGGGCAATGGGGGGCACCATAGGGTGCCCCCTACATATCTCTGCACCATGTGGTAGGTACCGCATTGTGCCTGCAATGTAGTGCAGGAATATGTATGGGGTGTCTGCTTTGTCTTGTGGCGGCTGCTCCAGAGCACAGCACCGGCCCAATACAAAACATGGCCAATGTGACCACATCCTATCGCATCCTATCAAAAATGTAAATTTTTCTGGAGGAAGATTGATAGCAAGAGAACCGGTGGCAGCTATTACCAGCCTTATCGGAATTATCAGATATGCAGGCACACTGACTTCTTTACTTTCGCCTGGAGATTTTAACTGCTACAATCTCAAATTAAAAGTAAGGGAAAGTGAGTAACTATTAGGTGAATCGAACAGGGAGGACTAACTCTCTGGTAATTTCCCATTTCTCCGTGGTCCACCTTGTAAATAGCCAGATTTTGCAATCAGAAAATATTGACAATAACTTTCCTAATCAAAAGTAGAAATAGAAAGTACCTTTCATCCCAACCCCCCCTCCATATGCAGTTCAGAAAATGGTGCAAAAGCCCTTTTATGAGTCGGAAAGATGTTTTACTTTGTAAAGAGCCGTTCTGCGGTAACAAACCAAGTGATTTACCGAACTGCAGGGTTTGTCCCTGCAGAAGGGCTTTATACCTCAGGCACACACTTCGCTGACGCAGCTACAGTTTAATTTAGCAAAGTTGCTGCCACTGATAGTTACGTAATGCTATATCGTGCTTAAGGGCCTAATTTAGATCCCGGTGATGGATATCCGTTCCGCTGACATATAAATCTCATAGGATATAATAGGATTTATATTCCAGCGCAGTAACCCGTCCAACAAGATTCAAATCAGGCGCTACATTATCTGGGGGGCAGGGTAGAGGGGGACTGGCATCATCTTTCAATCGATCAGTACTCACAGTGGGCCAGAGGGGCCCGGGCCTCTTGTGGCGGCTCAGGCGTAGAGGCATTGGCACAAACCAGCTTCCTGCAAAAATGTACCGATAAAGTAGTTCTCAGAAATCCCTCAAAAGTCTCTCCGCGAAGAAGATATGTGCCCCGCTCTCATCGTGAGTTTTGGTTTTCAGACAGACACACAACCCCATTACATCACAAGGGTATCAAGAGCCCCCCAACCCCGGACAGGACCTACCTTCCAATGGATGCATGTGTTGGCCACACTCTAAAACAAAACGCATGTATAGTTGGGAACACGTGAAGGAGTGGTCCTTGAATTCACAGGCCGCTGAGGGCATCGCGGGAGAGTGGCAAGCCTTGATCGCTGTTAGACGCACATCATCATCTGTTGCGAAAAAAGGTTGATGAGAAGGCTGCAATGACCCTGGATTCAAGCATACATGTTACCTACTAACTTACATTTATACAATCATAATGTGATGTCACATAACACGTCTGCTGCTAGGCGAACCTACGAAGCTGCATATTAGGGATTTGTATGTGTTTAATGGCTCTGAACTCATTTTAATAAGAGGATTTGTCAAAATAATAAATGTCGCTTGAAAAAGTATGGACAAATGATATGCTAATGAGTGGTTTTAATTAATTACAAATAACATGTTTCAAATGATAAATCTGCTGCTTCTAAGCCCAGAAAATACCAGATGCTGCTTTTAGTCCAAACAATGAGTGACAGCAGCTTGAGAGTTGCCATTCATGTATCATCCCTAGCGGATAGTTTGCCGCTTATCTCCTGCAGCCACACTCCTCTGTACCCCCACATTCCAGAATGAAGCCCCAGACTCAAAAGATGCTTGGCTGCACTCTGGCAGCCTTTTTTCACACATTACATCTTCCCCCACTTTCGAAAGAGAAGAAAATTGATAAATGAAATGAATAAATAATTTTAAATACAAATCCAATTATTGAGTAACTATCATTCACATTTCTTCAATTGGTCCTTTGGTCGGCACCTGTTCATTGCAAACTTCCTCTTTGCTTCACTTTGGAATTTTTTTATCATTCAAGGTATATTTATTATTTCTGTTTTTTATGTCGCCCGCGTAGGACTTTCTTACTTCTTCATTTTGACTGATTATTTTCTTAAAGTAAGAAACATTCCTGGTGATGGACCTATTTTGGAGATACTGAAGAGATCATAGTTTCTTTTACCTGCCAAGCTTGCAAAGGCTCTTTATGAACCGAAGGATTGGTTTTCCTTTCTTTAATTTGTTTTACAATACCCCAATCATCCAAAGCAATATCTGACCTTTTAGCATGCCTGCTTCATTTTGGACATTGCAAGGAGATCTCTCTGTGGAATGCTGTCATGTCCTTCCACTACAGCCAACAGCATCTGTGGAAGCATAGGCTGTCATGCCTGTATAAACAATAACTCTGTAGTTACCTCCTTCCTATTGAACTATGGGGAGATCCTCTATAACCTCTAAGGGTTGATATATTGAAATTTGAGACATTTTTGTTCGCGGAATTGTTTTCTTTATGTTGCTCATAAATCTTTCCACCTTTCCATTTGCTTCTAGCCACATTTGAGTGATCTTCCTAAAGTTTATTCCTAAATATTGCATGAACCGTTTAAAGTAGTTCCCATTAAACAGAGGTCCATTATGCAACTTGAGTGTGGTGGGTATACCTCACTCTGCAAATACCTCATGTATCATAGGAAGTACAGAGGTTAATGCTGTAGATGTCACTTTTTTTTTGACTGAAAAATGTGAATACTCATGTATTAAAAGTTGATATTTTCCATAACAATCAAGAGCTACTGAGTCCCATACAGCATTAGAAACTTTAGACATAGCTAGTTGGTCTGGAGATGGATGATTCCCAGTACACTAACACAGATGACATGATTAATCAATGTTTTCCACAAGCACATCTAAACCAGGAAACCCAACTTTATCCCTTAAAAATATTTTTGTTTTTACTACACCCATGTGGCTTTTGGGTGCTCTCTCAACAATCTGTTCCATAAAGATTGTGGGACTATAATTTGAGTACCTCTGCCCAGTAGAACACTTTCAGATTTTGATAGTTCATTTTGGATCTGTTTAAATATCAATAAATCTTTTGAATAACATATTTTGTAAACTTGGTAGCATTATTGGCATGTTTCTATTTGTTGTTCTTTATTATGTGAATCTTTTCCTTCAGTGTGTTGTCTTCCATCCAGTGGCGGCTCCTCCCCTAAGGCGGAGGAGCGTCGCCCCACTGCTATTAAGCAGCCTAACTAATGGAAAAATAAAATGATAACAACGTTATTATAATTGTATTTGTTCCAGCTGCTTTGCAGCCGGTGTGGGCGGGGCTGACCTGGCCTCAGAGCAGGGCAGGGGAGGAGTGGTTTGCCCACTCCAAGTGCTCATGAATGTTTAATGTTTGAACGTCTCTCTGGGGCCGGCCAAACATTCATGCTCACTCTGCATGTTCTCCACGCTTGGCTGCATTACAGCCTGGGTAAAGAACATGCTAAGGGCCCCAGTCCCCATCTGAGAGCCGAACCACGGTGCTCAGACCAATCTAAATGCTGCATTGCAGCTTTATGATTGCCAGTGGAGCTTTGGTGCTTCCTGGGTGCTTCCTGCTTCCTTTTCTGGCCTGAGTCTGACGTGGAGGATAGATAGAGAGATGCGGCAATAAGGTACATTTTTTATTTTAAAACTCCCACTCCCAATACATGCAGTCCGCCACTGCTTCCATTATTACTTTTACAAGTTTAGTTTCCAAGATTCTGTCTGGAGTCGAGTGCTCAAATGTAAAGTTGATATATTCTTTTGCCACTGTTATGTTGTTTCTTATTTTTGGAAGTTGATTTTGAAATATATGACCAGCTGACTTATGGTCTTTACCTGGCTTGCGTACTATTTTGTAGTCCTATTCAATATGATGAATTCCCCATCTTTCTATCCTTGAAAGTATCTTTGTGTTAGGGCTCACAAATATAGTCAAGAGAGTGACTATTGTAAATGGTTTTCCAAATAGATACAAATGATAGTGTTCACAGGCCCATACAATGGCTAGATTTTCTTCATAGGTGCCCCCCAACTGCAAAACTAGAGTGCTCCTGCTTAAGCAGGGCCCGCTACGGGCCCCCAAAGTACATCCGGGGATGCAGCATCCTAATCTGGCCACCGCCACCATTTTGTGGATGTGGGGTGGGTCCAATCGTATCTATTTCCTGTGTCGGACCCATGGCAGACGGACTTTCCGTCCACCAGCTATCCGCCCCCCATCCTTCTCAGGCGGACGGAGAATGGTTGCATGATGGTGCTATCGTAATGACCTCTATAGTCTTTTATGCTAAATTACTCCTATACAAAGACTGCCTCTCCCATAGTCAATGGCATGGAGAAAGGAAATTCCAAGCTCCTTGGGCGGTGGAATCTTTCAGAAACGTCTCCTACTACAAAGTGGGCACCAGGTAAAAATATTTGACCCTCAGAATGAACTCTTCTGTACACTCCTGGACTTGTGGATAGTACAGAAGAAGAAAGTCCTGTTGCACTATTGCTTGAGGCCTCTCCTGCTTGCTGAAAGGAAAGATTGGAAGTGCACCCTTCATCCCAGGCTGAAGAGATTCCAAAAGTCAGTGAACTGATCTCCCGTTCTAAACATAACAAGCTCCAGGGGCATCCTTGACTCTGCCCAGCTGACCTGCTGCCTGGACCTGCAACTGGACCAACAATTGGACATGCCTGAGCCCTCCTGATCTTTGCTGGAGTGAGTTCCTGGTGCCCAAGAGGTGCCCCCCAGGTCCCGGATCCTTAATGTGGCATCAGTGGAGCTCCTTCTCAATGCAAAATGGCTGGTTTATGATAATCTTGCCACCCATGCCAGGAATATGACACACAGCTGATCTCCTTCAACAAAGATCTGGCTAAAATAAAAGATCGGTTTGCCTAGGGAATCTTAGCTATTTTATGATGGATGACAGACAGCTGTTTACAGTTGAATGTCGGTAAGAATGATAATATGCTGTTTGACAAGGCTATTTCACTTTGCTTTGATGAGGGGTGGCTCCCTGAACTGGGCGCAGCTCCGACTCCCACACAAGCAGTGAAAAATCTTGGGGTAAATATAGACCAAGCACTGTCTATGAAAGAGCAGATCCAGACTACAACAGGTGTCTTTTTTGATACCATGCACCTTCTACGAAGAGCCTTTCCTTACCTCCCCATCTCAGCCTGAAGAACCATTGAACAAGGTCTAATAATTCACAGACTGGACTATGGTAATGGTCTGCTGGGCGCAGCCAATGTGACCCTTACGGCCATACTAGTACAGCAGAACATGGCTACCAAACTCATTTTCAACCATCTATGTGCGACATATGGCACTTTTAAGTGCCTTTTTAAAGAAAACCGCAAAATTACCACAAGCTTAAAGTTGATGGTAATATGCGATTCCTTAAGGCCAAATCTTACTTTATTTGTGCTTCTTACATTGCAGTTAAGGAATCACAATTTGCGATTCCTTAAATGCATTCGCAAAATAGGGAATTGCAAAGTTTGTGATTGTTTATTTTGCGAGTGTTTTTTTGTGTGATACATTGCACACTGCTAAATTGCGATCGCAAATGCTGAAATTCTGCGAATTTCAGCGTTTGCGATCTTAATTTAGCTTGATACATATGGCCCATGGTCTTTCTTCTAAGTACCTGATAGGAAATGTGGCTATCTCATCTTCTCCATTTTAGCTTTCACACACGCAGAGTTGTTTTCGTTACCTGGCTTTCTTATTTTGTAAAATTATCTGTTTTTGGCATCTGAGTATTTGCTTTACATAAACTTCCAAACTGACTGTTTTTTATCACCTTTGCGACTCCTTTTCTCTATAGCTAGACACATTTCTGAATGTAGAAATCTGTAGCACAAATTCAAGTTGTAACTTATTTATTTTCATATTTATGGCATCTGTCGGACCCATCATTTTAGTTCATCCGACGAGAACTTCCGCTCTTGCTTCTTAGCAAGCAATTTGTGCTATCTTTGGCTGATCAAATGCTTATTTTCAAAATTTTGTTCTCAATGCATGGAAATGACAACCTGCAATTACTCACAAGCATATTGGTTCTGTATTATTTAATTTTTGAAAATCACAAGGTGCTACTAATTTTCATCCATGGTTTGTTTTGCTTCTTGGCATGTTCTCTTCAAAGAGTAGCTTTCAAAATCAATGTTTCTTTGTGGGTCAACTCTTCCACATCATCTCCCATTATTTCAAATAGGAAATCTGTTGATTGTTCATCAGTGTGTTTTTCCATGTCGCTTGCAAATAATGTTCAAATCACCAGTGGCATTTCTCCCATCGTGACCCCATACTATGTGGATCTGACGTCGAAAGGTTGTGGGCTTCTAGATACCACTCTTTATATGGTGTCTTTCATGCTGTTATCTGCCATAAGATGACTTGACACCGACATTTATTATACTTATCGACATCTTGATTATGTTTCTTTAATATATATGTGTGTGTTTATATTTGTGGTAATATTTTGTACTGTCTGATAGCAGTAATAATAATTTCAGTCTATCATAATTCAATGTAGTTCTTTTCGGTAGGTTGTATATGTGTTCTTTTATTATGGCTGTTTCCATTTATTTTAAATTGATTATTTTGGGTTGTCTTGCTTTCTCACTAGATGGGAAAGCAAGGCACAGGCACGCCATCGAGATCTGGAACCTTCTCGACACCACAGCCCCAGACGTCGCCTTCTTCACGGAAACCTGGATGAACGCCTCCTCAGCGCCTGACATCGCCATCGCCATCCCAGACGGCTACAAGATCATCCGAAGGGACCGCATCAACCACACCGGAGGAGGCATCGCCATCGTCCACAGGAACACCATCCGCATCACGACCAACACCGACGACACCCTCGCAACCGCCGAGCACCTGCACTTCCAAGTCCACATCAACCCCAAGACCACCCTCAGAGGCACCCTCATCTACAGACCCCCGGGACAACGCACACAATTCAGCGAAGACATCGCCGACTTCATCAGCCCACACGACCTCGGTTCCGCTGACTACATCCTCCTCGGGGACCTCAACTTCCACCTGGAGAACTACAACGACCGCAACACCACCGCCCTGCTGGACAACCTCGCCAACCTCGGTCTCAAGCAGCTGGTCACCACCCCCACCCACTACGCCGGCCACACACTCGACCCCGTCTTCTCATCCAGCAAGGACATCGCCTTCAGCCACGCCACCGGACTCCACTGGAACGACCACAGCTGCGTCCACTTCAGCTTCGGCAGGACCACGATCCACCACCACCAGCAACAGGTTGCACGCAGGAGCTGGAACAAGATCACAGCCGACCAGCTCGCGACCTCCCTGAGCATGAACCCGCCCACCAGCACAACGAACCCCAGCCAGGCGGCCACCAACCTCACGAAGTGGGTCAGCGACTGCACAGACGAGCTCGCCCCCCCTGAGGAACCCGCCTAGCAGACCTGGTTGCAAGAGAGCCCCATGGTTCACCGACAAACTCAAAAGCTCCAAGAAGAACTGCCGAGCCCTCGAGAAAACCTGGCGCAGAGACCCAACACCGGACAACATGACTGCCCTCAAGCTCGCCACCCGAAAACACCACCAACTCATCCACGCCACCAAGAAAATCGCATTCAAGGAACGACTGGACAACAACGCACACAACAGCAAGGAACTCTTCAACATCGTCAAAGAGCTCTCCAACCCCAACGCCGGAAAGAATGACATCACCCCTTCGCAAGACCTCTGCAACTCCCACGCCTCCTACTTCCACAACAAGATCACGGACATACACAACAGCTTCAGCACTCAACCAATGAACACCACGACCGAACCACCGCCCCCCACCACCACCCTCCGCGCCTGGACCCCGATCAACACCGAAGACACCGTCCGCACGATGAACTCCATCCACTCCGGATCTCTGACCAATCCCTGCCCTCACCACGTTTTCAACAAGGCCGACGCTGTCATCGCACCCCACCTGCGGAACATCATCAACACCTCCTTCGACACCGCTACCTTCCCGGAGAGCTGGAAGCACGCCGAACTCAGCGCCCTACTCAAGAAGCCATCGGCCGACCCCCACCGACCTCAAGAACTACCGCCCCAGCTCGCTGCTCCCATTTCCCGCAAAAGTCATCGAGAAGACCGTCAACAAGCAGCTGGCCACCTTCCTCGAGACGAACGGATCCCTCGACCCCTCGCAGTCTGGCTTCCGGGCCAACCACAGCACCGAGACCGCCCTGATCGCAGCCACGGATGACATCCGAGCGCTACTCGACAACGGAGAAACAGCGGCCCTCATCCTCCTCGACCTCTCCGCGGCCTTTGACACTGTCTGCCACCGTACCCTAGTACAACGCCTCAGCAACGTCGGAGTCCAAGAAAAGGCACTGGAGTGGATCATCTCCTTCCTCGCCGGAAGGACACAGAGAGTCCGCCTCCCTCCGTTCAGATCTGAAGGCACCGAAGTCATCTGCGGTGTCCCTCAAGGCTCCTTGCTCAGTCCTACTCTCTTCAACGTCTACATGAGCCCCCTCGCCGACATCGCACGCCAGCACAACCTCAACATCATCTCCTACGCCGACGACACCCAGCTGATCCTCTCCCTCACCAACGACCCCACCACCGCCAGAGCCAACCTTCACGAAGGGATGAAAGAGGTAGCCGAATGGATGAAGAACAGCCGCCTGAAACTGAACTCGGACAAGACGGAAGTCCTCATCCTGGGATCCTCACCCGCCGCTTGGGACGACTCCTGGTGGCCCCCCGCCCTAGGCAGCGCACCCAAACCAACAGACCACGCACGCAACCTGGGCTTCATCCTGGACTCCTCCCTCTCCATGACCAGACAAGTCAACGCTGTCTCCTCGTCGTGCTTCAACATCCTGCGCATGCTACGCAAGATCTTCCGGTGGATCCCCACCAAGACCAGGAAGACGGTCACCCAGGCCCTCGTCACCAGCCGTCTGGACTACGGCAACTCCCTCTACGCTGGAACCACCGCCAAACTCCAGAAGAGACTCCAGCGGATCCAGAACGCCTCAGCACGACTCATCCTGGACATCCCCCGTCGCAGCCACATCTCCAGACACCTGAGAGACCTGCACTGGCTCCCGGTCAACAAGAGAATCACCTTCCGTCTCCTCACCCACGCACACAAAGCCCTACACAACCAAGGCCCAGGATACCTCAACAGCCGCCTCAACTTCTACGCTCCCAAACGCCAGCTTCGATCGACCAGCCACGCCCTCGCCACCGTCCCCCGCATCCGAAGAGCCACCACAGGGGGACGATCCTTCTCCTACCTCGCCGCCAAGACATGGAACTCCCTCCCCACCCACCTCCGCCAGACCCAGGACCACTTCGCCTTCAGGAAGCAACTCAAGACTTGGCTGTTCGAGCAGTAGCGGACCCCCCAGTGCCTTGAGACCCTCTGGGTGAGTAGTGTGCTATATAAATGCGATGATTGATTGATTGATTGATGGCATCATAGGATAAGCTTGCCCACTAAATGGCAGCCTAGGACAAGTTTTAAGAAAAGTGATCACTTCCCGTGTTCTTTCTGCTTCTATGAAACGATTGCCTGGGATTCGGCCATGTGAGATGGTAAGTAGCATATTTGTAATGTGCACTCTCTGATGTTACACACTGATTTATGTGATTGCGCTGTGAGTGCAGACTCGTGGTATGTCACACACGCGCTGAGGGGCACATTATCAAAGAGTTGTGTAACTCTTGCGCCACGCAAAGGGGCTCATGGTCAAAACAAGTACTAAGTTAGATTCATCAAACCTTGAGTAATGGAACATAGCTCAAATCTCTGCATTGAGTTACTCTGCCCTCCTGGAGGCATTCCATGGATGCAGCATGGGTGTTCCCACGAATCCACCCATGAATTTTGATTCACTCACAGATTTTCCATTACTGGTAGACCTGGGAATGCATCAAAATGCTACGACTCCACAGGTGAGGAGTAACAAGAAGATATATCTTATTTCTCCTTGTTTTTTCCTTATTCTGTAGCACACATAGAAAGAGGAAAATGCCTCCGGGTATTGTTTTTGTACCATGCATTATTTATGCGATTCAGTGCCAACGGCAAAGCTGTAAAAAACAATATGTAGGCCAAACAGTGAATGACCTCCGTACACGATTCAGGAACCACAAATCGGCAATAATTAATAAGAAAGTTCACCAGCCTGTAGCCAATCATTTTAACCTTGTGGATCATTTACTATCAGATTTGAAGATTTTCCCAGTGGAACATGTCTCAAAGGAAGAACTACTGGACTCCAGAGAAAACTTCTGGATGTACCGTTTAAAATCTCTGCATCCACATGGACTGAACATTACTGTGAATACAACCTGATTACTGCATATCTCAAGAGCTCTCAGAACTGTTTTGATTCCACATTCCAAATGGAATCTTCACTCATGATGCTTTTTGAAAGTTCAGCTGTGTAATCTGTGCAGCCACTGAGCAAACCAGCTTGTACTACCTGAGGAAGGCGGAAGCTGAAACGTTGTAGTGGAAATATATTTTTGTTCTGTGGTGAATCTATCTGTTTCAGTCACTTCTTTCTTGGATATATATATATATCCACTGAAATTCGCCGGTTATAGTTAGTTGAGCTAACTATAACTCGCGCGCCCGCAATGCACTGGTGATGACATCACATATTACATCACTCATGACATGGTCAGTGACATCACTCATGACATCACTGATGACATCTCAAATTACATCACTGATGACATCATACAGTGAATGTGTGTTTCTGTAAAGTTTAAATATTTTTCATATATATCTATGCCAAGGTCTATTGAAGAATGAGTGGATGTAGAAGTGCCTGAATGGATTATTTAGTAGATGCATGACTGACTGTATAAGTCACTGATTGAACGTATGTTACTAAATGCATGGGTTAGTGACTAAACTGTGTGAATGTCTATATTAGTCTCTCAGTTGGTGTGTAAGCAGGTGCATGGGTTGGTGAGTAGCTATATCAGTGTCTATATGGGTTATTGATTGATTGTATGAGTATCTGTATGGGTGTCTATGTGGGTGGGTGGGGGGTGTCTGACTCTGTGCATACATGTCTGAATGGCTGATTTATTGGTTGTATAGATTAAAAAGTGCATTTCAGAAGGGCTGTATGGGTAGCTGACTGTGTGTACAGGTGTGTTGATTAGTGAATTGATGTCTCAGTTGTATATATGTGAGTAACTATATGTTTTTTAGACAGTATATGTGCGTGTTGGGGTGTATAATTGACTAAGTGAGAAACAGTGATTGCAAGAGTGTCTACATACATGAATGTGTACTTGTATTAGTGATTGTATAAGAGAGTAAGTATGTGTTAGTATCTATATAAATAAGGGAGGTGGTGTGTGTATATATAAGTCAGGTGGTGTGTATATATCTGCATAGGTGAGCACATGGGTGTGATTGATTTTTGGCATGACTGAGTAGATGTGTGAGTAACTCTATGGATCAGTAGCACTGTGTGAATGTATGTATAGGTGTATGAGTGGATATTATACTGATATAATGATGAGTGACAGCATGTATGAATGACTGTATGAGTGTATGTCTAGCTCACAATATATAGATAGGAATCAGTGGACGGGTATCTAGTATCTGGTATTGGTGTGTTTATGGTTTCAAAAATGGTAGTCTGTTTTTTAGAGTACGTGTTTCAAAGGTTATATTAGAGTGTGAGGAGGTGTGTCAGACTATCACATGGATGATGTCATCAGTGATGTCATCAGTGATGTCATTTGAGATGTCATCAGTGATGTTATGAGTGATGTCACTGACTATGTCATGAGAGATGTAATATGTGACGTCATCACCAGTGCATTGCGGGCGCGCGAGTTATAGTTAGCTTAACTAACTATAACGAGCAAATGTCTCTGGTTTTATATGAGTCAAATGTCCAAGTAACTACAACGTCCCTGAAACCTATTGTTTTTTCAGTGAATTTCTAAGGATTTTTAAAGGCTAATTTCTAACTATAACATGCCTCAAACCTATGTTTTTTTCAATGAATTTCAAAGGTTTTTTAAATGCTAATTTCTAACCATAACGTGCCTGAAACCTATGGTTCTTTCAGTGAATTTCAAAGGTTTTTTAAATGCTAATTTCTATCTATAACGTGCCTGAAACCTATTTTTTTTCAGTGAATTTCAATGTTTTTTATGCTAACTTCTAATTATAATGTTCATTTAACCTATAGTTTTTTCCAACACCCAAGAATGAACAACACCCTCCACAACCCTCAGGACCTCCCCCCCCGTACAACGCCTCTCCCTTCTACCACCAAGGCAGTGCAGAACAGGACAGCGAACCCTCCAAAAATGGCATGGTCCCTTAGCCATATAAAAGCTCATTGTTGGGAAATGTGGCAATCGTTTTTTCAGTAATTATTTTTTTTTAAATACTAATTTCTAAATATAATGTTCATAAAACCTATGTTTTTCTCATAATTTTATTTTAAAATGTGATATTTTGTAACTTTAATATCCTAAAAATTGTTTTATATTTTTTAATTCATTATTTAATGTCTTCTTGTTTTCTAAACATTAAACAACTACATACAGTATGAAAGAGACCCCAGCCCAGAGCCACATCTGAAGACCAACACATGTCATAGACCTACTGATCAAGCAGCTCCGACTCCCATGAACGCCACAACACCCACCACCACCCCTAGAACCCCCCCTCTACCACCGAGACAGCGCAAAACAAGACAGCAAACTTTCTGAATACGTCATAGCTGAATATTGGGACAGGTGTGAACAAACTATATGTGAAGAAAGCAATTCACCCATAAATAACAATGCACACAATGCAAAATGTAGCGGTGATGTGCTGGACACATCTCAGTATGCAGAACACACACCTCTCCAGCTGCACAAATACTACTGGTGCTTATAGTGTTGTTGACTGTGGACCCAACCATGTTACGTCAAACACTAGGGACGATCTCAGTCATGTAGCTGTATCATCCCCCCTGTAAGCATCAGCGTAACCGGAGTGGGCTGGTCCGACATACGCCACTTCAGCGTAGGAGTGTGAATAAATAGGCTGGGGCTCTGGGCTTGGTTCACTTGTGAACTGTAAAGACCAACGACTGTGTCAGAGTGGCAGGCCTTACCCTGCTACGAGGCTGCCGCCATGACCTCGACACAGGCCCCTTGCGAACCCAGCGGTACAGCACCGCAGACTTATGTCTGTATAGACTACTGCCTTCGATCTACACTGCGGACAGCAGGCATCACAATTCAGATGGAGTAGTGATTGCAGATGATGCAGTCCAGTACGCAAGATATATTCCTCCCAGTACGGCCCTCTCGGACCACGCATCATGCCAGGGTGCGCACATGCTGAACGCCAAAGGTACCACTAACTCAGTGCACCACAAGTCATCGACACGTGGCCTTACTGAGGCAGAATTCAATAGACAAAAGACATTGCTCCGAGTGCGCCCCCCCCCGGACCACGCATCATCGCAGGGTACGTACACGCTGAGCGCCAAAGGTACTACTAACTCAGTGCACCATAAGTCATCGCCACGTGACCTTATTGAGGCAAAATTCAATAGACAAAAGACATTGATCCGAGTGCGGCCCTCCCAGACCACGCATCATCGCAGGATACGTACACGCTGAGCGCCAAAGGTACTACTAACTCAGTGCAACATAAGTCATCTCTACGTGGCCTCATTGAGCCAGAATCCAATAGACAAAAGACATTGGTCCGTGTGCGGCCCTCCCAGATCACACATCACCGCAGGGTACGTACACGCTGAGCGCCAAAGGTACTACTAACTCAGTGCACCATAAGTCATCACAAGGAAGAGTGAACAATTTTATGTCAGCAGTGAGGCATACTATCATTGGAAAATCACCCAAAAATACTTATAATATAAAAAGAACACAAGAATTGAAGTACATTAATGATTACAATCCAGTAATTTTGAAGATGTGGAATGCAAATATGGACATACAATATGTTGCAGATAACTCAATTACTGTTTCTCGCATACTATCCAAATAGAAGTCCATACCTGGAAAACATATGTCTGTATGAAATACTGCAACATTATAGTTTTAGAAAAAATGTTACAGAAAAATAAATGAAGGGAAATATGCTGTAATTGGATCTGATGGATGTTTCTTAAAGAATGCCAAAGGAAATTTGATTAATCACAGGAAATTAAGTTGTGATACTCCAGATAATAGAGAGTTTTTTTATTTAGCTCTTCTGCAACTCTTCAAACCTCGGAGGACTGAAATGGAAATTCTAGGAGATTTTGAGTGCTATGAACATTCTTTCAAAGCATGTAAAGACATTGCTATTAGTGAGGCCCGCCTGGATCACGCAACATCTCAGGATGCGTACACGCTGAGTGCTTCAGGTGCCACTAACTCACTGCACCACAAGCCATCACCACGTGGACTTATTGTGGCAAAATTCAATGCAAGCTGCAACATATGGTGCCACTAACCCTGTTCAACAGAAGCCGGCAACACATGGTGCCACTAACCCTGTTCAACACAAGCCGAACGATCCCACATGTGGAACTGTATCCTGAGTCCTGAATGGCAGTGACCCAAAGTCTGTGGCAGCGACCCCAGCACCAGACTCCCTTTCATCAGTTAGGCATATTTCTATATGCAAGGCCGGCGACACATGGTGCCACTAACCCTGTACAACACAAGCCGAACAATCCCACATGTGGAACTGTGTTCTGAGTCCTGAATGGTAGTCACCCCAAGTCCGTGGCAGCGACCACAGCACCAGACTCCCTTTGATCAGTTAGGCATATTTCCAAATGCAAGGCCGGCGACACGTGGTGGCACTAACCCTGTTCAACACAAGCCAGTCCCACATGTGGATCTGTGTCCTGAGTCCTGAATGGCAGTGATCCCAAGTCCGTGGCAGCGACCACAGCAGCATACTCCCTTTGATCAGTTAGGCATATTTCCATATGCAAGGCCGGTGACACATGGTGCCACTAACCCTGTTCAACAGAAGCCGGCAACACATGGTGCCACTAACCCTGTTCAACACAAGCCGAACGATCCCACATGTGGAACTGTATCCTGAGTCCTGAATGGCAGTGACCCAAAGTCTGTGGCAGCGACCCCAGCACCAGACTCCCTTTCATCAGTTAGGCATATTTCTATATGCAAGGCCGGCGACACATGGTGCCACTAACCCTGTACAACACAAGCCGAACAATCCCACATGTGGAACTGTGTTCTGAGTCCTGAATGGTAGTCACCCCAAGTCCGTGGCAGCGACCACAGCACCAGACTCCCTTTGATCAGTTAGGCATATTTCCATATGCAAGGCCGGCGACACGTGGTGCCACTAACCCTGTTCAACACAAGCCAATCCCACATGTGGATCTGTGTCCTGAGTCCTGAATGGCAGTGATCCCAAGTCCGTGGCAGCGACCACAGCAGCATACTCCCTTTGATCAGTTAGGCATATTTCCATATGCAAGGCCGGTGACACATGGTGCCACTAACCCTGTTCAACACAAACCGATCCCACATGTGAAACTGTGTCCTGAGTCCTGAATGGCAGTGACCCCAAGTCCGTGGCAGCGACAACAGCAGCATACTCCCTTTGATCAGTTAGGCATATTCCTATATGCACGGCTGACAACACATGGTGCCACTAACCCTGTTCAACACAAGCCGATCCCACATGTGGAACTGTGTCCTGAGTCCTAAATGGCAGTGACCCCAACTTCGTGGCAGCGACCACAAAACCAGACTCCCTGCGATTAGTGACGCGTATTTGCATATGGAAGCCCAGCGACACGTGGTGCCACTGAACCTAAACTACGCAGGCTGGTGGGGCCACCAACGTATGCATGTGGCTGTGGGCCCTTGCAGATGACGCAGTAGGCAACAGACATAGCTCCCACTGCAGACCATCCGCACCAAGCAGCATCACAGGCTCATACACTTCGACAGTGTGTTTTATACATGTTTCATCTTTTCATGATACGCCTACACTGCGGTCAGTAGGGTTCACAATTAAAATTAATTCTTCATTCATTAATTAGAGAGTCCTCTAGGCAAGTAACTATCACAGGCCTACAACCTACATAATATTCTTTTAGTATCCTTGCTTCAAGAACTTTTTTTATATCAGTCAAATTCATCTTCAAGTGCCAACAAACACTCAATAACACTCTACACTGCGGGCAACAGAGCTCGCAATTCGAATTTTTGACACGTGGTGCCACTAACCCTGTTCAACACAAGCCATTCCCACATGTGGAACTGTGTCCTGAGTCCTGAATGGCAGTGACCCCAACTTCATGGGAGCGACCACAGCACCAGACTACCTCTGATCAGTCAGGCATATTTCCATATGCAAGGCCAGCGATACGTGGTGCCACTAACCCTGTACAACACAATGCGCAACACGTGGTGCCATTAACCCTGTTCAATACAAGCCGATCCCACATGTGGAACTGTGTCCTAAGCCCTGAATGACAGTAACCCCAACGTCGTGGCAGCAACCACAGCACCAGACTCCCTTCAGTTTTATTTATTGTTGTTTTCTTTAAATAAAATATGTTATATGTAAATCTATACATGACTAAGATTCTTGTTTGTCCAACTGCACAGGGATAATTCTGGGCCCAAGAAGGTTGTTGGGGGTATGTTGGTAATGTGGAAAGAGGGTGAGTTACCTACTGATGTGAAAGGGGTATCTCTCACAGAAAGAACTCCGGTATGTTTTCAGAAATGCCTCGGACAGATGCGAGCTGACTGACTGAATCACAAAATGGCTTTTCAATGCTTATGTAGTGTGACTTGTAAACAGTTCGCACCGAGGCTCGCAGAGGGACAACTGAAGCCCGTCTGGTCGACTCACAGACGCGGTACTACGAGCCATCCGCTCCCAAAGGAACAGCAGCGTAGTAGCTCGCAGAGGTACAGGCACAGCAGCGTACTAGCTCACAATGGTAGAGAGCTGCGACCTGACGGACTGGCTTTTAACGATATAGCTGCGAAGTGGTGATGTTGAGAAGAGGAAGCGTGAAAGATCTCACACAGACAGAGCTCCTGTATATTAAATTGCCCCTGGGAAATTTATTTTATATTTACACTCGATGCAAGAAAGCGCGCTTTCTGGACCATGACCTTTCTCCCTACCAAACTTGCCGTAATTCTGTTCATCAGTTTGACCTGTAGCCTTGTCTAAAGTTTCCTATGGAAAATCCATTGAGAAAACACGTTTTCACACCCCCACATAGCTACCTGACGCACGCGTACTCACTGTTGGTGTGCAGGTCAGTGCTCTAGTTGTCAACATGTCACAGCCACTCCCTGAGGGCAGGTTTGCACACAAACCACTCCCATCCGGCACATACGTCACAGACCATGTGACCATGCAAATATAATACATCGACAACATCACAACGTGACTGGATGATGGACGCTCCACGGGTCTCAATCATAAAGAGCCCGTGAAAAGTTGGGCAGAGGATTAGTCGCACCCTGAGCTGTATGGCCATCAGGGGCCTACTACCACGTGGCACGAACTTGACTTGCACAGGGTTAGTGCCACCCGAAACTGATGTGGCCATCAGGGGCCTTTCACCACGTGGCGCGGACTTGAGTTACACAGGGTTAGTCGCACCCTAACTTGTATGGCCGTCAGCGGTCTACCACCACCTGGCGCTGACTTGCGTTGCACAGGGTTAGCGGCACCCAAAGCTGATGTGGTCTCCGCCATTGATGACTCAAGACTCAGCGACATGTGTGGGATCTGCTGGGCCGCGGAGAAGCTGATGTGGTCTCTGCCATTCATGACTCAGGACTTAGCGACATCTGTGAGATCTGCCGGGTCGAGGAGTTTTGACGGGCACGTGGAGTGCCCACTGGTACACACTCCGGTGACAGCAGGTCATTATTTGGTCATGGATGCGCAGGGACGGCAGTATCTAACTCTCTTTCTCTCTCTCTCTCTCTCTCTCTCTCTCTCTCTCTCTCTCTCTCTCTCTCTCACTTCCCTCTCTTCACTCTCCCTCTCTCACTCTCTTCCTTCCTTTCCTTCTCTTTCTCCATCTTCCTTCTCCCTTTCTTTCCTTCCCTCTCTTTTTCTCTCTGGCTTTGTTTTCCTTCTCTGTGTCATGCTCCTTTGATATGCGCATTACACACATCCTTATTTTGTGCTTTATTTTCCAGGGTGTGTCGTCGTCATTCATGCTCCTGACAGGAGTCTTCCGCATTTTTGTTTTCTGTTCATTTTGATAAATTTACTTTATCCTTTATATATACGTTTGCGAAAAAATAAAGTTTGGAAAAAAAAAATTCAATCAAGTTTTTGGTTGTTAGTTAAGTGCTGTAAGACTCTTTCTCGTTCTTATTACTGTTATTTGGTGGTGTCCACCATGGTGTTAAATTGCGTTGCAGTTATCGTGGGAATACTGGTGATGTCTACAGTTTGCACCAGCTTCTGAATAGTGTGTTCGATTTATCTCAACTGTAGTTGCATTAAAGTGCTGATAATGAGATGCAGAGTAGGCGTTCCTGTGCAAAAACACACAAGGTGCACCTTTCCGATTTATTCTAAATACTAAAATCCTGTATTGAATAGCACTGTGGTAGTGGGTGCATTTACAGAGTACACACAAAATCAATGAAGAAATCTCATATTTCTACTGATTGTGAATAGTGGGTCAGGTGCTGGATCTTGACGGGATACATGGCCCAGTTCATTTATTTTTCTGTACACGAAAAAAACCACATCACAACTTTCACAACGAAAGGCAAAAACTGCAATGTGAAACAAATTCCAGCGATAAGCTGCGTCAGCACCAGAGATTTTACACCTGCTTTCTGCTGGTGTTAAGCAGGACCACTACCTGCAGCATGAAAGGGAACACAGCCAAGAGTCACTCACTGCTCCTACCTGCAAGGGGATTTCTAATCTCCTTTAAAAGTTCAGACAGGCTGCCGCCTGCACAGTGAAACACGGAGCGGCTGCTTCAAAGTTGCTCTGTATTTCACTTGAATGCGCTGCCCACAGGGCAGCACGGGTTTGCGGCTGCCCTGGGAGCAGCACATTCTATGTAATAGAGTGCACTCTCTCTTGCAAACAGGGAAAGGGCGCCCAAACATAATAGGGCCCCATATGTCATCCAGAGCATTTGATTTGATTTTAATTTATAAAGCACAACAACTGGCTGTAGGCGTCAAGGTACTGTAATCACAGCAGTCCACTTCAGTCTCCTGGCAAATCAAACACTTATAATGCTAAAAAAGGGTCTGCCTACATAGTGTGCAACCAGGACTTTAATGCCTTTCTGAAAGTCAGGTGCCCTTTATTCGAAGTCAAAGACTGGGTGAGTGAGTTCCAAAGTCTGGCTACAGCGACTGAGAAGGCTCTGTTCACTCCCATCTCTTCTTATTGGTTCTAGGCAAGGTAACCTAGTTGCGATAGACTGGGGGGAGATTTGTACCTGGAATGTCTCCCTAATCTCGGCTGTGCTAGCTTGATAGAGAGCCTTATGTGCAATACAGATAGCCTTATATGTGATGACCTTTCTGATAGGGAGCCAGGGTATCTCAAGCAACCCTGCAGAAGCTGATTGACGCTAAGGGGATGGCAAGAATCGCCCTAGCGAGAGCTACCTGTAATTTTCCTGGGTAGTGATGTTAGAGTCCGGATAAAGAGCGTTACAGTAATCAACTCTGGACCTAACCAGCGCCAGAGCAACTTGCTTCCACACTGAGAAAGAAATGAAGGGGAACATTTTCTTTCATCTTCTTATGAGCTGGAAACAGGTTTCAACTGTGCAATCAGCATATCCATGAAGAGAGAGTTCACCAGCATGAATCACCCCCAGATTTTGGGTCCTTCTCAGCTGGAACAGGCAGGGTGCCTAATGTGTCTGGCCACCTGTTATCTTTCCAAATTGAGACATGTGTTCCAAAGAGCAACACTTTTGTTTTCTCACCAGTGACTTTCTGGAAATGTCTTCCCACCCATTCTGCTACCAAAGACAAATTAGCTGCAGTAGTTGCAGAGTTCTTAAGGATCGACGCAATGATCTGGGTGTCATCAGAGTATGATATGGCATGCAGCCCATGAAACCCTTAGGAGTGAATAATGGTGGCAAGTGGAGAAACGTAAAGATTAAATGCATTAGGCTATCAATGAGGAGCCATGCTGTACTCTATATGCAAGGAAAAGACATCAAAGTGGTACTGGTTAAGCATAACCCTCTGAGAGTGATCTTTGAGGAAAGAGGACAACAGTGCCAGGGCTCTGTCTGTTATGCCCATTTCTTGTAGGCGTTCAATCAGAGATGGTATTGAAGGCTGCGGACAGAACCAACAGGATTGGAGCATTGCCTTGCCTTTCATCCAACAGCCGCCTAATACAATCCGTGTCCGACAACAATGCAGTTTCAGTTTTGTGATGTAGCCGGAAGCTGAATTGAGAAATGTCCAACCATCCCTGATCTTCCACAAACTCCTGTCGGTGGCCTTTCAGGTGTCTCTCAAGAATCTTAGCAGGTAGTGGAAGTAGCGAGATCGGATGAAAGTTTTTTAAATCTTCACTGTCAAAATTGGGCTTTTTAAGAAGAGGCCTGACCTATGCCTCCTACCATAGCCGTGGATAGCAGTCAGAAGTGATGGCTTTCAAACTCCCCGACTGTAGTAAACATTTAAAAGAAAACAATTGACAAAACAGAATGAGCTTTTAAGATTAAAGGAAGGTAATGTGTCAGATGGCACACGATGAGTTAGGGATAGAGTGCCAAACATGACCACGTGTGCACAGTAGCAGAAACAGTGCCCATTCAGTTTGGCAACTGATGTAGACTTTGGAAATTTCCTTTATCCCTGTTGGCTCCACTCTCAGACTCCTTCATATCAGCTTCTGATGCTACTCTTAGGCAGCAGGAGGTGAGTTGTCGATGTGTTCATATATGAATGAGTTCCCCTGTTACATCCATTTGTTCAGGATTGTCATTGAACCTGTGATTAGGGTCACTCACCAAGGGTGTTGTTCTCAAATCCCTGGATGCACGTGTCACTACCAGCAATGCACTTATCTTCAGGGCCTTGACAGCTGGTTACACCATATTCCAAGCACTTGTTACAGCTCAAAGAGTGTCCTAGAAAGGAAAGAAAGATGTTATTTGTAAAGCTCTGACGCCAGACACGTTCTTCAACAACACAGTATCCTTCACTCCAAATGTAAGCATGTGAAACATACACTGCACACATATTTAATGCAGAATCATAGACCCCATAACCAGAATCTCAAGCTATGCAAATAGTTCTCTACATACATTTTGATATGCACTAAATACACTATTAATCAAGCACTCAACGCTCAAATAGGTTATAAGCCAGACATGGGTCCTGTTCACACTGTGCTACTGGAACAAAGCTATATCTGACTAATGAGCCCTAATAAGGATGACCCCAGTTTTCCGGTTCTGAGAGGATCTGGCCTGGTAGTCCAGGGTGGACTAGGGTCAATGCTGATTTACATATGGCTAGGTCTCAACTGAGGCGGCATGGTATGCAAAACAACAATGGATTTGGATGTGGCCTGAGTAATTACTTTTTGTATATTTTAGTGAGACATCCTACGTGCACAGGGTCTCTCTATATGTGGTGAAGTGCACACTGTGCCACGTGAAACAAGTTATATACAGATGATGAGCCTTAATAAGGACAAAACCGGTCTTGGGTTGCTTGAGTTTCAGATCAGGGAGGACCTGGCCTGGTAGTCCTGGCTGGACTGTTGCTATTGGAGGTGGCATTGTGTGCAAATGTATACTTCAGTATTATAGATAAATAAAAAAGGAACAGTTCCAAACTGAATATACCGCATCCAGGCAAACAAGAAAATTGTTTGTATGTTTTTAGGGAAATTGTTTAGAAGAACCCTCACCCACCAACCTAGTTGGTGGCATGCTTCATCTTCGGGTTCTAACCTGGGACACTGAGTTCCTCCCAGGTGTGCTTCGACGCCTGACTGTAGCGGAGCGGGTTTTCGTTGTGCAAGACCATGAGGAGTGAGTTTTTCTAAAATTGCCTCAAGGATCCCCCTCCACACTTGGAGACAATACGTCTTTAATAGTGGGATCTTTGGGCAAGGTTAAAAAGTGTAAGAATGGATGTTTTGTGTGATTAAATTGATCTCAAACATAGGTGAGTTGGTCTACATTTTTCGGCCTAAAATGTGCAATCGCTAGGCTTTCTCCAGGACCAGTGGTACAAGTCCAAACACTATAAGGTGTACTTGATGGTGAATTGGGAACCGAAAACATACGTTTTACTTAATGTGTTCTATCAGGAAAAGAAAATTGGTACAATTATTGGGAATAAAACAAGTTATTTGCTCATTTAGATGCAGTATTGTATGGTTATACACATAAAGTGTCATATCAACCATCACACGCATTCGGGGATGGTCTATGTCTGCATTACACCAGTGACTATAGTTTCATTTGTCTATAATACTGTGCCTCCATGAAAAGTGAACTGGAGACCAAGCACATGCATTAATATTAATTGCACCAAGGGTGGATATATTATTGAACTTTGTTGATTCAGCAAAGTCGATTCAAATTACATTCAACCTAAGGGAGTGACCTGTGTCTTCCTTTTAAACTATATTTAGGCGTGGTCACTAGATGTCTAGTTATTGTTAAAATTATTAATTCATCAACTCCGAAAAAGAATTAGTGCATGGCAGAATGAGAAACAAGGTTCAAAATGGCATCTTACAGCATTCGCGAATCGGCAAAATGACATAGGTTGGGGGGCGGTGCCTATAGTCACACCCTGGGGATCGAGGAAGGGAAAAAAGGAATGGGTCAGTCCAGAAGTAAATAACAATCATTTAAAAGGGGCAGAAATACTGCCAGATATCACTGGCCCAACTTACATCATCAAGGTCAGTTGCCCGTGTCTCTCACCTATTCTGGCCTGGACAAGAGGTCCCGGAGATACTCCATTGTCTGTGTCTCTCATGGTAAGTAAGCCCCGGCTCGAATGAAAAAAACTTCCTGTCACGTGAGCACGTGGGCATGCTGAAGTGATCGGGTTGAAGCTGATTCATCCAATAGGACATGGGTCATCCCTTAGTATGCTCATGTCTTAGCTGAGGGTTGGAGGTGACTACGGGGCCTCAACGGTAACCATCATCATTTATTACAATGGGATAAGGGAATTAATAATAAAGTAGTCGCTATGTCCTTGTTTCTATGGCTTAATGGGAATGTGGGGAAGATATCTTTTCGATTGGCAATTCTCTACGTATACAATGTGGCGGCTACGGAGACTCTTCGATATTGGGTATGCTGTTGTCCCGCCGTATTTGCCTAAACCTTCTTCATTGGCTAAAGAAGAGAGTAGACTTATTTACTTTAATAAGTTAAGCGCCCTTGTGTGTGTTATACTGATCTGTCTGCTAAGAAGCATAAGTGTGTGTTTCATCTCAGGTTGAGTGCATTCCAGGGAATGTTATCATCTAGTCCATTTTTATGTGTTGAAAGTCCGGACACCCATCTTTGTTCTTTTTCCAGGAGTCTGTTCTGTGGGTTTGCTGCTGTTTCCAATTGTTCAATGATGACTAGTTTGTTCTTTTTGCAGGAGTTTGTTATGTGCCCAATTTTTTTAAAATGGTCTGTCATTTTAGTTGTTTTTCAATTACACGTATTGTTTGGTTCCAAATCCAGACTTTTAGTGGTGACAGTGAGGTGGCATACACTGCAGTTTCCACATGGGAAATGTCCTGTCCTGTTAGTTACACCCCAGGCGTTGAGTACTGTCCTGGTAGAGAGGTTCATTGGTCTTTTTAGGGCAGCTAGAGACCAGCGCATCTTTGAGGATTCTCGCTTTTCTAAAAGAAAAGAGTAGTTTCCCCCAGTTCAGATTTCCTGTTTATAAAATCTGTCAATGTTTGTTAATGGCTTTAGTTACTTTGTTCGAGATTGCGCTAAAAGTTGTTTCGCAGGTCAACCAAACAACACTTGGTGCTTAAGGACTCATACAGCAGGAGGTTCTTTGTCCGTCTTTGAAAGGCAGACCAAATTACAAGCTGAAAAAAGAAAGATGGATTGTCAGCTGCATACAGCAGATCCAACTTTCACTAATGAGCTACACTCATGGATATTAGCAAGCAGACTGGCCCCTATAGTGCCACAACTAGTACTTTCAGGTCAAAATGGATTTGTGACCTATTGCTGTACATTGATGAACTTACATGGTTTCTTCCTAGTGGTTTGTTTATCCAGTGACAGCTGGGCACACTCAGGTTGCCTAGTGCTCGATTTAGAGAAAGCGTTTGACACACTAGAGAGGGACTTTTTATTCGCTTCTCTTAGTAAGTACGGGCTGGGCGAAAAATTCCTGAGTCTGGTTAAACTACCATACGCTCAGCCCACAGCTAAAATTAAGACAGGCCCTTAAGTATCTAAGGCGATCTCAATTGAGCGCAGTACTAGGCAGGGTTGCCCGCTTTCCCCGCTGTTATTTTCACTAGCCATAGAGCTGTTGGGCGAATCTCTCCACCAGACAGAAGAATGGGGTATCCCTCTGGGTGATGGCACGCACACAGTTTACCTATATACCTATACCTGATATACCTTCGAGCTATTCGTGCACCGTGTGCAGCAATAGTAACGACATTGCCAGAGTTCACCTCTTTAACAGGACTCCAGGTAAATTGGGGAAAGTCAAGTCATGTCTGTACCCGTTCATTGATGCGACCCCGACCCAACATTAGCATTGGGTGGTGTACCAGTAAACTGGCTACAGTCGGCATTTCACTACCTAGGTATCCGCATCTACTATCAACAGGAGGATCTTCTGGATGGCAACCTCTCATGAGCTATAACAGCAGTAAGGTCGCAAATGTCTTTTTGGCATACCCTCCCGCTGGTCACCATGCGTCTAATTGCGCTCTTAAAGATGGTGGTGCTTCCAAGGCTACTTGCCGCTATATATCAATCCCTCGCTCTTTCACATGCTTGGGCAAGACCTGAGGCAGTTCATATGGCACGTCACACGTAGCAGAGTAGCACTGGCAAAACTCTATTTACCCGTCAACTGAAGTAGATTAGCTGTACCTAACATGGAACACTATTATTTAGCAGTGCAGCTGCAGTGGGTGGCCCGCTGGGATAGCGGCCTGTACTTAACAGACACTGCCATGCAGCAGCCTGGTTACACTCACCCCAAATCGCAGCCCTGTTCCACCCCGGCAGAAGGGGGCAGCGCCTGCTAAGCTTCTGACGACCATCGCCTACAAGTGCTTTTGCCGCAGTCTAAAGCACACAAAAGGGACATACTAAGACTGTTGTGCAGAGCCACAGAGTTCCCTACCTGGGAAGCTGCAGGACGACAGACTTTAGGAGACCTGTATCACGATAAGTACTTGATGGCATTTGACACACTAGCTGAGCAATGCGGCCTACCTCAAGGCCAATTAATTCTACACACCACGCTAATATGGGCGTTGCAAGTATTGTGGGGGCACATGACTCAGGAACCCACAACACACCTCAAAATTCAATACCTGCATGTGATGGGTACCTGAAGGCATCTTACCAAATGATTTGCAGCCTCGCTACGAACACATCCTAGAGGGACCAACGCATATCCCAAGGAATGCCAGGTTCCGTTTAATACAGTATTTTATTCTACAAAGGGCTCATATGCCACCAGCTAAGATTAACCAATACTTACGCCTTATAGATGCTAAATGTCCTAGATGCAAACTAGTAGATGGAGACTTTTTGCATATGTTGTGAGCCTGCACAGCTCTTGCCTCTTATTGGGAAGGAGTTACAATGCACTTAGCACATTGCACTGGTCCTGCCGTGGAGTGTTCCTGGGCGATCTGCCTATTGGGCCTATACCAGAGATCCAAGAGGCATGAAGTGACGTCCTGAATTATAGATCTTGGGCTCATTGTAGCCAAACGCCTAATCACTAGGTGCTGGAAGTCTCCTGAAACCCCAACCACAAAAGCCTGGCTGCAATCACTAATATGTTGGGCCCAAGCAGATAGAGAATTGCTGCACCGTGAAGATACCCTAGGGCTGTGAACACTGCCACTGGCAGCGGCATGGGATGCACTATTACTAGATTTCCATAAATTCTGGCTAGAAGGCCTGGACCAGACTTCCCATGACACAAACGAAGCACAAGAACCAATAGCTAACATAGAGTAAGGCAGACACTGCCGGGTGACCTAGATTAAAAAGATTCACACTATCTCAAGAGCTATGCACCTCACGTACATATCCAGGATACATCGTGATACAGCTGCGGTCCATGCCGGTAACAGCAGTGGGCCCGGGTGGGGGGGGGGAGATTTCGAGGGACAATGCCAAGGGAAAATTTAAATAAATAATTAATTTTCCCTCTGCATCGTCCCTCAAAATCCCTCCTTACCCGGCCCCACCGCTGTTACCTGCACAGATTGTGGCTGTCTTGATTGTTCATCAAGTCAGGGTAAGCATTACACACCCTCAGCACATGGTTAATATACATAAGCGGAAGCAGCACACACTACCGGGGTAGCAACTGAACATCGAGCTGGGCGAATGTTTTTTTTTTTTAAACTTTATTTTTCAATTCGCATTATACAAATACAAAAAAACAAATCGGCATCAATACAGCGTTCATAGACATACTATTGGTGTTATCATTGGCATGTAGCACAGATGATCGTATCGGGGGGGGGAATACCATGGGGTCACACAAGTATTCAGAAGCATTCTACAGTGAGGAGAAACATGGGGCATAACATCGAGTCCCAGTGTGCATATAACCGGGGTCAGTACCCTCACTCCGTGGCAAGGGGAGGTCCGCTTTCCTCATCCAACCCACTCTCCTCGCCATCAGTCGTATCCTGCGAGGAGGACTCCCTCTCCGCCAACCCTAAGGAACACAACACCAGCCAAACCATGAGGTCTTCTTGCAGTTTCTCATCCCTTCGGGTGAGTTGCATATGTGTTTCTTCAGCTAGAGACCACTCTTGCACATCTTTAAGCCAGATGGACACTTTTGGGCCCCTCTGCCCCATCCAGGTTATAGCTACCCTTCGCCTAGCAAGCACTAGCATTAACTGCAGAAGCTTATATGGGAGTTTCCTATTCTTTGGCTTCCGGACAAATGCAAGTAAACAATGTAAGGGTTCAAGCTGCATTCGAATACCTGTAGCTGCAACTATCCTGCCCACCACCTCCACCCAGAACTGCCTGACCAGAGGACAATCCCAAGCTAAATGTAAAAAGCCCGCCTTTTCTGTGGCACATCTAGGGCATCTATCTCCCTTATCGGGCGAAATGCGGTTCAGAGATACCGGGGTACGATGCAGAAAGTTAAAGTGTGTTGATTGAAACCTGGCATTGCAGGAGACTTTTCGCGTGAGGGCGCCTATGCGTGCCCACTGTTTCTCTTCCAGCTGAAGAGAGAGATCCCTCTCCCATGCAACCCGAGATGGTGGCACTGGCTGGGCAGAGTCTAGTTTCATAGCCTTGTAGATGAGAGATAGCAGCCTGTGACCTGTACCGCACATAAGCAGGATGTCTAGGGTGTGTGTGAGGGGTGGAATATCTGGGTACTGTAGCCTGGTGGTTTTTACTATGTCCTGAATTCCCTGGAAATGTAGGAACTGACCCTGTCCGAGGCCAAAGTTCTCTTCTGCTTGCTCGTAGGTGATAAAGGTCTCGTTGGGAAAAAGGTCGGCAAGAACTTCGCATCCACCCTCCCTCCAAGGTTGAAAAGACATATATCGTCCCATGTCTATGAAGAGGGCCAGTATCCAAATCGGGAGCTCCCTGTGAAAGGGTGCTTTCCATAGGACTTTTTCGACAAAACGCTGCCATGTACCGGCTGTATGTTGCACTATGTAGGGAAGAGATGCTTCTGACCCTTTGCCCTGCATCAAAGCTTCCTGTAGTGCCTGAGTATCCGCCCTGTCGGAGAGAAGACTTTTCTCCCAGTTGTCCGCATCTGTCAGCCAACATGCCGCATGTTGCAATTGGGCCGCAAAATAATATAAGTCGAAGCATGGGGCTCCTAAACCGCCCTCCTCATAGCTCTGTATAATAGTGTTAAGAGCTACTCTACTACGCCGGCCCGCCCAAAACAGGAATGTCAGCAGCATGTTGAGGGTTTTGAAGACACGTGGTGGCAGCGGACATAGGGAGTTCTGGAGTACATATAGCGTCCTGGGAAGAATCACAATCTTAGAGATGGCCAGCCTACCCATCAATGACAGCGGAAGAGTGTTCCAAAATGTCACCGATTGTTGTAGAGACGCGATTATGTGGTCCACATTATGTGCTAACACCTGTGTGTCTGTTGGGGCGACCTGTATCTCAAGGTAGCGGAATCCCACCTGTTCCCAACGCAGTCCCATGTCTGGGAGATCGCCTGGAGGCACCAAGGCCAGTCCCGCTAGCGGGAAAATCAGGGACTTACTGCGGTTAAGTCGCAAGCCAGAGACCTCACCAAATCTGTCTAGGTGATGCAGCAGGACCGGTAGTGCGTCCCGGGAGAAGTCAAATTAAACAGGGCATCGTCAGCATATAGGGAAATGATGTGACTCTTGGCACCCACTGTAATTCCCCAGAGTTCCATGTCAGTCCTGATCCGGACCGTGGCAAACAATAAGGGCGAGAGGGGACACCCCTGACGAGTGCCCCTTCCCAGTTGCCAGTCTTCCGATCTCGCTCTCCCAAGTTTAACCCTTGCTGTATACAAGATGCGAATCCAGTGACAAAATTTAGGGCCTAACCCCACAGCGCGTAAGACCTCATGAAGGTATCCCCAATCCACTGTAGTGGGGGCGGCAATTTACATACACATAATGCTAAGTGAGCATAACCACGTTAGATGTTAGAAAGCCATCTTGCCACTTCTGCTGCTTTTGCACACGATACTGCAGTTACATGTTATTATTTGAAAACTGCTTGCTCGCCTTTTCTTCACATGAGAACTGTCTGTTGTTCACATCCCTAGCCGTGAGCTGCAACCTTGGTCTGAACATTGTGTAAAAGAAACAGTCTGGCTCACTAGACAATGCATGTTTTTGAGTTCAGGTTGATCGGCCCACTATTTAGCCATAACACGCACGCAGCTGCAAATACCTGAAAGTCGAGTGCTTTTAATATTGCAGGCTGCATGTTTAACACACATTCTGAAGAAGAGCTTTCCCAGGAGAAGACCACATCTGATCCTGTGATGTGATTCCACTAAGCTGATCTTTACGGTATGGGGTTCCCCATTCAAGCCTAGAGACCTTTTATTATAATAATATTAGTTTATTAGCAAAGGGAAGGTGGCTGTAATCCACTGTCATTTATAACATGATTTCTCCCTTTATTTTCTATGGTATTGTAACAATGCTGATGGTTTTGATATTAATCATTTGTCTGCTTGTGTTAGCCAAAGTACTGCATCTTAGGACACAAGGTTTATAAAATAAACTCTTTAAACTTTACCGTGTCTTTGTTTACTCTTGTTGTAGACTGCTATGAGAATAATTACGAAAAGGTATTTCTGATTCCCACCATTCCTGAGAGTACTCTAAGTCGCTTGTTCTGGGTTGTCTATTCATTCGGACCTCCGTGCTGATACGGATAACGAATGGGACACTGATGCTGGTCGGATAAGGGGTTCTGGGTTCTGAGGTGAGTTTTTGGTACACCATAATTCACTGAGGTCCTGGTTTCCTGCACATAGTTCTGTGTATGAACAGAATCCCTGCAACACCACCATGTCAAACGCCTTGGCAAGGTAAATGGGGACCAAGACCATATGTTCCACCCGATCACGCACCTCATGCATGATATGATTAAGCCGGCGCAGATTCATTGCTGTGTTTCGTTCCGGTATGAACCCACACTGGTCCTCATGAGTTAAGTGAGGCATGTAAGGCGCTAATCGGGTAGCCAAGAGCTTGCATAAGATTTTAACATCAGTGTTTATCTTTGTAATCGGACGATACGATGAGGGCTCATGGGCATCCCCTCCAGGCTTCAAAATCATGCATATTTCCCCCCCTTGACATACTCGGGGGGAGGACTCTGCGTTCAAACGCCTCGAGGTAGACCTGCAATAGGAGACGGGAAAGCGTGCCCACGAAGGCTTGATAAAACTCTGGGGGGAACCCGTCGCTCCCCTGGGCTTTGGCACGCGGCAAATACTGCAGGGCAGATTGTATTTTTCCCAGCGTTAGAGGTTCATCGAGCTCTTTCTGTGCTACCTTAGGGATAGCACATAGTGGCAGGTCTTGGAGGTAAGGGAGATAGGATACCTCGGAGACTGCAGGGTCCGCGGTATAGGCAGTCTGCAGTTGGAACCTGAAGACCCGGAGAAGTCCCACCTCTGAGTGGACCATTCCTCCCGTGGGCTCCCACAAAGCCACAATTGTGTCAAGGGCATGTTCCCTCCAGAGTGTCCAAGCCAAAAGCTGGCTCGATTTATCTCCTTCCCTATGAAGGCGTTGTCTGTACTGTGTGATGGTGTATTTGTTGAGCCTGACCCAAATGTCATGGATGCGTTCCTGGATGCCGCGCTCCCGTCCCCTCCCCGCTGCGGCAGGGGCTTCGCGAGTCTGTAGTTCCAAGAGGCAACGCTCCTCCCGTCGAACCCCATATGTAAGGCCCATGCATGTACCCCTTACCATTGCCTTGAGGGCCTCCCACTTCGTGGCTTGTGATAAGTCCGACCCATCCCAATTAAGGTCAATATAATCGTTTAAGGCATTTTCTATGTGCTCCTTCCCTACTGGGTCCTCAAGAACCTCTGCCGGCAACCGCCAAGTCCGTGGGCGAGTTATTGGGGCCCCCCAATCAACTACACATGCCACAGGGGAGTGGTCAGATAAGAAGCACGCTTGATGGTCACCTCAAAGGACATAGCCGCATCGGGATTAGCAAGCAGAATCCTGTCTAAGCGACTGTGTGTATTATGAGTGGACGAGAAACAAGTATACACTTTCTAGGCTGGGTGTCCCAGGTGCCATTTAACATGAGCCCCTATGTTCCCCATAACCTCTCGGAGTTTCGTCGTCATTCTAGGTTTCATACCAGTTTTGGGCGGGAACCTGTCAAGGTCAGGGTCTAGGACACAATTAAAGTCCCCCATCCAAAGCAATGGGACCTCAAGTTGCGATATCAGAACCTCCTGTAGGGCAGGGATTTCGAGTTTTGCAGGATACAGTAACATGTACTGTAGATGAAGTTCACGTAGCTTCTGCTTGATGCTAAGAAAGGATTTCCTCTGCTCCTGCACCTGGCGTGTATAGTCCGGATAAATAGAGACCTTGGCGTTGTCAAAAGTGAGGTCTGTTGCTTCTCTAACTGCTTTCAGGATACAGTCCCTGTCCCGATAATTCATAATTTTTGCTATGAGTGCCCTGGGGGGGCCCCCGGCGGCAGCGGAGGGACCAAGCGCCCTATGGGCTCTCTCCACCACGAAGACCTCCGATGGGCCAGTGGGGCATAGCGTAGTTCGTATCGAGTTCTCCAGGAACCGCTCCGCGCTGCCCTGTTCTGAGTGCTTCGGGATACCCAGGATCATGATGTTGCTATGACGGGCCCTCCTAGCAGCGGCGCAAATCCTGTGCCATGGTGCGGGGTACTTACAACGTGACGCATCTGGGAGATGCGCCACGTTGTTAAGCCCTGGGCCACATGTAGGCGTTCCTGCGCAGGGGGGGGGCGTTCCGTCGCAGGAATGCCTCCTAAAATTTGCTGAGTGAAATCTACAAGATTTCACTCAGTCACTTTTAGGCCCATGCTGCGTCAAAAGAAAACCCCTGAGCCTGCCTGAAGCAGGCGTAAGGATTGATGCAGCATTAACAAGATAGGGCCCCCCAGAGCATTGCTGGAGCTGCATCGTGCTTGCGACGCAACTCCAGCAATGCGCCACTTTTACGGCACTGATGCGTCACGCATCTGTGCTGTTTTTGCCCCATGGTGCGCCGCATTCTAAATGCGGCGCATCCATGGTGGCGGAGCTGTGGCGCACAATAACTGGCGCATTCCTGCTGATATGCAGGGATGTGCCAGTTATTGTAAATATGCCCCTAGATTCCCAACTAAATAAAAATAAGTCTATTATGCACAAATAATAATTAACAATGAAGTAAGGAAGCAATTAAAAGTAATTTAATGATGCTTTTGAAATGTAATGTTACAATAGTTTTTAAATTAAAAGAAGGTTGTTAAAATACGTTAGAATTAAATAATAAATGTGTTGTATTTTTATGAGCTTTTAATGTTAACATACATTTAGTAATGATTTAGTTAGTTTACTGGCACATGCATCAACAAAGACTTTTGCGATTCCTTAATTGCGATTTTTAAGGAATCGCAATTAAGGAATTGCAAAAGCCTATGCATGTCGGAATCGCTATAAAAACAGCGATTCCTACAAATTCCTTAATTGCGCCTCGCAAATTGCGAGACGCAATTAAGGAATGCCGTCCCATTCATTCCTATGGGCCCCCAGGCCCATAGGAATGAATTGGAGATTGCATGAGCAATTTGCGAGTACCAGTAAATGACACCCTAATGCACCCCTGAAATTGATCTGTGCACATATGTTGCACACACACATGCTCTAAGGGCATGTGTGTGCGCAACATGAAACTTTGAAAAATGCACAAAAGTGCCCTTCTTGCCTTATTTTGCAAATTACCATGAAGTTCAACTTCATGGTAATTTGCTCCCCCTATTAGCGAAATCGCTAATTTTTTCACTTTCATGCATTGCATTTAAGGAATCTCAATTTGGGATTCCTTAAATGCAATCGCAATTTAAGGAATCGCAATTTAGAGATTCCTTAAATTGCGATTTTTGCATTTGGGATGATGCATCCCAAATGCAAAAATACTGGTCGCAAAGGGGCAGATTCTGAGAATCTGCCCGTTTGCGACCGGTTTTTACATTGATGCATGTGCCTGAATGTGTTTTATTTGAAGTCTCTGTTTCCATTACTCTCGATAGGAGGGTGTTGCAGTAGTAGTAGTTGGTCACGTGTGGTGCTGGGCATACTACTGTTTCTTTTTAGTAGTACTAACCTACACTCATACATTTGGCTCACTCATAAATGTGGCTCCGCCGTGTATATCAGGAAGTGGATACATGTATGTCCACGCTTTTGAATAACTTTCTATTCAGATTTTGTATACAGTTATAAGTAATAGTCACTCAAACGTGTATGATTAAACTTCTAAATATAAATTACTTACAAGAATAAGTTACCTTTTTGAACATCTCCAAAGCATTCAGAAAGTGAAAGTGCAGGTGAAATTGCACTAGCTTCAAGGAAATCTTGCACACCCTGTTGTTTTGGTCCCTGCTTTAAATATTTTTCAAGGCTTATTAGAAGCAGCCACCCCTTTACACAATGCAAAAATATATTATGCCAAGGATAATCTTGCATTGAGTATAGGGTTAAAAAAAATCTGAAGATTATAGTATATTTATGTTCGCACTGTATGTGGTGTTATTTAGCATCGAGATGTCCCTGGCTTTACCCCATGTGCATTTAGGGCAGATTTGCTAACAGTGGCGGCTGGTGACATTTGAAAGTGGTGAGGCGTAAATGTTTAGGATGCGTCCCCTGTGGCGTGCGAGTGTAGCAAATGTGCCTGATTGTCATAAGGGGGAGTTGCCCCCACCCCGGGAGTTATATTTTTTAAAGAGTGGGCAATGGTGCATTTTCAAGCAAGTTTGATAAAGCAAGAAAGTTAATAAAGTAATTATAGTTAGGCTATCATTAGGGCACAAGAGAATTTAAGCCTGTAACGCGTGACACAGACTGATACTACTTTTCATATTATGGCGCTTCTGGTAGTTTTTTAATAAAAACGCCTCTATTTTAACATTAACAAAAGTAAACATCAAGGCTCATCAAAATGAATGGTGTGTTGATAAGGCATGCAGATGGAAAAGTTTTTCTTCATGAGCAACCTTTCAGCTTCTCTTATGGGTTCTTTGAAACATTGACTTTCTAAATTTAATAAAAGTAGAAATGCTAAGCACTGGGAAACCCGGGAAGGGGGGGTGGGCTGATGGGTCTGCTCCTATTCCAGGTATGAGCAGGGATAAAGGAGACATTCAACCACGGGTATAGGGGTATGAGTGTGAGCAAGAGAAACGCAGTAGAAACTAATTCTGTGTTTCAACCTTACAAACGATTGATGCTGCAATCTTTCTATTTCAGGACTGTCAGCATATTTAGAGCAAAGTTTAATCGCACATGTGAAGTTATCTTAAGGTAACTTTGAGTAATTAATACAATCACATCCTGGAAAGATTCATTAAGCTACTTATTGTACTGTTAAACTTAGCAATCAACATGAACTGATGTGTGTGTTTTTCTTAACCGGTGCTCTTTTCTTACCAATAAAGTACAACTGTCCCCTTGTTCTCAGTTTTCCGTTGGCACCTCATTACTAAAGTACTCTGATTCCTAAAAGTCCTCTCTGTCCTCTGCTTTCCACAGACTTTAGCGTTAATGTGCTATTTGTCTTCAAACTTCTAGGCGCGCTTCTGCACTTATCAGTCTGACACCCAATGTCCAAAGCTCATGCGCTGACGTGAATGAAAAGGAGAACGCCGGATCCCTTAATGCTAAGTATTCATGCAACACAGAGTAGCAACCAAAGTTGCTACGTTGATTGAAATATCAGAACAGTGCCATTAAGTTTTTAGTAATTAGCGACTGCATGCCTTTCTGCAATTTGACTGTTTAAGCTTCTGCGCCAGGACACCCCAGGGTAACTGTTGCGCTCTAACAATGCATATGACATAACATAACATGTGTACTAACGTATGGCACTCTTTTTCCTTATCCCTCTGCTGCCATGTAAAGATGCCCGTATCCCTATACCACAAAGTCTCTGATGTCTAGAATCGGTTTCGCTCTGAAATGTGGCCTTTGCAACACAAAAAGTTATGCACTAATCATTTTTTGACTATGTATTATGTATGCTGTAATATAAATGCTGTACATGCAACACATATGCAAAGTTGGAGTTTTCCACTGCTACGCCAACCTTGAGGAGGCATCATTCTTGCCTGTATATTAGTAGATAGGCATTTGCTTCAGTATAGTTGCATGGGATTGCAAAGTAGCACAACGTGGTGTCACTATAGGTAACTTATATCACAAATCATGATTTGCTTTGGAAAGTAAATACCACAACAACATGTAGAACCTTTTTTTATGCAAACCCCGAGCAAAATGTTAGCATGAGAGGCCATACTTTGGAGGGTGGTTTCACTACTGATATCTATTGTCCCAGCTATGCAAAGTGATCATTCGTTGCATTTGTATTTGAGAACTAGTTTTAATGAGAAATTATTGTGTTTTACGGTGTCCCCAACATTATTCATTTAAGACACCATAATCAGGAGTTTAAAATAGGAATCATAAATAAAGCTTTACAAATCTCTAGTTCTTGTGAGGAGCTGTTCAGGTCTTGTGTAAATCCAAAGAAAAAGGCAAGAAGGGCAACATTTATTTGAAAACAGAGCACATTTTATAAACACAGAGCGCATTTTATAAACACAGAGCACATTTCATAAACACAAGTACATTTCATGAACACACGCACTTTTCATGAACACAAGCACATTCCATAAACACAAGCACTTTTCATGAACACACGCACTTTTCATGAACACACGCAAGTTCCATAAACACAGAGCACATTTCATAAACACAAGCACATTTTATAAGCACAGAACACATTTCACGAACACAAGCACATTTGGTAAATCGACAAATCAATACAAACTTGCTGTCATTTGTTTAAATGTGTTGTACGTTTCTTAGACTTCAGCACATTTTGAATTGACTTTTTATTGTTACACACTGCAATGTTTCATATAGTTGTAGTATAGCGAAGAGGGTGTAATGAACATACAATAAACCACGCACGCTAAAGGTAAAGTTACAACAAATACTGAATTAATGGAGTATAAAGGTATGGTGATCATATCTCACCCTCATACAAGACCGCAGCAAGGAAACCGAAGACTGCCAGAAGTGACGTCATGATGATGTAGGAAGACGCTGGGTAAAGACAAGAGTCTTGGTCTGTGCCTGTCTCCTGCTCTTCTGTGAATCACACCTCTCAGGATCTTGCATTTATCCCCCATAGAGGAGCAAACATCCTGGCTACACCTCCCCTACCTGGCATCCAACCGGATGTGGCACCTGCTATGTGGGCTGGAAAGTCGTATGACTGCTGCGTCAGACCGACGTACATTCCCAGTACACAGTTATTCTGTTATTGGCCTGAATATCTAACATGCCTCACATGTGGATTTCCAAAGCTTGTGTTGAGGATAACGCTAAAGAGCCATCATCTGTGGTCACCCACCCTTTCCTCATTGTCTAAATCGTCCAGTCTTAGCGAGGCCTACTGGGTACTTTAATGTAATTGGGGCAGATTTACAAGCCCCTTGCAACACTTTTGTGCAGCTGTTGCGGTGGCGTAAAAAATGCGGCCAATTTAGAGTGACGCATCTAGGGAGATGCCTCATGTTGTAAAGCCTTGCATCACATTATACCTGCGTCAGGTATAATATATGCAGGGTGGGCATTCCCATGCAGGAAAACCTCATAAAAGTGATGCAGTGAAATCTACAAGATTTCACTGCGTCACTTCTAGGACACCACTGTGTCAAAACCATACGCCTGCTTGAAGTAGGCGTAAGGAGTGACGCACTGTAGTGGGAATAAGCCTCAAGATGCATTGCTGGAGTTGTGTCGTGCTTGCGACACGACTCCAGCAAGGCACAACCTTTGCCTCAACAGATGTGTCAGGATTTCGGATGTATCTGTCAATCCTTGCGCCATGGTGCGCTGTATTGTAAATAGGACAAATCCAGGGTGGTGCAAGGGTCTCTCAGGGTGGTGCAGGGAAAGTGACGCATCTCTACAGATGTGTCACTTTCTTGTAAATTTGCCCCATTGTGTACTTGTAGTTTTCATACTTGCCCCTGTAGTACCTCTGCAAGTGTGCCCGCTCACTGGTCCATGGCTACCATATATCAAAAACCAATGTGTAAACTTCCAAACCCTCCAACTTAACACAAAACTAAAGTTGGGCAGTGATCCTTGGTAAATATGCCTGGTATTTGTCAATAAATGCTGCTGGTCTGTGTTATGCTAGTAAACATCTCCGCATGACTGTCTGCCAGAGGGAGGGTGCTTATTGTGCAGGTCGAGCAGAAAAGGAACACGTCTCCTCTTGAGCACACACACATTATTATCACCTTCAGACCAACGAGTGCAGAGACAGAAATGATGCTGTGAGAGCCTTCACACAGATGCTACTGTCCTTAGAGAACAAAGGGGAACTTCACTTCATCCAGGGCCCCTCTGGGAAAGGGGCCAAGACGATTGATTGACGATTGATTGTCAAGGGATCAAATTCATACCCCTGTACTTATCGCCTCACTCACTAATGGAAAACTTTGTGCACCAAACAAATACATTGTTAACTTTAAACTTTTCCTATCCTATTGAACATATCTACCCCCCCCCCCCGCTTGAGTCTTGGGTCCTACACTGAGGCAAATCCCTCTATCACCCCATCAGATTCTCATTCTATGAGCCTTAGGTTTGGCAGCTTGTGTATTGCCCACTGGACTTTCTGCTGACCTGCTGGCATTGTCCTCTCCAGGCCTTACTGGTCAACTGCAAATAAACTTGATACCTATTTGCCAACTTTCTCCTGGTGCATTTAAATGTCCCCCTCATTAAGTAACAATCAGGGAAGCCAAACATAGCCTGAATTCCAACAGTTTCTGGAAAAAAAACTACACACACACATATATATATATGTATATTACCTACTGGCGGTCGCCAGTAGGTAGTTATAGTTAGGACCACGTTTCCATAGGAAATCCGCAAGATTCTATTTTTAATAACTTTGGCGCCGGTCGACGAATCCTCGCGAATTTTTCAAAATAGGTGGGGCGCTACGCTCCGCTCCTACCCTGAAAGTCTCGGGGGGATTCGTCAAGCGGGGGCTGAGATAAAAGGGGGGTCCCAAAACGCGTTTTTCCCATGCATTTTTCCATAGGACCTTTAGACAGGGCTACAGCCCGAACGGCTGAAAAGAATTACTAGAAATTTGGCAGAGAGGTAGTCCTCAGGTCAAGGAAGTGCCTTTTGTAGGTTTGGTGTAAATCTGTTCAGTAGATTCTGAGAAAATAGCCTTTAAATCAATATATATATCTGAGCCAGCTTACGGTGCGCTTACGGTACGCTTACCGTACGCGTACGGTGGCGTGCGCGATTCTGATTGGCTCTTAGATCTTAGTAAACATTCGAATCGGCCGAAACCAGGAAGCGGCGGCCGCCATTTTCTCTCTCGCACTGAGAGTGATTTCTAAAATATAAAGCCCAAAAACATGTAAAGGGGCTGTTTAGACAGCTCCCACACACATAGCCATGTTGAGGGAGTCCCCAAAGATCCCCCAAGGCCAAAAACGGAATTTTTATTTTTTCGGTTATTTCGCCGATTACGCTTACCGTACACGTACGGTAAAAAAAAAAAAAAAAAAAAAAATTATCCACACTCTCTCCACCCCGTGTGCAATTGGTGCCCGCATGGTACCAATTGTGCATGGCTTATTAGAGATGAGATAAACTAAAATATTTAAAAAAAAATAATAAAAAAAAAAATTATCCACACTCTCTCCACCCCGTGTGCAAATGGTGCCCGAAGGGCACCATTTGCGCATGGCTTATAAAATATACGAAAAATTAAAATATTACCTTTCAAAACGAAGTGCATCATATGTCCTCCATGTGCGCACGATGGCCCATCTAGCGTAACGTGGGCACGGCACTAACTGCGTAAAGTGGGCGTGCGGTGCGCGAAGCGCACCGTGTGCTCACTGTGCGCGCACCGTGCGCGCACGGAACGAACTGCGTTAAGTGGACGCGCACGCCACGAATGGCGTAAAGTAACTTAGCATTTAAAAAAACGTACAAATTCACTGAAAAAACCATAGGTTTCACACACGTTATAGTTAGGAATTAGCATTTAAAAAACCTTGCAAATTCACTGAAAAAACCATAGGTTTCACACATGTTATAGTTAGCGGAAATTTTACTGATAAAAAACCAATGAAATTCCCCCGTTATAGTTAGTGCAGGCAACTATAACTCACGCGACCGCAATCTTCTGCTGATGACATATGTGTCTTTATGAAAAATTTGGAATAACTTTGGCGGCGGTTGACGAATACTCACGAAATTTTCAAAATAGGTGGGGCGCTCCGCTCCGCTCCTACCCTAAAAGTCTCGGGGGGATTCGTCAAGCAGGGGCTGAGAAAAGAGGGGGGTCCCAAAACGCGTTTTCCCCATGCAATTTTCCATAGGGACCTTTAGTCCAAGGTACAGCCCGAACGGCTGAACAGAATCACTTGAAATTTGGCAGAGAGGTAGTCCTCAGCTCAGGGATGTGCCTTTTGCATATATGGAGTCAATCTGTTCAGTAGTTCCTGAGAAAATCAAAAGTAAAATCATATATATATGTGGGCGGAGCCTAATCACACATCTCATCCTGAGATCTGATTGGCTGTCAGCACTTCATCCAAGAAGTGTTGGCAGCCATCTTGGGACCAATATACATGATAGCACCTCATTAAAAAGCATTGCAGTTAATAGAAGGTTTTAAGACTTTAGTTACATTATAAATCATTTGTTGATGGTACCATACTCATTTTAGGAATTGTGGTATGTTCTAAGGTGATTTCACCATGTGAAAAAGCCTTCTGCTGGGATATCATGATTGAGAGACAAATCATTTCTCATGCTTTTCCCACAGAGGTTTGGAAGGTGATCTATAAGCTAAACTGAGAGCTTATTTTCTGTAAATTCACATTATCTTTCTCAGTCATGTGAGAATGAAGTCTGACATTCTCAGTAAAACATGTACATCCAACAAGGGCAGAGACTGTCAGTTGATTCCTTTGTGTTCTACTGCAGCTTCCCAGAGTGTTCCAAAGAACAACTAGAGCGCTAACAGTCCTACTTATGATAAACGTATGGCACACCTGAAGCCATCTTGCTTGGATTAAAGTGGTAACTCTTAAAACATTTAATTTAAAAAGGAACAAAATGAGGGGGTTCATTTTGCCATAGAAATTATGATTAATGCTGAAGAAAGAAAATGAGGGCACATTTTCAGTGACTTCTCAAATTCTCTTCTATTTCATTAAAAAATTTCTGACATGCAGATTGAAACATGCACTTTTAATACCAGGAGCAGACTTCCATGGTGAACAGTAGTTTTACTACAGTGATCTAATGAGCAACTAGAGTGCTAACATTCAGAATTTAGGGCAAATGTGTGACATATCTGAATACCTTCATGATGGAATCAAAGTAAAAAACTGAAAGCATTTCCTACTGAGGAGACTGTAGTACATGAGGAAATTAGGAAACTTCATAACAAATACATCTCCCAAGATGGCCACCGGAGACAAAAGAGCCCAAATGTAGCCCAAAATCACCCAGATGTAGCCCAAATATAGCCCAATGATAGAAGTGTGCAAAACACTTATTATTTTGTGTTTTTGCAGTGTTATATAGTGCAGACTTGTCAGGTATTGGACTGATTTACATGAGCATTGGTTACATCACACAAGAACAAATTCATTTTGGTTGTAGACATGGGGAGACTAAGTGATTTGACCAGAATCACAGAATGTCGAGCTGAAGCAGAAACTCCAACCTGGTTCCCCAGTTGCAAAGTCTGCAGTTCTGGAAGTAACACCACATCCTCTCCCCTAAGTGCAACATTTAATCAAGTGGTCAACTGGATAAAAAAACATAAAGATAACAAATAATTTAAAAGTGCTTTGTCGCTATTTGAAAACTCAGAAAAGATTTCCTTATTTTAGTCTTTTAGAACACTAACCATAATTTTGATGCCAATAAGACCCTCTCAGATATGTAATTTCTAAAGGAAATGCTCTAGGTATTACAGTTTTGATTACATCAAGATGACATCAGGCGTTCCACACTTTTGTAATAAATATAGAATGTTAGCAATCTAGTTGTTCATTAGGATACTGTTGAGAGGCAGAGGCCAGGGGCTCGGACTCTGAAAATTGAAGGCAGGTAGGAGGGTGCAAAGGCAACAATTTAACCACACTGAGCAGGCAGGAAGGGCCGTGGCAGCACAACAGACTATGGAGGACAGTGGAAAGGGGGGCAGGGGCAACAAACCAACAATACAGGACTTGCAAGAGAGGCTGTGGCAATGTAATAGACCATTGTGGGCAGAAGGAAGAGGCAATGGTAGTACTGTTGCAGATCAGAGCTTATAAATTCTCCCTACTTCCACGGATAGAGTGATTCCACAGTCATGCGCATATACACTCACCATACACTGGGGCCCAACACACCGACATTCATTCCAATACTCTATCCACACTAAATATACGAGAGAACTCCTGAATCAATCTGCATCTAATCTGAGGTCAATGTAACCTAAATTATCTGTCTTGAGTCATGATTTAAACAATATAAACAATATTCACGCATTTGAGATCTCAATAAATAACAAGAAATAACCACCCGACACTGATATTCAAACAAGTAATTACTTTATCTAAATTAGTTCAAATGGAAAATTATTCAATTGCAATATCATTATTCTCATAGTTACCTATTCTAGCTAAATGTCGTAATTAGGGTCAGGACAGGTCTCTCAGTAAAATCTCCCGAGTCGCCGTCCTCTCAATCAGCATCGATCCTCTCGAGCATAAGTTCGGGAAGAAGTGGCCACAGACCCTCTCTGGTCTAACAATATTTATACCTAAACTTACACATTAAAAGTTACAAACAAGCTCCAAGCGTCCGTTGAGCAGAGCGAGCAGGAAAGGATGTTGGCTCGCAACATTTAGAAAAGTCTCCGCTCTCGAATATCTCAAAAATAAAAACACAGAAGAAGGAAGTCACAACTAGTTTGCAACATCCATGGATGCTCTTCTCCGGAATTATAGTGAAGCCACCGCAAATTCATAAAAAATAAATGTTCATTTGTGTCAAATGTTCCTTCCCAAGGATAACTGGCAACGAGCCCGGAGCTGCCGTTCTTTCATAACTTTTAGCTCCGTCAGAGGCCGAGGTCATGTTCTCAACCATATTCAGCGAGGCCTCTCTTCACATCTCATCTACTCAAATGCAGGCTGTAGATGATGGCCATCTTTCAAAAGGCCAAAATGGACAATCTTAATTTAAAGAAACACAAAACAACGTTACTACATTGTATTGATTATACAGTGTTAATTCCCAACAATACCCTTATGTGTGTGTAATTATCTAGCCATTTGCAACATAAATAAGCATTAAAGCATATTATTTCAAAAGCATTTGCGCCTAAACAAATAACAAATAGCACATTAACCACACGTATTTAATTAGTTTGCTCACCATCTTAGTTCACGTATTAATTAAAGCCACACCAATGCATTCCCACGTGTAATTCTTTCATTAGTAAGGTTGCTTAGTCAAAACCACTCGACAAAACTTAATAACTAGTAATTAATTATTAGTAATCTTAATTACGACACATAAACATATAAGCTGATGTTCGGGTTTAAATAGAAAACTCTGCTCCAGCAATCCCTCCTTTGGTGATATATCATCACCACAAAAATCCAACCCAAAATTTTAGATCGCTTCTACATGAAACACATTAAACCCCAGATTCTCTTACATTATCTTTTTTAGTCTCTAAATACATGCTCTCTCTAAATTCTTCTAATTCAATTTCTTGTGGGTCACTTTTTGACCTCTTTTGTCTCTTTTCAGTATTTTCTTTTACTATTTTCTTTTTATTCCTCCTGTATCTACAACATAAACACCCTAATCTAAGAATCAATAAAGCAACAATCACACATGTCAAAGGAAATAATATCTTACCAAAAATGGTACTTCCTATCTTAGCAATAAAATTCTTAACAGCAATTATCTTATTAGCTATTTTAGTCCAGATACTTTCAGCTTCCAGTGGTACTAATTCTTCATGCAAATCAGTAATATTTTTGATATAGATCTTCAGATCTCTGCTTTCATCAGGAATCTAAGTGCAACAATGTTGAACTTCAGCATTCCACAGACTCCACCCTCCTTTGCCAATAGAATATCAAGGGCAAGTCGATTTTGCATAGACATGGCGCGTAAGGCAACCATCTCCGTATTTACCAATAGAAACCCTCAAGCGGTGTTTGTCGATAAGCGATCCACCACTGTTGACAGCTTCCGAATTCCATATGCATTTAATGAAATTCCCACTGCTGGAATCAAAGCTCCAAAAATATCTCCTACAATTTCTGACCAAGTTTCTCTTCTAAAGCGAGTTAGTAGATTAATTTGTTCTGCATCTTCTATTCTATCTATATGAAAAATCTTTGGAAAGACCAGGCCAACATAACATGTGCCATACCAATGGTCAGGCAACCTGTAATAAGCCTTATTCCCACAGATATAATACACTCCCGGGAAAACCGGATCTTCCCCTCCTTTGAATCCCCATCCCGTTGCAATGAAGTATGTATCATGGCACTCACTAGCCCCAACAAAATAAGTTTCATATTGGGATTTCCTTCTGGTAATGCATAGTTTACCCTTCTGTGGTGCATCTAAAGCCAAAGTTGTACTGGCCCCATTCTTCAACTCCTTTCCCATCTCAATGTCCCAAATTGTCTCACTCATTTTATATCCTCCTGCCTTTTCATGCATGCCCACTCTTCTTTTCTCTACCATGTCTAGGAAAGCTTTTTCTTCTTCCTTCAAACTACAAGTTAAATTGTTTCTAAAAATGTAATCTAATGTTAATTCTTCTGTTTCAATAACAATCTCACCTAAAATGTTAGCTTCTTTAGCAGGATTCCGTCTTTTATTCATAGGCAATTGCCCAAAAATGTTATTCTTATTAGACATCTCATAATCTATTTTCCCCAGCAGATAAAAAAATACTAATCAACACACTACATGAAATCCCATACGTGGCTGGAAGATGATGATAAGTAACTCCTTCTAAAATGGATGCAGGTAACTGCATACAGACGTAGCAATCCCTTACTTCCATTGTCTTCACGTATTCATACAACAATTTTGAAAAAACATTGCCAGAAAAATCATTAATTGACCTATCCTTATGTATGTAAATATTACTAATTCTAGTTGGCACTACTTTTTGTGAACTCTTCCCCATGTTAGTCATATTCTCAGTATGTATTCCCAAAGTATCTATTGTAACTCTAAAAGTAACTAATAAAGCAAGTACACTCCATAATAGCATTAATAATCCTGTACAGCAGCAGCACATTCTGCACCATCTTTTCAAGAAGATACTTCTACTTTGATTATTTTCTATGTTAGCCATCTCATTACTCTGACCGTGTCTTTTGACTTAGCCTCTACTACTCCACTACTGAACACTGGATTATTACAATCTGTTAATTTTCAGAGCTCCTTTTCACTCCTCTCCAAGTGACTCTTTAGTTCACTCAATTTGGGGTTTCATCACTTTTCACTTCTTCTTCAGTAACATCAGATCGTATCAAATCCTCAACATCCTGAGCATCTGACTCTTCTCCAATGTCAGTCAAGATAACTTTCAGGATTCCAACACATTTCTCCTCCTCAACCACTCTCCGTAATGTCCCCTCTGGATTTCCTTGACTTTCTGCCTCTTCTTCTCCTTCAGACAGTGCCACGTACGTCCATTCTGGTGACCTATACTTCTGGTTGGGTTTTCTGATTCTCTTGATCTCCTCTGGTTCTTTTGATTTCTTTTGTTCTTCTTCTTTCACTTGATTCTGACTTGACACCTTGTTCACCTGTTCAGCTTTTGATGAATTCACTCGTGTCAGTCGATATCTCAGCCTCTTTATCTTGTTAGGCCAAAGATCTCCTCTCACACTTCTTTTCTGTTTCACTTCTCTATTGTTTCTCTCTCCGATCCAAGTTCTCTTTCTCAGAACTCGACCCTCCGGCTTCTCATTCTCACTCTCATCAGATTCTGTCTCATTTGCATCAACGATTTTCTCTTTTTCCACAGTCTTCTTCCCCACCAATTGAGATTTCCCTGCTACTGCCCCTCCTTGGGTCTCCGACACGCAATCTTCTTGCTGTCTACTTGTCCCTTCACCTAGCTTATCAGGAATGTTCCCTACACCTCCTCGGGGGTCTTCCGCAATCTGTCGCTCTCTATCTTCTTCTGACCCTACTTCTTCAGAAGTAATCTCAGGTGGATCCTCAATCTCTTCATTTGTCTCAAGTACAGTCTCTGTGGAATCTCTCTTTCCTTTCTTTTCTTTCTCTTTTCCTTTTTCACCGCTCGTTGAAACTTCAGGCACTTTTCCAGAATCTGAACTTACTTCTGAGGTTCGCAATGTTCCTCTTGAAACTCTTGAAACTTCTTCTGGTAAGAAAAAAGAATCACCTGACTCTCTTTCTCCTTCCCCCCTTTCAGGATTCTTTTTTCTTCTCACTGTTTCAGTGTCTCCATCATCACTGGAATCTGACTCTTCAAAGTACTCTTTCCCAGTCCCATCCTTCGGATTTGGAACTCTCAGAGTATGACTTGCATGAACCCAGTTCTTCACACCAGCACACTTCACAGCAGTCGTAGTAGTCAGAATGACTTGTCTTGGCCTTCCCCACCTTGGAACCAAGCAATTCCTTCTTCTGTGCACTTTTATTCTCACCCAGTCCCCTGGGCTCAAATCATGGGCCTGCTTCTTTTCAAGTGTGGTGGCGTCTTCTCCATTCTGGTGAAACACAGAATGAACTGCGTCAGCCAGGCCTTTACAGTAATCCAAAACCATGTCATCAGTTATTGTCATCAACTTGTTGACAGGCACGAATGCATGTCTCATTGCTCGTCCCATCAATATTTCATGTGGACTCAACCCTGTAGTTCTATCTGGAGTAGATCTAATAGTCATCAGCACTAGAGGCAAGACATCAGGCCATTTCATTCCAGTTGCTAAACACATCTTACCAATTCTGTTTTTGATTGTGCCGTTCATCTGTTCAACAACGCCAGAAGCCTCTGGCCTGTATGCACAATGTAGCTTCTGCTGTATGCTCAATGCTTCACAAATTAAACCCATGAGTTCATTGTAGAAGTGTCTCCCTCTGTCTGACTCAATTGTCACTGGGAACCCGTACCTAGGAATCAGCTCTCTTACCAGCAACTTGGCAACTGTTACTCCATCATTTCTCCTAGTTGGATATGCTTCCACCCACCTTGAGAACAAACAGACTACCACTAGAACATACCTCAACCTATTGACTTGGGGCATTTCAATGAAATCTATTTGCATTCTGGTAAAAGGACCTCCTTCTCTGCCTATTGTTCCTAGGCTCACCACTGTCTTCTTTCCAGTATTGAACTGCTGACAAATCAAACATCTTTGACAGATGCTCTCTGCAATCAGTCTAAACTTTGCATTGTACCAGGTTTGTTTAAAGGACCTAATCATAGCATCCCTCCCCAGGTGTCCCTGGCCATGAGTTGACATAGTAGCACATCCCTCTACTCTGCCCTTCTAACATGCATTCATTAACTGTTTCCTCCCGGAATGCTCCAAGAAGTCTCACAATCAACTAAATGCTCATACATTCACGCACTTTCACACCAGAAAATATAGTACATTTACACAGAATCCTGTCTTTCCCGAGAACAGCGAACAATCCGTCCTGCTACAGAATTATAACATACGTTAACCAAGCAGCGCTTACCTCTGCCCAGTCCTTCAAACAAGCTCAAAGAATACCTATTACCTTTCCAGTGATAAGCGATAATGGCAATCCCAAAAGGATCCCTGATACTTAAGACCAGAACTTCACAGATAACCTTCGCAACCATACACACTTCTCGTATACCGGAAATATGTCTCCAGTAGTAACACACAACGATGTCACTGATTCCGAACCTAGACAATGCGACGCGCAACTTCAATTGTCACACGCTTTTCCCTGCATACGTACAGGGCCAACAATCCCGTCTTTCCCGAGAGCAGCACTCACTTCCCTCTGCCCTACTACGGAACCGTCACCAGCTCCCTACGTTCCAGAAGCCGTACACACTACACATAACTCAATACGACGACTTCAACATTTAGTATTAGTACATGTATCAACATCAATCGAAAACCCAATAAATCCAAAAGCCTATGTACAAGCAATCTACCAGATCAAGACAATAATCAAAACCATCATACTGCTACCAGGAAACTGCTGCAGATCAGAGCTTATAAATTCTCCCTACTTCCACGGATAGAGTGATTCCACAGTCATGCACACATACACTCACAATACACTGGGGCCCAACACACCGACATTCATTCCAATACTCTATCCACACTAAATATACGAGAGAACTCCTGAATCAATCTGCATCTAATCTGAGGTCAATGTAACCTAAATGATCTGTCTTGAGTCATGATTTAAACAATATAAACAATGTTCACGCATTTGAGATCTCAATAAATAACAAGATATAACCACCCGACACTGATATTCAAACAAGTAATTACTTTATCTAAATTAGTTCAAATGGAAAATTATTCAATTGCAATATCATTATTCTCATAGTTACCTATTCTAGCTAAATGTTGTAATTAGGGTCAGGACAGGTCTCTCAGTAAAATCTCCCGAGTCGCCGTCCTCTCAATCAGCATCGATCCTCTCGAGCATAAGTTCGGGAAGAAGTGGCCACAGACCCTCTCTGGTCTAACAATATTTATACCTAAACTTACACATTAAAAGTTACAAACAAGCTCCAAGCGTCCGTTGAGCAGAGCGAGCAGGAAAGGATGTTGGCTCGCAACATTTAGAAAAGTCTCCGCTCTCGAATATCTCAAAAATAAAAACACGGAAGAAGGAAGTCACAACTAGTTTGCAACATCCATGGATGCTCTTCTCCGGAATTATAGTGAAGCCACCTCAAATTCATAAAAAATTAATGTTCATTTGTGTCAAATGTTCCTTCCCAAGGATAACTGGCAACGAGCCCGGAGCTGCCGTTCTTTCATAACTTTTAGCTCCGTCAGAGGCCGAGGTCATGTTCTCAACCATATTCAGCGAGGCCTCTCTTCACATCTCATCTACTCAAATGCAGGCTGTAGATGACGGCCATCTTTCAAAAGGCCAAAATGGACAATTTAAAGAAACACAAAACAACGTTACTACATTGTATTGATTATACAGTGTTAATTCCCACCAATACCCTTATGTGTGTGTAATTATCTAGCCATTTGCAACATAAATAAGCATTAAAGCATATTATTTCAAAAGCATTTGCGCCTAAACAAATAACAAATAGCACATTAACCACACGTATTTAATTAGTTTGCTCACCATCTTAGTTCACGTATTAATTAAAGCCACACCAATGCATTCCCACGTGTAATTCTTTCATTAGTAAGGTTGGTTAGTCAAAACCACTCGACAAAACTTAATAACTAGTAATTAATTATTAGTAATCTTAATTACGACACATAAACATATAAGCTGATGTTCGGGTTTAAATAGAAAACCCTGCTCCAGCAGTACAACCATACATGCCAACAGACCCGATTCAGCCAGGAAACATCCAATGTTTTTAAGCTCAAATGGGCTTTATTTGATCTGTCTCCTTTCTACAATCTCCTCTTTTTCAATGTAACTCAAAGGGGAAAATCAATACCCCAGTTTTTTTCAAAATCTCCCTCTTACCAAGTTCAAAATGTTCGCAAGTATGGTACATTGGATCACGGAAGGAAATGGGGTAGGGACATGGACTTGGATAACAGAGGACAGGAGGGACATGGAGAGGTGCACCAAACTGACCCTGCAGGGCAGGCATCAGGGTTTGCAGCAGCACAATACACCACACAGGGCATGCGGGACGGGAGTGCAGCACAACAATCCATAGAAAGCAAGAGGGAGGGGACAGGACCATGCACATGGACAACAGAGAACAGAGGGGCAAGAGGCAATGGTAGCTAGCTGACCATAATGGACAGACAGGAGAGAAAGCTGCAGCATAACAGACCATAAAGGGCAGGAGGGACGGATCAGGGGCATTACAATGGAACAGACAAGCCAGGAGGGAGGGAGTAGGGGTCTGCACATGTAAACAGAGGGCTGGGGGCAAGGGGGCAGGGCAGGAGCAGCAAGATAGCCATGGAGGTCAGGCAGGATGGGCACTAGAAGCAAGACACACCATGAAGAGCAACAGTGAGACTGTGATGGCATACACACAGACCATGGAGGGAATGTGGGAGGGGGTCAGGGGCAGCTAACTGACCACACAGGGAAGGTGGGAGGGGCCATGGCAGCACAGAAGACCATGCATGGCAAGTGGGAGGGTTAGTGGTAGCACAATGGCTATGATGAGCAAGAAGGAGGGTGCAGAGGCATACACAAAGGACGATGGAGGATAGAAAGGAGGGTCAGGACCTGTGCACAGACGAGAAAGTTCAGGGGAAGGGGCCTCACAACAGACCGCACGGGGCAGGCAGGAGGAGCAGTTGCAGCACAACAGACCAGGCAGGGCAGAAGGGTGTGGCAGTACAATGGACCATGTAGGACAGGAGGAAGAGTATAGGGGCATGGCATGTGGACAGTCAGGGTGGAGGTGGCAGGGACAGGTTACAGTCATCTGACAATGCTAGGCAGGTGGGAGGGGAGTGGCAGCTCAACAGAACACTCAGAGTAGATAGGAGTGGCAGGTCCATGGAACATGGTGGGCAAAAAGGATGGAGCAGGGGCATGCACAAAGACATCGGAGGGCAGGGGGAAGGAGAATAGGGGCAGCAAGCTAAGCACAGAGTTTAAGCAGGAGGTCAATGATGGGGCATAGAATTGGGCAATGGAGGGCAGGAGGAGTGGACTTTTACATCATACTAAATTGAGGGCAGTGGCAGCACATCAGACCATGCATGGCAGGAGGGAGGAGGCTAGTCCATGGATTCACACAACAGAGGATAGGGAGGAGGGGGATGGGGGAGCAAGCTAACTGTTCAGAGAAGGCGGGTATTAGGAACTTTATTGTTTTTAAAACGTGTGTCTGTGCGAACTACTTAAAATATGAACAAGTATGCAGCATAATCTCACTTTTATTCAGGAAGAAGAGGACGTTTGTGACTGTGACTCCGGGCTCACTTGGCAGAAACACCCCCTGACCCTCCACCCCCTATCGCAAAATGTAATGCCCGTGAAAGGGTAGGTGAACACAGTGTTATATAGAACATAGTCCTGAGAGCACGATTGAAAATGAAAACTAGATATAGTGTATGGTATAAACTATGCACCAAAAAGTGTGATATAAGATGAACCGGGCGTGAAATATAATATGCAATACATTGTGCGCAATGACAGATTCATTGGAGAGCGCGAGATAGCACAGGCACTAGCGCGTGCTATGCGATATGCGCCTTGGAGTGTAATATGCACAGGGCAGTGTTGTGTAACCTAACTAGTCTCTAAAGTTGTAATATAAAATATGTGCTGGGGAGTGTAACGTTGCATATGCACTGTGACAAAGATATGGATCCCAGATTGTAATATGTATGGCATAGCACTGTGCGTTATAACATAGGCATCGAGGAAGGCACGTTAGATGGGGCAATATAACCCGTGCGAAGACAAGTGTGGCATGACATATTCACGGGGTGGTGTTACAGTGCACATGGGCTAGAGAGTGTCATAGCATATGCACTAGCTAGTGGAATACAACACAGAGGTGTGTGGCACTCAGCAGGCAATGGTGGGTGTAACACAGCATTGGGCTCTGCCAGGAGCGCTCTGTGACTCTCAAGTGATGTTTGTCCCCTTTCCAGAGAGTAAAATAAAAAGTATTACACATCCGGCAGTGAATGTGTGTTTTATTAACCGTGAGCGGGGTTTCTTGCATAGTTTTGGTCGGATTTTTGTCGAATCCCCTTTGAATGGCTTGGTGTGCATGTGTATTAAATGTGCCCGTCAATAGCTACCCATGTTTGTATAAATAAACGACAAGGGTGTCTACCGGGATTAGGCACGGTAGGGCATCCGACATGTCAGAGCTTCACTAGTGGTGTAAATACATTCCACGTGGATTCATTGTATGCATAGTCGCCTTTATAATGAATATCACGCAAATCGTCATGGTGATAGGTACGTACGGTTTGTCCAGCATGTCCTAGGTGTGTCTATAAATTTATATTTTTTAAAAATAATAAAAAACAGTGGCCGGCCCTGGGGATTGGGGTCAAAAAAATATAATTAGGAGACAGGCCCTGGGGGATGGGGTCATCAGGGCCAATAAATTAGAATAAGAAGGGGAACCACACAGCCCCCCCTTCTTAAAAAATTAAAATAAATAAAAGACTGGCAACGTGCCCGAGGCCACGCCCCCTCCTTGCAGCACTCTGCAAACGCGCCCCCTGGCAAGTTGTGAGTTGGGGAATTAATTCCTCTTCAATACTGAGGATCCCTGAGGGCCAACTAGCCCAACAGGCATCTCCAGTATGCGCCAGAGAGCTGCACTGCAGACAGGTGTTCTGAGGCCAAGCCCCTTTTTACACCTCTCTGCAACGCAGCTCTGTGGTGCTTACTGGAGGTACCTAGTGGTCTAGTTTGACCCTAGGGACCCTTAGGATTCAAGGGGACTTAATCTCTCAACTTAGAACAGCCACAGGGCGCGTTTACACAGTGGTGAAGGGAGGGGACCAGGCCTGAGGTGACGTGTGCAAACACGCACTATGGCACGTTTTAAATGGGGATATAATTTCCCTTCAATACTGAACTAGCCCACCAAGTGCTTCCAGTAAGCGCCACTGAGCTGCATTGCACAGAGGTGGTCCAGGCCGTGCCACTTTTTATACCTCTCTGCAACGCAGCTCTGTGGCACTTACTGGAGGTACCTAGTGGGCTAGTTGGACCCTAGGGACCCTCAGGATTCAAATGAACTTAATCTCCCAACTAAAAACGGACACAGGGCGTGTTTACACAGTGGTGAAGGGAGGGGACGGGGCCTAAGTTAACGTGTGCAAAAACACCCTGTGGCCTGTTTTAAGAGGTAGTTTTAATCCCCCTGCCCTATTATATACTAGGGGCTTACAGAGGAGGTCATGCTAATCACAGGGGGACCCCAACGCATAATGTTCCCTAGTGTATGTAGGTGTTTTCACTGTATTCTAAGTGTCTTTTAACATAGCACTGGCTCTAGGACTGGTTAGTCAGACTCAGTTACCACCAGTATCCGTCTGAAAAAGTTGAGGGTACAGGATGATTTTGCAACAAGGCTTCTTTCTGCTCTTCTTTTTGTTCTTTCTGCACGTTATCCTTCTTCCTGCACTTTTCTTCGTCTTTGAGGACTTCTGTTGCTTCTTTCTGCACTTCTTTTTTTTCTTTCTATGCATTTTTCTTCTTTCTTTACATGTCCTATCTCTGTAGGCATAGTTAGAAATTAGCATTTACAAAACCTTTGAAATTCACAGAAAAAACCATAGGTTTCAGGCACGTTATAGTTAGGAATTAGCATTTAAAAAACCTCAGAAATTCACTGAAAAAACCATAGGTTTCAGGGGTGTTATAGTTAGCTGGACTTTTCACTTGTACAAAACCATTGAAATTCCCCCGTTATAGTTAGTTCAGCTAACTATAACTCGCGCGCCCGCAATGCACTGCTGATGTGGATCTTAGAAGAGGTTGTTGTAACTGGTATTGGTATGTCCATTGTTTTGAAAATTTTAGTCTCTATTTTTGAATGTGTGTATCAAAGGTTATATTAGGGTGAGAGGAGGTCTGCCACTCTATCACAAGGATGATGTCATCAGTGATGTCATTTGAGATGTCATCAGTGATGTCATGAGTGATGTCACTGACCATGTCATGAGTGATGTAATATGTGACGTCATCAGCAGTGCATTGCGGGCGCGCGAGTAATAGTTAGCTGAGCTAACTATAACGGGGGAATTTCAATGGTTTTGTACAAGTGAAAAGTCCAGCTAACTATAACACCCCTGAAACCTATGGTTTTTTCAGTGAATATATATATATATATATATTTTCACTGAAAAAAACATAGGTTTCAGGCACGTTACAGTTAGAAATTAGTATTTCAAAAACCTTAGAAATTCACTGGAAAAAACCATAGGTTTTAGGGAAAGTTAAAGTTAGTTGGACATTTCACGCGCCCCCGCAATGCACTGCTGATGACGTCACATATTACATCACTCATGACATGGTCAGAGACATCACTGAGGACATCACTGATGGCATCTCAAATTACATCACTGATGACATCATCCAGTGACTGTGTGTTTCTGTAAAGTTTAAAAAAGTTTAATATATATAGGGAAAGGCGTATTGAAGAGTGGGTGTATAGGTGTCTGAATGGATGATTTAGCGGATGATTTAGCCATTGTGTGACTGACTCTATGTGAGTGAATTAACGTATCTTACTGAATGCATGGGTTAGTGAGTAAACTGTGTGAATGCCTGTATCCGTCTGTCTGTTGGTGTGTAAGCGGCTGCTTGGGTTTGCGAATAACTACATGAGTGTCTATATTGGTTATTGATTGGTTGTCTGAGTATCTGTATGGGTGCCTCAGTGTTTGTGTGGGTGGGGTACATAGATGTGTGAGTGGGTGATTCACTGGGTGCATGGTTTCAAGAGTGCATCTGTGATGGACTGTATGGGTGGGTGAGTGTGTGTATAATTGTGTTAGTGAGTGAATGTATATTTCAGTTTTATATGGGTTAGTAACTACATTTGTGAAAGGCAGTATATATGTGTGTTGGAGTATATAAATGGCTATAAGTGAGTGTTTGTGATTGTGAGAGTGGCTGTATGGATGAGTCTGTGCTTTATCAGTGATTGTGTAAGAGCATAAGTATGTGCTAGTATTTGTATGAGTAAGTGAGCTGGTGTCTGTATAACTGTATAGGTGCGTAAATGGCAGTGTGATTAATTAATTGCATGACTGACTAGGTAGGTGTGTGAGTACCTCTACGGATGAGTGGCGGTGTGTGAGTTGCTATATAGGTGTATGAGTGCATATGATAGTCCTGTACTGAGTGACCATAAATATGAGTGACTGTACGGGTGAGTAAGTGGATGTGTGTGTCCTGTGAATCCTGAGGGTCCCTGGGGTCCAACTAGCTCACCACTTACCTCCAGTAAGCGCCACAGAGCTGCGTTGCAGAGAGGTGTAAAAAGGGGCGTGGCCTCTGAACACCTCTCTGCAATGCAGCTCCCTGGTGCATACTGGAGGTACCCGGTGGGCTAGTTGGACCCCAGGGACCCTCAGTATTCAAGGGGAATTAATTCCTCAACTTACAACTCGCCAGGGGGCTGCAACCAGTAACAGGTATCCTAGAAGTACAACACAGTGTATATTCTCAGGAGACTGCTCAAACATCTTCTCTCTCTAGTCTAGCTTCAAACTTCAAAGGATTATCGAATACGATAGTCTCGTGAATACACGAGTCCCTCGGCTTTGGTACTTGCAAGTTCCAAATCAAAGATCCCAAGGGGATACCAAACTAAGAACCAAACTAAGGACTGGGAGACGCTCCACTTATACTTAACTGAGATATCGATGACGTCACCAGAAGACTCGTCTATCGTTTCGCTCTACCAATCATCAAGGGTCCAAAATAGGGCGATAGTCAGGGCAGCAGTCCTTCGTAGCCGTTGGGAAGCGGGGAACCTCACAGCAAAGACTTTCGAACCACGTCGACATACAGGGGTCGATAAAGTGGCGGCCTTCCTCCAGAATTTTCACACGAAGCTCCTCACGAACCTCTGGCTTGGACCGGTACCGCTGAAATCGCCCCACGTTGGGCACCAACTGAAGTACTGGGTTTTTCAGAACCCAGCGGTGCCAGGGAACACACCCTAAGACTTCGAGTTCTTCCTGTTTCAGACTACAGAAACACAGAGTCTTCTTGGTGAAGTCAAAGATCGTATTTATTGGCTGCATCCAGTAAAAGGTATCCTAGAAGTACAACACAGTGTATATTCTCAGGAGACTGCTCAAACTTACAAAGCAAGCCTTCTCTTTTATACATAATATTATGCTTTAGGCAAACATTCCTTATTTTACAGTTGACCATTCGCATATTTTCACTACAAAGAAAAAGCAGAGTCATGATGACAAGCCCATATTTCAGTTTGTTCAGCCCTCAATCAATTACCCGGCAAGGCTCAGTACTTTCATCAGATATCGACGGACCCCCAATAAGAACGGGCACCTCCTCCTCGTAAAGCAAGTCATAAAGTAAGAAACAAGGGCAGGTGTGTGTAAGATTAGGCATGGTTTGTGTGTGATGAAAGGTTTTATGATATGTTGTGCCTTGATATTAACCTCATTCGGCCACTGGGAAAGGAACTGGCCGAACAGGTTTGGCTTCTGGCAGTGAAGTCAGCTTGCCCAGGTCACAGAGGAGTCAGCGAAGGTGCATGTGTCCTTCAGATTCGTTTTTGGCCTAGTCATTGGCCTATGTGAGGGCAATCACAAAATGGCTGCCGTTCAATGGAAACCGAGGGTTCAGGACGGAAACTCTGATTTCAGGTTGATTTCGTCACCCGAATATGACGAAAATACTTGTGTATAGTATTCTAATCATTCTCGCTCTGCCGATACCAAAATCGTCATGATGCGACGATGTTTATAATACGGGTCCAGAATTTTCAGTACCACAGACCCTCCTTTTGCCCTTACATAGGCAATAACCTATACTCACGTTAATCTGAGTCTAGGTCTGAGTCCAGGTCTATATTCATAAAGTCGTTGAGATGTTGCTGTAGCATCATCCTATTACTTAGCTCGTCTCTTGATACAGGTTTCCTTACACACGATGTAGCACAGAGGCCACATATTGCAGGAGCACACTGTACACACAGTCAGAACAGGAAAAGAATGGCTAAGATCATCCTAATGACTATCAGAATCTTCCATCCCCAGGCGGATATCAGTTCCCAGAACCACCCCATTGACCAATCTCCATTATCCACGTGGATAGATTCGGAGATCTTATGCAATTTGGAAATGGCCTGGTAGACTGTTGGAGTGTTATCTGGAATGAAAACACAGCAACTTGATTGGATCACCTTACATACCCCACCTCGGTCTGCAAGTATGACATCTAATGCGACCCTGTTCTGAAGAGTCATAAGGCGATCCGACTGGAGCTCAGCAGTCAAATTACTAAGGGCACCGGCGGTTTCATCTACTGTGGATTCAACCACTCTTGTCAATTGTCTTATGTTCCTGCTGTTAACCATAGGCCCCCAAAACGGAAGAAAACCCTTTACGAAATCTCCAAGTTCTTGTCCTGCAGTGTCTTCTTTACTGATGACACCTCTAACTATCCTTGTCTTATGGTAATCTGCCACGGCCGTGTAGGTGGGTGGCAACAGGAACGAAACAAAACATGTGCCTGAGAAGTCATGGGGCAACCATGTATAGGCTCTATTATGGCAGATGAAATAGGTACCCCTAGCTGCTAAGAACGAAGGGGAAGTCTGAGACGCAAAAACATATGTTTCATTGCAGATACTTTTCCCTAACTGAGCTCTGGGATTCTTGCCATTACCTTGCAGACATAGGTGACCCTGATGGGGTACAATCCAAATCGGGGAGGATCTCTTTGCTCGCTGGTTCTCACTCAGAGTAACTCCATTTCCTGTTATGTTCCATCCAATATATGCTAGTGTCTCATCTCTCGGGATAGTCTCATAGGAAATGTCTTCCCTAATCATATCTACTATACCCTTAACTAGAGCACTATTCTTAGGATTATCTTTCACAGAACGTAGGGGGTTGGCTTCATGAGCGTATATGAATACCGTTCTATATGCCCACACAGAACCATTATGGCTGAAAGGCAGGACCAGATAAGGGATACCTTTATCAGTAGTATGAGGCATAAGACCACACACCCAACAGTTAGTTGTGTTAACTACTAATTGGTGTTGGTGTAGAAGCTGAATGAATGAATTATTGACAAATTCTAATCTTCTAGCAGATTCGTGTTCAGGCAGGGGGTGAAAAGAATGCGAGGAAACAGTAGAAAGAGGTATGGGCTGTGTAGTGGGTGCAAATGTCACTTGAAAAGAGAATAAAGCATATCCTATTAAAAACGTCATTACACTAAGCAACATGAAAATACATAATATCAAAAATCGTTTCTTTGTCATCATTATACACATTCTGGCTTTAAAGTTCATCTGTTTGGCAGGTCTCTCATTCTCGAAAAACTCCATCCTCTCTAATTGCTGCTCGTGGTGGTAGGGTGTTCTATGCTAAGGAATGCTTCTGTCAGTCCAGGGCAACTCCCTTAGACCGACCAGAACTGTCGACCTAACGTCTTCAGCTGCACTCCAAAGACTTGGGCAACCACGACCCTACAGCTGAACCCGGATGGCGGTTCGAAAAACAAAAATAAGAAAGTTTCTCAGATGAGAGAGCTGCACTTTCAAAAATAGCAAAGAAAAGGAGTTTTTATTTGTCCATAGTTCTCGGCCTCAGATTGTAGCGAGTTTTTCCAGGTACTGTCTGGTTCTGGAACAAGAGTTCAGGCTCTGTTGTGTTCAATCGAATTGACGGTGGCACAGCTTCTTGCAAAATATTGTCACTTTCTTGTTCAGAAAGTGTTCCTTTTACACGTGTATCGCTAAAAGGCAGAAAACTAGGCACGGTCTCAGTCTCAGAGTCAGCGATCCCCTCCTGGACCCACCGGTTATACGGTAGAGGCAAAGGGACCCTCTTGCAGTGTACGCCGTGGATCCAGTTCTTTTTCCCTTCCACTCGAACAGCTGATCTTGTTGAGAGAAGGACGAGATGGGGGCCGGTCCAACGGGGCTGGTCATTGTTTGTCCGAGTATCGTGAACCTGTTGGTGTAAAACACGCAATTTAGCCGTCAATTCATACAAATAATCAAGAAGTACCGGGTGTTCGATCTCACTGAATTTTGTCGGCCTTTGCACTCCCCATATGTTGGCCGGGTGGCCGAAAACAATTTCATAGGGACTAAGTCCCACTCGTGAATGCACAGTCATTCTTGTTGATAGGAGTGCTAAAGGCAGAGCGTCAGGCCATTTAAGACCAGAGCTCGCTTGTATTTTTGCCAACTTCAATTTTAACGTGCCTTTATAGCACTCTACTAGTCCAGCTGATTGGGGGTGGTTTGCAGCGTGCAATTTTTGCTGGATACCTAGCCCCTCACATACTTTCTTCATTACTCGACCCACAAATTCACTCCCATTATCACTCCAGACCATTCTCGGCATTCCAAACCAAGGGAAGAATTATTTGGCAAGGGCTTTAGCTGTGGATAAGGCAGTGTTGTCTTTTAAGGGATATGCCTCTACCCATCTTGAAAAGGCACAAACAACAACGAGTACGTAGTTCAAATTGTTGCACCTCTCCATGTGGATGAAATCTAGCTGCAAAACCTCTAACGGATACGTTGGAGGTGCAAAATGACCAGCTGGAGTTGGGGTTCCCCTACCAGGATTGTATTTCAGACACACCATGCAATTCTTGACTACATTCTCTGCACATTTAGGAATTCCAGCATTTTGCCATACTGGAGCCAACAACTTACAAATCCCTTTCACACTGATATGGGCCATTCCATGAGCCATTGTCACCACTGCAAGCACATACGCATCGGATAACAACCATCGCTGATGTTCTGACAAGTCAACCCAACAACCATTTTCATCCAATTTACCCATACTTTCTCTCCACACACTCAACTCTTTCTCTGTAGCTTCAGCTTGAAGAGACTTCACACTCTCTATCGTATCTTCACACATTCCAACGTCACCAACCCATCTTGCAGGGCCTGCAACATACGTTCGGTTCATCACATCTTTTGCTGTTTCTTTTGCGATTTCGTCAGCAAATGCATTGCCACGACCAACATCATCAGTAACCTTCTTGTGTGTACTGCATTTCACAATCGCAACTTGTAATGGCAAGGTCAGTGACTCAAGAAGCTCATTCACCAACTGACCATGCTGAATCTTAGCTCCATGCGAAGTCAGGAACCCACGTTCTTTCCACAATCGTCCAAAACTATGAGCCACACCAAACGCATACTGGCTGTCAGTATATATGGTCACCTTCATTCCTTTCGATAACACACACGCTCTCGTAAGTGCAATCAACTCTGCTGCTTGAGCTGAATTATGTGGTATACGTGCAGCTTCAACAATCGTATGCAAAGTCGTGACAGCATATGCTGCAGTCGTATCACCATTCGGAAGCTTGAAGCATGAACCATCCACCCATAAGGTACCATCACACTTTACAAGAGGAGTATCTTTAAGATCTACTCTCCCTTTCGTTTCTTCTTCTGTCCTGAGAAAACAATCATGCTGTTCAACATCATCTGTCTCTACTGAAATCGGCAATAACGTGGCTGGATTCAACGTATTGCACCTCTTTATGTGCACATGGCTCACTAACAGTGTTAACTCGTAACCTGACAATCGAGCACTAGTTAAGTGCTGTGTCTTGGTCCTGTTTAACAACGTGTCCACTGCATGTGGAACCATCACAATCAACATATTATTCATCACTAACCCAGCAGTCTGTCGAATAGAAACAGCTGCTGCCGCTGTGGCTCTTAAGCAACTCGGTAATGCTTTAGCTACCGGATCCAAAGTCGACGAAAAATACGCGCATGGACGCTGCTTGTCTCCAAAAGACTGTGTCAGCACTGACAATGCACAACCCTCTTTCTCATGGACATACAGTGTGAAGGGCTTACTGTAGTCGGGGGTACCCAACACAGGAGCCGAACACAGTGCATTACGCAATTCGGAAAAACTTTTCTGACAATCTTCAGACCATGGAACGGGATTCGGTGTATCTTTACAGGTCAAATCTACCAAAGGTTTGCCAGCAAAGAAAAATTCGGTATCCACTGTCTGCAGTATGATGTAATACCCAAGAAAGCACGTACTTCTCTCTGTGTCCTTGGCACACTCAATTTTGCAATTGCCTGAATTCTTTCTGGGGTCAGTTTCCTTCCCTCCTTCGATAAGAGATGACCTAAGTAGGTCACTTCTTGTCGACAATATTGCAGTTTAGAAAGTGACACTTTGTGATTTAAATCGTACAAATGACGCAACAACGACAAGGTGGCTTCTTTACAAATCTCCTTAGTATCTGCAGCGATTAGCAAATCATCGACGTACTGAATAAGGGTAGCGCCATCAGGTAAAACAATTGTATCAAGCTGTGTTTTTAAAGCCTGACTATATATTGATGGACTTTCACAGTAGCCTTGAGGAGCGCGTTTGAAGCGGAAGCTTCGGCCTCCTAAACTGAAGCCAAAAATATCCCTGCTCTCCTCGGCAATCGGGATGCTGAAGAAAGCATTCTTCAAGTCAATCACCGAGAACCAGGTGGCGGAAGCTGGAATCATAGTCAATAGGGCAGTGATATCAGGAACAACTGGAAACTGTGGCACAACTATTTTATTGACCTCTCTAAGATCAATCACGAACCTGTAAACAGGTGGCTGAGAAGGGTCAGTACGTTTCAAAACAGGCAGAACAGGACTATTACAAACGTTGCCTCTTGTCTCTTCAATTACATCTTTTTCAATCAAATCATAAATGATCGCTAGCAAAGCCTTTTCACCTTCACTAGAGATCTTGTATTGGGGAATGAGTGGCAATTTAACATTGGCTTTCAATGTCACAACATATGGCGGTATTTCCAAAATACCCACATCATTAGGACCAGTAGCCCAAAGAATATCAGGAAGAAACGGCAATTCTGTTGGAAGTTTATCCTTCGACAAATACATTGGAGAGATCACTTTCTTACCCAGTGTAAGATGTACTCCCGAAGGAGAACAGTATAATGTCGCATACAATCTTTTCAACAAATCCAATCCTAACAAGTTTTCACCACAACCTGTCGTCAGAATAAGGGGTGCTTCCAATTCACAGGGTCCAACAGAAAGGGACATAGGACTAGAAATCGGGTTCCTAACCGGGGCGCCAGAAAAACCTACTGAAACATTAATCTCGCCAGACAAAGGTGCGCCAGGGAGTTTTGAGTGCATAATAGAACTCTTTGTAGCACCAGTATCCAACAGAAAAGGCTCTGACACACCTGATGTAATCACCTTAACATATGGTCCACTCTGATCTACTGGAACTGAAACAACTCCCTCTCTTTGTCTATGGCTGTCCTAGCAATCGTTACCTTCGATATTCTCATCTTCTGCATAGTAGTCGTCAGCATAGTACTGAGCCGTCCTACAAGACGCGTTATTTTGCTGGTCAAAACTATTCATTGAATTCTGAGACGGAAGGGAACGCGCGTTCTGGGGGACACTTCCACATCCTCTACCTCTAGGAGCTTGTTGAACACCTCGACCTCTTGCGCCAGAAGTACCATTCGTACGCTGTAACAAAATAGGACAACTATACTTGAAATGACCCTCTTCTTTACAATATGAACACTGATTGGGACCTACAGGAACACGTGGTTGAGAATACTCGAACCTTTGCGAGTTTCTCTGAAACTGTTGAGGCTGCTGATAGTTACTCTGACCACCACGTGGCAGATACGCCTGTTGTAAAAGAACCTTCGTCTTCAATTCTTTAGTTTTCTTTTCTGCTCTATCCTTCTCATCTTTATCCCTATTTTTGAAGTACTGTGCAGTAGCCAATGTTTGTGCTGAAGAGAAACGGCCCAAGAACTCTCTGAATCTTTCAATTTCTTACATAGCTCGGGAAGCAAATTGTGCACAAACTTGTCAACGAACAACCGTTGACCACCTTCTGTACTCATATCTTGACCACTGTGGTCGATAAACGTTTCTTCAAACCTAGTGAAGAAATCAGACACTGTTTCATCTTTCTTCTGCTTACACGCAGACAATTTATCCCAATTCACACGCATCGCAGGCATTAAAGTCTTCATGGAAGTAATGATTCTAGCAGGAAGTTCTGCTACCAAAGGCTCAGGCTTGGCACCACCAACTTTTCTATCATTTGCAGTACTAATATTAGCCCATGAGTCACCTAACTCTTGCGCATGATCTGTATGGCGAATCAATCCCCACAAAGGTTGTGGAACAACATTCCCAAATAACATGTCTATGTCGGCTAAATTCATAATGCATGAGTCTGCAGTCTGTGATAATTCCTTATAATATCCTGCAGGGTTTTTACGGGGATCAGGCAACGTCTGCTTAAGGGCTAAAACTTCAGCTCGCTTCCAAGGAACATGTACCCAAACACGCTGAAAATGAGCTGGAGCAGCAACAATGTGATTAACGGGATCAGCCGCAACGGCTTCCTTCCATACCAGAGGGACTTCTCTCATTGGGTACTGTCGCACATTTTTTCTAACTGAGGAGTCAGGCTCAAACAGTGACTGGGAAAGATCTTTGGGGCATATGCATCAACCAAACGAATACCGATTCCTTAATAGCGAAAAATAAGGAATCGCCATTAAGGAATCGGTATATGGCATGCATCAACAGATTCGGTAAAATTTAGCGATTCCTTAAAAATCGATAAATTTACCGATTTCTCAATAGCGGGGCATGCAAACTCCCATTAGCAAATTGCGAGTTCGGTAATACCGAATTAGCTAATAGCGAGTTCGGTAATACCGAGTTAGCTATTAGCGAATCGGTAATAGCGAACTCGCAAATGACCGCGTCGCTCCGGGAACGTGCAGATGACATCACCAACCAGGAAATACTGCAGCCCCACCCACATAGCCTCGACAGAGGATCAGACAGGAGTTGGGAAGGAAGACTGCCTGTGCAGAGTGAGGCCACACCGACTCTGCAAATCCCAAGACACACACATCATGGCGCAGGAAGTGCCATCCAGCGCTGAGTCAGCACGCAAGCGAAAGCGGAAATTCTCGGACAGGGAGCTTGAGTACCTTATCGAGGGAGTCTCCAGCAAACACGACCGCCTCTTTGGCAAGCTGTCCCTCAAGGTGCCTGAGCAGGAGAAGCGGCGCATATGGCTGCGCATCTGTGAGAGGGTGAATGCAGTTGGCGTCACGCCCCGCAGCATCGACGACCTCAAAAAAAGGTGGTACGACCTGCGGAAGCGTGCCAAGGAGAGGATTGCGGAGAGGCTCCGGGAGGCGAGCAGGACTGGAGGCGGCCCATCTACAGCACCATCCAACACAGCCCTGGAAGACCTGGTGGAAGGGACGATAGAGCGGGAAGCCGTCGTGGGGGTGACCCAGATGGACACGTCCGGCGCAGCCACAAGTGCCCAAGGTAAGATGCATGCCTGTGCCCACACCCAGCATAGCGTAAATCCATTTCCATGCCCCCAGCCCGATCTCAGTGTGTCTGCAGCTCTGGCACACACAGCTTTACACATGACACTAGTGCATCATGGGAGTTGTAGTCTAGTCAGCCCAGTGTGCATGTACAGGCGTAAATCCAATGACCATACACCACATCAGTTGAACATGGATGGAGACTGTTCATTTAGTGGACCACAGAGGGACATTTATGTGTACAACACTATGTAGGTGTAATTATCCCACTAACCATGCACTGTTTCACACACAGATGCATCACCTGGGGATTCGGACGACAGCGGGCAGCTGATCATCTCCGAAACACCCGTCGAGTCCGACCAGGAGACAGCGCAGGACGCGCATGCATCACCGACACCTGCCACCCCAACAGCACCACCTCCAGCAGCACCACCAGCAACGCCACCAGCACCAGCGCCACAAGCAACGGCACCAGCCAAACAGGCTGCAGCTACAACAGCCACAATAGCGCAGAGGCGCAGGTCCAAAGTTGCGCCCTTGCAGGAGATGGAAACACCCTCCTCGCAATTGGCACCCAGGCAGCGCACCAACACACCACCTGATGCACCACCTGGAGGCGCAAGACGCACACGGCAGCGCAGGGCTCGTCGAAGTTCCGTCTCCTCAGCCGAACAGGATGTCCCAACAACTTCTGCAATCGAGGAGAGGATGCTGCGTACACAGCGCCTGCAGGGACGACATGTGGCAAACATTAGCTGCAATATCGTGCGCCTTGCTAGGGAGATGCGCGCCATGACGGCAGCAGTTACGGACATGAGCACTGCGGTCAGGGACATGACCACTGTGGTGGCAGAGGGCAATGCTCAGCTCAGGGAGGAGGTACATGAGCTCACCCGTGCCATGAGGGAGGGAGGGAGGACCATGAGTGCCATGAGAGGAGGCACCGGCAGCAATTGTTGCGTTCCGCCGCCGCTACCAAGGCTATAACACGGCACAGCAACAGCACCGAAGTGTTGGCACGCTGCTCAGTGTCCCTGCAGGTGGACCTTGGCCACTTCTGCGGGGATGTAGCGAAGTCACTAGGACACATCACCACTGCTGTGGAACACCTTCAGAGCAGCACATGCAGTGCTGCTGCTTTGGGAGGGGATGACGCCAGTGAGGCTGCCTCCAGTGTCAGCAGCGTGTCACTGGCAGAGGCCAGCACCAGGCGCCGCAGTTCGCGTGCCTCCACGGGGCCAGGCCGTGGTGAGGCATTGGATACACCTGAGCGGAGGCTTGGGGTATGTGGGAAGCGCCACTAGACAGTTGGACATGCATGCAGGACCATGGTGGGGCAACCATGGACACCCAGTTACTGAGTATGCACAGGCGTGACTTTAAGGCACCTTTTATTTACATTTATGCAATTGGAGCATGATTTACATAGCTTGTTTTGTTGCACAAACCTGAGTGCTACTGTGCATTAAACAGTTGCACCCCAAACTAACTTGTAATGTCTCATTTCCACATGTTTCAAAAATGATTTTGCATTATGTATGTCCGCCTCCTATGGCCCTCTGCTGTGTTAGGGATGTGTGCCTGTCGTTGTTGGCCGGGTGGTTGGTCATCCCGGTGGTCATCATCCCTGTCCACCTCTATGGGTATCCCCCTTCTGGTGGCAATGTTGTGCAGCATTGCACATACAGCAATTATCCGGCAGCATGTTTCAGGTTTGTATAGCATGGCGCCGCCTGTCTTGTGGAGGATTCTGAAGCGACTCTTGAGAACCCCAAAAGTCCTCTCTATTACATTCCTAGTGCTGATGTGTGCAGCGTTGTAGCGATGTTCCTGCGGGGTTGCTGGATTGATGTATGGGGTGAGTATGTATTCACGCAGGGCGTAAGCACTGTCACCTAGAAGATAGAAGCATAGACTTAGCATTGGTGATGTACATACATGTGTGGTGTTGGTGTGGGGAAGCGTATTTCTACGTACCTAGCAGGAGTCCCTCTGCAAATTCTCTGTTGATTAGTCGCCTGTGCATTCCACTGTAGCGGAAGATGTAGGAGTCGTGTGTGCTCCCTGGGAATTGTGCCACTAGGTCCGTTATGATGTTATTGGCATCGCACACAACCTGCACGTTGATCGAGTGGTATGACTTGCGGTTCCGGAATATGTACTAATTTGCGGCGGGAGGACATATGGGGATATGCGTGCAGTCGATGCATCCAATCACATGTGGGAATTGTGCCACCTGGTAGAAAGCCTGTTTGGTGCGGTCCAACTGCTGTGGGGTTGTGGGGAAGCTGATGTGTGTGTGTAGCATTGTCAGCATGGCATCTAGGAATTTCTTGAAGAAGCGTGACAGTGCGCTTTGCGATACACCTCCGGCCACCGCAATTACCCCCTGGAAACTCCCTGAGGCCAGTAGGTGCAGGCTGCATAGGACCTGAACGTGCGCAGGGATTGCATTTGTCCGGTGTGTCTGGTGCTGCAGTAATGGTTCCAGGTCTGCAATCAGGCGCATGATCATAGCACGATTGAGGCGATACTTCTCGTACACCTCGTCCTCATTCTGCCCGAGCAAGGTTATGCGCAGTCTGAAAACTCGCTCCTGGACCCTTCTCCTGCGCTGTCCTGCTGCATTGATCCGCATCCTCCTTGCAAGCACGTAGAGGCCAGCCATTTTGTGGGAGCCAACAGGGTCTCCTGGGCCACATTTAAGGGTTTAGTGATTGCCTCAATCATTTGCACATGTAGCTTTTTTTTTAACATTACCGTTTTTTTTTTTTACCTTTACCTCCAGGTTTTGATTCCCCTTATTTAGCTCTTGCTAAATAGCGATTTTTGGGATTTTCGTTATTAGCGAGTTTTGTTGCATTGGGGTGCGATTCGTTATTTGCTATTGGCACTTTCCGGGAGCTAATAGTGATTTCGGTAACTGCAAAATCGGTATTTAGCGATTCGGTAATTTAGCATTTTGGGTATTAGCGAATCGGTATGTTAGCGGATATTTTTTTTGCCAATCGTTATTTGCTCACGTTTTGGGTTGATGCATTGGGATTGGGTATTTTTGACTCGCTACCGGGAGCTAATAACGATTCGGTATTTTACCGACTGGATTTTGGCTTGATGCATGAGGCTGTTTATTCCTAAAGGACAACAGTGTCGCAACTGCTTTCTCAACATCTGAACCCACAATCGTGCCCTTTGAAAACTCAAACCGTACACGGCACAACTCAGGCGGATTTGTTTCTAACTCATAATCCTCCAATTCCTCACAAAGAAAAGCACACATTTTCTCAAAAACTTATCTTTGTTTTGGTGCTTCCCATTGACGGAAGACATCCATAACAGACTCTACATCATATTTAAAAGGGAAGGTAACCCATTTACGCGCCATATGGTCAAACGCTTCTCTCTCTCGAGAATCAGGCAGTTGACTACGCAACTGCTTACGTTCCGAATTAGGGGTCACACCAGCTGACCCAAAAAGAGGAAATATAATGCTAGCAACAGTATCAGTCATTCTCTGTCGGATAGAAGGAGAAGTTGACAAGAGAACAGGAGAAAAAACAGAGGGAGGCAAGGCAGACGCAGATGCAGATGCAGATGCAGAGGCAGTATCAGGAAGAACACCAGAAGAGGCAGTCGATGTAGTAGGCAAAGTCGTAGGGAGTACAGATGAAGCAGGTAGCAAAGTTGGCGGCCCTTGAGGGGGCTGCGCCATAGGAGTAGGAGCCAACTGAAGAGGAGCTGGCGGCTGTGGAAGAACCTGAGGCACAATATTTGGGGGTTGCACAACTAAAGGTTGCGGTGGTGCTGTAGCACTCTGCGCATAAGGGGGTGGCGAACTCAACAAGTGTGACATTAAAGGATCTTTCTCAATTTCTTTTGCTGCATCTTGCTGAAGAACCGGCAAAACTGAATAACATTTATCGATCACCATTTTACGTTGCCTGTGCAACTGCTCACTCATCTGTTCTTCTTCATTGTCTTTAAACTGCATAGCAGCTTGCATTACCGAGATACCCTTTTCTCTCTTATTTCTCTTTGCTAATTTAATTTCCTTCTGTTTGGCTTTCTTACGCCATAGGCGGAAAGAGTCAAACATCGCCGGCCGGGCTTTCTTCTTAAAAAGTTTAACCTCCAGATTATCCAGAATCTCTGTGTCAAAACTACCATATTGGGGCCATTTTAAAGCACCATCTTTCCTCGTGTATCGGATCCATACTTCATTATATGTGATGGGGCCTACGCCATGTTTCACATAAAGTTCATAGGTTGGAGTTCCAATCGGAGGAACCGGACACGAGTCCTCCAATCGGGAATCCCTATTACGACCAAGACAAAACAAATTTCCAAGTCTGCTAAGACCAGGCATCTTCGCTCTCTAGTCTAGCTTCAAACTTCAAAGGATTATCGAATACAATAGTCTCGTGAATACACGAGTCCATCGGCTTTGGTACTTGCAAGTTCCAAATCAAAGATCCCAAGGGGATACCAAACTAAGAACCAAACTAAGGACTGGGAGACGCTCCACTTATACTTAACTGAGATATCGATGATGTCACCAGAAGACTCGTCTATCGTTTCGCTCTACCAATCATCAAGGGTCCAAAACAGGGCGATAGTCAGGGCAGCAGTCCTTCGTAGCCGTCGGGAAGCGGGGAACCTTGCAGCAAATACTTTCGGACCACGTCGACATACAGGGGTCGATGAAGTGGCGGCCTTCCTCCAGAATTTTCACACGAAGCTCCTCACGAACCTCTGGCTTGGACCGGTACCGCTGAAATCGCCCCACGTTGGACACCAACTGAAGTACTGGGTTTTTCAGAACCCAGCGGTGCCAGGGAACACACCCTAAGACTTCGAGTTCTTCCTGTTTCAGACTACAGAAACACAGAGTCTTCTTGGTGAAGTCAAAGATCGTATTTATTGGCTGCAACCAGTAACAGGTATCGTAGAAGTACAACACGGTGTATATTCTCAGGAGACTGCTCAAACTTACAAAGCCAGCCTTCTCTTTTATACATAATATTATGCTTTAGGCAAACATTCCTTATTTTACAGTTGACCATTCGCATATTTTCACTACAAAGAAAAAGCAGAGTCATGATGACAAGCCCATATTTCAGTTTGTTCAGCCCTCAATCAATTACCCGGCAAGGCTCAGTACTTTCATCAGATATCGACGGACCCCCAATAAGAACGGGCACCTCCTCCTCGTAAAGCAAGTCATAAAGTAAGAAACAGGGGCAGGTGTGTGTAAGATTAGGCATGGTTTGTGTGTGATGAAAGGTTTTATGATATGTTGTGCCTTGATATTAATCTCATTCGGCCACTGGGAAAGGAACTGGCCGAACAGGTTTGGCTTCAGGCAGTGGAGTCACCTTGCCCAGGTCACAGAGGAGTCAGCGAAGGTGCGTGTGTCCTTCAGACTCGTTTTTGGCCTAGTCATTGGCCTATGTGAGGGCAATCACAAAATGGCTGCCGTTCAATGGAAACCGAGGGTTCAGGACGGAAACTCTAATTTCAGGTTGATTTCGTCACCCGAATATGACGAAAATACTTGTGTATAGTATTCTAATCATTCTCGGTCTGCCGATACCAAAATCGTCATGATGCGACGATGTTTATAACACGGGTCCAGAATTTTCAGTACCACAGTTCCATTGGTGGTATTTAATGTGTATAAATAGGGTGGACATGACATCCACCGAAGTCAATATAACCTGTCAAGTCATTCACTATTTGAAAGTAATTCAGACAATAAGAAGCTCTTATCCTAACCCTACGTCTATTACATTTAATTTAATTAACTTTCATATGCTAAAGTTTATTTCCAAAACAAACGACCCCCACTGATGTATTTTTAATTTAATTCATTATAATTCAGTCAACATATGTTAAAATATATTTCTCAATATGTAAGCTCTACCCTAGAACCAATACTAATCGTAACCCTAAAGTTAAACAATTTCATAACATATGGGATACCGTAATCCCTGTATAAACGGCAGTCACTAATTTCTTTGTATTCGCCGATTATAAAGAAAAGACATCAGAACTCTACTATTATATGTTATTACTTTCGAGTTCTGACATCAGAATGCCTGCTGCCAAGCCAGCAGCCAAGGCAGGTCAGGTCACAGAGCATAATTGAAGCAGCTATTTAAAGCAACAAATGGAACAAAGCAACAAACTGAGCATTGCTTTCTTTCTTCTGCTACATTTTAACAGCTTTTAGTGACAACCAGAGAGAATAGGTTTATTTTTTGCACTACTTAGAAAAACACTAGAACCTTTCTGCTTGTCTCTAAATGCTCAGAGCTATTGCATATTTTTTTTAAACTGACTTGTATTGAATTGTTTCTAATATCAGTTTGTGACAAATAATAGGTTTTATATGTATTCTTCGTGTTTGCAAACATGCTCACTCTTTCATATGAAAGAGTCACGCACCGATGTTTTATGCAGGGTGTGGGAAAGCTAATGGTGTGACCATGTATTATATGAGATAAAGTGCCCCCTGGCATACATGATAAGGATATTGCAAGTCACCTCCGAGTTCCATAACCTTATAAAGGTTATATGGTTATGGAACTGATCAGTGACTTGCAATATCTTCACAATGTACAGAAGGGGATACTTTATCCCTTATATAATACACAGCATTCTGCAGTCCCTCTATAAAGCCCTCTCTCCAATTTCTTTCTAATTTGCAACTTGTGACACAGCCATTAACCAATTATAGAGAGATCACATCAGCACTCATATGTAATTACTTATTACAGTTGAGTATTAGCATTACAATGCCTGATGCCAGAGCCAACTGTTGAGTTGAAAGGCAGATCGGGTTATGGAGCATAATTAAAGTAGCTGTTACAAGCTCAAAAACTAAATGTCACTTTCCTTTCATCTCTGTTTTTCTAGTTATGTAGTGATAAGCAGAAAGGCAATATGTATGACAACATGTTTATTTTTTTCAATCCTAAATAAAAATTACATATTAAACGGATTCTAATATCGTTTTGCAACAAATATCTAACAGTTAGATGTGTTTGATTTTGCACTAGAGATTCTCTTTTTATTGTTCATGTTTTCAAACACGCTGACTCTTTTATATGAAAGATCTATGCACCAAGAATGTAAGTAGTCTGTGGAAGAAGTGATGGCATGACCATGTATTATAAGGAATAAAGTGCCCCTGTGATACATTAAATGGAAATTGCAAGCCGCTTCAGAGTTCCATAACCTTATAAAGAAATGTAGCCTTCAGCCTGACGTTAACTCTTAGCTGGCTGACAATATCCTTATAATTTATAGTAGGGGGTATTTTAGCCAGAGGATGTGGCCTAATGACTAGAGCAGTCAATCTCAAAGCTGGAGAATCTGGTACAAATCTCGACAGGGATGCTCAACATCCTGTCACTCTGGGCAAATGACTTAATCTCCCTGTGCCCCACAAAATAAATCTGCCCGTCTGTAACGCAACTGGTGCTCATGTAAAGCTCTCTGATACTTGATACCTTCGGGTCAGATTTGCGCTATATTAAACTGCCAAAAAGAAACATGAATTGTAAGACATTGGATTATTGTTTGCAGTGGGGGATGTGACTGTCCACTTCAAGGAATATTCACAACTATTGCTAGGGTGAGCCATCAAAGTCACTAAATTAACATGAGCTCAAACCCCTGGTAGCTATGGCACAGAGCAGACCGGCTACAATTAGGGCAATGTTTAAAATATGTATGCAGTGTCAAAACGGTAATGAAATCAAAATCTCAAACAATAAACATCTGGCCCTCTTTGCAGGTTCACTCACAGATTTTTGCCTAATGTTGCTCAAATTATTTTGTTGGCATTTAGAATCTCTACCTATGGTTAGCAGGGAAAAAGTTCAAAGTCCTTCTGCATTCTCCCTAACACATAGTACACCTGCTTGGTACATAATTGTTCTTAGTAGATGGAAGTACGTATACCAAGGGCCTGCAAATCAAATGCTGCTAGGTAGAAAGGGGGAGTGTTAAACTCTCACTATTAATAATAGATATGCGGCGCTAACAGATTTAAATAGCTGCAATTTATTATTTTTGCCTGCTTCTCCTGAAACTAGCCCTGAACTAGCAGGCAGTAAAAGGCCTGATGTATTGATGACTACTTTAATAATACCAAATGAGACATTAGATGAGAGAAACAGCACTGACATAATCCCCTCTATATGCACTAACTCATTGTCTATCACTAGAGAGGCCATCAATAGCTCAAACCCAGTAAGTGACACCACAAGAGACAGCAACCATTATATTTTACCATCATGAAATATAGCAGGATACAAAATTAAAAAATATAATGATGATTGGCACAAAGTACTCTCTATCAAATACCAGGTCAACAAGAGACATGGTGAGGGATGGTTTGGCCCCTCCCTATTTACAACGCTAAGTTAGCATAACAGGCACAATGGTTAGCAAGCCAGCTTGTCGTTTCTGAGGCTTTTGCACGCGACACTGTTGTTATGTGTTATTCATTTTAGAAATGCTTGCTCGACATTATCTCACAGAATAACAGTTAGTTGTTTAGCATTCTTAGCATTATGCTGCGACCTTCGTCTGTACATCGTGCAGAGAACGAGTCTAGGTCACTAGACAGTACAGGGTGCTGTGTTCAGATTGATCGTATCACCTTTTAGACATATCACACATGAAGCTGCCAATATTTGAAGGACGAGTGCTTTTAATATGACCGCACAGGAATTTTTAGATTCAGTCGAACCGAGGAGCTGAAGCATGAGAGAGCTAGCTGATACTCTGATGTGATTTCACTACGCTGATCTATAAGGTATGGGGTCCCCTATGCAAGCCTATGAGACCTTCTATTAGTATAACAATAATAATAATGTATTAGTAGTTAGAGAAAGGAGTGTGGATGTAAACCACTGTCATTATTAATATGATTGCTCCTTTCGTATTATATGGTATTGTAACAATGCTGATGGTCTTGATCTTAACCATTTGTTTACTAGTGTTAGCCAAAGTACTGCAGCTTAGGACGCGAGGTTTATAAAATAAACTCTTTAAACTTTCACCGTGTCTTTATTATTCTGTTGTGGACGAATATAAATGTACAAACGGGTATTTTGGATTCCCACCAATCCTGAGAATATCTAAGTCGCTTGTTCTGGGTTGTCTATACATTGGGACCGCCTAGTTAAATCTAGGCTAACGAATGGGACACTAAGCTAGTCGGATAGGGGTTCTTGGTTCTGAGGGGAGTTTCTGGTACACCACAATTCTCTGAGGTCCTGGTTTCCTGTGCATAGTTCTGTGCAAAAGCAGAATCCCTGCAACATGGCGCACCTAACGTTTGGTCTTACGATCTGAGACGCCTTAGTAGTGCTTGTATTAGTCCACAACAGCCCTCACTCTAGTTTCCGGAAAACGGGAGTGACGGCTTAACCTACCTAGGTTTTCGACTAAAGGTTCTTTCAAGCTTGATAATTAAAAAGGTTTCTTTTTTCTGAGCCCAAGTGCTACTGTAAAGATCGTTGTTGCTTTTTAGGGTGTCCTTATGGCAGTCAATATTCCCGCTCATAGTAGGGTGCCTCTACTCACTCATTTGAGGACGTATGGGGTGCCTGATGACGGGATGGCCGTGGTCTTTGTAGTGAGTGCTGATGCCTCACACCCTTATGAGTTGTTTTACTCTTGGGTGACCTTTGAACAGGTAGATGCAGACGATGGTTTGTTCCACGAATATAGAGCCACGCCTGTGCCTGCGGTCTATGCCCCATATAGGACACTAGAAATACCTATTTCTGCTTGGCAGCATTCTATTTGGTTTAATGGCGCCCTCCCCCATGAGGTCGTACCGGCGAGAATGGGCCCTTTGTCCATCGCAGGGGCCACATGGCCGGTACTGGCCGGATATGCGCCTCATCCACGATACCTGGCGGTGGGTGTGGCTGACTTACGAACACTACACACAGCCCTGATTGCGGTCCATAGGGCTTTAGTGCAGTATGTGTCACGCACTGTACAGGTGGGGGCACCTACAGTTGCGGGACACGCGGCTGATCGCCGGCACGCGGTGGTCATAAGCCCGGTTATGGTTAATGCGGTAGTCGGCAAGCGCCCCCTGAGTAAAGAAGAATTTCCTTTCTGGCTTGCTGAAAAAATTGATCAACTAGATGCCGTATTTCCAAATACGAATCCTGTAGATAAACACAGGATACTCACCATTACTTTGCCAAAGGACCTGGTCCCAGACATTGTCGACTGTGACAATTGGGGCAAGGTTTTTGCTGCGACATATTCGAAGTGCTATGGCACTCCGTCTCTGTCTGTACTACCCTCTGTCATCAAGAGAGTCCAAGAAAATCATGGTGCAGAGGCAGCTATTGAGTTGGGAATGAGACTTGTTGACAGTTTCGATTTGGTTTGTTCCATGATTATGGGCAACCTCAAAGGAGATGCCATGCAGTTCCAAGTTGGAAACATGCTGGCACTTGTGGCTGATGCCGACAAACCAAGGGAGTTTGCAAAAATTATTGCTAAAGCCTATAGGATGGTTGGACGTAGTGCCCTTGGCGTGAAGCCCGCCATCAAGATTCGTAGATTGATGTAGTGCAGCAAACTAAGGTGAGTTCGTCTACAAAGGACGAGAAGCCCAACTTTCCAAAACAAAGTTGGCGTACTAAGAAACAAGAGAAACAGCAACAGAAACAGGTTTCTCGTTCTGCCTCGCCTGTTCAGTCGTTTAGTGAATGCACATATGATTTGCGCGATCGTACTCGTATTAAGTCACCTGATAGATTTCAGGTTTCTGAACAACGCTCTCCTCGTTCTTCACAGGAAAGATCGACTGTACAAACTGGTGGTGGAGAGCGTGGGAAAGGACGGGGAACTCAAGGTCGAGACGAGCCCCGCCAGACTGACGGAAAAGGCAAACAGGAAGACGCTGCGAGACAACGTCCCCCGTTTCAGAAAAAGAAAGTTGCTGCGATCTCAGCGAGGTATGCCTCAGATGGTACGGACACAGCTTCGGAACCTGACATGGGCACTAACGCTGCTAGACAGCGCGGCGGAAGTTACAGTAGTGCGGGAAGCATTGCGTCCATTTCTGGAGGCGACAGCAACTGATATTTATGTAACAGTTGAAACTGCTGATACTCGCGTAGCTCCCCCGGAAAAATTGTTTGAAATAGTCCTTAATATTGAGGGTGACATACAGCGCAAAATTAAAGTGGTGTTTTGGGACCATCTCACTACCACCTATGACATTCTTTTGGCGGAAAGAGATTGGCCTCCGGCTTTCGTTTTAAACGCTCCAAGAGGGGAGGAAGTTATTCTTCCTGCCTTCGGGCACACAGTGCCCAAGGAAGAGTCTAATAGGTTAGCCGGGGAGTGGGCACAGGTGCTTGCACCTGCGCTGTATCGTAATCAGGTAGGCTGGGATAAATGTTCTCCCAACCATGACATACCATTGCGGTCCGATCCCCAGCCTCAACCCCAATACCCCATGCGTCGCGAGGCGAGGTCTCACGTCGCGTCCATCCTTGAAGAATTAGAGTATCAGGGAGTGATTGAAACGTGTGTGTCACCCATGAATAATCCTTTATTCACTGTGACGAAGCCTGACGGGTCGTACCGCCTAGTTTTGGATTACCGGCACTTAAACTCGCACTGTCGGACGTGTGCGGTACAGAATACTCATAGTTCGGCTCTCGTCGATAGTCTTGTGAGGAAACGGTTCAAAACCACACTTGACTTGTCCAATGGCTTTTATTGCCATAACCTGGCCCCTCATAGTTATGAGTGGACAGCTTTCACCTCTGGTGGAAAACAAAAATTGTTCAAAAGACTCCCGATGGGTTACAAGAACAGCCCTGGAGTTTTTGCTGCTCGGGTGGTCTCTCTATTAGAGATGATAGACCCGGAGGCATACTCGTATGTTGATGACATCTATCTAACTGACGACGAGTTGCTTCCACACCTTGCTCGCGTGGATAACATAATCACTATGTTTGCAGACTTCGGTTACAAGTTTAACTTTAAGAAGTCCCACATAGCCGAGTTCACAGTGTTGTTCTTGGGGTACGAACTCAATAATGAGGGTCGCGGCTTGGCTCCGCAGTTTCTTGAGAAATGCGCACGCCTTCGTATTCCTACAACTCTGAAAAAACTACAATCATTGCTGGGCTTTCTGAATTTCGGTCGTTCCTACATTCCTGATTATGCCCAGCGTATCAAGACTCGTTATGCCTTGGTACAACCAACTTTTACCAAATCATGCTGGCTGCCAGAGCATTCAGCTGCATTGTATTCATTGCAGACTGATCTTCTTACTGCTAAATATTTACAAACTCGTGACAACCACACGAACCTGGTCATTACAATTGTTCCAGGCGCGGATGGTTTCACATACTTAACGTTTAATGAGGGCGACACAGTCCCCATTGCTTACAAATCTCATCTGTACACTTCAGCTGAGCTGCGATTTTCCACTGTTGAAAAAATCTTGACGGCAGTTCAGAAGGCGATCCTGAAAGAGAGAGCGCTATCACAGGGAAAGCGTATGCTGGTGGTAACACCGTTCCCTGCCGTCGAGGCAGTTACAAAAGCTAGTGTACCGAATTCTAAGGCTTTGCATCCAAGGTGGATACAATGGGCGACCTCCCTAGCTTCACCTGACGTCGAATACATCTTTGACGCAGGGTTGCAGACTCAGGAGAGTTTGGAGTATGAATTTGTTCATCCTGCTCCTCTCTCAATGCGCCCGCTGGAGGAATACCGTTGTGTCATATACACTGATGGGTCGGCGCAACCCGCAACTGGATCGAAGCACGCTTATTCAGCGGCTTGCGCAATTGTAGTCGGTAATTTCGTAAATGGAGTATTCCAATCTGATGCAGTACATACGCAGTCATTGGGTGATTGTACCGCGCAGTTGGCGGAGCTTCGTGCTCTAGTGCTTGCACTAGAGTTTGCTGATCACAGGGTCACTACTCTTATAGTGAGTGATTCTTACTATTGTGTTCAATCTTTCAACGACAATTTACTTTTTTGGATTATGAATGGTTTTCGTGATTCCAAAGGTAGCACAGTGAAGCATAAAATGCTTTGGGCTCGTGTGGCAGAACTTAAGGGAAGTCTGCCCCTTGTGAATGTCATTCACACTCTTGGTCACCAACGAGTTGGCGTCCATGCTGTCGGTAACAGTTTGGCTGACGAGGCAGCAAAAACAGCAGTGGCAACATATCTAGTAGCAGCAGTTACAAGATCCAAATCTAAGATTGATGATGACATCTTGGCAGCTATTGCTGCTTCAGTGTCTGGGGAAAACTACCCTAGAGGTTTCCCTTCACGATACCATTATCGCTTAAGTCCTGATAACGTCCCGTTAGTAAGGATTAACGACGTTGGTGACAGATTGATTCCCAACGCGGACCGCAGACCATCTCTGATAATGGCTGCCCACGAAGGTGTTGCGTCAGCGCATGCTGGAGTGTCAGCAACTATTTCTCTGTTGCAGGAGCGTTACTGGTGGTACGGTTTGTACAAACAAGTGCGGGCTTATGTGCTAAATTGTGACGTTTGCCAGCAGATTAAACCTTCTTCTGTCGCGCGTCCACCTCAAACGCAACTGCATATATCTAATCAACCACTTGCGTGTGTTTATTTAGATCACTGCGGTCCTTTTACCTCTGATACTGCGTACAAATACATCTTGGTTGCAGTAGATTCGTGCACACGTTTTCTGTGGGTGTGGCCACAAAGGAGTGCTGATGCCAGGACTGTCATCAAAGTATTGCGTGTCTTTATAAGGAGTTTTGCATGTGGTACCCTTCATTCTGATCAGGGCCCTGCGTTCGCCTCTAAGGCGTACAAAGAAGCAATGAAAAGTTTGGGGGTCCAAGTCAAATTTTCGTCTCCGTACCGGCCTGAGGGCAATAGTGTTGTGGAACGAATGAACCGTGACCTAAAACAATCATTGACAGCCAAGGTGTTAGGTACAGGCCGGAACTGGCTAGCCCACTTGTATAACGTCCAACGTGCACTTAATAATCTCCCTAGAAGGTCTCTGGGTGGGCGGACCCCGTACATGATGCTCTTTGGAGTAAGAATGTTTGTTCCAGACCTTGATGGTCTGGACATAGTGGCAGCTGCCGCGCCTTTTGACCTAGATGACCACTGTGCTGTATTGCAGAATCTACAAGAAGTCAGAGACACTCTAGCAAAGGAACACGTGCCCTCTACATCCGAAGCGGCTCTCCAGATTCCGGTAGTCGGCTGGCTACCTCGTGTTGGTGACCTGGTCCGTGAGAAGGTGGAGAACAAGAAGGAGTTCGGCCCCTCTTATCGTGCACCTGTTGATTGGGATGTACAAACAATAGAAGCACTGTTTTCAGATCTGAAATATTATGCTGCATTTGATGCTGATGATTTGTTATGTAATGTTATGTTATGTTAGGAGTATTTATATTGCGCACAGCTGCCCCAGCTAAGGGGCGTCCTGGCGCATGACCAGTAAAAACACAACAAACACTGAAATGAAAATTCCAAGAGAGGGAGCATCTAGATAGGGAAAAATTAAAACAAAAAGGTTTTTATGGCTTAACGAAAAAGAAAAAGATCGTCCATCGCACGAATCTTAAACGGAAGCGAGTTCCAAAGTGTTGCCGCTTTTACCCGAAAAGACCGACCACCTATTCGACTGAGCTTAAACCTCGGCACCACAGCGAGTGCCTGGCCCAGTGATCTTAAAGGGCGAGTCGGGACATAGCTAGATAAGAGATTCGAAAGGATCTGAGGGGCTACTCCTTTCATGATCTTAAAAGCCAAGCATAGTACTTTGAAATGAATTCTCGACTTGATCGGTAACCAATGTAAGGATCGTAAAGTACTTGAGACCGAGCAGGACCTAGGCAAGCCAACTATGGCTCTGGCTGCGGCATTTTGGACACGATGAAGGCGGATGATCTCTGCCTGATTTGCCCCTATCAGGAGCGAGCTGGCATAGTCCAGACGGGATATTACAGTTGCCTGAACCACCAGCTGCCTGGTGGGAGGGTCAAAAAACTTCAGGACAGATCTTAAGCCCCGAAGGACCCCAAAGCAGCAAGCTGCGGTTTTCTTGGTGTGCCCAATAAAACTCAGAGTAGAGTCCAACCATACTCCTAGGTTTCTCACTACCGAAACCGGAGTTGGAGATGGCCCTAGTTCTGAAGGCCACCATCTGTCCCCCCAAAGTTCCTTACCCTTCCCGACAACCATGACCTCGGTCTTCTTAGCGTTGAGCTGGAGACAGTTGGCACTCATCCAACTCGCCACTGCCCTCAGTCCATTCTGGAACCTAGGGGCATCCACATCAGCATCCCCTCTGATGGTCACCGCCAACTGAGTGTCGTCCGCATATGAGACCATATTCATGCCCCACTGCTTGACGACATCAGCCAGCGGTTTCACGTACAGATTGAATAACGTGGGGCTCAGCGAGGATCCCTGAGGCACCCCGAGGCCCAGATGATGGAATTTGGACTGATACGGTGGTATGGCAACGCAGAAGGACCGGTCGTCGAGAAAGGAACGAAACCACTGTAGGGCTAGCCCCCCAATACCTATCTCCTCAAGGCGATGTAAAAGGATGCGATGTGAGACAGTATCGAAGGCGGCGCTCAGATCTAATAATACTAGCGCCGCCGTCTGTCCCCCATCCAGCACCGAACGCAGATGTTCAACCATAGCGAGAAGGGCTGTCTCTGTGCTGTGCCCAGTACGAAACCCGTTCTGGGTAGCATCCAAGATGTTAGCTCGGGTGAGATGGTCAGAGAGAACCTGGTTGACATGAGCCTTCACCAATTTTGCCGGCCAAGGAAGCAAAGAAATGGGCCGATAACTCTCCGGCTTCAACGGATCCAAAGAAGGTTTCTTCAAAATGGGAGAAACCACTGCACGCTTCCATTTAGCTGGAACCCTGCCCGTAGCCAACGAGATGTTGATCAGGGAGGGGACCGAGGAGCGTCCCAAAAAAGACTGGTCCCTGAAGAGGGCAGGTCTTACCGGATCCAGAGGAGAACCCGATTTAATCTTCAGGGAAAATCTATCAAAAGCCTCGGGTAGGAGCAGGGGAAAATAGTCCAAAATAGGAGGGGCAGAAGAAATGTCCACAACCTCCAAAAGTGGACTAGTACAGGGAAAGGCCCGGTAGATGCCCTGCACTTTCTCCAAAAAGAAAACAGCTAAAGCCTCACATTGAGAGGTAGAGGCCATAACCGGGGAAGATATTCGTTTAGACAGAAGATCTTTAAGGGCCTTGAATATGGTCTTAGATGGGTTCAAGCTGTTTCGGAATTTGTATTTAAACACCGCTAATTATAATGAGCAATTTTGTTTTCAGCATTATGGCACACATTTTCTACACAGAGCGAATACTTTTCGTAATTTTGTAAATTTTACACAATGGGAACATTGTCCTGTCCCTGTGCCCGGCAGTTCGGCCAATATGTTGAAAAAATTCACATACTTTACGGATTTTGGTGTGTCAAATCCTGGTTCTTTTTATTTTAAAATGGCGGTCGAACCAGCATCTAAGGTTCGATTGACACACACAAAATTATTGTATTCCAAAACCTTCATGGATGATTTGGCTGTTGGAGGTTATGAGACATGGAAAGCTACTATCGATCTTAAGTCGGTTTGGGGAACCAAACCGTGGCAAGTACAGGGAACAGAAGCTTTGCATCGTGCCTGTCTCATCCCAAACCACATGTTATTTTTGAATTCGTCTATTTTTCAGACCACCTGTTTTGGATTGGCTACATCTAAAAAATGTAATTTCCCCTCGATCCCGGATCTGGGTGCTTATCCTGGTTGGGATAATCATACAGATCTACACCTTACTATGTTGCAGTCCCTTGTTTCCAACGGTACCTTCAATGTTTCGAAATTGAATCCTAAAGGTTGGCTGGTTTGGCATACAAGCTCAGACATAGCACTCCTGAGGCGGAAGCCGGGAGTTTACTTAAAAAGCGCGCTGATTTTAAAACTTTGCTTTTATCTTGGTGTGTTTCACTCTCAAGCTTACCTCGTCTCCCGAGCACTTCCCACCCCTGTCACTGATCTCCGCAGTCCCGAGCAGCACAGCTGAACGCTGTCACGGGGTGGAGACCGCTAACGCGCCGAAAGCCCGCAGGCCACGCCCACAAACGTGAGTCCACGCCCCCTGCATCGCTACTTAGGTGCGTTGACGACAGACTTTCACCAGAGACATAGCACTCCTGAGGCGGAAGCCGGGAGTTTACTTAAAAAGCACGCTGATTTTAAAACTTTGCTTTTATCTTGGTGTGTTTCACTCTCAAGCTTACCTCGTCTCCCGAGCACTTCCCACCCCTGTCACTGATCTCCGCAGTCCCGAGCAGCACAGCTGAACGCTGTCATGGGGTGGAGACCGCTAACGCGCCGAAAGCCCGCAGGCCACGCCCACAAACGTGAGGCCACGCCACCTGCATCGCTACTTAGGTGCGCTGACGACAGACTTTCACCAGAGACATAGCACTCCTGAGGCGGAAGCCGGGAGTTTACTTAAAAAGCGCGCTGATTTTAAAACTTTGCTTTTATCTTGGTGTGTTTCACTCTCAAGCTTACCTCGTCTCCCGAGCACTTCCCACCCCTGTCACTGATCTCTGCAGTCCCGAGCAGCACAGCTGAACGCTGTCACGGGGTGGAGACCGCTAACGCGCCGAAAGCCCGCAGGCCACGCCCACAAACGTGAGGCCACGCCCCCTACACCGCATTTAAATGTGCCTCCCCAGGACGCGCAGCGGACACGCGCAGCGGGCGCGCCACCAGCGCGCCAAAGGCGCGCTAAAGGCAAGCCCGTCTGCACCCGTCCGTGACCGACAGGGACCAAGGGCCACCCCCCCTGGTTCCCCCACCAGAACCCAATACAGCTTCAGTGACCTTCACAAACTGAAACCTCCCAAGAAAGCCGGCTGTCACCACCTCCACCACCCTCTGTGTCTTCCTACCTCCTGCCCTCGCTGTGATTCTAGTCTCCATTCACACCGACACGTCCCTGAGCAACAAAGCTTCACCATACTACTCCTAAACTGCAGATCACTGCCAAAACATAGTGCAGAAATCTTTCTACTAATCGACGAGAAAAAACCCGACGCTGTCCTACTGACCGAGACTTGGTTAACTCCTGACTGCGACCCAGATGTAATTCAAGCACTCCCTACAGGCTATCAGATCGCCCGCAGAGACCGCACTCAGCGACTAGGAGGAGGGATTGCTGTTATACATAAATATGCAATTCAATGTTACCACACACCAAACCCAATCCCGGACTGTGAAAGTATGTCCTTCTGCCTGAAATTCACTCCTAATGATAGCCTAACAGGTATACTCATATACCGCCCCCCAGGACCTCTAAACAACTTTCACATAGCACTTCCTTCGCAAGCAGCAATTTCCGCCATGTCCTCTTCCAATTTCACTATACTTGGTGACCTCAATCTGCACTTTGACGACCGGTCTAACAACACTACTAATGAGCTAGTCTCAAGTCTTGCTGCCATCCAACTGGAACAACTAATTAAAAACCCCACCCACAACAGAGGTCACCTGCTAGACCCCATCTTCAGTAACTGCCCCAATCTCTCAGTAGGGTCCATCACTCAGCTCCCATGGACAGACCACTTTCTCATCTCACTCACCTGGTCCACCCATAAACATACCCCCAAAAACCCCGCCTCACGCACAAAGAGAAACTGGTCAAAACTCCCTCTAGAGCAATGGGGCAACGAACTTATGGCCAAGAAACCCTCTTTTTCTCAGGATCCCCTACTGGACAGCGGGATCTTTAATGAGTGGATCAAGGATTCCCTTGACACCGTCCTTCCCATCAGGAAAACAGTTTTTAAAAGAGTCCAGGAAACTGCTCCATTGTACTCACAGGAACTAAGGACACTCAAACGTCAGTGTAGAAAGATGGAAAGGAAATGGCGCCTTCAATATACCACTACTGACAAAGTCAGATACAAGGAAACCATAAATGCATACAAACTTGGGATTACTAAAGCCCAATCCACCTACTACAATGAAAAAATTATTTCCGCCAGATCCAAACCCAAAGAAATCTACCAAATTGTCAAAACCCTCTCCAAAATCTCTCCCCCTTCAGTGTTAGCCGATAACCCTATCATCCGATGCAATGATCTAGCCGATTTCTTCCACCAAAAAATCAATAAAATATACTCCTCCTTCACCACCTCCACATCCGACCCAATCATCAATAAACCCCAGCTGTCAACAAATACTACCCCTTTGTGTCTAACAACCATGAGTGACATCCCTCCACTAGACCTGGAATCGCTTCAAACCCTTGCTCATCAAATAAAATCTGGCTCACCTTCTGACCCAGCGCCCCCCCTCACAATGACCAGGGCCACCCAAACAATCTTCCCCACCCTTTTAGAGCTACTGAACTGCTCTTTAGAAAAGGGAATAGTACCCCCTATATGGAAAAAGGCCATGGTGAAAGCACTTTTAAAAAAGCCCAACCTCCACCCAAACAACTCCAATAACTATCGTCCTATTTCTCTGCTACCCTGGGCAAGTAAAATACTGGAAAAGTACTTTAATCACCACCTAACTAAACACCTTGAAGAAAATCTCCTATTGGATGTCTCCCAAACAGGATTTCGCCCAAAACATGGCACGGAGACAGCTCTCCTAGCCGTAGTAGAAGAATCAAGAAAGATCCTGGACCGAGGAGGATCAGTGGCAGTGGTCCTCCTCGACCTCAGCGCCGCATTCGACACAGTATGTCACAAAACTCTATTACATCGACTGTCCGATCTTGGAGTCTCTGTAAATGCTCTCGCATGGCTAAGATCCTTCCTGAGTGGAAGGACCTTCCAGGTCTTCGATGGCGATTTCTGTTCCACTAGCAAACCTTTGAGCTGCGGGGTACCACAGGGCTCCTCCCTGAGCCCCACGCTGTTTAATGAGACCGCTGGCTGGGATCGTTCGTAAATACGATATCAAGATCAAATCGTACGCGGACGATACCCAGCTCGTGGTCTCCCTGGCACAGAAAAACAGCAGGCTTCCTCAAGTCAACTTTGCATCTTGCATGGAAGAGATAAAAAGCTGGATGACGGCATCCTCTTTAAAACTAAATGAGGACAAAACTGAGATCCTGTTCCTCGGCCCCCCCTCCCCAACCACCATCTCACAGCTATGGCCCCCTAGCCTGGGCCCACCTCCATCTCCAAAAGAGGACATTAAGAGCCTAGGAATCTGGATTGATAAATCCCTGACTCTCAATACCCAGGCAACCAAGACCTCAGCAACTTGCTTCGGATTAATCCGGATGCTGAAAAAAATCTTCCCAGTCCTACCACTCGAAGCCAAACAAATCGTCATTCAGGGCCTCATTCAATCTCGGCTCGATTTTAATAATGCCCTCTACTTGGGAGCACCAGAATATGTAGTAGAAAAACTCCAACGGACCCAGAACTGTGCAGCCAGGACACTACTACAGATACCCCGCAGAGAATCAGCCAAGGCGGGGATTCGATCTCTCCACTGGCTCCCTGTCAGAGACAGAGTAAAATTCAAGGCCCTCTGTATCTCCCATCAAGCCTTTTACAGAGCTGGTCCCCAGATCAACCACCCTCTTCTCACTCCATACCTCCCCGGAAAACAGCTCCGATCCTCTAACGCCTGCCTTGCCATAGTTCCCCGAATAAAAATATCCAGGGCCGGAGGCAGGTCCTTTGAGTTCAATGCTTCTAGGCTATGGAACATCCTTCCCCTCTCTTTAAGATCTATCCAGACTCTCTCCTCATTTCGAAAAAAAACTAAAAACCTTTCTTTTCAGAAACTAAACCCCTCACCCCCGCCTCAGAGTACCTTGCTCTCTACCCAGCGCTTGGACGCCCTCGGGCAGCAGTCGCGCTTTACAAATCTTCTTTTCATTTCATTTCATTTCAGACTCATATCAACGTCGGTTTCTGGATTTGGCTCCTGGGTATACACAAGTTAGGGTTGACCCTCGTTTCACATCTTCACACACAGTGACAACCTACTCTGTAGGAAAGTTATGTCAGTCATGGCTGCAACATTCCACGTTAACTTCAGTTAAGCTTCACCTATCACAATTAAATGCTAAAATTGATTTGAATGACTTTATTAAGGGTCCTGCACATGGCAGATCGAAAAGATGGGTTTATGCTATTTACAATGAAGTTTGGAAACTGTCGCAAATTGAAGCTGCTTCTAGATTACGTGCTATTGATCAGACCAACATGGAAAAGGTGTTGGCCGTGATAGATAATAGTATTAATACTTTGTCTTCTAGAATATATACATTAGATAATATTGTTTCTTCTGTCGTAGACATTGTGCAGGATGATGTATTTGTGTTATATCATGGTCAAAATCAGTTACGATCAATTATGCAGTTTGCATGGACATTACACATGTTAAAGGCAGGAAGGGTCCCTTGGGATTACATGAATACCACTTCGTTATTCCTTCCTTTTAATTTGACAGCAAAACAGCAGTTCATGTCCATGAAAGACGCAACTTACGCATTGCTGCATATTGAAAAATTAGAACCTTTACCTTTCTCTGTTGCTGAATTGAATTATGCCGTTTGGCTCGTACACGGATTAGTCACGCTCCCGTTCAGTTTGTTTAAATTCAGTTCGTGTATGAAATATTATGCTATAGGTAGATGTGAACAACTTGGTGATGCTTTCCTGCACGAAGTTTGGTCACTTCCTTTCGCTTATAGATGCGTGAGAGATGGAAAGGAGGTTTATGTGAAAGGTGAGGAATGCACTTCCACGCCTGATCACTCTGTAGTTTGTAGACATATACAGTTACATGGCGCCTGCAATATAAATGCACCTAATTTAGCATGTGTCCTGAAAGGGATTCCAGTGTCGGTTATATCGCCGTCGTTTAAGTTGCTTGCTAATGGAAGTTATTTACTTTTGAATAGTGAAGCTTGCTGTGGGATGCTGGTTGGTATTCCTTACATAGTAACAGTCTCACAAAGGGTGACTTGCTGTAACAACGTCCTTTTTCCACCCCCGCAAGGTCGGCTTGATATTTCTATCTGGCCGGCAATTCCAACCTTGAACGCAGAGTTCAATAGGATGAGCAGAATAAGAGCTCTATTGTCTAAAAAAGAAGTTGGGTTAACTTCGTCCGTGAAACATTTCTTCTTAACGTGGCGAACACACGCACTGAGGTACAGACTCTTTTGAATACTGACCTCCCCCTACATTTTGGAACTTTGATTCATACTATCTTTAATGCTTCGTCTACGAGTGGCCTTGTTCATTTTTTTAAAGTTGTGGGCTCGGGCCTCGTGACCTCTTTCCAAACTATTTTTGGTGTGATTCCCGCATTTTTACATTCTATTTTCTCGAGTGTCTTCTGAGGGTTTCCTCTAATTCTTGCTCTTGTGGCTGGCATCCTGTTGTTGATTTGCGCACTTCATTATGGCTGCACACCTGGTGTCGCAAGACAACATGCTCCGCCTGCTTCATCTTCGTAGCCGGATGTTTGAATACTATGGCACGTTACCTCTGGCGATCCTAAGCGTCAAGTATGGATTGTCTTTCCGGTTTACGTTCTTTACCTGTGTACAGTCTGTTTTTCATTGCCTGGATTGTCCCTTCCAGTGGGCTCTGGATTTGTGCTTGTCAAACTTGGTGTCACTTGACCCGGATTTTGATGAACTAATGTGTCCCTTTGTGGTAAATAAAAATACCGGACTGAATTTCATACGGAATCTTAAAATAAAGTAAATAGCTCAAAATAACAAGAGGCAGAATCCGTGGTATAAGAGGTTTTCTAAATGGGCTTTATTCCATTCAAAATGGCCGACTCGAGTCGCGGCCTTCAGGTTCCGTCACCACGAGGGTTCAGGAAGTGAAGTACAATACTTTATTGACAGACATGTATTTTTATAATAAGTGCATTACAATGAAACGAATGTAGAAGGCGTAACATTTGATAAGAAAAGTGACAAAATAGGTACGTAATCGAAACTAGGCGTAATAAGGAATAAAAGAAACATGATTGGTTGAGATTATCAGACATAGGTGGATCTATAAGATAATACTTGGCATAGATGCGCGCGCAGCAGCATGACGTGTGATAGACGTGCAACTAGGGGTGAAGGGGACTTGACATTTAGCTCTACATGTGGAGACGAGAAGTCTGGGGGGTCAAGTCAACCTAATCCCAAATCATATCTACCATCCTATGTTTGGAGAACTATGTTATCCACAAGGAAGGACTCTCGGACAGAATCTATTCTATACTAACTGTGTGTGCGTGTACAAGCGTCTAAGTGTCTATATGAGATGCGAGGGGCAGAAAACTTTCCATGGCAGCAGGGCTATGAATCACTTGCAGGAGGACGGAAAGGCTGAGTCCTTTGCTTGTGAGCTAAGGGAAATGTTTACCTAAATCACTAGACAGGAATGCATCGGCTGAAGAGCAAAATAGATAATTCGAAGGTGAAATACAACTTCTTGGCAGGCAGGCGAAAACTGGCCGAGGCAGGCACCGTTAGCTGCACAGGGAGTAGGACAAAGTTCATGGATACAGATGCGAGCTCAAGCTGAAGCTGTCAAAGACAGAGAGCAGGGAAAGGCTTTGAGGACAGAATCGGGCCTACTTGCCTGAACTGTAAAAATGGAGTAACTTAGCCATATAAAGTCGGTGGCCTTTCATGTTTAGGAATCGAATATCCAGCCCATTGATGGCGGATCTGACAGAGAACATGTCGGCGGTAGACACACATATGTTTGCGTCTTAGAAACTGGAACCGGAGGGAACATACATGTACTTGTAACATGCATATAGAACCGTTGGGGTCCAAGATAGGGGACATAACTGATCAGGAAAATCCACATTTCCACATTCCCTCCTTGTCCCCTTCTTGCCCTTCAAGAGATATCAATCTTCATCATTCCATCGATTTGCTCATGGAGCATCATTTCTTCTTCCTTCTTCTTCCGGCATTTTGAACGAGAACTTTGATATGGGATGCATGATGTGGCACACAGACCACAAATCGCTGGTCCACATTGCAGACATAAACAACAACTGAAGAGCATAAGAAGGCCAATACCTAGGAAGGATAGAACTCTCCATCCCCAGGCTGATATCACATTCCAAAACCACCCGGACCACGTCCAAGTGCCTGGATTCTCGTGTATCTGGCTTACAATCTTATGAAGTCGTGTTATAGCTTTATATACAGATGGCGAATTTTCTGGTATGAATATGCAGCAGCTGGATCCGATGACCCTGCAAGCTCCGCCCCTATCGGCCAGGATGACGTCAAGGACAAGACGATTCTGGAGAACAACAATTCTCATCACTGATTGTTCCTCTGTCAGATTGCCTAGGGCGGCTATAGTCTCGTTTACTACAGCTTCAAGAGTCTTGGTTAGTCTACGTATCAGCTTACTATTTGATATTGTACCTATATAGGGAAAGATACCTTTATTGAAATCTACATACTTGTCCCATGCCGTCTCAGTATAATCGACAACTGGGAGATCTCTACGCTCTCTTTTATGTACTAAATGAACATTTCGATAATAATCAGGGGGAGCTAGGAAAACAGGTGGCAAAAGGAATGCTATGTAACAGGTACCATCCCAATCTAGAGGCAGACGCATATATGCCGTCTGGCCACATATGAAGTAAGAATGGCGAGAAGCTCTAAATGAAGATTTACCTTGATCACTATATTCTATTGTAGTAATGCATTGGCTATGGCCCATATGTATGGAACCAACTTTTCTTACACATAATTCACCTTTAACTGGAAATACTGACATAGTGGGCAGAATTAGTTCAACTTCGGATTTGACATTTAAAATCATAAGATTAGGCGTAAAATTACCTAATTTATACACTTCATTCTCTAAATCAGTTCCTGTTCTACTGGGGTGACCCTCCTTATTAGGGTGACAGACTTTGAATAAAACTAGATTCAGATTTCCCCATATCCAATGTTGTTGATAAACTGCTGTGTCTGGGTCTATGGAATTTAATAAACTAAACCATGCTCCACAGGAGCCATTGTGTGTGAACGGATGTGGAAAGAAAGGCAGAACTCCTTTGTTATTCTGATAGGGAGGGAGTCGGCCACACACCCAACAATTGGTGGCATTACTAGTCTGATGGGAATGATGTAACATACTAATGAAGGTGTTATTGCGCAGCGCAAGTCTATAGGACAACTCATGTGGCGGTAGGTCACTAAAAGAATGTTCACCAGTTATATTGAAAGTACGTTTAGAAACAGGATAATACATATGCAACAATATACTTGCAGTAACTATTAAAAAACTCAAGGAAAACAAAATTAATAAAGTCACAATACAGTGGTTACGCAGTAATTTACAATAAGCATGTCGTTTCATTATGATTCTGGACTCTACATGATTCAGACCTAAGGGATACATGTCGGGACAGATTCAACCGCTTCACCTTGGAGAGGACTTAAACAATCAAATCGTCCGACAGCTTGGATCTGGACCTGAGTTTCTGTTTATAGAGTTCGGTGCTACTGGCCTCAGCCAAAGGTAGCTTTGAGTCAATGGGGGAAGACACACGGGGAGTACTGTTTGTGTCAGGAGGAAGTCCATGAAATTTCTTTATATGGCTGGAATGCACCCATCCTTTTCTTCCTTCGATCTTCACAGCTGTTCTGGTCGTCAGCAGGACCAACTTAGGAAGCCTCCACCTTGGCTCCAGTTGGGTTTTCCGATCAAAATTTCTGATGAGAACATAATCACCGGGAATTACATCATGAGGTTTCACCTCGGTGTTGTCGGGAAAAGCTGCGACTACCTGTGAACGACAAGATTGTAGTGCAGACATCAAGGAAGCCAGGTAATCTGTCAGCATATTACAGTCAACATCAGTTATTTTACGGGGTATAGGCGTCCCCCACATATTCGGTGGTCTACCAAAGATCACTTCATACGGGGATAGCCCTGTTCGAGAGTGTGCTACCATTCTCATGTAGAATAGCGCAACTGGTAAGGCTACTATCCAGTCCACACCTTTTTCCTGACATATTTTAGACAATCTGATTTTTAAAAGTTGATTATGTCGTTCCACGAGACCTGCTGCCTCAGGGTGTCGGACACAGTGGAATTTCCACTGATATCCCAACAAAAGTGAGACATGTTTCATTAATTCGGATGAGAAAGGCTGGCCGTTATCTGAATATACAACACGTGGTAAACCGTACCGTGGGAAGAATTCTCGAACTAGCTGCTTGGCAGTAGTCGGGGCAGTGTAATCTGATACGGGATACGCCTCTGTCCAACGGGAGAGAGCGCAGACAACTACGAGGACATATTTGAATCCTCGACAACGTTCCATCTGAATATAATCCATCTGGAGGACTTCAAAAGGATGGTCAGGAGGCTGAAATCCACCCTGCTCTACGGGAACACTCTTTCCTGGATTAAACTGACAACATATCATACAGGTACGAACTTTTTGTTTAGCTGCTGCTCGTAAATGTTTATTGAACCAAATGTGCTGAATGCTGTCTAGCATAGCCTTCTCTCCTAAATGTGCTGGACTGTGAACTGTAGCTATAATGGCTTGAACCATGGAATCAGGGAGAAACCATACAGATTTCTCCTTCGTCATCCACCCTTGATCTGTCTGGATCCCTCCTAGTTCAGTCCACTTCTTTATTTCTTCTGCTGTGGCATGTGTCTGTATGTCAATTACGTCAAGTGCGGGATCCTTAATTGTCATACACTGTGTTGGTGTCTGAACTATTGGCTTTGTCATGTCTAATGTGCGATTCTGAGCAGTCTGTTTAGCTGTTCTGTCAGCTAAATCATTGCCTTGAGAAATGGTATCAGTAACCTTCGTGTGTGCTTTACATTTCATAATCGATATAGCAGTGGGTAGATGTATTGCGTCTAACAAAGCATGAATGAGGGGTCCGTGCTGAATGTGGGCACCATGGGAGGTTAAATAACCTCTCTCTCGCCACAGCACGCCGAAGTCGTGTACAACTCCGAATGCATAACGTGAGTCAGTGTATACATTAACTTTCTTATTTGTGGCTTGAATACAGGCTTGTGTTAGAGCAATAAGTTCTGCTGCTTGGGCTGACAAAGTATCTATACAATTTGTCTCAATAACTTCAGTGTCTGTTGTGACTGCATACGCGGCCACTAAGTCTCCTGTACTTGCTCTCATGCACGATCCGTCTACATACAACGTCAGGTCTGGATCTAGCAATGGAACGTCTGTCAAGTCTTGTCTAGGTTTCGTCTTTATTTCAATGATTTCAACACAATCATGAGCTAGTGGGTCTGTTCCAATTACAGGTAATAGTGTAGCAGGATTCAATGTATTACACCGTCGGATCTCTATGTGTGGTTGAAACAATGTCAGTTCATAACCGGTAAGTCTTGCTATGGTCAAGTGTTGTGTTTGTGTTCGGTTCACAAGAACCTCTACCGCATGTGGTACTTGTACTGTCAATGGGTGTCCTAATACTATGGCATCGCTTTGTCTGATAGCTAAGGCTGTCGCTGCCACTGATTTCAGGCATGCAGGCAAAGCCTGAGCTACGGGATCTAATGTACTGGAAAAATAAGCACATGGCTTGCGTGATCCTGCTTGATCCTGAGTGAGTACTGACAAGGCAGTACCTTCGCGTTCTGTAACAAAGAGTGTAAAATGTTTGCTATAACATGGTGTTGCTAAAACAGGTGCTTGACATAAAGCTTTCTTTAAACTTTCAAAAGCTTGTGTATGTTCTTGAGTCCAAGGGAGAACAGTCGATGTGGCTGCCTCCTGTGTGGTTAACTGAATGAGTGGTTTTGCTAGAAATGCGTACTGAGGGATCCACTGCCTACAATATGAAGTGAGGCCTATGAAAGCTCGCACCTCCTTTTGTGTCTGGGGTATTGACATGTTAGCAATTAACTGGATGCGATCTGGTGTAAGCTGCCTTCCCTCCTTGGACAGCGAGTGACCAAGATAAATAACTCGCTGAACACAGAATTGCAGCTTAGAAGGGGACACCTTGTGCCCCTTGTCGGCTAGGAAATGTAAAACTGTCAGAGAAGCTTTTTCACATTCTGACTCGCTTCTCGCGGTGATCAGCAGATCATCGACATATTGAAGCAGTGCAGTATTGACTGGCATGTGGATACTGTCAAGTTCTCGTTTCAATGCTTGGCTGTAGATGCTGGGGCTTTCTGTGAATCCTTGGGGAGCGCGTGAGAATTTAAAGCTGCGCCCATTTAAACTGAATCCGAACAAGTATTGGCTTTCCGGATCTATTGGGACGCTGAAAAAGGCATTCTTGAGATCAATTACAGTAAAGAATGTTGCTTCGGAATCAATTGCTGTCAATAATGATGATATATCAGGGACCACAGGGAATTGTGGTACAATACACTTGTTTAGTTCACGCAAATCAATAACCAATCGGTATACTGGTGGGGCAGTAGGATCAGTTTGTTTAAGAATCGGAATTATCGGTGAATTACATATATTAGAGTCTGTTTCTACAACTACTCCCTGGGCAATCAGCTCGTCAATGATTTTCAGCAAAGCCACTACAGCATCATGCGGTAACTTGTATTGTCGCATTCGTGGTAGTACCACTCCTGCTTTCAATGTAACTCGATAGGGTGTAATGTTCATGCAGCCAACATCCGTAGGGCCTTGTGCCCATAGATGTACTGGTAAAGTCTGTAGTCGGGGATCCATGTCTCTAGACACATAGTGACCTTTAAAATCACGCAAAAACAACCTTACTCCTTCCGGAGAACAACATATTATGGCTCCTAGTGCTTTCAGAGTCTTAATTCCTAACAGATTTTCTGGGCATGATTTAGTAAGCAATAAATCTGTAGTTCGTGTCAAAGGTCCTATCGTAAGTGGTAGAGGCTGTGATACTTCATTAACAATAGGTTTTCCCGAAAAACCAAGGGAAACATTTTGAGAGCCTGAGAGGGGTGCCCCTGGAACTTCACTACGTTTTATTGTTGTTCGACTTGCCCCTGTATCGAGTAAGAATTTTCTATTTTGACCTAATAATTCACTATGTACATAAGGTCCTTCTTGATCTACAGGAATCTCGATGAGTGGTAAGTCAACTTCCCTCTCTAGGCTGGTTCATGCGTAACGCTGATACTCAGGGTATTCATACTGTGCGGTCTGATACATTTGTCGTGTTGTGGTTTGTGTGGCAGTAGCAGGCAACGGTGGTGCAGCTGGCACAAACTGTATGGGTTGCTGTGAGGCTGGCATGGACTGTTGCTGAACTGGCATGGACTGTCCATGCTGCATAGCTCCTTGTTCATTCTGATCTTGTCTAACTAATCGTGGTCTCTCTTTTGCAATACCTGTAGCTATATTACGTTTCAGGACTGGGCAATCATGTACATAATGGCCTAGTTGTTTACAGTAATTGCAGGTTCCTTTTACAGGAACTGCAGAATCACCAGAATGTGTCACGCCCTTTTTGTGACCATCTGCTGGTACTGTCTGAGAAACTAGCATTTTCATTTTTGTATCCTTCATGCGTCTATGCTCATGTTCTTGTTCATCCCTAATTCTATTGTGATGATACTGTAACATTTGTAGCATTTGCGACGGAGTGTTACTTTGCCAGGTACTCTCGAATTTCAATATTCTATTCTTCACTGGAGGCAATGCATTTTCCACTAATTTTGTCACAAATAGATGTGGATATGAGTCACTACTTGCTTTTATACCACTATTTATACCAAAACATTTTTCAAATCGAGCATAATAATCGCTTGTGTCTTCATCTTGCTTTTGTTTGCAGGCTGTGATTGCACCCCAATCTTCCTTTTTTGTAGTTAATAAACGTGGCAGTACCTGTACTAGTAAACCTGGTAACAGTTTAACTTTATCCCCGAGCCCTGAACCTGCAGTTCGGCCCCTTTCTTCCTCTGCTAATGCTGTCCAGTCTATCTTTTGGTCTCCTACTTCCCACTCTTTTTCTTTCAGTTTTTCATATATGCCAGCAGGCAAAAGCACCTTTAATATCGTCATAATATCAGGAAAGGTGTACTCTCCCATCAGTAACATGTCTTTAATTTCTCGGTGGAAACCCGCTGGGTCCTTGTCGTGACTAGGTACTACTTTCTTCATTTCTAATAATTCCATTTTTGATATGGGTGTGTAAACAAATACACGGTGAAACTCATTGTCTTCGCCTTTTATTGGGTGCACTTCTCGTAAAGGATTTTGTCTATCCATATAGTACGGTGCTCTTTCTCTGCGGGGCAGGGAGAGAGAATCTGGATTTACAAAAAGGACATACTGTTTACGTGACACTAATATCTCCTTAATTAGCTTGTTACTAGAACCTCTCCATCTGTTCGTGAGTAGTTCCGTTAATATGTCAGGTAAAGGACCAGGGTCAGCATGTTGGCTCTTATATAATATGAGGAGTTGCTGAATCATATAGATTCCAGCTAAGCGTTGTTCATCTGTACTGAGATTAAAAAACGTGTGTGCTACGGTCTCATCACCGTATTTTTCAGGACTGTCAATCCAGTGAACGGCTGATCTGGCTAATTCTTGCTCATCCATGGAATCGAGGAGGTGGTAACCCCTTCGTTCTCGTAGTATCTTATCTGCGGCTTGAAACGAATGTTCAGGAGATTTCAGATTTATTACAGGCGTCGGATACGTTCTGTTATTATTTGGACATACAGAGTGTATGGGATCAGAAAAACATCTAGCATTATCACAGGATCTTCCTCTGCCTACATAGGCTATGGTCTCTGACTGTCTTGCGGAATTCCCTGATTCGGACACTTCATCTTGCTCAAACTCGTCTGTTCCCAATCTTTCTTCATGAATACGCTCTATTTCTTTACGTATTTTTCGGCACATGGCTATTATACAATTTTGCTTATCGTGTCTCCCTTCTGATATATTCTGACTCCATCTTGTAAGAGTAAGCATTGCATTCGGGTCTACCCCCGGACGATCTTGATTTCTGATTACACAGTTTATGAGGAAACGTAACAGTTCCCCTTGTATTTCTACTTTCTGGAATTCCATAGCTCTGTTAATACATCCTGGATCTCGTCCTGTTTGAACAAAATGATATATGTTATCTAGATGCGTAGTCATTCCTGGTAACCTCGCTAAATACTCGGCGGCTCGCCTGATACGTAATGATGCCAGGACCATTTCGTCCTCTTTACCAACCACCGGGTCATATCTACAATTCACAAGGAGTTCCTTAAGCGTACGTTCACTTACGAATTTAGGTGTACGTGAATGTGCTGACTCTTGAAAGACAAGTTTATTTATTCTAGGTGGTGTGAAGGTATTGCTAGCCCCTCCCGTGGCCCCATCTGGGGCGTCGGGTGTGAATGGGTTCGTTGAACGTGACACAGCAACTATGGGTGTCGATACCCCTGTAGAGTCGACTGCGGAGACAGATGCGGAAACAGATGTGCTTGCCAAAGCTTGTGTCGGGACTTGCTGTTGCACGGGGACAGATACCTGATCCTTACGTTGAACCCCTCCGCCAGACGGTCTATGTGGTGCGGGGTTAGCATACTCGGGAGCTGCTTCGTCTAGATATGAGGAAAGAAAAACATCTTCTGCGGTTCTGGGATGCCCTTTTGGATGTACCTTAATTGGAAATAATGGGGGTGGCAAGTCTTTTGGCATCTCTGGAGCAGCCTTAGGTAGTCCTTCGGCTAGAAGGGGATACATACCATTCGTAAGAGCATTTCTTTGTCTATTTACTTGTTCTGATTTCACTCGGATACCTTCCTTAATTAATAGATTTTCTTCAACTTTATTTGAACTTTCTTTACTCCTCTCTTCTTGTCTACGTGCTTTTTCTGTTCGTCTATGAGATTCTTTACGCCATAACTCAACAGCGTCTTTCTGTGACTGTCTGACCTTTCTTTTCCATAACTCTTCCTCCACTTTCATGATGCATTCTGCATCCCAGGTTCCCGCTACGGGCCACCTTTGACTTTCCGGCAATCCCTTGGTATAATCTACCCATAGATCAAGAAACAATATGGCATCTAAGCCATGTTTATGGTACATAAAATGCCCTGGAGTGTCCCTAGGAGGAATAGGAACTGCTTCTTCAAGCACCCCTTTTCTGGTAGTAATCTGTCTTAACTTCGAGAAGAGCGGCATATTTACAACTGATCTGATACTTACTCTTGAATTTTCTTAATACGAAAAACACAATAAATGAACAGTGAACAATGAGCAGTCATTCATACCACAATATGCAAGACATTTCTGAATACTTTAAACATTAAACATTAAACATTATAACAATGATCGACAATGATGACAGTCTGCCTAACTAATCACCACGCTGAATTCTTGACAATAACTGAATACTTCGGAATACTTGATATACTGCTAAACAGTACATATACACTGCTAAACAGTGCAGACCGGATTTGTGTACCCAAATCCGTCTTGACCGGCACAACCTATGTGCGCGTAAACACGCCTCCCCGGTGATGGTACTCACCGAGTAGCTCCTTGAAACGGAAGGCCTCAGAGAAAGGACAGGACTCGATAACTGCGGACAGCGGACCCTCTGGACATCGGGATTTCGGAAAACCTGGTGGGCCTCAGTATACCTCGGATCTTGCTCTCTCAGCTAGGCTCTGGTCGGGATACTTCGCACTTCTCACCGCCTCGTCTGGGTTGATCGCAGCCTCAGTCGCCCCCGCTTGACCGGAGGGAGCTTACAGGAAATCCTGCTGGTACGCGTTTATGGTCCGTCCAGCTGTGGCAGGAGACCGGGCCTGCAACGCACCGCCGGCGCGTGAGATGAGAAAGTGTCCCTGTTCGGGCGCCATTATGTGGTAAATAAAAATACCGGACTGAATTTCATACGGAATCTTAAAATAAAGTAAATAGCTCAAAATAACAAGAGGCAGAATCCGTGGTATAAGAGGTTTTCTAAATGGGCTTTATTCCATTCAAAATGGCCGACTCGAGTCGCGGCCTTCAGGTTCCGTCACCACGAGGGTTCAGGAAGTGAAGTACAATACTTTATTGACAGACATGTATTTTTATAATAAGTGCATTACAATGAAACGAATGTAGAAGGCGTAACATTTGATAAGAAAAGTGACAAAATAGGTACGTAATCGAAACTAGGCGTAATAAGGAATAAAAGAAACATGATTGGTTGAGATTATCAGACATAGGTGGATCTATAAGATAATACTTGGCATAGATGCGCGCGCAGCAGCATGACGTGTGATAGACGTGCAACTAGGGGTGAAGGGGACTTGACATTTAGCTCTACATGTGGAGACGAGAAGTCTGGGGGGTCAAGTCAACCTAATCCCAAATCATATCTACCATCCTATGTTTGGAGAACTATGTTATCCACAAGGAAGGACTCTCGGACAGAATCTATTCTATACTAACTGTGTGTGCGTGTACAAGCGTCTAAGTGTCTATATGAGATGCGAGGGGCAGAAAACTTTCCATGGCAGCAGGGCTATGAATCACTTGCAGGAGGACGGAAAGGCTGAGTCCTTTGCTTGTGAGCTAAGGGAAATGTTTACCTAAATCACTAGACAGGAATGCATCGGCTGAAGAGCAAAATAGATAATTCGAAGGTGAAATACAACTTCTTGGCAGGCAGGCGAAAACTGGCCGAGGCAGGCACCGTTAGCTGCACAGGGAGTAGGACAAAGTTCATGGATACAGATGCGAGCTCAAGCTGAAGCTGTCAAAGACAGAGAGCAGGGAAAGGCTTTGAGGACAGAATCGGGCCTACTTGCCTGAACTGTAAAAATGGAGTAACTTAGCCATATAAAGTCGGTGGCCTTTCATGTTTAGGAATCGAATATCCAGCCCATTGATGGCGGATCTGACAGAGAACATGTCGGCGGTAGACACACATATGTTTGCGTCTTAGAAACTGGAACCGGAGGGAACATACATGTACTTGTAACATGCATATAGAACCGTTGGGGTCCAAGATAGGGGACATAACTGATCAGGAAAATCCACATTTCCACACCTTAGTGGCGCATGAGTTTGACTGTCCTGGGGTCGGGTTTATGGCCTTGGGTGCCGCACAAGGAGTCCTTGGTAATTGGGACATCGAAGAGGCCGCAATTGGATTTCTCGAACGGAGTTATCTAGAGGATAATAACAGCTGTCCCATGATGGTGCTGGATGCTCCGTTTTTTAAGGAGCACGTGTGTTCATTTACCTTGCTCAATTGGATGGCAGATACATTCGCAGGAAGTTCCAATGATTTCCTCTTGGAAGCGGTTGCAACTTACGGTGCATATACCTTGATGGATTAACATTTTTTTTTTCTCTCATCCCTGCTTACCACATCGATGGACAGCCATGGATTGTAATTTTTTATACCTAATATATTTCCCCCTCTGAAGACATCGATATTCTTTTTTTAAATATTTTTCTCTATTTTCTCGAACTTTACACTCACTTTGTATGGACTTCTAATTCACGCCCTTGGTTCCGTTCTATCTACCTTGAACTCTGCGTTCTTGATAATTGCGCCCCTTTCTGTTAGTAGTTCGAGCACGGGGGGGTGTGGGATGGTTTGGTCCCTCCCTATTTACAACTCTAAGTTAGCATAACTGGCACAATGGTTAGAAAGCCAGCTTGTCGTTTCTGAGGCTTTTGCACGCGACACTGTTGTTATGTGTTATTCATTTTAGAAATGCTTGCTCGACATTATCTCACAGAATAACAGTTAGTTGTTTAGCATTCTTAGCATTGTGCTGCGACCTTCGTCTGTACATCGTGCAGAGAACGAGTCTAGGTCACTAGACAGTACAGGGTGCTGTGTTCAGATTGATCGTACCACCTTTTAGACATATCACACATGAAGCTGCCAATATTTGAAGGACGAGTGCTTTTAATATGACCGCACAGGAGTTTTTAGATTCAGTCAAACCGAGGAGCTGAAGCATGAGAGAGCTAGCTGATACTCTGATGTGATTTCACTACGCTGATCTATAAGGTATGGGGTCCCCTATGCAAGCCTATGAGACCTTCTATTAGTATAACAATAATAATAATGTATTAGTTGTTAGAGAAAGGAGTGTGGATGTAAACCACTGTCATTATTAATATGATTGCTCCTTTCGTATTATATGGTATTGTAACAATGCTGATGGTCTTGGTCTTAACCACTTGTTTACTAGTGTTAGCCAAAGTACTGCAGCTTAGGACGCGAGGTTTATAAAATAAACTCTTTAAACTTTCACCGTGTCTTTATTATTCTGTTGTGGACGAATATAAATGTACAAACGGGTATTTCGGATTCCCACCACTCCTGAGAATATCTAAGTGGCTTGTTCTGGGTTGTCTATACATTGGGACCGCCTAGTTAAATCTAGGCTAACGAATGGGACACTAAGCTAGTCGGATAGGGGTGCTTGGTTCTGAGGGGAGTTTCTGGTACACCACAATTCTCTGAGGTCCTGGTTTCCTGCGCATAGTTCTGTGCAAAAGCAGAATCCCTGCAACAATGGGAAGTGGACCCAATCTACCTAAACGGGTATCACACTCCAGCTTCACCATCTGCGAAAGAGATACTTAAATTGGTAAGTTTTATTAATAAATCGCCACATTTTCATATTATCGTGATAAATAGGAATTGTAGTATGAATTGGTTGATAATAAATTACTATAATAATAATTTTGAAAATCCAACGGCTGTAGCTATGGAACTCGAAGATGCTCTGGAGGATATAATCCTCTCACAAGTAAAAACCATATCTTATGGGCGGGCGATTTTAATATAACAAAATGCATAAATGAAGATTACCGTATGTGTCCACAAATTGTACAATCTGATGAGCTAGGAGACCATTTTATATACTCCACGCATTGAAATAATAATGTATTAATGGTGTGACACGTACCACTTAAAATCCAAAGTGTACATAAAAACACACAAATGATTCCTACATTTTATAGAGCAGGGTCTTCTTCGACCATAGACTATATAATAACAACTAAAAGTCAGGAAAATATTTATTCTAAAAAAAAAATCAAGATGACAGCATTTAGTGATCATGCAATCATTTTCACTACCCTCCCATGGAAAGATCATAGGCCTACAGGAAGGAGTGCCACAATCCCTAAACCAATGTTGGCCAGGCGGAATGGACATTCATTAAGGTGGAATAAAGTTGATGAAAATCTTCTCCTCACACGGTTAATATCCACTAAATATAATGAGATCATGCCATGCTTAGATTTGCCAACAAATAACGAACAGGTAATCAAAGCATTTATTAAAATTCTAGACAGCATTAAAACACAATTGACTGGCCCATCAGGTGTCCGAAACAGGAAAATCAATCGCTAGATCAACAAATCATGCTTGAAAGCATCGAGTAATTTATGTAATGCTCTAAAGGAAAAACCTAGGGATAAGCTACTAAATAAAAACTTTAGAGCAATTTATAAATCTTATATAGAACAGCGGAAAAACCAACTGAGATTGGAAGCATGGGAGAAATTAGGGGCAGCTGCTATTAGCAATGATAACGAGTCATTCTGGGAGGTTGTAAACATTCCCTTTATGCAAGAGGAGGGAGGTCCATCGACAGATGTGTTCCTTGATGAGGAAACCTGGGTAAATCATTTTAAAAATCTTTTCCCAAAAACAAGGAAGGTAGCACTGAAGAATGGTCTGAAGCCTCTGTAGTGATTACTCCTTTGGTTTTCAAAATGGAAGAGATGGAACATGCCCTGTCTCAAACTATGCCTCTTAAAGCAGCCTGCCCAAACAGGGTCCCGGCTTATATATTTTTAACAAATAAATCGCTTTGGTTCCTTTCCTTACAGTCATATTTAACATTATCAGTATTACAGGTCCTCATGGAAAGAATCAATAATCGTGCCAATATATAAGAAAGGTGATGGCTCGGATCCTGTAAATTATCGTCCGATAGCCTTAATTGACAGCACTACTAAAGTAATGGGACGAGTATTGTTAAACCGAATGGAAGAATGGGCAGCTGAAAAAGGGGTACTTGCTGAGGTGCAATATGCGTTCAGGAAGGGCAGAGGAATGGTGGGCCAATGTTTGAACCTGGCTCTTCTAGCAGCAAAATACATGCAGGCCAAGCAAGAAAGATTTTATATGGCACTTAGGGACCTTTCATCCACCTTTGATTGTGTCAATAAGTTGTGGCATATTATGGAGCAAATGGGGGTCGACACCACAATTATCTGCTTTATTAGACAAATGTATATAGGAGCCACTCCAAAGGTGCGTCATGACAAACAAATCGAATGTACTAGACCATTTACTATTGCAAACTGTGTTATACAGGGTTGCATACTCACACCCTTTTTGTTCTCGCTATATACTAATAGACTAAATAACATCCTGGTTGAAAAGTCTATAGATACGCCCAGATGGAATACAACCCTATTTCCAATTGTATTGCATGCAGATGATGCCGTTTTACTGGCCCGAAAACCTCTATCCTTACAAAAGAGTATTACGAACTATGCCCTCTTCATGAAGAACCTAACAAAGTCTTTTGTTATGTCTATTGGGAAAAGAAGGAAAAATTGTGCAAATTATAACATTGAGTAAAGGGAAATTGAAAATGAGGAGAACTTTTGATATCTAGGTTTGGTTTTTGATACTAACTTACATTGGAATTTGATGGTGACCTCAAGAGCCACACAGATGAGGGAAAGTATAGCTGCAATTTTTTGATTTGCTTCTAACCTGGGTAACAAACCAATACATGAGATGGTTAGAATTCACTTGGCAAAATCAGTTTCAGTAGCAACGTATGGGGCAGCAATCTGAAGCGAAACTCGAGTGGAAGGCCTACAAATGATAGAGGACAGTTTTGCTTAAAGAGTACTGTCTGTCCCAAAGGCTTGCACAGATTACATAGTCCACAAAGAGTTAGAATTGCCATATATTACGGATACAATCAAATTAGCCTCTTTGCTATTGTCGTTGTCTATATGGAAACAGGAGGAGATATAGCCAAACCAATCCATCTTGAGGGACATCATGAAAATGGAGCATGCCTCAAAAGTTAATTGGCTATAATATGTAAGGCGTACCCTTGAATCGGTGGGGTTGGGGAATCTCTATGTTCAACTGGAGCACTCTGAATCTTTGACTAAGACAAGTTTAGAAAGGATTTTCCTAGAGAAATGTAAACAAGATAGGTGGAATATATACAAAGAAAAAGCTACAGTGATTGTTTATAACTCGATCCCTCCTACTTTACATGGACCATCTTTATATCATACTATTGTAGAAAATAACGTCACTTAGTTATTCTGACAGCATTCAGTTTCAAATATGTGATATTAATGTTGGGCTACCCTGCAAATGTTTTTTCCCCAGGACCAGTTGGATTGTTGCCCTTGTGATAAAATATCAAAACAATCAATTGTACATATTTTATTTTTCTGCCAATTTTATGTAAAGGAAAGAAAGAGATTTATTATCCCCTTTAAAAATAAATGTAGCCTCCACAGCCATATCACAGCAATGTCCATTATGCAATAGCTAGAAACGCCATATGTCTGTTTTGGAACGGCCTCCTTCAAAGAGCAGTCGTAAAAACTTGTAACTTAAATAATCACTGACCAAATGTAGATTTTTATATAGACATGACTTTCATGTGATGTTTACTATCTTTTAAGGACTTTAAGAAAGAATGTATGTCTACAATGTTCGATTAGCCTAAATTATTGAAATGTTATTTGTACTATGTTCTTTTAAGCATTTTTCCTTAAATGCGAAAAAATGTTATTTGATGATGATGAAATGCTACTAGTGTGCTGCAACACTCATTGTGCCAACCATCAAACTAGTACTGTTAAACATGTCTCAGGCCTGCCACTGCAGCCTGTAGTGCAATTTTACTACTACTACTACTACTACTACTACTACTACTACTATTTCGACCTGGCAAAATAAATTTTTACCCAGGCCAATTTTTTTTTTTAATACCTATATGTCACCTAAAGGTATTTAAAATGTGTTGGACCTGGTGCTCTCTGCATGATCACCTCCAAACCGTTTGCCTTTACCCTCCACTTTTTACAAAATTATTTTTTGTTGGCCTTAGGACTCTGTGCACTTTACTATTGCTAACGAGTGCATAAAGTGCCTGTGGTCATTCCACTAAAACAGAGTTTAATTGGCTTATATACAATCGGCATATTTAATTTACTTATAAGTTCCTTGTAGAGTGTCATGCCATATACCCAGTGCCTGTAAATTACATGCTGCCAGTGGGCCTGCAGCACTTATTGAGCCACCCACGTACGTAGCAGCCATTGCAACCTGAATGCAGTTTTAAACTGCCATGTCGACTTGGCATTTAAACCCCCCTTCCAAACCTTAAACTTCCCTGTTATTACATGCAAGTACCCCCTAGGATAGGCCCTAGGTAGCCCAAAGGGCAGGATGCTGTGCAATTAGAAGGTTGAACATGTACTTTTAAAGTTTACATGTCTTGGTATTGAAAACCCCCAAAATTTGTTTTTTCACTACAGTGACCCCTACACCTCCCAAAGGATAACATTGGGGATTCCTTATTACATTTAATAAGCTGCAATTTCCAATTGGAAGCAGGTGCTATGCCATGTTTGGTTTATTTGGAATTGTAATAAGCACATGGTAATGGTAAAGTCAGGTTTTTGATTACAGTTTCGAAAATGCCACTCTTAGAAAGTTATATACTTAGTAAGAATGCTCGCAAGGGACTTACTCAAACATGTATATTTATATAAAGATTTGTAAATATTTCCATGTGACATCAACACTTTATTAAAAGTTATTTAGATCTGGCAAAGCTATGGGCCCAAATGGCTTGCCTATTGAATTGTACAAATTGCGCCCGGATAAAGTCGCACCATTTCTCTGTGATATGTTTATGGAGTCGCGTGATCTTGGCTCCCTCCCTTGTGACCAGCGTCTGGCTACTATAGTTGTGATTCCTAAGGAGGGCAAGCCTCATGATCGTTGTGCCTCATACAGGCCTATTTCCCTACTGAATGCTGAACCGAAGATTCTCGCCAAGGTCCTCGCTAATCGCCTACTCACTGTCATTTGTGACCTGATCCATCCGGATCAATCTGGTTTCATTCCGCACTGGAACACTGCTCTCAACTTGCGGCGCTTACATGGCGTTCTCGCTAGGGCGGAATTTCTGTCCGAGCCGGCCATCTTGGCTTCCTTGGCCACCACGATGGCCTTTGATACGATAGAATGGCCATATCTTTAGGCCACTCTGGCGAAGTTCAGTTTCGGTGCGGGATTTATCAGTTGGGTGAGACTTTTATATACGGATCCGCTGGCTCAGGTTGTTGTCAATTGTAGGGTGTCCCAGTCCTTCGCTCTCGGGAGGGGTACTAGGCAGGGGTGTCCGTTGTCCCCCCTGCTCTTTGCTCTTGCTCTAGAACCGCTTGCAGCCTGGCTCCGATGGGAACCGTCGATAAAGGGCATTCAGTGGGCCCCCGATTTTGAAGATCGGGTTTCGTTGTACGCCGACGATATTCTCTTGTACCTCACCTCCGCTCGTAAATCCCTTAACGTCCTATTTGACGTCCTCACTTCTTTCAGTAAAAACTCCGGTTTGATCATTAATTGGTCTAAATCGTGTGTGTATGTCATCTCCGGTGGCCTTCCCCCCTTACCGAATAGGTTTCCCATTCAAATTTCGCAATCCGGTTTCAAGTACTTGGGGGTCTACGTATCGTTGGACCCGGCTGTCCGCGACGAGCATAATCTCCTTCCTCCTCTCCGACGATTGAAGTTGGACGTGGCTTGGTGGCGTAGATTGCCGTTGTCGCCACTCGGTCGAGCGGCACTCTTTAAAATGATGTCCCTGCCCCGATTTCTCTACGCACTCCAGAACTCCTTTGATATTATTCCGGCGGCCTACTTTCGGGAGGTGGAGGGTTTACAGAGGAGACTTGTTTGGGACGGTCGCACACGCATCGCTCTCGCAAAACTGACTCTCCCCTGGTATGACGGGGGCATTGCGCTCCCGGACATCAGGAGGTATTATTGGGCCTCTCAGTTGTCCGCCATCAACCATGCTATGTATGCACCCGGTCCAAATCCGGCTTTTGAGATGGATAAATATCAGTTGCCTGGTGGCAACTTCAACAGAGCGCTCTACTCTCAGACAGCAGGGAGGAACCTAACGGGACCCACTAAGATTGCAGTACGTGTGTGGAAGGATGCCAATGTGGCCATGGGATGGAATGATCGATTGACACGAGCGACCCCTTTGTTTGCTTCGGAAATGAAAGGTTTTGAGAACTGGGATACGATTGGCATTAGCAGAGTGGGTGATCTCTGGGTGAAAGGTGCGGTCAAATCCTTTGCCGTGCTTCAGAGTGAGTATGAGTTGAGTGAGAGGGAGTTCTTCAGATATGCGCAGGTTCGCCACGCTTTGCTGTCAGTCTTCACGGCCGGTACCACTGTCCCTGAATCTTCCCCACTCGAGGACCGTATACTTGATTGTCATCTGCCCGATAGTACGATTTCCTTGATTTATAAGAAATTAATCAACAATCGGGCGGATCTCCTTGTGCGTCTTAGGGAGGCCTGGACCGGAGACGGGTTGGAGCTGGATGACGAAGACTGGCAGTCCGTACTGTCCTCCCCGAAAGAGGTCGCCATTCCTGCCCGTCTCCGTCTCGTCCAGCTCAAAATTCTTCACCGTGTTTATGTGACGGGTCCTCGTTTGGTTGCTATGGGTTTTTCTTTGGATGGGTTGTGTAAGCGCGGATGTGGAATGAGCGCCACCTTCCTTCATATCCTTTGGGAGTGCCGTGAGGTCGCGGCGTATTGGCACCGTGTGCATGCTGTAATGGAGTGTGTCACTGGGGTCGCTCTGTTGCCTGAGGCTCGTAGATGTTTGTTGAATGTGTGGGAGCCGAATGATCACAACGTTGCCCAGGCCCGGTGGGCGGCAATTGGGAACATGATTGCAAAGAGGGATATTGCGCAGCTTTGGGGTTCCCAACGGCCTCCCACCGTGTCAGTATGGAAGGAGAACATGGACTGGTACATGTTTAGAGAGAAGACGGTATATCTGGCTAGGGGCAAACCTAGGGCGTGGAGTAAAATTTGGGGCCAGTGGAACACCTACCGAGGGAACATCTGTACGCCCCCTTTGAAGACCCTCCGGACATTTCTCTGTCCCCCTGATCCTGAGGTTCCTAGAATACTGTACTCCTTTTGCTGATTGTCCTGACTTCCCCACTGCCTCCCCCCCTGGTCATCTCTATTGTCCTCCTGATTCTCTACCTGGTATGGCAGGTCCCCCCCATCGGAGCTCGACACCGTCTAGAATGTTTCTCGCCTTGAGTTTTGTTTCATTGTTTTTCTGTTTGTTCCTTTTCTTAAAAAAAAAACATTTAAAATATTGGTATCCTGCCTATCTTCTGAGTTGCCGAGAATATATCCTGTAATTCTGCTGGACCTCTGGGGATCAGTCGCTGCTTCGTGACGTCAAGCAATTGATTTGCATATACTAGCGGCTGGCCCTTGTGGTTGTAGGTCCATATTTGTAATGATGTTGTTTTGCACAATAAAGTTTTTCAAAAAAAGTAAACAAGTAATAATAAAAATATGTTTAAACAATAAAAAAAATAAAAAAATTTAAAAAAAGTTATTTAGAGGTGAGAAATTAAAACTTTTTTTAAAGAGAGAAATACAATTCTGAAGCCGTTGTGTATATTCATAATTTTTCTATTGGAAGAAATACATTTTCATATATACAAGAGAAGCATTACAGGTACCTAAGACACTATTAGAAACTAGAACACGTCCACACCAAGTCCCAATATCCTTTATCCTTGAATGTGCTTAATTAGCCTTAAATAAAAATGTCTTTGTCTTTGAAAAACAATTCTATGAACAAATCAAAGGTGTTGCAATGTGGTCAATTTTCGCCCCAGGTATAGCGCTGGTCACACTTGGGAACCCACAAGGCTCCTCTCTTTCCCCCACTGTCTTCAACCTATCCATGGAACCACTAATAGAAGAAATGCTAAGGCCTTCCAACAGTTACTATCATCTTTACGCTGTTGACATCCAACTGTACTTGAAAATTTCATCTCTTGAATACATCCCATCCCTCAATCAAATTCTTCAAAATACCCAAAATTGGCTATCATGCAACCACCTTAAACTTAACACTCAAGTAACAGAATTTCTCCTAATCGCCGTGCCCAACCAGATACACTCATTGAGCGATTGGATAAAACATAGAACGGCTTTCAATTGACCATCACAAAACATTGAGTCAGCAAAACTGCTAGGAATAATCCTTGACAAAAACCTTAATATGCGGGAGCATATTAGTGCCACCACTAAAGGAGTAAACCTACAACTGAGCATACTACGAAAACTAAAACCTTTCCTCCCTCAAAATGACCTCAAGTTGGCTGTGCAAGCACTCGTAATCCCCTGGTTGAAATATGGAAGTGCTACCCTCACTTGTCTCCCTAGAGCCACAACAGCCCCATTAAGGGTTTCACTCAATGCAGCCGCAAGACTCATCACGGTGTCTAAAATGTTCAATTACATCTCCCTTGACCTAAAATCCCTTACAAAGCAAGAATTCATCAAATAATTGCATGCATGATGCACAAATCTCTACATTTCAACACCCCAAGTTATCTTGCCAACAAGCTTGAGCTATCTGGAGGCTCTAGATCTGCCAGAAGTGTCACCACCCTTCTGCTAAAGCCACAACTTCTCAACAAGAAGAAAACTTATAAAAGATCTTTCTTAGGCATCGCTCCCAGAATTTGGATTTCTCTCCCCCCGATATAAGACTGACTCCATCCATTAGCTCCTTCAAGAAAAAAGCCAAACTCCTGTTAATTAACAAATTCTTGGGATAGATCATTAGTTGTCTGCCCCGTGAGCTATTTTTTTTTTTGATACCGTATGTACTTTTACTATGCTTAAAGAGTTGCATGTCATTGTCTCATTAGCTTGTAAAGTGCTCTGGTACCCGCAAGGGTCCAGTTGGCGCTATAAAAAACTTTTCAAATAAATAAATATGAACTTTTTTAGATATTTCCATCAAGATAGAGATGCGGTGAGTGTGGTTTACTAACCGCCCAGCGACGTCGCTAACATCACCAATATGTACGGGGTTAAGTCCCAACAAAAAGCTTTTAATCTTAATGAATGACCATTACAATATGATTTCACTATGCTTAGGTAACAGTTCTATTTCGGGCCAGGTTTTCCACTCTCCTTGCAAGAAGTCTCCTATTTTACTAAAGCTCTGGCTTCTCCAATTTGTCCTAATTGCTGGTGGTTCTAGAAGGAAATCTTGGCCTTCGTAAATATCTGATAAGTAAGTTTCTGCATTTAATATGGGGATCGCGAAGTGCCTAAGCAGCTGTTTTTTCCATTTAAAAATCCATTGGAGCGTTTTGTATCTTACTTTTTTGGGGATTTTTAAGACGCATAAAATCTCGGATTAGGTCAATCAGATCTAAAAAAAAAATTATAGTACCGATTGATATTTAAAACTTTCATGGGTCTGTATAGGGTCTGTGCAAAATTGGCACCTCTATTCCAGAATCAAGGAGAAAATAAACTATGCCAGAAGGCACAGAGGAAGTGGGAAAATCAGGAAGGGCTACACATCTCTAGTACAGATTGGCTTCAGGTCAATAAGTTTGATAGCTGCTTGCTGAAAATATTAATAATTATTGCCAGGACACACTGACGGTCCCACAGACTTTGGACATCCAGACAATGGTTTTAGGATACACGACAGACTTAATAGCAACTGTAATTAAAAAAAATCAGATATTCATGCTGGTCCTGGCCACCGGTTGCTGATTCTGCAGCGATGGAGATTGGCGTATATTCCAACTTTTACACAGTTATTAAAGAGAGGAGTTGGCCTAACGGCTAGGGCGGTCGACCTCGAATCTGGGGAACTGGGTTCGGGTCTCGTCAATGACGGTGAACATCCTGTGATTCTTGGCAAATCACTTAATCTCCCCGTGCCTAACAAAAGTGAATGTGTCCTCATGTAACGCAACTGGTGCTTTGTAAAGAGCTCTGATACCCGATACCTTCGGGTCAAGTTTGCGCTATAATAAACTCCGAAAGGAAAGAAAGAAAAAGTAAATTGTGTAGGATAAAAGAACACAAGAGAAAATATGCTCTGAGATCAGGCTCCTATAAAAGGTTTACGGCTCTGTGGGAGAATTCGGGTTAAAAGTAGCTTTGGAAAGCTGTAAAGTTGGAACCGGATTTAAGCGGAAAATATTACTAAATCAGATTGCACAATTAACACGGAGGCGTGGGGGTGGTGGGGCGGCAGCGGTAGAGCTGTGCTCGTGACGAGCCCAGCTCATCATGAGGCACAGTGGAGCTATGCTTATGACGAGCTGAGCTCATCACGACCCAGCCCACTGATTGATTCTCCCGCACAGGTGGGGAATCAATCGCTCTTGGGCGGGTCGCGACCGTTATGACGAGCACAGTGGAGCTGTGCCTAATGACGAGCTGTGCCTAATGACGAGCTGGGCTCGTCATGAGCATGGAAGCGGTTAAGTATGTGAATTATTGCACTTTAGTATCATCTTGGATTTTTTGTGTTTGGTTTTCAACATGGATTTTTATCATCATGTGGGTCCATTGCTTATGGCACAAATGTATTTCTTCCTCTTAATGGTTTTTGTATTCATGATTTATGAACTATCTCCAAAAAAAAAAATATATCTTTAAAAAAAAGATAGAGGCGAACAAGCTATACACTACCCTATTTACTAAGCTAACAGCAAGGAATACAGTGTTAAAATGTAACAGCCACAATCCTCAAGTCCTTAAAGATAACCTCCCTTTTGCGCAATTTCTTAGTCTGAAAATGAATTGCTTCAAAACAGATGGCTATTTCATGGAGGCCAATAAGCTCAAAGCAAATATGAAAGCTCGGGGTATCCATCTAGACTCCTACAAAGGTCTCTAAAAAGAGCTTGGTATAATAAAAGAGAAGCTCTTCTCTCCTTAAAGAATGAACATGTTTGATCTGTGTCGCCACATTCAGCACACTATTAATTAAGAAAAAGGAAATTGTATGTAAACACTGGAATATGCTAGCTGGAGAGCCAGGTTTTCATGAAAAACCTCTTCACTTTTCAAAAGTGACTCCATTCTAAGACACAGACTGGTTTGAGAATATGCTGAGCAGACTCAACCTAGGAGGCAACAAATATTTCAACTTACATCGATTGTAGGTCACTACAATTGCAATAACTGTTAAACTTGTAATACAGCCAAGACAGTCAAAAAGAAATTTAAGTTAAATAATCAACAATTCTCTTTGAAACAATTTTCTAACTGCAGTACATGCAACGTTATCTATTATTTTGAATGCTCATTACTTCAACAACATTCCAGGATCAGGTGTCAAGTTGAATATGCAACAATTGTGGAACATTAAATACACAATAAACATCCTGAAAAAGACATCATGTGGTGGGTCATTGATGTCGTAAAATTGACCATTAGATCCCCCAAACCAGGCCCGGCCTTGATAATTAAATAGAATAGATGGATCTTGAAAACAGAGAGTGTCAGAAAGGGCCTCAGTGTTTCTGTAGAATGGCAAGCACTATTCTTACTGTGATATCAGAATTAGGAGAATATGAACTACTGTGTTGTATGTGCAATGTGTATGCAGTAACCTCCCCTTTTTTTTACACAATCATTGGATATTCATACAGCTATACGTATGATACATTCTATCACAGTTACAACACAACTTATCTTGTGATTTGAAAATATGATCAATACAAATGACTGTATTCCATGTAACAATCTATTTCTACTTGAAACTCCAGATATCCACACAGTTGTACAATCTATGGCCTTTTCATGCACTTGTCATTCTAAAAAGGAATTTCAATGCAATTATATGTTTAACATGCACAGATATTATGTTGATTGCATTGAGGTGGCACCTACTTTTGTATGATTAATTCTATATACAGACTTGTTGACTCTCTTTCGAAAAAAAAATATTGTTACCATAATACACTAGATGATTTATATGTTGAAATTAAATTTCTTCATGTGAAGCTGTTATAATAATCATAGGTAGATTAATAGCTATCCATATCTCTGTTCTTTTTTGACAGCTTCAAGATGTACTATTGGATTTGACGTATAATGATACAGAAACAGCTTACCAATATGTTTTCCACATTATCATTTGATTAATATTCTATTTTCTCTCTCACTACGTTATAATATTAACATGTATTGGTGTATTTACTTTTGAATTTATTTGATTTTTCTTTTCTCCTTTTTTACTAATATGAGCAGTGCTATTTTTCTTATCACACAATCCCTCCAAAATGGAGTACTGAAGTTAGCGTTCTAGACTCTTTATTCTTTATATAAGCATCACTTCCAGTATTATCCAGCTGCGTCGACAGACACAGATGGTGATTCTGTGACCCAATGGAGGACATTTAATCAATCGGATATATGTGGCAAGAGAACTACAGTATTCATTGAAAGACTATGGGACAGATACCACCTGCCAAATAGCGTCTTGCAAATTGCAATGCATTTGCAACTCGCAATTTGCAAGGCGCTATTTTGCATGTACAACAGTGTGTTTAACACTGTTTGCGATTCCCAATGGGGTCGCAAATTGCGAGGCTCATGAGCCACTCGCAATTTGTGAGCCCATTGGTAATGACAGGCTCTCCCAGGGATGGTGGCCTGCTGGGATCAGCACACTACCATGTCTGGGACTGCTTTCAAACAAACCAGCTTTTTTTTTTTAATGCAGCCCGTTTCTGTTAAAGGAACTCAGGATGCATTTTTTTTTTTTTTAAATTAAACGTTTTCATTTCATTTTTTAAGGGCAGGCAGTGGTCCCTGGGACCACTGCCTGCCCTTAATTATTATTATTGCATGCATTTGCAAAGGGGAAGGGGTCCACTGGGGACCCCTTCCCATTTGCAAATTCATTACCACCTACTTGAAGTAGGTGGTAATTTACAAGTGTTTTGTGACCGCAATTGTGGTCGCAAAACATTGGTACATAGCTTAGCAAACGCCTCTTCCTAATATCGAGTCGCAAAAAAGTATTTTGCGAGTCGCAATTTATTTGCGAGTCGCAGAAAACTGTTTGTACATGGGCCCATGCTTATTAGCTTGCGCAAACTGGTCAAAGACCCGTTTGTGCACGCTAAAAAGCGTCGTACATTTGGATCTATATTACCTACTAAATGGCCTCCTTGTCAAACCTTGAATACAGTGATTCTCTAAAATCACTGTCGGCTATGTTTGGCACTGTCATAAGGCTTTTTTGTTTTATAGTTTGTTATGCCTGCACGCCTAACAATGTCTATATTAAGTATATCATGTTTCTAATGAGATGGAAGACATGTGATCCTCTGTCCCAGTATTGTTTGGACATTTATCAAACAGCTTTTTTCCTGAGAGTTATCTTTAAGCCTAACTACGCCCACATTAAATATACATGATTTATAACAAGGCAATGTTTTATCATCATCTTGACTTTTAAATATTGAGAAATATTTTATGTTTTACCAGTAACATCAAGGTTCAATAATAACAGATTTTTTATTTTATTTATGGCAAGATAGCGCTTACAGGCAACATCAGCCAATACTCTTACTAGAGTAGCATCCCAAAGACTCTTGGCTGTTAACTATATTTTTACCCTAATAACAGTTAGGTAGTTTGTGAGCTTAATATTCAATACGTAGCCCCATATATATTACACTTCTTAAACTTCCCTGATTTCAGATGATTTGCTGTCTTCTTGAACCCAAAGCTGCCAGATTGACTCCAAGGACTAGTCTGCTTTGCTCCTGATAAAATCCCCATGGACTTAAAAGGCTCCCCAACATCCTGCACCAGTCCCTGGACCGATCTGAATTGAGTTTCGGACCCCTAAGTGGAGCTCAGTTCATTGACACTTGGTGTGGCCTCAGTGAGCTGTATTGAAGTTTTAAGCCTCTTTGTGACTCTGAACTGCCCATGCTGCCATTCAACATGAAGCTCCAGGAGCTGCCTCTCCACACTACAGTGTCGGCCACTTGCATGGACTGCCAACACTAATCTCCAGCAACAATAGTTCACGATGCCTGGCCTGCTGTTTGAGCTTCCCCAGTAACCTCCCCTGATGCTCGCCAGGCTCCTCGCAGCAACCTCCACTGTAAATGGGACTTTTAGCACTGATTTGAGAAGGTAAAGTGGGACTACTCCAGTTACTGTTGCCGGTGTGGCCTAGCGCGACTAGACATCCATAGTTGGCTGTTTGTGCTATTTGGTGCTATTTTTACTAAATGGATATCTCCAGTTCGACTGATTGGATTTTTGTCATTTTGGTATAATATTCTTTTATCAAAATGGACTCTATTTTGCTAAATTGGTTTGAGGTTTGTTTTCACTTTTTTACTGTTGAGTGCTGGAAAAATATTTAAATTGCCTCTAAGCTAAGCCTGGCTGCTTTTGTGCCAAGCTAGTAGAGGGTTAGGTAAAGGTTAGTTTAGTGACTTTTGTGTTTCACTCAGACAAGAATTGTGTTTATTCATAGAGTGGGGCTTACACCCCTCTCAAATAATAACCCAGGTCTTACAGTATGCTAAACCAAATAAGAAAAATGTAGTAAAATTTAATTAAACAAAATGAGTCTAAAATACAAAGAACCAGGGATATGAATTATTATATTTTCTGGAAACACACAAAACGCCAATGAAAATTAATGGTTGCAGTCAACTGGGATCTAGGAGCAATTTAGGGCTATGTACGATGGAGTTCCGATCACATACATCAACCAGGTTAATCTTGGTTAAAGATTTTATCTTCTGACATAGTTCAAACTAATCACAGAAGTGCAGTTCTAAGGCTCCCAGGACCTCAAGGGAGGCACTTAGAGACTCACAGGGAGTCAGGCAGTGGTCAATAGTAGGGTCCAGTACATGTCAAGTTGACACTGGTTTTCTGGGTCCTTCCAGGAAAAGGTCTCTTGTAGCTTGTAGTTTTCTTGTAGCCAAAAGGTAGGTCAGCTTACTGACCCTTGGAGTCCACTTCTTTGTCCTAGGTACAAGAAGAAACAAGCCTAGTCCTTCTAGGCTCCTCTCAGGTCCCAGATAGCAGGTTCAGCCCTCTTCTGATCTTCCATAGGACCAGAAAGTGTTTTGAAGGGGGTGCCTGGGGATGCCACATTTATGCCTCGCTTTAGCAAGTGGGGGGTACCGCCTGACCCTTCCCTAGCAAATGCAGTAAAGGTTCCCGGAACCAACCCTACCCACATTTTCAGCAGTTCCTGTTTGCTTTGCAGCAAAAAGGATAAAAATGCTATGTCCTATGCCACTTTCAAGATGGTAAAAGACATCACAACACTGAACTTACGCTCTGTGGCTGAGTACGCTTCTGATCTTCCATAGGACCAGAAAGTGTTTTGAAGGGGGTGCCTGGGGATGCCACTTTTATGCCTTGCACTAGCAAGTGGGGAGGATAACTTTTAGCTCCTCCCTAGCAAATGGAGTAAAGGTTCCTGGGACCAACCCTACCCACATTTTCAGTAGTTCCTGTTTGCCTTGCACCAAAAAGGATAAAAGTTCTATGTCCTAGGCCACTTTCAAGATGGCTTAAGACTTCACAACACTGAACTTGTGCTCTAAGACTGGTGGTGTGAGTTGGGTATATACCATGGTAATCCTAGCATCCTCCCACATATAACACTAAAATCCAGTTTGAGGCAGGTACGGTACTCACAACAAACCCAAAGACAGAAGTATGGTGAGACAAAAGTAGAGTACTTCTGTTGTGTAGTGTCTGCAATTGCTGTTTTCATTCATAAACATAAGATAAGCTCAGCCATAAGATTCTATAAAACCCAGGTTCTGATAATAGGTTAAAGGGGCTTTGAGATAGGACCGTCGAGGTAGAGGTCATGTTGTTTTGCAGATACAGACCATTATGCCTCTGGAGCTTCCCATGATCCACACTGAAGTGGGAGCCTTCTTGGGCCTCACTGGCTACTACAGGAGAATTGTCAAGGATATGGAACCTTTGTTTCCCCCTTGCCCAAACTGACTTCCAAGAAGCTGCCAAAGAAAGTGATCTTGATAGAGGTGTGCCAGAAAGCATTGGCACCCTGAAAGAAGCCATGTGTGAATCAGTGCTCAAAGCACCTGGCATTTCCAAGGAATTCCTTGTGCAGATAGATACTTTTGTAGACAGAGCATTGAAAAGAAGCTGCTCTTTCACAGCTGTTTGATAAGGACCTGCACCAACATGTAACATACAACAGCAGGAGGCTTCTTCCCAGGGAGCGCACAGCTACTCCACTGAGAGTCTCAGTGCTATAATGAATCTCTCATCGTATTTAAAAAAACATTTTTTAAATCTCAAAATATGACAAAAAGTTTATTTAATGTAGAGTTGATTCTGTAATGGTTATTTGCTTCTTATAAAGGATCTAAGGTGTGAACTGTGTCAGCTGCTGAACTGGGCAAGACAATCTAGAATAACTTAGTGAGTGCCATGTGTCAAAGCACATAGCCAAAGCATGGTTAAACATCCAGAATCTTTATTATTAATCACAGACGCCCTCATATACAGTTCTTTTTCGCCCATTGTGCGCTCATGCTGAGATAATGATTCCTAATTAGCATACAATAGTGTTCTGTCATATTAAAGAAAATTGGATCTAAACTAAAAGATGTGTTCTTCTTTTAGTTCACAGCTCTGCACATTGAGTTTGTGGATAATCAGCACAACCCAAGCTGCTGGACATCAGCAAGCATGTGTGTATGCCTCTCTTTATGTTTTTCTTGGTGAGAGCAGGTGCTGTCTTTTACATCATTACAGAGGGGTGAGTAAGAAAGGAAAGATGCCTGCTGTTAAGATCTGTGTAGAAAAGCAGCACCCTGACCCTCCCCCCCCCGCCCCATCCCCGCTGGACCCACAGCTTGCTCAGGCACTTCCTGCAGTGTGTGTAAGTAGGACACAGCATCTTTTGGTTAAGTGTGGCAAGGTATGTTCTTGTGGGCTATTCCACCCAAGTCCCTTTTACAAAGCCATTGTGTGTTTATTACTCAGAGGCCTACACATACAAACAGATGCAAGCTTAAAAGACGTGAATTATGACATCTATAACTCTACAAAAGTGGAACAATTTCCAACAACTGCCACAAAGACCCAGGTGGTTTTATTGGCTTTCCCCACTAATCTGCCACTTCCTCAGTCAAGTATACATGGGGGGTAGGAGGAACAATTGCAGAATACAAAAATGAAATTTTACCACACTGTTTCTCCACAATCCACTCTAAAAAAAACTGGGCAGAGTTAAATGCCCTTTCTCCACTGGTCAGCCATGCTTTAAAATAGGAGGAATAAGGTGTGATGCCTGAAACTCCTTTTTCCTCATATTTCCCCAGGTTTTCAGCAGTACAGCAAAGTGTAAATGAGGCTATGAGTCTTAGGCTCACGTTACCACCAACCCAATGTTGCTACAGAAACTATGTAGAATCCACCAGTCTCTTTCGAATTGACATCGCTGAGCACCAGAATATGCTCAATAATGACAACAAAGTGGGGCAAAAGAGATTGGTATATGAGGGTCCTCAAGAGTGGCAGCTCATTTGTAATAAATATAAGAGAAGGTTATTATTGTTCTCTTCTCTTGTCAATGTCAATTGCTTACAGTTTTCCTTTTGCTTTGCTTTCACATGAATTGTAGCATTCTACAGAACCTGAAAAAACGATTCCAGATTTACCCAAGAAATAGGTGAACTATAGTTAACACGAAGGGCCGGATCCTCACATTGCACATTGTAGTACATTTATTAGCACTACAAAACGTACTACAAAATGCTATTCACAAACTTTGAGCCCCATTTACAATATTTTTACGTAGGGCAGCACAGCAAGCATTCATCCTCTGCTGCCCAAGGCAAAAGAAAAGGGCAGGAATGCCCTGTATCTACAAGATACGGCGCATTCCTGTCCTTTTCCCCTGTGCTGGTGCACTATAGGCTGCCACGCACCAACGCAGGCACCCTTGCATCATGGTACAAGAGTGTGTGCGTTGTAGGGGTGATTGTTTTTGTGCAGGAAGGGACACAAGAGAATGAAGCACACATAGAAAAAGGAAAAATTAGGAGTAATAAAGGTTTTTCTCCTCGTTGCGCCTCCCTTAAGCCTCACCTGGAGAGGTGTATTAATCTGACACATTCCCAAGTTTATGAAACCTTGTAAATCTGGAAATGAGTCATATTCCATGGATATTGTGTGTGAACATCCACAGGCACACCCATGGAATGAACCTTTCACACAGAGTTATGCATGAAAGGGGGTCATATTTACAAGGCCATAAAAAGCAACGCAGGGTGGCTTTATGTGGCTTTATAAATATGGGAAGGCACACTGTGCCAGCAGTGCATCCCAAAAAGTGATGCACCGGTGGTGCATTGAGCTTGTAAATAAGCCTCTTAATATTAAAAACTCTAATACACAATTTTTTAAACAATAACAAATGGTAACCGCATAGTCGGAATATGTCTATCCCGTAAAATTAAACATTACAGATCCTGAATGCAAATATATAACACTATTTTCAACACTTGAAACATACCTGGTAATGTAATTATTGTTTTTTCTCAACTTCACCACTCATCTACACCAGATTTGCATTACAGCATGAACCAATCACGGACAGGCTGAGCACATAAAAATTGAACTTTCACAACTAAAATCTATATGTTGTGGAATGTGTTTGTGGTATTGTCCTCTGTTTTAAGGAGTAATGTTTGAGGAGGAGAACAGAGACAATTTGTAGGTAAAGGGTCAACATCTTTGGGATGCCGGAGAAGGTGTCATTTCCAGATGTTGCTTCCCATCTGGTGTCATCTTGGACATGGTTGCTGAGTGAGAGCAGGGGTTGGATTCACCTTTAAGCTACTCCTGCACTATACCTGCCTATGTGAAAGTAGTAGCTGTACTAGATTTCTTTACTGGTGGATCATTCCAGAGGGTGTCCTGTGACACGATTGGTATCTCAAAGACAAGCCTGTCCCAATGCTTGCATCAGGCCCAGAGAATCATCCACAGAAGAATGTACAAGTTTATTGACATGTCACAGTCACTTGCTGAACAGCAAAGGATGGCTCAGCAGTTTTATTTGGTTTCCCACTTCCCTTGTGTGTTTGGTGCCATAAGCAGTACCCACGTGGCACTTCAGCCACCTCACTTCATAGCACACCATTTCCATAGTAGACACTGCTGGATCTCTCTCAATATCGAGACTGTCTGTAAAATGCCGTGGGCTGCTTCACAGATGTGTATGCTACCTTTCTTGGCAGCTCACAAAATAGATTTATTTTCGGTTAGTCACCTCTTGCATGTCGTATGGTTCCTGCTTATTTCAGTGACATGGAATATCTCCCCATAAAGGGCGAGCCTTATTGGGTGGCTTTTTAAAAAGAATACTACATTTAGTCCACACATTCAACACGCCTGACTCTGACACACACAACTTGTCATTAGGGATGGACAATTTACTTACAATAGAATAGAGTGGCCTTTAAATAATACTTTTGCTAGTTATGCTCACTCTCCCTATTTCTTCATACCCTTCCATCGTCCAACCTCAATTTCTCATAGAAGGTACAACAAGGCATGCATACATACACAAGCAATTAACAATTATTGACCCTTCTTTTGGAGTCCTGGAGTCACGATTCAAATGTCTTGACCGCACAGAACAGGGGGACGGGGAAAGTGGTGTAATCACCTTAATTTCTGTTCACGATTAATGTAGCCTGTTTCGTGTTGCAGAACATTGCCATATGATGGGGCTTACAATTAGATGTTAACCCTTACATACGTTCACATCCAGGGAATTGGGATGTTTCCTGGAACATGCAAGTGAATAATCGCTGTTCAACTCTTTTTTTGCTTGAGCTGCAAGTTGGTTTACTTCCTTCATGTGACTGGACAGTCTTTTGAAAATGATGAATGTTGAACATATGACAAATTGTCCATGAATAAAATCCTGAGTTAACTCTGTCCACTTTTTATCCTCTGCACTTGGGTGGAGATTCCACCCTTTGTGGGGAAATTTCACCTACAGTTATTAAGCAAGTAATAACGTCAAGAAAGATTTAGTCAGCTATTTGGAAATCATTCTGTGCTATCCTTAGCCCAGAGAAGAATCCTCCTCCATCCTGTTGTTTCTTGCACTAATCTTGCCCCTAAAATGGGTGAAGGACTTGAGGAGAAGGACGACGCTTTCACAGAATCCAATAGAAATATCATCAGTGAGGGTCATACCCTCAGCTTTGTGAGTGCCCAGTTCCAGCACATGCCTGAATATGTAGGGAGACTGCCACACCCTCAGTGGTGATGATGGAGCAGGGTTTTTACTTTAAAACTGAATATCTGTTTCATTTTCGCATGTTATGACTAAAAGTACTACTGATTAATTATTAAGTATTAAGAGTTTGTCAAATGTTGTCTAAATCAACCTTATTAACAAGAGAATTACACGTGGGAATGCTATTGCATGGCTACTATAATAATTGAACTAAGTTGGTGAGCAAATTGACAGTAATCGATATTGCTTATGTGATGTTATTGTGTTTGCGCTTATAATTAATATGCATTAATGGCTTTTGATGTCGCAAATGACTAGATAAATACACACACATAAGGGTATTAGCAGGGGAATAACACTGTATAATCATTTCCGTGCAGTAATTCTGTTTTATGTTTATTTTTGCTTAAGTTGTCCATTGTGGCCTGCCACAAAATGGCCACCACCCGCAGCCTGCATTGGAGTTGCTGGAAATGTACAGAAAGGCTTCGCTCTGCCTGTGACCTTGCACCTCCGATGAACTGAAAAGCCATAAGCATGATGACAAGTCTGGGACATCTGCCAAAAGCCCCTGAAAGACGAAAAAGTTGATACGAACTTAGTGTGAACCCATTTTTGATACAAATTCACCTTGTAGAGACATCCGTAGATGTAGCGAATTAGTCATGGACGTTCAATTCTGCTATTCATTATTTGGGACAATCTATGTGTGAGAACCTCCCGTATAATAACGAAAAAGTACCAAAATGACATTATTTCCGCCATTCATCCGTTCTGAATAAAGAAATGTTACTTTTTAGAATGTAAATTTCAGTATAAATAATAGTAGACTAGAGAGGTCTAGCGCCACTTCTTCCCGAGCTGATGATGCGAGGTCCCTATGCTGACGGAGAGGACGAAGACTCTACATGACGGCAGAAAACTCTAATTTTTCTCCAGAGGACCGGTTCTGACTTAGGATCTGACAGTTAGACAGAATAGGTAAATATGAGAGAAATGAAATTTGCATTTAATTGGCTTTTCTTGAAATTTTAGATAAATGAACAATCTGTTTGAATTCCTGTCTCGGGTGATTATTTCTGGTCATGTTTATTGAATTTATTGGTGTATTTTATGAAATGTTCACGTTAGATCTACAAGCAACTAGCTGGTCGCATTTACCTCAAAGTAAAGGCAGATTAGATAAGAACATATGTGAAAGGTGTTTCTCCTTTACAGGGCACGGATAGAGTGATTTAGGGTGAATGTTGGTGTAATGGGCCCCACCAGTGTATGATGTGTGTATGCGTGTATGACTGTGAAATCATTCCATCCGTGGAAGTAGAGGGGATTCGTAAGCTCTGATCTGCACCAGTTTCTTGGTAGCAGAATGATGGTTAGCTATTGTCTTGATCTGGCGAAATTGCGTGTATATAGGCTTGTTGATTATTGATTGATATTTGTACTAACACTATATGTTGAAGTCGTGTTGAGTTCTATGTATTGTGAATGGCTTCTGGGATGTAGGGAGTTGGTGACAGTTCCGTAGTAGAGCAGAGGGAGTGTTGCTCTCGGAAAAAGGCGGGATTGTTAGCCCTGTATGCAGACAGGGAAAAACGTGTGACAATTGAAGTTGTGCGTCGCATTGTCTGGGTTCGACAAGGTAGCATCGCCGTGTGTTGCCATTAGAAACGTATTTCTGTGTGAGAGAAGTGTATATGATAGCAAAGGTTATCTGTAAAACTCTGGTCTTAAGTCCCAGGGATCCGTAAGGTATTCCGTTAAAGCTTACCGCTGGAGAAGTAATAGGTATTCTCGGAGCTTGTTAGAAGGACAGGGCAGAGGTAAGCGCTGCTTTGTTAACGTATGATATAATTCTGTAGTAGGACAGACTGTTCGCTGTCCTCGGGAAAGACGGAATTCTGTGTGGATGTACTACATTTTTTGGTGTGTAAGTGTGTGAATGAGAAGGCATTCTGGTTAATTGTGAAACTCTTAGGAACAATTCCGGAGGGAAACAGTTAATTGATGCTTGTTAGAAGGGTAAAGTAGAGGGATGTGCTACTTTATCAACGGAAGTAACGATTCTGTAGTAGAGCAGAGGTAAGCGCTGTTCTCGGGAAAGGCAGAATTCTCGTGGGAAAGGTATTTGCTGTTCTGTAGCTAGCGAAGCAGACAATGGAGATGTTTGTATGTTGTAACTAACAGACTCGTAGAAGTTGAAACAAAGTCTACCAAGTAGTCTTGTAAAGGAGGGGTAGACGGAAGAGACAGGAGACAGGAGCAGAAGCGACTGCAGCGACTGCTGACGTCAGGAAGACCGCGCTGTGATTGGACAGTGGGTTAGAATGGTGGAAGCGCAGAGATTGGTGTGCTAGTGTACGCCGCGCTAGGATTGGGAGACATACAGGGTGACGTAGACGCTCCAGGATTGGTGCGTTAGTGTGAGTCGCGCTGGGATTCGTGGACTGAGTCAGTGACGTAGACGCTCCAGGATTGGTGCGTTGGTGTGAGTCGCGCTGCAATTGGACAAAGGATCGTACAGCTGTAATAAGAGTAAACAGCTAGTGGAAAATAAGAAGATGTATTACCATGCTGAGGAAAAAAAGAAAAAGTCCTTGTTTAGTAAGGTCAAAACCTGGTTTGACAAGGATAAAGACATAGTGACAAGGGAAGGACAGTTATTGCCCCCGATAAGAACCCCGGCATCCTTCATGGTTGCGAAGTATGGGTATCATACCTGTATTTGGTTGGATAACTGGGTGAAATACACCAAAGATGACGGAGTGTTAGCTTTCCCAGAACATGGTTCATTTAATCTGGCCATACTGAGGAACTTACGAGAGCAGATGATGAACCTAGAGCCTCGGCCTAGGCCGACGCAATTTGAGGCATTAACTGAATGGGAAGACAAAATGCATGAACGAGAAAAGAAGAGGCGTGGGGGTAGCTACCGATACATGTTTGGGCGAAAGTATGATCGCAAAACCCATCATGACAGAATGAGAAGGTGGCGAGATGCCAGTATGACCGAGGGGTTATATCCTGTAAGAACAGCAGAGGAATCAGGAGGGAGAAAGTGTACAGAAAAAGAACATAATGTAGAGACCAGAAGATATGGGGCAAATGAGTCTGATGATGATGTCTTAGAGGACATGCTCTACAAAAGACCACCCCCGTATAGAAGAGAACCAGAGGTAGGAACAGCAGTTACCCCAATGAGAAACACCCTGCGGATTATAAATAAGGGTGGGCGTAGTTCGCGAAGTAGCACTTCGCGAAGCTACGCAAAGTGAAGTTCGCACTACGCGAGCTACGCGTAGCACTTCGCGAACTGCGTAGTAACATGTTCGCACTGTGCAAGATGTTGTTTTCAATGATTGCACAGTGCGGACAAGCAACCGGCACTGTGCAATCATTGAAAATGGCATCTTGCACAGTGCGAGCTGTAGTTTTCTGCTGCTCGAGTAGATTTTCACTCGAGCGGCAGCTTTCTCAACGCGAACTGGTAGTTTCTCATCGCGAGCGGTCGCGAGCATACGCAACCCTTCGCAATGAGAAACCTGACCTCCTCGCGTTGGGAATCTCGACCGGAGGTTTATTTTCCATGCTCGCGATCGCCAACTTGATGTTGCTGATCGCGAACAAGGAAAAAGTCTCGCCGGGATGTCATTTTGCTTGCTCGCGGTCGCCAACTTGACGTTGAGGACCACGAGCAAGCAAAAAATGACCGCAGCACTACGCAACACTACGCTACGCGTGTTCGCACTGGCCTACGTGCAGTTCGCGTAGTGCGAAGTAGCGCAAACTTCGCAAACTACGCGAGCGTAGCGTAGTGCTTCGCCCAGGCTTAATTATAAAGACAGAGGCTACAGCCCCTGAGCTGAAAAGCAGTTGTTCTCTGGCGGAAAGAGAAAGAGAGTGGGTCAGGTCCTTTCTCACGGGGAGAACACAGGCGGTCCGCCTTGGTCCCTACACTGCAAAAAAAACTCTTACATCCTGTGGTGTTCCCCAAGGCTCTTCCCTTTCCCCGCTCCTCTTTAATCTTTACCTCCGACCACTTATTCAATCACTCCTGAAATGGGACATCGTCACTTATAACTACGCTGACGATCTCCAGATCATCTTCCCCCTCAACTCACCAAATGCCATCAAAACTTTTCATGGAGCCATGACTCATATCCAACTCTGGATGAACCAGAACCAATTGAAGCTGAACCCCGGTAAAACTGAGCTCCTACTTCCTGGACTCAGCTCCACCTACTGGGGCCCACAGTTCTGGCCTCCAGAGTTCGGCTCCCCCCCCGTCCCTGCAAAAACAGTAAAAAGTCTAGGTGTCATCATTGACACTGAGCTTTCTCTCAGGGCTCAGGGGGGAGCGGTGGTTTCCTCCTGTATGTTTCAACTTCGGAGGATCCGCAAAATCCGCCACTTTCTCCCCCCGGCAGCACTCACCCAAACTGTTATCTCGCTGGTACTCTCCCGTCTGGATTTTTCTAACGCTATCTATCACGGTCTCCCACAATACCTCACTCAACGCCTCCAAATTGTCCAGAACCAGGCTGCCCGCTTGATCCATGGAACACCCAGATGGCAATCAGCCAAACCTTTGCTTGTGAATTTGCACTGGCTCCCGGTCGAGCGAAGGGCTGCCTTCAAGGTGGCTTGTCTTACCTTCAAGGCTCTTCATTGCCCTTCCCCTGCTTTCCTGAAATCCACCATCCACCCTTACTGTCCCACACGCCATCTTCGATCCGCCCACCTTGACTTGTTGATCATCCCCAGGGGCAAAACCAAGAGATTCGGCGGACGCCGGTTCTCCCAGTTGGCCCCTGGACTCTGGAACACCCTCCCTCTTTCTATCAAATCTTGCTCTTCCTTCCTTAACTTTAGGAAAATGCTAAAAACTTTTCTTTTCCCTACCCCCACGTAGATTCTGTTACCTCTACTTCCTCCTCACTCTGCTCTGTTCTGTCTACCAGCGCCAGGAAGCTTCGGTGTCAGTGCGCTTTACAAGCAACACTTAACATAACATAACATAACAGAGAGAGAAAGAGAGAGAGAAAGAGAGAGAGAAAGAGAGATAGAGAGAGAGAACGAGAGGGAGAGAGAGAGAGAGAGAGATAGAAGAAGAGAGAGAGAACGAGAGAGAGAGAGAGAGAGAGAGAGAGAGAAAGAGAGTTAGAGAGAGAGAGAGAGAGAGAGAAAGGGAGATAGAGAGAGAGAATGAACTTGAAAATGAGAAGACCAGAGAACTAGCAAGAACTACATCTGAACTAACAGAGAAAATCAGGGAGCGGACTAAGAATCTGGAGGCTGTTACAGTGCCTGTGACAATAGGCCCGGTTATGCCGATTTTTGACAAGCAGAGGACGGGTGAAAATGGTTTGACGGTGCCATATGTGGGCAATAGGTTGATTATACCTCCGGAACAGGCAGAAATGAGAGCGGGAGAAACACAGTGGAAAACAGGAGAAAATCAGTGGAGACACACTGTATGTGGAGGGGAAATGAGTGTGCAGACTAACTCAAGTTTGAATTCTGGATGTATGGAAGGGAACAGAGGATCAATTTTGGAACCGCAAAGGGTGGCAGAACCAGAGGGTGTGGAAAAATCTGTGATAACTGCTGAAGATTTGAATGACTGGCTGAAAACATTACAGAAAAAGGAGAAAGAGTCACAGGGAATGGATGTAGCTAGGCTACGTATGGAAATGGAAGAATTGATAGTAGGAACCATACCTACAGAAACACTGAAGAATTATCAGGAAGGGGAGATCCTCTTTTTATGTAAGAGTATCACATGGAGAGCAAAGAACATACACCACAGGTTGAAAGGAATAGCCAGTGAAGTGGGAATTGACATGGATAAGGTGAAAGCTTTACAGAAAACATACCGAGTGGATTTTTAAGACAAGGATATTGAGAATCTGAATAACGCAGGCCGAACAGGACAGATTAAGGAAATGATTGCCTTGTTAAGGAAATGGGGAGATGTAGAAAGATGGAAAGACAGATGGTATCGAAAGCGAGAGGATGGAGTGGATAGAACCTACTCAGCATTTCCCCTAGCAGAAAAAGAGAAGGCAGTGACAGCTTACCCCATGAGAGAGATTCCAGGAGGAGGGTATGTACATGTCCCATGGACCAGACAGGATATTTTATCATTTACAAATGATTTCCCTCGATTAAGGGAAAAGCCTGTGGAGTGGTACAGACAAGTCGACAGATTTGTAAAGCTGTCAAAAGTACTGTGGATTGACCTGAATAGTCTGTTTGATATAATTGTACCAGCAGACCTGTGGGCAGAATGTAAAATAGTCATAGACTGGTCCACTAAGGAATACCCGAGAGATCCAAAAACAGGAGCTCCAGACCCGGAGGTAATGAAAAAGTATGAGCAGGTTATGGCCTTCTTGAAAAATTAAGTACCCCCCAAGGAGACAGACTGGGTTAAAATAGACGGAACACATCAGGAATTGAAAGAATCAGTCCATGCTTACTATGAAAGACTGATACTAGCTTTTAAGCAGTTCAGTGGAGATGAACACCTGGGTGACAAGGATCTGAGTTATTTTGTGTACAGATTTGTGTATGGTTTGCGGCCTGAAATCAGTGAAATGATAAGGCAGCATACCGTGGACTGGCAGAGTAAGAAGATTGATGAGATTTTGAGACATGCAAAATACTTCAGTGATGAGATTGAGGCAAAGCAGGGAAAACTAAAAGAAAAGGCAATGTGGGCACAGGTGAAAGTTGCAGAAAGACAGGAAGCTCAGCTGGTTCAACAGGCAAATAACCCAGGAAATAAACCTAGGTTTGGTTCAGGAAAAGGAAAAGGGAATATAGAGGAAGCAAAGAAAAAGTTCCCCTGCCACAACTGTGGAAAATTGGGGCACTGGAAATCCGAGTGTAAGAATCCACCGTCCACTAACGATGATAATTCATAATTGAATTCGCAGGTGCAGAGCGAGGGGTGTGGTCAGCATCGGCAACAGCAGAAGGCTGATAAGCAGCAGAATCAGGTGCCAAAACCACCCTTGCCACAGAGAAAAGGATCCCAGAAGTACAGCCAAGAATCGGGGTTCTACGATGAAGAGCAGGTAATCAAACCAAAACGCGCAAGCGCTGTATCTCAATACTGGCTGAAAAATGAGGGAAGTGACTCTGAGGGAGACTTCTGACGGTGCCGAAGAGAGGAGGAGTGCGTACTTGGCGCAACTCTAGAAATAGACCAGGCAGGGCCTTTTGTAGATGGAAAAATTAATGGTGAAAGTATCACTTTCCTAGTTGACACTGGGGCCACGAGATCAACTGTCAGGTCAGCAGATATAAAGAATCTTCCTCTCTCGGATGAAGCAATCCAAGTGGTTGGTGTATCCAACACACAGATCAAAACATTACTTACTGAACCAGTAAGGGTTAGAATAGGGAAATTTTCAGACATGCACCGATTCGTGGTGTGTGATACCAGTCCAGTGAACCTGTTAGGCAGGGATCTGCTGTGCAAAATGAATTGCACTATTTTCTGTACTCCAGATGGTATAACTTTTGAAACACCTGATGAGGATGTGCTATACAGAATGACCATGGATAACAGAGAATGTGAGGCTTTGGGAACATATGCAATATTTAATCCTGATGCATTACCCCCAGAGTTGAAACAGACAGTGAAAGCAGCAGTTTGGGATTTTACTGGAAAAGATGTGGGTCTGATGAGGAATGTAGATCCAGTAAAGATTACTGTAAAAGAGGAAGTGGTTTACCCAAATATACCGCAATACAGATTGACACCTGAAATAATTGAAGGAATAACACCCTTAATTGAAAAGATGATCCAGCAAGGGGTGTTAAGAGAAATATTGAGCAGCCCATGTAATTCACCGATAATGGGACTGAAGAAACCTAATGTAAAGTTCAGAATAGTACAGGATTTGAGAAAAATTAACAAGATTGTTGTGCCATGTTGTCCTATTGTGCCAAATCCATCAGTAATTTTGTATCAGATTCCCCATGATGCAGAATGGTATACGGTAATTGATTTGTGTCATGCTTTCTTTTCTATCCCATTGCATCATGACAGCCAGCTAATATTTTCTTTTAGATTTGGAGAGCGGATTTTGGCATGGTGCCGAATCCCACAGGGGTATACAGAGAGCCCCTCAATATTTAATCAGTTGCTAAAGAAATCTCTGGAAAGTCTGACAATGCCTGAAAATTCAGTTTTGGTCCAATATATTGATGACCTACTGGTGGCATCAAAAACACGTGAAGCTTGTGAAGTAGACACCATCGCATTACTGAATCACTTGGCAGATGGAGGATTAAAGGTATCTCCAGCCAAATTACAGTTCTGTAAGAAAGAAGTCCAGTATCTGGGACATAACATTGAGAAAGGCCTGAGAAAAGTGACTATTGACAGAATCAAAATCATTAGGGGAATGAGAGCCCCAATGACACAAAGAGAGGTGAGAATGTTCCTGGGAATGGTGGGTTACTGTCGTCAGTGGATAAGTAATTTTTCCCTAATTGCCAAACCATTGATTAAATTGACCAAAAGTGAGGTGAAAGACCCATTAGAACTAAACCCAAAAGAAATGGCTGCATTCAGAGAGCTGATAGACAGACTTTGTGAAGCTCCCGCCCTAGGGATGCCTGATTATAAAAAGGAATTTGAATTGTACTGTAGTGAGAGAAATGGATGTGCAATTTCAGGGTTAATCCAGAAACACGGACGTCTGAGAAGGCCAATTGCCTATTTCTCAGCAACTCTTGACCCAGTAGCTGTGGGTTTGCCAGGTTGCCTGAAAGCAGTAGCTGCTACCTGCAAGAGTCTGGAACAAAGTGAAGGAATCATAATGGGATATCCTGTAAGGGTATTCGTACCTCATGATGTGGCTATCCTTTTAACAAGGAGCCGGACACAGTTCATGTCTCATAGTCGGCTGACTAAATATGAGAAAGTCATTCTTGGTGCAACCAATGTAAGTCTGGAGAGATGTGTGAATGTGAATCCAGCGACACTGTTACCTGATGCTGAATGTGTGGGAGTGAGAAATGATGTTGATCATGATTGCCTGGATGTACTTGATTACTGCACAAAACCAAGGCCAGACATAAGAGATCTGCCACTGCCTGAAAGTGATCATGTGTTTTTTGTGGATGGATCTTGTCTGAGAACAGATGAAGGAGTGTTGAGTGCTGCATATGCTGTGTGCAAAGTCCCGGAAGTTGTGGAAGCATCACCCTTGAAAGGAGTTAAATCCGCTCAGGTGGCAGAATTGGTGGCACTGACAAAAGCATGCAAGATTGGGAGAAGTGTGAGAGTGACTGTGATGACTGACAGCCAGTATGGCTTCGGAGTTGTCCATGATTTTGGCCAGCTATGGCTACAAAGAGGTTTCCTGACCTCAAGTGGAACTCCCATAAAGAATGCTGAAGTGGTTGGAAAACTGCTAGAGGCGATACAGCTGCCTAAAGAACTAGCAGTTGTAAAATGTGCTGCTCATGGTCAGGGTGACGATTTTGTAACAGTTGGTAACAAGTTTGCCAATGACATAGCACAATATTGTGCAAGGAACAATCACTCAATTAACAGGAGCAAAGAAAGGGAAATGTCTTCTTGTTCATTAATGTTTACTAATGTAGTGGGGACATGGGAGGAAGTAAAACAGCTGCAGGATGAGGCAGAAGATGATGACATGAGAGCTGGGTGAAGGCAGGTTGTGCACCTAGAGAAAAGGATCATGTGTGGGTCTACAGGGATGGAAGACCAGTCATGCCTAACAGCATGCTATCAACAATGGCAAGGATGTATCATGGCCAAGGACACCTGGGGAGGGATGCTATGATAAGAGCCTTTAAGCAAACCTGGTACAGTCCAAAGTTCAGACTGATAGCAGAAAGTCTCTGCCAGAGATGTCTGATATGTCAGCAATTCAATCCTGGAAAGAAAACAGTGGTGAGCCTAGCAACAATAGGCAGAGAGGGAGGACCCTTCACAAGAATGCAGATAGATTTCATTGAAATGCCCCCAGTCAACAGGTTGAGGTATGTCCTGGTGGTGGTCTGTTTGTTCTCAAGGTGGGTGGAGGCGTACCCAACAAGAAGAAATGATGGGATAACAGTGGCAAAATTACTGTTAAGAGAGTTCATCCCAAGGTACGGGTTCCCAGTAACCATTGAATCAGACAGAGGAGGACATTTTTATAATGAAATCATGGGTCTAATTTGTGAAGCATTGAGTGTACAGCAGAAGTTGCATTGTGCTTACCGACCAGAGGCTTCTGGGGTTGTTGAGCAGATGAACGGTACTATCAAAAACAGAATTGGCAAAATGTGCTTAGCCACAGGAATTAAATGGCCCGATGTCTTGCCTCTAGTCTTGATGACCATTAGGTCTACTCCAGACAGAACAACAGGTTTGAGTCCACATGAAATTATCATGGGACGTGCTATGAGGCATGCATATGTACCAGTGAACAAACTGATGACATGATTTTGGATTACTGCAAAGGCCTGGCTGACGCAGTTCATTCTGTGTTTCACTAGGTTGGAGAAGACGCCACCACACTTGAAAAGAAACCAGCCCATGATCTGAGCTCAGGGGACTGGGTAAGGATAAAAGTCCACAGAAGAAGAAATTGCCTGGTTCCAAGGTGGGGAAGGCCAAGACAAGTCATCTTGACCACAACGACTGCTGTGAAGTATTGGATACATGCAAGCCACACACTGAGAGTTCCAAATCCAAGAGATGGTACTGGAAAAGAATACTTTGAAGAATCAGACTCCAGTGATGATGCAGACAGTGAGGCAGTAAGAAGGAAAAAGAATCCTGAAAGTGGGGAAAGTGAGTCAAGAGAAGCTTTCATCCCACCTGAAGAGGTTCTGAAAAGAACAGTGCAAACTGCAGAAGCAAGTTCAGACTCAGAAGAATTGCCTGAGGTTCCAATTGACAGTGACCAACACAAAAAGAAAGAAAGAAAAGAAAAGAACATTCCAACAGAAGAGACACCTGAGTCACCTGAAGGAATTGGACAAGTTCCACCTGAGATAAATATTGAAGAAAAAGGGACAGACAAAGACAGAGAGGGACAGATTGCGGAAAAACCCCGAGGAGGTGTAGGGAACATCTACAACCAGCTAGGTGAAGGGACAAGTAGACAGCAAGAAGATTGCGTGTCGGAGACCCGAGGAGGGACAGAAGTAGGGAAATCTCAAGTGGGGGAAAAAGAGACTGTTGGAGAAAAGGAAGTTGTTAACGAACCAGTAGCAACTGAAACAGAGTCTGATGAAAGTGACAATGAGATACATGGAGGACGAGTTCTGAGAAAGAGAACTTGGCTTGGAGAAAGAAACAATAAAGAAGGAAAACAAAAGAGAAATGCTAAAGGAGATCTTTGGCCAAATAAGATAAAGAGACTAAGGTACAGACTGACACGAGTTAACTCTTCGAAAGCTGAACAAGTGAACGAAGTGTCAAGTCCGAATCCTACTAAGGAAGAAGAAGCAAAGATACCTGAGAGAACTAAAAGAGTAAGAAAACCAAACCAGAGGTACAAGTCACCGGAATGGACGTATGTGGCACTGCCTGAAGAAGGAGAAGAGGCGGACAGCCAAGGAAGTCCAGAGGAGGCTTTACTGAAGGAGGTTGCTGAAGAAGAAGCTGTGGGAATCCTGAGAGTTATCTTGTCCGACATTGGAGAAGAGACGGATGTTCAGGACCTGATACAGTTTGATGATGATGAAGAGAAAGTGAAAAGTGATGAAAATCCAAATTGAGTGAATCCAAGAAAAATCACTTGGAGAAGAGAAGAAGAAGTAGTACTAAAATTAGTAGAGTTTAATAATCTGGTGGGTACTGGCTGCCCTTAAAAGTTCAGTAAAGGAGTAGAAGAGGCTAAGTCAAAAGACACGGTCAAATTAACAAAATGGCTAACACTGAGAATAAAAGTAGATGTACCTTTCTGAAAAGATGGTGCAAAATGTGCTGCTGTACAGGTTTATTAATGCTGCTTTGGAGTGTGCTTGCTCTACTGATTTCATTTAGAGTCACTATAGACACTTTAGAAGGTCATACTGAGAACAAGACTAATACAGGGAAGAGTCCGTTAAAAGTAGTTCCAACTAGAACTAGTAATGTACATATACATAAAGATAGGTCAATTAACGATTTTTCTAGCAATGTTTTTTCTAAATTGTTGTATGAGTACGTAAAGACAATGGAAGTAAGGGATTGCTACGTCTGCATGCAATTACCTGCCTCTGTTTCGGAAGGAGTGACTTATCATCATCTTCCGGCTACGTATGGAATTTCCTGTAGTGTGTTGATTAGTATTTTTTATCAATTAGGGAAATTAGATTACAATATGTCTAATGTAGATAATATTCTTGGGCAGTTGCCTATGAATAAAGCACTTAATCCTGCGAAAGATGCTAACACTTTAGGTGAGATTTTTCTAGAAACCAAAGAATTAACCTTAGACTATGTTTTTAGAAACAATTTAACTTGCAGATTGAAAGGAGAAGAGAAGAATTTTCTAGACATGGTTGAGAGAAGAAGGTTGAACATGCACAAGAAAGCAGAAGGGCATAAAATGAGTGACACAATGTGGGATATTGAGAAAGAAAAGGAGTTGAAAAATGGAGCCAGTCCAACCATGGCTATAGATGCCCCACAGAAAGGAAAACTGTGCATTACCAGGAAGAGATCCCAATATGATTATTATTTCATAGGGACTAGTGAGTGCCATGATACCTACTTTATTGCAACCGGATGGGGATTCAGAGGAGGAGAGGATCCAGTTTTTCCGGGAGTGTATTATATTTGTAGGAACAAGGCTTATTACCGTTTGCCTGACCATTGGTTTGGTACATGTTATGTTGGCCTGGTCTTTCCAAAGATTTTTCACATGGATAGAGTAGATGATGCTGAACATTCTAACACATTAACACGCTATAAAAGAGAAACATGGACAGAAATTGTAGGAGATATTTTTGGAGCTTTAATTCCAGCAGTGGGAATTTCTTTGAATGCATTTGGCATTCGGAAGCTGTCCACAGTGGTAGATCGCTTATCAAGGTTTTCTTTTGGTTAATACTGAAATGGTTGCTTTGCGTGCTATGGCGATGCAAAATCGACTTGCACTTGACATTCTTTTGGCAAAAGAGGGTGGAGTCTGTGGAATGCTGAAAGTTCAACATTGTTGCACTTACATTCCTGACGAAAGTGAAGATCTAAAAGTTTATATCAAAAATATTACTGATTTGCATGAAGAATTAGTACCACTGGAAGCTGAAAGTATCTGGACTAAAATGGCTAATAAGATGATTCCTATTAAGAATTTCGTAGCTAAAATAGGTAGTACCATATTTGGTAAGATATTATTTCCATTAACTTGTGTAATAGTTGCATTATTGATCCTTAGATTAGGATGTATGTGTTGTAGATATAGAAGAAATAAAAAGAAAATCACAAAAGAAAATGTTAAAAAGAGACAAAAGAAACCAGAAAGAGATCCACAAGAAATAGAATTAGAAGAGCTAAGAGAAAGCATGTATATAGAAACTAAAAAGGAAGATGAGATGGAAACTAGGGTCTAAAAAAAAAAAAAAAAAAGAACAAGAAGATATTTCAAATTCTTCCAAAAGGGGAAGCTAAATTGATTTTTGGGGTTTTGATTTTTTGTGGTGATTATATATCACCAAAGGGGGGATTGATGGAGCAGGGTTTTTACTTTAACCCCTTCAGTGCCTGCCCATTTCCCCGCCCTCTGCCGGCCGTTTCATTAGCGGGCGGGGTTTATGACGAGCTGGTCTCGTCATGGGCACAGCGCAACCGCGGCCCATGACGAGACCAGCTCGTCATGGGCATTGAAGAGGTTAAAACCGAATATCTGTTTCATTTTCGCATGTTATGACTAAAAGTACTACTGATTAATTATTAAGTATTAAGAGTTTGTCAAATGTTGTCTAAATCAACCTTATTAACAAGAGAATTACACGTGGGAATGCTATTGCATGGCTACAATAATAAGTGAGCTAAGTTGGTGAGCAAATTGACAGTAATCGATATTGCTTATGTGATGTTATTGTGTTTGCGCTTATAATTAATATGCATTAATGGCTTTTGATGTCGCAAATGGCTAGATAAATACACACACATAAGGGTATTAGCAGGGGAATAACACTGTATAATCATTTCTGTGCAGTAATTCTGTTTTATGTTTATTTTTGCTTAAGTTGTCCATTGTGGCCTGCCACAAAATGGCCATCACCCGCAGCCTGCATTGGAGTTGCTGGAAATTTACAGAAAGGCTTCGCTCTGCCTGTGACCTTGCACCTCCGATGAACTGAAAAGCCATAAGCATGATGACAAGTCTGGGACATCTGCCAAAAGCCCCTGAAAGACGAAAAAGTTGATACGAACTTAGTGTGAACCCATTTTTTAAACAAATTCACCTCGTAGAGACATCCGTAGATGTAGCGAATTAGTCATGGACGTTCAATTCTGCTATTCATTATTTGGGACAATCTATGTGTGAGAACCTCCTGTATAATAACGAAAAAGTACCAAGATGACATTATTTCCGCCATTCATCCGTTCTTTTTTTTTTTTTTATTGCAACCAGATTAAAAACATGATATTATATTACAACACAAATAATTGATTAATAGATCACAGAATATTACAAATTTTCAGCCTGTTTAACAATCTAAGACAAAGAATTATCTTAAAGGCAACTTTAGTAAAATTCATAAAAAAGCTCAAGCCCCCCCTGACTCAATCACGTCTTAATAGCAATTTCAAATATCTCCCAAGGCTAATAATCAAAAATCAAACTTATTACCCCATATTTTCTCAAACTTCTTAAGGCCTCCAATGCGTGCGGCATAGGTATATTCGCTCTTCTTGACCCTCCTCATCTTCTGAACCCATTTTATAGCTGAGGGTATGGAATCCGAACGCCAATTTTGCAGCAGAAGCGACCTTGCGATCGCAATTGCTATGTAGAGCAATCTAATCATAGATTCCGAGAAGAGAAGATCTGGGTCATAACCAAGTAATATTAGCCTACTGTTAACCTCAAGCTTTATATTGCACTCTTGTTCTAATGAAAAAAATATCTCAGTCCAATAAATTTTGATATTTGGGCAACTCAACATAATATGTGACGAATTAGCGTGTGCATAATTCATGCAGCGAAAACATTGAGAGGACTGGTTAGTGAACATCCTAGCTAAAACAGCGGGGGTTCGATATAATAACCATTTACTAAAAAACAGCATCCTACGCCAATTAGCCCCTCTGAGAGTGCAGAAATTTAACTTATTAATTGTAGACCAAATCTGAGGGGATACTACACAATTTTCATGATCAGCCCATTTCTTAATTGCTTTTGACTCAAGATCCAATTGTTTGAAAGAAGCCAGGAAAGTTTTCCAAGCACCTGGATTCTTATTGACTGCTTTAACTAACAAATCCTCTACAAGTTGATTTTGGATCATAAAAGAGGTGGGGTTTACTTCTACTAGATATTTATATAGACAGCCATAAGAGTTAACCAAAATAAAAACCTTAGCGATCCCTGGAGATATTTCTGCTACCATTATCCAGTTACCGCCCCTTAAGAAGTCTGATATTCTACGGTACCCGACTTCCGCCCATTTTGCTGTCAGGTGGGTGGGTTGTTTTATTCATATTAAGGGAAGGATTTCTTCTATGAAGGTGGCTGAATTAATTGTGGGGATAGAATATTTTTTAAAGAAGGCCTGACGTCTTTTAAAAATACATTGGAGGCATTTATATCGTACCAACTTTGGGTACCTAAACAATAACATGGGAGAGTTAATCTGAGTTTCAGTACAAATTAGATTAAAAAAGAAATTGCAATAAAAATGTGCATGTGGTAAAGGCTTGAACCTAGATGAATACTGTGCAAAATAAGCATCATAGTAATATTTCAGATTCGGAAGTGCGAGCCCGCCCTGATCTAAATCTTCATATAAAGTGCCAAGTGCTAAACGAGGTTTTTTTTTTGCCCATACAAAAGTTGTAAACATGGACTCAACCTGAGAGAAAAACGAGCTTGATAAAGTGCATGGTATTGAAGAAAACAGAAAATTAAACAATGGTAAAATAGACATTTTGATAAGAGCCACACGACCGAAGATGGATAAAGGAAGCATATTCCAACGAATCAATAACCCTTGAACTTTTCTTAAAAGTGGCGTATAATTAAGTTTAAATAAATCTTCAAACGACGCTGAATAGAAAATCCCCAGATATCGTTTTAGATTGAGATTTACTAAGCCTTGGATGTCTAGATGTAAATCAAAAGCAGCTCTCCCACATTGTATAACTTCCGTTTTGACTCTATTTATTCGATACCCTCCTAATGCTTCAAAGTCCTCGAATAGTTGGAAGACTTTGATTTGTACTTCTATTGTAGGCTTAATTAACAACATAATATCGTCTGCATAAAGTTTTAACGACGGCATAGTTGGAATTGGAGGAAGGATATCTGGGGAGTTTCGTATTGCGATTGCCAAGGGTTCGATGAAAAAGGCGAATAGTACTGGTGATAAAGGGCATCCTTGCCTTGTGCCACGCTTAATATTAATGGACCCTGCCACGGTCGAATTAATAATTACATTTGCCACTGCATTCTTATACAAATTCTGAATTAAGAGTATAAAAGACGTTGGAATATTAAAAGAATTCAAAATACAAAACAACATCTTCCAAACAACCAAATCAAAAGCTTTTTCCGCATCGAGCAATAAAACTAACGCGGGGATGCTCTGAATTTCAAAATAATCCAAGGCTTCTGCAAGAAAATGGGTGTTGGTAGCTAACTGTCTGCCCGGTAAAAATCCATTTTGGTCGACATGTATCAATTTTGCCGCATATTTATTGAACCGGAGAGATAAAAGTTTTGTAACAATCTTATAGTCCGAGTTCAACAATGTAATTGGGCGATAAGAGTTGGGATCCCTTTTATTTTTGCCCTTCTTCGGAAAGCAAACAATATTTCACTGTTTAAAAGATTCTGGAATACCCCCCCCATCTAGCATAGAAGTTATCAAGAAGAGGAAGAATTCACCAAACGCCTTAAAAAAAGTTTTATAAAATTCGGCGGGTAAGCCATCTGGGCCACATGCTTTAGCATTAGGTAAGCTCTTTATCACTTCTTCCAACTCTATTAATGAAAACGAGTGGGCCATAAGATTTTTATCTGTTTCCATCAACATGGGTGGTGGATTTTCAAGCAGAAACTTTTTCAACAACAGATCATCGACTGACTGAAGTTGGCCATAGATGGTCTGATAATGAGCAAGCATAATACGATTAATCTCACCTGGATCCTCCGTAAAGCCTGCTAGACATGGGGAATTCAAAGCTTTGATTTGATTCGTGGCTGCTTGTTCCTTGGCCTGCCACGCCAAGAGCCTACCAGTAAAGTTGCTTTCCTCATAGATTTTCTGCTGAGACTGTTGGAAAAAGATCTCGCTTTGAGTGCTATATACAGTGCAAAGCTCACGTTTGGCTTGTTCAAGCTGAACTTTGGTGGTGGAAGAGGGATTCTTTAAAAAGGCCGCATTACAAATATGGATCTTATCTTCAATTTTTAATTTCTTCACCTTAGCATTTTTGGCGGCGACTGCCTCTTTACTTACTACTAACCCCCGAATGAAGGCTTTAAGTGTGTCCCAAACTATATTGGGTTCTGCAGAATGAATGTTCTGAATTAAAAATTGTCTAATCTCAGTGTCCATAAACTTTACCCACTCAGCGTCATTCAGATGCAACTTATTAAATAACCAGCGTTTAGGTGTTTTTAAACCAGAGCCCACATGAATTTCCAGAGATAGCATTGCATGGTCCGAAAATCCATTGAAAAAGAAATTTTGTTGAAAAAAATCTAAATTCCGAGAGATTAAAAAAAAATCAATGCGTGAGGAAGATCCAAACCGTCCTGATCCACATGTAAATTTCTTTAAAGTCGGATATGCTGCTCGCCAAGGATCTTGTAAATTTAGCATATCCGAATGATCTATCAATGTTTTAAGAGATCTAGGCTTTGTCTGCTTTTTCCCTTGGACCATGGAATCCAGATGTGGACAAAATATTAAAATCCCCGCCCACGATCAAATCTCCGACAACATGTTTTGGAGAGAGAAAAAGATCGTCATATGTTTTGGCGTCATCTTCAACAGGTGCATAGTAGCTTACAAAGGTCAGAGGGCATGGTTTGGATCTAAAAGAGCATGTCACCCAACACCACCTCCCAAATGGATCCTTGCCTGAATTAATACACTCTACTTGTAAGCCATTTTTTATAAATATAGCAGTCCCTCTAAGGGATGCAGAGGCAGATGAAAAACCCCTGTAGCTGGCCCAGGTTTTAAACATCAAAAATCCCAAAATGTTTATAGTCGAGATATGAGTTTCTTGTAACAGAATAATTTCAGGATTTTCTGTTTTTAGCCATGCTTCAATAGCCCGCATTTTTTTTCGATTATTCAGGCCGTTAACATTAAACGAAATTATTTTTAGCCTATTAGCCATTTAAAAAAAAAAAAAAGGAAAAGATCTAAAAAACCAATCAATGTAATATTCAGAGAAAAAATAAAAAGCAAATGAAGCATACAAAAATAATCAACCAATTATTGAAACTACCGGTTGCATTTTTCCTATTTTTAAGTGCCCTATCCCACCCCCAGAAAAGTAGACTCTCCCCCTCCACCGCTCCTTCCACTTTCCCCAACCCCTACTCAATTTGGGTGTTATGTTATTACACCCGGTGAATCTACCCCTTACCCGCCCCTCAATACTATGATGCGTGTTGCTTTTTTTTTTTTGCCCTCCAGAATTTAATTTTTCTAACGAACCTTACAATTATCATGAAGCTCTCTAAGCTAATCGCCCTAAACCAGAAGAGTAAAGAATAAAAGGAGAAACAGGAAGGAAAAAAAAAAAGAAGAGGGGAGAAATAAGTTTTTAATTTTCTCCTAACATGGCGAGCTAATATCGAATTTACTCCTGTTTCCATAAATTCTGCAAAAAAGGGGCGACTATAAAACATTTGCTATATCAACCTAACACTAATCTAATCCTTCGTTATCTTCTCCAGAAAACCCTGTGCTTCGTCAACATCCGTAAACAAAAAAAACTTTCCCTTCACTAATACACGCAATTTGCATTGTTGTGCAATTGATGCTTGTGCCCCCTTTGCCTTAAATAACTGCAACATTTTTACAAATTCCTTCCTGCGGCGGGCAGCAGCGGCAGACATGTCCGAAAAGATTCTACATTTAATAGTCTCATTAATTGGGAACTGTCTCTGCTGAATAGCTTTTGTAAGAACTGCTTCCTTTATTCGAAAATCTGCGAAGTTGATCAGGATCGTGCGTGGAAGGGTTGAGTTAGGGAAAGGATGAGCTGGGACACGATGGGCTCTCATAATTGTAAGGTCACCCTGGAAGTCCGGAATAACTTTTTCTTTAATAAAGGTGTTGACCCAGCTTAAAGTTTGCGACCCTTCTATTCCTTCAGGTACGCCAACTAGGCGAAGGTTAGATTTACGTGAATGGTTTTCCAACTCCTCCAGTTTGGATTCCAGCGCCTGTTTACTTTTGGCTCCTACTTTAACCTCTTTTGTCATTTTAAATAGCTGGTCCTCCAATACGGAGATTCTCTCCTCTGCCTCCTGGAGCTTAACAGGGAGGTTACCCATAATATTTTCCATTTTCTCCAGACGTTGATTCAAGGAGTCAAGATCCGCCTTCTGAGTTTTTTTTATATCTCGGATTTCTTCTAGAATCAAATTTAGCATGTCCTTAACATTGATCTGAAAATCTCCAGTCAAATCTGAGGATCGATTAGGGTCCGGAGTGGATGGCATTACAGTTGTGGCCCCTGGGGAAGGTGGGGAAGATCTTGACCCCCCTTCCTGAACTCTTTCCTCCTGGTGTAGTTGGGCCATAGTTGATATAGCTGACCCTGCTTCCTTGGTAGCGCTAAGCTGCTTATCGAGTCTCTGCTCCGAGATTAATCCCTTCCTTAACTCCTGGGCATCACCGCTAAGATCTTGACTCTGAGTAATAGCTGTAAGGTTCGGACCCCCGTCTAGAACATTCGATAGAGCAGAGTTAATTAGCTCGGTTGATAATAAAGCGAGAGCAGGATCTAGAGAAATCATGGGCGATTGAGGCGATTGAGGCGATTGAGGGGATTGAGGACTGTCTATATCCTTGATGAGTTTTTTCTGAAAGAGTGGAAATTGCTTGGTCGCCCTTTTGTCACTTTTATCTCTGGATTTTTTCTGCATACTGCCTTCGCTTTCTACTTGCGGATTTATCGATGAGGCTACAGTATTTGTAGTATCTGAATTTTTAATAGCACTCTGGTCTGAGAAGGCTAGTTGTGGCCTATCAACTGCTGAGCTCTCTTCCTCTATTTCTCCCTCCGAGGTCTCAGCCATAGAGTCTGTGAAATGAGAAGGTGTAGAGGGCGAGGCACCTTCTACCCCAATTAAGCGGGCTGCCTTTTTAGCCTCTCTTGCTTCTCTAGCAATAAGTCAATTAGTCTTTGCTTTCGCCAGGCGGGTATTCAATAACTTCCCCATCTCTGAAAGCTCAGCCCACAGACTTTATGATGACTTTATGATGACCAAAAAGTCAAAAAGAGCAGGGCTATCTTTTCTGACTGGATTTCTCTATTCCCGGCACACTCTTTTTCACTCTTTTTCACTGAGAGGTCTGCACCGATATCGAATCTTGAACCCAGAAGCGCCTTCGAGCTTTTGAGTCTTTTACCCAAAAAGCCGACAAGGTTATGTCTGAGGGCTTTCCTCTCAATGCCTTGGAGATTCCTTATACAGCTTATCGTCATACAGCTGACCCAATCTCAGCTGGACTCCAATACCCAGAATGCACCTCTAAACCCTCTACAAAGTCCGGCCCTTTTCACCTCCATGTAGTCCGGATAAAGGCTCACATTCAAACTGTAATTTTCCACAAAAAAAAAAAAGGATACAACAGTTTCTCTCTCAGAAGCAGAGGCAGATGAAAAACAATGTTGAACATATGACAAATTGTCCATGAATAAAATCCTGAGTTAACTCTGTCCACTTTTTATCCTCTGCACTTGGGTGGAGATTCCACCCTTTGTGGGGAAATTTCACCTACAGTTATTAAGCAAGTAATAACGTCAAGAAAGATTTAGTCAGCTATTTGGAAATCATTCTGTGCTATCCTTAGCCCAGAGAAGAATCCTCCTCCATCCTGTTGTTTCTTGCACTAATCTTTCCCCTAAAATGGGTGAAGGACTTGAGGAGAAGGACGACGCTTTCACAGAATCCAATAGAAATATCATCAGTGAGGGTCATACCCTCAGCTTTGTGAGTGCCCAGTTCCAGCACATGCCTGAATATGTAGGGAGACTGCCACACCCTCAGTGGTGATGATGGAGCAGGGTTTTTACTTTAAAACTGAATATCTGTTTCATTTTCGCATGTTATGACTAAAAGTACTACTGATTAATTATTAAGTATTAAGAGTTTGTCAAATGTTGTCTAAATCAACCTTATTAACAAGAGAATTACACGTGGGAATGCTATTGCATGGCTTGTTAAATGGTAGCGGCAGTTTCAATCGATAACCTTTCAAGTATTTGCCCGGCGGTAATCGCCTCTCATACCACTCGATAATTTACCAATGAAAGAGGCAGGCGCCGGAGACTGGAAGGCAGGAAACAAAGTTTTATTCCGTCGGAGCAGAACACATCAGATCAGACAGCAAGGTATCGTCACGAGGTGCTCTAACTGCATCTCTGAGACCTGGTCTCTTATACACAGGTTTATTGCTTTATTACACATAGTACATTCTTGAGATTCCCTTGATGCATGAGAGAACATCCCCTGAAGCCCCGGCTCAGATCCGATCCCACACATAGCTACAGTAGAAGTTCCCACCTTACCCGCAGTAGGAAATGGCTATCGCGCAGCAGGGTATTCCGCCAATTCCCGGGGGTGTGTGTGACCGGTCGGGTCTCAGGGGTAGGGGCTTTGATCTACTGTAATCCCTTTGATGTGGGGTGTTTCCCTTACAGTAGGGGCAATAAACTGCATCCGCAGGGCTAGGTGATGGCCTGGGACCAGTTCGGACAATGGGGCGCAGAGGAAGGGGGTTATCAAAGGAGAGGCATGACCATGTATGGGATGTCGGTCGGATGTGGTTCCGTAGCAGGGTCGCGCAGAAGGAGAGGGTTTACGGCCTGTATGAGAGAGCGGGGGTGGACGGCGCGCGGGGGATGCTTGCAGTGTCAGGGGAACGCGCTGGCGATTGACAATGAGCGGGGGAGAGAGTGGGGTGCCCAAAATGGCTACCGTGTGCTCGCTGTGCGTAGCGCTGGGGAGAGGCAAGATGGCGCAGATAATGTTCAGTTTGCGAGCTAAATTTCCACAGTCCTCCCTTTTAACATATCTCGCCAGCTTGCCTGGCCGACATTCACCTTCGTTAGCCCTTCAGCTATAATATCGTTAATGTTTGTCATACGTTCGTTAAAGATACAGAGTTCTTAGGGCAGGCAGGAGTAACCTGACACATTTGTACATTGTTTCATACAGTTTGATAAAGTAGGCGAGGAGGAAGTACATTCAAAATTACATTAGCTGCGCCGCATGTCAGGCCCAGGTGAGCTTGTTTGAGTATGAATAGGATACTGTCCCAGTGTATAGTCGGAAGTGATTTGGTGCAACATCATGAAAACTCAATAGGAAGATAGTTAATATAGAAAAAAGGGGTGGTTGGGAGAGGATTTTCACTTAACATGGGTTCTTCTTTCCAGTGTCCTTTTATAAAGAGCCATCACTGGTAAGCTCTTATTGTCGTTCTTCTTTCGTTGGCACTGTTGAGCACCGGCGGTGGAGCTAAGGTCCAGCTCGAATCCAATTTCTCATGTGGCCGGATGTGATCATTCGCTGTTCTCCGATCACAGTCCTGTTCCTTAACACAGTTCATCAGCGGTACTTTGAGACAGGGTACCTGCCTTTTGTTCTTCGGTAGTAGGTCAAAGTCATAATCCATATGAAAGAGGGAGAGAGAGAGAAGGGGGTGGCGTGCTTCGGGATGCCGAGGGAAGAGGGGGTGGAGTGGGATCGGATCAAAATGCAGACCAAGGAGAGCAGGATCTTCCAGCACTGGGCCCATCAATCGGGCCCGACGGGTTGGGACTTCAGGCACGCTGGTCAGTGAGCAGGGGGGCCTTGGTATAGCCCTTCGTTCTATCATCTATCATCCTGATAATGGTGCCTCATCTCACGCCCTTATTGCTTCGATGCTTCCCCCTTGGTCGATGCCATAGATGTTCCATGGTCCGCAGCCAGGCTGTGCGTAACGTCCGACCCCTCTCTTCCGATGGCCGTAGGTTATCTTTGAATGGGTACAAGAAACAAAAATCTTAGAGAGTTTGGCAGGGAAGACATTCACATACTTCATCCTCTCTCCCAACCACCGAGTAGTTGTGGAAAGGCTTTTATCGGTTGCTGTATGATTGGTGTCCATTAATTCTGATGTTAGTGTGCGTGTTACTAATCTATTAATTATTGCTGTGGTGCAGGTTTCTGTGGGTATCCCTGTCCATCGTCTGGCCTTCTAGGTGACGATTCCTGTGCCCTATAATCGTTGCAGGAAGCCTGACATCTGTCAACCTTTTGGTCTATTAAAAATTCGAACCGGCTTCTCCGGTAGAGACTCGTTCATCTCAACACAGGTTTTGGTAATACTCATCTTCCTCCGAGGACTACTAAGTTTATGAAAAAGTAAGTGCGAGGCGCTACTGTCATGCGTTCACGAGTATCCTTTTCGGGGAGGAACATAAGCTAAGCATCATTTTTGCTGGGGACAATAGGTAACCCTTTATCAGTTTAGGCGATGTATTGTTAGAAACTAGGGTCATCAGCTGTTTCGTTCAAAATACTCTGAGACGGCTAGTATAGGGCTGGGGTTATCTTTGGGAGGACAGGGTGCTTTAGACATTCTATTTCGGGGTAATTGGTCAGGGGTAATTCTGGGTGGTGGAGATGGTGTCTTCTAAAAAAACCACAAAAAAAAAACCACTGACATATAGTCCCCGTGTTGAGGGCCAGATTGGGAGACATCAGTCGTCTTACCTGTCCTTTCTTTCTCAGCCGATTAAGTTCAACATTTGCAAAAAGGAGAGGTAGTAACGTGGTAAAGTATGGTCGTTTTGTTTCTGTCAATTTGTTCGAACACCACCGTGTTCAGGCCAATTATGCACTTACCGAAGAGGTATGTGTTGTTAATTTATTCAAGAAGAAAGAGGGCAAGAAAGAGCCTTTTGTGAGGGAGGGGGAGAGAGAGCGAGAGAGAGAGAGAGAGAGAGAGAGAGAGAGAGAGAGAGAGAGAGAGAGAGAGAGAGAGAGAGAGAGACGTGTGCATCAAGTAGGCTATTTGGCATACATACGACACAAAACGAGAGAGACATGGGTAAGATAATAGGCCACTTGGTGCACACACAACATGGAGTAGCATGGGTCTGTTCCATGTAAGAAAACACAAGCGGGGGAAAGACATAAATTCGGTGATCACGTACACACAAATGCCGGATAGGGTGTGACAGTACATGCATCAAGACGGAGACTCAGGGCTACGTTGATTATGGGGACCTCTCCTTTCCTTTCCTCTTTTCCTATGCTGCGTACTTTCAGTATTTTGTAGTTCATCTTAGGGGGTGTCGGACTCTTTATTCTCCTCCCTTTGATCGGTGGACGAGCACTTCAATCATACAGTGACGCTCTCTTCAAGTGACCCAAGCATAAAATGCATACACATTCATGCCGTATAATCGTAGCACACACGCACAATCATATCATACAGTTTTTTTTCATGTTCCCAATGGTGGTCTGTATTTTACGCACTATCTCACAACGTTTGTCTATGCTTTCCCTGATATTGAACTCGGTGCGGTCCATGTCCACTCCATTCTTCAGTCGGAACTTTGTCGTGACCTATAGAGGGGAAAAAGAGGGGAGGGGAGGTGCAGTATTCAAAATACCCTAGCGCGCGCAGACACGAAAAAGTTCTACCTACCATGTACCAGGCTAGCCGCAGGAGTGGGTAATACCACAGACCTTTTATTCTTTTTGTTCGAGGCAAAGATGCTCTAGTTTATTCATCTCCTAAATTCGGGTTCCTTGGTCGTACATGTATTTCTCAATAGGTCGTGTACTGTGGTGCAAGAGACCATACCTGGCGTTCGGCATATACCTTAAGTTATAGTTGATCATCGATTTGACAATTCTTGGAAAAGGGCAGGTGTGATGGGTACAAATTCCGTTAAAAAAAGATTTTAGGCAAATGGAGTCTGTAATATCTGTATTCTTTCGCTTGGGTGTAACAATCATTTATTCGAAAAGAAAAACCTTTAACAACCTAGATGATTTGTCATGACACTGATTCAGTAATTCCTTTTAACCCCTTCGGTGCTCATGACGGAACGGTTCCGTCATGAGCCACGGTTGAGCTGTGCTCATGACGGAACCGTTCCGTCATGACCACGCCCGCGCAAGATTCCGTCAGCACAGCGGCGGAATTTGCGCAGCATGGAAGGGGTTAAGAAGCCCTTTATTTAAAACAATGTCAGTATAGAAATACGGGCCTACAGCCGCTATAGGCCGGCCACGGCGTGAGAGGCGTCGAGCATCATGAGCAACACTACTTTGGCATAAAATCGGTTCCTTCCCCGCCCCCCCCCCTCCTGACCATCATGTGTGGGGGGCATCGCATATGTATATATATATATCTCCTTTTAACACAAATATCACGTGACTGGAACGCCACAAGTGTTTGTAGGCCTCTCCTACATCAGCGCCATCTTGGGGCGAGGTCGGGCCAGTGTACAGTCTAAGTCTTTCCATGAATTAGCTGTTGGACCAGAATTCCTTTCAGTAGTTCGAGAACTTTCGTTAGCGTCAACTTTGCGTCAGCATGGCGTCACTGCGACCTCGTAGCAATGCCATGGTTCGTTTTTGGGGCGGGGCAGCAGGCGGGTTCTTCCGCCGACGCTTTGAACCAGTCTTACTCACTGCACCAAGCGGAGGCAAGGTGGCTGCCGCCCGGGGCAAAGAGCAATGGCGGCGGTTTTGTCCTTACCGGAAGTCCGCGGGAGTCGAGTGTCAAATGACTCCAGCCGATTCTGCAAGGCTGAGGGGAGCATTTTGTCAAGGGTGGGGCCCACGCCCAAGCAGACAAGATTTCGAGTCCAGAATTGTCTCACGGTGGGCTTTAGGCCTGGATCCGGAGGAGCCGACCGCCGGAGTTCAAGGGCAGCAGTAGCAGCAGCTCTTCGGTACAGCCACCGGAGGGGAGCCAACAGCAGTAACAACGGCAGTTCGGATGGTACTGCCACCGGGGTGATTCCAGTAGCAGCGACGACAGCAGTTTGGATGGTATCGCCACCGGGGTGGGTCCCCGATTACTTGGCTGCGGGGGCCCACTCCTCGCGTCGGGTGCTAGTGGCGATCCTGGTGAACCCGTGCTTGGGCGGTGGTCCGGTGGTCGCGTGCAGCGGCCGGGTGCAGTTCAGCTGGCCGGCGAATTAAAGACGTTTTGGGTGCCCTCATCTGCTGGCTAGCCTTCACCTGGGGAGGTGGGGGAGGCCCGTCCGCGTCGCCTCCCCCCGCCAGGGCACCCTCCGTTATTGAAGGAAGAGAATGGGAAGATCCGCACAGCGTGCCAGGGTGCAATTCAGCAGACCGATGAAAAAGATGGCTGGGGCGCCCTCATCTGCTGGCGAGCCTCCACCTGGGGAGGTGGGGGAGGCCCGTCCGCGTCGCCTCCCCCGTCAGGGCATCAGCCGTTATTGAAGAAAGAAGAAAGAAAACGGGAAGGTCCGCACAGCGTGGCGGACTCCGCCTTGGTGTTGCCAGAACTTCGGCGCTTCGTATACCCTCCGGCCTATTCGCACAGTCGTCCGCCACTGATGTCAATGGATTTTTGCATGGCTTTTATAGCCCAAAGTCAACTAAAAAGGACCGCCCAAAACAGGCCAATGTTGCAACTTCGAGGAAGGAGAGGCGAGGACGGTGTCACGTGGACGTAAATGCTTTGGGATGCAGGTCGCAGCAGACTGTCATGTAAATAGTTGTTTAAAACATGTTTTAACCTGTTCATCTTGTCGGACTGTTGTTATACCTATAAGTTATTAAAAAAATGTTTGACCATACTATTTTGTTGGAGCGTTGTACGTATCAGTGATCTAGTTAGTGTATTCGAAAAAAAATGGCGTTGTTCGATTGCACGTGATCCTAATCAAGTTTGGTGACGTTGATGGTGGGTATCAACAAACTTCCGGTTGTGTCTATTGGGGTCCCTATTTTTGTTCAGTTCCAGAAGAACCGGGCACTGGGATTTCCAGTGTCCGAACCCTTTGCAGAACGCACATTGATTCCCATCTAAGTCTCTCCGTCCGTTGTAGGGTGTAGGGGTATGGTCTCTAGGGGGTAGCTTTCTAGGGGCGGTTGGTTGGTAATTCTCTTTCGGGGGTTCCCTTCCTATGGTCACCCCTTGCAACTGTGCTATCATTACCCTCTCCTTTAGTTCCTTTTTCTTCTTCTCTGACGCCCTATCGTTCTCGTTTTTCTGGTTTTCGTAGTATTGGGCCATCTGGAGAATTGCTGCGGGTTTGGAGGCTGCCCAACTACTCTCGCTGGTCTGTAGTTTCTGGGAAACTTCTTGTGACAGACCCTTCACATAATTCTGGACAAAGAGGTGATGTCCGGTTGCGGTGGTCATGTCTTGGCCACTGTAATCGGAAAACACAGTCTCGAATCGGGAGAAGTATTCAGACACATCCTCCTGGGGTTTCTGGCGGCAAGCCGTCACTATCGACCAGTCTACCTTTCTTTCTGGGATTAGAGTCTTCAGCTTTTGTACAATCTTGTCTGGGAGCTCTAATATGGCTTTCGGGGGTTTCTGTCCTGGTTCTCGCTGTTTATCTATGGTATCGAGTTGTACCCAGGTATATCCGAACGGCTCAGCGTGGTCAACTTTCCGGATTTGTTTCCACACATCAGCCGGCAGGCATAGCCCAAAGAACAAGTCGATATCTGCTAAAGTCATTATCGTTGAGCCTAAGGCTGTACCCAGTTCAGTGTAGAAGGCAGTCGGGTTCTTTCTCAAGTCGGTTAGAGTTTTTCTAAAGGTCAAAATATCTTGCCGGTCCCACGGCTGGTAGACCCAGTTATATACAACCCTTCCCTTCGCATCTTGGTGGTTGATGTCGTCATGTGTTCCCTGACCTCGTGGGGGGACCCAGTAGGGGGCAGCTTCTTTGATGGGCATCATGGCATCAGCCCTTCCTTCCTGGGGCTTAGTCGCTATGGGGGTTTCTGCTTTGGTGGTCTGTCTATGTTCTTTAAGGTGTCGGTAGACCTCGAGTGTACGAGTGAAGAGGTTCGTCACGTCGCCCTCTCTTTCTTCTCCGATGTCTACCTTCCTATATAGGGCCGCTAAGCCTTCGGGACCTTTATCGTGGTATCTATCCTCATATGCATTCAGGGCGTGATAACAGAGCCGTACGACAAAGTGTCGTCTGCGGCTGTCAGCATACGAGTTATACACGTCTGTTATATACTCCTCACTTTCTTTTCGCTCCACTAGTGTCTTTACTATTTTGTCGATTCCTGCTCGTTCGTCCTTTGTTAGTCGATTCATTCTGGTGGACTCTTTCTGTCTCATTTCAGGGTCATCTAACGTTATAGCCGACGTTGGGTTCAGTACAAGAGGCTCAGCCGGCGCGGAGGCCGTGAGGACCGAGGCCCCTGTACTGCTTTCGCTCGTGTTTGGGGGTGGTGGGTGTTGCACTACTGACTGGGAGGGTGCATATGGAGGGGGCATGTAAATGATCGGGGGACCTAACAGTAATTCGTCATTCGTTCGCTGCTTGGAGGACAACTCAGGGTAGAGCAAAGAAGGGGTCCTAACAGCGTACTGGCCTGATGTTTCGGGCTCCTGCCTTAGTTTAGTTTCCCTTCTCTCCTTTATTTCTTCTTCTAACCTTCTAGCGGCAAGGTGGGCTGCCTTTCGTAATTCCTTTTCTGCTTTTACTTCTTCCCTCTTTTTCCGTTGCGTTGCTTCTTTGCGCCACATGCCAATACTGTCAAGCATAGTAGGCGTCGTCTTATTGTTACGCAGAGCTACTTCTAGCGCTTCTATCTTATGGTCGTCGAAGGATCCCATCAGTGGCCACTGACTCTCGGGGTCCTTCTTGGTATATTTATGCCACAGCTTGCTATAAGCTACGGCGACTAGTCCATATTTGGTGAACATGTCCTTATTAGGGGTGCCCTCCAGTGGAGCCGGATGGTTCACCTCTAATAAGCGGTCCGGGCAGAACCAACTACCAATCAGTGGGGAGAAGATAGGCATGACGGGTTTCAACGGGGACAAAAGTCAGCACTACCTATCTTTTCACTGCTTGCAAAGACTAGACAGAATATCTCTATTCCTCGTTATTTGTAAGCAGAGAATACCTCCAAAGAACCAATATCGAACAACTAGTGTTCGGACAATCAATCAATCAATCAATGGGGAGATAAAGATAGGCACGACGGGTTTCAACGGGGACAAAAGTCTGCGTTACCTACCCTTCACTATTTGCAAAGACTAGACAGAATATTTCTATTCTACGTTATTTGCAAACAGAGAATATCTCAAAGAGCACTATTCTTCAAAACAATCAATGTTCGGACAATCAATCAGTGGGGAGATAAAAATAGGCACGACGGGTTACAACGGGGACAAAAGTCTGCGTTACCTACCCTTCACTATCTGCAAAGGGAGAGAGAGAGAGAGTATTTCTACTCCTCCCCGTTTGTAGACAGCGAATATCTCAAAGAGAACAATCAATGAGCAATACTAGTATTTCCAAAACTTCAAACAATCAATCAATTATTTCGCAATTTGTCGTGTATCACGACCTTACCCGGACCGCGTGGACAGTTTCTCGTCTTCCGCCTCCAGCGCCCGATCGTCCTCTACTCTCCGTATTTGCCGCGGCACTCCTGATGGTTCCCAGTCAGGACCGTAGATCACTCGAGAGAGGTCTGCTCGGAACCAGTGAAGTTCGGATGATCGGCTGCCAGACGAGGGTCTATTGGGCAGGAGCTCTCCCGATCGTTGCAGTCGTTCACTCTGTCGTCGGGACCTCTCCCACTGGATCCACGTGTCGCTGATGGGCCCCACGTTGGGCGCCAATTGTTAAATGGTAGCGGCAGTTTCAATCGATAACCTTTCAAGTATTTGCCCGGCGGTAATCGCCTCTCATACCACTCGATAATTTACCAATGAAAGAGGCAGGCGCCGGAGACTGGAAGGCAGGAAACAAAGTTTTATTCCGTCGGAGCAGAACACATCAGATCAGACAGCAAGGTATCGTCACGAGGTGCTCTAACTGCATCTCTGAGACCTGGTCTCTTATACAGAGGTTTATTGCTTTATTACACATAGTACATTCTTGAGATTCCCTTGATGCATGAGAGAACATCCCCTGAAGCCCCGGCTCAGATCCGATCCCACACATAGCTACAGTAGAAGTTCCCACCTTACCCGCAGTAGGAGATGGCTATCGCGCAGCAGGGTATTCCGCCAATTCCCGGGGGTGTGTGTGACCGGTCGGGTCTCAGGGGGTAGGGGCTTTGATCTACTGTAATCCCTTTGATGTGGGGTGTTTCCCTTACAGTAGGGGCAATAAACTGCATCCGCAGGGCTAGGTGATGGCCTGGGACCAGTTCGGACAATGGGGCGCAGAGGAAGGGGGTTATCAAAGGAGAGGCATGACCATGTATGGGATGTCGGTCGGATGTGGTTCCGTAGCAGGGTCGCGCAGAAGGAGAGGGTTTACGGCCTGTATGAGAGAGCGGGGGTGGACGGCGCGCGGGGGATGCTTGCAGTGTCAGGGGAACGCGCTGGCGATTGACAATGAGCGGGGGAGAGAGTGGGGTGCCCAAAATGGCTACCGTGTGCTCGCTGTGCGTAGCGCTGGGGAGAGGCAAAATGGCGCAGATAATGTTCAGTTTGCGAGCTAAATTTCCACAGGCTACAATAATAAGTGAACTAAGTTGGTGAGCAAATTGACAGTAATCGATATTGCTTATGTGATGTTATTGTGTTTGCGCTTATAATTAATATGCATTAATGGCTTTTGATGTCGCAAATGTCTAGATAAATACACACACATAAGGGTATTAGCAGGGGAATAACACTGTATAATCATTTCCGTGCAGTAATTCTGTTTTATATTTATTTTTGCTTAAGTTGTCCATTGTGGCCTGCCACAAAATGGAAGAGGCTGTGGTGCTGTTGTTGGATGCTGACAAGGCCTTTGACTGGATAAAATGGGACTTTCTGATGCCACACTCTGAAAATGTGGCCTTGGTAAAGATTTTATCTTTAGAGTGGGCATTCTTTCTGACACCTTATGGGTTCAAAGGAGTACCCGCCAAGGATGTATGCTCTCCCCCCTGCTATTTCTTCTTGCTCTAGGGCCTCTGGTGGCATCTCTGCACCAGTTGGATCATGGGTATACCCACGACCTGTGGTCCTTCGATGCTGTATTTGTATGCGGATGACATCTTCCTCACCCTATTTGCACTGTCCACCACCATCTCTGTGGTGCTGGAGGTCATCGGCACCTTTACGGCGATAACTATTGAGTCAGTTGGAGAAAGAGGAAGGCCCTTCTGCTATCGAGAATTGCCACATGCACCACCAGTGGAAGAATGACCGTCTTAGTTATCTGGGCGTCTTGGTTTAATAGAGGACTGGAGCGCATGGTGGGGGAAAATCTAGATCTGCTCATAGAGCGTATGCGGTTGGACTTTGCAAAGTGTTCCCAACTAAACCTCTCTCTATGGGGCCGAACTCAAGTTGTGAAAATGGTTACCCTCCCACGATTCAGATATGGGCTGACTTTGCTTCCCCAACCGATACCCCTCTTGACACTCCGTCAAGTAGACAAGGCCTTCATCTGGGGACCAGCGAGGCCATGCCTGGCAGTCTAAAAACGTATCACCCATAGATCCTCTGAGGGCTGAGACCTACCTTCCACTGAGCATTACAGCATGGCCCTACATCTAGCGCAATTGGCATATGTACATACCTGGGTCCATTTCCCTCTGCTCTGGGTAATGATTGAGAAGAGACTCATGGAGGGCCCGTCAGGGCTGCTAACTTTGCCACTGGATTCAAGCAAGCCTGGCTGAAGACGGCTGAAATGCCAGAAACCGGTCCTAGGAAGCTTGTTTCCGGTCCAGGGAAGGCATGGCTTGGCAGTTCGGGCTGGACTGTTCCCATGAGGCACAGGGTCAGACTGATTTGCATATGGCCATGTCTGAACTGGGGTGGCAGAGTGGGCTAAAGAACGGTGATGGATCAAACCCAGATCTGTTGACTGGGTGTGAGTGTTTGATTGGTTCTGATGCTCGGTCCATCACCACTCCCTTTTGTACCGCTTTGTTCGCCATAAGTTGGCAGGGTATGCTCAGACGTGAGTCCCTTGCTCACTTTGCCACTGGATTCAAGCAAGCCTGGCTGAAGACGGCTGAAATGCCAGAAACCGGTCCTAGGAAACTTGTTTCCGGTCCAGGGAAGGCATGGCTTGGCAGTTCGGGCTGGACTGTTCCCATGAGGCACAGGGTCAGACTGATTTTGAGTCTTTTACCCAAAAAGCCGACAAGGTTATGTCTGAGGGCTTTCCTCTCAATGCCTTGGAGATTCCTTATACAGCTTATCGTCATACAGCTGACCCAATCTCAGCTGGACTCCAATACCCAGAATGCACCTCTAAACCCTCTACAAAGTCCGGCCCTTTTCACCTCCATGTAGTCCGGATAAAGGCTCACATTCAAACTGTAATTTTCCACAAAAAAAAAAGGATACAACAGTTTCTCTCTTAGAAGCAGAGGCAGATGAAAAACAATGTTGAACATATGACAAATTGTCCATGAATAAAATCCTGAGTTAACTCTGTCCACTTTTTATCCTCTGCACTTGGGTGGAGATTCCACCCTTTGTGGGGAAATTTCACCTACAGTTATTAAGCAAGTAATAACGTCAAGAAAGATTTAGTCAGCTATTTGGAAATCATTCTGTGCTATCCTTAGCCCAGAGAAGAATCCTCCTCCATCCTGCTGTTTCTTGCACTAATCTTTCCCCTAAAATGGGTGAAGGACTTGAGGAGAAGGCCGACGCTTTCACAGAATCCAATAGAAATATCATCAGTGAGGGTCATACCCTCAGCTTTGTGAGTGCCCAGTTCCAGCACATGCCTGAATATGTAGGGAGACTGCCACACCCTCAGTGGTGATGATGGAGCAGGGTTTTTACTTTAAAACTGAATATCTGTTTCATTTTCGCATGTTATGACTAAAAGTACTACTGATTAATTATTAAGTATTAAGAGTTTGTCAAATGTTGTCTAAATCAACCTTATTAACAAGAGAATTACACGTGGGAATGCTATTGCATGGCTACAATAATAAGTGAACTAAGTTGGTGAGCAAATTGACAGTAATCGATATTGCTTATGTGATGTTATTGTGTTTGCGCTTATAATTAATATGCATTAATGGCTTTTGATGTCGCAAATGTCTAGATAAATACACACACATAAGGGTATTAGCAGGGGAATAACACTGTATAATCATTTCCGTGCAGTAATTCTGTTTTATATTTATTTTTGCTTAAGTTGTCCATTGTGGCCTGCCACAAAATGGAAGAGGCTGTGGTGCTGTTGTTGGATGCTGACAAGGCCTTTGACTGGATAAAATGGGACTTTCTGATGCCACACTCTGAAAATGTGGCCTTGGTAAAGATTTTATCTTTAGAGTGGGCATTCTTTCTGACACCTTATGGGTTCAAAGGAGTACCCGCCAAGGATGTATGCTCTCCCCCCTGCTATTTCTTCTTGCTCTAGGGCCTCTGGTGGCATCTCTGCACCAGTTGGATCATGGGTATACCCACGACCTGTGGTCCTTCGATGCTGTATTTGTATGCGGATGACATCTTCCTCACCCTATTTGCACTGTCCACCACCATCTCTGTGGTGCTGGAGGTCATCGGCACCTTTACGGCGATAACTATTGAGTCAGTTGGAGAAAGAGGAAGGCCCTTCTGCTATCGAGAATTGCCACATGCACCACCAGTGGAAGAATGACCGTCTTAGTTATCTGGGCGTCTTGGTTTAATAGAGGACTGGAGCGCATGGTGGGGGAAAATCTAGATCTGCTCATAGAGCGTATGCGGTTGGACTTTGCAAAGTGTTCCCAACTAAACCTCTCTCTATGGGGCCGAACTCAAGTTGTGAAAATGGTTACCCTCCCACGTTTCAGATATGGGCTGACTTTGCTTCCCCAACCGATACCCCTCTTGACACTACGTCAAGTAGACAAGGCCTTCATCTGGGGACCAGCGAGGCCATGCCTGGCAGTCTAAAAACGTATCACCCATAGATCCTCAGGGGGCTGAGACCTACCTTCCACTGAGCATTACAGCATGGCCCTACATCTAGCGCAATTGGCATATGTACATACCTGGGTCCATTTCCCTCTGCTCTGGGTAATGATTGAGAAGAGACTCATGGAGGGCCCGTCAGGGCTGCTAACTTTGCCACTGGATTCAAGCAAGCCTGGCTGAAGACGGCTGAAATGCCAGAAACCGGTCCTAGGAAGCTTGTTTCCGGTCCAGGGAAGGCATGGCTTGGCAGTTCGGGCTGGACTGTTCCCATGAGGCACAGGGTCAGACTGATTTGCATATGGCCATGTCTGAACTGGGGTGGCAGAGTGGGCTAAAGAACGGTGATGGATCAAACCCAGATCTGTTGACTGGGTGTGAGTGTTTGATTGGTTCTGATGCTCGGTCCATCACCACTCCCTTTTGTACCGCTTTGTTCGCCATAAGTTGGCAGGGTATGCTCAGACGTGAGTCCCTTGCTCACTTTGCCACTGGATTCAAGCAAGCCTGGCTGAAGACGGCTGAAATGCCAGAAACCGGTCCTAGGAAACTTGTTTCCGGTCCAGGGAAGGCATGGCTTGGCAGTTCGGGCTGGACTGTTCCCATGAGGCACAGGGTCAGACTGATTTTGAGTCTTTTACCCAAAAAGCCGACAAGGTTATGTCTGAGGGCTTTCCTCTCAATGCCTTGGAGATTCCTTATACAGCTTATCGTCATACAGCTGACCCAATCTCAGCTGGACTCCAATACCCAGAATGCACCTCTAAACCCTCTACAAAGTCCGGCCCTTTTCACCTCCATGTAGTCCGGATAAAGGCTCACATTCAAACTGTAATTTTCCACAAAAAAAAAAGGATACAACAGTTTCTCTCTTAGAAGCAGAGGCAGATGAAAAACAATGTTGAACATATGACAAATTGTCCATGAATAAAATCCTGAGTTAACTCTGTCCACTTTTTATCCTCTGCACTTGGGTGGAGATTCCACCCTTTGTGGGGAAATTTCACCTACAGTTATTAAGCAAGTAATAACGTCAAGAAAGATTTAGTCAGCTATTTGGAAATCATTCTGTGCTATCCTTAGCCCAGAGAAGAATCCTCCTCCATCCTGCTGTTTCTTGCACTAATCTTTCCCCTAAAATGGGTGAAGGACTTGAGGAGAAGGCCGACGCTTTCACAGAATCCAATAGAAATATCATCAGTGAGGGTCATACCCTCAGCTTTGTGAGTGCCCAGTTCCAGCACATGCCTGAATATGTAGGGAGACTGCCACACCCTCAGTGGTGATGATGGAGCAGGGTTTTTACTTTAAAACTGAATATCTGTTTCATTTTCGCATGTTATGACTAAAAGTACTACTGATTAATTATTAAGTATTAAGAGTTTGTCAAATGTTGTCTAAATCAACCTTATTAACAAGAGAATTACACGTGGGAATGCTATTGCATGGCTACAATAATAAGTGAACTAAGTTGGTGAGCAAATTGACAGTAATCGATATTGCTTATGTGATGTTATTGTGTTTGCGCTTATAATTAATATGCATTAATGGCTTTTGATGTCGCCAATGTCTAGATAAATACACACACATAAGGGTATTAGCAGGGGAATAACACTGTATAATCATTTCCGTGCAGTAATTCTGTTTTATATTTATTTTTGCTTAAGTTGTCCATTGTGGCCTGCCACAAAATGGCCACCACCCGCAGCCTGCATTGGAGTTGCTGGAAATTTACAGAAAGGCTTCGCTCTGCCTGTGACCTTGCATCTCCGATGAACTGAAAAGCCATAAGCATGATGACAAGTCTGGGACATCTGCCAAAAGCCCCTGAAAGACGAAAAAGTTGATACGAACTTAGTGTGACCCCATTTTTGATACAAATTCACCTTGTAGAGACATCCGTAGATGTAGCGAATTAGTCATGGACGTTCAATTCTGCTATTCATTATTTGGGACAATCTATGTGTGAGAACCTCCCGTATAATAACGAAAAAGTACAAAGATGACATTATTTCCGCCATTCATCCGTTCTGAATAAAGAAATGTTACTTTTTAGAATGTAAATTTCAGTATAAATAATAGTAGACTAGAGAGGTCTAGCGCCACTTCTTCCCGAGCTGATGATGCGAGGTCCCTATGCTGACGGAGAGAACGAAGACTCTACATGACGGCAGAAAACTCTAATTTTTCTCCAGAGGACCGGTTCTGACTTAGGATCTGACAGTTAGACAGAATAAGTAAATATGAGAGAAATGAAATTTGCATTTAATTGGCATTTCTTGGAATTTTAGATAAATGGACAATCTGTTTGAATTCCTGTTTCTGGTCATGTTTATTGAATTTATTGGTGTATTTTATGAAATGTTCACGTTAGATCTACAAGCAACTAGCTGGTCGCATTGACCTCAAAGTAAAGGCAGATTAGATAAGAGCATATGTGAAAGGTGTTTCTCCTTTACAGGGCACGGATAGAGTGATTTAGGGTGAATGTTGGTGTAATGGGCCCCACCAGCGTATGATGTGTGTATGCGTGTATGACTGTGAAATCATTCCGTCCGTGGAAGTAGAAGGGATTCGGAAGCTCTGATCTGCACCAGTGACACCTCCGCTAAGGAGGAGGTGTGTCGCCCCACTGCTTTCGATCAGTGAAATAACGAAAAATTAAAATGAAAATAACTCAAGGTTATTACCTTTTTATGTTTTCCCTGCTGTGGCAGCTATGCAGGTGGGGAGGACCTGATCTGCTGAGAGAGCATGGGAGGAGTGGTTGGGCCGGCCAAACAGTCATGCATTACAGTCTGAGTGGAGAACATAACCAGGCTCCCATTCCCTGACCACGGCGCTCAAATAAATCAAAATGCTACATTGCAGCGTTGTGATTGGCTCAGATGAGCCTTAGCCTAGGTGCTTCATATTTCTGGAACACCGGCCGGCAGAGATGATGGTGGGGGACAGAGGAGAGGCCCGTTGAGGGTTTATGGTTTTTTCTTTTTTTACACTCCCTTACCACCCCCACACCGCACCTAAAGCCCTGCCACCCCTGATCTATTGACAGCCACTCTTGCACACCGTGCAGTGCAGTGGGTGTCCACAATCAGCCGGCAAAGCTGTGCTGGAAGTGCTGGGAGGACATGTGTCTCCGGGTGCATATTATTTGCAAGCGCTTAATGAGCTTTTCCTCCCAACCGCATAAACAGCACCCCTGCATGAAGCCACTGTGCCAGAGAGTACTGAAAGCTGCCTGTCCAACTTTCCATGCTCAGCTGGAAGAGTTTGAGCAGTAGAGATAGGTACATTATCATTTGTGCCATAGGATTATGTGGGTTTGGAGTGATATTCTGATATGTTACATCATATGCCCCACACAGTGCTCATGAATACTGGAGGGCACAATCTCGGACCACTCCTCGATTACCTTACAGGCCGACCTGTCACAGGTTCATTCTGCTCAGCCCTGACCCTCTGGGTGGTGGCAAAGGCGTCCATCATGGGCGAGCTTACAAAGGATGTTGCCCCGGTCAACAGACAGAGAGAAGAGCAGCAGAGAATACTGGAAGAGGATACAGCCTGCCCCAAACGTGCCTACACATCCCACTGTTCCGATTCCACCAGGCACAGCCTTGAGAGAGAGCACAAGGACTTCAATACCCTCTTTTGCTCGAAAGCTGAATATGCACTCCAGAAACGAAGGTACTGGCACTATGAACGAGGGGAGAAAGTGGGAAAGCTTCTGGCTGTGCAGCTCAAAGGGAAACAGAGATGTCTATACCTGCAATCACCATCGACACAGGGACCCTGGTCACCAAACCGCAGGAAAGGGCATAAACATTACCTTCCAGTTATAAGGTCCTCTACTTACCAGAAATGACCCTAGGTGTGACACAGATGTCTGCCTTTCTGGACAGGGTCTGATAACCCTGCCTTACAGATTATAGCAGGGAGCTGCTCAGCAGTGCAATCACCAAGGAGGAAGAGGAGTTGGCCTAAGGACTAGGGCGCTCGACCTCGGACCTGGGGAACTGGGTTTGAGTCTCGGTAATGATGCTGAACATCCTGTTATTCCCGGCAAATCACTTAATCTCCCTGTGCCTAACAAAAAAAATGAATGTGTGTCCTCATGTAACGTAACGGATGCTATGTAAAGCGTTCTGATACCTGATTGGATTTGAGTCAAGTTCGTGCTATATAAATCTCTGCAAAAAAAAATAACATCACCAAGGAGGAGTTTGTGCAGGCCATTTTAAACCCGCCCTATCACTAGGCCCCGGGAGTGGCCCAAACCAGAGGTGATAGACCTCCTCCATAAGGCCTTCGCTGAGGCTGACCAATCAGGCTCCTTGGGTCTGCTATCCAACAGGGTGCTGATATTGGTTGTCACCAAATCACGGAAGGACCGCCCTCTCTGCAGCAGCTACTGTCCCATCACCCTGCTCAACATGGATGTTACAATATTGTCTAGCATATTGGCTGACCAGCTCAAACGGGTTCTATCCTCACTTATCCACTACTCAGAGGTGGGGTTCATCCACTGTCGCTCGTCATGTAACCTCCTTTGTACGCTGGCTCACGTGGTCTGGATGGTGACCGACCTTCTGGAAGAGGCTGTGGTGCTGTTGTTGGATGCTGACAAGGCCTTTGACTGGATAAAATGGGACTTTCTGATGCCACACTCTGAAAATGTGGCCTTGGTAAAGATTTTATCTTTAGAGTGGGCATTCTTTCTGACACCTTATGGGTTCAAAGGAGTACCCGCCAAGGATGTATGCTCTCCCCCCTGCTATTTCTTCTTGCTCTAGGGCCTCTGGTGGCATCTCTGCACCAGTTGGATCATGGGTATACCCACGACCTGTGGTCCTTCGATGCTGTATTTGTATGCGGATGACATCTTCCTCACCCTATTTGCACTGTCCACCACCATCTCTGTGGTGCTGGAGGTCATCGGCACCTTTACGGCGATAACTATTGAGTCAGTTGGGGAAAGAGGAAGGCCCTTCTGCTATCGAGAATTGCCACATGCACCACCAGTGGAAGAATGACCGTCTTAGTTATCTGGGCGTCTTGGTTTAATAGAGGACTGGAGCGCATGGTGGGGGAAAATCTAGATCTGCTCATAGAGCGTATGCGGTTGGACTTTGCAAAGTGTTCCCAACTAAACCTCTCTCTATGGGGCCGAACTCAAGTTGTGAAAATGGTTACCCTCCCACGATTCAGATATGGGCTGTCTTTGCTTCCCCAACCGATACCCCTCTTGACACTCCGTCAAGTAGACAAGGCCTTCATCTGGGGACCAGCGAGGCCATGTCTGGCAGTCTAAAAACGTATCACCCATAGATCCTCTGGGGGCTGAGACCTACCTTCCACTGAGCATTACAGCATGGCCCCACATCTAGCGCAATTGGCATATGTACATACCTGGGTCCATTTCCCTCTGCTCTGGGTAATGATTGAGAAGAGACTCATGGAGGGCCCGTCAGGGCTGCTAACTTTGCCACTGGATTCAAGCAAGCCTGGCTGAAGACGGCTGAAATGCCAGAAACCGGTCCTAGGAAGCTTGTTTCCGGTCCAGGGAAGGCATGGCTTGGCAGTTCGGGCTGGACTGTTCCCATGAGGCACAGGGTCAGACTGATTTGCATATGGCCATGTCTGAACTGGGGTGGCAGAGTGGGCTAAAGAACGGTGATGGATCAAACCCAGATCTGTTGACTGGGTGTGAGTGTTTGATTGGTTCTGATGCTCCGTCCATCACCACTCCCTTTTGTACCGCTTTGTTCGCCATAAGTTGGCAGGGTATGCTCAGACGTGAGTCCCTTGCTCACTTTGCCACTGGATTCAAGCAAGCCTGGCTGAAGACGGCTGAAATGCCAGAAACCGGTCCTAGGAAGCTTGTTTCCGGTCCAGGGAAGGCATGGCTTGGCAGTTCGGGCTGGACTGTTCCCATGAGGCACAGGGTCAGACTGATTTTGAGTCTTTTACCCAAAAAGCCGACAAGGTTATGTCTGAGGGCTTTCCTCTCAATGCCTTGGAGATTCCTTATACAGCTTATCGTCATAGAGCTGACCCAATCTCAGCTGGACTCCAATACCCAGAATGCACCTCTAAACCCTCTACAAAGTCCGGCCCTTTTCACCTCCATGTAGTCCGGATAAAGGCTCACATTCAAACTGTAATTTTCCACACAAAAAAAAAAGGATACAACAGTTTCTCTCTCAGAAGCAGAGGCAGATGAAAAACAATGTTGAACATATGACAAATTGTCCATGAATAAAATCCTGAGTTAACTCTGTCCACTTTTTATCCTCTGCACTTGGGTGGAGATTCCACCCTTTGTGGGGAAATTTCACCTACAGTTATTAAGCAAGTAATAACGTCAAGAAAGATTTAGTCAGCTATTTGGAAATCATTCTGTGCTATCCTTAGCCCAGAGAAGAATCCTCCTCCATCCTGTTGTTTCTTGCACTAATCTTTCCCCTAAAATGGGTGAAGGACTTGAGGAGAAGGCCGACGCTTTCACAGAATCCAATAGAAATATCATCAGTGAGGGTCATACCCTCAGCTTTGTGAGTGCCCAGTTCCAGCACATGCCTGAATATGTAGGGAGACTGCCACACCCTCAGTGGTGATGATGGAGCAGGGTTTTTACTTTAAAACTGAATATCTGTTTCATTTTCGCATGTTATGACTAAAAGTACTACTGATTAATTATTAAGTATTAAGAGTTTGTCAAATGTTGTCTAAATCAACCTTATTAACAAGAGAATTACACGTGGGAATGCTATTGCATGGCTACAATAATAAGTGAACTAAGTTGGTGAGCAAATTGACAGTAATCGATATTGCTTATGTGATGTTATTGTGTTTGCGCTTATAATTAATATGCATTAATGGCTTTTGATGTCGCAAATGTCTAGATAAATACACACACATAAGGGTATTAGCAGGGGAATAACACTGTATAATCATTTCCGTGCAGTAATTCTGTTTTATATTTATTTTTGCTTAAGTTGTCCATTGTGGCCTGCCACAAAATGGCCACCACCCGCAGCCTGCATTGGAGTTGCTGGAAATTTACAGAAAGGCTTCGCTCTGCCTGTGACCTTGCATCTCCGATGAACTGAAAAGCCATAAGCATGATGACAAGTCTGGGACATCTGCCAAAAGCCCCTGAAAGACGAAAAAGTTGATACGAACTTAGTGTGACCCCATTTTTGATACAAATTCACCTTGTAGAGACATCCGTAGATGTAGCGAATTAGTCATGGACGTTCAATTCTGCTATTCATTATTTGGGACAATCTATGTGTGAGAACCTCCCGTATAATAACGAAAAAGTACAAAGATGACATTATTTCCGCCATTCATCCGTTCTGAATAAAGAAATGTTACTTTTTAGAATGTAAATTTCAGTATAAATAATAGTAGACTAGAGAGGTCTAGCGCCACTTCTTCCCGAGCTGATGATGCGAGGTCCCTATGCTGACGGAGAGAACGAAGACTCTACATGACGGCAGAAAACTCTAATTTTTCTCCAGAGGACCGGTTCTGACTTAGGATCTGACAGTTAGACAGAATAAGTAAATATGAGAGAAATGAAATTTGCATTTAATTGGCATTTCTTGGAATTTTAGATAAATGGACAATCTGTTTGAATTCCTGTTTCTGGTCATGTTTATTGAATTTATTGGTGTATTTTATGAAATGTTCACGTTAGATCTACAAGCAACTAGCTGGTCGCATTGACCTCAAAGTAAAGGCAGATTAGATAAGAGCATATGTGAAAGGTGTTTCTCCTTTACAGGGCACGGATAGAGTGATTTAGGGTGAATGTTGGTGTAATGGGCCCCACCAGCGTATGATGTGTGTATGCGTGTATGACTGTGAAATCATTCCGTCCGTGGAAGTAGAAGGGATTCGGAAGCTCTGATCTGCACCAGTGACACCTCCGCTAAGGAGGAGGTGTGTCGCCCCACTGCTTTCGATCAGTGAAATAACGAAAAATTAAAATGAAAATAACTCAAGGTTATTACCTTTTTATGTTTTCCCTGCTGTGGCAGCTATGCAGGTGGGGAGGACCTGATCTGCTGAGAGAGCATGGGAGGAGTGGTTGGGCCGGCCAAACAGTCATGCATTACAGTCTGAGTGGAGAACATAACCAGGCTCCCATTCCCTGACCACGGCGCTCAAATAAATCAAAATGCTACATTGCAGCGTTGTGATTGGCTCAGATGAGCCTTAGCCTAGGTGCTTCATATTTCTGGAACACCGGCCGGCAGAGATGATGGTGGGGGACAGAGGAGAGGCCCGTTGAGGGTTTATGGTTTTTTCTTTTTTTACACTCCCTTACCACCCCCACACCGCACCTAAAGCCCTGCCACCCCTGATCTATTGACAGCCACTCTTGCACACCGTGCAGTGCAGTGGGTGTCCACAATCAGCCGGCAAAGCTGTGCTGGAAGTGCTGGGAGGACATGTGTCTCCGGGTGCATATTATTTGCAAGCGCTTAATGAGCTTTTCCTCCCAACCGCATAAACAGCACCCCTGCATGAAGCCACTGTGCCAGAGAGTACTGAAAGCTGCCTGTCCAACTTTCCATGCTCAGCTGGAAGAGTTTGAGCAGTAGAGATAGGTACATTATCATTTGTGCCATAGGATTATGTGGGTTTGGAGTGATATTCTGATATGTTACATCATATGCCCCACACAGTGCTCATGAATACTGGAGGGCACAATCTCGGACCACTCCTCGATTACCTTACAGGCCGACCTGTCACAGGTTCATTCTGCTCAGCCCTGACCCTCTGGGTGGTGGCAAAGGCGTCCATCATGGGCGAGCTTACAAAGGATGTTGCCCCGGTCAACAGACAGAGAGAAGAGCAGCAGAGAATACTGGAAGAGGATACAGCCTGCCCCAAACGTGCCTACACATCCCACTGTTCCGATTCCACCAGGCACAGCCTTGAGAGAGAGCACAAGGACTTCAATACCCTCTTTTGCTCGAAAGCTGAATATGCACTCCAGAAACGAAGGTACTGGCACTATGAACGAGGGGAGAAAGTGGGAAAGCTTCTGGCTGTGCAGCTCAAAGGGAAACAGAGATGTCTATACCTGCAATCACCATCGACACAGGGACCCTGGTCACCAAACCGCAGGAAAGGGCATAAACATTACCTTCCAGTTATAAGGTCCTCTACTTACCAGAAATGACCCTAGGTGTGACACAGATGTCTGCCTTTCTGGACAGGGTCTGATAACCCTGCCTTACAGATTATAGCAGGGAGCTGCTCAGCAGTGCAATCACCAAGGAGGAAGAGGAGTTGGCCTAAGGACTAGGGCGCTCGACCTCGGACCTGGGGAACTGGGTTTGAGTCTCGGTAATGATGCTGAACATCCTGTTATTCCCGGCAAATCACTTAATCTCCCTGTGCCTAACAAAAAAAATGAATGTGTGTCCTCATGTAACGTAACGGATGCTATGTAAAGCGTTCTGATACCTGATTGGATTTGAGTCAAGTTCGTGCTATATAAATCTCTGCAAAAAAAAATAACATCACCAAGGAGGAGTTTGTGCAGGCCATTTTAAACCCGCCCTATCACTAGGCCCCGGGAGTGGCCCAAACCAGAGGTGATAGACCTCCTCCATAAGGCCTTCGCTGAGGCTGACCAATCAGGCTCCTTGGGTCTGCTATCCAACAGGGTGCTGATATTGGTTGTCACCAAATCACGGAAGGACCGCCCTCTCTGCAGCAGCTACTGTCCCATCACCCTGCTCAACATGGATGTTACAATATTGTCTAGCATATTGGCTGACCAGCTCAAACGGGTTCTATCCTCACTTATCCACTACTCAGAGGTGGGGTTCATCCACTGTCGCTCGTCATGTAACCTCCTTTGTACGCTGGCTCACGTGGTCTGGATGGTGACCGACCTTCTGGAAGAGGCTGTGGTGCTGTTGTTGGATGCTGACAAGGCCTTTGACTGGATAAAATGGGACTTTCTGATGCCACACTCTGAAAATGTGGCCTTGGTAAAGATTTTATCTTTAGAGTGGGCATTCTTTCTGACACCTTATGGGTTCAAAGGAGTACCCGCCAAGGATGTATGCTCTCCCCCCTGCTATTTCTTCTTGCTCTAGGGCCTCTGGTGGCATCTCTGCACCAGTTGGATCATGGGTATACCCACGACCTGTGGTCCTTCGATGCTGTATTTGTATGCGGATGACATCTTCCTCACCCTATTTGCACTGTCCACCACCATCTCTGTGGTGCTGGAGGTCATCGGCACCTTTACGGCGATAACTATTGAGTCAGTTGGGGAAAGAGGAAGGCCCTTCTGCTATCGAGAATTGCCACATGCACCACCAGTGGAAGAATGACCGTCTTAGTTATCTGGGCGTCTTGGTTTAATAGAGGACTGGAGCGCATGGTGGGGGAAAATCTAGATCTGCTCATAGAGCGTATGCGGTTGGACTTTGCAAAGTGTTCCCAACTAAACCTCTCTCTATGGGGCCGAACTCAAGTTGTGAAAATGGTTACCCTCCCACGATTCAGATATGGGCTGTCTTTGCTTCCCCAACCGATACCCCTCTTGACACTCCGTCAAGTAGACAAGGCCTTCATCTGGGGACCAGCGAGGCCATGTCTGGCAGTCTAAAAACGTATCACCCATAGATCCTCTGGGGGCTGAGACCTACCTTCCACTGAGCATTACAGCATGGCCCCACATCTAGCGCAATTGGCATATGTACATACCTGGGTCCATTTCCCTCTGCTCTGGGTAATGATTGAGAAGAGACTCATGGAGGGCCCGTCAGGGCTGCTAACTTTGCCACTGGATTCAAGCAAGCCTGGCTGAAGACGGCTGAAATGCCAGAAACCGGTCCTAGGAAGCTTGTTTCCGGTCCAGGGAAGGCATGGCTTGGCAGTTCGGGCTGGACTGTTCCCATGAGGCACAGGGTCAGACTGATTTGCATATGGCCATGTCTGAACTGGGGTGGCAGAGTGGGCTAAAGAACGGTGATGGATCAAACCCAGATCTGTTGACTGGGTGTGAGTGTTTGATTGGTTCTGATGCTCCGTCCATCACCACTCCCTTTTGTACCGCTTTGTTCGCCATAAGTTGGCAGGGTATGCTCAGACGTGAGTCCCTTGCTCACTTTGCCACTGGATTCAAGCAAGCCTGGCTGAAGACGGCTGAAATGCCAGAAACCGGTCCTAGGAAGCTTGTTTCCGGTCCAGGGAAGGCATGGCTTGGCAGTTCGGGCTGGACTGTTCCCATGAGGCACAGGGTCAGACTGATTTTGAGTCTTTTACCCAAAAAGCCGACAAGGTTATGTCTGAGGGCTTTCCTCTCAATGCCTTGGAGATTCCTTATACAGCTTATCGTCATAGAGCTGACCCAATCTCAGCTGGACTCCAATACCCAGAATGCACCTCTAAACCCTCTACAAAGTCCGGCCCTTTTCACCTCCATGTAGTCCGGATAAAGGCTCACATTCAAACTGTAATTTTCCACACAAAAAAAAAAGGATACAACAGTTTCTCTCTCAGAAGCAGAGGCAGATGAAAAACAATGTTGAACATATGACAAATTGTCCATGAATAAAATCCTGAGTTAACTCTGTCCACTTTTTATCCTCTGCACTTGGGTGGAGATTCCACCCTTTGTGGGGAAATTTCACCTACAGTTATTAAGCAAGTAATAACGTCAAGAAAGATTTAGTCAGCTATTTGGAAATCATTCTGTGCTATCCTTAGCCCAGAGAAGAATCCTCCTCCATCCTGTTGTTTCTTGCACTAATCTTTCCCCTAAAATGGGTGAAGGACTTGAGGAGAAGGCCGACGCTTTCACAGAATCCAATAGAAATATCATCAGTGAGGGTCATACCCTCAGCTTTGTGAGTGCCCAGTTCCAGCACATGCCTGAATATGTAGGGAGACTGCCACACCCTCAGTGGTGATGATGGAGCAGGGTTTTTACTTTAAAACTGAATATCTGTTTCATTTTCGCATGTTATGACTAAAAGTACTACTGATTAATTATTAAGTATTAAGAGTTTGTCAAATGTTGTCTAAATCAACCTTATTAACAAGAGAATTACACGTGGGAATGCTATTGCATGGCTACAATAATAAGTGAACTAAGTTGGTGAGCAAATTGACAGTAATCGATATTGCTTATGTGATGTTATTGTGTTTGCGCTTATAATTAATATGCATTAATGGCTTTTGATGTCGCAAATGTCTAGATAAATACACACACATAAGGGTATTAGCAGGGGAATAACACTGTATAATCATTTCCGTGCAGTAATTCTGTTTTATATTTATTTTTGCTTAAGTTGTCCATTGTGGCCTGCCACAAAATGGCCACCACCCGCAGCCTGCATTGGAGTTGCTGGAAATTTACAGAAAGGCTTCGCTCTGCCTGTGACCTTGCATCTCCGATGAACTGAAAAGCCATAAGCATGATGACAAGTCTGGGACATCTGCCAAAAGCCCCTGAAAGACGAAAAAGTTGATACGAACTTAGTGTGACCCCATTTTTGATACAAATTCACCTTGTAGAGACATCCGTAGATGTAGCGAATTAGTCATGGACGTTCAATTCTGCTATTCATTATTTGGGACAATCTATGTGTGAGAACCTCCCGTATAATAACGAAAAAGTACAAAGATGACATTATTTCCGCCATTCATCCGTTCTGAATAAAGAAATGTTACTTTTTAGAATGTAAATTTCAGTATAAATAATAGTAGACTAGAGAGGTCTAGCGCCACTTCTTCCCGAGCTGATGATGCGAGGTCCCTATGCTGACGGAGAGAACGAAGACTCTACATGACGGCAGAAAACTCTAATTTTTCTCCAGAGGACCGGTTCTGACTTAGGATCTGACAGTTAGACAGAATAAGTAAATATGAGAGAAATGAAATTTGCATTTAATTGGCATTTCTTGGAATTTTAGATAAATGGACAATCTGTTTGAATTCCTGTTTCTGGTCATGTTTATTGAATTTATTGGTGTATTTTATGAAATGTTCACGTTAGATCTACAAGCAACTAGCTGGTCGCATTGACCTCAAAGTAAAGGCAGATTAGATAAGAGCATATGTGAAAGGTGTTTCTCCTTTACAGGGCACGGATAGAGTGATTTAGGGTGAATGTTGGTGTAATGGGCCCCACCAGCGTATGATGTGTGTATGCGTGTATGACTGTGAAATCATTCCGTCCGTGGAAGTAGAAGGGATTCGGAAGCTCTGATCTGCACCAGTGACACCTCCGCTAAGGAGGAGGTGTGTCGCCCCACTGCTTTCGATCAGTGAAATAACGAAAAATTAAAATGAAAATAACTCAAGGTTATTACCTTTTTATGTTTTCCCTGCTGTGGCAGCTATGCAGGTGGGGAGGACCTGATCTGCTGAGAGAGCATGGGAGGAGTGGTTGGGCCGGCCAAACAGTCATGCATTACAGTCTGAGTGGAGAACATAACCAGGCTCCCATTCCCTGACCACGGCGCTCAAATAAATCAAAATGCTACATTGCAGCGTTGTGATTGGCTCAGATGAGCCTTAGCCTAGGTGCTTCATATTTCTGGAACACCGGCCGGCAGAGATGATGGTGGGGGACAGAGGAGAGGCCCGTTGAGGGTTTATGGTTTTTTCTTTTTTTACACTCCCTTACCACCCCCACACCGCACCTAAAGCCCTGCCACCCCTGATCTATTGACAGCCACTCTTGCACACCGTGCAGTGCAGTGGGTGTCCACAATCAGCCGGCAAAGCTGTGCTGGAAGTGCTGGGAGGACATGTGTCTCCGGGTGCATATTATTTGCAAGCGCTTAATGAGCTTTTCCTCCCAACCGCATAAACAGCACCCCTGCATGAAGCCACTGTGCCAGAGAGTACTGAAAGCTGCCTGTCCAACTTTCCATGCTCAGCTGGAAGAGTTTGAGCAGTAGAGATAGGTACATTATCATTTGTGCCATAGGATTATGTGGGTTTGGAGTGATATTCTGATATGTTACATCATATGCCCCACACAGTGCTCATGAATACTGGAGGGCACAATCTCGGACCACTCCTCGATTACCTTACAGGCCGACCTGTCACAGGTTCATTCTGCTCAGCCCTGACCCTCTGGGTGGTGGCAAAGGCGTCCATCATGGGCGAGCTTACAAAGGATGTTGCCCCGGTCAACAGACAGAGAGAAGAGCAGCAGAGAATACTGGAAGAGGATACAGCCTGCCCCAAACGTGCCTACACATCCCACTGTTCCGATTCCACCAGGCACAGCCTTGAGAGAGAGCACAAGGACTTCAATACCCTCTTTTGCTCGAAAGCTGAATATGCACTCCAGAAACGAAGGTACTGGCACTATGAACGAGGGGAGAAAGTGGGAAAGCTTCTGGCTGTGCAGCTCAAAGGGAAACAGAGATGTCTATACCTGCAATCACCATCGACACAGGGACCCTGGTCACCAAACCGCAGGAAAGGGCATAAACATTACCTTCCAGTTATAAGGTCCTCTACTTACCAGAAATGACCCTAGGTGTGACACAGATGTCTGCCTTTCTGGACAGGGTCTGATAACCCTGCCTTACAGATTATAGCAGGGAGCTGCTCAGCAGTGCAATCACCAAGGAGGAAGAGGAGTTGGCCTAAGGACTAGGGCGCTCGACCTCGGACCTGGGGAACTGGGTTTGAGTCTCGGTAATGATGCTGAACATCCTGTTATTCCCGGCAAATCACTTAATCTCCCTGTGCCTAACAAAAAAAATGAATGTGTGTCCTCATGTAACGTAACGGATGCTATGTAAAGCGTTCTGATACCTGATTGGATTTGAGTCAAGTTCGTGCTATATAAATCTCTGCAAAAAAAAATAACATCACCAAGGAGGAGTTTGTGCAGGCCATTTTAAACCCGCCCTATCACTAGGCCCCGGGAGTGGCCCAAACCAGAGGTGATAGACCTCCTCCATAAGGCCTTCGCTGAGGCTGACCAATCAGGCTCCTTGGGTCTGCTATCCAACAGGGTGCTGATATTGGTTGTCACCAAATCACGGAAGGACCGCCCTCTCTGCAGCAGCTACTGTCCCATCACCCTGCTCAACATGGATGTTACAATATTGTCTAGCATATTGGCTGACCAGCTCAAACGGGTTCTATCCTCACTTATCCACTACTCAGAGGTGGGGTTCATCCCCTGTCGCTCGTCATGTAACCTCCTTTGTACGCTGGCTCACGTGGTCTGGATGGTGACCGACCTTCTGGAAGAGGCTGTGGTGCTGTTGTTGGATGCTGACAAGGCCTTTGACTGGATAAAATGGGACTTTCTGATGCCACACTCTGAAAATGTGGCCTTGGTAAAGATTTTATCTTTAGAGTGGGCATTCTTTCTGACACCTTATGGGTTCAAAGGAGTACCCGCCAAGGATGTATGCTCTCCCCCCTGCTATTTCTTCTTGCTCTAGGGCCTCTGGTGGCATCTCTGCACCAGTTGGATCATGGGTATACCCACGACCTGTGGTCCTTCGATGCTGTATTTGTATGCGGATGACATCTTCCTCACCCTATTTGCACTGTCCACCACCATCTCTGTGGTGCTGGAGGTCATCGGCACCTTTACGGCGATAACTATTGAGTCAGTTGGGGAAAGAGGAAGGCCCTTCTGCTATCGAGAATTGCCACATGCACCACCAGTGGAAGAATGACCGTCTTAGTTATCTGGGCGTCTTGGTTTAATAGAGGACTGGAGCGCATGGTGGGGGAAAATCTAGATCTGCTCATAGAGCGTATGCGGTTGGACTTTGCAAAGTGTTCCCAACTAAACCTCTCTCTATGGGGCCGAACTCAAGTTGTGAAAATGGTTACCCTCCCACGATTCAGATATGGGCTGTCTTTGCTTCCCCAACCGATACCCCTCTTGACACTCCGTCAAGTAGACAAGGCCTTCATCTGGGGACCAGCGAGGCCATGTCTGGCAGTCTAAAAACGTATCACCCATAGATCCTCTGGGGGCTGAGACCTACCTTCCACTGAGCATTACAGCATGGCCCCACATCTAGCGCAATTGGCATATGTACATACCTGGGTCCATTTCCCTCTGCTCTGGGTAATGATTGAGAAGAGACTCATGGAGGGCCCGTCAGGGCTGCTAACTTTGCCACTGGATTCAAGCAAGCCTGGCTGAAGACGGCTGAAATGCCAGAAACCGGTCCTAGGAAGCTTGTTTCCGGTCCAGGGAAGGCATGGCTTGGCAGTTCGGGCTGGACTGTTCCCATGAGGCACAGGGTCAGACTGATTTGCATATGGCCATGTCTGAACTGGGGTGGCAGAGTGGGCTAAAGAACGGTGATGGATCAAACCCAGATCTGTTGACTGGGTGTGAGTGTTTGATTGGTTCTGATGCTCCGTCCATCACCACTCCCTTTTGTACCGCTTTGTTCGCCATAAGTTGGCAGGGTATGCTCAGACGTGAGTCCCTTGCTCACTTTGCCACTGGATTCAAGCAAGCCTGGCTGAAGACGGCTGAAATGCCAGAAACCGGTCCTAGGAAGCTTGTTTCCGGTCCAGGGAAGGCATGGCTTGGCAGTTCGGGCTGGACTGTTCCCATGAGGCACAGGGTCAGACTGATTTGCATATGGCCATGTCTGAACTGGGGTGGCAGAGTGGGCTAAAGAACGGTGATGGATCAAACCCAGATCTGTTGACTGGGTGTGAGTGTTTGATTGGTTCTGATGCTCCGTCCATCACCACTCCCTTTTGTACCGCTTTGTTCGCCATAAGTTGGCAGGGTATGCTCAGACGTGAGTCCCTTGCTCACTTTGCCACTGGATTCAAGCAAGCCTGGCTGAAGACGGCTGAAATGCCAGAAACCGGTCCTAGGAAGCTTGTTTCCGGTCCAGGGAAGGCATGGCTTGGCAGTTCGGGCTGGACTGTTCCCATGAGGCACAGGGTCAGACTGATTTGCATATGGCCATGTCTGAACTGGGGTGGCAGAGTGGGCTAAAGAACGGTGATGGATCAAACCCAGATCTGTTGACTGGGTGTGAGTGTTTGATTGGTTCTGATGCTCCGTCCATCACCACTCCCTTTTGAACCCTCTACCTTCCCAGCACTTCCTACAATGAGAATCCAAACCACATGCTGTGGGCCATGTATGCAACCTGGATGTTAGCCCACAAGCTCCTGCCGGTGGAAGCACACCTGCCTGAACTCATTAGGAACAACAATGATATCCACATATGGGGGGCATGCTTGACTGGGGCCCCTGGCGCACAGCGGGGATCAAACCCTCGCACATCTGCTCTCCCACAGTGAACTCAAACCCTTTGTGGCACTGCAGGAAAAATTCGGCCTACCACTTAACAAGCAGTGGCTCTACACACTATTACATCCGTGCTTGATGAGCAAGCTTAGCCTACAACCCTGAACCATACCCCACTCTCCAATGCTCGCATAGCTTAACACCTGGGGTCATTTTAAGGGCGTGATATCCAGATTCTACAATCTCCTGATCCACCACCTCTACTCTCAACCACATATGGCAAGCCTCAGGGCTACCTATAAAGCTTGTCTACATGTGGAGTATGATGAGGAGGACTGGTCAGAGCTCCTAGAGGGCCTGGGCTGTAGGGACAGGGAAGTCCAGAAGAAGTTCAGCCTTTTTAATATCCTCTAGAGGTGACATTGGACTCCGACGCAGCTTCAGTGCGCCGGGATGGTGCTTCATTCTACCTGCTGGCAGTGCAATTGCACACCCTGTGATATTTTTCATATCTTAGTGGAATGGCCTACTCTCCACCCCTTTTGGACCTCGCAATTGGGTCCACACTACAGAAAACCATGGATGTACCTACGTCACTCCCGGGACCATTGGCTCTTCACCATGATCTGGAGGACATGCCCCAGCTGACACACAATGCCCACCAATTACTCACCACTGCCCTCTCACTTGCCAAGATTTGTATCTTTTGACACTGGATCTCCACAAGACTACTAACACACGAGGATTAGCTTATGGCCATGTACAAAACTGCATCCCATTATAACGTCATCCATAACCTGATGCAGATAGCCTTCCTGTTTCTTCTTACATGGTCCTTGTAGGAAGCTGACTCTTTATGTGATATATCAATAATCTGATATACCGTGTAAATAGTTCAAGGGTTCCCTTACTAGTGGACAGGGCTTACTATGCAATCCCAAAGTGCTCTTTTATGGGGTAGTGTGGTCGAGCAGAAATAGGCTTAACAGAGAAGAGTGCACGACATTAGCGAAGTACACACAATGATTATTAACTCAAGAAGGAAATCCACACCAATTTATAAAAATGGCAAGTATATTTTTATATGTTTAGGCATCAGAGAAATCTTTTTCAGGTAAGTATGTTTTTTAATATAAATTCTTTTCATTTTAAAAAGTTGACACAGTGCAACAGAGTTCTACAATGTTATTCTACCGAAGGAGGAACAAGGTGGGCAAACAGGTTCAGTACATCAACTTAATAGGATCAATGTCCATGAGTCATGGTGAGTGGTGGGCAAGGTCTAAGACAGCACCAACAGTACACTACGAGTGGCATGAGGGCGGCTGGGTGCAGGGTGTAAATCCCCGTCGGGAGCTCAGTGCTTTTCAATGGGGATCGGTCTTTATAAAAGGAGGCTACAGGTTCTGGCTAAGAAGCCAGTCAGGCTGAACCACCGAGTGGGCTCAGGCCTTGCGATGCTCAAGTAGGTGGACACCTTTGGTCATCTTCTCCAAGGCCCAAGGGATTCGGTGCAGAGGTGACCGTAGACATCGGGTTTTTCTTAGTGCAGACGTTACGGTTGAGAGGGGATGCGCTAAGAGGCTGCAGTCATCACCCAAGAGTACAGGAGGGGTGAAATAACGATGGATTCGGGCTCTGGAGAGCTGGGAAACTTTATTGGCACTGTTGGCCCAATTCAGCTCAGGCCGCAGGTGACGGGTGCAGTAGTTGCTTTAGTTGTCGGATTTTAGAGGTTCCTTAGGCCTCGGAGCCTTTTCTTTGGTATTTCTTCTTGAACAGGTCTGCTGTTCATGGGAGGACTTGAGTCTTTCTTGAAGGCAGGCAGTCCTCCCAAGATTTGGAGGCACAATAGCTGCAGGAAGATATGTCTTTCATGCAGTTTCAACAAGGAGAATTGGGCAGGACGGCAGGGCTGTGACCATGGCAGTTGATCTCTTCAGTTTTCTGCTTTCACAGCTCTCCATGTCTTTCTTCTGCATAGGTCATCAGGAGGGGCTTCTCTGGTGCAAGGTCTCCCCTAAATACTGAATTTAGTGTAGTGTAGTAGACAATGGGCTACTGACCATTTGGGTCACTACACCCACTAAATGACCTCTTGCTGTGGGAAGTGGGCATAACCATGACCCAGAATTCCTAGGTAAGCCATCACAAAGATGGCTACCTCTGAAAATTAGTGTTCACCTCACAGTAGCCCTTTTCCTGCCTACTCAGAAGCCAAGTGGGCTCTGGAAAGTTTGGGTGGCTTTCTCTGCTGTGAGGGGAACCAAATTTTCATTCCAAAGGCAGCCCTTCTTTTGAAGGTTGCCCGCCCAAGGAGGCTAATCAGCAGGTCATGCTGTGCAAGGAGGTGGCACACCTTCTTCCCGGACAGGCCATTGTTCTGGGCCTCCTCAGAGCAACAACCCCCACCCTAAGAGATGTCACGGGTGGCAGGCTGGCTGAATCCAGTCAGCAAACACACCAGAGGCTGGTAGGTTTTCTGGACCACCTCTATGGTGCCCTCTGTGTGCATGTATTGATAAATCCACCACTGTCTTCAGTGTGGGTTTACCAATTCAAGATGTTTGGTACCCAACGTCCCTATTTACAGTGAAGTCATCATGTATATGGGGAATCTATTTTCTCCAGTGGACAGCACATGTGTTAAAATAGCTCCCATGGTCACTTGTACAGGCAGCAATAGGACTGAACAGCACAGGGGTATATCAGATCATGCAAGGATGCGCACACATATGATATTAAGCACCCTGTCTTAGGGTTGTCAGGCCTGCTATAGGGATGACTTACAAATATGTTATGCAGTGGTAAGGGACATGGCACACAGGTGAGGAAATATGAATTTTATGATCAGTTATGTCCCCTATCTTAGACCCCAACGGCTCCATGTACATGCTACAAGTACATGTATGTTCCCTCCACTTCAAGCTATGAAGACGCAAACACAATTGTGTCCAACGTTAATATGTACTCTTTCAGACCCGCCATGAATGGGTCAGATATTCCGTTCCTAAGTATGCCTTGCCACCGTCTTTATATGGTATACTTTTCACGTTTTCCAGCTCTGGCAAGGTAGGCCCTGAATTCTGCCATCGAGCTTTTTCTTGCTTCTGCCTCTGAAATGCTCCAGCCTGGACCTGCATCTGTATCCATGAACTTTGTCCTACTCCCTGCGCGGCTAACGGTGCTTGACGCGGCCTGTTGCCTGCCAAAAAACTGTATTTCACCCTCAAGTTATCTGCTCCGCTCCTCATCCAATGCATTCCTGTCTAGTAGTTTAGGTAAACATCCTTCCAGCTACCGAGAAAAGGGCCCGGCCTCACTGTCTTCATGCAAGTAATTCATAGCCCCTGTTACCATGGAAGATTCCTGCTCCCTCGCATCTCATGTAGACACTTAGACGCTTGTACATGCACTAACAGTCAGTATAGAATAGATTCCGTCCGAGAGACCTTTCCTTTTGGATAAAACAGTTCCTTAAACAAAGATATTAGATACGATTTGGGATTAGGTTGACCTGACCCCCCAGACTTCTGTCTCCACATGTAGAGCTAAATGTCAATTCCCCTTCACCCTCTAGTTGCACGTCAATCACACGTCATGCGGCTGCGCACGCATCTCTGCCAAATATTTCTGCTGACACTGCAGGATTCTCTTATGGATCCACCCACTTGTGACATCATTTTAAATGACGTTTCTAGTATACGCCTATTATAACGCCTATTTGATTACGTATGTGTATTCTTATCTGTATTATCAGCTGTTACGCCTCCTGCATCTGTCTTAATGTAATGCATTTCATATATATATCATTACTTGTCAATAATGTATTGCCTATCCCTTCCTGAACCTTCGTGGTGATGGAATACGATTGCCTGGTTCGAACCATAATTCCTTTGTAAGGAATAAAGTCCTTTTCAGAACCTCTAATACCACGGATTCTGCCTCTTATTTTTACTGAGTTATTCTTACTAGACTTTACCGCATAAAAAATAGTACAGGTAATTTAAATATTTACCACATAAATTGGCGCCCGAACAGGGACACTTTCCCATCTCACGCGCCGGAGGTGCGTTGCAGGCCCGGTCTCCTGCCACAGCTGGACGGACAACTACGCGTACCCACAGGATTTCCTGTATCTCCCTCCGGCCAAGCGGGGGTGCCTGAGGCTGCGATCAACACCCAGACGAGGCGGTGAGAAGTGCGAAGTGTCCCGACCAGAGCCTAGCTGAGAGAGCAAGATCCGAGGTATACAGAGGCCCACCAGGTTCCGAAGTTCCGAGTCGAGTCCAGTCCGGTCCAGTCCAGTTCAGTTCCGAGGACTTCCGCTCCGTGCTACCCGGTGAGTACCGTTGCTGGGGAGGCATTTAGACGTGCACATTAGTTTGTGCCGGTCAAGACGGGTTTGGGTACACAGATCCGGTCTGCACTGTTTCAGCAGTGTATCTGTACTGTTTAGCAGTATATCTAGTATGTCTTGTATATAATCCAGTATTATCTAGTATTAGTATTATGTCAGTAACTAGTTTTCTTCTAATTATCATTGTTCGTTAAATGTTAAATGTTAAATGTTTTAATATGTTTAAAAATTGGGGTATGAATGAGTGTTCATTATTGTGTTTATTGTATTAATTGTGTTCAAGTCCAGTTTGAGTAAGAATCAAGTAGCAAGGTTTAAAGATGCCGTTCTTTTCAAAATTAAGACAGATCAAAACTAGAAAAGGAGTACTCGAAGAAGCTGTTCCCATTCCACCTAGGGACACTCCAGGGTACTTTATGTACCATAAACATGGCCTAGATGCCGTATTATATCTTGATTTATGGGTGGACTACACCAAGGATCTAGCAGAAAGTCAGAGGTGGCCCGCAGCTGGGACATGGGATGCAGATTGCATCATGAGAGTAGAAGAAGAATTATGGAAAAAGAAAGCCAGACAGTCACAGAAAGATGCCATTGAGTTATGGCGTAAAGAATCGCATAGACGCACAGAGAAAGAGCTCAGAAAAGAAGAGAAAAGTAGGGAGAACTCAAATAAAGCCCGAGAAAAAATATTAATTGAGGAAGGTATCCGAGTAAAAACAGAACAAGTAGACAGACAACGAAACACTCTTATGAATGGTATGTATCCTCTTTTGGCCGAAGGTTTACCTAAGGCCACCCCGGAAATACCGAAAGATCTGCCACCCCCATTACTCCCGATTAAAGCACATCCCAAGACCGCAAAAGATATTTTCCTTTCTTCCTATTTAGACGATGTAGCTCCCGAATATGTTAATGTTCCACCACACGCACCGCCTGTCGATGGTGCTCAACGCCGAGATCATCCGCCCCCACCTCCGCAACAACAAACTCTTCCGCACATTCCAATAGGTCCATCTGTTTCTACCGCTTTTCCTGCATCTACAGTTTCTACCTTACATCCAACAAATCCTTTCGTGCCTAGCACCTCAGAAGGTGCGACAGGAGGTGCGACAGCAATTTTTGCCACGCCACCGCCACGAAGTAAATTGTCTCTTAGAGATTTAGCATACCAACGTACACCCCAAATAGCAACGTCCGACATGTTTAAGGAACATCTTGTAGATTGTAGATATGATCCAGTGCCCGGTAAAAATGACAGAATGCTGCTATCATCACTACGTATACGACGAGCTTCAATATATTTAACGACACTACCAGGAATGGTTGATCATCTAGACAGTATATATCGCTTTGTCCAAACAGGGCAAGGCCCTGAAAGTATTGACGAAGCCATGGAATACCAGAAAGTGGATATACAGAGACTACTGTTACGCTTCTTCATAAACTGCTTGATCAGAGACAGAGATAGGCCTGAGGTAGATCAGGATGAAATGCAAGTACTTACCAGATGGGGTCAGAATATATCAGAGGGAAAACATGATAAACAGACGTGTATAGTAGCTATGTGCCGAAAGATCCGCAAAGAAGTAGAACGAATACATAAAGCCAGATTGGAGGCAGACAAAACTGAATCAGAGGGAGAGGAGGAGGAAGAATCAGAAATGCCCACAGGACAAGTAGAAACGATAGCTTATGTAGGTAGGGGAAGAGCTTCTAATAATACCAGATGCTTTAATGATCCAATACGTCCAATACGTCCAGAATGTAACAGACATTTTCAAGCCCCTATGTTAAATGCAAGGTCCCCTGAACACTTATTCCAGGCTGCTGATAAATTACTCAGAGACCGAAGGGGGTATCATATGCTCGATTCCATGGATGAACAAGAATTAGCCAGGTCAGCAGTACAATGGGCTGACAGTCCTGGAAAATACAGTGATGATGCGCTAGCACACACGTTCTTGAATCTTACCCCAGACGAACAGCGTTTAGCTGGTATATACATGATTCAACACCTCCTTATATTATATAGAAGCCAACATTCCGATCCTGGTCCCCTACCTGATATACTGATAGAATTACTCACGAACAAATGGAGAGGTTCAGGTACTGATCTAATTAAAGAAATTCTAGAATATCGAAACCAGTACATTGTCTTCGTATGCCCAGAACATGTTTCAGTTCCCATCAAGGAAAGAAAAACGTATCACATAGACAGACAGAATCCCTTACGCGAAGTGCACCCAATCAAAGGTGATGACAATATTTTTAAACGCGTGTTTGTGTACACGCCCATAACTAAAATTGAATTATTGGAAATGAAAAAAGTAGTACCTAGCCATGACAAAGATCCAGCAGGTTTCCACCGTGAGATAAAAGACATGTTACTCATGGGAGAGTATACTTACCCTGACATTATGAAAATATTAAAAGTCTTATTGCCTGCCGGTATTTACGAGAAACTCAAAGAAAAGGAATGGGAGGTGGGAGACCAAAAGATAGATTGGACAGCATTAGAAAACGAAGAAAAGGCCCGAACTGCAGGTTCAGGGCTTAGGGAAAAGACTACAGCATTACCAGGATTATTAGTGCAGGTACTACCACGTTTATTAACTACGAAAAAGGAAGACTGGGGTGCAATTTCAGCCTGTAAACAAAAACAAGATGAAGACACTAGTGATTTCTATTCCCGATTTGAAAAATGTTTTGGTATTAATAGTGGCATAAAAGCAAATAGTGAGTCGTATCCACATCTGTTTGTGACAAAATTAGTTGAAAATTCCCTGCCCCAAGTTAAGAATAGAGTATTGAAATTCGAGAGTACTTGGCAAGGTAACACACCGTCACAGATGTTACAAATGTTACAATATCATCACAATAGAATTAGAGAAGAACAAGAACATGAACAAAGACGTATGAAAGACACGAAAATGAAAATGCTTGTTGCTCAGTCAGTTCCAGCTGACGGTCATAAAAAGGGTACGACGCAGTCCAATGATTCAGCGGGTCCTGTTAAAGGGACATGCAACTATTGTAAACAGCCAGGTCATTATATACACGATTGCGCAGTTCTGAAACATAATATCTCTACGGGTAAAACGAAGGAGAGACCACGTCCACCTAGACAGGATCAGATCCAACAACAAGTACCTCAGCATGTGCAATCCATGCCAGTTCCACAACAGACCGTAGCAACAGCACAGCCGCAGCCTATTGCTGCAACACAAACAACGACACAACAGATGTACCAGTATGCACAAGCTGACTATCCCGATTACCAGCGATACACATGAAATAGCCTAGAGAAGGAAGTTGGCTTACCCCTTATTGAGGTTCCTGTAGACCAAGAGGGACCTTATGTACATAGTAAAGTATTAGGGAAAGACAGAAAATTTCTAGTTGATACAGGGGCAAGCAGAACAACTATAAGTCACAGCGAAGTTCCAGGGGCACCCCTCTCAGGCTCACATAATATTTCCCTTGGATTCTCAGGAAAGCCTATTATTAATGAAGTATCACTACCTCTTCCACTTACGGTTGGTCCATTGACACGAACTACAGATTTATTGCTTACTAAATCATGTCCAGAAAACTTGTTAGGTATAAAAACATTGAAAGCTCTAGGAGCTATAATATGTTGTTCTCCGGAAGGAGTACGATTATTTTTGCGTGACTTTAAAGGTCACTACGTGTCTAGAGACATGGATCACCGGTTACAGAATCTACCTGCACATTTATGGGCGCAAGGCCCCACTGATGTAGGTTGTATGCACATTACACCATATCGAGTCACACTCAAAACAGGAGTGGTACTACCACGAATGCGACAATACAAATTACCGCCAGATGCTGTAGTGGCTTTACTGCAAATCATTGACGAGCTCATTGCACAAGGAGTGGTTGTAGAAACCGACTCCAATATATGTAATTCTCCGATTATTCCGATTCTTAAACGAACTGATCCAAAAGCACCCCCAGTATACCGATTAGTTATTGATCTGCGAGAATTAAATAAATGCATTGTACCACAATACCCCGTGGTCCCAGATATCTCTTCATTACTGACAGCTATTGATTCAGAGGCAACGTTCTTTACTGTAATTGACCTCAAGAACGCCTTCTTCAGCGTCCCAATCGATCCGGAAAGCCAATATTTGTTCGGATTCAGTTTAAATGGACGAAGTTTTAAATTCGCACGCGCACCTCAAGGATTTACAGAAAGTCCTAGCATCTACAGCCAAGCACTGAAAAGACAACTTGACAGTATCCACATGCCTGTTAATACTGCCCTGCTTCAATATGTCGATGATCTGCTGATCACCGCCCGAAGCGAACCTGAATGTGAAAAAGCATCACTGACGGTTTTACAATTCCTAGCCGACAAGGGGCACAAAGTGTCCCCTTCAAAGCTGCAATTCTGTGTCCAGCAAGTTGTGTACCTTGGGCACTTGCTGTCCAAGGGGGGAAGACAGCTTACACCCGACCGCATCCAGTTAATTGTTAACATGCCGCCACCCAAGACGCAAAAGGAGGTGCGGGCATTCATAGGCCTCACTTCGTACTGTAGGCAGTGGATCCCTCAATATGCATTTCTAGCAAAACCACTCATTCAGTTAACAACACAGGAGGCAGCGACATCGACTGTCCTCCCTTGGACTCAGGAACATACACAAGCTTTTGAAAGCTTAAAGAAAGCTTTATGTCAAGCACCTGTTTTAGCAACACCATGTTACAGCAAACGTTTTACACTTTTTGTTACAGAACGCGAAGGTACTGCTTTGTCAGTACTCACTCAGGAACAGGCAGGATCACACAAACCATGTGCTTATTTTTCTAGTACATTAGATCCCGTGGCTCAGGCTCTTCCTGCGTGCCTGAAATCAGTCGCAGCAACAGCTTTAGCAATCAGACAAAGCGATGCCATAGTGTTAGGACATCAATTGACAGTACAAGTACCACACGCAGTAGAGGTTCTCTTGAACCGGACCCAAACACAACACTTGACTATAGCAAGACTGACGGGTTATGAATTGACATTGTTCCAGCCACACATAGAAATCAGACGTTGTAGTACATTAAATCCTGCCACACTTTTGCCATTAAGTGGAACAGACCCACTGGCACATGATTGTATTGAAGTCATTACTATCACGACGAAACCCAGACAAGACTTGACAGATGTCCCATTACCAGACCCCGACCTGACACTTTATGTAGATGGTTCATGTATGAGAACAAGTACAGGAAAGTTAGTGGCCGCTTATGCAGTCACGACAGACACCGAAGTCATTGAAACAAATTGCATCGACACATTATCAGCTCAAGCAGCAGAGCTTATCGCTCTGACACAAGCCTGTATTCAAGCCAAAAATAAGAAAGTCAACATATACACAGATTCACGTTATGCATTCGGAGTCGTCCATGACTTCGGCGTTCTTTGGCGCGAAAGAGGTTATTTAACTTCTCACGGTGCCCACATCCAACATGGTCCCCTTATTCAAGCTCTGTTAGATGCAATACATCTGCCTACTGCAATATCGATTATGAAGTGCAAGGCCCATACGAAAGTGACTGACATTATTTCTCAGGGTAACGACCTAGCTGACAGAACAGCTAAACAGACTGCTCAGAATCATACTCATACAACTGACACGACAAAGACAATAGTTCTGACACCAACACACTGCATGACAGTTAAGGATCCCGCCCTTGATGTAATTGACATACAGACCCATGCTACACCAGAGGAAATAAAGAAATGGACCGAATTAGGAGGGATCCAGACAGATCAGGGATGGATGACGAAGGGAAAATCTATATGGTTTCTCCCCGACTCAATGGTTCAAGTTATCATTAACACAATACAAAGTCCAGCACATCTAGGAGAAAAAGCCATGTTAGACAGTATTCAGCACATTTGGTTCAATAAACACTTGCGAGCAGCAGCTAAACAGAAAGTACGTACCTGCATGATTTGTTGTCAGTTCAATCCCGGTAAGAGCATTCCTGTAGAGCAAGGTGGATTTCAACCTCCCGATCACCCTTTTGAAGTCCTCCAGATGGATTATATCCAGATGGAACGATGTCGAGGATTCAAATATGTTCTCGTAGTTGTATGTGCTCTTTCTCGTTGGACAGAAGCCTACCCGGTCTCAGATTACACTGCCCCGACTACTGCCAAACAGTTAGTTCGAGAATTCTTCCCACGGTATGGTTTGCCCCGTGTCGTGTACTCAGATAACGGCCAGCCGTTCTCATCCGAGCTAATGAAACACGTTTCACTTCTGTTAGGCTATCAATGGAAATTCCACTGTGTCCGACATCCCGAGGCAGCAGGTCTCGTGGAGCGGCATAATCAAACTCTGAAAATTAGACTGTCCAAAGTATGTAGAGAAAAAGGTGTCGACTGGATAGTAGCTTTACCAGTTGCGCTCTTTTACATGAGAATGGTAGCACACTCTCGAACAGGGCTATCCCCGTATGAGGTGATCTTCGGTAGACCACCAAATATGTGGGGGACACCTATACCTCGTAACATCACTGATGTTGATTGTAATATGCTGACAGATTACCTGGCTTCCTTGATGTCTGCACTACAATCTTGTCGTTCACAGGTAGCTGCAGCTTTTCCCGATAACACTGAGGTGAAGCCCCATGACGTGGTTCCGGGCGACCTTGTGCTTGTGAGGAACTTCGACAGGAGGAGCCCGCTGGAACCTCGTTGGCAGTCGCCCAAGCTCGTTTTACTGACCACAAGGACAGCCGTGAAGATTGAGGGACGCAAAGGGTGGTTGCACTCGAGCCATATAAAAAAATTTCATGGACTACCGTCAGACTTGAACTTTCAGCCCTGCATTCCCTCACAGACTGACTCAAAACTTCCCCTGGTTGAAAAGACTGAGAGCGAGAATTATAAACTGAAACTAAGGTCTAGCAAGTCAGACAATTTGATTGTTTAAGTCCTCTCCAAGGTGAATCGGTTGAATTTGTCTCTGACATGTATCCTCTAGACTGAAATAGAGAGAGAAATAGACAGAAACAGCTCAAGAAACATGCGTACTGTAAATCACTTCGTAGTCACTGTATAGTGACATTATTAATTATGTTTTTCCTAAGTCTTCTGATCATCGCTGCAAGTATACTATTACACATGTATTACCCTATTTCCAAGCATGCTTTCAATGCTACTGCCGAACATTCTTTTAGCGAATTACCTCCGCATGAGTTGTCCTATAGATTTGCGCTGCGCAACAACACATTCATTAGTATGTTACATCATTCCCATCAGACCAGCAATGCTACAAATTGTTGGATATGTGGCCGACTCCCTCCCTATCAGAACTACAAGGGAGTTCTGCCTCTCTTTCCGTATCCATTCACACACAACGGCTCCTGTGGAGCATGGTTTAGTTTGATTAATTCCCTAGATTCAAATTCAGTAGTTTACCAAGACAACTGGGTATGGGGAAACCTGAACCTAGTTTTACTTAAAGTCTGTTATCCTAACAAGGAGGGACTTCCCAGAAGAACAGGAACTGACCTAGAAAATGAAGTATATGGATTAGGTAATTTTACACTTAACCTCATGATTCTAAATGTTGAATCCGAAGCTACACTAGTCTTGCCTGCTATGTCCGTATTACCAGTCAAAGGTGAATTCTGTGTAAGAAAGAATGGTTCAGTACACCTGGGTCATAGTAAATGTAGTACTGTGATCGAATTCAGTGATAAAGGCAAGTCTACATTTAGAGCTTCTCGTCACTCCTACTTCATCTGTGGTCACACCGCATATATACGCCTACCCCTAGATTGGGATTGTACCTGTTACATTGCATTCCTTCTGCCACCTGTTTTCCTAGCCCCTCCTGATTATCATAGAAATAGCAATCTAGTACACCATAGACCCCAGAGAGATACCCCGATTGTTGACTACACCGAAACAGCATGGGAACAATATACCGACTTCAATAAAGGTCTCTTTCCTTACATAGGTGTTGTCTCAAACAGTAAACTAATACGTAGATTAACTAGAACCCTTGAAGCAGTAGTGAATGAAACTTCTTCCGCCTTAGGCAACTTAACAGAGGAGCAGTCTGCGATGCGGATTGTTGTTCTTCAAAATCGCCTTGTCCTTGACGTCATCCTGGCCGATAGGGGCGGAGCTTGTAGGGTCATCGGATCAAGTTGCTGTGTTTTCATACCAGAAAACGCGCCGTCAGTATATAAAGCCATAACTCGCCTTCATAAGATTGTAAGCCAGATACATCAGAATGCAGGCACCTGGACATGTTCCGGTTGGTTCTGGAGCGTGTTGTCAGCCTGGGGATGGAAAGTCCTATCCTTCCTAGGTATTGGCCTTCTCATAGTATTCAGTTGCTGCCTATGTCTACAATGTGGACCAGCGATTTGCGGCCTGTGTGCCACATCGTGTATTCCACGTTCAAGTTTTCGTTCAAGATCCCGGAAGAAGAAAGAAGAACAAATGATGTTATATGAACAGATCGATGGATTGATGAAGATCAATATTTCATGAAGGGTCAGTAGGGGACAAGGAGGGAATGAGGAAATATGAATTTTATGATCAGTTATGTCCCCTATCTTAGACCCCAACGGCTCCATGTACATGCTACAAGTACATGTATGTTCCCTCCACTTCAAGCTATGAAGACGCAAACACAATTGTGTCCAACGTTAATATGTACTCTTTCAGACCCGCCATGAATGGGTCAGATATTCCGTTCCTAAGTATGCCTTGCCACCGTCTTTATATGGTATACTTTTCACGTTTTCCAGCTCTGGCAAGGTAGGCCCTGAATTCTGCCATCGAGCTTTTTCTTGCTTCTGCCTCTGAAATGCTCCAGCCTGGACCTGCATCTGTATCCATGAACTTTGTCCTACTCCCTGCGCGGCTAAAGGTGCTTGACGCGGCCTGTTGCCTGCCAAAAAACTGTATTTCACCCTCAAGTTATCTGCTCCGCTCCTCATCCAATGCATTCCTGTCTAGTAGTTTAGGTAAACATCCTTCCAGCTACCGAGAAAAGGGCCCGGCCTCACTGTCTTCATGCAAGTAATTCATAGCCCCTGTTACCATGGAAGATTCCTGCTCCCTCGCATCTCATGTAGACACTTAGACGCTTGTACATGCACTAACAGTCAGTATAGAATAGATTCCGTCCGAGAGACCTTTCCTTTTGGATAAAACAGTTCCTTAAACAAAGATATTAGATACGATTTGGGATTAGGTTGACCTGACCCCCCAGACTTCTGTCTCCACATGTAGAGCTAAATGTCAATTCCCCTTCACCCTCTAGTTGCACGTCAATCACACGTCATGCGGCTGCGCGCGCATCTCTGCCAAATATTTCTGCTGACACTGCAGGATTCTCTTATGGATCCACCCACTTGTGACATCATTTTAAATGACGTTTCTAGTATACGCCTATTATAACGCCTATTTCATTACGTATGTGTATTCTTATCTGTATTATCAGCTGTTACGCCTCCTGCATCTGTCTTAATGTAATGCATTTCATATATATATCATTACTTGTCAATAATGTATTGCCTATCCCTTCCTGAACCTTCGTGGTGATGGAATACGATTGCCTGGTTCTAACCATAATTCCTTTGTAAGGAATAAAGTCCTTTTCAGAACCTCTAATACCACGGATTCTGCCTCTTATTTTTACTGAGTTATTCTTACTAGACTTTACCGCATAAAAAATAGTACAGGTAATTTAAATATTTACCACACAGGGATGTGTGACGTGTTGTATTTTCACTTTTGTCTGCACACAGACATGCAGCCTGCAATGGCAGCATTGCATGTACTTGGTCAGGTGTCTTTTAGGGGGGCACAATTTGTGCTGCAGCCCATATGGACCCTCTTTAGTACCTCAGACCCTAGGTACCAGGGTACCATTTACTAAATACTTAAAGATGGTTCTATAGCTTTTGCCAACTGGGGGAACAACATACCACTGCTTTGGGAAAGAGCTCTGGCACTGGGGACCTGGTTAGCAGGAATCCAGTGCACTTTCAGTCGAAATCACATCATATACCAGGCAAAAATGAGGGTAACCATGTCATAAAGGGGCACTTTCTTAGAGTCTCCATTCCTGTGAAAGGACCCACATTGATCATTCTTCCCGGCTAGCCTCTGCCCTCTCCCTACCCCCTTCCTTGCCATGCTGTCTGCGAACAGCACCTGATTATGCTACCCTGCCGGCCTCCAATCTCCAATTCCCTCCCTTTCTCCCCTATCTTCTACCTATTCCCCATTTTCCTTTTTGCGCCTCCTCTTTGTTTTCTTTCTCTCCCTCTTTCTCTTCCTTTGTATCCTGCCCTCCCCCTGTGAATTAGTTAAACAAATAACTTCTAATTCACATCATTGGCATTTGAAAGCATAAGATTTGGGAACCGTTTAGTCAAGTTACCACAATGACAGCAATATTAATTTGCCATTAATGAAGTAATCACATTATTTGATGTTTTTATTCCATTTCAGGAGACAGGTCTGGCCAATCGAAAGCTCAGCAGGACCAGCTGTAGGAAAGAAGAACCTTGACTCAGGGGCAGGCACATTGTCTTGAGACCACCAAAGGAGAGGAGGAACCGAACACCAGCAGGGGTAGTGCTTTCGCCCAGAGAATAATGCATTCCAACAGTAAGAGTCTCCAGGGCAATGGAAGTGGATACTACCAGCCAGAGGGAGGAAGTTGTAGATTTTCCTCTTGGCCAACATGAAAATATTGAAGTGGTGTCGCAAAAGGAGGCCCTAACACCATTAGTGCCTGCCCCAATCTCTTTCTTAGCTCCTGATGCCCCTATTCCATCAGGGCCTCCAGCTGTATCCCCTGCATCTCCTTCTCCTTCCATGCTCAGTCGGGAAGACTAGGAGTTAAGGGACCAGTTGGCCCCCAAAACCCTACACCCATCTTGTGCTCAACAATCTGTACAGAGTGAGTTTGTCACAGTAGCTGCTCTCAAGAATGTGATGACATCCATTTTAGGACCTCAGGGAGCGATCCCTTTGACTTCTGGTACTTAATGGAGGAACCATCCCCACCTTGACTGCAGCCATTCTGTCTTGTCTACCCCCAACTCACCCCAGCTCCTGTTGTACCATCTCCCATTTTGTCTGTGCTCACTGTTTCCCCTGCTACCACTCATGTTCTTTCTTTCCATTGAGTGTCTGGTCGTGCCAGCGGCATAACGGCCATGTCAAAGGAGGATTTAAATATCATGGTAAAAAGAGACATTGAGGTTGGCCAGTGAATTCTCCATGGATTTAGACTCTTCATGTTCTGTGGGCATCATACTTCCTTGCTTACATTGACAGTTCACTTCTGTTTTTTAACTACGGCCATTTTAGTTATTCCATTTGTACAGACTGGTTTCCTTGATCATTCCTAACTTTTTTTTGCTGAATGCCCTCTAAGTTAGCTTCCTCATTCTTGGTCGAGATTGCTTTTTTCCCTTTCTCCCATTCTAAAGGCTAGCCTTTAACTTTGTATTAATATATCTGTTTTTATGTCATTGTGTAAGAAACATTTATCATTTTATGAGAATGTGTGTTGTGTGCAGAGAAAAGTTTAACTATTTGCCAAATATTTGCCAACTCGTTACCATATGTTGATTCTCTGGCTTTCTAAATTGACAAAGCTGAAAACATATGGAAATATGTGTGGGACAACAAAAAATAACAAACAAACATTACAAACTGAACACAGGTTGGATCTGTAAAAAGTGCACATATTTGCATTAGTACATCGTGGAGTAAACAATAGAACAGCTTCTGTTCATCATCCTTCTCCTCCTCCTCTTCTTCTCCTCCTCTTCTTTAGCAGAGCTCAGTCACAGCTACCAGCTATGAGGACTCAGGGGAGGGCAGGTAAACCACAGAGTGAAGAGGGGAAGAAGTAGAGGGCAGGAAAAAAAAACACTTACCTGGCTTGTATTTCCTCACTCTGCTCGATCTTCTTCTCCACTCCATAGCCAACTCCTTTAACCAATCCCGGTGCTGCTATGAGAGCAGCACTGGGATTGGATTGGATTGATTGGGCTGGCTGGATGCTCCTTCAGACCCTGTAAGCCTGTGCTTGGTTTCCACCCATCTAAGACAGCTCATGTCACTTTGAGGCATCCAGGCAGCCACTCCTCCTGCTTCCATTTGGCAGCAGAGGAGACGCCCCCATATCTCTGGGCTCGGGCTTGGGCTGGTACAGTGTGGTGAATGCGCACATCAGAAAAATAAAATGGGAATTATATCTTTGTATTGCATTTTATTTTTGCCTGTGAGGTTTACAGTGGGCGGGGGTGGCGCTCCCCTGCCCGAGCAAATAAACTGCTGCTGGCAGTGTTGGCTGCAGATCTTGTTGCTTGAAGAAGGGTTATATTCCATCTTGGGATTGCACGCCATTCTCAGCTTGTAGATGGTTCTGCATCATCGTCCTGCTCAGTATCCTCAGTACCTGGAAGAAGACTGCCACAAATGTTATTAGGTGACATATAATAATATAACAAAATATATTAGCGGCATAGTTGAACTCAATGGGGCTTATTTACAAGCCCAATACACCGTCGGTGCATCACTTTTTCAACGCACCTGAGGCACAGTGTGCCTGCCCATATTTACAAGACCACGTAAAGCCACCCAACATGGCCTTTTTCATGGCCTTATAAACATAGTCTAAACAACAACGATATCTACGTGTCTAAAGCTTAGTAAGGTTTTCTATAACAACACAAAACAATATGTGGAATGACCATAAGACTTGTCTGGGCATGCCTATTGGTAGGACGGATTCCCATGCTTCATCATCTGGGTCTCCTCCTAGCGCCACACTAGTGACGCCAAGGGCTACAACCCCTCACCTATGAGGGGGAGCTCACAGCTGTTTTTTTGAGAGTAAACTGATCCACTTGATGTGAAGGAATATTATTAGGGGAGTGATGGACGCGGTGTGTGAACAGAGTGAAAGTGAAATATAAAATGACCCCTGCGGGATAAATTTTATTTGATGTCCCTTAAGGGTCAGGTTAAAAATGGTGCAGTGACAGTTTTAACATATTAACTGACTGTGTCAGAAGGTCGACATGTTTCAGCCTAGCGGACTATTTCAGTCCACGGCTTTCTTCAGGACCAAATGCTGTATAGATAACTACTGCGAAAAAATGTGCCCAAATCAAGTGCAAAAATATAATATTAAGTAACAATCAAAACACAGTTGGAACAGACTCAACCATGTAACCTGTATTTGTAGGTATTCAAATCTTCAGCTGTGTCACGAATACTGTAGGTATCTGCAAAAAATAAATAAACACAGAGAGGAAAATCACCTTTCATGTGTCTGGTAAACCTTACATTCATTTTTAATTCAATGTTAGATCAAATCCTATTGAAATATCAATTATCATCCAGTTGCTACAATGGCTAACAAAGCCTTACCCGTGTACTGTGAGGAAAGCACCTCACCTCACCTGGCAACGGCTCAGGATATTGAGGCCCCGCTCAGTAGGGGATACAAAGAGCAAGAAAGTGCTCAGAGTATTGTATTTTAAAACTGTTCTGGTTAGAGAATGTCAGCAGTGATAGAAAAGTGATTAAAAAGACCAAGCGCCATCCAGTACTCAGTCCGATATCGAGGCTCACACATCCAGATATTTACTCGTGCTAACAGTGGCTGAGCGATCAACAGAAAATGTTGTCTTAGATAAGACAAAAGGATTGCTCATTGTTAACCAAAGTGCAATCCAAGCCCGTTAATTCAACAATTGCCTATACTACTAGGTAGAAAAAGTCAACAGTAATTTAGAAAGACCAAGCGCATTCCGGTGCTCCATACGTTCTCAAGGCTCATTCATCCAAATATTTGCTTGTGACATCCGTGATTGAGATATCAACGAACAAAGTTGTCTTCAATAAAACAAAAGGCTTGTTCATTGTTAACCATAGTGCAATCCAAGCCCGTTATTCGACAAATGCCTAAACTCCATCGTGGGTCATGTTGTTTCCCAACTAACGTTCCGCCTGGACTGAAATGCACTGGATTAAAAGCAACAAGAAGCTTGCCAGTGTCAAACCACATGGGTAACTCCTATAAAGATAAAGACCCAGTATGAAAGGCAGCGTGTAGTTAATTAACATAAAAAAAGTCACACTACCCTATGTTGCGTAAAAGTAAATTATCGTTCAGACTGCTATGTTCAAGCAAAACCAGCATCGAAGTAAGCTAGTCTACATGTAAAAACCAGCGTTATGTGACAGAACAAAATCGCACTCGATGTTCAAAGTCAAAACAATACAAAATATTTCAAAATATTTCTCGAGTAACCTGAGGTCCCGCTTACCTATCCGTTGGTACCCCGGGTTTGTTAAGAGCCGAAGGGAAGGTATCGGCCCCGTACTTGTGTTGGTCTTAAAGAGGAAACTCCAGTACTTCCGCATATTGCGTCCATCACATGATCAAGTCACGTGTTGATGACGATAACTATTACTTGGCGAAAAATGCATTATGCATGAATCGTGGTAATTCCTATCCATGCACTCTTTGAAGGGTAATGTATGATACAAGAAAAATCAAGAAAAATCAGCAACAATCAATGCTTCCAATAACAGGCATGTTGGGAAATGTAGTTCGTCATACGATCAAGACACGTTTTTGAAAATCTGTGAAACTTTTGTGATGAAATCAATGTAATGCACAAGGCAAAGTTGTATAGTAAAGTTGTATAATAAAGCGACACCAGATCTAAGGGTGTACTTTTAAAGATCTGAAATGTTATCAGGACAACCGACCAAAAACAGTCAGTGCTTCAAATATCAGGCATGATGGGCAAAGTAGTTCTTATACATCACATACCCATTGAGTGTCTGTTTATCCCCAATGAGGCATATCCTTTACCTACACAACATTCAAGTTGAAGAACATTAAGCATAGCATGTTATAGATTACAAAGACCAATAATGGATATCATCAATTAATGAAAGGATATTGATCACCAACCGAAGTTCTAGAAATGATTCGTTAGACAACAACTTAATACTGAGTGTGCATAGAAAGGTTGTACATGCATTAAAGGGAAGCCCAAGGTGTATCATCGTTCAGCCCTTTGTTATCAATTTGTAACCTAAACACCCACTTCTGTTCTCTGAGGAATAGGTACTTGGTGATGTCTGTGATAGGTGATGGTATAAATTGTTTCTCAAGTATTGTCCAATTAAAATCATCATGTCGATGATTTGCTTCCAAAAAGTGTTTCATAAGTTTTGTAGTCTGTTTCTTACACCTAATGGTGCTTTTATGTTCAGAGATCCTGAATTTGATTTAACAAGTAGTCATGCCAACATATTGGTAATTATATGGACATGTAATTAGATATATCAGTCTGTCACTGTTACAGTTGGTGAATCTATTTTGAATCCACGGTCTGGCGGTCCCTATATCAATTGATTTTGAAGGTTTTGTCTGGGGACAAGCCACACAGTTACCGCATGGGAAATGACCCTGGATAGCAGGTAGATTCCACAGGGTACTCTCTTATTGGCAAGGTCTGGTTCTCGGTCTCGTGTGCACAAGTTGATCTTAGACTTGTGCCTCTCTTGAATGCAAAAAGTGGTGATTGAATATGTTCTCTCCCCACATTCAATATATGCCAGTGTTTATGAACACCCTTTTGGATTTTATTGGACAGAACACTGAAGGTGTTAACACACGTGATCCGATTCATAGGTGGTTTCAATACTGAAGGATCTAGCAGAGCCTCTCTGTTATTATTGGCAGCCCGTTTGAATGCACGGCGTATTAGTTTCTTGGGATATTTTCTGGGATGCAATTGTATTGAAAAAGAAGTAGCATGGTACTCAAATGCATCTCTATTAGAGCAATTGCGGCGTATCCGAAGAAACTGGCCGTTTGGTAGATTATCGCGAAGCGACCTGGGATGATGGCTCTCATAGCTCAATAGGGAATTTCTGGCGATAGGTTTCTTATACAGTTCACTTACAAGGCCCGTAGAAGTGGAACAGATCAAAAGGTCTAAGAAAGCCAATTAGTTTTTTTTGTTTTCCACCGTAAACCTCAAGTAATCATTCCTCGTGTTCAACCAACTAAGAAATGTCAGAATCGATTCTTGATCTCCCCGCCAGACAACCAAGATGTCATCTATTTAACACTTCCATAAGCGAATAGACTGACGGAAGGGATTGGTCTCTGATAGTACATGTTGTTGTTCGAATCCATGAACATACAGATTGGATAGACTGGGAGCAAAAATGCTTCCCATACTAGTCCCGGAAGTCTGTAAATAGATTGTGTCTTCATAGCAAAAGAAATTCTCTTTCATTGCTAATTGTGCACAGTACATTATATATTGTACTGGTTTTATGGAGTCTAAATTTCTACTGTCTAGCAAGCTATGAATAGCATCAAGTGTCTCATCCTGTGGGATGGAAGTATAAAGAGACTCCACGTCGAATGACACTAGATAATCACTGTGTAGATCGAATTCAACATCGGGTAAAAGACGTAAAACGTCTTTAGTATCTTGTAAATATGTCGGCATCTCTTTGACCAACGGTTGCAAAAAGAAGTCCACAAACGTGGATAAAGGTTCAAAAATAGAACCTAATCCTGAAATACTAGGCCGTCCTGGTGCTGCTCGTTGCAGTTTATGTACTTTGGGAAGTACATAGAAATACGGCATAGTAGGATGTTCCGTCTGTAAGAAGGCCGCCTCTTTGTTGGTAATTCAGCCCTCATTGCTGGCTTCCTCAACCATAGTTGCAATCTGTTTCTTTAATTTCTCTGTGGGATCTGTTTTAAGAGGACGATATGATCTTGTATCCCCAAGTTGCCGGAGACATTCTGTTCGATATACATCGATGTCTAGTATGACAATGGCACCGCCCTTGTCTGCCGGTTTAATGATCACTTGATCATTTGCCATAAGTGTCCTGAGGGCTTGTTGTTCATTCTTGGGAAGATTGCAAAAAGACCTCTTCTCTTTCAAAAGCAATGCTTCAACATCCGCCTCTACAGCTTTCTCAAAGGTTTGAACCTGAACTGGAGCCAAGTGTGTTGGAGGGTTAAATGTGGATCTCTTTTTCAAACCAGTGTTGGTATCCTCACAATCTCGATTTTCATCTGAATTGTTTTCTTTAAACATGAAGTGAAGGCGTATTTTGCGAAAAAACTTGGCAAGTTCACAGTGTGTCAAGAAAGGATCTCCAGTGTTGGTGCTGACAAATCCCAAACCCCTGTTTAGCACTGATTGTTCATCTGGGGTCATAATGCGTGAACTCAGATTTACAATTAGGTTGTCTCTGAGCTGGTCAACGGCTGCTGAAAGGTTTTGTTCTTGTTGCTCCGAGTTCCTATTGGGGATGGTAGGTGGCTCCAGTGTACTTGGGCCTGTTGAGTTCTTCTTCTTCCCCTGGAGCGCACGCGGCCAAACCCTAAAAAAGGTTGATTGTTAAAATTTTGCTGGTACTGAGGTGGTGGATAGGGGCCCATTGGTGGGCCACCTAGTGGTTGAAATGGCGGAGTGGGCATCCCCCAGGGATTTGGGGGTCACCATTGTTGAACCTGCTGAGGTGCCGGTCCGTATCTCCAGAGCCGATTGTTTCTTCCACGACCTCTTCTTTGTTGACCATTCTTAGTGGAAGAGTCTGAATCACTAGAACCTTCATCAGAGCTTAAGGTCCCATAGGAGGACCCAAGTCATTGTCCTCTATGATTGAATTCAGGTGGCACGTAATCCTCACTAATGTAGGGATATACCCTTTCATGTGTGAACCGTCCTTCTTGAATTTTTCTATTTTAGTCATCAAGATTAAATCTTTGAATTCTTTATTAGACTTATTTAATTCCTCCAAATTCTTTTTGTAAAGGGTAGTCATAATGGTCGTTGTGATTCCAATAGTTGTATCTCAATTAGGATGGTATCTGCCACACTCTTTGCAGTCCTAATAATTAAGATCAGCCAGTCGCGTGTGCAGCCCCAAGCTATCAAAGACCAATCCTTCATGAATGTTTTGTACTGGAGAAACAATCGAGGAGCTTTAGTGACTATTAATCCAGTCGGGTCACAATTGCCCCGAAGGTATTCAGTCATGATTGCTCCATGGATGAATGTGCATGAATGAGATTTCTTGAGCCCTAATAGTTTACCCCACTCATCTTCATTACTTATCAAGGTGTTAGGTACAGTGTCAAGAATGCTCGGGTTGTTAGTGAGTATAGATTGCAACACATCATCGTCATAGGCTAAGCCACAAAGCTCAGCCATCTCGCCCCCTCTCAAATGTGAGACTTCATCGGGAGCCTAATAAAAATAAACCAATGTGACAATAAGATAACTAGAACAGAAGACGACAAAGAAGGACACTACAGAAACACTTTTCTGTGTTCCTAACAAAGGACTGTTAATTCAAATACAGACCAAATAATCAGACCCGCTGCCTTAGCAGCACTAGAACAATAATACAAACGGAGAGAAAAGGGGTCTTAGGGAACTTTTTGAGACCAAGCATGGATATATTCCCCAAAATCAATAGTCTAAAGAACAACAATATCCACGGGTCTAAAGCTTAGTAAGGTTTTCTAGAACAACACAAAACAATATGTGGAATGACCAGAAGACTTGTCTGGGCAAACCTATTGGTAGGCACTCTAGTCACAGGCCTTAAGTGTGAGGTCAACAGGCGGACGAACAACATATCCTGCTCTCCCCAACCAAATCCAACTGAGAGCGCAAGTTAGAAGGCCTCACAAACAAACGTGACCAAAGTCTTACACAAGTCATCAGGGCCCATGGGAGGTCAAATAAACATAATAAGGACAGAAGACATGCGGCCAACATCTGCCTCACAGCTAAGGCCACAGATCAACCAGGTTAGACCAGAAAAAATGCAGGAAACCCCCAGGCATGATAGTAACAGCTTCAAAAGTGCTTCTAGTGACAATGACTTGACCTTTAAATTCAATTTGAAGTCTGAACCACAACTCGGCTTTAATTCTGATAAAGGCTCTGGAAAGTCAGATGACCTAAAACCGCCAATTATAGAATGTCAACACCTGTCCAGGAAAAACAAGAAAAAGTTAAACAAAACAAAAAATAGTAAAAGTTATCATAAAGGTACAATAACGCATTGGCTTGCATCGGAAAAACAGGAAAACAGAGAGAACAACAAGGCGAACCATGATGACTTAGGTTTCCTCCAAAAACCAACTGGTAATGATCAAAACACAGATACACAAATGGATGGCACGATTACTAACGACATACCCGCTCAGTGCCCCCCAGGAAACTTAACGGAGAAACCGAGTAGAAGCCTGAGCATAACAACCCCAGATCTTAGCAGCCATTTCATCAGTACACAAGGCCCACAGGCTGAAGAGCCGTGCCAAGAACAAAATGATCACCCGGACCTTAAAACAGTGCAATTAAAGTAGATAACCCAATAAGGAGCCCAAACCTCATAATACAAATAAATCAGGCCTTGCACAGTCAATAGCCCAAAAGGAGCCCCAATTTGCAAACAGAGCTAACAATCAAAGGGAGATAGAAACTATTCAAGCGAGCACCAATGACCATCTACCCCCCCTTGTTCGCACACCTACCCCCAGGAGTGACTCGCAACTACGGGCTTCAAGTACAAACTGGCCTGAGGAAGGCTCTGTCCCCTGTGCGAATTCAACTTGGAACCCTACAGAGCCCTTGGATGCACCAAAGGCAATTTTTAAACACATTCAGCCCATCAAAGACCACGCCATAGATCTAGCAAATCAGTACACAAGGCCCACAGACTGAAGAGCCGCGCCAAGAACAAAAGGATCACCTGAACCTTAAAACAGTGCGGTCCCAAGCAATTAAAGTAGATAACGCCATCACCAGCAGCACCCAATAAGGAACACCCAACCCTCATAATACAAATAAATCAGGCCTTGCCCAGTCAATAGTCCAAAAGGAGCCCCAATTTGCAAACAGAGCTAACAATCAAAGGGAGACGAAAACTATTCAAGCGAGCACCAATGACCATCTACCCCCCCCCCCTTGTTCGCCTACCCACCCCCAGGAGTGACTCGCAACTACGTACCCCAAGTACAAACTTGACCGGGGAAGGCTCTGTCCCCAGTGGAATTCAACTTGGAACCCTACAGAGCCCTTGGATGCACCAAAGGCAATTTTTAAACACATTCAGCCCATCAAAGACCACGCCATAGATCTAGAAAATCTCAAAGTATTGCTATACCCCGAATATGCCTTGCAGGGGAATTGGGACATCCTCAACAGAGGAAACCTTCTGAAGCTTAAAACATCCCGGGTTTAGAAAACATAAAAACAACTGATATCGAGACAGTGGCTTTCTATGGCGCAGGGCCAAATGAAGTAAACAAAACAACAGAGATAACTTTCTCCAACACGGCCATGGCGGACGCCCTGAGAGGATACAAAATGCAACTGGACAATCGGGGCATAAAAATCAAGCCCCCGCTCGCTACTAAATATCCAATGATCCTGAAAAATAACGTGTTAAGTGCAAAGCAGGTAGCACAAGAATTGATTGGCCAGAAAAGGATGAACAGCAAACATTCAACCCAACCAGCTACTGAAGCTATTTTACATGGCTCCATAGGCGGCCCAAAATGAATTTCTTGGAGTAATAGTCCAATCAAAATCATCGCACGCGTAGAAGGGGGCAACCGCTCCTGTTCAACTAAGGGGAACACTATTAAAGATTGGTCCTGGCTCCCACTGGCCTTAAATTCTAGCTCCTAACATCAGGCCCTCATCAAGCAATCAGTCAATGACGCCAAAGGTTAGATCCGTTTCAAACAATGGCCTCATCCAGCATAGAAGCCCCTCAGATAACAACCAAACGATCAACATCATGACTTGGAACGTCGCAGGGATTAACAAGGTTCTGCAAAGTCCATCTGCAATTACACTCCTTGCAGACACAGATATAATCTGTGCCCAAGAAACATGGGCAACTTCATCTACACCAATACGCGTAATATTTCAAACCCGCAATAAAATGCAATATTTTCGGAAGACCCTCGGGGGGTATCTCTATATACATCAAACATGCTCTGAAAGTATTTTCACAGTGATAAAGAAGCCCTCAGATATGTTTTTGGCTGGCACTCTGATAGGTTTGAATAAGACAGACGGACCAATATCAATACTTTTAATCAATGTTTATTATAACCCCCATGGGGCGGGTCCGAAGAACAAACTTATTCAGTAAATAAACAAGATCAAAATCCTGCTGTTGCACTTTGCAGGAATGGACTCCATCATCCTTGGGGACATTAACACTCACAACATAGGGCAGAACGTTTTTGAAAGACACCCCAATGGGAGCACTGGAAGTTTACATGCCCTTATGCGGGCCTATAATCTGGCAACAGCACACTCTCTAACCTTAAAAGTTAAGTTGGGCATTCATAGCACCCACTTACAACAACCTGACCACAACAGACTATATCTTACTGAGTGAGTGACTACAAAAACATATGTCAAATTATGCAGTTCAACCATGGAATGAAAGTGAACATGCCGCCCTAACCCTGCAATTATCCATCACAGGGAAAATCCGCTACACTCTTCGCTGCGTCGGGGCAACAAAGGGGTAAGAAGTTCACAGACTCCTTAGAAGAATCGAATGGGGGCCGCTCCCAAGTCATAAATTTGTTTCATGGAAATTAACATGGAAAGGCTGGCAGACCAGTCTCAACAACAAGAGCCTCATAGGGGAATGTGGTACACTTGCTTTAGCATATCTGCTCCAGGGAGCACTATACACAGAACCAACGTAAACCCCGCACACACAGTGGGATATCAACCAGCAATTAAGGAATGCTCCAAAAAACTAAACTCCAAACGTAGGGCCCATCGGGCAACCAGGACCAAGTCTGCCAAAAAGGAACTCAAACTAGCGGCCAAGAGCCACTCATTACTGGTTTGGCAGACAAAACGTGAACTTACAGAGGCAAAATGGCTGAAGAATTTCAAGCTACTGGCACCAAGAATTTTGGCAATAGCTAAACAAGGTAATTAATGGGACCTCTAATATAGAGAACCCACTAGACGCAAGCACCTGGATAGCTCACGTAAAAACCCTTTATACCGATGTCCCGAATGTAAATCCATCAGATAGAACCACAATACTAGGGGGGAAATCTGATAACGTCGCAACAAATCCTACGGAACCTCTGGCTAATTCTACCTCCCAGACAAACAAGTTATTCAAACTATTTGGCTCAGCTGTATGCCGAGTGCAGGTTTCTGGAGGACATACCAGACTCCTGGAGGGGGTCACTGCTGCATCCAATATACAAAAAAGGGCCAAGCACTGACCCCAGGAATTATCGTATTATTGCCTTATTGGACATTGCGGGCAAGGCTTATGCCAGCACTCATATAGTGGAACTAGAGGATTTGGTCACCGTGGAAGGTCACCTCCCCTTCTATCAGACCAGGTTCTGATCAGGAGGTTCCACCATAGATAATGTCATTGCCCTATCATACCTAGTACACCAAGCGGTGGCTCACGGCACCCTGACGCTTTTTGCCTGTTTCATTGATTATACAGCAGCATTCGATGGGGTAGACCGCAACATCCTATGGCAGAAATTGGCACATTGGAACATCAGCCCATCGCTGCTACAAGCCATTAGATCCCTGTATTCGCAAATCTGGGTGAGAGCTAAACTCTCATGTGACTCCGCTACAGAAAAAATCACCACGGATCACGGACTAAAGCAGGGTTGCGTCCTTACCCCGTTACTCTTTAATTTATACATAGTGGATATGGGCAGTGCTCTGCACGGAGCCACTCTAACGACCCCCAGGATCGGGCAAATTAAGATCCAGATGATGCAATATGCTGATGACCTGGTCCTTTTGGATCATACCAAGATTGGTCTCCAAAAAGCATTGACAGCACTCTCGGAGTACAATGCCAAAAACAAGCTGGTCGCCAATCCAACTAATTCCAAGATAGTGATATTTGGCCACTATCCGAAAAAAAAGGTGGCAAAGTGGAGTCTGGGCCCAATAATCCTGAATTGTGCACAATTGTATAACTATCTTGGGGTCTGGATCAGTGAAACTGGCCGCTCACAGGTTTACCACCACAAGTTCCAGCAGAAAGGGGAAATGGTTACCTATGCCATCTGCAAACTCTATGCTGTCTTAGAAAGCCCATCAACAACAGCTATTCAAAGAGTCTTGAGGGCAAAACTACTACCTTCCCTCAACTATGCGCTACAGGCATTTCCAGGTAAATTCGCACTGGACCTGGAAAAGATAGATTGTGCAGCTTGCAAAAAGTTATTTTGTCTACCAGCCTGCACCAGGAATAATTACATTTGTCTGGGATTCAATCTCAACCAACAAAATTTGGAAAAATTAGCGGCCCTAGTGAAATACTTTTATTTAACAACTGCTGCACCAGAGCACTCAATGAAGGCTGTTATAAATTATATATTACAGCAACCTGGCAATCCCTGGTCAACTGGCCTCGCCTCAGTCAAAGATCTCTTGAAATTAGCCACAGAGAATTGGGACTCCAACATATTTAAGTATACTACCATCAAAATAGCAATAAAGAAGCAAGTACGGTCATGCTCTCGTATGTTGGATATTGAAGCTCTGGCAGCCAGAGGCTTTCATGATACGCAAAGTTCCCCCCACACATCACCTAGCCTTAAACTATACCTTACACAGCCAGTGGGGAGACAAGCCCTACATAGGATTCTTGCAGTCAGATTGCATCCCCTCCCCCTAAAATAGCTGTACCCAATGATAAAAGGAAGAACGGTGATCACGGAGTGTCGCCTCTGCAATTGTAAACGAGAGTCGCTGGCTCACATCCTACTTTGCTGTCCCGCCTTTCGGTTGTTTGCCGAATCCACCTAACGCCCATTCTCCTTCAACCGGGCACGGGCACAGCAAACGAGGCAGTCCAACAGTTATATTTATTGGACACTGCGAAGCACATGGCCAATTTTGCTAAGTTTATTTATCACACCCGCACAGCTCTCTTGGATAAGTCTATATTGGTTGTCCGTGGCAATCCTCCGTGTTGCACCTAAAATACTGGTATTATTTCCATTGTTTTAAATTAATAATAGCAAAGGAGGTTTTATGAATATGTCGTGAACATATATTTATCCATTTTAATTCTTTATTATATTTATATATTGGTTGTTTTTGTATTGGTTTTTATTAACCACACACATAAAGAATTCCTTCCTTCATTCATAAAGAAGCTCTCCTAAAGTATAGGGGGGTATTTTTGTATCACAATAGCTACCAGTCCGATGGCATATCTATGAGTCTCCTCCCATTAGAGGACACTACGGGTACGAGACAAGTTAGCCCGCACCATTTTTTTGCATATTTCTTATTTTACTTTTCTTCTCAGTGATCTTTGATTTTGGGCTATTCTTTGCATTCAGAGTACACACCAACATTGGTAAGCTGCCTTTTCATCCCTCCATTATATATGTATTGGTTATGTTTCTGTGAATGCTTCTTTGCTCATTTTAGGAGGTGCTTCAGCAATATACTTTGGTTTATTCTTACTGGATTCCAGTGGAAGAGGGGAAGCCAAGATTCATAGACTGATACAGCACTAGGATAGTGTTGGTCATATGTTATTGTACATGTAGTTCATTGGTTTATTCTCTGTTTAACAGAAGAGAGACGTCTCTGGTGACATCTGTCCAGGTCGTGCCAAGGGGTTCCTTCCAGTGGTCAGGCTATCCTGATTGAGTCGAGGGTCGACTGTTTCTTATCTCATCCCTTTGTTTCCCCCCTATACACCAGCTGCGCCTTTGCTATTGATTAGGTAGGCTTGGTGGTAGTGGGACTGTGGGAACTGTGCCACTGTCTCCTTCCTCTCGCCCCTGCGGAAACATCAGGTGAGTCGTGATAGAGACGGTTCCTCTATTATTACGGCGCCAGGGTATTGCCTCTTTAGTTGTTGCCCCCTTCAGCCCCCGTATCTAAATATCTAAAAACTGAATTTTTCTCCAGCCCCATGGAAAGGCAGTGATTGTGTTGAGTGCTATGTAACACTGCAGTGGTGCTAATGTGGACTTGTGTTTTTCTGTCATGTATGGCATTCATCTTGTCTTGCTCAAGTTTTGTGATGCTCAATGAAGGATGAGGCCTATGCAATTCATTCGGGGTCTGCACAAAGAAGATTTATGAACTTTGATAACCTTGTTATGTTCAAATCAACAAGCTTGAAACACAGTGATGCAAGGCTTGCTCGACAGACAGCATTCGTTATTATTGTAAATTGCTAGCTCAGCAAAACATACTATTTTCATAGGGGGCAACTGTTATTTGCTATTGTGTTTCTAAATCCCGTAAATACCTAAATCAAAAGTTAAGGCTCGTAGGTCTCCAATTTAGGGCCCGATTCCGATGTCATCAGGAAGCCCTTCCTAGAACCGTCCCGAGTCGGACCTTCCAACCAACTCGTATTGGGAGCCGGCTCCTACAAACGGTGAAGTACGATGCCAAAATCCCTTTACTTACTGAACAACTCATTCGCTAAGAATCCGTCCGCATTTCCCAAACAAGACGTGTCTGGAAACACAGAATGGAGTCATCCGTAGACACTTCCAAGTCTGATTCAGAACGTCCAAGTACCGTGCGTACTTCCTGTGCGCCGAGTCGGCCGCCAAAACCAACGCATCCGAGCATCAGGAAGGGGAGAATTTGAATCGCGCTACAACACTATTCCTGTGAACGAGACGGTGCAGATAGGGCCGGTTTGTTGTTGCCCCCCAAAAAACCTCCACCACGGATTCCCCCACTACAACCCTTTAACAGTGCCGCTCAAGTATCCACAACCTCTCTTTCATGCAATTTTCTTTTATTTTATAGCACCACTCATGCCAGTGTTAGGTATCAGAACACTTTACTTCACACACACATTACACAGAGACAATGAATCGTAAGTGTGTAAATCAGTGTATAGGAAATGTTTCATCAGACAGAGGACTACAAGGTGTAGGAGTCACAAATCTTGAATACTGGCAGGCAGTATAATTTAAGAGTGCTTGGTCTAGAGAAGCACAAACTCAGAATTTAAAACATAACAGGGAGTTGGCTTTACTGATAAAATGTGATTTCTACCCAAGAAAACCCTTTTTGCAACATTAGGATAATGAGAGTATAGGAGAAAAAACAAAATGCTCTATCTGTACCTTGCCGTTTGCATGCAGCTCTTTGATGATAGTTAATAGTTCATTGTTCTATATTAGGATTTTAAACTTATAAACTGGAAGTAACAAAAATGTCTCTCTGACAGAAGCAGTAACTCACTGACCTATTTACAATATATGCATTTTGAGATCTTCCTGGTACACATGCTTTCCATCAAGCATTTTAACCTCCTGCGCTACTTTATGATGAGTAAAAACTTCCACCTCTCTGCAGCAGACCCCTTAATCACCAGAGTTGTCTTGACATTTTGATGGTTGCCTGAAAATTACTGGAGGCATGGAACGTTGTAGTAGTTGCTTTTACAACCATTCTGTACTTGAAAACACAGCGCACCCCTGAGTCAGCGCCCCGTGCGGTGGCACTGATCTCACCACCTTAGAGCTGGCTATACTCTACTTCTACGAACACTACTATAACCCCAACCGATGCGGTCGCGGCAGAATATAAGTCCGGCACCAACCCCCACACAAAAAAACACGACACCGCAAAAGCCAGCATAAAAAAAAGCAGGGGTGAAACTACAGTTACATATGGGGTTGGGGGGTGGGGGCAAGGGGCGGTGGGGGCATTAGTCACAGCAAATCAGACACAAAGGGGTACCTAGGGGGCAAATACGCCCAGCAATGCATAGGCAATTTGTGGGTTGGGGGGCAAATAGTTATAGATATGTTCAGCCAATTTGGGGGTTGGGGGGCAAATATCCCCAGTAATGCATAGGCAACATGTGTGTTGTGGGGCAAATAGTCACAGATATGTTCAGCTAATCTGGGGGTTGGCGGCAAATATCCCCAGCAATGCATAGGCAATATGTGGGTTGTGGGGCAAATAGTTAATGATATGCTCAGCCAATCTTGGGATTGGGGGGCAAAAACCCCCAGCAATGCATAGGCCATATGTGTCAATCTGGGGGTTGGGGCAAGTACCCCCAGCAATGCATAGGCAATATGTGTGTTGTGGGGCAAATAGTCACAGAGATGTTCAGCCAATCTGGGGCTTGGGGGCCAAATACCCCCAGCAAAGTAGAGGCAATATGTGTCAATCTGGGGGTTGGGGGACAAATACCCCCAGCACTGCATAGGCAATATATATATTGTGGGGAAAATAGTCACAGATATGTTCAGATAACCTGGGGTTTGGGGGCAAATACCCCCTTAAAAGTAGATGCAAATCTGGGGTGTGGGTGCAAATAACCCCTTACAAGTAGATGCATATCTGGGGTTTGAGGGGCAAATATCCCCTTAAAAGTTATTGCAAATATGAGGTTTGGGGGAAGAAATACCCCCAGCAATGTGTACATGAACAATGTGACTTGGGCACATGCAAAGTGCACTAATACCCGCATATAGAGTACATGCTGCAGGAATGTGTAAATGAACAAACACAAACGTAATTTACCATTATATGCATTCCCATACTTTTGCAGCAAATTTAACAGGGCAATTTGAGGGATGGACTGTGCGTAGATGCAAGTGCTATAGGAACTTATAACAAACAAAAAAAGTCTCATCATCTTATAATTAGTCCCTTAAAAACCTGTGAAATACTGTGGGTGTGGTGTGCAAACAAGACAGATCAGCCACCTACAGCAGCTCAAGGACTGTATGTGTGTGCGTTAAAGCTGTCTCAGTCTGGGCTGGCACACATGATGGGCAGACAAAGGCCATAAAGCCCTCTGGGTGTTAAATCCAATCCGAAAGTGTGCAGCATATCCGTGGATTGGCCCTGCTGGCAATTTGGCATGGTTTGATGGGCTGGTGCACCAGAGACACCTGTAGGTCACTGTTTTGGGGACTTTGTAAACCACGTCAATATCATGACTCACTTCCCCAGTCCCCACCAGGCCACAGCAATATGGTGCTAGTATTTTGACCGCTGACCTGCTGTGCTGCAAATTCAGGATGAGGGCCAGGCTTTGGAGCGTACTCACCTTGGCGCCCTGCGTTCTTTGCAAGAACCAGTGTCATCTTCCCCACCCACCTATGAGTATCTGGGTATGGCAGTTGCAGTGAGTTTGCATTGGATGTAGGGTCATTGCAGGGAGGCAAGTCACATTTGGCCATTTCAAAATACGCCCCCGGCCCTTGATCAGCAGCAATGTGCGTCATTAGGTGAAATCGCAGAGGCTACTATGAAACCGAGGATCACGTATTGTGTGGCAATTACGTTCAGAGTGCCGATGCATCATTGTGATCCCAATCCAAACATGTGTCCATGGCATGGCGTGTATGACAAATGAGGGAATGTCATCATCAAGTGGGTACACACAGCCCCTTCCCAAATATTGAAATTGCCAACACCTATGGAACTGGGTGTACAGTTCCAGTGTCACATGTGAGTTTGCTCACAGTGCAAAGTGTTAGCCGCAGCACAACCAGAAAAATCATCACAATGAGTCCACTCCCCTGGTGCCCCCACACCTTAGCCATTCAAAGTTAGAATGGCATGTATACACATGCGTGTGTAGTCTACTGGGAAGTGTGGTGATGCGTTTCTGGAGTTGTCTGCCGCCAGGTGACACAACAACACACATCCATGACTATTCACTAGAGTGGGCAATAGCCCCCTAAGCAATGGACTTCTATCCAACGTTCCTGCATCAATGACATAACATCAGAAGCAACCACCACCTCAATTCCAGTGCTTCATTCAAGGGCAATAATGAACAATAAGTGACCACAAGTACCTATGAAGGGCAACTCACCAATTATGCAGAGACACAATTCTGACAAGGCAAGTCTAGGTGGAGGTCACCTGTCCTGTGATGTCAATAGGTTTTGCACATGCCAGGGTACCACAAGTGGTTATCACAACAATCAATCGAAAAGATACATTGGCAGACAGCAAGATGCAGCAAATACATCACACATCTACATATTCACTCTGGCTAATGTTTCTGCATACTCACATACACATAATCCACATATATGTACATTTCAACATAACTACAAGGTCTGCATGAACTCAACTTGTGCAGGTAAGACGCCTCGCACATACACTTCAAAGTACATGCTCATCTCTCAAAACTACCATATACACAAGCACCTAAGAATATCACTCTGGTGCAGATAGACAGAAATTCACTTCTGCCCCACAAGCTCCAGACATGTTCTCAAACTTTATTAAGCTGAGTCATAATAAATCACTTTTGCGCTGCCCTTACCACATCTGCACCTACACTTGCAGCACCACTATTTATCACTATGTGCACAACAGCTCTCACATACAAGACATACACACAATGTACTGTACTCATCATCACAGCCCACTCTAATATGCACACTGAACACATCACCACATCTCACAACAAGACTCTTACATAGCTCAATGTATATGTACTTAGTCATTCACACATCACCATACTCCCACCCAACTCAGCTCAAGTTCTACAGCTTGTCACTCATAAAAAGATGCATCCACAGATCCAAACACAACATTAACTATACAACACCTTACACTTCACCATTCAGCACTCTAAATTACACAAGTAGTGTAAATACCTTCACATACACTTATATACAGCAGTTTAACAAGCTTGCATACTCTAAATTACCCGTGCATTTAAAGCACTCACATTGGACAATGTGGACACTCCATGTCTCATACGCAAGAAGTGCCTATGAACCAAAGTCATACCTCACACTCTCAGAAATCCTCCATATTTGTTCAGCCCCCATCGCGCAAAAGTCTCCACTACGTAACAAAGTTTGAAACACCAGTCTCTCTCACCTCTACCCTTGTGTGTGCTATCTCTTCACATGCAGTATTAATCTTGCTAAACACACCTGCAGTTAGGCCTCACAATCAAAAATACACTTACTGCACTGTGTGGCAACTAAGAGCATGGATGTGACACTGGCTCCAGTGGCATCTGCTCGGCAGACAGACACACCACACTTCTGTGCACCCACTTTCCACTCATCTTACCACTTGTTGCAAAGGGCAATCCAACAGACATCACAGCACACTTAGGTCAGCTCTGTGTGACCTGACACAGCATCACTCATAGCTCAAAAGGACCTTATTACCAGTCATGCATAAATGATTACCTACACACCACGAATCTTATGCTCAACTATGAATGATGTGTGGCTGTAAACATGAAATTCCATCTTGGACAGACCAAACACAACATCAACATGATGTAGCGAGACAGAAACAGGCTGGCACGACACGCATGAGAATTAGAAATCCATGGACTTTTAAGACCACAGACACCTTTTTTTTTTTTTTTTTTTTTTTATTAAAAGTTTATAAAGCGCGCGTACGCCCAAGGGCTTCTTGGCGCTGGTAAGATAAAAAACATAACAAGAGGTGAGTCTGCCGGAAGAGTTATTTCGGGTAAGCTTTTGTGAAGAGGAGAGTTTTAAAAGCCTTTCTAAAGGCAAGGAGGTCTGTACTCTGTCTGAGGGCTAGTGGTAAAGAGTTCCATAGGGTGGCTGCCAGGAAGTGGAAGCTGCTGCCGCCTTGTCGTTTTTTCTTGAAACGAGGAACTTCTAAAAGGTCTTTGTGGGCAGATCTTAGGTTCCGTGAGGGGACATATCTACCGATCAGCTGTCTGATAAATAGGGGTCCCTTGCCTTGCAGAGCCTTAAAGATAATGCACCCGGCTTTGAATTCGGCTCTTTGAGCCACGGGTAGCCAGTGCAAACTCTCCAGGCCTGGTTTGATAGGTTCCCATTTGGGTACTTTGCAGATCAGCCTAGCGGCCTGATTCTGCAGGTACTGTAGTCTTTTGAGTTGTCCTGCGGGTAGGCCTAGGTATAGGCTATTAGAAAAGTCAATGTGGGAGAGGACTAAGGCCATGACTACCTGGATTAAGGCGGAGGGAGTGAGGAAATGGGCGATTTTCCTGATTTTCCTTAGTTGGAAAAATCCAGAGGAGACCACGGTACCAATTTGGGATTTTAGCGAGAGGTCCCCGTTGATGGTTATCCCCAGGCTTTTTACAGTGGAAGATTTCTTAGGGGGAAGACCCATGTCCGACGGCCAGAAGTTAGGGCTCCAACTGATTTCGCTCTTGCCGGGCAGAATCAACTCAGTTTTCCCTGGGTTTAACTTGAGGTGATTTGAGGACATCCAGCTCTGGATTAGGGTCATGGTGGCTTGGAAGTCCTCCACCGCGTTAGGGGAATTGAGAACAAAGATAAGCTGTAAGTCATCTGCATAGTTATATACAGTGACTTTGTGCTTACTCAGGGCAAAGAGGAGGGGCCGCATGTACAGGTTGAACAACAAGGGGGATAGTGAGGAGCCCTGGGGCACCCCACAGAAAGACTTGACCTTGGCGGCAGAAAAGGAGCCTAAGCGAACCGATTGGGTGCGTTCGGAGATGAACGATTTTAACCAGGCTAGGGCAGAGTCTCTGAGACCCGCCTGTTCGACACGGTTGACCAGAATGGAATAGTCAACCGTGTCGAATGCCGCGGACAAGTCGAGAAGTACTAAGGCTTGATGAAGGTTGTTATCAGCGTTGGACCTCAAGGTGTTCTGGACTGCCAATATTACTGCCTCAGTGGAGTGACCAGGTCGAAAGCCTGCTTGGTTGGGTAGGAGATATTCTGTTTCCTCCACGAAGTTAGAGAGGCAGTTGGTGACGTGCGCCTCCAGCATTTTCGATAGAAAAGGTAGCAAAGATATGGGCCGATAGTTCGTAAGGTCGAGCGGGTCGATGCCAGGCTTCTTGGTGAGGGGAATCAGTAAGGCCTGTTTGAAGCTGCTAGGTACTGTCCCTGACGTGAGAGAGTCGTTGAGTAGGGATATCATGCTGTTGGGCATAGCTCGACCAATTTTTTTCATGATATGGGGGGGGCAGACATCCATAGGGGATCCTGATTTGACTCTAGACAATAATGTCAAGAAAGTTTTCAAATCAATAAGGGGATAGGAATGTAAAGTTGAGGGATTGAAATAGATGTCATCCACTGGGGCGGATGATGGGAGTGTGGAGATGTTCTGCTTAATCGTTAAGATCTTATCACGGAAAAAGTCGTTCAGGGAGTTGCATAACGCTTGTGAGGGAACTACCGGGGGGGAAGTTCTATCGTCGTTGCAAAGGTCGTTCACAATCCTGAAAATTTCTTTTGACTTGTTGGTAGAGTTGAGGACTTTAGATGAATAGTAGGTTGTTTTACGGTTCTGTAGAGTTTTTTGCCAAACAGGACCATCTGCAGAGACTTAACTCTTTGGAGGCAGCAGGGTGTGAATACAGTGAAAATACAGCTCAGCTGACACGCACCATGGGCTCAGGAAATGTATCCGATGAACCCACAGCCACGATTAGAAATTGCTTACAGTGTAATGCCACCTGTGTCAAGCTTGTCATTGTCACTGGTCTACCAGACCAAAAGGGGACACAGACAAGGTTCAACCACTATCAAGTCACATACAAGTATTGCACCCTCCCCTTGTGTACATTGGTGTGTCCAAAGTCACCACCATGTAGTCGAACTCCATATGTACCCAGATGTACTGATGAGACAGGTGACTCTCTGCACATCACAAATATATTCAGCGTGTAGCACTTTGCAACTCTTGCACTATGTTGACATATGGTAGCATGACCTATGTGCAATTGTGAATACAAATGAAAGGATGGTGAATGCATGTCACCCTCATAGCCAAAGTTGATATGTGTGATAACATCCAGCAAATGTAGACAAGTAAACCTGGAATACATACTGTAAAAGCTCAGATACCCATGGACCACATGCAATCCATGACATACCAACATCGTTGTGCACTCACACCAATAATTGAACCTGAATGACAGTTGACTTATGATCAATTTGTGGGACACATAAATCAGCATTCAAAAACTTAAAACATGCTTTATTTGGACTGTATTAACCAATTTCATTAGAACAAACGCAAGGCCAATGGCCTGTCCATAAAAGTTCAAATTTTGATGGGGTTAAAAAACATACCCATCAACTCTTGCCTGCACTGTGACCGCAAGGGGTCACCTCTCCTGGGAGGGGGCATATAGGGGGCATGCCAGGCACCAAAGGGACACAACTATGGAGTATTGGTTTGGGATTTGGGAGGGATGTGATCAGGGGGGGTTGTTGGGTTCACTGCAGTGGATGGGTAAGATGGATGGATTGTTGGGTCCACTTGCAGTGGATTGGCCAGATTGAGGGGTTGTTGGGTCCACTGCAGTGGATGGAACAGTTGGAGGGGTGTTAGTAACAGACTGAGGGGAGCAGTTGTAGTGGGAGTGCTCAATGGAGGGTAGGTGTGGCTGAGCTTGAGCTTCTTGGGGATGGTGTACTGGTGGATCCAATAAACAGGGATGGGGATTGATTCTGACTCTTTGGTAGGGTGTTTCTTGGTATGGAAGGTACTGGTGTGGACTGGGGAAGTATGTGTTGGTAGAGTGGGTTTTGTCTTGTGAGAAGAGGGGGATCTGCTTGGTAGGTGCTTGGTGCTCTCACTCTTTGTTGGCGCTCCTCATCCTCCCCGTCCGAGTCGGCACTGTTTGCGGACTGGTGAACTGCTTCCTTTACACCAATGACTTGCTCTCCTCCACTGGCCGCTGCAAAAGATTCACCTTGAACGGACACTAGCAGCGCATTGCGCGTCCCGCTGGAAGCAGTGTCAGTGCGCCTGTAAGAATCTTTTTAAAAAATATTTCCCGGTTTGCTATTTAATTTGATTTTGCTTTGTTTTCCCCTGGTTTTAATCGGCAGGCCTCATACTCGCACTATAATCGGTAATATTCACCGCTCTTTTAGCGGGTCCTTGATTACACTCCACTACTTGGGGGACATATTGGGTGGGTGAGAAGGACGCCTGGCGGCGCCATCTTTGTTTATGCTCTAGTCGTCACAAGGACGCTAGAACTGTACTTAAGGCGGGAAAATCCTACTGGGGCTCTGGACCTTGAACGGACACTAGCAGTGCATTGCGCGTCTCGCTGGAAGCGGCGTCAGTGCGCCTGTAAGAATCTTTTTAAAAAATATTTCCCGGTTTGCTATTTAATTTGATATTGCTTTGTTTTCCCCTGGTTTTAATCGGCAGGCCTCATACTCGCACTATAATCGGTAATATTCACCGCTATTTTAGCGGGTCCTTGATTACACTCCACTACTTGGGGGACATATTGGGTGGGTGAGAAGGACGCCTGGCGGTGCCATCTTTGTTTATGCTCTAGTCGTCACAAGGACGCTAGAACTGTACTTAAGGCGGCCATGCTGACGCGTAGCGGGCACGCGCAGCGGGTTCGCCGGATTTCTGCCGGAGTTACGCCTGAGTTCAGCCGGTCTGCGCCCGTCCGCGCTCGACCGGGCTCAGGTCAGCAGACTATTACTTTCCGCTATGTATATTCTGTCAGTGATTTACGTCACCTAGACAGCGGTATGCAGAGGCTAGATCCTACCACTGTGGCTAGGCTTGGGGACATGAACCTACTTCGAGTCCCTAGCGGGAGGTCTGGGGCCAAATCACCTACTTTAAAGCTAACGTGTTTGAATACTAGGTCGCTCCATAAGCACCATTTAGAAATCTTTACACTCCTGCAGGATGAGGATATCGATGTCCTAACCCTCACGGAGACATGGTTGGGTGATGACTCCCTACCTGATATCATAGCCGCCCTCCCCCTTGGATACGATGCGGTTTGGCATAATCGTGCCCATAATACTAGGGGGGGGGGTAGCAATCCTGTACAAAAAACATCTAAAGGTTGTCAAAATAGCGGCTGAAACATTGGACATATCTGACGTCTTGGGAGTGAAGATTATTTTGAATAATTCATGTCTTGCGATTTTTACTGTTTATCGTCCTCCTAATTCGACGTCAGTGTTTAATGACTTATTTGCCTTCTTGATATCTGACCTTTGTACAAGATACCAAAAAATTGTGGTAACCGGGGACTTTAATATGCACTGGGATAAAAGTCATAACGACCCGGCACCTCGCCATTTAGAGAACATCATGTCCTTTTTTGGTATTAGACAGCTTGTAAATGCCCCCACGCATATTAAGGGGAATATCCTTGATCTTATTTGGACCTCAGACCCCGAGGTACATGTTGTGGATATTTCTCCATGTATCTGGTCAGACCATTATATGGTGAACTGTGAGATCCCCATTATAGGGTACCCAGTTCAAAAACCTCTAAAAACGAAAGTAGTTCGTCAGTGGAAAAGAGTTGATTCACAATCACTGACCAATACCCTTCCTGGGTTCGCTCAACTACTGGCATCTAGCGGAGATCTAGACCAAGACTACAAGAACATAACTCGGAATTTGAGTCTGGCGATAGATCAGATACCACCTGAGAAATCACAAAAAGTAAAAAGAGCAGGAAAGGGAGGAGCCTAGCGCTTGATCAAGATGGCCGCGTGAGCCTTGAGCTCCCGCGACCCTCGCGCCCTCCTGCAATTATCCTGTCCTAAATCCTGTTTTTCATGCACGGAATCCTGCAGATGAGTCACAGCTGGGGCGATTGACGTTGTCCGGGCTAAGATCGCCCACCGGGAACCGAAGTTGTGCATGGCGGAAGATTGCGGCCTACCTCCGAAGGATGCCAGGGGCTCGCGCTGGCAGGATGCCCGGCCACTAATTGAATAACAGCGGCCTTGGGAGGTGTGAACTGGCGGACGGGTGCCGCTGCACTTTCACTTTCGCTTTCTCGCCCTTTGCTTGCTCTGGCCCGGGAGTGCTTCATGCCGATCCCCTGATATCTGGAAGACCTGCACTCGACCCGGGCTGGCTGTTGAAGTTCTGGTTGGCCCTGTTTCCTCTGGCTGAGCGAGGGACGTCTTTTTGTAAGTGACCGCCCTGCTGTTCGAGATGTCGGCCAAATCGGAGGTAGACAAGCCGAAGTCTAAGGCTACCAGGCGGGGAGGCTATACCCAGTCCAACAATATGGATCGCTATGCCCAGCAGAAGGGGTCGCCTGGTGGATTGGGACAGTCGCTGGAAGCACAGAAGGCCAATCCATCCCCAGCCTCGGAGTTATCATTGCAGGATATCAAGGGGGCGATTAAGGGGATGCAATCATCGATTGGGCGACAGTTCGAGACCCTGGCGCACAAGGTGGACATGATATTGGTTGATGTCAACTTGATTCGCGCGGGCCTGGGCAAAACCAATGAGCGGGTCAAGTCCCTGGATCTCAAGACCACTGGCCTCGCGGATGATGTCTCGGAACTCCAGGTTGAGGTTCGCAAGTTACGGACCGCGAATGACCTCTCCGCCCGCCGGCTCGAGGATTTTGAAGGTCGGGCCCGGCACAACAATGTGCGCCTTATTGGGGTCCCGGAAACTTCGGAGGAGCTCTCCGTGGATTTACTCGTTGAGGACTTGGTGGTGAACCATCTTGGGCCTAAGGGCCTCAGCAGGTTTTTTATGGTTGAGCGGGCTCACCGAGTGCCTGGCGGAAGGCCTAAGGTGGGAGCCCCCCCGAGACCGATTGTCGCCCGGATCTTTAATTTTCGAGACCGAGACGCTATCCTGCAAGCATCGAGGGTGACAGGTCCGGTGCCTTTTCAGAATGCCTCTGTGAGCTTTTATCCTGACTTCACCCAGATGGTGCAGAAGCAAAGGCAGAGCTTCCTGGGGGTGAAGAGGCGGCTTAGGGAGATGGACCTGAAATATGCCATGCTTTTCCCCGCCAGGCTACGTGTGGTGTATGAGGATCGGACTTTCTTCTTTGAATCGCCGGACATGGCAAGGGACTGGTTGGATGCGCTCCCTCGGCGACAGCCCGGCGGGGACCACGTGGTTGGAGCGGAAGGCGACCGGGATGGACAGGAGTGATACCTCCGGTGTCGGTCTGATTTGACTCAGACCCGGACAGTGACTAGCACCATACTGCAGTAATGGGAGGGCGGCGGGGGGAAGACAGGAGCTCTTTCCTCCCTTGGGGTACTTTTTGTAGATTTGTTTTTGATAGGGCGACAGGCACACTGCAAGTTGGGGGGGCTTTGCAAGCTGACGCAGGGGTGCAGGGAGGGGGGGGGGGATTTGGGATGTTGGGGTTGTTGTTGGGGTTTTTTTTTCTTGCAAGGCGTAGTAATTGTTGTCAGTATTGTCCGATTGTGGTTCCCCGGGGGGGGTGGAGGTCTCTTTGTGTTTGGGGATGGGGGGTAGGGGCTTAAACATAATTAGCTGGAATGTTAATGGCTTAGGGGATCGTATTAAACGGGGGATAGTCCTACAATTCTTGAAATGGACCTCACCAGATGTGGTCCTCTTGCAGGAGACCCACCTTATAGGGAATACGTGTTATGCACTTAATAGAAAGGGTTATAAATTCATTGCTCACTCGGGGTTCTCCTCAGGCTCCAGGGGTGCGGGCATACTTGTTAGAGCTTCCCTACCATTTGAGGTTGACTCCACCATTGCTGATGATAGGGGGCGCTTTGTGGCTGTGGTGGGGCGGTGGGAGGGCAGAACGTTGGTATTGGTTTCTGTTTATGTCCCTCCTGCCCTGCAGGCCTCCACGTTTGCTGATCTGGGCAAGGCCTTGTTGGAACTCCCTGAAGGGATGCTGGTGGTGGGAGGAGATTTCAATGCGGTTGGATCTGGATTGCTCGACAGGTGCCCGCCCAGGGACACCGGGGGGGCTCAGAAGTGGCTTCCTGACTTTCTCGATACTTTTGGCCTGGTAGATTGTTGGAGGCTACGACACCCCACTCAGAGACAATATACCTTTCACTCTGGGGCCCACGGTAGTCTCTCTCGGATTGATTACTTGCTCACTCTGGCTGCGCACGCCTCATTGGTATCTGAGGCCAGGCACATGGCGCGGGGTATATCCGATCACTCGCCGGTGTGGGCTCGTCTGGATATTGGCCGAGTAGTGGGGGGCAGGGTGGCTCCCATTAACCCCTGGTACTTTCGTGACCCTAAGCTGCGCAGTGCGTTGCTGAAGGCAGTTGATCACTATTTTCAGGATAATCAGGGTTCAGTTGAATCTGCGGTGTCCTTGTGGGAAGCGTTCAAGACCGTATTGAGAGGGGAGGCCCTTTCCTTGGTAGTGGCAGCCAAGCGGCGGAGAGACGCCGAGGTGACACAAGTTGAGGACGAGATTGCGGCTTTAGACGTGGCCTTGGAGGAGGAGGTTGCAGCGGCCACACTGCATAATTTGAGCTTGAAACAATTGGAATACAGGGATCTGGTGACGAACGCTGCCAAGACCCTCAATAGGGAGCAGCAGGGTTGATTGTACGATGTCGGTGATAAGGCCGGGAAGCTGTTGGCGTGGTTGGATAAAAAAGAGCGTGTTAATCGAGTGGTGCCGGAGTTGTCGATGGATGGGGGAGAGGTTGTCACTGACCCCGACGGTATAGTCCAGTGTTTCTCGGACTATTTTCGTACGGTATACACCTCGGTTTCGGACAGGCCGACTGAGGACTCGTGCAACCTTTTGCGTGATATTGCTCTGCCCTGCCTTTCTGTCATAGATAGGGATGACCTTGATGGAGATATAACTGATGACGAAGTGGCGTGTGCTATCCGTGCGTTGCGCTCGGGTAAGGCCTCGGGCCCAAATGGTTTGCCGATTGAGTTGTATAAGCTTCGTCCGGATAAGTTGGCTCCTCACCTGCGCGCCATGTTCGTGGAGGCGCGGGTGAATGGGTTTCTTCCGCTTGATCAACGACTGGCGACGATTGTGGTAATACACAAAGACGGTAAGCCCCGGGATAAGTGTGGTTCCTATCGGCTGATATCACTTCTCAACGCCGAGCCGAAAATCCTTGCCAAGATCCTTGCTAACCGCCTGGTCCGGGTGCTTGGAGATTTGATCCACCTGGACCAGTCGGGCTTTATCCCGCACCGTAACACTGCACTGAATCTTAGACGCCTTCATGGAGTGATTGCTAGGACGGGCACGATGCGAGAGCCGGCCATAGTGGCGGCCCTCGATGCCACGATGGCTTTCGATACGGTGGAGTGGGCATACCTGTGGGCTGTGCTAGCCAAGTTCGGCTTCGGGCCTGGCTTTGTAGGCTGGGTGAGGTTGCTTTATGAGGAGCCCCTTGCTAGCGTCGTGGTGAACGGGCGGGCGTCGGCACCGTTCGAGCTCGGGAGGGGCACCCGGCAGGGCTGTCCCCTGTCGCCGTTGTTGTTTGCCCTTGCTCTTGAACCGCTGGCGGCGTGGATACGATGGCACCCGGATATACGTGGGATTCGTTGGTCGCCTGACCACGAGGACCGTATCTCGCTTTACGCCGACGATATTCTGTTATACCTCGCCTAAGAAATCTCTCATAGTGGTTTGTGACGTCTTGACCTCTTTCGGTAGGAACTCTGGTCTTGTTATTAATTGGGGAAAGTCATATTTGTATGTCCTGTGTGGTGATGTCCCGCCTATCCCGCGAAACTGCTCGATCCAGATCGCCCGGCAGGGCTTTTTGTATTTAGGGATCTATATTTCCACTGACCCCACTTTACGATACGAGAAAAACTTGCTCCCTCCCTTGGCACGTTTGCGGCGGGACGTGGCGAGCTGGTGGCGGTTGCCGCTTTCCCTCCTTGGCCGCGCCGCCCTGTTTAAAATGATGTCTCTTCCCCGTTTCCTTTATGCCTTGCAGAATACCCTTGAATTGGTCCCGGCCAGTTATTTCAGAGAGGTCGAAAGCCTCCAGCGTGCGCTATTGTGGGATGGGCGACCGCGCATAGCGCTCGCTAAGTTGACGCTTCCGTGGTATGACGGGGGTATCGCGCTTCCAGACATTCGACGTTATTATTGGGCCACTCAGTTGAGCGCGAGTAACCATGGTGTCTATGGTCCGGCGCTGAGCCCCGGCTACGCCATGGACCGGTGGTTGCTGCGCGGGGGTAATTACCATAGAGCGTTGTACTCGAAGTCGTTGGACTTAACCCTTACGGGGCCCACCAGGGTGGCCGTGCACGTGTGGAAGGTGGCGACCGATTCACTGGGCTGGAGGGGTAAGCTTACCCTTGCCACCCCGTTGTTTGACTCCGATATTCTGGGGAAGCTTTGGCATACAAAAGGGTTTGAGAAATGGGACCTGATCGGTATATCCAGGGTTGGAGACCTTTTGATTAAGGGTAGGGTGAAGTCATTCGAGGAGCTGCAGAAGGAATATGAGCTAGGGGGCACGGAGTTCTTCCGCTACGCTCAAGTGTGTCACGCCTTGCGGTCAGTCCTTGTAGAGGGGGAGACGGTGCCTGAGTCCTCTCCGTTGGAGGACCGGATCCTGGATGGCCATATGCCAGAGAGTACGATCTCTCTCATTTATAAGAAACTAATTAATGTACGGGCAGATCTTCTTCTAGGGTTGCGCGATCAATGGACTAGGGATGGCCTCGAATTAGATGATGAGGATTGGCAGTCTGCAGTTTCTTCGCCCAAAGAGGTTGCGATCCCTGCGCGCCTGCGGCTGGTGCAGCTTAAAATACTCCATAGAGTTTACGTGACAGGGCCTAGGCTGGTTCATATGGGTTTCTCTGAGGAGGGCTTATGTAAGAGAGGCTGTGGTATGATGGGCACCTTCCTACATATTATTTGGGAATGCGGTGCGATCATGGAGTTATGGAAGCGTATCCACAATGTGATGGGGGAGGTGACGGGCATCGCCATGCAGCCGGAGGAGCGGTGTTGTCTCCTGAATGTTTGGGGTCCTACCGACCACGACGCGGCACAGACTCAGTGGGTGACCCTAGGGAACATGGTAGCTAAGCGCGACATCGCTCGCCTGTGGGGCTCTACTAGGCCTCCTACATTGGCAGCGTGGATGGAAAACATGGATTAGAGCATGTTTAGGGAGAAGACAGTGTATTGTGCTCGAGGGCGCCCCCGGAAATGGTACACCGTATGGGGGCGATGGAACCAGTACAGAGGGGGCATATGCCTGCCCCCAGACCCGGACCCGCCTGAGGAGCAGCTCTCCCCTTAGCATTCTCTCCGGCTTTATATTCTTTGCTGGTATGTGTTTGCTTTCTTGAGTCTCTGCCTTCCCCTCCTTCCCTTACTATAGACCTGTGTCTGATGGACGAAATGGGGCTCGCTCCCCCTGCTGGGAACCCTTTTTGTGCTTTCAGTACTTATCGCCTTGCTTGTGTTTAGGTTTGGGTTTGTGTTTATTTAAAACAGATACTTTTGATTCTCCTATCAGTGAAATGTGGACGCTTGCCTGTGTTGTGTTTTAAAGCTGCCGTACCTCCGGGTTGTCGGCTGAATAGCTGTGTCCCTGACTTGAAAAATAAAGGTTTTTACAAAAAAAAAAAAATATATAATAATTGTGTCCTTTGTTGCTCTGTCGTGGAGGGTCGTCGTCTGCCAGCGCGTTTCGTTCGCGGGGGGCTTCGTCGGGGCTCGGGTGTTCGGGTGGATCCGGTTGACATGTGCATATGGATCAATGTGTTCCGGTTACCAGGTGGTGTAGGTTGGGAGCACAGTTTCTCTTCGATGTTGGGGGAGGTCAAGTTATCATCATACAGTCCCTCGCAACTTTGCCCAGCATACAAAGTCAATATGAATGTCAGTGAACCTGAAAAATAGCGATATCGACAAGCAGAATCCCTCGTCCAAAGTGTTTAAACACTGTATGATGGTAGTTTGCCTTCTTTGGGTGTCGGGGAGGGGCTGTGTTCTCAACCTGTGTCGTTTGTTGATTGGAGTGTGTTGGTTTGTACGCATGTGTCAACTGGATTTGTTTGAGCGTTTGGGCCCTGGCGGGGTTCTTTGTGTGCGGGGCGCGTTGGCTGGTGGTGGTTCTCTGCTGCGGAGCAGTGGAGGATATAATTTTGAATTGATTTGACGCCTATAGACTTTTTCTGGTGCACCTTCCTTTCTTGTATGAAATGCCCTGGATATACTTGTAATGAAAAAGAAAAATATTAAGAATTTGGATAATCAAAAAAAAAAAAAAGAGCAGGAAAGGGGGCCCAGTGGTTTACCTCGGCTTTGAGGGACCATAAAAAAAAAGCTTTGTTCTCTAGAAAGGAATTGGAGGAGAATAAAGGATGGCACTGATAGGGAACGATATAAAATCTCTCTTAATAGATACAAAAAGTTGATTATGGCTACAAAAGTAGCCTTTTATGAAACTCGTATCAATCAGGCTGAAAATACCCAGAAGGAAACATTTAACATCCTGACAGAGCTGAGTAAAAAATCAGAAACGTTGGAAACTACAATAAATGTGGAAACGTTTCAATGCTTCTTCCTGGAGAAGGTGGGGACCATTCTCTTGGAGATTAAGAATGGTATTTTGAATAGCCCACCTCCACCACAGGAAGCTCAAACTCCCCTGGAAGTTTCTCTTTCAAGGTTTCCGGAAATAGATTATCAAAGCCTTGAACAGCTTATGAATAGAATTAAGTCTGGATCCCCGGCGGACCCATGTCCCCCTAGGGTCTTTCGTTTGGCATGCCCCATTTTAGGAGATCATATTATCCCCCTCCTCAATAGCTCGTTGGAGACCGGCCTTTTACCATCAAGTTTTAAGGAAGCCCGAGTTAGACCACTGTTAAAGAAGCCTGGAGCCGATGCGACCATTCTGAAAAACTATAGGCCGATCTCTCAACTGCCTTTCTTGTCCAAGGTTTTGGAGCAACATGTGCTGAAGTCTCTTTCCTTATTCCTGGAGTGACACCATATACTCCAGGAGCGTCAGGCAGGCTTTCGTGCACATCACAGCACCCAGTTGGTGATGCTTGCTGTGCTGGATGAGCTCAGAGGTATGGCTGACAGTAAGAAACCAAGCGCCCTGATACTTTTAGATCTATCAGCGGCGTTTGATACTGTCAGCCACTCCCTGCTACTGGACAGATTGGCCTGTTTTGGGATAAAAGACCTGGCCTATAAATGGTTACAGTCTTTTTTGAAAGGAAGGACACAGAGGATCCAATTGGGGGACTGTGTTTCGGAGGTTGGAGTGCGGTGTTCCGCAGGGCTCAGCCCTCTCTCCATTACTAATTAATCTTTACTTGCAACCTCTGATTAATTCCTTAGCTAACATGGGTTTTCATGTGTTTAACTACGCCGATGACACCCAGTTACAATTAAGTATTGATAATACGGCGACAGCACAATCCAATGCCCAAAATATTCTCAGACACACGGTCAGTTGGATGACGGCAAATCAGTTGAAAATAAACCCAGATAAGACAGAGATATTGGTGGTCTCGACCACAGCCTCACCTTGGTGTGATCTATATTGGCCCCAGGATTTGGGTCCTACGCCGACACCAAGCAACAAAGTAAAAAGCCTTGGGATTAAGATTGACAATGAGCTGTCAATGGCCAGTCAGATCTCCGCTGTTGTAGGGACTTGCACTGGCATGATTAGACAGCTGCGCAAACTTGTCCCTTTCTTTTCTTTTTCTATGCTTTGTACAGTTGTCTCTGCTACAATAATATCAAGGCTGGATTATGGGAACGCCCTTTATTTAGGCCTACCAAAGTCTTTGACCAACAGACTGCCGGTTGTGTTGAACGATGCTGCACGACTGATCTTTAGACTCCCTAGAAGAACTCAAGCCTCATCCTTATTGCACAAATTACATTGGCCTCCCATCGTGCAGAGAGTGGAGTTTAAGAGCCTTTGCACGGCTCATAAGGCGATTTATGGACAGGCTCCTGTATATATCAAGGAACGTTTGGAGCTCTACAGGCCTAAACGAGCTCTCAGATCTGGGAATTCTCAGTTGTTGGTCTGTCCTCGATACAAGCTGTCAACTAAAGGAGGCAGATCCTTCTCGGTGCTGGTCCCACAATTATGGAACAGACTACCTGAATCACTCCGGAGAGAAGGAAACCTCTTATGTTTTAGGAAGCAGCTAGAAACGCTCCTTTTTAAAGAGGCTTTTGGCCTACTTAAATAGTTTCTTGCAGGGTACCTTTCTCGCTTTTTATGCTTGAACTATAGTTGTTGGCTAGAGGTTCAAAGCGCCTAGAGACCTGTAGGTGAGTTGGCGCTATATAAACCGAAGGTAACATAACATAACATAACATAACATAACATAAGAAATCTGTGTGTACTTGACACATAGGTAACTTTGGGAAACCTCACAATTCAACCAACTACATCATTCTCATTTGTCCTATCAACTTGACATATATTTACATAAATGGCACTTGTCAACCTGCAAGTTAACCATTGCTCCCTCAAACATGTGGTAATCCGCAACATTGGTTTCATCGACATCAATTGACACAACCACCTTAGCAAATACTTAACTATGTAGCAGGTGATGTTTTTATTTTTGGGCACCTGACGGTCTTGTGACCAGACATACCTGTCTCCTCTCCTGCAAGGGAGTATAGAGCTGACAATGGGAATAGGATTCACACAATTTAAGTGAGACATGCTATCCATTCTGCACTCCCTAGTCAACAAATTGGGGAACATTAGCTCCATTGCCACAGGTAAAATTACATTCTTGTCCAACTTAAACCTTATATACTCATTGCATGGGTCATGTCACACAGATAACATTTGTCCAGAAATTAGACAGTCAACAGTCAGGACACACATCAGACTCCTGTGAATGGAGTTAATGGAACCTTCCACACAATCATGTGACAGGCCAGTGTGACAGGAGACCATTAGCATAGCTGTAATTGGCGGCCCATGGGATACATTTACTAACGATGAACACCATGGCTGGGACCTAACAGTGGCACAATGAGCAAGCACAATTCAAAAAGGCCTCAATCTTTATGTCATCTGCTGCAGAGATGCATAGCATGGCCTACTCACACTTGTTTGATATAATAACACCATGCCTTACATATTTGTGGAAACCACACTGAGATCAGGTCATACATTAGTCAATGTGCTAGCGCTCCTGGCCCCTACCTTGCACTGTAATTCAGGAATCACCACCGCTGTTTGGCGGGTCCGGGTTACCGGGAGGTTGTGGGTTTCTGTGGGTTTCAGCGCCAGCTTGCTTTGGGAGGAAGCGCGAGCGCCATCTTTGAGCGTCCAGGTCACCTGGGACGCCGAGACGACGCTATTTAATGCTCGCTGGTCTCGCGCAGCGGTAACGCGCAGCGGAGCGCCTTTCCCTGCGCCTGAGTCGTGCCAGAGTCCTGCCCGTCTGCGCTCGTCCGCGTCTCGGAGGCGGACGAGGTCGGACTCTGGTCCTCGGCTCCTGTTGTCTGCCGGGTTAGAGGTTGACTACCCGCAGCTCTAGGATGATTACGTATAGCGCTGCTTCCTTGTTTGCTTTGCGCCCCCCTCGCTCGGCCTGTCTGTCTCTTTTCCCCGGCGGTCGCCGTTTAGGCAAGGGTTGCCCCATGTGTAACTGGCTCCCCACATTATCATCTACTCATGGTCCATCTACCCCTCCTCAGTACTGTCACTGCGCGTTGCTTAACACTAGGTCCCTTCCTCGTCATACCTCGGATATATGGGATCTTCTCGCGCACTCCAAGATCTCTTGCTTATTTCTAACTGAGACTTGGCTGGGAGTGGGCTCTGAACCCGACATTGCCTGTGCTGTCCCGCCTAACTATTCCATCTTACGGAGGGATAGAACTGAGGGAAGAGGCGGTGGGGTGGCTCTGATAGTGGACAAGGTCTTTGATTGCTCCTCCTTTGCGGTGGACAACATTGCCGGATGTGAAGCCTTAGGTTTTACACTCCATCTATCGGTGTCCCAGACCTGTACCGGAATTCTCCTCTATAGACCCCCTGGACCCATCGGGTCCTTTTTCGAGGACCTACAGTCGGCCTTATCAGTACCTTGCATGCGTTCTGCGCACTGCTTGTTATTAGGCGACTTAAATTTGCACATGGACTGTCTAACCGATGCTGAAGCTACCAAACTCCGTGATATCACGGCGATGTTAGGGCTAGCCCCTATTATCCACAGCCCCACTCACGTGAAAGGCCACACATTAGATGTGATCTTTTCCTCCAAGCCTATTGAGGTGTCCCCTCCACTCCCGGTCCTCTGGTCAGATCATTATCTGATAAACTTTGCCTTAGTGTTTGAATCTAAGCTTAGCCAAAGGGCTCGGAAGGAAGGGTCCCGGCAATCTAGAGCCTACCACCTAGTGACAGCAGATATGCTCTCCGATGCTCTCTGCCAATACCCGTGTCAACTGACAGGGGTTCTGGAAACCGACCTAATCCTGGTCCAGAACTGGATGCAGGCAAGATTCGAGGAGCTGGCCCCATTGAAGCCTGCTAGAACAGCACCTCATCTTAATTCTGCTCCTTGGTTCTCTTCCACTTTACGTACAATGCGACAAGACTGCAAAAAGTTGGAAAGGCGGTGGCGGCGCAAGTACGATCTTGTGGAGCTAACGAAATACCGCGACGCGATAAAGTCTTACTATAAACAGATTGCCGCAGCCAAAAAGAACTATCTTGAGCAGAGAATTGACAAAGCCGATAATACGAGCCGGGAACTCTTTAGGATTGTGAAGGAGTTTGTCAACCCTGTAGTAGGGACCCCGGTCCATTCACACACGGAAGAATGGATCAAACAGTTCGCCGACTTTTTTGTGACTAAAATCTTAAAGATTCAGGACACTTTTCCATCTGTGGATTCACGAACGGCTGACGCTGTGTTAGGGGATAAGTCGACCTATTTAGCTCCCTCACAGGCTGAATCTGGGCCTTTACTATCTGTCTTTCCCCAGCTGTCCTGTGAGACATCGCTTGAGCTGTTATCCCGGCTGCAATCTGGCTCGCCTCTGGATGCTTGTCCGGCGAAATGCTTGGGCAAGGTGGCCTCAGCGTTGAACAGCTTGCTGAACCCCCTGCTTAATCTATCATTGAGTTCAGGGGTGGTTCCACGACAATGGAAACACGCACTCATTCTGCCGCTGGTTAAGAAGCCTCTGCTCGACCCCCTGCAATGCTCTAACTATAGACCAATCTCCCTCCTCCCTGCTCTGGCGAAGGTGTTGGAGAAACATGTTCAGCATACTCTGACCACCTTTATTGAGAACAACAAACTGCTGCATGACTCCCAGTCCGGCTTTCGTGCGAATTACAGCACGGAGACGGCTCTGGTAGAGGTTACCGACGCCATCAGGGAGACGCTCGATCATGGGGGAAAGGCTATGCTAGTCATGTTGGACCTATCGGCGGCGTTCGACACCGTCTCACACGCAGGTCTCCTCTCAAGACTCAGGGAGATTGGTCTGCGAGGGACGGTGCTGGACTGGTTTCAATCCTTTCTTGCCGACCGCCGACAGGTGATCTGGGCTCCGCCGTTCTCGGCCGAAATGCTTTCGCTGGAGGTGGGGGTGCCTCAAGGTTCCATCCTGAGTCCCACCATCTTCAACATATACATGGCCCCTCTAGCGGAGGTAGCGGAGGCGTTTGGGGCCCGGGTCATCTCATACGCTGATGACACCCAGCTCTTGTTCACCTGCAGGAAGGAGAGGCCTTTAACGGTAGCAGAATCAAGGACTGTCTGAGCGCAGTCTTTGCGTGGTTTCAGCAGCACAGCCTGAAATGCAACTCAGACAAATCTGAGCTGCTCTTTTTCGGCTGTGCCCCTGATCCGGGCTGGAAGACATGGTGGCCCCAGGACATGTTCCCCCCAGAGAAACCATCTTCTCAGGTAAAAAATCTCGGAGTGGCGTTTGACGATGATCTATCCTTCCGTCCACACATCCTGGGATTAGCAGGGAAATGTTTCAGCATCCTCAAGATGCTTAGGAAATTTCTTCCTCTGCTCTCACTGCAGTACCGTAGGAATGTAGTCCAGGCGCTTGTGGGCTCCCGCCTGGACTATGCTAATGCACTCTTTGCAGGCCTACCTAAGTATCTGTTATCCAGACTGCAGATTGTCCAGAATTCGGCGGCCAGAGCCATCTATGGGCTGCCCAGGAGAGCTAGCGCCTCTGCGCTCCTGGCTAGGCTGCACTGGCTGCCAATTTCGGGGAGAATCAGATTTAAGCTCCTCACTCTGGCATTTAAAGCCCTCCATGCGATTGGCCCTAACTATCTGAGGAAGCGTATTGCTTTCTATGTGCCGCGGAGGTTGCTGAGGTCGGCGGACCTGGCTAAAGTGGAGGTGCCTGTGGTCAAACGTGTTCGGATGGGAGGTCGTTCCTTCCAATACGTGACAGCCTGCTTGTGGAACGAGCTCCCACTTTCCCTTCGGAAAGCGAACAACCTCCTGGCTTTCAGGAAGGAGTTGAAGACTCTGCTCTTTACCAAGTAATCCGCTGTGACTGTAGTAGGTTTGCCTTTGGTTTCCTGTTTCTCTGGGCCTCTTTGCTAAAGCGCCGGGACACCCTTTTGGGGTAGCCGTGCGCTCAAAAAGTTCGGCTTAACATTAACATTAACATTAACATGTTGTGCGCTCCAGAAGCTTACCTCCATGCACATGTTTCTGTGCTTTGTGGCGATCACATTAGCATGGCACTACGGTCACTTCTCTGAACATGACTGACTCACATCTCTCTGATGAAAGGGACATAACTTAACATTGATCTATTAATGTGCATATGCATCTTACAAAATGGATCTGTGGGTTTGGCTGACTTATAACCAGTAAAAGGGTTAGCAGGCTAAGGTACTTTAACATGCATGTCTAACAAAGGTGTGCGAAAAGGCCCTCTCCTTGCTGCTGTTTTGTGTTCAACTGCCCATACAGGTCAGGGAAGACCACTGCTAAGATGCGGAGCATGTGGGGGATCAGTTTTCAGCATCCGCCCCTCTTGCTAGGATGTGACAGGCCCAGCTGGACCTCTGCGATCTTCTTGGCCCAGCCACAAATATCCTGCCACCTCTTGTCGCAATGACGGATGTGAATCAAAAAGAGGAGCTAAAGAGGGAAGACGTGCCAGAACACCCTCCAATCAACTATAGTTTCAACACAAAAGTACTGGCACCCAGTAGCAAACATTTATTTTTGATCTGGAATGGGTGGGAGAGAGAATGCTTTGTCAAAAACCTCCAATGCTCATTGTGTTGTATAGTGTCACCCCATCCAGTATGCTACAATATTAAAAAATGTGTAGGTCAACAGAGAAAGGGGAAACAAAGAAGTGTGAAAGGTTCCAGTGTTGAGTTACCGCCCGGGTGTAAAGTTACATGACGCAGGCACTAGCAACGGTCGTGCTTTGCTGAGCAGGGAGGCGAAAGTAAATACGTTAAAACGCCCCTGCGACTGGTTGGTGGCTGGTATGTGGGCCCATAGCTCCAACTAGTCCTTTTTAATGGTGTGTGTCCAGGGAGGTGATCTTTGACCCCTTCTTGCCCTAATGAATTTTCCACAAAATAACTGGCAATGAAACATGTTGGCCGTCATTACCAAGGTATTCAACATGCTGTGTTTTTAAACAGCGGGATAGACTCCTAACCAGAATAAATAAATATTTGAGAGTCTAACCCCTTTTTTGTCTTTGTTGGCACAGTTTTTGTGTTTTTGTTTTCACAATATACCTCCTTTTGTTATGTGTTTTTTCTGCACTGGACACTGCACATTTTTCTTAAGAGAAAGTTACCAATGATGAAACAGACGTGGGCAAGCTGGTGAGAACCAACCAGTAGCTCCTCTGGTGGTGCGCACGTGAGGTACTTTCTCTTTCTTTACACATTTTTTCACCTCTTTTTTTCATGACTGAGGGTTTGTGTAGAGTTAATTAATTTGTGGACTGACTTCACACTTCTTTGTTTCCCCTTTCTCTGTTGACCTACACATTTTTTAATATTGTAGCATACTGGATGGGGTGACACTATACAACACAATGAGCATTGGAGGTTTTTGACAAAGCATTCTCTCTCCCACCCATTCCAGATCAAAAATAAATGTTTGCTACTGGGTGCCAGTACTTTTGTGTTGAAGCAATGACGGATGTGCCAAAGCTCCAACCCCACGGAGCGTTGGTTCTCCAAGTCCTGTCCTTCTCATGGGGGTCGACCTTTAAGGATAACATGGTGACAGAACATTAGTGCACATGCAACCATTTTCTGAGTCAGACACCTGTACACACAGTTCATGCTCAGTTTGGCAACAATGTCTAAGGTCTAGGCATATGGTAGTCTGTGCAGTTGTCCTGGGTTCAATGATGACTCTGTCCCATGAGAAGAGTATTAATATGTTCTGCCAGTACAAACACTTCTACAGCAGTGTACCTGCCCACAACAGTTATCTACACACCTTTAAAGTCACAGATACCATTTCACATGCTTGTAAATGAGATTCCTAATGGTAGTATAGCCTGGTGATTTCACATGTCCAATGAAAGTGCAGTGTGATCATCACTCACCTGCTCCTCCGGGTTGCCATACATCTGGCTGTGCAGAGGCAGGAGGGTTTCCAACAGGAACTGGTTCTCCTCCTCACTGAAAGCTGGGGCCCTCTCAACTATACGTGCCATGGTAGGTAGCTGCCAGAGGATGTGGAAACAACAACAGAGAGATGTGGAGGTGCAGGAATGCTGCAAGTAGTGCAGGCAAGTTAAGTCTCTAGGGAACAGACAGACTTATAGATAAACAGCAGAGGCGGTATCAAATCCATGCTGCAAAAGTGATAGGTTTGTGTCGGTCACATAATCCGATTGCATTACATTGCTTGCAAACGACACCCCTTCCGCATCGCTCAAAAACTCATCATCGTACCACGAGTGATTTCAATACATTTTTGATGGGAGGTAACAAAGTTGGTTTCCATGTGACAACGATCGGAATGGAAATGTGAGTCTGTCACCATAATGACCAACATCCAATGGCTGTGGCCAAATTGTTTCAGATGTGGATACCATGTCCTTTGAATACTCACCTGCATCAGTCACCATAACACCCAACGTCTAATGGCTATGACCTAATAATTTTGGATGTGGCTACAGTGTCCTTTGAATACATACCCGCATCGATCACCATGACAACCAATATCCAATGGCTGTGACCGAATCATTTCGGATGCGGCTACAACATCCTTTGAATACTCACCTGCGTCAGTCACCATAACAACCAACATCCAATGGCTGTGGCCGAATCATTTTAGATATGGATACCGCATCCTTTGAATACTCACCTGCATCAGTCACCATAACAACCAACATCCAATGGCTGTGACCGAATCATTTCGGATGCGGCTACAGCATCCTTTGATTACTCTCCCGCATCAGTCACCATAACAAGCAACAACCAATGGATGTGGCCAAATCATTTTGGATACGGATTCCACATCCTTTCAATACTCACCTGCATCAGTCACCATAACAACCGACATTCACTGGCTGTGACCGAATTGTTTCAGTTGCGGATACCGCGTCCTTTGAATTTTCATTCTTCAGGGCAGAAACTTCGGTGATACTTGTAATTTTTTTGCATCCATGTGTATATTCATATTTTGTCTAACTAAAAAGGACCTTTATATGCATAGCTCACACACCCATGAGGAGCCAAATTTGTGGGGCACATGACGCAGTGTAATTGAGGCTACTACCAACAATTTTTGTATTTTTAGATATTTTCACTTCTTGGCTTTGTCACAATGCCAATGACTCCATGAGCATGCACAACACCATAATTTGAGATTATCATGGCATTAGGTGAGCCAGTAACCCAGTGTGCAATCAGTGGGATTCATGGCTATGAATAAAATGTGTTTGATTCATAGGCCAAGCATTTACATTTGAATGATTAGACCATGACAAGATGCACCCAAACAAATGGTGTGTGTTGGTTGTTTTACCAGTGTATCTTTGTTGTCCCTGATTTAAGTGTATGAAGGCATCATATATGCAAATTTAAATAACAATAATGGTCTCTGTCTGTAATTGTGTGTGATGCTGACCTGACAACATGACAGTGTCCATCAGGGACAGCAGTGTGCATAATTTCCAGAGTGGGATGCTGCATGTATGTGGGGTCCCACATATCTGTGAAATCATAATCCTCATGTGTGTACATTTTAAGCATGTAATTGTTGTCACAGCCCTCTATCACAGCGTATATTGTGTTGCTTAGTTTATTATATGATGCCTGATTTACTAGACTGTTGACGGGCATTTAAGACTTTGTCAGTATGGCACACAAAATACTGTGTGACCATACCGTGGTAACATATCTGGCAAGGGTCATAATGCAGTGATATGTATCTAAGATCAACTATACTATTTTATGCATGTGTTACAGATATTGCAACCTATGTTTTGTGGACATTTTTCCTGTTCTGCTTGTATAGATGCATGTTATCTTGTGCCTTTGTATCTAACAACAATTTTGTTTACACTCTACACATAGGTATCGCAGACAACCACCAGACCATGAAGGAACGTAACCAAATCCGCAAATATCGTTTCTCCAGGGCAATAATAGAACAGTTGGCTAAACAGTTGACACCAGATTTGATGCCTAGTCCCATATATCCGACTACGCTGACCTCCAAGGTCAAGGTCATGGCCGCCTTACATTTCTTTGCTACTGGTTCTTTCCAGTATACTGTGGCAACATCTGGTGGCATGTCACAGACTATGTTCCGCCGTGTCCTGCGTGATGTGTTGGAGGCACTGCTCTATCGCCTGGACTGATACATCAAGTTCTCCACACCAGGAGAGTTAGCTGACATCAAAGGCAAGTTCTACGCCTTCAGACATATTCCCCATCATTGGTGCAATTGATGGAACCCATGTTGCTCTGGTACCACCCTCGGCCAATGAACAGGTGTACCACAACAGGAACACTTTAACTCCATCAATGTCCAGGTGGTGTGTTTGGTAGACATGTTGATATCCCATGTCTGTTCAATTGTTGAGAGACCTCAACGCTAGAGAGCTCAGGGTCGAGCAGAATCTGGGACTGACTGTCCTGGTTTGTACCAGAGGTAGGGCCAGCCTGCCCTGTGGGTACATAAAAGACACAATGATTGATGTGAATGTCCCAAGCCCCTCAAATCATACCCATTACATAGACTAATGTACCTTAGGATGAATTTAAGTACATATATTGGCCTCTTCTGGCAAGGAGGATGAGTGTTTTCAATAGCCAGATCTCCCATCAGGCCCTACAGTACACACACATTCCAAAAAGCAAAAACACCCCTGGAACTATGGTATCCATGAGAATGAGTGGATATGTACTGACTGGGAGGTCTGACACTGGTGCCTGGTGTTTGTAGCCCAAGACCATGTTTGTTAGTTGAGCCAAATGTAAACACCAGTGACCAGTGTAATGCATCCTGCTAGTAAAATTGTGCACACTGTGGGTAAGCTTAGTTCATGTTGGGATTTTTGTGCTGTGTGGGAAATGTTTGTATGTTGGACAGTGCCTAATGTGAGTTGTGGCCTTTTCAATTACTTCGCCTCCAACCTAGCCCAGCTAAATCCTTTGAGACGATGGCTAACTGTGAGTGAGGAGAATTTTAGTAGCAAGGAGACTGACACTGCTGCATGTTGTTAAATTTTTAGGCAACTCTGAACAAGGCCTTCTACACCAAACACCATGCAACAATGTCCGCCATCTTGCTAGTGCACTTCCATTCACTGTCAGGTAGACATAGGCGAAGATTAAGTGGTTGTGCTGAGTGGGGGTAGTAGTGTTTGCTATTAATCCAACTCCCATCAGGCTCTGTCAGACACATATTCTTCCCACCCGAAAAAACTGACTACATGTCAGATGGGTTTACTGACAGTGATTGGAAATTGATTATCAAGATGTGTGACATTTGTGCCTGGTGTCTGTGTTGGCCACAAATCCCATCATGGCTCTGTGGTCCACACACCAGTTCCCAGTGTCATATATCTTGCCAGTACATATCCACTCACTGTCAGGTAAGCATAGTTCCTGTTGGGCTTGTTGTGCTGTTTGGAATGATTAATGTTTGTACTGACTCCATTTCCCATCAGGCCCTGCAATCCACACACCTTCCCTGCCAGCACGAACAGCCCAACTGGAACTATGCTTTCCTGACAGGGAGTGTGAATGTACTTGCAAGATGTCTGACACTGATGACTGGTACATGTTTGTCCGCAACTCCCAGCAGGGCATAATTGTACAGAAACCAGCCCACAGAGTCAGCTATTTTCTCAGTACATTTCCATTCATAATCCGGTAAGCATGGTTCCTGGTGGGCTGTTTGTGCTGATTGGGGGAGGAGTATTTGCCCTGACTCCATCTCCCATCAGGCTCTGTCCCCTGACTCCATCTCTCATCAGGCTCTGTCCTCCACAGCCAAAGAACAAAGGGCAACCCCTAGTCACGCAATACGGGTAGAGAAGCAGGGGAAATTGAAGCCAAGCAAAAAACAACAGAATATACTCTACCCCTATAATTGAAAAATGTACAGTGTATCATATATCTAAATCCAGAAAGAATGACACTCAAATTGGAAGAAGAAAATGTGGCATACAAACACATAAAGTCACCATGGAGAAGAATGCAGAGGTGGAAAGACACAAAACAGTCAATATAACAAAAATATTTTTTCCTTTTTTTTTTTGTAATATAAATTTATTTCATTTGTTAATGTCACTTTTTTATAATACTTAGATCAAAAAATTTTTAGTGGATTCTTCCACCAAAATAAAAATAATATTGTGATTATTTTGGTGGAAGAATCCACTAAAAAAATTTTTATCTATGTATTATAAAAAAGTGACATTAACAAATGAAATAAATTTATATTACAAAAACAAAGGAAAAAATATTTTTGTTATATTGACTTTTGTGTCTTTCCACCTCTGCATTCTTCTCCATGGTGACTTTATGTGTTTGTATGCCACATTTACTTCTTCCAATTTGAGTGTCATTCTTTCTGGATTTAGATATATGATACACTGTACATTTTTCAATTATAGGGGTAGAGTATATTCTGTTGTTTTTTGCTCTGTCCTCCACACACCTTCCTACCCGTACCAAATAGCTTACCTGGGACTCTGCTTTCCTGACAGTGAGTGGCAATGTGCTGCCAAGATGACTGACACTGTGGACTGGTGTCTGAGTTCTCCACAACTCCCAACAGTGCATGGGGCTCCAAAAACAAGTCAGCAATGCCAGACATCTTGCCAGTTCATTCTCAATGACTGTCGGGGAAACTCAGATTTAGGTGGGCTTGTTGGGATGGTTGGAAGGAGGAGTGTTTGCACTGACTTAAACTCCCATCATGCCCTGTCTTCCACACACCTTCCCAACCAGCCCAAACAGCACACCTGGAACTATGCAGTCCCTGTCAGTGAATGGAAATTTACTGGCAAGATGGCTGACACTGGGGCCTGGTGTTTGTAGCACAAAGGCATGATGGGATTTGGCTTCAACTTCAACACCATGTAGCAGTATCATCCATCCTGCAACTACACTTTCCCACACTTTCAGGTAGCCATAGAGCCAGATGAAATATTTGGGATGGGTTTGAGGAGGAGTGTTTGCTGTCACTGCAACTCCCATCAGGCCTGGGCCCACACACACCTTCCCATACAGCTCAAACAGCACATCACTAAGAGTAGTGTTCAGGCAATGAGGGGTAGTGTACTATCAAGATGTCAGACACAGGTGCCTGTTGTCAGAGTTGACCACAACTCTCATCATGGCCTTGTGCTCCTCACACCAGTCCCAAGTGTCAGTCATCTTGCCAGTATCTTTCCACTCACTGTGAGGAAAGCATGGTTCCATGTGGACTTGTTGGGCTATGCGGGAGGAGGAGAGTTAGGTGTGACTACACCTCTCATCAAGCCTGCACCCATACCCACCTTTCCAGGCATGCTAAACATCCTCCCTGTGACTCACCTTTCCAGTGAATGAGTGGAAAAGTACTGGCAAGATGGCTGACACTGGAGCCTGGTGTGTGGAGCTCAAAGGCATGATGAGAGTTGTGGGAAAATGAGACAGCAGGCACCAGTGTCAGGCATCTTGGCAGTACCTTTCCACTCACCATCATGGACAGCATGATCATAGTTGTGTTGTTTGTACTGGGTGTGAAAGTGTGTGCACGACAGAGCCTGATGGGAGATGTAGTCAGTACAGACATTCCTCCTCCCAGGCAGCCCAATCAGGCCATCAGTAAGAGTGATGTGCTGACAATGATTAAAGTGTACTATCAAGATGTCTGATACTGGTGCCTGTTGTCAGAGTTGACCACAACTCCCATCATGGCTTTGTGCTCCTCACACCAATCCCCAGTGTCAGCCATCTTGGCAATACCTTTCCACTTACTGTGAGGAAAGCATAGTTCCATGTGGACTTGTTGGGCTATGTGGGAGGACGCCAAACATCCTTCCTGTGACTCAGCTTTCCTGTGAGTGAGTGGAAAAGTACTGGCAAGATGGCTGACACTGGGGCATAGTGTGTGGCGCACATGGGCTTGCTGTGAGTTTGGGGCATAGTGTGTGGAGCACATGGGCTTGCTGTGAGTTTGTAGGAAGTATGTACATGTTAGGAGAAGGATTAACTTTCTGATTCCTTGTAGGTATGTTTTGTCACTCTGGCATACCCATCACATCCTAATGTACTCTACATTTTCATCCCTTTGCTAACAGTCATTTGTATCACTGTATCCTTGTCAGTGATGTCTGGAGGACGTGTAATTTGTAACATTAGTGGCCAGTTGAGTTAGTACTCACCAGACTCTTGTGCTCCTGGTATTCCATGGATGCTCTCCGGCAGAATGATGGCACACACCTTCTCCTCCCAGGGAGGGAAGTGCACAGGTGTTGCAGGAGCGCCACTGCCGGTCTGCTGACTCTGGACATGTTCTCTTGAAATCAGGTTATCGACCCTCCTTCGCACATCATATTACCTACTCCTGATTTCTTCTATTGTGCTCATGCAAGGTGCTTGAGCATTCACCTTGTTGACTATCCTCTCCCATATCCTATTTCTCTGGGACAACGGAGTGTGTTGGACTAGGTGCCCAGATAACTGTGGCCCTTCTAACTGCTTCTCTGTAAACCTTGGGTGCTTCTTGAGGGGCATGGTGAGGGTGAGGGTGAAGATGGAGGTGTGGTTGAGTGTGAAGGTGAGGGTGAGTGGGAATAAGTAAAAGAGTGTGTGTTTGAGGGTGTCCTTTAGCAAAAAACAAATGTGTGCAATGTGTGTGATGGCTGAAGCGTGTGTATGAGGCAGAGCATTGAATCAGTAGCCATGTAGGTGTCGTCTAAGGGGTTTTGTTGTTGCATAGGATCATGGTCATCAGTTTGGCCCTTTTTATAGGTGGATTGGTGGGTGTGGCTAATGTTTTTTTATTTTTTCTTACATTTGGCATTGCCTATGCTTGGTTTTACACTATTTGATATTTTCAAGTTGCCTTATGTGACACAAAACGACAAGGTTAAACATCATCATCTGTTTGCGGGCTAAACCGAGTTTGATTCATGCCCACAATGCTATTTTTTGTGTTTACATACAAGTTGGTAGCTTCAGGCAAAATTGGTCGGACGGGTTACACTCTAGAGGACTCGTGAGAGGTAACATGCAAAGCATCATACTCCGTCATTCGGTCAACTCGCAGTCAACTCGTTCGGAATGCATTCCGGAACTGCGACGGTCGGAATTCTTTCCGAACGAGATCGGAATCGGCCCCTAAGTATTCGCTTATCATGCACCTGTTATCATCCCTGTTTGGACGATTGCTCTCTTTCTCTCTCTCACTCTCTCTCGCGCTCTCTCTCTCTCTCTCTATATATATATATATATTACCTACTGGCGGTCGCCAGTAGGTAGTTATAGTTAGGACCACGTTTCCATAGGAAAACCTCAACATTCTATTTTGAATAACTTTGGCGCCGGTCGACGAATCCTCAGGAATTTCTCAAAATAGGTGGGGCGCTACGCTCCGCTCCTACCCTGAAAGTCTCGGGGGGATCCGTCAAGCGGGGGCTGAGATAAAAGGGGGGTCCCAAAACGCGTTTTTCCCATGCATTTTTCCATAGGACCTTTAGAACGAGCTACAGCCCGAACGGCTGAACAGAATTACTCAAAATTTGGCAGAGAGGTAGTCCCTAGGTCAAGGAAGTGCCTTTTGTAGGTTTGGTGTAAATCTGTTCAGTAGATTCTGAGAAAATAGCCTTTAAATCAATATATATATCTGAGCCCGCTTACGGTACGCTTACCGTACGCTTACGGTAAGCGTACGGTGGCGTGCGCGAGCGCGATTCTGATTGGCTCTTAGATCTTAGTAAACATTCGAATCGGCCGAAACCAGGAAGCGGCAGCCGCCATTTTCTGTGTTTCACTCTGAAAAAAAAAGAGTGAAAACAAGAAAAGGGGGCAATGAGGAGAGTTACAGACCCCCTTACATTTGTGAGGGGGTCAAAGAAGGACTGTAAAGTACAAAACAAACATTTATTGATTTTTAAAAAAAATCACGGGGTACGCGTACGGTAAGCTTACGGTAAGCGTACGGAAGAAACATGGCGTGCGCGAAGGAGATTCTGATTGGCCCATAGATCTTAGTAAAGATTCGAATCGGCCGAAACCAGAAAGCGGCGGCCGCCATTTTGTGTGTTTCACTCAGAAAAAAAACAGAGAAAACAAGGAAAGGGGGCAATGAGGAGAGTTACAGACCCCCTAACATTTGTAAGGGGGTCAAAGAAGGACAGAAAAGTACAAAAAAAACATTTATTGATTTTAAAAAAAATCACGGGGTACGCGTACCGTAAGCTTACGGTAAGCGTACGGTAAAAAAAATAAAAATAAATAAATGAAAAGCAGATTTAAGAGTTTAGAAATTAGGGAGCTCTAAAAAGAGCTGTTGTGTTTATGAAGTCATTTTTTTAGTGGTACCTACAAGTAAGTACCGATGCAGAGTCTAAGGTTCAAGAGGAAGACTCTGTTCCCTTCATCATTGAAGTGCACACCATCTCCTCTATAAATGTCTTGCATGTCATAACGCAAGTTGTTGTGGTAAATGGCACCCATACCATAGTCACGGAGGAAAGCAGAAACAGATTTGTTGACGTGCTTTCTTGCTTTGTCAATCTGCGGACAGAAATGATTGGACCAGTTCCATTTTTGCCTTTGGCATATGTTGGAAAACACAAAGGCAGTTTTAGGGAAAAGTGTAAACAGTTGTGCAAAGGTGTCCTTCATAAGCATTTCCAGACCTACCCCAGTCAAAGTGCCTAGGTCATTGCCACCACAGTGCACTATTATGAGGTCTGGGTGTTGGATTTGAATGAAGGATTTCACCAATGGCATCAATTGGTGCCACTTTAACCCTCTCTGACCAATCCATTTAATGTCTACATTTGGCAAAGCAAGGTCTCTCACCATACCTGTTTTCTCTGCAAACTTTTCACTCCAGAAGACATAGCTGTGCCCTACAATCCACACTGTGAACATCTTCAAAGGAGAACTGGATGCACTCAGGAGGTGTCTTTCAGTAGAATGGCAATATGAAAAGAAAGACAGTTTGGAAATGGAGGCATACATATTTTTTTCAAAACAAAAAGAACTGATTGGCTGTTTCATACCATTCTAGAATAAAAACTAGGCTGTATGTGTAAATTAATAGAAGCATGTTTTGTATTGGTACAAAAAAATGTGTAACCAAAGAACAGTACTATGGATTTGCTGTAAGGTTTGAAAAGTCAAGCACTCTTGCTCTGTGGAATTGAAACATTGTGTGTCGAACTTCTGACCTAACTCTACACAGCAGTGTTCCATGAGCTGTTGCTATGGTAGCAGGCAGAAGTCAAGTTGGGGGAAGGGTACTAGGCAGAAGTCAAGTTGGGGGAAGGGTACTTTTGGAAAAGGGTTGGTTTTCAACCAATAGAAATGTGTGATTACATTTGAAAAAAAGGGGGAAGCACTGAGATTTGAAACTTACATGTATATGTGTGGAAAAATAGAGGGAAAGTTTGTCATTATCTGGTTCTGCTGAGAGGAGAGAGGTGAACACAACAGAGATCCTGGCTCTGATAATCTGCTGTTTGAGTGTCACATTTCTTTCACAACTAACTAATTTTAAAGGTGAGTTTACAGTTTGAGAGGGGATGTATGTGGTAACTTAAGAAATGAATAATAGAAATGGGAATTGTTTTTGTTGTAGTTACACATGGTGGTTTCATAATGTGTCAGTCTGTAAAAGTGATTTACACTTGCCCCGAAAAAAAAAAGAGCAGTAAGTGTGCTTTCAAATTGGCAAAGAAATTTCGTTTTGGGACTAATGTGAAAACATGACTCTGTGTGCATAGAAGAATTATAGGCAGAGATTTATTGCGTCTTGCTCTGGTGATTTCACAGTTGCATTAGATGGAAAGGGGGAGCGAATTTTTGGGGGAAGAAGCAGAGTCTTAGCACACACCCATGTGCTTGCCATGTATAGTCATGCACAGTATTTAGAAGCGAGTGGGGTTTTCAGGTTTAAGTCTGTAATGCAAATACATTCAGCATCACTAAGGCTGGTTGCCCTTGCTGGAGTGTAGGCAGTCACAGAGAATACACATGGTGGTGGTCTGAAAAAACAGCTTGGACATGTGCATTTAAATAAATCAAAAAAAGTGGTTTTATAATGTGTCAGTCTGTAAAAGTGATTTCCAATTGTAAAAAGTGATTTTCACTTGGCCCGAAAAAAAAAGAGCAGTAAGTGTGCTTTCAAAATGGCAAAGAAATTTCGTTTTGGGACTAATGTGAAAAAATGACTCTGTGTGCATAGAGGAATTGTAGGCAGAGATTTATTGCGTCTTGCTCTGGTGATTTCACAGTTGCATTAGATGGAAAGGGGGAGCGAATTTTTGGGGGAAGAAGCAGAGTCTTAGCACACACCCATGTGCTTGCCATGTATAGTCATGCACAGTATTTAGAAGCGAGTGGGGTTTTCAGGTTTAAGTCTGTAATGCAAATACATTCAGCATCACTAAGGCTGGTTGCCCTTGCTGGAGTGTAGGCAGTCACAGAGAATACACATGGTGGTGGTCTGAAAAAACAGCTTGGACATGTGCATTTAAATAAATCAAAAAAAGTGGTTTCATAATGTGTCAGTCTGTAAAAGTGATTTCCAATTGTAAAAAGTGATTTTCACTTGGCCCGAAAAAAAAAGAGCAGTAAGTGTGCTTTAAAAATGGCAAAGAAATTTCGTTTTGGGACTAATGTGAAAACATGACTCTGTGTGCATAGAGGAATTATAGGCAGAGATTTATTGCGTCTTGCTCTGGTGATTTCACAGTTGCATTAGATGGAAAGGGGGAGCGAATTTTTGGGGGAAGAAGCAGAGTCTTAGCACACACCCATGTGCTTGCCATGTATAGTCATGCACAGTATTTAGAAGCGAGTGGGGTTTTCAGGTTTAAGTCTGTAATGCAAATACATTCAGCATCACTAAGGCTGGTTGCCCTTGCTGGAGTGTAGGCAGTCACAGAGAATACACATGGTGGTGGTCTGAAAAAACAGCTTGGACATGTGCATTTAAATAAATCAAAAAAAGTGGTTTTATAATGTGTCAGTCTGTAAAAGTGATTTCCAATTGTAAAAAGTGATTTTCACTTGGCCCGAAAAAAAAAGAGCAGTAAGTGTGCTTTCAAAATGGCAAAGAAATTTCGTTTTGGGACTAATGTGAAAAAATGACTCTGTGTGTATAGAGGAATTATAGGCAGAGATTTATTGCGTCTTGCTCTGGTGATTTCACAGTTGCATTAGATGGAAAGGGGGAGCGAATTTTTGGGGGAAGAAGCAGAGTCTTAGCACACACCCATGTGCTTGCCATGTATAGTCATGCACAGTATTTACAAGCGAGTGGGGTTTTCAGGTTTAAGTCTGTAATGCAAATACATTCAGCATCACTAAGGCTGGTTGCCCTTGCTGGAGTGTAGGCAGTCACCGCGAATACACATGGTGGTGGTCTGAAAAAAACAGCTTGGACAAGTGCAATTAAATAAATTAAAAAAAAAGGTTTCATAATGTGTCAGTCTGTAAAAGTGATTTTCACTTGCCCCGAAAAAAAAAAGAGCAGTAAGTGTGCTTTAAAAATGGCAAAGAAATTTCGTTTTGGGACTAATGTGAAAACATGACTCTGTGTGCATAGAGGAATTATAGGCAGAGATTTATTGCGTCTTGCTCTGGTGATTTCACAGTTGCATTAGATGGAAAGGGGGAGTGAATTTTTGGGGGAAGAAGCAGAGTCTTAGCACACACCCATGTGCTTGCCGTGTATAGTCATGCACAGTATTTAGAAGCGAGTGGGGTTTTCAGGTTTCAGTCTGTAATGCAAATACATTGAGCTTCACTAAGGCTGGTTGCCCTTGCTGGAGTGTAGCACTCTGGACATGGGCTTTTTAAAAAATCTGAAAAGTGGTTTCATAATGTGACAGTTTGTAAAAGAGATTTTCACTTGCCCAAAAAAAAGAGCAGTTTGTGTGCATTCAAATTGGCAAAGAAATTTTGTTTTGTGACTATTGTGAAAAAAAATGTAGTAATATATTTAAATACAATAAAGGATTTTTTTTTAGTTTTTTTCAGGTATTGCTGAAGAACAGTGAACAAAATTTAAGATGCCTACAAAATCTCGAGTTCAAAAAACGCTAAAAAAAAAACTATATTTGAAGACAACTGGAGGACCAAAGTTAGTAGAAGATGCTCATGTTGGGAAAAAGAAAAAATCTTCTGGTAAGCAGAAAAAAGAATTTCTTAAAAAAATATTCAAAACAAAGAAAAATGTACAAAATGTCTGTCCTGGGAAGAATGTAACAAAACGAAGAGAACAGCAAAAAATTGAGAATTTAGTTAATGCAAATATACCTTCTGCAACTGAAAAGTTTTACATAAACAGAAAAACAGCGTTTAAAGAGATACGTAGAAAAATGTTTCAGAGAAGAGTTATGTCCAATTTGATAAAGGATGTGAAGAAATATAAGCAAAAGGCCAAATATTACAAGAGAAAAAAAGAAATTGAAGCCATTGCAGCAAAAGCATTAGAATTAGAAAGGAAACTATTCATATTAATTTTGAATAGGATGCGTACATTAGATAAAATGGTTAATGTACTGAAATCACAAAGCAAAAGCAAAAGAGTAGTGAACAGAACAAACTTTTGTAAAGTGTTTTTAGGAAAGTGGATGCATAGTTCAAGTAGTGAACCTTTTTTTAATGAAGAGAGCTATTTTCAAAGTAATAGTTTGCTGCATGCAGTTGACACCAGAGGTCGTTCATACGAAGTAAAAAATGGTTGCATAATGGAGAAGGAGATAATGGTTCCAAGAGATGAGGTACAAGTGATGGCAGATGAGGCAATGGGGAGACGTCCTAAAGCCCCAGTGTACACTTGGAATTGTAGTAGTATTTGCACTGTGCGTCAGGAATCTATTGACAGATTTCGAGAGTTTCTAAGAGAATATAGTAAAAAAAGTGTAAAACAGAAGATTAAGGTGCTTTAAAGTCTGGATCCATGCAGAGTGAGAGAGAATACTGGTTTGCAGGGTCATTCTCTGGCTTGTCTATCTAGAAAAGTGTGCAATAGTGTTTTCCATCATTTTAGGATGCTGGCTGTTCATCATACTGAAATGAGAAAGTTTGTGAGACGGTTGTATTTTGCCAAAAGTCCAGCAATAAAGTTAAATGAATTGAATAGGGCTCTGTTCCGAGGAACGGTATCAGATGTAGAGAAGGTTGTTGATGAAATTCAGTTTTGTTACTTTGGTCCTGAACAAAACAGTGCAGAGAAGGACACAGTAAATGAGGAAGAAGTGGAAGAGAATGTAGAACCTTCTGTAAGTAAGACATTTAATGATCACATAACAAAATTTGCAATAGTCTCTAATGAAAGACCAAATGTTACTTGTATTTGTTGCCGCAGAACTCATTATAGAAAACAAACTAGGAATGTTGATCTCTACAGAAAGAGTGAAAATGAAGATAATTATAAGTGGATGGATTTTGCCACATATATATTTCTTGAAAATTGTTTTGAATTGGGTGAAGATCAGCGTATTTGTAAATACTGTTACAACAAGTTAGAGGAAAATAGAATGCCGACCAGAGCTGTACATAATAATTTAGAATTGGATGCTATTCCTGCTGAACTTTCTGAATTAAATACATATGAGTCTATACTCATTCAATGTGTTCATCCGTTCCAGACCATAGTACGTATGGAGCCCAAAACTGGTAAATTACCTCCTTCAGATTTACTGAGAGGTTTAAAAGGTAGAGTGGTGTATTTGCCCTTGGATTTGAAAAAAAATATGGAAACTATTGATGCGGATACTTTGGAAACTGAACCATTAATTATTCTGGTTAATGGTGTACCTACAAAGAATAAGAAGATTTGGCAGGAGCTGGTAGATGTGCGGAAAGTACAAAGAGCAAATTTGTATTTGAAAAAAAATAACAAATGGTATGAATCAATTTATATAGAAGAAGAAGAAGAAGACGAAGATTTTCAAGAAGACACAGAAACACCAACTGGACAAATTGAAAAAGTGGACAAGACAAAGGAAGAAGAAATTTATGAACATTTTAGCATACATCCTCTTCATTCGAAAGAAGTTATGGGAGACAATATTGATCTCTTTCAGATGAAGAAAGCAAAAGGAACTCCCGTGAGTGTATGGGAGGAGAGCTTGGAAGCTCGATGTTTTCCCCAGCTGTTTCCTACGGGAAAAGGAGGACGATACGATGAACGTCGAGAACAGATTCCAGCTTCAGAGTATCGGACTACAAGACTATATGCTGAAGATCCCAGATTTCGACAAAGTATTCCTTATTTGTTTCATCTTTTATTTGAAAGCGACTTGTCTGCACTGTCTTATGCAGTAAATCACATTTTAAAAAGTGGAGTACATTTACAAAATGTGTCTGCTAAGGATTTTATGGAGAAAGTGCAGCACCGAGATGATCATTTGGAAACACAACTGATCAATCTGATGGCTTGTCAGCGTGGGACAAATGAATATTGGTACCGACGCCATGGTGAACTAAAATGCATGTTACGCAATTTAGGAACACCAACATGGTTCCTTACCCTAAGCTGTGCCGAGTACGCTTGGGATGATTTACTGGATTTTCTACGAGAGGCCAATTCAAACATTAAAAACATCGAATACAAGACAGCAGGAGAACTGTGCTCATTGGATCCGGTTAATGTTTGCAGATATTTCAATCATAGATTTGAGGCTATGATGTCCTTCATCTGCAATAAAAAAAATCCACCCCTTGGAGAAGTAGTGGATTTCTTTTGGAGAAAAGAGTACCAGGCAAGAGGTGCTCCTCATATTCATATGCTGTTGTGGATCAAGGATGCCCCAAAGTTTGGAACAGATACTGATGAAGCAGTGTTATCTTACATTGAAGAATATGCAACATGTGGTATACCAAAAAGCACAGAAGAGAACAAGTTAAAGGAGCAAGTTTTACGTTTCCAAAGTCATCGGTGTGGAAAATACTGTCGACGGAAATACAAGAGCAAAGAAAAATACTACACTAAATGTCGATTTGGATTTCCTAGACCTGTTCTTTCAAATGGAAGAGTAAACAGTTTTATGTCAGCTGTGAGACATACTATCACAAGAAAATCACCTAAGAATACCTACAACCTTAAAAGAAAAGAAGAATCAAAAAATATAAATGACTACAACCCAGTCATTTTATCCATGTGGAACGCTAACATGGATATACAGTATGTAGCTGACAATTCCATTGCTGTTGCACGATATGTAACGTCTTACATTACGAAATCAGAAAAAACAGAATTGAAGGAAATGTGGGAAGAGATTTCTCACGAGAAGACTGTCAGTAAGAAGCTGTACAGTTTCAGTTTGAAGATGTTATCGCATCGAGAAATTGGATCCTACGAATGTTCAGATAGGTTATCTTCTGCAAGTCTCTACTCGAAGTCAAGAAGAATAATTTGGGCAAGTTTAGGCCTTGCAGCAATGAGAAATCGGGTACTGAAATCTGTTGGAGAAATTGAATATTTGGCCGAGAATGACCCAGAAAGTACAGATATATTGAAAACAAACATGTTGGACACATATTATCCCAAGAGAAGTCATCATCTGGAGAACATGTGTCTCTATGAAGTGTTGCAGAACTACATTTATTCACGGAAAGCTGCAGAAGACATTAATAATGGAAAATATAAAGTTGTTGGTGAAGAAGGATGTTTGGTGAAGCAAACCAAAGGAAGTTTGATAAATCACCGGAAGCTGAGTTGCGACACTACCGACAAGAAAGAATTTTACTACTTGGCTCTTTTACAGTTGTTTAAACCATGGCGTACAGAGGATGAACTACTGGGAGAATTTCAAAGCTATGAGGATTCATTTAATGCTTGCAAAGACAGCATACAATGCAATACATTCACAACTTATCTGCAAATGTTAAATGAAGAAATTGAACAGGAAACTACAATTGCAGCAGAAATAGCTAGAGACAGTTCTCAGGACAGCCAAAGTTCAGGAACACACAGTCAAGATCCCCTAGGACAACCAATCGTTGAAAATGAAGCATCAATAGCCATGAATGAAGTGGAAACAGCTATGAATCAAGCTCAAGAAGAATTTATAGACTTACAAAATTTGGAAAGACAACTGAATCAAGAGCAGCAACAAATTTATGAAGAGATCAAAAACAAAATTGATCACGGATTTCTACATGTAAAAAAAGAGTGCTCATGCACATCATTTCATCCAATCAGGATGTATGTAAGCGGACAAGCTGGCACTGGAAAAAGTTTCCTAATTAAAGTCATCAGAAGCTACCTAAAGCAAAAAACGGATTCTACTTTGTCTTGTGTGGTTACTGCTCCAACTGGGTTAGCAGCATATAACATAAAAGGAATCACCTTACATCGTTTGCTAATGTTACCAGTGGAGCATGAGAACAAAATACAATTCAACAAGCTAACTGGAGAAGCATCCTTGGAAGTTTCACGAGTATTGAAGAAGATGCAAGTTCTCATTATTGATGAGGTGAGCATGGTATCAAACTTAATGCTTGCCTTTGTGCATTTAAGAATGCAGCAAATTTTGAAGACAGACTATGACGTGTTATTTGGTGGAAAACACGACATAGTTTTTGGAGATCTTTTGCAACTTACTCCAGTTAAAGGACAACCAGTGTTTAATACTGTGACACATGAAGACACGAAGAAGTCATTGGGAAGTATCGGTAATACAAATATTTGGTCCTTCTTTGAGTACAAGGAACTTACAACTAATATGAGGCAAGCAAACGATGAAGAATATGGAAGTATTCTGAAAGATATCAGGATTGGACTACTCACAGAAGCTGGCAAAAAAGCATTACAGACTCGGCTGCTACATAATTTATTTCCAAAGGAAGAAATAGTTGCAGAGAAGATATACAAGAACATTGCAGAAAACAAAAGTGTCATCTGCTTAATGCCTACTCTACGTGAATGCTCAATATTCAATGAGGAGCTTTTGAAATTGGAAAAGGAAGAGATCAGGAAATTGGAAGCAGTGGACAAAATTGAGGATGGAAGAATTACTGTCACAGTAACAGGCAAACTGAAAAATAAATTGGACTCACTAGAGAAGAACATCTCCAAAACAGCTGGATTAGAAAAAAATCTATATGTTTGCATGAACTGTAGAGTGTTTTTAAGGAGAAATTTGGATGTTGAGAAAGGTTTAGTTAATGGAGCGATGGGAAGAGTTGTGGGTTTTATTAATTATCAGAAAAAAGAAGAAATTGAATGTTTAAAAATAAAATTTGATCAGATAGATGAAGTTAAAGATATTTGTCGTTGTACAGTTGGTTTTATGCTTGTGAAAGACTTATATGTACGTAGGAAGCAGTTTCCGTTTTCTCTAGCATATGCTGTAACTATTTACAAGTCTCAAGGATTGACTGTAGATTGTGCATTTGTGAACATTGGTTCAACTGTGTTCAAAGAAGGTATGGCATATGTTGCTTTGTCACGAGTCAAAACATTATCAGGTTTATTCATGATAGACTTTGATGACTCAAAAGTTAGTGCTGATGCAAATTGTGTAAAGGAGTATAATAGATTAAGAAGAAGCTATGCTCCTCATTTAGGTCAGTATCCTGTGTTGGAGAAACGTGTAGTTTCTCGTAAAAGAAAAAATGAGAATATCTGTAGTGAAGATGTAGAGAAGAGGAAAAAAAAGAGGAGTGATGTAATTGCAAGCAAAAAGAAAAAGGAAAATGAAGAACAGGTTGTAGGATGTCATTTTGAAAATAGCTCTGGTGTCAACTGCTACGCAAATGTAGTGCTGAATGTTGCATTTTATCTGGAAAGTTTGCAAGAGCAGATAATAGTAAATCAGGGAAAAAGATTCTGTTCAGAGCGGAGTCTCCTTTTTCAAAAGTTGAGTAAAGATAAAACTCAAATAGAAAGTGCTACTGACATTAGAAAACTTTTAGATGTATGTTCAGGACGAACACAGTTTTCTCAAAATGAACAGCAAGATGCACATGAATTTTTGATGTATTTTCTTCAGGTAGTGGAAGAAGAAGGAGTTCCCATTGACATTTTTTTTGGTCTCTCTTATAAATGGGAACATAGTTGTGATAATTGTTATAATATATGTGGCTCTATTGTTGATAATGAAAGGTTTATTTATTTGACATTGCCAGAGAGTAAAACAGTCACTTTTGCAAAATTAGTTAAAGATGCTAATCATAGCATGAAATGTGGTGAGTGTAATTCTGACATGTTTTCAACATTAATTTTAAAGGAATACGGACAGTATGTAATTTTAATGATGCAACGATGTAGAGCTGATGGTTCAAAATTGGATACTTTAATAAAGAAGTTTACAGGACAGCAATTATCAATTTCAGGAAAAACTTTTGTAACTGTTGCAATAATTTTCCATGATGGACCTACTGTTACTTCTGGACATTACACAGTTTATCTAAAATGTGAAAAAGGCTGGACACTGTGTAATGATTCCCAATTGATTTTCAAACAACGTTTGCCTTTTGATTTAGCAAATTCCTATCTAATCTTCCTGAAACCTAAATTTTAGAGAGACTTGGCAAGATCTGGACAAAATAATTTTACCATTTTACTGGATTACCATTGCAATTTTGTAAAAAAAAGATTTTTAAAATTATCATTTGGCCTAATGGAAAGATAACCAATTGTAATGTGGACTTTTTTAATTTTTAATGCAATTTTGAAAAACCAATAATTTAGAGATTATCGGTAACTTCTGCACATTTTAAATTTTGGAATGTTATTGGACTGCCATTGGAAATTTTTTCAAAAATGATTTAAAAAATTACTATTTGGCCATGTGGAAAAGTAACCAATTCTATTGTGGACTAAATAAATTATTCAAAAAATTTTCGTGAACCAAAATGTTACAGAGAATCGGTGAGATCTGGACAAATTAAACTTTAGAATTTTATTGGATTTCCGTTGGAAATTTATTCCAAAAAAAAAATTAAAATTACTATTTGGCCTAAAGGAAATGAAATCAGATGTATTTTGGAGTTATTTGAGATATAATATTGTGATTATAGTTCTGAAACAAACATATCAGACGGTATTTTAAAGAAATAAGTATTGGTATTAGATGATATTTTTTTACAATATTATGCATTTCTATAATGTTAAGTTTAATTAAAAAAAGAATCAGGGCTTTTTTAATACAATCTTTGTGATTGGTATTTTTTTTTGCCCGCTGTAAAATGATGAATGCAATTGCTTTCACAATTTATAGTGAAATGCAATATATTCTGAAAACAGCAAAAATAAGGCAAAAAGATTTTTTGGTAAAAAATGTAAATATGTGTACTGTATTATAAAATGTTTAAAAAATATTAATACTTTTTTCTTTTTTTCCAGATAGATATAGAAAATTTTCGAAAACTACAAACATTTTTAAAACTATTTTTAAAAAAAAGAAATGAATAAATATTTTTTCAGTGAGTATGGTAAGTCAATAATAATAATTGTAGTCTCTCAAGGACAATGTAATGTGATAAATGATTTTTAGTGTTTTTTTTAAAAAATAAAAAAAAAGTACGCGCACCGTACGCGTACGGTAAAAAAAAATAAAAAAAAGTTTTTAAAAACATATGTAAAAAAAAGATGAAAGATAAGGTTGGCTCTTAAAAGAACCGTTGTGTTCATGCAGGGACAGAGGTAAGGAAGCATGGGAAAATTATTCAAAGCGACAAATGTGCTGATCTATTTTGTTGTTCACTAGGGAAACACTGGTCTCCCTATGGCAAATTAGATCTTTACAAAATGTGCAATGAATATCAACCTTCCGAAATCGAGGGTTCATTTCCAGAGGGCCAGCAAAAGGAGATTCTCCCCCCACAGATGAAGGGCTCACCTGACCTGCAGAAGAAGGAGTAAGCCCTGCAGGTGATGGTCCAGGCTGAGCTGCTGTGGATGTACTGGCTCGTCTTTCTGAAGAGTTACCTCCAAAAAGATGACCATGTGTCCTTCTGTGTACATCCTGGAGGTGTCTCTTCATGGTGTGATTCCCAAAGGAATACTTCCTGTTAGGATTACCTCTAGAAAGTACACGCTGACACAGCTTGCAAGTAACTAAGGGTGCATTCACCTTTTGCTGGCCTTCTGGAAAAGTAAAATAATCCCAAACATAAGAAGGCTTTTGTTTCCTCGATCTCTGCCTCAAGACAGTGCTGCTAGTGCTAGCCTCACTCTCAGAAGAGCTCTGCTGTTCTGCCATCGTATCCCAAAGACAAACCAGCTCCTTCTCCCAAGGGATCACAAGCAGAAATGAGGGGAATGGGTGTGGTGTAGGAGAGTTCTAGAACTGAAAGTAGTTTCAACCAATCAAAAGTTGTGTTTCAAGATCACATGACCTACCGTACGCTTACGGTACGCTTACGGCAAAAAGTACGCGTGCGCGTAAAAAAGACACGCGCTTGCGCGCATGCGCATAACAGTCACTCCCCGGCACTTCCGCGTAACGTGCGCGTGTGGCGTAAGCGCGCACGCGTCCCACGCGCAGTACGCGCGGCTACGCAAAGTGCGTAACTATACGCAAGCAGCGTAGATAGATTACGGACGTTGCGTAAACCGTACGCTTACCGTGAGCTTACGGTACGCGTACCAAAAAAAAATAAAAAAAAAAAAAAGAACTGGAAATAAATTTTACATGTTTATTTTAAAAAATATATTAAAAAAAAATATTTAAGGATTTTAAAAATTAAAGCATAGTCTTTATAAAAGGTAAGTAAATTAAATTAAAAATATGTTTGAAAAAATTGAAGAATAAAAAAAAAATTAGCATTTAAAAAACCTTGCAAATTCACTGAAAAAACCATGGGTTTCACACACGTTATAGTTAGGAATTAGCATTTAAAAAACCTTTGAAATTCAGTGAAAAAACCATAGGTTTCACACACGTTATAGTTAGGAATTAGCATTTAAAAAACCTTAGAAATTCAGTGAAAAAACCATAGGTTTCACACATGTTATAGTTAGCTGGACATTTTACTCGTAAAAAACCAATGAAATTGCCCCGTTATAGTTAGTTCAGCTAACTATAACTCGCGCGCCCGCAATGCACTGCTGATGACGTCACATATTACATCACTCATGACATGGTCAGTGACATCACTCATGACATCACTGATGACATCTCAAATGACATCACTGATGACATCACTGATGACATCATCCTTGTGATAGAGTGGCAGACCTCCTCTTCCCCTAATATAACCTTTGACACACACATTCAAAAATAGAAACTACAATGTTCAAAACAATGGACATACCAATACCAGTTAAAACAACCTTTTCAGTAATTCTAAGATCCACATACACATCCACTCATTCACCAACAGTCCAATTCAGTCACTCATACATGTACTCACTCATCATATGTACTCATACACCTATACATCCTGTTACACAATGCCACTCATCCATAGAGTTACTCACACACATAGTCACTCATGCTAACAAAGAATCAAACATACATTTACTTGCATATACAGTTATACACACACCACCACACTTACTTCTACGGAAACTTACACATACTTAGTCTTTTAAACAATCACTTATAGAAACACATACTTATTCATACAAGAACTCTTTCAATCTCTCACTCTCACATATACTCACATATATACACCAATAGTCACATATACTAGTTTAAAACATATGTAGTTACTCATAAAGACACTATTGAGACAGTCATTCACTCAATAACACATCCATGCACACACTCATCCACCCATACAGTCCTGCACACATGCTGTGTTCAACACATACAAACAGTGAGTCACTCATTCATACACCTATGCACTACATAATACCCCCCACCGAACCATGCAGACACTCAGACGGATACTCAAAAAACCAACTAATAACCTATATAGACACCCATGTATCTACTCACCAACCCATGCAGCCACTTATACACAAAGTGAGAGACTGATACAGATATATACATATTTAAACATTACTCACTAAAACATGTATTCACTATGATACACTTAATCAGTCAGTTAAACAATCAATTTTTCAAAAACAAATCATCCATTTAGACACTTATATACCCATTTATTCTTCCATTGACCTTGAGATATACATATATAAAACATATTTAATTTTCAGAAAAACCCACATTCACTGGATGATGTCATCAGTGATGTCATCAGTGATGTCATTTGAGATGTCATCAGTGATGTCATGAGTGATGTCACTGACCATGTCATGAGTGATGTAATATGTGACGTCATCAGCAGTGCATTGCGGGCGCGCGAGTTATAGTTAGCTGAACTAACTATAACGGGGCAATTTCATTGGTTTTTTACGAGTAAAATGTCCAGCTAACTATAACATGTGTGAAACCTATGGTTTTTTCACTGAATTTCTAAGGTTTTTTAAATGCTAATTCCTAACTATAACGTGTGTGAAACCTATGGTTTTTTCACTGAATATATATATATATACATATATATTGTAATTTTGATGGAAATTTACTGGATATGTTACATAGTTATCCATAACTGCAAAGAAATGGTCATGTACTCAATATTTTATTGGACACTTCATGCAACGCCTAGTTGCGCCCTTCTGTGGTTTGTAAGAATAAAACATTGTAACTGACTGTATTATGGACATTTGTTTGAACACTTGAGCAGCCAATTGTCCCCATGACACATTAAATAAACCTTCATCTCTGTGCATGTTTCGATGGTTTTTGTCTTTGATTCAATTTAGGCTTCTACATTTTTGCTGGAGAATACCTGGACTTGACATCAGCTGCCGCTGCCCTTCACTCTGTGCCTGATTGCCCTGGTGTCTCTGGTGCCCCTAATCGTTGCACTGCGTGCTGCTGTGAGGACATAGCAAACATAAGGAGATGATGGATGGAGCGCTGAAATGTTTCAGACACTCACTCCAGTCACAGATCTGTGTTGAATCCATCATCGTTCTTTAGCTCACTTCGCCATCCCAGTTCAGACCCAACGATATGCAAATCAGTCTTGACCCTGTGCCTCATGGGAACGGTCCAGCCTGAACTGCCAAGCCAGGTCTTCCCTGGATGGGAAACAAGCATCCTGGGACCGGTTTCGGGGTAACACCCCTCATCAGCCAGGCTAGTTTGAATCCAGTGGCAATGTGAGCAAGGGACCTACGACTGGGCATACCCTGCAACTAAGGGCGAACAAAGCAAACACAAGGAGATGATGGACGGAGCGCTGAAACATTTCAGACACTCACCCCCAGTCACAGATCTGGGTTGAATCCAGCATCCACCGAACTGCCAAGCTAGGTCTTCCCTGGACCTTCCTTCGCCTGGTTTTTGCTGGGTCACGAACACCTAGTACATATTGGGGCCTTCCTTTGTCCCCAGGGTCTGGGTGCCCTGTGGACAAGGGGTTGGTATTTTATGGTACAGTGACATGTGGTGTTTTAGATGTTTTCTTTATGTTTATTTTTTTTAAATTATGCCTCAGGGCTCCTGTATATTCATGGTGAGGCATTTCAATTTTGGGGTATGTTTGACATCTTTATGCTGCTATTCTTACCATGAAACTGTCCATACTATTGTGACTTAGCTGACTTGTTATTTTTTGTTTTCCATGATGTTGTATTACCACATAAAGCCTGCAGGGTTAGAAGTATGTTACCCATGACTTGCCTTATTTTCATCAAGCTGACTGAGATTGCCGTAATGCTCCTCCTTCCATTACTAATTTCCGAGGAAAAGGACTCAAGGGACGAATTGGGTACTGTGTAGGCAAGTCGCCCACCTATTTGTACTTCAGTCAGCTACAAACTCTCCTCAGGGGCAGGATTGCAAGGGGTTGCAAATACTTTGTACTTAATCTCACTTTCCTGTCCTCTCATATATCTAACTGAAAGGACCCTGGTTCCTTGGGGGTTGCTCGTTTGCAACGCTACCAGCACCTACCAGCTCTTTTTTGTTACCACTTGTGAGCGCTTGTGCTGAACTGGGAGTAAATGAAATGCCCGGTGAATGTTGCACTGCACAATCTGCTTCAAATAACAAGATAAGCTGCTGGTTGATGAAATACTTGAGATGCTTCCGACCATGATATTCTGTTTGTTTGTTCCCCTCTGAGTACCTGGGGAATGAGCGGTAAGGTACTTTAACGGCTCCTCTTGTGTCAGTGTGTTTATTACAACGGATCTGTTTGTAAAAACAATAGGGCAAGCAGCTCATATGCCACACAATAAGAAACCACTAAGCAAAGGTGACTTAGATAGCAGTCGCTCCTCCCCATCCAAAGATTCCCATGCCTTTCAAGTAGCCTCTCACCAAGGCCTCAGTGCAAGCTTACAGGGCAGTATATTGATGTCTACAGATGAACTTCATAGACATGCCTCCTGTCTACAATTACAGGTAAGTATTGGTTATAGTGTGCATGTTCAGCAAATGGATTGAGGCCTACCCAGAAAGGAACTGTGATGCACAAACTGTCACCAAGTGTATTTTAAAGGAACGTATACCACGTTTCAGGGTCCCTATGCTCTTAAGTTCTGACAACAGACCAGTATTCATCTCCCATGTCATTGGGTAAATATGCAGTCGGTTAGGGGGCCACACAGAAATTTCATATCACCAACCAGCCCTACAGCACCAAATGAAGGATGGAATTCTGAGTAAATCAAACACTCACACCCAGTCAAGAGAGCTGGGTTAAACCCATCGTTCTTTTGCTCACTAAGCCACCCCAGTTTGGACCCTGCCATATGCAAATCAGTCTTGACCCTTCTCCTTATGGGAACTGGAATGGTGTGGTGTGCAAAAGAACGATGGATGCATTCCTTTCATCATCTGTTCTTTTTGCATTTCTGGCCCTAGGTGGGAAGGGCATGCCCAGATGTGGGGCTCGTACTCGCTATGCCACCAGATTCAAGCTAGCCTGGCTGATGAGGGGCAAAACCCCAAAACCGGTTCCAGGATGCTTGTTTCTAGTCCAGGGAGAAGCTGGCCTGGCAGTTCCTGCTGGACTGTTCCCAGGGTCAAGACCGATTTGCATATGGCTTGATCTAAACTGGAATGGTGTGGCTTGCAAAAAATGATGGACTTAACTCAGATCTGTGACTGCAGGTGAAAGTTTGATTGATTCAGCATTCCGTCCATCATCTTTTCTTTATGCAATTATCACTCTTCAGCAGGGGGTGTGTGGAAAAGAAGAATGGTGTGTTGAAGAACAAAATAGGGGAGATCTGTGCATCCACTGAATTGTCTTGAATTGATGCACTGCCATTAGTCCTGTTGTCAATGAGGAGCACTCCGGACGAAGTCACAAAATTGAGTCCTCATATAATTTTGTTTGGCCGTCCAGTGCACATTCCAGGCCTCATGTCTGTTGTTCCTCCGTCAGTTTCGGATGATTTGTTTTAGCAGTACTGTAAAAAATAACAAAGACACAAAGTGCTGCAGGCACTTCCTGAAACAGACACACCACCAGTGCACGGACTTCAGCCCGTCAACAGGGTCTGGATAAAGGCTCACACCAGACGACACTGCCTTCGGCCTCGGTGTAAAGGGCCAAACCAGGTCTTCCTGCAACAGCCACAGCTGTCAAATGTGTGGGTCTGATCTCCTGGAACCACAGCTCCCACACCAAGATAGCATTGGAACAATGAAAGGAGCATCAGACACTGACCTTGACACCCACAGCAGCACTGGCTGGACACAGTTCATTTTCGCTCTATCTTTTGAAAGTGCCTTGTGGACAGGAATCATCATCCGTATTCCTTCTGAAAGGCTGCTCTTGCTGCACACTACGCACAAACAGAGGGTGCAAGCAGGCCCTGGTCACTCTCAAGGTCAACTGAACTGACTACCGAGATGTCTCATTGATAACTTAGGGGCTGCTTATGCTGCACGTATCCGAAGACAAAGACATGCAAGCGGGCCCCAGTATTCATGCCCACAGTGCCGGAAAGGACATCGTCATACTTTGGTGTTCTAGATAGTACCAAAGTGGCTTTGAAGTACTGGTGATCTCTTTAGCCACACAATAAGGTCCGCCGAGTGGTTTTGTGAATATCTGAAGTTTCTTGTTCGTGAATTCTTTGTTCTTTTTCTACCAGCCACGCGTGCCAATGCCTGGAACAATGCAGCGTAGGATGAAAGAGACAGGCTCAAAGCTGCCTCAGGTGCTACTTGCAATAGGCACCCCGATGTGGCATAATTATCATGTCATTGGTAATAGTATTTGCAGATCACCTGCGCATATTTTTCCTAGATGGACCAGAGGCAGTTATAACCAGCACCGAAAAACCACTGTACCAAGAACAACTAGTAAATGTATCAATGATTAGTGAGACAGGAGGAATGGTGGAGATTGAAAAGGAGGAAAGGGTAATGTGGAGGGAATATATAGAAGCATTTAAGTACAATACAGCGTATAAATGTATGCAGAATCAGCAGATGTATCAGGATGTAATGCCTGCACACATCTTCCAACATATTCACAAGAGATTATGAGCTATACGATCATTCTAGCGGGAAAATATGTCGGGAGCAATGTGTTGAGGGAGATTTTACACATGCAACATAACATGTCTCCGAAATCCGCAAGAGCTGAACGTTCACAGGGTGGGCTACTGGGTCCAAATATGAAACCGAAACTGGGAGATCAGTCAATGGTAGTCCACTTAAGGTAAAACAAGCAACAAGGTATGGGTACAAGAAAAGACCCAGAAGCTTGGAAATCCCTAGGAGGCAAGAAAGCAGAGGACCAACACTTAAAGATTCACAAAACGGTAACTGTTCCTGGTATATACTGTACGCGAATGATAAAGACTTAGATGACGCGAGTCAGGCAGAGATGCCAGGCATCCTGGCAAGGATGATTACTGTGGAAGGATCACTAAGTTATGGAGATTTTTCCAAGGGAGTAAGCCAAGCGTATTTGTAGGTAATAGTAGGTGCCAACATTATGACACCTTCACGGTTCATTACACTTATCATCAGAATTGGTAGGACCTAAGGGACCGCTTTTCTAATGCAGAAAGTCAGCTTATTTCCCGCTGGTTGCCGGCTGGTATGGCAGTTGTTATCTAGGACTGCAGTCCCGGTGTGAGGAGAGAACCCTATGATGAAGCATGTCACCTTTGGCTGAGTGAGGGATCTTGTCCTAACAGAGCAGTGCTCCCCATGTTATTTTTGTTCTCCTTTCTACATCCACCCATGTACATATTTATCCATAACTGCTGAGAAATGGTCATGTACTCGATATTTTATTGTACACTTCATGTAACACCTAGTTATGCCTTTCTGCGGTTTACAAGAATAAAACATTGTAACTGACCTCTTCTTTTGTGTACTTGGTTGAACATTTGAGCAGCCAACTGTCCCTGTGACATGTTAAATAAACCTTTATCTCTGAGCATGGTCTGATGGTTTTTGTCTTTGATTCAATTCAGGCTTCTACAAAGGAACAGTTTTCAGAGTTGTGGTGCTGTCATCAATGATGAATATCAAAATCATAGGATTTGTGAGAAATGCAAGGGTAACACAAAGTACATCTGTCAAAACAAGCAGCAGGAAAGTGATATGGTTGTAGGATGTAGCTGGTTGTGGTGCACTTTAGGGTACACTGTCACAAGTATATTATTAAAGGATGGTCCGGTAGCTCACTGTCATTCACAGATAGCACATTTCCTTTGGAATGGCCACAGAATTTGCACAGAGAATCATGCACTACTACTAATGAAATTATAGAGCATACAAACAATAATGTGCGGAAACTGGGTTTTGATAACACTTCTGAATTGCAAAGAAAAGCTTCATTTGCTCTTTCCGAACAGCTGATATATTTTGGAAACAATTGTACAGTTTATTTATAGGTATTAACATTTTATTGTATTAGAAATGCGTTTACATTCTACAGCCTTTCCTTTCACACTCCCGTTGTCTCAAATAGATTGTCACACAATTCACATTTCTAAATGTGTTTAAACGATTTAAGTCTACAATTCACAGTTACTTTATAAACCATCTTGCTTTCTCAGATTGGCTTTAAAATACTCCACTTGCCCACTCAGAGAGAAGCCCCCAGAATTCCCATTATGACAGTTGGACTTGAATGCTTCAATCAATCAGTAACACTCAGCCCCAACTATTATGACTCACCACTTACAAATTTCACCAGCTGCCACTGTCTAACAGACGGCCTATGTAGCAGGAGAGGGTGCATGGTGAAGAGCTGGGGATGCATGATGAAGATGGGCTTCATTTGCTCCTCCAAGAAGAGCTCTTGCAAGATCAATTTCAGGCAGCTTCTCCTTCACCCACCTCCTCTTATCCTGTCACTTGTTTTGAATATACCCCACGCTGAGGACAGCGCCACCCAATATATTGCCTGCAAAAGTCACCGCCAGCCACAAGGCTACATTCTGTGCTCCACTAAGTCGCATTCTTAGAAGAAGGCGGCAAAAGTGAAGCAGACCCAGTATTGTTTGTAGTTTCTCACCACAAGCTTTGTTTCAAGGGCTGTCTTCTCCACACTTAACATGTTTTCTCCTAGGGATAGGCAGAATCATTGTTTGTTTTCCTTGATTTGGTTTTAATTTGTAATGCACAGCGTTTCCCTAAGTCGTCTGAGAAAGATAAAGGATGAAATGATGATCCTACATTGAGAGAGTCAAAAGCCAGGTTTTAAGAAGCTTTCTGAAAGTTGGAAGTATTCCTCAAGGACAATGGCATTTGATTCCAGAGGCAAGTAGTAACATGAGAAAAATGTCTACAACAGCAAGAAGATTTGTAAATGCGAAAGACAGACAACTTCTTTGAGGAAGCAGAACGTAGAGACTTGTTCGAGTATACCATGAAAAATGTGTCCTCAATGATTCTGGGCCCCGGAGATGCAAGGCTTTATAAGCAATGCAGAGTGCTTTAACAGCTACTCTCTTTTTGACTGATAACCAATGGAGTTCATCAATAGCTTTGGTCACTGATTCAGACTTTTTGATTTTTTTCAGAACCCTGACTGCAGCATTTTGTATCCTCTGGAGCCTGCTAAGGACACACTGCTGGGCTCCAACCAAGAGTGTGTTGCAAAAATCTAATATAAATGATACCAGGGAGGTGATAAGTGTCTTTTGTAACTCTAGAGGTAAAAAAGTAAGAATTTTCCTTAAAATTGTTGGGGGCATATTCACAAGGAGCTATCGCCAAACCAACGTCACTTTATCGCAGCCAAAGTCGTGATAAAAATACCTCCCCATACACAAGCCGGTGGAATCAGCCCACAGCACCAGTTTACCCACGATAGCAGCCGCAAAAAACATCGCCACAGAGGCCCCCGCAACTATCGCTAATGAGATGCAGAGTGGGCTTTCCCGTGCCAAAAGCCGCAACAACATCACACCTCAACATTCTCAATGACCAGACAGAACTGCGATAAAAACACAAAACAGGCGATAAGGTGCGTTTGCACCAGGAAATCTACACCTGCTCTGACCCGGTGTAAAGTCGGATGGCAGCCTGCACCACAAAAGTGAGACCAGCCCAGGGCCACATCGGAAGGGCAACAGATGCCATGGAGCCACCCATCATGCGGCCCAGACACCCAAGAGGACCACAACACCCACAGACTGACACCACCCCAGGACCACACCTGGAACACCCCCCAACCACCACAGATGCAGCGCAGACAAAGACAGTGGACCCCCAGGAAGCGTACCTGCCGCACAGATCCAACCTCTGGCTATGTCACCGTCCACCACAGGCTGAAAGGGACAACCACCCCACGCATCCCGACCATCATCGCCCAACAGGCCTACGGCACCAACACAGCGGACAATCAACATCTCACCCCACACCAAGCTGCTGGCTTGGCTGCACCTGTTGGCCCCTGGCACCCGCAACCAACACCCGCCAGAGTCGGAGGAGTCTCACTGCCAGCCACATCCAAGTCCCTCACACCTGTCCTGGACATCACTATTACCCTGGTACCCCAGTCCCCATACGTCCAACAAAATGCGCAGGTCACGCTGGAGACCAAGCAAGGATCATACTCCATAGCAGGATGCACGCACGTGTTGGGGGCAATCCACAGCACACATGTCCCACCTGTGCCCCCTGGTGACACAGCACACAATCACACCAACAGAAAGCACACGTCCCACCCCAATGTGCAGGCAACAACAGAACACCATGAAACCTCCAATGATCACGCCTTCAAATACACAGCCAGTGTGCATGATTCCTCCATTCTCCGACAGTCCATCAGCAACCAGTGTTCCCAGGATGGCACCAAGGGAAATGCACAGCGCCTTGGCAAGTTCCAAATGACCACCCCACTCACCTCAACTCCACAACCATGCAAATCACAACTCTGGCAATGCACGCGTCACAAAATCACAACCAATATGCACAACAACATGCCTACCCACCTGACATGACAGAACAACTCACAATGGTTACCTGGCCAAACCGTGAACATGAGCCGTCAATGGCATGTCACCTCAGCCACACAACAGCCGAATGTGTGGAGAGGTGGCAAACAGGCATGTGTGAAGGATGCAGTAGTACCATGATTGGGAAAGTAATGCCAAGAGTGGTGGAGATGTGCTAGAAAGACCACAGTATGCAGCACACACCTAAATCCGTGGCGACATACACCTATGGTGTATGGAGTGTAGTGGACAGTGGACTCAATCATGTCACCACAGCCAGCAGGGGACCTTGCAGAAATCCTGTGTTACGCCCCCCTACAAGCGTGACCGGAGTGGGATGGCCTGGCGTACGCCACATCAGCGTAGGGGTGTGAATAAGTAGCACGTAGCCCTGGGTGTGGTCCTCTTCTGGAAAGCCCAATGTCTCTGCCAGGGTGGCGCCTATCTGTTACAGAATTTATGATTATAAATAATTGATGGATTGATCTACAAACATTTTGAAGAATATGGAAAAGATTTAATAAACTTTTAAGAATAAATATCTTTTCAACATCGAAAGGAATTTGGGACTCATTGGCCTGTTGATTGGATTAATTGCAACAATGTATAGTAATTGATTGATAAATGTGATATTTGATTTATACGCTCCTTGCATTGTATATGTGTTCAATATTGGAGGGACTTACAGCGGTGGACCACAGTAAGTTGAGCGTAGGGACAGGTGTGACAGGATCAAAATTATTGAGGTAGTGCGCACAGAGCATTAAAACTTTGATCGCTGTGGGTAAATTATTAGAAATCATGGACACTATCTGGTCGAACTTTGGTGACATTTGAGTCTATGGACTAGGGGGCAGTTTTCATCCTCATGTAGCTGATACCCAATTGGTGGTGGCAACGAGGCTGTCGCATTCCACTCCTCCATTTTCTGCTTCCGGATAAAATAAAACCTTTCAGTGTCATGCCCTGTAGGACACCTTCTACTGTCCCCCGATACCCTCTGCAATATACACCTTGGACATTGTTGGTGACCCGCTCAGGTTGCATGGCCCATCTGACTGCACCATGGCTGGGTGCCTGTGCCAGCTACTGTTCATCCGGGGCCTCGAACACTGTACTGGTCAGGTCCGGGACCCCTTCTTCTGAGATATTGGATGGCCCTTGAAGCGTTGTCCTTGGGCTCATCAACGTAATTTCTCTGTGGCCCTGCACTGTACGCAGCCTCCGGGCCCAACAGCATCCCACCAGGGCTCACACACCAAATCGAGTCCTGACCAGACCGGACGTGACATCACCGCAGGAGGCACATGCCACCACCGCAAGCACCACCTCCAACAGTCATCTACCACAGTTGACACGGTGGTCCTGACAGACTTACGGAGTTACTCAGACCTATCGTGGATGCTGCCATCATCGGTCTGTTCCCCTGCTTGGCACTCCAGGTGCCTGTGACTCAGTGCACTGCAAGCCATTGTCCATTACTGATGAGTTTTGAGCTGTGGAGAGGTTGCACAGCTATGTCACCTTAAACAGTGTGGGGGCCCTTAGACGTTGATAGGGAAGATGATGCAGGTATGACATACCCCACTGCATCTGCATCAGGTGTCTGTCAGAGGGACACAATCCAAGACTTTTTCTTCACATGGGTGCGCTCATCTCTAGTGTCCCATCCCCAGTGCACTGCAACTCACGGACACTTCTGTTTGCATGTTGGCTGTCCTCTGGACTTTTTCCGGCTCCCCCCATGTTGCTCAGCAGTTGACTCTTTTATGCATGTGTTTTGTGTTTCTGTTGCACTGGTGTCTAATGTTCAAGTTGTTGCCAGCACCAGACATTCCATGCGGAATGGCTCACACTCACCCCACACACATCAGCACAGGCGTCACTGTACATGTGGCCCTGCCAATAAAGGGGCCGGGTGCATGTGCCCCTAGCCAGTTCAACATGATATCTGCATGTGTCCCTGTGGTCTTGTTGTATGAATGAGGGCCCTGGGCCCGACGCAATACATTATGCTTTGTACATCGGATGCAGACGTGTCACTGCAGGCAGCGGGTTGGGGCGTGGACGTCGTCACCCACTCAATTCGTAAGGGGAGTATCCAGGGCTGTCGTACGCAGAGCCAACATGGGTGTGTGACTGCTATTTGAGCACACCTGCCCATGGTTCTGTACTGTGAATGTGCAACTGCATGTGTCTCTATGGCAGTGTGGGTCTCCTTAGTGGGGTGTTGGTGGCCTCTGAAGGGTGATGGACACCTACGTTTGGGTCCTGGTTCACTTTCCATGGGTTTGGCCCCCACCCACACCTGTTGGGCCACCTCCTTTTGGCGTGCAGGAGCATGGCATTTGGGGTGGGATGTGTGGGTGGGTGAAGTGTCGTGAGCCAACTGTGCTTGCGTGTGCTTCCTGCTGTGTGGTCTGTTGCAGGCTGGGAGTTCTACTCTGAGTAGCTTGGCTGTCCGGGTCCTGGTGGGAGGTTGCATGGGATATCCATGTGCTGTTGTAGGGCGTAGGTGTCAACAGTGTGGTGGTCCTCTCCGACATCACTGATGTGTTGTATTCTGTGCTCTGCTGAAGGTGTTGTGTGCCCCTTTGCAATGTGAAGGGGAGGTGCGTATTGACTTTGCGTTGACATATATGTTGGCGCACTGTGCAGGTTGCCATGCAGACTGTATTGCAATGTACATTGTGACTGTTTGGGGGTGCTGGATTCTTCTGCGGGACAGTGTACATTAAGTCTACATAACGGATGTGATGTCGTACGCGTACATTTCCATTTCACAGTTTCCGGCTCTGTCAGATGTAGTAGGCATGTTTCTGTGCAGGTGCGGAGCCAGTTGTGTCCTCTGTTCTGCAGTGTCAGCTATGCACGTTGATCCGCGTTGTCGTCAATGTGGGTGTGCTGTTCATGCTATGTGTGTGCTGCAGTTTGCCAAGGGGATCGGGCCCATGGACCTGAGTGATTGTGGGTGTGCAGTGTGCTACACCTCGTTGTGCATGTATGCCATTGTGCCCACTCCCCCCGTCCCCCCAGTCCCTGTTTGTTGCACTTCCTGTTGATGTTGTGTCAGGTCCTCTCGAGCTGTGTCCATACCTTAGGGCATGTATGTGTGCCACATGTGCACATATGCACATTTCAGGGGTGCAACAGGGTGTCCTTTTGACACCCTGGCACCCTTGCAATTGCATTCTCATTTTGCGATCCTCTAATTGAGAATGTCTTCCCATTCATTCCTATGGGCCTCTAGGCCCATAGGAAGGAATGGGGAGGTATTCCTTAATTGCGAATCGCAATTTGCGATTCGCAATTAAGTAATATGTAGGATTCACAAAATTATTTGCAAATCCTACATACATAGCGTTTTGCGAATCTCAAATAGAGATTTGTAATAAATCGCTATTTGAGAATCGCAAAAGAACATTTTGATACATATGGCCCATAATGTCGGGGTTGTGAGCTTCTAATAACTCATATAGCTCATACTTATGTTTAATCATCGATTGAGCATTTAGTAATGTCCATTTTATTAAAAGTGGAATGGCGGAAGAGTTAAAATTAACGTCCTTTTCTGACAAAATAATTTTGAACTGACATTGGTCGCAGACATACGTTGCTTGTGAGAAGTCCAAAACAAAGTGGGTATAGTCCGAGTGCAGACCTAAATCTTTGTATTGCAGAAGAAAATCACTTAAAAACTTACAAAAACTGCCAGGGTTCCTGGCGCAGGGCGCAGTCCGGCCGCAACCGCATAAAGATCCCGATGCCCTTCAGGCATCCTGCTGTTCAAAGAGAGACTGTTCTGCTTCCAGTGAAAGATGAAGCTGCCATTTCAACCCGCAGCCTTAACTTTCTGTAATGACTTTTTTTCAGTGCCGATGCAAAATTCTACAGTTTGTGCCTGTGCTGAGGATAGTTCTTTTTAGATTGAATGCACTGTCTCAGTCTGAAAGGATCAGTTGAGGCAGGTTGTAGAGTGAAGCTCATGTTTTATTCTTAGTAAGAAGATCCCATCCATGAACCAGCAGCTGGATCCAGCAAAAGTCAAGAAGCTATTTAAAAGCATACATTCTAACCCAACAGTAACAAAGATACCAATCCATTGACTACATTCCATGGTAACCATGTCACTACAGCACCTCATGACACCATGACACCGCAAGGTTCAGATGCCACACACTTTCATATAAAAACAAAACTTTAAAAAAAACACAGCATAAAAGGAAACAATAACAATAAAACAGAATGCAAAACCCTAATGTACAAAGTTTCCAAGTTGGAGAAAATAGATCACTGAGTTATGATGACATTCTAGGCTTAAACTTTGTACTTACAATCTACTGTACAAAGTCTTTTAGATAAGACGGTTTCTTACTGACTGTAGATGACAATCTGTAAATGACCTTTCTATTGTCATTACACACTTTCACACCCTCCAATTTGTCTTTGACCTTCACAGCTGTACTCGAGAGACACTCCGGCCAGTTGTATAGAACAGCTATTCCCAAATTCCAAATGCGATGATCTTGTGTTTTATTAGCATAATTAAAAACTTTAATCACCCAAATGGGTTTACAAAATTTTGAATCCCACCCTGGCCGCTTAATAACTACCATGTCATCAACAGCAAAAACAGTACTCTTCGTAGCCTTTCTAGAATCGAAGTGAGATTTTCTAGCTAAAATGTTCCCAATTTCTCTCTCACGCCGATCATCTGTGCATTCCCCCTCTGTTGCTGGCTCTACTCTGGTACAAGGGGATCTATCCCTAAACAATGAAAATGGGGATTTCCTAGTTGTCCTGTGCGGCGTCAGTCTGTATGTCTCAACCTTCTTCATAACTTCCTTTTTCCAATTAAGACCACTGCCTTTTAAGACTATGTTAAACCTCTCTACCATTCAGTTAGTTTCCGGATGATAGAGAGCGCACTTATGCCTTATGCCATGCTTCCTCAAAAATGTTTCCATTTCTCAGGAGATAAATTGAACCCCATTATGTTTATGTTTATGAGATTTATAGAGCACTCAAATACCCGTGGGTGTCTCGGCGCTAAATCATTATCAGTCAAAAGAGCATTAGGGTAACCTCCCCTTGCCATGATGTTCTCTAAAAACTCAACCACGTTCTTGGTTTCAATTCCACTCCTGAAACACACTTCTGGCCACCTCAAAAACATATCTATAACAACAATACATAGAGCTGTTGTCCTTTCCAATGAATAGGACCTAGTATGTCGAAGGCTATGTAAGGCCACAGGTAACTTTCTGACGACCATGGGCTGCACCCTCACAACTTTGGACTTCTCACTCATAGCGCATGCAGAACAATCCCGCACCAGCCTTTCAACTTGCAAGTCAATTCCTGGCCACCAGTACAAGGAGCACATGTACCCAACTCGTCTTTCACACACTGAAACTTCTTAGCTTCCTCTGAAACTTGTTTCCTTGAATGTCAATAAATTGACAAGAAGCAAAACTGCTATCAGAATTGGATCACAGTTCTTCTGATACAATGTCCTCATCCACAACGCACACATGTGCATCATCAGCAAACAGTTCAAATTCATCACGTTCCTCATTCTCCTCAACCAATCTAGACAACGTATCTGCCACCCCATTTTCTATACCTGGTATGTACTTTATCTCAAAATAATATTCTTGCAAGGCAATAACCCATTTTGTTATCCTCCCTGAAACCTGATCTATGCCTTTCTTAGTAAAAATTTCGCAAAGAGGTTTATGGTCATTTTCGACAATAAACTTCATCCCCACAAGAATTATCTGAACTTCCTAATCACCCAGAACACCGCGAGAGCTTCATGCTCAATTACTGAATAACAAGACTCAGCATCCTTTAACCCTCGAGATGCAAACATTATCGTTTTCATGCCTTCACAACCTTTTTGTTGAAGAACAGCACCCAAACCTTTAAGGTTCGCATCTGTAGTGATTATAGACACTCTTAAGCTTTGGAGCGTTATTGAGCCTCTCCTTCAAGATTGTAAACTCTTTCTCATAAGCGTCATTCTAGTTAAATTCAACCCCCTTTTTGAGAAGCATCCTCTTATTGACACTTAATTCTGCAAAGTTCTCCACATACTTATTGTAGTACTCAATCATCCCAAGAAATGTCATCAACTATTCCCTGGAAGTAGGAGCACACATCCGCAAATTGGTATTCACCAAATCAGCTTTTGGCATGACCCTAACCCCAGAGATGGTGTGACCCAAATAGTTGATAGTAGTTATGGCAAATTGGCACTTTTCAGCTTTAATGGTAAGAACAAAACGGCTGATTAGCCAGAAACCGGTCCCAGGATGCTTGTTTCTGGTCCAGGGAAGACATGGCTTGGCAGTTCAGGCTGGACTGTTCCCATGAGGCACAGGGTCAGACTGATTTGCATATGGCCATGTCTGAACTGGGGTGGCGGAGTGAGCTAAAGAATGATGATGGATTAAACCCAGATCAGTTGACTGGGGATGAGTGCTTGCAATGTTTAACACTCCGTCCATCATCCCCTTTGGTTTTGCTTAATGGTAAGAACAGCATTATCCAGCCTTTCAAGAACCCCACTAAGGCGACTTCCATGTTCTTGCTCATCTTTACCAAACACAAGGATGTCATCTTGATATACACAGACCCCTTCACAACCCTTTAGAATCTTCTCCATGGCATCCGAAAGACGGATGCTGCTGATACTATGCCAAACGGCCTCCTTACGAACCTGTATGTGCCAAACAGTGTAATGAACACCGTGTAATCTCTTGAAGACTCTTTCAACTCTACCTGGTGGTAAGCCGATACCAGGTCAATGGTACTGAACACCTTAGCACCACCAAGTAGCAACAATAACTCCAACATATTTGGTAGTGGATACCAATCCATTATAACATTCTTGTTAAGCTGTCTCAACTGTACACAAAGACGAAGACTTCCATTGGATTTGCGAGCAGCCACTACAGGGGCCAACCATTCAGTTACTTCAACCTCTTCAATTATTCCCCCTTTCTTAAGTTTTTTGATTTCTTTTTGCATTTCATCCTTGATGGCCAAAGGTACACTTCTCACTTTACAGCAGGAAGGTTGAGCCCCAGCATGCAAGCCTATTTCATGCTGAAATCCCTTAAGACATCCAAGCTCTTCTCTAAAAACATTAGAAAATGTATCTTTGATTGGATGCTCAACATCCTTGTTGAGGAATGTGTCCCCTTGAATCATGTTTACTTTTTCCTTCAACAGTATGGGAATTTTGCTACTTGGGTCAAGCATAATACCCAAATCGCCCCCTGGTGAAACCAACTTATAAAACCATCTCCTTTTACAGAGACATAAATCTTTCCTGAAAAATAACGTTGTTTGTACACAATAAATCCTACAAAGTACCCTTGCAAAGCTATTGGTTCCCCACCATGAGCAAAGGGTTTTATATCTGGTTTATGTAACAAAAATGTGTTTGCAAGCTTATCTTGAAAAAATACTTTTGAGACAACAGTGATTTTGGCACCTGAATCAAACAAGACTGTAGTGGACTCTCCTTCCACTAAGATGGTATCAATAGGTCATGTTTTGCTTTTAACATCAGCATTATCAATTTGAATAACAATCTGCTCACATACAAAATCTTATTCAATATCTTCTGTTTCAACACACTTCACATTAGAAGAAGATTGTCTTGCCTTATAAACAATGGCAATATGTCCTTTTTTTTACATTTAGAAGGCAGGGCAATTTTTGTCATTTGCCAAATGACCAGTTTTGTCACACCTGTTACACCTCCGCATTGTGACTTTGATCTTTACCCCACCGCCCTCTATTTTAACAGTAGATTTCTTATTATCCTCTTTCACTACCTGAACAGTCAACTCCTTATCTTTCTTGATAGTGTCCACGCATTTCAAAGAATGTTCAACTCTTTTAGCAACTTGTATCACCTCATCTAGAGAGGCTTTGTCTCTCATCCATAGCTCTTCTCTGATTCTCTCGATATTTCATCCCAGCATGAATTGGTCTCTAATCCTCTCATCCAGCAAATTCGCAAATTTGCAAGAAGAAGCAAGCTTCCTTAATTGAGTAACTCTCAACAGATTCTCCATCATTTTGCAGTCTCCTAGCAAAGTGAAATCTTTCCAAAATCGTACTGACCTTGGGAAGGAAATCTTTATCTAATTTTTTTATGCAAATGTCATACTCATTCAAATCTGTAGATTCAGAATGTTAGAATGGGGAACCTCTGGTTGGCACAGGTAGGTACTTGTGACAAGCAGTGGTCCCTTCTTCTATTCAGGGCGAGAGAATTACCCCTTCAGAACAACCCCTGCTCACCCTATAGGTAGAGTGGCGCGAGCAGTCAGGGCTAAACTTCAGGGCGCTAGTCAGTTAAGCATTTATGATCACACACAGTAAACCACAACGATCCCCCACAAATGGACACCAGGCGTAAGTTGTATCAAAAATACGGATGCTTTATAAAAGATTCTTTGTTACGCAGGCATGTACAAGACCATCAATAACGGTTGCGAAATGGAGGCCATAAGATGATAATTAGGCACTGTTCTTGTCTTTGGTAACTTATTCGATCACGAGCGCTTCACAGGGCTCGGTTGAGTCGGTCCAGTCACGACGATGCGCAGTGCACCCGGGGTACAGTGATACGGGGAAATCAGAACGTTGCGGACCCCGAGTCCGATAGAGAGTTCACTGTACCTGGGAACGTGCGATGTGCCTGGACGAGTCTTCGGGGGAGATGCAGGTTCTGCACCTCGCGGGTCTTCCGGATCAAGAATTCAGCGGGCGGCTCTCGGTAGACAGGTGCGGCCCAGGGCCTCCGACACGGACTGTGCGGGAGGTCACTGCGGAGGGCGGCACGGTCAGACTCAGGCTGGGAGGTGAAGCGGGGCGGCCGGATACGTTACGACGTACGGGCGGCCGTCCGAGGCTTGATTTCACTTCCCAATTAGAAATCCGGCGGGAGGGCGAGAGGGCACCAGGCACGCTCCAGTGGCAGGCAGGTGACAGGGAAGCGGGGCGGCCAGCCTCGATGGGTCCAGAGCGACTCAGGTAGAGCGGGGCTCTCGGCGAGGGGAGGCGGCCAGGCTTCTGGGTGTCATGGCCCTAGGAGGGGTGGCAAGGTGCGCAGAGCACTCCGGCGGGAGAAAGCACACGGCTCGAGTTCTCAGACGAGCGGAGACACGGTGAACCCACTGGTCCTGGGGTTCAGTTCAGGGGGCAAGCTCTTCTTCCAAGCCCTTGGAGATAGTTGAAGAACAAAATGCAAAAGTCTCTTTCAGTCTTTTTCCTCTCCTTCCTCAGCAAGGCACCTACTGCAGGCCAGTCCCTCAGGTCAGGGAAAGTTACTCCTCCTTCAGCTTCTTCCAGGTCCTTCTAGTCGGGCAGAGTTCCTTCGTGGTTCAATCTGGATCTGATTTCTTAGGAGCCAGGCTCCTATTTTTATACAGTGATTCTTTTGTTCTTTAGCGCCAGGGGGCCTGGGCCTGGCTCAGTCCAGTTCTGGAGTACTTTGTTTTGGTGACTCTGCTCTTTCCTTTCAGCAGCAGGGCAGAGACATCAGCTGCTCCACAGGGGGCGGAGCCGGCTTTGTGGTGGCAGAGCACAGGTCTATTCAAGAGGCAGGGTGTACTCCTCCCACCCATCCTGGTGTAATCTCTCTACCCACCACCTGGCAGCCAACCTGTCTCCTGGAATCCCCCAGCCCTGCTCCTGTACTGTTGCTAGGCAGAACACACACCCACAGCAGAGGCGGACTGAGATGGTCAGGCACGCAAAGGCTAACTTTCTTAAAGTAGCATTTGCGAACCCAGGATATTAAAATAACCTTTCCTAAAAGATGTATTTTATTATCCCGAGTTCAGGCATACTAAACAAGACGTTCTACCATGCTCTCTGAGTCCACTGGGGTCACAGCGTGTAGCGATCCCAGCAGCCCATTCTGGCCTACGGAGAGCAGGTAGCCTTCAATAGTGAAAAACGAAAATGGCTGTAATTCACTATTAAGACATGCCACACACCTCAGGGCATGTCCTACCTTATGCCTACAATGCACCCTGCGCTTGGGCCTACCAGAGGGGTGACTAACATGTAGTTAAGGAAAGGTTTAGGGACGGGCAAGTGGGGACACTTGCTCAGTCAGCGCGACGGTACCAGACCGCGCGCAGGTTCTGCAGTGGCAGATCCTAGACACATTTTACCCCGCTGCTTCGGTGGGTGGCACAATCAGTGCTGCAAGCCCACTAGCAGCATTTGGTTATACAAGCCCTTGGCACCCCTGGTGCACTCTACAAGGGACTGACAGTAAACCAAATATGCCAAACGTGGAAGTCAATTCACCTAATACATTTTACCGTAGGGAGCACTTGCACTGTGGCACTGGATGGCAGTGGCACAGTGCCCTGAGCAGCTAACACCAACACAAAAACACATTGAGGCACAGACAAAAATGGAAGGGTGACCCACGCCAATGGTGCCAGGTCTAACACAGAACCACTTAAACCGGCAGATGGTCAAAGATCTCTTGATCCTCTGAGCTCAAACAGTGTAGTAAAAGTGAGGCTCTGAGTTCAGCACTCAATGATGCCCCACATACCTTCGCATAACGTTTAAAAACTTTCTTCCACTTTTGCCATGTGATAGTGGGCTCACCAGCGGTCATCAAAAAGAAAGAAGAAGCAGTAACATTTTGCATTTTCACAAAGAGATTACAATACAAAGAGATGTGCAGAGATATAAAACACAATGAACTGAGACGCAATGAAAGAGATAACAGAGTCCAAAATTAATGCTTGCCTATCACTGAGTAGACAAGAGAGGAATCACCATTAGATTTGCCTTATAAGCATTAATTTAGAACAAGCATCAAGTGTGCCTATCACTGGATAGACAGACTGAACGACTGAGCATTGAGTGTGGCTATCACTGAGTATCCAACCTTGAATAAGCATCAACTGTGCCTATCACCGTATAGGCCAAGTGAACCACTGAGACCACAATAAGCTATAATATCCACATCCAGTACTGATTGTAATCAAGTGTGTCTATCACTGTGTAGGAAATTCAAAAGTATGCAGTTGAAAACACTCGCTCTCGCTTGCCAATTAATATCCCTTTTATAGTGACGAGCGGGAGGAAGAAAACTAGAAGTCTAGTTTATAATTGCCCAGAACCACGCGACAGGAAGAGCAATGAACACTGCCAAGTCAATGTACAGTAGAAATATGGGGTAGTGGTCTAGTTTATGACCTCCCAGACATGCGCAGTGTATCTGTGGCAGTCGGAGCAGATGCCCAACATAGAACGGAAAGGCGGAGAAAACCAAAACGGGCTCCCGTGAAGCCAAGGTAACTCCGAAGTGACCTCCTGCGAAGCAAAGATAGTTCCTGGAAAGAAGAGAAAATGTTGCGATCCCCACTGTAATGGTGCAAAGCAAAGGCAGATCCGGAGTCAGTTCCTGCAAAGCAGAGAAAAGAGAGCTCCGGAGAATCAAAATGAAACGTTGCAATACTCGCGTGGAGGCAGGTGCCCAACAACAATAAAGTAAGTGAGTACTCACAACCTTGTGGTCACTCAGTAAGGAGTAATTGTCCAATCGAGGCTTTGACACAGGATCTGTAGGTTTGTTTGGGGTCTTCTTTTCACAATGTTTTGAGCTGCCGATTACGCCAGTGTGAGATCCTAGTATCAGTTGAAAGGATCAGTCGAGGCAGGTCCTAGGGTGAAGATCATGTTTTCTTCTTAGTAAGAAGATCCCATCCATGAACCAGCAGCTGGATCCAGTAACAGTCTCCCAGTTATTTAAAAGCAGTAACAAAGATACCAATCCAGTGACTAAATTCCATGATAACAATGACACCGCAGCACCTCAAGGTACAGATACCCATATGCCCAATCCAATCTTCCTTCAAAATCTGGCAGAAGAAGATCCAGTAGTCTGGGCAGGGGGCTGCAGTCCAGTATAAGCTGGGGTGAGCCCCCCAACTCTTTATTTTTCTCACATTTTCTTCTAATGACCTAGTGGGCTTTTTTTTACCATTCCCCCTCAGATGGACAGCAAGGGTCTAAAAAATCCTAATGTGCCAACCCAGAGCCAATGAAAGCCAACCACACAACCAGGGACAAAAGTGAGGAAAGGAATGGGTGAGGAGCTGGATCAGATAGCATTTCTGTCCCCAGGGGTAGGCAGCAAGGGAGATGTACCCCCTCTTTGCCAGACCATGTGTCAGTCTCAATTTCAACTCACTAGCCTTGGGGAATGGCTGGAGTATTCGAGCTCTGGAACAGAAAGCAACCAGACAGTCCAACCACCCATTGGCATTTTGATAAACCTAGTGATCCAGGGGAATCAGAGTAATGTGACTTTCATGGATCCTTGGATATTTTCTGAACTAGAATGCCTTTTGAGGTAAAGTTTGAGCCAAAAACACTTTTTTCCCCATACCTATGTGTTTCAAACTCAAACATTTCTAAGCAGTGGCTAATGACTTACCAGCTTGCATTCCCACTACCCTTGATTGAAACACTGCCCCACCCCAATGTGCGGGTGAACAAAAAGCACAGAAAGAACAGGCGAAAACAGTAGCTATTTGATGAACTAATTGACACCACATTGACTTCATGCCATTCAAGTTTTTACCAATTCCTGTTGTTGGTAATTACTTCATCAACTCAAGTAGGGTACCATTAATCACAAGTAGGCCACTCTAGACTCCCCCACATATCTAACTTTCAAGAATATCTGTGGTTGGAAGGTTATATGGGTATGGGTTGAAGTTGGGTTCAAAACCTGAAGCTACACAGACTTCCAGAAAGACTGAAATTTCACATAAAAATCTTGATGTCTGCAAGATGCAGGTGTTAGCCTTTCTATTTTGGGATGATTAGCCCAGCCATGCATGTGAAAGTTTGTTTTTATCAGGAGATATGTGGGAATGCTGGGGGATCCTCATGGATTCTGGAACATTCCCAGGCATAAATGGGATAAAACTCTCAGATTTTAACGAAAGTTTGATATTTGAATGGCATTGTTGTGCGAAATAGGGGTGGGATCTACGTAAGCCTGACCACCCTTGATACCGCAGGTGTCTAGTTTTCAGAAATGTCTGAAGTCTACTGTAGGTTTTTATGAGTGTTGGCCTACTCAGGGCTGAAATCCTGCAGCAACGCACATAGTAAGATTGCAATTCCACGAGAATAGCTTGATGTCTTCACTTTGAGTTTGGGGGCTTTTCCTGTCACTAGTGATTATCACACACGCACAAGTTGAGTACCTTTTTAATTGGGATAAACGTAGAAATACATAATAGTATGGTTTGTGCTATTAGGTAATGAATTTTATTCCATTTCTGGCTTTCAAATTTAAGTCAGTGAAGAAGAAAGAACATACTTGAAAACCACTTAATCACACAATATTATATGTAGCACTAAATTCAGAGCAGTACAAACAACCATTATTCCTAGACTCTGATTTCTGGACACATTTGAAAAATGCATAGTTTCCTTAATACCCTTTATTCATTCATTCGATTTTGCATGGCAGATTATGAATGTGCGGCACACAATGAAAAAAAGTAATACGCTGAGGACAATTTGATTCATTCAGACAACACATGCTGAGAGAGACGCTCAGTCTAGAAAAGGTGCTCATGGCTGCAAGAGCTGAGGAACATGTCTATCAATAGGCTGCTGAAATGGAAGCTGCAACAGCCCAGAACAAATCCGTCTTGATCATAAAATGTAAGCAGAAACACAAAACAGGGGCACATAAGACGATGTATCTGAAGGAAAAGAAATTGTGTTTCCAATGAAGATTCTCATTACCACACAAAGGTAAATGTCCCACCATTGGACAGACATGCAAGGGCTGTGAGAAAGAAAACCATTTCATAATGGCCTGCAAAGCAAAAGAGAAACTAGGTGTGTTGCGATGAGAAAAGAAAATGGATGCCAGAAAGTTCCAGAAGCATTCTAGCCATGCCCACAAGGCCAACCGGCAACATCAATTGAGACAATTAGAGACTAAATGAAGTCAATCGTCATCATATTTATTTTCCAAAGGCCCTTCAACGTCATTATAGAGTGGCTGTGAAGAAGATGGTTGTGTAATGGTGATGTGGACTTGTTAGACGGACCGGGAGGGTCGGCCGAGGACAAGGGGAGAGGTCTCCGGGGAGAGCCGTCTCCAGCGATCGTACAGACAAATAACTTCCCCCCCACAGACAGATACCACACAAGGAGATGAGTTAGCGTTCTTTATAAGCACTTCTTAAGGTACGATGAAAAGGTACAAGGAGGTCTGGACTCAGGGGTCCCCTCGATTCAAGTCTCTCAAGATGGGAAAAGGGGGGTAGCGGGACAGTCTGGTTACCAGTCTGGTAGTTGAGGTGGTGTGGTGGGTAGCTCACAATCCTCGAGCTTAGGTGGTCTAGCTGGTACGGGCCGCGGCAGCGCCAGCAGGTCCCAGTGAAGATGGTCGATACACGGGCCGCGGCAGCGCCAGCAGGTCCCAGAGAAGATGGTCGATGTACGGTCCGCGGCAGCGCCAGCAGGTCCCGGTGAAGATGGTCGTTACAACGGGCCGCGGCAGCGCCAGCAGGTCCCGACGAGGATGGATGTTGCAGAAGGGCCAGCAGGCAGGACGGTGGATCACAAGATAGGGCTACGGCAGCGCCAGTAGTCCGTCAAGGCTGAGTTCTCTCGGTGTCTCTCGACTCCAGGATACAACTGCCTTCCTGCTCCGCAGCTGCTCCAGTTATAGGGCAGGTGCCCTTTGATGTCCGGACCCTCGCACTTGGGGGTCCGAGGGTCCGGGATGAAGGTGTCCAGACACCCAGCGGGGGGTGGAGCCGGTGCCTGGGGGAGCTGGAGGCGATCGTCACCTGGCGGGGGAGAGTCCTTGGCACTTCGTCCTCCCATTGACCTGCCAAGTGATCCGCTCACCTCCTGGGTGGATGGTGGTGCCGGGATGTCGGGGCCGGCCAGGCCCAGGGTTAGGGTCGGGGGGAGGCCACGCGGCCTCGTGGCGCAGGGCCCAAGATGGCGGCTTGACCCGGCCGAGGGAGCCGGTGGTGGTTTGGGCCCGTGCTACAGGGAGGTCCGAGGGCAGGAGTTCCGTCGGGAGACGGGGTGCGGGTGATTCTCGTGGGCCGCGCCTGGGGGGCCGGGGCTTGGGCCCTGTCATGCGGGGAGGGCGCAAGCCCTTCGTGTGGCCTGTCCAACATGCGTCCCCCCCAGCTGAAGGCGGGGAGAGTCACCCATCTCCTTGGGGACTCTCTTCGTCGAGGCGGAAGAAGCGGGACAGGCCATCTGCGTTGGCGTGGTCTTGGCCCGGTCGGTGCTCCACGGTGAAGTCCATTCCCTGCAGGGAGATGGACCAGCGCAGTAGTTTGGGGTTTTCCCCCCGCATCTGCATCAGCCACTGCAGGGGTCTATGGTCGGTTTGTACCCGGAAGTGGGTACCGAAGAGATAGGGCCGGAGCTTTTCGAGGGCCCACACCACTGCGAAGGCCTCCCTCTCGATGGTGCTCCAGCGCTGTTCTCGGCCCAGGAGACGTCGGCTGATGAAGGCCACCGGCTGGTCATGACCCTCGGGGTTCACTTGGGAAAGAACCGCTCCGATGCCGTGGTCGGAGGCGTCTGTCTGTACTACGAATTCCCGACTGTAATCGGGGGCCTGGAGCACAGGGGCGGTGCACAGGGCGGCCTTCAGCTTTTCGAAGGCCGCTTGACAATCGGGGGTCCAGTTAATCCGCTTTGGTTGGTTCTTGGACGTGAGACCCGTGAGGGGCCCCACAATGCTGCCGTAGTCCCTCACGAACCGCCGGTAGTAGCCGGTGAGCCCCAAGAAGGCTCGGACTTCGGTCTGAGTGACGGGGGGCTGCCAGGACTGGATGGCAGCAATCTTAAGTTGCAGTGGGGCCACCAGCCCGCTCCCCACCTGGTGCCCCAGGTAGGTCACGGACCCTTGACCAATTTGGCATTTGCCGGCCTTAATCGTGAGGCCGGCCCGCTGGAGGGCCTGTAGGACCTCCTGGAGGTGGAGGAGGTGGTCGGACCAGTGGCGGCTGTATACAGCGATATCGTCCAGGTAGGCAGCGCTGAACTCTTCGAGCCCCGCCAAGACCTGGTTCACAAGACGTTGAAATGTAGCGGGGGCGTTCTTCATGCCAAAGGGCATGACCTTGAAGTGGTAGTGGCCGTCGGGGGTAGAGAAGGCGGATCGTTCTTGAGCTCGGGGTGTGAGACCGATCTGCCAGTAGCCCGCTGTTAGGTCGAAGATACTGAGGTAGCGGGCGGCCCCCAGTCGGTCGATCAATTCATCCGCTCTGGGGATAGGATGAGCGTCGGTTCGGGTGACAGCGTTCAAGCCCCGGTAGTCGACGCAGAATCTCAGTTCAGGTGTGGTGCCGGGGGCAGCGGCTTTGGGGACCAATACCACTGGACTGGCCCAGGGACTGTCCGAGGGCTCGATGACCCCGATCGTGAGCATTTTGGCCACTTCCTCTTGTATGCAGGCCCGTACCCGATCTGGTACGCGGTAGGCCCGGTGCCGGACAGGGGGACTGTCCCCGGTGTCTACGTCGTGCAAGCACCAAGGGGTGACCCCGGGAGTGAGGGAGAACAGTGAAGCGAACCGCAGCAGGAGGTCCCGGCAGCCCTGGCGTTGCTCTGGGGTGAGGGCATCGGAGAGCCGGACCCCGTCCGCGGAACCGTCTTTCTCCTGAGTCTTCAGGAGATCAGGGAGAGGCTCGGAGTCTTCCTCCGCCCCACTGTCTGTAGCCATCAGGAGGCTGAGTTCTGAGCGCACAAAGTGTGGTTTGAGTCTGTTGGTGTGGAGGACCCGAAGGGGGTTCCGGGTGGTCCCCATGTCGATGAGGTAAGTGACGGGGCTTTTGCGCTCGACCACCTTGAAGGGCCCCGTCCACTTATCTTGCAAGGCACATGGTTCGGTGGGGGACATCACCCACACTTCTTGTCCCGGTTCGAACTCGACGGAGGAGGCATGGTGATCATACCATCTCTTCATGTCTTCCTGGCTGGCCTCGAGGTTCGCCTTGGCCATCTCCCTGAAGCGCCGGGTCTGATTACGTAGGGCCAGGAGGTACTTGAAGACGTCTGGAGGGGTCTTTAGGGGGGCCATCTCCCAACCTTCTTTGACTAGGCTGAGGGGCCCTCGCACAGGGTGCCCGTACAGGAGTTCGAAGGGACTAAAACCGAGGGACTTCTGGGGAACTTCCCGGTAGGCGAAGAGGAGGCACGGAAGTAGCACATCCCATTGGCGACGGAGGGGCTCTTCCAATCCCCCAATCATCCCCTTGAGAGTGCGGTTGAATCGCTCCACTAGTCCGTTCCCTTGGGGGTGATAGGGGGTCGTGAATCGGTAGGTGACCCCGCACTGTTGCCAGAGGGACTTCATGTATTTGGAGATGAAGTTCGTGCCTCGGTCGCTGACGACTTCTCGGGGGAAGCCCACCCGGGAGAAGATCCCCATTAGGGCCCGGCCAACCACCGGAGCTGTTACTGTTCGTAGAGGCACCGCCTCGGGGTAGCGGGTGGCGTGATCCACCAGTACTAGGATGAACCTATGTCCTTGTGCCGTGCGGGGGTCCAGGGGCCCCACAATGTCTATTCCTACCCTCTCGAACGGGGTGGTGACCACCGGGAAGGGTTGTAGAGGGGCCTTCAGCTTACGGCCACTCTTCCCGCTGGCCTGGCACGTGGGGCAGGACCGGCAGTGGTTCAGGACGTCGTTCCGCATCTTCGGCCAGAAAAAGTGGGTTACTAGGCGACTGTAAGTTTTGTCTTGGCCCAGGTGTCCAGCCAGGGGGACATCGTGGGCCAGATTGAGCAGGAAGCTTCTGAAGCGGAGAGGTACCACCAGTACTCGACCGGCCCCTAGCTCTGCGATCCTCTGTTCGCTGTATAGCAGGTCGTTCTCCCAGTAGACCCAGTGAGTTCCGGTGGATCCCCTGCGCTCTGGGCGCTGGCTTGTTGGCGGAGTCCCTCGAGGGAGGGGCAGGTCTTTTGCTCCTGGCGGAACTGCTCTTGGGTGGGCCCCCCTTCTTGACGCCACTGAGCCAGGCCGGGGACGTCCTGGAGGTGCGCGTTCCCTTCGGTCGTTGGCTCCGGGGGGTTGGCCTCATCATTGTCTTCTACTGGGGCGACCGGGGGCGGAGGTGCTGGCCATTCCGGTTCTTCTGGTCGGGGAACGGCACGGGCTGCCCTGGACCGGGTGGTTACGCAGGCCCAGTCCGGGAGGCCCAGCATCCCCAGGTGCTCTCTTCTCTCGACGGTGGCCCATTGGGAACTCTCAAGGTCATTCCCCAGGAGGCAGTCCACGGGGGCATCATCCCGGACCGTCACTTTCAACAGGCCGGAGACCCCTCCCCATTCGAAGGGGACGCAGGCCATTTGACACAGACTTTCGGAATTGTCAGCTGAGCGGACGGGGCAGAGAATGTTCGGCAGGATCTGCTCGGGTTTCACCAGGTGACAGCGGACGGCCGTCACACTGGCGCCTGTGTCACGTAAGGCCTCGGCCCGATGCCCATTAATGGTCACCCACTGACCGTATCTCCTGGTGTTGGCGGGTAGGGGAGCCCGCGGGACTATGTCTTTTCCCCCTAGGCACGCTAGAACCATGGCGGCCGGTTCCCACTCTTGCTGGGCCGGCTCATACTCTTCCTGTTCCTCTGACAGTCGTTCTTCCCCCAGGGCGGCGGCAGCTACCTGGCGGGGCTTGGGTGTTTGGTTCTGCGGGCAGCTCGGGTCATTGGCGTAATGGCCGACTCGCTGGCATCGGTGGCACGTGACATTGGCTCGGAACCCTGGACGCATCGGGGGGTTTCCCCGGCCGGCCGAGGGCGGGGTGCTGGCCACGGGTGTTGCCGGGAGGGTGTCTCTCCCTCGCCCCTGGCCTCCTCCTCCTCCCCGAGGACGGTGCTGGCCTTGGTTGCTTCGGTTCTGCTCGTGCGGTCCTCTCCGGCCCACTCGGGTGCTCTCCCATCGGTCAGCTTCAGCGGCGAGCTGCCGGGGGTCGGTCAACTTACTGTCGAGGAGGTGCTGCCTGAGCTCGACGAAGCAGTTGTTCGACAGGTGTTCCCATACCATGAGGTTAAAGAGTTGTTCTTAGGTCGTTACATGGCTCCCCTTGATCCACCCCTCGAAGGCTCTGCTGAAATAGTTTACGTACTCCACCCAAGTTGTACCCGGGATCCGGGTGCAATCTCTGAACCTCTGGCGGTACATCTCGGGTGTGAGGCCGTAGCGGGTGAGGAGGGCAGCCTTCATGTGGTCGTAGGACGACATTTGGTGATCTGGGAGCTGCAGCAGGGCATCGCGACCTTCGTTGACGAACCTCCCCCATAGTCCAGCTCCCCAATCACTCCGGTCGATCCGGTGGGAGGTCATGGCGATCTCGTAGGCTTTGAACCACTGCTGTATGTCGTCTTCTCGGACATACTCTCGGACAACATCCTTGGGGATGTGGACCTTTTTCTCGGTTGCCCCTGGGGTGTGCGGTCGCTCAGGCACCCCCGTCTCTTTATTCTGTTTCCGAAGTTCTATTTCCGCCAGTTTGCGTTCGTGTTCGAGTGTTATTCTTTTTTCCTCAAGCTCTCTCAGTCTCTGTTTTTCTTCTCGCTCCTCTCGGAGCCGCAGATGCTCTAGATTTAGTTTCTGCTCGGCTAACTTCAGTTCACCGTCCATCTTGAGTCGTGCCATTTCCAACTCGTGTAATCTGGTCCTTTCTCTTTCCTGGATCTCCTCCTGCGAGAGGCCCGTTCCCCTCTCCTCGGGAGCCGTGGCGTTCCCCTCTGGTGCGACACCGTTTTGGTCGGAGGATCCGGTGATCCCAGTTTCTGCCCACGACTCAAGGGCGCGCTTCAAATCCTCTTTGGTACTCAGGCCGGTGGTAGCAATGCCTAGTTCCATGCAGAATTGTTTAAGTTTGCGGTGGTTATACTCTTCCAACTTATCCATTTGGAACTTTTCAGTGGAACCGCTATCTTTAGCCGACATCGTGGTTTTGTCGTGGGGTGAGCTACTCTCTGTACGATTACGCGTTGATTCGGATCGCGCCGCTGCCCACCAATGTTAGACGGACCGGGAGGGTCGGCCGAGGACAAGGGGAGAGGTCTCCGGGGAGAGCCGTCTCCAGCGATCGTACAGACAAATAACTTCCCCCCCACAGACAGATACCACACAAGGAGATGAGTTAGCGTTCTTTATAAGCACTTCTTAAGGTACGATGAAAAGGTACAAGGAGGTCTGGACTCAGGGGTCCCCTCGATTCAAGTCTCTCAAGATGGGAAAAGGGGGGTAGCGGGACAGTCTGGTTACCAGTCTGGTAGTTGAGGTGGTGTGGTGGGTAGCTCACAATCCTCGAGCTTAGGTGGTCTAGCTGGTACGGGCCGCGGCAGCGCCAGCAGGTCCCAGTGAAGATGGTCGATACACGGGCCGCGGCAGCGCCAGCAGGTCCCAGAAAAGATGGTCGATGTACGGTCCGCGGCAGCGCCAGCAGGTCCCGGTGAAGATGGTCGTTACAACGGGCCGCGGCAGCGCCAGCAGGTCCCGACGAGGATGGATGTTGCAGAAGGCCGCGGCAGCGCCAGCAGGCAGGACGGTGGATCACAAGATAGGGCTACGGCAGCGCCAGTAGTCCGTCAAGGCTGAGTTCTCTCGGTGTCTCTCGACTCCAGGATACAACTGCCTTCCTGCTCCGCAGCTGCTCCAGTTATAGGGCAGGTGCCCTTTGATGTCCGGACCCTCGCACTTGGGGGTCGGAGGGTCCGGGATGAAGGTGTCCAGACACCCAGCGGGGGGTGGAGCCGGTGCCTGGGGGAGCTGGAGGCGATCGTCACCTGGCGGGGGAGAGTCCTTGGCACTTCGTCCTCCCATTGACCTGCCAAGTGATCCGCTCACCTCCTGGGTGGATGGTGGTGCCGGGATGTCGGGGCCGGCCAGGCCCAGGGTTAGGGTCGGGGGGAGGCAACGCGGCCTCGTGGCGCAGGGCCCAAGATGGCGGCTTGACCCGGCCGAGGGAGCCGGTGGTGGTTTGGGCCCGTGCTACAGGGAGGTCCGAGGGCAGGAGTTCCGTCGGGAGACGGGGTGCGGGTGATTCTCGTGGGCCGCGCCTGGGGGGCCGGGGCTTGGGCCCTGTCATGCGGGGAGGGCGCAAGCCCTTCGTGTGGCCTGTCCAACAGGACTGAAAACAAAATGCACATGTAGGATTGGCTGCTTGCCCAGAAAAATGCAAGTCAAAGAGAGATCGTCACGTGAAATGACCAAACTTTTTTGGACATCGCCCCAGGGTCATGTTAAAGATGAATGTATTACCTACACCTTTCATTTATAAACAGTGGTGTATCGATCAACATCGTGCCATGTCTAACACCATCGAAAACAAAGGTGTAAACATGGGCTGCTTCTATGCCATTGCAAAGTTTATGTCGTAGCGACCATGACACATAAGAAAACAATTTATGTTCTCCAAGGTACCTCGTTGAGTCCATGTCTACTCAGCTTCAGCACTGCTGCTAACATGAGACTGATATTCACCAACTACAACCACTATGTACACTCTGAAATAGAGTCAGTTCCATAATTGTTTCATGGACAAGGTAAGCTGAACACAATGAAGGTGAAATGTCACATTAATGGGGACATTTGTTCTGTTGCTCAGCATTAACAGGAGGCCGTTGAGCAAGAACTAGAGACATTCTGCAGCACACAAAGAAAGGTGACCTTTCCTGCAGAAAAACAATCTCCCCTAAAACGCAGACACACTTGCACCATTGTGCAAAGGTGCATGCATTGGCGCATGACTGCCAATTGTGCACCAGTGCAGGGGAACACACAGGGATGCAACATATTGTTGTAAATATGATGCAACCCTGTGCTTTGAAAGTGATGCAGCGCTGCCCAGCCATTTGGATTTTGGGGCCGCGCTGCATCACTTTCTTGTAATGTGCCCCTTAATTACTATGCATGGTGCACAGGCATTATGAGGATTCAGGCAGGGAACAGCATGGCTAGTGAGGACTAGAATGGGTAGCCAAGTTTCACCTCATGCAGATAGCATCTGAAATTAGATTTCATTGAGGTACACAGAAAGATCGATGAGTGTGACGAGCTTGCTAGAAGAAGAAACAAAAGCAGCATTGACTTAAAGGGGGGTGAACTACAGTCTGGCGGTAATACCTAATCCCTTTGCCAATGAGGGATAAGATTCATACAGGGCCTTGTCAAGTAAGCAACTGTATGCTTGCTATGGGCATGCACTCACAACCAGTCAAAGGAGAGCAAATGATGGATACATATAGACTTAATAGTTAGCAAGGCTCAGGATGCAACTTTTTGATTCAACTACAGTCTACCCACCCACGGCTTTGCAGAGAGCTTTGCAGTTGTTTCCAGTAAGCAGAAGCACTTACAATGGTGACCTCATGCGGAAAGGAAAAAGGTTTAATAAACACTTTGAAATACTGAGGTTGAAAAAGCCAAACCTTAGTCCCATCTGAAACATCTATTTCCATTTGTAAGTTGTCATAGAGACATCCCAGAAACCGCAATAAGATTATCAATTAAGATGAGAGCTTTACTAGAATATGTGATCTCATTAGGTCGAGCCTACAGCAGCGCATGCGCTGTTGCTCGACTTTTACTAAGGGGCTTTTCAAAGTGCTACCCAAAAGCTTTTCTTGACCTGATGCTTACGTGCATGTGCGCGTGCATGGGCGCAGCCACCATCTGCCTTATCTCTTCCCCCTTGCTGGCCATTACTTTCACTTTCGCGGCACCCTACTTTAACTAAGTGCATGCCGGCGCAGCCGCCATCTGCCTTTCTTATCTCTTCCTCCTCGCTGGTCATTACTTTCACTTTCGCTGCAATCGCTCTCCTCCAAGAATATTCAGGAGAATATTCTGAGTTCTAGCTACCAAAAACTCAAATTCCAAGCAATGACGAAGTGTACTGCAGCAAATACATCAAATATTGGGAGCCCTATATGCAAGGTAATGTTTTTATACAAAAGGGACATATATTTTCTCCTTCGAATCTCTCTTACAATACATGTAAAACTTTCGAGATGGCCTCAAACTCCTTCTGAAATGACTTCACCAGACGTTAAAGATGCTTTTCTTCAAAGTTCTGTGCTCAGTTTGGAAAGGTGGCCCTAGAATCTGCGGGTGTTAACTGATTTTTAATACAGAAATAAGCACCGTACTTTCAACTAAGTGCATGCCAACTGTGGAGCCCACTGGAACCGACTTCATTAGCAGCCCTCTGTGTGATTCCCACATCTAGCCTAACGTAGAGATGTGGCTTCACTGCTATTGCATAAACTGCATGGACAGTGTACGCTTTATACACCACAGGAATAAGACCATTAGAAGACAGACCACTGCTGGGATCGTATGAAATCGACAAGTGCATAAAATTGCAACTTGGTGGACTTTTTTTTAACCTAAAAAGCTTCGGTTTAAGCGGGTATTTCTCGTGGCGGGAAACTGTGAGTGGTTTCTACGTGTAGGCAGTATGGAAGAGCCCACGCCAACTGGCTCTCTCCTGTCCACTCCACCTGGCCCTCTCCTGCCCACTCCACCTGGCCCTGTCCTGTCCACTCTACCTCACCCTCTCCTGCCCACTCTACCTCACCCTCTCCTGCCCACTCCACCTGGCCCTCTTCTGCCCACTGCACATGGCCCTCTCCTGCCCACTCCACCTGACCCTCTCCGGCCCACTCCACCTGACCCTCTCCTGCCCATGCTACTGCACCCTCTCCTGCCCACGCTACCTCACCCTATCCTGTCTACTCCACCTGGCCCTCTCCTGCCCACTCTACCTGGCCCTCTTTTGCCCACTCTACCTGGCCCTCTCCTGCCCACTCCACCTTGCCCTCTTCTTCCCACTACACCTGGCCCTATCCTGCCCTCTCTACCTCACCCTCTCCTGCCCACTCCACCTTGCCCTCTCCTGCCCACTCCAGCGACTCTCTCCTGCCCACTCCACCGACTCTCTCCTGCCCACTCCACCTGGCCCTCTTCTTCCCACTACACCTGGCCCTATCCTGCCCTCTCTACCTCACCCTCTCCTGCCCACTCCACCTTGCCCTCTCCTGCCCACTCCACCTTGCCCTCTCCTGCCCACTCCAGCGACTCTCTCCTGCCCACTCCACCGACTCTCTCCTGCACACTCCACCTGGCCCTCTCCTGCCCACTCCACCTGACCCTCTCCTGCCTACTCCACCTGACCCTTCCCACTCCACCTGACCCTCTCCTGCCCACTCCACCTGACCCTCTTCTGCCCACTCCACCTGACCCTCTTCTGCCCACTGCAGCTGACCCTCTCCTGTCCACTCCACCTGACCCTCTCCTGTCCACTCTACCTCACCCTCTCCTGCCCACTCTACCTGATCCTCTCCTGCCCACTCCCCCTGGCCCTCTCCTGCCCACTCTACCTGACCCTCTCCTGCCAACTCTACCTCACCCTCTCCTGCCCATTCTACCTCACACTCTCCTGCCCACTCCCCCTAGCCCTCTCCTGCCCACTCTACCTGACCCTCTCCTGCCCACGCTACCTCACCCTCTCCTGCCCATTCTACCTTACACTCTCCTGCCCACTCCCCCTGGCCCTCTCCTGCCCACTGTACCTCACCCTTTCCTGCCCACTCTACCTTACCCTCTCCTGCCCATTCTACCTCACACTCTCCTGCCCACTCCCCCTGGTGCTCTCCTGCCCACGCTACCTCACCCTCTCCTGCCCATTCTACCTCACACTCTCCAGCCCACTCCCCTTGACCCTCTTCCGCCCACTCCCCCTGACCCTCTCCCACCCACTCCACCTCACCCTCTCCTGCCCACTCTACCTCACCCTTTCCTGCCCACTCTACCTTACCCTCTCCTGCCCACTCTACCTGGCCCTCTCCTGCCCACTGCACCTGGCCCTCTCCTGCCCACTCTAACTCACCCTCTCCTGTCCACTCTACCTCACCCTCTCCTGCCCACTCCACCTGACCCTCTCCTGTCCACTCTACCTCAACCTCTCCTGCCCACTCTACCTGACCCTCTCCTGTCCACTCTACCTCACCCTCTCCTGCCCACTCTACCTGATCCTCTCCTGCCCACTCCCCCTGGCCCTCTCCTGAACACTCTACCTGACCCTCTCCTGCCCACTCTACCTCACACTCTCCTGCCCACTCTACCTCACCCTCTCCTGCCCATTCTACATCACACTCTCCTGCCCACTCCCCCTAGCCCTCTTCTGCCCACTCCATCTGACTCTCTCCTGCCCACTCCATTTGACCCTCTCCTGCCCATGCTACCTCACCCTCTCCTGCCCATTCTACCTTACAATCTCCTGCCCACTCCCCCTGGCCCTCTCCTGCCCACTCCACCTAACACTCTCCTGCCCACTGTACCTCACCCTCTCCTGCCCACTCTACCTTACCCTCCCCTGCCCATTCTACCTCACACTCTCCTGCCCACTCCCCCTGGTGCTCTCCTGCCCACGCTACCTCACCCTCTCCTGCCCATTCTACCTCACACTCTCCAGCCCACTCCCCTTGACCCTCTCCCGTCCCCTGACCCTCTCCCACCCACTCCACCTCACCCTCTCTTGCCCACTCTACCTCACCCTTTCCTGCCCACTCTACCTCACCCTCTCCTGCCCACTCTACCTGGCCCTCTCCTGCCCACTGCACCTGGCCCTCTCCTGCCCACTCTAACTCACCCTCTCCTGTCCACTCTACCTCACCCTCTCCTGCCCACTCCACCTGACCCTCTCCTGTCCACTCTACCTCACCCTCTCCTGCCCACTCTACCTGACCCTCTCCTGCCCACTCCACCTGGCCCTATCCTGCCCACTCCACCTGACCCTCTCCTGCCCACTCCCTGTGATCCTCTACTACACACGCTACCTCACCCTCTCCTGTCCATTCTACCTCACCCTCTCCTGCCCACTCTACCTGACCCTCTCCTGCCCATTCTACCTTACACTCTCCTGCCCACTCCCCCTGGCCCTCTCCTGCCCACTCCACCTGACACTCTCCTGCCCACTGTACCTCACCCTCTCCTGCCCACTCTACCTTACCCTCTCCTGCCCATTCTACCTCACACTCTCCTGCCCACTCCCCCTGGTGCTCTCCTGCCCACGCTACCTCACCCTCTCCTGCCCATTCTACCTCACACTCTCCAGCCCACTCCCCCTGACCCTCTCCCACCCACTCCACCTCACCCTCTCCTGCCCACTCTACCTCACCCTTTCCTGCCCACTCTACCTCACCCTCTCCTGCCCACTCTACCTGGCCCTCTCCTGCCCACTGCACCTGGCCCTCTCCTGCCCACTCTAACTCACCCTCTCCTGTCCACTCTACCTCACTCTCTCCTGCCCACTCCACCTGACCCTCTCCTGTCCACTCTACCTCAACCTCTCCTGCCCACTCTATCTGACCCTCTCCTGTCCACTCTACCTCACCCTCTCCTGCCCACTCTACCTGAACCTCTTCTGCCCACTCCCCCTGGCCCTCTCCTGCCCACTCTACCTGACCCTCTCCTGCCCACTCTACCTCACCCTCTCCTGCCCACTCTACCTCACCCTCTCCTGCCCATTCTACCTCACACTCTCCTGCCCACTCCCCCTAGCCCTCTCCTGCCCACTCCACCTGACTCTCTCCTGCCCACTCCACCTGACCCTCTCCTGCCCACGCTACCTCACCCTCTCCTGCCATTCTACCTTACACTCTCCTGCCCACTCTCCCTGGCCCATTCCTGCCCACTCCACCTGACACTCTCCTGCCCACTGTACCTCACCCTCTCCTGCCCACTCTACCTTACCCTCTCCTGCCCATTCTACCTCACACTCTCCTGCCCACTCCCCCTGGTGCTCTCCTGCCCACGCTACCTCACCCTCTCCTGCCCATTCTACCTCACACTCTCCAGCCCACTCCCCTTGACCCTCTCCCGCCCCCTGACCTCTCCCACCCATTCCACCTCACCCTCTCCTGCCCACTCTACCTCACCCTTTCCTGCCCACTCTACCTCAGCCTCTCCTGCCCACTGCACCTGGCCCTCTCCTGCCCACTCTAACTCACCCTCTCCTGTCCACTCTACCTCACCCTCTCCTGCCCACTCCACCTCACCCTCTCCTGTCCACTCTACCTCACCCTCTCCTGCTCACTCTACCTGACCCTCTCCTGCCCCCTCCATCTGGCCCTATCCTGCCCACTGCACCTGGCCCTATCCTGCCTACTCCACCTGACCCTATCCTGCCTACTCCACCTGACCCTCTCCTGGCCACTCTACCTCACACTCTCTGCCCACTCCACCTAGCCCTCTCCTGCCCACTCCACCTGACCCTCTCCTGCCCACTCCCTGTGATCCTCTACTACACACGCTACCTCACCCTCTCCTGCCCATTCTACCTCACCCTCTCCTGCCCACTCTACCTGACCCTCTCCTGCCTATTGCACCTGGCCCTCTCCTGCCCACTGCACCTGGCCCTCTCCTGCCCACTCCACCTGGCCCTCTCCTGGACACTCCACCTGACCCTCTCCTGGCCACTCTACCTCACACTCTCCTGCCCACTCCACCTGGCCCTCTCCTGCCCACTCCACCTGACCCTCTCCTGCCAACTCCACCTGACCCTCTCCTGCCCATTCCCCCTGACCCTCTCCTGCCCATTCCACCTGACCCTCTCCTGCCCACTCCACCAGACCACTCTGCCTCGCCCTCTTTCATATTCCCTATGAAATTCATGGATCTCAGTGCGTAATAATAAAATATAAATAAGTGCAGGTACCCAAACGTTTTTTAGGAGGCCACCACCCACTTCAGCACTGGCGCTATATCACTCATGGCATGGATACTGCCCTAAGTTTGGTTGGAGCAAGCAAATTAAGAGAGCCTGCCTTCCACCAAGGGTCAATGTGATATCTGCGCTACCCATCTTTTGAAGTCACATGTCCGATAGATGACTCACCCCAGAGACCTTTCAGAGACCTTACTTAGATCTGAATTCACCAAACTGACTGAACTATGACTATCACTCTAGAATCCTGCTAGTCAGACTAACTCCTGCCTGACATCTGACTGACTACCTCTTGTCCAGCTCTATCAGTCTTTCACTCACTGGCGTGAACAGGGCACTTTTTTATCCCCCTTTCCCTTTAGGGTGTGACTGTAAATGTTATCAGATTCATTACAGAACCAGGAGCATCATCTGCCTCTCATTCTATCCCCCAAGCCACCATCACAACAAGCTCTGCACTTCAGCAGTGAGGCCAAGCAATGGATGCTCATGTATAGCCTTTGAGCTCCCAGGCTGGGCAGCTCGGTAGTCCATCCGCCAGAATCCTGCAGGTCCCTCGGGCTCTTGTTCTACAAACCCCGCACCTTTTACAGCAGCAGAATCCAGATTTCCACTAAGTTGGAATATAGTGCGCCAATCACATGTTGTACTCTGTACGTGGAAACATACTCGCCCGTCCAAGCTCCGCACGAGTCTGGTGTCATTTATGTACAAAGCAATCTGTGGCATGATAGCATACAGATTCAGTTACTATATCACAGCATCATGGATGGCGCCTAACTCCGCCTTAGCTATGCCTTCGCGGCATAGCCAATAGGTCTCGCTTTTGGGACCATATAAGTAGTTAGTTATGCAGCACAATATCCTTGGTGCAACAACATCAACTGTTGCATGGCTAAACACTTATAAGGTCCCAAACGCGAGACCTATTGGCTATGCCAATGCTTGTTTTTTTCTTATTGACATTTCAGACATTCCATCTTCTGTTCCTTTCCACAACCCTTCCCCCCCCCCCTGCATGTTACTCCGGTTCCCTATAATTTCACAACTGTCATCGGTACTTGAAGGTGGGCCTGAGCACAGTACCACTCCTAACGACACCACATGATGAAACAAGCTTCATAAGGAGCACATTATATTTTTGAAAAACCTAAAGCAAACACAGACAGCATCAAATCTACATATAATAAATCATTCATTATATTTTGAAAGAGAGCCTTTTTATAAAATATTGAAATATGAAAAAGAATGCATTCACTGTAGACTGGTTTTTTTTGTTTATTTTTCTTTAAATAAAATATTATTTGCTTCTGAAAAAAGCCTTGGTGTAAAATGTGACATTTGCTTAGACATACAAGGCAATCCAGATCATATGATATGGGTATTAGTGAGGTGCCATTGGCATGCCATGTCTCAAGGCTCTAAGCCAAAGGATGGTTTACCCTAGTTAAACATCCTGATTCTTTATTAATAATATTTGAGTCTCAGACTAAAGTTAGCACTACCCTGTCAATCTTAATGTTGCTACAGAAATGATGAGGAACCGATCAGTCTCCTTTCCATTGACAGTGCTGAGAACATTCAAGACTATGCTTAATAATGATGGTGAAATGGGGATTGGTATATGAGAGAAAGTACACAAGACATCAAGAGTGGCAGCCTTAATCATAAACAGAATACACTACATCTGTTACTCGCTTCTCTTACATCTCTTTCAAATGCTAGCAGGTTTTTATTTTGCATGGATTTCACTTAAAATGGTAGATTCTACAAAAAAGCAACAAATAATCAAGATTCATCCTAGACCTAAATCTTTGTATGGCAGAAGAAAATCACTTAAAAACTTACAAAAACTTATAAAAATTGCCAGGGTTCCTGGCACATGGCGCAGTCTGGCCGCGACCGCATAAAGATCCAGATGCCCTTCAGGCATCCTGCTGTTCAGAGAGAGACTGTTCTGCTTCCAGTGAAAGATGAAGCTGGCATTTCAACCCGCAGCCTTAACTTTCTGCAGTGACCTTTTCTCAGTGCAGGTGCAAACTTCTACAGTTTGTGCCTGTGCTGAGGACAGTTCTTTTTAGATTTAATGCACTGTCTCAGTCTGAAAGGATCAGTCGAGGCAGATTGTAGAGTGAAGCTCATGTTTTATTCTTAGTAAGAAGATCCCATCCATGAACCAGCAGCTGGATCCAGCAACAGTCTCCAAGCTATTTAAAAGCAAACATTCTAACCCATAAGTAACAAAGATACCAATCCATTGACTACATTCCATGGTATATATAAACAAAGTGGTCCAGGGGTCAAAAAGACAAAGAAAACAATACAATGGAGAATATAGAGACCTGGATGGCAATTAGACTACTGTCTGGACAACGAAATCCTCATAAAGAGGACAAAATCCCATCACCCACCATGGTGGCATGCTTCATCATTTTTTTTTTTTTAAACATTTTTTTATTGTTTTCAAGACAACAATGCAATACAAACCCCTCCACCCCCACCGTCGAAAGGAGAGCGTTACATTTATCAGTGTCACCAAATGTCCAGGAGCGTAATCCTCCTTCCCAGGTGGTCCCTCCCCCCCTCCCCCTCCCACCCCATGTCAGTGTGCCCCCCTCTGCCGTCTCCACTCCTGATGTACCCTTCCCCGACAATGAATCATGTACGGGTGCTCAACCGTCCCTAGGAAACCCAAGCTTCCCACACATCCCGCTACTTCTAAAACGTCCAGCACTCACCATTACTCCTCCTCTACTCCCCACCCACCTGAGGAAAATAAAATATTATAAGGCCTATGTGTCCCCGTGTGTTCCCCACCACTCATGTGCACATACATGTCACCTATGTATTTCCCCTCCATGGCCTGTCTATCATTATGCTTATGCTATAACGTGGCCTGCCATCATCCAGTCTCCCATGAGAGAAACGACAACTCTGCATTGAGGCCTACACGTTTTGCATCATGTTTTCCTGCATTTCCATTATTGTGGCCCAGCCACAGCCGAGAAGAGGCTTCAGGCCTCAGAACGCTCTGAAAGCTGTAGCTGCGTATCCTTGGCCTTGCACACTTGGGCCTCAGCCAAAGGGGCCCCGTCCGGGGTGCCGAGACAGTATTGAGCACGGTTATCTGCTTACTCCTACTGAAACCACATTCCTGCCTGGAGAAGGAGGAATAAAAACATGACATCTGCAAAGGAGAAGCCTAGCCTTTCTGTCTCTTTTTGTGCGATTGCAAAGCTCACGTCAGTGAAAAGCCCATAGCCCCCATGTAAGACTTCAGCAGTAAACGAAGAAATAAATGCCACATTGGCTCTTGGTGATGGGCAACCTATGTCACGAATCAGTCCCTGCTCCAGACTTTAGATATCAGATAATACAAGATGTGCTGGTCGTCTTGACACTGAAGGCCTAGCTTCCAGACTCCCTGGTTGCATAGCAACCCTTCCCCACGTCAGTTACACGTCATGCTCGAGTTGAGCACAAGTAAGGCAAAGTTCCAGTACAATTCCAGCTGATCACGCAACCCCCTCCAGGTATCCACCCACCTATGACATTCACCAATGATCATCAAGTGGACGCTCACATGGACGCCCACCTTCACGCCTACTTACACGCCCACATGCTCTTATCTCATTCTCTCTTGCTCCGCCTGAAGCACTCCTTCTTACGTATATTATTACAATGTATATATACTGTACTCTGTGAATAAAGTTTGAGAATATTCTGAGAATACTTTGAGACCCTTCCAGATCCCTTGTGGTGATGGAACTATTCTCCCTATAACTCGAGTTATTGGAATAAAGCCCTTTTTGAACCTGATACCACAGACTCAGCCTCTTGCTTTATGCATGATCTTATTGATATTATGAAATTATGAGAGCGTAATATTTTATTTACGACATAATGGCGCCCGAACAGTTCAATCTCTTTCCCCACACGCCGGAGATGAAGGTCCAGTTTTGCCCCCTTCCACAGCCGTGACGGACTTCATGTGCGCACGTCGCGGGTTTTCCCGCCAACTCCCTCAGGCCAACGAAGGAGGAGGACTGCGACCAGGCATCCATACGAGGCGGTGAGGATCGCGGATCGTCCTAACCCAGAGCCCACCTGCGAGAGAGCTGTGTCCGAGGTTTCTAGAGATCCACCCAAGATACGCCATTCCCTGCGCAGCGTCAAGTATCCGAGGCCTTCAAGTTCAAGTTCAAGTTCCGCTTCCCGGTGAGTTTCTCATGGGGGTTGCAATCAAGACGGGTTCATTTGATGAACACGGTAAAGACGTGTCTCTCTTGTGAGACCGGTATGTTCAAGAGCATGCATACAAGTACAAGTTTCCAGGTGCACCGATTTAACTGTATGAATGTTATTGTCTTAGTCAGGTTCAGTTAGGTTTGAATGTGTCAGGTTTTTATGTAGGTTTGTTTCATTGTAATTTTTGTTTTTTGGGTCATTGTGATTTTTGTTTTCGGCTACATTCCAACATGCCGTTATTTTCAAAACTGCGTAAGATATGTACCAGAAAAGGTGTACTAGAGGAACCAGTTAACATTCCGCCTAGGGACACACCTGGACATTTCATGTACTGTAAGCATGGTTTAGATGCCGTGTTATTTTTAGAACTATGGGTAGATTACACAAAGGATTTAGAGACAAAGTATAGATGGCCTATCACGGGAACGTGGGATGCGGAATGCATTATGAAGGTAGAGGAAGGTAGAGGAAGATAGAGGAAGAGCTATGGAAGAGAAAATGTAGACCTGCTCAGAAGGATGCCATTGAGTTTTGGCGCAAGGAGTCACATGGAAGAACAGAGTAAGTGTTTCACAAAGCAGAGAGAAGTAGACAGGAGTCTGAAAAAGCCAAAGAAAAGATGTTACAGGAGGAAGGGGAGCGGGTAAAAAGAGAACAGGCTGAAAGAGAAAGAAATACTGTCGTTGCTGGTATTTATCCCGTCCTTTCAGAGGAACTAGCAAGAGTGGCCCCAGTAGAAAGACCCGTTGGAGTGCCACCGCAAGTACCCCGAAAAATAAGGCCAACAGCATCCGAAGCGTTTGTTACCACCTACCTAGAGGAATCCCCACCAGCATACCTAGACGGATCTTTCCCTGCACCCCCAAACAGGCCCAGCTCCAGGAGTAGATGGATAGGTAACAACCAGCCCCTCACCCCGACCGAAAATGAATTAGCACGGTCAGCGACCCTGTGGGTGTCCCAAAATGATACATATAATAATGATATAGTAGCTCAAATGTTCTTGAGCCTCCCACCAAACGAACAGCGCATAGCTGGTGTTTACGTGGTCCAACATTTGATTACGTTGTCAAAAGGAGATTGAGAGGGGTGTAGCTAGAGAAAGAGCAACACCTGTGATTTGATGACACCCCTAATGTACAAAGTGTTAACGAAAAAATAATTAGTGAAAAGTTTAGCTTGAGAAAAATTGTGGGTATTTCTAATTTGCAAAATTGTTCCAGAATCCAGGTTTGTGTTCTTGGTGGTTCAGTGAGCCAATGTGCTGGGTCCAGACGGTTGTGGGTCCTGATTCACGCTGAACATGCAGAGACTCCCACCTATTAGAGGTTGATAAAATAAGTACGTTATGTGCTGTACATTATTCACAGTGAGCGTTTCTACTAAACTGAGATTAGAAAAATAAGAGTACGACCCCCTGAGAACGAATTGTATATAAAAACGATCTTTCAATAGGGCGAATTATTGCAGTTTATGTGGAATTGAAAAGACTTTTTGTCTTTGACAGCTTCAGAGTGAGGAGAAGGTGGGGGCTGAATAGTGCAGAATGTGATACAGAAATTGGAGACAGATTCTGACCTTGAAGCCAGTAAAGGAGGGGCCTAAAAAGGAGCAGAACACAGGCACTGCTTAGAAAGCTTCTCTGACATAGCATCTGTGTAATGCCTGCAGCCGGAGAGCCTTGAGGGCCAGGAGTAGATAAAAAAAAAAAAAAGAGATGGCTGGCAGCCCAGGCTCAAGCCGCGCTGAGGGGCTATTTTTAGCTTCTCTGATAAGACAGGGCAGCTGAGAAATGAAAGTCGAGAAACATTTCCTTTGTTCGTTTCTGTGCAAAACAGGTGCCCCGAGGAAATGTCTATGTTTTATTTTTTAGCAAATGTTACATTGCTTCTAGACAAAAAGTAAAATGATGATCTTGCTTGAAATTTTAAGGGCTATATGCCTATACAAAAACGATTTTCAAATTCAGACAATTTTCACAGTGGAAATTGTGGCCCAAAGATGCCACCAGTTGGATTGGCAAAATGATCCAAAGGTTACAAGTATGAGAAGACACATGAGATATGCGCCTTCAAATAGGAAAGCAGGGTACATTGTGTTTAAATAAATGTATTTTTGTTTTGTCATAACAACTTTCCAAAAAATAAAAAATAAATGTTCGTGTGTTTTTCATTTTTGATTCTTCTTGCTGGTTCTGTGTGTCAGACATAACACAGTCAGTTCAACTGACAGCTGGTCATCATTGGGATGACCTACTGTCAGATGGGGGTGAATAGGGCAGGAAAATCAGTTATTGATTATAAGCCTGACAAATTAAGCAGGCCAGAATGTTCGCCTCTGAGCTGTAGGTACAGTAATTGCGCATCACTGCTCATTTATATATGTTAGTGTAATTGTCTATGCTTTCTGTGCTTGGTATACTGATGGCTTGGCATATGTAATTTATATATGTTTTGTTTTTGTGTCGTATTGACCAGTATGTTTAGCATTAATACAAGTTCTCCTGGGCGTTACAGAGATGGTCGAGACGACGTAAATCTTTGCGCAGCGCTTGGCTGGAACTTGTTCACAATTACTAAATTTCACAGACATGATATTACCATTATCATGCTGTCAAAATAGCAGACAACACGTTATCAGTGTATGTCTAATTGGTATTGGAGATGAATAAAATAAAAAAGGCTACAAAAGGCTAAAATATGTTTCACATAACTGCCCTTCTCTTATAGACAGGCAGCCTCGGTCATATGTTTCCAGATTGGACATTAAGGAACAATTATGATCTGTACACTGGCATCTTAACACTTGAAATACCTGTTTTAAATAAGGACTGCCACCCCAGGATTTCCTTTTTAAACTTTGCTTTAGTAAGCTCATTCCTGTAAATGGTGGCGGAAAAAAAAAAAGTTGTCATGTTTTTTTAATTAGGCTATTAGGTTTGAGCTTCTGAAGGGAGACGTTTGAATATGAAAGGCGAGGGATGCAGTTTATTGTATAGGTGGAAATTATTGCAAAATGACTGATTTCTTTAGCAGATAAATTATTAATTATGGAATTATCAACATTAATAAATGTTCTTAAACTTGGTTTTCCAAATATTTAGAAAGCTTAGCATTCCTAGTAGGGCCTCCTAGCATTAATATTGACTTCAGGTTGGTGTAGGTTCATGTAATAGGGACATTTGCATATGAGATGTCATTTGGCCAGCTTATGAGCTAACACAATGAGGTTTGTACATTTGTTAGAAGGATATCTCGCCATTTCAAATACGCTGTGTATCTCCTATAATTTTGCTTACGCCCAGTAGCTACACACAGGGATTAATAGTGTTGACAAGACACAGGGTTTGATAGTGTTTGACAGCAGTGAAATCTGTTTCAGATTTCCTCCTGTCAAAAAGGGGGGAAGGAGGAGAATATTGGCTTCCTGCTGGCCCCTGAGGAGGTTCGCTTCCCGCTAGCCCCTTAGAAATTAAGCCCCCTTAGAAATTAAGCCGAGGAAATAGGTATGTTGCTCTTCCCTTTTCTCATGTTTTATTGTGATCTTTCAGGAGAATTAGTTGTGAGCAGTTTTCTTTTGTTCTACTAAGCTTAGGCGACTGACACCAGAACGTATTCAATTGATTTCTGGCCTTTCACAGCCCAAGACACAAAAGGAGGTACGTGCATTCATTGGCCTCACTTCATATTGCCGGCAGTGGATTCCCCAGTATGCTTACATAGCCAAGCCCCTAATACAGTTGACGATACAGGAGGCAGCTTCTACTAATGTCCTCCCTTGGACACAAAAACACACTTTGGCATTTGAAGAATTAAAAAGAGCTTTATGTCAAACACCAGTTTTAGCGATCCCTGATTACAACAAATCTTTTATGCTTTTTGTGACAGAGCGAGATGGAACAGCACTATCTGTCCTCACAAAAGATCATGCAGGAAAACACAAGCCCTGTGCTTATTTTTCTAGTACATTGGACCCAGTAGCACAGGCTTTGCCTGCGTGATGAATACAGGCCCCAGCTAGGCCCGCAGGATACAAGGGTTCGCTCTCCTGTAATGGAATCTATAAGGAAGTTGGCACGGAAACTGCAAAGTACAAAGACAGCATTTATTAACCCTTAAGGGTGGTCCTACAATCCACACAACACTCTTCAGTATTGCATAGAGTAGCACAAAGAACTTGCGTACATGGTCCCCTTTTATTCACAATAGAGGGGCTCATAAGTGGGTGGATACAACATGAGGCCAAAGAACATTACCATTTATGGTCATTTTCGATACTGAATCAATATGTGGGCGGAGCTAACACACTCCTTGAGCCCGCGAAAACATGGTCAAGCAAGGCTAACTGATAACAGATGTGGTCAAGTCTGGGCATGCGCCAGATGGACAAAGGAGCTATTTATAGACTGTTACTAGGCAGATTACAAGAGCAACTAACACAGAGGTTGGACTCTTCTCGTGGGGAACACGTGGAAGCATGACAATACAAAATGGAGTCCGGACTTCGGTAAACATAACAGAGAAAACATGATCGAAAGGAAGGAATTAATGTCTTTAGTAAATGCTTAATCACATCGTTGTTTCAATTTACAACAGACGACCCTTTCAGCATTTACTGAAGACATCTGGTTTGTTAGGATAATCATCATATATGTCAATTGTCATCATTTCTTCGACTTCTTTAGCTAAACGTTTCTGGTGAGCAACATTGGCAATAGCTTTCTTATCAGGGATACAGAATGATACGCATAAGGAGCAGAGCAAAGGACCACATTGGACACAGATACAACAAGAAAACAGAACTGCTACAATAATACAAAGACCAGTTAAAACCTTCCATCCCCAGGCAGTAATCAATGCCCAAAACCATCCAGAAAAGGACCAAGTGCCGTTTTCTGTATGGATTTCAGCTGCAATTTTATGTAGTTTGTTGATGGCATTATAAACCAATGGCGTATGATCAGGGATAAACACACAACAGCTACTCCCAATAATTTTACATGCTCCTCCTCTGTCAGCTAGCATAACGTCTAATACCATACGATTCTGCAATGCAACAATTCTAGTAATTTGCAATTCCTCCGTAAGATTCCCAAGAGCAGCAGCAGTCTGGTTTGTCACAGCCTCTACCACTCTTGTTAATCTTCGGATCTTCCTACTGTTCAGAGCAGCTCCAACAAAGAAAAACAGTCCTAAGTTAAAATCAATATACTGTTGCAGACTGGTATCAGTCTGATCTACATCATCAATTGATAAAGTACGTTTATACCTATTTACAGTCACATTATTCAATAATTTCAGATCCTTATGATAAGATGCGGGTGCTAGGAATACAGGAGGTAATAGAAATGATACATAGCATACCCCAGACCACCCAGCCGGCAGACGGTAATAACCTTTATTTCCGCACACAAAGTATGTATTATGGGACTCTAGAAAGGTACTATTATTCAATCCATCAATGTTCAGGACAGTGATGCAATCACTGACACCAACAGGAATAAAACCCACACTCTGGACACACAGGTCCGCTTGAGCTTGTGCTACTTGAATCACAAATTTGTCCTTCCCCACAGTGTCTCTTGTGTTCGTGAAGATGTAGGGAATGGATTCATTATCTGGTCGGTACTCTTCCCACTCCCAAATTGTCCCATTCGCTTGCGGATACCCATTTTTATCCTGATGACATTCTTTATTGAGTCTGAAGAGCAATCGTCCCACTGTCGGTTTCCGAGTGGCAAAAAGCAAAGTGTACCATGCTCTACAAGAGCCATTGTGAGAAAAAGGAAGTGGTATGAATGGCGTACCTCCTTTCTTCTGATGGGCTGGCATCATCCCACATATCCAACAGTTCGTAGCGTTCGTAGCAACGTGGGTATGATGCAGCATCTGGATGAAAGTGTTATTCAAGTAAGACTGTCGATGCTTCAACTCTTGATACGGTAATGTATAAAAGTAGTGCTCCTCAGGCACCGGAGTTGTCAACACAAGTATTTTCCGAGCGGGAGTTACATCCTCCACAAACCACGTGGTTATCCCAACAATAGCTACTGTCAACATGAACCCTGATGCACAAAGGATTTTCTTTTTCTCCATGTCAAAAATAAAAACCCAATATCTTCCTGAAACTAAAAGTCTGTCAGAACTCTTCCCCTTGGGCAGCGGTCGATTTCTTCACCAGCGGGCCAAGACGGGTGTCGCTACACTAATGCAGGGCTGATCCCCCCCCCTTGCCTCATCGGCTCTCCGTTTCACTAACCCAAGGGCCGTTCTGACAGTATGTCCCGGTACTGGAGAACTCACTTCCTTGGTCGAAGATGATATCGCCTTCCTCCAGGAGTCGCGTGGTCCGGAAAGAGCTCCTCAGTGACGTTTGGCTCCGCAGCACGGCCTGTCTCTGCAGCCAGGATTTCTCGTTGATCGGTCAGCACGGCAGGTTCCACCAATCCGGGCGGCACCTTCCTACAGTGCAGGGAATGGATCCAATTCTTTCTGTTGGAGACTCGCACAGCCGTCCTCGTTGCGAGGAGGACCTGCTCAGGACCCACCCATCTCGGTTCCAAGCTGTTTGTTCTGTCAAAGATTTTCACCATCACGTGGTCACCAGGTCGGAGACCATGTCCTTCACCGGTAGACCGATCAGGGAGCGCCTCTCGGACCTGTTGATGAATAGAGACCAAGTTATCCGTTAACTGCGCCAGATAATCATTCATCATCACACAAGGTACATCATACACAGCCTTGGGTTTTGGTGGACCCCAAATATTCATTGGGCGCCCAAAAACAATCTCATACGGTGTAAGGCCAGTTCGAGAGTGTGGTACCGATCTAATTGACAATAACGCCAGCGGTAGAGCATCTGGCCAAGTCAAAGACGTCGAAGCTTGAATTTTAGCGATCTTGAGCTTCAGTGTACCATTATACTTCTCGACTAGTCCTGCAGACTGAGGGTGGAATACCGCGTGAAACTTCTGGGTGATGCCCAGGCCCTTCAAGACGTACTTTATAACATCCGCTACAAAGTGAGGCCCATTATCACTCCACAGAAGTCTACAAACGCCATATCGGGGGAAGAACTCTTTCAGCAGCAACTTCGCAGTAGTCATTGCAGTATTGTCTTTCGTAGGGTACGCTTCAACCCATTTGCTGAAAGCGCAGACCACTACTAGAACATACTTCAGATTGTTACAGCGCTCAAGCTGGATGTAATCCATCTGCAAAACCTCGAAGGGTGCAGTAGGTGTCACAAATCCTCCTGCTGGAGTTCGAGTACCCTTTCCTGGGTTATACCTCAGGCAGATCATACAGGTCTGCACCACCCTCTTTGCTGTGCTAGCAATCTCTGGATGCTCCCAGACTTGGGTAAGCAATTTCACAATTGCGGAAGCTCCAACATGTGCTAGCCCATGTGCCATCTGAACCATAGGTTGTACAAAGGCCGTGGGTAATTTCCATCTATCCATCTGCTTATTTCTCCAGCAGCCCTCGTCATCCAGTTCTCCCTCGCTGGCCCATTGTTCCCGCTCTTTGTCAGAAGCGGTCCTCTGCATTTCTCGCACTTCCTCCTTCGCATCATGCCATCTTTCCACCTGTGACTTTACTACATACATGGCAGTAGTACCGGGCTGCATCGCAGTCTCCCGTGCTACTCGATCTGCTAACGCGTTCCCTTCTCCAACTTTATCAACTACTTTCCTATGGGCGCTACACTTAACGATGGCAATTTTCTTTGGGTATGTCAATGCAGTTAAAAGATTGTGAACTAACTCTCCATGCATTATCTGTACTCCATGCGACGTTAAAAACCCTCTCTCCTTCCAGAGTAGGCCGAAGTCATGCGCTACTCCGAAGGCATAGCGGCTATCTGTATAAACATTCACACATAATCCTGTACTGAGCTCACATGCTCGTGTTAATGCTATCAGTTCCGCTGCTTGAGCTGATTTCTGTGGTATGCGTGCTGTCTCCACTATCGTTTGTAATGTGGTAATTGCATACGCTGCTGAAGTCGTACCATCTGGTAGCTTCAGGCATGATCCGTCCACCCACAGTTCTCCATCTACATCTGGAAAGGGCGTATCCTGGAGATCAATACGACCCTTTGTTTGTTCCTCAGTCACGAGAATACAATCATGTGCTTTCCGCACCTCAGGCTGGGTTTCGGGGTATGGCAACAATGTTGCCGGGTTTAACGTTACGCACCTTTTCAACGTAATATGAGGAGCCAAAAGCGTCAACTCATATCCCGTTAAGCGGGCACTGGTCAGATGCTGCGTCTTCGTCAGATTAAGCAGGGCATCGACAGCATGGGGGACTAATACCAACAGCTTATGAGATAACACAATTCCCTCACTTTGGCGTATTGACACAGCTGTCGCCGCAACCGAGCGAAAACACCCTGGTAATGCTCGGGCGACAGGATCAAGTACAGCCGAAAAATATGCACAAGGGCGCTGCTTATCGCCGTGCATCTGCACTAAAACTGATAATGCACATCCATCTTTCTCATGCACATACAACGAAAAGGGTTTTGCATAATCAGGGGTCCCTAACACTGGTGCTGAACAAAGGGCCTGTCGTAGTTGCTGAAAAGCAGTATCACACTCATCTGACCAAGGGATTGGGATAGGCGTGTCCTTTGTCAAGAGGGCTAACAATGGCTTAGCTATATGTGAAAACCCCAATATCCACTGTCTACAAAAAGAAACAAGACCCAAAAATGCACGCACATCCTTCTGCGTGGACGGTCTCGGTGTGTCCAAAATTACTTGGATACGATCCGGTGTGAGTGCACGCCCCTCCTTAGACAAAAGGTGACCCAAATAAGTCACCTTTGGTCTACAGAATTGCAATTTCTTCCTAGATACCTTATGATTGTGGGATGCTAAAAAGGAAAGTAAGGATAACGTACTTTGTTCACACAACTCCAGGGTGTCAGCCGCCAGCAAGATGTCATCGACATATTGAATGAGGGCGACCCCCTCGAGCAGAACAAAGGAATCCAATTGTCTTTTCAAAGCCTGACTGTAAATGCTAGGGCTTTCTGTGTAGCCCTGGGGGATCCTACAAAAACGATAAGATCTATTATTTAATGTAAACCCAAAAAGATATCGGCTATCAGGGTGAATGGGAATGTAAAAGAAGGCATTCTTCAAATCGATCACTGAGAACATAGTCGCCGTAGGCGGGACCAAAGTAAGCAACGTCGTGATATCGGAAACCACTGGGTACTGAGGTATCACGATCTTGTTTACTTCTCTCAAATCAATTATAAACCGATAAACTCTGGCATCCGTATCCTTTTTCAGTATGGGAAGAATCGGGCTGTTACAGATGTTGTAGGGAACTTCCTCCACTACCCCTACCGCAATCAAATCCTGAACTATCTGTATGAGAGCCTCCTCGCCCTCCTGGGAAATACGGTACTGTGGGAGGCGTGGTAACACCGCCCCCTCCTGGACACTAATGTGGACCGGTGGAATCACCATTTGTCCCACATCAGTATCCGACGTTGCCCACAAAGCACGAGGGAGGGTAGCTAACAGCGCATCCTCTGACATCGCACACATCCGTTCAGACCGGGGGTAATTGTCATTCAATATTACCCGCACACCAGCACGGGAGCAGCGGATCGTAGCCCTAAAATGCTTTAACATATCAAGGCCCATAATGTTGTCCGGTGTGTACGGGGCAAGCAGAAACGGACAGGGTGCAGAAAAAGAATCAACCTTAAACATGAGGGGCTGCGAAAGAGGGCTTCGGGAGAGTGTACCGTCAAACCCTACCGATGTGACCATTAAGCCGGATGGGGGAGCCCCCGGAACCAATTGCTTAGACAGCGCACTACGTGTCGCTCCTGTATCCACTAGGAACTGATCAGTAGAGCCCAAAACCTCAGCCGATACATAAGGACCCTTCTGATCGACCGGCACCTCAACTGATTCTAACCCCCATCCAACGCATTCCTATGCATGCTGAGAATCATGGTACCCCGATCGGTCAATCCCCGACACTTGATACTGATGCTGGCGATCGAAAACGTTTGATCTATCTCGGTGCTGCCCAGCAGAGTCAAAACGAGCCTGTTCGTTAGAATTCCCTCTAAAGTTCGAGAAACCCCCTCTACCTCGCGGGCCACCCTGAGTATGCCCCTGACGCGAAGCATGCAACACCGGGCAGTCCCTAGCCCAATGACCCGATTGCTTACAATACGCACATTGGTTCCTATTCAAATCAGATCAGCCCGAGGGAGGACCATAAGATCCTCCCCTACCTCTATTACTACCCCGTCGGGGCGGGCCATATACTTGTGCCAACATCACCTTTGTTTTTAGATCTTTCGATTTCTTTTCCTCCTGGCCCTTTGCTTCTTGCTCCTGACGCTCATAATACTGAGCGATAGTCAGGAGGGCCGTCGGGGTTGCGGAAGACCAAGAACTCTCGCTCGCTTTCAAACGGGCCGCAACTGCCGGCAGCAGATTAGCTACATATTTATCCGCAAAAAGATGGCGACCCGTATCATCGGTAAGCGACTGGCCACTAAAATCATGAAACGTCTCCTCAAAGCGCGTAAAGAAGTCCGCCACTGACTCGTCAACTTTCTGTTTACATGAAGCTAGCATATTCCAATCAATCTTTTTAGGGGGGATGATTGTCTTCAGCTTAGCCAGAATAGCAGCAGGGAGATCTAAAATACTCTGGGGTGGTTTCTGCGCGGGCTTCCGTTCCCTATCTTCATCCTCAAGGTCAGACCACCGAGCCTTAAAGGCAACTATATCATCTACCTTTCGGACAGATCGCCACATATCCGGCGGTAGAATAAGGCCAAAGAACAGGTCTATATCTGCTAAGGTCATAACGCAAGAATTCAAGGCCCCCTCAACTTCTTCGTAGAAGGCCGCTGGATTCTTGCGGGGGTCAGGCAACGCATTCTTTAATGCCATAACATCAGCTCTATGCCACGGAGTATAAACCCAATTATACACAAAATATCCCTTAGCATCGGCGGAGGTAATGTCCGAGCTAGTCCCCGCTCCTTTAGGAGGAACATACAAAGGCGCCGCCTCTCGCATTGGTTTAACATGCACTATGCCATCCTTATCTGACTGGGAGGTGGATGAGTGGCCTTCTGCTGTACACGAATCCAACCGCTTCTCCTCCCCTGCTCGTTGGCGCGCTTTTTCTTTAAGGGCCAGCACCGAGTCCTGCAAGGCGAACAGCCGCCGAGCCGTATCAGGAGCCTTAGAGGAAGAGAAAACACCATTATGCAATGCTTTAGCATCCGATGTCACTTCTTCAGGCTCAAAGACACTAGAATATTTCCGGAAGGCAGCAATCACTTCCTCAGCGAAATGACCCAGAAAATACAATTTCTCTCTATCCTGCCACGGCCACCCAAGTATGGAATAATTCATCCACGGACACCTTGCCCTTAATTGCACGGAAGGAAATTTGCCGAAGCTCAGCCATTTGCTCAGCCGATAGCATGGACCGCGTATCTACCTTACCCGGACCCGGGACAGAATCTTGTGGCCTCGGAGCAGATGCGCCAACATAAGGGGGCGGAGAGCGATCTAGTAAATAAAAATCATCATCAAGATTATTAAGGACAGGATAAAGTAGCTGCCGAACAGCATATTGACCCGAGACTTGCAGCCTACGCTCTTTCTCTTGTCTCTCCGTCTGTTCTCTGTCCTCCCGACGCCTCGCTTCCTGTGCTCGCACATGATCATTCTTCCGTTGTTCTTTATCAAACAGCGCTTTCTCACGCTTCTCCCGCTCACGCACCTCCTTCACCCACAACCGCCCGCACACACTCAAACATATCCTGACGAGCACGCCGCTTACACATACACTGTTCCACATACTCAATCTTACGTATATCAAACGATCCATACAACGGCCATCGTAACTCAGGATCTTTTTTAGTATATTTCCTCCATACTGTGCTGTACATTATGGAAGAAAGACCATGCTTCACATACATATCCCTATTAGGAGTCCCCTCTGGGGGAGCTGGAGCAGATTCCTCGAGGTTCAACCGGTTTCCAAAGCAGCAACACCACTTACGGAGTGCGCTAAAAGCAGGCATGCTCAGAAATAATGCAAAATATGCAATATTATAAAGAAAATGGCACTTAATCGTTGCGCCGTTCAAAGTTACACAGCTCCGGAGAAATCTCTCCACATTACCTGCCTATATGTGTTGCAACGCATATATTTTCACAATAACAAATACAAAACATGACTAGTCATCACAAATCAAACTCAAATAGCCGGACCAGGCTTCAAAAACTCGGAGCAAGTACCGTACACCGGTTCTTACCAATCAAGAGTCCAGATTCCAACTGCCAAGCTCCAAAATCGCCCAAACGGCTTTCACGGCAAGACCGACAGAAGAGGTCTCAGTCGAGGACCGGCGCCACCCAGACGGTCAGCTCGGAAGGGAAGGAAGAAAAACCTCGGGATGCCAGGGCTAAGACGCCGCTGGCAGTGATCACGTCCCCGGCCAAATTCCTCACCTTCGTCGCGACCAGTCCTTCGAGCATCCGAGTCGCCGATGAGCCCCACGTGACGGGCGCCAATTGATGAATACAGGCCCCAGCTAGGCCCGCAGGATACAAGGGTTCGCTCTCCTGTAATGGAATCTATAAGGAAGTTGGCACGGAAACTGCAAAGTACAAAGACAGCATTTATTAACCCTTAAGGGTGGTCCTACAATCCACACAACACTCTTCAGTATTGCATAGAGTAGCACAAAGAACTTGCGTACATGGTCCCCTTTTATACACAATAGAGGGGCTCATAAGTGGGTGGATACAACATGAGGCCAAAGAACATTACCATTTATGGTCATTTTCGATACTGAATCAATATGTGGGCGGAGCTAACACACTCCTTGAGCCCGCGAAAACATGGTCAAGCAAGGCTAACTGATAACAGATGTGGTCAAGTCTGGGCATGCGCCAGATGGACAAAGGAGCTATTTATAGACTGTTACTAGGCAGATTACAAGAGCAACTAACACAGAGGTTGGACTCTTCTCGTGGGGAACACGTGGAAGCATGACAATACAAAATGGAGTCCGAACTTCGGTCAACATAACAGAGAAAACATGATCGAAAGGAAGGAATTAATGTCTTTAGTAAATGCTTAATCACATCGTTGTTTCAATTTACAACATGCGTGCCTAAAATCTGTTGCAGCAACAGCCTTAGCCATAAGACAAAGTGACTCAATAGTGCTGGGCCCCCCCCTGACAGTACAAGTACCACACGCAGTGGAGGTTCTCTTGAACCGGACACAAACACAACACCTGACTGTAGCGAGACTGACAGGTTATGAGCTGACGTTATTTCAACCACACATAGAGATCAGACGATGCAACATACTGAATCCTGCTACTCTTTTGCCCTCCAGTACAGAAAACGTTCCACCACATGACTGTGTTGAAGTGATACATACCGTGACTAAACCAAGACAAGACTTGACAGACGTTGCACTCCCAGACCCTGACCTAACACTCTATGTTGACGGCTCATGCATGAGGAGGGGGCGGGAGAATTAGTAGCAGCATATGCAGTGACCACTGCTACTGAAATCATGGAGACTAAAAGAATAGACATGCTGTCAGCACAAGCAGCAGAGCTCATCGCCCTGACACAAGCGTGCATAAGAGCTAAGCACCTGAGAGTAAACATTTACACCGATTCTGTGGAGAGAAAGAGGTTTCTTGACCTCTCACGGGGCCAAGATACAGCATGGCCCCCTTATACAAGCCCTTCTGGAAGCGATACATTTACCGACAGCCATAGCTATCCTGAAATGCAAGGCACATACTAAAGCTACAGATACCATTTCTCAAGGCAATAACCCAGGACCTTCTGCGTGTAAAGCAGACGTGATAACCACTACACTATGAAACAATCACAGATACCATCAATGACCAAAGCCTTGACAGTCAGGGATCCTTCCAGGGATGTACAAGACATACAGACACATGCTACTCTAGATGAATTAAAGAAATGGTTGGAACAAGGAGGGGTACTGACTGATCAGGGTTGGATGACTAAGGGCAAAACAACATGGTTTCTTCCTGATTCGATGGTACAAGTGATCATAAATACCGCACATAGTCCTGCACACTTAGGAGAGAAAGCAATGCTAGACAGCTTACAGAATATATGGTTCAACAAGCACCTGCGTGCAGCAGCGAAACAAAAGGTCAGAACATGTATGATCTGTTGCCAATTCAATCCAGGTAAAGGCATTCCGATGGAACAAGGTGGATTCCATCCACCTGACCACCCTTTTGAAGTCCTCCAAATGGATTATATCCAAATGAACAGATGTAGAGGTTACAAATATGTCCTGAACTCATGAAACAGGTGTCCCTTCTGTTAGGGTATACCTGGAAGTTCCATTGTGTACGACATCCTGAGGCAGCAGGCCTTGTAGAAAGACACAATCCCTTAAAGATAAAAGTAGCAAAGATTTGTGCAGACAAAGGTGTAGATTGGATGGTAGCCCTGCCGGTTGCCCTCTTTTACATGCGAATGGTAGCCCATTCTAGAACAGGCTTATCTCCCTATGAAGTGGTCTTTGGTAGACCACCGAATATGTGGGGCACTCTAATGCCTAAAAAGATTACTGATGTTGATAGTAACATGCTGACAGATTACCTGGCTTCCTTGATGTCTGCACTACTCTCTTGTCGTTCGCAGGTTGCTGCCGCCTTCCCTGACAACACCCAGGTCAGGGAACACTCCATCGCTCCTGGATGGAAGGCGCCGAAGTCAGTGCTCTGGACCACGAGGACGGCCGTTAAAGTCAAGGGGCGGAAAGGATGGTTGCACCTTCACCACCAAAGGAAAATAACTTTTTCAGACTTTGAGCACTATTTACTAGAGGAGACTCCTCAGCAGGAGTAAACTTAGATCTAAAAAGTCAGAACCCGTTTGATCAATTAAGTCCACTAGGTGGTGAAGCGGTTGAACATGTATTCTGGCTTGCATAAGATCTTGAACAATCAGAATAAGAAAAAGAGCAAGATGAAAAACAAATACTGTAAACTATTACGTGGTAGATGTATAGTGACTTTGATTTTTCTATTTCTTCTATGCATCACGATAATATGTATCAGCTTAATACTACATGCTATTTTTCCTCCTATTGCCTCACTCTTACACTCTTCCACTAATGATACCATAAAGCACACATTTAGTGATCTGCCATCCCATGAGCTATCATATCGACTTGCCTTACGCAACAATACCTTTATTCAGATGCTGCACCATTCACATCAAACTAGCAATGCTACAGACTGCTGGGTCTGTGGCCGACTTCCCCCGTATCAGAAGGTGAAGGGAGTGTTGCCTCTTTTCCCTTTTCCATTCTCCCATAATGGTTCTTGCGGAGCATGGTTTGCCTTAATGACATCCATCAACGGTGATGCCAAAGAATGTCAAGACAAGGAGTGTAGAGGTGACTGGGTATGGGGTAACTTGAATAAAGTCATGAATGAAGCATGTTTCCCAGATGAAGAAGGTCTTCCCCAAAGAAAAGGTACAGATCTAGAAAATGAAGAGTATCTGCAAAGAAATGCGACCCTCGACTTTATAGTGTTGAATGTCAAGCCCATACACAATTTAGGTCCATCCTCAATTACAGTCCTGCCAGTAAAAGGGAACTTGTGTGTCAGAAAAGAAGGCTCAGTACATTTGGGGCACAGCGAGTGTAATACTATAATAGTGTTTAAAGACAAAGGAAAGTCCTATTTCAGAGCATCACGACACACCTACTTTATTTGTGGCCAGACAGCCTATGTGCAACTGCCCTTGGACTGGGGTGGGACGTGCTACATATCATTTCTTTTGTTCCTAATTACGCACCGTCTGTATACAAAGCAATAACAAGGCTCCACAAGATTGCCCAAAGCATACACCAAGACCCAGGCACGTGGACTTGGTCCAGTTGGCTCTGGGGAATAATATCGGCATGGGGATGGAAAGTGTTGACCGTCTGTGGATTAATACTACTAATGACATTCAGTTGTTGTCTATGTCTGCAGTGTGGCCCGGCCATTGCGGCCTGTGTGCTACTGCATGTGTTCCACATCCCCATTTACAGAGCATTGAAAATGGTAAAATAATGCTGCAAGAACAGATTGACTGTCTCATGAGAATAGATATGACATGAGGGTCCACTAGGGGACAAGGAGGGAATGAGGAAAATAAAATATTATAAGGCCTATGTGTCCCCGTGTGTTCCCCACCACTCATGTGCACATACATGTCACCTATGTATTTCCCCTCCATGGCCTGTCTATCATGATGCTTATGCTATAACGTGGCCTGCCATCATCCAGTCTCCCATGAGAGAAACGACAACTCTGCATTGAGGCCTACACGTTTTGCATCATGTTTTCCTGCATTTCCATTATTGTGGCCCAGCCAGAGCCGAGAAGAGGCTTCAGGCCTCAGAACGCTCTGAAAGCTGTAGCTGCGTATCCTTGGCCCTGCACACTTGGGCCTCAGCCAAAGGGGCCCCGTCCGGGGTGCCGAGACAGTATTGAGCATGGTTATCTGCTTACTCCTACTGAAACCACATTCCTGCCTGGAGAAGGAGGAATAAAAACATGACATCTGCATAGAGAAGCCTAGCCTTTCTGTCTCTTTTTGTGCGATTGCAAAGCTCACGTCAGTGAAAAGCCCATAGCCCCCATGTAAGACTTCAGCAGTAAACGAAGAAATAAATGCCACATTGGCTCTTGGTGATGGGCAACCTATGTCACGAATCAGTCCCTGCTCCAGACTTTAGATATCAGATAAAACAAGATGTGCTGGTCGTCTTGACACTGAAGGCCTAACTTCCAGACTCCCTGGTTGCATAGCAACCCTTCCCCACGTCAGTTACACGTCATGCTCGAGTTGAGCACAAGTAAGGCAAAGTTCCAGTACAATTCCAGCTGATCACGCAACCCCCTCCAGGTATCCACCCACCTATGACATTCACCAATGATCATCAAGTGGACGCCCACATGGACGCCCACCTTCACGCCTACTTACACGCCCACATGCTCTTATCTCATTCTCTCTTGCTCCGCCTGAAGCACTCCTTCTTACGTATATTATTACAATGTATATATACTGTACTCTGTGAATAAAGTTTGAGAATATTGAGACCCTTCCAGATCCCTTGTGGTGATGGAACTATTCTCCCTATAACTCGAGTTATTGGAATAAAGCCCTTTTTGAACCTGATACCACAGACTCAGCCTCTTGCTTTATGCATGATCTTATTGATATTATGAAATTATGAGAGCGTAATATTTTATTTACGACACACCGCGTCCTCCTGCCCGTCAGATGTGCTCCCCGCTTCCCCCGCGCCAGACATCTGCCCCTGAAGTTCCACCACCAGCGCCTCCCACGCTCGGGCCGTCGCCAGGGCCTTCTCATCTTCCCTCCGGAGGGCCAACTGCAACCGGAGCGCACCCTCCGCTCCAGCCCATCTCGCAAACGCCACCCTCCACCGCAAGAAACTAGGCCCCGTACGGGATTTCCAGTGCATAGTCAGTTCCCTCTTGGCCATAATCAACCCTAAATCGTAGAACTGACTGGTAACCTTCGTCCGTCGGGTGTGGGGAAACCAAAGTAACAAGCAAGCCCCCATTTCCGGAGCAATAGAACGGTCTGTCACCTGATTCAGGCAATCCACAACATCTGCCCAATAGTCACCCAACTGCACGCAGGACCAAAACATATGGCGGAAATCAGCCCCCTCTCCCCCACACCGCGGGCACTGTGAGTGAGCACCCCCAAAATATTGCAATATCTTGACCGGTGTCAGATAAGCCCTGTGCAGCGTAAAAAACTGAACAAACTGAAACCGGGCATTCCACGTTCCCTTCCAGGCCCTCCGCACCAGCGTGGACCACGTGGTCTCGGGGATCAATTTCCCAAGGTCCGCTTCCCACTTACCCCTCAACACGGTCAGGGGTTGCAGGCCTTCTGTCGACAGCCTGCGGTAGAGGCAAGTAATGGCCTTGGCTGTCCCCGCCGCCATCACTACATATTGGCAACCCGCGGCGACCGGCGGCTCCGAGAGCCCCATTGTCCAATGCCTCTGGAGGCTCGCGATAAGGGCCGCGTGGAGTAAATAGTCCCCCCGCGGCAGTCCATAAGAGTCCTGCAAGTCCTGGAAGGGCAACAGCACCCCGTCCCTAAATAAATCGCCTACCACCTGCACGCCCAGCTCCTCCCAAACTGCCAGTCCAGACCAATCGCCCCCATGCGGGAGCGCCGTACACATTCCCAAAGGGATCTCCGGGGCATAGGGGTGAGCCACGGCGGTCCTCCTCTGGCACCTATTCCAGCACAACCGGAGGGTACGCTCCTCCAGAGTAAGCTGGGCAAGGTCCAACCGCTGTTGAAGGACTATAAAGGCGAGCACATGCCGCGGGATTAACCTACCCTGTGGGCCGTCCGGACCTCTATACTCCCTGGCCACCGCCTGCGTGAGCCATTGAAGCTGGGCCGCCAGGTAGTACCATTCAAAGTCCGGGGCTGCCAGTCCCCCCTCCGCTCTCGGCCGCCGCAATGTGGTCAACGCCACCCGCCGCCTTCCCGAGCCCCAAATGAAGCTCATAGATAGTGCTCGAAGCCGCGCGAAAATCGATGCAGGTACCCATATGGGCAGGGTGCGAAAGAAGTAGAGGAGGCGTGGCAACGCCACCATCTTCAACAGCGTTACTCTCCCAGTGCACGAAAGCGGGAGCGTGCTCCAGAAACCCATACTACCACGCAAACCACGAATGGCTCTGCCAATATTCCCCTACAGCAAATCAGGCTGGGTGTGATAAATATTAACCCCCAAATATCGCAGGCAGCTCCCTTCCCATCGGAGCACTCCCAGCGACTGGGGGGCCTGTCCACCCGGTAACAGCGGAAACAAGCATGTCTTGCCCCAGTTGACCTTGAGCCCAGACAGGCGACCAAAGGCCTCCAACAAGGCGACTGCCCCCCGGAGTGCGCCATCCGTCTCCGCCAAGAACATCAGCAGATCATCTGCATACAGGGACATATAGTGGGTCTCCCCCCTCAGTTGTACTCCTACATAGGAGCACCCCAGCCGGGCATGCGCCGCCAACGGTTCAATGGCTAGGGCAAACAACAACGGGGAGAGCGAGCAGCCCTGCCTCGTCCCTCTCCGCATGTGGTATGGGGCCGATATAGTTGCCCCCGTCCGCACCCGGGCCGTTGCGTCGTTATAGAGCAAGGCGGTCCAGCGCACAAAGCCATCCCCCAGGTGAAATGCCCTCAACACGCGATATAAATAGGGCCACTCCACGCTGTCGAAGGCCTTTTCTATATCAACCGACAGCGCGCAGGCCTCCGGGTACGTGTCCCGGTCCATCTCCATCACCCTCAGTAAACGTCGAATGGAGGTGGCCATGTTACGCCGAGGGATTAAGCCCGCCTGGTCCGGGTGAATCAGGGCGGTCATGTGTGTCAACAGGCGGGACGCCAATATTTTGCTCAGGATTTTATAATCCACTGTCAGCATGGAGAGTGGACGGTACGCCGCGCGAGCGCCGGCCTCCCCTCCAGGTTTCAACAGGGGCACCACAATTGCCTCCCGAGCGGAGGTAGGCAAGCGCCCAACCCGCCACGCCTCGCTGTAGAGGACCTGCAACTGCGGCACCAGCACATCCGGGTAAGCCGCATAAAACTCTACGGGCAAGCCATCGGCCCATGGGGTCTTTCGCCGGGCCATATGTTTAATCGCAGCGCGAATCTCGCCCGGGGATATGGCACCCCCCAGGTCCTTCCCAGTCTCTGGGTCCAGCCGGGGCAGTCGAGCCGCCACTAAAAATTCGTCCAGGCCGTCAGGTTCCCCCGGCATGGTGCTATCGTACAGTCCTGTATAATAGCTAGCAAACTGCTTATTTATCCCCGTCTGGGAGTAGACCGAGGCCCCCCCCCGCCTCGACCAGGGAAAGTATCGGGGTACCGCGGGCCGTCGGGGTCGCAAACCATGCCAGGAGGGATCCCACCTTATCTCTTTCCGCATGCGCCCGGGTGAGATAATCTTTGTGGTCAAAACAGCGAAGCTTCTCCACCAGCACCGCTACTCCCTCGCGTGCCTCGGTGACCGCAACCATCGTGCCCCTCCCCGCCTGGTGCGCTCGCTCAGCCGTCCGCAGTTGGGCTTCCGCCCCCTCCACCTCCCGCAGCAAGGTCTTTCGCACTCCAGCCGTGGACGATATACAAACCCCTCGGACAACCGCTTTAAACGCATCCCATTCCGTCGCACGGCTCGATGCCGTTCCCGAGTTATTCTCAAAGTACTGCTCTATGCAGCCGCTAACCCCGGCCCGGAAAACCGGGTCCTCCAACAGCAAGGGGTTGAGACGCCAAGTAGGGATCGCCTGCCACTGCCTGGACCACTGCAGCGCACCCACACAGGGGTTATGATCAGAAATGGTTTTCGCCAGATATTCACTATGCCGCATCAAAGCCTGAGCATCCGGGGAGCACAGTATGCTGTCTAACCGGACATACAACTCGTGAGGAGCAGAATAGAAGGAGTAATCCCTATCTACCGGATGATGCGCCCGCCAAGTGTCCACCAGCCCCCAGGTGTTCTGCCAAGCCCGTTTACTATTGGCCACCCGACGTACCACCGACTGCGCAAGGGGCGGGTGGGACCTGTCCAACTCAACATCGACCACAGAATTAAAGTCCCCTCCCATCACCACCGTTCCCGTCAAGTACTCCGCCAACTGCCCCGACAGTCGGGAGAAGAAGGCCGCCTGGTCTACATTAGGAGCATACACACTGCATATGGCTATGTCCCTCCCATCCAATCGCCCCTGTACTGCTACAACTCTGCCCTCCGGGTCCACATGCGTCATCAAAGGTTGGAAAGGAACTCCCGCCCTCACCCAAATCAAAGCACCCCGGGCAAACTTCGAAAAAGTAGTATAGAACAACTGGCCCCGCCAGCGCCGTTGCAAAGCCTTCCCCTCCTCTCGGTCTAAGTGGGTTTCCTGGAGGAGGGCTACCTGGACCCCTCTCCGTGCCAAGTAGGCATGGACTTTATGTCTTTTCACCATGGAGGTGAGCCCCCTCACATATCAGGTCAGAAATCGCAATTCAGGTGGGGTCCCCATCCCATTGTTTTACCAACCATCCTCTCTGACTCCTCTGAGGCACACTGACATCCCCTTGAAACCCCGAAACTCCCCAACTCCCCAAACACCCTCCCCTCCCCAGAACAGGTGCTAAACCACAGTTACCCATCCAAATACCATCCCAAGAAAAAACCAAACACTCTGGTAGCCACCAGGGTCTCACATCGTCTGTGAGGGTGAGGTGGTGGCTCTGCGCCAGCTGGGCTTGTCGACTGTCCCCAACTGTGCATCCACGCCCAGTCTCTGCAAATCCCCCCCCGGTGCTCCCCCGGCCCTCCAGACCCCCCGCTCCCTCGGCCAGGCCCCCTCAACAGGCCCCTCCCACAGTCCGTCGACAGGTATCGACCTCTCCCCCAATCCCGCTAAACCATGCGAAGCCCCTCACCTCCAGCAGCTCCCTCTCTGCCCATGTCCCTCTTACGGTGTCCAGGTGGTACCCCGCACCTTCAGGCATCCAGCAGTTCATCCGCTGTCCCTGGTGTAACATCAGGCAGTGTTAGAAGGCGACCTCAGAGGGGCCCGGAGGGGGCCCTGACTGTCCTGAGACCCACCCTCAAAGTATCGTAGCCGGGCACTGGCGGGAGACTCCGCAGGGGAGGAATCTCGTATCCAGGATCGTACACTCGGCACCACACGACAAAGAGACACCAAACCGAGGGTTCTTAGGATTCAAGCTTTATCAAATCGAAGTGGTAGGATCTTTATGATCAGCAAGGCAGATATTTACAAGCAGAGCGTGGGCTCACAGAGTCTTGGCGGGGGGATATGGATCAAATGCAGGAGCGTACCCGGCGCACAGCTCACAATCCTCGAGCTGGGGGATACGCTTGTCGTCGTGGGGTCCGACGGGACCAAAGAGAGTCTGGGGGAGCCGCGAGTCAATCAGCAGGCTCAAGCACAAGTTCGGAGGTCTGACGATTTTCAGGGAGCCGCGAGTCACTCAGCAGGCTCAAGCACAAGTTCGGAGGTCTTACGATCTTCAGGGAGCCGCGAGTCACTCAGCAGGCTCAGGCACAAGTTCGGAGGTCTTACGATCTTCAGGGAGCCACAAGTCACTCAGCAGGGCTCAGATGTTCCAAGGCGAATCTGCCGGACAGTCCCAGAGCACCCCTTGTTATAGGTCGACCCCTCTTTGATGTCCGGAGTCTGTGCAGGCAGGGGTCTTGTCACCTGGGGGTCGCTTGTCGAGGTTTCCTGCCATTGTCTTTTGATCCTTTCAGGGCCGGGTCGGGAGGAGTCCCAGACACCCAGCAGGCGTGGAGCCAGCCCTCAGGGAGGCCGGAGGGCCGATCAAAACCCATCGTCCCAGGGGAGTTCAGAGGTGCGATAGAAACGGCTCCTCCCTCTCTCATCCCCTGGAAGCGTGATGTCCTCCAGCCGGAGTGGCGCCTCTAGGCCCGGGTTGTGCTGGGGCCGGGCGGCCATCTTGGTGCATAAAGTGGGCACGCGTGCCCGGGGTGGCCGAAAGGAGAGAGGCCATGGACGGGAATGCCCGGGTCGCGTGTGTGTGTTCTGGTGGGAAGGATCGGCTGGGCCGTGTGCTTGGGGTCCCAGGTACCAGGTTAGGTAGTGTGAGGACAGGAAGAGCCATGCTACGAGGCCGGGTCTAACACGCGTCCCCCCCAGCTGAAAGCCGGAGAGAACTACCCATCATCTTGGGGGGTTCTCTTCGCTGAGGCGGAAGAACCGGGAGAGGCTGTCAGCGTTGGCGTGGTCCGTATCAGGGTGATGTTCTACGGTGAAATCCATCCCCTGGAGGGAGATTGACCACCGCAGTAGCTTGGGGATTTCTCCTCGCATCTGCATGAGCCATCGCAAGGGCCGATGGTCGGTTTGGACTTTGAAATGGGTGCCAAACAGGTAAGGGCACAGCTTCTTGAGGGCCCAGACTACGGCAAAGGCTTCGCGCTCAATGGTGCTCCACCTCTGTTCTCTGGGCAACAGCCGCCGGCTGAGGAAGGCGATGGGCTGGTCTAGGCCTTGGTCATTCACCTGGGACAGGACGGCTCCAATGCCATGCTCGGAGGCATCGGTCTGGACTACAAACTCCTTGGAGTAGTGGGGAGCCTGGAGGACGGGGGCCGTGCACATGGCCTTCTTTAGGGCATCCAACGCTTCCTGGCAGGCAGTCGTCCACTGCACCCTCTTGGGCTGTTTTTTGGATGTGAGTTCGGTGAGGGGGCCAACCAGGCTGCCATACCCCCGGATGAATCTTCGGTAGTAGCCAGTGAGGCCCAGGAAGGCTCGGACCTCCGTTTGGGTGGTGGGTGGTTCCCAGGCTAGGATGGCGTCGATCTTCGGCTGTAGAGGGGCGACCTGACCGCTCCCGACCTGGTGCCCCAGGTAGACTACTGATCCTTGCCCAATCTGGCACTTGCTGGCTTTTACTGTGAGGCCTGCCTGGCGCAGGGCGGTTAGCACTCTCCGGAGGTGCTGGAGGTGCTCACTCCATCCGGAATTGAAAACGGCGATGTCGTCTAGATAGGCCGCACGGAACTGTTCCATCCCGGCCAGGACCCTATTCACCAGTCGCTGGAAGGTGGCCGGGGCATTTTTCATTCCGAAGGGCATTACGCGGAAGCGATAATGCCCATCTGGGGTGGAGAAGGCGGACCGCTCCTTGGCTTCCTCTGTGAGCGCAATCTGCCTGTATCCGCAGGTGAGGTCGAATGTGCTGAGGAACCGGGCCGCCCCGAGTCGGTCAATGAGCTCGTCGGCTCGGGGAATGGGGTGGGCATCGGCCCGGGTGACGTCATTGAGCCCCCGGTAGTCCACGCAGAATCGGAGCTCGGGGGCGACACCGGGGGCCGCTGCCTTCGGAACTAGGACCACGGGGCTGGCCCAGGGACTATCGGATGGCTCGATCACCCCCAGGGTCAACATCTTCGAGACTTCAGCTTGAATGCAGGACCGGACCCGGTCAGGGACTCGGTAGGCTCGGTGTCTTACTGGCGGGCTGTCCCCGGTGTCCACGTCATGGACACACCAGTCGGTGACTCGGGGGATCAGGGAGAAGAGGTCGGAGAATTGTCCTAGGAGCTGGCGACAGTCCGCTTGTTGCTGGTCAGTGAGGGATGGGGAGAGGTTCACTCCTTCCACGGAGCCATCCTTCTCCTTGACACACAGGAGGTCCGGGAGGGGATCGGACTCATCTTCGGCCCCGTCATCGGTGGCCAGCAGGAGGCTCAGTTCTGTCCGCACGAAGTGAGGCTTGAGGCGGTTCACGTGTAGGACCCGCAGGGGATCCCGGGGCGACTGGACGTCCACCAAGTACGTGACTGGACTCTTCCGCTCAATCACTTTGAAGGGCCCGGTCCACTTGTCCTGGAGGGCGCCAGGCTTCACGGGGGCCATGACCCATACCTGCTGGCCCGGCTGGAACTCGACCAGAGTGGCATTCTGGTCGTACCAGCGCTTCATCTCTTCTTGGCTTGCCTCCAGGTTGGCCTCGGCCAGCTCTCGGAACTTCCTGGTCTGGTTCCGGAGGGCCAGAACGTATTGGAACACATCTCGTGGGGTGGTCTGGGGTGCTGCCTCCCACCCTTCCTTAACCAAGCTGAGGGGACCTCGGACGGGGTGTCCATATAGTAATTCAAACGGGCTGAACCCCAAGGACTTCTGTGGGACTTCCCGGTAAGCGAACAGGAGGCAGGGGAGCAGGACGTCCCACTTACGCCGGAGGGGTTCTTCTAGGCCGTTGATCATCCCTTTCAGAGTCTGGTTAAACCTTTCTACTAGGCCGTTCCCTTGGGGTTGGTACGGGGTGGTGAACTTATAGGACACTCCACATTGTTGCCACAGGGACGTCATGTATTTTGAGATAAAATTAGTGCCGCGATCGCTCACGACCTCGCGGGGAAAACCCACCCGGGAAAAGATCCCCATCAGGGCTCGGCCCACCACGGGAGCCGTGACGGTGCGTAGGGGGATCGCCTCAGGGTATCGGGTGGCATGATCCACTAGGACCAGGATGAAACGGTGACCTTGGGAGGTGGGGGGATCCAGGGGCCCCACGATGTCGATCCCGACTCGTTCGAATGGGGTACTGACGACCGGGAAGGGTTGTAGGGGAGCCTTGCGCTTCCCCCCACTCTTCCCACTAGCCTGGCACGTGGGACAGGACTTGCAGTGGGCTTCTACAGCTGCTTTCATCCTAGGCCAGTAAAAGTGAGTCACGAGACGGCTGTAGGTCTTGTCCTGACCCAGGTGGCCGGCGAGGGGGACGTCGTGGGCCAAGCCCAGGATGAAGTCTCTGAAGCGTAGGGGTACCACCAGCATCCGGCCGGATCCTAGCTCCACCGACTTCTGCTCACTGTACAAGAGGTTATTCTCCCAATAAACTCGGTGCGTTCTGGTTTGGTCGCCTGCGGCTTGGCCCTCGGCCTGGTGCCGCAGTCCGACCAGGGAAGGACAGGTGGCTTGCTCCTGGCAGAACTCCTCCCGGGTGGGCCCGCCCTCGTGGCGCCACGGGGCCAATTCGGCCAGATCGCCTAACTCGGGGACCGGGGTGGTGTCGGACGGTGAGGGTTCGTCGCTGGTGACTGACCCTCCTGATGGGGGGACGGGAGGACCCTAGGCGGGGACTGCTCTGACTCCCTCGGTCGGGGTGTCCTCGACTTCCCCCAGGGGGGTGAGTCGGACGGACATAGATCGTGTGGTGGCGCACACCCACTCGGGGAGTCCCATCATTCCTAGGTGGGCCTTGCGCTCGACGTACTTCCAGGGAGAACTCTCCAGGTCGTTCCCTAAGAGGCAGTCGACCGGCTGGGAGGTTCTTACGGCAACCCTCAGTTTACCTATCACCCCTCCCCACTCAAACGGCACCAGGGCTACTTGACACATACTCTCTCTATTATCTGCGGAAATTACGGGGCAAAAGACGTTGGGTAGGATCTGCTCCTCGGGGATTAAGTGCCTGAGGACACCGGTGATGCTGGCCCCGGTGTCTCGCAGGGCTTCTATTTGGTGGCCATTGATCTTGACGAGCTGCCCGTATTTCTTCGTGTTGGAGGGCAGGAGGCTACCAGGGACCATCTCTCTATCTCCCAGGGATACTAGGGCCATAGCTGCGGGTTCCCACTCCCCGGTGTCCTCAACCTCCTCCCCCAGGGCTACGTTGGCTATCTGTCTAGCAGGGTTTGCAGCAGGGGGGACCTGGGGGGCCATGGGGCACTCCGGGTCATTGGCGTAGTGCCCGGGCTTCTGACAACGGAAACAAGTGATGGTTACCCGGTGCCCCCGTCTCCCGGGGGGTCCGGAGACTGGTGGGGGGGGCGCCGGGAAAGGTGGAGGTTGGGTCTTCGGGGGACTCGACTGGGACTCTCTCTGCCCTCCCTGGTTCCCTCCCCCTCTCTGGCGGGGTGGTCCCTGACTGGCTCGGGGGTATTCTCCTACAATGCTCCGGGGGACCCGGTTGTTGGTCCAGCGGTCTGCTTCCACAGCCAGCTTCCTGGGATCGGTGAGTTTGCTGTCGAGCAGATGCTGGCGTAGTTCCACAAAGCAGTTTGCAGCCAGGTGTTCCCACAACATGAGGTCGGTGAGTTCCTCGAGGGTGGTGACCTTGCTGCCCTTGATCCACCCATCGAAGGCCCGACTGAAAAAGTTTACATACTCCACCCAGGTGGTGCCCGGGATCTTCCTGCAGTCCCGGAATCGCTGACGGTACATCTCTGGGGTGAGGCCGTACCTGGTGAGGAGAGCCTCTTTCATGTGGCTGTAGGAGGTCTGCAGGGAGATGGGTAGGTCGAGCAGGGTGTCCCTTCCTTCGCTCAGAAACCGTCCCCACAGCCCTGCCCCCCAGTCCTTCTGCGGGACCCGATGAGAGGTCATGGCGACCTCGTAGGCCCTGAACCATTGTTGAATGTCATCATTTTTATAATATTCTTTGACCACGTCCTTGGGGATGTGGACCTTCTGTTCCGCCGGGGAGGCCGCCTCTCGGTTCCCCGGGGGCCTCCCTTCCTCGTTTCTGGCTTTGAGCTCGATCTCCTTCAAGCTGCGTTCGTGCTCTAGTTGGAGCTTCCTTCCTTCGTGCTCCCGCTGGAGCTTCTTCTCTTCCAATTCGCCTTGTACGCGCATTTGCTCTACTGCTAGCTTTTTTTCCGCTAATTTCAATTCGCCTTCGATTTTGAGTTTGGCTAACTCGAGTTCGTCATTGCGACTTCTCTCTCTGTCTGCGAGTTCTTCCGGGGAAAGGCCCCCGTCTGGCACGAAGCCTCGCACCTGATTGCTGCTGCTTTCGCCTTGGAGGGGTTCTGCTTCGTCGTGTCGCTCCCCCATGCCTTCTGGGCGGGAGGCCCCGGCATCCACCCAAGCTTTCAGTGCTTTCTGCAAATCTTCTTTGGTGTTGAGACCGGTGGTAGCGATTTTAAGTTCTTTGCAGAATTGCTTCAGTTCTTTGTGCGTGTATTCTTCTAGTTGTTCCACCTGGAACACCCTGTTGGCGTTGGTTTCTGCGGGGCTCATGGCGCTTCCTTCTGCCATTTTTGTCGTTAGTGCGTCAGTCGTTCACGGTACGATCTCTAGGTTATGGGCCCGAATCCCGTCGCTTGCCACCAATGTTAGAAGGCGACCTCAGAGGGGCCCGGAGGGGGCCCTGACTGTCCTGAGACCCACCCTCAAAGTATCGTAGCCGGGCACTGGCGGGAGACTCCGCAGAGGAGGAATCTCGTATCCAGGATCGTACACTCGGCACCACACGACAAAGAGACACCAAACCGAGGGTTCTTAGGATTCAAGCTTTATCAAATCGAAGTGGTAGGATCTTTATGATCAGCAAGGCAGATATTTACAAGCAGAGCGTGGGCTCACAGAGTCTTGGCGGGGGTAGGAGGTAGCGGGACAGTCTTTGGGGGGGATATGGATCAAATGCAGGAGCGTACCCGGCGCACAGCTCACAATCCTCGAGCTGGGGCATACGCTTGTCGTCGTGGGGTCCGGCGGGACCAAAGAGAGTCTGGGGGAGCCGCGAGTCACTCAGCAGGCTCAGGCACAAGTTCGGAGGTCTTACGATCTTCAGGGAGCCGCGAGTCACTCAGCAGGGCTCAAGCACAAGTTCAGAGGTCTTACAATCTTCAGGGAGCCGCGAGTCACTCAGCAGGGCTCAGATGTTCCAAGGCGAATCTGCCGGACAGTCCCAGAGCACCCCTTGTTATAGGTCGACCCCTCTATGATGTCCGGAGTCTGTGCAGGCAGGGGTCTTGTCACCTGGGGGTCGCTTGTCGAGGTTTCCTGCCATTGTCTTTTGATCCTTTCAGGTTCGGGTCGGGAGGAGTCCCAGACACCCAGCAGGCCGGGAGCCAGCCCTCAGGGAGCCCGGAGGGCCGATCGAAACCCATCGTCCCAGGGGAGTTCAGAGGTGCGATAGAAACGGCTCCTCCCTCTCTCATCCCCTGGAAGCGTGATGTCCTCCAGCCGGAGTGGCGCCTCTAGGCCCGGGTTGTGCTGGGGCCGGGCGGCCATCTTGGTGCATGAAGTGGGCACGCGTGCCCGAGGTGGCCGAAAGGAGAGAGGCCATGGACGGGAATGCCCGGGTCGCGTGTGTGTGTTCTGGTGGGAAGGATTGGCTGGGCCGTGTGCTTGGGGTCCCAGGTACCAGGTTAGGTAGTGCGAGGACAGGAAGAGCCATGCTACGAGGCCGGGTCTAACAGGCAGCAACTCTGCTTCCCCACCAACATCATCCGAGAGGGAGGCCTCAGAGCTCTTCTGAGATCCCGAGTCACCATCGGGCTGGGAGGCCGCAGCCCCCGATATCACAGAGACCGCCCACAGTGCCGCCCGCCGCTCCAGCGCCGTCTGTGATGCCTCCGGCGATCGGACCCCTGCCGCCCGTGCCTTGGTGCGTCTGCTGCGACGGGCTCTCGCCAGGGTCCCCGAAGGCCCCCCCTCGACAGTATGCGCCGCAGCTCCAGTCCGGGTCGCCTCCAGCCAACTCCAGGCTGCAGCGGGGTCATTAAAGAAGGATGTCTTACCGTCCAGCACAACTTGCAGGCGGGCCGGGAACAATAAGGAGTACTGCAATCCTTCGTCTCGTAACGCCTTTTTCACCGCCTGAAAGGAGGAGCGCCTGCGTTGGACTTCCATGGGGTAATCGGGGTAGATAGAGAGAGATTACTTATGCGCAATACTACTCTCTAGTTATTGCGGTGGGTCTTGAGTGGTCATTATTTTCCACATTATAATAGAGCTATTCAGTGACCCCCCTTTTGCAGGATTTTGACATCAGCAATAAATAGTGTAAAAACATTTGCTGTGTTTACCATCATCACTGCATTTTCCTCCCACTATACTATATTATTTTATTCCTTGTTTCACAGAGCGTTGCCTCACGCCCTGAGTTGTGACCAGGAGCGGCAGGCGGCAGTCCCGATTTAATACGGGTAAGATCTGCTAAGAGTTGTTTGCCATTGATTGGGCACGTGGGTTATAAACCTGTGTGATGTACACTTTCTGGCTGAGAAGTTTTCTCATTTGCTTTTTGTTTTTTGTGTCATTTTGTCTAGGTACTTACCTTCTTGTCCTGTAGGATTCTACACTTGAGAATCTACACTGAGGTACAAGGTTGGTTGTATCGTTCTGATTGAATGTAGTTATTTGTGACACTAACACACTTTAGTGATTAAGGCACTAAGTCTTAGATGCAGTAGTTTTTTGTATGGTCCTGAAGAAAGCCATGATCACAATTCCTTGATCTCGATTGGCTGAAACATGTAGACCTTTGTTTGGTTTAATATATGCGTGCTCGCAAATTTGCTCAGACCGCGCTATTACTTTGCTTTTAATATTGGCTCTGGGAAATCTTTAATAAAATATGTTATTCCCTGTAGTCAATTTTATTTCACTTTTTTTTTCACACTGCACTTCATTTTCTCTCCTTACCTAGGCTACCTTCATCGATCTTTAGGAGATCTGTTCCCTCTTGCGTAGTTAAAACCTCAGTGAGCTCCTCCCTTAGATTCATTCAGGGAGTAGTAGCTCCCTAACCATACTAGGTGTGGTTAAGAGGAGATCCCATATGATGAAGCATGGCACCACGGTGGGTGATGGGATTTTGTCCTCTTTATGAGGACTTTGTTGTCCAGACAGTAGTCTAATTACCATCCAGGTCTCTATATTCTCCATTGTATTGTTTTCTTTGTGTTTTTGACCCCTGGACCACTTTGTTTATACATAATTAGTAGGGGGGCCGTGTGTTTCCCTCTGACCCTATTGCTTACTTGTTTTTTATATAATAATTACATTCCATGGTAACCATGACACTGCAGCACCGCATGAGACCATGACACCGTAAGGTACAGATGCCACACACTTTCATGTAAAAACAAAACATTAAAAAAAACACAGCATAAAAGGAAACAATAACAATGAAACAGAATGTAAAACCCTAACCTACAAAGTTTCCAAGTTGGAGAAAATAGCTTACTGAGTTATGATGACAACCTAGGCTTAAACTTTCTACTGACAATCTACTGTACAAAGTCTTTTAAATAAGATGGTTTCTTACTGACTGTAGTTGACAATCTCTAAATGACCTTTGTATTGTCATTACAGACCTTTACACCTCCAATTTATCTTTGACCTTCACAGCTGTACTCGAGAGACACTCCGGACAGTTGTATAGAGCAACTTTTCCCAGATTCCAAAAGCGGTGAGCTTGTGTTTTATTAGCATAATTAAAAACTTTAATCACCCAAATGGGTTTACAAAATTTTGAATTCCACCCTGGCCGCTTAATAACTACCATGTCATCTACAGCAACAACAGTACTCTTTGTTGCCTTTCTAGAATTGAAGTGAGATTTTCTAGCTAAAATGTTCCTAATTTCTCTCTCACGCCCATCATCTGTGCATTCCTCCTCTGTTGCTCCCTCATCCAAATCTCTCACCCATGATGGCTGTACTCTGGTACAAGGGGATCTACTCCTAAACAATGGAAATGGGGATTTCCCATTTGTACTGTGCGGGATCAGTCTGTATGTCTCAACCTTCTTCATAACTTCCTTATTCCAATTAAGACCACTGCCTTTTAAGACTATGTTAAACCTCTCTACCATTTGGTTAGTTTCCGGATGATAAAGAGCACACTTCTTATGCCTTATGCCATGCTTCCTCAAAAATGTTTCCATTTCTCAGGAGATCAATTGAACCCCATTTTCAGTCAAAAGAGCATTAGGGTAACCTTCCCTTACCATGAGGTTCTCTAAAACTCAACCACATTCTTGGTTTCAATTCCACTCATGAAGCACACTTCTGGCCACCTCAAAAACATGTCTATAACAACAATACATAGAGCTGTTGTCCTTTCCAATGAATAGGAAAGGACATGTCTAAGGCTATTTCCGTCCATCAGGTAACTTTCTGACCACCATGGGCTGCATCCTCACAACTTTGGACTTCTCACTCATAGCACATGCAGAACAATCCCGCACCAGCCTTTCAACTTGCAAGTCAATTCCTGGCCACCAGTACGAGAAGCGAAGTCTCTCTTTAGTCTTGGACATGCCAAGATGAGAAATGTGGGCAAGTTCAATCAATTTACCACAGAGTTTTAGTGGTAGAACCAATCTCGTGCCTCGAAGTAAAAGGTCCCCACATGTACCCAACTCGTCTTTCACACACCAAAACTTCTTAGCTTCCTCTGAAACTTGTTTCCTTGAATGCCACCCCTTATTGTCAAGAAGCAAAACTGCTGACAGAATTGGATCACAGTTCTTCTGATACAATCTCCTCATCCACAACTCACACATGTGCACATCAGCAAACAGTCCAAATTCATCACGTTCCTCATTCTCCTTCTCAACCAATCTAGACAATGTATCAGCCACCCCATTTTCTATACCTGGTATGTACTTTATCTCAAAATCACATTCTTGCAAGGCAATAACCCATTTTGTTATCCTCCCTGAAACCTGATCTATGCCTTTCTTAGTAAAAATTTTGCAAAGAGGTGTATGGTCATTTTCGACAATAAACTTCATCCCCACAAGAATTTCCTGAACTTCCTAATCGCCCGGAACACCGCGAGAGCTTCACGCTCAATTACTGAATAACAAGACTCAGCATCCTTTAACCCTCGAGATACAAACATTATCTTTCTCATGCCCTCACAACCTTTTTGTTGAAGCACAACACCCAAACCCTTAAGGTTCGTAACTCTAGTGATTAAAGACACTCTTAAGCTTTGGAGCGTTATTGAGCCTCTCCTTCAAAATTGTAAACTCTTTCTCACAAGCATCATTCTAGTTCAATTCAAACCCCTTTTTGAGAAGCATCCTCTTATTGACACTTAATTCTGCAAAGTTCTCCACAAACTTATTGTAGTACTTAATCATTCCAAAAAATGTCATCAACTCTTCCCTGGAAGTGGGAGCACACATCCGCAAATTGGTCTTCACCAATTCAGCTTTTGGCATGACCCCAACCCCAGAGATGGTGTGACCCAAATAGTTGATAGTAGTGGTGGCAAATTGGCACTTTTCAGCTTTAATGGTAAGAACAAAATGGCTGATTAGCTAGAAACCGGTCCCAGGATGCTTGTTTCTGGTCCAGGGAAGACATGGCTTGGCAGTTCGGGCTGGACTGTTCCCATGAGGCACAGGGTCAGACTGATTTGCATATGGGCATGTCTGAACTGGGGTGGCAGAGTGAGCTAAAGAATATTGATGGATTAAACCCAGATCAATTGACTGGGGGTGAGTGCTTGCAATGTTTAACACTCCGTCCATCATCCCCTTTGGTTTTGCTTAATGGTAAGAACAGCATTATCCAGCCTTTCAAGCACCCCACTAAGACGACTTCCATGTTCTTGCTCATCTTTACCAAACACAAGGATGTCATCTTGATATACACAGACCCCTTCACAACCCTTTAGAATCTTCTCCATGTCATGATGAAAGACGGATGCTGCTGATACTAAGCCAAACGGCCTCCTTACGATCCTGTATGTGCCGAACGGTGTAATGAACACCATGTAATCTCTTGAAGACTCTTTCAACTTTACCTGGCGATAAGCCGATACCAGGTCAATGGTACTGAACACTTTAGCTCCACCAAGCAGCAACAATAACTCCAAAATATTTGATAGTGGATACCAATCAACTATAACATTCTTGTTAAGCTGTCTCTGCTCTACACAAAGACGAAGACTTCCATTGGACTTGCAAGCAGCCACTAAAGGGGCCAACCATTCAGTACCTTCAACCTCTTCAATTATTCCCCCTTTCTTAAGTTTTTCGATTTCTTTTTGCATTTCATCCTTGATGGCCAAAGGTACACTTCTCACTTTACAGCATGAAGGTTGAGCCCCAGCATGCAAGCCTATTTCATGCCCTTAAGACACCCAAGCTCTTCTCTAAAAATATTAGAACATTTCTCTTTGATTGGATGCTCAAGATCCTTGTTGAGCAATGTGTCCCCTTGAATCATGTTTACTTTTTCCTTCAACAGTATGGGAATTTTGCTACTTGGGTCAAGCATAACACCCAAATCGCCCTGGTGAAACCAACTTATAATACTATCCCCTTTTACAGAGACATAAATCTTTCCTGAAACATAACGCTGTTTGTACTCAATCGATCCTACAAACTACCCTTGCAAAGCTATTGGTTCCACACCACAAGCAAAGGGTTTTATATCTGGTTTATGTAACAAAAATGTGTTTGCAAACTTATCTTTAAAAAATACTTTTGAGACAATATTGATTTTGGCATCTGAATCAAACAAGACTCTAGTGGTGTCTCCTTCCACTAAGATGGTATCAATAGGACATGTTTTGCTTTTAACATCAGCATTATCAATTTGAACAACAATCTACTCACATACAAAATCTTCTTCAATATCTTCCGTTTCAACACACTTCACATTAGAAGAAGATTGTCTTGCCTTATAAACAATGGCAATATGTGCTTTTTTACATTTAGAACATATTACTTTTAAGGCAGGGCAATTTTTGTCATTTGCCAAATGACCAGTTTTGTCACACCTGTAACACCTGCGCATTGTGACTTTGTTCTTTACCCCACCTCCTTCTATTTTAACAGTAGATTTCCTATTATCCTCTTTCCCTACCTGAACAGTCAACTCCTTATCTTTCTTGATAGTGTCCATGCATTTCAAAGAATGTTCAACTCTTAGCAACTTCTATCACCTCATCTAGAGAGGGTTTGTCTCTCATCCATAGCTCTTCTCTGATTCTCTCAATGTTACATCCCAGCATGACTTGGTCTCTAATCCTCTCATCCAGCAAATTGGCAAATGTGCAAGAAAAAGCAACCTTCCTTAACTGAGTAACTCTCAACAGATTCTCCATCATTTTGCATTCTCCTAGCAAAGTGATATCTTTCCAAAACCGTACTGACCTTGGGAAGGAAATTTTTATCCAATTTTTTTATGCAAATGTCATACTCATTCAAATCTGTATATTCAGAACCAATTAAATCCGGTAGATGGTCAAAGATCTCTTGACCCTCTGAGCCCAAACAGTGTAGTAAAAGTGAGGCTCTGCGTTCTGCATTCAATGATGCCCCACATACCTTTGCATAACTTTTAAAAACTTTCTTCCACTTTTGCCATTTGATAGTGGGCTCACCAGGGGTCATTAAAAAGAAAGGAGAAGCAGTAACATTTTGCATTTTCACAAAGAGATTACAATAAAAAGAAATGTGCAGAGATATAAAACACAATGAACTGAGACGCAATGAAAGAGATAACAGAGTCCAAAATTAATGCTTGCCTATCACTGAGTAGACAAGAGAGGAATCACCATTAGATTTGCCGAGCAAGATGGCGGCCGCAGCAGTGGCCGGTTAAGCGAGTGCTCTCCACCTCGCAAGCCTTCTGGTGTACTCGATGCAATTAATGGCGTTTTTCACTCACCTAATACCCATGGTTTGGGTTGCTAGGATGTTGGAATCAGTTCTAGCACAGTAGAGCCCGTATTGCTACCGTTCGGATTCCCGCTTCTGGAGCTTAGATCTCGGAGTTTCTTGACGCTGAATTTATTGCCTATGCTTTTGAGATTTTCGTGTGCTGCGGCTGCCTGGTGTGAGCTGAGGAGCCTGCTGTGCCGACGGCGCCATGTCTCAGGACCTGTTGGTGGCTGCACCTCCGGAAGAGGCATGGTAGGGAAGAGCCGTAACAGAGGGACTGGTCATTCAGTTTGTACCCCGGTGAGAACGCGGCAGATGGCCGCTGGGGAAAAATCGGCCGAGAAGTTGGCAGAAAAGCTTGGTAAGGCTCCAGTTAATCGGCAGGAAGTAAGTAATCCGCATGAAATTTCTCAGTCAGTGCCGGTGGTAGCGGAGATTGAATTGGACACAGTACATCGCATTCCTGCAATGTTCAAGTTAAAGAGTAAAACACGTAGAGATTCTGCCCCACCTGGTGAACATTGTTTTGGTGAAGGGGGGGTACAGCTTGGTATAAATGAACAGGAGCTGCAACAAGATACACAAGTAACTCCGGCCGTCCAGATTCCGATCAGCCCTGACAGGGGAATTCTGGGAGATGTAGTCCAGGCAGGACTAGAACAATCTTATGCAGAGTTGGAGGCGGTAGTGCAGCAAGCAGCACAACAGGCACTGAAGTCGCATTATGAGAAGGGGAAGATGCCTAGTACTATACCCAATGGCTCTAGAACCTTAGCTAAGTCGTTGAATCTAAAGTCTGGAGGTATAGAGTTGCCGACAGGCCCACCTGATTTGCCGGACAAAGCTTCAACTACGGAGGACTTTTTCTCACTATCCGATAGGTCTTCAGTGGATAGTGTGGTACAGGACTGGTTGGAGGGGGCTAGCACGGGAGGAGAGGAGGAGAATCTTGAGGATTCCGTGGATCCTCCGGGGCGACGTGATCAGACGGCTAGAAGAGGGGTCACGAGAGGCTCAGAGGCCTCCTCTACGTGGGATGAACAGAGTTCGCCAAACTTTGTTATATCTGGCATATCGGGTGAAGCTGTTTCGGCCGTTCAAGCTCAACCAATGGGAAAAGACCCAGCCCCGGGAGAGATAACTTTAGCCATCATCTATGACTTAATTATGACTCACAGGGCAGAGACCCAGGCCGGCTTAATACGCACTCAGAACGCATGTAAACGCCTCCAGAATGCTGTTAGACGAGTTGCTAAGACCTGCTCGGATGTTTCTACAAGGATGACTGAGGCTGAGACAAGGATCTCCACATTGGAGGATGAATTAGAGGTTCAGAAGAAATCAGCGGAGTCTCTCAAGGCATATCGGGATGATGTCCACTGGAAAGTGACTGACCTTGAAAATAGGTCTAGACGTAACAATCTGAGAGTGCTTGGGATTCCGGAGGGAAAGGAAGGGTCTGACTCATTAAGATTTATGGTGGAGTTATTGTCAGAGGCTTTTCCAGAGCTGGGGCACTGAGAGTGGCAAAAGGAGGTACAAAGGGCACATAGATTCCCATTCGTACAGAAGAAGGGGCAAGTGTCAGCCTTCCCTAGGGCTATTTTGATTTCATTGAATAACTTTAGGGCGAGAGAGGATCTCTATGATCTAGCACGCCCGAATAAAAGGAGAAATGCCAAGGGGTGCGAGTTCTTTGTTCGACCAGACTATTGTCAGGATACAGTTGAGCAACGTTGGAAGCTAAGACAGCTTATTCCAGGGTTTCAATCTAAGGGGGCTCAGGTGTTTCTTCAGAATCCAGCTAAATTGAAGGTGGTTAAGGGTGGTCACAGCCAGTTTTTTACATCTGAAATTAAGGCAACCGAATACCTTCAGTCAATTTGATTATTACTTTATAGGGCTTTATGTTCATAGGATCTGGATGTATTCTGATGCTGGGCATACAAAGCTCAATCAGGAGGGGTTAATGTGGTCAATGGGTGCTGGCCGCTATTCGTTTATTTAGCTTGGGGCCTAATAATATGAAAGGAAGGTGATTTTGAGTTGTAAGGTTGCTATGTGGTGAATTACGTCCCTGGTTTCATGTTTCTTGTAATCGCTGGGAAGGTCGTAGAGGTGGAGGTTGGGCACTGGGCTTTACCATCATAAGGGAAGATTTTCCCAATGCTCTATGAGGGAGGTAAAGGGGGTTGGGGGGGAAGGGCTGGTCGTGTAGGGGGTGGGCACGGGGGGTTGGGAGGGTGGGGATGGGGATGGGGAGTTGTCGGGCATGCTGTAAATGATTCAGCGAGGCATAAAGACTATATATTGCTTATTAGGGTGCTTCAGTTAAAACTAGCAGATATGCAGGGTAGGATTAAAAAAATTGAGTAAGCTCTTAAAAGATTTCAGCTGTACCAGGTGCATATGAAGCTAGTAAGCTGCTGGGTTAAACTGTTTGGTGGGGGAAACCCTACAATGTTAAGTTTCTAAAAATAAATCTGGAATTTGATATTGAAAAAAAAAAAAAAAAAAAAAGAAAGGGATAACAGAGTCCAACATTAAAGCTTGCCTATCACTGAGTAGACAAGAGAGGAGTCCCCATCAGATGTGCCTTATAACTATTAATTTAGAACAAGCATCAAGTGTGCCTATCACTGGAGAGACAGACTGAGCGACTGAGCATTGAGTGTGTCTATCACTGAGTATCCAACCTAGCATAAGCATCAAGTGTGCCTATCACTGAATAGGCAAAGTGAACCACTGAGACATCAATAAGCTATAATAGCCACATCCAGTACTGATTGTAATCAAGTGTGTCTATCACTGTGTAGGAAATTCAAAAGTATGCAGTTGAAAACACTCGCTCTCGCTTGCCAATTAATATCCCTTTTATAGTGACGTGCGGGAGGAAGAAAACTAGAAGTCTAGTTTATAATTGCCCAGAAGCAAGAGACAGGAAGAGCAATGAACACTGCCAAGACATTGTACAGTAGAAATATGGGGTAGTGGTCTAGTTTATGGCCTCCGAGACATGCGCAGTGTATCTGCGGAAGTCGGAGCAAATGCTCAATATAGAACGGAAATGCAGAGAAAACCAAACGGGCTCCAGTGAAGCCAAGGTAACTCCGAAGTGACCTCCCGCGCAGCAAAGATAGTTCCAGGAAAGAAGAGAAAATGTTGCGATCCCCACTGTAGTGGCACAAAGCAAAGGAAAATCTGGAGTCAGCTCCTGCAAAGCAGAGAAAGGAGAGCTCCGGAGAAACAAAATGAAACGTTGCAATCCTCGCGTGGAGGCAGGTGCCCAACAACAATAAAGTAAGTGAGTACTCACAACTTTGTGGTCACTCAGTAAGGAGTAATTGTCCAATTGAGACTTTGACACAAGATGTGTTGGTGTGTTGGGATCTTCTTTTCACAATGTTTTGAGCTGCCTACTACGCCAGTGTGAGATCCTAGTATCAGTTGAAAGAATCAGTCGAGGCAGGTTGTAGGGTGTAGCTCATGTTTTCTTCTTAGTAAGAAGATCCCATCCATAAACCAGCAGCTGGATCCAGTAACAGTCTCCCAGTTATTTAAAAGCAGTAACAAAAATACCAATCCAGTGACTACATTCCATGTTAACAATGACACCGCAGCACCTCAAGGTACAGATGCCACATATACGCAATACAATCTTCCTTCAAAATAGGGCAGAAGATGATCCAGTAGTCTGGGCTGGGGGCTGGGGGCTGCAGTACTGTATAAGCTGGGGTGAGCCACCCAACTCTTTATTGTTCTCACATTTTCTTCTATTGTACTAGTGGGCTTTTTTTACCATTCCCCCTGAGATGGGCAGCTAAGGGTCTAAAAAATCCGAATCTGCCAACCCAGAGCCACTGAAAGCCAACCACACAACCAGGGAAAAAAGTGAGGCAAGGAATGGTTGAGGAGCTGGATCAGATAGCATTTCTGCCCCAGGTGTAGGCAGCAAGGGAGATGTAACCCCTCTTTGCCAGCCCATGTGTCAGCCTCAATTTCTACTCACTTGCCTTGGGGAATGGCTGGAGTATTCAAGCTCTGGAACAGAAAGCAACCAGAAGGTCCAACCACCCATTGGCATTTTGATAAACGTAGTGATCCACGGGAATCAGAGTAATGTGGCTTTCATGGAACCTTGGATATTTTCTGAACTAGAATGCCTTTTGAGGTCAAGGTTGAGCCAAAAACAATTTTTCCCCAATACCTATGTGTCTCAAACTCAAACATTTCTAAGCAGTGGCTAATGACTTACCAGTTTGCATTCCCACTACCCTTGATTGAAACACTGCCCACCCCAATGTGTGGGTGAACAAAAAGCACAGAAAGAACAGGCGAAAACTGTAGCTATTTGATTAACTAATTGACACCACATTGACTTCATGCCATTCAAGTTTTTACCATTTCCTGTTGTTGGCAATTACTTCATCAACTCAAGTGGGGTACCATTAATCACAAGTAGTGTGGAAATAATCTGCTGCTGGGTCTTTGTGGATCCCCAGCCATTCTTAAACTTTCCTTGCCTGAAACCTGAGAAAAAAGTATAATTTTAGCAAAAGTTTGATGTTTGCAGGACATTGTAGGTAAGAAAAATTGGTGGTATCTACAGATGCCAGGCCACTCTAGACTCCCTCACATATCTAACTTTCACGAATATCTGTGTTTGGAAGGTTTCTCTGAGTATGGGTTGAAGTTGGGTTCAAAACCTGAAGCTACACAGACTTCCAGAAAGACTGAAATTTCACATAAAAATCTTGATGTCTCCAAGATGCAGTTGTTAGCTTTTCTATTTGGGGATGATTAGCCCAGCCATACATGTGGAAGTTTGTTTTTATCAGGAGATATGTGGGAATGCTGGGGGATCCTCATGGATTCTGGAACATACTCTGGCATAAATGGGAGAAAACTCTCATATTTTAACCAAAGTTTGATGCTTGCATGGCATTGTTGTGCGAAATATGGGTGGGATCTACGTAAGCCTGCCCACCCTTGATACCGCAGGTGTCTAGTTTTCAGAAATGTCTGAAGTCTACTGTAGGTTTTTATGAGTGTCGGCCTACTCAGGGCTGAAATACTGCAGCTACGCACATAGTAAGATTGCAATTCCAGGAGAAAAGCTAGATGTCTTCACTTTGAGTTTGGGGCTTTTCCTGTCACTAGTGATTATCACACCCACACAATTTGAGTACCTTTTTAATTGAGAGAAACATAGAATTACATAATAGTATGGTTTGTGCTATTAGGTAATGAATTTTATTCAATTTCTGGCTTTCAAATTTAAGTCAGTGAGGAAGAAAGAACATACTTGCAAACCACTTAATCACACAATATTATATGTAGCACCAAATTCAGAGCAGTACAAACAACCATTATTCCTAGACTCTGATTTCTGGACACATTTGAAAAATGCATAATTTCCTTAATACCCTTTATTCATTCATTAGATTTTGCATGGCAGATTATGAATGTGCGGCACACAATGAAAAAAAGTAATAAGCTGAGGCCTCTTTGATTCATTCAGACAACACATGCTGAGAGAGACGCTCAGTCTAGAAAAGGTGCTCATGGCTGCAAGAGCTGAGGAACATGTCTATCAATAGGCTGCTGAAATGGAAGCTGCAACAGCCCAGAACGAATCCGTCTTGATCATAAAATGTAAGCAGAAACACAAAACAGGGGCACATAAGACGATGTCTCTGAAGGAAAAGAAATTGTGTTTCCAATGCAGATTCTCATTTCCACACAAAAGTAAATGTCCCACCATTGGACAGACATGCAAGGGCTGTGAGAAAGAAAACCATTTCATAATGGCCTGCAAAGCAAAAGAGAAACTAGGTGTGTCGCAATAAGAAAAGAAAATGGATGCCAGAAAGTTCCAGAAGCATTCTAGCCATGCCCACAAGGCCAACCGGCAACATCAATTGAGACAATTAGAGACTAAATTAAGTCAATCATCATCATATTTATTTTCCAAAGGCTCTTCAACGTCATTATAGAGTGGCTGTGAAGAAGAAGGCTGTGTAATGGTGATGTGGACCGCAAAACAACATGCACATGTAGGAGTGGCTGCTTGCACAGAAAAATGCAAGTCAAAGAGAGATCGTCACTTGAAATGACCAAACTTTTCAATTTATGTTCTCCAAGATAACTCGTTGAGTCCATGTCTACTCAGCTTCAGCACTGTTGCTAACATGAGACTGATATTCATCAACTACAACCACAATGTACACTCTGAAATAGTGAGTCAGTTCCATAATTGTTTCATGGACAAGGTAAGCTGAACACAATGAAGGTGAAATTTCACATTAATGAGGACATTTTTTCTGTTGCTCAGCATTAACAGGAGGCCGTTGAGCAAGAACTAGAGACATTCTGCAGCACACAAAGAAAGGTGACCTTTCCTGCAGAAAAACAATCTCCCCTAAAACACAGACACACTTGCACCATTGTGCAAAGGTGCCTGCATTGGTGCATGGCTGCCAATTGTGCGCCAGTGCAGGGGAACACACAGGGATGCAACTTATTGTTGTAAATATGATGCAACTCTGCTTTGAAAGTGATGCAGCGCTGCCCAGCCAATTGGATTTTGGGGCCGTGCTGCATCACTTTCTTGTAATATGCCCCTTAATTACTATGCATGGCGCACAGGCATTATGAGGATTCAGGCAGGGAACAGCATGGCTAGTGAGGACTAGAATGGGTAGCCAAGTTTCACCTCATGCAGATAGCATCTGAAATTAGATTTAATTGAGGTACACAGAAAGATCGATGATTGTGACCAGCTTGCTAGAGGAAGAAACAAGAGCAGCATTGACTTAAAGGGGGGTGAACTAGAGTCTGGCGGTAATACATAATCCCTTTGCCAATGAGGGATAAGATTCATACAGGGCCTTGTCAAGTAAGCAACCGTATGCTTGCTATGGGCATGCACTCACAACCAGTCAAAGGAGAGCAAATGATGGATACATGTAGACTTAATAGTTAGCAAGGCTCAGGATGCAACTTTTTGATTCAACTACAGTCTACCCACCCAAGGCTTTCCAGAGAGCATTGCAGTTGTTTCCAAAATGCAGAAGCACTTACAATGGTGACCTCATGCGGAAAGGAAATAGGTTTAATACACACTTTGAAATACTGAGGTTGAAAAAGCCAAACCATAGTCCCATCTGAAACATCTACTTCCATTGGTAAGTTGTCATAGGGACATCCCAAAAACCGCAATAAGATTATCAATTAAGATCAGAGCTTTACTGGAATATGAGATCTCATTTTTTTCTTATTGAAATAATTTCAGACATTCCATCTTCTGTTCCTTTCCCCAACCCTTCCCCCCCCCTGCATGTTACTCCGGTTCCCTATAATTTCACAACTGTCATCGGTACTTGAAGGTGGGCCTGAGCACAGTACCACTCCTAACGACACCAGATGATGAAACATGCTTCATAAGGAGCAAATTATATTTTTGAAAAACCTAAAGCAAACACAGACAGAATCAAATCTACATATAATAAATCATTCATTATATTTTTTAAAAGAGCCTTTATATAAAATATTGAAATATGAAAAAGAATGCATTCACGGTAGACTGTTTTTTTAATGTTTATTTTTCTTTAAATAAAATATTATTTGCTTCTGAAAAAAGCCTTGGTGTAAAATGTGACATTTGCTTAGACATACAAGGCAATCCAGATCATATGATATGGGTATTAGTGAGGTGCCATTGGCATGCCATGTCTCAAGGCTCTAAGCCAAAGGATGGTTTACCCTAGTTAAACATCCTGATTCTTTATTAATATTATTTGAGTCTCAGACTAAAGTTAGCACTACCCTGTCAATCTTAATGTTGCTACAGAAATGATGTGGAACCCATCAGTCTCCTTTCCATTGACAGTGCTGAACACATTCAAGACTATGCTTAACAATGATGGCGAAATGGGGATTGATTTATGAGAGAAAGTAAAGAAGACACCTAGGGCCTCATGTAGGTAAATAAATGTTACCGGTTCGTAAATACCGAGCCGTACCGAATCGGTAAATTAGAATCGGTAAGTTATATGTAGGTAAAAATTCGGTAACAGTTACCGATTCGGTAACAGTCGGTAAATACGAATCGGAATTCACCGAATCGGTAAATACCGAGGTGGTATTTACCGAATCGGTAAATACCGAATCGGTATGTACGGATTCGGTAAATCAAATCACATGACTTGACGAAACAGCCAATCCAGTGCAACGACAGGCCACCCAACCAGGAAGTGCCCACACCCAGGCAGGTGTACATCATTAGCCGAAGTGGCCACACCCAGGCAGGTGTACATAATCAGCCGACCCTGGAGAGGCTTGGAGTGCAGAGGAGAGGCAGGGAGCCGTTGCATGTGCGAGCGGGTAAACGAACAGCATGTCCAGCCAGAGAACACAGAAAGACGGAGGGGAAAGGAGGAGGAAGCTGAAATTTAGCCCCAAGGAACTCCAGGTGCTGGTGGAGGAGGTGGTGAAGCAGCACCAGAAGCTGTTTGGAAGGCAATCCCTGCAAGTGCCTGAGGCTGAAAAGCGCAACATATGGCTGGCCATCCAGGCGCAGGTCAATGCTGTGGGAGTGACCCACAGGGACATTGAGGTCCTCAAAAAGCGCTGGTATGACCTCAGGATTGTAACCAAGAGGAAGATGGGCGACATCCAGAAGGAGGCCAGCCAGACCGGAGGTGGAACCAACAGGGCACCTGCCCTCACCGAACTGGAGGAGCTGGTGGCGGCCACAATCGAGCAAGAGAGCGTCGTGGGTCTTGGGGACGCCGACAGCTCTGCCAGAGCCGCAACACACCAAGGTAAGACGAAAGCACAGCAATGTTGCCCCCCCTACCCCTATCCCACATCCCCCATTGTGAAACGAGAATCACACTGCAGTCCACACGTGTCAGTGCAGACAGGCAATGCATTCCGGGAGATGTAGTCAGGGCAACACTAACCATGACGTAAATGTTACAGGGCAACAAGGCATGTCACGCACTCGAGGCACAAGGAGACAGGGGACATATTGGAATGTGAAATGATTTATTGTGACGCTTGCAATGCAGCCCTTCGGGGACACTGAGCCAATGTTGTATTTCTGTCCACAGATGTGACACCATGCAGGACAGGGCATGCTGCAGGAGAGACGGCACACCGGCCACATAAATCACCTCTAGCCAGCACAAGTGCAGACCAGGGAGCAGGCCCACTGGCAGCCGCACCACCAACACAGCCAGCCTCGCCGCACACAGAGCCAGCATCACCTCACCGAGAGCCAGCATCACCACCACCAGAGCCAGCATCGCCACTCATGTTCGATTCACCGGCCACATCTCCGCTTGCAGGTGTGAGAATGAGGAGGCGTCCAGCAGCCAGGCTACGAGCCTTAGACACCTCGTCAGACGACAGCATGGGCCCAGAAGACCGCACCGGGCCCCAGGAAGGGAGCCATGCCACTGTGCCCCACACCTCACAGGCAGCACAGACGGAAGCAAGAGGGCGCCGCAGGTCGCGTGTCCAGAGTCCACCAGCACCCACTGACGGCCATGGTGTCTTCTTGGGGCTCGAGGGCCAAATGTTGAAGCAACAGCGCCTGCAATCAAAGGCAGTCATGTCAGTCCAGAGGCACATGCGGGTGATGAAGACGACATTAGTCAACATGGACACTAACATTAGCGGCATGGCTGCGGGCATTCGGGACATGTCCCAGTCAATCCAGCAGTTGTGCAGCAAATTAGATGCTGACATCGAAGCACGGCGCCGGGAACGCCAGAGACGGGACACCACCAGCAGGGCACTCAACCGTCTGGCAACTGCGACTTCTCTGCTGTGCCGGCGCTCTGTGACGATGCAGGAGGGCCTAACACAGTGCTGCAGCGACCTGTCTCGGGGGATGGTGCAGGTGACAAGTGCACTAGGGGTGCTATTGACTAGTCAGGCGTCGACAACTGCTGCAGGGGATGCTGCGGAGAGCATCGACACCAGCAGCAGCATCACACCCCCCGTCCCAGAAGCACGCAGGAGCAGCAGGCGGCTTGGGGTTGGCTCTAGTGAGGATGCACAGGCCGTGCAATCCACCACTGCAGCGCGTATGCGCAAACATTGATGTGGCCCTGCTTAGCCACTTCCCATTGGGTGACGTAACCCTGGACATACTCCTTGTATAGATGGTATATTGCCAGATTGGCCTGTTCATGTGTTCATGGCGTGGTGCCACATTAAAACTACGTCAGGACTTCTCACAACTCGCTGTGTCCCCTTACTTACTCAGAAATAGTTGCATGTGATCACTGCCCGTCTCTCTCTCCCATCGATTGCAGTTGGCACTCTAGCTGCGTTGCCCTCTGGCTGGCCTGACTCATCCTCGTTGTCCTCAAAATATGTCAGTTCCACATCTGTACCTTTTTTCGTGGCAAGGTTGTGCAGCATTGCACAAGTGGCAATAATCTTGCAGCAGGTGATGGGTTTGTACTGGCGTGCGCCTCCGCTCTTGTGGAGGCAGCGGAACCTGCTCTTCAGTAGTCCAAACGTGCGCTCCACCACATTGCGTGTTGTTTTGTGTGCCACGTTGTATCGTCTCTCACTCTGGGTTGCTGGGTGTAGGTAGGGAGTGAGGATGAATGACCGGCATGCATATGCACTGTCGCCTGGATGAGTAAAAGGGAACCATCAGTAACAAGCCTCTATACACTATGATTTGCAGGTTTCAAGGGGCGTCACTGTTACTTACCTAGCAGGTATCCCTCTCCGAATTCTCCGGCACTCAGTCGTGTGTAGATCCCACTATTCTGGAAGATGTAAGAGTCGTGGGTGCTCCCCGGAAACTTTGCAACTATATCTGTGATGATGTTCCCTGCATCACAGATCACCTGCACATTGATGGAGTGGGTGGACTTCCTGTTCCTGTAGATGTGCTCTGTATCAGCTGGAGGACAGATTGGGATGTGTGTACCATCAATACAGCCGATGACATGGGGGAACTGTGCCATGTGATAAAAGTCAGTTTTTGTTTTCTGCAGTGCAGCCTGTGTGTTCGGGAAGCTTATGTAGTGGTGCATTCTCTGCATCATGGCATCCAGGAACTTCCTGAAGAAACGTGACAGGCAACTCTGGGATACCCCACCCACCGCAGCTATCACCACCTGATAACTGCCGGATGCCAACAGATGTAGGCTGCAGAGCACCTGCACATGTGGGGGTATGGCGTGCGCCCTTCTTATTGGATGGTCCAGGAGTGGGTGTAGGTCCCTGATTAAGTCCATGATGGTTTCGGGGTGTAGCCTGTACCTCTCATGTATCTCTGCATCAGTCAGCTGGAATAGTGTGATGCGCTGTCTGTAGATTTGTTCCTCCCGTCGCCACACCCTCAGTCCTGCTGCCTGTAGACATAGGCGCCTTGCAATGACGTACATAGCGGCCATGTTGTCCACGCTGTTGCATTTTGGGTTTGATTATATGCATTGTTGATGGTTACCACCTGCTTTCAATCCGTGTTAATTACCGACTCTTATTTACCGATTTTACTGGATTTCTTAATTACCGAGTGCTCCTACATGTCATTTTAGATTTTACCACTTCATATTTACCACTTCAAGTTTACCGATTCGTTAATTATGTCTTCGGTAAATATGAATCGGTATTTTAGAATTCGGTAACTATGATTCGGTATTTACCGCCTCATATTTACCGAAAAGTCGTTTTTGGACTCCTACATCTCACTTGTCTGAATACCGGTCGGTAACGGCATATTTACCGAAAATCGGCCGTTACCGACCGGTATTTGGCTACCTACATGAGGCCCCAAGAGTGGCAGCCTTAATCATAAACAGAATACACTACAACTGTTACTCTCTTTTCTTACATCTCTTTCAAATGCTAGCAGGTTTTTATTTTGCATGGATTTTACTTAAAATGTTAGATTCTACAAAAAAGGAACAAATACTCAATGTTCACCCCAGAAACAGGTGCACTACAGTAAAAACTAAACATATCAATGGCACAGTACCTTTATCTTACTAGAGCTAAGGTAACTGTTGTAAGACTGATCCTATTACTACTATCACTATTATACCAGGACAGAATTGGCTGCGGTGGTGATGGAGGGGAGGTCACAAATGGGCCGCACACATGTGGCAGCCTCAATCCTGGGCTGAGTAACTCCTGTCACACCAGCACAGACAACACCCTTACTGACAATGCCCTGAGCTAGGATGGAAGTGGCAACCAGTAATGGCCAGAACCAGTTGTGAATGAGAGTAGAGGTAAGACATCACATAGAGCAGATGTGCTACTTGGAATAGCAACTATTTCCAATAACCTGTAAATTACAGGGACATGATCATGTAGGGATACGTAACTAGACACAGCATTATGTGTTATTTGTTGATAGTCTACATAAACTTCTTTGGATTGGGGAATGAGACATTAACCTTGCTAGTGCAGAGAAGGTGAATGCCTTGTCCTCCCAATAAAGAGAGGAAATCCCTCAGTGAGCACCTACAGGATTGCCTTTAAAAAGATTTGACTTAAATCTTCAAGGGAGAGCATCACCGTAGCCCGAGATATTATTTTTTTGTTACTGTAACGTACAGTACACCATATGCACAGATGTCAGAGTTGCTGAAATTAAAAGCAGCTGGAACCCACATCCTCCAGCTGCAGTCATGATTAGCTCTTGGGGGCTTATCTGAGCCCCCTGAGCAATGCTCAGAATGCAGGAGGATGGTCCCCAAGCAGATATCAACGTATTAGTCACCAGGGATGGATTCAAGTGGGAAAGTATTCCCCCCAGTCATGGGTGAATTGCCTCTACCGTGGGACACTTGTTCGTATGGCCTCCTGTGGAGGAAACATGGGGGATTACCCCTCACCATACTCACAGGAGTGCAGAAAGCCAGTTTTAGCTTTTATTATTTTTATGAAATTTGAACTAATAGGGGGCTGCTTCATGGTGGCACTGGGCCATATCCCCACCCCTAAAGATTCACCAGTCTTTCTGGTACCTGGTTGCCAGTATTAGTATTTACACCCAAACTGCTCTCCGGAGGAGCTCACAGCACACTAGATACCAGCAGTGCTTAATTTGTAAAATATGAAGTCCAGGTGATCAAATGTTTGTCAGAGGCCACACCCACTTTCCCCGGTTCCACCCACTTCCTCCATTGGCTCTGCCTACTTACTCTATTGGCTCCACCCACATCCTCAACTGGCACTGGCAGATGTAATACCTGACTTGAATTTCAGCACAGGTGTTTTCCGACTCTGAAGCAAAAAAGTGAATAACATCTGTGCCTAAGCAGCCACAGCACAGAGACCGCCCTACTCACCACCACAGATGACATCCGCACCCTCCTGGACCAAGGCCACTCAGCAGCCCTCATCCTACTCGACCTATCAGCGGCCTTCGACACCGTCTCCCACCGCACACTAGTCACCAGACTACACAACGCAAGCATAAAAGGAACAGCCCTGGACTGGATCCAATCATTCCTCACGGGAAGAAACCAAAGGATCAGACTCCCACCCTTCCTTTCCAACCCCACGAAAATCACCTGCGGAGTCCCACAGGATTCATCACTGAGCCCCACACTCTTGAACATCTACATGGCCCCCCTCGCAGCCATCGTCCGACAACACGGCATCACCAGCGTAACCTACACCGACAACACCCAGCTCATCCTCTCCCTCACCAAAGAGCCCACCACGGCCAAACTCAAATTCCAGAATGGAATGCAAGACGTCCCAGTCTGGATGATGAACAGCTACCTGAAGCTCAATGCCGAGAAGACAGAAGTCCTTGTTACCACCCCTTCTGCATGGGACAGCACCTGGTGGCCGACCGCCCTCGGAAGCCCACCTACCCCCTCAGACCATGCCAAGAACCTTGGCATTGTACTCGACTCATCACTCACCATGAACCGACAGGTCAACACCGTCACCTCCAGTTGCTTCAACACCCTCCCCATCCTCCGCAAGACCATCAAGTGGATCCCTCCTGAGTCAAGGAAGACAGTCACCTGCACACTCATTACCAGCAGACTGGACTATGAAAATGCACTCTACGCCGGCATCAACAAATCCCTACTCTGCAAACTCCAGACAATACAGAACACCGCCGCCAGACTCGTCCTCGGCATCCTCGACACAAACACATCAGCCAATACCTACGAAGTCTCCACTGGCTCCCCATGGAGAAAAGTGTCACTTTCAAAATCACGCCTACAAATACCTACACAACAGACCCAAATACCTCAACAACAGAATCAACTTCCACGTCCCCAAAAGAAACCTCCAGTCTTCGAACCTTGAACTGGACGAAACCCCGCGTATCCACAGAGCGAGAGCAGGCGGAAGATCCTTTTCTCACATTGCAGCCAAGACCTGGAACGAGCTACTGGCAGAAATCAGACGCGCCCCCTCCCTGAACACCTTCAGGAAGACCCTCAAGACCTGCCTCTTCGGCTAAACAGATCTGCAGACCCCGCCCCCAGCGCCTTGAGACCCTCACGGGTGAGTAGCGTGCTTACAATTCCCTGATTGATTGATTGATTGACCATGACAAACTTGCTATGAACGTGATGCTGTAAGAAAGAGAGGAGGCGGAAGTTTGCATTCAGAAAGAAAAAGAAACAGTCTCAAGGGCAACCGTGTAGACAACAAGAGTTTTTAAAAATGCATTGGGTCATGTTGTGTGGTCTTATTTCACCATGGTGAGATTTTCTTCTGGGATTTGCATTTACCTCCTTGCTTTGAGATTTGAAGGACAGATTTCCTTTTCAATATGAATGCAAGTTGTCAGGGAGGTCAAAATGCGATACTCAACATTATGATGCAGGCGAACATTACACCAGGGCAACACAGCTAACAGGGTTCCCTACCTTAACTGAGGCAACAAAAATATCTACCGTACAAATATCAGTGCCAAAAATATCTACTACAATAAAGTCGACCTGCTCTCACACTGTTTACATACAGTAATTATCACCGTATTATCTTTCTCAATAAAAATTTAGATATTTCAATAAAAAGCACTTTCAGCCAGGCTAACGTTATGAACCAGGCTAACTTACTATTCCAATTCCAGTCCCTGCAGGAAAAAGTGTGTAGTGAGGAGGTCCAAGCAGGAAGGTTGTAATTAAAGAAGTTTTATTCAGATAGATAACAAGTAAAAGAGTTCAGAGAACAAGTAGTTAAATTGGGAAGGAGAGCCCCACCAGGAGCAGCCTGTCTGCTTCTCAGCCCATGCCCGACTGTCACTTCACCACTCTGTGTCCCAACATTCCGAGGCTCATCCAGACTCCAACATTCTATTGCGTTCAGAGCACAGGCACTGGCTGATCAGGTGGTGGAAAATACCTTACAACACATATGAAGGATACTACAAAGTGTTTGGTGATGTCTTGGTACGTAGTTATGAAGGGCACGCCACAGTGAGATTTAGAGGGAGTATATGGACGACTTAGCAAGCTGCGGAGGTGGTGGGTGGGGGTAGGTTCGGCGAATAGCATACATTGACCTGCAGCTGTAAACATTTAATTTTGGTTGGAGATGCCTTCTCTCTCTAACCGTCCCGGGACAATTGTCTTTTGAGAAAAAGTAGGGGAACTGTTCATCTAAAATTCTAAAAGTATGGGTAAGTGGTGCCCCTCAGATTTCCCCACTTCGACCACTGCTCTACCTTGGTGCGTTGTTTGGTGCTGGGGACAAGATATGTTTGGTTTAAAAACCTCTGGTGAAGGAAACAAACACCAGCAACTAGGCACAAACAGGGCTCTGTGATTAGCAAGAAAAGAGGCCAGTGAACAGTCAAGGCTTACTTCAGGAGTTGGCAGAGAAATCTGATCCCAGCCACAGTCTGACATGAATTAACATACCAGAATTGAATTGTAGGCTACATAAGTGTGATGAGTAATAATATATTTATCAGGGCCTAGAGACCAGAGAAATGCTACTGTGTGCTACATAAGTGTTATTATTCCTGCCATCATCATCACAGCACTCCTAGCATCACAAACCCAATCCCTGGCTTCTAGCACAGCATATTTCAGTGCTTTAAATGGGCCGGTACTCACCGGTACTGAGTACCAGCACTTCTTAGATTTATCGTTCGGAGTACCGGCACTTCTCTAGTGCCATGGTCTGTACCGGTACTCATGAAAAGTAAGGCTCATTGCCTGTGCTGGTGAGCAGAAGTGGAACCTGTCTCTGGCAGCCAAGGTGCTGCTTCTGCAGCCCCCGATCTGAGCCCCAGCTGAGCTATTCAGCAGGGCTCATTTGAATAATGTCCAACTACTCACCATCACGCTGTGCTTGACAGAGCAGGGTCCATTCAGTCCCTGTGCTGTCAATCACATTCACACTATCCTGTGCATTCGTGCAAGCACAGGAATCATGTCAGTGCCCTGGCAGTGGCCATCAGGCTATAGACAGTCCAGCCCTGGTGGCAATTAAAAAAGCCTTGGTAGGTGAAGAGTATAGCATGGCTTTAAACATACCCTAGTATTTTGTGTATCTGCTTATGTTTTTGTGTATGCCTGTTTTTGTAAGAAAAAAGTGTGAGAAAGAGAGAGAGAATCCAGATACTCTCAGGAGGTATTTTAAAGAAAATGGGTGGCACTTTGTTTGTACATGTCTGCTTGGTGACAAAGATTCATTAATAATGTGAAAGGGAGGGTGGGTGTCCGAGTGAGTGAGTGGATGAGTGAGCAAGTGTGGATGTATAGATGGAGGGATGAATGAATAGATAGATGGATGAGCGAAAGCATGCAGGGGTGAAAGAGGGTGGATGATTGGATAAAAGTGCGGATGTTGGGTGGATAAGTGAAAGATTGGATGGATGAATGAAAGTTAGGGAGGATGGATGAAAGGGTGGATGATGGATGAGTGAAAGTAGGGATTGAGTGAAAGGGTGGATAGAATAAAGGAGTTAAAAAGGTTGATGGATGGATGAGCGAAAGGATTGATGGACGATGGGAAAGGGTGGATAAAGAGATAGATGAGTGAAAGGACGAATGGATAGGTTTGGAGATGGATAGGTTTGGATATGAAGGGTGAAGAGACGGAATGGTGAAAAACTGAAAGATTGATGAAAGACTGAATAGAGGATAGAATGTAAAGGTTAGATTGTGGACATCAGCAGGTAAATGGTAGGATGAAAGGATGAATGGATAGAGACAAGAGATATCTTCTGGGGAGGGTCGTGATGAGTTGCCTCATTTGCTTGGTGCCATAAGAGCTTTGGTTCGACGTGGGGGTATTGTCAGTGTCTTCCTTCTTGCATGCTCAAAAATATATAGTATTGTGCCAAACAGCGATTAACAGTATGACATTAAGAAGGTGCAACTATTGCAAAAAAAAAAGAAAATGGTAACATATGATCACATTTCTCTTTCATTTTGTGTAATGAGTTAACCTGCTTTGTTTATATAAAAACATTTCTCATGTGTTTTGGTATGTGCTGAAACTAATATAGAAGTTGTTAAATATCATCATGTCTTGCCCTTAGCCCCACCCCTGGCCCTGCCCCCTCACTACACCTCTAGCTCATTTTAATGAGTACCTGCACTTATTTTTTCCCATTTAAAGCACTGGTAATCGTTAGTAATTCATGGCATTGCCTGTGAACGCACATACTGGCCACGGCACACTCAGTCAGCAGAAGAATTGCTCAACGCCAATTTCCCCGCAAACAAACTGTGCCCAGGGACAGAGAAACCGATTCCATGGACTGCCTGAGCAGAATAGATGAGAGCCCCGCACTTGTGACAGGTGATATAAGACACAGGGGTATATTCACAAGAACTCGTGATAACTATTGCCAACGTCAGTCATCGCCAGAAAAGTTAAAGCTGCCTAACCCTGTATTTCATCGCCATGTTAGCGTGGTATTATCAAGCCCACGCTACATGGCAATAAAAACAGGGAACGGCGGAGAAAACAGCCGATAATATTATCGTGATGGCAATAGTTATTCCGGCGTTAGCGGGCGATACATGGGGATCGGCACAGCAGCGCCAGAAAAGTACCATCTCCACCCCAGGCGATGTTGCCATAAGAACATGCCCCACACTATTTTCAATAATATTCTTGGCTTGCGACCTTTCCACGTACCGCCAGCTGACTTCATATTCAGTTTGCATCAGAGTGGATCTTCGCAGTCAGGCGGCAGGGAAAGGGCAGGAGGGCAGGGTCGCTGCATTGGGTCTGGTGGGAATGGACTTCCCCGGACAGCAGCACAGAGGTCATTTGAGGAAATGGTTAGTAATGTCGGTCACAAAAAACAAGCCTGGTTCCGGCTCAGGGATGCCTACAGGCTCTTTAATGGTAGGCGCATTGTTATTCCCTCATTTCAAGTCTGGTCAAGTTTCACCTGAAATGCAATACACGGGGATATTGTCTGATTTATATGTTATTCAGGGGAGGTCTGTGTTCTAGCTTCGGTGTCAACCAGTGCCGGTATGTGTATGTAATCGGGGGGTGCCGGGGGTGTGGGCTGGGGGTGCTGGGGATGTTGTGGCCCTCATGGGTATCGGAGCTGCATGATCATTGCCTCCATGGCATCTGTGGGTCTTCAGATGTGGCTCTTGGCTGAGCTCCCTTTCATGCTGAGGGTAGTCGTCCTGCTTAGCACCAGCAAAAGGCAGGTGTAAAATCCCTCATGCTACCGCGGCTTATCACCTGTTTTTGGTTTGCTTCGCAGATCTGGCAGTTCATTGTGAATGTGCTGTGTTTTTTTTTGTGTCTTTTTGCACGGGAACGCCTACTCTGCATCTCATTAGTGTTAGTTGGTGGTGTCCATCGTGGAGATAAATTTGGAGCAGTTATCGCGGTAATACTGCCGATGTCTGTAGTTTGTACCGGCTTGTGAATGGGGTGTTAAATCTATCTCCACTTTTGGTGCGTTAATGTGAAGATAAATCGAAGATAAGTCCTTGTGATTATGGCCCCCAGTTGCACGGCTGATATAATTACAATACAATTCGTGGAAAACCAGCGTGACGCGCACACTGCCGACCTATCTGTGGAAATCAGAGTGTTCAAGAAGCTGGGATTTAGAACCGTGACGCTCAGCGCCTCCTTTTCAGATCGTTCTCTGCAAGATTCAGTGAATAGAGAATAAGACACACTTGTTTAAAATGGAAACAACAACACTCACGAAAGCTCAGATCCAGCAGACATGATGAGTTTGGATGAGAACTGCCGATTTAAACCTTCCTTCTTCAGATTGGCATAAAACTACGTGGCGTTTGAGTTAGGCGGTGCTGGTGCGACGTGACTCGTGCGTGTGTGCAGGACGTAGAATTTAAAAAAAGGTTACGCACGCTGCGGCAGATGCCGCAGCCCCACAGTACCAAATCCAGCCCAATCAGCGGCCTGCCCACCCGCAACACTGACTGACTGGTATGCGTTTATTGTAGGCACTGTCTTTTATCTTAAAATATAAACCCGTAAACTGCTGTTCCAAGCAGGTGTGCTGCCTTCCAGTCACGGGCTTTAATTATGCCGGGAAACTCCTTTTCATAACTTACAGCATCTTGATTCTTATGACCTTCGACAATGCTAATGCAAACAATTAAGCCCCAGTGTTCACAATAAAAATATTTGCAGTTTAATGTACCTTACAGATGCCATACTGCGAGTCTCTCCGAACTCCACTGTTCATGGAATTCCATGTGCAAGGCAGCACAAAAAATTATGTTAAATCTATGCATCTGGTGAAATCCGATCTGTCAGCCAGGGTCTCCTGCCCCCACCACAGCTCCAAACATAACAAATGTTTGAAGCAGGGCACTAACTCAGCAGCACTCTTCACCAGGGACTCGGGAGAAAGAGTGGGAATGCTGCTGTCATTTTGTGTCATGCAGTCATTGATGTGAGTTGGCACTCAGCTGTAGACCCGGCCCTAATAAATAAGTGCCAGGGCTAATCACAGGAAAGCACCAGCACAAGTTAAGCACTGGCTACCAGGGGATTATTAAGCAAAAAAAATGTGATGGGAGCTGGCCCGTGATGGCATCAGGTCATAAGCTCCACCCCTAAAATGCAGTATTTCCCACTCCCTCAGGGCCAAACTAAAAATGTTGCTCACAATCCCTTGGGTTGTTTGTGGGTACTTATTGCTTCCCTTTGGCACTCTGCCTTTGTGCCTCAATTATAATGCAGACATTGATGCAAAGGTTAAAAGAAAAACAGCAGTGCATTGACTGAGAAGCGTATAAAAGTGCTGCGCAGTCAGTGCGTACCCTGAAGGTACATCTTGTGAGAGGACCCCATTCCTTGTCTAGCACAAGATAAAGCTGCAGTTTCAGCCAACAGCTGTATCTTTCAATAATGCCCTCTCCTCAGAGCAGGCGCCAACTGCCAGAATATGTGCCTGCGCTTAGGACAGCATTATTCTTGTGGTATGGCACACTGTCCCGCTCTAAGCTGGGCACAGCTTATTAGTGGTGCACTGTGGCACCAACATGTATTCCTTTAGGTTTTGTTTTGATGAATTGAACAGCAGAGGGGGGCAACCCCCTCCATGCTGCCTCCCATGGATTTACTATTTGGTACATGGGGGTAGGACCTGATGTCAAAATGGGCTCAAGCTCCACACGATTCCTTTTTTAGGCCAATTCCTGGCATCTAGTAGGCTACTGCACCCTGGGGCATAAAGAAAGAAGGTAAAATCCACACAGATGATTCCCCTTTAAGAGGTCAGAAAGATTGTCTGCTGTCCAGGGCTGGTGCCAGCTCCCCACTGCTTTATGTTTCTCATTTTTGTTTCCTCATGGCATAGTGCGCTTTCTTAGAACCCACCATCAGATCGGCAGCTAGAGGCTAATTCACCCTATCTGCCCAACCAGGGGCACTGGAAGCCAACCAGATAACCAGGGAAAAATAGTGATAAAACAAATGGGGTGAGGTTGGATTACCCTGTATTTCTGTTCTCCCCCCAACCTGGGGAGAGGCAGTAGTGGGGGGGGGGGGGGTAACTCTCTTTTTGCCATCCATAGATGAGTCTCAATTTCCTCTCACTTGCCATGGTGGGTGGCTAAAGTATTTGAGCTCTGAGTCAGCGGGAAACCCCACAACCTAACCACCAAGGGTATTTTTGAAACCTAATGATGCTGGGGAATTCAGAGTGGGTGGCTTCAATGGATCCTCACACATTGTCTGAACCAGAATGCCCTTTGACGTCAAAGTTTGGATCAAAACACAATTTTCCCAAAAACTAGTCAGAAAGCTCTGGCTTTTCCAGGCAATGTCCAAAGTCTTACAAACATCCATTCCCTTAAGTTTTTTACAGGTTCCTGTTCTTGATGCTAACTCCATCCACACAGTGTGGTACTTTTTTTATCAAAAGAAGTGTGGGAACACTCGGTTCCAGGACTCTTGTTGATCTATAAATGTTCTTTAACTTTCCCTGCACAAACTTGGGAACCACTTTTTTAATTTCCAGAGCATTGTAGGCATGAAAAGGCAGTGTGATTCAGACACGCCAGGCCACCCAGGTCTCCCCTAAGTGGCTGGGTTTCAGGAATGTCCATGGTTGGTAGGTTCTATTGGATGCCGACGGATGTAGGGCCTACATACAGTGCCACTCATTCCTCCATAAAACCTGAAATTTCAAGGGAAAATCTTGGTGTTTCCAAGTTGCAGCTGGAACCTCTCCATGTGGACGTTGATTAACCCAGCCCCAAATGTTTCAGAAACATGAGAAAAATCTATAATTTTATCTAAAATGGTGGGATCCATATAAGCCTGATCACCTTTGGCATTCTAGGTCTAGTTTTCTGAAATATCTTGGTTTGGTAGGTTTTTCTGGGTGTCGGTGGGCCCAGAAAAAAAATATTGCAGTTAGCCACATTGCCAGAAAGGCTGAAATTCAAAAGAATACATTTGAAGGTTCCATGTTTTAGCTAGGTCCTTTCCTGTTGCTAGTGATTGGCCAAGATACAAATGTGGGATTCGTGTTTTTTATTTGAGGAAGTGTAGGAATGCTGGGGGGGAACCAGTCTATCTTTTTATGGGCATTAGGGAGGTGCAACAAGGAGAAATATCTTTATTTCTCCCCGAATTTTCCTCTTTCTATGTGTGCTGCCTTCTTCAGAATACATAGAAAGAGGGAAATACCTCTCCTGATTATTTTTGTACAGGAAGGTGTCACAATTGCACAAGTGTGCCTGCATTGGCGCATGGCAGCCCATTGTGCACCAGCACAAGAGAAAAGGACAAGAATGTGGTGTATATCATAGATATGGTGCATTCCTGCCCTTTTCTTTTAACGCAGGAAAGCACAGAAATTCTCCTTCCACCACTACTGTGCACCAAAAACTTTTAAATGAGGCCCTTCACATGTTACTGTAATACAATGAAGACTTATTTTAGGTCTGGATGGTTTCTGGCTTCCAGGTCCGCGTCTGGTTGCACCATCTGGCGGGGAGGGTTCCCAGAGATGGAAAAGAAGATCCCTAACAGTGAAAGAGACTTACACTAGAAGCTGCGGATGTGAGATACGTGGGTGGGAACACACATGGAAACAATAATAAGATGAGAAAAACCAGGAGGAGGACCGTCGCCCTATTGCTTTACAGTGAAATAAACATAAGAAGATAATAATAAATAATAACTAAAGGTTATTATCATTTTACTTTTTCCCTGCTGCTGCAGCTTTGCAGGCTGGGCAGGGCTGCTCCAATGACAGAGCAGGGGAGGAGAGGTTTGTACACCCTAATTACTCATGAATGTTTGTCCGGCCGTCTCGGGCCGGCCAAACAGTCTTTTGCACTTTGCATGTTCTCCACCCCCCAGGCTGTATTACAACCTGCTTGGAGAACATGCCAAGGCTCCCATTCGCTGATTGAGCACTGAACCACAGTGCTCAGACCAATCATTGCAGTGTTGTGATTGGCTCAGGGGAGCCTCAGCCTTGGCCCTTCCTATTCCTGGAGCACCGGCCAGAAGAGACGATGGCGGGGCAACAGAGTAGAGGCGCGGCTAGAGAATATGTTTTTATATTCTTTTTTTACACCCCTTAAAGTGACCCCTGCCCGATAACCTTCGATCTGTGCCAGCCACTCCTGCACACCGATCAGTGCAGTGGGTGTCCACAACCAGCAGTTAAGGCTGTGGTGTGGTGAAAGTGCTAGGAGAACCTGTGTCTCTGGGTTAATAATATTTTCCAAGACATATTGGGAAAACCACATAAACATCACCCCTACATAACACCACTTTGCCAGAGAGTACTTAAAGCTGCTTGGCCAACTTTCCATGCTCAGCTGGAAGAGTGTGAGCAGTAGAGATAGGTACAAAATCATTTGTGACATAGGTATACGTGGGTTTTGAGTGATATCTTTGGAGTGATATTCTGATACGAAGACCATTGCTCCACATGGTGCTCATGACTTGAGTCGACACAGAGGTTTGGAATGCATTGGCCAATTGAAGATCGGAGGGAAGATACTATGCGTGGGGTATGCACCCATGGAACCGAAGCGCACCTTCTTTCTCTAGCTCACCCGAGTATTGACAGAGATGGACATGGCTAACATTATGATAGGAGGGAACTGGAACCTGGCATGGGATGTGGTCTTGGAGCCCACTGGCTCTAATGACACACTCAATAATACAGACAGAACCCTGATGGGGTACATTAGGGAAGACTATGGCTTCTGCTTTGTGTGGCATCTCTCACAGCTGGTGGACCAAGAATACACCTACCTGTCCCCGGGTCATCACACGCAATTGTTGTAGGAAAATAGGATCTGCTTTTATGGTTACCCCCACTTTTTGCCTGGTGCTAAGCTGCTATTGACTAGCCTGCCTGGGATCCTGCTAATCAGGACCCCAGTCTCCCTGCTTTCTCCTCTAAATTGTTATGCTCAGTATTTAGGTACATCCCAGATTGGATACTGAGGTACCCTTATAAGTCCATGGTATATGGTACTAATGTACCCATGGAATAGGTACCCCAGAGGTCCCTCAGGGGCTGAAGCATGTATTATGTCACCAATGGGAGACCATTCAAACTGTAACTACAGGTCTGCCATTGCAGCCTGTGTAAGCTGGTGGTAGCACCACTTATGAAAGATAAAGTTTTCCTATATCTAGGGTCACTGCTCTTAAAACCTATAGCAGGCCTTTACAATCCTGAGGACAGTGTGCTTGGTTCTAAGTTTGAGGGTGCCCCTGTATGAGCAGGACACCCCTACACCTACGGAGTCCATTCTATCAAGTTGTAATTGAAGCAGTCACAAACCATATAGAGGGGCACTGCATAATTACATGATGACCCCCTCAAAATCGGCTGCAACGAATGCTATCATGTTTGGTATCAACATTTGCGAAGAATTGAATCATTACTGGAGACCCCGAGCGCCAGACGCCGGAGGTTAGTAGCCAACATGTTTGCATTTACTTAAGATTTACTCACTAAATTTGACTCACATGTAGTCATTCAAGGCAACTAATTGCAGCTATCTCTCATTCATATAGAGTTGCAGGCACGCTGTGCCATTGAATATCAATACAACCAGCTGATAAGGAGAGCATTTTTGATACAGGTACAGTCCCCGCAAGGGTGCAATGTATAAATATTCGCTAAATTGCTCTGTTTCGAAGATAGGTCTTGTCAGACATCCCAATTTATATCTGATAGGTCAATCATATACAGTCTGTTTAACCCCTTCAGTGCCCATGACGAGCTGGACTCGTCATGGGCTGCGGTGGCGCTGTGCCCATGACGAGTCCAGCTCGTCATGAACTCCGCCCGCTAATGAAAGGCGCGGCACTGGGCGGGGAAAGGGGCGGGCATGCAAGGGGTTAAGCAGTGGTGCTGTCAGTACCTATACTCTGATATCCAGGTGGAATCTTTATTCAAGGTGAGCTAAGATACATGGCCTCGCCTTATATGATTAAAAATGCCCAACCCCATCTAAAATGCGTAAATATTTCTTGAACAGGCTACACACAGACTCTACATATAGTCCTCAGGAAGACCCCCCTTTTGACGATCAATTTATCGCAATATTATCTGGGGTCGAAACTTCGACGCATATTTTCAAGTGCTAATGATCATCCGTAAAAATCGAGAATAACCAGATCGATTACAAGTCAGGTTGAATCAGATTTTAATTTTTTTCACATTGTGTCTAAATGTTTTGTCTTGAATATATGTTCATTTATTATGTATATATTGTGTTGTGATATGTAAATAGGTTTATTTTCACTTCACATTATGTTTCAATAAGTGTAAATACACATCATATGTCTGTGTGTGCATATATATGTCCTGTTCTCAATGCTTTGAGTGCAAGGTTTTCACCAAATGGGTTATAAAATCACATAATAATTCAGAAGTACATGAGTTTCTGTTCTTTTGGGCGTTATTTTGATTTCTTTACATTAAATTTTTGTCTCATCTGAGAAGAGGGACACATTGAGTAAATAAGTGGGACGTTTTTTATAAGCTGATAGGTGGCAGAACCATTGTGCGCTTAATGTGTTCTCACACTGCACACACTCTTCGTGGGGTTTCTATCTACTTACCTTGGGTGGTTCCTTGGGTCCCCAGAACTTCTCCGTCCCCTGGACATTCTCTTGACAGGACTTGTGGTTCTTATACCACTTTCTCAGTATATGGTATGGTCCCCCTGGGGTCTACTGTGTATCCTGTGTTATTTACTCGATTTCTATACAGACTATTGTGTGCATTGTGTATATCTCTGGGTAGGAGACATTTGTACCTATTAGTGAGTGTTATATAATAAATACATATTTTTATATATATATTGTGAGATTCTTTTTCATTTAATCTATACCAATATGATTGCATCCTAGTAAAACAACTGATTTACACTCCTTCTGGACTAAGCCTGAAGGCTGCTCTCCACAGCTACTACTTAGAAAGCTTTCTTAGGTTGTCAAAGACCTCTTAAATCACCATAAGGTTTGTCTGGACTGGTGCATGGTGCCCACTTACATTAGTGGACATCATATACCTGGCCAGCCTCTCACAATCGTGAATAGACATCTTCCTGATGGACCGCCCTTGCTCTGTCTTCTTTTTGAGACCTCAACACTTGAGGGCACAATCCTGGCCCACTCCTCGATTAGCTTACAGGTGTCACATGGCCCATAGGGACTTTGTAGTCTTCACTAAGTTAGCATGATCACGTTGCAGCCTGCCTTCTGTTTTGCGTACGTTCCTACATGTCTTTATTTTTTGCAATATTTTCTATGGATGCTTTCACATGAGAACTCATCGTTGTGTTCGCTCTCTGCATGTTCCTGGGATTTTGACTGAAAATTATGTGCAAGGTCGAGCAACAATGCCCCTTGTTATTTTGTTCTGGACAGACCTTAGCCCTTAGACAAAACATACAGATGCATCTGTTGTCTGGACATATATACTTGGGTATTATTAGAATACAGGAATAGGTAGCACACACTTGGAGAGGGACCTTTCCAGAGAGAAGAGCTAGACAGCACCTATGATGTAATCTACCATATAGGATAAGTTATGGGGTCTGATGACAAACCCCAGAGATCTTCGATTATATAATAATAATTCTTCTTAGTAAGGGGAGGGAGGTTAGGCACTTTATTCTTTTCTCCATTGTCTCTCTATGATGATATCTCCATTCATGATACATGGACTAGCTACTATGCTGACTGTTTTTGTACTATGCATTTTCCAGCTTGTCACAGCATGTATACTGCATGTTAGGGCACGTTAGTTAAAATAAATATTTTAAACTGTTTTGTGTCTCTGTCACATCTTATTGTGGACAAGTACAAGAGTGCGAGCAAAAGGGTGTGTTTTGTTACCTCTATTCCTGAGAGATCTGGGAGTGTTGTGTTCTGGGGTGTCTAATCATTTGTTTCTCTGTGAGTGAGTTGAAGAACAAGTGAGATACTATTGCTAGTCGGCCCTGGGCTCGTGGGTACTACGGTGGTAGGAACACCCAGTCCCTATACACCAAGGTCCCATAATCCTGCGCATAGTTCTGTGTTTGTGCAGAATCCCTGCAACACAGGCCTACCTAGGTTTTTTGCAGCAGATTCAAAATCCCTGGTGCCTCAACTTGTCCTGTTACAATCACATGACAGGCAAGGAAGGACTGTGGGCACAAAGAAGGCTCGGAATCAGCCCTGATCCTGTGGGTGGTGGCGAAGGTGTCATCAGGGGCGAGCTTATGAGGAATACTGACTGGTCTAACAGAGAGAAGATATATATATAGCCTGCCTCACGCATGCCTACATTGCACACCATTCTGATGCTACCAGTCGCAGCCTTGATAGAGCACACATGGACATCAATACCCTCTTTACCTCAAAGGCTGAATATGCACTCAAGAAACTGAGGTACCGGCACTATGAACAAGGGGAGAAAGACTTCTCGGGGTGCAGCTCAGACAAAAGTAAGGCCGAGGTGTCTAAACCCGCAATCACCATCGAATCGGGGACCCGGGTCACCAAACCACAGAAAATTGCAGATACGTTCACTTCATATTATAAGGTATACTCACTAGAAATGTCACCAGGTGTGGCACAGACAGCCGCCTTTCTGGACGGCATCCGTTTACCCTGCCTTACAGATTATAACAGGGAAATGCCCTGCTGTGCAATCACCAAGGAGGAGATTGTGCAGGCCACCTTGAACCTGTCCTATTCCAAGGCCCCAGTGAGGATGCCTTCCCGGCAGAGTTCTACAAGTGGACCAAACCAGAGGTGGTATACCTCCTCCGTGAGGCCTTTGCTGAGGCTGACCTATCACGCTCCTTGAGTCTGCTATCCAACAGGGCTCTGATACTGGTTGTACCTAAATAAGGGAAGGGCCACCCCTCTGCAGCAGCTCCTGTACCACCACCCTGCTCAAAGGGGATGTTAAAATACTGGCCAGCATATTGGCTGACCAACTCACATGGGTTCTGTCTACTCTTATCCACCGCCCACAGGTGGGTTTGTCCCAGGCCGCTCATTGCACAATCTCCTCCAAATACTGGTTCATGCAGTATGGATGGTGAGGGACCTTCCGGAAGAGGCCTTGGCGTTGTTGTTTGATGCCGACAAGGCCTTTGACTGGATAGAATGGGACTACCTTGTTGCCGTGCTTTAAAAATCTAGCCTTGGTGAAGATTTTATCTCCAGAGTGTTTTAGCTCTATGACTTCCCCTTGGCGCAGGTTAACTGAGGGAGCATTCTTTCTGACCCCTTCCCGGTACACAGGAATACCCGCCAGGGATGTATGCTCTCCCCCCTGCTATGGAGCCCCTGGTGGCGTCCTTGACCAGTCGGATTCTGGGTATACCCACGACCGGAGGTCCTTCGACGCTGTATCTGTATGCGAATGACTTCTTGCTCACTCTATTGGCCCTGTCCTCCTTCATCTCTGTGGTGCTGTTGGTCATTAGTACCTTTATGGGGATATCTGTCTATTAAGTCAATTGAAGAAAGAGTGAGGCTCTTCCACTATTGAGGATTACCACACGCCCTGCCATTGCAGATACACAATTTCCGTGGAAGAATGCCAGTCTTAGATATCTGTAGCACATGGTGGCAGACAATCTAGATCTCCTCATAGAGCGTATGCGGTTGGACTTTGCTAAGTGGTCCCATTTAAACCTCTCTCTATGCAGCCAGACTCAGAAGGTGAAAATGGTTACCCTCCTACGATTTAAATAGGTGTTGGGCATGCTCCCCAACTGGCACTCTTCTCAGCACTCTGTCAAGTGGACAAGGCCTTCATCTGGGGACCGGCAAGCCCTCTATGGCAGTCAAAAATATATCACCCATAGATCCACGGGGGGTTTAAACATATCAGTGGAGCCTTACAGCATGGCCCTGCACCTAGCACAAATGGTATACATGCACACCTGGGTTCATTACCCTCCGCTAAGAGTCCTGATTGCGAACAGACTCCTGGAGGGCCCGTAGGGCTGCTAACTCTCTACCTTCCCTGCCCTTCCAACAACAGACCTCCTAACCACATGCTGCTGACTATGTATGTACCCTGGATGTGAGCCCACAAGCTCCTGCCGGTGGACGTACACCTGCATTACAAAGAACCCATCAGGAACAGATATAGTATCCACATAGATGGGGGCATGCTTGACTGGGGCCCCTGGCACAGAGCAGGAAACCAAACCCTCACACATATGCAATCCCATGGTATACTCAAACCCTTTGTGGCGCTGCTGGAAGAATTTGGCCTACCACTTAACCAACAGTGGCTCTATACGCAATGTTATCACTGCTTGATCAACAAGCTTGGTCTGCAACCCTGAACCATACCTTACTCTCCGATGTTTGCATATCCTAACACCTGGGGTCAGTTTAAGGGTTTGATGTCCAGATTCTACAATCTCCTGATTTGCGGACTCTGCTCTCACAAACATACACCAAACCTCAGGGTTACCTGGAAAGCTTGTCTATACAAGGAGTATGATGAGGAGGACTGGGCAGAGCTCCTAGAGGCCCTGGGCTGTAGAGTATGGGAACTCCAGAAGAAGTTCAGCCTTTTTAAGATTCTACATGCCAGTGGTGCGATTGTGCACTCTGTGATGTTGTCCATATCTTAATGGAATGGCCAGCCCTCCACACCTTATGGGCCTCGCGATAGAGTCCATAATACGGAAAACAGTTTACGCACCTACGCCACTCCCGGGCCCATTGGCCTTTTCCATGACCTGGCGGACCTACCCCAGCAGACACACCATGGCCGCCAATTACTCACTACTGCCCCGACTGCTGCCAAGATTTTTGTCCTGTGACACAGATGCTCCCCACGACTGCCAACACACGAGGAATGGCTTACAGCCATGTACAAAACTGCATCCTATTAAAATTTAATTTATGACCTGGTGGACAAAGCTGCCCTGTTTCTTCTTACATGGTCCCTGTAGGAAGCTGAATCTTTATGTGATATATCAATAATCTGATATACTGTGTAAAGAGTTAAGGTGTTCCCTTACTAGTGGACAGGGCTTGATGTGCAATCCCAAAGTGCTCTTTCATGGGGAAGTGTGGCTGAGCAGAAATAGACTTAACTCAGAGGAATGCAAGACATTTTTCAAAATTCACATAATGAATAATTCACAGGGGGGAAAGGCAAGCTCAGAAGGAGATCCACACCAATTTATAAAAATAGCAAGTACATTTTAATATGTTTAGGCATCAGAGAAAAATCACTCAGATATATATATGTTTTTTTAATAGAAATTGTTTTAACTTTAAAAAGTGGATATAGTGCAATTTCTGAGTTCTACAATGTTAACCTATGGAGAGAGGAACAAGTTCAGCAAACAGGTTCAGTACATCGACTTACAGAACCAATCTCCAGGAGTCAAGGTGAATGGTGGGTAAGGTCCAATGCAGCACCAACTGTACACCACCAGTTTCACGAGGGCGGCCGGGTGCAGGGTGCAAATCCCTTTTGGGAGCCTAATGCTTTTCAATTGAGATTCGGTATCTGTAAAAAGAGGCTGCAGGTTCTGGCTAAGAAGCCAATTGGGCCGAACCACCAAGTGGGCTCTGGTCTTGTGATGCCCGGATACAGGGGGGACACTTTTGGTCCTCTTCTCTACGGCACAGGGGTTTCGATGCAGAGGTGACCTTAGACATTGGGTTTTTCTAGGCACAGAAGTTGTTGTTGAGGAGGGATGCGCTCAGAGGCTACAAACATTGCTGGGGAGTACAGGAGGGATGAAACCACCTTTTTCTCACTGTTGGCCCACTTCAGCTCACGCAGGAGGCGACAGGTGCAGTGGTTGCTTCAGGTGTCGGATTTTGGTGATTCCAGAGGCCTCACAGTCTTCTTTGGAGTTTCTTGTTGAACATGTCTGCTGTTCATGGGAGACCTTGAGTCTTTCTTGAAGTCAGGCAGTCCTCCCAGTATTTGGAGGCAAAACAGCTACAGGACAAGACGTCTTTGGTGCAGTTTCAATGAGGAACAGCAGATAGGCCGTCAGGGCTGGGGCCAAGTCAGTTGATCTCTTCAGTCGTCTGCTTCCACTCCTCTCCGTATCTGTTTTCTTCATAGGTCATCAGGATCTGCCTCTCTGGTGCCATGTGCTCACTTAAACACAGACATTAGGGGTGTTAGGTGAGTTTAGGGTAGTAGCCAATGGGCTACTGACCATTTGGGTCACTACACCCCCCAAATGGTCACTTCTTGTCGGAAATTTGCATAATCCTGACCCACAATTCCAATGTATGCCATCACAAGGATGGCTACCTCTGAAAATGTGTGTTCACCTCATAGTAGTCCACCTTATGGGTGCTACTAGTCTGGAGGAGGCTTGTCTACCTCACTAGCTAATTTGCCTCCCTATTCAGGTGCCATGAGGGTCTTGGAAAGTGGGGGTGGCTTACTCTCCTGTGATGAGTGCCAGATTTGCATTCCAAAGGCAGCGATTCTTTAGAATCATGCAAGCCCAAGGAGGCTAATCAGCAGGTCATCCTGTGGGAGGAGGTGGTACACCCTCTTCTCGGACAGACCATTGTTCTGGGCCTCCTAAGAGCAACGGCCCTCACCCTAGGAAGTCAGAACCATGCCTCAGGTGGCAAGCTGGCAGAATCAAGTCAGCAAGCACACCAGAGGGTGGTATGTTTTCTGGGACACCTCTGAGGTGCTTGCTGTGTGCATGTCTTGATAAATCCAACACTGGCATCAGTGTGGGTTTACCAATTTGAGATGTTTAGTACCAAACATCCCCATTTTCAGTGAAGCCATCATGTATCTTGGAAATGTGTTTTCCCCAGTGTCCAGCACATATCTTAATATGGCTTCCCTGGTCATTTGTTCTGGCAGTAATAGGACTGAATAGCACAGGGGCATATCTGCTCACACATATGGTTTTAGGCACCCTGCCTTCCGGTGTAAGGCCTGCTGGAGGGGTGACTTACAAGTATTATATGCAGTAGTGGGGGACATGGCACACAGGGATGTGTGACATGTTGTATTTTCACTTTTGTCTGCACCAAGTCATGCAGCTTGCAATGGCATCCTTGCATGAGATTGGCGACGGGTCCCTTAGAGGGGGCACAATTCATGCTACAGCTCATAGTGATGGAGCAAGGTTTCACATCTAAAGAAACTTGCTTGATTGCAATCCTCTCGAATACCCTGTAATACCATAACCAATCTGTCCGTGAGTACTAATTTTGCACCACATTTTATATAACCATATCTAGTGGAAGCTTGTCTATGTGCTGTCTTAAAAAGTAACTCCAGTGTCCTAAAAATGGCCGCTAAAACACGGGAAATCATTTGCGCATGCGTCTACCACATCACGTGGTATGGCGTTCTTCTGTCGCTTGGGGGGAAATCTTTACAGCTGCGCAATAGCTTCTAATATGGCCGCTTCAAAGCAACATACTAATGTGCATGCCGAGCTAAAACTAACCCATGCAAGTTCTACTAAGCTATTAATGCAAAAGATTTATTAAGTAAATGGGGTTAGGGTAGAAGTAAGTGGTATACAGTGAATTCATTTAAATGTGTCTTCTAACATGTTTCTCTCTGACCTTATTAATAGTTTGCATTTGGGCCTTGGAGGGTGACTGATGTCCTCATCCTTTGTGGCAACCACGCATGCGCCCTACAGTTCTGCTCTCAAGTCAACGAAGTCATTTGACGGACAGCCAAAACCCAAGCCCAGCAAGGACATGAAAAAGTAAAATCCTGACCCTACGAGAGGAAGACCCAGCAACATTGTACCTTAAAATTATCGATCATAATATGAAATGCTTGTGGGAATAAAGCTTGTGGGTATTAAAATGAAAGGGTGGGGAATTAGACAATAGACTTAAGAAAAATATTTCACTTAGTATGGTGTGATGTCCTCTCCCCACTGTTTGGCTTAATCAAATTACGGGTGAACATGAAATTGAAACATTTGGGGGTGGATCATACACTTGAATTTTGGTATAACAAGAGGTGGGTATAGTTAGTTAGACACACTTGATGTGGAGATGCTGATGCTGTGCTGAGATGCTGCCCGATTTTGCTGCAACCTGACTGAAGAATCCTACACTAGGGAAATTTGCAGAACAACCGAGGAGGCACATCCAGGGAAGGGTCCGGATGCACCTGAACCGGACAGAGAAGCACCAAAGAGGGGTGTAACACTGGTGTTACACTAGAAGGCGTCACTTTCCTATCCTGAAGCTCTGACACTCTGATGTCAGGGTCCTCACACCATTCTAGGTAAATATAATTGTAGGGTAAATGCCCTGTCCTTGCTTTTCTGTCCTTTCTGTTCTCAGGTGCTGACATTGCAAAGAGTTAAAAATGCAACTGATTATAAGCTAGCTGTACTATTTTTCCTGAGTGAGATTTCTGGTTTAGTCATGTGTATATTGATTTGACTCACAAAATTATTAATTCAGATAAACTTTTAAAACTTCGCCGGAGTCTGTGGTTCTTTAAATCAAAGTTAAATGCATTATTGTCTTTCCTCCCTATTCTAATCTACTACTAGATCTTATCGACTGCACATTTACTCAGGAGACAGGAATGGTAAGAATACTGGTGTAAAGGTTTCCGAGGGTAAAATAAAATTGATGACCAGTGGACATTTGCCAGCTCAATGTGTGTATGAATGTATATGGGCCGAAATGTGTGTTGTGTGTATGTATGTGTAGAGCTGGTAAACTCTGCTGCATCAGTTTTACTTGGTAGCAGAGGCATGGTTAGTATAGTTAGTTAGGTGAGGATTGCTTTTAAAATGTTGAATTATTGTTTTATGTTTTAACCAAAACCCTTTATGTATTGTTTTTCGTTGTCTGGAAATTACCGGGAATATTGAATAGCGGGTGGTGAATGGAAGCCACACTGCAGTGAGGTTATTGGTGTGTTAGTGAGAATATTTGATAGCGAGGAGTTTCCTGGTGAAAGTTTGGTATTATATCACCTAGAAAGGGTAATACTGAAGGAGTAGCAGGTTCTCTGATGCTTGTATGAAGAGTAAGCAGAAAGGTTTTACTCGTAGAGTGTGAAGAGTAAGCGGAAGGGATTTACTCGCAGTGAAAGAAATCTTACTATTCTTTGAATTAGTGCGCCAGACACAATAGCGAATGTTTATACGTTGTTAATTAACGAAAATTTGTGTGAAAAGTTAGTGAGAAAATAAGTTTTCACATTACCTTGTGAAGGAGGGCTCAGTTGCGGGTGCTGCACTGATGTCACTGAGAGCCGCACTGGGATTGGTTGAAACAGCGGGCGTATTTTTGATGCAAAAATTGTAATGGAGGGGTCAGTTGTAAGGAGTGATACTGACGTCACAGAAAAGCCGCGCAAGCATTGGCTGAGCGAGCGAGCAGAGTAAAGGTTGATTGGTCAGCAGACTAGAAAACGCGCTGGTATTGGTGAATATTTAGAATTAAAGGAAGCGTTTGATTGGTCATCAAAATAGAAATCCAGAGAATATTAATATATAGTGGATTTTGCATGTACGATCCAACCTTAACAGGCACTCGATCAGATAGAAGATTTGTAGGGTTTGCTTACGAGCAATACCTTAACCAGCACAAGCACGCAATGTGCAAGTTAAGAATTATTTCAAAAAGGACAAACCCAGAGTAGAGAGGGGATTCTCATTTCTCCTCCAAAAACCCCTGCATCATACATGATGGTGGAAAGAGGCTATCATACTTGTGTGTGGTTAGAGAATTGGGTAGAATACACAAAAGATGACGGTATATTAGCATTTCCTGAATACGGAAGTTTTAATGGAAGAATACTGTACAATGTAAGAACACGAATGAATGAATTGGAACCCAGACCTAGATTGACTCAATATGAGGCTTTAGAAGAATGGGAAATGGAAGCCTTCAAACGTGACAGGCCCCAAAGTAACAGACATTTAAGCAAATATTACCTGAAATGTCCCTGAGAAACTAGAGATAGTCAAATGAAACAATGGAGGCAGAATGTTTATATCCTGTGTTAACATCAGAACAGCAGATGGGAAGTAAATGTACAGAGAAGACTGAGCACTTAACCATGATAGATAGCGGAGAAACAGAAGAAGGGTATTTAGAGGACGTATTGATGAAAATTCCTCCACCTTATAATGAAGGAGTTAATAGAATGACCCCTAATGCCCCGATGATAGGAACACCTTTGGTTCCACGGATAGTACATGACACTGCAGACAGGGTGCTTCAAGAAAAAGAAAGGGAAGCCATAAATAAGAATAAAGATGAACTGATACAGAAGATTGCTCAGATGAATATACATCCAAATGCTTTGACTACACCAGTGACCATAAGTCCGGTAGTTCCATTATATGGAGAAAAATCAAATTGTCCTAAAATTCCTGTAATGCCTACTCCAAGCATAGAACCAAAAAAGAAAAGGTAATAATAGATGATCTAGCCAGTGAATTTGAATCAGTAATATCATTGATGGATTTGCCTATAAGAGAGCCAATAATGGAAACCCCAAAAAGAAATCTGCCCAGTTGTTCAAAGATTAGAAACATCATCTCAAACCTGAAGTGACACCATAGTAACCCCAGAAGATATAGAAAGATGGTCTCAAGAAACAGAGTAGCCAAAGTCACAGCCAAAAATATTAGACATTTTTAAATTGAGAGTAGAATTGGAAGAAATGGTTGCTGGAAATGTGGGTCTAGACAGATTAAACACATACAGTGAGGAAGAATTACTGTCTATTTGTAGAAGCATTACACGAAACACAAAGGCATTCCATGAAAAGCTGACTAATTTGGCATCGGAAATGGGAATTGACATAGGGACATCAAAGGTATTGCAGAAACCATATAGAGCTGAATTTTCTGATAAGGATTTGGAAAAATGAATGTGTCGGGAAGAAAATTGCAGATCAGAGTGTTGTTATTTTTGTTACAAAAATGGGGAGATCTTGAAAGATGGAGAATTAGATGGGCAAAGAAAAAGGAAGAAGCACAGGTAAATCGAACGACATCTGAATATGTCATGAAAGAAACAGAAAAAGCTGAGAGGTTGTCTCCGATGAGAGAAGTACCCGGAAGGGGGTACGTACATGTGCCATGGACTAGACAGGATATTTTGTCTTTTACAAATGATTTCCCAAAATTGAGAGAAAAACCAGTAGAATGGTACAGACAAGTTGAGAGGTTTGTGAAAGTTTCAAAAGTTTAATTGAAGGATCTGGATGGTCTGTTTGACAGAGTAGTACTAGCAAATTTGTGGACAGAATGTAAGATTACTGTGGATTGGCCTAGTGAGGAATATCCAAGAGACGCAAAAACAGGAGCCCTGTCAGAGGACGTAATGAAAAAATATCATCAGGTAATCACTTTTCTGAAAAGTAAAATTCCCTCGAAAGAAACAGATTGGGTAGAGATAGACAGAACAACTCAAGAAAAAGATGAGTCTGTACATACCTACTATGAACGTCTTTTACAGGTGTTCAAACAGATTAGTGGGTTTGAAACTTTAGAAAATAAAGACATGACTCATTCTGTGTACCGATTTGTGTCTGGGCTGAGATTGGATATATCTCAAATGATTAAGCAGCACATGCTGTGCTGGCAGTCAAAGCCCATTGATGAAATTTTAAAATATACAAAATATTGTGGGGATTTAATTGATAGCAAACAAAAAGCATTAGAAGAAAAAGTAATGTGGGCTCAAGTGAAATTAGCTGAGCAGCAAGAGCTCCAATTAAGTAAACAAGCAGAAAATCAGGGAAGAGCAGAAGGTCAAAATGATAATAGTGGGGGAAAGCTATGGGGAAGATTAAATCGGTAAGACGCAAAGAAAAAATTCCTTTGTCACGGGTGCGGGAAGGTGGGACATTGGAAGAACAAATGTAAAGCCATACAAGTTAATAATGCTCCAAATCAAAATTTAAATCCACAGACGCAGAATGAGGTGTTAATGAGTCAACAGCAACAGGGCATAGATCTTCAGAGTCAATTGCCACCTGCCCCTAAATCAAATTTTGTGAGTCAAGCCAAGTACAGTGTGGATGCCAGATTTCCAGAAGGAAGTGGTAAGAACAATTTTGTAACATCTCAGTTTCTTTTGCATAATTCACTGATTGATTATGAGCAAGAATGACGGTGCCCGAGGGGGGAGGAAGGGGAGTGCGTACTTGGCGCATCCCTACCGGTAGATCAGTCAGGGCCATACATAGAGGGTAAAGTTTAGGGAAATTATATTACCTTCTTGTTAGATACTGACGCTACCAGGTCTACTGTGAGATCAGCAGACATTCCTAACATGCCCCTCTCGGGAGAAGAAATACAAGTGGTAGGTGTTTCAAATAAACGGATCAGCACTCCAATCACAGAACCCATGGAGGTGCGAATTAGCAAATTTAAAGAAATGCATAAGTTCGTGGTCTGCGATTCAAGCCCTGTAAACTTGCTTGGAAGGGACCTGTTGTACAAAATGAATTGTACTATATTTTGCACACCGGATGGTGTTGCAATACAGACACCAGATGAAGATGGAGTTTAGAAGTTCATGCTAGCTAAACAGGGAACAGAAGTAAATGCATTACATTAAATGATGACACCAAATGAATTACCTGCAGAAGTCAAATTGACTGTAAATGCAGAAATATGGCATTTTACTGGAAAAGAGATAGGATTAATGGCAAATGTAGATCCCGTAAAAGTGATTGTAAAAGAAGGTGCTGTTTACCCAAACACCTGACAATACAAAATGAGTTCAGAAGTAAAGGTAGGTGTAGCAGCAGAAATAGAGCGATTGGTCGAACAAGGCATATTGAAAGAAATAATGAGTAGCCTATGTAATTCACCCATAATTGGTATTAAGAAAGATAATGGAAAATATAGGGTGGTTCAAGACCTCAGGAAAATTAACAAGACTGTTGTACCATGTTGTCCAGTGGTGCCTAACCCAGCTGTGATTCTTTATCAAATACCATGGAAAGCAGGATGGTTCACAGTGATTGATTTACGTCATGCATTTTTTTCCATTCCACTGCATCCAGATAGCCGGTTTTTATTTTCGTTTAAATTTGAAGAGCATGTTTATGTCTGGAATCGTGTGCCTCAAGGGTACACAGAAAGCCCATCAATATTTAATCAGATTCTCAAAAGAAGCCTTGAATCCCTTGTATTGCCCAGAGATTCAGTCCTGGTGCATTATATTGACACCCTATTGGTGGTGTCAAACACACTAGAGGACTGTATTACTGATTCAATTCCATTGTTAAATCATTTGGCAAAAGAAGGACATAAAGTGTCCCCTGAAATACTCCAGTTTTGTAAAAATTCAGTTGAATACCTGGGACATCAAATAGAGGGAGGATGTTAGAAGGGTGACTTCTGAAACAATCAGAATAATAAGTCAAATGCAGTTGCCACGAACTCAAAAAGAAATAAGAATGTTCCTTGAAGTTGTAGGGTATTGTAGGCAGTGGATCGTGGGGTTTGCGTTACTAGCTAAACCTTTGATACAGCTGACCAGAAAAAGGATGAAAGATCCCATTGAGTGGGATAAGGAAAGCATGGGAGCTTTTAGAAAATTGCGGGAATGTTTGTGCGAAGCTCCTGCTTTAGGAATGCCTGACTATTCAAAGGAATTTGCATTATTCTGCAATGTGCAGGGTAAGTGTGCACTTTCAGTCCTAACACAGAGACACAGATTAATGAGAAGGCCAGTGGCCTATTTTTCTGCTACCTTGGATCCTGTGGCCTGTGCATTACCAGGTTGCCTGAAAGCTGTGGCTGCAACTTGCGTAAGCATAGAGCAGAATGAGTCAATTGTGAAGGGACACCCTGTCAAAGTGTATGTTCCTCATGCAGTGGTGATTCTATTGACCAGGACCCGAACACAGTACCTAACTCCTAGTAGGCTGGCAAAATATGAAAGAATAATACTAGGGGCTGAAAATGTGACAATAGTAAGATGTTCTGTTCTTAACCCAGCGACATTGCTACCTGATCCACATGAAGAGGAAGTGAGAGATGAAGATGAGCATGAATGTCTTGATGTGACTGAACTGAGCACAAAACCACGTAATGACATACAAGAAGAACCTTTGAAAAATGCAGAACATGAGGTGTTTGTAGATGGCTCTTGCATGAGACACGAGGAAGGAGGATTAAGTGCCGCTTACGCTGTATGTACATTAACTGGAATGGTCGAAGCATCCTATTTACCAGAAGTCAAATCTGCACAAATTGCTGAATTGATCGTCTTAATTATGGCATGCAAAATAGGGAGGAATTGAAGAGTAACCATATTTATGGACAGTCAATATGGTTATGGGGTTGTGCATGATTTTGGCCAACTGTGGATGCAGAGGGATTTCCTGACTTCTTCAGGGACTCCTATTAAAAATGGAATTTTTGTGAAAGAATTACTAGAAGCAATTCAATTACCAAAAGAGGTAGCCGTGGTTAAGTGTGCTGCTCACCAATCAGAAAATGACTATGTGACAACCGGTAACAGATATGCTGACCAGGTTGCCCAACACTGTGCAAGGCATAAAATTGCCTTAAACAAGGAAATCGAAACTTGTAGAATCAGCTGACAACTTATACTACTTGCAGGAGTGGGAGCCTGGGAGGAGGTGAAAGGTCTGCAGGATGTAGTAGACATGAGAGAAATGGAAGAGTGGGTGAAAATAGGATGTCAGAGAAGGGCAGAAGATGGTGTGTGGGTTTGTTATGATGGCAGAGCAGTCATGCCAGACAGTATGCTTGTGCCAATGGCTAGAATGTATCATGGAGACACACATGTGGGCAGGGATGCAATGATTCGACTCTTTAGACAAGATTGGTTTAAGGCAAAGTTCAGGAATGTAGAAGAGAGCTTTGGCCAGAGATGTTTAATATGTCAACAAATGAACCCTGGCTGGAAAACTGTGGTCTGCATGGGAAAGATTGGAAAGGCAAAAGGTCCTTTTGTGAGACTACAGTTAGATTTCATTCAACTGCCTGCTTGTCGAGGGTTGAAATATATACTTGTCATAGTTTATTTTCAAAGTGGGTGGAAGCATACCCAACCCGAAGAAATGACAGCTTCACAGTGGCCAAACGTTTATTGAGAGAACTCATTCCTAGATTTGGTTTTCCAGTAACGATTGAATCAGATAGAGGGTGTCATTTTAATAATGGAATAATTCGACTAATCCGTGAAGCATTCAAAGTCGAACAGAAATTGCACTGTGCTTACCGTCCAGAGGCTTCTAGAGTGTTTGAACAGTTGAATGGCACAATCAAGTCAAGACTCGGAAAGGTGTGTGCATCCACTCCACTGGAATGGACTGATGCTTTTCCCCTTGTTCTGATGGGACTCAGAAGTATTCCAGAGAGAAATACTGGGTTGAGTCCCCATGAAATACTCATGGGAAGAGCAATGAGACAAGCATGTGTACCAGGACACAAGCTGTTGAGTATAACTGATGACTTGTTTTTGGGATATTGCAAAGAGTTGGCTGACAGAGTGCGTTCTATTTCTCATCAGGTTGGGGAAGACGCTTTCAACAGACAGCTGAGCCACTCACACATGATTTGAATCCCGGCGATTGAGTAGTTGTGAAGAATCACACTCGAGAATCGAGCCTAGCACCAAGGTGGGATAAACCTCATCAAGTTATTCTGACTACCTCAACAGCTGTAAAGTGTGCAGCGTTGCCTAATTGGATTCATGCAAGCCATACCAAAAGGGTGCCGGCTCCTGAAGAATAGATACAATTGAGAGAAGAAATCAGTGATGCTGAAGGTTGTGCAGCTGAAGAACTTCCAATAGAAGATCCTGAAGTAGCTGCCCCAGATCAACCGAGCACTTATCAGGACGACTGGATCCCAGTGGTGGACATACCCAAAGTACTTATAAGAACTAGAAGTCAAACACAGCTAGATAGACAGGAAAAGAGTGAAGACCAGATAGGTATGGAAGAAGTCGCTCAGGAAAGTAGGGATTTGATTGTTAGGTAACCTGAGCAGGAACAGACAAGGAGAGAACAATATACTCAGACAGAAGAAACCCAAAGCACTGTTCCAGAGTCTGAGGAGGGACAGTTAAGAATTAGAGAAATCGTTCAGGCAGAAGAAGGTAAAGAGGTAAAAAGACCTGAACAGGACCAGATAGGCATAGAAACGCAAGTTTAGGATACAGAAGAAAACCAGACATCACTAATCCTGAACAGGGTCAGATTGAGGTAGATGAACCCATCCAGGCAGAACAGGCTGAAATAATAAGCCCTGGACAAGGTCAGATAGCAAGGAAATCCGAAAATGAAGCTGATCAAGGTGTGCCAAGATCTAAAGAAAACAACGGAGTCTTGAAGTACCTGGCAGTGCAGTGATATTTAAGAAAAGTCGAAAGGGTGATAATTGGCCAAGAATTATCAAAAGATTGAGATATCGACTTAAGACAATCGATGAAGAACCTGACCAAGTAAATGAAGTAACTAGTCAATCTCGACTTTCCAAAGTAATACCAAAGCGAAGGAGTCAAAGATTAAAGACATTGAATAACAAGTTCAAGGGTCCTGAATGGACATATGTTATTCATGAAGACTTTGAAAACCTCGATATAAATGAAGAAAGTGATGAAGAACTGTATGTTGAACAAGTTAAAGAAGAAGTGAGACCGACCTGAAAGAGAAAGGCACCTATGGTGTTATCTCATACAAGGTTCTGAAGTGAAGAAGATAAAATCTTCTTGCCCAAGATGTCTGATAATATTGTTGCTGGAAAACCAAAACAAAGCTGTATAAAGAAGTTTTGTAGGATCTGTATATGTAGTTTAATATTAGTCCTCATAATATGGGTGGTATTAGCAATAGCTATTCCCTATCTGATGGTTACTGATAAACAAAATAGTACTAATACGCACACAGAAGTTGCAAACCTTAAAGGAGATGGAGTAGACCTAGAAACACCAGATGAGTTAGATTTACACCACACTGTAGATAAGAATGAAACTGATTTAAATGTATTTGCAAATCTTTTAGTACAATATGTAGAAACTATGGAAGTTAGTGATTGCTACATTTGCATGAAATTGGCAAGTTCAGTAGCTGAAGGAGTAAATTATCATCATTTACCCGTGACATATGGTATTTCATGTGGTGTACTGGCTAGTTTATTCTGTAGAACTGGAAAGCTGCAGTATTATTATTCAAATGTAGATGTAATATTTTCAGAAGTTCCCATGTGAAAGAGCATGAACACTGTCCTTAGTACTAGAGACTCACAATTCATGGGTGAATATTTCCTAACAATGAAAACAATATGTATAGCTGATACACATAAACACAACTTAACCTTTAAATTACATGAAGAAGAAAAGATATTTTTGAATTTAGTAGAATATAGGAGACAGGATTTCCAAAGAAGAGCCAATGAACCGAAACCTCGGATACATAAATGGGTTGAAAGGGAAGACCTTTTAGTAATTGGCAAGACTCGTGCTGCTATGTCCCTGGACTTTGAAAAGAAAGGGAAAATCTGTCTCCATAGACTTAAAACAGAGTATAATAACATATTTATTGGTTCCAGTGAATGTGAACACAACTTCTTAGTAATTGGGGGTTGGGGACTAAAAGGAGGAACTGATCCAGTATTTCTTGAAATGTATTATATTTGTGGAAACCAAGACTATTTTAGGTTGCCTGATCACTGGTATGGGAGTTGCTATTTTGGAATAGTAATCCCTAAAGGCTATCATGTTAAAAGAATCACTGGAAGCAATAACGATATAGCAATAGTGGACTAACAAGATAAAAAAGAGCTTGTTTTTCAGAAATAGTAGGTGATATATTCGGTGCATTGATACCTTCAGTGGGGGTTCTGCTAAATTCTCGGAAAATATGTCAAATTTCAACAGGAGGATTTCTGCTGATCAATACAGAATTAGTTGCTGTCCGATCTATGGTTTTGCAAAATCGACTTGCCCTTCATATCTTATTAGCAAAAGAGGGTGGAGTCGGTAAAATGTTTAAAGCGCTACATTGTCGCACGTATATTTATGATAAAAGTGTAGAGATTGGAAGATATATTCAAAATATTACACATTTGGAAGAAGAACTGAAACCACTGGAGGTTGACAGTGTATGGAAGAAAATAACAAGTAGTTTTTTCACCATAAGTACTTGGTTTGCTAATATAGGTAAAGGTATTTTAGGTCAAATATTATTGCCAATCATGGGCATAATTTTGCTAGTTCTGATGATAATGTGTTGTCGCAAATGTAGTGGGAAAAGAAAGAAGTATGAAGTGAATGAGAAAGGTAGGAAAAGAAAGTTAGAAGAAATACGACTTGAAAATTGAAGGGAAATATCTACAAAAGAATGAAAGGATCACAGGGTAAGAAAGATAAGGGAAAGAATAAAAGATTTGAAGACATAGAAATGGTAGAATGCTAAAGTTGGCATCTGATTTAAATAGAATTTAGTGATGGCATAAAATGCCATCAGAGAGGGGATTGATGGAGCAAGGTTTCACATCTAAAGAAACTCGCTCCAATGCAATCCTCTCGAATAACCTGTAATACCATAACCAATCTGTCCGTGAGTACTAATTTTGCATCACATTTTATATAACCATATCTAGGGGAAGCTTGTCTATGTGCTGTCCTAAAAATGGCCGCTAAAACACGGGAAATCTTTTGCACATGCGTCTACCACATCACGTGGTATGGCGTTCTTCTGTCGCTTGGGGGGAAATCTTTGCAGCTGCGCAATAGCTTCTAATATGGCCGCTTCAAAGCAACATACTAATGCGCATGCCGAGCTGAAACTAACCCATGCAAGTTCTACTAAGCTATTAATGCAAAAGATTTATTAAGTAAATGGGGTTAGGGTAGAAGTAAATGGTAAACAGTGAAAATTCATTTAAATGTGTCTTCTAACATGTTTCTCTCTGACCTTATTAATAGTTTGCATTTGGGCCTTGGAGGGTGACTGATGTCCTCATCCTTTGTGGCAACCACGCATGCGCCCTACAGTTCTGCTCTCAAGTCAATGAAGTCATTTGACGGACAGCCAAAACCCAAGCCCAGCAAGGACATGAGAAAGTAAAATCCTGACCCTACGAGAGGAAGACCCAGCAACATTGTACCTTAAAATTATCGATCATAATATGAAATGCTTGTGGGAATAAAGCTTGTGGGTATTAAAATGAAATGGCGGGGAATTAGACAATAGACTTAAGAAAAATATTTCACTTAGTATGGTGTGATGTCCTCTCCCCACTGTTTGGCTTAATCAAATTACGGGTGAACATGAAATTGAAACATTTGGGGGTGGATCATACACTTGAATTTTGGTATAACAAGAGGTGGGTATAGTTAGTTAGACACACTTGATGTGGAGATGCTGATGCTGTGCTGAGATGCTGCCCGATTTTGCTGCAACCTGACTGAAGAATCCTACACTAGGGAAATTTGCAGAACAACCGAGGAGGCACATCCAGGGAAGGGTCCGGATGCACCTGAACCGGACAGAGAAGCACCAAAGAGGGGTGTAACGCTGGCGTTACACTAGAAGAGGTCCCTTTCCTATCCTGAAGCTCTGACACTCTGATGTCAGGGTCCTCACACCATTCTAGGTAAATATAATTGTAGGGTAAATGCCTCGTACTTACTTTTCTGTCCTTTCTCTCCTCAGGTGCTGTCATTGCAAAGAGCTATAAATGCAACTGATTATGGCTAACTGTATTATTTTTCCTGATGGAGATTTATAGTTTAGTCATGTGTATATTGATTTGACTCACAAAATTATTAATTCAGATACACTTTTAAAACTTCCCAGGAATCTGTGGTTCTTTAAATCAAAGTTAAATGCATTATTGTCTTTCCTCCCTATTCTAATCTTCTACTAGATCTTATCGAATGTACATTTACTTAGGTGACAGGAATGGTAAGAATACTGGTGTAAAGGTTTCCGAAGGTAAAATAAAATTGATGACCAGTGGACATTTGCCAGCTCAATGTGTGTATGAATGTATATGGGCCCAAATGTGTGTTGTGTATATGAATGTGTAGAGCTGGTAAACTCTGCTGCATCACTAGGGACCCTCTTTAGTACCTCAGGCCCTAGGTACCAGGGAACCACTTACTAGGATCTTAGAGAGGGTGCCATAGATTTAACCAATTGGGGGAACAATAGTACAATTTTGGGAACGAGCTCTGGCACTGGAGACCTGGTAAGCAGAAACCCAGTGCACTTTCAGTCGAAATCACATAATATACCAGGCCAAAAGTGGCACTTTCCTACAGTCCTCCTTCCTATAGGAGGACCCACCTTAATCCTTCTACCCAGCTGGCCACTGCCCTATCCCTCCCCTTCCTTGTCTTCTGTCCCCCCTTGCCATGCTGTCTGGGGACACCACCCGATTATGCTACCCTCTCCCCTCCGATTACCAATCCCTCACTTCCTCCCCTGTCTCATTCCCATTCCCCTATTCCTTTTCTTCCTTCGACTTCTTTTCCTTTCTCTCCTTCATTCTTTTCCTTTGTAGCCAGCCCTCCCCCTGTGAATTAGTTAAATAAATAACTTCTAATTCACATCATTCACTTTTGAAAGCATAGGATTGCGAACCGTTTGGTCAAGTTACCACAATGTCAGCAATATTAATTAATGACTTGATGTCTTTATTCCATTTCAAGAAATTGGTCTGACCAAATAACAGCTCAGCAGGACAAGCTATAGGAAAGAAGAACCTTAACTCGGAGGCAGGCCCATTGTCTTGAAACCACCAGAGGGGAGGAGAAACCGAATGCCAGCAGGGGTAGTGCTTCCGCCCAGAGAATAATTCATTCCACAACTAAGTTTCCACGGCAGTGGAATTGGCCACCACCAGCCAGAGGGAGGAAGCTGTAGGTTTTCCTCCTGGCCAGCAAGAAGATCTTGAAGTAGTATTGCAAAAGGAGGCTCTTACAACATCATTGCCTTTCCTAATTCCTGAGGCCACAATTCCATCTGGGCCACTAGCTGCCTCCACTGCATTTCCTTCTCCTTCCAAGCATTATCTTGAAAAACAAGATTTAAGGGACTGTTAGACCTGGCACCATTGGCATGGGTCTCCCTTCCATTTTATTGCTGTTGCCTCTGATGTTTTTGCTAGTTTTAGATGCTTTGGGCACTGTGACACTGCTATCCAGTGCCACAGTGCAAGTGCTTAAATTGATGTATGGATTCGTGACTCCATGATTGGCTGATTTGGTTTACTTCTCAGACCCTAGTGCAGTGCACTGCATGTGCTCAGGGCTTGTAAATCAAATGCTGGTGGTGGGCTTGCAGCACTGATTGTGCCACCCACCGGAGCAGCTTGTAAAGTGTGTCTCAGGCCTGCCATTGCAGAACCTATGTGCAGTCTGGTACTGCCATGTTGACTTGGCAAGTGCACCCACTTGCCAGTCCCAAAACCTTCCCTTGTCCACATATCAGACACCCCAAAGGTAGGCTCCAGGGCAGGGTGCATTGTAGGTGAAAGGTAGGACATGTCCTAATAGTGAATTACAGCCATTTTCGTTTTTCACTATTGCAAGGCTACCTGCTCCCATAGGCCAGAATGGGCAGTTTGATTATAACACCTTAAAATCATAACTGACCCAGGGAACATGGTGGAAAAACAAATTTAGTATGCCTGAACTCAGAATGATAACATACATCTTTTAGTGAAGTTGGTTTTAACATTCTGTGTTTGAAAATACCACTTTTAGAAAGTAGGTATTTTCTTGCCTAACTATCCAAGCCTGCCTCTGCTAGGTTGTGTATTCCAAGTCTGGTTTCTGAGTGACAGGGACTAGGGGGCTCCAGGAGACAGGATGAGTCAGCACAAGGCTGAATAGACCTATCTGCATGAGGTGTGGTGGGAGGAGTAGCACCTGGGCCTGAATAGGGCTGTGCCTGCCTTCCACAATGCTGGCTCCACCTCCTGTGGTGTGTCTGAAGACCCTGGCCCACGCTGACAAAGGAAAAAGGTGTACACTGGCAGGATGCACCCAGAACTGGTTTGGACTCAGTGCAGACACTCTCTGCCTTCAGAGACAAAGGATTTTGGTGTATAAATAGGGGGACCCAGACCCCAGAACTTTAGATCACTTCTGGGAATCAAGATGAACCTTTGCTGAGGAGAAGAACCAGGAAGCTGAAGGAGGAGACTACCCCTGTGCTTTGTATTTGGGGGTTGGTCTGCAGTGGTTGCTTCATTGCCAAAGAAAGGCGAAGAGGACTGAGTGTGCTTTTCATCCACTTGAAGAAGAATCTCCAAGGGCTTGAACTGTGAGCTTGCTTCCTGCCTGAAGTCTCAGGGATACAAGACTTCACCAACCAGTTCCCCCCTGAATTCTCTTCCTGGGATTTGAAGTACCTGCTGTTGTGCTGGGCCTTCTGAGAGACTGCGTGTCGCTGGGAGCTGGAAGCGCGACTCAACGACGAGAAGCGTGTCTCCGCGCAGCAGTTGCCATTGCATCGCTAAGGAAGCATGCCGCCGCTGTCGCCATCGCATCACCGAAGCGCGTCACATCACCGAAGAAGTGTGCCGCTGCCGCAGAGGTCGCCATCGCATCACCGGAGAAGCGTGTCGCAGGGCCCGTCGTGTCTCAGAAGATCATCGAGACGCCGCACGGCCGTCGGGCATGCACACATCGCATGAACGTTGTCACATTGTACTCAAGACGCCATTTTGTCGCACCGCACCGGGGAGATGTATCGCATCGAGGTGCCATCTTGTCGCATCGTAATAGAGAGCAGTAAGAAACCGACGCAACACCTTCCCACACAGTAAGGAAGCAAGCATCAACTCCCTTGTGTAGCAGTAAGGAACCGACGTGTCCACTCCCAGGAGTGTAAGGAACCGACGCATCACCTTCCCTATGACCCTTTTTTATGCTTTGCGTTACGCATCCAAGGCACTTTGAGAGTAAAGTGTCGCATTAACAATCCTGAGAGAACTGAGCTATTTCCTACCATTTTAAAGTCTATTTTTGAGTACGGTATTGTGGATTTTTGTTGTTTGGTCTTGTGATAAGTCTATATAAAAATACTTATTTTTATAATACAACCTGCGTTGTGTCCATCTGCAGTGTTGTCACTGTATTACTGTATGTGTTCACAAATGCTTTACACACAAGGGTCCCTATTTGGTCAAAGGTCTGCCAACTAGAGACCCCCAAATCTAACAGGGAACAATTGGCCCCCAAAACCACATACCTATCTTGTGCTCACCAATCTGTACAGAGTGAGTCTGTCACTGTAGCTGCTCTCAAGAATATGATGAGATCCATTTTAGGACCTCGGGGAGCGATCCCTCTGATTTCCGGTACTTAATGGAGGAACCATCACCACCTTGACTGCAGCCATTCTGTCTTTTCTACCCCCCAACTTAACCCACCTCCTGTTGTACCATCTCCCATTTTGTCTATGATCACTGTTTCCCTTGCTACCACTTGAGTTCTTTTTTTTCATTGAGTGTCCTGCCGCAACATAACGGCCATGTCAAAGGAGGATTTAAATATCATAGTAAAAACATAGAGTGAGGATGGCCAGAGAATTTTCAATGGATTTAGCCTTTTCATGTGTCCTGGGGGTAAGACTTCCTTGTTTACTTTGACAGTGAAATTCTATTTTGGGACTCTGCTTGGACTGCTGGCATTTTAGTTACTCTGCTTAGTTTGGTTTCCTTGATCATTCCTGACTTGTTCTTTTATTTCGCTGAATGCCCTATAAGTTAGCTTCCTCATTCTGGGTCAAGATTGTATTTTTTTTCCTCATCTCCCATTCCAAAGGCTAGCCTTTTATTTTGTATAAATATATCTGTTTTTATATCATTGTGTAAGAAACATTTAGGATTTTATGATAATGTGTGGAATGTGAAATGTTTTTTGATAAAAAAAAGTTTCACTATTTGCCAACTCCTAACCATATGTTGATTCTCTGGCTTTCTAAATTGTGAAAGCTGAAAATATATGGAAATATATGTGGCACAACAAAAAATAACAAACACAAACATTACAAACTGAGCAAATGTTTGAGCTGTGCACATAAGTTTATTAGTACATCGTGGTGTAAACAATAGACCTACACACTTGGTATGGTAGATTTCTCATATAGCTCCGCCAACACAATGCTGGTGGTAAAATGATATGTGACTGAATGAGTTCTGGATGGTTTTGCATGTACTTGAATGGGAATCTTCTTCTTCTCCTCCTCTTATCGAGCAGTGCTCAGTCACAGCTACCAGCTTTGGGGACAGGGTGGGGGGTGGGCAAACCACTGAGTGGCGAGGGGGAGGGATAGAAGTAGAGGGCAGGCAAAAAAGAACAAAGGAAAGAAAACACTTACCTGGCTTGCTCGTCCTTGCTCTTTCCAATCTTCTTCTCCACTCTAGCATGGGCCCAGCCAACTCCTCTAACCAATCCTGGTGCTTCTCTCATGCTATGACAGCACAGCAGTGCCAGGTTTGGATGGAGTGGGCTGGCTGAATGCTCCTTCAGGCTTTGTAGGCCTGTGCTTCGTCTCCACCCAGCTGTCCATGACAGCTGGGTGGAGGTCATATGTCGCTTTGGAGCACCCAGCCAGCCACTGCTCCTGCCCTCTGCTGCCCATCATCAGCATAAGACACGCCCCCACGTCTCTGGGCTCGGGCTGCTGCAGTGCGAACATCGGAAAAATAAAATGGAATAAAATCTTTTCATTACAAATTTTATTTTTCCTTTAAGGCTCACAGCAGGTGGGGGGTGGTGCTCCTCAGTTAAGAAACCACTGCTGGCAGTGCTGGCTGTAGATGTTGTTGTTTGGAGGAGGGTCCGATTCTCTCTTGGGATTGCATGCCATTCTCAGCTTGTAGATGGTTCTGCATCATCATCCTGCTCAATATACTCAGTGCCTGGAAGAAGACTGCAACTGATGCTATTAGGCAACATATCATTTTGGTACATAGTTTACAACGTTTTAACAAAATATATCAGGGGGTAGTTGAACTCAATTTCAATTTCAATTCAATTCAATTCAATTCAATGAACTTTATTCGATACTTATGAGACAACCACAAAAGTAAAAACAAATATGTTACAAATTATTGATATCAGATACAACATGTAAAATGGCACTTGTTAGACAACACAGGGTCAAAGTTAATCACTTCATAAGAACACATAAAATGTAAATTTTAAAAAGCAATTCAGTTTCATCAAATCATCATGGGCTCTGCTCTATATTGGAACAATTATACTTTTATGTATATTAAGTGCATTTATAATAAAAAGTGCCACGTTGAGGCAGACCCTGGCTTCATTAAGTTCAGACAAATATTTTACTGCAGCAAGATGGGATCCATTGCCGGATACAAGCAAAAGTGGTTTTGAGTATTAACTTCTAAAACCAGAATAAAAGACACAAAACAGCATAGAGTGCACAGTGCTCCGTCCATCACATGGGGAAGGGAACGAGTTCGAAGGAAAGATTTCATTGTTGGAAAGGCAACTAAGTGATAGACAATTCTTAATCTGAATCTGACTAGGAATATAAATTAGATAAACCTGAACTCAATGGGGCTTATTTGACGTACCTATGGCGCGGTGTGCCTGCTCATATTTACAATGCCATGTAAAGCCTCCCTGCGTGGCTTTTCATGGCCCCCTTTCACGCTTTCCCATGCATGAAAGTGGTGTTCCATGGGTCTTTCCCTGGGTTTTCCTATTCAATATTCATGGAACCTGATGCATTCCCAGATTTACAAAGTTTTGTAAACCTGGGAATTGGTCAGATACCTATGTCGCCCCAGGTGATGAGTAAGGGAGGTGCTACGAGGAGTAATACTTTTATTTCATTTCACTCTTCCTTTTTGTATGTGTGCAGCATTCTGCAGCACACATAGAAGGAGGAAACACCTCTTGTGATTGTTTTTGTGCAGGAAGGGACACCTTCCTGCACAAAAACAATCATCCCTGCAATGCAGACACCCCTGGACCATGGTGCAAGGGTGCCTTTGTTGACTTATTGAAGTCCATTTTGTGCCAGCAGAGGGGGAAAGGACAGGAATGTGCTGCATCCTGTAGATACTGTGCATTACTACCCTTTTCTTTTGACTCAAGGTAGCTCAGAAGTAAAGCTTGCTGCACTGCCCCTGTGTCAAAATAGTGTAAAAGAGGCCCAATATATGTAATGAATAATTAAACCATGGAATATATGTTAGAAGTTTTAAATATAAATGTACCAGCTTTGGCCACAGAGGTGAGTGTTTTGGAGGTCCAACATGATGTCAGCAGCTGAACTGGGGTAATTGATGTTCTAGTCGACCAAGAAAGTCTTGCTTGATAGCTACAAATATAAGTGGTAATTTCAAGGTATATCTTGTATAATAATAAGTCATCATAAACAAAAAAACAGGCCTTCACGGCCTTTGCTATCTATCATGTCATCTGTCACGGGCAGGACACTTGCATTCTTGGCACGTTTGCTTCTCGTGAGGAGGCTTTGAGGGCTCTTTCATCTTCACGGTGAGGCCTTTCAATTTTGGGGTATTTTAGAAATTTTTACTAAACTGACAGTTTGCTAGTATTCTTACCTTGAAACTGTCTGTACTACAGTGGTTTCACTGACTTTTGCTATTTTGTGTTATCCATGATGTTGTATTACCACATAATGCTGGCAATAGTGCAAGGGTGCCTGCGTTGGCTCTAGCTAGCTAAATTAGAGCCATCGGAGGGGAAATCTCAAGGTTGTACTGTATTCTTGTAAATACGGTGCAGCACTGTGTTTCAGAAGTGGCAGAGCGCGGATTTAAGCCCAGGAGGATAATGCCCCTCTCTGCCGCTTCCTTGGAAATATGCCCCAAATTCTCCCTCCAGCTTGTAAGTGTTAGCCAGTAGTATTTTTGTTATACTGTGCGTTATCCAGAACTTGCCTTATTTTCATCATTCTGACTGATATTTCCATATCACACCTCCTTCCATTAATTCTTTCTTGGGAATAGGACCTTAGGGAGAGGTTGGGTACTGCTTGGGCAAGTCACCCTGCCTATTTATACTTTGGGGCAGATTTATGATAACTGGCGCATCCCTGCATATCAGCAGGGATGCGCCAGTTATAATGCGCCACAGCTGCGCCACCATGGATGCGCCGCATTTATAATGCGGCGCACCATGGGGCAAAAACGGCAGAGATGCGTGACGCATCTGTGCCGTAAAAGTGGCGCATTGCTGGAGTTGCATCGCAAGCGCGACGCAGCTCCAGCAATGTTCTGGGGGGCCCTATCTGTATAATGCTGCGTCAATCCTTACGCCTGCTTCAAGCAGGCGCAGGGTTTTGACGGAGCATGGGCCTAAAAGTGACTGAGTGAAATTTTGTAGATTTCACTCAGCCACTTTTAGGAGGCGTTCCTGCGCCAGAACGCCCCCACCTGCCCTGGAACGCCTGCATGTGGCGCAGGGCTTTACAACGTGACGCATCTCCCAGATGCATCACGTTGTAAATACCCCGCACCATGGCGCAGGATTTGCGCCGCTGCTGCGTCACAAAAGTGACGCAACGGCGGCGCAAAAGTGGCGCAAGTGCAACATAAATCTGCCCCTGTGTGTTTATGAATCTGTGAGTATATGCAAAGTTCACTTATCTGCACAAATCTGTGTGTATTGCTGCTGGCTCCCCAGGGTTTCTCGTTTGCCACGTTGCCAGCACCTATTAGCTCTTTTTTCTTCCCGCTTGTGAGCACTTGTAGTGAACTTGGAGCAAATTAAATGCCCGGTGAATGTTGCACTGCACAATCTGCATCAATTAACAAAATAAGCTGCTGGTTGATGAAATGCTTGAGATGCTTCTGATCAGGATGTTCTGTTCGCTCGTTCCCCTTTGAGTACCTGAGGTATCAGTGCTAAGGTACTTTTCCGACCCCTCTTGAATCAGTGTGTTCATTACAACTGATCTGTTTGTAAAAGCTATAGGGCGAGCCGCTCCTACGCCACACAATGGGTAACCCACTAAGCAAAGGTGATTTAGATTGTCTACAAATGGACTTCATAGACATGCCTCCTGTCTACAAGTACAAGTTTGTGTTGGTTACAATGTGCATGTTTAGCAAAGGGATTGAGGCCTACCCAGCAAAGAACTGGGATGTACAAACTGTTGCCAAGTGTCTTTTAAAGGAACTTGTACCACGTTCCTGGGTCCCTATGCTCTTAAGTTCTGACAACAGACCAGCATTCATCTCCCATGTTAATGGGCGAATATGCAGTGGATTAGGGGCCACAGAGAAATTTCATATCACCCATAAGCACTACAGCAACAAATGATGGATGGAATACTGAATAACAATCCAGCCCAAACTGCCAAGTCGGGTCCTCACTGGACCGGAAACAAGCATCCTGGGACCGGTTTCGGGGTTCCCATAGAGCTCAGGGTCAAGACTGATTTGCATATGGCTGGGTCTAAACTGGAATGGCGTGGCATGCAAAAATATGATTGATTTTACCAAGATCTGTGCCTGGGAGTGAATATTTGATTGGTTCAGCATTCTGTCCATTATCTGTTCTTATTGCATTTGTCACTTTAAGTGGGAAGGGTATGCCCAGATGTGGGTCCTGTGCTCTCTATGCTACCAGATTCAAGCTAGCCTAGCTGATGAGGGGTGAAATCCCAAAACCAGTCTCAGGATGCTTACTTCAGGTCCAGGAAGGTCCTGGCCTGGCAGTTTGGGCTGGACTGTTCCCATTGGGGGCAGTGTCAAGACTGATTTAAATATGGCTGGGTCTAAACTGGAATGGCGTGGTGTGCAAAAAAACAATGGATTTAACTCAGATCTGTGACTGGGGTTAACTTTTTATTTGGTTCAGCATTCCATCCATCATATGTTCTTTTTGCATTTGTTGCTCAAAGTGGGAAGAGTATGCCCAGACATGGGTCCCATGCTCACTACACCACCAGATTCAAGCTAGCCTGGCTGATGAGGGGTGACACCCTGAAATCGGTCTTAGGATACTTGTTTCTGGTCCAGGGAGGACATGGCCTGGCAGTTTGGGCCGGACTGTTCCCATGGGGAGCAGGGTCAAGACGGATTTGCATATGGCTGGGTCTAAACTGGAATGGCGTGGCGTGCAAAAAAGTAACCCAGATCTGTGACTGGAGGATGATGTTTGATTGGTTAAGCATTCCGTCCATCATCTGTTCTTTTTGCATTTATCACCCACCAGCAGCAGGGGCTGTGTACAGGAAGAATGGAGTGTTGAATAACAAAATAGGTATGATCTGTGTAGCCACTGAATTGTCCTGGATTGATGCACTGCCGTTAGTACTGTGGTCACAAAATTGAGTCCTGATGAGATTTTGTTTGGCCGTCCAATGGACATTCCAGGCCACAGGTCTGTTGTTCCTCTGTCAGTATTGGATGATTTGCTTTTGCAGTACTGGAAAAAAAACAAAGACTACAGGCAGTTCCTGAAGCAGACACAGCACAAACCCATGAACTTAAACCCAGTGACTGGGTCTGGATAAAGGCTCACACCTGATGACACTGCCTTCAGCCTCGGTGTAAAGCACCATACCAGGTCCTCCTCACAACAGCCACAAATGATCTCCTAGATCCACAGCTCCCACACCAAGAAAGCATTGGAACAAAAGAAGGAGCATCAGGCCTTGACCTTGACACCTACATCAGCTTTTCCAGGACACAGTTACAATCTTCGCTGTACTGAAAGTGCCAAGTGAACAGGTGCCATCGTCTGTCTTACTTCTGAAGGGCTGCTAGTACTGCACACTACCCAGAAACAGAGGGTTCAAGCTGGCCCTGTTCACTGTCAATGTAAACCTGAACTGACTACCGAGATGTCTCATTGATAACCGCGGAGCTCCTTATGCTGCAGGTATGAGAAGACAAAGATGTGCAAGCGGGCCGAATTTTTCATGCTACGGAGTTTCCGCTGCCCACAGCAGAGCCAGAAAGGACGATGTCATACTTTGGTTTTCTAGATAGTACCGAAGTGGCTTTGAAGTACTTGTGATCTCTCCAGCAACACAACTAGGTGCCACCAAGTGGTTTTGTGACTGTTGAATTATCTGAAGTTTCTTTTTTCTGTCAACCACACGTACCAATGCTTGGAACAATGCCTCGTAGGATGAAAGAGACAGTCTCAAAGCTGCCTAGGGTGCTAGTTTCAGTTTGCACGCCCATTCCTGGCACAATTATCACGACCTTGGTAATAGTTTTTTTCAGATCACCTGCACATACTTTCCTAGACGGACCAGAGGCAGTTATAAACAACACCGAAATACTGAACCAAGAACAAACAGCGAACCTATCAATGATAAATGAGACAGGAGAAGTGGTTGAGGTGGCAAAGAAGGAAAGGGTAATGTTGAGAGAATTCAAATGAGTATTTAAGGACAACACATTTGTTCAAAATGTACAAATGTATGCAGAACCAGCAAATGTATCAGGATGTTCTGTCTGTACACATCTGTCAACACATTCACTAGAGATTATGAGCTATAAGGCAATTCCAGTGGTAAAACATGTAGGGAGGAATGTGTTGAGGGAGATTTTACATACGCAACATAACATGTCTCAGAAATCTCCAAGAGCAGAACAATCACAGGGTGGACTACTGGGTCCAAATATGAAACCGAAACAGGGAGATCAGTCATTGGTAGACCACTTAAGGAATTTCAAGCAACAAGGTATGGGTATGGGAAAAGACCCAGAAGCCTGGCAATCCCCAGGACTCAAGAAAGCAGAGGATCTAGGGGCTCCACAACTAAAGATTAGCAAAATAGTAACTGCACCCTGGTGTATACGGTACGCTAAGGATGAAGGCTCGAGTGACGCGAGTTGCTCTGCATTCTGGCAAGAATGATTACTGTGGAAGGACCACTAAGTTGTGGAGATTTTCCCAAGGGAAGTAAGCCAAGAATATTTGTAGGTAACAGCAAGTGCCAACGCTATGCCAACTAAGTCAGAATTAAAAACAGTTCACTATACTTATCATTAGGATCGCTAGGACCTAAGAGGCTTTTTTTATATGCTGAAAGTCAGCTTATTTCTGGCTGCCTGCCGGCTGGTATGGTAGATATTACCCTTCATTAATACTTCCTCAAATGACAAATGTTACAAATGTCATTAATAGTCCACCCAGGAAGTTTGAGGGCAAGCAAGAAGAGAACAGCAACCTGGATTGATTGGACCATCACAGGTTTAAGTGTTATGTCACCACCTATAGGGATGGTATACAATATGCATAGGGTGGACCAGCTAGCAGGACTGATTAAGTGGTTGGCATACTGCACTGTACCTGCCATAGGAAACTTTACAGAAGAACTTACTGCCGAAAGGGTAATAGTGATTCAAAACGGCTTTGCATTAGACATTCTCCTGGCCAAGGAGGGCAGGGTATGCCAGGTAATACACACATGTTGCTCCAATATCTCAGATAATAGCAACAACATCAACATGTCCATAAGGAAGATACAAAAAGTCCAAAAGGATGCTAAGGGAATTCAAACAAGAATGAGTATACGGGAGACCATACTGGTGTGGTTCAGAAATGGGGCACTTGGCTATTAGACGCACTGATAAAAGGGTAGTAGTGTTAATAACATTGTGTGGTCATACAGGTGTGCCCTACCTGTATGAGCATATTCCTCACCCGCTGCTGCAACAATATAATATCCTCTCAATATCCCAATAGGTCCTAGGAATGGGGAAATAGGTTCATGAGACACAAGAATAATAAAGTAGGAGGTGAGGAGGAAATGATCCCAATGAAAGGACTAGCATAGAGTGTAATAGAATATCAAAGGTCGGGATGTGGACTTGTATTTTCCGATCATGTATGGGATCCATCTTATCTTGCACACGTTTTGTGATACTCAATGGAGGATGAGGCCTACAAAATACGTTTAAATATATCAAGTTTGCACATTCACATTTACTTTATAAACCATCTTGCTTTCTCAGATTGGCTTTAAAATACTCCATTTGTCCAATCAGGGAGAATCCCCCTGAAATCCCAGTATGACAGTCAGACTCGCTCGCTTCACTCACGTGGTAACAATCAGCCCCCAGCTGTTATGACCCACTACTTCCACATTTCACTAAATGCCATTTTTTAACAGGAGGCCCATGTATCAAGAGAGGGTGCATGGCGAAGAGGTAGGGATGCATGATGGATATGGGTTTCATTTGCTCCTCCAAGAAGAGCCCTAGCAAGACACATTCATGCAACTTCTCCTTCACTCACCTCCTTTTATCCTGCCATAAGTTCTGAATATACCCCACGCTGCGGATGTCGCACCAATGTATTGCCAGTATCAGTCACCTCCTGCCTCAAGGCTACCTTCTGTGCTCCACTAGGGCAAACTTTTAGTAGAAGACAGAAGTGAGGCAGACCTAGTATTTCTTTGTTGTATTTTCTCATCACAAACTCCATTTTAAGGGCTATCTTCTCTACACTTAAAATTCTTTCTCCTCATTTGTTCAGTGACTGTCGCTAACAGTTTTAGAGAAAACTCCCAGAAAGGTAGCAGAAGGCAAATTCTGAAATGAAAGAAACAGATTATAGTATTTGGCCACAATATATTTGTGGCTTTATGTAAATGTATGTCAGGTGTGCCTGTTTGATTTCAGGTGTCCATGTGTAGGGCTTAAATTCTCTACCATGTGGAGATCTCTATGTGAAGACATTCTACCCTGTATGCAGATTTTCATACTTACTGCCATGCAGAGTTTTCCACCACCAGAACGGAGACTCTACCAAGAGTGTGGAGTCTCTACTATTCGCAAAATACTGTTGTAAGTTAGATGTTGTAGTATGTAATTGATTACGTTGTGATGTCTCCTTAATGACTTAATGTAGAATTGTAAGGTTATCTAGAATGTCACCAGGTGACATGAGAATGTTATCTTGAGGTTTGGAGCTGCTCAGGTGTAGCCGTTATGTTTGCTGGTTCCACGACCATCTAGCTAAGGAATAAATCACTTCTAGTTCAACCTGTTTCCAGCCTATTTACTACATACATTTGGTGACGATTTTGCTACATGGTAGAACCTTCCATGTGCTGTACTACCGCCGACTTCTCAAGCAGAGAACTAGTGCTCCAAGCATTTTACAAGGTACTATTTTATACTTATGACGATCAAGACCTTTTACATATGTGTTGTAATTTTGCTGAGGCGGTTGCTTAATTACTTTTGAACCGGCATCTACTTGCCTCGTGCTCCAGCTCTGATATCTTAAAACCAAGTTCATTCTCAGGACACAGCACCAAGATTCCTCTTGCATTCTTGGGCCTTTTTGCATTCCGACTTGCCTTTGACCTTACGTCATGGCCATTTCAGTTCATTGGATTAATCCAATCCAGGAATTGGCTGATGTCACATGTCACGCAGTACGCCGATGTAGTGGCCATCTTAACGCCTTGGGATTATTTACCTTCATCTCCTTGGTGTTCATGCCGTTCCTGCAGTTCATTACGGAAGGTAGAAAACAACAAGTTGATCATCCAAATAAAAAAAGAAATGTATCGTCAGTGCTCATCAACTGTCTAAGGCAATGTGGTGATGCACACACCTGACTAAAGAAGATTTGTTCACCATTCGTAAACTGCCTATGACAATGCAGTGATGCGCTCACCTCAACAGTGTTTACTCCTCGGTTCTTTCAATCTAGTGTGTCACTCTGTGATACGCACACATCTCAGTCATCTAATATTTTCACCCAGTTCCATTCCCTAGAAATCCACAAGTATGTTTAGTGTGGCACCCCAGAACTATTGTATATTCATTCTGGCACACTCATTTTACTCTCATAACATCAGATTGTTATTCAACACCTCATATAATGTGTACAAGGCAAGCTGTAACTCCACCACCTGCCTTTTTAGACACCTCAGAAGAACCACCAATAAGGTGGGTATATGGCACCACACTTTTGAAGCATACATAGGGGCAATAGGTGCCTCAAGATTTAGTGCGGATAGGAAGACATTTTTGCTATTACACTCTTTAGGATTTGAAGGATGGTCTATCTTCAAACATTTACCAAACCTATTGCAAGAAGAGAGTAATGGAATTGATGAATATCAAGAGACAGTCCTTAAGCTCAAGCACAGGTTTGACAAGCAACCCAGCCTCATGGTACTCAGACATACATTTTTTAAGAGGATACAAAGCAAAGTGGAGGAAGTTGATTCCTATATCTGTTTTACGCAGACTAGCAGCTGACTGCAGATTTGAGAACTTTACTGACAAACTGATAAGAGATCAGTTTGTATACCATTGCAAGGACAAAAATATAAGACAAAAACTTTTAATCATGGGTGATCCATAATTAGACAAGACAATCAAGGTAGCCGCAATCATAGAAAATGTGTTACTCTCCTTGAAGGATTTGGATCACTGGGTGATTGATGCTATTAATGAAGTGAATGTTAGCAATGTTGGAAAGTTGCGAACAAAATCAGGGCGTAGCTTCAGCAATGTAGTTTCCAAGCCCACTAAATCTGAAGCTGTGAGTACCACTGGCGCCAGTTGGTGTTTTATGTGTGGTAATCCTCCACTTTCCAAAGGAGCCATGTGTCTGGCTCTGAATATAATGTGTAATTACTGTAAGAAAATAGGCCATTTTGCCAAAGTCTGTCTGAAAAGGAAAGGTTACAAGAAACCTGTTGTGTGTGTTGTTGAGTCGGATGAAGAGTCTCATTGGTGTCCGTGTTCAAGATCTTGTTGAAGGTGATCCTGCATCTTGCGTTGATCCTATTGTGGATATTAAGGTTGGGGATAAGACTGCCAAACCTCTTGTTGACTCGTGGGCCAGGATAACCATGATCACACAGAGGGTGTTTGAAGAGACCTGGAGTAGTTCTCAATCATTATCCCCGCCTGACCGTTCTCCTGTGTCACAAGATAGATGTGATGGGATCAAGAAGAGATGAGGTTCAAGGGAAGGAGAATCAGGGGTGGAGGTGGAGAGGTGTGTTGCATCTTCTAGGCCATCTGACTTCGGAGCACAGGGCTCACGGTTCGATCTCCGGCTCTGGCGGCAGCTCAGTTCAGCACCATGTGACTCTGGGCAATAGCTTACTTAATTTCCACAACGGCCCCCAGCGCCTTGAGACCCGCAAGGGTGAGTAGTTCGCGCTTCACAAATACGGATTTACATTTACATTTATATATTTAGGGGTAAGATTTTTGTGGCAATAAAAGGGTATGCACAATGGGATGGTTTTATCAGGGACTATTCAGGATGATCTTGAAGGCAGGAGCCAAGGAGCAAAGTTTGGTTGTGAACAGGGTTGACGACGGACACGTTTGGAAAGACAAGTTTCGATCAGTGTTTGGGTGTGACTTGAGTAAAATCCAAGGTTTCAGGCACAAAATCCTTGTTAAAGGAGGATTATTCCAATCAGACATAAGCTCAGGGGCGTGCCCTATAGTGTCAGAGATAATCTGGAAAAAGAGTTGAGAGAACTTTGTGCGTAGTTGATCATTGAGCCCTCTGAATCCTTGTGGCTCTCTCCTTTGAATGTTGCACGCACAAGGTGTGGCCAGCTTAGGATTTATGTTGATTTGAGCTCACTCAACAAGGAAATTTGGTTGGACTCACATCCTCTACCCACAATAAATTATTTCTTTGCGTCCACGAGGGGAGCCAGGTTTTTCTCTGAACTTGATTTTCCAGTACCTAACACCAAGTAGGACTGCATCCTGATTCACGCCATCTGACTGCTTTTGCATCACCTATGGTCACTTTTCAATATCGCCGTATGCTGTTCAACATTCTTGAAGGAGTAGATGGTGTCCTAGTATTTCAGGATGATGTCCTCATTTTTGCTAAGGATGCCCGTTCTCATGGTTCCAGTCTTCATAAGGTGAAGAAGTTGTTTCAGGAATACGGAGTGGTAGTAAAGGCAGAGAAGTGTACGTTTTTTTGAACAGAAGTAGAATAGTTGGGACACATGATTACGCAAGTTGGAGTCACTCCCAGAGCTGGTTTGCTGGAGGGCATTGTCAATGTCCCTGCACCCAAGGATAAAACTGGTGTGAAAACTTTACTGGGTTTGTGTGAGTACTTCTCCAGATTTGTTCCCAATTTTGCAACCATAGTGTGGCCCATTAGCAATCTGCATAAAAAGGGTGTGAAGTTTGAGTGGTGGACCAAGGTAATTTGTTGTTAGAGAACAGTACTGCTCTCAAACCATTTCATACCAGCCTCTCTTGTAGTGTCATAATAGATGCCAGTCAGGTGGGATAGCGAGCCATTTTGGCACAAGTAGAGGATGGTGTTGAAAATACCATTTGGTTCGTCTCCAAAGTGTTGAGAGCCACTTTGCTGCAGTATTCTTTGATTGAGAAAGAACTTTTGGCTTATTGTTAGGCGATTGAGAAATTTTGTCCGTATGTTTGGCAAAAACGTTTTCTTCCACTGACTGATCACAAATCCCTTATGAGTATTCTTGGTGGCAGTATGAGCAAGTGCTGCACACCCAGGATATTAAGGTTAGTCACTAAACTTGATGTGAGACTCATTTCAGGAGGAAAAAATGGGAGAGCAATCTTTCTTTCCCGGGTTCCCATTTAGATCAATGAGGATGATTAAATCAAGTTTGGGGACCTCATTGACGAAGACTGCAAGGATTGCTTGGTTGCAGCTTTTGGAAATACCAGAGTTGAGATTGTGCTCTGAAGATGAGTGGAGAGCTGCTTTTCAAAATTGTTGTTTCTTATAGGATGTTTGTGCCCTAGTAAGGAGGGGGTGGCCCAGATCAAAAGCATTGTCTCCACTGTTACAACCGTTTTGGACGGTGGAGAGTGAGATCTCTCTGGAAGTTGTTTTGCTTTTGCGAGCTGACAAACTTATTCCTCCACATGTTTTCTGGACTGGCATTATTGAGAAGGCTCACGAGGGACGTTTAGGATCACACTTACCAAATGGCATATTTGTGATACCTTTGGTGGCCTGGGATGGACACAGAAATTGATGGTATAGTTGCGAACTGTTGGATGTGTGGTGTCTCTGACAAAGGTCTTAAGGTAGCTACTACCTATTGAATTTCTGCATGGTCCACGGGTGAAGCTTGGAATTAATATTACGGGTCCTTACGATATCCTTTCAGGGGGATGCAGGTATGCCTTGGTACTCATGGATTATTCCTCTAGATGGCCCGAAGTTAAATTGGTGATAGAATCCAATGCTAAGAACATTATTGAGTTCTTACGCGTGGTTTGGTTGAGAGAGGGTTTCCTGAGGTGTTGGTGTCAGACAACGGAAGCAGTTTGTTAGTGCTGAATTTCAGTCCTTTCTTGATGTTGCTGGTGTGAGGGATGTGAGGAGTTCTTTATAAATCCTCAAACTAAGGGACCTGTTGAGAGGATGAACCAAGTGGTGGGGGAATATGTCAAGTGGGCCAGAGAAGGGTTACCATGATGTGTATAAGGCTTTGAGTAGCATGATTTGGTTTTATAGGACGACACACCATTCCTCTACAAAAGTTTCACCTTTTGAACTTTTGAGAGTTAGGAAAGCCAACACTAGTTTCAGACCCGGATGGATATCAAAATGGATTAAGTCAGAGTCAGATGTTTCTAAATTGATGTCTATTGTGAGGAAAATATGTCTCTCACTCAAGTTAAAAAAAAAGAGGTATGTTTCCAAGAAGGGTGTCAAAATGGCTCCATTAGAAGTTGGGGACATGAACAGGATGAAAATCTCGGTCCATGTTAAGAAGGGGGAGAGTACATTTGGTGAATCTGTGAAGGTTGTGAAAATTGTGGGAAATGTTGTGCAAGCTAAAGGGGGTGATTGGTGGAATTTCACTAAAGTTGTCAAAGCTCGGGCAAAGAGCGCTGTTCCTGAGTGTGAAGATAAAGGTTCTGTTCGGAGTGACAAAGTTCCCCAACAGCAAACACAAGGAGATGATGGACGGAGCACTGAAACTTTTCAGACACTCACCCCCAGTCTCAGATATGGGTTGAATCCATCATTGTTCTTTACCTCACTTTGCCACCACAGTTCAGGCACAACTATATGCAAATCAGTCTTGACCCTGTGCCTTATGAGACCAGTTCAGCCCGAACTGCCAAGCCATGTCTTCCCTGGACCAGAAAAAAGCATCCTGGGACTGTTTTCAGTCTAACAGTCCTCATCAGCCAAGCTTGCTTGAATCCAGTGGCAAAGTGAGCAAGGGACCCACGTCTGGGCATACCCTGCCAACTTAGGGCGAACAAAGCAAACACAAGGAGATGATGGACGGAGCACTGAACTTTTCAGACACTCACCCCCAGTCACAGATCTGGGTTGAATCATCGTTCTTTAACTCACTTCGCCACCCAAGTTCAGACACAGCTATATGCAAATCAGTCTAGACCCTGTACCTCATGGGACCAGTCCAACCCGAACTGCTAAGCCATGTCTTTCCTGGACCAGAAACAAGCATCCTGGGACCGGTTTGGGCTAACAGCCCTCATCAGCCAGGCTATATCTTGATTCCAGTGACAAAGTGAGCAAGGGACCCACGTCTGGGCATGCCCTGCCAACTTAGGGCGAACAAAGCAAACACAAGGAGATGATGGATGGAGCACTGAAACGTTTCAGACACTCGCCCCTTGTCACAGATCTGGGTTGAAGCCCTCATCAGCCAGGCTAGCTTGAATCCAGTGGCAAAGTGAGCAAGGGATTCACATCTCCTTGTGTTTGCAAAGTTCCCCAACAGGCAAATCCCAGGAGAAGTGCCAGAATCATTGTTAAGCCTGTTAAATACAGATTGTAATTTATATATATTTGTAGAATTTTTTATTAAGTCTTGTCTTGTTTTTTTTTTTTTTCCATATATTTTTTATTTTTCATAAAAAGCACAGCAATTAATCATATATTACTTTTTGTATTGGGTACACGAGAAGAAAAAGAAACCAAACGAGAGGAAAAAGAAAAAACTGAAACATGATACAGCATAGATTTAGAGGTACATTACAAAAAAGAGAAAAACTAAATGCGTTCCTTTTTCTTTAGGAGAAAATGCTATAGCTCACAAAGCTTAATTAGCTCATACAGTACTACCTTGTAGCTCTTTCTTCCATCTCTGTACTGGATCCCATATACGTTCCCCTAATATCCTCCCCTTCTTCCCTTTCCGATCATAAATTCCTCTTTCGAGGTTAAAGATTGAAAGAAGCCTGGAGATCCATTGCTGAAAGGTTGGTGGGTTAGGATCTAACCATGCCGTGCAGATGCACATTTGTAAGACCGCCATAGATAGAAATATAAAATATTCTGAGGTCTTTAATGCTGCATCTTCTTCCCCAATTCCCAACAGAATTATTGCTGAATTAAGATGTAGCTTAATTTTTAAAGAATGAATAAAACATTTCTCAATTTCTCCTTTTAAATTCAGCTGATTGGGACAGGTTGACATCATATGGATCAAATCTGCCTCATTGCTCTCGCATCTGGGGCACGTAATTCCCTCCTGCCCGCCCCATGGGCGATTTTTGCAGGGGTATAGTATAATGAAAAAATAGTTTTGTAGTGTTGGGCCTGTAATCCTGCTAAACAGAGGACAGTTTGTCCTAGTTCTAAAGACCTTTCAAAAACCTCCTGTTTTATACCAAGTTTATCTCCCCATTTTTTACCATGTTTTTCAATATCATCAGCCTTTAATAAAGCCAGATCAGAATATATTTTCTTAATAGTACATTCTTGACCCTTTTTTAGTGTATCCATAATTTTTATTGGGGAGAATCCAATCACCCCACCTGTTTTCTCCTTTAAAAAACTGCGGATCTGTAGATATTTAAAAAAGTGTATTTTATCCACCCCATACGAAGCCTGAATTTCCGCAAAAGAAAATATTCCCCTTACCCCCATAATGTCTCCAACCTTTTGGATTCCCAGTCGCCCCCAATCTGCCATAACTCTATCGGAAAAAGTTTCCGGAAAATTGGGGTTCTTATATAGCTGTGTATAGTAGTGTATCCTACCAATACCTATTTTCTTCCCTAATGCCCTTCAAATTTTATAAGCTGCCAAAATTGTCTTGAATCTAGTCCGCTTAAAGTAGCTAGGTTCTATAAATTGTAGAAAACAATTAGTTGCTTCTTCTCCTAACAGTAGTTTATATATCTCTGGAAGACCATTTGATAATTCCTTATCCTGGGCACCAACTAGAATCCCCATATATTGTAGAGCTGCAGCCCAGTAATACATCCGGAAATCAGGAACTGACCAGCCTCCTCTTACCCTCGGAAGTGACATAAATCGCATAGCTCTTCTCGTTTTGCCATGGGCCCATATAAATCTGTTAACCAGATGTTCTAAAGTTACAAACCATCTATTCTCAAATTGCAGAGGGATTGTCCTGAAAAGATATAGTATTTTGGGCAGTATTATCATCTTGACAACATTAGTACATCCAACTATTGATAAATGGAGATTGTTCATTCTATCTAAATCTTTTGAAACTTGTTGTATAATTGGTTTGATATTTCTCTCTACTAAGATATCCAAATCTGCGGTTATAACTATACCAAGATATGTTGCTGAGTCTACCACCCTAGAATCATCAATCATGGTCAGTTTATTTTTCACGATTTGCGTTTTAGTTTGATTAAGTGCATATCCAGAAACCGACCCGAAGACTGAAGCTTCACTTTCGATTGCCACTAATGCCTCCCCGGGTTTAGAGGTTATCACCGCGATATCATCCGCGTAGGCCAGTATCTTGGTCTCCAGCCCCTGTAATATAATTGGGTGTATTCCTTCATTGGCCTCTAATCTTCGGATAAGTGGATCGATATATAAAGCGAAAAGCAAGGGTGAAGATGGACAGCCTTGCCGTGTACCATGTTTGATCGCCAAGGGTACCGTATATCCGCCATTTATTTTTAAGTGAGCCATTGGATCTCCATAGAGAGCCTGTTCGCATTTATATATCCATCTCCGATCCCAAACCACCTTAAAACAGCCCATAGATAACCCCATGAGACCCGGTCAAAGGCTTTTTCAGCATCCATTAAAATTAGAGCCATAGGTTCTCCCGAGACTATTGTGGAGTCGAATAATGTTATAATCCTGCGTAATTTCTCCTTCCAGGCTATCCCTTTCTACTTCTGGGATAGTTTCCCTAGAAATTTTTCCCAGATATTCTTGGATCCCGTTCTCCTCCATCAGCTGTTCTTCCCTGTATAAATTTAGATAATAGTTACGGAACACATTGCGAATCTCAGGTATACTTGTTACAAGGGAGCCATTACTATCATTAATCTCAGAAATGTCTCCAATAGCACTCATTTGCCTTGTTCTAACAGCTAATGTTTGCCCCACCTTTTCACTGTATTCATGGCATATTTCCCTTTTCGCTAAATATCGCGCAGCTATCTTTGTTATTGAGATATCCCCTATCTCTGATTGTATAGCTGCAATTCTTAGCATAATACTCTCCAGTGAGTTGCAAGTAGCAATTGCGGTTGGCAATTCCTCGTCTGCCAATGCTTTACAGAGTTTATCCAAAATTGCCGCTTCCTTTTTTTGGCGTAGCAGACTATAGCTTAGAGTTTCGCCTCTCACTCCAGCCTTAAAGGCGTCCCAGACAATTCCTGCCCCTGTACTACCGCGGTTAACCCTCCAAAAAAGCGGTATGCATTGATTCATATGAGTTAGATATTCCGGCTCCACCAAGAGCCCTCTTTCAAATGTCCATTCTCGTTTCGACTGAGAGCACCCTGTTAGAGTAACAGTAAGTACTAAAGGGTTGTGGTCGGAAATGACCCGGGGGTGTTTTTCAATACTACACCTGGCTAATAATGTGCTTGAAACAAAAAAGTAATCTAATCTGAAAATTGATTTGTGAGGTGCAGAGAAAAAGGTGCTACCCGTATCATTAGGTCTGATTCGCCCCCATACATCTACCAAAGCATTATTCCGCACAAGATTAGTAAGGGCGCAGTAAACTTTTTTTTTCCGGCCACAGTAAGCCCCTTCAGTACTCTCCCAAGATCTACCGATACCATCGATATTAAAATCCCCACACATTATCACTGGGGTAGGCCATGAGGCTAATTCTACTTCTAAAAATTCCAAACGTTCTGGGTCGTCAGCTGTTGACCCATATATAGTACAGATAGTAAATGTCTCCTCCTGGAGCATACATTCTACCAAGGCCCAACGTCCCCATTTATCAGCAGCCTTTCTTTTAATCGTTAATTTTTGTCGACGAGCTAGAACGGCTACGCCCCTTGTCCTTGCCCCTTGTTTAGTGGCTGTAAGTATCTTAAATCCCAGCTGCTCCAAAAGGTACCCTCTTGTTTCTTCAATGTGAGTCTCTTGTAAGCACAGAATATCTATACAAAGTGTCCTAAGGTATGCAGCTACTCTAAACCTCTCTTGTTGATCATTGAGACCACATACATTAATAGTTGCCACTCTAATACTCATTTTTGTAATTTTGCTGAAGCTTAATGTTATACCGTAAGCTTGTTACTCCAAAAATCCGACATCTCCCTAGTACCACCCAGAGTGCTCTGTGCTGTGCTGTGTTCTTTCGTCCCCTCCCCTTCCCCCTCCCACTCCCTCCCCCGTCTTATCCCACCCAGACCTACACCCCAGGCCTCACTCATACCAACACCCACCCCAGCCACACCCCCGCCCCCACCCCCCCAATCCCATCACAGGTAAATAGGTCAAGCATGACCTATATGTGGTAGCCTAACTGATCATCTCTGGTCAGCGCTGCCACTTCTCCCCCCTGGGTTTCCCCCTTGCCAGGTACTGCCTCAAGACTAAGCTTAGACTCTTAAATCCTTGTTATTTACCCCCCATCTTTTTTTTTTTTAAACTCCGCTCCCTGGCCTTCACTTAGTACATTTCAATTCTTCTAGATATTCTTGTGCTTTGATCTCTGATGTAAACATTCGGACCTGACCATTCAGCACCACCTTAAGCCTAGCTGGGTACAACAGGTATGCCTCGCTACCCCTCTCCTTAAAGAGAGCAATCATCTGCCGCATTCTCCACCTTCTCTCTACTGTATTATGACAAAAATCGGGCCTAGGCGAGTCGGCTCCCGCACCACCCTGGGCTTACCCCGGTTGCAGCGCTGTTCCTGGGCCCCTGGGCAGGCTGGACGCCTACTAAGTGCCATGGCAAGCTGATGGGCACTCGTGGAGGTGGGCGAGACATGCTGGGAGGCTGAATGAAACGCCCGAAGTTCGCGACTGCGGCGGGGCCTGAGACACGCAAGATGGCGGTCCCCGGGGACGGATCCGCGCTCCGCGGCAGACGAGGATGACGGTCCGGTGGAGCCTGGCCCGAGGCGAGCACCTTTGACTCCCCCTGGGTGCTTCCGTGGTGGTCCGGGCCCAGAAGGGCGGGAAGCAGGCCAGTTGCCGACCCGCTGGAGATTCCCCTGAGGCTGCAGGCTGCGAGGCGGCCGGGACCCAGTGACCTGACGGCCCCGGATGTGGAGGCCGCGTTGAGGAATGACCGGAGCACGAACAGAGGCTGCACGGTGCCGCGCGGAGGTGGGAGCTGACTGATGAGTCTCGGTGGAGCTGATAAGCCTGGAGAGGCCTAGAGGTTGAGCTGCCGGTGAGCCGCTGTGTGAGTCCCTGCGAGGCGGGCCTGCGGGCGGAGTGCTCCAGGGGCACTGGTGGGTGCGACGTCCCCTCGTGGACACGCCGAGGGACGTCAGCTACGCGCCTCCCCCCGGGGGGCTGATGAGGGACTTCGGCGGAGGTCACGCAGGTGCAGGCCGGGGGTGACGGAGGAGGTCCGGCCAGTAGTGGGAGCAGAGGTTGAGCCCTACATGTGTGCAGCCTGGTGAGTCTTCGGAGATCAAGCGGCGGCTTCGGCGTGGGGGGCCTGGAGCGGCTGATGCGCGACACCGGAGTGGTCTGAGAGCCCAGGTGCTGCCGGAGATCCGGCTGCGACCTTCCTGTGCCCGGGGGTGACTCCCTGCTGGCCTCTGCACCCACCGAAGCTGTTCAGTGCGGCACCGCGTGATCGCAGCGCCCGCCGAGAGGCCCCTGTTCTCACTGGTTGCACGCTGGGCCGACCGGGGGCGGCCATATGCCTGCTAAGAAGGGTCCGGCAAAACGCACCGCCTCAGTGACTGCCTTCTTCAGCCCAGCGGATAGGGGGACATCTGGGGCTCCAGTTGACCCATCGGGGGCGATGGCGTTAACCAAGGAGGACCTCCTGGCCTCGCTGCAGGACTTTAAAACTGAGCTGCGGGAGGAGATAGGCCGGGATGTCCAACGCTCAATTGACCAGTTGCGCTCGGACCTGCGTGACCAGCTGTCGGCCTCCGGCAAGATGTCGACGCGGTGGGCATGCGGGTGGTGGAGCAGGAGGCGCAGCACCAGGACTTGGACAGCAGGTCCGCAGACCACTCGCGACGGATTCAGGCCCTCCAGGATCAACTGACACAGACGCAACTCAAGGCGGAGGACCTGGAGAACCGCGCTCGACGCGATAACATCCGCGTGCGCGACTTGGAGGAGCGGGCGGAGGGCCCTGATCTAGAGGCATTCTTGGAGGGCCTTTTCGCGGAGGTGGTGAAGCCACAAACCCTCAAAATCAAGCTCGAGCGGGCGCATAGGGTGGGCTCACTGGCGCCAGGGGACAGACGGCGGCCGAGAGACATACTGGCTAAATTTCACTCCTACAAAGTCAAGGAGGCTGTCCTGGGGCGGCCAGGGCGTCTTCGGAGGTATCGTTCCAGGGCTTTAGGTGTGCGCTGTTTCAAGACCTGTCCCCGGCGATGCTGGCGAGGCGCCAATCCTTTCGGCCACTGACGACTAAGTTAAGAGCGGAGCGCATTAGATACCGATGGACCTTCCCCTTTGGCCTATCATTTGAATACCAAAACAAGCAGCGGACTGTTGTGGACCTGGCGGCCGGCAGGGCCATATTGGAACTTTCCCCATCGGGAGACGGGCAGGGGGAGGGGGGGCCTCGGCGGCTGGCGGATCCGGGGCGAAGGCCGGGGAGTGGGCCACGGTGGGTCGCACTCCTCCCAGATAAATCCACGGGAGAAACCATCCGGAGTTCGCTTTGGCCACAGAGGGGGGTACTGTGTACTTGCTGCAGACCCGCAGGGCCCCGCTTGGACACTGCCCCACCGGGGCTTGCCGCTAGTACAGGAGAAGGGGTCACGCTGGGCAGTGGATTACAGGAACCGGCGTGTCTGGGACTTGGGTTCAACAGTTGAAGATGTTTTTTCATCTTTCTTGTTCTCATTGAGATTTATGCAGCCGGGGTAGGGGTGGGCGGGTTGTCATGGCCCTCCGAGTCCTCTGCACTTGGATGTTGTGTGAGCTTGGGATTTTTTGGTTATTTATTTTTCTTCTTTTCATTTCTTCTCTCTATCTTTCTCTTTTCTTGACACGGAGAGCGGGGGGATCTTCCCGAGGGGACGGGGGGACGGAGGGGTGGGGGGGCGGACCTTGAGCCTCGCTAATGCTGGTAGCCTACTTCCAAACCCACGATGGCTTTATCCATAGGCTCATGGAACGTGCAAGGGCTTAATTCTCCCCAGAAGCGTCAGAGGGTGCTGAAATACGTATCGGATCATCACCTGGACATAGTTGCACTCCAAGAAACACATCTATGTAAGGGGGATGAACACAGGTTGCGACATAGGTCATACCCACTCATATACAGTTCCTCAGCTGTCACCAAGCATAGGGGGGTAGTGTTGATGTTTCATAGCGGGGTAAAGCTTCATCCCTTAGAGGTGTGCTCTGATAAGATGGGGAGATGGGTGATGGTGAAAGGGGTTCTAAGGGGTCGGACATGCACTTTCATTTCGATCTACGCGCCTAACACCGGCAAGGCGGGGTTTCTGTCCGCCTTTTGCGCGAAATTGGAACAGTTTGCAGAAGGCTCGGTCGTCTTGATGGGGGACTTTAATCTGGTTTGGCAGACGGATCTTGATAGTTCTCATTTGCAAAGGGCGGATTCGGGTTCCTTTTCCCCGGCATCCAAGCAACGCTTATCTGATCTGTACCTTTGCGATGCATGGCGCACACTTCATCCTTCCCGTAAGGATTATACCCATTTTTCACATGTCCATCAGTCATATTCCCGTCTGGATTATATTTTCATTAATCAATTTTTGTCGGGGTCCTTACGAGATGCACAGATTCTTTCCCTCTCCGTTTCTGACCATAGTCTGGTCATGATCACGCTCCATTGGGCTGACCCACGGGACCGCCAGCGCAAGTGGTACTTCCCCGCCTCCCTCACTAGGGACATAGTACTGCGCACATCTCTGCGTGAGGCTATAGACGAATACTTTTCCCTCAATAGCGCGGAGGAGACCTCAGAGCTGATACGGTGGGACGCCTTTAAGGCGGTGCTTAGGGGCAAGTGCATCACACTTATTTCCGCGCTCAACCGGCAGAGAGCAGCGGAACGGGAAAGACTGGAGGAGGAGCTGGTGGCGGCAGAGCAAGCCCATAAGGCCAAGCCCTCTTGCATCACTTTACGGCCCCTTACGGCATTGCGGGGCAAATTGAAGTCGATATATGCCAACAGGGCCGAGCTTACCCTCTTGCGCCTACGCCACACCTCGTACATTCAAGGGAATAAGATCGGGAGACATTTAGCCCGACAGCTCCGAGTTAAAAGGGACAAGGAATATATTGAGGGGATGAGAGACGCTGCGGATGTGGTCACTCACTCCGATGAGGGGAAGGCGGACTGTTTCCGCTCCTTCTACAGTGCATTGTACACATCCGACTCTCTCGAGGCCCCAGTGCAGGAAGACTATTTGCAGGGGTTATCGCTCCCCCAAGTCGCCGCCTCTACCAACGCGGACCTCTGCGCCCCCATTTCACTGGAAGAGGTTACCAAAGCCATTATGGCGCTTAAACTCAATGAGGCACCCAGGCCCGATGGCCTCACGGCCCTATTCTACCGTACTTTCGCACCGGACCTGGCCCCGCGCTTGCAGCCTCTTTTTAACGCCGTAATCGCTCAAGGGGTGGTTTCCCCGTCCATGGCGGAGGCGGTCATCACGGTCCTCCCAAAACCGGGAAAATGCAAGGATCAATGTTCCTCTTACCGCCCTATCGCGTTGTTAAACTTGGACGCTACATTGTACTCATCTATCCTGGCCGCCAGGCTCAATCCTCTTATGGCAGCGCTGATACACCCCGACCAATCGGGTTTTATTCCGGGGAGGCAAACGCATGACAACACAAGACGTATTGTACATCTCAGAGAAAAAGCCTCTAGAAGACCCTCCTGGTCGGTCTGGATGCCGAAAAGGCATTCGACCGGGTGGACTGGGGTTTCCTCTTCTCCACAATGCGACGGATGGGCTTCGCGGATGCCTTTATCGCAATGATTCAGGCCAACTATCGGATTCCCACGTCGCGTGTCCAAGTCAATGGGACCTGTTTGGCTCCGTTTACCCTTTCTAGGGGCACGAGACAGGGTTGCCCTCTATCCCCCCTGTTATTTGCCCTGAGCATTGAACCCCTGGCGATGGCCATTCGGCACAACCCACAGATAACTGGTATTCCGTTTGCGGGAGAGGACCACAAGATATCCCTGTTCGCTGATGACGTTCTCCTCTCCCTCACTCACCCTTCCACGTTGCTCCCGACTCTACATGCAGAGTTACGGCGCTTTGAACAGGTGGCGGGGTTCAAGATCAACCTGGACAAGTCATACATCCTCAATCTTACGATACCCGGGGAGGAGCTCCCGTGCCTCCAACAGAGCAAGACTTTCCGATGGGCGACAACATCGCTCCAATATCTAGGAGTCCGGCTTACTCCGTCCGTGGAAGATCTGTACAAGGCTAACTTCCCCCCGCTTCTTGCGCAAATTAAGGCGGACCTAGCACGCTGGAAGCCGTTGTTTATATCCTGGCTGGGGCGTATTCATTCGCTTAAAATTACAGTGTTGCCGAAACTGCTCCACTTATTTCAAGCCCTCCCCATTGACGTCCCCCTCTCCTTTTTCTCGACTATGCGCTCCCTCTGTTCCCGTTATATCTGGCAGGGGGGAAGAGCCCGCCTGTCGTATTCCATGTTGCGGAGGCCTCGCTCTGCGGGCGGGGCGGGCCTTCCCGACTTTCACCTCTACTATAAGGCGGCGCAACTGCGCGTGTTGATAGAATGGTCGAAAAGAGAGTCGGATAAACACTGGTTACATATGGACAGGTCGGTGGTGGGACGGACTATTTGGGACTTAGCGTGGCGTGCGAAACGAGATAGGCCAGATAACGCGTACATTAGTACGTCCACCAGAACAACGCTGTGGGTCTGGGACTCCCTGTCCTCGGATGACCGGTGGACCACTTTCCCTTCCCCTCACACCCCCATCCATGGGCAAGCGGCCTTCCCGCCCGCGCTCAATAGAGGGCCATTCGCAGCTTGAGAGGAGGGGGGCTGTTTAATGATCGGACATCTATTTAGAGGCTCTAGGTTGATGACGTTCTCAGAATGTAGGAATGACTTTAGCCTCCCGCAAACTGAACACTATAGATTTCTCCAATTACGGCACTGGCTTCAGTCATCGGAGATTCAGGCGGCGATCCACAGGCCCCAGACCCAGTTTGAAAAATTCATTCGCACTACCACCACCATGAAGGGGGCAATTTCCTTTTTATATGGCCACCTTCTGGCCACTGTGGTTTCACCATCCCAGCGATTTAAGACTAAATGGGAAGAGGTGGTGCTTAGACCGATTGAGGAGCGGGAGTGGGAGGCCCTATGGTCCGACGTCTCAAAACACAACCACTCAATAGACTTACGAGAAGCTCACATGAAAGTGATGGTGGATTGGTACTTATACCCAGCTAAACTGCGGCGTATTTTTCCGGGCACCTCTGACCGCTGCTGGAGGGGCTGTGGGATGCTGGGGGACTTTCAGCACATCTGGTGGACCTGTCCTACGATCCGCCCCTTCTGGGAGGAGATTCTACCGCAATTTAAATCTATGCTGGGCTGTCCGATCCCCACCTCCATTGAGACGGCACTGTTGGGCCTTCGGGATCCCTCCCTGCGCTACCAAACCAGAGCAGATAAGGCCATAATGTGGCTTTGCTTGGGGGCGGCGAAGGTGGCTATCGCCGCTATGAGGAAATATGAATTTTATGATCAGTTATGTCCCCTATCTTAGACCCCAACGGCTCCATGTATATGCTACAAGTACATGTATGTTCCCTCCAGTTCCAGTTATGAAGACGCAAATACATGTGCGTCCACCGTTAACATGTCCTCTTTCAGATCTGCCATGAATGGGTCGGATATTCCGTTCCTAAGTATGAAAGGCCACCGACTTTATGTGGTTCACTTTCCCCATTTTACAGTTCAGGCGAGTAGGCCCTGAATTCTGCCATCAAGCCTTTTCCTGCCTTCTACCTCTGACAGCTCCAGTCTGAGCTCGCATCTGTATCCATGAACTTTGTCCTACTCCCTGCACGGCTAACGGTGCCTGACTCGGCCTGTTGCCTGCCAAAAACTGTATTTCACCTTCAAGATTATCTGCTCCGCTCCTCATCCAATGCATTCCTGTCTAGTAGTTTAAGTAAACATTCTTCCAGCTACCGAGCAAAGGGCCCAGCTTCACTGTCCTCATGCAAGTAATTCATAGCCCCTGTTACCATGGAAGATTCCTGCCCCCTCGCATCTCATGTAGACACTTAGACGCTTGTACACGCACTAACAGTCAGTATAGAATAGATTCCGTCCGAGAGACCTTTCCTTTTGGATAACACAGTTCTTTAAACATAAGATATTAGATATGATTTGGGATTTAGGTTGACTTGACCCCCCAGACTTCTGTCTCCACATGTAGAGCTAAATGTCAAGTCCCCTTCACCCTCTAGTTGCACGTCAATCACACGTCATGCGGCTGCGCGCGCATCTCTGCCAAGTATTTCTGCTGACATTGCAGGATTCTCTTATGGATCCACCCACTTGTGACATCATGTATAATGACGTTTCTAGTTTACGCCTATATGTACGCCTTTTTTAGTTACGTATGTGTATTCTTTTCTGTCTTATCAGCTGTTACGCCTCCTGCATCTGTCTTACTGTAATGCATTTCATATATATATGATTACCTGTCAATAATGTATTGCCTTCCCTTCCTGAACCCTCGTGGTGATGGAATCTGATGCCTATGGTTCGAACCATAATTCCTTTGTAGAGGAATAAAGCCTTTCAGAACCTCTAATACCACGGATTCTGCCTCTTATTTTACTGAGTTATTCTTGCTAGATTTTACCGCATCAAAAATAGTACAGGTAATTAAATATTTACCACATAAATTGGCGCCCGAACAGGGACACTTTCTCATCTCACGCGCCGGAGGTGCGTTGCAGGCCCGGTCTCCTGCCACAGCTGGACGGATAACAACGCGTACCCGCAGGATTTCCTGTATCTCCCTCCGGCCAAGCGGGGGTGACTGAGGCTGCGATCAACACCCAGACGAGGCGGTGAGAAGTGCGAAGTATCCCGACCAGAGCCTAGCTGAGAGAGCAAGATCCGAGGTATACAGAGGCCCACCAGGTTCCGAAGTTCCACGTCGAGTCGAGTCCAGTCCGGTCCAGTCCAGTCCAGTTCCGAGGCCTCCCGTTCCGTGCTACCCGGTGAGTACCGTTGCCGGGGAGGCATTTAGACGTGCACATAGTTTGTGCCGGTCAAGACGGGTTTGGGTACACAAATCCGGTCTGCACTGTTTCAGCAGTGTATCTGTACTGTTTAGCAGTATATCTAGTATGTCTTGTATATAATTCAGTATCACCTAGTGTTAGTATTATGCCAGTAACTAGTTTCCTATTAGTTATCATTGTTCGTTAAATGTTAAATGTTAAATGTTTTAATACGTTCTACATATTGTGGTGTGAATGACTGTTCATTATTGTGGTTATTGTATTAAGTGTGTTCAAGATTAAGTAACCAGATCTAAAAAAATGCCGCTCTTTTCGAAATTAAGACAGATCAAAACTAGAAAAGGGGTACTCGAAGAAGCTGTTCCCATTCCACCTAGGGACACTCCAGGGTACTTTATGTATCATAAGCATGGCTTAGATGCCGTATTATTTCTTGATTTATGGGTGGACTACACCAAGGATTTACCAGAAAGTCAGAGGTGGCCCGCAGCTGGGACCTGGGATGCAGATTGCATCATGAGAGTAGAAGAAGAATTATGGAAAAAGAAAGCCAGACAGTCACAGAAAGATGCCATTGAATTATGGCGTAAAGAATCATATAGACGTACAGAAAAAGCGCTCAGACAGGAAGAGAAAAGTAGGGAGAATTCAAATAAAGCCCGAGAAAATATATTAATTGAGGAAGGTACCCGAGTAAAAGCAGAACAAGTAGACAGACAAAGAAACACCCTTATTAATGGTATGTATCCTCTTCTGGCCGAAGGGTTACCTAAGGCTACCCCGGAAATACCGAAAGACTTGCCACCTCCGTTGCTCCCGATAAAGGCACATCCCAAAACAGCAAAAGATGTTTTCCTTTCCTCCTATTTAGACGACGTAGCTCCCGAATATGTTAATACCACACCACACACACCGCTTGCCGATGGTGTTCAACGCCAAGATCATCCGTCTGTATTCCCGCGACAACAAACTCCTACGCACATTCCCACAGGTCCGTCCGTTTCTACCGCTTTTCCCGCATCTACAATTTCTATCTTACATCCAACAAATCCTTTCTTGCCCAGCACCTCAGACGGTGCTACAGGAGGTACGACAGACATTTTTGCCACGCCACCGCGAGGAAATAAATTGTCCCTTAGAGAATTAGCATGCCAACGTACACCCCAACTAGCAACTTCCGACATGTTTAAAGACCATCTTGTGGATTGTAGATATGATCCAGTGCCCGGTAAACGGGACAGACTGCTACTGTCATCACTACGTATACGACGAGCTACAATGTATTTAACGACGATACCAGGAATGGTTGAGCATCTAGACAATATATATCACTTTGTCCAATCAGGGCGAGGCCCTGAAAGTATTAACGAAGCCATGGAATACCAGAAAGTGGATGTACAAAGACAACTGCTACGCTTTTTCATAAACTGCGTGATCAGGAACCAAGAAAGGCCTGAGGTAGATCATGATACCATGCAGAAACTTGCCAAATGGGGTCAGAATATATCAGACGGGAAACATGATAGACAGGCGTGTATAGTCGCCATGTACCGAAAGATCCGCAAAGAAGTAGAACGAATACATAAAGACAGATTAGGGACAGACAGAACTGAATCAGAGGGAGAGGAGGAGCAAGAATCTGAAATGGCCGCAGGACAATTAGAAACGATGGCTTATGTAGGTAGAGGAAGATCTCTTAATAATCCTAGATGTTTTAATGATCCAATACGTCCGATACGCCCAGAATGTAACAGAAATTTCCAAAGCCCTATGTTAAATATAAGGTCTCCTGAACACTTATTCCAGGCTGCTGATAAATTACTCCGAGACCGAAGGGGGTATCATATGCTCGATTCCATGGATGAACAAGAATTAGCCAGGTCAGCAGTACTATGGGCTGACAGTCCCGGAAAATACAGTGATGATGCACTAGCACACACGTTTTTGAACCTTACCCCAGACGAACAGCGTTTAGCTGGTATATACATGATTCAACAACTCCTTATATTATATAAAAGCTAACACTCCGATCCTGGTCCCCTACCTGACATATTGACAGAATTACTCACGAATAGATGGAGAGGTTCAGGTACTGATTTAATTAAAGAGATTCTAGAATTTCGAAACCAGTATTTTGTTTTCGTATGCCCAGAACATGTCTCAGTTCCCATCAGGGAAAGAACAACGTATTACATGGACAGACAGAATCCCTTACGCGAAGTACACCCTATCAGAATTGATGACGATAATTTCAAACGAGTGTTTGTGTACACACCTATAACTAAAATTGAATTATTAGAAATGAAGAAAGTAGTACCTAGCCATGACAAAGACCCAGCGGGTTTCCACCGTGAGATAAAAGACATGTTACTCATGGGAGAGTATACCTACCCTGACATTATGAAAATATTAAAAGTATTAATGCCTGCTGGTGTTTACGAAAAACTCAAAGAAAAGGATTGGGAGGTGGGAGACCAAAAGATAGATTGGACAGCATTAGAAACCGAAGAAAAGGCCCGAGCTCCAGGTTCAGGGCTTGGGGACAAGACTACAGCACTACCAGGATTACTAGTGCAGGTACTGCCACGTTTATTAAGTACGAAAAAGGAAGACTGGGGTGCAATCTCAGCCTGTAAACAGAAACAAGATGAAGACACTAGTGATTTCTATTCCCGATTTGAAAAATGTTTTGGTATAAATAGTGGCATAAAAGCAAGTAGCGAGTCATATCCACATCTGTTTGTGACAAAATTAGTTGAAAATTCCCTGCCCCAAGTTAAGAATAGAGTATTGAAATTCGAGAGTACCTGGCAAGGTAACACCCCGTCACAGATGTTACAAATGTTACAATATCACCACAATAGAATTAGAGAGGAACAAGAACATGAACACAGACGTATGAAAGACACGAAAATGAAAATGCTTGTGGCTCAGTCAGTTCCAGCTGACGGTCATAAAAAGGGTGATTCAGCAGGTCCTGTAAAAGGGACATGCAACTATTGTAAACAGTCAGGTCATTATATACACGATTGTGCAGTTCTGAAACATAATATCGCCACGGGTAAAACCCAGGAGAGACCACGTCCACCTAGACAGGATCAGAACCAACAACAAATCCCTCAGCATGCACAATCTAGGCCAGCTCCGCAACAGGCAGCTCCACAACAGATCGTAGTCACATCACAGCAGCAGCCTATTGCTGCCACACAAGCAACAACGCAACAGATGTATCAGTATGCACAAGCAGATTATCCCGATTATCAGCGATACACATGAAATAGCCTAGAGAGGGAAGTTGGCTTACCCCTTATCGAGGTTCCTGTAGATCAAGAGGGACCTTATGTACATAGTGAACTATTAGGGGAAGACAGAAAGTTTTTACTTGATACAGGGGCAAGCAGAACAACTATACGACGCAGTGAAGTTCCAGGGGCACCCCTCTCAGGCTCACAGAATATTTCCCTTGGATTCTCAGGAAAACCTATCATTAATGAAGTATCGCAACCCCTTCCACTTACGGTTGGTCCATTGACACGAACTACAGATCTATTGCTTACTAAATCGTGTCCAGAAAACCTGTTAGGTATAAAAACATTGAAAGCTCTAGGAGCTATAATATGTTGTTCTCCGGAAGGAGTACGATTATTTTTACGTGACTTCAAAGGTCACTACGTGTCCAGAGACATGGATCACCGGCTGCAGAATTTACCTACACATTTATGGGCACAAGGCCCCACTGATGTTGGTTGCATGAACATTACACCATACCGAGTCACACTAAAAACAGGAGTGGTACTACCACAAATGCGACAATACAAGTTACCACCAGATGCTGTAGTGGCTTTACTGCAAATCATTGACAAGCTCATTGCACAAGGAGTGGTTGTGGAAACCGACTCAAATGTATGTAATTCTCCGATAATTCCGATTCTTAAAAGAACGGATCCAAAAGCTCCGCCAGTATATCGATTAGTTATTGATCTGCGCGAATTAAATAAATGCATTGTACCACAATACCCCGTGGTCCCAGATATCTCCTCATTACTAACAGCTATTGATTCAGGAGCAACGTTCTTTACTGTAATTGACCTCAAGAATGCCTTCTTTAGAGGGGCGTGGCCAGCACAATGGCCGAGTAAGACGTGCTCCGCGAGAGCTCCGGCAGAGCTGCTCTAAATCCGGCGATTTCCCTGCATCTGGCTGTCCGCGGGACCTGGGAATCCCATGCCCCGAGACTGGAGACCTTCGGGGTGGCGAAGGAACGACTCCCGGAGCGCCTGGCTGCAGGATCCAGCGTGCTACTGCTCGAGAGGGGTACGAGGCCGGGAGGCGACAAGATGGCGGCGGCCGTCACGGCATAGAAGACGGGGCCGAGGCCAGACGGACGGAGGCGCTGGGAGACCAGTACGGACCGCCTGCCCCGAATAAACAGGTGGGGGACCCGATTGCGCTGGTGAGGCAAGGCGGACGGGAGCGGGGGGGCTGGGACGCGTGTCGCCCCCCCTTGATGCACCGACGATCCGGGGACAGCGCCCGCAGCGGACTGCTTCCGAGGAGGGGCTCGACTGGCCTCTGGGGTGAGGAGCGCGGCACCCGATCCGCCCGGCACGCCGGAGAATTGCGCCGACTGCTCTGAGTGCGGAGACATTGGGAGCAGCGCCGAGGGACACCCGATCAGCCACCAGGCTGGACGACCGCTTGAGGTCCTGGCGAAACGAAGGCCCGGGACGCGGGTAGACCCTGGGCCCGTCCTTCAACGGCCCTAGACGTCGCGACTGGACCCCGATTTCTGCTCCCCTCGCCCCCCCCACCCCCCCCCCGCTCGAGACTCGAGCGGCGGCCGCGCCTGGCCTTGCAACGGAGACCCGGGGGCGCAGAGGGGGTGTGAGAGGCGGACGCGGGCCCCCCAACAACAGGGACTGCAGGGCGAATCACTGGCCGGGAGGGGGCCCGGTGGGCACTGGAACCCGAGGTCAGAGATGGGGAAGAAGGCCCCGCCAGAGAAGCCTGCCCGGCAGGGGCCGATGGACGATTTTACCCGCACCCGGACGCAAACGGGGGCGCCGCCTCCCCCCCCGGCGGCGCGTTCAGACACGGAACTGCTGATGGAGGCCATTCAAGCCTCCAGGACGGACATTCAGGAATCCAGGGCGGCGCTGGAGGTCAAGATCGGCGAGGTGGGCTCCGAAGTCACGCTGCTGCGGCAGGATTTTCGCAACCTGTCAGAGAGGGTGCAGACGGCCGAAACTCGGATCAGTGAGGCTGAAGACACCATCACCCATCTCCGCAGAGACGTGGTGGAACTGCAGGCCTCACACCGACAGCTCTTGTGGAAGGTGGACGACGCGGAAAACAGGGCAAGACGCAATAACCTCCGCTTTGTGGGCTTTAGGGAAGGCATTGAAGGGTCGGACATGGCGTTGTTCCTCCGCACCTGGCTGAAGGACACGTTCCCGCGGGCCCCATTCTCGAACTGCTTTATAATTGAAAGGGCCCATAGGGCGCTCCTGGCAAGGCCGCCGGTGGGGGCGAGGCCGCGTCCGGTCATTGCCCGGTTCCTCAACTTTGCCGATAGGGATCTGATCCTGCGAGAGGCCCGGAAGAAGGGGGCGCTCCGGATAGAAAACACTAACATTATGATCTTCCCAGACTACAGCCAGGAGGTGCAAAAACAGAGGAGGGCCTTTGACGCGGTCAAGGCGAAGCTCAGAGACCGCCGCCTCCAATACATGCTACTTTTCCCAGCTAAGCTGAAGGTGATCTATGCAGGGGGCACGCATTTCTTCACCCACCCGGAAGAGGCCTGGCAGTGGTTGGAGACGCGACCGCCGACGGGCGACCGCCCCGCCGCCGGGGAGGAGGGCCGAGTGCGGCCGAGCAGCAGTGGAGCGCCCCCCAAGGAGCTGACGCTTCGACCCCCCAGGGGACAGTCGGGACGGAGAACTGGGAAACGGACACGTAAAACGCCCTACTCAGCGGATGGCTCGCCACGTCGTCACCAGCGGGGCTCTCCGTCCCCCGGAGGGGCTGGAGTACCGGGATCTCGCTTCAGTTGCCTGGCGGACAGTGCTAGCTCAGAGGACGACCATGAGGACACGTCCCGCGGACCGGGACGAGAGGGAACGGCGCAGGGTTCCATGCACCCGCTGGAAGTAGCGATCCGAGATCTAGAGCGAGATGCACCCGACCCTGCGGAAGAGCGGAGGCCGGACACCCAAGACTCCCACTCCTGATAGAGACTGGTCTGGACAACCCTGATTGCAGCTCTGGCCAGATGGAGCACGCAAGTGGTCACACACACCCTTTTTCCCCCTTTTTGTTTTTCCTGGTTGTTCTTTCTTGTTTGGGCATATCGTTTTGATAGTCTTCCCATTTAATCGCTAAGGTTTGGTGCTGTTCCCATAGTGGGCACAGGATAGATTAGCGACGGGTGGGATAGAGAGGGTGGTCGACAGGCCTACTCCGCCAGCAGTCCTGTGCCAGTGGGACGTGGGACTGATGGGGGGGGGGAGGTGGGGAGGGGGCGGGAGTGGGAGAGAGTTGGGGATTTCCAGTTGGGGTTTGCATTGGGCGGGGAGGGGGGGGGGATGGGACAGTTGGGGACAGTTGGGTACAGAAGGGTGGGAGACAGGTCACTTCGGGCACACACGCAGCGACACGGTGCTTGCCCGGCAGCGCGGTACCCCCGAGACAGCACACACGGTTTAAATTGCCATGCCTACCGCGACGATCCCAGCAGGCGTAGCAGAGGGAGGGCTCTCAGTCCTGACGTGGAATGTCAATGGGCTTGGGAACAAAATTAAGAGAGGACTGATCAACGCTTACATTAGAAGGGCCGGCCCAGACGTAGCGTTATTGCAGGAAACACACCTTCTGGGGACTAAATGCGGATTCCTCGCCCGGGGACGCTACACAGTTCTAGCACATGCGGGCTTTACTCAGGGTTCACGAGGGGTGGCGATACTGGTCCGGAAAACTAACCCGTTTCAAGTGACGCAGACGTGGACAGACCCGCTGGGAACTTACGTTGGGGTCCGGGGAATGTGGTGCCGCAGGGAATACACACTAGTTTCGGTCTATGCTCCACCTAAACTGCAGGCGTCCACGTTAAAAGGCGTGGCGGAGATATTGCTTGCCACGTCCGACACAGTGCAAGTGCTCGGGGGTGACTTCAACGATGTAATGGCGACGGCAGTAGATAGGACGGGGGATAGGGCAAGGGACCGGCATCAGACGGCACTCGCCACCACGATGGAGACTCTAGGCCTGACGGACGTATGGCGCTGGTTACACCCTACACGGCGCGAGTACTCCTTCTTCTCAGGGGCCCACAGGGTTTATTCCCGGTTGGACTATCTTTTCATGGCGCGCCACACGTTGCATGAGGGGGTGCGAGCTGAATATCAAGCACGGGGTTTGTCGGACCACTCTCCCCTTCTGGTGACAGTGGCTCCCCGGGTAGCGGGGAAAGGGCAATGGCGTGTCACGGCATGGGACCTCCAGAATTCAAAGCTGCTGAAAGGTATCCGGGCGGATGTTAGATTCTGCCTAGCGGACAACGTGGGCTCGGTGACCTCGCCGGTGACCCTCTGGGAAACCGTGAAGGCGGTCATGCGGGGCAGAGTCCAAGACAGGATAGCTGAGGACAGCAGGGAACGGCTTAGGGAGCTGCAGGCGCTAGAGAGACAGGTTCTCCAGCTGGACAGGGAGCATCAGGCAGACCCGACACGGGAGACGCTGCGTCGGTTGCTGGACGCCCAGCGACAGTACCGGGACCAGGCTACGGGAGCAGCCAAGCAGCAGGCGTTGGCCACACTCCACCGTTTATATGACGTCGGGGACAAGTCAGGCAAGCTCTTGGCGTGGCTTAGTAGAAGAGAGAGGGATGCCAGGTGGGTAGAACGGATCAGAGATGTTAAGGGGAATTTGGTGAACTCGGACGCGCAGATCGTGGAGGCCTTTGCGGAGCACTTCCGGGCATTTTATGCTGCCCAAGATCTGGGTTCGCAAGAGGACGCGTTACAGTACATGGCAGATCTGGATCTACCGGCGCTCACAGATGGGGACATCAAGGAGCTGGAGGCCCCCCTTACGCTAGACGAAGTTACTAAGGCGTTGACCAGGTTGCGGATGGGGAAGGCGCCGGGCCCGAACGGGTTCCCCGCGGAATTTTTTAAAAAAACGGCGGATCTTCTGGCCCGCCATATGCTAGCGTTATTTGAGGGGGCGCGAGAGGAGGGGTGTCTACCCCCGGATCTTAGACTGGCCACGATCGTCCCGATTTTCAAGGAGGGAAAGCCGCCGGAGGAGTGCACGTCGTACCGCCCGATTTCGCTGCTTAACATTGAGGCGAAGCTGCTGGCGACGGTGCTGGCCCTCCGGCTGCGGCGGGTGATCCCAGACCTAGTCCACCTGGATCAGACGGGTTTCCTCCCCAGTAGGGCGACGAGATTGAACCTGAGGCGCTCGCACAACCGGCTACAGGCGGTGAGGGGCCGACGGGACCCTCACTGGTTTCTCTCCTTGGATGCGGAAAAGGCGTTCTATGCGGTGCACTGGCCCTTTTTGGAGGGCGTCCTGGGGCGTCTGGGATTTGGCCCGGTCTTCCGCCAATGGGTGAGACTGCTATACACGGGCCCGAGGGCGCGGGTGAGGGTCAACGGGGCTACGTCGAGGGAATTCCCTATCTGCAGAGGTACACGGCAGGGATGCCCGCTGTCCCCCCTGCTCTTTACGCTGACGATAGAAGTGCTGGCGGCGCGGGTCAGACAACACCCAGAGATCCGGGGTTTTCGGAAGGGCCCGCTGGATGACCTGGAGGAAAAAATATCTCTCTATGCAGACGATGTCCTTTTATATGTTACGCACCCTGATACGACAGTCCCGGTTATCTTCTCCGAGCTCGAGCGCTATGGTGCCTGCTCGGGTTACAGGGTGAACTGGCATAAGTCAGTGCTATATGCCCCGGGGGGACAGGGGGATTGGCCGAGTCTCCCAGACAGGCTCCAGGCGACGACGGAGGGGTTCCAATACCTGGGAGTGTATATAACGCTGGACCGGAATGTCTCCTACGACAGAAATGTGGGAAGGGTTCTGTCCAACTTCGTGGAGAATGCGCAGAGATGGCGCCGGCTGCCGCTTACGCTGTTGGGGCGGGCCGCCATGTTTAAGATGATAACGTTGCCCAGGTTCCTATACGCGGTACAGAACGAATATTACCCGGTCTGTCGGCGGGTCTTCCGAGAAATTGACTCGGAACTCCGGAGCTTCCTCTGGCTTGGGAGACAACCCAGGGTAGCGATGAAGACCCTACAGCGGCACCAATATAGCGGAGGGATCTCGCTTCCTAACATTGAGGCCTACTATTTGGCGGAACACCTGGTATATATTAACGACTGGCTCCACGCCCCGGCAATGCACCCGACGTTTGCCTTGGAACGATATGTCATGGGCGCCCACTCGTGTCATTATTACCTATATGGTGGTAAGGGCACGGGACGGCTGCTGCAGGCCACTAAAATCACCCTGGGGATCTGGAAAAGGGCGACCCGGGAGATTGGTTGGGATAGGAAATTGAGTAGACAGACGCCCCTATGGCACTGCGCGTGGCTACCAGAGCTAAACAAATTGCGGGGGTTTAAGCACTGGGATAATATCGGGGTGTCGACGCTGGGAGACGTGCTAGTGAGAGGGGAATTGAAGTCCTTCTCGGTGCTCCGTAGAGAATTTGGACTGCTCCCCACGCAGTATTATAAATACGCACAACTGAAGCATGCTTGGCAGGCGGGGGGGATACAGACGGCTTCTCTCCCCGAGTACGCACCCCTGGAGGGAAGACTGCTGCAGGAACACATGGTGGAAAGGGCGGTGTCCCTCACATATCGGACCCTTATGAACAATATGCCTGATAGTATGGGGGCGCTCAGGGCGACCTGGGAGGCGGACGTGGGCGAGATGGACGACGTGGACTGGGATACAGTCCTCATGCACCCGCGTGAGGTGGCGATTAAGTCCCGGCTACGGTTGATTCAATTCAATATTCTGCATAGAACGTATTTTGATAGGCGACGACTGTTCCGGATGGGGCGGGTGGGGGACACGTCGTGCCTGCGATGCGGGCAGGAGGGAGGGACTTTCTTTCACATACTTTGGCTCTGCCCGCAGATTCAGGGGTACTGGCGGGGGATCCTAGGGGAGCTGAGTAAGGTGCTGAGGGTGCAACTACAGGAGGACCCCAAATTAGTGTTACTAGGTATGACAAATGATGTGGACCTCCCCCGCCCGCTGCTGATTTTCCTTGTACTGGCGCTGGTGGTGGCGAAGAGAGACGTAGCTAAATACTGGGGGGCGCCCTCGCCTCCCCGCCTGGAGGAGTGGAGGAGGGGTCTTGACATCTATATGGCGGCAGAAAGGGTCACGTATAAGGCGAGAGGATGCCCCAAGAAATTCACCAGGGTGTGGTCCAAATGGCGGAGATATCATGGCCTGGAGGGGGGACTCTAGGGGGTGATGCACTGGAGGGGGCAAACATGGTACGTGGAGGACATCCAAAGCCCTAGGGCACGGACAATTGCTTGTATTAAAGACGCTGCTGTCAATCGCGGCATAGGCCCGAAATGGACTTCTGGTGTGCTGAGAGAGGGGTGGGGGTGGAGGGTGGATGAGGTGGGGATGTTGCTCGATGCTGACCTGTCTGTTCGGATGTTTCATTCTGTGTGTGGTTATGTACCAAAAAATGGCAATAAAAATATTTATAAAAAAAAAAAAAAAAAGATCACTTTTGGGACTTCAAGAGGAACCTCTGCCAAGAAGAAGAGCTGGAGAAACTGGAGGAGGAGTACTGCCCCGTTGCTGTGTGCTGCCTGGGGATAGCCTGCAGTGTCTGTTTCTGCCAAGGAGAGGAACTGTGTGTGTATCCTGCTTGAGAAAGTATCTCCAAGGGCATGAAGTGAAGCTTGCCCCCCGTTCAAGAGGTCTCAGGAACAGCAAAGACCTCACCATACTTCTGGGCACCGTCTCTGGTTCCGCTGGTTCCAGTCACCGCAGAAGAAAAGAGCAGCCGACTCTGTCACCAAGTCCGTCACAGAATCCATGTACTGAAGGCACCGCAGAGAGCCCCTCCTCTTTTCGCAACGCAGCCCTGGTCTCACCGACTCCGTCAACAAGCCGCTGCTTGCACCGCTTCCTGTGGGCACTGACTCCACACTGCTTCGTTACACGCTGCACAGACGTCACCTACTTGATCGCTGCCTGACTCAAACATCCACCGGCTCCGTCGATGCACTGTGACCTGCCAGCACCGCATTGAGCACCGTCTCACCCTGCAACGCAAGCCTTGGTCTCACCGACTCTGTCAACGAGCCGCTTCCTGCACCGAGCAGAGAGGACACCGCACGCTGCAACGCATCCATCTCACATTGCAACTGCGACGGGTGCCCCGACTGACTCGGATCGGTGTGTTGGCCGCAACAAGAATGGTACTGTCTCCGAGTCTGTCGATGCTTTAGCTGATCCGCACCAACGCGGTTGGCTGGAATGGTTAGACTCTGTTGTTTTCAGTATTGCAGTAGCCCAGGATGGAGCTACAGAGTCCGAGGAACTGTATTTTCACGCCATTCCTGCAATTAAAAGGTAATTTTGCACAGTAACTATTTTTACAGCGTTGTATGTTGAACTTTTAGTATATTTAGTCTTGTTGGTTTAGATAAAGTTTTAGTTATTTTTCTAAAAAAAAAAAAAAAAAAAAAAAAGAATGCCTTCTTTAGCGTCCCAATCGATCCGGAAAGCCAATACTTGTTCGGATTCAGTTTAAATGGACGAAGTTTTAAATTCACACGCGCACCTCAAGGATTCACAGAAAGCCCCAGCATCTATAGCCAAGCACTAAAACGAGAACTTGACAGTATCCACATGCCAGTTAACACTGCCCTGCTTCAATATGTCGATGATCTGCTGATCACCGCTCGAAGCAAACCTGAATGTGAAAAAGTATCACTGACGGTTTTACAGTTTCTAGCCGAAAAGGGGCACAAGGTGTCCCCTTCCAAGCTGCAATTCTGTGTCCAGCAAGTTGTTTACCTTGGGCACTTGCTGTCCAAGGAGGGAAGACAGCTTACACCCGACCGCATCCAGTTAATTGCTAACATGCCACCACCCAAGACACAAAAGGAGGTGCGGGCTTTTATAGGCCTCACTTCATACTGTAGGCAGTGGATCCCTCAATACGCATTTCTAGCAAAACCACTCATTCAGTTGACAACACAGGAGGCAGCCACATCGACTGTCCTCCCTTGGACTCAAGAACATACACATGCCTTTGAAAGCTTAAAGAAAGCTTTATGTCAAGCACCTGTTTTAGCAACACCATGTTACAATAAACATTTTACACTCTTTGTTACAGAACGCGAAGGTACTGCCTTGTCAGTACTCACTCAGGAACAAGCAGGATCACACAAACCATGTGCTTATTTTTCTAGTACATTAGATCCCGTAGCTCAGGCTCTTCCTGCGTGCCTGAAATCAGTGGCAGCAACAGCTTTAGCAATCAGACAAAGCGATGCCATAGTATTAGGACATCAATTGACAGTACAAGTACCACATGCAGTGGAGGTTCTTCTGAACCGAACGCAAACACAACACTTGACTATAGCAAGACTTACCGGTTACGAATTGACATTGTTTCAGCCACACATAGAAATCAGACGTTGTAGTACATTAAATCCTGCTACACTTTTGCCGGTAAACGGAACAGACCCATTAGCACATGATTGTATTGAAGTTATTACTATCACGACGAAACCCAGACAAGACTTGACAGATATCCCATTGTCAGATCCAGACCTGACGTTGTATGTAGATGGTTCATGCATGAGAACAAATACAGGAGAGTTAGTGGCCGCGTATGCAGTCACAACAGACACTGAAGTCATCGAAACAAATTGTATTAACACTTTGTCAGCTCAAGCAGCAGAGCTCATCGCTCTGACACAAGCCTGTATTCAAGCCACAAATAAGAAAGTCAACATATACACAGATTCACGTTATGCATTCGGAGTCGTCCATGACTTCGGCGTGCTGTGGCGAGAAAGAGGTATTTAACTTCTCACGGTGCCCACATCCAACACGGACCCCTCATTCAAGCTTTATTAGATGCGATTCATCTACCCACTGCAATATCGATTATGAAATGCAAAGCCCATACGAAAGTTACCGATATCATTTCTCAAGGTAACGACCTAGCTGACAGAACAGCTAAACAGACTGCTCAAACTCACACAACTGACACGACAAAGACAATAGTTCCGACACCAACACATTGCATGACAGTTAAGGATCCCGCCCTTGATGTAATTGACATACAGACACATGCTACACCAGAAGAAATAAAGAAATGGACTGAATTAGGAGGGATCCAAACGGATCAAGGATGGATGACGAAGGAAAAATCTATATGGTTTCTCCCCGACTCTATGGTTCAAGTCATTATTAACACAATACATAGTCCAGCGCACCTAGGAGAGAAAGCTATGCTAGACAGCATTCAACACATCTGGTTTAACAAACATTTACGAGCAGCAGCTAAACAAAAAGTTCGTACCTGTATGATATGTTGTCAGTTTAACCCAGGTAAAAGCATTCCCGTAGAACAGGGTGGATTTCAACCTCCTGATCACCCTTTTGAAGTCCTCCAGATGGATTATATCCAGATGGAACGATGTCGAGGATTCAAATATGTTCTCGTAGTTGTTTGTGCTCTTTCCCGTTGGACAGAAGCCTACCCGGTTTCAGATTACACTGCCCCGACTACTGCCAAACAGTTAGTTCGAGAATTCTTCCCACGGTACGGTTTACCACGTATTGTATACTCAGATAACGGCCAGCCATTCTCATCCGAACTAATGAAACACGTTTCACTTTTGTTAGGTTACCAATGGAAATTCCACTGTGTCCGACATCCCGAGGCAGCAGGTCTCGTGGAACGTCATAATCAAACTCTAAAAATTAGATTGTCCAAAGTAGAGAAAAAGGTGTCGATTGGATAGTAGCCTTACCAGTTGCACTCTTTTACATGAGAATGGTAGCACATTCTCGAACAGGGCTATCCCCGTATGAGGTGATCTTCGGTAGACCACCAAATATGTGGGGGACGCCTATATCTCGTAAAATAACTGATGTTGACTGTAATATGCTGACAGATTACCTGGCTTCCTTGATGTCTGCACTACAATCTTGTCGTTCACAGGTAGCTGCAGCTTTTCCCGATAACACTGAGGTGAAGCCCCATGACGTGGTTCCAGGTGACCTGGTTCTTGTGAGGAATTTCGACCGGAAGACCCAGCTGGAGCCTAGGTGGCAGTCGCCCAAGCTCGTCTTGCTAACTACAAGGACAGCCGTGAAGATTGAGGGACGTAAATGGTGGTTGCACTCGAGCCATATCAAGAAATTTTATGGACTACCGTCCGATGTGAACACTCAGCCCTGCATTCCCTCACAGATTGATTCAAAGCTCCCCTTGGTTGAACAGACGAAGAACGAACTCTATAAACTGAAACTAAGGTCTAGCAAGTCAGACAATTTGATTGTTTAAGTCCTCTCCAAGGTGAATCGGTTGAATTTGTCTCTGACATGTATCCTCTAGACCGAAATAGAGAGAGAAATCGACAGATACAGCTTAAAAAGCATGCGTACTGTAAATCACTTCGTAGTCACTGCATAGTGACATTATTAGTTTTGTTTTTTCTAAGTCTTCTGATCATCATCACCAGTGTATTGCTACATATGTATTACCCTATTTCTAAGCGTGCTTACAATGCTACTGCTGAACATTCTTTTAGCGAATTACCCTCGCATGAGTTGTCTTATAGATTTGCGCTGCGCAACAACACTTTCATTAGTATGTTACATCATTCCCATCAGACCAGCAATGCTACCAATTGTTGGATATGTGGCCGACTCCCTCCCTATCAGAACTATAAGGGAGTTCTGCCTCTCTTTCCGTATCCGTTCACACACAATGGCTCCTGTGGAGCATGGTTTAGTTTGATTAATTCCCTAGATTCAAATTCAGTAGTTTATCAAGACAACTGGGTATGGGGAAACCTGAACCTAGTTTTACTTAAAGCCTGCTACCCTAACAAGGAGGGACTTCCCAAAAGAACAGGAACTGATCTAGAAAATGAAGTATATGGATTAGGTAACTTTACACTTAACCTCATGATTCTGAATGTTGAATCCGAAGCTACACCAATCTTGCCCGCTATGTCAGTATTTCCAGTTAAAGGTGAATTATGTGTAAGAAAGAATGGTTCAATACATATGGGCCATAGTAAATGTACCACTGTAATAGAATTCAGTGATCAAGGCAAGTCTACATTTAGAGCTTCTCGTCATTCCTACTTCGTATGTGGCCAGACTGCATATATACGTTTACCTCTAGATTGGGATGGTACCTGTTACATCGCATTCCTTCTGCCACCTGTTTTCGTAGCCCCTCCTGATTATCACAGAAATACCCATTTAGTACACAATAGACAACAGAGAGATCTCCCGATTGTCGATTACACTGAAACGGCATGGGAACAATATACAGATTTCAATAAAGGTTTCTTTCCCTATATAGGTACAGTCACTAATAGTAAGCTGATACGTAGATTAACTAGAACCCTTGAAGCAGTAGTAAATGAAACTCCTTCCGCCTTAGGCAACTTAACAGAGGAGCAGTCTGCGATGCGGATTGTTGTTCTTCAAAATCGTCTTGTCCTTGACGTCATCCTGGCCGATAGGGGCGGAGCTTGTAGGGTCATCGGATCAAGTTGCTGTGTTTTCATTCCAGAAAACTCGCCGTCCGTATATAAAGCCATAACTCGTCTTCATAAGATTGTAAGCCAGATACACCAGAGTCCAGGCACCTGGACTTGGTCCGGTTGGTTCTGGAGCGTGTTGTCAGCCTGGGGATGGAGGATCCTATCCTTCCTAGGTATTGGCTTTCTCATACTATTCAGTTGCTGCTTATGTCTACAATGTGGGCCAGCGATTTGTGGTCTGTGTGCCACATCGTGTATTCCACATCCAAGTTTTCGCTCAAGATCCCGGAAGAAGAAAGAAGAACAAATGATGCTATATGAACAGATTGATGGATTGATGAAGATCGATATCTCCTGAGGGTCCGTAGGGGACAAGGAGGGAATGAGGAAATATGAATTTTATGATCAGTTATGTCCCCTATCTTAGACCCCAACGGCTCCATGTATATGCTACAAGTACATGTATGTTCCCTCCAGTTCCAGTTATGAAGACGCAAATACATGTGCGTCCACCGTTAACATGTCCTCTTTCAGATCTGCCATGAATGGGTCGGATATTCCGTTCCTAAGTATGAAAGGCCACCGACTTTATGTGGTTCACTTTCCCCATTTTACAGTTCAGGCGAGTAGGCCCTGAATTCTGCCATCAAGCCTTTTCCTGCCTTCTACCTCTGACAGCTCCAGTCTGAGCTCGCATCTGTATCCATGAACTTTGTCCTACTCCCTGCACGGCTAACGGTGCCTGACTCGGCCTGTTGCCTGCCAAAAACTGTATTTCACCTTCAAGATTATCTGCTCCGCTCCTCATCCAATGCATTCCTGTCTAGTAGTTTAAGTAAACATTCTTCCAGCTACCGAGCAAAGGGCCCAGCTTCACTGTCCTCATGCAAGTAATTCATAGCCCCTGTTACCATGGAAGATTCCTGCCCCCTCGCATCTCATGTAGACACTTAGACGCTTGTACACGCACTAACAGTCAGTATAGAATAGATTCCGTCCGAGAGACCTTTCCTTTTGGATAACACAGTTCTTTAAACATAAGATATTAGATATGATTTGGGATTTAGGTTGACTTGACCCCCCAGACTTCTGTCTCCACATGTAGAGCTAAATGTCAAGTCCCCTTCACCCTCTAGTTGCACGCCAATCACACGTCATGCGGCTGCGCGCGCATCTCTGCCAAGTATTTCTGCTGACATTGCAGGATTCTCTTATGGATCCACCCACTTGTGACATCATGTATAATGACGTTTCTAGTTTACGCCTATATGTACGCCTTTTTTAGTTACGTATGTGTATTCTTATCTGTCTTATCAGCTGTTACGCCTCCTGCATCTGTCTTACTGTAATGCATTTCATATATATATGATTACCTGTCAATAATGTATTGCCTTCCCTTCCTGAACCCTCGTGGTGATGGAATCTGATGCCTATGGTTCGAACCATAATTCCTTTGTAGAGGAATAAAGCCTTTCAGAACCTCTAATACCACGGATTCTGCCTCTTATTTTACTGAGTTATTCTTGCTAGATTTTACCGCATCAAAAATAGTACAGGTAATTAAATATTTACCACAGCTAACTGGAAGAAACAGGCGGCACCTACGGCCTCGATGTGGCATGCCCGCCTTTGGAGACTCCTAAGTTTAGAAAGAATGGCGGACATCTTCAGGGAGGACTATGCCGCATTCGAGCTCAAGTGGGGTCCGCTGGTGACTTTCCTCTCTCAGGGTTTACCGGCGGCCGTTTGTCCGCCCCAGGTCAGGGGATTGCGGCTGTTTCAGCTGTGGTCGGCTGAGACGGCCACGGGTGGGCTCTCCTGATAATCCATTTCGCAGTTGCGGGGTCCCCTGGATGAGACATTGCCCTGTCCCCACTCTGGATGGGTCTCTCTCCGGCCCTAGGCTTCTGAGCTCCATCCTTGAGTCCCTCCTCTCTCTCTCTCTCTCTTGCTTTTCCTTCTCTCTCCTTTTCTCTTTTTCTCTCTCCTGTTTTATGGGGTTTGTGGGGTGGGGAGGGAGGGATTTTGGGGAGTTGGGGTGTTTACAAAACGAATTTGCAGTTCCGTGACACTGAGACGGCGGGATGTTTGGACTTTACCTTTCTGCATAACCGACCGGCGCCGGACTATTAGATTCCGGTTGAAGCCCACTGAAGTCCTCCAGGGCGTAGTTTCAGGGCTTGCTTCCCCTCCTTTTTTCGCTCTACTGTACCCCTCCATTACCGTATGTTACTACTGTGGAAGTTTGCCTCTTCTGTGGATGGCCTAGGGTCGGTACTCTTTTCTTTCCTACATCGTCGCTTGCTGGTCTACTCAGTTGTAATGCAATTGTCATGGTATGTCCCGATTGTCATTCTTTTTGATGCTAATAAAAACAATTTTGACAAAAAAAATCGGGCCTAGCAAAAAAGGTATGTCCATTAAAGGAACGTTTAGTATGAGGTTTTGCCATATCTAATATAGCTTGCCTTAGTAGAAAATTCCCAATATAGACAAGGATTGCTCTAGGGTGCATCGTCTGCCCTGGATTCACACCCTTTCTAGCTGTAAGAGGATACCAATGTGCCCTCTGCACCTCAGTGGACCAGTCCCAATGAGAGAGATCCGGAAAGACACCCTTCAGTAAGGATACCACAAAGGCTAGGATATCACCACCCTCAATATTTTCCTCAAGGCCCAGGAGTCTAACAATATTCCGTCTCTGCCGGTTCTCAAAGTCCTCAATTTTCCACATAAAGTCTTCCGTCCGCTCCTCCTGTTCCTTCTTGGATGCCTGAATCTTCACTACTTCTTCCTCCAGTCTCTCAGTTCTTAACTCGACCTGGTCCACCCTTTCAACCATATCCGTATACAGCTTGTTTACCTTTTGTTGTGATATTTGAAGATTTTTGGTCGCCTGACGTGCTCTGCGACTCTCCTGCCTGGCCTCCCCTTGCATCTGCTTAAGGGTGGAGTATAGCAGATCAAGTGATGCCGGAGGGGCGGCTTCTCCAAGAACTTCCGGTGCTACTGGTGTATCCCCATACACTTGGCTAGTAGCTGAGTAGTCCCAGTTTAGCTCCTTGACTGCAGTTGCTTCTAATCTCGCATTCAGCAGTTGTTTTGACCTCCGCTTCAGAGTCATGCATCTACGTGCTGCTGCCCCCTGGAAGGCAGACGAAGCCGCTGAATCTGACTCTCCTGATGATTTTTCTTCACTGCTAGAAAAATTGTCTGAGTCCTCACTTACAGAATAGACTTTATCGGCGTCCGGTGGGCTGAGTGGTACCCTGCCCTTAATAGTTACGCTACTCCTTCACTCTTGTATATTCTTCACACTTTCCTTGCCCAGGGCATTAAAGTTTTCATTAAAATCTGCATCACTGTTGTTTCTGGGGCCATTTATGGGAGAGTTTAGAGCAGCCTGTGTTTTTTTTTTCTTTGCACACCATGGTTAGCTCCCTTTTTGTAGCAACTCCCTGTTGGATTTTGTTTAATCTGCCTTCTCCGTTATTTTCGTTTTGTGGACTTTCACTATGTCTTTCGCTACCATAGATTACGCCTTCAGGTGAAGCATCTGTAGTGCACAATGCCTGCTTTGCCCCTGCAGGGGGAGCCCCAGGCTCACCTATGCTCCTTGTTCGATTTCCTTGCTCGTCTCCACCATTTCCAGCTACAGTCTGCCCTCCGGTCTTCATACTCGCTGCCAAGTTTTCACCTGCAGACGCAGCCTGCACAGAGGAGCGCATCGTCGTCCCGAACGCTTCCAGGACTGTAGGTTGCCGCAGGGAGAGTTCTTTAACATCAGCTTGTTTACCATGAGTGGCAGAAGCATCCGTGGCACTCATGGAGATCGGGGCTGGTCCCACAGCATTGAAACCAGCTTTTTTTGTAGATTTCCCCTTGGCTGGCACGGCTCGACCCCGGCCAGAAGGTCCAGTGAACAATTGTGGCACTTGAGCGCTTTGGAAAGCAGGAGGTTCCACAGATCTTGATAGTGAGCCGGATCTGTCCCCTGTCATCCTCGCCGTTTTCGGATCCGTTCTTTTCCCGCCAACCATCGGATCCCTATCAGCGGAGCTTGCAGACAGCCAAGCGAGCAGCAACCTCGTTGCAGCGATGCTCACTACAAAAGCTCTCCTCAAACAGCCTTTGAAAAGCAGCCAGGTACGTGGGTGTGAGTGAATCACCATCCTTTCTTGTTCCAGTTTAATTGCAGCATCTCAATAAGGTCCAGTATCCAGTATAAATCCCGGGGGGGGGGAGGTGGTAGTAGCAGCGACTGCCACTGAGATCAGCCATCTTGCCCCCCAGTCTCACCTTTAAGTCTTGTCTTAAGACAAATTTAAGACTAAATCCTAACTTCAGTGAATTCCAAAAGTAGTAAGTTTAGGATTTTGTCTTAAGTTAGTTCTGTGAATCGGGCCCTCAATCTCCCCGTGCCTAACAAAAAATGAATGTGTGTCCTCATGTAACGTAACTGGTGCCATGTAAAGCTCTAAGATACCTGATTGGATTCAGGTCAAGTTCACGCTATATAAAACTCACAAAAAAAAAAAATCCTTGAATACTGCTGTAGCCTTCCACTTAGATGAGGCATACTGTCACAGCATTTTGGGTCATATGGTAGAGGTCAGTATCTGAGCAGATAACATCCTGAGTGGCAATGCCCTGATCAAGGGATGGAAATGGCAGCCAATACTGACCAAGAATAAGAGTGGACTGGAGTGGAGAAAGGCCATCACAATGAGAATAGATGTGCTACTAGGAAAGGCAGCCAATAATAATTACAAGTAACGGACAGAGAAATGACAAATAAACCACAACAAAATGTAGGGACCTCTCGTTAGGTACAGCATGATTTGTTAATCCTAAATTGTCCAAAATAATCCCTTTGCATGGGGGAATGAGATGTATATCTTGCCAGTGTGGGGGGAGGGGGTGAATATTGCATCTTCACAGGAGAGCTTCAATGCAGCTGCCTGTGATTTGTGTTGGTTAATGTAATGTACAGCACCCCATATGTGCAGATGTCACCATTTCGTATAGTTGAACCAGTTGAAGTCTTTAAGTTCCAGCTGCTTTCATTGAGATTGGTTCTTGGGGGGCTTATCTAAGTCCCTGAGCTCTGCTACTAATAAAGTAGGGCAGTCACCGAGCATAGTACCACCTATTAGCCACCAGGGATGGTTTCAAGGGGGTGTTTCTGTACTCCTAGGAAGGACAAATGGGGGAATTGCCCTAAACCAACCCACAGAAATGAGATAAGTCACCTAGACACCATGGGGCCTATTTAAAAGGGCCTTGCGCCATCAGAGCTCTGCTTTTTCCAACGCTCCGGTGGCACTGTGCTCTGCTCCATATTTACAAGGCGGCGCTGAGCCACTTTGTGTGACTTAATGCTGCCTTGTAAATGGGGCGTTCAATGGGTGTTACTGTGGATGTTCCCCTGCAACACCCATTGCTTTATTGACACTGCTCCAGATTTACAAGAATCTATAAATCTAAGGCAGCATCACAAACTTATGCCTCCCCAGGAGAGGAGTAAGAGTGGTTCAAAGAGATGAAATACTTTAATTTAGCTTTGTTCTTTGCTCTTTCTATGTGTACTGCATAATGCAGCACACATAGAAGGAGAAAAATACCACTAATTATTGTTTATTTGCAGCAAACCGCATCCTACACAAAAACAATCATCCTTGCAATTCCGGCACCCTTGCACCATGCAGTAAAGGTCCCTGTGCTGGCCCTAAGCTGCTTTTTTGCACCAGCGAAGGGGTGAGAGCAAGAATGCTCCATATTGATGTAAATGCGGTGCATCTTTGTAGTGAAGACTTAACGCAAGGTAAGTTATGAAGACTTTATTTACAACCAAATGCTCCAGAGACCAACTGTCAACTGCCGGTCCTATCAGTGCTCATAACTCAAACTCAAACAGGCATTATTACATTGGTGAGATTCCAACACTCCACGCAAAGGAGAAGGGATGGAAGAAACACAACGCCATCTCCTCCTTTGCAGAGACAAAATACAAAATAAACTACAATAGTAATTCAAACAATAAACCTAATAATACATGAAGTAAAATCACAAGTGTGAAAGCTTAATCACAGATATAGTTTAAAGCAATCAGACGTTAGATGTTCCTTTTTCCACAGATCATGCCAACCTCCTTCTGAATAACATTGTGCATATAAACATCATTGTCTAACCACAAGCCTCAAGATCAGAGGTTTTAACAGTGTCAGTGATCTCTAGACTACCAAGTTTGCAACCAAGAAACTCATACTCAACAAGAAACTCATAGCGCGGTTTGGGCATAGTTGCCCCATTGATGTTTTCCATATTAACCTGCTCACATAAAGCAATTCTTTTGAGACTCCAACACTTCCCATTTACTTAGATCACAGAGTTTTTCCTCGATTCAGCAACACATTGTGGTTCAAAATATTTGCTCTCATTCTTGGGTACAAAACCAGTGTCATAGTGTCTTAGTGTCATAAAACTCTTTATACTTATCATGTTTAAGCAACAAATTGTTTTTTTACATCTGAGGAAGACCAACTGACATCGCCAATGCTTTTCATCCAACCTGGGTACCACCTGGATCTGGGTTTTCTTCCACTAATGAGTTCAAAAGGAGACAATTTAGTGGATTCAACCACTGAAACTCTGTATGACCAGACAGTGTTAACCACTTGTGTTTCCCAGGGATGTTCCTACAAGCCAACTGGTTACACCTTTCAAAACTCTATTAATACCGTTCCACCAGAACGTTGTGTCTGATTTGGAGTAAAACAATACGTTTTGTTTCACCCACCCTCCCATCATACCGGACATCCATTCTTGGGTTAGTGCTTCATGTAGCATGGGACATAGCATGGCCTTGCTTTCTCAATGGGGCATGCACATATTAGTGGGATTAGCATTGTTTTTGACTGTGGTTCTGGCCGGTGAGGGTTTGGGGGTAGTTGCATGCATTTTGTGTAGTTGGGGTGTGGATGCCATTACCCCAATGTTACATAAGCTGTTTGTGTACTCACCAGGCTCTGGAAGTCCTTGCAGTCCATGTACTCCCACCGGCGGAAGCATGGCCATCACCTTCTCCTCCCAGGGATGGAAATGTACTGGTCTGCGGGGCCCACCACCTTCAGTGATGTTGCTCTGGGCGTAGTCGTCATTCATTTTTCGCTTGACCGACCTCCGCAGATCGTACCACCTGGCTTAGCATTCAGTCCTGGTCCTTCTGATGGGTGCAACAGCATTCACCCTATCGACGATCCTCTGCCACAGGCGTGATTTTTCGCCTATGCTGGTCTGTCTGACCAATGTTCCAAACAGCTGTGGCTCGACTCTGATGACTTCATTGACAAGGATCTCCAGCTCCTCCCTTGTGGACTTTGGATTCTTGTCTGTGGGCATGGTGTGGGGTGAGGGTGTGGATGGTTGTGGGTGTGTGGCTCTGAATGTGAAGGTGTGGGTCTGAATGTGAAGAGGGGGTATGTGTGAAGGAGGTTGTGTGAAGGTGTATATGTTAAGGTGGATGGGTGCAGTTGTTGGTGTGTGCTCTCTAGCTGCAGTGAGTCTGTTGCAAAGGCTCATGGTTTGTGTGTGTGGGCCTTTTTTATTGGTCCATTTGTGGGTGGGCCTCAGTTTGAATTTCCATGTTTTGTGCACTGTAGACGTGTTTTGTGGTGTTGTGCTAGTCGAATAGACCCTCCTTGTGCTGTTTTACAGTGTCCGAGGTTCAGTACGTTGTATTTGCTTCTGTTTTTTGTGTGTCCGACTCGGTCATACGCGACGTTCTCCACGGTACGAGTCGTACTCTGACACGTTCCCAGGGGTGCGAGTCGTACAGGAGTATGAGTCGTACAGGCATATACCCCCATGCGTTCTGTATTTACGGTGCGTACCCCAACATTGCGTATGTACGGTGCATACATACGCGATGTTGTTGTAAGGTGTGTACATATGCATGGGGGGGCCTGTACGACTCGTACCCCCAGTGGCGTCACTAGGGTTGGTGTCACCCGGTGTGGGTAACTCATGGTGTCACCCCCTCACAACTTACCGCATGGACCTCCTCCGCCCGTTATTTGCCAACTGGACACAGTTGGAAAATAACGGGACCATACAGAATCCTTAGTAACGTTTGTAAATGTAGGTCCTATATTTACAAAATGTGCTGTTAGCAACAGTGTGATAATGACTCATTAATCAGGTTGTACAGTGGGCTACCTGCTAGTCAACAGTTTATTGGAATTTATAATATCATAGGTATGGTACTTTGTACTGGTGTGATGTTCCCACTATCCAGCAACACGATATATCAGTTGTCGAAGTGGGGGAAAAAAAGTAGGGGAACTGTGGGCGGAGAATCAGAGGGCGGGAATAACCCAAGTATTGGATCAGTGGGCGGAGTCAGAGGCGTGGCCAGAATGCGCAAACATCCCCATTTTTTGTATTTGTTTGGTTTCACTGCCCAGTTTAATCAACCAATGCATACACATGATTATTTAAGGTTATAATGAGTTATTGACAGTAAAATGTTTTCACAAAGTGGGATATGCTTCTAATCACAGAATATCCCCAAATACGATAAAATGTGGAAGCACAAGCCTTTTCCACAACAGCAGTTCAAACATGAATGGCTAAAAATCCTAGTTTGCAAATGTTTTCTAAATAATAATGGCTCTGCCATATTTGCCTCATAATGCAAGATCTGCAGCATGATCTGACCATTTCAACTAATAAATTGTTTGTAGCTCAAACGTATCAAAAGTTAATAAAAAATGTGACTTGTGTTGCTGCGGAGTAGATGACAGTTAATAGCTCACTGTTCTATGTTAGGATTTTAACTTATAAACTGCAAGTAACAAAAGGATATATCTGACAAAAGCAGTAGCCCACTGGCCTATTTACATTATGTGCACTTTGTGATCTGCATGGTACATGTTCTTTGCAGCAGGTACATTAACCCTCTGAGCTACCTTTCCAAATCTTCCATTAGACAAAATTCCGATCTCTCTCTAGGAAGAACATTAATCACCAGAGTCTTCATGACATTTTTATTGTTACCGAAAATTACTGGAGGCCAGGAAGGAGGCAGCAAGCGCTTTTAAAACCATAATATACTTGCAAAAATGATGCCTCCACCTAAAGTCAGCACCTAGTGCGGTCACACCGTTGCACCGCCCTAGAGCTGGCCCTTCTCAAGGGTGCTGTGATCTCAGTGACAGGGTCACTGTTCTAGGGTGTACTGCTTCATAGGCCTGCCCGCAAGACTGGAGGTGAACTTCAGTATGAATAGTGGTGGACAAGCCTTGAAGGTTAACCTACACTTGTCATGCTAGGGTCCACCTGCTGGTGCTACGACACCGGGGCTTCTAATGTCTTGTGAAGCCTTCTAAGGTCTAGCATGAGATAGTGCTCTCTCAGGAGAGTGGTCTGGCGGACTGGTTATTAAGGCTGAACCTGGTTCCCCAGTTCCAAATTCAGCAGCTCTGGCCATAGTGCCACATCCTCTCCCCCACTGAACACCATACTGCCCCACTGAGAAAAACTCAGACTGCCTTCAACTACAACCCATTTGTTGCCAGCTATAAACACCTGGATGCGGCTTAATTTAAATTACGCACTGGGCAAGAGCAATATGTGGCCTACAAAAAAAAGCGACAGCCTCCTGGAAAAAGCAAACACTCATAGGGAATGCAAAATTTTGCAAACCATGTGAAATGCAAGCAGGAACAACATCGCTACCTTAACGCTTTTACACTCACTGTTCAGAAATCAGTGAGTGCTTTTGCCTGAAAAGTTAAGGACATGACTACAGGGCCCTGAATGGACCCATGTCAATGGCCATTGCTTATATCCTTACAAAACGTAAGCAGTATGGTAAAAAGACCACATCCCTGGACGCAGAGCCGCAGTACAAATTTTTTTTTCAATCCTCACATTGCAGTACCTCCAGGATTGGTGCACTAGTTTCAAGCCCAGGGAAAACAAGGCCCAGACAACAAAAATAGTGCTTCACTGGCAAACTCTGTAAAAGTGGCGCTAATGTATTTGGGTGTGAATAAAATCAATCTGGCCAGTTTGCTACCACTCTGTCTTACTTTATTTAGTTATTTATTTTTCATATTTTTAAACTTGTATTCCCGATGCTGAATTTTGGAATTAAATGTCAGAAAAATACGACATTGATTAACAGCAAAAATGATTTTCTTTTTTGGATCCATTTCACAGGGAAGCAAATAAAAGAAAGGCGAGGAGACAGTGCGCGCTGCGCACAGAAACCTCCTCCTCCTGAAAGGTTAGGTTGCTCTGAGTCTGCGCACACCGGCCCTGTTGGTGTCACCCCATGTGAGGGTGTCACCCGGTGCGGTCCGCACCCCCCGCACCCCCATAGTGACGCCGCTGCGTACCCCTGCACGACTCGCACCCCGGGAACAACTTTTCCCGGGATACGAGTCGTACAAAGTTCACTTCGTAGCGGGTAAAGTCATTCCCCGTGTACGGGACGTTTTCCGTACGATTCGTAAATCGGAAAGCCGGTCCGGATCGTACTTGTACGGTCGGACTGTATTTTTACGATTCGTACGGAAAAGTGTCCGGGTCCGTCTCGTAAAACTTTTCCCGATCCGATTCGTACGGATCGGGCCGATCCGCATGTATTTTTCCCGTACGAATCGTACTTCACGGGTCGGACGGGACTTGTACGATTCGTACGGAAATAATTACGGATACGAGTCGTACGGAAAAAAAAATACAGGATCGGAATCGGCCCCACAAAGTCTAATTCTGGCAAAAGCTGTGTGAATCATCACAAGAATTAAAGAAAACAATAACGAGTAAGTGAAAAAAAAGAAATATTTTTAGAAATAACAAAAATGAGGAAGAGAAACAATGCTGTGTGAATCAGCGTGTAGCTCAGAACCTTAAAAGAGAACGCAGAAGAGCATTCAGAACACTAAAAGATATGTGAATCAACGTAGAGCCAATAAAATGTTGTACGAATCTTGAAGCCTGCAACCAATAAAAATAGTTGTGCTAAAAAGCATGAGGAAAAAAAACAGAGCTGGCGAAAGCAAGGAGCAATCAGCTGAAACAAATGCTGTGCGAGCCATTGTAGGATCAACAGTTGTAAACTGATACTGCCAGTGTGCAAAGAAACCAATTCCGATTTCCTGGGAAGCATGAAGAAAAGAAACCAGTAACTAACCTAGATGAAGCAGGAGAGGAGGACCAAAGGGGCTGGAAGAAACAACAGGACTTGCCTGATGTTCTCGACATGCATGAAGTACCAGGAGGCATAAAACTTGCCTGGCCTGCACGTAGAACCAGGAAGCAGCACAGGCAGCCAATGGTAAGGGAGACAGAAGAAATCAGCCAATAAACAACAGTCAGGAAAACTCTACATTGAGGAGAAAAGCTGAAGAGGCAGAGCCGTAAGCAGGGAGCAATAAAGTTAAATATGAGGACAGAAAAAATACAGTCTCACGTAACCGCAGACACATCCAGACTCCGTGTCGGCGATGAAAAACATCTCAGGTTGAAAATAAGGGCACAGGCATCATGCAGGAATCACAGGAATAACACAGCAGTGTAAGAAAGTGGCTCTGTATATACTACACCAAAGAAAGGTTCAGTGTGCACAGAGTCCACAGTCCCCAGAGGTTTGGCAGAGGCTAAAGTTAGATATAACCTGTACTGCTCGATTTTCCCGGCCTTCTTGTGTTGTAGAGCGATCAATATGACTTTAGTCTCTTTCCATCCAAGTCTAAGGATCAGAGTAGTGAATAGAGCCTATTTATTAGACACTTTGACACGATCCTGTGCTCCTACCCATAGGTCAGGGCCTACATACATAGCCTAGGGGATAGATTCGTTAGTATTAGGGATAACCTGCCCTATAGTGAGGGTATTTCATGGAGTCGTGCTGAATTCAGGCCTGGTAGGCCTCAGACAGGAGAGACTCCATCTTTCTTTCTGCTCCGGCAGCTTGGGACCTTTCTAGACGAAAGGTTATGTTTTAGTTATGAGGTGTTATTCGCTCGGAGAGAACCGGTTCAGGCCGGCCCTTATCGAAGGAGTGTATTTCTCCCCTGCCGAAGACACTACATCAGGCCGGCCGGCTGGGAACGTGTCCTTGGCACGGGGAGGTACAGGAATTTGGTGGGCGGCAGGTTTCGAGCTGGAAATTTCCATGAGAGAATGCACATCTATATTAGTGAAAGTCTGAGGCAGATACTGGCACTTGCTTCTAGACCATAGGCGGCATCTGGCCGTTAGCAGAAAAGCTACTACTTATTCCAGGGAAGACAGATGACGAACTTGAATCTAAAGAGGAGAGAGTAGCCGATGAGGAAGAGGTTCCAGTGACTCAGAGAGGGAGAAGGGAGTAGATCCGCGACTGCGGAGGTGTGACTTCCAGGCGAAGCCGAGGCACAGACGAGAAGGGAACCTAGATGACCATTGAGCACAGGCTACATACGACTAAGGTGATGTCGACCCCTTTTTCTTTGAAGTGTATAACTTAACCTTTTACTTTCCTTGCAGGTTGTATATATGATGTATTCTGCAAATGTGCATGTGGCATTTAAATAAAGTATTTAGCTTGTCGTGAGTTAGCATGTGTTGTGTATCTTTATATAGGAGGATAGCCTATTTTTTTAGTCAGAGTTAACTCGACATGAACAGAGGTTAATCCTGGTCAGGTAAGTGGTAACTGGATGAGGGGGAAACGAGCCCCTCGAACTAGAGAACAGGTTGTGCTCAACTAATAGTCTTTGTGTGATCTGATATATAGTAATCCCGATTCCCCTGTCGTGTACTACGGTAATAATAGGATGAGCTCGTGCTAAGGCTGCCGTCTGGTAGGAGATTCTGGGTCTGCCTGAGGCCGCGAGACTATGTGTGTTGCTGCCGCCTGGGTAGGAGATTCTGGGTCTGCCTGAGGCCGCGAGACTGTGTGTTGCTACCGTCTGGTAGGAGATTCTGGGTCTGCCTGAGGCCGCGAGACTATGTGTGTTGCTGCCGTCTGGGTAGGAGATTCTGGGTCTGCCTGAGGCCGCGAGACTGTGTGTTGCTGCCGTCTGGTAGGAGATTCTGGGTCTGCCTGAGACCGCGAGACTGTGTGTTGCTGCCGTCTGGTAGGAGATTCTGGGTCTACCCGAGACCGCGAGACTGTGGTTGCTGAGATCGCGAGGCTGTGAGGTCTTGATATATATATATATATATAATAGGAATTCCCTGTCCTTAGGTGGTACATATATATATGTGGTTATTTAGGTGTAAAAAGGCCCTAGGGAGGGGGTAACGTTCTGGTTTGGGTCAGAAGGGCTTTGTAGAGCGGGTTCCACCCGATCCGAAAACCCAAGCAGAACATAACCTTACTCTCTAAAGTGGTAGCTTGGTCGAGCAGTAAGGCAGTATCAGAGGACAGCGTAAAGCATTTGTTGTACACACTCAGTCAGCAAATGGTCTCACACACTCAAGAACCGATCTCTAGGCCAATGGTTTGTATATAAAAATATATAGTTGTTTTATTTTAGAACCACACGTAGGTATCAAAATATACTTTCTCAGAATGAGATGCTTTAGTTAAATACTTTCAATAAGCAAAAGACTTTTAAATGCAATAGTTACAGTTGTTGCAATAGGCAACACAATTCAAACACAATTATAACAATGAGCTCAATGGGGATTTTTAAGTAAATGCAATTTCAATTACTTTGCGTATGATTTTATTACTCAGAGTTGGATCCTGGATTCAACCCTGGTGCATTTCCTGTAAACAGTTGAAAGAAATCATTTTTGTTACACAGGCGATTTTTAAGGAATATTTGTAAGTTTCAAAAATCGACACAGAAGAATTTCTTGCAAAAACCAGGCAATGTTATCCTATGGATGAAAATAAAGTTATCGGTAAGTACGGTTGTAATTACTTTTCAGGGTCAGTGCTGGGCACCAAGATCCAGCACTGGGATCTCTCCTGATAACAGGTGAGTAATTTCGTTTTCGTTGATCGGTTAATTTTTTGTGAATATTTTAAAGTTTCAAAACTCGACACAAGAATTTCCAAGTGAAACCAGTCAATGCTACCCTATGGAGAAAAAGTGAGTTATTGGCTTTTAGGTAAGTACTCGACTGGCAGAGTTCAGGTTCTGGGCATAGAGTCAGGGGTCTCCCAGGGTCAGGTAGGTACAGTTGTTACACCCTCAGCGGCACAGGGGCAGCCGGGTGCAGAGAGAGTTAGGCCCAATGTTAGCCTATTGCGGGCATGGGGCCTTTGGTTGGTGCCTGCTAGCAGGCAGGCCACGCTGCTGTGGGAGCTGGGCTCCTGGTCACTTACTCAGGACAAGTGGAAAGTAGATTAGGATAGATGTTGCACTGCCAGAAGCACTTGGGTGGCTGAGTGCAGGGTGCTTTTGAGCCGTCGGGCGCTCAATGGATTTCAATAGAGAAGCTACAAGACGAACAAAGGCTGCAAGCTCGGGGACGAAGATTCTTCAGGTGCGACCACCACTTTGAGAGGTAAGTTGGGAAGCTGTAGGTTAGGTAGGCACCCAGGAGCTTGGCACAGGGGGCCGCAGGGCGCCGGGTCCAGGGGTGTCTTTTCGCGTCGGGAAATCTTACCCTCTGCTGGCCGCAGTTGGAGGGGTCCCTGGTTCTGAGGCTGCAGGCGTTGTCAGGAGGTGGGTCCTTGGGTGCTGGATTCTTGGTCACAGTCACCGGGGAGACATCCTCGGGGTCTTTGTCCACTCAGGCACCGGCCGGGCTTGGCGGGTGCAGTGTGTGCAGGAGTCGCGGTTCCTGGTTGGCACCAGGGGTCTGTTACTTGCTTTGAGCGGAACCACTACTCGGGGGAGTCCCAGTCTTTTAGAGTCACAAGGCAGTCAGGGACCTCTGGGGTTTTCGAGGTTGCTGACCACTGGAGATGCCGGGATTTAGCAGGAGCAGGTTTGAGGGTCGACAGGCCTGTAGGGCTGGGGCCAAGTCAGTTTGTGTCGTCCTCTTGTTAACAGCTGCACTGCAGGTCTTCTTTCTTCTTGTTCTTCTTGCTTGCTTCGGATTCGGGATCTGAGGAAGGAAGGTTCAGGGAACCCCTAAATACTAAATTTAGGGGCGTTACAGGAAGGTAGAGGTCAGGGACCAATGGGTCCCTTCCCCGGGGTGGGTACACCCCCTATCCTGCCACTCTCTTTAGTGGGAGGGGGCAGGAGCCTAATCCTGATTGTATTGTATCGAAAAGGGCCCCCTGTAAGTATTAGGTGCTCCTAGAACAGGGGAAATAACTCATGAAAGATCAACATTTCTAGGTAGCAATGGCTATAAATTAATAAATCTAAATTAACATGAAACCTAAAAATTGAATCAGTGTACTCATAGAGATAAAAATATCAATCATTTTATTTGATTTGAATAAAAATCTAGCTGTGTGTGCATAAAAATATTGCAAACAGGTTACATATACCATAAATGAGGTTACATAACTCAATCATCATGACAAATATTAACACAGAAAAAATCAATACATTACAACATATACAATACAACAATTAGTGGCTTGAAAAATAGATTAAGAAGTTATTTTCAGTAGAGCGATGTAATTTTCTACGCGCGTTTCGGCATGTAAAACGCCTTCTTCAGGAAAAGCCAAAGTAATTCTGAGTCCAAGGCGGACGTCAATGCAGCAACAACCGGTGGCAATAACAAAGACTTATACTGGAAATGAAGGGACCTGATGATAAAGATTCAAAGTATTTATATAGGGTCCTGTCCATATATCTCAGATATAGATAATGTTAATGGCAGGAGTCATTAAATATTCTCATATTTCATGGCTGTCAATAGATTAGTCACAGGGGGGGCGCTTGAAAGCAAGTCACCAAGGGACGCCAATAGAGGTGCTAATTTAGGCGGACATATGTCCTGCAGTCTTTGTATAAATACAAATATATCTCCAGATAAGAATGGAGGACTCAGGCGTCAATTCAGGGGTCAATAAAGATAACGAGGGATTCAAAACATGATGTCGCACGCCTATCTGGCATCCAGTGATTCGATAAAGCCCTGGGTACCTGATTGGCAGGAGCCCAGGGCACACTCAGTCAAAGTACATCAGCAATTCAGCAAAAAGTGGGGGCATACCATGCAAGAAAGATGGCACTTTCTCACAAGCAGTAACAGGGCAGAAATGGCCGAATCCCTAAAGGAAACATCTTCGGTCGACAGCACAGGCAGGAATTGCACAAGTAGTGCAGCAACTCAGGGATCAGAAAAGCAGGAACAAGATGAAGAGGCGTGGACCCGTCTGGTTTTGATCGTTGCCACAAAATTGCAGTGAAGACTTAACGCAAGGTAAGTTATGAAGAATTTATTCACAACCAGACACTCAGCAGTACCCTCAGCTCCAGAGACCCAACTGTTAACTGCCGGCCCAAGCCAGCTCACATAACTCAAACTCAAACAGGCATTATTACAAAGGTAAGATTCAAACACTCCACACGAAGGCTAAGGGATGGAAGAAACACTACAGTCTTCAACTTAGAAAATGGCGCAGCTCGTTGCTGCAAAATTACTTGCAGCACCGCAATGCGTCATTTTCTTGTAAATATACTCCCAGGTTTGTTTTTTCAAAACAAACTCAAATTGGAAAGGGATGGGGGCGGGACCGTGGTGGCATTGGCTCGCATACCCATCCATAAAGGACGACCAGTCTTCTCTCCCCTGGGATTTACCACCAATCTACTCTTCTTGTGGGGAGGAGAGGGCAGTCAGCACATTAGACTCCAGGGATTTAGATTTATTTAAAGAAAAAGAAAGTGGTGCATGCTGGGCGGTACTGTCATCAGGCCACACCCCTCACCTCTAAAGTTTGCACGATCTCCCTGGTCCCTGGTGGGGCAGACCGAGGCATTTACCTCCAAGTTGCAACCCGAAGGGGGCAGAAAGCACACATGGATATGATTTAAGGGTCACCAGGGGTCCCAACTGAAGCCCCTGGCTTTGACCACGCTGCCCCTAGCGCTACTCTTGGTACCCTGGCCTCGGGGGTCGCAAAGCCAGTATGAACCAGAGGCTTTTGACATTTTGGTGGCAGTGAAACGTTCAAAAATAAACATTGGATCATTTCTCTCTCGTTTCCAAAAAAAGCAGGTGCTCGCTGCTGCTGCCTCGGGACCGGAACCGTTTGAAACTCGCTACTGTGTCTGCCGCGCATCGCATAGCAACAGGCCCCTCCTGGCCTCACAGGCGCCAGGCTTCCGCAGGCACCCTGCATGTTGCCTTACAGGCCAGGGATTTTTATATTTTCTTGGCCTTTCTTTGGTGAAAAAGGAAGGAATCACGAAGAGTTACACCTTCAGCAGCATTCATGGTGTTCCCGTTCGGCGGGCTGGGCCCTGTCTGCAATTGTGGGCCTGGAAGCTGTGCTGCCCAAAGTTCACTTTCTTTCAACCTGCAAACTGCTGCAGCTTTGAAGATATTCATAGTGAGCGCTTTTCCTTTGCTTTTTCCACTTACCCAGAGGGTTCGTTTATACGGATTCTACAGCACTAGATAACAGGCAAGTATTCTCTCTTTAAGATTTTCATATGTTCTAATTGTTCATGTGTGAGCTTTTAATGCCCCCTATAGCAGGTGATCAACAGTATCAGAAACATGAAGACCAGATTACACAATGCAGCTAGCAAAGGCAAATTATGCATCATCATATGTGCATGTTCAAATTGCAATATATGTCAATACTGTCACTGACACCTGAATACAGCAAGCTGCAAATGAAAGTGTGTCAGTTAACTAGTTCCCAAACTGTCTGGCACTGTTTGCCACCATGCGAGGCACAGTTTATCAAATCTGATCAATTAAAATAGCAACAGCTTTTTAAGAGCAAATTAACGACATATTGTAAATATGTCTTGTGCAGAAAATACAGAATCCACAGAGTCACACAATTTGAGTGATCCTGCTTATATGTTGCACTTTGAATGACACCTTTGATCACTAGGAGTGTGATAAGCTCTGAACAACTTCACATGATTATTTTTCATATCCTGCCAGCTTCATGAATTGTTATGCTGGCAAGGTTTAAAAATAAATAAATGGAAAGAAAACCACAAACTCCACAACAACCAGAATCTTTCTGAGGGCCGTGAGCAGGGCTCTCCTGCCACGTATTCAAGATTCTTTGCAGCCAGAAGCAGAGCAATACGTCTTGTGCCTCAAGGGGTATGCACTGGGCTGAGCTGCAGTGAGTAAACCACCCTTGATAGCCACAAATAACCTTCCAAATGTCTCACCTGCCCTAATACTTAGATTTAAGTCCTAATAAGAAGGTTTATTTAAGAGCCGTTTTTTGAGGGTTGAGGCAGCTGAAAATCTTTAAGCATTATTTAGTTGTAATTGCAATTGCAAAGTGTTTTGTATACTTGTTGAGGAGCTGAAGCGGGGAACAACCTTTACATCGCGGTTACTACACCGCGATGCAGTTACATCGCAATCGTTACAACGACTGCATGTTACCACGCCATGCCATTACAACGCAAGTCTTTACATCAACTTGCGCTAGATGGCGTGCTAACATTACAAATAGTGTAGTTTACTATCCAAACACCTTCCCTACTGTTAAGAGGACTGGAGTTGGAATAGTAAATTACGCTTTTCTAATGTTAGCACGCCATCTAGTGCAAGTCGATGTAAAGACTTGCGTTGAAAAGGCATGGCGTGGTAACATCGCAGTCGTTGTAACGACCGCGATGTAACGGTACGCGTTGTAAAAACTCGCGTTGTAACATCGTACATCCGCTGAAGCACATTAGTGGATGGCTAGCATGTTACACAGTGTATGACTATTCAGTTGGAAGAGGTGTTGCTTGCAATGTGGGTTATGTGGACAGTATTTTGATAGTCTACAGGTGTGACCAAACTGGTGATTTTTCAGTAGGTTTTGAAATTCAGGGTCAAAGGTGTGGGATGTCACTTCCTGTTGTGTCAGGGTCATAAGTGATGTCAGTTCCTGTGAGGCCACATTATGTCACTTCTACTACCTCTGGCATTTTTATGAATCAGCATTCATGGACGCACGCTAAACACAAGATTCATTGAAAGAAATTCGAATGGGAATGACCCATCCTGGGATCGGGCGACATGCCCATCCCTAAATGCCCAACAGTCTTTCCGACCCCATGAGGGGGCCAGTTGGGGAATTTACCCCAAATCTGCCCTGAAAGTACACTAGACACTAGGGAATAGTTACAAAAGAAATCAATAGAATGCGATCAGAGCAGGCCTGTCCTGACATACCCGTAACCTGTACCCCTAAAGCACAGTATTTCTGCTGAGAGATTTATACTCAAACTCAAAGTGGGTATTTGTGCCTGCCCCTTCCGCCCTCAGACACTTTGCCTTTATATCTGCGCTATATTACATACTGGGATGCAGAGCCAAATAAAAAGCACAGTGTTGCACTGATTGTCGGGCACATAAAAGTGGAGCACGGTCAGCGCATGCCTTGAACTTACTGCTTTTAAGAGGGGCACCAAGATGCCAAGGACCTTCAGGCATCCTGCTGTTCAGAGAGAGAATGTTCTGCATCCAGTGAAAGATGAAGCTGCCATTTCAACCCGTAGCCTTAACTTTCTGTAATGCCCTTTTCTCAGTGCAGATGCAGACTTGTACAGTTTGTGCCTGTGCTGAGGACAGCTTTTTTTGTGGTTGGATTGAACTATTTCGGTCTGAGCTGAGCACACCATGTTAGCGGTGCACTGTGCGGTGCTTAGCAGTTCGGGCTGGACTGTTCCCATGCGGCACAGGGTCAAGACTGATTTGCATATGGCTGGGTTCAAACTGGAATGGCATGGTGATCAAAAAAACCATGGATCTATGCCAGATCTCTGTACTGGGGTGAATGTATGACATTGTTCTGCATTCTGTCCATCAATTGTTGTTTTTGCATTTGTCACTTCGAGTCGGACGGGTATGCTCAGACGTGAGTCCCGTGCTCTCCATGCCATAGGAATCAAGCTATCCTGGCTGAAGAGAGGTGAAACCCCGAAACCGGGCCTAGGATGCTTGTTTCCAGTTCAGGGAGGACCTGACTTAGCAATTCTGGCTGGACTGTTCCCATGAGGCACAGGGTCAAGACTGATTTGCATATGGCTGGGATCAAACTGGAATGGCATGGTGAGCAAAAAAACGATGGATCTAGGCCCAGATCTCTGTACTGGGGTGAATGTATGACATTGTTCTGCATTCTGTCCATCAATTGTTGTTTTTGCATTTGTCACTTCGAGTGGGATGGGTATGCTCAGACGTGAGTCCCGTGCTCTCCATGCCATAGGAATAAAGCTATCCTGGCTGAACAGAGGTGAAACCCCGAAACCGGTCGTAAGATGCTTGTTTCCAGTCCAGGGAGGACCTCGCTTAGCAGTTCGGGCTGGACTGTTCCCATGAGGCACAGGGTCAAGACTGATTTGCATATGGCTGGGTTCAAACTGGAATGGCATGGTGAGCAAAAAAACGATGGATCTAGGCCCAGATCTCTGTACTGGGGTGAATGTATGACATTGTTCTGCATTCTGTCCATCAATTGTTGTTTTTGCATTTGTCACTTCGAGTCGGACGGGTATGCTCAGACGTGAGTCCCGTGCTCTCCATGCCATAGGAATCAAGCTATCCTGGCTGAAGAGAGGTGAAACCCCGAAACCGGGCCTAGGATGCTTGTTTCCAGTTCAGGGAGGACCTGACTTAGCAATTCTGGCTGGACTGTTCCCATGAGGCACAGGGTCAAGACTGATTTGCATATGGCTGGGATCAAACTGGAATGGCATGGTGAGCAAAAAAACGATGGATCTAGGCCCAGATCTCTGTACTGGGGTGAATGTATGACATTGTTCTGCATTCTGTCCATCAATTGTTGTTTTTGCATTTGTCACTTCGAGTGGGACGGGTATGCTCAGACGTGAGTCCCGTGCTCTCCATGCCATAGGAATAAAGCTATCCTGGCTGAACAGAGGGGAAACCCCGAAACCGGTCGTAAGATGCTTGTTTCCAGTCCAGGGAGGACCTCGCTTAGCAGTTCGGGCTGGACTGTTCCCATGAGGCACAGGGTCAAGACTGATTTGCATATGGCTGGGTTCAAACTGGAATGGCATGGTGAGCAAAAAAACGATGGATCTAGGCCCAGATCTCTGTACTGGGGTGAATGTATGACATTGTTCTGCATTCTGTCCATCAATTGTTGTTTTTGCATTTGTCACTTCGAGTGGGACGGGTATGCTCAGAAGTGAGTCCCGTGCTCTCCATGCCATAGGAATCAAGCTATCCTGGCTGAAGAGAGGTGGAACCCCGAAACCGGTCCTAGGATGCTTTTTTCCAGTCCAGGGAGGACCTGGCATAGCAGTTCGGGCTGGACTGTTCCCATGAGGCACAGGGTCAAGACTGATTTGCATATGGCTGGGTTCAAACTGGAATGGCATGGTTAGCAAAAAAACTATGGATCTAGGACCAGATCTCTGTACTGGGGTGAATGTATGACATTGTTCTGCATTCTGTCCATCAATTGTTGTTTTTGCATTTGTCACTTCAAGTGGGACGGGTATGCTCAGACGTGAGTCCCGTGCTCTCCATGCCATAGAAATCAAGCTATCCTGGCTGAAGAGAGGTGAAACCCCAAAACCGGTCCTGGGATGCTTGTTTCCAGTCCAGGGAGGACCTGGCTTAGCAGTTCGGGCTGGACTGTTCCAATGAGGCACAGGGTCAAGACTGATTTGCGTATGGCTGGGTTCAAACTGGAATGGCATGGTGAGCAAAAAAAGGATGGATCTAGGCCCAGATCTCTGTACTGGGGTGAATGTATGACATTGTTCTGCATTCTGTCCATCAATTGTTGTTTTTGCATTTGTCACTTCGAGTGGGACGGGTATGCTCAGACGTGAGTCCCGTGCTCTCCATGCCATAGGAATAAAGCTATCCTGGCTGAACAGAGGTGAAACCCCGAAACCAGTCCTAGGATGCTTGTTTCCAGTCCAGGGAGGGCCTGACTTAGCAGTTCGGGCTGGACTGTTCCCATGAGGCACAGGGTCAAGACTGATTTGCATATGGCTGGGTTCAAACTGGAATGGCATGGTGATCAAAAAAACGATGGATCTAGGCCCAGATCTCTGTACTGGGGTGAATGTATGACATTGTTCTGCATTCTGTCCATCAATTGTTTTTTTTGCATTTGTCACTTCTAGTGGGACGGGTATGCTCAGACGTGAGGCCCGTGCTCTCCATGCCATAGGAATCAAGCTATCCTGGCTGAAGAGAGGTGAAACCCAGAAACCGGTCCTAGGATGCTTGTTTCCAGTCCAGGGAGGACCTGGCTTAGCAGTTCGGGCTGGACTGTTCCCATGAGGCACATGGTCAAGACTGATTTGCATATGGCTGGGTTCAAACTGGAATGGCATGGTGAGCAAAAAAACGATGGATCTAGGCCCAGATCTCTGTACTGGGGTGAATGTATGACATTGTTCTGCATTCTGTCCATCATTTGTGGTTTTTGCATTTGTCACCTCGAGTGGGACGGGTATGCTCAGACGTGAGTCCCGTGCTCTCCATGCCATAGGAATCAAGCTATCCTGGCTGAAGAGAGGTGAAACCCCGAAACCGGTCCTAGGATGCTTGTTTCCAGTCCAGGGAGGGCCTGGCTTAGCAGTTCGGGCTGGACTGTTCCCATGAGGCACAGGGTCAAGACTGATTAGCATAGGGCTGGGTTCAAACTGGAATGGCATGGTGAGCAAAAAACAATGGATCTAGGCCCAGATCTCTGTACTGGGGTGAATGTATGACATTGTTATGCATTCTGTCCATCAATTGTTGTTTTTGCATTTGTCACTTCGAGTGGGACGGGTATGCTCAGACGTGAGTCCTGTGCTCTCCATGCCATAGGAATGAAGCTATCGTGGCTAAAGAGAGGTGAAACCCCGAAACCGGTCCTAGGATGCTTGTTTCCAGTCCAGGGAGGACCTGGCTTAGCAGTTCGGGCTGGACTGTTCCCATGAGGCACAGGGTCAAGACTGATTTGCATATGGCTGGGTTCAAACTGGAATGGCATGGTGATCAAAAAAACGATGGATCTAGGCCCAGATCTCTGTACTGGGGTGACTGTATGACATTGTTCTGCATTCTGTCCATCAACTGTTGTTTTTGCATTTGTCACTTCGAGTGGGACGGGTATGCTCAGTCGTGAGTCCCGTGCTCTCCATGCCATAGGAATCAAGCTATCCTGGCTGAAGAGCGGTGAAACCCCGAAACCGGTCCTAGGATGCTTGTTTCCAGTCCAGGGAGGACCTGGCTTAGCAGTTTGGGCTGGACTGTTTCCATGAGGCACATGGTCAAGACTGATTAGCATATGGCTGGGTTCAAACTGGAATGGCATGGTGAGCAAAAAAACGATGGATCTAGGCCCAGATCTCTGTAATGGGGTGAATGTATGACATTGTTCTGCATTCTGTCCATCAATTGTTGGTTTTTGCATTTGTCACTTCGAGTGGGACGGGTATGCTTAGACGTGAGTCCCGTGCACTCCATGCCAGAGGAATCAAGCTATCCTGGCTGAAGAGAGGTGAAACCGCGAAACCGGTCCTAGGATGCTTGTTTCCAGTCCAGGGAGGACTTGGCTTAGCAGTTCGGGCTGGACTGTTCCCATGAGGCACAAGGTCAAGACTGATTTGCATATGGCTGGGTTCAAACTGGAATGGAATGGTGATAAAAAAACGATGGATCTAGGCCCAGATCTCTGTACTGGGGTGAATGTATGACATTGTTCTGCATCCTGTCCATCAATTGTTGTTTTATGCATTTGTCACTTCGAGTCGGACGGGTATGCTCAGACGTGAGTCCCGTGCTCTCCATGCCATAGGAATCAAGCTATCCTGGCTGAAGAGAGGTGAAACCCCGAAACCGGGCCTAGGATGCTTGTTTCCAGTTCAGGGAGGACCTGACTTAGCAATTCTGACTGGACTGTTCCCATGAGGCACAGCGTCAAGACTGATTTGCATATGGCTGAGATCAAACTGGAATGGCATGGTGAGCAAAAAAACGATGGATCTAGGCCCAGATCTCTGTACTGGGGTGAATGTATGACATTGTTCTCCATTCTGTCCATCAATTGTTGTTTTTGCATTTGTCACTTCGAGTGGGACGGGTATGCTCAGACGTGAGTCCCGTGCTCTCCACGCCATAGGAATAAAGGTATCCTGGCTGAAGAGAGGTGAAACCCCGAAACCGGTCCTAAGATGCTTGTTTCCAGTCCAGGGAGGACCTCGCTTAGCAGTTCGGGCTGGACTGTTCCCATGAGGCACAGGGTCAAGACTGATTTGCATATGGCTGGGTTCAAACTGGAATGGCATGGTGAGCCAAAAAAACTTTGGATCTAGGCCCAGATCTCTGTACTGGGGTGAATGTATGACATTGTTCTGCATTCTGTCCATCAATTGTTGTTATTGCATTTGTCACTTCGAGTGGGACGGGTATGCTCAGACGTGAGTCCCGTGCTCTCCATGCCATAGAAATCAAGCTATCCTGGCTGAAGAGAGGTGAAACCCCAAAACCGGTCCTGGGATGCTTGTTTCCAGTCCAGGGAGGACCTGGCTTAGCAGTTCGGGCTGGACTGTTCCAATGAGGCACAGGGTCAAGACTGATTTGCATATGGCTGGGTTCAAACTGGAATGGCATGGTGAGCAAAAAAACAATGGATCTAGGCCCAGATCTCTGTACTGGGGTGAATGTATGACATTGTTCTGCATTCTGTCCATCAATTGTTGTTTTTACATTTGTCACTTCGAGTGGGACGGGTATGCTCAGATGTGAGTCCCGTGCTCTCCATGCCATAGGAATCAAGCTATCCTGGCTGAAGAGAGGTGAAACCCCGAAACCGGTCCTAGGATGCTTGTTTCCAGTCCAGGGAGGGCCTGGCTTAGCAGTTCGGGCTGGACTGTTCCCATGAGGCACAGGGTCAAGACTGATTTGCATAGGGCTGGGTTCAAACTGGAATGGCATGGTGAGCAAAAAACGATGGATCTAGGCCCAGATCTCTGTACTGGGGTGAATGTATGACATTGTTATGCATTCTGTCCATCAATTGTTGTTTTTGCATTTGTCACTTCGAGTGGGACGGGTATGCTCAGACGTGAGTCCCGTGCTCTCCATGCCATAGGAATCAAGCTATCCTGGCTAAAGAGAGGTGAAACCCCAAAACCGGTCCTAGGATGCTTGTTTCCAGTCCAGGGAGGACCTGTCTTAGCAGTTCGGGCTGGACTGTTCCAATGAGGCACAGGGTCAAGACTGATTTGCATATGGCTGGGTTCAAACTGGAATGGCATGGTGAGCAAAAAAACGATGGATCTAGGCCCAGATCTCTGTACTGGGGTGAATGTATGACATTGTTATGCATTCTGTCCATCAATTGTTGTTTTTGCATTTGTCACTTCGAGTGGGACGGGTATGCTCAGACGTGAGTCCCGTGCTCTCCATGCCATAGGAATCAAGCTATCCTGGCTAAAGAGAGGTGAAACCCCAAAACCGGTCCTAGGATGCTTGTTTCCAGTCCAGGGAGGACCTGGCTTAGCAGTTCGGGCTGGACTGTTCCCATGAGGCACAGGGTCAAGACTGATTTGCATATGGCTGGGTTCAAACTGGAATGGCATGGTGATCAAAAAAACGATGGATCTAGGCCCAGATCTCTGTACTGGGGTGAATGTATGACATTGTTCTGCATTCTGTCCATCAATTGTTGTTTTTGCATTTGTCACTTCTAGTGGGACGGGTATGCTCAGACGTGAGTCCCGTGCTCACCATGCCATAGGAATCAAGCTATCCTGGCTGAAGAGAGGTGAAACCCAGAAACCGGTCCTAGGATGCTTGTTTCCAGTCCAGGGAGGACCTGGCTTAGCAGTTCGGGCTGGACTGTTCCCATGAGGCACATGGTCAAGACTGATTTGCATATGGCTGGGTTCAAACTGGAATGGCATGGTGAGCAAAAAAACGATGGATCTAGGCCCAGATCTCTGTACTGGGGTGAATGTATGACATTGTTCTGCATTCTGTCCATCAATTGTGGTTTTTGCATTTGTCACCTCGAGTGGGACGGGTATGCTCAGATGTGAGTCCCGTGCTCTCCATGCCATAGGAATCAAGCTATCCTGGCTGAAGATAGGTGAAACCCCGAAACCGGTCCTAGGATGCTTGTTTCCAGTCCAGGGAGGGCCTGGCTTAGCAGTTCGGGCTGGACTGTTCCCATGAGGCACAGGGTCAAGACTGATTAGCATAGGGCTGGGTTCAAACTGGAATGGCATGGTGAGCAAAAAACAATGGATCTAGGCCCAGATCTCTGTACTGGGGTGAATGTATGACATTGTTATGCATTCTGTCCATCAATTGTTGTTTTTGCATTTGTCACTTCGAGTGGGACGGGTATGCTCAGACGTGAGTCCCGTGCTCTCCATGCCATAGGAATCAAGCTATCCTGGCTAAAGAGAGGTGAAACCCCGAAACCGGTCCTAGGATGCTTGTTTCCAGTCCAGGGAGGACCTGGCTTAGCAGTTCGGGCTGGACTGTTCCCATGAGGCACAGGGTCAAGACTGATTTGCATATGGCTGGGTTCAAACTGGAATGGCATGGTTAGCAAAAAAACTATGGATCTAGGACCAGATCTCTGTACTGGGGTGAATGTATGACATTGTTCTGCATTCTGTCCATCAATTGTTGTTTTTGCATTTGTCACTTCAAGTGGGACGGGTATGCTCAGACGTGAGTCCCGTGCTCTCCATGCCATAGAAATCAAGCTATCCTGGCTGAAGAGAGGTGAAACCCTAAAACCGGTCCTGGGATGCTTGTTTCCAGTCCAGGGAGGACCTGGCTTAGCAGTTCGGGCTGGACTGTTCCAATGAGGCACAGGGTCAAGACTGATTTGCGTATGGCTGGGTTCAAACTGGAATGGCATGGTGAGCAAAAAAAGGATGGATCTAGGCCCAGATCTCTGTACTGGGGTGAATGTATGACATTGTTCTGCATTCTGTCCATCAATTGTTGTTTTTGCATTTGTCACTTCGAGTGGGACGGGTATGCTCAGACGTGAGTCCCGTGCTCTCCATGCCATAGGAATAAAGCTATCCTGGCTGAACAGAGGTGAAACCCCGAAACCAGTCCTAGGATGCTTGTTTCCAGTCCAGGGAGGGCCTGGCTTAGCAGTTCGGGCTGGACTGTTCCCATGAGGCACAGGGTCAAGACTGATTTGCATATGGCTGGGTTCAAACTGGAATGGCATGGTGATCAAAAAAACGATGGATCTAGGCCCAGATCTCTGTACTGGGGTGAATGTATGACATTGTTCTGCATTCTGTCCATCAATTGTTTTTTTTGCATTTGTCACTTCTAGTGGGACGGGTATGCTCAGACGTGAGGCCCGTGCTCTCCATGCCATAGGAATCAAGCTATCCTGGCTGAAGAGAGGTGAAACCCAGAAACCGGTCCTAGGATGCTTGTTTCCAGTCCAGGGAGGACCTGGCTTAGCAGTTCGGGCTGGACTGTTCCCATGAGGCACATGGTCAAGACTGATTTGCATATGGCTGGGTTCAAACTGGAATGGCATGGTGAGCAAAAAAACGATGGATCTAGGCCCAGATCTCTGTACTGGGGTGAATGTATGACATTGTTCTGCATTCTGTCCATCATTTGTGGTTTTTGCATTTGTCACCTCGAGTGGGACGGGTATGCTCAGACGTGAGTCCCGTGCTCTCCATGCCATAGGAATCAAGCTATCCTGGCTGAAGAGAGGTGAAACCCCGAAACCGGTCCTAGGATGCTTGTTTCCAGTCCAGGGAGGGCCTGGCTTAGCAGTTCGGGCTGGACTGTTCCCATGAGGCACAGGGTCAAGACTGATTAGCATAGGGCTGGGTTCAAACTGGAATGGCATGGTGAGCAAAAAACAATGGATCTAGGCCCAGATCTCTGTACTGGGGTGAATGTATGACATTGTTATGCATTCTGTCCATCAATTGTTGTTTTTGCATTTGTCACTTCGAGTGGGACGGGTATGCTCAGACGTGAGTCCTGTGCTCTCCATGCCATAGGAATGAAGCTATCGTGGCTAAAGAGAGGTGAAACCCCGAAACCGGTCCTAGGATGCTTGTTTCCAGTCCAGGGAGGACCTGGCTTAGCAGTTCGGGCTGGACTGTTCCCATGAGGCACAGGGTCAAGACTGATTTGCATATGGCTGGGTTCAAACTGGAATGGCATGGTGATCAAAAAAACGATGGATCTAGGCCCAGATCTCTGTACTGGGGTGACTGTATGACATTGTTCTGCATTCTGTCCATCAACTGTTGTTTTTGCATTTGTCACTTCGAGTGGGACGGGTATGCTCAGTCGTGAGTCCCGTGCTCTCCATGCCATAGGAATCAAGCTATCCTGGCTGAAGAGCGGTGAAACCCCGAAACCGGTCCTAGGATGCTTGTTTCCAGTCCAGGGAGGACCTGGCTTAGCAGTTTGGGCTGGACTGTTTCCATGAGGCACATGGTCAAGACTGATTAGCATATGGCTGGGTTCAAACTGGAATGGCATGGTGAGCAAAAAAACGATGGATCTAGGCCCAGATCTCTGTAATGGGGTGAATGTATGACATTGTTCTGCATTCTGTCCATCAATTGTTGGTTTTTGCATTTGTCACTTCGAGTGGGACGGGTATGCTTAGACGTGAGTCCCGTGCACTCCATGCCAGAGGAATCAAGCTATCCTGGCTGAAGAGAGGTGAAACCGCGAAACCGGTCCTAGGATGCTTGTTTCCAGTCCAGGGAGGACTTGGCTTAGCAGTTCGGGCTGGACTGTTCCCATGAGGCACAAGCTCAAGACTGATTTGCATATGGCTGGGTTCAAACTGGAATGGAATGGTGATAAAAAAACGATGGATCTAGGCCCAGATCTCTGTACTGGGGTGAATGTATGACATTGTTCTGCATCCTGTCCATCAATTGTTGTTTTATGCATTTGTCACTTCGAGTCGGACGGGTATGCTCAGACGTGAGTCCCGTGCTCTCCATGCCATAGGAATCAAGCTATCCTGGCTGAAGAGAGGTGAAACCCCGAAACCGGGCCTAGGATGCTTGTTTCCAGTTCAGGGAGGACCTGACTTAGCAATTCTGACTGGACTGTTCCCATGAGGCACAGCGTCAAGACTGATTTGCATATGGCTGAGATCAAACTGGAATGGCATGGTGAGCAAAAAAACGATGGATCTAGGCCCAGATCTCTGTACTGGGGTGAATGTATGACATTGTTCTCCATTCTGTCCATCAATTGTTGTTTTTGCATTTGTCACTTCGAGTGGGACGGGTATGCTCAGACGTGAGTCCCGTGCTCTCCACGCCATAGGAATAAAGGTATCCTGGCTGAAGAGAGGTGAAACCCCGAAACCGGTCCTAAGATGCTTGTTTCCAGTCCAGGGAGGACCTCGCTTAGCAGTTCGGGCTGGACTGTTCCCATGAGGCACAGGGTCAAGACTGATTTGCATATGGCTGGGTTCAAACTGGAATGGCATGGTGAGCCAAAAAAACTTTGGATCTAGGCCCAGATCTCTGTACTGGGGTGAATGTATGACATTGTTCTGCATTCTGTCCATCAATTGTTGTTATTGCATTTGTCACTTCGAGTGGGACGGGTATGCTCAGACGTGAGTCCCGTGCTCTCCATGCCATAGAAATCAAGCTATCCTGGCTGAAGAGAGGTGAAACCCCAAAACCGGTCCTGGGATGCTTGTTTCCAGTCCAGGGAGGACCTGGCTTAGCAGTTCGGGCTGGACTGTTCCAATGAGGCACAGGGTCAAGACTGATTTGCATATGGCTGGGTTCAAACTGGAATGGCATGGTGAGCAAAAAAACAATGGATCTAGGCCCAGATCTCTGTACTGGGGTGAATGTATGACATTGTTCTGCATTCTGTCCATCAATTGTTGTTTTTACATTTGTCACTTCGAGTGGGACGGGTATGCTCAGATGTGAGTCCCGTGCTCTCCATGCCATAGGAATCAAGCTATCCTGGCTGAAGAGAGGTGAAACCCCGAAACCGGTCCTAGGATGCTTGTTTCCAGTCCAGGGAGGGCCTGGCTTAGCAGTTCGGGCTGGACTGTTCCCATGAGGCACAGGGTCAAGACTGATTTGCATAGGGCTGGGTTCAAACTGGAATGGCATGGTGAGCAAAAAACGATGGATCTAGGCCCAGATCTCTGTACTGGGGTGAATGTATGACATTGTTATGCATTCTGTCCATCAATTGTTGTTATTGCATTTGTCACTTCGAGTGGGACGGGTATGCTCAGACGTGAGTCCCGTGCTCTCCATGCCATAGGAATCAAGCTATCCTGGCTAAAGAGAGGTGAAACCCCAAAACCGGTCCTAGGATGCTTGTTTCCAGTCCAGGGAGGACCTGTCTTAGCAGTTCGGGCTGGACTGTTCCAATGAGGCACAGGGTCAAGACTGATTTGCATATGGCTGGGTTCAAACTGGAATGGCATGGTGAGCAAAAAAACGATGGATCTAGGCCCAGATCTCTGTACTGGGGTGAATGTATGACATTGTTATGCATTCTGTCCATCAATTGTTGTTTTTGCATTTGTCACTTCGAGTGGGACGGGTATGCTCAGACGTGAGTCCCGTGCTCTCCATGCCATAGGAATCAAGCTATCCTGGCTAAAGAGAGGTGAAACCCCAAAACCGGTCCTAGGATGCTTGTTTCCAGTCCAGGGAGGACCTGGCTTAGCAGTTCGGGCTGGACTGTTCCCATGAGGCACAGGGTCAAGACTGATTTGCATATGGCTGGGTTCAAACTGGAATGGCATGGTGATCAAAAAAACGATGGATCTAGGCCCAGATCTCTGTACTGGGGTGAATGTATGACATTGTTCTGCATTCTGTCCATCAATTGTTGTTTTTGCATTTGTCACTTCTAGTGGGACGGGTATGCTCAGACGTGAGTCCCGTGCTCACCATGCCATAGGAATCAAGCTATCCTGGCTGAAGAGAGGTGAAACCCAGAAACCGGTCCTAGGATGCTTGTTTCCAGTCCAGGGAGGACCTGGCTTAGCAGTTCGGGCTGGACTGTTCCCATGAGGCACATGGTCAAGACTGATTTGCATATGGCTGGGTTCAAACTGGAATGGCATGGTGAGCAAAAAAACGATGGATCTAGGCCCAGATCTCTGTACTGGGGTGAATGTATGACATTGTTCTGCATTCTGTCCATCAATTGTGGTTTTTGCATTTGTCACCTCGAGTGGGACGGGTATGCTCAGATGTGAGTCCCGTGCTCTCCATGCCATAGGAATCAAGCTATCCTGGCTGAAGATAGGTGAAACCCCGAAACCGGTCCTAGGATGCTTGTTTCCAGTCCAGGGAGGGCCTGGCTTAGCAGTTCGGGCTGGACTGTTCCCATGAGGCACAGGGTCAAGACTGATTAGCATAGGGCTGGGTTCAAACTGGAATGGCATGGTGAGCAAAAAACAATGGATCTAGGCCCAGATCTCTGTACTGGGGTGAATGTATGACATTGTTATGCATTCTGTCCATCAATTGTTGTTTTTGCATTTGTCACTTCGAGTGGGACGGGTATGCTCAGACGTGAGTCCCGTGCTCTCCATGCCATAGGAATCAAGCTATCCTGGCTAAAGAGAGGTGAAACCCCGAAACCGGTCCTAGGATGCTTGTTTCCAGTCCAGGGAGGACCTGGCTTAGCAGTTCGGGCTGGACTGTTCCCATGAGGCACAGGGTCAAGACTGATTTGCATATGGCTGGGTTCAAACTGGAATGGCATGGTGATCAAAAAAACGATGGATCTAGGCCCAGATCTCTGTACTGGGGTGAATGTATGACATTGTTCTGCATTTTGTCCATCAATTGTTGTTTTTTCATTTGTCACTTCGAGTGGGACGGGTATGCTCAGACGTGAGTCCCGTGCTCTCCATGCCATAGGAATCAAGCTATCCTGGCTGAAGAGAGGTGAAACCCCGAAACCGGTCCTAGGATGCTTGTTTCCAGTCCAGTGAGGACCTGGCTTAGCAGTTTGGGCTGGACTGTTTCCATGAGGCACATGGTCAAGACTGATTTGCATATGGATGGGTTCAAACTGGAATGGCATGGTGAGCAAAAAAACGATGGATCTAGGCCCAGATCTCTGTAATGGGGTGAATGTATGACATTGTTCTGCAATCTGTCCATCAATTGTTGGTTTTTGCATTTGTCACTTCGAGTGGGACGGGTATGCTTAGACGTGAGTCCCGTGCTCTCCATGCCAGAGGAATCAAGCTATCCTGGCTGAAGAGAGGTGAAACCGCGAAACCGGTCCTAGGATGCTTGTTTCCAGTCCAGGGAGGACTTGGCTTAGCAGTTCGGGCTGGACTGTTCCCATGAGGCACAGGGTCAAGACTGATTTGCATATGGCTGGGTTCAAACTGGAATGGAATGGTGATAAAAAAACGATGGATCTAGGCCCAGATCTCTGTACTGGGGTGAATGTATGACATTGTTCTGCATTCTGTCCATCAATTGTTGTTTTATGCATTTGTCACTTCGAGTCGGACGGGTATGCTCAGACGTGAGTCCCGTGCTCTCCATGCCATAGGAATCAAGCTATCCTGGCTGAAGAGAGGTGAAACCCCGAAACCGGGCCTAGGATGCTTGTTTCCAGTTCAGGGAGGACCTGACTTAGCAATTCTGACTGGACTGTTCCCATGAGGCACAGGGTCAAGACTGATTTGCATATGGCTGAGATCAAACTGGAATGGCATGGTGAGCAAAAAAACGATGGATCTAGGCCCAGATCTCTGTACTGGGGTGAATGTATGACATTGTTCTGCATTCTGTCCATCAATTGTTGTTATTGCATTTGTCACTTCGAGTGGGACGGGTATGCTCAGATGTGAGTCCCGTGCTCTCCATGCCATAGAAATCAAGCTATCCTGGCTGAAGAGAGGTGAAACCCCGAAACCGGTCCTGGGATGCTTGTTTCCAGTCCAGGGAGGACCTGGCTTAGCAGTTCGGGCTGGACTGTTCCCATGAGGCACAGGGTCAAGACTGATTTGCATATGGCTGGGTTCAAACTGGAATGGCATGGTGAGCAAAAAAACGACGGATCTAGGCCCAGATCTCTGTACTGGGGTGAATGTATTACATTGTTCTGCATTCTGTCCATCAATTGTTGTTTTTGCATTTGTCACTTCGAGTGGGACGGGTATGCTCAGATGTGAGTCCCGTGCTCTCCATGCCATAGGAATCAAGCTATCCTGGCTGAAGAGAGGTGAAACCCCGAAACCGGTCCTAGGATGCTTGTTTCCAGTCCAGGGAGGGCCTGGCTTAGCAGTTCGGGCTGGACTGTTCCCATGAGGCACAGGGTCAAGACTGATTTGCATAGGGCTGGGTTCAAACTGGAATGGCATGGTGAGCAAAAAACGATGGATCTAGGCCCAGATCTCTGTACTGGGGTGAATGTATGACATTGTTATGCATTCTGTCCATCAATTGTTTTTGCATTTGTCACTTCGAGTGGGACGGGTATGCTCAGACGTGAGTCCCGTGCTCTCCATGCCATAGGAATCAAGCTATCCTGGCTAAAGAGAGGTGAAACCCCGAAACCGGTCCTAGGATGCTTGTTTCCAGTCCGGGGAGGACCTGGCTTAGCAGTTCGGGCTGGACTGTTCCCATGAGGCACAGGGTCAAGACTGATTTGCATATGGCTGGGTTCAAACTGGAATGGCATGGTGATCAAAAAAACGATGGATCTAGGCCCAGATCTCTGTACTGAGGTGAATGTATGACATTGTTCTGCATTCTGTCCATCAATTGTTGTTTTTGATTTGTCACTTCGAGTGGGACGGGTATGCTCAGACGTGATTCCCGTGCTCTCCATGCCATAGGAATCAAGCTATCCTGGCTGAAGAGAGGTGAAACCCCGAAAGCGGTCCTAGGATGCTTGTTTCCAGTCCAGGGAGGACCTGGCTTAGCAGTTCGGGCTGGACTGTTCCCATGAGGCACATGGTCAAGACTGATTTGCATATGGCTGGGTTCAAACTGGAATGGCATGGTGAGCAAAAAAACGATGGATCTAGGCCCAGATCTCTGTACTGGGGTGAATGTATGACATTGTTCTGCATTCTGTCCATCAATTGCTGTTTTTGCATTTGTCACTTCGAATGGGAACGGTATGCTCAGACGTGAGTCCCGTGCTCTCCATGCCATAGGAATCAAGCTATCCTGGCTGAAGAGAGGTGAAACCCCGAAACCGGTCCTAGGATGCTTGTTTCCAGTCCAGGGAGGACCTGGCTTAGCAGTTCGGGCTGGACTGTTCCCATAAGGCACATGGTCAAGACTGATTTGCATATGGCTGGGTTCAAACTGGAATGGCATGGTGAGCAAAAAAACGATGGATCTAGGCCCAGAACAATGTAGTGGGCTGAATGTATGACATTTTTCTGCATTCTGTCCATCAATTGTGGTTTTTGCATTTGTCACCTCGAGTGGGACGGGTATGCTCAGACGTGAGTCCTGTGCTCTCCATTTCATAGGAATCAAGCTATCCTGGCTAAAGAGAGGTGAAACCCCAAAACCGGTCCTAGGATGCTTGTTTCCAGTCCAGGGAGGACCTGGCTTAGCAGTTCGGGCTGGACTGTTCCCATGAGGCACAGGGTCAAGACTGATTTGCATATGGCTGGGTTCAAACTGGAATGGCATGGTGATCAAAAAAACGATGGATCTAGTCCCAGATCTCTGTACTGGGGTGAATGTATGACATTTTTCTGCATTCTGTCCATCAATTGTTGTTTTTGCATTTGTCACTTCGAGTGGGATGGGTATGCTCAGACGTGAGTCCCGTGCTCTCCATGCCATAGGAATCAAGCTATCCTGGCTGAAGAGAGGTGAACCCCCGAAACCGGTCCTAGGATGCTTGTTTCCAGTCCAGGGAGGACCTGGCTTAGCAATTGGGGGTGGACTGTTCCCATGAGGCACAGGGTCAAGACTGATTTGCATATGGCTGGGTTCAAACTGGAATGGCATGGTGAGCAAAAAAACGATGGATCTAGGCCCAGATCTCTGTACTGGGGTGAATATATGACATTGTTATGCATTCTGTCCATCAATTGTTGTTTTTGCATTTGTCACTTCGAGTGGGACGGGTATGCTCAGACGTGAGTCCCGTGCTCTCCATGCCATAGGAATCAAGCTATCCTGGCTAAAGAGAGGTGAAACCCCGAAACCGGTCCTAGGATGCTTGTTTCCAGTCCGGGGAGGACCTGGCTTAGCAGTTCGGGCTGGACTGTTCCCATGAGGCAGAGGGTCAAGACTGATTTGCATATGGCTGGGTTCAAACTGGAATGGCATGGTGATCAAAAATACGATGGATCTAGGCCCAGATCTCTGTACTGGGGTGAATGTATGACATTGTTATGCATTCTGTCCATCAATTGTTGTTTTTGCATTTGTCACTTCGAGTGGAACGGGTATGCTCAGACGTGAGTCCCGTGCTCTCCATGCCATAGGAATCAAGCTATCCTGGCTGAAGAGAGGTGAAACCCCGAAACCGGTCCTAGGATGCTTGTTTCCAGTCCAGGGAGGACCTGGCTTAGCAGTTCGGGCTGGACTGTTCCCATGAGGCACAGGGTCAAGACTGATTTGCATATGGCTGGGTTCAAACTGGAATGGCATGGTGAGCAAAAAAACGATGGATCTATGCCCAGATCTCTGTACTGGGGTGAATGTATGACATTGTTCTGCATTCTGTCCATCAATTGCTGTTTTTGCATTTGTCACTTCGAATGGGACGGGCATGCTCAGACGTGAGTCCCGTGCTCTCCATGCCATAGGAATCAAGCTATCCTGGCTGAAGAGAGGTGAAACCCCGAAACCGGTCCTAGGATGCTTGTTTCCAGTCCAGGGAGGACCTGGCTTAGCAGTTCGGGCTGGACTGTTCCCATGAGGCACATGGTCAAGACTGATTTGCATATGGCTGGGTTCAAACTGGGATTGCATGGTGAGCAAAAAAACGATGGATCTAGGCCCAGATCTCTGTACTGGGGTGAATGTATGACATTGTTCTGCATTCTGTCCATCAATTGTTGTTTTTTCATTTGTCACTTCGAGTGGGACGGGTATGCTCAGACGTGAGTCCCGTGCTCTCCATGCCATAGGAATCAAGCTATCCTGGCTGAAGAGAGGTGAAACCCCGAAACCGGTCCTAGGATGCTTGTTTCCAGTCCAGGGAGGACCTGGCTTAGCAGTTTGGGCTGGACTGTTTCCATGAGGCACATGGTCAAGACTGATTTGCATATGGATGGGTTCAAACTGGAATGGCATGGTGAGCAAAAAAACGATGGATCTAGGCCCAGATCTCTGTAATGGGGTGAATGTATGACATTGTTCTGCAATCTGTCCATCAATTGTTGGTTTTTGCATTTGTCACTTCGAGTGGGACGGGTATGCTTAGACGTGAGTCTCGTGCTCTCCATGCCAGAGGAATCAAGCTATCCTGGCTGAAGAGAGGTGAAACCGCGAAACCGGTCCTAGGATGCTTGTTTCCAGTCCAGGGAGGACTTGGCTTAGCAGTTCGGGCTGGACTGTTCCCATGAGGCACAGGGTCAAGACTGATTTGCATATGGCTGGGTTCAAACTGGAATGGAATGGTGATAAAAAAACGATGGATCTAGGCCCAGATCTCTGTACTGGGGTGAATGTATGACATTGTTCTGCATTCTGTCCATCAATTGTTGTTTTTTCATTTGTCACTTCGAGTGGGACGGGTATGCTCAGACGTGAGTCCCGTGCTCTCCATTTCATAGGAATCAAGCTATCCTGGCTAAAGAGAGGTGAAACCCCAAAACCGGTCCTAGGATGCTTGTTTCCAGTCCAGGGAGGACCTGGCTTAGCAGTTCGGGCTGGACTGTTCCCATGAGGCACAGGGTCAAGACTGATTTGCATATGGCTGGGTTCAAACTGGAATGGCATGGTGATCAAAAAAACGATGGATCTAGTCCCAGATCTCTGTACTGGGGTGAATGTATGACATTTTTCTGCATTCTGTCCATCAATTGTTGTTTTTGCATTTGTCACTTCGAGTGGGATGGGTATGCTCGGACGTGAGTCCCGTGCTCTCCATGCCATAGGAATCAAGCTATCCTGGCTGAAGAGAGGTGAACCCCCGAAACCGGTCCTAGGATGCTTGTTTCCAGTCCAGGGAGGACCTGGCTTAGCAATTGGGGCTGGACTGTTCCCATGAGGCACAGGGTCAAGACTGATTTGCATATGGCTGGGTTCAAACTGGAATGGCATGGTGAGCAAAAAAACGATGGATCTAGGCCCAGATCTCTGTACTGGGGTGAATATATGACATTGTTATGCATTCTGTCCATCAAATGTTGTTTTTGCATTTGTCACTTCGAGTGGGACGGGTATGCTCAGACGTGAGTCCCGTGCTCTCCATGCCATAGGAATCAAGCTATCCTGGCTAAAGAGAGGTGAAACCCCGAAACCGGTCCTAGGATGCTTGTTTCCAGTCCGGGGAGGACCTGGCTTAGCAGTTCGGGCTGGACTGTTCCCATGAGGCACAGGGTCAAGACTGATTTGCATATGGCTGGGTTCAAACTGGAATGGCATGGTGATCAAAAAAACGATGGATCTAGGCCCAGATCTCTGTACTGGGGTGAATGTATGACATTGTTATGCATTCTGTCCATCAATTGTTGTTTTTGCATTTGTCACTTCGAGTGGAACGGGTATGCTCAGACGTGAGTCCCGTGCTCTCCATGCCATAGGAATCAAGCTATCCTGGCTGAAGAGAGGTGAAACCCTGAAACCGGTCCTAGGATGCTTGTTTCCAGTCCAGGGAGGACCTGGCTTAGCAGTTCGGGCTGGACTGTTCCCATGAGGCACAGGGTCAAGACTGATTTGCACTCTAACTTTGGTGAACTCCACCGCTGTTGGGCGGATCCGGGTTACCGGGAGGGTTTGGGCTGAGCGCCATCTTGGAGTGGGGAGTAGTGCGAGCGCCATCTTTGAGCGTCCAGGTCACCTGGGACGCCGAGACGACGCTATTTAAAGCTCGCCAGACTAGCGCAGCGGTGACGCGCAGCGGTTGCGCCATCCCTGCGCCTGAGTCGTGCCAGAGTCCTGCCCGTCTGCGCTCGTCAGCGTCTCGGAGGCGGCCGAGGCGGGACTCTGGCATCTTGGGTAGGTGTGTAGGATGATTAGGTATAGTGCGGCCGCTTTATGTGCGCTCCGTCCCCCCAAGAGCGGTTGTATTTGTCTTTTCCCTGGTGGTCGACACCTGGCTAAAGGGTGCCCTGGATGTTCTTGGCGTCCCATATCATCTCCATCTCGCGCTCCCCTCTCCCTCCCCTTGGAATGTCAGTGTGCCTTGTTAAATACCAGATCCTTGGCGCGTCATTCCATGGAAATTTGGGACCTCCTTACGCTCTCGAAATTCTCCTGTCTTTTTTTGACAGAGACTTGGTTGGGGGCTGGCTCGGAACCTGACATCGCTAGTGCCCTTCCCCCCAACTTCACCATCTTAAGGAGGGATAGAACTGGAGGCAGAGGTGGTGGGGTGGCCTTAGTTGTTGACAAGTCCAATGATTCAAAAGTTGGTCGCACTCTGCTCGTCACACCAGCAAGTTGCCCCAATGAACTGTGGTAGATGTAGTGGCGACGGCGTGTACGCCTATGCCACGATGTATGTAGAAAAGTATGTGTATGCATTAGCCATCCCTGGACACGTGTTTCGAGGTAGTTGCCTCTCGTCAGCAGGGAGCAGGTCAGTGTAAAGGGGTGCCGCGTGGACTGCCAAAATGTAATTAAAACAGGTGAAGTACCTCTCATGGCGCGCAGGTGCAGGTCCAAGGCTCGTCAGCCCGTTGGCTCAAGGGAGCCGTAATAAATGATTCAAAAGTTGGTCGCACTCTGCTTGTCACACCAGCAAGTTGCCCCAAGGAACTGTGGTAGATGTAGTGGCGACGGCGTGTACGCCTATGCCACGATGTATGTAGAAAAGTATGTGTATGCATTAGCCATCCCTGGACACATGTTTCGAGGTAGTTGCCTCTCGTCAGCAGGGAGCAGGTCAGTGTAAAGGGGTGCCGCGTGGACTGCCAAAATGTAATTAAAACAGGTGAAGTACCTCTCATGGCGCGCAGGTGCAGGTCCAAGGCTCGTCAGCCCGTTGGCTCAAGGGAGCCGTAATAAATGATTCAAAAGTTGGTCGCACTCTGCTCGTCACACCAGCAAGTTGCCCCAAGGAACTGTGGTAGATGTAGTGGCGACGGCGTGTACGCCTATGCCACGATGTATGTAGAAAAGTATGTGTATGCATTAGCCATCCCTGGACACGTGTTTCGAGGTAGTTGCCTCTCGTCAGCAGGGAGCAGGTCAGTGTAAAGGGGTGCCGCGTGGACTGCCAAAATGTAATTAAAACAGGTGAAGTACCTCTCATGGCGCGCAGATGCAGGTCCAAGGCTCGTCAGCCCGTTGGCTCAAGGGAGCCGTAATAAATGATTCAAAAGTTGGTCGCACTCTGCTCGTCACACCAGCAAGTTGCCCCAAGGAACTGTGGTAGATGTAGTGGCGACGGCGTGTACGCCTATGCCACGATGTATGTAGAAAAGTATGTGTATGCATTAGCCATCCCTGGACACGTGTTTCGAGGTAGTTGCCTCTCGTCAGCAGGGAGCAGGTCAGTGTAAAGGGGTGCCGCGTGGACTGCCAAAATGTAATTAAAACAGGTGAAGTACCTCTCATGGCGCGCAGGTGCAGGTCCAAGGCTCGTCAGCCCGTTGGCTCAAGGGAGCCGTAATAAATGATTCAAAAGTTGGTCGCACTCTGCTCGTCACACCAGCAAGTTGCCCCAAGGAACTGTGGTAGATGTAGTGGCGACGGCGTGTACGCCTATGCCACGATGTATGTAGAAAAGTATGTGTATGCATTAGCCATCCCTGGACACGTGTTTCGAGGTAGTTGCCTCTCGTCAGCAGGGAGCAGGTCAGTGTAAAGGGGTGCCGCGTGGACTGCCAAAATGTAATTAAAACAGGTGAAGTACCTCTCATGGCGCGCAGGTGCAGGTCCAAGGCTCGTCAGCCCGTTGGCTCAAGGGAGCCGTAATAAATGATTCAAAAGTTGGTCGCACTTTGCTCGTCACACCAGCAAGTTGCCCCAAGGAACTGTGGTAGATGTAGTGGCGACGGCGTGTACGCCTATGCCACGATGTATGTAGAAAAGTATGTGTATGCATTAGCCATCCCTGGACACGTGTTTCGAGGTAGTTGCCTCTCGTCAGCAGGGAGCAGGTCAGTGTAAAGGGGTGCCGCGTGGACTGCCAAAATGTAATTAAAACAGGTGAAGTACCTCTCATGGCGCGCAGGTGCAGGTCCAAGGCTCGTCAGCCCGTTGGCTCAAGGGAGCCGTAATAAATGATTCAAAAGTTGGTCGCACTCTGCTCGTCACACCAGCAAGTTGCCCCAAGGAACTGTGGTAGATGTAGTGGCGACGGCGTGTACGCCTATGCCACGATGTATGTAGAAAAGTATGTGTATGCATTAGCCATCCCTGGACACGTGTTTCGAGGTAGTTGCCTCTCGTCAGCAGGGAGCAGGTCAGTGTAAAGGGGTGCCGCGTGGACTGCCAAAATGTAATTAAAACAGGTGAAGTACCTCTCATGGCGCGCAGGTGCAGGTCCAAGGCTCGTCAGCCCGTTGGCTCAAGGGAGCCGTAATAAATGATTCAAAAGTTGGTCGCACTCTGCTCGTCACACCAGCAAGTTGCCCCAAGGAACTGTGGTAGATGTAGTGGCGACGGCGTGTACGCCTATGCCACGATGTATGTAGAAAAGTATGTGTATGCATTAGCCATCCCTGGACACGTGTTTCGAGGTAGTTGCCTCTCGTCAGCAGGGAGCAGGTCAGTGTAAAGGGGTGCCGCGTGGACTGCCAAAATGTAATTAAAACAGGTGAAGTACCTCTCATGGCGCGCAGGTGCAGGTCCAAGGCTCGTCAGCCTGTTGGCTCAAGGGAGCCGTAATAAATGATTCAAAAGTTGGTCGCACTCTGCTCGTCACACCAGCAAGTTGCCCCAAGGAACTGTGGTAGATGTAGTGGCGACGGCGTGTACGCCTATGCCACGATGTATGTAGAAAAGTATGTGTATGCATTAGCCATCCCTGGACACGTGTTTCGAGGTAGTTGCCTCTCGTCAGCAGGGAGCAGGTCAGTGTAAAGGGGTGCCGCGTGGACTGCCAAAATGTAATTAAAACAGGTGAAGTACCTCTCATGGCGCGCAGGTGCAGGTCCAAGGCTCGTCAGCCCGTTGGCTCAAGGGAGCCGTAATAAATGATTCAAAAGTTGGTCGCACTCTGCTCGTCACACCAGCAAGTTGCCCCAAGGAACTGTGGTAGATGTATTGGCGACGGCGTGTACGCCTATGCCACGATGTATGTAGAAAAGTATGTGTATGCATTAGCCATCCCTGGACACGTGTTTCGAGGTAGTTGCCTCTCGTCAGCAGGGAGCAGGTCAGTGTAAAGGGGTGCCGCGTGGACTGCCAAAATGTAATTAAAACAGGTGAAGTACCTCTCATGGCACGCAGGTGCAGGTCCAAGGCTCGTCAGCCCGTTGGCTCAAGGGAGCCGTAATAAATGATTCAAAAGTTGGTCGCACTCTGCTCGTCACACCAGCAAGTTGCCCCAAGGAACTGTGGTAGATGTAGTGGCGACGGCGTGTACGCCTATGCCACGATGTATGTAGAAAAGTATGTGTATGCATTAGCCATCCCTGGACACGTGTTTCGAGGTAGTTGCCTCTCGTCAGCAGGGAGCAGGTCAGTGTAAAGGGGTGCCGCGTGGACTGCCAAAATGTAATTAAAACAGGTGAAGTACCTCTCATGGCGCGCAGGTGCAGGTCCAAGGCTCGTCAGCCCGTTGGCTCAAGGGAGCCGTAATAAATGATTCAAAAGTTGGTCGCACTCTGCTCGTCACACCAGCAAGTTGCCCCAAGGAACTGTGGTAGATGTAGTGGCGACGGCGTGTACGCCTATGCCACGATGTATGTAGAAAAGTATGTGTATGCATTAGCCATCCCTGGACACGTGTTTCGAGGTAGTTGCCTCTCGTCAGCAGGGAGCAGGTCAGTGTAAAGGGGTGCCGCGTGGACTGCCAAAATGTAATTAAAACAGGTGAAGTACCTCTCATGGCGCGCAGGTGCAGGTCCAAGGCTCGTCAGCCCGTTGGCTCAAGGGAGCCGTAATAAATGATTCAAAAGTTGGTCGCACTCTGCTCGTCACACCAGCAAGTTGCCCCAAGGAACTGTGGTAGATGTAGTGGCGACGGCGTGTACGCCTATGCCACGATGTATGTAGAAAAGTATGTGTATGCATTAGCCATCCCTGGACACGTGTTTCGAGGTAGTTGCCTCTCGTCAGCAGGGAGCAGGTCAGTGTAAAGGGGTGCCGCGTGGACTGCCAAAATGTAAATAAAACAGGTGAAGTACCTCTCATGGCGCGCAGGTGCAGGTCCAAGGCTCGTCAGCCCGTTGGCTCAAGGGAGCCGTAATAAATGATTCAAAAGTTGGTCGCACTCTGCTCGTCACACCAGCAAGTTGCCCCAAGGAACTGTGGTAGATGTAGTGGCGACGGCGTGTACGCCTATGCCACGATGTATGTAGAAAAGTATGTGTATGCATTAGCCATCCCTGGACACGTGTTTCGAGGTAGTTGCCTCTCGTCAGCAGGGAGCAGGTCAGTGTAAAGGGGTGCCGCGTGGACTGCCAAAATGTAATTAAAACAGGTGAAGTACCTCTCATGGCGCGCAGGTGCAGGTCCAAGGCTCGTCAGCCCGTTGGCTCAAGGGAGCCGTAATAAATGATTCAAAAGTTGGTCGCACTCTGCTCGTCACACCAGCAAGTTGCCCCAAGGAACTGTGGTAGATGTAGTGGCGACGGCGTGTACGCCTATGCCACGATGTATGTAGAAAAGTATGTGTATGCATTAGCCATCCCTGGACACGTGTTTCGAGGTAGTTGCCTCTCGTCAGCAGGGAGCAGGTCAGTGTAAAGGGGTGCCGCGTGGACTGCCAAAATGTAATTAAAACAGGTGAAGTACCTCTCATGGCGCGCAGGTGCAGGTCCAAGGCTCGTCAGCCCGTTGGCTCAAGGGAGCCGTAATAAATGATTCAAAAGTTGGTCGCACTCTGCTCGTCACACCAGCAAGTTGCCCCAAGGAACTGTGGTAGATGTAGTGGCGACGGCGTGCACGCCTATGCCACGATGTATGTAGAAAAGTATGTGTATGCATTAGCCATCCCTGGACACGTGTTTCGAGGTAGTTGCCTCTCGTCAGCAGGGAGCAGGTCAGTGTAAAGGGGTGCCGCGTGGACTGCCAAAATGTAATTAAAACAGGTGAAGTACCTCTCATGGCGCGCAGGTGCAGGTCCAAGGCTCGTCAGCCCGTTGGCTCAAGGGAGCCGTAATAAATGATTCAAAAGTTGGTCGCACTCTGCTCGTCACACCAGCAAGTTGCCCCAAGGAACTGTGGTAGATGTAGTGGCGACGGCGTGTACGCCTATGCCACGATGTATGTAGAAAAGTATGTGTATGCATTAGCCATCCCTGGACACGTGTTTCGAGGTAGTTGCCTCTCGTCAGCAGGGAGCAGGTCAGTGTAAAGGGGTGCCGCGTGGACTGCCAAAATGTAATTAAAACAGGTGAAGTACCTCTCATGGCGCGCAGGTGCAGGTCCAAGGCTCGTCAGCCCGTTGGCTCAAGGGAGCCGTAATAAATGATTCAAAAGTTGGTCGCACTCTGCTCGTCACACCAGCAAGTTGCCCCAAGGAACTGTGGTAGATGTAGTGGCGACGGGCAGTGTGCGACCAACCTTTGCACAATTTATTACGGCTCCCTTGAGCCAACGGGCTGACGAGCCTTGGATCTGCACCTGCGCGCCATGAGAGGTACTTGACCTGTTTTAATTACATTTTGGCAGTCCACACGGCACCCCTTTACATTGACCTGCTCCCTGCTGACGAGAGGCAACTACCTCGAAACACGTGTCCAGGGATGGCTAACGCAACACATACTGTTCTTTTATACATCGTGGCATAGGCGTACCCGCCGTCGCCACTACATTTACCACAGTCCTTTGGGGCAACTTGCTGGTGTGACGAGCAGTGTGCGACCAACCTTTGCACAATTTATTACGGCTCCCTTGAGCCAACGGGCTGACGAGCCTTGGATCTGCACCTGCGCGCCATGAGAGGTACTTGACCTGTTTTAATTACATTTTGGCAGTCCACACGGCACCCCTTTACATTGACCTGCTCCCTGCTGACGAGAGGCAACTACCTCGAAACACGTGTCCAGGGATGGCTAACGCAACACATACTGTTCTTTTATACATCGTGGCATAGGCGTACCCGCCGTCGCCACTACATTTACCACAGTCCTTTGGGGCAACTTGCTGGTGTGACGAGCAGTGTGCGACCAACCTTTGCACAATTTATTACGGCTCCCTTGAGCCAACGGGCTGACGAGCCTTGGATCTGCACCTGCGCGCCATGAGAGGTACTTGACCTGTTTTAATTACATTTTGGCAGTCCACACGGCACCCCTTTACATTGACCTGCTCCCTGCTGACGAGAGGCAACTACCTCGAAACACGTGTCCAGGGATGGCTAACGCAACACATACTGTTCTTTTATACATCGTGGCATAGGCGTACCCGCCGTCGCCACTACATTTACCACAGTCCTTTGGGGCAACTTGCTGGTGTGACGAGCAGTGTGCGACCAACCTTTGCACAATTTATTACGGCTCCCTTGAGCCAACGGGCTGACGAGCCTTGGATCTGCACCTGCGCGCCATGAGAGGTACTTGACCTGTTTTAATTACATTTTGGCAGTCCACACGGCACCCCTTTACATTGACCTGCTCCCTGCTGACGAGAGGCAACTACCTCGAAACACGTGTCCAGGGATGGCTAACGCAACACATACTGTTCTTTTATACATCGTGGCATAGGCGTACCCGCCGTCGCCACTACATTTACCACAGTCCTTTGGGGCAACTTGCTGGTGTGACGAGCAGTGTGCGACCAACCTTTGCACAATTTATTACGGCTCCCTTGAGCCAACGGGCTGACGAGCCTTGGATCTGCACCTGCGCGCCATGAGAGGTACTTGACCTGTTTTAATTACATTTTGGCAGTCCACACGGCACCCCTTTACATTGACCTGCTCCCTGCTGACGAGAGGCAACTACCTCGAAACACGTGTCCAGGGATGGCTAACGCAACACATACTGTTCTTTTATACATCGTGGCATAGGCGTACCCGCTGTCGCCACTACATTTACCACAGTCCTTTGGGGCAACTTGCTGGTGTGACGAGCAGTGTGCGACCAACCTTTGCACAATTTATTACGGCTCCCTTGAGCCAACGGGCTGACGAGCCTTGGATCTGCACCTGCGCGCCATGAGAGGTACTTGACCTGTTTTAATTACATTTTGGCAGTCCACACGGCACCCCTTTACATTGACCTGCTCCCTGCTGACGAGAGGCAACTACCTCGAAACACGTGTCCAGGGATGGCTAACGCAACACATACTGTTCTTTTATACATCGTGGCATAGGCGTACCCGCCGTCGCCACTACATTTACCACAGTCCTTTGGGGCAACTTGCTGGTGTGACGAGCAGTGTGCGACCAACCTTTGCACAATTTATTACGGCTCCCTTGAGCCAACGGGCTGACGAGCCTTGGATCTGCACCTGCACGCCATGAGAGGTACTTGACCTGTTTTAATTACATTTTGGCAGTCCACACGGCACCCCTTTACATTGACCTGCTCCCTGCTGACGAGAGGCAACTACCTCGAAACACGTGTCCAGGGATGGCTAACGCAACACATACTGTTCTTTTATACATCGTGGCATAGGCGTACCCGCCGTCGCCACTACATTTACCACAGTCCTTTGGGGCAACTTGCTGGTGTGACGAGCAGTGTGCGACCAACCTTTGCACAATTTATTACGGCTCCCTTGAGCCAACGGGCTGACGAGCCTTGGATCTGCACCTGCGCGCCATGAGAGGTACTTGACCTGTTTTAATTACATTTTGGCAGTCCACACGGCACCCCTTTACATTGACCTGCTCCCTGCTGACGAGAGGCAACTACCTCGAAACACGTGTCCAGGGATGGCTAACGCAACACATACTGTTCTTTTATACATCGTGGCATAGGCGTACCCGCCGTCGCCACTACATTTACCACAGTCCTTTGGGGCAACTTGCTGGTGTGACGAGCAGTGTGCGACCAACCTTTGCACAATTTATTACGGCTCCCTTGAGCCAACGGGCTGACGAGCCTTGGATCTGCACCTGCGCGCCATGAGAGGTACTTGACCTGTTTTAATTACATTTTGGCAGTCCACACGGCACCCCTTTACATTGACCTGCTCCCTGCTGACGAGAGGCAACTACCTCGAAACACGTGTCCAGGGATGGCTAACGCAACACATACTGTTCTTTTATACATCGTGGCATAGGCGTACCCGCCGTCGCCACTACATTTACCACAGTCCTTTGGGGCAACTTGCTGGTGTGACGAGCAGTGTGCGACCAACCTTTGCACAATTTATTACGGCTCCCTTGAGCCAACGGGCTGACGAGCCTTGGATCTGCACCTGCGCGCCATGAGAGGTACTTGACCTGTTTTAATTACATTTTGGCAGTCCACACGGCACCCCTTTACATTGACCTGCTCCCTGCTGACGAGAGGCAACTACCTCGAAACACGTGTCCAGGGATGGCTAACGCAACACATACTGTTCTTTTATACATCGTGGCATAGGCGTACCCGCCGTCGCCACTACATTTACCACAGTCCTTTGGGGCAACTTGCTGGTGTGACGAGCAGTGTGCGACCAACCTTTGCACAATTTATTACGGCTCCCTTGAGCCAACGGGCTGACGAGCCTTGGATCTGCACCTGCGCGCCATGAGAGGTACTTGACCTGTTTTAATTACATTTTGGCAGTCCACACGGCACCCCTTTACATTGACCTGCTCCCTGCTGACGAGAGGCAACTACCTCGAAACACGTGTCCAGGGATGGCTAACGCAACACATACTGTTCTTTTATACATCGTGGCATAGGCGTACCCGCCGTCGCCACTACATTTACCACAGTCCTTTGGGGCAACTTGCTGGTGTGACGAGCAGTGTGCGACCAACCTTTGCACAATTTGTTGACAAGTCCCTTGTCTGCACCTCTTATCCTGTAGATAATATCGCTGGTTGTGAAGCTCTGGGCTTTATTCTCCAGCTGTCGGCTTCACATACCTGCACAGGAATTTTGATCTATAGACCTCCAGGGCCTCTAGGCTCGTTTTTCGAGGATTTACAGGTGGCACTGTCAGTACCCTGTGTGCGCTCGTCACACTGTGTACTGCTGGGCGACTTAAATCTGCACATGGACTCGACAACTGACGCCGATGCATCTAAATTACGGGACATTACCGAGATGCTCGGACTGACCTCTTTCATCGATAGTCCAACGCACGTGAAAGGGCATACGTTGGATTTAATCTTTTCCACTGTGCCAATTAAGGTGTCCTCCCCTTTGCCGGTTCTATGGTCCGACCATTATTTAATTAATTTCGTGTTGTTAGCTGAGCACCAGACGAGTCAAAGAGCTCATAAGGACGGGTCTTGTCAAGCTAGAGCCTTTCACCTGGTGTCAGCTGATATGCTCGCTAACGCACTCCATGCACATCCTTGCATTACGACTGGGAACTTAGAAGTCGACCTGCCGCTAGTCCAGGACTGGCTTCGGACAAGATTCGAGGAGCTTGCCCCTCGGAAACCGGTCAGGACAGCCCCCTGCCAGGATTCCGCTCCTTGGTTCACCGCTACTCTGTGAAAAGCGCGCCAGGACTGCAAAAGATCTGAAAGGCTCTGGCGGCGCAGATATGCGCCTGAGGAGAAACTGAAGTACAGGGGTGCGATAAAATCCTATCACAGACAGATTGCCGAAGCTAAAAAGATCTACTTCGAGCATAGAATAGACCAGGCTGATAACACGAGCCGGGAACTATTCCGAATTGTGAAGGAATTCGTAGAGCCGGTGGCGGCCGCTAGGGTTCACTCCCATACTGAGGAGTGGATCAAGCAGCTTGCTGACTTCTTTGTGGACAAGATCCGTAGGATTCAGGACTCTTTCGATCGGGTGGGGTCCCTGGAAGTGGCTGCAGCTGTGGAAAGTGATCTGAAGGTCCTTCCATCCGCTGCAGCCGAGCTGGCGCCCACTCTTTCGACGTTCCCCCCGCTATCCTGCGAGTCCTCTCTGGAGCTGCTTTCCCGGTTGAAATCTGGATCCCCCTTGGATGCGTGTACGGCTAAATGCCTGAGCTCGGTGGCACCAGCTATTAACAACTTGCTGAACCCCTTGCTCAACATGTCTCTGAGTTCTGGAGTGGTCCCTAAAGAATGGAAGCATGCTCTTATTCTCCCGCTCATTAAGAAACCTCTGCTCGACCCTTTACAGTGGGCCAACTATAGACCAATCTCCCTCCTCCCTGCTCTGGCGAAGGTGGCGGAGAAACATGTTCAGCATACTCTTACCACCTTTATAGAGAATAACAAACTGCTGCATGACTCCCAATCTGGTTTCCGTGCCAATTACAGTACGGAGACAGCTCTTGTGGAGGTGACCGACGCCATCAGGGAAACGCTTGATCTTGGGGGAAAGGCTATGTTGGTCTTGCTGGACCTGTCGGCGGCATTCGACACCGTCCCACACGCCGGCCTCCTCCTAAGACTCAGGGAGGTAGGTCTGCGGGGGACGGTGTTGGACTGGTTTCAATCCTTCTTAACCGACCGTCGGCAGGTGATCTGGGCTCCTCCGTTCTCCGCGGAAATGCCTTCGCTAGAGGTGGGGGTGCCTCAAGGATCCATCCTGAGCCCCACCATATTTAACATTTATGTGGCCCCTTTGGCGAAGGTCGCGGAGGCATTTGGAGCCCGGGTCATCTCATACGCTGATGACACCCAGCTCCTGTTTACCTGCAGGAAGGGAGAGGTTTTTAATGGCGACAGAATCAGAGACTGCCTGAGTGCTGTTTTTGCATGGTTTCAGCACCAGAACCTGAAATGTAACTCGGATAAGTCCGAGTTGCTCTTTTTTGGCTGCGCTGAGGACCCTGGCTGGAAATCGTGGTGGCCTTCCGACATGTTCCCCCCTGATAAACCATCTGCCCAAGTAAAAAATCTGGGTGTGGTATTTGACGACAGTCTTTCTTTTCGTCCCCACATCACGGGCCTGGCGGGGAAATGTTTCGGTATCTTGAAGATGGTGAGGAAATTTCTCCCACTGCTTTCCCTTCAATATCGCAAGAACATCGTGCAAGCACTTGTGGGCTCGCGTTTAGACTACGCTAACGCACTTTTCTCTGGTCTGCCTAAATATCTGGTATCCAGATTGCAAGTTGTCCAAAACTCGGCGGCCAGAGCCATCTTTGGCCTTCCACGGAGAGCCAGTGCCTCTCTACTGCGCGGTAGGCTGCATTGGCTGTCTATCCCTAGCAGAATTAGTTTCAAGGTCCTCACGTTGGCGTTTAAAGCCCTCCACTGCATTGGCCCAGCTTACCTCAGGAAGCGGATTGCTCTCTACGTTCCCCGGAGGAGTTTGAGATCTGCTGACCTGGCTAAAGTGGAGGTACCAGTGATCAAACGCGTGCGGATGGGAGGCCGGTCTTTCCAGTTTATGGCGGCCAGTTTGTGGAATGAGCTCCCTCTGTCACTCCGCAAGGCTAACAATCTTCTGGCCTTTAGAAAGGAGCTCAAGACGCTCCTCTTCTCCGCCTAACCAGTGGGCCTACAGTGTTTCTGCCGCTGGGTTTTTCTTGGTTGTGTTCAGGACTCTCTGCCAAAGCGCCGGGACACCCGTTCTGGGTAGCCGTGCGCTCAAGAAATATAGTTCTAACATAACATAACATAACATAACATATGGCTGGGTTCAAACTGGAATGGCATGGTGAGCAAAAAAACGATGGATCTATGCCCAGATCTCTGTACTGGGGTGAATGTATGACATTGTTCTGCATTCTGTCCATCAATTGCTGTTTTTGCATTTGTCACTTCGAATGGGACGGGCATGCTCAGACGTGAGTCCCGTGCTCTCCATGCCATAGGAATCAAGCTATCCTGGCTGAAGAGAGGTGAAACCCCGAAACCGGTCCTAGGATGCTTGTTTCCAGTCCAGGGAGGACCTGGCTTAGCAGTTCGGGCTGGACTGTTCCCATGAGGCACATGGTCAAGACTGATTTGCATATGGCTGGGTTCAAACTGGAATTGCATGGTGAGCAAAAAAACGATGGATCTAGGCCCAGATCTCTGTACTGGGGTGAATGTATGACATTGTTCTGCATTCTGTCCATCAATTGTTGTTTTTTCATTTGTCACTTCGAGTGGGACGGGTATGCTCAGACGTGAGTCCCGTGCTCTCCATGCCATAGGAATCAAGCTATCCTGGCTGAAGAGAGGTGAAACCCCGAAACCGGTCCTAGGATGCTTGTTTCCAGTCCAGGGAGGACCTGGCTTAGCAGTTTGGGCTGGACTGTTTCCATGAGGCACATGGTCAAGACTGATTTGCATATGGATGGGTTCAAACTGGAATGGCATGGTGAGCAAAAAAACGATGGATCTAGGCCCAGATCTCTGTAATGGGGTGAATGTATGACATTGTTCTGCAATCTGTCCATCAATTGTTGGTTTTTGCATTTGTCACTTCGAGTGGGACGGGTATGCTTAGACGTGAGTCTCGTGCTCTCCATGCCAGAGGAATCAAGCTATCCTGGCTGAAGAGAGGTGGAACCGCGAAACCGGTCCTAGGATGCTTGTTTCAAGTCCAGGGAGGACTTGGCTTAGCAGTTCGGGCTGGACTGTTCCCATGAGGCACAGGGTCAAGACTGATTTGCATATGGCTGGGTTCAAACTGGAATGGAATGGTGATAAAAAAACGATGGATCTAGGCCCAGATCTCTGTACTGGGGTGAATGTATGACATTGTTCTGCATTCTGTCCATCAATTGTTGTTTTATGCATTTGTCACTTCGAGTCGGACGGGTATGCTCAGACGTGAGTCCCGTGCTCTCCATGCCATAGGAATCAAGCTATCCTGGCTGAAGAGAGGTGAAACCCCGAAACCGGGCCTAGGATGCTTGTTTCCAGTTCAGGGAGGACCTGACTTAGCAATTCTGACTGGACTGTTCCCATGAGGCACAGGGTCAAGACTGATTTGCATATGGCTGAGATCAAACTGGAATGGCATGGTGAGCAAAAAAACGATGGATCTAGGCCCAGATCTCTGTACTGGGGTGAATGTATTACATTGTTCTGCATTCTGTCCATCAATTGTTGTTTTTGCATTTGTCACTTCGAGTGGTACGGGTATGCTCAGATGTGAGTCCCGTGCTCTCCATGCCATAGGAATCAAGCTATCCTGGCTGAAGAGAGGTGAAACCCCGAAACCGTACCTAGGATGCTTGTTTCCAGTCCAGGGAGGGCCTGGCTTAGCAGTTCGGGCTGGACTGTTCCCATGAGGCACAGGGTCAAGACTGATTTGCATAGGGCTGGGTTCAAACTGGAATGGCATGGTGAGCAAAAAACGATGGATCTAGGCCCAGATCTCTGTACTGGGGTGAATGTATTACATTGTTATGCATTCTGTCCATCAATTGTTTTTGCATTTGTCACTTCGAGTGGGACGGGTATGCTCAGACGTGAGTCCCGTGCTCTCCATGCCATAGGAATCAAGCTATCCTGGCTAAAGAGAGGTGAAACCCCGAAACCGGTCCTAGGATGCTTGTTTCCAGTCCGGGGAGGACCTGGCTTTGCAGTTCGGGCTGGACTGTTCCCATGAGGCACAGGGTCAAGACTGATTTGCATATGGCTGGGTTCAAACTGGAATGGCATGGTGATCAAAAAAACGATGGATCTAGGCCCAGATCTCTGTACTGAGGTGAATGTATGACATTGTTCTGCATTCTGTCCATCAATTGTTGTTTTTGATTTGTCACTTCGAGTGGGACGGGTATGCTCAGACGTGATTCCCGTGCTCTCCATGCCATAGGAATCAAGCTATCCTGGCTGAAGAGAGGTGAAACCCCGAAACCGGTCCTAGGATACTTGTTTCCAGTCCAGGGAGGACCTGGCTTAGCAGTTCGGGCTGGACTGTTCCCATGAGGCACATGGTCAAGACTGATTTGCATATGGCTGGGTTCAAACTGGAATGGCATGGTGAGCAAAAAAACGATGGATCTAGGCCCAGATCTCTGTACTGGGGTGAATGTATGACATTGTTCTGCATTCTGTCCATCAATTGCTGTTTTTGCATTTGTCACTTCGAATAGGAACGGTATGCTCAGACGTGAGTCCCGTGCTCTCCATGCCATAGGAATCAAGCTATCCTGGCTGAAGAGAGGTGAAACCCCGAAACCGGTCCTAGGATGCTTGTTTCCAGTCCAGGGAGGACCTGGCTTAGCAGTTCGGGCTGGACTGTTCCCATAAGGCACATGGTCAATACTGATTTGCATATGGCTGGGTTCAAACTGGAATGGCATGGTGAGCAAATAAACGATGGATCTAGGCCCAGAACAATGTAGTGGGCTGAATGTATGACATCGTTCTGCATTCTGTCCATCAATTGTGGTTTTTGCATTTGTCACCTCGAGTTGGACGGGTATGCTCAGACGTGAGTCCTGTGCTCTCCATTTCATAGGAATCAAGCTATCCTGGCTAAAGAGAGGTGAAACCCCAAAACCGGTCCTAGGATGCTTGTTTCCAGTCCAGGGAGGACCTGGCTTAGCAGTTCGGGCTGGACTGTTCCCATGAGGCACAGGGTCAAGACTGATTTGCATATGGCTGGGTTCAAACTGGAATGGCATGGTGATCAAAAAAACGATGGATCTAGTCCCAGATCTCTGTACTGGGGTGAATGTATGACATTGTTCTGCATTCTGTCCATCAATTGTTGTTTTTGCATTTGTCACTTTGAGTGGGATGGGTATGCTCAGACGTGAGTCCCGTGCTCTCCATGCCATAGGAATCAAGCTATCCTGGCTGAAGAGAGGTGAACCCCCGAAACCGGTCCTAGGATGCTTGTTTCCAGTCCAGGGAGGACCTGGCTTAGCAGTTGGGGCTGGACTGTTCCCATGAGGCACAGGGTCAAGACTGATTTGAATATGGCTGGGTTCAAACTGGAATGGCATGGTGAGCAAAAAAACGATGGATCTAGGCCCAGATCTCTGTACTGGGGTGAATATATGACATTGTTATGCATTCTGTCCATCAATTGTTGTTTTTGCATTTGTCACTTCGAGTGGGACGGGTATGCTCAGACGTGAGTCCCGTGCTCTCCATGCCATAGGAATCAAGCTATCCTGGCTAAAGAGAGGTGAAACCCCGAAACCGGTCCTAGGATGCTTGTTTCCAGTCCGGGGAGGACCTGGCTTAGCAGTTCAGGCTGGACTGTTCCCATGAGGCACAGGGTCAAGACTGATTTGCATATGGCTGGGATCAAACTGGAATGGCATGGTGATCAAAAAAACGATGGATCTAGGCCCAGATCTCTGTACTGGGGTGAATGTATGACATTGTTATGCATTCTGTCCATCAATTGTTGTTTTTGCATTTGTCACTTCGAGTGGAACGGGTATGCTCAGACGTGAGTCCCGTGCTCTCCATGCCATAGGAATCAAGCTATCCTGGCTGAAGAGAGGTGAAACCCCGAAACCGGTCCTAGGATGCTTGTTTCCAGTCCAGGGAGGACCTGGCTTAGCAGTTCGGGCTGGACTGTTCCCATGAGGCACAGGGTCAAGACTGATTTGCATATGGCTGGGTTCAAACTGGAATGGCATGGTGAGCAAAAAAACGATGGATCTATGCCCAGATCTCTGTACTGGGGTGAATGTATGACATTGTTTTGCATTCTGTCCATCAATTGCTGTTTTTGCATTTGTCACTTCGAATGGGACGGGCATGCTCAGACGTGAGTCCCGTGCTCTCCATGCCATAGGAATCAAGCTATCCTGGCTGAAGAGAGGTGAAACCCGAAACCGGTCCTAGGATGCTTGTTTCCAGTCCAGGGAGGACCTGGCTTAGCAGTTCGGGCTAGACTGTTCCCATGAGGCACATGGTCAAGACTGATTTGCATATGGCTGGGTTCAAACTGGAATTGCATGGTGAGCAAAAAAACGATGGATCTAGGCCCAGATCTCTGTACTGGGGTGAATGTATGACATTGTTCTGCATTCTGTCCATCAATTGTGGTTTTTGCATTTGTCACCTCGAGTGGGACGGGTATGCTCAGACGTGAGTCCTGTGCTTTCTATTTCATAGGAATCAAGCTATCCTGACTAAAGAGAGGTGAAACCCCAAAACCGGACCTAGGATGCCTGTTTCCAGTCCAGGGAGGACCTGGCTTAGCAGTTCGGGCTGGACTGTTCCCATGAGGCACAGGGTCAAGACTGATTTGCATATGGCTGGGTTCAAACTGGAATGGCATGGTGATAAAAAAACGATGGATCTAGTCCCAGATCTCTGTACTGGGGTGAATGTATGACATTGTTCTGCATTCTGTCCATCAATTGTTGTTTTTGCATTTGTCACTTCGAGTGGGATGGGTATGCTCAGACGTGAGTCCCGTGCTCTCCATGCCATAGGAATCTAGCTATCCTGGCTGAAGAGAGGTGAAACCCCGAAACCGGTCCTACGATGCTTGTTTCCAGTCCAGGGAGGACCTGGCTTAGCAGTTGGGGCTGGACTGTTCCCGTGAGGCACAGGGTCAAGACTGATTTGCATATGGCTGGGTTCAAACTGGAATGGCATGGTGAGCAAAAAAACGATGGATCTAGGCCCAGATCTCTGTACTGGGGTGAATGTATGACATTGTTCTGCATTCTGTCCATCAATTGTTGTTTTTGCATTTGTCACTTCGAGTGGGACGGGTATGCTCAGACGTGAGTCCCATGCTCTCCATGCCGTAGGAATCAAGCTATCCTGGCTGAAGAGAGGTGAAACCCCGAAACCGGTCTTAGGATGCTTGTTTCCAGTCCAGGGAGGACCTGGCTTAGCAGTTCGGGCTAGACTGTTCCCATGAGGCACATGGTCAAGTCTGATTTGCATATGGCTGGGTGCAAACTGGAATGGCATGGTGAGCAAAAAAACGATGGATCTAGGCCCAGATCTCTGTACTGGGGTGAATGTATGACATTGTTCTGTATTCTGTCCATCAATTGTTGTTTTTGCATTTGTCACTTCGAGGGGGAGGGGTATGCTCAGACGTGAGTCCCGTGCTCTCCATGCCATAGGAATCAAGCTATCCTGGCTGAAGAGAGGTGGAACCCCGAAACCGGTCCTAGGATGCTTGTTTCCAGTCCAGGGAGGACCTGGCTTAGCAGTTGGGGCTGGACTGTTCCCATGAGGCACAGGGTCAAGACTGATTTGCATATGGCTGGGTTCAAACTGGAATGGCATGGTGAGCAAAAAAACGATGGATCTAGGCCCAGATCTCTGTACTGGGGTGAATGTATGACATTGTTCTGCATTCTGTCCATCAATTGTTGTTTTTGCATTTGTCACTTCGAGTGGGACGGGTATGCTCAGACGTGAGTCCCATGCTCTCCATGCCGTAGGAATCAAGCTATCCTGGCTGAAGAGAGGTGAAACCCCGAAACCGGTCTTAGGATGCTTGTTTCCAGTCCAGGGAGGACCTGGCTTAGCAGTTCGGGCTGGACTGTTCCCATGAGGCACATGGTCAAGTCTGATTTGCATATGGCTGGGATCAAACTGGAATGGCATGGTGATCAAAAAAACGATGGATCTAGGCCCAGATCTCTGTACTGGGGTGAATGTATGACATTGTTATGCATTCTGTCCATCAATTGTTGTTTTTGCATTTGTCACTTCGAGTGGAACGGGTATGCTCAGACGTGAGTCCCGTGCTCTCCATGCCATAGGAATCAAGCTATCGTGGCTGAAGAGAGGTGAAACCCCGAAACCGGTCCTAGGATGCTTGTTTCCAGTCCAGGGAGGACCTGGCTTAGCAGTTCGGGCTGGACTGTTCCCATGAGGCACAGGGTCAAGACTGATTTGCATATGGCTGGGTTCAAACTGGAATGGCATGGTGAGCAAAAAAACGATGGATCTATGCCCAGATCTCTGTACTGGGGTGAATGTATGACATTGTTCTGCATTCTGTCCATCAATTGCTGTTTTTGCATTTGTCACTTCGAATGGGACGGGCATGCTCAGACGTGAGTCCCGTGCTCTCCATGCCATAGGAATCAAGCTATCCTGGCTGAAGAGAGGTGAAACCCGAAACCGGTCCTAGTATGCTTGTTTCCAGTCCAGGGAGGACCTGGCTTAGCAGTTCGGGCTGGACTGTTCCCATGAGGCACATGGTCAAGACTGATTTGCATATGGCTGGGTTCAAACTGGAATTGCATGGTGAGCAAAAAAACGATGGATCTAGGCCCAGATCTCTGTACTGGGGTGAATGTATGACATTGTTCTGCATTCTGTCCATCAATTGTGGTTTTTGCATTTGTCACCTCGAGTGGGACGGGTATGCTCAGACGTGAGTCCTGTGCTTTCTATTTCATAGGAATCAAGCTATCCTGACTAAAGAGAGGTGAAACCCCTAAACCGGTCCTAGGATGCCTGTTTCCAGTCCAGGGAGGACCTGGCTTAGCAGTTCGGGCTGGACTGTTCCCATGAGGCACAGGGTCAAGACTGATTTGCATATGGCTGGGTTCAAACTGGAATGGCATGGTGATCAAAAAACGATGGATCTAGTCCCAGATCTCTGTACTGGGGTGAATGTATGACATTGTTCTGCATTCTGTCCATCAATTGTTGTTTTTGCATTTGTCACTTCGAGTGGGATGGGTATGCTCAGACGTGAGTCCCGTGCTCTCCATGCCATAGGAATCTAGCTATCCTGGCTGAAGAGAGGTGAAACCCCGAAACCGGTCCTACGATGCTTGTTTCCAGTCCAGGGAGGACCTGGCTTAGCAGTTGGGGCTAGACTGTTCCCATGAGGCACATGGTCAAGTCTGATTTGCATATGGCTGGGTGCAAACTGGAATGGCATGGTGAGCAAAAAAACGATGGATCTAGGCCCAGATCTCTGTACTGGGGTGAATGTATGACATTGTTCTGTATTCTGTCCATCAATTGTTGTTTTTGCATTTGTCACTTCGAGGGGGACGGGTATGCTCAGACGTGAGTCCCGTGCTCTCCATGCCATAGGAATCAAGCTATCCTGGCTGAAGAGAGGTGGAACCCCGAAACCGGTCCTAGGATGCTTGTTTCCAGTCCAGGGAGGACCTGGCTTAGCAGTTGGGGCTGGACTGTTCCCATGAGGCACAGGGTCAAGACTGATTTGCATATGGCTGGGTTCAAACTGGAATGGCATGGTGAGCAAAAAAACGATGGATCTAGGCCCAGATCTCTGTACTGGGGTGAATGTATGACATTGTTCTGCATTCTGTCCATCAATTGTTGTTTTTGCATTTGTCACTTCGAGTGGGACGGGTATGCTCAGACGTGAGTCCCATGCTCTCCATGCCTTGGAATCAAGCTATCCTGGCTGAAGAGAGGTGAAACCCCGAAACCGGTCTTAGGATGCTTGTTTCCAGTCCAGGGAGGACCTGGCTTAGCAGTTCGGGCTGGACTGTTCCCATGAGGCACATGGTCAAGTCTGATTTGCATATGGCTGGGTTCAAACTGGAATGGCATGGTGAGCAAAAAAACGATGGATCTAGGCCCAGATCTCTGTACTGGGGTGAATGTATGACATTGTTCTGTATTCTGTCCATCAATTGTTGTTTTTGCATTTGTCACTTCGAGGGGGACGGGTATGCTCAGACGTGAGTCCCGTGCTCTCCATGCCATAGGAATCAAGCTATCCTGGCTGAAGAGAGGTGGAACCCCGAAACCGGTCCTAGGATGCTTGTTTCCAGTCCAGGGAGGACCTGGCATAGCAGTTCGGGCTGGACTGTTCCCATGAGGCACAGGGTCAAGACTGATTTGCATATGGCTGGGTTCAAACTGGAATGGCATGGTTAGCAAAAAAACTATGGATCTAGGCCCAGATATCTGTACTGGGGTGAATGTATGACATTGTTCTGCATTCTGTCCATCAATTGTTGTTTTTGCATTTGTCACTTCGAGTGGGACGGGTATGCTCAGACGTGAGTCCCATGCTCTCCATGCCATAGAAATCAAACTATCCTGGCTGAAGAGAGGTGAAACCCCGAAACCGGTCCTGGGATGCTTGTTTCCAGTCCAGGGAGGACCTGGCTTAACAGTTCGGGCTGGACTGTTCCCATGAGGCACAGGGTCAAGACTGATTTGCATATGGCTGGGTTCAAACTGGAATGGCATGGTGAGCAAAAAAACGATGGATCTAGGCCTAGATCTCTGTACTGCGGTGAATGTATTACATTGTTCTGCATTCTGTCCATCAATTGTTGTTTTTGCATTTGTCACTTCGAGTGGGACGAGTATGCTCAGACGTGAGTCCTGTGCTCTCCATGCCATAGGAATCAAGCTATCCTGGCTGAAGAGAGGTGAAACCCCGAAACCGGTCCTAGGATGCTTGTTTCCAGTCCAGGGAGGACCTGAATAGCAGTTCGGGCTGGACTGTTCCAATGAGGCACAGGGTCAAGACTGATTTGCATATGGCTGGGTTCAAACTGGAATGGCATGGTGAGCAAAAAAACGATGGATCTAGGCCCAGATCTCTGTACTGGGGTGAATGTATGACATTGTTCTGCATTCTGTCCATCAATTGTTGTTTTTGCATTTGTCACTTCGAGTGGGAAGGGAATGCTCAGACGTGAGTCCTGTGCTCTCCATACCATAGGAATCAAGCTATACTGGCTGAAGAGATGTGAAACCCTGAAATCCATCCTAGGATGCTTGTTTCCAGTCCAGGGAGACCTGGCTTAGCAGTTCGGGCTGGACTGTTCCCATGAGGCACAGGGTCAAGACTGATTTGCATATGGGTGGGTTCAAACTGGAATGGCATGGTGAGCAAAAAAGCGATGGAACTAGGCCCAGATCTCTGTACTGGGGTGAATATATGACATTGTTCTGCATTCTGTCCATCAATTGTTGTTTTTACATTTGTCACTTAGAGTGGGCCGGGTATGCTCAGATGTGAGTCCCGTGCTCTCCATGCCATAGGAATCAAGCTATCCTGGCTGAAGAGAGGTGAAACCCCGAAACCGGTCCTAGGATGCTTGTTTCCAGTCCAGGGAGGGCCTGGCTTAGCAGTTCGGGCTGGACTGTTCCCATGAGGCACAGGGTCAAGACTGATTTGCATAGGGCTGGGTTCAAACTGGAATGGCATGGTGAGCAAAAAACGATGGATCTAGGCCCAGATCTCTGTACTGGGGTGAATGTATGACATTGTTCTGCATTCTGTCCATCAATTGTTGTTTTTGCATTTGTCACTTCGAGTGGGACGGGTATGCTCAGACGTGAATCCCGTGCTCTCCATGCCATAGGAATCAAGCTATCCTGGCTGAAGAGAGGTGAAACCCCGAAACCGGTCCTAGGATGCTTGTTTCCAGTCCAGGGAGGGCCTGGCTTAGCAGTTCGGGCTGGACTGTTCCTATGAGGCACATGGTCAAGACTGATTTGCATATGGCTGGGTTCAAACTGGAATGGCATGGTGAGCAAAAAAACGATGGATCTAGGCCCAGATCTCTGTACTGGGGTGAATGTATGACATTGTTCTGCATTCTGTCCATCAATTGTTGTTTCATGCATTTGTCACTTCGAGTGGGACGGGTATGCTCAGACGTGAGTCCCGTGCTCTCCATGCCATAGGAATCAAGCTATCCTGGCTGAAGAGAGGTGAAACCCCGAAACCGGGCCTAGGATGCTTGTTTCCAGTTCAGGGAGGACCTGACTTAGCAATTCTGGCTGGACTGTTCCCATGAGGCACAGGGTCAAGACTGATTTGCATATGGCTGGGATCAAACTGGAATGGCATGGTGAGCAAAAAAACGATGGATCTAGGCCCAGATCTCTGTACTGGGGTGAATGTATGACATTGTTCTGCATTCTGTCCATCAATTGTTGTTTTTGCATTTGTCACTTCGAGTGGGACGGGTATGCTCAGACGTGAGTCCCGTGCTCTCCATGCCATAGGAATAAAGCTATCCTGGCTGAAGAGAGGTGAAACCCCGAAACCGGTCCTAAGATGCTTGTTTCCAGTCCAGGGAGGACCTCGCTTAGCAGTTCGGGCTGGACTGTTCCCATGAGGCACAGGGTCAAGACTGATTTGCATATGGCTGGTTTCAAACTGGAATGGCATGGTGAGCAAAAAAACTATGGATCTAGGCCCAGATCTCTGTACTGGGGTGAATGTATGACATTGTTCTGCATTCTGTCCATCAATTGTTGTTGTTGCATTTGTCACTTCGAGTGGGACGGGTATGCTCAGACGTGAGTCCCGTGCTCTCCATGCCATAGGAATCAAGCTATCCTGGCTAAAGAGAGGTGAAACCCCGAAACCGGTCCTAGGATGCTTGTTTCCAGTCCAGGGAGGACCTGGCCTAGCAGTTCGGGCTGGACTGTTCCCATGAGGCACAGGGTCAAGACTGATTTGCATATGGCTGGGTTCAAACTGGAATTGCATGGTGATCCAAAAAACGATGGATCTAGGCCCAGATCTCTGTACTGGGGTGAATGTATGACATTGTTCTGCATTCTGTCCATCAATTGTTGTTTTTGCATTTGTCACTTCGAGTGGGACGGGTATGCTCAGACGTGAGTCCCGTGCTCTCCATGCCATAGGAATCAAGCTATCCTGGCTGAAGAGAGGTGAAACCCCGAAACCGGTCCTAGGATGCTTGTTTCCAGTCCAGGGAGGACCTGGCTTAGCAGTTTGGGCTGGACTGTTCCCATGAGGCACAGGGTCAAGACTGATTTGCATATGGCTGGGTTCAAACTGGAATGGCATGGTGAGCACAAAAACGATGGATCTAGGCCCAGATCTCTGTACTGGGGTGAATGTATGACATTGTTCTGCATTCTGTCCATCAATTGTTGTTTTTGCATTTGTCACTTCGAGTGGGACGGGTATGCTCAGACGTGAGTCCCGTGCTCTCCATGCCATAGGAATCAAGCTATCCTGGCTGAAGAGAGTTGAAACCCCGAAACCGGTGCTAGGATGATTGTTTCCAGTCCAGGGAGGACTTGGCTTAGCAGTTCGGGCTGGACTGTTCCCATGAGGCACATGGTCAAGACTGATTTGCATATGGCTGGGTTCAAACTGGAATGGCATGGTGAGCAAAAAAACGATGGCTCTAGGCCCAGATCTCTGTACTGGGGTGAATGTATGACATTGTTCTGCATTCTGTCCATCAATTGTGGTTTTTGCATTTGTCACCTCGAGTGGGACGGGTATGCTCAGACGTGAGTCCTGTGCTCTCCATGCATTAGGAATCAAGCTATCCTGGCTGAAGAGAGGTGAAACCCCGAAACCGGTCCTAGGATGCTTGTTTCCAGTCCAGGGAGGGCCTGGCTTAGCAGTTCGGGCTGGACTGTTCCCATGAGGCACAGGGTCAAGACTGATTTGCATAGGGCTGGGTTCCAACTGGAATGGCATGGTGAGCAAAAAACGATGGATCTAGGCCCAGATCTCTGTACTGGGGTGAATGTATGACATTGTTATGCATTCTGTCCATCAATTGTTGTTTTTGCATTTGTCACTTCGAGTGGGACGGGTATGCTCAGACGTGAGTCCCGTGCTCTCCATGCCATAGGAATCAAGCTATCCTGGCTAAAGAGAGGTGAAACCCCGAAACCGGTCCTAGGATGCTTGTTTCCAGTCCAGGGAGGACCTGGCTTAGCAGTTCGGGCTGGACTGTTCCCATGAGGCACAGGGTCAAGACTGATTTGCATATGGCTGGGTTCAAACTGGAATGGCATGGTGATCAAAAAAACGATGGATCTAGGCCCAGATCTCTGTACTGGGGTGAATGTATGACATTGTTCTGCATTCTGTCCATCAATTGTTGTTTTTGCATTTGTCACTTCGAGTGGGACGGGTATGCTCAGACGTGAGTCCAGTGCTCTCCATGCCATAGGAATCAAGCTATCCTGGCTAAAGAGAGGTGAAACCCCGAAACCGGTCCTAGGATGCTTGTTTCCAGTCCAGGGAGGACCTGGCCTAGCAGTTCGGGCTGGACTGTTCCCATGAGGCACAGGGTCAAGACTGATTTGCATATGGCTGGGTTCAAACTGGAATTGCATGGTGATCCAAAAAACGATGGATCTAGGCCCAGATCTCTGTACTGGGGTGAATGTATGACATTGTTCTGCATTCTGTCCATCAATTGTTATTTTTGCATTTGTCACTTCGAGTGGGACGGGTATGCTCAGACGTGAGTCTCGTGCTCTCCATGCCATAGGAATCAAGCTATCCTGGCTGAAGAGAGGTGAAACCCCGAAACCGGTCCTAGGATGCTTGTTTCCAGTCCAGGGAGGACCTGGCTTAGCAGTTTGGGCTGGACTGTTCCCATGAGGCACAGGGTCATGACTGATTTGCATATGGCTGGGTTCAAACTGGAATGGCATGGTGAGCACAAAAACGATGGATCTAGGCCCAGATCTCTGTACTGGGGTGAATGTATGACATTGTTCTGCATTCTGTCCATCAATTGTTGTTTTTGCATTTGTCACTTCGAGTGGGACGGGTATGCTCAGACGTGAGTCCCGTGCTCTCCATGCCATAGGAATCAAGCTATCCTGGCTGAAGAGAGTTGAAACCCCGAAACCGGTGCTAGGATGCTTGTTTCCAGTCCAGGGAGGACTTGGCTTAGCAGTTCGGGCTGGACTGTTCCCATGAGGCACATGGTCAAGACTGATTTGCATATGGCTGGGTTCAAACTGGAATGGCATGGTGAGCAAAAAAACGATGGATCTAGGCCCAGATCTCTGTACTGGGGTGAATGTATGACATTGTTCTGCATTCTGTCCATCAATTGTGGTTTTTGCATTTGTCACCTCGAGTGGGACGGGTATGCTCAGACGTGAGTCCCGTGCTCTCCATGCCATAGGAATCAAGCTATCCTGGCTGAAGAGAGGTGAAACCCCGAAACCGGTCCTAGGATGCTTGTTTCCAGTCCAGGGAGGACCTGGCTTAGCAGTTCGGGCTGGACTGTTCCCATGAGGCACAGGGTCAAGACTGATTTGCATATGGCTGGGTTCAAACTGGAATGGCATGGTGAGCAAAAAAATGATGGATCTAGGCCCAGATCTCTGTACTGGGGTGAATGTATGACATTGTTCTGCGTTCTGTCCATCAATTGTTGTTTTTGCATTTGTCACTTCGAGTGGGACGGGTATGCTCAGACGTGAGTCCCGTGCTCTCCATGCCATAGGAATCAAGCTATCCTGGCTGAAGAGAGGTGGAACCACGAAACCGGTCCTAGGATGCTTGTTTCCAGTCCAGGGAGGGCCTGGCTTAGCAGTTCGGGCTGGACTGTTCCCATGAGGCACAGGGTCAAGACTGATTTGCATAGGGCTGGGTTCAAACTGGAATGGCACGGTGAGCAAAAAAACGATGGATCTAGGCCCAGATCTCTGTACTGGGGTGAATGTATGACATTGTTCTGCATTCTGTCCATCAATTGTTGTTTTTGCATTTGTCACTTCGAGTGGGACGAGTATGCTCAGACGTGAGTCCCGTGCTCTCCATGCCATAGGAATAAAGCTATCCTGGCTGAAGAGAGGTGAAACCCCGAAACCGGTCCTAAGATGCTTGTTTCCAGTCCAGGGAGGACCTCGCTTAGCAGTTCGGGCTGAACTGTTCCCATGAGGCACAGGGTCAAGACTGATTTGCATATGGCTGGTTTCAAACTGGAATGGCATGGTGAGCAAAAAAACTATGGATCTAGGCCCAGATCTCTGTACTGGGGTGAATGTATGACATTGTTCTGTATTCTGTCCATCAATTGTTGTTTTTGCATTTGTCACTTCGAGTGGGACGGGTATGCTCAGACGTGAGTCCCGTGCTCTCCATGCCATAGACATCAAGCTATCCTGGCTGAAGAGAGGTGAAACCCCGAAACCGGTCCTGGGATGCTTCTTTTCAGTCCAGGGAGGACCTGGCTTAGCAGTTCGGGCTGGACTGTTCCCATGAGGCACAGGGTCAAGACTGATTTGCATATGGCTGGGTTCAAACTGGAATGGCATGGTGAGCAAAAAAACGATGGATCTAGGCCCAGATCTCTGTACTGGGGTGAATGTATGACATTGTTCTGCATTCTGTCCATCAATTGTTGTTTTTGCATTTGTCACTTCGAGTGGGACGGGTATGCTCAGACGTGAGTCCCGTGCTCTCCATGCCATAGGAATAAAGCTATCCTGGCTGAAGAGAGGTGAAACCCCGAAACCGGTCCTAAGATGCTTGTTTCCAGTCCAGGGAGGACCTCGCTTAGCAGTTCGGGCTGGACTGTTCCCATGAGGCACAGGGTCAAGGCTGATTTGCATATGGCTGGTTTCAAACTGGAATGGCATGGTGAGCAAAAAAACTATGGATCTAGGCCCAGATCTCTGTACTGGGGTGAATGTATGACATTGTTCTGCATTCTGTCCATCAATTGTTGTTGTTGCATTTGTCACTTCGAGTGGGACGGGTATGCTCAGACGTGAGTCCCGTGCTCTCCATGCCATAGACATCAAGCTATCCTGGCTGAAGAGAGTTGAAACCCCGAAACCGGTCCTGGGATGCTTGTTTCCAGTCCAGGGAGGACCTGGCTTAGCAGTTCGGGCTGGACTGTTCCCATGAGGCACAGGGTCAAGACTGATTTGCATATGGCTGGGTTCAAACTGGAATGGCATGGTGAGCAAAAAAACAATGGATCTAGGCCCAGATCTCTGTACTGGGGTGAATGTATGACATTGTTATGCATTCTGTCCATCAATTGTTGTTTTTGCATTTGTCACTTCGAGTGGGACGGGTATGCTCAGACGTGAGTCCAGTGCTCTCCATGCCATAGGAATCAAGCTATCCTGGCTAAAGAGAGGTGAAACCCCGAAACCGGTCCTAGGATGCTTGTTTCCAGTCCAGGGAGGACCTGGCCTAGCAGTTCGGGCTGGACTGTTCCCATGAGGCACAGGGTCAAGACTGATTTGCATATGGCTGGGTTCAAACTGGAATTGCATGGTGATCCAAAAAACGATGGATCTAGGCCCAGATCTCTGTACTGGGGTGAATGTATGACATTGTTCTGCATTCTGTCCATCAATTGTTGTTTTTGCATTTGTCACTTCGAGTGGGACGGGTATGCTCAGACGTGAGTCCCGTGCTCTCCATGCCATAGGAATCAAGCTATCCTGGCTGAAGAGAGGTGAAACCCCGAAACCGGTCCTAGGATGCTTGTTTCCAGTCCAGGGAGGACCTGGCTTAGCAGTTTGGGCTGGACTGTTCCCATGAGGCACAGGGTCAAGACTGATTTGCATATGGCTGGGTTCAAACTGGAATGGCATGGTGAGCACAAAAACGATGGATCTAGGCCCAGATCTCTGTACTGGGGTGAATGTATGACATTGTTCTGCATTCTGTCCATCAATTGTTGTTTTTGCATTTGTCACTTCGAGTGGGACGGGTATGCTCAGACGTGAGTCCCGTGCTCTCCATGCCATAGGAATCAAGCTATCCTGGCTGAAGAGAGTTGAAACCCCGAAACCGGTGCTAGGATGATTGTTTCCAGTCCAGGGAGGACTTGGCTTAGCAGTTCGGGCTGGACTGTTCCCATGAGGCACATGGTCAAGACTGATTTGCATATGGCTGGGTTCAAACTGGAATGGCATGGTGAGCAAAAAAACGATGGCTCTAGGCCCAGATCTCTGTACTGGGGTGAATGTATGACATTGTTCTGCATTCTGTCCATCAATTGTGGTTTTTGCATTTGTCACCTCGAGTGGGACGGGTATGCTCAGACGTGAGTCCCGTGCTCTCCATGCATTAGGAATCAAGCTATCCTGGCTGAAGAGAGGTGAAACCCCGAAACCGGTCCTAGGATGCTTGTTTCCAGTCCAGGGAGGGCCTGGCTTAGCAGTTCGGGCTGGACTGTTCCCATGAGGCACAGGGTCAAGACTGATTTGCATAGGGCTGGGTTCCAACTGGAATGGCATGGTGAGCAAAAAACGATGGATCTAGGCCCAGATCTCTGTACTGGGGTGAATGTATGACATTGTTATGCATTCTGTCCATCAATTGTTGTTTTTGCATTTGTCACTTCGAGTGGGACGGGTATGCTCAGACGTGAGTCCCGTGCTCTCCATGCCATAGGAATCAAGCTATCCTGGCTAAAGAGAGGTGAAACCCCGAAACCGGTCCTAGGATGCTTGTTTCCAGTCCAGGGAGGACCTGGCTTAGCAGTTCGGGCTGGACTGTTCCCATGAGGCACAGGGTCAAGACTGATTTGCATATGGCTGGGTTCAAACTGGAATTGCATGGTGATCCAAAAAACGATGGATCTAGGCCCAGATCTCTGTACTGGGGTGAATGTATGACATTGTTCTGCATTCTGTCCATCAATTGTTATTTTTGCATTTGTCACTTCGAGTGGGACGGGTATGCTCAGACGTGAGTCTCGTGCTCTCCATGCCATAGGAATCAAGCTATCCTGGCTGAAGAGAGGTGAAACCCCGAAACCGGTCCTAGGATGCTTGTTTCCAGTCCAGGGAGGACCTGGCTTAGCAGTTTGGGCTGGACTGTTCCCATGAGGCACAGGGTCATGACTGATTTGCATATGGCTGGGTTCAAACTGGAATGGCATGGTGAGCACAAAAACGATGGATCTAGGCCCAGATCTCTGTACTGGGGTGAATGTATGACATTGTTCTGCATTCTGTCCATCAATTGTTGTTTTTGCATTTGTCACTTCGAGTGGGACGGGTATGCTCAGACGTGAGTCCCGTGCTCTCCATGCCATAGGAATCAAGCTATCCTGGCTGAAGAGAGTTGAAACCCCGAAACCGGTGCTAGGATGCTTGTTTCCAGTCCAGGGAGGACTTGGCTTAGCAGTTCGGGCTGGACTGTTCCCATGAGGCACATGGTCAAGACTGATTTGCATATGGCTGGGTTCAAACTGGAATGGCATGGTGAGCAAAAAAACGATGGATCTAGGCCCAGATCTCTGTACTGGGGTGAATGTATGACATTGTTCTGCATTCTGTCCATCAATTGTGGTTTTTGCATTTGTCACCTCGAGTGGGACGGGTATGCTCAGACGTGAGTCCCGTGCTCTCCATGCCATAGGAATCAAGCTATCCTGGCTGAAGAGAGGTGAAACCCCGAAACCGGTCCTAGGATGCTTTCTTCCAGTCCAGGGAGGGCCTGGCTTAGCAGTTCGGGCTGGACTGTTCCCATGAGGCACAGGGTCAAGACTGATTTGCATAGGGCTGGGTTCCAACTGGAATGGCATGGTGAGCAAAAAACGATGGATCTAGGCCCAGATCTCTGTACTGGGGTGAATGTATGACATTGTTATGCATTCTGTCTATCAATTGTTGTTTTTGCATTTGTCACTTCGAGTGGGACGGGTATGCTCAGACGTGAGTCCCGTGCTCTCCATGCCATAGGAATCAAGCTATCCTGGCTAAAGAGAGGTGAAACCCCGAAACCGGTCCTAGGATGCTTGTTTCCAGTCCAGGGAGGACCTGGCTTAGCAGTTCGGGCTGGACTGTTCCCATGAGGCACAGGGTCAAGACTGATTTGCATATGGCTGGGTTCAAACTGGAATGGCATGGTGATCAAAAAAACGATGGATCTAGGCCCAGATCTCTGTACTGGGGTGAATGTATGACATTGTTCTGCATTCTGTCCATCAATTGTTGTTTTTGCATTTGTCACTTCGAGTGGGATGGGTATGCTCAGACGTGAGTCCCGTGCTCTCCATGCCATAGGAATCAAGCTATCCTGGCTGAAGAGAGGTGAAACCCCGAAACCGGTCCTAAGATGCTTGTTTCCAGTCCAGGGAGGACCTGGCTTAGCAGTTCGGGCTGGACTGTTCCCATGAGGCACAGGGTCAAGACTGATTTGCATATGGCTGGGTTCAAACTGGAATGGCATGGTGAGCAAAAAAATGATGGATCTAGGCCCAGATCTCTGTACTGGGGTGAATGTATGACATTGTTCTGCGTTCTGTCCATCAATTGTTGTTTTTGCAGTTGTCACTTCGAGTGGGACGGGTATGCTCAGACGTGAGTCCCGTGCTCTCCATGCCATAGGAATCAAGCTATCCTGGCTGAAGAGAGGTGGAACCACGAAACCGGTCCTAGGATGCTTGTTTCCAGTCCAGGGAGGGCCTGGCTTAGCAGTTCGGGCTGGACTGTTCCCATGAGGCACAGGGTCAAGACTGATTTGCATAGGGCTGGGTTCAAACTGGAATGGCACGGTGAGCAAAAAAACGATGGATCTAGGCCCAGATCTCTGTACTGGGGTGAATGTATGACATTGTTCTGCATTCTGTCCATCAATTGTTGTTTTTGCATTTGTCACTTCGAGTGGGACGAGTATGCTCAGACGTGAGTCCCGTGCTCTCCATGCCATAGGAATAAAGCTATCCTGGCTGAAGAGAGGTGAAACCCCGAAACCGGTCCTAAGATGCTTGTTTCCAGTCCAGGGAGGACCTCGCTTAGCAGTTCGGGCTGAACTGTTCCCATGAGGCACAGGGTCAAGACTGATTTGCATATGGCTGGTTTCAAACTGGAATGGCATGGTGAGCAAAAAAACTATGGATCTAGGCCCAGATCTCTGTACTGGGGTGAATGTATGACATTGTTCTGTATTCTGTCCATCAATTGTTGTTTTTGCATTTGTCACTTCGAGTGGGACGGGTATGCTCAGACGTGAGTCCCGTGCTCTCCATGCCATAGACATCAAGCTATCCTGGCTGAAGAGAGGTGAAACCCCGAAACCGGTCCTGGGATGCTTCTTTTCAGTCCAGGGAGGACCTGGCTTAGCAGTTCGGGCTGGACTGTTCCCATGAGGCACAGGGTCAAGACTGATTTGCATATGGCTGGGTTCAAACTGGAATGGCATGGTGAGCAAAAAAACGATGGATCTAGGCCCAGATCTCTGTACTGGGGTGAATGTATTACATTGTTCTGCATTCTGTCCATCAATTGTTGTTTTTGCATTTGTCACTTCGAGTGGGACGGGTATGCTCAGACGTGAGTCCCGTGCTCTCCATACCATAGGAATCAAGCTATCCTGGCTGAAGAGAGGTGAAACCCCCAAACCGGTCCTAGGATGCTTGTTTCCAGTCCAGGGAGGGCCTGGCTTAGCAGTTCGGGCTGGACTGTTCCCATGAGGCACAGGGTCAAGACTGATTTGCATAGGGCTGGGTTCAAACTGGAATGGCATGGTGAGCAAAAAACAATGGATCTAGGCCCAGATCTCTGTACTGGGGTTAATGTATGATATTGTTATGCATTCTGTCCATCAATTGTTGTTTTTGCATTTGTCACTTCGAGTGGGACGGGTATGCTCAGACGTGAGTCCAGTGCTCTCCATGCCATAGGAATCAAGCTATCCTGGCTGAAGAGAGGTGAAACCCCGAAACCGGTCCTAGGATGCTTGTTTCCAGTCCAGGGAGGACCTGGCTTAGCAGTTTGGGCTGGACTGTTCCCATGAGGCACAGGGTCAAGACTGATTTGCATATGGCTGGGTTCAAACTGGAATGGCATGGTGAGCACAAAAACGATGGATCTAGTCCCAGATCTCTGTACTGGGGTGAATGTATGACATTGTTCTGCATTCTGTCCATCAATTGTTGTTATTGCATTTGTCACTTCGAGTGGGACGGGTATCCTCAGACGTGAGTCCCGTGCTCTCCATGCCATAGGAATCAAGCTATCCTGGCTGAAGAGAGGTGAAACCCCGAAACCGGTCCTAGGATGCTTGTTTCCAGTCCAGGGAGGACCTGGCTTAGCAGTTCGGGCTGGACTGTTCCCATGAGGCACATGGTCAAGACTGATTTGCATATGGCTGGGTTCAAACTGGAATGGCATGGTGAGCAAAAAAACGATGGATCTAGGCCCAGATCTCTGTACTGGGGTGAATGTATGACATTGTTCTGCATTCTGTCCATCAATTGCTGTTTTTGCATTTGTCACTTCGAATAGGAACGGTATGCTCAGACGTGAGTCCCGTGCTCTCCATGCCATAGGAATCAAGCTATCCTGGCTGAAGAGAGGTGAAACCCCGAAACCGGTCCTAGGATGCTTGTTTCCAGTCCAGGGAGGACCTGGCTTAGCAGTTCGGGCTGGACTGTTCCCATAAGGCACATGGTCAAGACTGATTTGCATATGGCTGGGTTCAAACTGGAATGGCATGGTGAGCAAATAAACGATGGATCTAGGCCCAGAACAATGTAGTGGGCTGAATGTATGACATTGTTCTGCATTCTGACCATCAATTGTGGTTTTTGCATTTGTCACCTCGAGTGGGACGGGTATGCTCAGACGTGAGTCCTGTGCTCTCCATTTCATAGGAATCAAGCTATCCTGGCTGAAGAGAGGTGAAACCCCGAAACCGGTCCTAGGATGCTTGTTTCCAGTCCAGGGAGGACCTGGCTTAGCAGTTGGGGCTGGACTGTTCCCATGAGGCACAGGGTCAAGACTGATTTGAATATGGCTGGGTTCAAACTGGAATGGCATGGTGAGCAAAAAAACGATGGATCTAGGCCCAGATCTCTGTACTGGGGTGAATATATGACATTGTTATGCATTCTGTCCATCAATTGTTGTTTTTGCATTTGTCACTTCGAGTGGGACGGGTATGCTCAGACGTGAGTCCCGTGCTCTCCATGCCATAGGAATCAAGCTATCCTGGCTAAAGAGAGGTGAAACCCCGAAACCGGTCCTAGGATGCTTGTTTCCAGTCCGGGGAGGACCTGGCTTAGCAGTTCGGGCTGGACTGTTCCCATGAGGCACAGGGTCAAGACTGATTTGCATATGGCTGGGATCAAACTGGAATGGCATGGTGATCAAAAAAACGATGGATCTAGGCCCAGATCTCTGTACTGGGGTGAATGTATGACATTGTTATGCATTCTGTCCATCAATTGTTGTTTTTGCATTTGTCACTTCGAGTGGAACGGGTATGCTCAGACGTGAGTCCCGTGCTCTCCATGCCATAGGAATCAAGCTATCCTGGCTGAAGAGAGGTGAAACCCCGAAACCGGTCCTAGGATGCTTGTTTCCAGTCCAGGGAGGACCTGGCTTAGCAGTTCGGGCTGGACTGTTCCCATGAGGCACATGGTCAAGACTGATTTGCATATGGCTGGGTTCAAACTGGAATTGCATGGTGAGCAAAAAAACGATGGATCTAGGCCCAGATCTCTGTACTGGGGTGAATGTATGACATTGTTCTGCATTCTGTCCATCAATTGTGGTTTTTGCATTTGTCACCTCGAGTGGGACGGGTATGCTCAGACGTGAGTCCTGTGCTTTCCATTTCATAGGAATCAAGCTATCCTGACTAAAGAGAGGTGAAACCCCAAAACCGGTCCTAGGATGCCTGTTTCCAGTCCAGGGAGGACCTGGCTTAGCAGTTCGGGCTGGACTGTTCCCATGAGCCACAGGGTCAAGACTGATTTGCATATGGCTGGGTTCAAACTGGAATGGCATGGTGATCAAAAAAACGATGGATCTAGTCCCAGATCTCTGTACTGGGGTGAATGTATGACATTGTTCTGCATTCTGTCCATCAATTGTTGTTTTTGCATTTGTCACTTCGAGTGGGATGGGTATGCTCAGACGTGAGTCCCGTGCTCTCCATGCCATAGGAATCTAGCTATCCTGGCTGAAGAGAGGTGAAACCCCGAAACCGGTCCTACGATGCTTGTTTCCAGTCCAGGGAGGACCTGGCTTAGCAGTTGGGGCTGGACTGTTCCCATGAGGCACAGGGTCAAGACTGATTTGCATATGGCTGGGTTCAAACTGGAATGGCATGGTGAGCAAAAAAACGATGGATCTAGGCCCAGATCTCTGTACTGGGGTGAATGTATGACATTGTTCTGCATTCTGTCCATCAATTGTTGTTTTTGCATTTGTCACTTCGAGTGGGACGGGTATGCTCAGACGTGAGTCCCATGCTCTCCATGCCGTAGGAATCAAGCTATCCTGGCTGAAGAGAGGTGAAACCCCGAAACCGGTCTTAGGATGCTTGTTTCCAGTCCAGGGAGGACCTGGCTTAGCAGTTCGGGCTAGACTGTTCCCATGAGGCACATGGTCAAGTCTGATTTGCATATGGCTGGGTTCAAACTGGAATGGCATGGTGAGCAAAAAAACGATGGATCTAGGCCCAGATCTCTGTACTGGGGTGAATGTATGACATTGTTCTGTATTCTGTCCATCAATTGTTGTTTTTGCATTTGTCACTTCGAGGGGGACGGGTATGCTCAGACGTGAGTCCCGTGCTCTCCATGCCATAGGAATCAAGCTATCCTGGCTGAAGAGAGGTGGAACCCCGAAACCGGTCCTAGGATGCTTGTTTCCAGTCCAGGGAGGACCTGGCATAGCAGTTCGGGCTGGACTGTTCCCATGAGGCACAGGGTCAAGACTGATTTGCATATGGCTGGGTTCAAACTGGAATGGCATGGTTAGCAAAAAAACTATGGATCTAGGCCCAGATATCTGTACTGGGGTGAATGTATGACATTGTTCTGCATTCTGTCCATCAATTGTTGTTTTTGCATTTGTCACTTCGAGTGGGACGGGTATGCTCAGACGTGAGTCCCATGCTCTCCATGCCATAGAAATCAAACTATCCTGACTGAAGAGAGGTGAAACCCCGAAACCGGTCCTGGGATGCTTGTTTCCAGTCCAGGGAGGACCTGGCTTAACAGTTCGGGCTGGACTGTTCCCATGAGGCACAGGGTCAAGACTGATTTGCATATGGCTGGGTTCAAACTGGAATGGCATGGTGAGCAAAAAAACGATGGATCTAGGCCTAGATCTCTGTACTGCGGTGAATGTATTACATTGTTCTGCATTCTGTCCATCAATTGTTGTTTTTGCATTTGTCACTTCGAGTGGGACGAGTATGCTCAGACGTGAGTCCCGTGCTCTCCATGCCATAGGAATCAAGCTATCCTGGCTGAAGAGAGGTGAAACCCCGAAACCGGTCCTAGGATGCTTGTTTCCAGTCCAGGGAGGACCTGGCTTAGCAGTTCGGGCTGGACTGTTCCCATGAGGCACATGGTCAAGACTGATTTGCATATGGCTGGGTTCAAACTGGGATTGCATGGTGAGCAAAAAAACGATGGATCTAGGCCCAGATCTCTGTACTGGGGTGAATGTATGACATTGTTCTGCATTCTGTCCATCAATTGTTGTTTTTTCATTTGTCACTTCGAGTGGGACGGGTATGCTCAGACGTGAGTCCCGTGCTCTCCATGCCATAGGAATCAAGCTATCCTGGCTGAAGAGAGGTGAAACCCCGAAACCGGTCCTAGGATGCTTGTTTCCAGTCCAGGGAGGACCTGGCTTAGCAGTTTGGGCTGGACTGTTTCCATGAGGCACATGGTCAAGACTGATTTGCATATGGATGGGTTCAAACTGGAATGGCATGGTGAGCAAAAAAACGATGGATCTAGGCCCAGATCTCTGTAATGGGGTGAATGTATGACATTGTTCTGCAATCTGTCCATCAATTGTTGGTTTTTGCATTTGTCACTTCGAGTGGGACGGGTATGCTTAGACGTGAGTCTCGTGCTCTCCATGCCAGAGGAATCAAGCTATCCTGGCTGAAGAGAGGTGAAACCGCGAAACCGGTCCTAGGATGCTTGTTTCCAGTCCAGGGAGGACTTGGCTTAGCAGTTCGGGCTGGACTGTTCCCATGAGGCACAGGGTCAAGACTGATTTGCATATGGCTGGGTTCAAACTGGAATGGAATGGTGATAAAAAAACGATTGATCTAGGCCCAGATCTCTGTACTGGGGTGAATGTATGACATTGTTCTGCATTCTGTCCATCAATTGTTGTTTTATGCATTTGTCACTTCGAGTCGGACGGGTATGCTCAGACGTGAGTCCCGTGCTCTCCATGCCATAGGAATCAAGCTATCCTGGCTGAAGAGAGGTGAAACCCCGAAACCGGGCCTAGGATGCTTGTTTCAAGTTCAGGGAGGACCTGACTTAGCAATTCTGACTGGACTGTTCCCATGAGGCACAGGGTCAAGACTGATTTGCATATGGCTGAGATCAAACTGGAATGGCATGGTGAGCAAAAAAACGATGGATCTAGGCCCAGATCTCTGTACTGGGGTGAATGTATGACATTGTTCTGCATTTTGTCCATCAATTGTTGTTTTTGCATTTGTCACTTCGAGTCGGACGGGTATGCTCAGACGTGAGTCCCGTGCTCTCCATGCCATAGGAATCAAGCTATCCTGGCTGAAGAGAGGTGAAACCCCGAAACCGGGCCTAGGATGCTTGTTTCCAGTTCAGGGAGGACCTGACTTAGCAATTCTGGCTGGACTGTTCCCATGAGGCACAGGGTCAAGACTGATTTGCATATGGCTGGGATCAAACTGGAATGGCATGGTGAGCAAAAAAACGATGGATCTAGGCCCAGATCTCTGTACTGGGGTGAATGTATGACATTGTTCTGCATTCTGTCCATCAATTGTTGTTTTTGCATTTGTCACTTCGAGTGGGACGGGTATGCTCAGACGTGAATCCCGTGCTCTCCATGCCATAGGAATCAAGCTATCCTGGCTGAAGAGAGGTGAAACCCCGAAACCGGTCCTAGGATGCTTGTTTCCAGTCCAGGGAGGGCCTGGCTTAGCAGTTCGGGCTGGACTGTTCCTATGAGGCACATGGTCAAGACTGATTTGCATATGGCTGGGTTCAAACTGGAATGGCATGGTGAGCAAAAAAACGATGGATCTAGGCCCAGATCTCTGTACTGGGGTGAATGTATGACATTGTTCTGCATTCTGTCCATCAATTGTTGTTTTTGCATTTGTCACTTCGAGTGGGACGGGTATGCTCAGACGTGAGTCCCGTGCTCTCCATGCCATAGGAATAAAGCTATCCTGGCTGAAGAGAGGTGAAACCCCGAAACCGGTCCTAAGATGCTTGTTTCCAGTCCAGGGAGGACCTCGCTTAGCAGTTCGGGCTGGACTGTTCCCATGAGGCACAGGGTCAAGACTGATTTGCATATGGCTGGTTTCAAACTGGAATGGCATGGTGAGCAAAAAAACTATGGATCTAGGCCCAGATCTCTGTACTGGGGTGAATGTATGACATTGTTCTGCATTCTGTCCATCAATTGTTGTTTTTGCATTTGTCACTTCGAGTGGGACGGGTATGCTCAGACGTGAGTCCCGTGCTCTCCATGCCATAGACATCAAGCTATCCTGGCTGAAGAGAGGTGAAACCCCGAAACCGGTCCTGGGATGCTTGTTTCCAGTCCAGGGAGGACCTGGCTTAGCAGTTCGGGCTGGACTGTTCCCATGAGGCACAGGGTCAAGACTGATTTGCATATGGCTGGGTTCAAACTGGAATGGCATGGTGAGCAAAAAAACGATGGATCTAGGCCCAGATCTCTGTACTGGGGTGAATGTATGACATTGTTATGCATTCTGTCCATCAATTGTTGTTTTTGCATTTGTCACTTCGAGTGGGACGGGTATGCTCAGACGTGAGTCCAGTGCTCTCCATGCCATAGGAATCAAGCTATCCTGGCTAAAGAGAGGTGAAACCCCGAAACCGGTCCTAGGATGCTTGTTTCCAGTCCAGGGAGGACCTGGCCTAGCAGTTCGGGCTGGACTGTTCCCATGAGGCACAGGGTCAAGACTGATTTGCATATGGCTGGATTCAAACTGGAATTGCATGGTGATCCAAAAAACGATGGATCTAGGCCCAGATCTCTGTACTGGGGTGAATGTATGACATTGTTCTGCATTCTGTCCATCAATTGTTGTTTTTGCATTTGTCACTTCGAGTGGGACGGGTATGCTCAGACGTGAGTCCCGTGCTCTCCATGCCATAGGAATCAAGCTATCCTGGCTGAAGAGAGGTGAAACCCCGAAACCGGTCCTAGGATGCTTGTTTCCAGTCCAGGGAGGACCTGGCTTAGCAGTTTGGGCTGGACTGTTCCCATGAGGCACAGGGTCAAGACTGATTTGCATATGGCTGGGTTCAAACTGGAATGGCATGGTGAGCACAAAAACGATGGATCTAGGCCCAGATCTCTGTACTGGGGTGAATGTATGACATTGTTCTGCATTCTGTCCATCAATTGTTGTTTTTGCATTTGTCACTTCGAGTGGGACGGGTATGCTCAGACGTGAGTCCCGTGCTCTCCATGCCATAGGAATCAAGCTATCCTGGCTGAAGAGAGTTGAAACCCCGAAACCGGTGCTAGGATGATTGTTTCCAGTCCAGGGAGGACTTGGCTTAGCAGTTCGGGCTGGACTGTTCCCATGAGGCACATGGTCAAGACTGATTTGCATATGGCTGGGTTCAAACTGGAATGGCATGGTGAGCAAAAAAACGATGGATCTAGGCCCAGATCTCTGTACTGGGGTGAATGTATGACATTGTTCTGCATTCTGTCCATCAATTGTGGTTTTTGCATTTGTCACCTCGAGTGGGACGGGTATGCTCAGACGTGAGTCATGTGCTCTCCATGCCATAGGAATCAAGCTATCCTGGCTGAAGAGAGGTGAAACCCCGAAACCGGTCCTAGGATGCTTGTTTCCAGTCCAGGGAGGGCCTGGCTTAGCAGTTCGGGCTGGACTGTTCCCATGAGGCACAGGGTCAAGACTGATTTGCATAGGGCTGGGTTCCAACTGGAATGGCATGGTGAGCAAAAAACGATGGATCTAGGCCCAGATCTCTGTACTGGGGTGAATGTATGACATTGTTATGCATTCTGTCCATCAATTGTTGTTTTTGCATTTGTCACTTCGAGTGGGACGGGTATGCTCAGACGTGAGTCCCGTGCTCTCCATGCCATAGGAATCAAGCTATCCTGGCTAAAGAGAGGTGAAACCCCGAAACCGGTCCTAGGATGCTTGTTTCCAGTCCAGGGAGGACCTGGCTTAGCAGTTCGGGCTGGACTGTTCCCATGAGGCACAGGGTCAAGACTGATTTGCATATGGCTGGGTTCAAACTAGAATGGCATGGTGATCAAAAAAACGATGGATCTAGGCCCAGATCTCTGTACTGGGGTGAATGTATGACATTGTTCTGCATTCTGTCCATCAATTGTTGTTTTTGCATTTGTCACTTCGAGTGGGATGGGTATGCTCAGACGTGAGTCCCGTGCTCTCCATGCCATAGGAATCAAGCTATCCTGGCTGAAGAGAGGTGAAACCCCGAAACCGGTCCTAAGATGCTTGTTTCCAGTCCAGGGAGGACCTGGCTTAGCAGTTCGGGCTGGACTGTTCCCATGAGGCACAGGGTCAAGACTGATTTGCATATGGCTGGGTTCAAACTGGAATGGCATGGTGAGCAAAAAAACGATGGATCTAGGCCCAGATCTCTGTACTGGGGTGAATGTATGACATTGTTATGCATTCTGTCCATCAATTGTTGTTTTTGCATTTGTCACTTCGAGTGGGACGGGTATGCTCAGACGTGAGTCCAGTGCTCTCCATGCCATAGGAATCAAGCTATCCTGGCTAAAGAGAGGTGAAACCCCGAAACCGGTCCTAGGATGCTTGTTTCCAGTCCAGGGAGGACCTGGCCTAGCAGTTCGGGCTGGACTGTTCCCATGAGGCACAGGGTGAAGACTGATTTGCATATGGCTGGGTTCAAACTGGAATTGCATGGTGATCCAAAAAACGATGGATCTAGGCCCAGATCTCTGTACTGGGGTGAATGTATGACATTGTTCTGCATTCTGTCCATCAATTGTTGTTTTTGCATTTGTCACTTCGAGTGGGACGGGTATGCTCAGACGTGAGTCCCGTGCTCTCCATGCCATAGGAATCAAGCTATCCTGGCTGAAGAGAGGTGAAACCCCGAAACCGGTCCTAGGATGCTTGTTTCCAGTCCAGGGAGGACCTGGCTTAGCAGTTTGGGCTGGACTGTTCCCATGAGGCACAGGGTCAAGACTGATTTGCATATGGCTGGGTTCAAACTGGAATGGCATGGTGAGCACAAAAACGATGGATCTAGGCCCAGATCTCTGTACTGGGGTGAATGTATGACATTGTTCTGCATTCTGTCCATCAATTGTTGTTTTTGCATTTGTCACTTCGAGTGGGACGGGTATGCTCAGACGTGAGTCCCGTGCTCTCCATGCCATAGGAATCAAGCTATCCTGGCTGAAGAGAGTTGAAACCCCGAAACCGGTGCTAGGATGCTTGTTTCCAGTCCAGGGAGGACTTGGCTTAGCAGTTCGGGCTGGACTGTTCCCATGAGGCACATGGTCAAGACTGATTTGCATATGGCTGGGTTCAAACTGGAATGGCATGGTGAGCAAAAAAACGATGGATCTAGGCCCAGATCTCTGTACTGGGGTGAATGTATGACATTGTTCTGCATTCTGTCCATCAATTGTGGTTTTTGCATTTGTCACCTCGAGTGGGACGGGTATGCTCAGACGTGAGTCCCGTGCTCTCCATGCCATAGGAATCAAGCTATCCTGGCTGAAGAGAGGTGAAACCCCGAAACCGGTCCTAGGATGCTTGTTTCCAGTCCAGGGAGGGCCTGGCTTAGCAGTTCGGGCTGGACTGTTCCCATGAGGCACAGGGTCAAGACTGATTTGCATAGGGCTGGGTTCCAACTGGAATGGCATGGTGAGCAAAAAACGATGGATCTAGGCCCAGATCTCTGTACTGGGGTGAATGTATGACATTGTTATGCATTCTGTCCATCAATTGTTGTTTTTGCATTTGTCACTTCGAGTGGGACGGGTATGCTCAGACGTGAGTCCCGTGCTCTCCATGCCATAGGAATCAAGCTATCCTGGCTAAAGAGAGGTGAAACCCCGAAACCGGTCCTAGGATGCTTGTTTCCAGTCCAGGGAGGACCTGGCTTAGCAGTTCGGGCTGGACTGTTCCCATGAGGCACAGGGTCAAGACTGATTTGCATATGGCTGGGTTCAAACTGGAATGGCATGGTGATCAAAAAAACGATGGATCTAGGCCCAGATCTCTGTACTGGGGTGAATGTATGACATTGTTCTGCATTCTGTCCATTGTGGTAAATAAAATTCCTTTACCGGGACTTAATTTGATACAGAAACATAATAAAATAGCTCAGTAAAATGAGAGGCAGAATCCGTGATATTAGAGGTTCGGAATGGGCTTTATTCCAATGATCGATTATAATCGGTTGCTCCAAGTTCCATCACCACGGGGGTTCAGGAAGTGAAGTACATACTTTATTGACAAGAAATGATTTTTATAGGACATTCATTACAATGAAGCAAATGCAGTAGGCGTAACAATTGATAAGAAAAATGACGATTTACATGCGTAACCGAAAATGGGTGTAATAAGGAGTAAAAAGGAACATAATTGGTTATGATGTCACATATAGGTGGATCTATAAGATAATACTTGGCATAGATGCGCGCGCAGCAGCATGACGTGTAATTGACGTGCAACTAGGGGGTGAAGGGGACTTGACATTTAGCTCTACATGTGGAGACAAAAAGTCTGGGGGGTCAAGTCAACCTAATCCCAAATCATATCTAACATCCTATGTTTAAAGAACTATGTTATCCACAAAAGAAGGACTCTCGGACAGAATCTATTCTATACTGACTGTGCGTGCGTGTACAAGCGTCTAAGTGTCTACACTGAATGCGAGGGGGTAGGAATATTCCATGGTAACGGGGCTATGAATTACTTGCATGAGGACAGAGAAGCCGAGCCTTTGCTCAGTAGCTGGAAGAATGTTTACTTAAACTGCTAGACAGGAATGCATCGGCTAAGGAGTGAAGCAGATAATTCGAAGGTGAAATACAGTTCTTGGCAGAGAATAGGCTGATGTCAGGCTTCGTGAGCCGCGCAGAGAATGAGACAAAGTTCATGGTCACAGATGCAGGCTCAGACTCGAGTTTTCAGAGGCAGAAGGCAAGAGGAGTTTGATGACAGAATCAGGGCCTACTTGCCTGGACTGTAAAATGGCATAAGTGAACCATACAAAGCCGGTGGCCTTTCATATTTAGGAATGGAATATCCGGCCTATTCATGGCGGATCTGACAGAGGACATGTTGACGGTGGACGCGCATGTATTTGCGTCTTCATAACTGGAACTGGAGGGAACATACATGTACTTGTGACATGCACATAGAACCGTTGGGGTCCAAGATAGGGGACATAACTGATCAGAAAAATCCATATTTCCACACCATCAATTGTTGTTTTTGCATTTGTCACTTCGAGTGGGATGGGTATGCTCAGACGTGAGTCCCGTGCTCTCCATGCCATAGGAATCAAGCTATCCTGGCTGAAGAGAGGTGAAACCCCGAAACCGGTCCTAAGATGCTTGTTTCCAGTCCAGGGAGGACCTGGCTTAGCAGTTCGGGCTGGACTGTTCCCATGAGGCACAGGGTCAAGACTGATTTGCATATGGCTGGGTTCAAACTGGAATGGCATGGTGAGCAAAAAAATGATGGATCTAGGCCCAGATCTCTGTACTGGGGTGAATGTATGACATTGTTCTGCGTTCTGTCCATCAATTGTTGTTTTTGCATTTGTCACTTCGAGTGGGACGGGTATGCTCAGACGTGAGTCCCGTGCTCTCCATGCCATAGGAATCAAGCTATCCTGGCTGAAGAGAGGTGAAACCGCGAAACCGGTCCTAGGATGCTTGTTTCCAGTCCAGGGAGGACTTGGCTTAGCAGTTCGGGCTGGACTGTTCCCATGAGGCACATGGTCAAGACTGATTTGCATATGGCTGGGTTCAAACTGGGATTGCATGGTGAGCAAAAAAACGATGGATCTAGGCCCAGATCTCTGTACTGGGGTGAATGTATGACATTGTTCTGCATTCTGTCCATCAATTGTTGTTTTTTCATTTGTCACTTCGAGTGGGACGGGTATGCTCAGACGTGAGTCCCGTGCTCTCCATGCCATAGGAATCAAGCTATCCTGGCTGAAGAGAGGTGAAACCCCGAAACCGGTCCTAGGATGCTTGTTTCCAGTCCAGGGAGGACCTGGCTTAGCAGTTTGGGCTGGACTGTTTCCATGAGGCACATGGTCAAGACTGATTTGCATATGGATGGGTTCAAACTGGAATGGCATGGTGAGCAAAAAAACGATGGATCTAGGCCCAGATCTCTGTAATGGGGTGAATGTATGACATGGTTCTGCAATCTGTCCATCAATTGTTGGTTTTTGCATTTGTCACTTCGAGTGGGACGGGTATGCTTAGACGTGAGTCTCGTGCTCTCCATGCCAGAGGAATCAAGCTATCCTGGCTGAAGAGAGGTGAAACCGCGAAACCGGTCCTAGGATGCTTGTTTCCAGTCCAGGGAGGACTTGGCTTAGCAGTTCGGGCTGGACTGTTCCCATGAGGCACAGGGTCAAGACTGATTTGCATATGGCTGGGTTCAAACTGGAATGGAATGGTGATAAAAAAACGATTGATCTAGGCCCAGATCTCTGTACTGGGGTGAATGTATGACATTGTTCTGCATTCTGTCCATCAATTGTTGTTTTATGCATTTGTCACTTCGAGTCGGACGGGTATGCTCAGACGTGAGTCCCGTGCTCTCCATGCCATAGGAATCAAGCTATCCTGGCTGAAGAGAGGTGAAACCCCGAAACCGGGCCTAGGATGCTTGTTTCAAGTTCAGGGAGGACCTGACTTAGCAATTCTGACTGGACTGTTCCCATGAGGCACAGGGTCAAGACTGATTTGCATATGGCTGAGATCAAACTGGAATGGCATGGTGAGCAAAAAAACGATGGATCTAGGCCCAGATCTCTGTACTGGGGTGAATGTATGACATTGTTCTGCATTTTGTCCATCAATTGTTGTTTTTGCATTTGTCACTTCGAGTCGGACGGGTATGCTCAGACGTGAGTCCCGTGCTCTCCATGCCATAGGAATCAAGCTATCCTGGCTGAAGAGAGGTGAAACCCCGAAACCGGGCCTAGGATGCTTGTTTCCAGTTCAGGGAGGACCTGACTTAGCAATTCTGGCTGGACTGTTCCCATGAGGCACAGGGTCAAGACTGATTTGCATATGGCTGGGATCAAACTGGAATGGCATGGTGAGCAAAAAAACGATGGATCTAGGCCCAGATCTCTGTACTGGGGTGAATGTATGACATTGTTCTGCATTCTGTCCATCAATTGTTGTTTTTGCATTTGTCACTTCGAGTGGGACGGGTATGCTCAGACGTGAATCCCGTGCTCTCCATGCCATAGGAATCAAGCTATCCTGGCTGAAGAGAGGTGAAACCCCGAAACCGGTCCTAGGATGCTTGTTTCCAGTCCAGGGAGGGCCTGGCTTAGCAGTTCGGGCTGGACTGTTCCTATGAGGCACATGGTCAAGACTGATTTGCATATGGCTGGGTTCAAACTGGAATGGCATGGTGAGCAAAAAAACGATGGATCTAGGCCCAGATCTCTGTACTGGGGTGAATGTATGACATTGTTCTGCATTCTGTCCATCAATTGCTGTTTTTGCATTTGTCACTTCGAATAGGAACGGTATGCTCAGACGTGAGTCCCGTGCTCTCCATGCCATAGGAATCAAGCTATCCTGGCTGAAGAGAGGTGAAACCCCGAAACCGGTCCTAGGATGCTTGTTTCCAGTCCAGGGAGGACCTGGCTTAGCAGTTCGGGCTGGACTGTTCCCATAAGGCACATGGTCAAGACTGATTTGCATATGGCTGGGTTCAAACTGGAATGGCATGGTGAGCAAATAAACGATGGATCTAGGCCCAGAACAATGTAGTGGGCTGAATGTATGACATTGTTCTGCATTCTGACCATCAATTGTGGTTTTTGCATTTGTCACCTCGAGTGGGACGGGTATGCTCAGACGTGAGTCCTGTGCTCTCCATTTCATAGGAATCAAGCTATCCTGGCTGAAGAGAGGTGAAACCCCGAAACCGGTCCTAGGATGCTTGTTTCCAGTCCAGGGAGGACCTGGCTTAGCAGTTGGGGCTGGACTGTTCCCATGAGGCACAGGGTCAAGACTGATTTGAATATGGCTGGGTTCAAACTGGAATGGCATGGTGAGCAAAAAAACGATGGATCTAGGCCCAGATCTCTGTACTGGGGTGAATATATGACATTGTTATGCATTCTGTCCATCAATTGTTGTTTTTGCATTTGTCACTTCGAGTGGGACGGGTATGCTCAGACGTGAGTCCCGTGCTCTCCATGCCATAGGAATCAAGCTATCCTGGCTAAAGAGAGGTGAAACCCCGAAACCGGTCCTAGGATGCTTGTTTCCAGTCCGGGGAGGACCTGGCTTAGCAGTTCGGGCTGGACTGTTCCCATGAGGCACAGGGTCAAGACTGATTTGCATATGGCTGGGATCAAACTGGAATGGCATGGTGATCAAAAAAACGATGGATCTAGGCCCAGATCTCTGTACTGGGGTGAATGTATGACATTGTTATGCATTCTGTCCATCAATTGTTGTTTTTGCATTTGTCACTTCGAGTGGAACGGGTATGCTCAGACGTGAGTCCCGTGCTCTCCATGCCATAGGAATCAAGCTATCCTGGCTGAAGAGAGGTGAAACCCCGAAACCGGTCCTAGGATGCTTGTTTCCAGTCCAGGGAGGACCTGGCTTAGCAGTTCGGGCTGGACTGTTCCCATGAGGCACATGGTCAAGACTGATTTGCATATGGCTGGGTTCAAACTGGAATTGCATGGTGAGCAAAAAAACGATGGATCTAGGCCCAGATCTCTGTACTGGGGTGAATGTATGACATTGTTCTGCATTCTGTCCATCAATTGTGGTTTTTGCATTTGTCACCTCGAGTGGGACGGGTATGCTCAGACGTGAGTCCTGTGCTTTCCATTTCATAGGAATCAAGCTATCCTGACTAAAGAGAGGTGAAACCCCAAAACCGGTCCTAGGATGCCTGTTTCCAGTCCAGGGAGGACCTGGCTTAGCAGTTCGGGCTGGACTGTTCCCATGAGCCACAGGGTCAAGACTGATTTGCATATGGCTGGGTTCAAACTGGAATGGCATGGTGATCAAAAAAACGATGGATCTAGTCCCAGATCTCTGTACTGGGGTGAATGTATGACATTGTTCTGCATTCTGTCCATCAATTGTTGTTTTTGCATTTGTCACTTCGAGTGGGATGGGTATGCTCAGACGTGAGTCCCGTGCTCTCCATGCCATAGGAATCTAGCTATCCTGGCTGAAGAGAGGTGAAACCCCGAAACCGGTCCTACGATGCTTGTTTCCAGTCCAGGGAGGACCTGGCTTAGCAGTTGGGGCTGGACTGTTCCCATGAGGCACAGGGTCAAGACTGATTTGCATATGGCTGGGTTCAAACTGGAATGGCATGGTGAGCAAAAAAACGATGGATCTAGGCCCAGATCTCTGTACTGGGGTGAATGTATGACATTGTTCTGCATTCTGTCCATCAATTGTTGTTTTTGCATTTGTCACTTCGAGTGGGACGGGTATGCTCAGACGTGAGTCCCATGCTCTCCATGCCGTAGGAATCAAGCTATCCTGGCTGAAGAGAGGTGAAACCCCGAAACCGGTCTTAGGATGCTTGTTTCCAGTCCAGGGAGGACCTGGCTTAGCAGTTCGGGCTAGACTGTTCCCATGAGGCACATGGTCAAGTCTGATTTGCATATGGCTGGGTTCAAACTGGAATGGCATGGTGAGCAAAAAAACGATGGATCTAGGCCCAGATCTCTGTACTGGGGTGAATGTATGACATTGTTCTGTATTCTGTCCATCAATTGTTGTTTTTGCATTTGTCACTTCGAGGGGGACGGGTATGCTCAGACGTGAGTCCCGTGCTCTCCATGCCATAGGAATCAAGCTATCCTGGCTGAAGAGAGGTGGAACCCCGAAACCGGTCCTAGGATGCTTGTTTCCAGTCCAGGGAGGACCTGGCATAGCAGTTCGGGCTGGACTGTTCCCATGAGGCACAGGGTCAAGACTGATTTGCATATGGCTGGGTTCAAACTGGAATGGCATGGTTAGCAAAAAAACTATGGATCTAGGCCCAGATATCTGTACTGGGGTGAATGTATGACATTGTTCTGCATTCTGTCCATCAATTGTTGTTTTTGCATTTGTCACTTCGAGTGGGACGGGTATGCTCAGACGTGAGTCCCATGCTCTCCATGCCATAGAAATCAAACTATCCTGACTGAAGAGAGGTGAAACCCCGAAACCGGTCCTGGGATGCTTGTTTCCAGTCCAGGGAGGACCTGGCTTAACAGTTCGGGCTGGACTGTTCCCATGAGGCACAGGGTCAAGACTGATTTGCATATGGCTGGGTTCAAACTGGAATGGCATGGTGAGCAAAAAAACGATGGATCTAGGCCTAGATCTCTGTACTGCGGTGAATGTATTACATTGTTCTGCATTCTGTCCATCAATTGTTGTTTTTGCATTTGTCACTTCGAGTGGGACGAGTATGCTCAGACGTGAGTCCCGTGCTCTCCATGCCATAGGAATCAAGCTATCCTGGCTGAAGAGAGGTGAAACCCCGAAACCGGTCCTAGGATGCTTGTTTCCAGTCCAGGGAGGACCTGGCTTAGCAGTTCGGGCTGGACTGTTCCCATGAGGCACATGGTCAAGACTGATTTGCATATGGCTGGGTTCAAACTGGGATTGCATGGTGAGCAAAAAAACGATGGATCTAGGCCCAGATCTCTGTACTGGGGTGAATGTATGACATTGTTCTGCATTCTGTCCATCAATTGTTGTTTTTTCATTTGTCACTTCGAGTGGGACGGGTATGCTCAGACGTGAGTCCCGTGCTCTCCATGCCATAGGAATCAAGCTATCCTGGCTGAAGAGAGGTGAAACCCCGAAACCGGTCCTAGGATGCTTGTTTCCAGTCCAGGGAGGACCTGGCTTAGCAGTTTGGGCTGGACTGTTTCCATGAGGCACATGGTCAAGACTGATTTGCATATGGATGGGTTCAAACTGGAATGGCATGGTGAGCAAAAAAACGATGGATCTAGGCCCAGATCTCTGTAATGGGGTGAATGTATGACATTGTTCTGCAATCTGTCCATCAATTGTTGGTTTTTGCATTTGTCACTTCGAGTGGGACGGGTATGCTTAGACGTGAGTCTCGTGCTCTCCATGCCAGAGGAATCAAGCTATCCTGGCTGAAGAGAGGTGAAACCGCGAAACCGGTCCTAGGATGCTTGTTTCCAGTCCAGGGAGGACTTGGCTTAGCAGTTCGGGCTGGACTGTTCCCATGAGGCACAGGGTCAAGACTGATTTGCATATGGCTGGGTTCAAACTGGAATGGAATGGTGATAAAAAAACGATTGATCTAGGCCCAGATCTCTGTACTGGGGTGAATGTATGACATTGTTCTGCATTCTGTCCATCAATTGTTGTTTTATGCATTTGTCACTTCGAGTCGGACGGGTATGCTCAGACGTGAGTCCCGTGCTCTCCATGCCATAGGAATCAAGCTATCCTGGCTGAAGAGAGGTGAAACCCCGAAACCGGGCCTAGGATGCTTGTTTCAAGTTCAGGGAGGACCTGACTTAGCAATTCTGACTGGACTGTTCCCATGAGGCACAGGGTCAAGACTGATTTGCATATGGCTGAGATCAAACTGGAATGGCATGGTGAGCAAAAAAACGATGGATCTAGGCCCAGATCTCTGTACTGGGGTGAATGTATGACATTGTTCTGCATTTTGTCCATCAATTGTTGTTTTTGCATTTGTCACTTCGAGTCGGACGGGTATGCTCAGACGTGAGTCCCGTGCTCTCCATGCCATAGGAATCAAGCTATCCTGGCTGAAGAGAGGTGAAACCCCGAAACCGGGCCTAGGATGCTTGTTTCCAGTTCAGGGAGGACCTGACTTAGCAATTCTGGCTGGACTGTTCCCATGAGGCACAGGGTCAAGACTGATTTGCATATGGCTGGGATCAAACTGGAATGGCATGGTGAGCAAAAAAACGATGGATCTAGGCCCAGATCTCTGTACTGGGGTGAATGTATGACATTGTTCTGCATTCTGTCCATCAATTGTTGTTTTTGCATTTGTCACTTCGAGTGGGACGGGTATGCTCAGACGTGAATCCCGTGCTCTCCATGCCATAGGAATCAAGCTATCCTGGCTGAAGAGAGGTGAAACCCCGAAACCGGTCCTAGGATGCTTGTTTCCAGTCCAGGGAGGGCCTGGCTTAGCAGTTCGGGCTGGACTGTTCCTATGAGGCACATGGTCAAGACTGATTTGCATATGGCTGGGTTCAAACTGGAATGGCATGGTGAGCAAAAAAACGATGGATCTAGGCCCAGATCTCTGTACTGGGGTGAATGTATGACATTGTTCTGCATTCTGTCCATCAATTGTTGTTTTTGCATTTGTCACTTCGAGTGGGACGGGTATGCTCAGACGTGAGTCCCGTGCTCTCCATGCCATAGGAATAAAGCTATCCTGGCTGAAGAGAGGTGAAACCCCGAAACCGGTCCTAAGATGCTTGTTTCCAGTCCAGGGAGGACCTCGCTTAGCAGTTCGGGCTGGACTGTTCCCATGAGGCACAGGGTCAAGACTGATTTGCATATGGCTGGTTTCAAACTGGAATGGCATGGTGAGCAAAAAAACTATGGATCTAGGCCCAGATCTCTGTACTGGGGTGAATGTATGACATTGTTCTGCATTCTGTCCATCAATTGTTGTTTTTGCATTTGTCACTTCGAGTGGGACGGGTATGCTCAGACGTGAGTCCCGTGCTCTCCATGCCATAGACATCAAGCTATCCTGGCTGAAGAGAGGTGAAACCCCGAAACCGGTCCTGGGATGCTTGTTTCCAGTCCAGGGAGGACCTGGCTTAGCAGTTCGGGCTGGACTGTTCCCATGAGGCACAGGGTCAAGACTGATTTGCATATGGCTGGGTTCAAACTGGAATGGCATGGTGAGCAAAAAAACGATGGATCTAGGCCCAGATCTCTGTACTGGGGTGAATGTATGACATTGTTATGCATTCTGTCCATCAATTGTTGTTTTTGCATTTGTCACTTCGAGTGGGACGGGTATGCTCAGACGTGAGTCCAGTGCTCTCCATGCCATAGGAATCAAGCTATCCTGGCTAAAGAGAGGTGAAACCCCGAAACCGGTCCTAGGATGCTTGTTTCCAGTCCAGGGAGGACCTGGCCTAGCAGTTCGGGCTGGACTGTTCCCATGAGGCACAGGGTCAAGACTGATTTGCATATGGCTGGATTCAAACTGGAATTGCATGGTGATCCAAAAAACGATGGATCTAGGCCCAGATCTCTGTACTGGGGTGAATGTATGACATTGTTCTGCATTCTGTCCATCAATTGTTGTTTTTGCATTTGTCACTTCGAGTGGGACGGGTATGCTCAGACGTGAGTCCCGTGCTCTCCATGCCATAGGAATCAAGCTATCCTGGCTGAAGAGAGGTGAAACCCCGAAACCGGTCCTAGGATGCTTGTTTCCAGTCCAGGGAGGACCTGGCTTAGCAGTTTGGGCTGGACTGTTCCCATGAGGCACAGGGTCAAGACTGATTTGCATATGGCTGGGTTCAAACTGGAATGGCATGGTGAGCACAAAAACGATGGATCTAGGCCCAGATCTCTGTACTGGGGTGAATGTATGACATTGTTCTGCATTCTGTCCATCAATTGTTGTTTTTGCATTTGTCACTTCGAGTGGGACGGGTATGCTCAGACGTGAGTCCCGTGCTCTCCATGCCATAGGAATCAAGCTATCCTGGCTGAAGAGAGTTGAAACCCCGAAACCGGTGCTAGGATGATTGTTTCCAGTCCAGGGAGGACTTGGCTTAGCAGTTCGGGCTGGACTGTTCCCATGAGGCACATGGTCAAGACTGATTTGCATATGGCTGGGTTCAAACTGGAATGGCATGGTGAGCAAAAAAACGATGGATCTAGGCCCAGATCTCTGTACTGGGGTGAATGTATGACATTGTTCTGCATTCTGTCCATCAATTGTGGTTTTTGCATTTGTCACCTCGAGTGGGACGGGTATGCTCAGACGTGAGTCATGTGCTCTCCATGCCATAGGAATCAAGCTATCCTGGCTGAAGAGAGGTGAAACCCCGAAACCGGTCCTAGGATGCTTGTTTCCAGTCCAGGGAGGGCCTGGCTTAGCAGTTCGGGCTGGACTGTTCCCATGAGGCACAGGGTCAAGACTGATTTGCATAGGGCTGGGTTCCAACTGGAATGGCATGGTGAGCAAAAAACGATGGATCTAGGCCCAGATCTCTGTACTGGGGTGAATGTATGACATTGTTATGCATTCTGTCCATCAATTGTTGTTTTTGCATTTGTCACTTCGAGTGGGACGGGTATGCTCAGACGTGAGTCCCGTGCTCTCCATGCCATAGGAATCAAGCTATCCTGGCTAAAGAGAGGTGAAACCCCGAAACCGGTCCTAGGATGCTTGTTTCCAGTCCAGGGAGGACCTGGCTTAGCAGTTCGGGCTGGACTGTTCCCATGAGGCACAGGGTCAAGACTGATTTGCATATGGCTGGGTTCAAACTAGAATGGCATGGTGATCAAAAAAACGATGGATCTAGGCCCAGATCTCTGTACTGGGGTGAATGTATGACATTGTTCTGCATTCTGTCCATCAATTGTTGTTTTTGCATTTGTCACTTCGAGTGGGATGGGTATGCTCAGACGTGAGTCCCGTGCTCTCCATGCCATAGGAATCAAGCTATCCTGGCTGAAGAGAGGTGAAACCCCGAAACCGGTCCTAAGATGCTTGTTTCCAGTCCAGGGAGGACCTGGCTTAGCAGTTCGGGCTGGACTGTTCCCATGAGGCACAGGGTCAAGACTGATTTGCATATGGCTGGGTTCAAACTGGAATGGCATGGTGAGCAAAAAAACGATGGATCTAGGCCCAGATCTCTGTACTGGGGTGAATGTATGACATTGTTATGCATTCTGTCCATCAATTGTTGTTTTTGCATTTGTCACTTCGAGTGGGACGGGTATGCTCAGACGTGAGTCCAGTGCTCTCCATGCCATAGGAATCAAGCTATCCTGGCTAAAGAGAGGTGAAACCCCGAAACCGGTCCTAGGATGCTTGTTTCCAGTCCAGGGAGGACCTGGCCTAGCAGTTCGGGCTGGACTGTTCCCATGAGGCACAGGGTCAAGACTGATTTGCATATGGCTGGGTTCAAACTGGAATTGCATGGTGATCCAAAAAACGATGGATCTAGGCCCAGATCTCTGTACTGGGGTGAATGTATGACATTGTTCTGCATTCTGTCCATCAATTGTTGTTTTTGCATTTGTCACTTCGAGTGGGACGGGTATGCTCAGACGTGAGTCCCGTGCTCTCCATGCCATAGGAATCAAGCTATCCTGGCTGAAGAGAGGTGAAACCCCGAAACCGGTCCTAGGATGCTTGTTTCCAGTCCAGGGAGGACCTGGCTTAGCAGTTTGGGCTGGACTGTTCCCATGAGGCACAGGGTCAAGACTGATTTGCATATGGCTGGGTTCAAACTGGAATGGCATGGTGAGCACAAAAACGATGGATCTAGGCCCAGATCTCTGTACTGGGGTGAATGTATGACATTGTTCTGCATTCTGTCCATCAATTGTTGTTTTTGCATTTGTCACTTCGAGTGGGACGGGTATGCTCAGACGTGAGTCCCGTGCTCTCCATGCCATAGGAATCAAGCTATCCTGGCTGAAGAGAGTTGAAACCCCGAAACCGGTGCTAGGATGCTTGTTTCCAGTCCAGGGAGGACTTGGCTTAGCAGTTCGGGCTGGACTGTTCCCATGAGGCACATGGTCAAGACTGATTTGCATATGGCTGGGTTCAAACTGGAATGGCATGGTGAGCAAAAAAACGATGGATCTAGGCCCAGATCTCTGTACTGGGGTGAATGTATGACATTGTTCTGCATTCTGTCCATCAATTGTGGTTTTTGCATTTGTCACCTCGAGTGGGACGGGTATGCTCAGACGTGAGTCCCGTGCTCTCCATGCCATAGGAATCAAGCTATCCTGGCTGAAGAGAGGTGAAACCCCGAAACCGGTCCTAGGATGCTTGTTTCCAGTCCAGGGAGGGCCTGGCTTAGCAGTTCGGGCTGGACTGTTCCCATGAGGCACAGGGTCAAGACTGATTTGCATAGGGCTGGGTTCCAACTGGAATGGCATGGTGAGCAAAAAACGATGGATCTAGGCCCAGATCTCTGTACTGGGGTGAATGTATGACATTGTTATGCATTCTGTCCATCAATTGTTGTTTTTGCATTTGTCACTTCGAGTGGGACGGGTATGCTCAGACGTGAGTCCCGTGCTCTCCATGCCATAGGAATCAAGCTATCCTGGCTAAAGAGAGGTGAAACCCCGAAACCGGTCCTAGGATGCTTGTTTCCAGTCCAGGGAGGACCTGGCTTAGCAGTTCGGGCTGGACTGTTCCCATGAGGCACAGGGTCAAGACTGATTTGCATATGGCTGGGTTCAAACTGGAATGGCATGGTGATCAAAAAAACGATGGATCTAGGCCCAGATCTCTGTACTGGGGTGAATGTATGACATTGTTCTGCATTCTGTCCATTGTGGTAAATAAAATTCCTTTACCGGGACTTAATTTGATACAGAAACATAATAAAATAGCTCAGTAAAATGAGAGGCAGAATCCGTGATATTAGAGGTTCGGAATGGGCTTTATTCCAATGATCGATTATAATCGGTTGCTCCAAGTTCCATCACCACGGGGGTTCAGGAAGTGAAGTACATACTTTATTGACAAGAAATGATTTTTATAGGACATTCATTACAATGAAGCAAATGCAGTAGGCGTAACAATTGATAAGAAAAATGACGATTTACATGCGTAACCGAAAATGGGTGTAATAAGGAGTAAAAAGGAACATAATTGGTTATGATGTCACATATAGGTGGATCTATAAGATAATACTTGGCATAGATGCGCGCGCAGCAGCATGACGTGTAATTGACGTGCAACTAGGGGGTGAAGGGGACTTGACATTTAGCTCTACATGTGGAGACAAAAAGTCTGGGGGGTCAAGTCAACCTAATCCCAAATCATATCTAACATCCTATGTTTAAAGAACTATGTTATCCACAAAAGAAGGACTCTCGGACAGAATCTATTCTATACTGACTGTGCGTGCGTGTACAAGCGTCTAAGTGTCTACACTGAATGCGAGGGGGTAGGAATATTCCATGGTAACGGGGCTATGAATTACTTGCATGAGGACAGAGAAGCCGAGCCTTTGCTCAGTAGCTGGAAGAATGTTTACTTAAACTGCTAGACAGGAATGCATCGGCTAAGGAGTGAAGCAGATAATTCGAAGGTGAAATACAGTTCTTGGCAGAGAATAGGCTGATGTCAGGCTTCGTGAGCCGCGCAGAGAATGAGACAAAGTTCATGGTCACAGATGCAGGCTCAGACTCGAGTTTTCAGAGGCAGAAGGCAAGAGGAGTTTGATGACAGAATCAGGGCCTACTTGCCTGGACTGTAAAATGGCATAAGTGAACCATACAAAGCCGGTGGCCTTTCATATTTAGGAATGGAATATCCGGCCTATTCATGGCGGATCTGACAGAGGACATGTTGACGGTGGACGCGCATGTATTTGCGTCTTCATAACTGGAACTGGAGGGAACATACATGTACTTGTGACATGCACATAGAACCGTTGGGGTCCAAGATAGGGGACATAACTGATCAGAAAAATCCATATTTCCACACCATCAATTGTTGTTTTTGCATTTGTCACTTCGAGTGGGATGGGTATGCTCAGACGTGAGTCCCGTGCTCTCCATGCCATAGGAATCAAGCTATCCTGGCTGAAGAGAGGTGAAACCCCGAAACCGGTCCTAAGATGCTTGTTTCCAGTCCAGGGAGGACCTGGCTTAGCAGTTCGGGCTGGACTGTTCCCATGAGGCACAGGGTCAAGACTGATTTGCATATGGCTGGGTTCAAACTGGAATGGCATGGTGAGCAAAAAAATGATGGATCTAGGCCCAGATCTCTGTACTGGGGTGAATGTATGACATTGTTCTGCGTTCTGTCCATCAATTGTTGTTTTTGCATTTGTCACTTCGAGTGGGACGGGTATGCTCAGACGTGAGTCCCGTGCTCTCCATGCCATAGGAATCAAGCTATCCTGGCTGAAGAGAGGTGAAACCGCGAAACCGGTCCTAGGATGCTTGTTTCCAGTCCAGGGAGGACTTGGCTTAGCAGTTCGGGCTGGACTGTTCCCATGAGGCACATGGTCAAGACTGATTTGCATATGGCTGGGTTCAAACTGGGATTGCATGGTGAGCAAAAAAACGATGGATCTAGGCCCAGATCTCTGTACTGGGGTGAATGTATGACATTGTTCTGCATTCTGTCCATCAATTGTTGTTTTTTCATTTGTCACTTCGAGTGGGACGGGTATGCTCAGACGTGAGTCCCGTGCTCTCCATGCCATAGGAATCAAGCTATCCTGGCTGAAGAGAGGTGAAACCCCGAAACCGGTCCTAGGATGCTTGTTTCCAGTCCAGGGAGGACCTGGCTTAGCAGTTTGGGCTGGACTGTTTCCATGAGGCACATGGTCAAGACTGATTTGCATATGGATGGGTTCAAACTGGAATGGCATGGTGAGCAAAAAAACGATGGATCTAGGCCCAGATCTCTGTAATGGGGTGAATGTATGACATGGTTCTGCAATCTGTCCATCAATTGTTGGTTTTTGCATTTGTCACTTCGAGTGGGACGGGTATGCTTAGACGTGAGTCTCGTGCTCTCCATGCCAGAGGAATCAAGCTATCCTGGCTGAAGAGAGGTGAAACCGCGAAACCGGTCCTAGGATGCTTGTTTCCAGTCCAGGGAGGACTTGGCTTAGCAGTTCGGGCTGGACTGTTCCCATGAGGCACAGGGTCAAGACTGATTTGCATATGGCTGGGTTCAAACTGGAATGGAATGGTGATAAAAAAACGATTGATCTAGGCCCAGATCTCTGTACTGGGGTGAATGTATGACATTGTTCTGCATTCTGTCCATCAATTGTTGTTTTATGCATTTGTCACTTCGAGTCGGACGGGTATGCTCAGACGTGAGTCCCGTGCTCTCCATGCCATAGGAATCAAGCTATCCTGGCTGAAGAGAGGTGAAACCCCGAAACCGGGCCTAGGATGCTTGTTTCAAGTTCAGGGAGGACCTGACTTAGCAATTCTGACTGGACTGTTCCCATGAGGCACAGGGTCAAGACTGATTTGCATATGGCTGAGATCAAACTGGAATGGCATGGTGAGCAAAAAAACGATGGATCTAGGCCCAGATCTCTGTACTGGGGTGAATGTATGACATTGTTCTGCATTTTGTCCATCAATTGTTGTTTTTGCATTTGTCACTTCGAGTCGGACGGGTATGCTCAGACGTGAGTCCCGTGCTCTCCATGCCATAGGAATCAAGCTATCCTGGCTGAAGAGAGGTGAAACCCCGAAACCGGGCCTAGGATGCTTGTTTCCAGTTCAGGGAGGACCTGACTTAGCAATTCTGGCTGGACTGTTCCCATGAGGCACAGGGTCAAGACTGATTTGCATATGGCTGGGATCAAACTGGAATGGCATGGTGAGCAAAAAAACGATGGATCTAGGCCCAGATCTCTGTACTGGGGTGAATGTATGACATTGTTCTGCATTCTGTCCATCAATTGTTGTTTTTGCATTTGTCACTTCGAGTGGGACGGGTATGCTCAGACGTGAGTCCCGTGCTCTCCATGCCATAGGAATCAAGCTATCCTGGCTGAAGAGAGTTGAAACCCCGAAACCGGTGCTAGGATGCTTGTTTCCAGTCCAGGGAGGACTTGGCTTAGCAGTTCGGGCTGGACTGTTCCCATGAGGCACATGGTCAAGACTGATTTGCATATGGCTGGGTTCAAACTGGAATGGCATGGTGAGCAAAAAAACGATGGATCTAGGCCCAGATCTCTGTACTGGGGTGAATGTATGACATTGTTCTGCATTCTGTCCATCAATTGTGGTTTTTGCATTTGTCACCTCGAGTGGGACGGGTATGCTCAGACGTGAGTCCCGTGCTCTCCATGCCATAGGAATAAAGCTATCCTGGCTGAAGAGAGGTGAAACCCCGAAACCGGTCCTAAGATGCTTGTTTCCAGTCCAGGGAGGACCTCGCTTAGCAGTTCGGGCTGGACTGTTCCCATGAGGCACAGGGTCAAGACTGATTTGCATATGGCTGGTTTCAAACTGGAATGGCATGGTGAGCAAAAAAACTATGGATCTAGGCCCAGATCTCTGTACTGGGGTGAATGTATGACATTGTTCTGCATTCTGTCCATCAATTGTTGTTTTTGCATTTGTCACTTCGAGTGGGACGGGTATGCTCAGACGTGAGTCCCGTGCTCTCCATGCCATAGACATCAAGCTATCCTGGCTGAAGAGAGGTGAAACCCCGAAACCGGTCCTGGGATGCTTGTTTCCAGTCCAGGGAGGACCTGGCTTAGCAGTTCGGGCTGGACTGTTCCCATGAGGCACAGGGTCAAGACTGATTTGCATATGGCTGGGTTCAAACTGGAATGGCATGGTGAGCAAAAAAACGATGGATCTAGGCCCAGATCTCTGTACTGGGGTGAATGTATGACATTGTTATGCATTCTGTCCATCAATTGTTGTTTTTGCATTTGTCACTTCGAGTGGGACGGGTATGCTCAGACGTGAGTCCAGTGCTCTCCATGCCATAGGAATCAAGCTATCCTGGCTAAAGAGAGGTGAAACCCCGAAACCGGTCCTAGGATGCTTGTTTCCAGTCCAGGGAGGACCTGGCCTAGCAGTTCGGGCTGGACTGTTCCCATGAGGCACAGGGTCAAGACTGATTTGCATATGGCTGGATTCAAACTGGAATTGCATGGTGATCCAAAAAACGATGGATCTAGGCCCAGATCTCTGTACTGGGGTGAATGTATGACATTGTTCTGCATTCTGTCCATCAATTGTTGTTTTTGCATTTGTCACTTCGAGTGGGACGGGTATGCTCAGACGTGAGTCCCGTGCTCTCCATGCCATAGGAATCAAGCTATCCTGGCTGAAGAGAGGTGAAACCCCGAAACCGGTCCTAGGATGCTTGTTTCCAGTCCAGGGAGGACCTGGCTTAGCAGTTTGGGCTGGACTGTTCCCATGAGGCACAGGGTCAAGACTGATTTGCATATGGCTGGGTTCAAACTGGAATGGCATGGTGAGCACAAAAACGATGGATCTAGGCCCAGATCTCTGTACTGGGGTGAATGTATGACATTGTTCTGCATTCTGTCCATCAATTGTTGTTTTTGCATTTGTCACTTCGAGTGGGACGGGTATGCTCAGACGTGAGTCCCGTGCTCTCCATGCCATAGGAATCAAGCTATCCTGGCTGAAGAGAGTTGAAACCCCGAAACCGGTGCTAGGATGATTGTTTCCAGTCCAGGGAGGACTTGGCTTAGCAGTTCGGGCTGGACTGTTCCCATGAGGCACATGGTCAAGACTGATTTGCATATGGCTGGGTTCAAACTGGAATGGCATGGTGAGCAAAAAAACGATGGATCTAGGCCCAGATCTCTGTACTGGGGTGAATGTATGACATTGTTCTGCATTCTGTCCATCAATTGTGGTTTTTGCATTTGTCACCTCGAGTGGGACGGGTATGCTCAGACGTGAGTCATGTGCTCTCCATGCCATAGGAATCAAGCTATCCTGGCTGAAGAGAGGTGAAACCCCGAAACCGGTCCTAGGATGCTTGTTTCCAGTCCAGGGAGGGCCTGGCTTAGCAGTTCGGGCTGGACTGTTCCCATGAGGCACAGGGTCAAGACTGATTTGCATAGGGCTGGGTTCCAACTGGAATGGCATGGTGAGCAAAAAACGATGGATCTAGGCCCAGATCTCTGTACTGGGGTGAATGTATGACATTGTTATGCATTCTGTCCATCAATTGTTGTTTTTGCATTTGTCACTTCGAGTGGGACGGGTATGCTCAGACGTGAGTCCCGTGCTCTCCATGCCATAGGAATCAAGCTATCCTGGCTAAAGAGAGGTGAAACCCCGAAACCGGTCCTAGGATGCTTGTTTCCAGTCCAGGGAGGACCTGGCTTAGCAGTTCGGGCTGGACTGTTCCCATGAGGCACAGGGTCAAGACTGATTTGCATATGGCTGGGTTCAAACTAGAATGGCATGGTGATCAAAAAAACGATGGATCTAGGCCCAGATCTCTGTACTGGGGTGAATGTATGACATTGTTCTGCATTCTGTCCATCAATTGTTGTTTTTGCATTTGTCACTTCGAGTGGGATGGGTATGCTCAGACGTGAGTCCCGTGCTCTCCATGCCATAGGAATCAAGCTATCCTGGCTGAAGAGAGGTGAAACCCCGAAACCGGTCCTAAGATGCTTGTTTCCAGTCCAGGGAGGACCTGGCTTAGCAGTTCGGGCTGGACTGTTCCCATGAGGCACAGGGTCAAGACTGATTTGCATATGGCTGGGTTCAAACTGGAATGGCATGGTGAGCAAAAAAACGATGGATCTAGGCCCAGATCTCTGTACTGGGGTGAATGTATGACATTGTTATGCATTCTGTCCATCAATTGTTGTTTTTGCATTTGTCACTTCGAGTGGGACGGGTATGCTCAGACGTGAGTCCAGTGCTCTCCATGCCATAGGAATCAAGCTATCCTGGCTAAAGAGAGGTGAAACCCCGAAACCGGTCCTAGGATGCTTGTTTCCAGTCCAGGGAGGACCTGGCCTAGCAGTTCGGGCTGGACTGTTCCCATGAGGCACAGGGTCAAGACTGATTTGCATATGGCTGGGTTCAAACTGGAATTGCATGGTGATCCAAAAAACGATGGATCTAGGCCCAGATCTCTGTACTGGGGTGAATGTATGACATTGTTCTGCATTCTGTCCATCAATTGTTGTTTTTGCATTTGTCACTTCGAGTGGGACGGGTATGCTCAGACGTGAGTCCCGTGCTCTCCATGCCATAGGAATCAAGCTATCCTGGCTGAAGAGAGGTGAAACCCCGAAACCGGTCCTAGGATGCTTGTTTCCAGTCCAGGGAGGACCTGGCTTAGCAGTTTGGGCTGGACTGTTCCCATGAGGCACAGGGTCAAGACTGATTTGCATATGGCTGGGTTCAAACTGGAATGGCATGGTGAGCACAAAAACGATGGATCTAGGCCCAGATCTCTGTACTGGGGTGAATGTATGACATTGTTCTGCATTCTGTCCATCAATTGTTGTTTTTGCATTTGTCACTTCGAGTGGGACGGGTATGCTCAGACGTGAGTCCCGTGCTCTCCATGCCATAGGAATCAAGCTATCCTGGCTGAAGAGAGTTGAAACCCCGAAACCGGTGCTAGGATGCTTGTTTCCAGTCCAGGGAGGACTTGGCTTAGCAGTTCGGGCTGGACTGTTCCCATGAGGCACATGGTCAAGACTGATTTGCATATGGCTGGGTTCAAACTGGAATGGCATGGTGAGCAAAAAAACGATGGATCTAGGCCCAGATCTCTGTACTGGGGTGAATGTATGACATTGTTCTGCATTCTGTCCATCAATTGTGGTTTTTGCATTTGTCACCTCGAGTGGGACGGGTATGCTCAGACGTGAGTCCCGTGCTCTCCATGCCATAGGAATCAAGCTATCCTGGCTGAAGAGAGGTGAAACCCCGAAACCGGTCCTAGGATGCTTGTTTCCAGTCCAGGGAGGGCCTGGCTTAGCAGTTCGGGCTGGACTGTTCCCATGAGGCACAGGGTCAAGACTGATTTGCATAGGGCTGGGTTCCAACTGGAATGGCATGGTGAGCAAAAAACGATGGATCTAGGCCCAGATCTCTGTACTGGGGTGAATGTATGACATTGTTATGCATTCTGTCCATCAATTGTTGTTTTTGCATTTGTCACTTCGAGTGGGACGGGTATGCTCAGACGTGAGTCCCGTGCTCTCCATGCCATAGGAATCAAGCTATCCTGGCTAAAGAGAGGTGAAACCCCGAAACCGGTCCTAGGATGCTTGTTTCCAGTCCAGGGAGGACCTGGCTTAGCAGTTCGGGCTGGACTGTTCCCATGAGGCACAGGGTCAAGACTGATTTGCATATGGCTGGGTTCAAACTGGAATGGCATGGTGATCAAAAAAACGATGGATCTAGGCCCAGATCTCTGTACTGGGGTGAATGTATGACATTGTTCTGCATTCTGTCCATTGTGGTAAATAAAATTCCTTTACCGGGACTTAATTTGATACAGAAACATAATAAAATAGCTCAGTAAAATGAGAGGCAGAATCCGTGATATTAGAGGTTCGGAATGGGCTTTATTCCAATGATCGATTATAATCGGTTGCTCCAAGTTCCATCACCACGGGGGTTCAGGAAGTGAAGTACATACTTTATTGACAAGAAATGATTTTTATAGGACATTCATTACAATGAAGCAAATGCAGTAGGCGTAACAATTGATAAGAAAAATGACGATTTACATGCGTAACCGAAAATGGGTGTAATAAGGAGTAAAAAGGAACATAATTGGTTATGATGTCACATATAGGTGGATCTATAAGATAATACTTGGCATAGATGCGCGCGCAGCAGCATGACGTGTAATTGACGTGCAACTAGGGGGTGAAGGGGACTTGACATTTAGCTCTACATGTGGAGACAAAAAGTCTGGGGGGTCAAGTCAACCTAATCCCAAATCATATCTAACATCCTATGTTTAAAGAACTATGTTATCCACAAAAGAAGGACTCTCGGACAGAATCTATTCTATACTGACTGTGCGTGCGTGTACAAGCGTCTAAGTGTCTACACTGAATGCGAGGGGGTAGGAATATTCCATGGTAACGGGGCTATGAATTACTTGCATGAGGACAGAGAAGCCGAGCCTTTGCTCAGTAGCTGGAAGAATGTTTACTTAAACTGCTAGACAGGAATGCATCGGCTAAGGAGTGAAGCAGATAATTCGAAGGTGAAATACAGTTCTTGGCAGAGAATAGGCTGATGTCAGGCTTCGTGAGCCGCGCAGAGAATGAGACAAAGTTCATGGTCACAGATGCAGGCTCAGACTCGAGTTTTCAGAGGCAGAAGGCAAGAGGAGTTTGATGACAGAATCAGGGCCTACTTGCCTGGACTGTAAAATGGCATAAGTGAACCATACAAAGCCGGTGGCCTTTCATATTTAGGAATGGAATATCCGGCCTATTCATGGCGGATCTGACAGAGGACATGTTGACGGTGGACGCGCATGTATTTGCGTCTTCATAACTGGAACTGGAGGGAACATACATGTACTTGTGACATGCACATAGAACCGTTGGGGTCCAAGATAGGGGACATAACTGATCAGAAAAATCCATATTTCCACACCATCAATTGTTGTTTTTGCATTTGTCACTTCGAGTGGGATGGGTATGCTCAGACGTGAGTCCCGTGCTCTCCATGCCATAGGAATCAAGCTATCCTGGCTGAAGAGAGGTGAAACCCCGAAACCGGTCCTAAGATGCTTGTTTCCAGTCCAGGGAGGACCTGGCTTAGCAGTTCGGGCTGGACTGTTCCCATGAGGCACAGGGTCAAGACTGATTTGCATATGGCTGGGTTCAAACTGGAATGGCATGGTGAGCAAAAAAATGATGGATCTAGGCCCAGATCTCTGTACTGGGGTGAATGTATGACATTGTTCTGCGTTCTGTCCATCAATTGTTGTTTTTGCATTTGTCACTTCGAGTGGGACGGGTATGCTCAGACGTGAGTCCCGTGCTCTCCATGCCATAGGAATCAAGCTATCCTGGCTGAAGAGAGGTGAAACCGCGAAACCGGTCCTAGGATGCTTGTTTCCAGTCCAGGGAGGACTTGGCTTAGCAGTTCGGGCTGGACTGTTCCCATGAGGCACATGGTCAAGACTGATTTGCATATGGCTGGGTTCAAACTGGGATTGCATGGTGAGCAAAAAAACGATGGATCTAGGCCCAGATCTCTGTACTGGGGTGAATGTATGACATTGTTCTGCATTCTGTCCATCAATTGTTGTTTTTTCATTTGTCACTTCGAGTGGGACGGGTATGCTCAGACGTGAGTCCCGTGCTCTCCATGCCATAGGAATCAAGCTATCCTGGCTGAAGAGAGGTGAAACCCCGAAACCGGTCCTAGGATGCTTGTTTCCAGTCCAGGGAGGACCTGGCTTAGCAGTTTGGGCTGGACTGTTTCCATGAGGCACATGGTCAAGACTGATTTGCATATGGATGGGTTCAAACTGGAATGGCATGGTGAGCAAAAAAACGATGGATCTAGGCCCAGATCTCTGTAATGGGGTGAATGTATGACATTGTTCTGCAATCTGTCCATCAATTGTTGGTTTTTGCATTTGTCACTTCGAGTGGGACGGGTATGCTTAGACGTGAGTCTCGTGCTCTCCATGCCAGAGGAATCAAGCTATCCTGGCTGAAGAGAGGTGAAACCGCGAAACCGGTCCTAGGATGCTTGTTTCCAGTCCAGGGAGGACTTGGCTTAGCAGTTCGGGCTGGACTGTTCCCATGAGGCACAGGGTCAAGACTGATTTGCATATGGCTGGGTTCAAACTGGAATGGAATGGTGATAAAAAAACGATTGATCTAGGCCCAGATCTCTGTACTGGGGTGAATGTATGACATTGTTCTGCATTCTGTCCATCAATTGTTGTTTTATGCATTTGTCACTTCGAGTCGGACGGGTATGCTCAGACGTGAGTCCCGTGCTCTCCATGCCATAGGAATCAAGCTATCCTGGCTGAAGAGAGGTGAAACCCCGAAACCGGGCCTAGGATGCTTGTTTCAAGTTCAGGGAGGACCTGACTTAGCAATTCTGACTGGACTGTTCCCATGAGGCACAGGGTCAAGACTGATTTGCATATGGCTGAGATCAAACTGGAATGGCATGGTGAGCAAAAAAACGATGGATCTAGGCCCAGATCTCTGTACTGGGGTGAATGTATGACATTGTTCTGCATTTTGTCCATCAATTGTTGTTTTTGCATTTGTCACTTCGAGTCGGACGGGTATGCTCAGACGTGAGTCCCGTGCTCTCCATGCCATAGGAATCAAGCTATCCTGGCTGAAGAGAGGTGAAACCCCGAAACCGGGCCTAGGATGCTTGTTTCCAGTTCAGGGAGGACCTGACTTAGCAATTCTGGCTGGACTGTTCCCATGAGGCACAGGGTCAAGACTGATTTGCATATGGCTGGGATCAAACTGGAATGGCATGGTGAGCAAAAAAACGATGGATCTAGGCCCAGATCTCTGTACTGGGGTGAATGTATGACATTGTTCTGCATTCTGTCCATCAATTGTTGTTTTTGCATTTGTCACTTCGAGTGGGACGGGTATGCTCAGACGTGAATCCCGTGCTCTCCATGCCATAGGAATCAAGCTATCCTGGCTGAAGAGAGGTGAAACCCCGAAACCGGTCCTAGGATGCTTGTTTCCAGTCCAGGGAGGGCCTGGCTTAGCAGTTCGGGCTGGACTGTTCCTATGAGGCACATGGTCAAGACTGATTTGCATATGGCTGGGTTCAAACTGGAATGGCATGGTGAGCAAAAAAACGATGGATCTAGGCCCAGATCTCTGTACTGGGGTGAATGTATGACATTGTTCTGCATTCTGTCCATCAATTGTTGTTTTTGCATTTGTCACTTCGAGTGGGACGGGTATGCTCAGACGTGAGTCCCGTGCTCTCCATGCCATAGGAATAAAGCTATCCTGGCTGAAGAGAGGTGAAACCCCGAAACCGGTCCTAAGATGCTTGTTTCCAGTCCAGGGAGGACCTCGCTTAGCAGTTCGGGCTGGACTGTTCCCATGAGGCACAGGGTCAAGACTGATTTGCATATGGCTGGTTTCAAACTGGAATGGCATGGTGAGCAAAAAAACTATGGATCTAGGCCCAGATCTCTGTACTGGGGTGAATGTATGACATTGTTCTGCATTCTGTCCATCAATTGTTGTTTTTGCATTTGTCACTTCGAGTGGGACGGGTATGCTCAGACGTGAGTCCCGTGCTCTCCATGCCATAGACATCAAGCTATCCTGGCTGAAGAGAGGTGAAACCCCGAAACCGGTCCTGGGATGCTTGTTTCCAGTCCAGGGAGGACCTGGCTTAGCAGTTCGGGCTGGACTGTTCCCATGAGGCACAGGGTCAAGACTGATTTGCATATGGCTGGGTTCAAACTGGAATGGCATGGTGAGCAAAAAAACGATGGATCTAGGCCCAGATCTCTGTACTGGGGTGAATGTATGACATTGTTATGCATTCTGTCCATCAATTGTTGTTTTTGCATTTGTCACTTCGAGTGGGACGGGTATGCTCAGACGTGAGTCCAGTGCTCTCCATGCCATAGGAATCAAGCTATCCTGGCTAAAGAGAGGTGAAACCCCGAAACCGGTCCTAGGATGCTTGTTTCCAGTCCAGGGAGGACCTGGCCTAGCAGTTCGGGCTGGACTGTTCCCATGAGGCACAGGGTCAAGACTGATTTGCATATGGCTGGATTCAAACTGGAATTGCATGGTGATCCAAAAAACGATGGATCTAGGCCCAGATCTCTGTACTGGGGTGAATGTATGACATTGTTCTGCATTCTGTCCATCAATTGTTGTTTTTGCATTTGTCACTTCGAGTGGGACGGGTATGCTCAGACGTGAGTCCCGTGCTCTCCATGCCATAGGAATCAAGCTATCCTGGCTGAAGAGAGGTGAAACCCCGAAACCGGTCCTAGGATGCTTGTTTCCAGTCCAGGGAGGACCTGGCTTAGCAGTTTGGGCTGGACTGTTCCCATGAGGCACAGGGTCAAGACTGATTTGCATATGGCTGGGTTCAAACTGGAATGGCATGGTGAGCACAAAAACGATGGATCTAGGCCCAGATCTCTGTACTGGGGTGAATGTATGACATTGTTCTGCATTCTGTCCATCAATTGTTGTTTTTGCATTTGTCACTTCGAGTGGGACGGGTATGCTCAGACGTGAGTCCCGTGCTCTCCATGCCATAGGAATCAAGCTATCCTGGCTGAAGAGAGTTGAAACCCCGAAACCGGTGCTAGGATGATTGTTTCCAGTCCAGGGAGGACTTGGCTTAGCAGTTCGGGCTGGACTGTTCCCATGAGGCACATGGTCAAGACTGATTTGCATATGGCTGGGTTCAAACTGGAATGGCATGGTGAGCAAAAAAACGATGGATCTAGGCCCAGATCTCTGTACTGGGGTGAATGTATGACATTGTTCTGCATTCTGTCCATCAATTGTGGTTTTTGCATTTGTCACCTCGAGTGGGACGGGTATGCTCAGACGTGAGTCATGTGCTCTCCATGCCATAGGAATCAAGCTATCCTGGCTGAAGAGAGGTGAAACCCCGAAACCGGTCCTAGGATGCTTGTTTCCAGTCCAGGGAGGGCCTGGCTTAGCAGTTCGGGCTGGACTGTTCCCATGAGGCACAGGGTCAAGACTGATTTGCATAGGGCTGGGTTCCAACTGGAATGGCATGGTGAGCAAAAAACGATGGATCTAGGCCCAGATCTCTGTACTGGGGTGAATGTATGACATTGTTATGCATTCTGTCCATCAATTGTTGTTTTTGCATTTGTCACTTCGAGTGGGACGGGTATGCTCAGACGTGAGTCCCGTGCTCTCCATGCCATAGGAATCAAGCTATCCTGGCTAAAGAGAGGTGAAACCCCGAAACCGGTCCTAGGATGCTTGTTTCCAGTCCAGGGAGGACCTGGCTTAGCAGTTCGGGCTGGACTGTTCCCATGAGGCACAGGGTCAAGACTGATTTGCATATGGCTGGGTTCAAACTGGAATGGCATGGTGATCAAAAAAACGATGGATCTAGGCCCAGATCTCTGTACTGGGGTGAATGTATGACATTGTTCTGCATTCTGTCCATCAATTGTTGTTTTTGCATTTGTCACTTCGAGTGGGATGGGTATGCTCAGACGTGAGTCCCGTGCTCTCCATGCCATAGGAATCAAGCTATCCTGGCTGAAGAGAGGTGAAACCCCGAAACCGGTCCTAAGATGCTTGTTTCCAGTCCAGGGAGGACCTGGCTTAGCAGTTCGGGCTGGACTGTTCCCATGAGGCACAGGGTCAAGACTGATTTGCATATGGCTGGGTTCAAACTGGAATGGCATGGTGAGCAAAAAAACGATGGATCTAGGCCCAGATCTCTGTACTGGGGTGAATGTATGACATTGTTATGCATTCTGTCCATCAATTGTTGTTTTTGCATTTGTCACTTCGAGTGGGACGGGTATGCTCAGACGTGAGTCCAGTGCTCTCCATGCCATAGGAATCAAGCTATCCTGGCTAAAGAGAGGTGAAACCCCGAAACCGGTCCTAGGATGCTTGTTTCCAGTCCAGGGAGGACCTGGCCTAGCAGTTCGGGCTGGACTGTTCCCATGAGGCACAGGGTCAAGACTGATTTGCATATGGCTGGGTTCAAACTGGAATTGCATGGTGATCCAAAAAACGATGGATCTAGGCCCAGATCTCTGTACTGGGGTGAATGTATGACATTGTTCTGCATTCTGTCCATCAATTGTTGTTTTTGCATTTGTCACTTCGAGTGGGACGGGTATGCTCAGACGTGAGTCCCGTGCTCTCCATGCCATAGGAATCAAGCTATCCTGGCTGAAGAGAGGTGAAACCCCGAAACCGGTCCTAGGATGCTTGTTTCCAGTCCAGGGAGGACCTGGCTTAGCAGTTTGGGCTGGACTGTTCCCATGAGGCACAGGGTCAAGACTGATTTGCATATGGCTGGGTTCAAACTGGAATGGCATGGTGAGCACAAAAACGATGGATCTAGGCCCAGATCTCTGTACTGGGGTGAATGTATGACATTGTTCTGCATTCTGTCCATCAATTGTTGTTTTTGCATTTGTCACTTCGAGTGGGACGGGTATGCTCAGACGTGAGTCCCGTGCTCTCCATGCCATAGGAATCAAGCTATCCTGGCTGAAGAGAGTTGAAACCCCGAAACCGGTGCTAGGATGCTTGTTTCCAGTCCAGGGAGGACTTGGCTTAGCAGTTCGGGCTGGACTGTTCCCATGAGGCACATGGTCAAGACTGATTTGCATATGGCTGGGTTCAAACTGGAATGGCATGGTGAGCAAAAAAACGATGGATCTAGGCCCAGATCTCTGTACTGGGGTGAATGTATGACATTGTTCTGCATTCTGTCCATCAATTGTGGTTTTTGCATTTGTCACCTCGAGTGGGACGGGTATGCTCAGACGTGAGTCCCGTGCTCTCCATGCCATAGGAATCAAGCTATCCTGGCTGAAGAGAGGTGAAACCCCGAAACCGGTCCTAGGATGCTTGTTTCCAGTCCAGGGAGGGCCTGGCTTAGCAGTTCGGGCTGGACTGTTCCCATGAGGCACAGGGTCAAGACTGATTTGCATAGGGCTGGGTTCCAACTGGAATGGCATGGTGAGCAAAAAACGATGGATCTAGGCCCAGATCTCTGTACTGGGGTGAATGTATGACATTGTTATGCATTCTGTCCATCAATTGTTGTTTTTGCATTTGTCACTTCGAGTGGGACGGGTATGCTCAGACGTGAGTCCCGTGCTCTCCATGCCATAGGAATCAAGCTATCCTGGCTAAAGAGAGGTGAAACCCCGAAACCGGTCCTAGGATGCTTGTTTCCAGTCCAGGGAGGACCTGGCTTAGCAGTTCGGGCTGGACTGTTCCCATGAGGCACAGGGTCAAGACTGATTTGCATATGGCTGGGTTCAAACTGGAATGGCATGGTGATCAAAAAAACGATGGATCTAGGCCCAGATCTCTGTACTGGGGTGAATGTATGACATTGTTCTGCATTCTGTCCATTGTGGTAAATAAAATTCCTTTACCGGGACTTAATCTGATACAGAAACATAATAAAATAGCTCAGTAAAATGAGAGGCAGAATCCGTGATATTAGAGGTTCGGAATGGGCTTTATTCCAATGATCGATTATAATCGGTTGCTCCAAGTTCCATCACCACGGGGGTTCAGGAAGTGAAGTACATACTTTATTGACAAGAAATGATTTTTATAGGACATTCATTACAATGAAGCAAATGCAGTAGGCGTAACAATTGATAAGAAAAATGACGATTTACATGCGTAACCGAAAATGGGTGTAATAAGGAGTAAAAAGGAACATAATTGGTTATGATGTCACATATAGGTGGATCTATAAGATAATACTTGGCATAGATGCGCGCGCAGCAGCATGACGTGTAATTGACGTGCAACTAGGGGGTGAAGGGGACTTGACATTTAGCTCTACATGTGGAGACAAAAAGTCTGGGGGGTCAAGTCAACCTAATCCCAAATCATATCTAACATCCTATGTTTAAAGAACTATGTTATCCACAAAAGAAGGACTCTCGGACAGAATCTATTCTATACTGACTGTGCGTGCGTGTACAAGCGTCTAAGTGTCTACACTGAATGCGAGGGGGTAGGAATATTCCATGGTAACGGGGCTATGAATTACTTGCATGAGGACAGAGAAGCCGAGCCTTTGCTCAGTAGCTGGAAGAATGTTTACTTAAACTGCTAGACAGGAATGCATCGGCTAAGGAGTGAAGCAGATAATTCGAAGGTGAAATACAGTTCTTGGCAGAGAATAGGCTGATGTCAGGCTTCGTGAGCCGCGCAGAGAATGAGACAAAGTTCATGGTCACAGATGCAGGCTCAGACTCGAGTTTTCAGAGGCAGAAGGCAAGAGGAGTTTGATGACAGAATCAGGGCCTACTTGCCTGGACTGTAAAATGGCATAAGTGAACCATACAAAGCCGGTGGCCTTTCATATTTAGGAATGGAATATCCGGCCTATTCATGGCGGATCTGACAGAGGACATGTTGACGGTGGACGCGCATGTATTTGCGTCTTCATAACTGGAACTGGAGGGAACATACATGTACTTGTGACATGCACATAGAAACGTTGGGGTCCAAGATAGGGGACATAACTGATCAGAAAAATCCATATTTCCACATTCCCTCCTTGTCCCCTACTTGCCCGTTAAGAGATATCAATCTTCATCAATCCATTGATCTGTTCATATAACATCATTTGTTCTTCTTTCTTCTTCCGTGACGAATGAAATCTTGGTGGTGGAATACACGATGTGGCACACAGACCACAAATCGCTGGTCCACATTGTAGACATAGACAGCAACTGAATAGTATGAGAAGGCCAATACCTAGGAAGGATAAAACTCTCCATCCCCAGGCTGATACCACACTCCAAAACCAACTGGACCAAGTCCAAGTGCCTGGGTTCTGGTGTATCTGGTTTACAATCTTATGAAGGCGAGTGATGGCTTTATATACAGATGGCGAATTTTCTGGTATGAATACGCAGCAGCTTGATCCGATGACCCTACAAGCTCCGCCCCTATCAGCTAGGATGACGTCAAGGACAAGACGATTTTGAAGCACAACAATCCGCATAGCAGACTGCTCTTCTGTTAAATTGCCTAGGGCGGAAATAGTCTCATTCACTACTGCTTCAAGGGTTCTAGTTAATCTACGTATCAGCTTACTATTAGTAACAGTACCTATATAGGGAAAGATGCCTTTATTAAAATCTACATACTTGTCCCATGCCGTCTCAGTATAATCGACAATTGGGAGATCTCTCCGCTCTCTGTTGTGTACTAAATGAATATTTCTGTAATAATCAGGAGGAGCTAGGAAAACAGGTGGCAAAAGGAATGCAATGTAGCAGGTACCATCCCAATCTAGAGGTAGACGCATATATGCAGTCTGACCACATATAAAGTAGGAGTGGCGATAAGCTCTAAATGAAGATTTGCCTTGATCACTGAATTCTACTATAGTAGTGCATTTACTATGGCCCATATGTATGGAACCAACCTTTCTTACACACAATTCACCCTTCGCTGGGAATACTGACATGGTGGGCAAAATTAGTTCAACTTCGGATTCGACATTCAGAATCATGAGATTAGGTGTAAAATTACCTAATCCATATACTTCATTTTCTAGATCAGTTCCTGTTCTTTTGGGGCGACCCTCCTTGTCAGGGTAGCAGACCTTGAGTAAAACTAGGTTCAGGTTTCCCCATACCCAATGATCTTGGTAAACTGCTGTGTCTGAGTCTATGGAATTGATTAAACTAAACCATGCTCCACAGGAGCCATTATGTGTAAACGGATGTGGAAAGAAAGGCAAGACTCCTTCATAATTCTGATAGGGAGGGAGCCGACCACACACCCAACAATTAGTAGCATTACTAGTCTGATGGGAATGATGTAACATACTAATGAAAGTGTTATTGCGCAGCGCAAGTCTATAAGACAATTCATGCGGAGGTAAGTCACTAAAAGAATGTTCAGCAGTAACATTATAAACATGTTTAGAAATAGGGTAATATATGTGCAACAATATACTTGCAGTAATTATTAAAAGACTCAAGAAAAACAAGATTAATAATGTCACTATGCAGTGGCTACGCAGTGATTTACAATACGCCTGTCGTTTCAACATTTTCCGGGTGTTTTTTCTACTCAGGTCCAAGGGATACATGTCAGAGACAATTCAACCGCTTCACCTTGGAGAGGACTTAAACAATCAAATTGCTCGACTGGTTGGGCCTAAGCTTTAGTTTATAGTGTTCAGAGTTACTCTGTTCAACAAAAGGAAGTTTTGAGTCAATGGGTGAAGACACACGAGGTGGGCTGTTTACATCTGCAGGAAGTCCATGAAATTTCTTGATATGACTTGAATGAATCCAGCCTTTCCTGCCTTCAATCTTCACGGCTGTTCTTGTGGTCAGCAGGACCAACTTGGGCGACTTCCACCTGGGCTCCAGCTGAGTCTTTCGGTCGAAATTCCTCACAAGTACGAGATCCCCCGGAACTACGTCATGGGGTTTCACCTCAGTGTTGTCGGGAAAGGCTGCAGCTACCTGTGAACGACAAGATTGTAGTGCAGACATCAAGGAAGCCAAGTAATCTGTCAGCATATTACAGTCAATATCAGTTATTTTGCGTGGTATGGGCGTCCCCCACATATTTGGTGGTCTGCCGAAGATCACCTCATACGGGGATAGCCCTGTTCGAGAGTGTGCTACCATTCTCATGTAAAAGAGTGCAACGGGTAACGCTACTACCCAGTCGACACCTTTCTCTCTGCATATTTTGGACAATCTGATTTTCAGTATCTGGTTATGTCTTTCTACGAGACCTGCTGCCTCGGGGTGTCGGACACAGTGGAATTTCCACTGATATCCTAACAGAAGTGAAACATGTTTCATTAATTCGGATGAGAACGGCTGGCCGTTATCTGAGTGAACAACACGTGGTAAACCGTATCGTGGGAAGAATTCTCGAACCAACTGTTTGGCAGTAGTCGGGGCAGTGTAATCTGAAACCGGGTATGCCTCTGTCCAACGGGACAGAGCGCAGACAACTACGAGAACATATTTGAATCCTCGACATCGTTCCATCTGGATATAGTCCATCTGGAGGGCTTCAAAAGGGTGATTAGGAGGATGAAATCCACCCTGTTCTACGGGAACGCTTTTTCCTGGGTTAAACTGACAACAGATCATACAGGTACGGACCTTTTGTTTGGCTGCTGCTCGTAAATGTTTATTGAACCAAATGTGTTGAATGCTGTCTAGCATAGCTTTTTCTCCTAGATGTGCTGGACTATGTATAGTGTTGACTATAACTTGGACCATCGAATCAGGAAGGAACCATACAGACTTTTCCTTCATCATCCATCCTTGGTCCGTTTGGATCCCTCCTAATTCAGTCCATTTCTTTATTTCGTCTGGTGTAGCATGTGTCTGTATGTCAATTACGTCAAGAGTAGGATCTTTAACTGTCATACAATGTGTCGGTGTCGGGACTATTGTCTTTGTCATGTCGGGGGTTTGAGTTTGAGCAGTCTGTTTAGCTGTTCTGTCGGCTAGATCATTGCCTTGGGAAATGATATCAGTAACCTTCGTATGAGCCTTACATTTCATAATTGATATTGCAGTGGGTAGATGTATTGCATCTAATAAGGCATGAATGAGGGGTCCGTGCTGAATGTGGGCACCGTGGGAAGTTAAATAACCTCTCTCTCGCCACAGCACGCCGAAGTCATGTACAACTCCGAATGCATAACGTGAATCAGTGTATATGTTGACTTTTTTATTCGTGGCTTGAATACAGGCTTGTGTCAGAGCGATGAGCTCTGCGGCTTGAGCTGACAAAGTATTTATACGATTAGTTTCAATGACTTCAGTATCTGTTGTGACTGCGTAAGCAGCCACTAACTCTCCTGTACTTGTTCTCATACATGAACCATCTACATACAATGTCAGGTCTGGATCTGACAATGGGACATCGGTTAAGTCTTGTCTGGGTTTTGTCGTTATAGTAATAACTTCAATACAGTCATGAGCTAGTGGGTCTGTTCCGGTTACTGGCAACAGTGTGGCAGGATTCAATGTGTTACAGCGTCTGATTTCTATATGTGGCTGAAACAATGTAAGTTCGTATCCTGTAAGTCGCGCTATAGTCAAGTGTTGTGTTTGCGTTCTATTTACAAGAACCTCTACTGCGTGTGGTACTTGAACTGTCAATGGATGTCCTAACACTATGGCGTCGCTTTGTCTGATTGCTAAAGCTGTCGCTGCCACTGATTTCAGACACGCTGGAAGTGCCTGAGCTACTGGATCTAATGTACTAGAGAAATAAGCACAAGGTTTGTGTGCTCCTGCTTGTTCCTGTGTGAGTACTGACAAGGCAGTACCTTCGCGTTCTGTAACAAAGAGTGTAAACTGTTTTCTGTAACATGGCGTTGCTAAAACAGGTGCTTGACATAAAGCTTTCTTTAGGCTTTCAAAAGCTTGTGTATGTTCCTGAGTCCAAGGGAGAACAGTCGATGTGGCTGCCTCCTGTGTTGTTAACTGAATGAGTGGTTTTGCTAGAAATGCGTACTGAGGGATCCACTGCCTGCAATATGACGTGAGGCCTATGAAAGCCCGCACCTCCTTTTGTGTCTTGGGTATTGGCATGTTAGCTATTAACTGAATGCGGTCGGGTGTAAGCTGCCTTCCCTCCTTGGACAGCGAGTGTCCAAGATAAATAACTCGCTGGACACAGAATTGCAGCTTAGAAGGGGACACCTTGTGCCCCTTTTCGGCTAGAAATTGTAAAACTGTCAGTGATGCTTTTTCACATTCCGGTTCGCTTCTCGCGGTGATCAGCAGATCATCGACATATTGAAGCAGAGCAGTGTTCTCGTTTCAGTGCTTGGCTATAGATGCTGGGGCTTTCTGTAAATCCTTGAGGTGCGCGTGAGAATTTAAAGCTACGCCCATTTAAACTAAATCCGAACAAATATTGGCTTTCCGGATCTATTGGGACGCTGAAAAAGGCATTCTTGAGATCAATTACAGTAAAGAATGTCGCTTCGGAATCAATAGCTGTCAGTAATGACGAGATATCTGGGACCACAGGAAATTGTGGCACAATACATTTGTTTAATTCGCGCAGATCAATAACCAATCGATAGACTGGCGGGGCCGTTGGATCTGTTCGTTTAAGAATCGGAATTATCGGTGAATTACATACATTGGAGTCTGTTTCCACAACTACTCCTTGGGCAATGAGCTCGTCAATGATTTGTAGTAAAGCCACTACAGCATCTGGTGGTAACTTGTATTGTCGCATTCGTGGTAGCACCACTCCTGCCTTTAATGTGACTCGATATGGTGTAATATTCATGCAACCAACATCAGTAGGGCCTTGTGCCCATAGATGTGTAGGTAAAGTCTGCAGTCGGGGATCCATGTCTCTAGACACATAGTGACCTTTAAAATCACGTAAAAACAACCTTACTCCTTCCGGAGAACAACATATTATGGCTCCTAGAGCTTTCAGTGTTTTTATTCCTAACAAGTTTTCTGGACATGATTTAGTAAGCAATAAATCTGTAGTTCGGGTCAAAGGTCCTATCGTAAGTGGAAGAGGCTGTGATACTTCATTAACAATAGGTTTTCCTGAAAAACCAAGGGAAATATTCTGAGAGCCTGAGAGGGGTGCCCCTGGAACTTCACTACGTTTTATAGTTGTTCGACTTGCCCCTGTATCGAGTAAAAATTGTCTATCTTGGCCTAATAATTCACTATGTACATAAGGTCCTTCTTGATCTACTGGGATTTCAATAAGGGGTAAGTCAACTTCCCTCTCTAGGCTTTTTCATGCGTAACGCTGATACTCAGGATATTCATACTGTGCGGTCTGATACATTTGTCGTGTTGTTGTCTGTGTGGCAGCAACAGGCAACGGTGGTGCAGCTGGCACAAACTGTATTGGCTGTTGTGCGGCTGGCATGGCCTGTGCATGTTGCGGAGCTCCTTGTTCATTCTGATCTTGTCTGAGTGGCCGTGGTCTTTCTTGTGTTTTACCTATGGCGATATTATGTTTTAAAACTGGACAATCGTGTACGTAATGACCTGGCTTTTTACAATAATTGCATGTCCCTTTTACAGGTCCTGCTGAATCGGAGTGTGTCATACCCTTTTTATGTCCTTCAGCTGGAACTGTCTGGGAAACTAGCATTTTCATTTTCGTGTCTTTCATGCGTCTGTGTTCATGTTCTTGTTCCTCTCTAATTCTATTGTGATGGTACTGTAACATTTGTAACATTTGTGATGGAGTGTTACCTTGCCAGGTACTCTCGAATTTTAATACTCTATTCTTTACTTGGGGCAGGGCATTTTCTACTAATTTTGTTACAAACAGATGCGGGTATGATTCGCTACTTGCTTTTATGCCACTATTTATACCAAAACATTTTTCGAATCGGGCATAGTAATCACTAGTGTCTTCATCTTGTTTCTGTTTACAGGCTGAAATTGTACCCCAATCTTCCTTTTTCGTAGTTAATAAACGTGGCAGTACCTGTACTAATAAACCTGGTAGCGCTTTAGTTTTAACCCCAAGTCCTGCTCCTGCAGTTCGGGCCTTTTCTTCCGCTTCTAACACTGACCATTCTATCTTTTGGTCTCCTACCTCCCACTCTTTTTCCTTGAGTTTCTCATAAATACCAGCAGGCATCAATACCTTTAATATTGTCATAATGTCGGGATAGGTATACTCTCCCATGAGTAACATGTCGTTAATTTCTCGGTGAAAACCCGCTGGATCTTTGTCATGACTGGGTACCACTTTCTTCATTTGTAACAATTCTATTTTCGATATGGGCGTATATACAAATACGCGCTTAAACTCGTTGTCCTCGCCTTTTATTGGGTGCACTTCTCGTAAGGGATTCTGTCTATCCATGTAATACGTGGTTCTTTCCTTGACGGGCAATGAGACATGTTCTGAGCATACAAAAAGAATATACTGCTTTCTTGATTCTAGAATTTCTTTAATTAATTTAGTACCTGAACCTCTCCACTTATTCATAAGCAATTCAGTCAATATGTCAGGTAAGGGACCAGGGTCCGAATGCTGACTCCGATATAGTATAATGAGTTGTTGAATCATATAAATCCCAGCTAACCTCTGTTCATCTGGGGTGAGATTCAAAAATGTGCGTGCTACTGTATCATCACTATATTTTCCGGGACTGTCCACCCAATGGACAGCTGCCCTGGCTAAATCTTGTTCATCCATAGAATCGAGAAAATGATAACCCCTTCGTTCTCGGAGTAGTTTGTCGGCGGTTTGGAACGAATGCTCGTTAGACCTTATATTAATTATAGGTATTTGGAAATTCCTGTTATTATCTGGACATATCGGACGTATCGAGTCAGTAAGACATCTATTATTATTACAAGATCTTCCTCTACCTACATAGGCTATGGTGTCCGACTGTCTCGCGGGCAGTCCTGACCCTTCTTCCTCGCTTTGTTCGAACTCGTCTATCTCTAATCTTTCTTCGTGTAGGCGTTCTATTTCTTTACGGATCTTTCGGCACATGGCTATTATACAATTTTGCTTATCATGTCTCCCTTCTGATATATTCTGGCTCCATCTGGTAAGAATTTGCATTGCTTCCGGGTCTACCCCCGGTCGGTCTTGATTTCTGATCACACAATTTATGAGGAAACGTAACAGTTCCCCCTGTATCTCTACTTTCTGGTATTCCATAGCTCTGTTAATACATTCTGGATCTCGCCCTGTTTGGACAAAATGATATATTTTATCTAGATGCGCAGTCATTCCTGGTAACTTCCCTAAATATACTGCGGCTCGTCTGATACGCAATGATGCCAGGGTCATTTCGTCCTCTTTACCGGGCACAGGGTCATATCTACAATCTATAAGAAGTTCCTTAAGCGTACGGGCACTTATGAGTTTGGGTGTACGTGAATGTGCTGACTCTTGAAAAGTAAGTTTATTTATTCTGGGTGGCGTAGAAAAAATATTGGTAGCACCTCCCGTAGCCCCATCTGGGGTGTCGGGTGTGAAAGGATTCGTTGAACGTGACACAGCAACTATAGGTGTGGACACAGCTATAGAAGTAGCTGTAGGAACAGATGCAGAAACAGATGTGCTTGCCGGAATTTGTGACTCAATCTGTTGCTGTAGGGATACGGGTACTGGATCTTGGCGTTGGACCTCCCTGGTATGCGGTCTATGTGGGGCGGAATTAGCATACTCGGGAGCTGCGTCATCTAAATATGAGGAAAGAAAAACATCTTCTGCGGTTCTAGGATGCCCCTTAGGATGTACCTTTATTGGGAATAATGGGGGTGGCAAGTCTTTCGGTATCTCTGGAGTAGCCTTAGGTAATCCTTCGGCTAGAAGGGGATACATACCATTCATAAGGGCATTTCTTTGTCTATCTACTTGTTCTGATTTCACTCGGATACCTTCCTCAATTAATAGATTTTCTCGAACTTTATTTGAACTCTCTTTATTTTTTTCTTCCTGTCGGAGTGCCTTTTCTGTGCGTCTATGAGATTCTTTACGCCATAACTCAACGGCGTCTTTCTGTGACTGTCTGACTTTCCTTTTCCATAACTCTTCCTCGACTTTCATGATGCACTCTGCATCCCAGGTCCCCGCTGCGGGCCACCTCTGACTTTCTGGTAATCCCTTGGTGTAGTCTACCCATAAATCAAGAAATAATATAGCGTCTAAGCCATGTTTGTGATACATGAAGTGCCCTGGAGTGTCCCTAGGAGGAATAGGGACGGCTTCTTCGAGTACCCCTTTTCTAGTAGTGATCTGTCTTAATTTCGAAAAGAGCGGCATATTGACAACTGATCCGATACTTAATCTTGAACACACTTAATACAAAAGCACAATAATGAACAACCATTCATACCACAATATGCAGGACGTTTAACACATTAAACATTAAACATTAAACATTTTTTAACCTTTAAAATAAACAACAATGATGATCGTCTGCATAACTAATCACCAAGCATAATTCTTGACAATAACTAGATACTTCGGAATACTTGATATACTGCTAAACAGTACATATACACTGCTAAAACAGTGCAGACCGGATTTGTGTACCCAAACCCGTCTTGACCGGCACAACCTATGTGCACGTCAGAAATGCCTCCCCAGTAATGGTACTCACCGGGTAGCTTCGGAAACGGAAGGCCTCGGAAACTGGACTTGAACCGGACTGGACTGGACTCGACTCGTCGGAAACTGGACTCGACTTCGAACTGGTGGGCCTCTGTATACCTCGGATCTTGCTCTCTCAGCTAGGCTCTGGTCGGAATACTTCGCACTTCTCACCGCCTCGTCTGGGTGTTGATCGCAGCCTCAGTCGCCCCCGCTTGACCGGAGGGAGATACAGGAAATCCTGCTGGTACGCGTTATTGTCCGTCCAGCTGTGGCAGGAGACCGGGCCTGCAACTCACCGCCGGCGCGTGAGATGAGAAAGTGTCCCTGTTCGGGCGCCATTCATGTGGTAAATAAAATTCCTTTACCGGGACTTAATTTGATACAGAAACATAATAAAATAGCTCAGTAAAATGAGAGGCAGAATCCGTGATATTAGAGGTTCGGAATGGGCTTTATTCCAATGATCGATTATAATCGGTTGCTCCAAGTTCCATCACCACGGGGGTTCAGGAAGTGAAGTACATACTTTATTGACAAGAAATGATTTTTATAGGACATTCATTACAATGAAGCAAATGCAGTAGGCGTAACAATTGATAAGAAAAATGACGATTTACATGCGTAACCGAAAATGGGTGTAATAAGGAGTAAAAAGGAACATAATTGGTTATGATGTCACATATAGGTGGATCTATAAGATAATACTTGGCATAGATGCGCGCGCAGCAGCATGACGTGTAATTGACGTGCAACTAGGGGGTGAAGGGGACTTGACATTTAGCTCTACATGTGGAGACAAAAAGTCTGGGGGGTCAAGTCAACCTAATCCCAAATCATATCTAACATCCTATGTTTAAAGAACTATGTTATCCACAAAAGAAGGACTCTCGGACAGAATCTATTCTATACTGACTGTGCGTGCGTGTACAAGCGTCTAAGTGTCTACACTGAATGCGAGGGGGTAGGAATATTCCATGGTAACGGGGCTATGAATTACTTGCATGAGGACAGAGAAGCCGAGCCTTTGCTCAGTAGCTGGAAGAATGTTTACTTAAACTGCTAGACAGGAATGCATCGGCTAAGGAGTGAAGCAGATAATTCGAAGGTGAAATACAGTTCTTGGCAGAGAATAGGCTGATGTCAGGCTTCGTGAGCCGCGCAGAGAATGAGACAAAGTTCATGGTCACAGATGCAGGCTCAGACTCGAGTTTTCAGAGGCAGAAGGCAAGAGGAGTTTGATGACAGAATCAGGGCCTACTTGCCTGGACTGTAAAATGGCATAAGTGAACCATACAAAGCCGGTGGCCTTTCATATTTAGGAATGGAATATCCGGCCTATTCATGGCGGATCTGACAGAGGACATGTTGACGGTGGACGCGCATGTATTTGCGTCTTCATAACTGGAACTGGAGGGAACATACATGTACTTGTGACATGCACATAGAACCGTTGGGGTCCAAGATAGGGGACATAACTGATCAGAAAAATCCATATTTCCACACCATCAATTGTTGTTTTTGCATTTGTCACTTCGAGTGGGATGGGTATGCTCAGACGTGAGTCCCGTGCTCTCCATGCCATAGGAATCAAGCTATCCTGGCTGAAGAGAGGTGAAACCCCGAAACCGGTCCTAAGATGCTTGTTTCCAGTCCAGGGAGGACCTGGCTTAGCAGTTCGGGCTGGACTGTTCCCATGAGGCACAGGGTCAAGACTGATTTGCATATGGCTGGGTTCAAACTGGAATGGCATGGTGAGCAAAAAAATGATGGATCTAGGCCCAGATCTCTGTACTGGGGTGAATGTATGACATTGTTCTGCGTTCTGTCCATCAATTGTTGTTTTTGCATTTGTCACTTCGAGTGGGACGGGTATGCTCAGACGTGAGTCCCGTGCTCTCCATGCCATAGGAATCAAGCTATCCTGGCTGAAGAGAGGTGGAACCACGAAACCGGTCCTAGGATGCTTGTTTCCAGTCCAGGGAGGGCCTGGCTTAGCAGTTCGGGCTGGACTGTTCCCATGAGGCACAGGGTCAAGACTGATTTGCATAGGGCTGGGTTCAAACTGGAATGGCACGGTGAACAAAAAAACGATGGATCTAGGCCCAGATCTCTGTACTGGGGTGAATGTATGACATTGTTCTGCATTCTGTCCATCAATTGTTGTTTTTGCATTTGTCACTTCGAGTGGGACGAGTATGCTCAGACGTGAGTCCCGTGCTCTCCATGCCATAGGAATAAAGCTATCCTGGCTGAAGAGAGGTGAAACCCCGAAACCGGTCCTAAGATGCTTGTTTCCAGTCCAGGGAGGACCTCGCTTAGCAGTTCGGGCTGGACTGTTCCCATGAGGCACAGGGTCAAGACTGATTTGCATATGGCTGGTTTCAAACTGGAATGGCATGGTGAGCAAAAAAACTATGGATCTAGGCCCAGATCTCTGTACTGGGGTGAATGTATGACATTGTTCTGTATTCTGTCCATCAATTGTTGTTTTTGCATTTTTCACTTCGAGTGGGACGGGTATGCTCAGACGTGAGTCCCGTGCTCTCCATGCCATAGACATCAAGCTATCCTGGCTGAAGAGAGGTGAAACCCCGAAACCGGTCCTGGGATGCTTGTTTTCAGTCCAGGGAGGACCTGGCTTAGCAGTTCGGGCTGGACTGTTCCCATGAGGCACAGGGTCAAGACTGATTTGCATATGGCTGGGTTCAAACTGGAATGGCATGGTGAGCAAAAAAACGATGGATCTAGGCCCAGATCTCTGTACTGGGGTGAATGTATTACATTGTTCTGCATTCTGTCCATCAATTGTTGTTTTTGCATTTGTCACTTCGAGTGGGACGGGTATGCTCAGACGTGAGTCCCGTGCTCTCCATACCATAGGAATCAAGCTATCCTGGCTGAAGAGAGGTGAAACCCCCAAACCGGTCCTAGGATGCTTGTTTCCAGTCCAGGGAGGGCCTGGCTTAGCAGTTCGGGCTGGACTGTTCCCATGAGGCACAGGGTCAAGACTGATTTGCATAGGGCTGGGTTCAAACTGGAATGGCATGGTGAGCAAAAAACAATGGATCTAGGCCCAGATCTCTGTACTGGGGTTAATGTATGATATTGTTATGCATTCTGTCCATCAATTGTTGTTTTTGCATTTGTCACTTCGAGTGGGACGGGTATGCTCAGATGTGAGTCCCGTGCTCTCCATGCCACTGGAATCAAGCTATCCTGGCTAAAGAGAGGTGAAACCCCGAAACCGGTCCTAGGATGCTTGTTTCCAGTCCAGGGAGGACCTGGCCTAGCAGTTCGGGCTGGACTGTTCCCATGAGGCACAGAGTCAAGACTGATTTGCATATGGCTGGGTTCAAACTGGAATTGCATGGTGATCCAAAAAACGATGGATCTAGGCCCAGATCTCTGTACTGGGGTGAATGTATGACATTGTTCTGCATTCTGTCCATCAATTGTTGTTTTTGCATTTGTCACTTCGAGTGGGACGGGTATGCTCAGACGTGAGTCCCGTGCTCTCCATGCCATAGGAATCAAGCTATCCTGGCTGAAGAGAGGTGAAACCCCGAAACCGGTCCTAGGATGCTTGTTTCCAGTCCAGGGAGGACCTGGCTTAGCAGTTTGGGCTGGACTGTTCCCATGAGGCACAGGGTCAAGACTGATTTGCATATGGCTGGGTTCAAACTGGAATGGCATGGTGAGCAAAAAAACGATGGATCTAGGCCCAGATCTCTGTACTGGGGTGAATGTATGACATTGTTCTGCATTCTGTCCATCAATTGTTGTTTTTGCATTTGTCACTTCGAGTGGGACGGGTATGCTCAGACGTGAGTCCCGTGCTCTCCATGCCATAGGAATCAAGCTATCCTGGCTGAAGAGAGTTGAAACCCCGAAACCGGTGCTAGGATGCTTGTTTCCAGTCCAGGGAGGACTTGGCTTAGCAGTTCGGGCTGGACTGTTCCCATGAGGCACATGGTCAAGACTGATTTGCATATGGCTGGGTTCAAACTGGAATGGCATGGTGAGCAAAAAACGATGGATCTAGGCCCAGATCTCTGTACTGGGGTGAATGTATGACATTGTTATGCATTCTGTCCATCAATTGTTGTTTTTGCATTTGTCACTTCGAGTGGGACGGGTATGCTCAGACGTGAGTCCCGTGCTCTCCATGCCATAGGAATCAAGCTATCCTGGCTAAAGAGAGGTGAAACCCCGAAACTGGTCCTAGGATGCTTGTTTCCAGTCTAGGGAGGACCTGGCTTAGCAGTTCGGGCTGGACTGTTCCCATGAGGCACAGGGTCAAGACTGATTTGCATATGGCTGGGTTCAAACTGGAATGGCATGGTGATCAAAAAAACGATGGATCTAGGCCCAGATCTCTGTACTGGGGTGAATGTATGACATTGTTCTGCATTCTGTCCATCAATTGTTGTTTTTGCATTTGTCACTTCGAGTGGGATGGGTATGCTCAGACGTGAGTCCCGTGCTCTCCATGCCATAGGAATCAAGCTATCCTGGCTGAAGAGAGGTGAAACCCCGAAACCGGTCCTAAGATGCTTGTTTCCAGTCCAGGGAGGACCTGGCTTAGCAGTTCGGGCTGGACTGTTCCCATGAGGCACAGGGTCAAGACTGATTTGCATATGGCTGGATTCAAACTGGAATGGCATGGTGAGCAAAAAAACGATGGATCTAGGCCCAGATCTCTGTACTGGGGTGAATGTATGACATTGTTCTGCGTTCTGTCCATCAATTGTTGTTTTTGCATTTGTCACTTCGAGTGGGACGGGTATGCTCAGACGTGAGTCCCGTGCTCTCCATGCCATAGGAATCAAGCTATCCTGGCTGAAGAGAGGTGGAACCCCGAAACCGGTCCTAGGATGCTTGTTTCCAGTCCAGGGAGGGCCTGGCTTAGCAGTTCGGGCTGGACTGTTCCCATGAGGCACAGGGTCAAGACTGATTTGCATAGGGCTGGGTTCAAACTGGAATGGCACGGTGAGCAAAAAAACTATGGATCTAGGCCCAGATCTCTGTACTGGGGTGAATGTATGACATTGTTTTGCATTCTGTCCATCAATTGTTGTTTTTGCAGCGGTGCACTGTGACCATTGCATCTGATGTGGAATTCAGGCATACCTCTAAAATTCTAAAATGCAAACTGTTTTTCTGTACTTTGGTGTCATTGAGCTCAAATACTACAGCCATTCCAAAGCCAAGTAAGAGGGAATTTTAATTTCTTTAGGGGTATGTATGACATATTGGCCAGAAGAGAGGGGCAAACCTCCTTAATTCTGCCTCCTAATGGTGGCTGAATCAGGATTTCATGCCCAGGTGTAGGAAATGATCTCAAGACAGGCGGAAGCCCCACACCATTTCTTTTCAAACCAGTCCCTGGCATCTAGTGGGCTTTTTGTGCTCTGGAGCATAAAGGGAGGAGGTAAACCCCACCCAATCTTCCTCCAAAATAGGGTAGAAGATAATCCAGGATTCAAGGCTGGGAGCTGCAGTCCAATATAAGCTGGGACAAGCCCCCCTACACTTTATGTTTCTCACATTTTCTTCTGATGGCCAAGTGGCCTTCTGGCAACTGGTCCCCGGAAGGGCTGCTAAGGGCCTAAGGAACTCCAATCTGCCTAAACAGAGGCACTGAAAGCCCACCACACAATAGGGGGAAAAAGGAGAAAAGGAATTGGTGAGGAGCGTGGTCAGATAGCATTTCTGCCCTGGGGAAGAGAGTAACAGAGTTTTGCCCCCTTTTTGCCAGTCCATGTGTCAGTCTCAATTTCCTCTCACTTGCCTTGGGGAATGGCTGCAGTATTCGAGTTGGAACCGAAAGCAACCAGACATTCCAACCATCAATTGCCTTTTTAATAAATCTAGTGGTCCAAGGGAATCAGAGAGATGTGGGCCTTAATTGATCCTTGCACATATTAGAACTAGAATGCCTTTTGATGTCAACTGTGAGTCAAAATTGAGTTTTTTCCCATACCTCTGTGTCTCGAACTCAAAGATTTCCAAGCAGTCGCTAACGTTTTACCAGCCTGCATTCCTAATCTTCTCTTAAAACACTGCCCAACCCACAGTGCGGATGGACATAATGTACAGAAAGAACAAGAGAAAACTGCAGCCATGTGAAGACCTATTGACACCACATTGACTTCATACCATTAAAGTTTTTACTGATTCCTGAAGTTGGTGATGAGTTCATCAACTCAAGTGGGGTACTGTTAATATCACAAGAAGTGTGGAAATGCTCGGTGGCTGGATTTTTGTGGATCCCTGGCCATTCCTAAAATTTCCCTGCCTGTAACCTGGCAGCCAAAGTTTGATGTTCACAGAACATTTTAGGTTAGAAAAAGTGGTGGGATCCACAGACGCAAGGCCATCCTAGACTCCCCCACAAGTCTAACTTTCAGGAATATCTGTGGTTTGAAGGTTTCTCTGGGTACAGACTGAAGTGGGACCTAAAAATTGCAGCTATGCATGCTTACAGAAAGACTGACATTTCAAGGAAAAATCTTGATGTCTCCAAGTTGCAGTTGTTAACCTTTTCATTTGGGGGTGATTAGCCCAGTCATACAAGTGAGAGCTTATTTTTATCAGGAGATATGTGAGAATGCTGGGTGGCAGAACCTTCTTGAATCTTCATGTATTCTGGAACATTCCTTGACATCATTGTGAGAAAACTCTCAGATTTCAGCCAAAGTTTGATGTTAACAGGACATTGTTGTGCGAGATAGGGGTGAGAGTGTACTTTAGGAGCTGGCCTACCCAGGGCAAAAATACTGCACCTACACATAGTCAGTAAGATTGTGATTCTAAGAGAAAAACTTGATATCTTCACTTTGAGTTCAGGGGCTTTTCCTGTCAATAGTGATTATCACATCCACACAAGTGGAGTACTTTTAAATATGAAGAAATGTAGAAACACATAATACTTTAGTTTGTGCTATTTCCTAATGAATTTTATTCCATTTCTGGTTTGTCAGTGAGGAAGAAAGAACATGTTCGCAAACCACTCTCTTAATCATATAATATTATGGGTAACCTCAAATTCAGAGTTGCACAACCATTATTCCTAAACTTGGATTTCTGGAAATTTTTGAAAAATGTATAGTTTTCTTCATACCCTTCATTAATTTATTAGATTTTGCATGACAGATTATGCTTGCATGGTACCCAATGAACAATAGTGATAAGTTGCAGCCTCTTTGATTTATTCAGATGACACTCAGTCTAGAAAAGGTGCTCATGGCTGCGAGAGCTGAGGAATGTGTAGATCAACAGGCTGTTGAAATGGATGCTGGACCAGCCCAGAACAAATCAGTTTTGATCATAAAAAGTAAGCAGAAACATGGGCCCATAAGACGATTTCTCAGTTTTCGACACAAAGGTAAATTTGGAAGGAAAAGCAATTCATAATGGTCTGCAAAGCAAAAGAGAAACTAGGTGTGTCACAATCAGAAGAGAAAATGTATGGCAGAAAGTTCCAGAAGCATTCAAGCCATGCCTACAAGGCCAAACAGCAACATCAAGTGAGACAAGTAGAGACTAAACAAGTCGATCGTCATCAAATTCTTCTTCCAAAGGCTCTTCAACATCATTATCGAGCGTCAGTGAAGATGGATGTGCAATAGTGATGTGGACCGCGTGGAAAGGGGGGTTAAACTGCTTGCAGGAAAGAATGCAAGTCAAAGAGAGATCCCCAAGTGAAGCGACTAAACGTATTTGGACGTTGCCCTAAGATCATGTTAAAGGTGAATGGTTGCCCTACACCTATTATTATAGAAAACAGTTCATCGGTCAACATCATGCCGGCAGAAAAGTACAGTGAATTGTCTCTAGTACCATGTCTAACACCATAAAAAATAAATGTGTATACATGGGCTGCTTCCACGCCATTGAAAATTCAAGGGTCGTAGCGACCATGAGACATAAGGATCGCAGCATAGTTACATCTTGTGGGGAACATGCAGATGACATACTTGAACTTTTTAAGGTTCAGGAGTCATTCCCCCTTCAGAAAAGATATGCCCATAAATCCCTCCACGGCCGGGCCCCAGCCTACATTAAGAAGCACATCATAAACTATGTGCCAGGGCGTACCCTTCGATCATCTGATGCTGGCCTTTTGGCCTGCCCCGGCTTCAATACATCCTTCAAAGGGGACAGAGCCTTTACCGTAATGATCCCTCAACTCTGGAATAGGCTGCCGGAAAGCCTTCACAGGGAATCCACCCTTCTTCCATTTAGGAAAAAACTAAAAACTCTTCTCTTTACCAAAGCCTGGGGAACAACCTAGGCCAAGTTTGGTGCATGTACATGCGGATGTGGTGTGGTTAGGCTCCCTCTCATAGCGCTAAGAGACCTGTCGGTGATTATGCGCTCAAGAAGTTCCAGTCAAAACTAACATTAACATTAACCCAGAAGTACTGGTTTAGGTCCTTGATATCCACACACATCGTCAATTTTGACAATTCATCCTAGGGTGCAAGAACCTCAGGGGTCACTTACTCCGATGACTCAATCTCTTCCACAGCATCCAATGCTTTAAGACAATCCAATTCATCTTTTAAATGGTCTATTATAAAATTAGGAACCTTCCACATTTTGTGACTACCGGCCTGGCATTATTTTTTAGAATAATCTTGTGTTCAATATTTCTCAGCAATACCAGGCCTTCCTTAAATATTTCTAGCCAATGACATGTCCTCATTTTTCTCAAAGTTTTATTAGCATATCTTACTCAGTGGCATTACGATTGAGTGTGTTTCTAAATTATTTTGGTGGCGCCAACCCAACAAGTTATCACCAACCAAGCCATGTATAATTTTCCTGCCATCTCACAACTTTTAAACTTTTTGTTCCTTATAGCGTAGCCTATCAGGTCAATCTTGATACTACCATAACCCCCAGGAGATATGTCAGGGGCACACAACTCTATTTTGTCTTTGCCAATAATAGTCTCCCATCTTATGGTGAATGCAGATCCAGAATCAGGTAAGACATTTCCATCCACTGTTATTTTGCCCTCTGGCATCATCACACAACCAACATCCACCACACCTGATTCCTCTATTTGCGATACACACCAAATGTCGTGTTGATGTACATCAGGTTGCTCATCAATGGTGGGCATCTTGGAATTTTTTGCACACCCTTGCTAGGTGTCCTTTTTTACCAAAACCCCTACTGGTCAAATGTTTTGCATAACTATTGGGGCTGTTGGAAAGGTGGTTGGGATTGCTACAGCTTAAGCACTTTATCTTAACAACATCTTTGATGTCTTTTCATGTATTTCCCTTACTTATGCACAATAGTGTAATCAGTCACAAGGGTGAAATGCTTTCCATACAGAAACATGAAAATATTCACAAGCCCAGATTGCAGCCAGGTACATTCAGTCTGAGACAGACTTCTGCCATAGGCCACAATGTGCCTCTGTGCATTTGGATGTCCATTGTGATAAGCAAGGATCGTGCCCAACCGCGCCGGGATCAAAATATGCAATTTAACTTGCATTTTCAATTGCGTATTTGATTTTCTTGAAACTTTGGTCACTTTCAGAGGACCACTGAAAGGGAATATTTTTCGTTGTCAGTGCTTTAAATGGGGCACTCACTGTGGCAAAGTCACAAATGTATCTGGAGCAATAGATCCAGCTGGCCGTGTACCTCAGTATGTTTTGCATCAGTGCGTGGGCCATTGGAGAGTTGTCAATCCAGATGATAATTTGAGTGTCATCAGCGTAATTGAAAACTTGCCGATCCATGTGGGCCAATGCAGCCACCAGGTTGAAGTTAGATATTAAAAATGACACCGCGTGTTAGTGTGCCAATGTTGGACACCCCATCAGAGGTGCCGCTCGCAGCGGTGATTGTTGTTTTACCGGACTTTTCTTGCCACTTTCCGGCAATGCTTGTGGGCTCGGGACTGCGAGGACCAGCAGCCCGAGAGACTCGCACAGCTGCGGACTCTTCCCGAGGCCCTCCCACTACTGACAGCTGTATTTCACTGCTCACGGCCTCCGCTTCGCGGGCGCCGCTCGCAGCGGTGATTGTTGTTTTACCGGACTTTTCTTGCCACTTTTCTGCATTGCTTGTGGGCTCGGGACTGCGAGGACCAGCAGCCCGAGGGACTCGCACAGCTGCGGACACTTCCCGAGGCCCGCCCCCTCTTAGTATATATCCCAGGCCAGGACGTGCATCGCTGGACGCGCGCGGGCGGTCGCCGGGCCAAGCCCGGGCCAAGGGCGGGCCCGTTTGAGGCCGTTCGAGAACGATAGAGGACGGGACGGGCCTATCCCCCAATATTTTCTATTTGGAATAGATTTATGTACAACTTAAATTTTTAGTGATTGTTTTAACTGTCTTAATTTCTGTAATTATGAATTTATTACCGGGGAGAACCGGCCATAGATCCTCTTTTGAGGGATCAGTAGCAGGGACATTAGATAATTTTATTATAAGAGCATCAACATTATTAGCCCACGAAATCGAATTTACTGAAAAGAGATTGTCTTTGGATATAGCTGCTGAAAAATTATCTTCCTTGGGATTAATTACTTTTGCTAAGTCTCCCAGTCCGCCGCATGCAATTATCCCTAGTATATCTGAAGGGACTATGTTGGGTAGCAGGAGTTCTTTGGCTCCGCTAGAGACATGGTTAGAAACTAGGCAAAGGTGTCATCCAATTTCTGAGGAAGAAGGCATGTCTAGCCGAAATACCTTATGCCAACCTAACAGTACAAATCTACTAATCCCACCTATTTTCTCGTCTCCAGTTAGAACTAGATCTACTTCTGTTATCAAGCAGGGATCGTCTAAACCATCACCTGCCCCCGTACTGAAGAGTATATGTCCTAAAAGGAAGCGTGGGGTGTAAAAAGAAAAAGGGAAGTTGCCTAAAAATCATAAAATTGGCCTTCCTAATAATAATCTAGCAGTCCCTGTAGTCCCAGTTTATCGAGGCCAAGGGAGGGATTCATATGAAGACTCGCCCACCTTTTTGGTCCCGGTAGGTAATACGTTTAATACACTGGGAGAGGATTTTTGGCATAGGCTAGAATTGGTATAAAAAAAATCTGTTTGACCGATCCAGGACAGGCTTGATCGTATTGATAATAGGCTTTCTTGCCTGGAATTAGCCTTTGCCTCATCCCAAACTAGAGTCGATCTGCTGGGCAGTGCCATTAATGGAAATGACCCTAATAAGGATGCTTCGAGACAAACATCAACCAACCAAGAGGGACTGCAGGTAACTGCAGGGGCAGTCTCTCTACCCCAAGTAATTCCAACACCCCTGGTTGTACCCCCTAGCTCAACGGTCACTGGGGCGCAACCTGTTATATTTGGAGAGAAGGGAGGGATTGGGTGTGGGGATGGAGGTAATGTTGCTAATGTTGCTACTATTAAATCTAAAGGACAACGGGTATCCAATCTTTAGGGCCAGTTGATCGAAGGCAACATTTAAATCTCCCGCCTGAATCGACCCCCTATGTCGTTGTCCTTACGGGAGTCCCGGCACTAATGGACGGGAAACGGGAGGAGTTTTTGGATTTAAAATATAAGTGCATTCACTGGTTAAACAGACATAGGCCGTTGACAGCGTCGGTTTCGGCTGAAATCATTTTTGCATGACGGGTGGAATGGGTGGGCCCCCAAGTTAAATCTGTGAAGGGAGACTGTATTGTTTTAAATTTCAGAGATAGAAGGGCCGTAGAGCATATTTGCGCTTGGCCCCTAAATAATCTGACCTCTCATATTAATTCATTACCACTTACATTCTTTTACCCGCCCTCACAACAAAATAAGAGTCTCCCGCGTATGTTAATGCCCGGTATTCCTCATGGAAGGTTAAGCGAAAGAACATCTCTGTTTAATCGGTTTGAGGGCTTGTCAGGCTTGGAAGACTGTGATTGATGGTATATACCATCCCAGGATGAAACCCCTTTTCGAGAGTTAGCCCCGGGTCCCCCAGATAGGAGTAATATTCTGCCCCCGGATGGGAGTACTGGTAAATATGCCCCAACGCTAGAGGGGTTATTTTTAGAGAAGGACGCCAACAAAATAGACCTACCCGCTCAGGGAGCCGGGGATATTCCATCGGAAGTAGTCGAGGACATGAGCCCCAGTATGCCAATACGTTTATTTTTCACTGAGAACGCATTTAGGCAATTGGGACTATTGCCTCAGTTATCATATGATTGTTCTGGCTCCCAATCTATTCCCACCAGTACGCCAATTAGTCCAATTTTTACTGAGAATGCACTTAGGCTTTTGGGACTATTACCTCAGCCTCCATATGATTGTTCTGGTTCCCAATCAATTCCCACCCGCTTAGGTTATTACTTAGCCACCTGGAATATTGCCGGGTGGCAACGTAAGTTGGATATTTTTGGCTGGAGGAAGTTCGTTGGTAGTTGTGATTTATTTTGTATGCAAGAGACCTGGTGCAAGGAACAAATCAACTTAGATGGGTTTGCTTCTTTTAATCTCCCAGCTCAGTAATCTTTGGCGGGTCGTGCAAAGGGTGGCCTTTTGATACTACTGTCAATCAAATTGCCTGTGGTTGTTAAGGCATATGAAATGATTGGATATCACTCCCAAGTGTTATGGTTACAACACGAGAATGGCCGCAATGTTTTGATTATTAATTATTATAACAATTTATTTGATCAGACACGATCACTTGCGGTCATGGAATTAATGGGTGCCCTTGACAAACTGTGCTCTGATAATCTTATTAATTTTGATTTTATCTGGGCGGGTGATTTTAATACTCCTCTCTGTCATTTATCCCTAATTGAGGCTTGTGGGTATGCCACTGATAGCGATAAGGTGGAGGTCCATTTCCCACATAATTCTTACGGAGAGATGCTGAACTCTGTTATGGCTAAATATGACTTAGAAGTTTTGCAGAGTTTAAAAGATGTCCAGGGCAATCCTGTCCCTACATTTACTGGTAGGGGCGCCAGTACTGTAATCGATCATTTAGTAATTTCGGCGAATATTTATGTTTTCTGTGGAACCCCGGTGACTTTGAACTTATCTGTTAGTGACCATAACTGTATCATTTCATGTTTGTCCATATGAGGCTTCAAGAAGCAGGTGACCGAAACTATTGTAAACAATGTTGTTCTATGTAGACCTAATGGCTACAGGATTAAGTGGAACGTCACCAATTCGGATATGTATTTGAACAGAATTGTCACCACTTGTTTACCTGAGATAAGCAAGTGTCTGGAGGTTAATGCTGGCTTCTTAGGTATTTTACAATGTTTTAGCAAAATTAACGAAAAAATTAACAAAGTTTTGACCATCTCCAACGTTAAGCAAAATAAGCTGAAAAGGGGATGGTTTGATAAAGCCTGCACCGAGGCTTTACAAAAGTTAAAGAAAGCTCTTTCATGTAGCCCCCGGAATAGGTTAATTATTACTAATTTTAGAATTGTCTATAAGGAGCAGCTAAAGCGTAGGAAGCGAGAACTTCAGGAAGAAGCATGGGATAAATTGACCGCTGCGGTGGAGCTATCTAATAGGAAGCTCTTTTGGGATACGGTCAATAGCCCATTTTTAAGGAATGATGATGTACCCACTATTACATCTCAAGTCAGCAAGGAAAGTTGGGTTCTTCATTTTACATCTATTTTTAACTATAGTGACATTACTTGCACGTCAAGTTCGTCTACCGTTGCGTGGCCTATTATTCCTCTTAATATTACTCCCCCTGAAGTAGTAACTGCTTTAAGATATAGCAAAGGTGGGAAAGCTCCTGGCCCAGACGGAGTGCCAATTGACCTTTATAAAGCTGATATGATAATATGGGGCCCTGTTTTATCTAATGTTTTTAACGCGGCTGTAGAGGAAAAGATTCCCTCAACCATCACCTGCCCCCGTACTGAAGAGTATATGTCCTAAAAGGAAGCGTGGGGTGGAAAAAGAAAAAGGGAAGTTGCCTAAAAATCATAAAATTGGCCTTCCTAATAATAATCTAGCAGTCCCTGTAGTCCCAGTTTATCGAGGCCAAGGGAGGGATTCATATGAAGACTCGCCCACCTTTTTGGTCCCGGTAGGTAATACGTTTAATACACTGGGAGAGGATTTTTGGCATAGGCTAGAATTGGTATAAAAAAAATCTGTTTGACCGGTCCAGGACAGGCTTGATCGTATTGATAATAGGCTTTCTTGCCTGGAATTAGCCTTTGCCTCATCCCAAACTAGAGTCGATCTGCTGGGCAGTGCCATTAATGGAAATGACCCTAATAAGGATGCTTCGAGACAAACATCAACCAACCAAGAGGGACTGCAGGTAACTGCAGGGGCAGTCTCTCTACCCCAAGTAATTCCAACACCCCTGGTTGTACCCCCTAGCTCAACGGTCACTGGGGCGCAACCTGTTATATTTGGAGAGAAGGGAGGGATTGGGTTTGGGGATAGAGGTAATGTTGCTAATGTTGCTACTATTAAATCTAAAGGACAACGGGTATCCAATCTTTAGGGCCAGTTGATCGAAGGCAACATTTAAATCTCCCGCCTGAATCGACCCCCTATGTCGTTGTCCTTACGGGAGTCCCGGCACTAATGGACGGGAAACGGGAGGAGTTTTTGGATTTAAAATATAAGTGCATTCACTGGTTAAACAGACATAGGCCGTTGACAGCGTCGGTTTCGGCTGAAATCATTTTTGCATGACGGGTGGAATGGGTGGGCCCCCAAGTTAAATCTGTGAAGGGAGACTGTATTGTTTTAAATTTCAGAGATAGAAGGGCCGTAGAGCATATTTGCGCTTGGCCCCTAAATAATCTGACCTCTCATATTAATTCATTACCACTTACATTCTTTTACCCGCCCTCACAACAAAATAAGAGTCTCCCGCGTATGTTAATGCCCGGTATTCCTCATGGAAGGTTAAGCGAAAGAACATCTCTGTTTAATCGGTTTGAGGGCTTGTCAGGCTTGGAAGACTGTGATTGATGGTATATACCATCCCAGGATGAAACCCCTTTTCGAGAGTTAGCCCCGGGTCCCCCAGATAGGAGTAATATTCTGCCCCCGGATGGGAGTACTGGTAAATATGCCCCAACGCTAGAGGGGTTATTTTTAGAGAAGGACGCCAACAAAATAGACCTACCCGCTCAGGGAGCCGGGGATATTCCATCGGAAGTAGTCGAGGACATGAGCCCCAGTATGCCAATACGTTTATTTTTCACTGAGAACGCATTTAGGCAATTGGGACTATTGCCTCAGTTATCATATGATTGTTCTGGCTCCCAATCTATTCCCACCAGTACGCCAATTAGTCCAATTTTTACTGAGAATGCACTTAGGCTTTTGGGACTATTACCTCAGCCTCCATATGATTGTTCTGGTTCCCAATCAATTCCCACCCGCTTAGGTTATTACTTAGCCACCTGGAATATTGCCGGGTGGCAACGTAAGTTGGATATTTTTGGCTGGAGGAAGTTCGTTGGTAGTTGTGATTTATTTTGTATGCAAGAGACCTGGTGCAAGGAACAAATCAACTTAGATGGGTTTGCTTCTTTTAATCTCCCAGCTCAGTAATCTTTGGCGGGTCGTGCAAAGGGTGGCCTTTTGATACTACTGTCAATCAAAATGCCTGTGGTTGTTAAGGCATATGAAATGATTGGATATCACTCCCAAGTGTTATGGTTACAACACGAGAATGGCCGCAATGTTTTGATTATTAATTATTATAACAATTTATTTGATCAGACACGATCACTTGCGGTCATGGAATTAATGGATGCCCTTGACAAACTGTGCTCTGATAATCTTATTAATTTTGATTTTATCTGGGCGGGTGATTTTAATACTCCTCTCTGTCATTTATCCCTAATTGAGGCTTGTGGGTATGCCACTGATAGCGATAAGGTGGAGGTCCATTTCCCACATAATTCTTACGGAGAGATGCTGAACTCTGTTATGGCTAAATATGACTTAGAAGTTTTGCAGAGTTTAAAAGATGTCCAGGGCAATCCTGTCCCTACATTTACTGGTAGGGGCGCCAGTACTGTAATCGATCATTTAGTAATTTCGGCGAATATTTATGTTTTCTGTGGAACCCCGGTGACTTTGAACTTATCTGTTAGTGACCATAACTGTATCATTTCATGTTTGTCCATATGAGGCTTCAAGAAGCAGGTGACCGAAACTATTGTAAACAATGTTGTTCTATGTAGACCTAATGGCTACAGGATTAAGTGGAACGTCACCAATTCGGATATGTATTTGAACAGAATTGTCACCACTTGTTTACCTGAGATAAGCAAGTGTCTGGAGGTTAATGCTGGCTTCTTAGGTATTTTACAATGTTTTAGCAAAATTAACGAAAAAATTAACAAAGTTTTGACCATCTCCAACGTTAAGCAAAATAAGCTGAAAAGGGGATGGTTTGATAAAGCCTGCACCGAGGCTTTACAAAAGTTAAAGAAAGCTCTTTCATGTAGCCCCCGGAATAGGTTAATTATTACTAATTTTAGAATTGTCTATAAGGAGCAGCTAAAGCGTAGGAAGCGAGAACTTCAGGAAGAAGCATGGGATAAATTGACCGCTGCGGTGGAGCTATCTAATAGTAAGCTCTTTTGGGATACGGTCAATAGCCCATTTTTAAGGAATGATGATGTACCCACTATTACATCTCAAGTCAGCAAGGAAAGTTGGGTTCTTCATTTTACATCTATTTTTAACTATAGTGACATTACTTGCACGTCAAGTTCGTCTACCGTTGCGTGGCCTATTATTCCTCTTAATATTACTCCCCCTGAAGTAGTAACTGCTTTAAGATATAGCAAAGGTGGGAAAGCTCCTGGCCCAGACGGAGTGCCAATTGACCTTTATAAAGCTGATATGATAATATGGGGCCCTGTTTTATCTAATGTTTTTAACGCGGCTGTAGAGGAAAAGATTCCCTCAACTTGGGGGGAATCTATAATTATCCCAATATATAAAAAGGGAATCAGATCGGAAGGCAAAAATTATCGCCCCATATCCCTTTTAGACTCATCATTAAAAACTATGAGCCGGGTATTATTACTTAGGTTGGAAGAATGGGCAGAGGACAACGGGATCCTGGCTCAATCTCAATCTGGGTTCAGGAAAGGCCGGGGGACCCTGGAACAATGTATAAATCTGGATCTCATTATCGGGAAGTACACGCGCGCAAAGCAGGGTTCTCTTTTTCTCTGCTTTGCAGATCTTAGTAGCGCGTTTGATTTGGTGGATCATTGTCTATTATGGTCAACCTTATTGGATCTAGGTGCCCCCCAGGCTATTATTTATTTTTTGGCAAGACTTTATTCTAAGTTATCTGCAAGTATACGCTACGGCCAAGCAGGAGAATGTACAAGTCAAATTGCGGTGAGCCTTGGCATTAGGCAAGGCTGTGTGCTGGCACCCCTTCTTTTTTCTCTCTTTATCAATGCCATTGAAGCAGATCTTAAAAAGGTTAAATGTGATGCCCCGCAAATTGAGGGACAGGATGTACCTGTGCTGCTTTATGCTGACGATACTGTACTCCTCTCAAGAACTCCCATTGGTTCTCTGATTTTATAAAAGGAAGGAAATTAAAACTTAATAATTCTAAGACTTTTATTTTACCGTGTGGACGTAAAATAAGAAATATGAAATCCTTCTATATCGAGAACCAAAAAATTATTTTAGTGAATACATTTTGTTACCTTGGCATTATGTTTTCTAGCAATGGCATGTGGCACCAAGAGATTTTAAATGTTAAGGCCAAAATGGCCACAAGCGCCTATGGAGTTTTTAAATTTGCCATTAAATTGAGGGATCATCGCATATTTGATATGCTACATATTTACAGAAATAAATGTGTTTCGGTTGCGCTCTACGGAGCAGGGATTTGGGGCCATTGCCCTCATGGAGAGCTTCAGGTGGAGGAAAATGTTTTTTTAAAGAACTTATTATGTTTACCTTCGTCTGCCCCCACTGTTCTAATTCATAATGAAGTGGGGTTGAACTATTTGACTGACCTGATAGGGCTGAGATCTCTAATGCTATGGAGATCAATCTGGATGAAGAAAGAGACTGGGTTCAATAGAAGTATTATAAAGGACTGCCTTTGTCTGGATAAATGCCTACAAATCCCCTGGTTAAAATATGTGGTATCTACAGTTAAGGACCTATTCCAGGTGAATATTTTGGAAGATCCGAATTACGCAACCGTTATCCCTAAATCAGAATTTAAACATTTTTATCTGAGGGAAAAAGCTCATTCTAAGAATATGCAGCTAGCAACTGTGGCTTTTTATTATTCACAGGCGCACACTGTAGGGTTTCAACCATACCTTTTAAAGGTCACTAGAATCTCACATCGGTTCGTATTGACCCGATTGAGATTAGGTATTGTTCATCATTTGGTGGCTTTTCCATGTATAAGAAAATATCCTACTATTTTTTTGTCCATGTGATGGAGTCACCAAACAGAGTGTTACACATTTTCTCCTCACATGTGATCTATACACGCATTTGCGCATTGTCTATCTCAAACTACTTTTTAAAAAATACGGGTCTCGAACTTTGACATCAGCTATGAGCCTGCTGTTTACCTTAAATGAGATAGATATATGTTTCCTTACTGTTACGTTCATCCTAAAATCAATTGCTGCTAGGAAAAGTATGTTTTAAAAAAAAATTCTGTTCTGATGGCTGACTAATTTGTCATACAATTTCTGTTTTGTAACCCTCTTAACTGCTTTTTTTGGACAAATTATTTAGTAAGTTTTATATTATCCTGTGCTTTTATGATTGTTGTTTTAATAATCGAATAAAGCTTATTTTGAATTTGACACCCCATCAGCCAACTGGATCCTTTGGGATCGCCCTGCCTGGAAGGTCGAAAGCCATTGATTTGCCAACCCCTGGATGCCCAGCTCTGAAACCCGCTACAGTAGTCGGTCATGTTTGACAGTGTCGAATGCCACAGATAGGTCTAGCAGGACCAGGGCGCATGGCTTCCTGCTGTCGGCCATGAGTCTAAGTTCGTCCATCACTGCCAGCATTACCAGCTCTGTGCTGTGGAGAGCCCTGAAACCTGCCTGTTTCATCTGGAGCAGCTGACGTTCCTCTATGAAGCTTGATAGTGTTTTCAAAACATGTTGTTCCAAAAACTTTTGCCAGAAAAGTGAGCTGAGAGATCGGCCTATAACTCTTAAGGTTGGCTGCATCACCTCTGTTTTTTTCAGCAGGGGGATAACTCTATCTTTCTTGAAGTTAGTCGGGACGTAGCTCATTTCTAGAGAACGGTTGAGCAGGTTGAGGACCTCGCTGTCTACCCTAGGAAGGGCCATTCGAGACACCCTTGGAGGACAGGGGTCCGCTGGTGACCCCGATTTAACCCGGCACGTTAGAAGGCTCAGAGAGTCGTGATCGAGGTTTGGGAAGACGGTGAGGGGCTTGCCATAGGCGAGTGTTGTAGGGTCCATGGCCAGAGGGCAACGGATGACGGGCGTGTTGTGAATGTCCCTTAGGAGTTCATTGACTTTTTGGAGGAAGAAGGACTGGAACTTATTACAGTCTTCAGGGCAGGGAGGGGGTTTCCGTTCTTGTGACTGCCTCAGTTCTTTTAAAATTCGGAAGGTCTCTTTCTGCTTTTTGTCGGCAGCCAGGATCCTAGATTCTTAGTATTCTGTCCTTCCTGGCTATAATGGCTTTTTTATAAGTTGCAAACATGGCTTTATATTCAGTAAGAGCCCCTGGACCGTACGCTTTATGCCACGCCCTTTCATATTGGCGCAGTGTTTGTTTCTTTTCCCTCAGATCCTCATTAAACCAGGGGGCCCCCTTGCCTTTATTCCTGACTCTTTCCCTACGTGAGGGTACTAACTTGTCCATTGCTTCACTTAACCGGAATATGAGGGACTCGCTTTCCTGGTCAAGGTTTCCCTGTATTTGCCTTTTTGGGGATGATTTACACAGAGTCCCCACTAGATCACATTCCTTTATTTTATTACAGCTGCCCAGCACTTTCTACTCTGAGAGTGGATGTGCTTGTCGACCAGTGAGCTGGACCAGGCACCTGATCAGGTAATGTTTAGAACGGGATATCCCAGCACTCCAAAAGTCACAATTGTTATTCGTAATGGTTATTAGCCAAAAGGACAGAGAGCAATGTATTGTCAATATTGCACTGGCTGCAACACAAATTGAGGTTCTCACAATGATGTATAATAAAGAATAATTTAATTAGACATATTTCCTGTGAAGGAAAATCGTAATTGTAAGAAAAAATCAGAGTTCCCTAATACAAATGGTTCTAGTCAACAGTTCATAGAAAGGAGACTCATAGTCTCAAAGTCTTGATCCAGATAGATGACAGCCGACACGTGTTTCGTCACGTTAAGTGACTTCCTCAGGGCTTTATTTTGAATTTGATGGAGATTTAGATATCATGCATATGTTGATGTTATGCCAATGATCTTTCAATTATTTTCTGTTCCAAAAGCGCACTTAAGAATTCAGAATATGTCTAATTAAATTATTCTTTATTATACATCATTGTGAGAACCTCAATTTGTGTTGCAGCTAGTGCAATATTGACAATACATTGCTCTCTGTCCTTTTGGCTAATTACCATTACGAATAACAATTGTGACTTTTGGAGTGCTGGGATATCCCGTTCTAAACTCTGTTCATCACAGGGGTTGCGTTGCATGATCTGTGTATTCTAGCACCTAGGTAGTAGGGTGCTCTTTTATCCCGAGTGGCACCGTAAATTGCTCCTGCTGTTTTGTAACACTTTATGACAAATAGTATTGGATACCTAATCTGATTACATTAATCTCTCTTGAGGTGCACCTTCTTAACATTACTACCGTGTAATCTATACCTGATCAGTTAATGGTCAGTCCAGGTGCAAGGACTCATGTCCAGCAGGCTAGCGGAAGGCTTGTGGTCCAGACCAGGTCAAGGGTATGTCCGTCCCTTATCATGGGTTGGGGCGTTTACAAGCTGTTGATGTAGCATGGTGGTCAGCGCCTCCTCCAAATGATTAGTGTGTGAGTCTCTGGGCACCTGATCCCAGTGATAGTTAAAATCCCCCATCACCAAGATACCAGGAGTGAACTGGGGGGTCGCTTGAGGGGGGCAGTATACCACAAATAAGATTAGGCAGGTAGCATGGGAACAGAGCTTTGCTCCTAGGATTTCTGCACCCTCGATGTTCTCAGCAATCAGCGTCTCTATCGTTAGCTGTCTATTGTAGAGTATCGCTACCCCCCTCCTTCTGTACTTCCAGTCCAGTTGTGCCATAAGGCAGCATAATCCGGGGGCAGGGCCACTACTATATGTGCTGCTGAGGTGTCCTCTAGCCAGGTTTCTGTTACCCCCAGGATGTACAAAGAGCCATCCTGGAGGAGCAAGAAGACCTCAAGATTGTGTTTTTGTAGGGAGCGGGTGTTTAGGGCTGCTACCCGTAGTCCATATAGGTTAGCAAACACGGTTTGCTTAGGGGGAGGAAGCGGTGTACCCGCCCTAAGGATGTCCTACTCCTTTTTGCCTGGGGGGCATTTCTATTTACCACGGCCAGTAGTTCCTCAGCGGATTTAGGGGAAAAAGGACCAGGGGTCCGGGCCCCTGGCCCCAGTCAGGCGCGGATGGGGGCAGACTGGCTTGCCTTTGGCGCGGCAGTGACGCGCGCGTTGCACGCATCCACTCCAGCATAGTAGATAACTAATTTCTTCCTCCCCCACCAACCAGCCCTTCAGTGCAGCAGCTGATTGCCCCGATAGCACTAGACCACGTTGCAAATGTGGAAATGCAAGTGAAGGTGTGGGTATGTGAGGAGCGCTGGGCGTGATAAAGTGACAGTTCAAATTAAAATTAAAATCCAATCCAGATTCATTATTAAAAAGATATAACAGTGATTTCAAAGGACACAACAGATTAAAAAGCAGTTCCAACACAAGATAAAAAGCAAGGTTTTACTGCGCCTAAGGCAAACCACCAAGGGAGGTTTAGAGCGTCTCTCTCTGCCTGCGCGTCCGCCCAGCACGGCAAATAACTACTTTCCTCCTCCCCCCACCAATCAGCCTTGCTGATCACCCCGATAGCACTAGACCACTTTACAAATGTGTAAGTGCAAGTGAAGGTGTGGGTATGTGAGGAGCGCTGAGCGTGATAAAGTGTCAACCTCTTCAAAACATAGCAGAAATACTATTTCTTTTGACCTATCACAGATTCATTGTGGGTTTTTGTTATACTTGGTGTTGCTCGCACGTAGAGAAATTTATTTGAAGTGGAAAGATCCCCTACCGCCAAAAACTGAAGAATGGCTCAAATCCTTATTTGCTATGGCCCGCCTACACCAGGATGGAACTGGAGACAGACTTATAAACATCTGGCAGCCCCTTATGAGTAGGGGCCGTAATTTGAGATTAATATAACTGTTGTTGGTCTAACTTACGGTCCTATGATTACACCAAGCCTTTATAAAAAGGGGCCGGTCGGATTGACCTAAACAAGTGCAGTGAGCCAAGGGCAACTAGTTTGAGAACGACGGCTTTTTAAGATCTGCAGTAGCTTATTTGTGGAAAAAAAAAAGAAATACTATTTATGCTTAACAGGGCCAATGTGTTCAACGTCATGGATCTCTCTGCAGCCTATAACCAGGTGAAGCTGCACGAAGAGTTGCAGCCCTCATGTCCTTTGTTACACCTGTAGGAGCTTACAGCTTTAAAAGGATGCCCTTCAGTTGGCCTTAGCGGTCACTTGTTATTTATGAAAAGGGTTCTTCAGGGTGTTAGTAATGTCTTGTTCTTTCAAGATGCCATTCTGGTGTTTGGGAAGGACAGAACAAGCCATTATACCAGTTTAAAACAGATCTTGGAGAAGCTGAGAGACAGTGGTCTTACATTGAAATGTGAGAAATGCAAGTTCACAGTGGGCTAGCACTGTATTGAAGCATACCATGTCAGAGAAAGGCATAAAACCCAAGATCGGTTTGACAGAGTCAATCGTCAGCGCACCCCCTACTGTGGACAAAGAAGGTATTCGCTCTTTCCTGGGATTGGTCGAATACTATTCTAAATTGGTTAAGGGCTTTACACATATTGTAATGCTTTTGAGGGTGTTACTCAATAAAGGGGCCACATTTGATTGGTTGAGTGAATGTGAAGAAGCCTTTTCTAAGATACAAAAAAATAAATAAATACAGCTGGAGATTGGAAGTATGCCCAGTTTAGGGCATTTTGATGTACCAAAGAAGACAATTTTGACAATGAATGCCAGCCTCAAGGAGCTGGGTGCAGTGTTAGCTCAGATGGTTAATGGAGAAGGGAAAGTCATAGCATTTGCTTCATGCTCCCTCAAAGTGGCAGAGGAGGGATGCTTTGTCATCAAGTGTGAGGCACTTGCATGTGTCTAAGATATCCACCATTTCAATTATTTTCTGTGGGGTTTGCGTTTCACATGCCTTTGGTTCAAATGTTTACGTGCACGGGTACTGAGAGAGCAACTCTTTTTTTTTTTTTTTAAGTATTTTATTACGTTTTCAACCAGCGGACCGATAAATCACTGTTACAAACAATAGCATCTTATAGCAGACCCAACCATCAATGTACAAATCAGGAGAGACCGGTTCTTCAACATTTACTGCCCTAACTCCCCCCCTACCACCCTCTCTACCCCCACCTCCCCCCCCTGTCAGTGTGCCCACGTCAACCCCTCTTAAACTTAGATATTAATCACCCCGTGGTCCGAGACAGTCTAGCTCAAAGCAATAGAAAATACATCATCGTTGTTCCCAAAGGCCCGGAGGCTCCATGTCCCCACCCATAAGCTCTCCATGCTCCCGCCCTGACTACGCGACAGCTTCTCAATACATTGTGCAGGCGCTGACTCCTCCCAAAGTATACTTAAGTGGTCTCATCCTGAGCAGGCTCCCCAGCAGTCCCAGAGGGCCCCGCCCCAGGCCCCACACTCTGGTCAATGTCTATAGGATCCCTGTCCCCCTCATCCAGCTCCTCCAAAGAACGAAGCCCCTCTACTAATGTGCCCCACGCCCTTGCCGCATCCGGCGCCTTGTCATTAGACGCCCGTCAGGCCAATTGCAGCCGAAGCGTCCCTTCGCTCCCCGCCCAGGACAAGAAACTCGCCTTCCATCTCCGAAAGCTCGGCCCAGCCTTTGCCTTCTAATACATGGTGAGCTCCCTCTTCGCCATTATCAAACCCAGATCATAGAATTTGCTCGTAATTTTAGTACTGGGGGTATGCGGGAACCAGAGCAGAAGGCAAGCCCCCATATCCACTTCCAGCTCGCGCTCAGTCACTCGATTCAGACACACCACCACATCCGTCCAATAAGAGCCTAATCCCTGACAGGACCAAAACATATGATCGAAATCAGCACCTTCTGCCCTGCACCGGGGGCATGGGGATTGGGAACCTCCAAAGTACTGCATAATGTTGTCTGGAGTTAAATAAGCCCTGTGGAGAGTGAAAAATTGGACCAATTGAAATCTGGCGTTGCGCGTGCCCTTCCAGGCCCGCCGCAACAGCTGCGACCATGTCGTCTCAGGAATGGGCCTACCAAGATCTCCCTCCCATTTACCCCGCAAGGCATCCAAGGGTGTAAGCTTCTCTGTGGACATCCGCCTATGAAGACAGGTAATGGCCTTGAATGTACCCGCCGCCATAGTGACGTATTGGCACCCCAACGAGGTTGGGGGTTCCGACAGTCCCATCTTCCATTGTCTCTGAATCCCCGACACCAAGGCGGCGTGTAAAAGATAATCCCCCCTCGGTAGATCATAAGCCCCCTGCAAATCCCGGAATGGCAACAAGACGCCATCTCTGTATAAGTCCCCAATCATGTGAACCCCACACTCTTCCCAACCAACCAACGCCGACCAATGCCCGCAGTGTGGGAGGGCCGTGCATATGCCCAAAGGAATTTCCAGGGCATATGGAACCACAAATCCTGCCTGCTTCTGTTTTTTTTTTTTTTTTAAATTTTTTTATTAGTGTTCCACAAACCAACAATTGCAGTGTATCCTTAACATAAAAACAGTACAAATCACATATATCTCATTTCTGTGATATCCACTTATATAAATTCATCAAATTAAACATCAAAATAATCTTTTAAAGGACGCCAAATTGTAAGACCTAAATTTCTTTTGCGAGATTTTTTTAACAAATATATACTAATTTCAGTATTATACAAAGTAAAAAGCTTAGATCGCCATATATCAAAACTCGGGGCTTGTGGTTGCAGCCAGGCAGTAGCTATAGATAAGCGAATTGTGGCGGCAATAATAAAAAGAAAAAAACGAAACTCAAATAAAGGGTGCCCCTCAATGATTTCATCCCCGATACCCAGTAGAATTAGCTTTGGTGAAAATACTACAGGTTTCCTAAGAACATAGCCAAGAAAGTTTGAAATTTGATTAAAAAAAGATGTTAAAGATGAACATGCATAAAAGACATGCAATAAATCAGCCTCTCTTGCTTTACAACGGAAGCATTCACCGGAGTTAGAGTATAAAGATGAATTACCCCATTTCATCATCACAGCCAGAGTGTGATATAAATTAAAAATAGTCTTATACAATTGTGTTTTTAATGATGCAGAAAAAAAAACCATATGGGCCATTTTAATAGATTCTTGAATATTGATGGAGGCAGATAGTAACTTGCCTGACCATTTCTGATTAGTTTTATCAATATCATCTGTACGATAAGCTAATAAGTGTTTATAGATAGTTCCAATAGGAGGTTGTAATCTAATAGCATCCATAACATCATTTGAAGTCAATGGCATGGTATGTTTATATAAAAAATCCCGAATCTGTAAGTATTTAAAAAAATGATTATTGTCTAAATCAAATTGTAATCTAAGTGTATCAAAAGAAAGGAGAGAGCCATCAACAGAGACGAAGTCGCCGAGACATGTAATACCTTTAGAGTGCCAGCATCGTGCAACTACATCTCCAAAAATTGACGGCAATAAATGTGGAGCCTTGAATGGGGTATATATTGTGAATTTGGGCACATTACACATTTTCCTGAGACTTTTCCAAGTGTTAAAGGCAGATATAATAGTTTTAAACCGTGTGTGTTTGTAATAGCTACTGTCAAAATTAGAAATCAGACAACTTTTTGCAGATGGACCTAAAGTAATATGGTAAATCGATGGATTTTCTGCCATATTAGGTATTGCCTCTCCGGTCAGGAGAGTACGCATTCTTAAAAGCAAACATGACATCTGGTAGAGGGCGAAGTCTGGCACCCCCCAGCCCCCACGAACCGAAGGGAGTGTCATAAAGCGTGAAGCTCTGCGTATTTTTCCAGGAGCCCATAAATATTTTTCACAAATTGACTGTAATTGACGAATTTTGGGCCTGGGGACTAATAAAGGGACAGCACGAAAAAAATAAAGTACTCTGGGTAATATAATCATTTTAAGTAAATTGACTCTGCCAACCAAAGTGAGATATAAACTCTGCCAAGATTCCAATGCCTGCTTCGTTTTGTCCAATATATCAATCCAATTGGTATCGACGAGTTCCTCCAAATTAGGCCTAATCTTAATGCCTAAATAGGCCACTTCCTCCATAATCCTATTGTCAAGTACAAGAGTTTGATCTGTGCACAGACACTGTGTTTTGGAATTATTAAGTTTATAGCCAGAATATCTCCCAAAAGATTCCGCTAACAATTCAATGGATGGTAAAGCCGAATTCAAATCAGACGTAACAACAGCGATGTCATCGGCATACGCCAGAACCTTATACTTCACCTCATTAGCAATAAAAGGGGGAATCTGTAAGCTAAGCTCGAGCATTTTAACAAAGGGATAAAAAGCAAAAAGAATTGGAGAACAAGGGCAGCCTTGCCGCGTCCCTCTTCTAATCTGAACCTCCTCAGATTTGAGGCCCATAGCGCAAATCCGAGCTGTTGGGGACTGATAAAATATCTGGAGTGCCAGAAGAAATTTAGTGCTAAATCCCAGACGTGTCATGACCTCCCACAAAAATTTCCAAGAAACGCGGTCAAAGGCCTTCTCGGCGTCGAGCAGGGCAAGACCCAGAAGTCTGGACTCAGCCTGCGCGGCGTCGAGAAGAGCGATGACCCTATTAACATGATCTACCGTCCCACGCCCCGGCACAAAACCATGTTGTTATAATGAGACCAGTCGTGGAACGTGAGGAGCCATGCGATTTGCTAATAGTTTCGCATAGAGTTTACCATCACAGTTAAGAAGCGATATCGGGCGGTACGACCCGGGTTGATCGCGGGATTTCCCCTTCTTCGGAAATATGGCAATATGCGCAGCAGCCCATGATTCAGGAGGAGTACCCAACCTGGCTGCCTGAAAAGTATCCAACAAATCAGCTCGCAGTTCTTTAAAAAAAGTCTTATAAATCTCTGATGGGAGAGAATCGGGGCCCGCAGCTTTACCAGAGGGTAAATTAACCACTGCGCGTTCTATTTCCTCATCAGAGAATGGAAGATCCAATTTTTCAGCAGCAGCGGGATCAAGTCTGTCCCATTCTAGAATAGGGAGCCCAAGGTCAGGTGGGATGTCATCATTACTCGGCTGACTATAGAGTTCAGAGTAGAATTGATGAAAAACTTTCATAATAGTCACGGGATCTTGAACTAATACCTGTTGATCATTATAGATAGCTTTGATGTTAGATAATTGCTTTTTCGCCCGAACCCTCTGAGCTAAACATCTCCCGACTGTTTCTCCGTATTCATACATTTGTTTTCTGTAAAGCTGATATTTAAGCGCAATCTCTTGGGCCCAAATAAGATTGATCTCCGCCTTACAGCGAGCTAGTTCATCAAGGCTATCTTTGGGGTCTATTGCAGCCTGTAGATTAGTTATAAGCTCTAATTCTGCATCCCGTAGATGCGTATATAACTGCATCAAATTTTGTTTCCGAGTTTTTTGCAGATGGAGCGCAAAACTAAGGACCTCGCCTCTAAAACAAGCCTTAAAGGAATCCCAGACAACAGCAGGTTCTGCAGATCCGCGATTAAGCTGAAAAAAATCTGGGATCCACTTTTTCATATGTGACACAAACGAAGTGTCAAGCAGTAACTTCCTATCAAAGGTGAAAATGTTATCAAGTCGTGTAGTGACAACATTAGAAAAGGAAATAGTTACCGGGGCATGGTCGGATAACAATCTAGGATTTATGCGAATTTGACAATGGGAAGCCCAAGCAGCGGGGATAAGAAAATAATCCAATCGGAAAAACTTGGTATGCGGGGAGGAAAAGAAAGTATACCCGGGTGTCTGAGGATGTAAAAAATTCCATCCATCTACCAAACCATGGTCATCCATCAAATTCTTTAGTGCCTGAAAAACCTTAGGTTTACGACCCCTATATGGAGAAGAAAAAGGGCCTGCCCAGTCACTATCTAAATGGATGTTAAAATCCCCACAGCAAAGAAGTGGAGAAGGCCATAAAGCAAGCTCACCATTTAGAAAATTCAAAATTTTTGGATCATCATCATTAAAACCATATATTGTACAAAGAGTAAACCGCTTATTGCCAATTAAACACTCAATAATAGCCCATCTGCCCTGTATGTCTGCTGAAATACGCTCAGTTTTAGTTATAGACGGACGTGCCAAAATAGCCACTCCTCGTGTTGTGTCCGATTGTTTAGAGGCCACTAACAAGGTATACCCCAAATCATCTAACTTCTGTCGTACCGACCACGAAATATGTGTTTCCTGAATACATATGATATCGGGATTAATAAGTTTCAACTCACTTTGCATCTTCCTACGTTTTTCATATCGGTTAAGACCACACACATTATACGTGGCGATTATTAGATTCAAACTAGCCATCAGTTTTGAGAACCTAAAAGTCCTTTAATAAAGCCAATCAAAAGTAACTCAAGTAACAAAACATAAAAATAAAAAAGATGGTTGCGGAACATATTTTTTCCCCCATTTCTCCCTTCACCCTCAACCCAATCACCCCCCCCACCCAGTATACCACCCACCCCAATCTCAGACCTCCCCCCTCCCAGCCTACCCACCCAATAATGAGGCATTAAGACCGTGGTCCTGATGATGGAGAGTTAGGATGGACTCACCCACGGTGCCCCCAAACACTAATAGTGGGGTCAGACGTAACTACATAACTACGTAATGGAAATAACAGACTAGATCTAATCACTATACTATCTTCAGCCCAGAGGAGCTAGTTGTTGCAGAAATTCCTCTGCGGCAATTTCAGACAGAAAAAATTGACTTCGGCCCTGCGCCACCACCCTTAATTTAGCAGGGTTCATTAAAAACGCCTGTGCTCCCTTTGCATGAAACATAGGAATTAACTGGCGGAGGCGCCATCGACGTGAAACTGTTTCATGGGAAAAATCGGGTCTAACAAAAAAGTGGACCCCCTTAGCCAGGCGTTTACGATTGGGGCGGGCAAGGTCGAAAACAGCATCTCTTGCTAGGAAATTATTGACAGAAATCAAAATGGCACGGGGGTATTTAGGATCTAAGCCAGCCTGGGTAGTTTGCTGTTTTTGATGAAACGGAAATCGATGAGCTCTCTGAATCTGTGTCCCCCAGTCCCAATGGGAGAGCTCCGGGAAAGCCTCAGTGAACAATTGAATTATAAATTGTCTCGCATCATCATGCTCCACCCCCTCGGGAACACCCAGCACGCGTAGATTGTTCCGGCGCATCTGGTTTTCAAGCTCAGATAGTTTCCAAGTGACATCATCCTTTTGTTTTTTGAGAGCAGTCACCATATCCGTCTGTGTGGATAATGCATCTTCCAGAGCGGAGATGCGATTCTCGGTCTCATTAACTCTAATACCAATCTCGGCCGTGAACTTGTTAATGCGTCTAATGGCATTTTGCAGTTTGCGACAAGCATTTTGGGTTCTGGCGTTCTCCAACCGAGTCTCCGCTCTGTGTGAGATCATTGTATCATAGATCATTTCTAATGTTATTGGTTTAGAGGAGTCCGATGCTTTCAATAGAATTGAACTTACAGGATCTTCTCCTTGACCGTTGGGGGTAGGGTTCACTGCAGAGAAAGAGTAATCCCATGCGAGATTCTCCCCCAATTCCTCCTCCAAAATATCTGGATTGTTCTCTGATGAAATTTCACCAGTATTCCCCCCAACCTTGCTTTTATTATTTCTGCGTACAGTTCCGGGAGTCTTATGAGTAGATTGAACCGCATCTTCATCTCCCATCGCAGACTCTGCCCAATCCCTATTAATCCCTTCTTCATCCGAAGTGATGGATCCATCTGATAGTGAAAAAAAGTTCTCAAATAAATCATTATCAGCGTTATGAGCAGTCTGGGCCATGCCTAACCCATTCTCAACAGTCGATATTTGTGAAGCTTCACTGACCTCGGAAGAAAGGACTACAGGACCCAGAATGCAACCTGATATACCATTCACCACCACATTTTCAGTCTCACCCCCATCATCTAATACTTTTCTGACACATTTACCATGATCGACATCTGTAGTAGCCAGCCGGCTCGACGCTTCCGTGGGGGGGGGGATGGTATCTGCACTCTGCTGAGCCCCATTATCGACGGCTTTATCCAGGGATTGTGTCACCAGCTTCGTTGTTCTTTTGGAAAACAACGGAGCCATATTTCCGCCACTGGATGATGAAATGTCAGGCGAAGAGCGCCTGGGAGCCGAGGTCCCCACACGGGGAGATGAACCGGGGTCAGAGAAAGTATTCAGTCCTGTGCCCACCGATGCTCGTCCGCTCGAGATGTTGGCTCCGCGGGGCTTCGGATTCAGCTTCGGATTCCCAGCCCTGACTTTAGATGCTGCTTTCGGAGGCATTACTGCGCCGCTCCCGAAGGTACTGCAATGTGTGAATCCGGAGAAGCAGTCACGGTATATCGGAAGAGGACGCCAGAGCCCACCACGAAGCCAGGTAGGTATAAGTGTCACGTTGAGTATTTTCATTGCCAGAATGGGTCAGATCAGAGAAACTGGCGTTATTCATACGTTATTGAAACACCCTCTCAGGCTACATTGGATTACGTTATCCAGCTGCTTTCTCAAGGCATAGTCCAAAGGGGGATCACCGCGAGTAGCACAGCCCAACTCACTCGGCTAACGGGTCAGCCGCCATCTTGCCTCCTCTCCTGTGGAACCACAAATCCTGCCTGCTTCTGACTGCGGATCCAGCACAGCCGGAGTGTGCGCTCCTTGAGGGTGAGCTGGTCCAACCTGGGCCTCTGCCGAAGCACAATAAATGACAACACGTGTCGAGGAATGACCCTGCCCTGGGGTCCATCAGGGCCTCTGAACTCACGCGCCACACCCTGTGTGAGCCATTGCAGCTGTGCCGCCAAGTAGTACCACTCAAAATCTGGGGCCGCCAGCCCCCCCTCCTCTCTTGGTCTCATCAGAGTGGCCAATGCCACCCGCCGTCTGCCAGATCCCCAAATAAACCCTGTCATCAGTGTCCAAACGTCTTAAAAAAGGGAACCGGGATCCATATCGGCAGGGTACGGAAAAAGTAAAGCAACCGCGGCAGCGCTATCATCTTCAGCAGCACTACACGCCCAGCTACCGAAAGAGGGAGCGTGCGCCAAAACGCCATACTACCCTTGAGTCCCCTCAGCGCGCCACCCACATTCCCCTCGAAAAGGTCGGCGGGTGCGTGAAATATGCGGACGGCCAGATACGGCAGGCAGGCAGGTTCCCACCTCAGGTCTTCCAGCGTCTAGGGCATCGGAACTCCAGGGGACAAAGGAAACAGGCAGGTCTTAGCCCAATTCACCTGCAATCCCGACAAACGACCAAATTCCCGGAGCAGGGTTCTGGCACCCTGTAGGGAATACCCCGCATCAGCCAGATACAACAGGAGGTCATCCGCATACAGGGATATGTGATGGAGCTCCCCACGCAGCGGAACACCCTCATATAAACGCCCCCGTCGGGCATGCGCTGCAAGAGGTTCGATTGCCAGTGCAAACAAAAGTGGGGATAGAGAACACCTGGCAAGCCGCTGAGATAGTACGTCCCGTACGAACCCTAGCTGTGGCGGAGCTATATAACAATCTGGTCCAATGCACAATGTGATCACCCAAGCCGAACCCCTTCAACACCCTGAACAGGTACGGCCACTCCACACTGTCGAATGCCTTTTCGATATCCACCGACAGCACCTCGGCCTCCGAAGCGCCTTCCCCTCTTTCCCCCATGATCCGCACCAACCGCCGAATGCACGTCGCAGTATTCCTGGTGGGAATAAAACCCGATTGATCCGGGTGTACCAGGGTGCGCATGTGACCTAGGAGTCGCATGGCCAAGATCTTACTCAGGATATTATAGTCAACCGAGAGCATGGAAAGCGGCCGGTATGCCGCTCCAGAGGTGGGGCCCCCCCCTCCCCAGCAGCGGCACGATGACCGCCTCTCTCATAGTGAACGGCAGCCTACCCAGGTCCCACGCCTCTCCGTACACCGACTGTAACCGCAGTGCCAGAATATCCTAATACGCTGCATAGAACTCCACCGGAAGGCCATCAGACCCTGGGGTCTTCCTCCGGGCCATGTGTTTCACCGCTGCCCTGATTTCTCTGAGGGAGATAGCTGCCCCCAATGCAGTGCCCTGTTCCGGGTCTAAGTGCGGAAACCCTGCCGCCTCTAGATAAGCGTCCAGACCATCGGGCAGGTCCCTCATCCTACTCTGATACAGCAGCGTGTAATAGTCCAGGAATTGGTCATTGATCTCCTTTTGTGAATGGACCAGACCCCCCTCAGGTGTAGACAGCAATACTATTGGGGATCCCCGGACAGCCGGATTAGCCAACCAGGCCAGTAACAACCCTACTTTGTCCCGTTCAGCGTGCGCCCGTACCATATATTCTTTATAATCATAGCAGCGAAGCTGCTCCACCTGAGTCGCCACCTCCTCCCGCGCTGCCAACACCTCCTCCCGGGTACCCCCAGTCACGTGGCCATCGAGTTCGGCCTGGCGCAGCCGAGCCTCAGCTTGATCAATATCCTGCAGCAGCACCTTGCGCGTCCCGACGACAGACGAGATGCAGATCCCTCTCACCACCTCTTTAAGCGCATCCCACTCTTGAGCTCTACTCGTCGCCGTCCCCAAATTATCTGAAAAGTAACGCTCTACACCCTCCCCTAGCTCCGCCTTGAACACGGGATCCTCCAGCGTCACCGGGTTCAACCGCCACGTCGGGATCACTGGTCGCTGCTGCGACCAGAGTATCATTATCAAACAGGGGTTGTGGTCCGAGAGTGTCTTCGCCAGATACTCACTGCAGCGCTTGAGCTCCAGTGCTCCCGGGGTACACAAGGCCCTAAGCTTCCTGCCAGTCCCTTCTCACCCTGGCCACTCTACGGACCACCGATTGAGCCAGCGGTGGGTGGGAACGATCCAACTCCACATCAGTAACAGAATTAAAGTCCCCCCGAGGAAAACCGTACCAACTAGGAACGACGCCAGCTTCCCAGAAAGCCGCGCAAAAATGCGGTGTGGTCGGAATTCGGGGCATAAACACTACAGAATGTCACATCTCTGCCATCTAGACGGCCAAACACCAACACAAACCTCCCCTCCGGATCTACCAACGTGTGCATGGGCTGGAAAGGAACCCCGGACCTCACCCAGATTAAAGTCCCTCTGGCAAAGGCAGAAAAAGTAGTGAAAAACAACTGTCCCCTCCATCTCTTCTGCAACGCCCGCCCCTCAGCCTGGTCAACGTGTGTCTCCTGCAAAAAGGCCACCTGGATCCCTCTGTGGACCAAATATGCATGCACTTTGTAATGTTTTCTCATGGAGTTCAGTCCTCGCACATTCCAAGTGATACATTTTAATTCAAGTTGGGTCGCCATGTAGAAGGATACAACTGAACACAACCCAATACAGCCTAGCGGGCACACTGACAGACCCCCCACCCCCTTGCAAAACACCCCCAACAAACCCCCCTCCCTCCCTTCCCCAGAACAGGCTCTAAACCATAGTTACCCATCCAAACACAGACGCAACAAAAAGAAAATACCCTGGTAGCTACTAGAGTCTCACAGTTGGTGTGAGACAGAGGGGGTGACCCAGCACCAACACAAGCCGGACAGCGGTCGCACCAGCCCGCCTGCATGTCAGACCTCAATTATCAACTTCCCCTCCTCCCGGCAGTGTCCCACCTCCAGTGTCCCCCCAAGTAGTGAACCCCCCCTCCCAAGCCGCCCCTCCCCTCCGAGCCAGGAACCAGGCCCCCCACCATCTTCAGCAGAACCATATCCATTCCCCACTGTGCCACAAAGCAGCCACTGCCTCCCCTTACTGTATACAAATTAAAGGCAGGCAGCGTCACTCGTCCAACAGGCCATCGGCAGTGCGCGGCGTGACCTCTGGCAGATGTTCAACGTCTTCCCCGGAATCCTCCGACCCCTCTGACCCCACTCCTGCAGACCCCCGCCGAGATCCTGAGTCCGCCAACAAGGCCGCAGCCGCTGCTCCAGAGATGATGGAGACCGCCTGCAATGCTGCTTGTCTCTCCGTCTGAGATGTCGGTGGCGACTGTCCACTTACCATACTGTTCCTGTGTCAACGGCCCCGACAAGGCTTTGGCTGGACCCCGACCTCCGACTCCCGCTGTCTGGCGCCATCTCCACTTTCACGATACTGCTCCAGCCAGTGCCACGCGTTGTCTGGCGCGTCAAAGAATGTAGCAGTCCCGCCCACCATCACCTTCAAGCGTGCCGGGAAGAACAGCGCATACTGGATCCCCTCAGCACGAAGGGCCTTCTTAGCTGCCATAAAGGACCTCTTGAGAGTAATCAGGGTAAAGGGAGACTGAGGCATTATCCACTCTGTAGGGGCCGGACGTCTGGGCATTCTGCAATAGAAGATCACGGTCCCTGAAGTGCAGCAGACGTGCAACCACCGGCCTCGGGGGACGGCCCAAAGCAGGCGGGCGGGCCGGCACTCGGTGGGCCCTCTCTAGGGTATAGAACTGCGATAACCCTTCCGGTGCCACCACCTCTCGCAGCCACTTTTCCAGGTAACCAACCATGTTGTCCACTTCAATTCTTTTAGGCAGGCCCACCACCCTCACGTTATTGCGCATGTTGCGCCCTTCCGCCTCTTCTGCCCTCCTCTCCAGCATCCGCACTCTGCACGACAAATCCCCCAGCGATGTCTCCGTCACCTTCTGAGCAGGTTCCAATGTCTCAAGCTTGAGTTCCGTGGTTTTGACGCGGTCAACCAGATTGCCATGATCAGCACTCAGAAATCCAAGACTCGTGGACACCTGCGCTATATCACGGCATAGTGCCTCTCTTGTGTCCGATATAGCCTTAAGGATTTGATCCAGTTGTTGCTGCCGCAACCCCGCCGCCAGGGCTCCCGCCGGGTCCTGATCCTGAGAGTCGGGTGGGCCCTCCAGATGCTCAGCCTGTGCCACACCCGGACCACGCCGCGACTTCCCCATGGCCTGACCGCGAGAGCCACGATCCAGCTCAAAGAGCGGTGAGCCCCACGCAGGGATCTTCAGAAAGGAAGAGGTGCACTCCGATCGATCCACTCAGCAGTCACACTTCCAGTTGTCCTGCAGCGCCACAGGAACCTCCCCCAGTCCGTCAGGTCCAGCTCATAGGCAAAAACAGCGACCACCGCTAGGCAAATGGGCGCCACTCCAACTGATCCCCCCGCTAGGCCCACCAAGAAGGGAGGCCACACCCAGCCTCACCGACGAGCCGGCCCCCGCAGTCGCCCCCGTCGCAGCCAGGACGAGGTGTGTCCAGATGCATCCACAATACCCTCCGCTACGCTAGTAGGCGCACCGTAACCCACTCATCCGGGTAGCCAGCAGCCTCCGGATGAAGCCAACCACTCCAGCACATCCAGGTCTGCGTGTTCAGCTGGAGAGTGGTGTTCAACAGGGATGAGGGAGAATAGCCAGCACCATGGCGCCAGCCGAGCCACGGCTCCACCAGCACAGATACACCGAGCTGCCCTCCAGGAACCAGCTCCTCCACCACGCCCGGGCCACAGGGTCTCAGAGCAGTGCACCAATGGGGGGGTGTTCTTCCCCTTCAGTCCTCCCGTGGGCAAGCGCTCCTCCGCTCCGAAACACGGGTAGCAACAGTGCAGTGGAAGGTGTCCAGCATTACAGAGTCCACGCACAGTTCCGCTTCTGCCGCTCGTGCCGCGGGTCTCAATCCACCCTTCTGGCCGGTCCTCGGTGCGTCGCTGCTAGGCACAGCCCAGTGCCAGCTACCATCGCAGCAGCAGCTGCACCTGCGCCTCCCCGGCCGCTGCAAGCCCAGTCAGCGCCACCGGCTGTCCGTCTGCGGTTGTCCAGGCCCCGCCCGGGCCGACACCACTCACTCTGCCCCCTTCCAGACCAGTGGGCCGCAGCATGGCCGATGCTCCGCCCCAACCAGGGTACCGCTCTCCTCCGGCGGGCCGCGCTCCACACATGGCCGGGGATGCCAGGCCTCCCGCAGGCCGCAAACAAGATGGCCGGGCCTCTCCAGGGGGACCAGCAGCAGTCGCTGGTCAAGGCGGCCTCCCGGGTCCCGGCGCGAGGCTCAGGCAGGAAGCAGGCACCTCTGAGACATGGGGGGCCCAGCTCGGAGCCTTCGACACCGCCAGGGAGGATTCTATTCATGATAAATCGCGAGGCCGACACGGAGCTCACGCGTCCATGCTTGGCGGAGTCCAAGCCACACCCCCTTGAGAGAGCAACTCTTAAGGGCAAGAGATGAGTGGAGGGTGCACTTGAATATAATTTTAAGATAGAATACGTTCCAGGATTGTGCAATGCTATGGCTGGCTGCCTTTCCAATCTACCTTTGGAAGAGCAGGTATTGTCAGACAGAGAAATTCCAATTGATGGAATCAGCCATAAATAAAGTGGATTGTGGGCTGAAGAGTGTAACAAGTTGAAAAAGTATGTGGTGGAAGGATGGCCTGAGTGTACGTCAGAAGAGGGGAAGATGAGTTAAGCATCATGAATGACACATTGTTTGTGGGGACCGGGTGGTTCCACCTAGTGATTTGATGATCATGAATTTAGCCCAAGAAGGACAACTTGGCAGGAACCTCACCAAGGCAAGGGAGAGTTACTGTTGGCATTGTCTGGACAGACAAACATAAGTACTTGTAAATGACTGCTGATCTTGTATGAATAGTGATATATGGAGCATGTCACGTTAAGCGAAAGGTCCCCCACAGGAGGATCTGAAGCATCGTGAATGAGTGGTATTAAGACTCTGTGCAGAACCTGAGCACAGGTCACTGATGAGGGCACCTCGTGTGTGTGCCAGGGTTAAGTGAAGTCGTACCTTTTTGAAGGACTATGTCATAACTTGATTGCTCTATGGGAAAAAATGATAACTCTTGCCTCTGCCTAATTATTACATTTCGCATTTCATTCTTGTTATTCTTATGATGTATTATATTACTAATTGGTATGATGTTTAGTCTTGCAATTTATCTTTGTGTTTTTTCATTTACTTTAATTCTATATTAGTATTATGTACTTTCCAGCAGGTCAGCGCTGTCTCCTCTGATTGCTTCCTCACCCTCCGTATGCTCTGGGAGGTCTTCAGATGGCTCCCACCCAACACCAGGTGTGCCGTCATGCAAGCTCTTGTCACCAGCAGACTCAACTACGGTAACTCCCTCTAAATAGGAAATACTGCGCAACTCATGAGGAAACTCCAGAACACAGCAGCCAGAATCATCCTCGATCTCCCAAGGTAGACGCAAACCACCATCCATTTCAGGAAAATCCACTGAACAACAGTTGTGAACAGATGCCAGTTTAAGCTGCCCGCCCACACTTACAAGTCACTACACAACGAAGGACCTGCCTACCTCAACAAACAAGTGAATTTCAACCAACCCACCAAAGAACTCCTTTCCAGATCCCTCTCCTTGGAAGCTACCCAACGCATCCAACAGGCAAACAGTGGAGGCTGCTTCTATGCCCACCTGGTGGCTAAGACTTGGAACACCCTCCCCCTGCATCCCAGATATTCATCTCCACTCCAGCCATTCAGGAAAAACCTGGTTGTTCAACCAATTGTAACAATCAGAGCATGATCCCACAGCACCTCTAGACCCTCACGGGTAAAGGAGCCACGGTTTACAAATACTGATTGAGTGATCTACAGTTCCTATTTATTATTGGGGTGGGAGTGTTTTGTGGCCTATGTATGTATTTCGTTATATATCTTTTTAAGGTGATGTAACCTGTAGAATGTTGTGGGCATCACATGGAATGTCTTGCCAGATGAGCAGTAAGTTAGAGGGAAGGCTGCTGACTGTTGGCCATTAGGATTTTTGACTGATTAATCAAGTTTTAATATGTATATAATATATACATATTTCTTAGTAGTAATAATGTATACATCAACTTATATAATTAAAAAAATAGTTTTTGTGACTTTAATAATAAATCATTGGAAAAAACTATAAAAGAGATACTTTAGGAGCTATAATGATTCATGGAGTATATTTCTAATTCTTTTCTTGATCAGTTGCAGTATTCAGGGAAACATTGTGCTATAGTATCTAGAGTAACCATGCTGTAGTACGTAGGGCATTGCTATTCCTGAAAAACTGAAAAGAGGTAATAGTAAGTTCAATCAAATGTTGATGTTCCCACTACATTTTTGAAAAAAGGTTCCAAGCCTTCAAATAGATATTCGTCCCTTACTTAGCGCTAAATTTGTTTCTGGCTGGTGTGGAGGTGCATGAGCTGAACTCTTCTACTAGTTCTGCTCCTCAGAGCTGACAGTATGTTTAGGGTGTTCTACGTGGCACTTTATCAACCATATTTTTACAGGTAACATAAGGTATAAAAACAGTCAACGTTGTCATGTGTGTGATGAGAAGATAATTAATTATTTCATTGTTCTAAAATCTATCTTAAAGTCAACAGTGTGTTTTATATTATTTACAAATGTAGAGCATTGATATATAAAGGAACATTTTCTCCACTATTTATGAATTTATGAGTGTTTAGAAAAGTGAAACTTAATGCACAGGTGGAATTAAATGATGTGCTATATTTTTTGTTGCTACATTTACAAGTGGAAAATATGAAAAATGATATAGTCATTTTAAATGTAATTTGAAGATTATAGGTTTTATGATTTGAGCCGTTAACTACATTATGGCATTGATTGCACTTTCTATTCTTACATATGTATTAGAAGTATTACATACTTCTCATTTTCCAGTGATAGAAATTATAGTTCAAGTTGCAGCATGGAAGTTAGTTAAATTATAAATTTCATAAAGTTAATTGAAACAGCATCTTCGGAATTTAGTAGAAGATAATTAGGGATTGTTGCTGTAGGAAAGTATAAGGAAAAAACTGATATAGTTAGTTGAACAATAAAAGATATTTTATATCACCAATACACTAGGAGCTATAGTAAAGAATATGGAAACAGTGTTTAAAAAGTGTCCTGTGATAGGATATATAATCTAGTTAAATTATTACTTATAATATGGCATATTTTTGATTATATTACTATGTCTTGCACACATAAATGGAGATTATAAAGTCCTATCACCCTACTGAGGTAAATGGAACCCATTATAGGTCCTCATGTTTTGTGTGTTCCTATTTTGTGCCTTACAAAATCCCATTCTCTTCTATCGTCTATACCCAATATTTCATTATATCTCTCTTCTCTTTTCTCTTTTTTGTCTATTATGCACTACTTGACTTTCCCTCTACTGTAATGTGTTGCCTTGTTCTTTTGTTTAGTTTGTGATGTGTTTTCTTTACTTTCCTGTTTCATAGCCTTCATTTTTGGTCTTGTGTGCTTCTATTTGCTTTATTTACCTCACCCAATTTGAAGCTCCCTTCAAGGATAATCAACTATAAAGAAGGTGCCGGTTAGCAGTGGCAGACAAGGATCGAAAGGAAAACTAGATTATATTAGGGACAATTAGGTACTATGGTAGTAAGCCAGAGAAATGAGACCAAGATATTTTGTTGTCCTACAACACTAGGAGGCATATTTTCAAGCCCCTTGTGCCGCCGCTGAGTCACTTTTAATATGGGAAAGTGACTTACCGGCAGTGCGAGAGGCTTGCAAATTAGCCCCTACATGCCCTACAATAGAAGATATTTTTAAAAAATGCAGTGCTTAAAGAGTGTTGTGTACAGTATATAATAATTACCTTTAGTATAATCTATAATATTGTGTGTTTCTGATTACCTTAGGAATTGTGTACGAGCTTGGTAATGTGGGAGCGGGAACGGACACGCTTTCTATTGGGATTACATGCCAGTCTATAACTGACCGACAGGCTCCTGGATCCCATTGGAATTCAGCTGGAATGACCATCCGGTTTCAGTTTCGACCACCTTCATCATAATGCAGGAGACGAAAGTGAAACCAGCAATGAGGCCCTACACGTAAGATTTTCCATGTTTTCTCTTTTCTTCTGTTCTTCCCTTTTCTTTGGTAAATCACTTTCCATTACATTCTACTACTGTGTCTATAATTGTTGCTCAGCTGTGCTTTTGTGCGCTCTGTTCACACACATTTCTTTGCTAATTTCTCTAAAAAAATTATGAGTAAGGTACTATTGAGCACTGATGAAAAATAAAGACAGCAAAAAGATATAACATTGTCACACACATTATTGCAGTCAAGCTAAAGTACAGTGCTGAGATAGTTGGTACTATATTGTACGTTATTATTGTGCGTATGCTACTAAAAAAAGGGGGCAATTACATTGTATATTATGGCATTATAACTCACCATTGCAGTTTATCTTGGCTATTAAAGGCCTTCTTCAGTATTTTATTCCCAAGTTCAAGATGATGACCTTTAACTAGGGAGCTTGCTTTTAATTCTTGGTATAGCTTGAAAACATTGCAAACTAGGCAATTACAGCACACAGTTGAAAAGGATGAAAATTCCTAATTGAAAGATAAGCCTTCTGTGACACTCGGGATGCTCACAACCTCTCACGCCTCCAAGGCTTGAGTAAGTTTCACTGTTTTTCTTTACTGTTTACTTAAGAGTTAGTAGTATGTGCATACAGAGCAAGAGTTCCGAGAGTGGGTAACAGTGACCGCCACCCTGCTTTAGATCTGTCAGAGTTAGGACCAATAGAGGGACATGACAGCTAATACGAATTCCCTCCTCTCTCTTTTCAAGGGTGCAGTGACATTCTTAGCTATGGGATGAATAAGGTAGAAACCGGTTGTGGTTAATGTATAATCTGTCTAATGACTTGTTTTGTCCTATTGTATGCTGTCTGTGTCCCTTAGTTGGCAGTCCAAACATTCATCTCCTCTCTTACAATTTGATGTATATATGTTCTATTATTATGTTAGTGTTCTTATAAAAAGTTAAAGTTATCCTTTCCTAATTTACATGTAAATAATTTTCTAAAATTAAACTATCACTACATATTATTTATACGTCTTGAAAATATATTTCTTTTTATTGTGCTATCCTTGCTGACTCAGGTGTACAAGTTTAGGGAAAATGGCAGCATAACTGCAGAAAAAGTCTGCACAACGATAATAAAGGAAGAATTACATCTCAGGAAAAGAAATTCTTAGAAGTGTGCAAACGAAGTAGAATGTGAGTACGAGAAGTAGAAGATGTTTAAAGAAGTTAATAGGAAAGCATTGGTTGGGAATTAAGGTGTTAGTGAGACATATGTGGCTGTAAAATCAAAAATGGTCCCAGGTTGATAAGGAAAATGGAAAAATGTGTCCACAATTAGAAATGAGGATTCTTTTAGAGGAAACAAGCAATTTAAAGAACTTCATGAGAAGTTCTTGGCAATAGAATGGTAAACAATATTATGAAATCAATTAAGAAGGTAAAGAGAAAAGATACTAACATAGGTAGAAACTGTTGCAGACATGATATACTCTAAACAGGAAATTGTTCATTCTCATTCCGAATAGTATGAATAGTATGAAAAGTTTAGATAGGTTAGTGAATTAATTAAAAAGAAATGCAGTCAAAAGCAGAATGTAAGTCAAACTTTTATGCTGTGTTTGATGGAGACTGCCAACATCCTTCCAGTGAAGAAGGTTTTTCTATAATGAGGAGAGCTATTTTCAGCAGCAAACTAGTTTCTGGGGAGCACAAACATGCACATAAACTGAAAGACGGTACACCAGTACCAAAGGAGAAATAAAGAAGATATATTTAGGAATGGAGTGTTGCAACTACATCCACCAGGTCCTACATACAAGATTGAGTGCAGTAATATCGACAGCATAACATTTAATTGAGAAACTCAGATCGTTCTTAAACAAGAACTGTAAGGCTGACAATTTGGCCTATATTTACAGATACTTTTCAACAGGTTTTAATAGCTAAACTGATGCAAAATATTGATATTTTCAAATCATGATTTATAGATAGGGATTTGCACAAAAATACAGCACCTCCTCGAGGTAGGCATAATGAAGAAAAATGTTTTTATTTCTCCCCAGTTTTGAATTTGCTTTTGTCCTGGATTGTACAGCACACATACAAACTAGGAAATACTTTAAGCATAGTTTATATATTGGAAGCAACCCCTTCCAGCACAAACGTTATGCTTCTCAAAATGTAGACACCCTTAGAATTATGGAGCAATATGTCTGTGTTGGTGCATGCTCGCCTAAAATGTACCAGTGCAGGGAGAAAGTAGAACAGTGCCACATCTTAGCTGATATGGTGCTATTACAGTCTCTTCAGGTCATGCAACGCAGCACATAAACTTTACATGCTGCACTGGGTTGCGTTAGTTTTCTGTAAATCTGGGCTTTACACTTCTACAACTTGTCGATCCATACAGTGCCAGGAAACTTTCACATTTGCAAGGACATTCTTTGGCTGTCAAGACAAAGCAGGTATGTGAATACCTCATCATATTCAGATGCAGTCAGTCTATCATTCAAAAATGCACAATCTATTGAGGCAGTGGTACATCATCAAAAGTCCAGTTCTTCATAAAATTGAACAGTGCATGATTACAGGGACTCAATCAGATGTAACAAGAATTTGAATTTCTGAGGAAACTAAAATGATGGACTTTGTGCCAGCAAGAGAGAGTGAGCAAAATTAACTAATAGTAGATACTACCATGGGAGAATCACTTGTGAACATGTGTTAGTTTCAGGAAAGAAAATACTGTATTTACAGCAACATCAGGAAAGCTCCAAAGTATGTGTTTGTTGACATTCTACAAACAAAAAGGCACAAGTACAAATGGTACACATAAATGCAAAAACTGTGTTTCAACCTTGAGCTATACTATATAGCTGAAGAATGGTTTGATCAATGTATCAACTATGTTTTCTGGCCAGGAGAGCTGCATAATCTTCATAAAGCAGCACAGGAATCATTCAGGAGCTCGCAAGAGGTAAATATAAAGGTAAATATAAAGTGATAATAAAAAAGGTGCCAAAACGCAACCTTGGCAGACCCCCCCCCTAACAGATTAATTGGGATTAGTACATTCCTCGTTTGGGCCAAAGCATAACCTCCTGAAGTGCAAACCTTTAGAAGACAAATTGAAGACTCCTCCACATCCATCTCTGAGACAATGGACCAGAGTTTTGAGAGGTTGACTGTGTCAAAAGCACTGTTCAAATCCATAAATTACATGTATAAAGAAACTCTTGCAGTTATTAGATGCTGTTTAGGGAAAGCCATACTGGACATCTGAGAGAATTGTGTTCTGCTCAGCCCATGTTTCCAATCTGTCCAAAAAGACGTTGCCCAAGGTATTCGATAATAACCGCAAGGGATACTCCTATGACCCATTTTGAATATTGGTACAGTTGTAGCCTTCAATCATTAGCCAGAAGTGGGTGTTTAGTAGCCCCTAGGACGTTAGTTAATAATGAACCTCATACATCTGGATTATTTTTAAACACTCATGGGTATTTCGATCTGGGCCAGGGGCTTACCACTCGGGGTATCATTTATCACTGTAAAAATCTCCACCACCTCAAATGGGAAACTACACTTCGCATGACCCTTTTCCTGTGACTAAGACTCCAGAGCCCCTCTTTTACTATTGGCCTGAGTGATTGAATAAAGATAGCTAAAAGGGTCACAGCATCTATGCAATGCTCTGCAATTCACTGTCTTGTGTTACTTTACTTTCCACCTTTGGGGCATGTGGCTTATTCAAAATCAGGAGATTAATAATCTTCCAAAAGTACCACTGTCCTTTAATTCCCCTGCAGTGCTAAATGACTATCACATACTTGTATTTCTGCCTGCAGTCCCGGAATTCCACTCTGAGTTGCAGTTACTTTTTAGGGCCACTAGATTTATATTCAAATCTAAGTCAAATGTATTCAAATGTTCAGTCTTTTAAAACCATTACACTATATAATATAGTTTACATTACTTAAAGCATCCTATATGTAAAAAAAGAACATTTCTAAAAAGAATAAAATCTTCATTCATTGTTCCACAGTTCGTAAAATCAAAGACCTGATTATATTGTCCAAAAAGTGCTGCACCCTAACATCATCCTCATCTTAAAAACCATAATCATCCTAAAACTGTATATTACATTATTTGATTTTCTTCTGCAATTCTTTCTAATTCCTTTAGATACAAATGTATGAATGAACCCCCTGCAGACCAGCGGAATCAAAGTACCACCTAACCAGGTGGTTACAGCTTCCCCGCATGTTCGTATGTTCATAATAATGATTATTTCTTTCAAAAGTATCTTTCTTTCATTTAATAACTTCGGACATGCACAGAGAATATGTGATAGGGATTCATGTTTGTAGTTGCACAATCTGCAGACTTGATTTTGGTAACGGACTTTCCAGGAGGAGATCAAATCCTTTGTATCCCACATACCAAAACATAAATTCATAAATTGGTTCTTCTACTAGATTTTTGTTGGCCACCAAACAAGTGTTGCCAAACCATCTATGGGGCTTTATGAATTTTAATTAATTTTCAATCTAATTACATTTTTAGTTCAGATATAAAATCTATAGAAACATTACAAAACAATCTATATATTCGCTAGCCATGGCTGAAATGACAAACAGTAGTTTAAAATGTATTTACAGTGTGATGCCATCGATCAAACCTTGTAAAAAGTGAGATAGGACAGTTGTGATTACATATGCCAATTCCAAAATAGTAAAGTGTTGCTAAAAGGTGGCTAGACCCCTCTGCACCTCTGGCCACCTGACCCATTTCTGTTGGATTAGAATTCTTTATAAAACATATTTACACTGTAATGCCATCAGTCAAACATTGTAAAGTGCAAATACTCAATGAAAGAAGAGGTAGAGCAGTTGTTATTGTGCATGACATATCCAAAACAGTAAAGCTGCTAGAAGGTGACTAAACCTCTCTGAACCTTTTACGACCTACCCCATTTTCTGTAGATGAAAATTCTATCAAACTATGGAATTACAGAATTACGGTGCTGGAATAACTCAGAATATGATCCTGGCACACTAGCAGAAGCCTGAAGCTCGTTCAATAGGTGACCGTTACAGTTAAGAATGAGCCAGGCTGCATGTAAGTATTGGGCCACTGCAAAAACTACTTCTCTAGTGTCGTAAAACTCTGAATGCCACTGCATGATGGCTAAAGACCAAAAGCTTACCTACTGGCGTTAGCCATTCCTGCGTGGGCATACATAGCCATTGAAAGGAAAGCAAAATGGTGTAGGGATTCCTCTTTTGATTTGCAAGAGGGGAACTTGCTGGAGCTACAATTCTTCTTGCCCTATTATATCCAAAAACTGTTTACAGACAAAACGCCATACCTCCACTATATATGAGTTGCTTTGCTAAGGACCCAGGGATGACATTGAGACATGATTCATAGGCAAGCATTATCTTGTAATCTAAAAAAGTGTCTGTCAGACTTTCTGCAATTACTTTTTTCAATTCTCACATCCATAGATACTCCTTGAAGTGCTCTTTAACCAATGAACATGGTACTGACTTTGCTTCATTAGGGGTTTCCCAAGGGGATGGCAAGACAATCTCGTATAACATAGATTTAATAAAGGCAAGCCGGGGAATCCTCTCAAAGTCATTACATCTAAGAAGTACCTTTGAAGGTGACACAATACAATATACAATTCCAGCTCCTCTGTAGACCAGAGCCTGTACCAGTACACCATAGGTCTATGCATCAAGTTCGAATTAATTGGAAAAATGACAACAAATTGATTGAGGATGGACGTTGTTGAGGAGATTTAGTAACCTCCTTATGAACCTATTTTCCTCCACGTAAGTTCATCAGGACCCATGTGTCCCCATAGCTCTGACCCATACGTGGTTAAACTGTTTACTTTTACATTATAAATCTCCACCACAGGTGCTACTGGACGAGCCTGTGTTTTCATTCACATTTTGATGTGTATTGGAGTTTCAGGGTGCTCTCGCTAATATGCACAGACCAATTAAATTTGTCAAGCAGACACCCAAATATACAAACTCCTGCACTTGTCCCAGAGGGACCCCCTGAATGAGGATATTCACCCTCACCACTATAAAAGTGGTTAAAATCCATGAACTTGATTTTGTTAATGTTTAGATCGAGATCCCTGTCTCTGCAAAAGCTAAAAAAGTGTGCCTACTTTTGCCTGCATATCACACATGTTTTGGTATTACAAGCCTATCGTCCGCAAACAACAGGGTAGGGACTTTACAAGGACTCAATGTTGAGGAATCATTTCCCGAGAAGTATAATGCCTTTACTAAATGATTAATATAAAGTGTAAACAGGGTTGGTGAACACCTGTCTCAGTCCTGAAGGGGTTAAGGAGCTTGCCTTTGTTTCTATATCTTACTCATGCATTATTGGAGACGTGCAGTTTAATCAGCTTCAGGGCTACCTATAATTTTGCCCTTGGGATTGAGTTGAATGCTGATCTTAGATCAACAAAAAACACATAGCGTTACAGTCTTCCAAAAGATACTACAAAATATTTGGTCTACTTTGCTGGCGTTTTTCCTAAAGGCTGCATCTCTGACAGTATGGAATTTGCATGAGCCCACTCCAACAGTTCCCTCAGAATAAGGTGGCAAAACAATTTCTTTGAAGTATTGATAATGCTAATTAGCCTGCAATTGCCAGGACCATCTCTACTGCCCTTTTTAAAGTCTCAACCATCTCGGCTTCAATATCAGGATATAGGTATTGTACCACCTTCAAGGATAGAATCAAATAATAGGTAAGAATAAGACCTTTGAAAAAGGGATTCCGATAAAAATAGGTCTCAAGGGACAGAATCAGGACCAGGGGTCATGTGCTTTCTGGGGAAGTATCATTTTTATTGCCTCTAGGATATCTCTAAGCGAAAAGGCCATCCATATATTAGTCCTTTTAGGTAATCTGAACCCTGCTGTTATAGCTTTGGATGTGGTAAGAGTATTAACTGAATATACCCTCTTAAAATGCTCCACCCATATCTCAGGTTGCAGGTGGTAGTCGATATGAGAAACATCATGTTGGCTACCATGAGCTACTATACCCCATAGCAATTTGTTATCCCCAGACTGCTTCTACCAGATCCTCCCACACCCTATGTTCCCAGAACGTTATAGCCCGACTGAAAGAGTCCGGCCCGGATATTTGAGTTCAATTTCCCACTTTAATTGACCTAATGAGGTTGGCCCTGGCCAGTCTACAGTAGCTGCTAAACCACAAGCAACATTGGGTTGGTTTGTCAGCCTTACTGCCATCCTTCATTAGGAGTGCCTGGAGTTGATTGAATAGCACTTCATGATAGCCGACCAAAGTCACAGGTTTAGATCTAAGGGCCCTTTCATTACATCTGAAGTTCCGGCAACCAACCCGTAGATCTTTGACAATATATTCTCCTTCCTGCAGAAAGAGGCCCATTTAAGGGCCTGCTGGTTGTTTGAGAGGCTCAATTCTCTGGGTAGCTTGAAGGTAACATGCAGTTGATCTTGAGTCCCTGGTCTATTAATAGTTAACTTAAGTGTTTTATGGTCGCTATCATTGTGATGTACAACCACTATGTCCACAAGGGTTAGCCACATTTGTAGGGGTAAGAATATATAATCAATATGGCTTGTTTGCTTGAGCCTCCTGAAAGTGTAGGCACCTCTTCGATCAGATATAGACCTGCCAAAACATGCTGTTAGACCCAAGCGGAGGGATAAGCTCATCAACCGGCCAGTGACCAATGTCCAACTTTTGACTGGTTTCAGATCAAACTGGGAGACACCCCAAGATACAGCTTCCTCTTCTGTTTGATTGCACGATAGGAATCCAGAGGGTTCAAAGGTTACATTGAAGTCACCTACAACAATCATCAGTTCATTAAGAGGTAAAGCATCAAGGACGTCCTCAAGAATGGTAAGGATACTAGACGGCCCATTCACCCCACTTGTGTTAATATATACATTTTAGATGTAAAATTGGGGGGCCTTCCCTAACAAGGGACAGCCCAAGAATGTACAGTATGTTTAACTTAAGCCTCTTAATCATGCAGGATAGCGTATGGTTTACCCAAGTAATTAAACTGCCATCAGGCCAGCCTCCTGCCTGAGAAAGTAGCTGGACAGTGAAAAGTTGTAAACCTGGTTCTATACATGGCCTCTGTACACCAGGTTTCTTGTAACATACAAACATCAGATGAGTCAATAGAACTCCCCAGTCTGGATCGAACATTTTAGATTTGAAGCTGGCGATGTTCAAAGAGAGTAGATTCCAGACTTCCGATTGCAGGCGTTAAAGATGGATCTACGATGGATGTTGATAGTCAGATCCCAGTTGGTTGGGAGTTGCTATGCTGACAAGAACTCTTCGATCAGATATAGACCTGCTACATTCATGATCTCGGGTGCATTGAGCTTTACACAGATCTGTGTTTTCACGGGACAAGGGAAACACACCTTCAAGGCAATAATGTTGTCAGCCATTTCGCGGGAAGCCAACTTTATCTCAAAATGATCTAGGTCACCTCTCGGTAAAGTACAGTTTCCCCTCAACAATGTCCTGGCGGATAATTGACAGGCATTTCCACACATTGCATATCCATTGCATCACTTTGTTAGCCAATCACTCTTGTTCTTCTCTTGCAGCCTTGGAACATTATGTATATAGTTAGTGCTGTCACTAACGGGCCTTCGATCCCATGAACAGGGATGCATTGTACTGACTGCAGGAACACCATGGGATCAAACAGGTGCCAATTTAGCTAAAATACAAGCTGTGGGTTTGATTTATGGGCCCTACGCATCGTTTCTCAGTTCGCTGAGGAGGGTGGGAGGAATGTTATTATAAGGCACACCCACCTTATCAGAACCTTCCATTCTATGCCATGCCATCTGTAGATTTCTAGAGAAATTAGATTACTGGGTTGTGCAGATAGCCGTCTACAATGGGCAACGATTAGACTGAGAACATGCTATGAGAAGTCAGCTGTGCCATGCCCACTGGTTGCAGACTCCCCAATTTCAGATGTTGCGATAGAGGAGTTGTTGATTGATGTAACTCCAATAAGGAATTAACCTGCACTCAGATCTTTTACGCCATGTTTAAGATCAGTGACTGGCTTTGTCAAGACTTGGATCAAATATGGCAAAGGAATGTCTTGATTCTCTGTAACCCCCAGATCCCCTAAGGAGCTGACTCATAATCATCATCAGGCTCCATGCTAGTTAAAGGGGCTTATCAGTAGCTGTATTGGACTCAAGCTTGCCATTGGGATGTGGTGAAGAGGCCTCTGGAGCGAACGTGATGTTTAACAATTGCATCACAATGCAACCAGTGCGGGATTGGCCCAGCAATGTCACACACACATCCCACATCACTGGAGATGGCCAAAATCTATTTGCACAGTGGGGCAGGAAAGTAGGAGATAGCCATTTCTCTCAGGACAAAGTATACTGGGACACCAAGTCCCCGCCTAGCCAGCAACAGAGTCCTAATGCGTCCCTTTACCCCTCTACTGATTATATCTGTTTTCATCAGATTGTTTAAGGATTCGCAGAATGCGAAGTAGGAATCAATAATCTCTGATGGTTCTGCCCTATGATCTATGCAGACCTCACACGATTTTGCATTTGTCCTCATCAAGCCTTGTGGTAAGTGTTTTGGATCTATTTTGCTCCATGTGACCAATATGCTTTTATTGTCTGCATATGCTATGCCAACTCAATTCGAGTCAATTACAGGTGAATCCACAGCGAAATCTCTGGGGAGAGTATTATTCAATATTAATACAGGCACCCCTGCTGTAAAACTAGTGGAAGATAAACTACTTTACGTGAAGTTTAGAAGGCATTTGAGAGACATCTGGATTGTTGTGAATACCTCTGGCAGTCATTTTATAATCATGCAATTTACTAATATAGTGTTTGCCGAAAACGTGGTGCAGTTTGTATGGTAGCAGCAAACACATACCTTATGTGTATGTATACAAAGGTTTATGTGAATGCAGCAAATTATTTCCTAAAACTGTCTGATACAGGCTCGGAAGGGATTGTTTCAATCGATATCTGTGCTTCAACTACATTTTCCTCATTCTCTCTTTCTGGTCCAAAGTATTTTATTTGAATTTCCTCTTCAATTCTTGCTACATCAGAAAGTGTCCTGTATATATTAAAGCAATATTGTTTACTCTTGAGGAAGAGCAGGTGTTTTTAAGGAAGACAATTTCTTACCAAGATTGTGGATCTCACAGCGATTAATTTTGAAAATGATGGAAAATACTTTCATACACCCTTATTGACAGACAGGTCAAAAAATGTCCCTCCAAATATGACAGTTTCCTAACTCTACATGGATCAAGTCTTTGTGAAATGTATATCTACGGGATTTATATACCAACAATCTCAGTGTATCAATTGCCTGCTGTTATATTTTCAAATAATAAATTACCACAACTCACAAACACCTGCTGGAAGACGTCTTTGCAAAACCTGATCCACAATTATATCTTCTGTCTTTCTTGGCATTTTTTCTATTTTGAGAATGGTGTTCCTTTTTTCACTTCATATGTATGAGCATCTGTGTGAGTCACAAAACCTAAACCATTAGGTATATTCACAAAGGTAAATTACATGTCAGTAATTAACATCTGTAATTTATTCTTACTCTTTGGAGTAATTTTACTAATGTTGGCCATTCAAAAAAACTAAGTGTAAGTTACTACTGCAAAAAAAACACAGTAATAAGCCCAGCACCAAACATGGACAAACACTGCTACTGCCGAAGAAGCAAAGGCTTCCAGGATCCAGACTGATATTGGAGCAGGACTGGGAAAACAATGCAAAAAGGAGCAAAACAACCCATGTCCAAACAAATGCTCTATGTGAAGAGTCATACACAAATATTAATAATGCAACACATTTTTTATATATAAAATAAATCAAATTCTCATTTTTATTTACACATTCATGATCAAAATGTTTGATCATAATGACTTAAGCATGATAATTTAGGAATTAATCATTATACATTTTGAAATGCTATTCAGCCTGAAAAACAGTTACAGGTCTCTGTAAAGCACATGTTCATACAATTTATAACTTACAATCATTTATGTCATCTTGGTTAATTGTATTCCATTTTCATTTCAGAACCGCAGGTGCTGATGCGTGTTTCAGCACAAAGTGGCCAGCTGCCCACATACATTTTTCACGGCACAAATTGGAGATTCAAACCAAGATTAAATAACAACAAGAAGAGAAAAAAGGGGGGGCAGCTACCCACCGGTTCTCGAGTAATAAAAACAAACATTTTAATAACTATGCAAAGAAAGAAAGGTCCTTTTTGCATATCTAGATACCTTAGAAATTTCACCCAAGACAGAGGAAGGCACAGAGAGAAAAGGGTAACCATATACTTAATCTTTCTTTAAACTCTTAGTCCATACACCCAAAAATGCACCAAAAAATAAAGTGAGACACAAATGATAAAATCTACAATCACCAATCCAAGTACTTGACAGTACAGCCTATCGGCGACCAAGCCGGTGTGTGACGCATTTAGCTCATGTGTCCAGATATCACTAAGGCACCTAATGGTCCCACCATATGTAACAAATAGATATGTATATAAACACACCTGTTATCACAGAGATAGTCCACATTCCACGTCAAATGGCCAGTTTGGGAAAACATATGGATAAGATGGATATCTCCGGACTGGTTCCAGGGCTTCCCACTAACTCCTTCCCATACAAACCAACAATATAAATAAAGCAAAAAAGCTTGACTGTTTGGAACCTCAAACATGAAGAGTCCTCAATTTAAAAAAAACCAAAACAATGTAACAGGGATAAGAGAAAACTATAGCGCAGGGTTCTCCAAAGTCGGTCCTGGAGTTCCGGATCCATGCCAGATTTTTAGGATGACTACATTTATCTAAAAGGGGATATGCAAACATTCTGGCTTGGATCCGACCCTCCATGACCAACTTTGAATAACCCTACTATAGAGGCTTGTCATATTTGCCTTCTCTCTAGTTAAACGTGGATGGTTTCCTCGCCATGGCCACAGAGTTGAGAAATATAAAATAATAAAAATAAAAAGTGATTCCCACTAGAAAGGGAAAGTAAAGCTAAATATTAGTCTTGTAATTCATAAGGAAAGTAATGGAGATCACAGATGCCCTGCATCAGGACTTTAAAAAGCCAAGATACTCGTCAAAGAATCACCACATCAATGAATAGGAGTAGTATAAGACCAACATTGAGGCATAAGAAGTAGAGCACGAGAGACTGCACCGACTTACCTGGTTTAAAGAAGTCCAATTCACATAAACTCCTTGGCAAGATACTGCTGCGATCCAGCAGACACTCATGCTGCCGTCCAAAACACAAGGTGGACCAGTGTGTGCCTATTGCAACTGTTAAGCTCCGCCTAGACGCCCGCATGGAGAATGGGAGCAACAGACCTCCCCTGATGGAAACAAATACGGAACACCTGTGGCTGTGTCTGATATAAGTATCAATTGCCATCTCAAAAAGGTGTACTAATTAAATAAATCTCTATTCGATATATATAATCAGCACAATCCAAGAACCCTATACATTTAAACTGACGGCTGAAACCTGGCGATAGGCCTTAGAAATGGACTTCCATGAATAAAAGGAGACAACCTCGAACCCCCATTTAAGGGGATCTAAGTAATAACCAAAGGCTAGTTGGAAGACAAACATTGCAGCAATCTTGGAGCAATAAAAACTCAGTAACGAATGGGACGGAAACTAGTTGTACTCTATGGGCCCGATTCTCAAAGGAGACGCGTAGTAAAGTTAGACTTCTGCCAATTCTCTCCCAACCCAGGCGGGGCAAGGTACCACCCCCCAGTGGGCCCCATGTCTCCCCCAGATCCTGACCCTCGACCAATAAAATGGAGAATGAAAATCGCTCAGAAAGACCCAGAAGAGCAAAATCCACACTTTCCTCTCAGGAAGCGGCACTCCTAGCCTCAACCTATGACCCCTCTTGAAACCCCTCCCCCAAATCCACGATCCAAGTAATTACGGGAGTTGGAAGAAAACACCCCCCACCGAGAGTCACTAGACCCCCAGCTCACCTAACCTCCCTACCTAGAACCCAAGCTACTAAGAACAGGAGCAAAGAAGGGCCCTCCATTAACTGCATGCTCCTAAACTGTAGATCTGCCTCCAAACATGCAACAGAACTAGCAGAAGCCATCCTATCCCATGATATAGACATAGCTTTCATCACGTAGACTTGGTGGTGCCTCCCGGATTCACAATGATCAACAAAGATAGAGAAGTGAAAAGGGGCGGGGGCATAGCAATCATTCACAAGAACAACATCTCCATCACGGAAACTACCTCCTATCTGTATAGGTCCTTTGAGTGTCTCTCGATCAACATCAAAACATGCGATAACAGGCCATTACTTTGCCATCTCCTGTATCACCCCCCAGGCAACTCCTAGGAATTCGGGGAACACCTCTCTGACCTGATTGCCCATTGTGCACTCGGGAACTCTAACAGCATATTTCTCGGGGACCTCAATCTAAGATCGAATGAAACAAAACATCCGCTCATTCAAACCCTAAACAGCCTCCTACTAGAAAACAATCTGACCCAACATTGCTCAGAAGAAACACACTATAGAGGAGCAATACTCGACTCAATTGTTACCGAAAGCAACACAATCACCATCGACCACATCATTCCCGTAGACTGGTCCGACCACCACATCATTCTTTTTCACATCAACCAAACGGTCCTAACTCAACACCCCAAGCAGGACCCCCCCAATGGGTCAGGAACACAGCTCAGATGCCTCAAGCTGACCTAGAAGAAAGAATAGGCTTGCTTCTCCCCAGCACTACTGATCACCTCTCAACTAATGAACTCACCTCTCTCTACAACTCCAATATGATGCTCACCCTTGACCACCTTGCCCCCTGAAACTAAAAAAATCCAGGATCATTCCTTCCAGATCATGGTTCACCACTGACATCAATGAAGAAAGAAGATATCTAAGAGCCTCAGAAAGAACGTGGAGGAAGAATTCCTCTGCCCTCCATCGCGATCAACTCCATGCAGCCCGCAGGAATCCTGGAAAGATGTGTACTCCCTCAGCTGATCCAACACCTGGAAAACATCAATCTCCTAGATCCCCATCAATCGGTCTTCAGAAAAGGCTGCAGCACAGAATCCTCAATCCTCAATGTCATAGACGATCTACACAAGTCACTTGACTCGGACCAATATTGCCTTCTCATCCTCCTAGACTTATCGGCCGCATTCGATACAGTCAATCACAAACTGCTCATCAAGGTTCTACAAGAAAGGGCTGGTCTTGAAGAGACGGTCCTCCACTGGTTGTCTTCTTTTCTCCACAACCGCTCACAAAGAATAAAAATTCAAAATTTGAGTCCGACCTCCACCCCGTCAACAGAGGTGTTCCACAAGGGTCAGTGCTCTCCCCTCAGCTTTTCAACATTTACATTGAACCCCTTACCACTCTACTCAGGAAATCTAACATCCCTTTCCACTTATATGCGGATCACACGCAGCTATATCTGGAAACCACCCCCATTGACGACATCCAGAGACTCAATGCCACGCTCAAAGAGGTTCAACACTGGCTCACAATCAACCACCTGAAACTCAACCAAGAGAAAACAGAAGTACTCCTCATCTCCAACAAAGACGAAAACCCTCAAATTGAAGAATATCACCTTAGACCCGAAACTGGACATGAAAAAACACATTACAAAATCCGCTAAAAGTGCTTTTCTCAACCTGAAACTACTGTACAAAATAAAACCCTTCCTCCCACCCAAGGATCTTCAGCAAGCCACCCAAGCACTGGTGCTCTCCAGAATTGACTATGGAATTGCTGCCCTGACTTGGACAGCAATATCGCACCTCGCCCCCTGAAAACAACCTTCAATGCTGCAGCCAGAATGGCCACCAGAACTAAGAAATTCTAACACATCTCTCCTGCACTCGGGGAACTTAAATGGCTCCCAAGTGAATTGCGAGCCAGCTTCAGAACAGCCTGCCTCATGCACAAAGCCCTGAACACAGGCAAACCGGAATACTTGGTCGCCAAACTCAAAAGGACCGGCCAGTGCAGGAACCTCAGGAGCTCCAACACTCTGCTACTCATCCCGTTGAAAACTCGTAAGCAAAAAAACGCAGCCAAATCATTTGCTGGAAATGCCCCAAAAATCTGGAACTCCATCCTCCCCCACATCAGAACGACCCCCTCGTTTCCAAAATTCAAGAACCTGCTCAAAATCCTCTTCCTCGACCGCTCTCGAGAGAACCGATAATAGCCAAGGAAGTACCTTAGCCGGCTCTCCATCATACCTTAATTTTGTTACCGTTGACACTGACTCGGATCAAGTAAACTTCTTGGACACCCGTCCTGTTTGAACAAGGAAACCTTTTGGATGCTCGTCTTCTTTGATCGGCACCCTACACGCACCTTTGCTCATTCGCTCCTTTGTCCGATCTATACCCAGCTCGAACCCTCATGTTCTACCAGACTATCTGTACTGTCTATTTGCACATAATTGTACATGCTGTGAAGTGTTCTGATACCCTCGGGTCCAGCTAGCGCTATATAAAATTCCTAAAATAAATAAATAAATACATGGACAAATCAATAACTTTTCTACTTTTACAGTTTGTCATATTGTCGAGTTTGACTTTATTCTTGCCATATTGTTATGTTACCCAACCTAGGCTTAAGGAGCAAAGCAACCTTTTACCTACATTTGTCCTACCTTGCTCTGCCCTTTAACCCAATTATGCACTGAATAAATATCGATTGATTTCCTTGAAACTAGCCTCATTTATTATGGATGAGGATTCTTATTAAACTCCCCTGCCCATGACGTACATCTTCATATTAGGGTGGCAGAACTACTTTGCATAATTGCAATTATTGATTTAGGCTCATTTACATAATTGTACTCACAACATATCGATTGCCTATCTTTGTGGTATACAAGAATGCACCTTCCCATCATATCTTCGTGATTGAAGATGACACATCGGAAGAATATCTTCCATACGTGTGCATGGAAGTCCCATAAACGTACCAAGAGCATATTAATTGGTTTAAAGGCGCCTTACCCCACACCACAACAAATGTGAGACTCGGTCCCCTCAGCAGAGATGGAACGACCTGGCTGATTACACATTGCATCCAGAGATTGATACATTGTCAGCAGCAGAATTAGGTACACTTTACAGAGATGTAGTAAAACTATACAGAAACCTTACACAGTTTGTGATAAGAACACTGACAATTCAACCTGTGTGGATTACTCAAGCTGATCAACCTCAAATGACTAAGACAAATATTAGCCCAAAACTCTGAACGCTATTATGGGAAGAATACTCACTAAACATGAGCAAATGCCGTTCTGGATAGAACAAAAAATGACACAGCTTGAAGCAGTATTTACCCATATGGTCCCGCAGGAAAAACACAATATGAGCAATTTGCATGCCAATGGAAATAGCTCTAACGATAGAGGATTGTACCACTTGGGGTACAGTTTTCGCTGTGGTTTATACCAGAACTCAGGGTACCCCCTCAATTGCAGTTATACCAGCTGCATTAAAACAAATACAGAATGAGTATGGAGCAGAACCTGCCCCAGACTTAAGGATGAAAACGGGTGGGCAATTTTGCCCAGGTATCAGCAATTATGTTAGGTAACATAAAAGGCGAGGCAGCAGTGGTGGCTATACGCTAGCGCCTGAGGGACTTAACTCTGGCACAAAAGGAGCGAGAACAACTTAAGATTATTGAAGAAACCTATGCTTTGCTGGGGAGAGATAATATGGGAGCTAGACCTGGCAAACAAAAAAAAACAGGTAATCCTGAAAGGGATAACTCCAAGCAAACACCCGATTCTTATAAAAAGAAATGAGATAACAAACAATCAAAAACTAATAAGCAGAATCCATCACAATCATGGGGTGGGTCTCCTCAACAAGAACTTTCTGAAAAAAGATATCATTTTAGAAACAGTGACAATATTTTAAAAAAACTGACATGTAGCAGCATACTGATACACATTCCTCTTGTTCCTTTCAGAGTTCATCAAAACACTGAGGGGCAGATTTACAAGCCCCTCGCGCCTCTTTGTGCCTCCATTGCGTCCCTTTAATAGACTCAACGGCGGCGCAAACAATGCGCCCTATTTACAACGTGACGCATTTAGGGAGATGCGTTACGTTGTAAAACCCTTCGTCACATTATACCTGCGTCAGGTATAATGTATGCAGGGGGGGCGTTCCTACGCAGGAAAGTCTCATAAAAGTGATGCAGTGAAATCTACAAGATTTCACTGCATCACTTTTAGGACGCCACTGCGTCAAAACCTTATGCCTGCTTCAAGCAGGCGTAAGGAGTGACGCAGTGTAGTGGGAAAAGGCCACAAAAGGCATTGCTGGAGTTGCGTTGTGCTTGCGACACGACTCCAGCAATGCGTGACTTTTGCCCTAACAGATGCGTCAGAATTTCTGACGCATCTATCAATCCTTCTGCCATGGTGCGCCATATTGTAAATACGGCACATCCATGGTGGCGCAAGCATTTTTTAGGGTGGCGCAAGGAAAATGACGCATCTCATCACTTGCTTGTAAACCTGCCCCTCAGAGAGGGAAGAACGGTCAGAACACAGATTAGAAGAGCGAGTCAAGCCAACAAGGGTGAAACATCGTACTTCAGACTACATTATCAAACAAGAAGATAAAACTAAAACTAAACCTCAATTTAAAAAGAAGAAGGTAGCTGGCCTTAAAATTAGAAATGCCCAGGCTACTGAGGATTCTGCTACTGAACGGGGAATAGTCTCTGACGATGCTAGACAGCGCAGCAGAAGTCACAATAGCTCACCAGAACCTTATGGAATTTCTAGTGATAGCAGCATTGAATGATCACATCACTGTGGAGACACCGGATACAAGGGTAAGCGTCCCGCATCTTTATACAAAATTATGCTCCAAATGGAGGGGGACATACCCAGGACAGTGAAAGGTCTCTCTTGGAGAACCTGACATGTGGATTCAATATCCTTTTGACTGAAAGAGATTGGCCACCTGAGTTCATTCTGGAGTGCCCTAGGGGGAGATGTAATTTTACCAGCTTTCTCCAACCTCGTTCCAGAGTCACTTAAACATTCATACGCGCAGGAGTGGGAGTTAGCGCTAGCTCCCGCACTTTACCACAATCATATTGGGTTGGATGCTGAGTCACATTAAAATCTACTCCTACACCACAGAGGCAGTACCCAAAAAAACATGACACAAAGAAACAAGTTAGGGAGATGTTCAAATGGCTTTCTGTATAAGAGTCATGCCTAATGTTTATGCCTCACCACTTTCAAATGTCACCAGCCAGTACTGGCTATTAGGTTCCCTGGCTGAAGTACTAATGGCCACATGTAGATAGCTTTTTTTATCGCAAACGGCCCGGTTTGCAGAATTGAGCCGTTTGCGACCCAAAAAAACATTTCCATATGTACAAAACCTTATTTTGCGATTCGGCTAACCCATTTTGCGATTCAGTATTAGGAAGAGGCGTGTTAAGGACGTCTCTTCTTAATAGTGGCTTGTAGTGGAATGTACGAATATTTTGCTAACGAAATGCGGTCGCAAAACATTGGCATTTTACTGACATTTGAAAAATTGAAGTAATCTATTCACAAATGGCAAGGGGTTTCCAAGGGACCCCTTCCCCTTTGTGAATGGTAGTGAAAACTGTTTTTAAGAGCAGGCAGTGGTCCCACGGACCACTGCATACTCTTAAGAGATGGAACTGAAACTTTTCTTTCTTCTTTTTAAACACATCCCATTTTCTTTTAAGGAAAATGGGCTGTGTTAAAAAAAAAAAAATTGCTTTATTTGAAAGCAGACATAGACATGGTAGTCTGCTCTCCCCAGCAGGCCACCAACCCTGTGTTTTTGGCGATTCCTAATGGGTAGTAAATTGTGTCCTACCAAATGGAACTCAGTAGAGTTTTGTACATTTGAAATAGCAATTTTCTGATAGCGATTCACATGGAATCGCTATTAGGAACTTGCAATTTCTAACAGATGTACATGTGGGCCTAGGTGCCCTTGAACATCCCATTACCATAGTACCAATAGGGGGAAATGAACTCAGGTCAATTTCGCTGATACTGGGAAATACAGAAACTCTAACTGACATTTATAATGCATATTCTATGGCTTATACTCATTCACCTCTCTATTACTGATATCCCCATAGTAAACATACATTACAATATGGCTGATATTTTCAAATCAGTTTTAACTAAAGTGCCTACAAGAAACCTTGCTGCATCACAAACGAAAAGCAATCAGAGTAATCCATGGTACACAAGGGACTGTAGTAGAGTGAAAAAAGTCCTAGTAAATGTGTTAAAGTGCAAATCTCTTATCAAGGTACATGCAGCTGGAGCTTAGTACAAGAAAGAAAGAATGTTACTTGAATCTAATGATTCGGTGGATCATTTTACTAAGCATTATTTGAATAGCGATGATGATGATGACTATCCACTTGCTAAGGCATGCTGGCGACATCCTAACAGAGAACATCTCAATAGAGTCATAGTTCTCTCTTGAGGAGAGAAAGCTAGCCATAGACTGCCAGTAGCACAAAACCAGGCAGCCCGCTTGGTCTTTCATCATCCTAGACATTGCCACACCAAGCCCTTGATGGAAAAGCTACATTGGCTCCCAGTAACATGGAGATCAATTTCTAAAACAGTATAAATTATTTTTAAATCTCTCCATGGCAAAAGTCCGGCATTTATGTCCACCAGAATTCAGTGTTACACCCCTAGTCATCATCTCAAAACAGCCTACCTGGACCTATTGACTGTTCCAGGAAGCAAAAGGAAGATAATGGTTGGAGCTAGGTTTCCAGTAATTGCTCTCCACACTTGGAACACTCTCCCTCTTTATATCAGATCTACAGCTATGTGGGGTTTAGGAAACTATTAAAAACATAACTGTTTAGAAAAGCCTATGGCTAATGTTTTCTCTTGCTTGCAGTGGCCTCTATTACCTTAATGCTGAGAGACCTTTTCTGGTGTGCATGCGGTCAATAAGTACTTTGTAACACATCATAACATAACCAGATGTTAAACTGTGTAAGGCCCCTGGGCTCGACAAAATCCCAGGAGAGTTGTTGCGACATGATTTAACAATACGGGTCCCATATGTTAATCTATTGTGTAACTCCATAGCCTCAGGGGCCTGGTATCTGACACCTGAAAAGGAGCTGAGATAATTCCTATTTACCAAAAAGGGTTTTAACTGAATCTGGGAAACTATAGACCATGATCCCCTGGATAGCCTACGGAAGTCTGCGCAAGGCAGATTCTAAACAATCTTACAGAATGGATAGAAGCCAACTGGATTTTGTTACACTATCAGATGGGATTAAGATCATGAGTAAGCACAATAGATGAGGTGTTAATGGCTTATTCTTATTGTCTGGAAATACACAATGCTGAGGGATGGACATTTATTCATAGCCTTTGTAGGTCGTCAAGCAGCCTTCGATCTAGTTCCAAGGGAATTACCTCCTTACACAATTAATAAGATTACATCATGAGAACTATACTCAACTCACTGATCATATACCCATACGTAGAGGGGTTACATAGGTTTGTGTACTAGCTCCTGCACTCTTCTCCCTCTATATAAATGATGTCATTAAGGCCCTACTTGATTGTAGCAATGCTTCCCAAAAGTTAAAAGGGGTCTGCATCCTTGCACTATTTGCAGATAACACTCTACTGATAACACAAACTGCTACTGGCTTGCAGCAATCATTGAACAACTTTAATATGTGTTGTAAAAAGCAAGGGCTTGGAGATTAACACCACGAAGACCAAATTTACAAGTAATTCAAAGTAGTCATGTACCTGCATCAGAAGAAACTAGAACGAGTAACAAGATTTCATTTCATCATGTTAGAAAACAACCTATCCTTGGCTCCACATATCCAAAAGTAAAGGGGAGTACTGCAGCACTGAGCTCTGGCAATTTCCAAAAAGCAGCAGGCATTGCTGTCTAGAGCAATTTCACTGGCCATCAACCTTTAGAAGTCAAAAACTTGAGGCACGCCCTTGTATGGTGCTAAATTTCGCAGGTCTTAGACTGAACCCCTTACTAACAGCGAGAAAATCTTTGTATGCTTTCTTTTACATCTCCCTAAAAGTACCCCTATTGTTCCCATGTTCTTTCATGTGGCACTCAAAGGCGTAGAACAAATAGCAGTGTTAAGGCCTCTCCTTTACTGGGTGAGGATTTGGACTGTAGAGAAGCTTTTGCTGTACAGGAGGGGTGTGTTTGAACTCCTGGAACTAGATAAGAACATCTCCTTTCCATGGTTTAGACACCCTAAATCGTGTTTCTCCAAATTAGGCCTTATGACCTGTTGCTCCGATCCTTGCTCCTTAACTCTGTTTCCAAAATCCAATTGAAATCCTTCTTCTGGGATTTTCTGATTGCTAATCTCCAGCAAAGTTCCACTATACAGAGACTGTCAACCCAATTTTTAGAGAACAAGCCCTGGCCCCATTTTGAGGAGTTCATGAACGCTCCCCAACCCCAACTGGCTAAAACTTTGTACATAAAGTTTTGTTAAGCTACTCTTGATATTGGGTCTTTTTAGCCACAATGGAAAATGGACAGAGCTGTTAACAATGGCATCTGGCCTGTGTGCCAGATGAATACAAAAGAAAATGTCACACATATTCAGTTTTTCTGCCTGGCCTGTGCAAGGCCAAGTAGAAAATGGATATGTCCAATATATATTCTCTAGGCTTCAGGTGACACATTGAAGCATTACAGATATTGAAATACGATACCACCCCTCACATTATGATCACTATGAGTAGCTACCTATTCACTGTAGAGCTTATGAGGAGGCACAAGGATTTCAAATCATAACGTGTCATTGATCTTTTAAAGGTGCATTAGGTTGCACTTGAATATAAATTGTGTACAAATGTAAGCTCTAGGCCCTCACAACTGTAAAAAATATTTGATAAAATGAACAATGATGTGCTAATGCCAACAGGCAGACGTGTACATTATTTTTACTGCCCCAAGTTCGCTTAGTTGTCTGCTAGTTTAAATGATCCATATGATTGTTCATACTATATATTAATTGTTTTAAATAAGCATTTACACATCATCAATTGTAAATCTGCTGTAGCCTTCTTCTTCTTGAATCCAAGATAACCACACAATGTTCCTTGTAATGCACAAACCCATCTAGGTGGCTGTCATTTTCATCCTTTTTATCCTTCTTATTATGACTATTATTATAATGTGCTGCATGGAGAGAGTGTTTTTAGCTGTATGTTTTTAAGGAATGTTATTTCCAGAATAAACAATGTTGAAACTGCAAGTCTACAGACAGCCATATTAGAAACTTTGGGTTAAGTTTGCCATTGACTGTGCAGTGTCTGAAAAAGCAGAAAAGCATTAGGCTGCTTTTGCCTCAGGCACCTTTTTGTCACTTGCAGTCTATAACTTGCAATCCTTCTGAAGCACCAGATTGAGATTTGAAACAACACAAACCACCTCGACGCAAATTCAAATTCAAATTCAGCTTTATTCGATTTTTCATACAATAAAAATCATAAAAGCACAATTAAAAAGAAACATTTCACTTATATTGCACAGTAAAAAACAATCAAATATATCCACAGAAGCAAGAGTAACATAGCTTTAAATCTTTACATTGTATTCCTGAATCTAATAACAATCTTAAAAAATGAGGAGATAGCTTATATGATCAATTGATTTTCTAAGGATTGTAACTTCAGGAAAGCTATTCTGCATTGTCTTAGGCCCATACTCCCCAAGATGGGAATTAAAAACCTTTTCCTAGGAGAAGTGTAAAATGTACAAAATAAAATGCATTGCAACGTAGTTTGAGTTGAAATGTCATCACACAGGCATGGGAGTAGGTTTCTCGACCAGTCATTAACTTCTGGGAAGGTACTCATTCTGTGGAAAGTCCCAAAACGAAAATGGGTTAAAAGCATACGACCAAAACTTCCCTGGACCTGTACCAAATAGGGTTGCATACCTGGGCATATTGTCATCAAATGGTTATCCATGACTGTTTTTTTGTCTCTCTCTATGAGTCATCGCTTATTCTCTAGATGGGTCAAACAATCTGTTTGTAAGGTTTTTCTAGGGATTGTTACCATGATCTCCGTGGTTTCAAAATATTCAGGATGGCCAATTTCATTCGCCATTTTTTTAGTATAACTAAGCCATGGTGTATTACCCACCCTATCCAGTTTTAAACAATCCATAATTACATCACGGTTTAAACCAGTATCAGTTGATGCCCACACCTTGTGCCAAAGTAAAAGAGGGTTGATTCTAATGATATTAGAAATAAATGGGAGACTGAGTTCCATGTGGCAATTAAATGTAGTAGTGGAGCTAGGAACCGCCAGCAGATAGCGGGTGAAAGCATTTTCACAACGTTGAATATGTTGAACATCTGCAGATCCCCAAATACCTGCCCCGTATATCGCTGTTGATATGCATTTGGATTTATACATAACTAGTAACTCAGGGACAGGTATACAGCCTAGTTTCCTTGCACAATTAATAACCGCACCTATTGCTCTTGTAAACATTAATTTTCTTGCCTGCGTAGCCGCATTCCATGACCCAGTCCGACTAAAGTTAATCCCCAGATAGGAGAACTTATCAGTGCTTTCGATTTTATTATTATTAATAAAAATGTTGCATTTATTTCTCATTTTTTTTCCACAGCTCATAGTGTATGTCTTACTTATATTTACTTTTAGAGCCCTATCTTGCATATAATTAACAAAGTTAGTGACAGTTCTTTGTAAGCCTATTTGCGTCTGCGCCATGATAACTGCGTCGTCCGCATAAAGTAGAATGGGGAAGGAGTATTTTTGATGATCGGATAGTCCTGTCGGTGTTCAATCAAATATTGACCAAGACTATTAATATATAAAGAAAAGAGGAAAGGGGCAAGTATACAGCCTTGCCTCACTCCCTTTCTTATACAAAACTTAGCTGAGCACTCCCCTTGCCTCCCGTGACGAACCCTTGCCCCTGCCTCCCTGTACAATTCCTTAATAAATAAAGGCAAAGGTGGATCAACTTCCATATCTTTGAGGACACTCCACAGCTTTTCATGTTTTACGCAGTTAAACGCTGAACTAAGGTCAATGAATGACAGGAAAAGTTTACCCTCCTTTGCTGATGCATATTTACTTATGATCAGGGTTAAATTAAGTCCTTGCTCAATCGTACCAAGCCCCACTCGAAACCCATATTGCAGGTTGGATAACACACCTGTCTCTTCGGCCCATGATTGTAATTTGTTTAAAATTACCCTCCCAACTACTTTCAGGAGGGAATCTAACAGGGAGATTGGACGATAGCACCATGGTTCAATTCTATCGCCCTTTTTAAAAATGGGGATCACTATTGCTTCGGACCATGTGGGAATAAAGCCATTTCGGCTGCAGCTAATTAAGACATTAGTTAAAAGTGGAGCCCACAGCTCAATATTAGTCTTATATACGTCTACAGGGATGCCATCCGGCCCTGGTGCTTTACCATATACACTCTCAGTTATGGCCCTAGTAACTTCCTCTACAGAAAAAACAATATCTATAGGAAATACTATAGTCTGTACACTATCATCGGTCGCCATAGCTACTGCGGGTGCCTTGTTTTGTCCAATGGTCTCATCATCATAGAGGCCCGAAAATTTTTCGACCCACTTATCCTCAGTAATGGCAATATCTATAATATCAGTGTCCCTATTAGTAAATAAAAGGAGCATTCACCGCTTTCCAAAAGCCATTATTATCCTTCCTTAAGCATGCCTGGTGTAACGTCTGCCACGCCTCTAATCTTAATTGTGCCTTACGCTTTTTTATCGCCTGCCGATATATAGTTATAGCCTGTCTTATTTCCTCCCTAGATCTAATTTCACTATGCAGTGCCTTCTTCAAATGGGTGTGGGCCTTACTACATTCTCTTTCGAACCAGCCCTGTGACTTATGCACTCCCTGTTTCTGCTCCCTTTTTAATAATTTCTGAGCCTCACCTGTAATATTAAGGAAGGCATTTAGAACTTCTTCATCATCGCTTTCCTCAGAAAGACAGGCTTCAAATTTGTTACTGGACCTATTTACAAGTTGCTTAATAAAAGTCACAGGATCCACTTTTGCCCAGTTTAGGTAATACCCGTTTGTACTAGAAAGATTAATATTAAAATTATAGTGTAAGTCCTTATTATTCTCAAATCTATCCAACCTCTCAAAATTGAAGACCATACTGATCGGATAATGATCACTCATTATGATACCATGGGTTTCAAAACTGCGGACATTGCAAGAGTACCTATTTGACACTAAGACATAGTCAATAATTGAATTGTAACCCCTACCATTAAAGGTAGGCTCAAAAGGTACCAGGGGAGTACACAATTTGTTGACATATCCCAAATCAAACTGAAAGACAATTTCATTTAACAGGTCCTCCAGTGTTATATGTGAAAAATGGACCAGCATATCTTTATCTTTACTTAGGTCACAAATGCCCCGTTGTCTATGTTGGCAGAAGAAGCAGTTAAAATCACCAGCCCATATAATACACATATTACCAGACATTTTGTCTTCTAGATTACTCAGTGTTTGACATAAGTTCATTAACACACTCGTAGTCTGAGTTTTGGGGATATTGTTATAGAAGTTGATTAACGCTGTATCTTTTCCTCCTCCCATGTTCATTAATAGGATCTGGTAATAATCAGTCTCAATTAAGGGTTTCGAATTGATCACCCCTGCCGTGTTAGAGACATAAATGCATAGTCCCCCTTTGTTACGCCCCTGCTCGCTGATAATTGCCGGTGTATGTAAAGTTCAAAAACCATTAATAGGTTTTTCCTCAACTGTCCAGGTTTCTTGTAGACAGATTATGGAATATTCTTCGACAAAGGTTAACCACTGAGGGTTTGTTTAGTGGATAAACCCACAATATTCCAGAAGAGTATTTTGCATGACTTGACTGTGTCTTCCATTGCATGTCCTGCTCCTGGCATCTTAGTAATCACATCTAAAAGTTGTCCCCACCCATAGTTGGTATTGCTACGTGGTTAGAACAAATTTCAGTCTTGCCTTCAGAATTTATGAAGTTTACATCCGTATCCACACCCTCAATTATAAGATCTAGACTCAAATTGCAATCTATCCCATTCTCAGACAGAATATCTTGACCACGGTCCTGCTCATGTGAGGTATCACCCGGGGGCAGTAGAAATTCCAGCCTCATTTGGCCACCCCCCTCAAATGTTGTATTCTTGGTCAATCTATGTCTTCCAAGGTGGTTAACAGATCAAAACGATTATAAAGCGGGACATCACATGATCTCATTGTGTCAGCATAGGTATCCCTTACATGTTTTTTAAAAAAGATTCACAACTGGGGGTGGATGAAAGGCACCTAGAGGTAAGACGTTAATTTCATTATAATTAAAACGTGCTTACCCAGCCCTAGTAAGAACTGCATGCACTAACGTAGGATCGCTGAAAGTTAAAAAATACAGTCACCCTGAAGCGTTTTCTGGCCCTTTCCCATCCATGTAACCCGTCTGACCATTTTATAATTTTTAAATAATGCCTCAGTAAGACCAGATTTTTTCCTAACCAATAAAGAGATTTATTTCGAAGACCCTCCCATGTTTCGTGCACCGATATATGCAGTGCAGGGACATTGGCTAGAATTACTATGTATGGAGTAGCAGCCGGCGGTAGATCAAAATGGTTATATTCTAGGTTCTCTGGGGGTACCCTTGTCCCCCTGATCTATTATTAGATTCTTTCTTCTCTGTTAAGGGCATATTATTGTCATTATTAGCTTGCAATCTATTACCGGGAGTAGTTGATCTATGAGTGGCCAATCTGGTTACATCATAATGCAGTATAACAAGGGTACCCCTAATGTAGTTTCCTATATCAGGGTTTACAGCAAATAGTTGCGAAAAAATATATAGGAAACTTATCTAAGCATGGTAGACTTATTCATACATAAAAGTGCATTTACTAGTCATAAAAACCAAATACGACCCCAAAACGTTACAATTCTGTGGTTTTGTTTATTAATACAAATCTATAATCTTGTGCATATACATACAGTGTATCTATTTTGCTTTCTCAGTACCCTGTGGATGGATAGATCTCATTATATTTGTTTCTTTTACCTCAAATTATTTCTTAGTTTTACATTCAATTATTCTTTATATCAATCACTACAATTATGCATTGATTTACACATTGGTGATTCTATCTAGATCATAGATCCATATGTTTACAACCGACATGGGGAGAAAAACGAAAAAGACAAGAAAAGATATAATAAACATGAATAATTGACATTTTATCTTTCCATTTTGGTCGATTAATTACAGTACAATTGATTTCATAATATGAACATGGCTAGACTTAATCACACTACGCGCGTTTCGGCGTTCAGCCTTCCTCAGGTAGTCATGATTTCTTAGCTCCTACAACATAATAAGAAAAAAAACCCGATAATATTTATATACAAAAGTGACTGGAATGCACAATCCTAAAAAGAAGAATGTCTACTCTTAATATTTACAAATTTATACACTAAATCTCCAGTTCAGTTGTCTGAAGTCTAGTAAGTCATCATATGTGATACCTATTACTACGCACTGGGTAGTCTTCTGAATGCAAGGTACATAGACCTACAACATTGTCTATGTTACCCTTTAATTGGTTCCATGTGTCGCACTAGCGAGACCGGTTAATCCCACAAAAACCCTATGTTAACTGGACTTCCAGATTGTAATAATGGCTAATAAGATGCTAACATACCTTATTAATGATAGCCTCCTATCCAATAGTATGGAATTGCAAGGTCAGTAGCGAGAAGTAAAGCGGGTCCCGTGACCTCATGCGGAATAACCAATGACAACCAAAATGGTATCTGAAATCCGGAAATCGACTGGTTTTAAAATCAATAATGCATACCCAATGCTAACGTTAGGGCTATAAGTTAATTTGGATGGAAAAATGTATTATAAACTTACTATTCGTATTCGACGCGTATAAACTGTTAACCAACTTGTTGATGTCACGAAGCCTAGTACGCGAATAGTAATTTCTGTTGATAGTGCAGCAACCGAATCTAGAAGAAAAATATGTATGTATTTAAGAGTCAACAACGACATGTTCGACTCGTACGTACACGGGTGTACATGCACGGGGGGTTCGGCGTGTACTCGCGGGGGGGGGTACAGCGCGTACCGGGCCCCCTAATCTGATCGTTTCACGGCGTACTTCGCTTTTCCGGCACTTTTTGGGTGCCGTAAAAATATTGCCGTCCGGACTGCTGTCGGTTCGATTCGTACTTCCTGGGTCATGAAATGCTGCCTGAAAGCGTCACGACGGAGCATTCCCGGATCCCATTCGTATGTATATTTTCGTCGGTCGGTGTTTTGTACGACTCGTACGGAAATGGTGTTTCCGTGCGAATCGTACTTCCATGTTTGTAATGTTTTTGTCCCGGGTACGAGTCGGACGGAGAAAACGCTCCGACCGACGGTTCATACCCGGTTTTTCCAGGATCGTAATCGGCACCTAAATCTCCAGTTCAGTTCTCTCGTCAACAATGTCTAGTAAGTCATCATATGTGATACCTATTACAACGCACTGGGTAGTCTTCTGAATGCAAGCTACATAGACCTACAATATTGTCTATGTTACCCTTTAATTGGTTCCATGTGTCGCACTACCGAGACCGGTTAGTCCCACAAAAACCCTATGTTAACTGGACTTCCAGATTGTAATAATGGCTAATAAGATGCTAACATACCTTATTAATGATAGCCTCCTATCCAGTAGTATGGAATTGCAAGGTCAGTAGCGAGAAGTAAAGCGGCTCCCGTGACCTCATGCGGAATAACCAATGACAACCAAAATGGTATCTGAAATCGGGAAATCGACTGGTTTTAAAATCAATAATGCATACCCAATGCTAACGTTAGGGTTATAAGTTAATTTGGATGGAAAAATGTATTATACACTTACTATTCGTATTCGACGCGTATAAACTGTTAACCAACTTGTTGATGTCACGAAGCCTATTATGCGAATAGTAATTTCTGTTGACAGTGCAGCAACCGAATCTAGAAGAAAAATATGTATGTATTTAAGAGTCAACAACGACATGTTGGTGCTAACGATGTTTCAAGCTCTAAGGATCTCTAACTGTTGGACTTCGAAATCGTTCAGCTCCCTAGAGATACACCATCTTGTATCGATACATACTGGGATTGAATACTCAAGTTGCTGGCCTAAATCTATCAAAATATCCATGTCAGGGGGACCACTATAATCCATCATTAAGTCGATGCCCCACTGCTCCTATTTTCTATTCGCGTAATATGCATACCTGATGTTGAATTTGGATAGCACACTCGTCAAGAGAAAACAGCGTGCACACTAATCTCGTGGATTCAGTTTCATTACGCGATCCCATCAATCGCCCATCAGAATGGTGTATGGTGCTTCCACTTCCGCGATCAAAGTTCAAACGGGACTTAGGCGCCAATATTCACATTTAAACACCGACGCTTGTCGGTGATTGGTGCCTGGAATTAGCATCATAACAACACCCATTCTGAAGCGTCCAATGGCGCATGCGGAGTGAATACAAATACCAATATCAGTAGAATACAACAGCGGGTGCCATATTGCGCTAATATTATGTCAGCCGTTTCATGGATGAATCGGATACTAATTTCAGTTGACTGAAGTATCTCATCAATTATATTTGTGTAAATCTATGGAAATACAAGTTAGTAATCATTTTACTGCAAGTAGAGAATAAACCATATAGCTCTGTTATCCATACTGTGTACTATGGGTCTATTCTAAAGTGTACGATCCGTAAACCCTTATCGTATGGTGTGCTCTCCATTCCAAAAGTAATATCTACAGAATATTGACGTCGACCATCAGGTTCGAAATTACTTAGTGTTCTACATATTCCCAAAATGCTAGTCCTTTCTCTAATCAAGGTCATTACAGTGGGACATTGATTGAAAGTAGTATGTAAGGTCATTGTAACCGAATTTAGCTACGAACAAGGAAGAATATGTTCTGTCGACCTGTTGGGATATGTATCAATGAGCATGACCAATTACATATAATCAACAATCCTGTGGTAAATAATTTAATTACCGGGACTTAATTTGATACAGAAAAATAATAAAAATAGCTCAGTAAAATAAGAGGCAAAATCCGTGGTATTAGAGGTTCGGAATGGGCTTTATTCCAATGGACGATTCGAATCGTGGACTCCAAGTTCCATCACCACGGAGGTTCAGGAAGTGAAGTACGTTACTTTATTGACAGGTAATCATTTTTATACAATAGGCATTACAGTGAAGCAAATGCAGGAGGCGTAACAATTGATAGTAAAGATAAAACATACATGCGTAGCAAAAGTGGGCGTAACTGGGTGTAACTAAAAAAACGTCATCAGGTATGATGTCATAATAGGGTGGTTCTATGAAAGAATTTCGCAATGTCAGCAGAAATACTTGGCAGAAATGCGCGCGCAGCAGCATGACGTGTGATTGACGTGCAACTTAGGGGGAGAAGGGGACTTGACATTTAGCTCTACATGTGGCGACAGAAGTCTGGAGGGTCAAGTCAACCTAATCCCAAATCATATCTAACATCCTATGTTTAAAGAACTGTGTTATCCAAAAGAGAAGTCTCTTAGAGTAGAATCTTATTCTATACTGACTATACTGACTGTGAGTGCGTGTACAAGCGTCTAAGTGTCTACACAATATGCGGGGGCAGAAAATCTTCCATAGTAACAGGGCTATGAATTTACTTGCATAAAGACAGAGAAGCCGGGCCTTTTGCTCGGTAGCTGGAAGAATGTTTACTTAAACTACTAGACAGGAATGCATTGGGCAGGGAGCGGAGCAGATAATTTCGAAGGTGAAATACAGTTTTTGGCAGGCAACAGGCTGATGTCAGGCACCGTGAGCCGCGCAGGGAATGAGACAAAGTTCATGGTCACAGATGCAGGCTCAGACTGGAGCTTTCAGAGGCAGAAGGCAAGAAAAGCTTGATGACAGAATCAAGGCCTACTTGCCTGGACTGTAAAATGTCATAAGTGAACCATATAAAGCCGGTGGCCTTTCATACTTAGGGATGGAATATCCGGCCCATTCATGGCGGATCTGAAGAGGACATGTTGACGGTGGACGCACATGTGTTTGCGTCTTCATAACTGGAACTGGAGGAAACATACATGTACTTGTGATTTATACATGAAACCATTGGGGTCCAAGATAGGGGACATAACTGATCATAAAAATCCATATTTCCACATTCCCTCCTTGTCCCCTACTTGCCCGTCAAGAAATATCAATCTTCATCAATCCGTTGATCTGTTCATATAGCATCATTTGTTCTTCTTTTTTCTTCCGTGATGAATGAAATCTTGGTGGTGGAATACACGATGTGGCACACAGACCACAGATCGCTGGTCCACATTGTAGACATAGACAGCAACTGAATAGTATGAGAAAGCCAATACCTAGGAAGGATAGGACCTTCCATCCAAAGGTAGATAATACACTCCAAAACCAACCGGACCAAGTCCAGGTGCCTGGATTCTGGTGTATCTGGCTTACAATCTTATGAAGGCGAGTTATGGATTTATATACAGATGGCGAATTTTCTGGTATGAAAATGCAACAACTTGATCCGATGACCCTACAAGCTCCGCCCCTATCGGCCAAGATGACGTCAAGGACAAGACGATTTTGAAGCACAACAATCCGCATAGCAGACTGCTCTTCTGTTAAATTGCCTAAGGCGGAAATAGTTTCGTTCACTACTGCTTCAAGGGTTCTAGTTAATCTACGTATCAGCTTACTATTAGTAACGGTACCTATATAGGGAAAGAGACCTTTATTGAAATCTGTGTATTTTTCCCATGCTGTTTCAGTGTAATCGACTATTGGGAGATCTCTCCTTTCTCTATTGTGTACTAAATGAGTATTTCTGTGATAATCAGGAGGGGCTAGGAAAACAGGTGGCAAAAGGAATCCGATGTAGCAGGTACCATCCCAATCTAGAGGCAGACGTATACATGCCGTCTGACCACATATGAAGTAGGAATGGCGGGAAGCTCTAAATGTAGACTTGCCTTGATCACTAAATTCTATTACAGTGGTACATCTACTATGGCCCATAAGTATGGAACCATTCTTTCTTACACATAATTCACCTTTTACTGGAAATACTAACATGGCGGGCAAAATTGGAGTAGCTTCGGATTCGACATTCAGGATCATGAGATTAAGCGTAAAATTACCTAATCCATATACTTCATTTTCTAGATCAGTTCCTGTTCTTTTGGGAAGTCCCTCCTTGTTAGGGTAGCAGACTTTAAGTAAAACTAAGTTCAAATTTCCCCATACCCAGTTGTCTTGATAAACTGCAGAATTCGAATCTAGGGAATTAATTAAACTAAACCATGCTCCACAGGAGCCGTTGTGTGTGAACGGGTATGGAAAGAGAGGTAGAATTCCTTTATAATTCTGATAGGGAGGGAGTCGGCCACATATCCAACAATTTGTAGCATTGCTAACCTGATGGGAATGATGTAACATACTAATAAACGTGTTATTGCGCAGCGCAAATCTATAGGACAATTCATGTGGAGGTAATTCGCTAAAAGAATGTTCAGCAGTAACATTATAAACATGTCTAGAAATAGTATAATATATGTGCAACAATATACTTGCAGTAATTATTAAAAGACTTAAGAAAAACAAAATTAATAACGTCACTGTGCAATGACTACGCAGTGATTTACAGTACGCATGTCGTTTCAGTTTTATCCTTCTGTTTCTTTCTCTATACAGGTCTAAGGGATACATGTCAGAGACAAATTCGACCGATTCACCTTGGAGAGGACTTAAACAATCAAATTGCCTGACTTGTTAGACCTGAGTTTTAGTTTGTATAGTTCATGGCTATTCAGTTCAACCAAAGGAAGTTTAGAGTCAATCGGTGAAGACACGCAAGGTGTGTCATTTACATCTGACGGTAGTCCATGAAATTTCTTGATATGACTTGAATGTATCCAGCCTTTTCGACCTTCCATCTTCACAGCTGTCCTCGTCGTTAGCAGTACGAGCTGAGGCGACTTCCACCTAGGATCCAGTTGAGACTTCCGATCAAAGTTTCTCACTAAAACCAAATCCCCTGGAATTACGTCATGGGGTTTCACCTCAGTGTTGTCGGGAAAGGCTGCAGCTACCTGTGAACGACAAGATTGTAGTGCAGACATCAAGGAAGCCAAGTAATCTGTCAGCATATTACAGTCAATATCAGTTATTTTGCGTGGTATAGGCGTCCCCCACATATTTGGTGGTCTACCGAAGATCACCTCATAAGGGGATAGCCCTGTTCGAGAGTGTGCTACCATTCTCATGTAAAAGAGTGCAACGGGTAAGGCTACTACCCAGTCGACACCTTTCTCTCTGCATATTTTGGACAATCTAATTTTCAGGGTCTGATTATGTCTTTCCACGAGACCTGCTGCCTCGGGGTGTCGGACACAGTGAAATTTCCACTGATAGCCTAACAAAAGTGAAACGTGTTTCATTAGTTCGGATGAAAACGGCTGGCCGTTATCTGAGTAGACAACACGTGGTAAACCGTACCGTGGGAAGAATTCTCGAACTAACTGTTTGGCAGTAGTCGGGGCAGTGTAATCTGAAACCGGGTATGCCTCTGTCCAACGGGAAAGAGCACAGATAACTACGAGAACATATTTGAATCCTCGACATCGTTCCATCTGGATATAATCCATCTGGAGGACTTCAAAAGAGTGATCAGGAGGCTGAAATCCACCCTGTTCTACGGGAATGCTTTTACCTGGGTTAAACTGACAACAGATCATACAGGTACGAACTTTTTGTTTAGCTGCTGCTCGTAAATGTTTGTTGAACCAAATGTGTTGAATGCTGTCTAGCATAGCTTTTTCTCCTAGATGTGCTGGACTATGTACAGTATTAATTATAACTTGGACCATTGAATCAGGAAGGAACCACACAGATTTTTCCTTCGTCATCCATCCTTGATCCGTTTGGATCCCTCCTAATTCAGTCCATTTCTTTATTTCGTCTGGTGTAGCATGTGTCTGTATGTCAATTACGTCAAGAGCGGGATCCTTAACCGTCATGCAATATGTTGGTGTCGGGACTATTGTCTTTGTCATGTCGGACGTTTGAGTTTGAGCAGTCTGTTTAGCTGTTCTGTCAGCTAGATCATTGCCTTGAGAAATGATATCAGTAACTTTCGTATGAGCTTTACATTTCATAATTGATATTGCAGTGGGTAGATGTATTGCATCTAATAAGGCATGAATAAGGGGTCCGTGCTGAATGTGGGCCCCGTGAGAAGTTAAATAACCTCTCTCTCGCCACAGCACGCCGAAGTCATGTACAACTCCGAATGCATAACGTGAATCAGTGTATATGTTGACTTTTTTATTTGCGGCTTGAATACAGGCTTGTGTCAGAGCGATGAGCTCTGCTGCTTGAGCGGACAAGGTATTTATGCAATTCGTTTCAATGATTTCAGTGTCTGTTGTGACTGCGTAAGCGGCCACTAGCTCTCCTGTACCTGTTCTCATACATGAACCATCTACATACAACGTCAGGTCTGGGTCTGACAATGGGACGTCTGTCAAGTCTTGTCTAGGTTTCGTCGTGATAGTAATAACTTCAATACAATCATGTGCAAGTGGGTCTGTTCCGTTTATTGGTAACAGTGTGGCAGGATTCAATGTACTACAACGTCTGATTTCTATATGTGGCTGAAACAATGTTAATTCGTAACCAGTAAGTCGTGCTATAGTCAAGTGTTGTGTTTGTGTGCGGTTCAAGAGAACCTCTACTGCATGTGGTACTTGTACTGTCAATGGATGTCCTAATACTATGGCATCGCTTTGTCTGATTGCTAAAGCTGTTGCTGCCACTGATTTTAGGCACGCAGGCAAAGCCTGAGCTACGGGATCTAATGTACTAGAAAAATAAGCACATGGTTTGTGTGATCCTGCTTGTTCCTGTGTGAGTACTGACAAGGCAGTACCTTCGCGTTCTGTAACGAAGAGTGTAAACTGTTTATTGTAACATGGTGTTGCTAAAACAGGTGCTTGGCATAAGGCTTTCTTTAGGCTTTCAAAAGCTTGTGTATGTTCCTGAGTCCAAGGGAGAACAGTCGATGTGGCTGCCTCCTGTGTTGTCAATTGAATGAGTGGTTTTGCTAGAAATGCATACTGAGGGATCCACTGCCTACAATATGAAGTGAGGCCTATGAAAGCCCGCACCTCCTTTTGTGTCTTGGGTATTGGCATATTAGCAATTAGCTGGATGCGATCTGGTGTAAGCTGCCTTCCCTCCTTGGACAGCGAGTGTCCAAGATAAACAACTCGCTGGACACAGAATTGCAGCTTAGAAGGGGACACCTTGTGCCCCTTTCCGGCCAGAAATTGTAAAACCGTCAGTGAGGCTTTTTCACATTCAGGTTCGCTTCTAGCGGTGATCAGCAGATCATCGACATATTGAAGCAGGGCAGTGTTGACTGGCATGTGGATACTGTCGAGTTCTCGTTTCCATGCTTGGCTATAGATGCTGGGGCTTTCTGTAAATCCTTGAGGTGCGCGTGTGAATTTAAAGCTACGTCCATTTAAACTAAATCCGAACAGGTATTGGCTTTCCGGGTCTATTGGGACGCTGAAAAAGGCATTCTTGAGATCAATTACAGTAAAGAACGTGGCTTTGGAATCAATAGCTGTCAGTAATGACGAGATATCTGGGACCACAGGGAATTGTGGCACAATGCATTTGTTCAATTCGCGCAGATCAATAACCAATCGATATACTGGCGGGGCCTTTGGATCTGTTCGTTTAAGAATCGGAATTATCGGGGAATTACATACATTGGAGTCTGTTTCTACAACCACTCCTTGGGCAATGAGCTCGTCAATGATTTGCAGTAAAGCCACTACAGCATCGGGTGGTAACTTGTATTGTCGCATTCGTGGTAGTACCACTCCTGCCTTTAGTGTAACTCGATATGGCGTAATATTCATGCAACCAACATCAGTAGGGCCTTGTGCCCATAACTGTGTAGGTAAAGTCTGCAGTCGGGGATCCATGTCTCGAGACACATAGTGACCTTTGAAATCACGTAAAAACAATCTTACTCCTTCCGGAGAACAACATATTATAGCTCCTAGAGCTTTCAGTGTTTTTATACCTAACAAGTTTTCTGGACATGATTTAGTAAGCAATAAATCGGTAGTTCGGGTCAAGGGTCCAATCGTAAGTGGAAGAGGCTGTGATACTTCATTAACAATAGGTTTTCCTGAAAAACCAAGGGAAATATTCTGTGCGCCTGAGAGGGGTGCCCCTGGAACTTCACTACGTTTTATGGTTGTTCGACTTGCCCCTGTATCAAGTAAAATTTTTCTATCTTGGCCTAATAGTTCACTATGGACATAAGGCCCTTCTTGGTCTACAGGGACCTCGATAAGGGGTAAGCCAACTTCCCTCTCTAGGCTGGTTCATGCGTATCGTTGATAATCAGGATAGTCGTACTGTGCGGTCTGGTACAGCTGTCGTGTCGTGGTTTGTGTGGCAGCAACAGGCAGCGCTGGTGCAGCTGGCACAAACTGTATAGACTGTTGTGGAGCTGGCATGGACTGTGCATGCTGCGGGGCTCCTTGTTCATTCGGATCCTGTCTAGGTGGCCGTGGTCTTTCTTTTGTAATACCTGTGGCGATATTACGCTTCAGGACTGGGCAATCGTGTATGTAATGACCTGGTTGTTTACAATAGTTGCATGTCCCTTTTACAGGTCCTGCTGAATCACCGGACTGTGTCGTACCCTTTTTATGACCTTCAGCTGGAACTGTCTGGGAGACTAGCATTTTCATTTTTGTGTCTTTCATGCGTCTTTGTTCATGTTCTTGTTCCTCTCTAATTCTATTGTGATGATACTGTAACATTTGTAACATTTGTGATGGGGTGTTACCTTGCCAGGTACTCTCGAATTTTAATACTCTATTCTTCACTTGGGGCAAGGAATTTTCAACTAATTTTGTCACAAACAGATGTGGGTATGATTCGCTGCTTGCTTTTATGCCACTATTTATACCGAAACATTTTTCAAATCGGGCATAGAAATCACTAGTGTCTTCATCTTGCTTTTGTTTACAGGCTGAGATTGCACCCCAGTCTTCCTTTTTCGTGGTTAATAAACGTGGCAGTACCTGTACTAGTAAACCTGGTAGTGCTTTAGTTTTATCCCCAAGCCCTGCTCCTGCAGTTCGGGCCTTTTCTTCTGCTTCTAATGCTGTCCAGTCTATCTTTTGGTCTCCCACCTCCCACTCTTTTTCCTTGAGTTTTTCATAAATGCCAGCAGGCATTAATACCTTTAATATTGTCATAATGTCGGGATAGGTATACTCTCCCATGAGTAACATGTCTTTAATTTCTCGGTGAAAACCCGCTGGGTCTTTGTCATGACTGGGTACCACTTTCTTCATTTCTAACAATTCTATTTTCGATATGGGCGTATATACAAATACACGTTTAAACTGATTGTCCTCGCCTTTTATTGGGTGTACTTCTCGTAAGGGATTCTGTCTGTCCATGTAATACGTCGTTCTTTCCTTGATGGGCAGTGAGACATGTTCTGGGCATACAAAAAGAATGTACTGCTTTCTTGATTCTAGTATTTCTCTAATTAACTTAGTACCTGAACCTCTCCATCTATTCGTGAGTAATTCAGTCAATATATCAGGTAAGGGACCAGGATCGGAATGTTGGCTTTTATATAGTATAAGAAGTTGTTGAATCATATAAATCCCAGCTAAACGCTGTTCATCTGGGGTGAGGTTCAAAAATGTGTGTGCTACTGTATCATCACCATATTTTCCGGGACTGTCAACCCAATGAACGGCTGACCTGGCTAATTCTTGTTCATCCATAGAATCGAGTAAATGATAACCCCTTCGTTCTCGGAGTAATTTGTCAGCGGCTTGGAACGAATGCTCGGGGGACCTTATACTTATTATAGGTGTTTGGAAATTCCTGTTATTATCTGGACATATCGGACGTATCGGGTCAGAAAAACATCTAATACTATTACAAGATCTTCCTCTACCTACATAGGCTATGGTTTCTGACTGTCCTGTGGGCAGTCCTGATCCTTCCTCCTCCTCGTTTTGTTCAAACTGGTCTACCGCTAATCTCTCTTCGTGTATGCGTTCTATTTCTTTACGGATCTTTCGGCACATGGCTATTATACATGTTTGCCTATCATGTTTCCCTTCTGATATATTCTGGCTCCATCTGGTAAGAGTTTGCATTGTTTCCGGATCTACCCCCGGTCGGTCTTGATTTCTGATCACACAATTTATGAGGAAACGTAACAGTTCCCCCTGTATCTCCACTTTCTGGTATTCCATAGCTCTGTTAATACATTCAGAATCTCGCCCTGTTTGGACAAAATGATATATATTATCTAGATGCATAGTCATTCCTGGTAGCTTCCCTAAATACACCGCAGCTCGTCTGATACGTAATGATGCCAGGATCATTTCGTCCTCTTTGCCGGGCACAGGGTCATATCTACAATCTACAAGAAGTTCCTTAAGCGTGCGGGGATTTATGAGTTTGGGCGTACGTGGATGTGCTGATTCTTGAAAAGTAAGTTTATTTATTCTGGGTGGCGTAGAAAAAATGTTGGTAGCACCTTCGGTAGCCCCGTCTGGGGTACCGGACGTGAAAGGATTCGTTGAACGCGATACCGCAACTATAGGTGTGGACACAGCTGTAGAAGCAGCTGTAGGAACAGATGTAGAAACAGATGTGCTTGCCGGAACTTGTGTCAGGATTTGTTGTTGTAGAGGTACAGATACAGGATCTTGGCGTTGAACCTCCCCGGCAGACGGTCTATGTGGGGCGGGGTTAGCATACTCGGGAGCTGCGTCATCTAAATATGAGGAAAGAAAAACATCTTCTGCGGTTCTAGGATGCCCCTTAGGATGCACTTTTATTGGAAATAATGGGGGTGGCAAGTCTTTTGGTATCTCCGGAGTAGCCTTAGGTAATCCTTCGGCCAGAAGGGGATACATACCATTCACGAGGGCATTTCTTTGTCTGTCTGTTTGTTCTGACTTTCACTCGTGTACCTTCTTCAATTAATAGATTTTCTCGGACTTTATTTGAATTCTCCTTATTTTTCTCCTCCTGTCTGAGTGCTTTTTCTGTACGTCTATGAGATTCTTTACGCCATAACTCAACGGCGTCTTTCTGTGACTGTCTGGCTTTCCTTTTCCATAACTCTTCCTCTACTTTCATGATGCACTCTGCATCCCAGGTCCCAGCTGCGGGCCACCTCTGACTTTCTGGTAATTCCTTGGTGTAGTCTACCCATAAATCAAGAAATAATATAGCGTCTAAACCGTGTTTTTGATACATGAAGTACCCTGGAGTGTCCCTAGGAGGAATAGGAACAGCTTCTTCGAGTACCCCTTTTCTAGTTGTGATCTGTCTTAGTTTCGAAAAGAGCGGCATATTGAGAACTGATCTGATACTTGATCTTGAACAAACTTAACACAATAAACACAATAATGAACAGTCATTCACACCACAATATGCAGGACGTATTAACACATTTAACATTTAACATTTAAATGAGCAACAATGATGATGACGATCTAAGAAAACTAATCACTAAACATAATACTCGGCATTAACTGAATTATTCTGAATTTATATACTTGATATACTAGATATACTGCTAAACAGTACAGATACACTGCTAAAACAGTGCAGACCGGGTTTGTGTACCCAAACCCGTCTTGACCGGCACAGCCTATGTGCACGTCAGAACGCCTCCCCAGTAATGGTACTCACCGGGTAGCTCGGAACGGAAGGCCTCGGAACGGAACTGAACTGGACTGGACCGAACTGGACTCGACTCGAAAACTTCGGAAACTTCGGAACATCGGAAACCTCGGAACTTCGGAACTTCGGAACTTGGTGGGCCTCTGTATACCTCGGATCTTGCTCTCTCAGCTAGGCTCTGGTCGGGATACTTCGCACTTCTCACCGCCTCGTCTGGGTGTTGATCGCAGCCTCAGTCGCCCCCGCTTGACCGGAGGGAGATACAGGAAATCCTGTGGGTACGCGTTGTTGTCCGTCCAGCTGTGACAGGAGACCGGGCCTGCAACGCACCGCCGGCGCGTGAGATGAGAAAGTGTCCCTGTTCGGGCGCCATTCATGTGGTAAATAATTTAATTACCGGGACTTAATTTGATACAGAAAAATAATAAAAATAGCTCAGTAAAATAAGAGGCAAAATCCGTGGTATTAGAGGTTCGGAATGGGCTTTATTCCAATGGACGATTCGAATCGTGGACTCCAAGTTCCATCACCACGGAGGTTCAGGAAGTGAAGTACCTTACTTTATTGACAGGTAATCATTTTTATACAATAGGCATTACAGTGAAGCAAATGCAGGAGGCGTAACAATTGATAGTAAAGATAAAACATACATGCGTAGCAAAAGTGGGCGTAACTGGGTGTAACTAAAAAAACGTCATCAGGTATGATGTCATAATAGGGTGGTTCTATGAAAGAATTTCGCAATGTCAGCAGAAATACTTGGCAGAAATGCGCGCGCAGCAGCATGACGTGTGATTGACGTGCAACTTAGGGGGTGAAGGGGACTTGACATTTAGCTCTACATGTGGCGACAGAAGTCTGGAGGGTCAAGTCAACCTAATCCCAAATCATATCTAACATCCTATGTTTAAAGAACTGTGTTATCCAAAAGAGAAGTCTCTTAGAGTAGAATCTTATTCTATACTGACTATACTGACTGTGAGTGCGTGTACAATATGCGGGGGCAGAAAATCTTCCATAGTAACAGGGCTATGAATTTACTTGCATAAAGACAGAGAAGCCGGGCCTTTTGCTCGGTAGCTGGAAGAATGTTTACTTAAACTACTAGACAGGAATGCATTGGGCAGGGAGCGGAGCAGATAATTTCGAAGGTGAAATACAGTTTTTGGCAGGCAACAGGCTGATGTCAGGCACCGTGAGCCGCGCAGGGAATGAGACAAAGTTCATGGTCACAGATGCAGGCTCAGACTGGAGCTTTCAGAGGCAGAAGGCAAGAAAAGCTTGATGACAGAATCAGGGCCTACTTGCCTGGACTGTAAAATGTCATAAGTGAACCATATAAAGCCGGTGGCCTTTCATACTTAGGGATGGAATATCCGGCCCATTCATGGCGGATCTGAAAGAGGACATGTTGACGGTGGACACACATGTGTTTGCGTCTTCATAACTGGAACTGGAGGAAACATACATGTACTTGTGATTTATACATGAAACCGTTGGGGTCCAAGATAGGGGACATAACTGATCATAAAAATCCATATTTCCACAATCCGATCACATTATCCTCCAGTTTCGGATGGACCCCATTGCTGCCTAAGATGTTAAGAGCACTGCATATAGTTGACCCATACTGATAGGGGTAACAACCAGTTAGTTATTGTAACAGATTGCTTGACTCCACGGAATTTCATTGTTTAGGCCTCTTTTATAGGTGTCCAGAGAAAATATCCAAAACACCTCCCTCAGTTTACGATTTTCTGTCCCTTTCGGTCCATTAGTATTAATCTTTTCCAGGATCAACCATCGTATATCTTCCGTGGTATGGTTCAGATCAACGTAATGTTGTACCAGAGGTGCTTGCAGTTTTTTCGTCCTGATGGCAGACCTATGCTCTGTTAAGCGTGTCGCCGTTGATCTCGATGTCTCTCCTATATAGGTTTTATTACAAGGACACATTAATGCGTAGACAATATTAGTTGTCTTACAGTTAGTCAGGCTTTGTAGGTCTATATTGACCCCATTAATGGAGTATTGTTTAACTTCCAAGGCAAATCTACAGGCAATACATGACATACATTTAAAATTGCCTTTCAAAGTGGATATTCCACTCAAGGTGGTTTGTGTCGAGATCGCTGGGGTCTTCGTCATGCGTGATCCTGTTATCAAATCTTTTAGATTCTTGTTCTTACGGTATGCAAACATTGGTTTTGCTATATGGTCGGATTTATCTCTTGTGGCGTTCAAGATATGCCAATTGGAATTCACAATCTGACGTATAGTGTCATTCATAGTCGAATGTCGTGTAATGAATACAAGATGATCCTGTTGTTTAGGGTTTTTTTCAGTAAGTAAGTATTGACGGTCATAGTATCGTGCTCTTTTATAAGAGTCACAAACCAGTCTTCTAGGGTAACCCCTAGCAATAAATTTAGCTCTCATGACACATGACTGCCTGTCATAATCAATCAGATTGGTACAGTTCCTACGGAGACGCAGGAACTGTCCAAAAGGGATGGTAGTCTTTTGATCCCTCGGGTGATAACTTGAGAAGTGCAGCAGAGTGTTGCGGGCAGTGGGTTTCGTAAAAAGGTCAACTGAGAGTTTTTGTTCATTTGCTTTGATGGTAACATCCAGAAATTCTACACTGTATTTGTCACTAGTTGATACAAAACGAATATTTGTATCACAGAGATTGAGCCATGAGACAAAATCAGCAAGCTCCTCCTCAGTTCCATTCCAGATATAATAAACGTCACCAATGAATCTGGACCAGCTTGTGTCAGGTTCACTGAAAGGTGCAACGTCATTATAAACGTACTTGTGCTCATAATGCGCCATAAAAATATTTGCCTCTGTTGGGGCGCATGAAGCCCCCATACTGACTCCCTTCGTCTGTTGGAATAATGACCCATTAAATTCAAAGGTATTTTCTTGCAGTACAATGTTCAAGCAGTCCAAGATAAATTGACTCGGACAGTCTATATTGAATACTTCAATAAACCAACCGACAGCTTCTAATGCAGCTGCCTGGGGGATGTTACTATACAAGGCCTCTATGTCCATAGTGACCAAGATTTGTGTTGCCTCATAGAAGGATAACTGTTCCACTTTGTTGATGATATCGGTCGTGTCCCTTATATATGATTTTATTTTGGGGACATACGGTCGTAACATAGAATCCACGTATTTGGATAATGTTTCTGTAACTGACCCAATAGTTGTTACACAATGGGCCTATCCAGTGGATTAGTAATGCTCTTATGGATTTTCGGAATCCCATATATAGATGCCATTCTCGGTTTAGTGACATTCAAATATTGCCACTCTTTCTCACATATGAGACTGTCATCAAAGGCTCTGTTAGTCATATCTGCAATCATCTTAGATACCCTTTTGGTAGGATCTGAAGGTATGGGGGTATAATGATCTTTGTTGGAAAGCATGGTAAGCATATTGGTAACATATTGATCCGTTTCCATCAATACAATACCACCTCCCTTGTCGCATCCCTTAATGGTGATATCTTTGTTGTTTTTCAGATCGAATAGAGCTTTATGTTCTTCCCGAGAGAGATTGTAGCTCGGTGCAGGGATACATTTTAAGGCAGTGGTTAATTTGTTAAACACCACATGTTCAAAAATAGCAATTTCTGGTCCAACTTGCTCAAGGGTAGGGACGAATGTGGATGGCGGTGTTAAGCCTGATTTGTTTAGAATCAATGTTTCTTGATTAGTTTGTCCTTCAAAGAAGGCACGAAGTCTAATTTTTCGAAAAAATTATATCAAATCTTGGAAAAGCTCAAACCTATTGGCTTTCGCGTGTGGAACAAAGGAAAGACCTTTTGTTAATAGAGACTCAGTCTGACTGTCAATCATATGTGAACTAAGATTGAATATGGGTATTTGATTTACTCGCGCCAGTATTGGGCATGTCTCGTCACTAAGACTTGAGGGTCGTCCTGATAAAAATTCTGTCCCTGTGGGTAGTTGTGTGGGTGTTGGTAGTTGCCCCTTTGACGTCGTTGGTATCTGGGGCGCCATCTGGTTGTCTGTGCCCCTCATCTGGCTAAAAAACCGGGGCGTTCACCTCTATTGTTACCTGGCATGTGACGCCCTGGGGTATGTGCCTGATACTGGTTATAACTATCCCCCTCGGAGTCTGACGTATCCGAAAAGGTAACCACTTTCTTGACAAATCTGTCGGATGAGGGTTGATATTGATCCTCTTCAATGGGTTGTTGTTGGTAAAAATTATCAGCCAGATATGGATAAATTTTCTCCTGGCTCGTGTACCTTACATCTTTTTAAAGTTTATCTGTTTTGCGTTTCATTAGATAATCGTGATAGGAGGACATTTCCATTTCCACTTCTTCTAGTTTCTTTTTTGCTTCCTCAATCGCCTGACTACTTTTGATTTTATTTTCTAATTTCTGTATCTCATCTGCCAGTGCTTGAACCATCTCTTTGGCTGTCTCCACAATCAAGATCAATAAATCCCGGGAGCATCTATTGGCAATATGCGACCAACGTTCTAGAAATTTTTGAATCTTCACAAAAAGCCCCGGAATATTCCTAACTCTTAGTCCTTGTGGGATAATCCCTGCTTTTAAATACTCCAACATTAATTGTCCATGCATTTCAATATGTTTTGCTTTTTTCTTGAAAGATGTTAATTTATTAAGATCTTCATTGCCTATAATGCTAGTTGCGTGGACCGCTTGACCATCCAAAGAAGAGTCTCCCAGTAGTGAGGCAAGATCCTCATCAGTAAAACCGAATGTTTGCAATTTATCCATGTTGGACTAAGGGATTTAAATTACTCGCGTCCAATGTGGAAATGCTGTGAAGAAAAAGAGCTGTGAAGTAAAGAGAGGAATTGTTTGCGAAAGTGGTGAAAAGGAAATACGGAAAAACGGGGACAATTCAGGTGTAACTGAGAAAGGGTGAAGAATGAAACCCTTTTCTTAAGGTAGATTATCTAATAATGCCTCTGTTACGGAACTGAAGAGTATATGTGGAACACTACCCCTCAATAATCTGAAGTATCAGGGGGTTAAGGTAGATAAAACAAATTATCCAGTCCTATTTTTGCACACGTGTATGGACCCTCAGAAGGGGATCCAACACAATTGTAATATGATGATTCTATAACTGTCTAATGAACTGGTGGTTATAGTCAGACATACAGTTATTCATACATATATATACAACTTAACAAACAACAACCCCGCATGGACATGCCATGGAGAAAATCATAATGCAGTATAACAAGGGTACCCCTAATGTAGTTTCCTATATCAGGGTTTACAGCAAATAGTTGCGAAAAAATATATAGGAAACTCATCTAAGCATGGTAGACTTATTCATACATAAAAGTGCATTTACTAGTCATAAAAACCAAATACGACCCCAAAACGTTACAATTCTGTGTTTTTGTTTATTAATACAAATCTATAATCTTGTGCATATACATACAGTGTATCTATTTTGCTTTCTCAGTACCCTGTGGATGGATAGATCTCATTATATTTGTTTCTTTTACCTCAAATTATTTCTTAGTTTCACATTCAATTATTCTTTATATCAATCACTACAATTATGCATTGATTTACACATTGGTGATTCTATCTAGATCATAGATCCATATGTTTACAACCGACATGGGGAGAAAAACGAAAAAGACGAGAAAAGATATAATAAACATGAATTATTGAGCGCTGGGGGTACGCACCGTACATACACGGGTGGGGGTTCGACTCCTACGTACACGGGTGTACATACACGGGTAGGGGTTCGACTCGTACGTACACGGGTGTACATACACGGGTGGGGGTTCGACTCGTACGTACACGGGTGTTCATGCACGGGGGGTTCGGCGTGTACTCGCGGGGGGGGTACAGCGCGTACCGGGCCCCCTAATCTGATCGTTTCACGGCGTACTTCGCTTTTCCGGCACTTTTTGGGTGCCGTAAAAATATTGCCGTCCGGACTGCTGTCGGTTCGATTCGTACTTCCTGGGTCATGAAATGCTGCCTGAAAGCGTCACGACGGAGCATTCCCGGATCCCATTCGTATGTATATTTTCGTCGGTCGGTGTTTTGTACGACTCGTACGGAAATGGTGTTTCCGTGCGAATCGTACTTCCATGTTTGTAATGTTTTTGTCCCGGGTACGAGTCGGACGGAGAAAACGCTCCGACCGACGGTTCATACCCGGTTTTTCCAGGATCGTAATCGGCACCTAAATCTCCAGTTCAGTTCTCTCGTCAACAATGTCTAGTAAGTCATCATATGTGATACCTATTACAACGCACTGGGTAGTCTTCTGAATGCAAGCTACATAGACCTACAATATTGTCTATGTTACCCTTTAATTGGTTCCATGTGTCGCACTACCGAGACCGGTTAGTCCCACAAAAACCCTATGTTAACTGGACTTCCAGATTGTAATAATGGCTAATAAGATGCTAACATACCTTATTAATGATAGCCTCCTATCCAATAGTATGGAATTGCAAGGTCAGTAGCGAGAAGTAAAGCGGCTCCCGTGACCTCATGCGGAATAACCAATGACAACCAAAATGGTATCTGAAATCGGGAAATCGACTGGTTTTAAAATCAATAATGCATACCCAATGCTAACGTTAGGGTTATAAGTTAATTTGGATGGAAAAATGTATTATACACTTACTATTCGTATTCGACGCGTATAAACTGTTAACCAACTTGTTGATGTCACGAAGCCTATTATGCGAATAGTAATTTCTGTTGATAGTGCAGCAACCGAATCTAGAAGAAAAATATGTATGTATTTAAGAGTCAACAACGACATGTTGGTGCTAACGATGTTTCAAGCTCTAAGGATCTCTAACTGTTGGACTTCGAAATCGTTCAGCTCCCTAGAGATACACCATCTTGTATCGATACATACTGGGATTGAATACTCAAGTTGCTGGCCTAAATCTATCAAAATATCCATGTCAGGGGGACCACTATAATCCATCATTAAGTCGATGCCCCACTGCTCCTATTTTCTATTCGCGTAATATGCATACCTGATGTTGAATTTGGATAGCACACTCGTCAAGAGAAAACAGCGTGCACACTAATCTCGTGGATTCAGTTTCATTACGCGATCCCATCAATCGCCCATCAGAATGGTGTATGGTGCTTCCACTTCCGCGATCAAAGTTCAAACGGGACTTAGGCGCCAATATTCACATTTAAACACCGACGCTTGTCGGTGATTGGTGCCTGGAATTAGCATCATAACAACACCCATTCTGAAGCGTCCAATGGCGCATGCGGAGTGAATACAAATACCCATATCAGTAGAATACAACAGCGGGCGCCATCTTGCGCTAGTATTATGTCAGCCGTTTCATGGATGAATCGGATACTAATTTCAGTTGACTGAAGTATCTCATCAATTATATTTGTGTAAATCTATGGAAATACCAGTTAGTAATCATTTTACTGCAAGTAGAGAATAAACCATATAGATCTGTTATCCATACTGTGTACTATGGGTCTATTCTAAAGTGTAAGATCCGTAAACCCTTATCGTATGGTGTGCTCTCCATTCCAAAAGTAATATCTGTAGAATATTGACGTCGACCGTCAGATTTGAAATTACTTAGTGTTCTACATATTCCCAAAATGCTAGTCCTTTCTCTAATCAAGGTCATTACAGTGGGACATTGATTGAAAGTAGTATATAAGGTCATTGTAACCGAATTTAGCTACGAACAAGGAAGAATATGTTCTGTCGACCTGTTGGGATATGTATCAATGAGCATGACCAATTACATATAATCAAGATCCCGATCACATTATTCTCCAGTTTCGGATGGACCCCATTGCTGCCTAAGATAAGGATTAAAGATAAGCACTGTGGTGCAGAGCAGCTTCATCCCTAAAATGGCCGCCAAGAGTCACACGCTGAGGCAACAGCTGTGGCGCACTTCACCTGAGTTAGTTCGTGAGGAAGGTCGCTGAGTTGAAGCGTCGCGTAGTTAGTCAGGGAAAAAAGAACTTTGTTACGCTTCAATACTTGCCGTAGGAAGGAGTACCAGTCTTTTGGAGCATCGAGAGAAAACCAGTAAGACTGTTCCGAGTTTTGAAGTTATTTTGGGCATGCGAATGAGGGAGGAGACTAGTCAAATTAAATGCGCTTGAGTTGAGGAAAATATAAAAAGAGAGCATGCGCCACCAGTAAACACCGCTCCTCAAAAAGATTCAGAGTCAGCATAAGTCCATGCAGAGAAATTAGGCGGGCGAGTTAGTTGTCATTACACAGTTCTCAAAAAGATGAGAGCCAGCACAAGCCAGAATAAGATATAGCGGTGAAAGCGCATTGACAGGAAGTCTACATGTAAATGCAGAAATACAGCAAGCAATTACTTATATTGTAGAAGGAGAATTTATCTTCTTTCTTATTTGTACATAGTTTATAAGATATGAAAGAATAGCTAAGTAAAGGTGAATTAAGGTACATATATACATAAATAGGAAAATAGTTACCCAACACCAGACCCCCAGTATCACTTCAAGCTGTGGCAAAGAATAGGTGAGGATTCTGTAAAAAAAAAAAAGAAATTTAAAAAGAGTATGAGGAAAGATAAAGGAAAAAGAGTAATCACTTAACAATTGTAGTTGCAGCTCACGAAGCGAGAACAGCAAGAACATCAAATAGAAGAGAGGCAAAGGTCACACCAAGACGGGGTAGGTGATCAAGAGAGTAGATATATAGTGGTAGTTTTAGAGTTAATGAATGTTATTTCCTTACAGTAAGAAACATTCCCGTGCTGAGTTAGAAGAAGGCAAGAAGAAGAAAACGTCTGAAGCTGAAGGAAGAATCAGACGCGGTGCGACTGTCTCTTCTCTGTCCCATCCCCTTTCCCCCCTTGGTGTTCGTAAGCATACATGCTAATAATTGCGTGATGCAGAGAAACCCGAGGGAGGCATAGGGAACTTGCGGCATTCTGTTCCTGTGCTAGTTGGAAGAGTAATCGGGTACCTGACAGAGTGAAGTGCCCACGTTAAATTAGCACCTGAGCAGAATGACGGAAAGTTTGGATTTAAAGAAACTCTGAGAAATCTTGGAAGGAATACAAAGGGAATTAATCACAGTCAGAGAAGAGAATAGGGAGCTTAAAAAAGAATCTACGGAGTTGACCCTAAAAGTGAGTACTTTAGTATCCAGTCCTAATTTTACATTTGCGGCCACTTCTGAAGGGAATCTTAGAGATGCATCTGTTTCTCAACCTAAGATTACAACACAAGTTATCCATTCACTCTCCCCAGTTATTCCACTGGCACCACCTGAGCGTTTTAATGGAGATCCACAGTAGGCTCAAGTGTTTCTGACACAATGTACCTTGCATTTTATGTGTCGTCCAGCTGTATTCCCCGATGCGCAATCTCGAGTGGCATTTATTCTATCATATTTAAGTGGAGACGCAGCATCTTGGTCTATGCCTTTGGTGACCAGAAATGATCCTATTTTGTATGATTTGGACGAATTCAAAAAATAATTTCTGCGAATATTTGATAGACGGTGGGTCTCCCAAGCAACTGATAATGAGTTACTGGATATCAAACAGGTAGTCGGGATCTAATTGCCTATTTGGCCCAATTTAATAAATTGATAGTAGAGACGGAATGGCCGGAGAACAAACGAGCAGCAGTCTTCTATCGAGGCTTAAAAGACGAATTAAAAGATGCCTTGGCACAAGTGCCTAATAGACCCACGGACATCTCAGCATTAATAGACCTAGTTTTAGAAATTGATTTTCGTCAAAGTGAAAGAAGAGGTGAGAGAAAGAGAGATTATTGACCCAGTGTGCCAAGGTTTGATCGAGCCAGGACAGAGGGCAGTAAAGAGTTAGATTCAGCTCGTGGGAGTGAACCCATGCAAATTGGAGCAGTTCGAGGCCCCCTCACTAAAGAAGAAAAAGAGAGACAAAGAGCAAACAAGCAATGCCTCTATTGTGGAGGGAGTGGACATTTTGATCGGAATTGTCCAAAGAAACCCAAGCAAACATCGTCAGAAAACGCCTCGCACCACCAGTAAATGGAGTTGGACTGGTGGTTGCAGACTCTAAGACAGCTCCAGATACTCACACCTTGGCGAATACCTTACAATCTGCTTCTCCACATTTGGTTTTGATGATGACCTTACGGTTCAGAGAAAAGACATTGAAATTGGTATCAGTTATGATCGATTCCGGAGCTACGGGCAATTTTTGTGATCTAAAGTTTGCTGATAAGATCGGGCTTTGGGCTATCAAGAAGGAAAAAAGTGAAGCTGTCCGAGCGGTAGATGGGACCAATTTCTCATCAGGACCCATAGTGAGTCATACAGAGCCGGTGGAATTGGAATCAGATGATGGACACCTTGAAACATTGCAATTCAACTTAATTGATGCTTCACAATTCCAATTGATACTAGGATTACCATGGCTCACAGAACACAATCCTACCATCGATTGGGCAGCTCGATCCATAACTCTCGACTCAAAGTATTGTATGGAGAATTGTCGAGGAGGATGTAAGAAGGTTCAAGAGAAAACACCAGCGTATCATTTAAGTGAAAAAGAGACTACCATTTGTGTGATAGATACTACAAAACTTCCTGAGCAGTATCTTGAATTCCAAGATGTCTTTAATGAGGCAGAGGCTGAAAGGCTTCCTCCACATAGAGAATATGATTGTAAAATAGACTTGGAACCAGGATCCAATCTTCCATGCAGTAGAATTTATGCCCTGCCCGAGCGAGAAGATGAACATTTGAGGAAATACATACAAAGGTATCTAGAAAATGGATTCATTAGACCGTCCCAATCCCCTGTATCTTCACCACTCTTTTTTATCCCGAAGAAGAGTGGAGAATTGAGGTCTTGCATAGATTACAGGGCAATCAACCAAATAACCATTAAAAATCGATATCCTTTGCCCTTAATATCAGTGCTGTTAGACCAGGTGAAAGAAGCAAAGGTCTACACCAAATTGGATTTGAGAGGGGCATATCATCTTGTCCGAATTCGAGAAGGTGATGAAAGGAAAACAGCCTTTAGGACCAAGCATGGGTTTTTCGAATACCAAGTAATGCCATATGGGTTATGTAATGTCCCAGCCGCCTTTCAACATTTTATCAACGATGTGTTGAAGGAATTCATTGATCGAAACGCAATAGTATATATTGATGACATCCTAATTTATTCAGATTCCGTAGAAGAACATGAAAAACATGTTAAGAAGGTTTTGCAGAAACTGCGAGAAAACAATCTGTTTGTTAAGTTAGAGAAATGTGCGTTTCAAGTCACAACTGTGGAATTTTGGGGGTTTGGGCTTTCACCCGACGGAATAACCATGGATGAGTATAAAATCAAGGCAGTGGTAGATTGGGAGTCTCCTCAGTCTGTGAAAGAAATTCAAAGCTTCATTGGATTCGCCCATTTCTACAGGAGATTTATTCAAAATTTCTCTAAGAAGCTAATTCCCATAACTAGATTACTGAAGAAAGGAGTTTGATTTGAGTTGTCCAAGGAAGCAGAAGAGGCATTCACTCAGCTAAAAAAGGATTTCACAACTGCGCCCACATTGCTTCATCCAGATCCATCGGAACCTTTTTATGTGGAAACGGACGCCTCCAATCTGGCATTGGGAGGTGTGTTGTCTCAAAGACATAAAACCACAGGGCAACTGCATCCAGTGGCATTTCGTTCTAGGAAGTTAACTGCGGCAGACGCCAACTATACAATAACTGAAAAGGAGTTATTAGCCATCAAGGATGCATTTAAAGAATGTTTAATGGGTGCAATACATGTGGTCACCGTTTATACAGATCATAGAAATTTCAAATTCTTGAAGTCAGCCAGAACATTAACAACTAGACAATTGCGTTGGTCTTTGTACTTCGCAGACTATGACTTCGTAATAACTTATCGACTGGGTTCACAAAATGGTAAGGCTGATGCTTTGTCCAGATTGGATACAGATGGAATTTCGGAAGAGGTCAAGAGTCAGAAGATCATACCTACAGAAAAGGTGATAGGAGCTGTTTTGCAAGAGTCACAGGAAGAAAGAAGTCAGAACTCCAAAACTTTGGAAGAAATGAGGAAGTGGGAAGAAGAAGATTCGAGACGAGAAGTTCGAGGAGGTTTACCGTATCATGACGGAGCTCTCTATTTGTCCACATTTGAAATGCAACAAAAGGCCTTAAGAGAAAGTCACGATAGCACACTGGCTGGCCATAAAGGTATCTCAAAAACAGAAGAATTGGTGAGACGATGTTTTTGGTGGCCGGGCATGATTAAAGATGTGCGTCAATATGTAATCACATGTGAGATCTGCGCAAGGGGAAAGCCAGAGAGATTAGCTCCTAAGGGGTTACTGAAACTTTTACCTGCCCCACCCTACCCTTGGCATACCGTTACGTTAGATCTAATAGTCGATTTACCATCGAGCCAAGGATATGACACCATTTTGGTACGTGGGGATGCTTTTACCAAGATGGACCATTTCGTACCTTTGAAAGGGATTCCCACAGCTAAAACTCTGGCATGTATTTTTAGTCAAAGTATAGTTCGAGCACATGGAATTCCTAAGATCCTAATATCAGATAGGGGCTCCCAATTCTTGTCACATTTTTGGAAGGCCTTTACTAAAAAATTGAATATAGAGACTAGGTACACAACTAGTTATCATACCGAGACTGATGGTAAAACAGAGCAAACTAATCAAGAATTAGAATAGTACCTTAGATTGTGTCTGTTAGATCAAGAGGGAGATTGGCCGCAATACGTGTGGGCGGCGGAGTTTGCGCATAATAATACGAAACACTGGTCATTCCCCCTTTTATTTAAACACCGGAAGACATCCTCACCAGTCATTAAGTTTTCAAGTGGTGGATGTACCTGCATGCGCCACCAGTAAACACCGCTCCTCAAAAACATTCAGAGTCAGCACAAGTCCGTGCAGAGAAATTAGACGGGCGGGTTAGTTGTCATTACGCAGTTCTCAAATAATGAGAGCCAGCATAAGCCAGAATAAGATATAGCGGTGAAAGCGCATTGACTGGCAGTCTACATGTAAATGCAGAAATACAGCAAGCAATTACTTATATTGTAGAAGGAGAATTTATCTTCTTTCTTATTTGTACAAAGTTTATAAGATTTGTAAGAATAGCTAAGTAAAGGTGAATTAAGGTACATATATACATAAATAGGAAAATACTTACTCAACACCAGACCCCCAGTATCACTTCAAGCTGTGGCAAAGAATAGGTGAGGATTCTGTAAAAAAAAAAGAAATATAAAAAGAGTATGAGGAAAGATAAAGGAAAAAGAGTAATCACTTAACAATTGTAGTTGCAGCTCACGAAGCGAGAACAGCAAGAACATCAAATAGAAGAGAGGCAAAGGTCACACCAAGACGGGATAGGTGAGCAAGAGAATAGATATATAGTGGTAGTTTTAGAGTTAATAGAAAGGTTAATGAATGTTATTTCCTTACAGTAAGCAACATTCCCGTGCTAAGTTAGAAGAAGGCAAGAAGAAGAAAACGTCTGAAGCTGAAGGAAGAACCAGACGTGGTGCGACTGTCTCTTCTCTGTCCCATCCCCTTTCCCCCCTTGGTTTTCGTAAGCATACATGCTAATAATTGCGTGATGCAGAGAAACCAGAGGGAGGCATAGGGAACTTGCGGCATTCTGTTCCTGTGCTAGTTGGAAGAGTAATCGGGTACCTGACAGTAATATGGGATTTACCCTCATACAGCTTGAGGTTCAAAGTCTAAACCTAACAGGGATGAAAGGTGTTGGAGGTGTGAGGGGTCCAGCCATGTAGTGAGTCCTCTCTGGATGCTTACTGCGAGAATTTTCACTGTTACTAGCACTTAAAACATAGCTGGGAACACTTTCCTTAAGGTTTTACACTCTAAAGTCTTTAAAAACACCAAATTGCTACACAAAAATAAAAATATAATCAATAGGGCAGAAGTGGTAGCCAAACTGAAATGTTTGATCAGCTGGTGTATCCTTTGCAAAGGAGCCATTTAAACACATCAAACCATTTTTGATCAAGGAGTTGCCAAAAGAGACTGCTTCTTTTGACCTGGTACCAGTTGGAAAATCAGTCACTGGGACATTGTAATGTTCCAATAGATCCTGCAGGGGCCCCCTGGTACTAATGTGAAGTTCACCTAGACAGGGAAATACAAACTGCAAATAATCTAGGGCAACTTCATATTTATAGAAAAATCAGAACATGTTAAATAAAGGTAGTGACACTAATATTTAGAAAAATACAAAAAAATGTATTTAATTATGTATGATAATTTAAAAATATTCATAAATATGTTTTTTATAGATCTGTACAAGGCTTTCATTTATACAGTGTCCTAGCTTCAATCATCCTTCAAGCATTCATACTAATTAGATTGAAATTTCCAAAATCAATTCTCTTATTAGTAGTACACATTTTTAGTCAGCTATACAGGATATAAAAAAGATTTCATTTGAACATATGATTTTCGGGTGGTTTCCATGTTGTCTCAACGCGCGTTTCGGCAGACTACTGCGTTCCTCAGGAGTTCCACCTCCAAATAGTATGTTCTGCGAAGACAATTGAATATCATTACCATATATTTTGATACAACATATAGTGTCACTACCATTTTCATAACAATTTCTTTGTGATATTTACATCATTAAACACTAAGGTAATGTTATTTAGTTCACTTCTATTCTAATGTAGGAAAGAGCCTTATGAAGAGAATTAAAATCTCAATATTGAGAAAGAATTTTAAGTGCATAGCTATAAAGCTAGATAAGTGAAGAGACTTCTTCTTCAATGCTGTCGCTAGCCAGTCACATTCTTTCCATGCCATGGAACCGTTGCTGGTATTGTGGTAGCAAAATGGTCCAAAGGAGTAAAACCTCCGTAGGCCAAGCAGGCCCTATGCCAACACCCCTGGCTGCGCACTGCTGAAAGCCATGTGCAGCATGAGGTTTGTCACCTGCAAGGGGCCTATGTTATGTTATTTTATCTTATATAGGTATTTGTATGCTGCATGTATCATCCGAAATAGTATCCTGCTGCATCAAGCAAGGAGGCAGCCCTATCTGTGGCCTATTAGAAACAGGTCTTTTAGTTTCTTTGGAAATTCATGGACTGAGCTGGCGTCTGATATGCAGGAAGAGATTGTTCCAGACTTTAGGGGCCAGGTACGAGAAAGTGCACCAGCTTGCTCTGGCTGTTCATATGTGGTGGATGTAGGTTAGTAGAAGGCTGGCTGAGGGTAGGTTTCTGGTCTGGGTTTTGAAGATTGTGAGGTTGTTCAGGTAAGTGGGGTCTAGACTGTGCATGTATTTGAAAGTATGATCTAGGGACTGCATGTTTTGTCGATTGGGACGAACTGCAGTTTTTGAGAGGTGTGTACATATCTGTGTAGTCTGGTAGTTTGAGTGAGAGTCTGGCTGATGCATTTCGGAAGACCTGGAGTCTTTTGGTGAGTTATATCACAGACATTCAGTTCATTCTTGTAGTCGAGCTTGCTGGTTATCTGGGCTGGCATGAATGATTTTTTGGGTGCTGAGTAGTAGCCACCTGACAATTTTACTAAGGAACTTGAGGGTGTAGAAGCAGGAGGAGGTGACCATATTTATATGGCTGGTTATTAAAACTTGATTATTCACCAATGTGCCCAAGTTCGGACTTGGTTTGACGGAACAGGTTGAGTGTCCACCTCTGTTATGTCAGAGGTGAGCTTCAGACATTTGGCCTACATCGAATGAAGGCGGGGAAGTTCATCAGGTAATTGGGGTTGTCATCAGAGAAGGAGAGGATGAGCTTGTGCCTTTGGCATACAAGATGATGCTCATCCTGTGGGCTTGAATGATACTGGTGAGCATGTCACATACACATTGAACAGGGTGCAGCTGAGCAAGGATCCCTGTGGGACCCTGCAGATTAGTTTGACAGAAGTACATAGGGCCAGGCTGATTGACCTGGTTCACTCAGTGAGAAAAGAGATGATCGATCTATAGGAGAGCTGGTGTGGGTTTGTCTGTTTTGTGGAGGTGTTGGATGAGGATTGGTTTCGAGACAGTGTCGAATGCAACTCACAGGTTAAGCAGGATGAGTGCTGCTGTATTGTTTATAGCCAGGATCAGGTGAACGCTGTTGGTAGCAGTGATGAGGGTGGTCTCGCTACTGAGACTGGACCTGAATCCTGATTGTGAGGGTTCCTGGAGGTTTCATACTTAGAGGTGGTCAGCCAGTCATTTGTTGGCAATTTTTTCAAAACTCTAGATCAGTAGGGAAGCAAAGAGATCAGTGAGTATTCAACCAGAGTCTTCGGGTCTGCAGAGAGTTCCTTCAGAAGAGGTAGTTTGGTAGTGTGTTTCCAGACATATGGGAAGGTGGCAGTGGTGGCAGTGGTGAGGCAATTGTTGAGTATTGAAGTGAGTGAGTTGCTGATGGGGTAGCATCCTTTGTTGAAGATGAAATGTTGGCAGGAATCCAATGAAGCTCCAGAGTTAAGGAATTGAATGCTGGAAGTGGTTTCTGTGAATGTGATGGTGGGGCAGTATATCATGGAGGTGTCCAGGGTGTCCTTCTTATCATGAAGGAGGCTGTGAGGATGGAGGTGTGTTTAGGGAGCAAATTTGTTGAAGTGTATGTTGTTAATTTTGTGGCTGATGAAGGTGGAGAGCTGGTTGCAGAGATCCTGTGATGAGGTGACTGTTATGGAGCTTAAGGTGGGGGAGAGGAAGTTCTTTATTAAGCCAAAAATTATGTTTACAGGGTCGTAGAGGTGGTGATGGTATTTACCAGGGCCAGGATGTCTGCTTAGGACGTGTTCCTGGCGTTGAAGTTGGTGATGGAGTTAGAGAGGTTGTCTAGGTGTAGTATGTGGCAACTCTGGAGCTCTGTTGTCCAGGACATCGTGATCTTGTTCACGTTGGTGTGGTAGGTGACGTTTGAGGAAGACAAGGGAGTAATTCATTCAAGTGACAAGGGTGGACTTCTCTAGCTTGTCCACTATGATATCAGAGACATTTGCAAAGATTGGGCCAAGGAGATGTCCACTGGTGTGGGTGGGGTCCTTTTCTCATTGGGAAAGACCTATGTGTTCAAATTGTCCAGGAGTTTGTTGGTGTTTGAGTCAGTAAGCCCTTCCAGGTTGTTGTTGAGGTCTCTGAAGAGGACAAAGGAGCTGAACTTGAGCTCCATCGAGGCAATGAAATCATTAATGGTGCTTCTGAAGTTGGATCTCAGTGCGAGGGTACTGGCAAGGAAGGCCTCCTCCAGGGTGATGATACAGGAGAGACTGAGCTTTAAGGCCGGGCATTCTTTCCAGGAGGTCATTGAAGTTTGCAGAGGTGATGAAGCAGTGGATGTTTCTTAGTTGATGGCTAGTCCTCCTCTCGGTTTGCAGGATCTGTGCTATCATGTGATCATGATGTGATGTAGTTATCATAAGCTAAGATCTTATTATGATAGCTAACTATAATTTGACCTTAACCTACTTTTTTTTCTAGTGTAGATAGGTAGGCTAAGTAAATATATGATGAAAAAGGGGATACTCGACTTAAGCAGAGGTCTCTCTCTTTAACTATTTGTAGCTCTCTCAGTTATGTATTATGCACTAAATTATTAAGAATCCGCACCTCCACTTCTTGCCTGCAATAACATCTCAAAACTCATATTTCCGCCTGGGTCCTGTAGTGGCTGCCACAAAGTATTGTTCAGGTTATGGCCAGCAGAGCACATCTGAACTGCAATAGTCCGAATAGGCCTAATGTTTTTCATCACTTCATGCCCAACCTGAGACCCTCATGAAATGCTAATTTCTCCAAAACAGATTAGCATCAAATCAAAAACTGCATGCTTTCTAAGTAAAGTTCTAACTTTTTGCCAATTAGGTGTAATTCAAATATTCTGTAGCTGTTACAGAAGCTTCCTAGGGGAATTAACATGCAGTTTAATTTGTCAGGACAAAATGGGCCTGTTTCGCCAAGGTAAACTTACACAAAGCTGTAAGTGTGCCTTTGTGAATTATTAGGCCCTGAGCTCCTCACATAGGCCTGAGGGGGAAGATGTATCAGTTGAGTCTGTGGAGGTAAAGAAAAACATCATGGTTATGTCATGTTATGTTAAGGAAGTTTGTAAATACTCAGAAGAGTGTCCCGGCACGAGCCATGTGGGGCTACAAATGATAACTGATTAGAACAGGAATGTTTTGAGCTGTTTCTTAAATTGCCCCAGATCCTGAATGATGCGCAAGGAATAGGGCAGGGAATTCCAGGCTGTGGCTGCCCTAAAGGCGAGAGACCTGCCCCCCCATTATTTGGAGGTGTGCACGGGGTATCTGGGCAAGAAGCTGAGATGCCGACCTCAAATGTCTTTCAGGGCCATAAAACACAAAGCGCTTCCATAGATATGCAGGCCCCTCCGCATGTAAAGCACGGTGCGCGATAACCAAGGCCTTGAACTTAACACGTTTGATGACAGGCAGCCAGTGCAGCATACCAGATGTTGCCTAACACTGCTTATGACAGGAATGTTAAACAAAAGCCTAGCTGCCGCATTCTGGACTACCTGCAAATTATTTGATGGTGACCTCCGTACACAGGAGGAAAACAGCAGGTAACCTTCTTACTTCACTTAAGCATGCGCACCTCCTAATCCTTAAAAAGTTTACCACATGTGGAGTTAATGTGGGGCATTGTAGAACAGTGGAATCCTAGGATACAAAACACCATACCATGATGACTAGAGTTAAGATAGATGGGGGATATTTACAACTATAGTGGTGGAGCGAGGCGTTAGCGTTCATGGCTTAACGCCCCACTCCGTCACTTCAAAAACGCAAGGTTGCACCATATTTATGAGAATAAGGTGCAGCCTTGCGTTTCCCCCTGTTCTGGCACTACACTGGCAGCAGAGTAGCGCCAATGCAGGCACCCTTGCACCGTAATGCAAGGGCGTATGCGTGCAGGGGAAAGATCATTAAATGTACAGGAAGGTCCCCCTTCCTGTACATAAACAATCGTTAAATGCCATTTTGACACCTCTATGTGTGCTGCTTAATGGGGGACCTTCCTGTACATAAACAATCCAAGGCTTTTTTGCTGTTTCCATGTGTGCTGCACAAGGCAGCACTCATCGAAAAAGCAAAAACTAGGAGAAATGAAGCATTTCTGCTCAGTTTGCAAACTTAAGACCGGGTAGTCCCTAGTCTTAATTTTGGTGTTACCTCCTATTTGCGCTGCCCTTGTAAATAGGGGGCAGCGTCAAAATCAATGGGTGTTGCGGTGGAACGCCCACCGCACCACCCACTGGCCACACCTTTCACGCTAAGCGTAGCGTCAAAGGGTGCCTTATTTACAAGGCAGCGTCAAGCCACGTTGAGTGGCTTAACGCTGCCTTGTAAATAAGGCAAGGCCCCTACGCCACCACAACGTCACTTAAAGTGACGTTGTGATGGCGATAGGGGCTTGTAACTATGCCCCCTGGTATGATGCAGAACACAAGGTATAGCTTAATATAAAGCATATATGATGACAAAGGAGAAGTTGTTATTTGAACATCAGATTAGAAATAAGAACAGCAACACTACATGATTCATCATTAAGTACATCAAACAATATAATGTGATAATATGAATGTTCAGTAAACACTGAGGGTTATTGCGTTTGAATCCAGCGTTTGACCTAAAAACAAGCATAACGTACAAAATATCAAAGATCCCTTAAGAATAATCTCTATAGTGAAACAAAAGGTGGGGTTAGCAAACTTTGTTCCGTCGCGAACAGGAAAAAAAAAAATAATAAAGTTTGACTTGTATTGTATGTTCTAATTTGTCCCTATCAGAAAACGTATATTTGGAGGACAATCTTCCCCCTTCAAAAAAAAATTCTAGAGCATATTGGAGCAATATGAAACAAACCTTGCCATTTTAATGAAATGCCCCTGGTGACAGTAATGGCTTGAAATATTATATAATTGATCGTATAATAATTATTCTAAGAGGATGAAACAGAAAGCAAGATTTGCATAGATTGGAATCTCAATACATAATAGAGTTAAATAGAGTAGCAGTGTATTTGGGGGATTGAGGCATGGAAGTATAGCTGAAGTGTGATGGTAGTCCTGCCATAAAACCCTGTATTTGCTGAAATTGTCCTTCATGTTCTATGGTTCCTTGTTAAATTGCTGACTTGTATTTTATGTGTTCACAGGTGTTGATGTGGATAAAATATAAAGCATCTGATTTACTAAATACCTAGAACTAGGTTTGAATTTAAATGTATATTTGAACTCAAGATGTTGAACAATTCTCTGTAGTAATTTAATAAAGCATCACTCATATCGAAGTGATTAAAATCTGTCATAATGACCCACTAAGGCATGATGTATTAGGAATCAGTTAATAACTAAAACCACACAATGAATATCAGGAGGACTATTAGAATTGGTTTAATACTATAATGACCTCTGTATTATTTTGTGTCTGGACTGTCCACTGGCGCATAGTTATTAGAAACCAGTATGAAAATGTTGTTCAGATTGAATATTCTGTGAAGTGGTTAACAAAATGACAGTCCTCTAGGGCCATGTTTAAGTCATTGACCCGCAGCACCAATGCTGAGCCTGTTTTCACTTTCCAGAATTATTGCTGTCTGAAAGGTGTCGCCTATTTCTTTGTTGCCACATATAAACCACTGACTGAATAGAATGCACTTTTGACTTTCACTTACCTTTACTCTGCCGTGAGGGAAACGGCTTGTCAGCTGCTCTCTATGCCATGAGGGAAACGGCCATCGCTTTCCATTTTGCTGCCCTAGCGACGCCGCGGAGAGGGGAACTACAGATCACAGGATCCCCTGCAGGCGCGGCGCGGCGCGGCTCTGTGACGCCTGAAACAGCACTGTGGCAGCTTGGTTAAAAGCAACCCTGCCCCACGCAACGCGGGACGCGCGCGGGTGGCGCCCGGGCAAAGCCTGGGCCAAGGGCGGGCCTGTCCTTGCCCGTCTGTGACCGACAGAGGCCGGGCAGGGCTAACTCTCTGACATTAAGGACTTGATAAACTAAAATGTAAGAGATTAATACAACCCCATATTTGTCATGGTAAAAAGGAAGACTAGCAAACCATCTATTGATAGACAATGTACTTCGCTAGATTTATATTTGGTTAAGGCTGTGAATGTCTTATCAGAGGAGATAGACCGAACGGAGAGGCGGCTATCTATGGGCCATAGCCAACCGGGTGTCGCAAAGGGGGAAGAGGTAATGGCTAATTCACCATGCGAGCTTTGCCCAGTTGATTTAATGATTGACCCACAGATATCCGAGGTGACACATCTGGCCACTGCCAATGAGGGTGAGATTATCGAAGACCGTACTACATTGCTTACTCCAGCGTCTACATTGCCCATGAAAAATACTAGGGGATGTGGCAGAAAGAGTACTTTGGGTCAGGGAAATCCTAAACCTAACCTTAGGCCAAAAAGAGATAAAAAGGATAACTCTACAGGAAAACAAGGCCAATTAGGTGAAAAGTTGGACAAAATAGTCCCTTTACAACTTGATCTAACTCTTGAAGTCATAACTGATAAAGTTAAAGAATTACTCATGCCACTCTATGATAAATTGAATTCCCTCTTTAGAGAAGTTAATAAGCTAAGTGGTTCCATTATTAAAGTTAATGAAAGACCTACTAGGGAGAGTAGTAGGGCGCAAATGTTAGAGCTTAACCCAGTACTTACTAACAACTGTCCTGTTAGTGAACCCAGCACTAATCCAAAGGATAGGCCTCCCACTATAAATGAGGCAAATAGGGTCAATCCAAAAGCCCCTAAAGCCCTGCCAATGAGTAGATGAACTGATAACCATAGATCAGCCTCACCTACGAAAGATAATGAAGCACCAAAATTGTGTAACTCCAACCTTCTGGGCCCCGTAAAATTAGGAGAATTTATAACTGCGACCCCTAGGGACGGTAGTTCCTGTGTGTCCGTAAACCAACCGCCTGAGTGTAGTGCCTATGTTGCTGACCTTACTAATGTACCCAAACTCCCAGTAGGACAGACAGAAGATCATGGCTCTCTTCTGAATACAGTGGTGTTCTGGCTGACTAAAAATTGTGGATATCCAATAGCCGGAGTAAACCAGATCCTGACCACACGCAGAGTGAGCTGGGTTGGCCCGTTACAAACATGTTTTGAAGGTGATTGCATTATTATTAATTTTCGATCCCCAAGTTGGGTTAGTAAAACTCTTAATAATGCACCCCCTCCTTCCTGTATGGAATTTAATATCACTCTTTTCCCCCTAGGGTATTTTTATAGACACTTAATGCCAACACAGGAAACTGATAACCGCACCAGAAATAGATCTCTTTTAGCCCCTTCGAGCTCTTGCTCCCTACTTCATCCTGCCATTCCACTGGCTAATAGATTTCAGGCCCTGAGTGACCTCAACACCAATGATTGACGTAAGGGACACCCACAGATGAATCAGGGACAACAGGATCGATATGCATGTGCCAAACCTGTATGGGGAACGGAGGCCGAAGATATTATTAATTTGGGTAATACGGAATCCCTTGGGGTAAAGCCGGTTGGTGGGTATATTTCTAGTCTAATCATATTATCTCCCACCACTGACAACTATGTTTGTCCCCCTTTAAATTCATCATTCCCCAATGATAAAGTAGCTGATAACGTCCTATTACCGGAAGTTGTTGTGGCCACCGACCCTATACGTGGTATTGGTTATTTAGTTACCTCTTGGAATATATCAGGTTTTAAGAGTTAGATTGGTACCCCGGCATGGTTAGATTTTATCTCAGCCCAACATGATATTGTATGTCTCCAGGAGACATGGAGCACGGAGCCAGTTTATGTAGAGGGCTATATTACTCATTCGCTACCGGCTATGCCATCAACCTCAGGTAGAGCCAGGGGGGAACTTTTGATTATGATTGCTATCAACCTGAATAAATGTAATATTAAGTCTTGTATTACTGTTGGTGCTTATGCCCAGATTATGTGGTTGGACTCCATGGCGGGAAAGGATGTAATTTTGATCAACTTTTATAACAACTTGTTCAACTCAACTCGAGGGTCAGTTGTTTTTGCCCTGGAGCGAGAAGTTGACAAATTGATCAGCACCATTAGGAACCCGCCTATTATCCTTTGGGTTGATGATTTTAATATTCGGGCATGTCCCTTATCCTTGACTAAAGTATGTGGACATAGGAACGGGGAAAATAAAAGTGATGATTATATGCATTTCCCCCATTGTGACTATGGTGTTACGTTAAATAATGTTACTGCTAAATTAGATCTGGAATTACTGGATTGTACTATGGACAAAAATAATGTGAAATGTCCTACTTTTACAGGGAGGAATGTAAGGTCTAACATCAACCATATTTTAATTTCTAGTAATAGTGCAGACCTGTTTTCCACACCATGGGTAACGGAGCAACCAATAAGTGACCACAACAGTATCTCCCTTAATTTATTTACTTGGGGTCTTAAAAACCCCATTGATGCATCTACCAGTCCATGTATTGCCCCTATTAGAACCAACGGTGTGCGGATAAAATGGACAGTTTTGAATCCAACACAAATTCAGAGTGACGTTATTAAATCATGCCAGGCTGAACTACAACTTTGTTTAAGGGAGGAGATCGATTCTCAATCTTTGCTTGAAAATTTTAATAAGATCAATAAAGTTATTGAGAATCTTTTGATGAAACCTGCCCATGGTAAAAGAAACCCCAAGGTAGGCTGGTTCGACAAGAACTGTTCAGCTGCCTTACACCATCTTAAACAAGCCCTAGGGTGTAATCCACGAGACCGGGAAAAAATCAGGAATTTACGAATAGAGTATAATTCTGCCTTGGAGATAAGAAAAGCTGAACTCCGAAATGATGCATGGGAAAAATTAAGTTATGCAACTGATACCAAAAATAGTAAGCTATTCTGGGCCACTGTCAATAGCTCTTTTTTGAAAGATGATCACATACCAGAACTTAACTCCCATATCACTAGTAACTCCTGGGTTGAACATTTTTCAAATATTTTATTTCTATTGATAGTAATACCCTGTCTGCTACTCCAAATGATATGCCCGTTCAATGGCCAACTATACCTCTGATGATTAGTAATAGGGAGGTTTTAGATGGCATATCTAGTAGTAAGTGCCCGGTCCAGATGGGGTTCCGATTGACCTTTATAAGAATAATATGGATTTATGGTCACCCCTTTTAACCAGAGTTTTTAATGTTGCCTCTGAAACAGTATTCCCAATATCATGGGGACAGTCAATAATAATTCCAATATATAAGAAGGGAGTAAAGACTGATGCTCGTAACTATCGCCCAATCTCATTGTTGGACTCCTCTATAAAGATTTCGAGTAGGGTCTTACTCTCAAGATTAGAAGATTGGGCTACAAAAAAGATGATCCTTTCACAAGTCCAATACGGATTCAGGAAAGGTTTGGGAACGTTAGAGCAGTGTGTAAACCTGGATCTTTTGATTGGGAAGTATACACGGGCAAAGGAGGGCAACTAATACTTATGCTTCGCCGACCTGAGCAGCGCTTTTGATTTAGTTGATCATTTGATTTTATGGCCCCTGTTGCTAGAAATGGGTGCCCCAAAAGATATAGTTTATTTGCTAGCAAGATTATATGAAGTTTTAACCAGTAAGGTGCGGTATGGTTCTTCAGGTGAATATACCCCCTCCTTTAAAGTTAAGAGAGGTATCCGCCAGGGGTGTGTGCTGGCTCCATTATTGTTTTCTTCATTTATTAATAATGTTGATGCCGCCCTGAAAAAATTTGAAGCCGATGCACCAAGGATTGAAGGAAACCCCATACCAATTATTTTATTACGCGGACGATGCGGTTTTATTATCTCCGAACCCCATTGGGCTCCAGCGTCTTATTGACAATTTTATTATATTCATTACTAAAAGAAAGCTTTTGATTAATAAATCAAAAACTTTTGTTATGGTTTGCAGCAAAAACCCTATAACTGGTATACGCTTTTATATAGAGGATTTTAAAGTATCAACTGTAAAATCTTTCTGTTATTTGGGTATCACTTTTGCTGGAAATGGGTCATGGGCACAAGAACAGGAGAATGCCCGTCTTAAGATGGAGAGAAATATTAACAGCATTTTTAGATTTACCACTAAATTGGGCCACCGCCGTATAAAAGCTATGATGGCAATTTATGAAGCAAGATGCGTCTCTGCTGCCCTTTACGGGGCTGGCATTTGGGGACACACTCAGGCGACTCCTCTTTTACAAGCAGAAAATGCCTTTTTAAAACGCTTGTTGTGAGCCCCCCCCCTCTGCCTCTACAGAACGTATTCACCGGGAAGTGGGCATTGCTTACATATCGGACACTGCTTCATTACGACCTCTCCTCCTGTGGAAATCAATTTGGTCAAAGGAAGAGACCAGGTTTAGTCAATCTATTATACGGGACTGTGTCAAAATGAAAAATTGTTTAAAAATACCATGGCTTAAATACATTTCACACTGGTACAAAATTCTTTTTAATTATGATATACGGTCGGACCCTGGGTGTATAGCCTCTGTTTCTAAAAAGGAGATAAAATTAGCTTTCTGTACACAGCAATTAAATGCTCGTCTTAGTGCACTTAATGAATAAACCACCTTTATGTTCTACCAACAACTGGAAGTTAAAGAGGGTTTTCAACCTTATTTGTCATTTGTGACTAGAGCATCACACCGATATGTGCTGACACGTTTAAGACTGGGCACATTACATCACCTTGTCAATTTCCCAGTCATGAAACAGAGTGCTGCCCAATGTTGCCCATGTGATGGCATATCTCACCAAAGCTGCTGCCATTTCTTATTAATTTGTAATTTTTACTTACATTTTAGAAAGTTTTATCTGAAACCTTTTTTCTTATATTAAAATATCAGGTCGGTTAAAGATGCTATGAAGTTGCTTTTTAAATTAGAAGACCCAGGTTTGTGTTTCCATGTAGCACTCTTATCCTGAAATCTATTGGTATTAGGAAATCTATGTCTATTCATCTTTGATACTGAGTCCATTTGGATCTCTTATGTACTGTATTACTACGCTCTGCACTTTAGCCCCTGCCTAGTTACATCTCCCACAAAATTAATTTTTAAATTAGAAGACCCAGGTTTGTGTCTTTGTTTAGCCTCTTTTTAACTTGAAACCCACTGGTATTAGGAAATCTATGTCCACTCATTTCTTGATATTGAGCCTATCTTGATCTCTTATGTACTGTATTATTGCATTTTTGCACTCTAGTCCTTGACTAGTTACATCTTCCACAAAATCTATTTTTAATAGGTAATTTGCACTTACTGTTTTTGTCTGCCAGTAAATAAGGATATTCATTTGTACTGGATTAATGCATTTGCACTTACGTACTAAGATTACCATATGCTTATGAATTTTTATGTATTTATATTAAGGGTAATTTCGTTTTTATATGCGGTCTGTTACTATGTCTATGCTTATATGGCTGATGTATATCAACCGAATAAAAGTTATTTGATTGATTGATTGTGTGCTGCACAAGGCAGCACTCATCGAAAAAGCAAAAACTAGGAGTTCAAGTTCAAAACAACTTTATTTCGATTCATAACGAATCATAAAAAGCACGTAGACATAAAAAACATAATTAAGGGGTACAGTTACATCGGGTAGCAGTCACTATAAAAATAGAGCAATTAAAATATTTACAAGATTTTTTTAAAAATGCGGAAATTTATCGATAATTACATCGGGTGTTGTCAAAACTGTTAAGTTATCTATTTCCAGAACGTTTTTTAAGGCGAAAGGCAGCTACCAGAAAGTTAGCAACACTAAACATAGTTAGTGGTGAATCTAAATTTTTTAAATAAAATAGTGCAGGCTTGATTTGCACGAACCCCTTGTTCTTGAGCAATGGAACAATATACTTTTTCCTGGGCAGATCGTATATACCACAGAACAAAAAATGAGCAGTGTCCTGCAGAGAAAAGCCATCACATTTACAGGCCGCTAAGTCCTCTGGCTTGGCCCATACCTTCGAGTCATTTAACAGAAAGTGAATCTGGTTAAGTCTTAGTTTGGTTAATAACCAGCGATGTAATGGAATCGACACTACTGTTAAATACGGTTCAATGGCCGGTGTAGTTTTGGAAATATAATGCTCCCTCACAGTAAGTTTCGCAAGCTCACAGCTCTCCCGCTCCATTTCTCTCGCTTGGGAAAAAGTCACTTTGAACCATTCCAGGTCATTCTTAACGATGAGGTCTGGTTTATGAAAGAGATCTGGGCGGCCCAGGGAAGTTAATGTTTTTTTAATATATGCTAGCCACGGGATATTTTTCATATTGTCCAGAAGTAGGCAGTCTCTCATAATTGTGTGGTACAGAGTTAAATTGGAATTCAGCCATGTTTTTAACCACATCAAGATAGGGGATTGTTTGATGGTGTCACTAATGTACCCCTGGCCTAGTTCCATATGGACAGAAAAGGTGGCTGTGGATTGAGGTAATCCTAAAAGCATACGTAAAAATCTGTTTTCTTCCGTCTGTATTGGTTCTATATTGTTGGAATAACCCCAAATGGAAGCCCCGTACCTTACTACTGAGATTGATTTTGCTCTGTAGAGTGCCAGCATCGCTTCTGTTGGCTTTCCACCCAGACGTTTTGAGAAGCCGACAATGGCGGCTGCTGTTCTTTTCATGGCGTTAGTTTTAACGGATATTTGAGGTGCCCATGTGCCCTTTTCGTCATATACTACCCCCAGGTAGGTGAAAGTTCTCACATAAGAAATAGAAGTATTAGCACAGTAGAAGGTCTTCAAGTCCTTATTTTTTCTGCCGCCTACAGCCATAACATGGGACTTGTCTGTGTTGATTTTTAAGTCAAGGGAGGTCATAAAGACATCGAAGGATGTCAGTAGTCTTTGTAGCCCAAGAGGAGTACGTGCCACGAGTACTGCGTCGTCCGCGTAAAGGAGGACCGGGGTGGTCAGTCCGCCAAAACGCGGGACGTCGAGTGTTGCCAGCTCCAGTGTGGATTCAAGGTGGTTGATATAGAGTGTAAATAGCATTGGGGCGAGAATACACCCCTGTCGCACCCCTCTGGTAGACTTGAATCCAGCTGTACAGACTCCTTCCGGCGTCATCCTAATGGACGCCTCTAGGTCCCGATGAGCCTCAGCCAGAAAATGAACCAAGGTAGGGTCCATCCCCAGTTCCAGGAGGATGTCCCACAGCCTGGACCTATTCACTAGGTCGAAGGCAGTGGACAAGTCCATGAACCCCAAGTAGATTGATCCACTAGATGCCACTGTGTATTTGCCTAGGATCAGATGTAAGTTGAGGCACTGGTCCTCCGTCCCTCTCCCCTTACGAAACCCGTATTGGGCATTTGATAAGATGTTATTGCTGGCAGCCCACTCGTCAATCCTTGCCAGTATCACTTTCCCCAAGATTTTGAAAGACGAGTCGATTAGTGAGATGGGGCGGTAGCACCTCGGGTCTCCCCTCTGGCCTTTCTTGAAGATTGGAATGATGGTGGCATGTGACCAGGAGACAGGCAAGCTATGTTTCATGGCGGCATTGAAGACGTTGGTCAAGATGTTAGCCCAGAAAGAGACATTTGCCTTGAACATATCTGCTGGGACGCCATCTGGGCCTGGCGCTTTCTTCCCTACTGTGTTGGTTATGGCTTTTTCAACTTCTTCCGTATTAAAGGAGAGTGCTGGCTTAGGGGAGTTAGAATTGAGGATAGTAGGTGTTTCGCATATTTGATCACTCCCATAGATGATTTTGAAATGAGCTAGCCAGTCCTCCTCACTGATGTTGGCCTCTAGGGTATCATTAGCTTCTCCAGAGAACAGGGGATTGTTTATAATGGCCCAGAAGCTGGAGCTATCTCTTAAGGTGGCCTTTTCCATTAGTGAGGACCAGGCATCCTTTTTAAGAACTTCTTTACGTTCATGAATAATATTATAGTATTCTTGTCTTAGTCTGGCAACTTCCCCTCTGTCCCTTGGTGATTTTTTTAGTTCATTCAGGAGGCGAGTGTGTGCTTTCGAGCAGGCTTTGTTGAACCAGCCCTTGGTCAGTTGAGTCTTTTTCCTGGATTTAACTGTAAGTTCATCAGAAATTACAACACACAAAGTATCAAAGGCGGTGATTACATCCTCCCCCTGTTTGGAGTTGTCTTGGCAAAAGTCTAATTTATTGCGGGCTTTGCTGCTTAGAGTCTTGAAGAACTCAGTTGGAACTACTTTGGACCACTTCAGCCTTCTACCTTGGTCCGTGGGCCGCACGGCCAGCTCAGGCATTTTGATTGTCCCCTCCTTGAGTAGGCCCGCAGAACTGGCAAGCTCAAGGATGACTGGGTTATGGTCACTAAACGCGGCCGCAACTGCATTGTAAAAGACGACCCAACTTAATAATCCAGGGGAAACAAAGATGTAATCAATGATCGATTCGGAATTTCTAGCACTGTATGTCATAACCCTTTCACTGTAGGCGTTAAACCCCGGTTCGTAGAGGTCCACGTTCACAAGGAGGTTTTCTAGTGCCAGTCCTTTAGTATTGTGTTCAAAGTGTTGGTAATCGCCTGAGGTAGGGCAGTCAGTGTCTTCAATGTGGCAGGAAAGCCTGCAGAGATGTGTGTTAAAATCCCCCATAATTATAGTGTGCAACAAAGTGGTTTGGCGTTCTTTAAAATTAATCAGAAAAGACTGTAGAGAACAGAGATGCTCAGTGGAGTGTCCGTCTGCTACAGAGTTATAAAAATGTATAAGAATATATTTATGACCATTGGCTCAGCTGATCTCTAGACACAAGAAATTGGGGGAGTTAGTGGTTATTTGTTTAATGGTTCCCGCCAATTGGACAGTAATCAAGATCATAAGGCCCCCTTTGTCCCTTCCACTGGAAGATCCAGTAGCTGGGACAAAGTAAGATGTAAACCCAGGAACCCAGAAATCGCCATTGCAGTCCCAGGTTTCTTGTAGGGCTATAATGTCATGTTGGTTCAGAAGGTTCAGCCAGACACTGTCCTCCCTTTTTGAGCGAAGGCCGGCTATGTTCCAGCTTATGAGTTTAGGCCTTCTGTTGGGAGCTCCTAGAGGGGGACAGTTCCCTGTAGGTTGTCTGGGCATAGGGGTATTGGTGACTGGGCGTCAATCTTGTTCATCCGCCTGAGTCAAGGGCATGAATCTATTATGCAGGGTTAAAGTGCTATTGAGGGACATTGGAATGTGTGTGACCGCCTTATGATTACTCAACCTATTAATCGTGGACCAGCTATAGTCTGGTTCTGGTTGAGTATTATCGAGATGGGAGGGCAAGCTAGGTGTCCTATCGAATCCCCTGCCTTGGTCATAACCCAAGTTCGAAAAAGGGTGAGGTCTAGGTTTGGGATAGAAGAAGCCCAGGGGTACGGCACGGGGCCCAGCAATTAAGCCCTCTAAGGGTGAAGCATCCCAGAGTAATCTACGGGCCTCTCCCGGATTATTGAAGTTGATTATCAAGCAGTCTCCCTCAGTTGTTTTATTGGTTCGCCCGATCCAGCCCACCCGCCGAACAGAGATAATGGCATTGGAATCTTCGTTGTCTCCTGAGCAGGTCGAATTTGCCCAAGATTTAGCCCTGGCTAGCAATTGGGGCAGATGTTCATGTTCACCTGATTTGAGTGGGGGAACATTTACCAAGATGGCTACAAAAGGGGCAGCCTCGGGAGGTAGGTTAATAAAAGGTTGACGAACAGGTTTGGGTGGGCTAGGTAGGTTCTGTTGACCTGTAGTAGCAGGAGCTGCAGGCTTATTTGTTACTCCTGTTATACTAGGGATGTCTTTCGTGGTAGTTGCTGGTCTAGAGGACGAGTTGGATGCAACACTCCTGGCAACTGGGAAATCTTCCCTTGGTCTTTTAGTACCAAAGTTTGGTTGAGGACATTTAGAACCTAGGTCCGCCGGTGTATTACCTTTAAAAACAAAAGTTGCTGGGTCGGCTATTTTGTGGTGTTCATTTAGTCGTTCACATTTCCTTAAGATGCCATCGACGCACTGATGTAAGACGTCTATGATGTCTGAGGCTATTTTTGTAAGTGTGGGCTCTATCTTGTCAGTGATTGCTTTTTCCACCATGTCTCTGATAGCCTTTTCAAGTGAACCCACTGTGCCCTTTCCTCCCTTGAGATTCTGCGTATTCCTTTTTTTATACTGTCTTTTTGCCTGCTTTGTGCTTGATGTTCTGCGTACTCGAGCTGAGCTAGGAGGTTTGGGGGTAGCCCCATTAGAGTCAGCAGTAGTAGGGTGAGGAGGTAACGCAGACACCTCGGGCGGGGCGATAACAATTTTTGGTTCAAGGGGAACAGATGTGATACCGAGTTGTGGATGGCTTGTACTCTCCTTGCTGTTCAGCGATGGTTCTAGCCCCAATTTGCGTTCGGTTCTTGCAATTTCGGTAGTCAACTTCCCCACCTCCGAGGTTAGAAAAGAGAGAATGCTATTAGATTTCCTGGGGACTTTCTCCTTGGGTGTACCACCCACAGTGGGGGAGGGTAGCTTTCTCTTACCCATTTGAGCCTGAGTCCTGGATCCTGGGCGTAAGGGGGGTGGCCCGTCCCGTCCCTCGTCGTCCCTAGACGGCCACAGACGGCCCACCCTCTGCCCGGGCTCCGCCCGGCTCCATCCGCGCGCGTCCGCGACGCGGAGGAAGCTGTTCCCTTTTATGAGCCTCCTGGCGCTTTCCCACAGGAAGAGGAAGCGGTGATGAAGCAGAGCAAGCTGGGAGCTGTAGTCCAGTCACAGCGTCAGGAACCCAGCGGCGCTGCGTGGTTGAGCCTGGCAGGTTAGTGCAGCGTGCAGCATGCAGTGTAGCGCTATGACCCCTCCTGGAGCCGGTATGCGCTAGCGGTGTCCCCCGCTCCTCTGTGGGAGCTGTTCCCTTTTATGAGCCTCCTGGCGCTTTCCCACAGGAAGAGGAAGCGGTGATGAAGCAGAGCAAGCTGGGAACTGTAGTCCAGTCACAGCGTCAGGAACCCAGCGGCGCTGCGTGGTTGAGCCTGGCAGGTTAGTGCAGCGTGCAGCATGCAGTGTAGCGCTATGACCCCTCCTGGAGCCGGTATGCGCTAGCGGTGTCCCCTAGGAGAAATGAAGCATTTCTGCTCATTTTGCAAACTTAAGACCGGGTAGTCCCTAGTCTTAATTTTGGTGTTGCCTCCTATTTGCGCTGCCCTTGTAAATAGGGGGCAGCGTCAAAATCAATGGGTGATGCGTTGGAACGCCAACCGCACCACCCACTGGCCACACCTTTCACGCTAAGCGTAGCGTCAAAGTGTGCCTTATTTACAAGGCAGCGTTAAGCCACGTTGAGTGGCTTAACGCTGCCTTGTAAATAAGGCAAGGCCCCTATGCCACCACAACGTCACTTAAAGTGACGTTGTGATGGCGATAGGGGCTTGTAACTATGCCCCCTGGTATGATGCAGAACACAAGGTATAGCTTAATATAAAGCATATATGATGACAAAGGAGAAGTTGTTATTTGAACATCAGATTAGAAATAAGGACAGCAACACTACATGATTCATCATTAAGTACATCAAACAATATAATGTGATAATATGAATGTTCAGTAAACACTGAGGGTTATTGCGTTTGAATCCAGCGTTTGATCAAAAAACAAGCATAACGTACAAAATATCAAAGATCCCTTAAGAATAATCTCTATAGTGAAACAAAAGGTGGGGTTAGGAAACTTTGTTCTGTCGCTAACAGGAAAAAAAAAATAATAATGTTTGACATGTATTGTATGTTCTAATTTGTCCCTATCAGAAAACGTATATTTGGAGGACAATCTTCCCCCTTCAAAAAAAAATTCTAGAGCATATTGGAGCAATATGAAACAAACCTTGCCATTTTAATGAAATGCCCCTGGTGACAGTAATGGCTTGAAATATTATATAATTGATCGTATAATAATTATTCTAAGAGGATGAAACAGAAAGCAAGATTTGCATAGATTGGAATCTCAATACATAATAGAGTTAAATAGAGTAGCAGTGTATTTGGGGGATTGAGGCATGGAAGTATAGCTGAAGTGTGATGGTAGTACTGCCATAAAACCCTGTATTTGCTGAAATTGTCCTTCATGTTCTATGGTTCCTTGTTAAATTGCTGACTTGTATTTTATTTGTTCACAGGTGTTGATGTGGATAAAATATAAAGCATCTGATTTACTAAATACCTAGAACTAGGTTTGAATTTAAATGTATATATTGAACTCAAGATGTTGAACAATACTCTGTAGTAATTTAATAAAGCATCATTCATATCGAAGTGATTAAAATCTGTCATAATGACCCACTAGGGCATGATGTACTAGGAATCAGTTAATAACTAAAACCACACAATGAATATCAGGAGGACTATTAGAATTGGTTTAATACTATAATGACCTCTGTATTATTTTGTGTCTGGACTGTCCACTGGCGCATAATTATTAGAAACCAGTTTGAAACTTTTGTTCAGATTGCATATTCTGTGAAGTGGATAACAAAATGACAGTCCTCTAGGGCCATGTTTAAGTCATTGACCCGCAGCACCAATGCTGAGCCTGTTTTCACTTTCCAGAATTATTGCTGTCTGGAAGGTGTCGCCTATTTGTTTGTTGCCACAAATAAACCACTGACTGAATAGAACTCTTACGCAGTGATGCCTTTTCAGTGGAAACACTGCAGTTTGCTCCATATTCTGGATGACACACACACAAGTTCAGACATACACATATACACAAGAACACACACACACATACATCAAGCACAATTATCTCAATGATAATGTCTTTGGCATTGTGAATTAAAGCCTTTTCAACATGGCCTAAGTGGCACAATGGATCTGGTCAACAGGGAGATTTTAAGTGAATTTACAGTTTGGAAGGAATCTTTCTCTTTGGAGAGAGACCATTGGGAATAACTCAAGGGAATCACAACAGTCTGTGATGGTGGTTGTCAGGAGTTTCCTGCATCAATAAACTACATATACGATTATACATGCTAAATGAAAAAAATAAGTGAATACCCAGTCATAATTTGAGACTTTAGCCAGCAATAATTGAGTTGCTTTTATTGTTTTGATATATTGGTGTTTTCATGGGAAGCAATTCATTTGGCTTTGTTTTAAATGTTTTTGTGCTGTATTTTGGGACTGTATTTCTCATTGTGTGGAGAGCTCTCTTAGGCCTTTGGTAATTGCTTTCTCTCATGAATCAGTATGGACCCCAGAGTAACACATCAACATTTCCCTGCTAACCCCATTATCCCCATATGAGACAAAGACTCAGAGGATTTATTCAATTAGAATGAGCTTTATTCAGCTACACAGATCCAACACAGGCAATGAAACTAGGCTTGTTGCTCTACATTGCAAAGATCTCAAGAACGACTGATTGGGTTTGGGCTCCCATCATATTGCTCATGATTCAGGTTACACTCAGAGTAATTCAACATAAAACCAGGGGTGGGAGGTACAGGGGTTGTAATATTCCAAGTCATGGACTGCGCTAGGCCATCTAAGATCTGGAGGATGTTGAGGAAGAGAACAGAACATCTTCTGTCAGTCACAGAACCAATTCATAATATTCCTTTATAGCAACATTTCAGGGATTAGCTTTGATTCAAGGATAAAGCAAACTTTGTCAATAGTAGATTAGGTGACTTTCTTCAACTTTATGTGCAGACTTATGTGACATTGGACTAAGTGTACCCCAGCACTGGCACATGTTGAGAAGAACCAAAATGTATGAAATACTTTGGTCTCAGGAGTGGCAGTCTTCCTTTGGATGGGTAGACAAGAGGTGATGAGTCTGTGCTGGGTGTAGCAGGTACAATACATATACACATACTCTCAGGACTCTCCGTGATAGGTTGCAAGAACTGACTGTCTCAAACATAAACATCTGTCACTACCCACCAGCACACCCAAAGTGTCTCTTGCTGACTCAACAAAACCTTTTTGCCAAGAGTATGATGGAGCACACTGTGTAACCAGCAACATCTTCTTTCATGCTACTTTATCAAACCAGCATTAGCTGCCATTTCAAAGACTCAACCATTAACCATTCTTTTATCAGTTAGACAAGTGAGTCAATTTTAAATTGGTGAACAAAACCTTAATTCTTGCATATTTTGATGTATCCAGTAGAAGAAAGTGGTCAAACAACCATATATACCGAGAGTTCATACTGAAGATATCACAGGGCCACAATCAAATATCAGAGGATGACATATGGCAAGTTGGAGAGATTAAAAGGGCCTTTGCAAAATGTCAGATGGTATTACACTCATTTTAAATGAGCCAGTAGAGGTGGCATGAGGACCATGGAAGTGACATATGGCATAATGTTAGAGGGCTCACTGGAAATTCAAGATGGTCTCCTAAGAATATCTGATGACCTAAAGGAGATGTCGGATGGCACGCCAGAAAAGTCAGGCCATTTAATGGAGATATTAGATGAACTGTCTCATTGGTAATGTCTGATCCCCAAAGAAGTTTGTCAAATAGCATGCTGGATATATCAGCTTGGCCGGAGAGAGGAAATGGCCAGATCTTGTATCAGATGATCTACAGAAGATATCAGATGGTCTAGATGATAAATGGACCATGAAACATATGTGATGGCCCACAAGAGATTTTAGATAGTCTGTCATGGTTTCATATGTGCAAACTGAGATTCCATATGGCCAAGTGATGAAGCAATGTGGCTCAACTGAATTGGCAGTGGCTGTAGTGTTTGAGCCAGTGACAGCAGGAGATGACTTGTAGGCTACCCTAAGAATCAGTGAGTGAAATGTTTACAGCACAATATCTACCTGCCATTTCTTTTGGTTTGTTTGGTTTGTGAGAGAAGGTGAGAGTGATAATCTGCCTTAAAGACTGGGCATTCTGGTCGCACATGGGAATAGAGAATCCAATTGATTTTGCTCAAATCACAGATGCCAGCCTCTACAGTTCATCAAGCCTGTTTGAGAAGAGGTATGATGATACTGGGTACTATTTTGGTAAATGAGCCAAAACAATGTAGGGATGTTATGATGCAATAATATGCCCACTCTGGGTGAAGCCAGGAGGCAGTGTCAACACTACCAGATTATCTGTAAAACACTACCTCCAGGGTGAATAAATGAAGTCCTGTCTGGACTTATTAGTTTTGGAGACCCTCTGGGAGTCAAGAAAGTTAGGTAGTATCTTACAGATAATATATAGGAGTCAAGACATTTATGTTTTTTCTCCCTTTACCAGGTCATGTGACATAACTGTGCCAGCTACAAGGTACATGGCACCTGATGACAAGTCAGCTGGATATATGAACAGACACACCTGGTGGACAGAATTTCAGTTTTCGGATGGAATCTACACACAATTATCCACTTTTACTAGTAAACCTCACAGATTGGGTGAATAATAGTTCAAACTCAGATTTACTCATGGAGTTCTTCACGGAATATCAAATGCCTTGAGAGTTAATGCTCACATGTATCACCTGCTGTTAGCATGTGACAATTGTGACTGTAAGGCGAGCGATGGGGGAAGAGGGTGATGGAGCTGTAATTTCACAGTAATTTCTCAGGGCAAACACCATTACCTCTTGTTTCCAGCTCAAGGCGATGGACCTTGGCCACTGTGTTATGACCAAAAGGAAACTTTGTATTAACATGAGCAATTTCAAATGCAAATAAAAATTTAGGGCAATAATGAGAGTTGTGAGTACTTTTAAAAAGATTTATTTGATAATCATATTTAAGGTTCTCTTTCTCTTTATTCATTAGTCAAATATCAATCAGGTTACAGAATTGAAAATAGGAAAGAATAGAATTAATGCAGAACATAATATAGACTGCATACAAAGCACTCCATAAAGGACGAAAACCCTATTTCTATGCAAAATTAAGCATAAAAGTCAGTCAGGACTCCTAATGAGTTCAGGAAACATAATGCAAGAGTGAGTTTTGCAAAGTTAAATCAATAATGAACAATTGCAAAATCTCCCATAAAGCGAAATAAAAGCATAGGACAAATAAGCCTTTACTAAGCCAGTTAATCAAAGCATAAAACTTAGGGTTTTAGCATCTAAAACTGCCCTCGTTCCCTCAGCTGAGCTCTGTTCAAATCTGTCTGCCTCTCTGTGTTTCCCTCAGATGCTGCCAATGGGCCCATCCTCCTCCTCCAGTAAAAAACTGTGTGATTCTGCATACGTCCTGCTAAAAAATTTAAAAAATACCCCCACACCTCTCAGCTAGCAACCAGTATTTCTAAAAAAAACACATGACTTGGTCTTTGTACTTTGTCCAATTGGAGTTTCAGAACACATCGACACCCCATGGGCCGTCTGGACATGTCATCAATCAGGCAATTTCTTGTAGCACATTTGAGTCTTGTGCTAAATGATTTAATTTCCTAATATCCTGAAACAATTACTATTTCTCCAACAAAAAAGTATAAATTATGGGGAAACAGAGAATACATATTATAAGAAATATGTGTGCTTTGCAGTTTTCACTCTACTTATGAAGTGAATAAAGCTTTGTCTAAACAACTGCATACTGATTAAAAGTAAGCCACAGTAAATTACAAGAAAGATCTTTTCATGAAGAGACAGAAACAGGGAAGAAAGAGCATTCCATTCTTATCTCAAGGCCGGACAGTAAGCCTTCCAAAGCAAACTAAATCACAAGCTGTGTATTTCAGCTTTTCTTCTACACTTTAAAATGCGTGTTAATTCAGCACAAATATATACTACTTTGAAAGTTCAAAACACATTTTCCACATTAAATGTACATTCTATAGTGAGGTCAAATCTTAACTAAAAACATTCAAATCCACCATGAATTAATTATTTGAGCATGGTTTTACATGATTCATTAGACTGAAAGCATTTGAGCAGGCCTCGTTCATTGCTTTCACTTTTCATGCACTGAATTTCTGCATGCCACAAATGCAGTTTATATCTGAAACTCAAAGCAGCTTTTGTCGAGGGGAGGAGCCAAGATGGCGACCGGGACGGCAGCGTAGACTCCCGGCTCCGTGAACCTCCGCATCCCGCACGGATATCCTGCACGAGATCCTCAACCTGTGCTACGCGGTCGTGTTTCTGAAGGAGAGTGGCACCCGACTGTGTGACTCCGAGGTTTCTGGCTGCGGTATCGCCGGAGAAACGAGCATTTGAACTTTGCGGCCTGTGCGGCCCTGGAGCCGGGACCTCAAGTGGACGCCGTGGCCGGGTGGCAGTTCAACAACAGCGGCCCGTTGTGACTGGGCGGAGGCGGTCCACCGGAGCGGTGCCAAACTCGGCCTACATTTCGTCGTGGTCGTTTCTACTGTCAAGTGTAGCGGTCCGAGTGCATGCCCGTGGGTGCAATTCTCAGATCCTCCGGTGGCTGCCCCTGCCTTTGATGGTGAGCTGCCCGGCTGCCGCCCGTATCCTGCCCTGATCATTGCGGGCCGCCCCCGGCTTTTTACGGGAGCGGGTCCGTAGTGGGGACGACTGTTGCCCGTGACCACGCAACGGATAACTTTTCGCCTGCCCCCGGAACCCGGTCACCAGCGACGTGGCCATCGAGACGCTTGTCCCAGGGTCCCGGCCCCGGTGAGGGTCGGGCATACTTGGCGGCCATCTTGTTGCGATGACGCCTACCATCCTGTCCGCTGGGTCGCAGCGGGCTTGTGAGAGTGCGACTTTTGGGAGTGTGGCGGCGCGATCGCAGAGAGCTGTGCTGGGGTACGGCGACCTCCTCGAGGCCCTTGGTGCTCTTCACTCCTCCTTGATTCATGGTGTCGGGGTCTTGGGGAGTAAGCTCGACGGTGTGGCGTCGGCGTTGGGGCAATGGCGGCCCGCCTGTCCGCACGTACATAGGGACTACCCACACTGCGCACAGGAGGACACTTTGGCGGCCACCCCTGAGGTTAGTGCACGGCTGGACACTCAGGTCAGTATGCTACAGTGTGTTCGTCCAGCTGAGGGCCTGATCTGTCCCGGAGGCATTGGACCTAAGTGGGGTGGGGTAGCCTCGTCCCGTACGTGCCCTCCTGCGACCCAGGGACAACTCCAGCAACTATTGTCTGCTTTGGCTGCTTCTGCCTTCCTGGACCTTGAGTGCAGTGCATATCCTGGGGCAGCACTGGGAAGCCTGTTTCTCCACGCTGCGGACTGTGTTGATGCTCAGAGACTTCCACCCCACCTGTGTGCGTCGCTTCTCGGACGTTTTTGGACAATCCTCTACCTTGGAACGTCGGATATGGTGCTGGGTCGAGGGGTGGGCATGGGCAGAATTCCAAAGAGTGGTCAGGGATAAGGCTGATCCTTCAGGGGTGGTCATCTAGTGGACGGGCGGGCTCAGGGGTTGCGTGCTCTCCTGGTATAGCTAACAGCATAATAGGTGCATAGTGCTCCCCATCTTTTTTTTTTGAGAAGATCGCTTTTGTGCTGTTTATTGTTCACTTTGGGGGAAACTTACCGTGCGGGAGGGAGAAGCCGGGGGTATGTTTTGAAGGCCCTCCTCCAGTTTATTAATACTTTCTCCACCCCCCCGTCTGGTGGGGTTCTTTTCCTACTTCTTTTTCCCTCTTCTCCTATATTTCGGGTCTGGTTCCAGGGCGACAGGCACACTGCTGGGGGGGGGGGCCGTACTCATCTGCAGAGGTGCAGGGTGGGGGGTTGGGGGAGGGGATTCTTTCGTCTTTTATCTCTTTTTCCATGGCCTCCTTTTTCTTCTCTGATTCTTTTTGTTTTTCTTTTTCTGGGATCAGTGTGATACACCTCCTTTGCTATGACTCGTTGCCGTTCCATGTGTACCACAATTTCCGGGGTGCTCTCCGGGAGTTCTGGCGGGGGACTGCAGGCGCAACTGCTTATGATACTCTTCCTCATCCTGATGTTCTTGTGTTTGCGCCATTGACCTAATAGATTGCTGTAAATCGTTTACGTCTATTACTCTGCATACCTGTAATTGCTGTTTGAAAATTGTCTGGCACCTGATCCTTCTGCCTTGTTTCATTATAAAACGAAAACCTTTTTCTCCTGGTGCATTCTGCCCCCCGATGTGCTGCCTGTGTTTATACTTGCCTGTTTTTGCTCTGATTGCTTAGCGGCCGGCCCGGGGGGTTGTAGGCCCATACTTGTTCTCTATTGAACTGTCAATAAAGGTTTTCAAAAAAAAAAAAAAAAAAAAAGCAGCTTTTGTCATTTAGTAATGCCTAAATCTATAGGTGAAATCTGAGCGCCAATAAAAGGGTAATAGCGGTGTAAGATGCCTAGCACGAATAGGAATTAGATGTTTCTCCCTTGCTCAGCAGGTGATGGAGGGGGCAAGTGCGCATTTATAATTGAGCAGAGCAGAATTTCATCCAACTTGTTATTGGGGCCCGAATGCACACAGCCAGACTGTGACTATGATCGGGCTACATCCATACATAAAGCCAGACTGTGCCTTCCACTTGGCTGTTTGCCTACCACATGCTGCAGAAAGCAGGATGGAAGCTATGCAGACCTCTCAAACAAGTAGTATGTAATCTCCAGACCATTTTGTAAAATGTAATGTTTGTAAGCAAAGATGCAGTTCAATTTGCATGTTTCCTGTTAGCAGTAGCACTACTGCTGGTGACTAGATATTCATTTTCTCAGCACTGCGGTGGGTCTGCATATTAAACTTTAAAGGCTGGGCTGCACTTATACTGAGGCTTAGATGGGTTCAATTTTGATCCTGGCAGGACAGCCGTGAGAGAACAAGCATTGGGTGTTGCACATCCTTTAAAGGAATAGGACTTCACATCCATTTCTGAAAAAAAGAACAGGAAGAAGTTTACTCTCACCTAAGTAAAATACAACACTGTTATAACTTTTTATCATTGTGTAACACACTGGTCCTGTAATCTAAGTCTGGAATGGCTCATTTTATGTGAATGCCTGCTTCAATATTTGGGTGAAAGTGCAATGTTGGGAGAATTAAGACAAGGAGATAATACATGGTAAAGCTACAGCCAGATCACCACTGTTGGAATTTGACCTATCATATATTCACATTACAAAACATTGGCCTGACTTAGAGCTTGACAAGAAGAAATACCCTATTGCAGTAAACACCCACCCCACCCAAAATCTTTGCCTGATATTTGATGCAACTTTGACTGAGGTGAACCAAGTCTCCAGTACCAGTTTTCTTTCCATAAATAATTGTATAATTGTTCGCTAATTGGCAAAACCTTTAGCACCCTCTGTAAGTTCCTTGTAAATGATACCCTGGTACCTAGGTTCTGAGGTACAAAAGAGGGTCCCTAAGGGCTGCAACACAAATTGTGTCACCTTAAGGGACCCCTCACCAAGCACATGCATGGTTTCCATTGCAGGTTGTGTGTCTTGGTGCAGACAAAAGTGAAAACATAACATGTCATACATGCCTGTGTGCCATGTCTCCTACCACTCCATATGATATTTGTAAGTCACCCCTATAGCAGGCCTGCCAGCCCTAAGTCAGGGTGCTGAATATTACATGTGAGGGCATACCTGCATGAGCAGATATGCCCCTCTGCTGTACAGCCCTATCTGTGCCAGTGCAAGTGACCAGGGAAGCCATCCTAAACCGGGTATTACACACTGGTGAAAATGAGTTGCCGAGCTACACAATGGCTTCACTGAAAATAGGGATGTTTGGTACTAACCATCTTGTTTTGATATACCCACAGTGATGCCAGTGTTGGATTTATCAATACATGCACCCAAAGAGCACCTTAGAGGTGCTTCCTGAAAATCTAACAGCCTCTGATGTGCTTGCTGACTGGATTCTGCCAGCCGGACACCCGAGACACCTCCTAAGGTGAGATCTCTCAGGAGACCCAGAACCAAAGCCTGTCTGGGAAGAGGGTGTAACTCCCTCCCCCCCCATTCAGAGCCCACTTGGCACTTGGACAGGTGGGAAAATTAGCTAGTCAGGTAGGCGTGCCACCTCTAGGCTAGTACCAACCCTAAGGTGGACTAACTGCGAGGTGGACACAATTTATCAGAGGCAGCCATCTTTGTGTTGGCAGTCTTCTGGAACAGGCTTATGCCCACTTTCCACAGGAAGCAGAACTATAGTGGGCATAGTGACCCTAAGGGTCAGTAGCCAATTGGCAACTAGCCTACTCTCCCTAACATTCCTAAATTCAGTATTTAGGGGAGACCTTGTCTCCAGAGAAGCAGATCCTGATGACCTATGAAGAGAGAGGAAACCGAAGAGTCGCATAAGAAGAGAAGTCTGAAAAGAGCAACTGACTTTTCCCCAGCCCCACAGGCCTGCCTGCAGCCCTCGTCGAAAACTGTGCCAAAGTGGATTCTTCCTGACTCCAGAAACTTGGGAGGACTGCCTGCCTTTGAAAAAGACTCAAGACCTCTTGTGAACAGCAGACCTGTTCAGAAGAAACTCCAAAGAACCTTTACAGTCCTAGCAGCTAGGGCCTGGAACAAACTGCCCTTAAGCCTCAGACTGACCGAGATCGAGCACCTCTTTAGGAAACAACTGAAGACCTGGGTTTACCAGCAATCTGATATCTCTGTGCTGGCAGCAATCTAGATTTTTCATCATCTGATCCCTATACGCACGCTCAGCGCCATGATGCTCCCTTCGGAGCGAAAGTTTGCGCTTTACAAATATCCAAAAAATACATATACAAAAATACAAATACAAAGAAGAAACTCTCAGGCCTCCAGAACGCCAAAACCAGACACCTGAAGCAACCACTGCACCTGTTGCCTCGTACGGATGTATGATGTAACAACGCGTACCATTACAACGCGGTATGTCACATCGCGGTTTTAACAACGCAAGTCGTTACCTCGACTTGCGTTGGAGGGCGCTGGACATAGGAATAGTGTGAATTACTATTCCAACTCCAGTCTACGTACAGTAGGGAAGGTGTTGGAAAGTAATTCACACTATTCCTTATCCTACAGCGCCCTCCAGTGCAAGTCGGTGTAACGACTTGCGTTGTTAAAACCACGATGTAACCATACCGCGTTGTAATGGTTGCGTGGTAAAGGATGTTTCCCCCTCATACTTCACTAAAGTAGGGCAATGGTGCTAATAAGGTTCCTCAGCATTCAGAACCTGAGTCCATCATGGTTCCACCCCTCCTAGACTCCCCGTCACTGTTTGCAGCCTCTGCACACAGCCCCTCCTCAAACAGACCAGTAAAGGTACCCCTGCACCTGTTGCCCGTGGGCCTTGGAGAAGAGGATCAAAGGTGTCCCCCCATACCCGAGAATCGCAAAGCCTGAGCCCACTTGTTGGTTCAGGCCGACTGTCTTGCTAGCCAAAACCTGCAGCTTAATTTTACAGAGGCCATACCCATTGAAACACATTAGGCTCCTGACGCTGATTTGCAGCCTTCATCCAGCACTCACCCTAACTCATCGAGATTGGTCTTGTAAGTCGCTGTACTATACCTGTTTGCAGAACTTGTTCTTCCTTCCATAGCATAACATTGCAGAACTCAGAAATGTTGGTGTCCACTTTTTAAAGTGAAAAATATTGATATTTGGAAACATACTTACCTGAACGATTTTGCTCTGATGCCAAATCATATATAAAGGAACTTTACATTTATATAAATTGGTGTGAATCTTCTTTTTGAGTTGTGTTGTTATTTATTAATCATTGTGCATATTTTTCAAATGTCTTACACTTGTGTTAAGCCTAAGGCTGCTCGACCACACTACCCCCTAATAGAGCACTTTGGGATGGCATAGCAAGCCCTGTCCACTACTAAGGGAACTCCTGTACTCTATAAACAGTATATCAGATTATTGATATACGACAAAAAGAGCCAGCGTCCTACACGTATTTGTAAGAAAAGAAATTGTTATTATTAGTGGGATGGGTGAGTGCTCACCTCAAGAAATAATGACACTAAGGAACAGGTTTACCAGTATCTCATGCAGCGCAGTGCAGCAGCCTCAAATGCTACATTGCGCTGCATGAGAAGGTGAGAGCAGGAGAGTGCCATATTTACAGAAATATGGCACTCTCCTCCCCTTTCACTAGCACTGGTGCTGAAATCAGCTGCCCTGTGCCACAGAGACACTGTTGCACTATAGCGCAAGGGCATCTCCATGATTCTAGCATAAGCTTTGTCCAGTACAAAATAAGATCCTTAGACTAATTTCCAACATTTCCCCACTTTATTTGTGTGCTGTTAAGTACAGCACACATGCAAAGTTGAAAAATAAAGGAGAAAAAAGCATTTCTCCTTCATAGCGCCCGGTTCAAGTGTGTGCTATTTGCTGGCACTAAACCCTGTCTATTTTCTTTAGTAAATTGGGTTTAGTATCAGAAACTTTGGTTGGTTGCAAGGTAATGTCCATGCACCACCCATGGTAAGTCCCCTTGGTGCTAAGGAATGCAAAGCAGTGAAATGCGCTGCTTTGCATTACTTCCACATTATTTCAACCTCTAAACAGGTCTATCGCTGGTAAGTAAATCAGAAAAGAAGATTTTGCAAAGATTTGCTTTACTTTTGTGAAGCAAACACGGCATTAAATCCTAGTAAAAATGCCCCAAACTTGTCAGCATGAACCCAAAATTTTACCTGGCCTCAACTAGTTAGTGACTATGGTACAGAGCAGACGGGTTCAAATTAGGGCAATGTGTAAAGTATTTATGTAGTACCAAAACGGTAAACAAGTCAAAACACAAAATACTAATTAGAAAAAAGTGAATTTTCTAATTAGAAAAATATAATTAATTTTAATGAACAAAATGAAACCAAAACAACAAAAAACGAATTACAATTATGGGTAAAAATGGTGCTAATAAGCACTAAGTACCAATGAAAGTCTGTGGAAGTGGTAGACAGGGACCTGGGGATTATTTCAGGCCACCTGTAATGAAGTGCTGGTAATATACATCAAGCAGGTTAGTCCCGGGGAAAGATTTCACCTTCTTACTTTGTCTTTTTTAGGAAGCTCATTATCATCTAGTGAGGAAAGCTGGAAGCTGTATATTCAATTCAATTCAATAAATTCAATTCAATAAAAGCTTTATTCGGAAGCAAGGCACATCCATAAAAGCAAAATACAAATACAACAAATGCAGCAAAATTAAAATTTCTATACTGATATTGCATTGAGAAATCTGACAATCCATTCTCTTTGTAAGTAGAGACAGTTAATCACAGAGATAGCAAAACATGTCAGGTATAAAGGAATCTTAATTATGAACAGAGTTCATATACAAAGTGATTTAAAATATGATTTTAGAACGCAATTTTTGGGATTGGTTCGCAAACAGCCAACAATCATAGCGTCTAGGTATTAAGATTTAAAGATTTGTTCTGTGCCTTATACAAAATTTTAAGAACATATCAATATTAAAACATGTTGCGGGAGTGTCCAGCATTTGTAATGCCAATAAGGCTGGGCGACATTCGCGTATTGACATTTGCTGCAGAATGGGTTTCAGCCACCGTTTTCTAGGTTCAGAAAAGTATTTACAGAAGAAAGTGACATGTAAAAGGGACTGTAAAGAAATATCGTCACAGGGACAGATGGAAAGAACCCTTGACCAGTCATTTGGTTTGGGAAAGGTGATTAGTCGGTGAAAGTTGTTGAGTCTGAATCTAGTAAGTAAGAAAACATCGTAAATTGGGAAGTTTGAGGACAGGTAGGGCTCAATTTTAAAAGAAGTTTGAATTAATAAAGAATGCTGAACAGAAGGTTTGTTGACTTCTGTTACTAACCGAAGATCGTCAAGATGTTTTAGACATTCCGCCTTAAGTGATTTACGGGAAATCCTTAACATATCATATGGAGCAGAGTAGAAGTTGGGATGACCCAAATCAGTAAAGAAATTATGAACATAGTGTAACCATGGAATTTTTTGGGAATGGTCCAGTTTTTGACAATCGGTGATGATTTCTTTAGTTAAGGACGTCTTTTCTGAGGTCCAGATGCGGTGCCACAGCAAGATTGGTTGCAGTCGGATGAGATCGGTGATAAATGGCAAACCGAGTTCTTGGTGGCAGGAGTAGGTAGATGAAGATTGAGGGACTGATAGTAAATATCTCAAAAAGGTGTTTTCTGTTTTTTGGATGGAATCTACTCGGGCATGTCCCCATATACCCGCACCGTAAGTGGCAGTGGTAATACATTTTGGGCGGTAAATTTCCAGGATTTCCTTCGGGGATCTCTTTCCGAGTCTCTGGGTAAAGGACACTAGGGCCATTGTTGCCTTTAAGAACTGATGGTTTCTAGACTCGATTGCCCTTTTCCAAGTCTCCCTATCATCTATCACCACTCCTAAGTAGGGGTAGGTTGTTGTGTGTTCAATCTTGGTGGTGGTAATAAAGATACCTAATCCCTTTGATGGTGTTTTACCAGAGGACATGATGAATGTTTTATGTGGATTAATTTTTAGGTCCAAATTGGACATGAAGTTATAATAACGGATCAGGGAGCGTTGAAGTTCTAATGGAGTACGAGCGAGGATTACCGCGTCGTCAGCATATAGTAATGCGGGAATTGGGCGGTTGTTGATCAGAGGTAGGTCCTGGCTCCCTTCCAGCATGGCTGCCTCCAAGCCGTTGGTATAGATGGTAAAAAGGAAGGGAGCCAGGACGCAGCCCTGTCTTACTCCCCGCTCTACCTTAAAAGGTGAAGAAAGTTGACCCCCTGTGCCGAACCTCACTCTAGCAGTAGCGCCAGAGTAAAGTTCTCGGATGTAATTCACTAGGGTCTCGTCCACCCCTATGTCCAACATAATGGACCATAATTTTGCGTGTGAAACGCAGTCAAACGCTGCAGAGAGGTCGACATAGGCCATGTGGAAATTACCTCCCTTTGCGTTCACGTATTTTCCTCTTAATAAAACTAAATTCAGGACCTGGTCGATGGTGCCCAAACCCTCCCTGAAGCCGTATTGGAGGTCAGAAATGATGCTGTTGTGTTCCGTCCAACATTGTAACCGGTCAAGTAAAACACGACCAACCACTTTGCCCAGGGTGTCTAGCAGCGAGATGGGTCGGTAGCAAAGCGGGATGTTGCGGTCCCCTTTTTTAAAGATTGGAACCAGAATGGACTCGGACCATGAGTCCATTGGTCCAGTCTCACCTGTGGCATTCAGTACTCTACATAAGAGGGGGGCCCACAGATCAGTGTTGGACTTATATAGATCTACGGGAACCCCGTCCGGCCCTGGGGCCTTCCCTCCCCTGCTGGCTTTAAGAGCTAAAGTGACATCGGCCAGGGTGAATTCAAGAGGAGGGGAGTTGGATGCATAAGTAAGGGCTGGGGTGTTCTGGACAAGAGAGTGTGGAGATGATGGAAGAAGATGTGTTAAACTGAACATATGGGAAAAATGGTTGATCCATTCTTGCTCAGTTATGGCAACCTCTAGGGTGCCGCGATCTTTTGGACCTGAAAGGAAAGATGAGTTAATTACCTCCCAAAATGCTGAGGAATCCTTCAGTTTGGAACTGTTTTGTAGAGCGGACCAGAGTTCTTCTTTTAATTCTAACTTACGATTCTTTAAACACTCATGGTAGAATTTTCTGCATTGGGAAACCTCGGTTTTAACTCTCGGGACTTTCTTTAGTGCCAGTTTAAGTGCTTTGTGTGCCTTAGAGCAGGTGGAATTAAACCAGCTAACTGTGAAATTCTTTTTGGGTTTAAGGGGAATGGTTAAAGCCTTATTGATCTCTGTTGTAATGATTTTAAAATTTGCTAGTACCTCGAAAGGAGAAGAGGACTCCGCCAAGCAAGTTGTAAAGGCTGCCCTGTTTCCTGAGATAAGCTCTTTTAGAATTTTTTCAGGATTGATGCGGGACCATTTTAGGGCGTATCCATTTGGTCGATTCATTGAGAGGTTGTCTTGGTGGAGTGAATTAATTGTGTGAATGGAGGAGCCAGGTAAGTCCAATGTGATGGAGATGGGGAAATGGTCGCTATAAATGCAGTCGTGGGTGGAGAAGTTAGTAATCAGGTTGACTGCACTAAAAGACAGAAATATAAAATCTATGCAAGTCAAAGCACCTCTGCCATGATATGTAGGGCTTAGCTTAACAGTTGGGATTAGTAATTCATTGGAAAAAGTAATTTGTAAGAGGGACAAAGTTTCGTTCATCAACGAGCCTTTAATAGAATGGGAAAAGTGAGTAGAAGGGGATTCATTGGAATCCATAAGGCCGCAGGTGAAGTTGTTTTTGTCACATAGTGGTAGGTTGAAATCTCCTCCCCAAATTAAGATAGGATTTTTAACTTGGGGCTGATTATAGTACTCTATGAGAAAATATCGAATTTCTTTCAACAAACCAATCAGTTGTGAGTCTTGCAGGTTATTATAGAAATTGACAATCAAAACGTGGGTGAGATTATTTAATATTATGAATAGAATCTGATAGTTTGGTTCGGATTTTAAAACGTTGATAAATTGGCCTGAAATGAGATTGGAAATATAAATCACTAAGCCTCCCTTAGCCCGGCCTGAGGATGAGGGAAGCGCCGGAGAGAAGAAAGTTTTGTAGCCATTTAAATGGGTTGGAAATAGAGCCCAAGTTTCCTGCATGCAGAGAATATCATACTGCCTTGCAAAGGCTAGCCAGCCCTCGTGGTGAATTTTAGAGTGAAGCCCTGCAATATTCCAGAAAATGGACCTGAATGAATAACGGGGAGGAGGTTTTACTGAGGTTCTTGATGGAGTAGGTTGAAGAATTTTTTGAGCAGCACAAGGAACCTCAGGGATTGGGATTGGTTTGGGATCTGTATGCAGTTTAATTTGAGGGTTAGCTTGAGTGTCTGTGGAAATTAAGGGAACAGATAGGATTGGTTGGGGGTGAATAAATGATATTAAGGGTTGGGAAGGGGATGGAGGTAATGGTTTACTCAGTGAGGAAAGCGCTGTGTCTGAGTAAAAATTTGGTTGAAACAGTTTTTCGCTGGTTACTTGTGCGAGTTTTGAAATATAGAGAGGGTTCGCGGTCGTAAGTAGTCAATCAACTTCCTCAATTTGTGACAGAGAGTTAAATCGGTTTTGTGTTAAAATTGAACCGTTCACTGGTATTAATAGGTGGGTGGGAGGACGATAGAAAAAACCAAGTGGAACAGTGGAAATTGCAGTTTGATTGGGCGAATGATCCTCCTTTTGTGCTAGGATGGAGCGAGCGAATCTGGGGGATCTGAAGTTGACAATTATACAGTCGCCCTGGATAGTTTTTTGTGAAAGACCAATCCAGTCTGCTCTACGTGCCATAATTATTTGGTTTGTGTTATGCACGTTAAAGTGTCTGTGTTTGACTAGCCAGTCCACCACTTTATTTCGCAGGGAGGGCCAGGATTCTGTCACTCCTTGGTCTAAAGTAGGAACGCCAGTCAGAACTACAATATATGGACAAGTAGCGGGTGGCAGGTTTGGACGATCTAAATGTAAATGAGGCCTTGTGATAGGGTTATTAGAGTAACCAGATGGGGAGAGTTTCTTTTGTTGAGAATGTGTCGTAGGTGAGTTCTTATCTGTTGTGCTCCTACTAGCTGATGGACAGTTTGATTGTAGCGGGCCACCGTTATACAGTTTGTTTTTCCCGGGTTGGCAAAGTGGATCATTTAAGCAAGTAGTGTCAGTAAGAGGAGTAGAAAGATCATCCGAAAGAAAATGTTGTGAACTGGGTGTCTCTTTGCAGTCTGAGAGTTGGGTCAGCTTGATCTCAAAGGATCTAAGTGTGTCGTTCAGTTTGGCAAGGAGACTGGAGGCCATAACGTCAAGTTTATGTTCAAGAATATTTTTTAGTTCTTCTGCTAGGTGATTGACAGTAGGTTGTGGATTAGAATCAGATGAAGTTACTTTACAATTGGGCTGGGGGGTGGGAGAAGATTCCCCTTGGTCTGTTTGAGTGCCCTGAGTTAGCGTTTTGGGTTTAGTGGGGTTGCTGCGTTGTTTAATTGCCCTACACTTTTTCTGGGTAGTCCTTAGGATCGTATCTTGAGGATGTTTCAATTTCCCTCGAGTTTGTGGGCCCTTCGGAGAGGAAATTACAGGGTGGAGATGAGTATTGCTATTAACTGATAGAGTTTGAGTAGTAGGAGAGGAAGATACGGGTGGGGAAATAGAATTAGGTATTTTAGATGGAGAAGGAACTGTACTATGAGACAGGTGGCTGTGTGGGGACTGGTGGGAAGAATCGATAGATAGTCTACGTTCTATGAGGTGAATTTCTTTGCTTATAAGTGAGTCGGCCCGCAGAAGGTAAGCATCCAAAGTCCCCGCTGAGCAAATGCGTGACTCCATTGTATTTACAGAAATGATAATTCAATAGCTAAACGTTAAGGAGATAACCAGATCCACTGATAAAGGCGGTACAAGGGCCAAAAGTACTCACAAGTTTGCTGCCTATGTAGTCTGGCTGATCAGTACGTAGTATGACTATAGTCAGGAAACACCGCACGGGGGAAAAAGCAACTGACAGGGACGTGGCCCAGCCCAGCCTCTGCCAGCCCACGACGGCCTCAGACGGTCCCGCCCTTGTCCCGGGCTTCTCCCGGCGCGTCCCGCGCGCGTCCTCGCGGGAGGAGGGACCAGACGCTGCTTTGTAGCGCCTCCTGGCGCGCTGCGCTGTCGCTGGCAGGGGCGTTGCTGCGGGGCTGCTGGTCCTGGTAGTTCTGGTGCCGGTCAAGGGAAGGAGCGGCGAAGCCCGGCCGGCACTGGAGCGTTTGATGGAATGCTCCTGTGCCTCAGCGGGGCTCTTGCAGGATCGAAGTTACAATGCCCAGAGACGCGTGGAAGCTGTATAGATAATAGTTACATCAAAAACCTGCACCTTAGAGGTGAGGTCCTGCTGGTGGCTTCGAACGTCTTGAAAGTGCAAAAAGTTCCAACTTTTCAGGATTTCTGGAGCAGCTCCTCTGGAACACTTCTAAACCTGCCAGGACCTAAGGACAGTAGTTAGGGGGTACGACTGAATCTAGCAAAGACCACCAATGTGGTCCAGTCCAGGGTGTAATTAATACGGATCAACTGGTCACATTAAAAAAAAGGCTTCTTGCTGCTTGTTGTGTCCCTTTAGCCACACAGGAAGTCACCTAACTGACCCCGATTTCTTTGTCCTGGCTACAAGAGGGAGCAGGTCAAGTCCTTCGGATTTCTCTCAAGTCATGGACAGCAGGTCCAGTCTTCTTCTGATCTTCGATATGACCAGAAACTTTTCTGTAAGGGTGTGTTGAGGTGCCACATTTTTGGTTGACACCAGCTATTGGGTAGGTATAACTTCTTTCTCCTCCCTAACCACTAGGAAAAGGTTCCCAGAGGCAACCCTACTCACTCTTGCATCAGTTCTTGTTTGCCCTTCTGCCAATAATCCCACAGTACTCTTTATTCCTAAAATTCAAGCTGGAGAAACCCCACCTCCCTTGTGCAGAGTCTGTGAGCCAACCAAGAGTGTTATGGGGTCCCATTAGGCCCGAGTAGGAACACCGCCATTTTACAAGCTCATGTTTTAAAGTTGACATCATTCTTGAATGTTGACATTTGGGACACATTTGTTTGTGTGCCAGTATAGGATAATTTTCTCTGAAATGGCTTTGCTCACATTTACATTTCTTCATAGGCATATTATGGAGAGCCTTGAACATTCTGTACAAGGGCTAAGGTCACTGTGCAAAATAATGTTGTTTGTTATTGTCTGCTCGATGACAGAGCTACCACAAAAGAATCAACAATGATGGCCTGACTGTGGCTTTTGCATGATTACATGGGTGAAGTTTATTATATACACAACATTACTCCTTTGCTTGGATAGAGGAGCATTTCACTGACACTGTTGAGGTCTTCACATGCTGGAATTCCAGCCCAGCTTACCTCCTGAGAAGGATGGTGCCCAGCTCTACACTAAGACGGGCTTACAGATTAAACATGCCCATAGGTAAACAGGGAGTTAGATCACCTTACACGGATTGTGGCAGATTCACCCATCCTAGGTGCACTAGGATAGGGAGCGCTAGTTAGGAGCATAACCATAACTATGCTTATATGCAAGCATTTATTTTATGTAACAGCACAATGGTTGAAATGTTAATTTTCTTTACCATTCTCATGATGCTGGTTACTCAGTTTTGTTTCCTTCTATTGATAATTTCAGTGCATGTATTTTACCACAAGAATCATGGGGCTTCATAAATATTGAAACACCACATTGAATATTTCTTGTGTCTCGCTTTGGGTATGCATGAGTTACCAAACAAAAGGGTTGTAGATCCGTTATCACGATTTCCTTGGCCCATTAGGGTTGTCATGTTCTGAGGTTGTACATGTCACTTTTTTCTAGGTAAGGGATGCAAATGGTGTACTATGAGCTAGACAGGACTTAGGTCAATATATCCGGATGTATGACGTAACAACGCGTGTCTTTATAACGCGTGCAGTTACATCGCGGTTTTTACAACGAACGCGATGTAACCACGCGATGCCATTACAATGCAAGTCTTTACATCGACTAGCGCTAGATGGCGTGCTAACATTAGAAAAGCGTAATTTACTATTCCAACTCCAGTCCACTTAACAGTAGGGAAGGTGTTGGGATAGTAAACTACACTATTTGTAATGTTAGCACGCCATCTAGCGCAAGTCGATGTAAAGACTTGCGTTGTAATGGCATCGCGTGGTTACATCGCGTTCGTTGTAAAAGTTTCGTTGTAATGGTAGTGCGTTGTAAAAGTTTCGTTGTAAAGGTTGTTTACCATATATCCAGATGGCGTGTGTGGACAGTTTTGATGTTTATGTTGTCCAAAAAACATAGAGTTTTACTAAGAAAGTATAAGCCATACAAAAAGAGGTGTTGCCAGGAAAATGAGTAGTCATTCTTCTGTGATCACTCTAAACCAGTTCCTTGGGTAGTTTCCCTTCCACTGGATTTGGTGCCTGACTGGCTAGAGGGGGGATGAAGGCTTCAGGTCTTACTTTACATTTACTTTTGTAAGGGCAAGCCCCTTTACAAGTTAATGATGTTTCTGTCTTCACCCCAACTGGTCTTCTTCCATGGGGAAGAAAACTGATGTTTGCTTCTGCGCCAGGACAATTTTTCATACCTCGTTAAGGCTAAGTACTGGCTAAGCAGCAGCTCAAGAGTTAAAGTAAATTAGCCTCTAGGACCGGGGTCTCCAACTTTTTCTTCAGTGAGAGCTACTTCTGCTCTGTAAAAATCATTGTGAGCTGCTAAAGGCCAAGCAAACTGTGCATTGCTCCCAGAGAGCCCCTATAGTCAGCTTCATTACCTGTAAGCCTAATTTCCATATGTACAGTTTGTTGCAATGCATCCCTCTGAAAATATCACCATGATTAGTATGTGTGCTCTATGGCTGTTAACTAGACCTTATCACAAGCAGTTGGGAATGTTTTTGAGACATCAAACTGTGACAGCATCTCTTGTCTTGGGACATTTTACAGCCCCCGTCAGCCTGAGGGAAGAACTTTCGAAGTGACCATTCAAATGCCCAAAGTAAAACAAGGACGTGCGTACGCTCCTCAAAGAAAGCGCAGAGTTTATGAATGCAGTGTCTTGAAATGGTGAATTCTGAGTGTTCATAGGTGTGCAGCAGAGGAGTTTACAGCGATCTCAGCCCTTAATCTACTATGAAGTGGAACCCTGTATGAAACATGTATAGAGAAGAAGAAGGAAGCTTCAAGTGGACCTCTGAAGATAGTAAATAAAACGCTTTTCCATCTTAGTATCTTAAAGTGATTTAAAAGTGAAAGAACTTGTTTGCAGTTTTTTAGGTCTCGCATAGGGCAGCGCATGCGCTGCCTCTCCGAGGCATTAAGTAATTTGTAAATGTGTTGAATCTCCGCCTACTGCAGCTCTTTGTCAGTAATTGGTTCCTGAGCTTGTCTGTTTTAGTGTGTTGGTTTCTGACAGGCTAATGCCCTTTGTCGATCAGCCTTTACTTTTTTAAGAACGCCCACGCAGCACCGCCTAACTACAGTAAACATGCTTTATGTGGCATGAAGTGTTTCAGTTGGAACTCTTTTGTTTCTTTTCGTGGCTATTGCTGAAAGAGTTTAGCTGTGTTTAGTTTGAGGCATTGGAATGAAGTGAATTGGGTCAGTAGCGTGTTTTATTATTATAGCTGTGTTTACTTTGAATTGGGTCCATAGCGTGTTTTATTAGCTGTGTTTTCTTTGAGGCATTGGAATGGAGTGAATTGGTTCCGTACTTTTAGTGTACGATGGTCCGTTTCTGCTATTTATTTTGTTTTCATTTTTTTTTTCAGAACAATTACACTGTTATTTAGCGCGTTTTACTTATGTAACTAGAAGGGTTTAGCTGTGTTATTTTGCTGCATTGGAATGGAGTGATTTGGCTCGTAATTTTAGTGTACGATGTTCCTTTTTCTGCTTTTTTGCTTATGTTTATTTATTTTCCCGGGAGAGTTGCATTGCTATTTAGCGCGTTTTGATTTATTTTCCCGGGAGTTTGGCTGTCTTTACTTTGTGGCATTTGAATGGAAAAGACCTTTCGCATCACTCTGTGTCTTCATTTGCATCTCTTTGAGGCTGGGAACGAAGAGATTACAATCTATACTGCCCATTTTAATGTACTTCATTATCTTGGCCTGGTTTCGGTTCTCAGCTGTCACAAACAAGTTGACGCTTCACACCATACCAGACTTTCTGTCTTCCGATTTTTTTACCCTTTTCACACATTATTCCCAATTGAAGGGCACTGCGAAGTGGCTGTGTGCGCGTAGCGTGGATGCGGGTAGGAAACCCTTGAATAATAGTGTACATGGGCGCAATGCTTCAGGCTCTTTTATAATTGTCCCTTGTGCCTTTATGAATATATAGCAAATGGCACACCATGTACTGACTTCGTAAGGATAGCAGGATGATTTGATGTGTGAATGAAGTCCCGTAAATATACGATCATACTTGATATCAGCAGCGAGCGTGAAGCGTGTTGATGTGTAAAATGGTATACATTTGCCCAAAACAAACGTTTCTTATTTACAACTGTGCTCGTGTTATAAGGAACATCAGTTTAGCCTTTGGTGCTATTTTGTTGTTGTAACCACATGGGCTCACTGTTTTCGGGTGTTTTATACTTGCAAGCTCTAACTTTATTAATCCCTCTCGAATCTCATCCCATGTTCTAAGTGTGTAAAGACGGCAGGATGATTTCATGTTACAATTTCGTGCTGTAACTATACTATCGCAGCTGATGTTAGCAGTGAGCGTGAAAATTCATCATTTTGTAGACAAGCACGCCGTCGTGCATAAAACTAAACATTTGTATTTGAAACTATGCTTGTTTTATAGTGTATATGGGCTCAGTGCTGCAGGCATTTTTTTTAGTTGTAACTTCTGCCCTTATTAATTCACAATAAATGTCACATTATATTCCGAGTGTGTAAGGATAGCAGGATGAGCTGAGATAACAATTACGTGCTGACATTATACTATCACACCTGCTGTAATCTGCCAGTTTTGCGAGCATTGGAATGGAGTGATTTGGCTCGTAATTACTATCGCAGCTGATGTTAGCAGCGAGCGTGAAAATTCCTGATTTTGTAGACAAGCACGCCGTTGTGCTTAAAACTCAGCATTTGTATTTGAAAATATGCTCGTCTTATTGTGTATATGTGCTCACTGCTGCAGGCAGTTTTTTTAGTTGTAACTTGTGCCCTTATTAATTCTCAATAAATGTCACATTATATTCCAAGTGTGTAAGGATAGCAGGATGAGCTGAGATAACAATTACGTGCTGACATTATACTATCACACCTGATGTAATCTGCGAGTTTTGCGAGCATTGGAATGGAGTGATTTGGGTCGTAATTACTATCGCAGCTGATGTTAGCAGCGAGCGTGAAAATTCCTGATTTTGTAGACAAGCACGGCGTCGTGCTTAAAACTCAGCATTTGTATTTGCAAATATGCTCGTCTTATAGTGTATATGGGCTCAGTGCTGCAGGCAGTTTTTTTAGTTGTAACTTCTGCCCTTATTAATTCTCAATAAATGTCACATTATATTCCAAGTGTGTAAGGATAGCAGGATGAGCTGAGATAACAATTACGTGCTGACATTATACTATCACACCTGATGTAATCTGCGAGTTTTGCGTGCATTGGAATGGAGTGATTTGGGTCAGAATTACGATCGCAGCTGATGTTAGCAGCGAGCGTGAAAATTCCTGATTTTGTAGACAAGCACGGCGTCGTGCTTAAAACTCAGCATTTGTATTTGGGAATATGCTCGTCTTATAGTGTATATGGGCTCAGTGCTGCAGGCAGTTTTTTTAGTTGTAACTTCTGCCCGTATTAATTCTGAATAAATGTCACATTATATTCCAAGTGTGTAAGTATAGCAGGATGAGCTAAGATAACAAGTACGTGCTGACATTACACTATCACACCTGATGTAATCTTGGAGTTTTGCGAGCATTGGAATGGAGTGATTTGGGTCCGTAGTTTTAGTGTACGATGGTCCATTTCTGCTATTTATTTTGTTTTAATTTATTTTTCCGGAAGAGTTGTACTGCTATTTAGGTCGTTGTATTTATTTTACTAGAAGGGTTTAGCTGTCTTCATTTTGCGGCATTGGAATGGAGTGATTTGGCTCGTAATTACTATCGCAGCTGATGTTAGCAGCGAGCGTGAAAATTCCTGATTTTGTAGAGAAGCACGCCGTCGTGCTTAAAACTCAGCATTTGTATTTGAAAATATGCTCGTCTTATAGTGTATATGGGCTCACTGCTGCAGGCAGTTTTTTTAGTTGTAACTTGTGCCCTTATTAATTCTCAATAAATGTCACATTATATTCCAAGTGTGTAAGGATAGCAGGATGAGCTGAGATAACAATTACGTGCTGACATTATACTATCACACCTGATGTAATCTGGGAGTTTTGCGAGCATTGGAATGGAGTGATTTGGGTCGTAATTACTATTGCAGCTGATGTTAGCAGCGAGCGTGAAAATTCCTGATTTTGTAGACAAGCACGGCGTCGTGCTTAAAACTCAGCATTTGTATTTGGGAATATGCTCGTCTTATAGTGTATATGGGCTCAGTGCTGCAGGCAGTTTTTTTAGTTGTAACTTCTGCCCGTATTAATTCTGAATAAATGTCACATTATATTCCAAGTGTGTAAGTATAGCAGGATGAGCTAAGATAACAAGTACGTGCTGACATTACACTATCACACCTGATGTAATCTTGGAGTTTTGAGAGCATTGGAATGGAGTGATTTGGGTCCGTAGTTTTAGTGTACGATGGTCCATTTCTGCTATTTATTTTGTTTTAATTTATTTTTCCGGAAGAGTTGTACTGCTATTTAGGTCGTTGTATTTATTTTACTAGAAGGGTTTAGCTGTCTTCATTTTGCGGCATTGGAATGGAGTGATTTGGCTCGTAATTACTATCGCAGCTGATGTTAGCAGCGAGCGTGAAAATTCCTGATTTTGTAGAGAAGCACGCCGTCGTGCTTAAAACTCAGCATTTGTATTTGAAAATATGCTCGTCTTATAGTGTATATGGGCTCACTGCTGCAGGCAGTTTTTTTAGTTGTAACTTGTGCCCTTATTAATTCTCAATAAATGTCACATTATATTCCAAGTGTGTAAGGATAGCAGGATGAGCTGAGATAACAATTACGTGCTGACATTATACTATCACACCTGATGTAATCTGGGAGTTTTGCGAGCATTGGAATGGAGTGATTTGGGTCGTATTTACTATTGCAGCTGATGTTAGCAGCGAGCGTGAAATTTCCTGATTTTGTAGACAAGCACGCCGTCGTGCTTAAAACTCAGCATTTGTATTTGAAAATATGCTTGTCTTATAGTGTATATGGGCTCAGTGCTGCAGGCAGTTTTTTTTAGTTGTAACTTCTGCCCTTATTAATTATCAATAAATGTCACATTATATTCCAAGTGTGTAAGGATGGCAGGATGAGCTGAGATAACAATTACGTACTGACATTATACTATCACACCTGATGTAATCTGCGAGTTTTGCGAGCATTGGGATGGAGTGATTTGGGTCAGAATTACTATCGCAGCTGATGTTAGCGGCGAGCGTGAAAATTCCTGATTTTGTAGACAAGCACGGCGTCGTGCTTAAAACTCAGCATTTGTATTTGGGAATATGCTCGTCTTATAGTGTATATGGGCTCAGTGCTGCAGGCAGTTTTTTTAGTTCTAACTTCTGCCCGTATTAATTCTGAATAAATGTCACATTATACTCCAAGTGTGTAAGCATAGCAGGATGAGCTAAGATAACAAATACGTGCTGACATTACACTATCACACCTGATGTAATCTTGGAGTTTTGCGAGCATTGGAATGGAGTGATTTGGGTCCGTAGTTTTAGTGTACGATGGTCCATTTCTGCTATTTATTTTGTTTTAATTTATTTTTTCGGAAGAGTTGTACTGCTATTTAGGTCGTTGTATTTATTTTACTAGAAGGGTTTAGCTGTCTTCATTTTGCGGCATTGGAATGGAGTGATTTGGCTCGTAATTACTATCGCAGCTGATGTTAGCAGCGAGCGTGAAAATTCCTGATTTTGTAGAGAAGCACGCCGTCGTGCTTAAAACTCAGCATTTGTATTTGAAAATATGCTCGTCTTATAGTGTATATGGGCTCACTGCTGCAGGCAGCTTTTTTAGTTGTAACTTGTGCCCTTATTAATTCTCAATAAATGTCACATTATATTCCAAGTGTGTAAGGATAGCAGGATGAGCTGAGATAACAATTACGTGCTGACATTATACTATCACACCTGATGTAATCTGGGAGTTTTGCGAGCATTGGAATGGAGTGATTTGGGTCGTAATTACTATTGCAGCTGATGTTAGCAGCGAGCGTGAAATTTCCTGATTTTGTAGACAAGCACGCCGTCATGCTTAAAACTCAGCATTTGTATTTGAAAATATGCTCATCTTATAGTGTATATGTGCTCAGTGCTGCAGGCAGTGTTTTTAGTTGTAACTTCTGCCCTTATTAAATGTCACATTATATTCCAAGTGTGTAAGGATAGCAGGATGAGCTAAGATAACAAATACGTGCTGACATTACATTATCACACCTGATGTAATCTTGGAGTCTTGCGAGCATTGGAATGGAGTGATTTGGGTCCGTAGTTTTAGTGTACGATGGTCCATTTCTGCTATTTATTTTGTTTTAATTTATTTTTCCGGAAGAGTTGTACTGCTATTTAGGTCGTTGTATTTATTTTACTAGAAGGGTTTAGCTGTCTTTATTTTGCGGCATTGGATTGGAGTGATTTGGCTCGTAATTACTATCGCAGCTGATGTTAGCAGCGAGCGTGAAAATTCCTGATTTTGTAGACAAGCACGCCGTCGTACTTAAAACTCAGCATTTGTATTTGAAAATATGCTCGTCTTATAGTGTATATGGGCTCAGTGCTGCAGGCAGTTTTTTTAGTTGTAACTTCTGCCCTTATTAATTTGAAATAAATGACACATTATATTCCAAGTGTGTAAGGATAGCAGGATGAGCTGAGATAACAATTACGTGCTGACATTATACTATCACATCTGATGTAATCTGCGAGTTTTGCGAGCATTGGAATGGAGTGATTTGGGTAGTAATTACTATCGCAGCTGATGTTAGCAGCGAGCGTGAAAATTCCTGATTTTGTAGACAAGCACGCCGTCGTGCTTAAAACTCAGCATTTGTATTTGAAAATATGCTCGTCTTATAGTGTATATGGGCTCAATGCTGCAGGCAGTTTCTTTAGTTGTAACTTGTGCTCTTATTAATTTGAAATAAATGACACATTATATTCCAAGCGTGTAAGGATAGCAGGATGAGCTGAGATCACAATTACGTGCTGACATTACACTATCACACCTGCTGTAATCTGCGAGTCTTGCGAGCATTGGAATGGAGTCATTTGGGTCCGTAGTTTTAGTGTGCGATGGTCCGTTTCTGCTATTTATTTTGTTTTAATTTATTTTTCCGGAAGAGTTGTACTGCTATTCAGGTCGTTGTATTTATTTTACTGGAAGGGTTTAGCTGTCTTTATTTTGCGGCATTGGAATGGAGTGATTTGGGTCGTAATTTTAGTGTACGATGGTCCGTTTCTGCTTTTGGGCTTATTTTTATTTATTTTCCCGGGAGTTTGGCTGTTTTTACTTTGCGGCATTAGAATGGAAAAGACCTTTCGCATCACTCTGTGTCTTCATTTGCATGTCTTTGAAGCTGGGAACGAAGAGATTATAATCTATACTGCCCATCTCAATGTACTTAATTATCTTGGCCTGGTTTCGGTTCTCAGCTGTCACAAACAAGCTGACACTTCACACCATACCAGACTTTCTGTCTTCCGATTTTTTTACCCTTTTCACACATTATTCCCAATTGAAGGGGACTGCGAAGTGGCTGTGTGCGCGTAGCGTGGATGCGGGTAGGAAACCCTTGAATAATAGTGTACATGGGCGCACTGCTTCAGGCTCTTTTATAGTTGTCCCTTGTGCCTTTATGAATATATAGCAAATGGCACACCATGTACTGACTTCGTAAGGATAGCAGGATGATTTGATGTGTGAATGAAGTCCCGTAAATATACGATCATACTTGATATCAGCAGCGAGCGTGAAGCGTGTTGATGTGTAAAATGGTATACATTTGCCCAAAACAAACGTTTCTTATTTACAACTGTGCTTGTGTTATAAGGAACATCACTTTAGCCTTTGGTGCTGTTTTGTTGTTGTAACCACATGGGCTCACTGTTTTCGGGTGTTTTATACTTGCAAGCTCTAACTTTATCAATCCCTCTCGAATCTCATCCCATGTTCTAAGTATGTAAAGACGGCAGGATGATTTCATGTTACAATTTCGTGCTGTAACTATACTATCGCAGCTGATGTTAGCAGTGAGCGTGAAAATTCATCATTTTGTAGACAAGCACGCCGTCGTGCATAAAACTAAACATTTGTATTTGAAACTATGCTTGTCTTATAGTGTATATGGGCTCAGTGCTGCAGGCATTTTTTTTTAGTTGTAACTTCTGCCCTTATTAATTCTCAATAAATTTCACATTATATTCCAAGTGTGTAAGGATAGCAGGATGAGCTGAGATAACAATTACGTGCTGACATTATACTATCACACCTGATGTAATCTGCGAGTTTTGCGAGCATTGGAATGGAGTGATTTGGGTCGTAATTACCATCGCAGCTGATGTTAGCAGCGAGCGTGAAAATTCGTGATTTTGTAGACAAGCCCGCCGTCGTGCTTAAAACTCAGCATTTGTATTTGAAAATATGCTCGTCTTATAGTGTATATGTGCTCAGTGCTGCAGGCAGTTTTTTTAGTTGTAACTTCTGCCCTTATTAATTCTCAATAAATGTCACATTATATTCCAAGTGTGTAAGGATAGCAGGATGAGCTGAGATAACAATTACGTGCTGACATTATACTATCACACCTGATGTAATCTGGGAGTTTTGCGAGCATTGGAATGGAGTGATTTGGGTCGTAATTACTATCGCAGCTGATGTTAGCAGCGAGCGTGAAAATTCCTGATTTTGTAAGCAAGCACGCCGTCGTGCTTAAAACTCAGCATTTGTATTTGAAAATATGCTCGTCTTATAGTGTATATGGGCTCAGTGCTGCAGGCAGTTTTTTTAGTTGTAACTTGTGCTCTTATTAATTTGAAATAAATGTCACATTATATTCCAAGTGTGTAAGGATAGCAGGATGAGCTGAGATCACAATTACGTGCTGACATTACACTATCACACCTGCTGTAATCTGCGAGTCTTGCGAGCATTGGAATGGAGTGATTTGGGTCCGTAGTTTTAGTGTGCGATGGTCCGTTTCTGCTATTTATTTTGTTTTAATTTATTTTTCCGGAAGAGTTGTACTGCTATTCAGGTCGTTGTATTTATTTTACTGGAAGGGTTTAGCTGTCTTTATTTTGCGGCATTGGAATGGAGTGATTTGGGTCGTATTTTTAGTGTACGATGGTCCGTTTCTGCTTTTGGGCTTATTTTTATTTATTTTCCCGGGAGTTTGGCTGTCTTCACTTTGCGGCATTGGAATGGAAAAGACCTTTCACATCACTCTGTGTCTTCATTTGCATGTCTTTGAAGCTGGGAACGAAGAGATTACAATCTATACTGCCCATCTCAATGTACTTAATTATCTTGGCCTGGTTTCTTTCGTTTTTTAGCTGCCACAAACAAGCTGACACTTCACACCATACCAGACTTTCTGTCTTCCGATTTTTTTACCCTTTTCACACATTATTCCCAATTGAAGGGCACTGCGAAGTGGCTGTGTGCGCGTAGCGTGGATGCGGGTAGGAAACCCTTGAATAATAGTGTACATGGGCGCAATGCTTCAGGCTCTTTTATAATTGTCCCTTGTGCCTTTATGAATATATAACAAATGGCACACCATGTACTGACTTCGTAAGGATAGCAGGATGATTTGATGTGTGAATGAAGTCCCGTAAATATACGATCATACTTGATATCAGCAGCGAGCGTGAAGCGTGTTGATGTGTAAAATGGTATACATTTGCCCAAAACAAACGTTTCTTATTTACAACTGTGCTTGTGTTATAAGGAACATCACTTTAGCCTTTGGTGCTGTTTTGTTGTTGTAACCACATGGGCTCACTGTTTTCGGGTGTTTTATACTTGCAAGCTCTAACTTTATTAATCCCTCTCGAATCTCATCCCATGTTCTAAGTATGTAAAGACGGCAGGATGATTTCATGTTACAATTTCGTGCTGTAACTATACTATCGCAGCTGATGTTAGCAGTGAGCGTGAAAATTCATCATTTTGTAGACAAGCACGCCGTCGTGCATAAAACTAAACATTTGTATTTGAAACTATGCTTGTCTTATAGTGTATATGGGCTCAGTGCTGCAGGCATTTTTTTTAGTTGTAACTTCTGCCCTTATTAATTCTCAATAAATGTCACATTATATTCCAAGTGTGTAAGGATAGCAGGATGAGCTGAGATAACAATTACGTGCTGACATTATACTATCACACCTGATGTAATCTGCGAGTTTTGCGAGCATTGGAATGGAGTGATTTGGGTCGTAATTACTATCGCAGCTGATGTTAGCAGCGAGCGTGAAAATTCATGATTTTGTAGGCAAGCACGCCGTCGTGCTTAAAACTCAGCATTTGTATTTGAAAATATGCTCGTCTTATAGTGTATATGGGCTCAGTGCTGCAGGCAGTTTTTTTAGTTGTAACTTCTGCCCTTATTAATTCTCAATAAATGTCACATTATATTCCAAGTGTGTATGGATAGCAGGATGAGCTGAGATAACAATTACGTGCTGACATTATACTATCACACCTGATGTAATCTGCGAGTTTTGCGAGCATTGGAATATAGTTATTTGGGTCCGTAGTTTTAGTGTACGATGGTCCATTTCTGCTATTTATTTTGTTTTAATTTATTTTTCGGGAAGAGTTGTACTGCTATTTAGGTCGTTGTATTTATTTTACTAGAAGGGTTTAGCTGTCTTTATTTTGCGGCATTGGAATGGAGTGATTTGGCTCGTAATTACTATCGCAGCTGATGTTAGCAGCGAGCGTGAAAATTTCTGATTTTGTAGACAAGCACGCCGTCGTGCTTAAAACTCAGCATTTGTATTTGAAAATATGTTTGTCTTATAGTGTATATGGGCTCAGTGCTGCAGGCAGTTTTTTTAGTTGTAACTTGTGCCCTTATTAATTCTCAATAAATGTCACATTATATTCCAAGTGTGTAAGGATAGCAGGATGAGCTGAGATAACAATTACGTGCTGACATTATACTATCACACCTGATGTAATCTGCGAGTTTTGCGAGCATTGGAATGGAGTGATTTGGGTCGTAATTACTATTGCAGCTAATGTTAGCAGCGAGCGTGAAAATTCCTGATTTTGTAGACAAGCACGCCGTCGTGCTTAAAACTCAGCATTTGTATTTGAAAATATGCTCGTCTTATAGTGTATATGGGCTCAGTGCTGCAGGCAGTTTTTTTAGTTGTAACTTCTGCCCTTATTAATTCTGAATAAATGTCATAATATATTCCAAGTGTGTAAGGATAGCAGGATGAGCTAAGATAACAAATACGTGCTAACATTACATTATCACACCTGATGTAATCTTGGAGTCTTGCGAGCATTGGAATGGAGTGATTTGGGTCCGTAGTTTTAGTGTACGATAGCTCTAAAATTTACAAATGCGAGACCTGTTGCATTGTAAATGCTTGTTATAACAGGAACTCCACCGAAGGTACTGGGGTGCTTTACATGAACACCAGTTATATTAGACAAGAGAGCAGTCATCTTTTTTTAGGCATGAGAATCACAAGATTTGGACCGACACTGAGACTCGAACCTGGTTCTCCACTTCCAAATGTGGCAGCTCTGTCTGTTAGGCCACATCCGATTCTCAAATGCACGCCCCTCTATTTAGGGGGCAAGAATTAACACATACAACAAATCAAATGACACTGCAAGTGTGAAAAAAGCTGAACAATCGAAGAAAAGTCAGACTTTTCAATGCTTAATACGCAGATACAGCTGGTGCAACTAACACTGTGAATGATATGATAAGCAGTGATGTGGAACCGTGGTTCATTCTAAGATAATGTAATAAAATAAAGGCAACTCCTCAACTGGTGAGGAGCAAATACATGAGCACGAGAATGATTTGAGTGAAGGGCCCAGTCATGCTGCTTTCATTTAATCATTGTGACTAGGTCCTAGTAGTCGCAGGGATTAAATTAAAGCAGCATTTCAGATTAAATTAAAGTAGCGTTTCACTTTTTTAAATAAATAACATAACATACCATTTGAAGTATCTCTCATATGTTGAAAGTCATGACGTTGCACGGCTTAAACTGTTTATGTTCTGTGCTAAGCACTGCACCACCCGCGGGGTATGCAAACCAAAGTCCTGAGCCTTATAATGAGTCTGCAGTGTCAAAGCTGCCACTCCGCCTCGCTGCTGCTCCAGCCACACAGGTTGTACAGGATGGAAGTTCTGCACTGAGCTGCAGAAGGCAGGCAGTGTGGCTTCTGATTGGCAGCATAATGCTGCTTTTTCTGGGATTTTCTCAATGACGTCAACCACTTCATTAGTCCTCGCCCCTGCTAAGCTCAGTCAGTGACATAGCTGAGGTACGGGGGCAGCGGAGGTGAGCAAGTCATCTATCGACTCTCAACCCCGCTCTTACCTGCACCCAGTGGCCAACTCAGGGACTGCTGCAGGCGGCAATCAGTCTAGCATCACTACTGAACTCAGTTCAGCCAATATAAGCAGCTGTTGTGGGTGAGGGTGGGCAAGCACTGAAATTAGGCCTTAAATTAAACAAAACAATAAAGATGGGCTAACACAGGGCTAAAAAGAGATGTCGGACCGCAAGCGTCTCAAAGGCTACCAGTATCTCGCGATCAACTGGTTGAAGACCCCTGTCTTATACCATGTACTAAAGCAAGTTAAATGTGTCAGTCAGGGGTAAGCCAATTTAGGTACATTTAAAAGGTGAGCACAGGCACTTTACACCATGTTAGCAGGAGCAAAGTGAACAAAATTTAAAATACAATATAAAATAGAGTCCAATAAGGCACAAAGAACTGGGGTGACCATGCAGAAAAGTGTGAATACATGAATATGACCGGAAAAGACAGGTCTAATCTGAAGATTCTTGGAGGTACGATGATCAATGCCAAAGGTGAACACCTAGAATCTGTTGACTTCAGACACCATAACTCTCCAGAATATGAAATCTTCCAAAAGAAATCTAAAGACAAGCATTTTCAACAGGACTTTGACATCTCACTTTGATTCCACATAACCCCAAAGGGACTTATTAGTTGGAATTCTTGACAAACAACTTGTGACCACTCTGAATTGCTTACTGTTACAAGCTAGCCCTTTATATACCCCAACATTCATTATAAGAATATTGCAAGTCACCAAAGAATTCATGAATACATAGAAGAATGAGACTTAACGATGAGTTTCTTTATAAGGTCGTAGGACTGTGAGGTGACTTGAACTATCCAGGTAAAGCAGGGAGTACTTTATTTCTTATAATACATGGTCACACTATATCCCGTCCTACAATCCACTTTAATTCTTGTTGTGGCTCCCTTCCATATCAAAGAAATATAATATTTGAGATCATGAAGAACACACCAAAGGCAACTAGACATTTTTTGCAATAAACATACTGTTACAAAGTAATTTTGTGCACTGGATACCCCCATTATTTGCTGACTGGTTCTGGTGGTAACTGACTCCGACTATTCCTCAGCTCTGCCTAACCAGGCCCAGGGCCAGTGCTATGCTGAAAACACTTAGGATACAGTGATAACACCTACACACACTAAGGTACACTATGGGTTAGACTACCCCTATGATTGGCATGACCTCACCTATAAGGCCCTAGCACATAATAGGGCAGGGGGATTAAAACAACATTTAAATCACTAGTATATAATAGGAAATGGTGATTTAGAGGCCAGCAGCCCTTTCCGCACTTGCATGTGCACACTGCTGAGACCCTGAGGTCATTATAAAAGCAGCCCTGTGTTGCATAACTGCTTTCAAATGTCAATTGTGCCCAAAAGCGACTTTGGTGTTAGGAGCACATACAAATTGGTAGACTACAATATTTTAGAATATTAGGTACCCTCAGGGTCTCCCATAACTGTCCCGGGGGTGGGGGGCCAGATACTTATAAGGAGGACCCGTATAAAGGCAATTGTATATGCCCTTGGGGTAGAGAAACTGCACATTTTGCTCCCTCATTGTAGTAAAGTGCTTCCCAAAACTGACTTTTGTGCTAGGAGCACTGTGGAGTGAGGATCTATATTTTTGTATATTCAGGTTCCCTAAAGTGTTCTCTAGTTGTCCAGGGGTAGGGGGTCATGTTACTGTAAGCAGGGTCCTTATGAAAGTAGTTTTATAGGCTGTGATACTGGTGAAATTGAGCATTTCATTTTCCCCATTGTAGATTCCCAGCCACATAGGTTAATATTGCAATAGCTTATGAATCCGTAACTACTGCAAAGGACAGCTGAATAATATCATTCAAGCTGTGGTGGCTGGTGAACTTTGAAAGTTGTGGGGCATAACCCCAAAACATGAATTTGTGTGAGTGAGCAATGATGTATGACCTAAGTAAGGAGTTGGAGGGGGACGGGACAGGGGCTGGGCTGGGAAGCGAGTCTTCCAGTGCGAATTGTTTTAAAAGTGGGAAAATGCTGCATTTTCCTGCTCATTTTTTCTAATAAATTGTCCAAAGAGCTGTATTTCTTAGAGTAATTAGAAGCCAGACTTCAAGAAAAACATTCAAATTTTAAAAAGAATACTAAAAAAGTTTGAGCGACGATTCCATGCTTGGCTTAGAGTACCTTACAAAATGATTGATGATTTGAAAATCTATATAGTGCAACGAATGCCCAAGGGCGTCTAGGGGCTGGATGGAGGTTGCCGAAGGAGAGTAGGAGCGGAGATTTAGTTTGCATGAGAGTTTTAGTTGCCAAAGAGCCATGATTTTCTAAAGGATAGCAGTGTTGGGCTCTTTTTTATGTCAGTCGGGAGCAAGTTCCATTATTTAACTGTCCCGTGGATAAAGTTTCTTCTGCCCCAGCGGGTTTTCCTAAATCTGGGAGTCAATAAGAGTTTGCTCTGCGATGATCTTACATTTCGTAGATACCAGGTTAGCTGTTGCTTCAATTATTGAGGGCCAACACCGTGTAATGCCTTAAAGGCTAAGCATAAAGATTTACATTTCCGCCGACACACACGTATCTGTTATTATGATCCAGACAAATGTCTCTATAACCAGCACAAATTCACAGTCATTGATTGAAGTTCCAGAAAATGATGGTTTGAAAGATCTTATTTATTGCAGGAACACTTCTCAATGATCGCAAATGCAGCAGCCGACACATGTTTTGCCCTCCTGGACATTTTCAAGGCTGCAAAATTACGTATGACAGTCATTTGTACCATTTTGTACATCAAGATCATGTCATATAATCGTGCCCACACAATGTGGGAAGACCATCCCTAAGAAGCTATAGAGATCAACGCAATGTACAAAGATGATAGAGGATGCACACAAGTGAAATAGTAAGTATTAGCAGATTGATGAGGAAAGAAATAAGAATAAAGTTCTTATCTGTATAAGAATATATCAAGACATCAGTGTCATTGCCTGTAGCCACGCGTTCCAAGTAAAAGAAGGAAAGAACACCAGTTTATCTTGTTTTCACTGTGCATATGTACCAAATTAGCCTGTGTGTAATGCCGTTATCTCCAAAAATACTCTAACCTGATCAATGTAACAAGGAGAAAAATGTCAGTGTTAGGCTGCAAGTCAGCATAAATTCCAAGTTCGGAACATGACGTTCCCGTAGTTTGTCATAACTAAGTAAAAAGGGGCAAAGAGACGGCAAGTGTCACTGTTATTGTATTGTCACCAAAAACACAAAATCTTATCCAGGTTTATTACAAAATGAATGTGTCCCAGGGCATCCCTCACTTACCACTCTGATAAAGTTCAATGTAAATCATCTCTAGCCTATCATGAGCGGTCGAGTGGATATCCACTCAATCCTACTTCTTAGCGTACCCAAAACCAGTTAAATCGAAAGCCACAGGACCTTGATATGTCTGCTACAAAAGATAAAGGGCCAGATGTACAACGCTTTTTAGCGTGCCCAAACGGGTCTTGGACCCATTTGCACATTGTGAAAAGCATGGGCACATGTAAAAACAGTATTTTGTGACTCGTAAAATACTGTTTTGCCATTTGCAATTAGGAAGGGGCGTTCCCTTTGTTGCAGGGATTCTGCTCATGCACAGAACTATGCACAGGAAACCAGGACCTCAGTGAATTGTGGTGTACCAAAAACTCACCTCAGAACCCAGAACCCCTTATCCGGCCAGCATCAGTGTCCCATTCGTTATCCGATTTTATTGCGGCGGTCCCAATGTATAGACAACCCAGAACAAGCGACTTAGTGTATTTCTCAGGAATGGTGGGAATCAGAAATACCTGTTCGTAATTATTCTCATATCAGTCCACAACAAGGGTAAACAGAGACACGGTAAAGTTTAAAGAGTTTATTTTATAAACCTCGTGTCCTAAGATGCAGTACTTTGGCTAACATAAGCAGACAAATGATCAAAATCAAAACCATCAGCCTAGTTACAATACCATAGAAAATGAAAGGAGAAATCATAATAAAATGACAGTGGATTACAGCCACCTTCCTTTCGCTAGTAAACTAATATTATTATTATTAGACTGATAGAAGGTCTCTAGGCCTGAATGGGGAACCCCATACCGTAAAGATAAGCTTAGTGGAATCACATCACAGGATCAGGTACACTCTGCTCCTGGGAAAGCTCTTCTTCAGAATGTGTGTTAAACATGCAGCCTGCAATATTAAAAGCACTCGACTTTCAGGTATTTGCAGCTGCGTGCGTGTTATGGCTAAATAGTGGGCCGATCAACCTGAACCCAACAACATGCACCGTCTAGCGACCCAGGCTGTTTCTTTACACAATGTTCAGACCAAGGTCGCAGCTCACTGTTAGGGATGTGAACAACAGACAGTTCTCATGTGAAGCAAAGGCGAGCAAGCATTTCTCAAATAATAACATGTAACTGCAATGTCGTGTGCAAAAGCAGCAAAAGTGGCAAGATGGCTTTCTAACATCTAACGCGGTTGTGCTAACTTAGCAATGTACGTATATAAATAGCAGTCCTCACTACACCTTCTTCATAGTGACCGCAAAGCTATGTAGCAATGTTTTACAACCCCAATTGCGGTCGCAAAACACTCACAAATTACCACCTACTTCAAGTAAGTGGTAATGCATTCCCAAATGGGAAGGGGTCCCGAGGGTTCCCTTCCCCTTTGCAAATGCATGCAATATTATTGTTTAAGGGCAGGCAGTGGTGCCAGGGACCACTGCCTGCCCTTAAAAAATGAAACAAAAATGTTTAACTTTTTTTAAAAAAATGCATAAGGAAAACAAGCTGCATTTGAAAAAAATAACTACTTTATTTAAAAGCAGTCCCAGGCATTGTGGTCTGCTGAGCCACCATCCCTGGGAGGGCCTGTCATTACCAATGGGCTGGCAAACTGTGAGAGGCTCATTAATATTCATGAGCCTTCCAATTTGCGACCCCATTGGGAATCGCAAACAACAAACTGTTGTACATGCCAAATAGCGCATCACAAATTTCGAGTCGCAAATGGAACGCAATTTTTGAGGCACTATTCGGACAGGTCGTAAAACTGACCCTAAATGTTGTAGTTAGAGATTTATGCAATTGCCGCCTGTAGAAAGTCTCAGCACAAGGAGAAAAGTCCTCCATGTTCCTTACCGTTTGTCTTCTCCGCCGCAAGTCCTGAAAAAAACTGTCCGTTGTGTGAAAGTTTCCCAAGCTAACACTTTCGGTGTCCATATAGTCATAGAGAATGAAGAAGGACTACTCATCAACAAGGACACTGCAGACATGTTTGGCAAGTCAAAACTAACAATCAACTTAATAGTAGGACAGTTCAGTTTGCAACAATTGTAGTGGAAAGGTACATTAAACAAAAGATTTCTGTCAAAGTCGAGCAGCGGGTTTCAAAACTTAAAGTTATCTTCAATATAGGCTTAGAGTACCAGTGCTTTCTGTAAGTCTAGGTGTCATCGCTCATACTAGTAAGGGTGTTGGGACAGAGGTGCATTGGTACAGATGTGCGAGTCCCCAGAACAGCACCAGCAAAAGGTCGCCTGGCTCAAGTTTCAGATGCATTGTTTAATAAGTGTTGTGACCCAGAACCCCACTAGAAGGGGAGATGGCATTAGCACTGAATTGGCATAGCAGAACTGTGTAGGACGGATAATAAAATGCGCAGGAGATGCTATGGGTCAACTCAGCACTACATGAAAGAGAAAGAGAGCCTGCATGCATGTGTGTGTATTGGTACATGTGTGTGAGCTTGTGAGGCATGGGACTGTGTGGCTCGAATGTCATAGGGAAGGAATGTGAAAGTATGATTATCAACAGAGCTGGGCGTAGCTGCAGAAGGGATGCATTACAGATTGGGAGATGCCCACAGCCTGTGCATGGTCCGCCAATGACTGCTACTCCTTTCCTTACAACAATATGCACTATAAATTTACTACAAATTAGAGGAAAACAGCCTACACACAACAGAAAGGCTAGGAAGATTAGAGTGGAAGATCGAGGATCCTTCTCTACTGCTGTCCGCCCTGTAGAAAGGGCCGCAGTCGGAATGCAGAGCATCGAAGTGACGCCATTATCTCATGCCCTCGTGCAGGAGTCACTAACATCATCAGTAGGCCCGGACAAAATTTTCGTCATGCCATGCATCCTCTTGTAACTTCGAGTTACGCTTGTTAAGAAACATACCCCAAAATACTATTCCGTCGCATTGTGTGGTCATACGCCGTTTCCATAAAAAAGTTAGCACACTGAACAGTGCAAAAGACTAGAATGTGAGCAGGTGCTACTTGCAGCTCTTGGCTTTTCTGCACTTTTATTTAGTGTGAAAGATGCAGTTGATGCTAAAATAGAGCACCAACTGCGGGTTTTACATTTTTCCTAATTGCTAATCATTTTTCTGAGATTTCAAGTAATTGCACAAATGCAAATCATGCAAATTTTGCACACCCATAGCAGCAATCTTTGCAACACTTACCCAGACAAGACAGAACAAATATGCTATAAACTGTCTCACTCCTACTAAAAGTAAAAGGGAAAAAGCTACAGCAACTTCAGCTGCTCTCACAGTGCCGCACTACATCCAAACAGTTTTCATTAACCCTGGGCGGTCAACTACGCTACGCTTATTGAGTTCGCGTAGTTTTTGCTACTTCGCGCTACACGAATTGCACGTAACACAGTGCAAAATTGCGTAGCGTAGCTTAGTTGGCATTTTTTGCTCGCTTGCGGTCCTCAACGTCAAGTTGGCGACTGCGAGCGAGCCTTTTTCCTCGTTTGCGATCAGCATCATCAAGTTGCCGATCGCGAGCATGGAAAATAAACCTCCCGGTGAGATTCTCAACGCAGGGAGGTCAGGTTTCTCATTGCGAGTGGTCACGTATGCTCGCGACCGCTCGCGATGAGAAACTACCAGTCTGCGTTGAGAAAGCTGCCGCTCGAGTAAAAATCTACTTGAGCGGCAGAAAACGACGGCTCCCACTGTGCGGACAAGCATCTGGCACTCATCGCGAACAGCGCACTACGCAGTTCACGTGGTGCTTCGCATATCTCGCATAGTGGGAAGTGCACTTTGCGTAGCTACGCGTAGCTCTACTACGTGAACTACGCCCAGGGTTAGTTTTCATTAGGAAACTCACTAAAGAGATCAGAATATATTGTCCTCTGAAAGGGATGGTGGGCTGAGATAGAGTCAGTGACACAAGCCATTAATAATACTACACGGTAGCTTTTGGAGGTTCATGATTCTGAAGATTGCATGCAGTTAGATGGTACGATAGACACGTATGTGGGATTGCGTGGGAGGAGAAGAGGGAGTTAGAAATACAATATTAAAAAAAAATACTTTCCTATAGCCGCGGGCTGCCTCCAGCGTTGCGTATCATCGAGCTGCCTCTCCTCTGCCTGCCTGGTCCCAGCAGCCCTTGGGACAGACTCCCTGTCCAATTTTGATGGGGCAGGAAAGATGCCCTGCTCAGACCAGGCAGTCTGGGGTGGTTTCTCCAGCCCAGCTGCTCAATGCAGCTGGGCTTGAGCAAACCCTTGCACATGTGTGTTTTAGTTGGTCTGAGACAGTCGGCCAAACACACATGAGCCCTTTACACTCAGAGCCCAGCCAGATGGCAGGCTTAAGGAAGGAATTTCCAGATGTAGGAGGGAGGGGAGTTATTGAAATGGGCCATACCGGAGGTTGGTTTAGCCAGCTATTGCTTCTCTACTGAGACTCCAGCCATATTGAATTTTAGAAAAATAGTGATTTCTGGGAGACTATTGTGCCACACTTTGGAGTAAATGATCATGCTCTGGGGTGTTGCCCAGCACCACATTAGACAAGAATGCCCTCCTAATTGACCCCATGGAACACTGAACAAGTATTTGAGATGGGTTGAGCCTCTCAGATCTGCTGCTTGAAACAACAGAAGAAGAAGGGTCGGCGCGTACGTACGGGCGCTGGGGGAGGGGGGTCGGCGCGTACGTACGGGGGCTGGGGGGGGGTCGGCACGTACATACAGGGGCTGGGGGGGGGCCGGCACGTACATACGGGGGCCGGGAGGGGGGGATTCGACTCGTACATAGGAGGGCTGGGGGGAGTGTTGGGCGCGTATGCGGGCACATGTCTCCATGGTTGCTATGGGAGTTCGGTGCGGACGGTGTTTTTTCCATACGGTTGTAACATCGGACGCACGGGATGGATCGTATTTCCGCGGTCGGACTTCACTTTTCACGTTTGTACGGTAAATCGTCCGTAGACGTGTCGGACACATTTTCCGACCCGAGGAGGTGTGGGGAATAATTCCCAATGCGATTCGTATGGACTTTTTCCCATGCGAATCGTAATTGGCAGTTTGTACGGCACTTGTACGATTCGTACGGTAAAAAGACCAGATACGAGTCGCACGGGGAATTTTTTTACCGGATCGTAATCGGCACCCAAGCTGTCTGATTTAGAACAATCTGCTGCATTCTCTAGTAATGAATTGTATGATTATGCATCCGATTTTGACACCATGTATTTTTACCAACATTTTGGTCATCTTTTTTTGACAAAGCAAGTCTCCAGCGTAATGTTTTACCTACCATCAATAGGAACCTTGCACAAACATTTGCACAAAAGTTTGCTTATTTTTCTGGGTTTAACACTTCAGACCGACATCTTATTTTTATAAGGTTGCACCTACATCTGCAAAAAAAAATATGCCCACAAACACTAAACAGATACACTTGGCTTCCTTTATTTTCCAGCTGTCTTTACAAGGCCTCGACTTTTGGAGGGACAACATAGACACAAAATCTGTCTGGGGGACTAAGGATTGGTAGGTCAGGGATCTGAGGCCTTATCTAGAACATGCCTCATACCACAGCAAATTCTTTTCATGAACGACACAGTGCAACATACTTCCTGTCTTGGGATAGCTAAGATAAAGGATTTGAACAAACCTCAGATTCCCTCACTACACAGTTTGAGGGTTGGCAGAAATATACACAATATCATGAGGATACACTAGATGACGTTCTACATGGTGGTTTGTACAATCTATCAGACCTCAATGGGAAGGGATGGTTTGTTTGGCCTATCAACACAATAGGTGTCAGTCAAGATTCAGGTGTACCACCAAAGGGTTTAGTATCCATAGGCCCGACCAATGTTACAACAACGAGAACACTCGGGTGGTGACATCTTACAGTGTTGGAAAGTTATGCCTAGAGTGGCTAAAAACCTCAGCACTGCCCCAGGTGAAACAATACTTGTCCTTACTCTCAGATGAGATGGGTCTTTGGGATTTTTTGTTAGGTCCCCTGAAACCATGTCAGAAGCGCTTCCTATATGCAATATATAATGAAGTATGGAAAATCTGGCAACAGGAGGCTGGTGAGAGATTGCGTGAGATTGACAGGGTTAACCTAGAAAAGACTTTGGCAGTGGGTGACAATAACTTGACCACGCTAACATCCAAAATGTATTCATTGGGCAATATTGTGTCTTCTGCAATAGATATAATAGAACAGGATTTGTATATCCTTCAACATGGACAATCGCAATTGCGTTCCATTATCTTATTGAGCTTGATGCTACAATCATTGCATTCTGGTCATGTGTCCTGGTGGTATATCAAAATTACGTATGTTTTCTGCATACAATCTTGCAAAAAGACAGACAACAATGGTATGAAGAGATGCAATATATACAATGCTGCACATTGAAAAACTGGACAAATTACCTTTTACTGTGGCTGAGTCACCCTCCACAGATTGGTTAATCCATGGCCATATTACACTGTCAGTCACGACATTCCAAATTCAATATTGACTACAATATCACCAAGTAGGCAGGTATGAAGCGTCGGGTGTGGAATACGTACATGAATCGTGGGAATTACCATACAGATATAAATGCAGGAATGGGGACACGGAAGTCTTTCTCAGCAGGTTAGACTGTGAGAATTTGTTAATTGGGTCTCTAAATTTTGTCAGGATTTTATGCTTTTTGGAGCTTGTAATGATTTTTTTGCAAACCTATCATGTCTCTTGAAAGGCTCCAAAGCTGCTGTGATTCTCCGGTGTTCAAACTGCTCTCAAATGTTATTTGATGTGAAAGATCAAGGTTGTCATGAGATGGTGCCCCAGGCATTGCATATCTAGTCACAGTAAGTTCCAGGGTTGCTTGTTGTATACAACTATTGTTTCCACCGACCCACACAGTCAGGGAGGCGCCGCTATGGCCTTCATTGAATATTTACTCTATACAGTTTGATTCTCTGAGCAGACTGAAAGCCATGCTTTTATAGAAGGATGTGGCCTTAACTTCAGCTCGAGAGACTTTTGATCTTCAGGTTGCAAGGTCGTCTGCTGAGATACAGGCAATAGTCCAAACTAACTTCCCGCTCCATTTCGGGGAACTGGTACATTGTATCATTAACATGTCTGATACGAGTAGGATAGTAAACCTATTTAGGAGCATAGGTCCTGGACTATTGAGCACCTGTCAGACAGTTTTTAGAGTTATTCTATCATTTATAAAATTCATATTAGGAAGCGTTTTTGGGGGACTTCCGCAGGTCCTGCTACTTGTAGTGGGTATCCTGGTTTAAATTTTCCTGCCACACAATGGACGTCCCAGCCTCAAAAGAGATGGAAAAAGCACTCCTAGTGTGGCATTGCTGTGAATGCATGGTACTCCATCTGGGCACAGCTCGGCTTCGGAAGCTAAGCGAGCATTGGTTCATATCATTCAGATCTATCTGGGTTTACTGTGTCTTGTCTGTACTCCGCTGCCTATTCTGTGGATAGGTATGCATGTTGGACATCTGAAAAAGACTTCCATCGGTTGCACCTCCGGAGGTGGACATACTGCTGGACCAATTAAAGGCCCAAGTAGTCTAGTGACCTCAGTGTATTCCAATGTTGATGTCGGCATTCTTAGAGCCACCACTGGATGATTCAGCTCATGTCAGAATGGACACCGACTCTGCAACCGGCTCACAGGCATTGACTACTTCCTCAGTAGCGGCTGTGGGAACCGGAGAAGATCACCTTTGCTCCATTGACCTGATCCAAGAGGTGTTACGAGAACAGTCATCTGTGAAGGCAAGCAGCAGTGATGTTGTGTCTCCCACACAGGACAAATAAACATTTGCCTCGCCGTGTGATGGCAAAATTAGGCCTTTTTCCAAAACAACCCAAATTGGAATTTAGAAACATTATTTTTGTTTTATTTTTCCCTCTTGCTCTCACTGAGCACTATGGCACTATGACTTTCGGAGTGCTCAGTTGGTCTAACAGTGAATATTCAGGGTACTTAGAACACTTTTTAACTTTTACATTGTTTTTTAACACATAACATGTTCTTACATGTTTTTATACTAGTATTTTAGCAATTTTCTTTTATGCTTTCTTAGACAAACGTATTTTAGCATTTGTTAATTTTATCATCAAGTCGGATGAGGAGTGGGTGTTATGAGCCCCTAAGTACCCCAATATAGGCCTAGGTAGTTGCACGACCTTTTACCTACATTTGTCTTACCTTGCACTACATAACAGTGCTGGCACTGACCTTTTACCTAGTTAGGAGCCGAATAAACGCTGTGTCATTTTCTGTGAAAACTAGCCTCATTTATTATGCATGATGATTCTTAGTATCACAGCAGGATTACCATCTTCTGCATAATAACTCTTTACAAAAGTCACCACTTTTGTCATCCTTGGCCGATATGCCCACAGTACCATGACACATCTAGGTAGAACCCCGTAGGGTAACTTTCGGGTATTTATGTACTTCATCTTCATTGGGCAAACCAGAGGAGAAGCTTCCATGCTGATACAAGACGCTGAAGTCCATGCATGCAGACACTCCAGCAGGCAGTGGTCTTACATCACTTTTGGGGTGTCCATCTCGAGACCAAGATGGGGTCCTTTGTTCTCTCCCATCAGGTATTGTTGTTGGCTCTTTCCTAGGGGAATTCTTGGCTATCCACCTACATACATGCTAGGTGCATTTAGGTACACTTAGCTAGGGTTAGCATCTTAGGAGTACCCATGCTTACTGCAATGTATCTACATGGCTGCATATATTTACTGTTTTAGCACCATGGTAGAACTCTGCATATTATTTAGTCTGTGGGTGCTTGTAATCGTATATATCTTTCCACGATCCCTGAGGGGTCAGGGTGGTCATGTTTGATAGTATACAGAAACTATTCGTTCCTTGGTGAGCTTGTGAGGCTTATAGTGGCACTGTGGCACTGTGAGCTAGCTGGTCTACAGACTAACATATCCTCTGGGGGTATCTGGAATTAGTTTGGACACCAGTCCCTTAGGTTATGTTCTCTAAATGTGCAGATCCTATATAGATTTATAGGATCTACACAACAGTTTCTCTTTGTGTGCATGAAAGTTAATGAACATTGTTGGAACTGCAATACCCATGAGCCTGCACTGTCTTACAGGAAGTACAGCAACAGGCATTCATGTTGGGTGGGGAGCTTCCATAAACACGGCCTCGCCCTGCCAATTGTCGCTTGTTATCCTGCGATGGCAGTGAACTCAACAGTGTGTTGGAAGTCCTACATTTGCAGAGTGAGCTGCATCGGAGGAGCATCGCATCTCTAGAATCAAGACAGCACGTCAGCTGAGGCAGTGCAGATTGAACTCATCAGAATGGTAAGCGTTCACATGCACCTCATGTAGCACCCCTTCACGCTACTTCACAGATGTTGTCTGACCGGAGTTAAACATCTGTCACCAAACTTATCAGAGCAGGCAAGTGCTGTCCTTTTGGTTAAATGCGGGTGGGCTCGGCTATCTTGGACAAACGTGATAATGTTTCTTGAACGGTAGAAATGAGTGAGTGGGCTCTGCTATTTTTTTATTTTACTTGGATATATTTGATGTGCATTTCTGAGCAATGGTAACGAGCGAGTGGGCTCCTCTAACTGTTTACATGAACACTCTTTGCAAGTATGGACAAAGGCGTGTGGACTCCGTCAGTCCTAATTAGGGGAATGGAACATGATACAAACTTCACCCAGTGCTACAAGGATATTACATGAGTACCAGAACACCTTCTTATTGCCGCTTAACAGGGAGTTCAATGCCAAGGAGTTTCCAGTGAGGTTTAAGCGACAGTGAGTATAGCATGTTCATAGTTGTACTGTTAAAGGTGAATGGCATAAGATAGTGATGCTGTATGTGCACTCCTTAGGTAAGGGCCGACCACTTATAAAACTCTTTAAAAGCTATAGCAAATCAAGCCCAGACCTTTATTTTTCAGGTAAAGTTGCATAGTAATAGGTTTGAGATGTACAGTGCGGTGACAATTTACGACTTTGTGTCTTTCAGATCTCCCTCCCAGCTCCCTTTCTTTCATTTGATCCTCTCAATTGACTGTGCTAATACAGCAATTAGCAGTTGGGGATTTGAAGAGGTGGACCCACTTGAGCATAGCATTGATTCTAAGGAGTTCTTCCAGCTAACAGGTTACCAGAAAAAACAGAGCAGAAGAATACAGTTCCAGGTTTGTTTTAATCTTTAAAGTACAGCTTCAATTATGCTCTGTCACCTGCTGTTTCCATTGGCTGATGGCTCTGGCAGCAGTCACTGTGACATCGGAACTCATCTACGATGAGTAACTACAGTTGAGCTGCCACGTCATTTCTTAATTCAACTAGGGATGCAATAAGGAAGTTAGAGACAAGCTATTTCACAGGGATTGCAGGCTCTCATGTATCATACAACTATGACATAAACAAAGCCAATTGGAGAAAGGCAGAAAGTAGTTGTGATAAAAGTGGCATAAGTAGATCATACACAAGAAAGGTTTTATTTTCAGTCTCACAAGTGGTCTCTAGGATAGATCATGATCAAGTCAGCCATCGTTAAAGACAGAAACAATATGCAGACCATTTAAAATATATCCCAGATTGTGGATTGCTAAAGAGTCATTGCACACCCACTCAAGAGGGACATTGGATGGGTTAGTGGATAATCTGCTAATCTCTAAATTGTGAAACCTGAGTTCCACTTCACACTTGACCAAATGTATAATAGTCTGATCTCTGGCAATTCCTTTAACCTCCCCTGTGCTTCATTTTCTAAGTATGCGTAATGAAATGGTGTAAAGTGTAGTTGTGCAAAGTAAGTCATGTGTAAAGCAGCAATGTAAAACCACACAGATTATGCACAATCTTGAATTGCCCCCAGTCCACCCTGGTCCAGCACTAAATCACAGTTGCTCTGGTGCTTCCTGCATAGCTGAGTCCTATATAAATCCCAGTGTATACATACTTCAAGGTTCGTGAAGGAAATTATACATCGAAAGGTAGAGCTACTCATGAACATTTCACTTACAATGCTATCATCACAATATGAGGAAGGACAGTCCACTTTTTGCTATTTCTCAGGTTTAGCACTGCCTCCACAAAGGACATTGTATGACAACCCAACTCTAAACCAAGCTGACTGTTTTAAAGTAACTGACATCGAAGGATGGTAGAGTTGAGGTCAAGATACCTCAACTCTACCATCCTTCGAATCAAACTAACAGACATTTTGTCTCCAGACCGTACCTAAAATGGACACCGCTAAGACCATGATGCTATCTGTCTCAGAGCATTTGAAGATTACTTCCCATGGCTGGGATCCAATTCTCCACCATCAAGCAGCCTCAACCAATCATTTCTGACAGCAGCATGCAAATATTAGCGATGCACTTACGTGGCTGGCTGGCTTGCCCAGAAAACATCACGCACTCCGTTTCCCGTCCCGTACATTCGATTTCCTTATCAGTTTTACATTCCTCTGTGGAGCCTTCCATGAAGCAGTCGGGGCACTTGTATCCATTGCGGGTCAAATTCATTGGGGGGACTAAAACCAACAGAAGAAAAGATTTAGACACATAGGGGCATATTTACAAGGAGTTAACACCACCAGAATGTCACTTTAGGTGATGTTCTGGTGGCGTTAAGTCCTCTGCCTTATTTACAAGGCTGTGTAAAGCCACTTAACGTGGCTTAACGCTGCCTTTAAATAATGCCCCTATTCACACAGCATTTATTGTGAAAGGGGTGTGCAATGGATGTTGTAGTGCACGTTCCACCGCAGCACCCATTGCTTTTTGACGCTGTCCCATATTTACAAGGTATGGGAAAGCGCCAAAAATATCGACAGGGAATACCTGGTCTTAAGCAGGCGATAAGAGTGGAAATGGTTTATTTCTCCCCGTATTTTAATCTTTCCATGGGTGCTGCATTCTGCAGCACACATAGAATCAGCAAATCGTCTGTAAAGATTGTTTATGTGCAGGAAGGCGTCCTTCCTGCACATAAAAAATCACTCCTGCAGTGCAGGCAATCTTGCAACCTGGCACAATGGTGCTTGCACTGGCGCTAGGCAACTTCTTTAGCACCAGCGCTAGGGGAAACGCAGGGATGCGCAGTGTTTTTGTAAATACGACGCATCCGTATGTTTTGAAACTGACGGAGTGCGGCGTTAACAATTTTCGCATAACACCGCACACTGCCAGTTACTTATGCATATGCCCATAGAGTGTAAAAACCATCAATCACGGCACCTACATCATTGCATATAAACAAAAGAAGGCAAAACATGATCTGAGACTGTGTTGATGTTGGCATTTAAAAGTGATGTGGTGCATGGAGCAATGCTTAGTGTTAAGAATCAGATCTTGGACACATCTGTGGAGTCTATCAACTCAATAAGTAGGTAGATAATGGACCATGGTGCTGTTAACTTTTGTCCAAAGATCTTGGCTCTTGAAGAAATCCAAAATCTCTGGGTGACAGTGCAAAATATGAATGTAGAGTGAACTGTACCCGTAATTACTGGTTGTAGGGGTAATGTATCATTGCTCAGTGGACTCTCTCACCCTAACACATAAAGAGCAAATCTTTCCATGCCCAGGGTTACTCAGGAGGTACAAGTCGTAATGAGGTGAATAGTGGCAGTTGACATTCTGGAGTGTATATTCTTGCAGGGCAATATTAAAACGTGAAAATGTTCCATTTGTTTGTACGTATTTCCCCCAAAATCATAAACCTACACATTCAAGTCAGGTTTAAATATATATTTGTACATGTCGTTTTTTCCACAGTGCAGCCCCAATAAACGTGGAACTGTTGGCTTTCTCTTTCCACTTAAAATACAAAGGGGGTTACTTACTAACCTGTTGTCTGGGTGTTGACAGGCGCTGGGAGACCTTGCATTGATTGACTTACCATTAAAAAGCCCCTCACGAGCAGCACAACATTGCACAGCGTCACTCGAAGGCCTGTGCACTCCTTGGCAACTCTGGGCCCTAGTGACTGCAAAATGAGATGAATATTGTGTCTCCATGACACATCCCCTTTCCAAGCTCAAACATTCAATGAGGTTAATCTTAAATGTGACCTACAGTCAGATTTTCCAGAGTTGCAGGTGCCTTGCACATTTCCAGAAACCCTCCTAAATGATTGTGTGTGAAAGGAGAGGCAGAGCAAAGAATTAAGCATTAGAACACAGTTGTAACATGTTAAATTACATTTCTAGTTATGTGGTCATTATGTGCAATCAATTAAAGAATAGAAAAAGTGAACAGCATTTCAAAGAGACAACGTACAGAATCGTAAAATATCTTTACCATCAGTGACAAACATTACAGCCAAATAAGAACAACATTCCTAGATAGGTGACCTAAGAATAGGTTTGTTGGTAGGCCGAAGAAGTCGACATTGTTTCGAAGATACTTTATGAAGCTACAAAATGCAGGGTGTTAGACTGAGAGAAGTAAGGTGATACAGCAGGCCCTCTATGAGATTATTCAGAAAAAATATATCCTTGGGCCTGTTGATGGTAACACCTCAGACAGAAGTACCAATCCAGATGGCGACAGGTAAGGCTGCCCCAAGAAAGGAGCAGAAAGTTGTCAAGATGAGTGCAGTGAGGTTGCAGTACTCGAAGGGCAGGTCAAGTCCATTCATTACTCCGATTAATTATCCAGAAATGACACTGAAAAAAATCTCATCTGACCTTTGAACGTAATATAGAACTTTGAAGGGCCTAAAAAAAAGAAGGGAATTCCCATGGCAGACAATCATTGAAGGAGAGCCAGAAAACCTTTATGACACATGATGGTATTGCTTGATAAGTCTTGTGAAATTTAGATTTCATGATGCCAGTTGATCATTCTGATCCTCCTCATTCGAGCCACAATCTGTTAGGTTGCAAATTTGAGGTCTTGGAGTTGAGATATTTTTTGGTTTAAATGTTGTCACATTATGGGCTTGTTTGATCTCAAGGTTCATGGAGAAGGAGAGCTGGAGAACCTCTGGATTCCAACATATTAGGAAATCAGCCGCCAAACAAGTTGGGGATTCAATATCCCCTGGCAGACCAAAAATTCGAAGATTGCTCCTCGGGTTGCAATCTTCCTGTCCTGTCAGGTCTCTTCTCAGAGCCATTAGGGAATGCTCCAGGCATTGTATCTGTTTGGCTTGGGAACTAGTGTAATCCTCAATATTATTATTCTTGTCAATGAATTGCCTCTTTACCTGGAGCATGTCAGTGTTGGTCTGTGTGATATCATGCTCTGAATTGTGTTTCAGCAAAATAGTTTCCAGGGAAGAGAAGGAATCAGGGCTTCCTTTTGTTCATGACTCAGGCAAAGGTGGTGCGTGTTTGGTACATATGATAGTCGCTTTGAAATCTCTCTTCTTGACACTGTCATACTTGAGTTCTGCCATCATATGGACTTGGAATACGTAGACTTTCTAGGAAACCAAAATCCAGAGCTTAGATAAAACTAAGCATGGAATTTTTAAACCTGCTCCACCCGTCTAACAGTTAGTCAGCAGGGCTGCCAATGAGCTCAAGATGGATTACACATTTTTAAGACTTTAGTGTAGTAGACATAGCAGATGTGCTTAAGTAGTTACTCTCAAAGCATCACAGGGCACACTCAGGGCCAACACGCTCTCACATTTAATGCATACTCTAAGTCAAGGACAAGCCCGTGATCTCAAGACAAGTGGGCCAAGCTTGAAGTAACCTGCTGTCTATGTTCCTGACGCTCACCTCTTCTTGTGACTTTGCTTCCTGACCTTGATCGGCGCTGCTACCTCCACAGGTATGCCAGTCAAATTCCACTTTATTCGATTAATTAAAATCATAAAAGCATTCTACAGCAAATATCAAAAGTTCATCTATAAAACAGTTGATAAATTTCATACAGTATTAAACAATTGATAAAATTTAAAAAGCAGATTAAAAGGGTGATATTGCATAAAATACATTAAAAAAGGCACTCGAATGAGCAATATAGATGGATCCAAATTCCTATTGTTCTTCCAATCTTAGCCTTATTCTTTTGCATCTCACAGATGCGGCTAGAAAACTAGCAGTGCAGTACATAATTAGAGGAGAGAGCAACATCTGTAAATAAAACAGTGCAGGCTTATACTGGATAAAGCCCAGGTCCTTCAGAATAGATTTTAAGTATCTTGTGCGCGGTTCATGGTAGAAGGAACAAAAGAACAAAAAATGGGCATTATCCTGAATAGAGAAACCATCACATTTGCATGGGGCCGATTCCTCCAGCTTGCACCAGTCTTTCACATCCCACAGCACTGTATAAATTTGGTTAAACCGAAATTTGGATAAAAGCCATCTATGGAAAGGGTTGATTACCGTAATTAAATAAGGGGCCAGCACACAGGATGGAGATATCAGAACATGAGCCCTCACAGAGGGTTTACATAGATCGTGGGCTTCGCGCTCGGCCAAGCGAATTCTCAGAAAATTTATTTTCACCCACTGCAGGTCAGCTCTGCACAAGGCTTCAGGTCTACTAAAGATTTCAGGGCGTCCCAAAAGTGCTGTCATAGTTTCAATATAAGACAGCCACTGAATGTCCCTTCTGTGATCAAGTTGGAGACAATCTTTGATGATCAGATGATTAAGGCTAAGGTTTGGGTTAAGCCAAAGCTTAATCCACATCAGAAGTGGTGCTAGATTTATTATGTCTAGAATGTAACCCATTCCCAGCTCTAGGTGTACTGAGAAGGTAGCAGTTGACTGGGGTAAACCCAGCAATGAGCGAAAAAATTTGTTTTCCTCAGTCTGGATATCTTTAGAATTAACGTAACCCCAGACTGCTGCACCATATCTAGCAATTGCAATTGTCTTGGCTTTATAGATGGCCATAATAGCCTCCATAGGTTTCCCCCCCAATCTCTTAGCAAAACCCAGAATAGCAGCATATGAGCTTCTTACCGCATTCATTTTAGATGTTACCTGCGGTGTCCAGGATCCCTTCTGATCAAAGATCACACCCAAGTAGGTAAAGACTTTGACACTAGTGATCACCTCTCCGTCACAGTAAAAAGATTTTTCTTTACGCCTACCACATCCAACAGACATGGTATGTGATTTACTTTTGTTGATCACCAGGTCGAGACTACTCATAAAATTACAAAAGGCATCCAGTAACTTTTGTAAGGCAACTGGGGTCCTAGCTATGAGTACCGCGTCATCGGCATAGAGGAGCACCGGGATTGGTGTACCCCCCATGCTCGGGAAATCTTTTGTGGCAGACGTTAGGTAACCCTCCAAAGAGTTCACATAGAGCGTAAACAACATTGGTGCCAGGATGCATCCCTGGCGGACCCCTCTAGTGGATCTAAAGCTCTCGGAACACTTTCCATCGGTGGTCATTCTGATACGGGCCCTCAGATCTTTGTGGAGCTCCGCCAGAAAGTACACCAAGGAACTGTCGAGGCCCATCTCCAACAACATTGCCCACAGCTTAGATCTATTGACAAGATCAAAAGCTGTGGACAGGTCCATAAAACCAAGGAATAAGCTGCCCCCTTTTGCTTTGGTATATTTGGACAAAATGAGGTGGAGGTTGAGGCATTGGTCCTCAGTACTTCTCCCTGACCTAAAGCCAAATTGTGCCTCGGATAGGATGTTATTTCCCTTGGCCTACGCGGAGATCCTCGCCAGGACAACCTTGCCTAAGATTTTTACCGAGGAGTCCAGAAGCGATATAGGTCGGTAGCATTTTGGATCTCCTCTCTGCCCTTTTTTAAATATAGGGACGATTGTAGCAAGAGACCAGGACTCGGGGAAACCCACTCTTGCGGCAGCGTTAAAAACTCTAGTTAAAATGATTGCCCAAAACAGTGGATTTGCCCTGTACATGTCTGCTGCCACTCCATCGGGGCCAGGGGCCTTGCGCCCTGCTGTCTCCTCTATGGCTCTAAGTACCTCACAGGTTTCAAAACTCACAGGCTCCATGGGGCTACCATTTACAGGGGTTATAAAAGGGTCCGGCTCCCTGTGGCTGTCATAAATTTTTTCAAAATGGGATAGCCACTCGACCTCTGAGATGTTTAATTCCTGTACTGAGTTTTGAGCGCCTGTAAGAAATGGAGAGTTTATTATTGTCCAAAACTCAGCACTATTTTTTAGAGTAGCTTTATCCCTTAAATCCTCCCAAACTTTTTAATTCATTTTTACGCAGAATGATGGCCGTTTTATAATCCTTTCTCAATCGTGCCACAAGCTCCTTGTCCCTTGGGCGGATGTTGAGGGCTTTTTTAAGGCGGTTATGAGCTTTACTACAGTTTTTATCAAACCAGCCTTTCGCCGGGTATTGTTTAGCCCCCTGCCCTTTGGCTAAAAGACTGCTAGACACAAACCGGCAAATATCTTCAAATGCAGATATAATATCATTGTGCCCAGCTAAAGGGGTGGCACACACCCTTAACTCATCTGCGACTGAGTTGGATAAAGTTACAAAAATTTTTTCCGGTACAACCGACTCCCATTTAAGTCTTCTCCCCTGATCCTTTACTTTTACAGGCAATATAGTCCGCTGGAGAACAACAGATTTTGACAGGAAGGCACTATTTGTTAGCACTAATCCAACAGGATTATGATCACTCATGGGCATAGCAATTGCATTATATGTAATCACATAATTAAGAAAGTATCTCGAGATAAAAATAAAGTCAATAATCGAATCGCTAGCCCTTCCTGTGTAGGTGGCAACCCGTGTAGTAATGTCATAAAATTCAGGTTCAAATAACTCATTTTCCTGCAGTACATGTTCAAGTGCTCGACCGTTCTGTGTGTGTTCTAAATGAGGGGGTGACACACTGCCTGGCCCCTCCAATTCCACCATAACACATTTTGAACACAAATGAACATTAAAATCACCCATTAAAATAAATCGAAACAAAGTGGTTTGCTTGTCTCCGTAGAGAATTAAAAAATCTGATAACCAATTAAAATGCGAGGATTCTGGGTTACTATTGGGGGCATTGTAACAGTTAACCAACAATAGTTTACCACCATCCTCTAAGGTTAACTCCAGAATGATAAAATTTTTGGAAGCGCAGTCTAACATAATCAATTTGCCTTTTAAATTCACCGAAACCAGCATCATGAGGCCGCCTTTGTTCCTTCCAGCTGGGGAAGGTAAGGCAGGGACAAAGAAAGATGTAAAGCCATCTATCCAGTAGTCACACTCCAAGTCCCAAGTCTCTTGCAAGGCAATAACATCATAACTCTTAACAAAGTTTTCCCAACTGGGGTCTCCCTTCTTAGCCCGCAACCCAGCAATGTTCCAAGATAGCAGCCTAACCGTGCCCCCATTGCCACTAGTAATGATCTCAGGTAAATTGTTCTTGACCGCCTCAGAAGAAGGTACGTGGACCATTGATGTTGGGGCCGCAACGGCGGCGTCCTCTGTACCCTCTCCCTCTTCCCGTCAATCACAGAGGTCGAGGCCTGAGAGCACATTCAACCTATTATACGTTGTAATGGGGGGACCCCACGAACTAGACTTATCACGGCCCTGCAAAGAACATTGCTGCGCCCGACTGGGCCCTACCGGGGTGAATGGATAAGGTCTTGGTCTCGGCACGGGGGGAAAATTGGCCTTGTTGTAAAAATACCCCAGTGGACGAACACGGATACTATTACTGTCCTCCAACAGGGATGCTGCCCGCAGGAGGACAGTGGCCACATGTTGTGGGTATTTAAAATTCACAACCACGCAATCCCCTCTACAAGTTTTCCTTGATGGGCCAATCCAATTTACTCTCCTTGTCGTAATAATATCTCCAGCAAGTTTGGAAGGGAAACCGCATTTAGCGCCTAACCAGGCCACCACTTTGTTTTTAAGGGAGTCGTGCGCTTCCACTTGCGGCTCAGTATTACCTGAGCAAAACAGCGGGACATTTGCAAGTACGATGACGTAAGGAGCGCATTCCGGGGGCAAATTAATAGTATTGGCGCAATTACTTTGTACAACGTTATTGTTATTGCCAGGTCTCTGCAAACCCCTCGCCTGATCGGGATCCAAATCTACTGGTGGAGGATGGATTGCTAGGGGAACAGTAGGATTGCGGACCGGGCTAATAACAGGAGGGATCAAGGATAGAGAGTTGGGAGCTTTTATAGCACTACCTCCCATCACTTTAGGGATTGCTAAACTATTATGAGGGGGTAAGAGATTCACCTGAGAGAATTTAACCAGCTGTTGATCCAGTAGAGCTCCAAGTCTTTTGATCTCCGCATTAGCGGTGTCCAATTTGGCTGTAAGACAGTCAATGGAGGCTTTAAGTTTTAGGTCTACCGCAGCCTCAATGCGTTCGATTAGCAAATCAAACTGCTCTGGACTCAAAGTAATATTAGGTTCCTTCATGGGCTCTGCGATTGGTTTGGATTTGGGGGTATTATAACTATCCGGCCGGTGATTTTCCACTCTTCTCCTGTGGATGGTCTTACCCCCCCTCTTGCTTTGTTGCCTTCTGCATGATCTAACAGGTCTCTTACCCCTAGTTTCTTCCAATGTTTCTGTCTCTTCCTCAGAGTCAGGGCGTAACGTATCATTCATTGTGGAGACCATTACTGCATTATCATGCTCCTGGTGAATAGAAACTACTGTATTACAGGTTGGTTCTGTAGCGTTATGGTCTTCTGGCGTACGGTCCAAGATTCTATCGCCATCTATGAAATCCTCCAGTGTAGCAGCTGTAGCTGGGGAGGGGGCGTAATCCAGAGCGTCTACTTTGCCCAAGGAAGCTCTTCTATCCTCGTTGATTTTGGTCACCCTCTTAACTAGAAAATTATTCATGGAGCCAGCCCCCGTGACCACCTTATTTTTTTTGGGGCCTGACATCATAGAATATGACCGAAATTAACTGTCCCCTACAACTAGACCCAGGATTACAGCCAAGGTACACTGCAGCTAAACACCTCCACAGCAACGCTCATAGGGCGAGAAAGTAAATGTAACGAATGGCAGCAGTACCTGAAGTGGGGCAGATGTTCTGGAGTCCGATGTCAGGGGGATGGCCCCGCCCAGCCTCCTCCTGCCCCGGACGGCCACAGACGGCCCGCCCTTTGCCCGGGCTTAGCCCGGCGCATCCCGCACGCGTCCCGCGAAGCGGGTCTCTCAGCAATTTATTGCGCCTCCTGGCGCTTGCTCCGCGTCACCTCGGCGCGCCGCCGCTGAGGCTGCCGGGAGTTGCAGTCCCTGGGCGGCGACGCGGAAGATGGTGTTTCCTGTGTTGGCCCTTGGACTCTTGGCGGTGGCGGCAATGGCGTGTCGGCAATGGCGTGGCGTAGCTCAGCAGGTAAGTGTTAGGTCTGGCAGCTCCCCCCCGCTCCGCCGGTCTCTCAGCAATTTATTGCGCCTCCTGGCGCTTGCTCCGCGACACCTCGGCGCGCCGCCGCTGAGGCTGCCGGGAGTTGCAGTCCCGGGGCGGCGACGCGGAAGATGGTGTTTCCTGTGTTGGCCCTTGGACTCTTGGCGGTGGCGGCAATGGCGTGTCGGCAATGGCGTGGCGTGGCGTGGCTCAGCAGGTAAGTGTTAGGTCTGGCAGCTCCACAGGTATGCAAACGGCTAAGTTGGTAAGTAGGTAAGTTTATAGTCGGTGAGTAAGTTGGTAGTTGTGGTAAGTAAGTTGGTATGGTAAGTTGTTAAATAGGTATGCAAGTGAGCTAAGTAGGTATGCAAGTGGCTACGTTAGTAGCATGAGGGCTGCTGGGAAGGAGCCAGCAACTTCAGACAGCTCTTGCAACAAAATTGATCCTCACACCCGGCGTTTGCGAATCAGCTCATTGAGCACCACTCATATGTCACGCCTGAGAGAGATCTAGTAGAGTGGGAGCTCACCAGACTGTCCTATAAACTGCACCCAGACCTGGATGGGTCGCTTCCGTGTGGACCTGCACTCACCTCACTGCAGCAGCTGACTGCAGCTGAGTTCAGGTGCTCTCTCACCCCACTCAGCTAAGTGCGTACCTCACCAGGTCCCTCTCTGGGTGGAGGAATACCCTCCTCAGCCCAGAAACCAAACCACCAGGAGAACTTGCTAGGAGCTTGTCTATGCCATCACCGCTGCTATCGTTGCAATTTGCCGCCTAGCAGGTACCAGGTTACTCATAGCCTTGTCGCCTCTTAATTAAACAGCCCTGAATTTTGCCCCCCTATGCCATCGCACTCTTACCAGAATTCCCCACAAAGGCATAATAGAATAATAGACGGTAGTTGCTAGTAAAGATGTGATGGAATGAATTGCATTGCCAGTGCGGGCCTACTTGTAACCTCCTCACCACAGACGGTATTTTCATGGTAGGCTGAGGTTACACAGAAACTGCGCCATTTAGAATTGTGCCGTCATGGAAATCGTGGGACCTTCTGCATCATAAATGCCTTGCAGTGCAGCTTTTCTAATCTTCTAGGCACTTCCCCACTTTCAGCATATCTTTCACCGCATGGCTGATCTCAGAAAAGTATGTGTAATTGCGTCTGATACAGCATATGTGTCGGCTGCTCCACGGACCGTAGAAAGGAGTCACAATCCTAGCTGCACGTGAAGCCAGGCCCCCTACAAATAAAATATGTTAAATGAAAAATCTGCTGTTTCTAAGCCCAGAAAATAACAGATGCTGCGTTTACACTATCAATAATTGAGTGACAGCAGCTTCTGGTTTACCATTAATTTATTTTCCCTAACAGATAGCTTCCTGCTTATTTCCTTCAGGCATGCTCCTCTGTACCCCCCACATTTCAGAATGGAATCCCAGACTCAAAAGTTGCTTGGCTGCACTCTGGCAGCACTTTTTCACACATCACATCTTCCTCCACTTTCAAAAGAGAAGAAAATTGGCAAATAAAATGAATAAATAATGTGAAATACAAATCCAATTATTGAGTAACTATCATTCCCATCTCTTCAATTGGTCCTTTGGTAGGCACCTGTTCCTGGAAGGAAGTTGTTCTTTCCTTTGCTTTGGAATTTCTTCATCATTCAGAGTACATTTATTATTGCTGTTTTGTATGTCGCCCGAGTAGGACTTTCTTGGATCCTCATTTCGACTATTGTCTTAAAGTGGAAAACATTTCTGGTGATGGACCTATTTGGAGATGCTGAAGAGATCATAGTTTCTTTTACCTGCGTAGCTTGCAAAGGCTCTTTATGAAACAAAGGATCTGTTTTCCTTTCTTGAATTCATTTTACAATATCACAGTCATCCAAAGCAATATCTGACCTTTGAGCATGTCTTCTTAGATCTGCATCCTCCTTCATTTTGGACTTGTCAAGTTGATCTCTCTTTCATGTCCTTTTCCTATAGCCATCAGCATCTGTGGAAGCCTAGTCTGTCATGTCTGTCCAAACAATAACTCTGACGTTATGTACTCCCTGTTGCACTATGGGGAGTTCCTCTGTAATCTCCAAGAGTTTGACCCAATGCTTGATATATTGAAATTTGTGACATTTTTGTTCGCTGAATTGCTTACTTTATGTTGCTCCCAAATCTTTCCACCATTCCATTTTCTTGTAGTGACATTCAGAGGTCAATTATTCGACTTGAGTGTGGTGGGTATACCCCATGCTGCAAGTACCTCATGTATCACAGGAAGTACAGAGGTTAATGCTGTAGATGTCACTTATTGTTCAACTGAAAAATGTGAAAACTCGTATATCACAAGTAGATATTTTCCAGAGTCCATAGTAATCAAGAGTTACTGAGTCCCATACAGCTTTAGAAACTTTTTAGTTGTTATGGAGATGGATTTTTCCCAGTACACTAGCACAATGTTTTTCACAAGCACATCTAAACCAGGAAACCCAACTTTATCCCTTAAAAATATTTTTGTTTTTACTGCACCCAAGTGGCTTTCAGGTGTTCTCTCAACAATGTTTTCCGTAGAGATTGTGGGACTATGTTTTAAGTACGTTTGACCAGTATAGCACTTGCAGATTTTGATAGTTCATTTTGAATCTGTTGAAATGGTATTATATCTTTTGCAATAACATATTTTGTAAACTTGGTAGCATTATTGACATGTTTTCATTTGTTGTTCTTTATAATGTGAATCTTGTCTTTTAGTGTACTGTCTTCCATCATTGCTTTTACAAGTTCAGTTTCCAAGATTCTGAGTGCTCAAATATAAAGTTGATATATGGGCTCTACCTGACTTCTGTACAATTTTGTAGTCGTATGCAATGAGACGGAGTCCCCATCTTTCTATCCTGAGGTATCTGTGTCTTAGGGTTCATAAATATCATCAAGAGAGTTGGATAGTTTGTGACTATTGTAAATGGTTTTCCAAATAGAAACACATTATAGCGTTCCCAGGCCCACACAATGCAAGGCTTTCTTTTCTGGTTGAGAACATTCTTGGTTGATTTCAGTTAGTCTTTTGCTGGTATAAGACTCCACGTCAATTCAGTGCATAAAGTTGAATTAAAATAGACCATGTTTTTTGTTGATGTCACCCTTTCTTCAATTCATTTGAAAGCATCTTCCCATTCTTGTGACCACCGAAGTCTCTGTCCCATTTTTGTTAGTTCCCTTAAAGTTGCACTGATTGTTTCAAATTGAGGTGTATAACCTAAAACAATCTTACTTTTGAAAGATCAGTTGGGAGAGGAGTATTACAAATTGAATCTGTTTTTGATGGATCCGTATGCATTCCTTGCTTTGATATAATGTGTACATAAAAATTCAACTCTGTTTTTTTTCTGTCTCACATTTGTCCTTATTTAAAGTTAAACTTCAATTAAGCGCTCGCATACTGTTTATGTTCTTTTTAATCTGTGCCATACACATAATGTCATCTCTGTAACGTAAGCAGTTCTTCATATATCTAATTCGCTTCTTATAATTTCTTTAAAAATTTCAGCAGCTGAAGTTATTCCAAAATGTAGTACTTTATGTTGAAATAATCCTATGCAAGGCCTGCCTCTCCCGTAGGCAATAGCAGGGGGATAGGCAATTCCAAGCACCTTTGGCGGTAGAATCTTCTAGAAACTTCTCCCACTTTTAAGTGAGCATCAGGTATAAATATTTGGCCCTCATACCTAACTCTTCAGTACACTCCTGGACTTGTCAAATAGTACAGAAGAAGGACGTCCTGCTGCACTACTGCTTGAGACCTGCCAAGCTTGCTGTCATGGAAGAATGGAAGTGCACCCTTCATCCCATGTCGAAGAGATTCCAAGAGTCAGTGAACTGACCTCCTGCTCTAAACTGCAGGGATTTAACAAGCTCCAGAGGCCTCTTTGCCTCTGCCCAGCTGACCTGCTGCCAGGACTAACAATAGGACATGTCTGAGCCCTGCTGATCTTTGCTGGAGGGAGTTCCTGATGCACAAGAGGAGCCCCTCCAGTCCCGGATCCTTAGTGTGGCATCAGTGGACCTCCTTCTCAAAGAAAGGGAGAAATCCTGAAGTTGGAGTCCTGTGCAAATCAAACGGACCAGTTTGAAATGAAATCTTACCACCCTTGCCGATCGCCAACTCAAAGCTCCTGTGCTCTCGACTGTTTGCGATGCAGCAAACTACAAGCGAAGACCGCCAACACAAGATCTGCACTTCGCGCTACATTGACAGCCAGAAGTGACCACCAACGTGAACCTCTTGCAACAACCATCCACAACACCCAACAGGATCTTTATGCTACAGCGATGATCATCTGCAACGTACCAAATCTCTAGTTCTCCTGATTGGAGTGTTGTTATTTTGGTCTCAATCAATTTATTACATTTTACTTTATTTTTCTATAATGATATGGGATTGGTCTTGTGTTGTGCTTTTACTTTATTACTGGTTGAAGTGCGGCATAAATACTTTACACATTGCGTCTGCTGCCTGTCTGCTTTTTTGCTACGCTAACAGAGGGTTTAGCACAGTTTAATTTGAGGTTTGCTTGTGTTTTGACCCTGACAAGAGTAGTGGTTGCTACTTGAGTGGGATTTCACCCCCGCCCCAACCAGTAACCCAATTTCCTACAAGAACGTAGTAATGTAGCAAGATTGTTGCTTTCATTTCGACTGATTATAACCCTTCATAAATCCAATTTTGAAAATATTCTAGCTTCATTCAAACAACTGATCATGTTTCCTGAAATTGGACCTTTCCGTTCCATTGCTAGCTTCAGTTGACACATATCTACAAAGATGCAATTGTTTTTGTTCTCTACAATGGTAGAAACCCAAGGAATCAGTCCAAAAACTGGCTCTATGATATCTTTCTGTAACACGCACTGAATCTCCTCCTCTACTTGTGGTTGTAAGTGTATTGGTGCCCTGCAATGATTTTGAACTACTGAACATGTCTTCATTTATATGCACTGCTATATGAGTGCCACGTAACTTGCTAAGACCTGCAAATAATTTTGAAAACTCCTTATAGTTGGGGTGATTTGTGTTATATTATACAACATGGCTACAAGCCATATGACACTGTATCACACTCAAGGTTGTTGCAGAGATTACAAAGAGATAGTGGTCCATGGGATGGCTTTTAAATGGCTTTGTAATTTTTTGTCAAAACAACAAAAGAGTTCCGCAGTAATTCTGGCATCGAAGCACACTGGGGGGGGTATTAGACCTTCCTGGTGGGGCCCGATGATGAAGCATGTCACCAACTAGGTTGGTGAGTGAGGGCTTTCTAAAGAATCTAGTGTGATTCTTCTTGCTTGCTCTTCTCGTAAGAAAAGTGCACTCTTTTGTTGTTTTGGCTATATTTTTCAGGGGGTGCTCCTTCACATAAAAAACCCTCTCTCTCCTCTTGTTTAAAGGTTTGTAATTTTTAGGACAATAGAATGCAAACCATTGCTCTTGGCCCTTTTAAATCCTGCACCATGCAGATTGAGAAGGGTGTACCACAGGGCTCTTGTTTGAGCCCCATATTGTTCAACATATATGTGGCCTCCCCACGCTAAGGTCTCAGAGTCATATGGTTTTGAAATGATACCGTTGGCAATTAACACACAGCTTATCTTCGACGAAGATCCCGCTAAAAGTAAAGATCGGTTTGTCAAGGAAATGTTAGCTACTTCAAGAAAGATGACAGACAACTGTTTTCAGTTGAATGTCGGTAAGACTGAGGGAATGCTGTTTAAGAAGTGTATTTGACTCTGGTCTGATGAGTGGTGGCCCCCTGACTCCTAGACAAGCAGTGAAAAATATTGGTGTGAAAATAGACCAAGCACTGTCTATGAAAGAGCAGATCCAGACTACAACAGTTATGTGTTTTGATACCATGCACCTTCTACAAAGAGTCTTTCCTTACCTTCCCATCTCAGCCAGAAGAACCATAGTCCAAGGTCTGATAATTAGCATACTGGACCATTGTCATGGCAAAACTACAAGTATTGAAAAACGCAGCAACAAGACTCGTTTTCAACACTCTGTCGGGTGCCGCCTCGGCCCCATTGTTGAAATCTCTACACTGGCTACCCGTCAGGCAGAGAACCACTTTTAAAATCTGCAGCATTACCTACAACTCCTTAAGAGGTAAAGCCCCCTGATATCTTCAGCCAAAACCAAAATGCTAATATCTCACCAGAAATTGAAGGTCCATGAACAAAGCATTATTTAACTGACTAGCTGCGTCAGCCGAACCTTTTCTTCTTTGGCACCAGTTTACTGGAACTGGTTACCTCTTAATTTACATCTTTGCACTAAATGCCACAAATTCAGGAAAATGCAGAAATCATTTCTATACTAGTTGAATCCACTTTCTGCCTGTGACTGTTTGCAGTGCCGAGGTACCCCTTAGGGTGACTCGCATGCTATATTAATTTTATTTAACATAACATAACAAGCCCCATTATTTGCACCATTACTTTACATAAGAAACATGGTACAGGATCATTTCCCCTTAAAACATGTATTTCCTCTTCTAACAATGTATTTCCCTATGTGATGGTGTCTGTAAATTTTCCACTGGTGTTCTTGATCCCCACTGAAACACATTTATAGCTAATGGTGTGAGTTTTTGCTTGTTTACCATGTTGTTGCATTCAGACACACACACACATTATACTGCATGTTTCACCAGTATTTAGCACACATTTTGCATTATGTTGACCTACTTTCAATTCCACTAAAGCTGTTTGTTTATCTATTTTCGGTCTGAGAGGTTTATTTATTCATGACGAACATAATTTCTTTCAGATTCTTAATCTAGGGGTCATGACGATGGTGGGCGGTCTTTGTGACCGCCACGCTGCACTGAGGATTCCCCCCCGCCATCCTAATTTGGCTGGCGGCGAATCCACAAATGATGGCGGAGGGCACACCACCGAGCGGCTGGCGGTGGCGGGCCTCCCGCCATCGTAATGACTCCCATAGTCTTTCTTCGTAGGGCCAGATGTGTGACCTGTTTTTGCATGCGCAAACGGCTTTGTGAACCCGTTTGTGCATACAAAAACATATTGGGCTGTGTACATAGCCTATTTAGCGAGTCACGTTTTTTGTGACTCACTAAATAGGTTTTGCGACTCGCTATTTGGAAGGGGCGTTCCCTTCCAAATAGCGAGTCTCAAAGCAATGTGCTATTGTTTTGAGACCCTTTTTTTTTTAGCGACACCCACAATTACCACCTACTTCAAGTAGGTGGTAATGCATTTGCAAATAGGAAGGGGTTCCCAAGAAATCCCTTCCCCTTTGCAAATGCATGTGAAATACTTTTTTAGGGGAACCACTGTCTGCCCTTAAAAAATTAAACAAAATAGTTTCATTTTTCTTTTGTTTTTTTAAATGCATTCCATTTTACTTTAACCCCTTGTGTGCCACGCCCTTTCCCCGCCCTGTGCCGGCTGTTACATTAGCGGGCGGGGTTTATGACGAGCTGGACTCGTCATTGGCACAGCGCAACCGTGGCCCATGACGAGTCCAGCTCGTCATGGGCACACAAGGGGTTAAGAAAAACGGGCTGCATTTAAAAAAAAAAACTACTATAAAGAGCAGTCCCAAACATGGTGGTCTGCTGAGCTCAGCAGGCCACCATCCCTGGCAGGGCTGGCATTCACAATGAGCTTCCAAACTGCGAGAGGCTCATTAATGAGCCTCGCAATTTGCGACTTCATTGGGAATCGCAAAACAGTGTAAACACACTGTTGTACATTTCATTTCATTTAGCGCCTCGCAATTTGCAACTCGCAATGTGTCCCAAATTGCGAGGTGCTAAATGAAAGGGTCGTACATCTGGCCCTTAGTGCCTGTTAGGAGGCTGGCTCACCTTCTCTATTTTGGCTCTCGAACATGCAGAGCTGTTTTCTTTACTTGGTTTTCGTGTTTTGTATAATTATCCATTTTGGACATCTGAGTATTTGCGTTACATAAACTACCAAATAGATCATTCTTTCCACATTTGCAACACCTTTTCTCTATAGCTAGACATGTTTCTGAATGTGGAAATAGCATTCCGCATCTGTAGCACAAATTCAATTATTTACTTATTTATTTTCATATTTATGTTTTCTATCAGTCTTCTTTTCATATGCCTGATGCCACCCATCATTTTAATTCACCCGATCTCCATATTGCTTGCTTGAACTTCAGCTCTTGGTTCTCAGCGAACTATTTGTGGCATCATTGGAAGATCAAATGATTCTTTAAATTATTTTGTTCTCAATGCAAGGAAATGACAACCTACAATTACTCACAAGCTTATTGGTTCTTCATTAATAAAGTTGTGAAAATCACAATGTGCTACAAATTTTCATCCATGGTTCTGTTGAAAGTGTATCTCTCAAAATCAATATGCGTTTTTTGTCACGGGTTCGGCGACCATTTAGGGAAACCTACCAAACCCAGACATTTCTGAAAACTAGACACCCGGGGGAGTTCAGGAAGGTGCGGCTTGCAAGGATCCCGCAAAGTGTGCCTACCCAGAATCTCCTGCAAACCCATTTTGCTAAAACAGTAATTTTCCTCGAAGGCCATGGACAGATCCAACAGGATCAGAGCCACGCCTTGCCCTTCACCCACTAGCCGCCTAATACAATCTTGTGGCTCACTCCAATTGGGTTTCAGTTCTGTGATGTTGCCACAAACCGAATTGAGATATGTCCAGCCATCCCTGCTCTTCCACAAACTCCATAAGGTGGCGGTTCAGGTGTCTCTCAATAATTGTAGCAGGTAGTAGAAGTTGCGAGATTTACAATCTTCACTGTCAATATTGGGCTTTTTAAGAAGAGGCCTGACCTCCGCCTCCTTCTATAGCCATGGATAGCATCCAGAAGAGAAAGCTTTCAAACTCCCAGCCTGAAGTAACATTTAAAAGAAAACAATTAACATAGCAAAATAAACTTTTAGGATCACAGGAAGGTAATGTGTCAGATGGCACACAATGGGTCAAGGACAGAGCGCCAAACATACCAACGTGTGCACAGTGGCCGAAACAGTGGCCATTCAGTTTGACAGATGTAGAGTTTGAAAAATTCCTTTCTCCCTATGGGCTCCACTTTCTCAGACTCCTTCATGTCACAGTTTGAGGCTGCTCCTGGGCAGCAGGAGGTGAGTTCATGCATCCATTTGCTCAAGATTTCACTTGAACCTGTGATTCAGGACACTCACCAAGGGTGTTGTTCTCATATCCCTGGACGCACATGTCGCTACCATCAATGCACTTATCTTTGGAGCCGTTGCAACTGGTTGAACCATAAGCCAAGCACTTATCACAGCTCAAAGAGTGTCCTACAAAGGAAAGAAAGATTTTATTTGTACATTTCTGACGTTGGACATGTTCTTCAACAATACAGTATTCTTCACCACAATGAAAGCGTGTGAAACATTCACTGTACACACATTTAATGCAGAATCATAGCAGAATCATAGACCCCCATAGCTAAAATTTCAATCTATGCAAATAGTTCTCTACATAAAGTTTGATGTGCACTAAACACATTATTAACCAAGCACTCAGCACTCAAATAGGTTATAAGCCAGACATGGGTGCTGTTCACGCTGTGCTACTGGAACCAAGCTATATCTGACTAATGAGGCCTTATGAGGTCAAAACTCGTTTTCCAGTTCAGGGAGGATCTGGCCTGGTAGTTCAGGTTGGAGCAGGGTCAAGACTGATTTACATGTGGCTAGGTCCCAACTGAGGTGGCATGGTATGCAAAACAACAACGGATTGGGATGTGGACTGAGTAATTACCAATAGCTGAGATTAATTCAAGCATTCTATACATTACTTTTAGTATACTTCAATGTGACATACTAATTGCACTGGGTATGCCCAGACGTGGGTGAGGTGCACACTGTGCCACTAGAAATAAGCTATATACAAGTGATGAGCCTTAATAAAGACAAAACCAGTCTTGCGTTGCTTGGGTTTTGGTTCAGGTAGGATCAGGTTTGGCAGTTCTGGCTGGACTGTTCCCATTGGAGCAAGGTCAAGACTGATTTGCATAAAGCTGGGTCTATGTGTTATATTTTTATGAAGCTTTAATGTTAAAATATATCTACTTAATTTTTATCTATTTTAGTGTTTTATTTTAAGTCTCTGCTTCCATTAGTTTCTATTTAAGGTATTGCTGTATTAGTGGTTGTCCATGCGTGTTGCTGGGCATATTAATGTTTCTTTCTAGCAGTAGTAACCTACACTCATAAATTTGGCTTACTCATAAATGTGGCTCCAATCAGTGCTTCAGGGGGTGGAGACTTGTAAGTCTACGCTTTTCAATAACCTTCTGTTCAGATTTTTTATAAAGCCATAAGTAATAGTCACTCACAACTATATGAGTAAACTTACACATATAAATTACCCACAAGTATAATTTACCTTTTTGAACATCCACAAAGGATTAAGAGAGTGAAAGTGCAGGTGAAATTGCAATAGGTGCAAGGAAATCTTGCATACCTTGTTGTTTTGGTCTCTGCTTCAAATATATTTCAAGGCTCATTAGAAACAGCCAACCCTTTACACAATGCAAAAATATATTATGCGAAAGATAATCTTGCATTGAGTATAGGGTGTAGGGTTAAAATAAATCACAATACCATTGAACATCTATGCTAGGTGCTGTATGTGGTGTAAATCCTGGCTCTACCTCATGTGCATATAGGGCAGATTTACTAAGTATTCATGCAACAAAGAGCAGCACTCATAGTTGCTGCATTGGTTGAAAGAGCAGAACAGTGCCATGTCTGCTAACATATGGCACTCTTTTTCTGTATTCTTGTGCTGCCATGTGAGAATTCACACACCACAAAGTCTCTGATGTCTAGAATAGGTTTTGTGTTGAAGTAGTTGTTTGACTTTCTAATATGTATGTTGTAATTTATATGCTGTACATGCAACACACATGCAAAGTTGAAAAAATATGGAGCATTTTAAAAATTTCTCCACTGTTACTTCCACTTTGAGGAGGCATAATTCTTGCCTATATATGTTAGTTGAGATACATTTGCTTCAGCTTGGTTGCATGAGAGTGTCAAGTAGCGCAACTCGATGCTACTATAGGCAACTTTCCTCGCAAAGTAAGATTTGCTTTGAAAAGTAAATACCACCACATCACCTAGCGCAAACCCTGTACAAAACGTTAGTATGAAAGGCCATTATTGGGAGGGTCGATTCACTCCTGATGTCTATTCTCCCAGCCATGAGAAGTGATCATTTGTTGCATTCATTCATTTTAGGCACCATCATCAGGAGTTTAAAACAAGAAACATAAATGAAGCTTTACAAATCGCCTTTTCTGCCCTTGTGAGGATCTGTGCAGGTCTTGTATGATTCAAAATAAAAGCCGGGAAGTGCAACATTTATTTCATCAGAGCATATTTCATAAACAGAGAGCCCATTTCATAAACCAACAAATCAATACAGACATACTGTCATGTGTTTCAATGTGTTGTAAGTTTCTTGGACCAGCACATTTTGGATTGCTTTTGTTTTACACACTGCCATGTTTTCTCTTGTTACAGCATAGTGAAGAGGCTGGATAGAATGAACATACAATAACCCACCGACTCTAATGGTAAAGGTACAACAAATACTGAATCAAGTGAGTATAAAGGTGTGGTGATTATATCTCACTAGGGGTGGCTCCTCCCTAATAGTGGAGGAGCATCGCCGCACTCGTCAGAGCCAGTCAAAGAAAAATAAAATGATAATGAAACAATATTGTTTCAGTTTTCCTGAGCTACCTTGCAGCATCTGAATTTGGCTGAGCAGCCTCTGCCTTCCCAGAGGAAAAGGCATGATTTTGAAAATTATAATTTAAACTCCCCACCCCTGCCCAGACCCTCCCTTGTACCCCCAAATTCGTGTTGTGGTGGTCACAATTGTAACTCACCCTCATACAAGACTGCAGCAAGGAAACTGAAAAGTGCCAGAAGTGACGTCATGATGCTGGAGGAAGGTGCCAAGTGGTGAAGAGGGTCTTGGTCTGAGCCTGTCTCCTGCTCTTCTGTAAACCACACCTCTGAGGATGCTGTATTTATCCACCAGAGAGGAGGAAACATCCGCCCAACGCCCTCCCCTACCTGGATCCAAACAGATGTGGCACCAGCTGTGTGGGCTGGAACATCGAATGACTGCTGCGTCAGACCACCACACATCCCCGAAACACTGAGTCATTCTGTCATTGGCCTGAAAATCTGACATGCCTATCATGTGGGTTTCTAAAACTTGGGTTGAGGCCAAACAACCACCATCTGTTGTCATCCAATCTTTCCTCATTGTATAAACCACCCAGTCCTAATTTTTATTGTCGACCTATGGTTTTTCATACTTGTCATTACCTCAGCAAGTCACCCCTCTCACTAGATCATAGCTGCCATATATAAAAAACCTATTTGTACTTTACCCAGCCCTCAAGCCTTAAGCAAAATTAAGGTTGGACAGGGATCATTAGTAAACATGCCTGTTATATGTCAATAAAAGCTGCTGTTCTGTGTTATGCTAGTAAACATCCCCGTGTGACTCCCTGCTGGAGTGAGGGTGCTTATTGTGCAGATCAAGCAGAAAAGGAACGTGTCTCCTCATGTGTACACACCACATTATTATCACCTGCAGACCAACGGGCGCAGAGATAGAAATGAGGCTCTGAGCGCCTTCAACCAAATCCCACTGGATTATAGGTGGCCCTCCACTTCATCCTAGAAAAGAATCTAAGAAATGCAACTGACGATTCACTGTCAACGGATAAAACACATACCACTGTACTTATTGCCTCACTCACTAGTACCAAAACACTACTCATTAAACTAATACATTGTTAACTTTACACTTATCCTGCACTAATGAACAAATCTAAAGCCCCTGCTTGAGTCTTGGGTCCTCACACTGAGCCAAAATCTTGTATTCCCCCATCAGTTTCTCCGTCTATGAACATTAAGGTTTGCTGCTGGTGTATCGCCCACTTGACTTTCTACTGACCTGCGGGTATTGTCCTCTCCAGGACTTACCGGTGTTCTAGAGAACCTGCCTCCTCACAGGATCAGGGTCACGTCTTAAATAAATGCTTATTTACACACTTCTGCCCCTCAAGAAACACAACTGCAAACAAACTTGCTTTTAAATGTCCTCCTCATTAAGTGACAATATATTTGATAGTACTACTTAAGTATTTCCTCCCTTTTAAACAAGTTAAAATGAAATAAACCCTAAAGCAATTGTTAACCCTAGCTCTAACGCTAGCCTATAATGAATATTAATAATAATTTAGTGTCAATTAATTTAACCATACTAAATACATTTCAAAAACATTTACTTGCCCGAAACACTAAATCTTGCCAATAAAAATAGGGATGGATTTGTTACTTAAATTCATTACAATAATTTCTTTGATTTTTTTTAACCATAAACATATGGGGTAGGGAGGGGGGTATTCAAAAGCAGCAATATTAAATGAAGCTATGAAACTGAGGATAAATCTAAAATGTCTCAGATCATAAATCAAAGCGATGGTCAAGATAGACATGGACATGACACCTAAAAATAGGTAAGAAATGGGAGATCATCGTCAGGGGATAACAGAGTTGAGATATGATCATGGTGTCCTTTAGATAATGCTAACCCTATCTTGGACCCTAAACAATAGTAAGGTGGTTATTCAGGGAATGGCAGATGCAGAACATCCACCAGATATTGGTTAATGGTCCATTTTGGAAGTATAAAATGTTTATACATAGGGCAGACATGACATCCACCAAACTCTAAATAACCTATCAAGTCTTTCATTATTTAACCTACATAACGTAATTTGAATGTATTTCAGACTATAAGATACTCTTATCCTAACTAACCCCGGGCGGGACACGGAACTCCGTGAAGTGAAGGACCCACTCCGCAGGACTACGCGGAGTTCCGCTAGCAGGCGGACTTACATGAACCTCCTGTAGCATGCACTTACTAAGGACTAACTGCTGAGGGGAATACACTAGCCCATTCCAGATACTTTAGGCTCTGGTGCGGGGGCTCAGAGGAGGCAACCATAGATTGGAGATCCTGCAGTCCATACCTTTTTTTGTCCATCGGCTTAGGCTTGGACAGTGCCAGCCGCAGGAGGAGGCTCGGTCACGTGTCCGGCCGCGGAAGCCCTCACATTTTCTTCTTGCTGCTTCAGCGGCATCATCTCAATGATCCTTACTGAGTCTTGCACCGGAGGTGATGTGAGTCACGTGATCAGGTGGGACCGAAAGTGTTTGTCCTCTGCTAGTTCCTGGTTACCTTGGAAATGGCGAGAAGCCACTGCATAATCGAGTTTGACCAAAACTTGGTGAGTTTGACGCTCACCCTTAGTAAAAAAAAAAGTATAACTCCACTACGTGGCGGAGTCAGAGTCTTGCCAAAACTCCGCGCCATAAACAGAGGCGCGGAGTAGTAGAACTACACTAACTCCATCCATGGAGCAGAGTTGTACGCTCACCCTTAATTCTAACCTTACTTCTATTACATTTAATTGAAATAACTTTGATATACTGTGTTCTTTCCAAAACAAACAACCCCTGCTGAACCTAATGTTATCCCTACCCCACACCCTAAGCCTTAACCCAATGATGCATTTGTTTTTAAATTAATTATAATTTAGTCAATTTATGTTAAATGATTTTTCTCAATATGTATAGGTATAGCCCTAAAGCCAATGTTAATCCTAATCCTAAACCTATGGGATTCTGTAATCCCTGTATAAACCTCAGTCACTAATTTCTTTATAATCGGCGACTTGTGATGCACCAAGTTGCCGATTATAAAGAAAAGATATCAGAACTTGACTATTATATGTAATTACATTTGAGTTCTGATGTTAGAATGCCTGCTGCCAGAGCCAGTAGCCAAGGTGAAAGGCAGGTTAGGTCACAGAGCATAATTGAGGCAGGTGTTTAAAGCAACAAATGGAATACAGTAATAGACAGAGAGTTGCTTTCTTTCTTCTGCTACATTTTTAACAGCTTATACTGACAATCAGAGAGAATATATTTATTTTCTACACTCCCTAGAAAAAAACCTTTCTGCATGCTTCTACATGCTCTGAGCTAATGCCACTTTTTTTAAAACTGACTTGTATTGAGCTGTTTTTAATATCTATTTGTGACAAACAATAGGTTTTGTTAGTATTATTCATGTTTGCAAATATGCTCGCTCTTTCATATGAAAGAGCTACGCAAAAATGTTTTAAGTGGTTTTGGGAAAGCTAATGGTGTGACCATGAATTATATGGGATAAAGCATCATTGGCGTACATGATAGGCATATTGCAAGTCACAACACAGCTCTATAACTTTATCAAGGTTATATGGTTATGAAACTGATCTGCAAATTGCAATATCTTCATAATGTACGTCAGTGGATACTTTATCCCTTATGTAATACACAGTATTCTGAAAAACAGCATTCTGCAGTCCTTCTAAAAAGCCCTCTCTCCAATTTCTTTAGAGTTGGTGACTTGTGACACAGCCATTTTCTAATTATAAAGAGATGACATCAGCACTCATCTGTAATTACTTATTACAGTTGGGCTTTGACCTTACAATGCCTGCTGTTAGAGCCAGCTGCCGAGGGGAAAGGCAGATCAGGTTATGGAGCATAATTAAAGTAGCTGTTTCAAGCAAAAAAACTAAACATAGCTTTTCTTTCATCTCTATTTTTCTAGTTATGTAGTGACAAGCAGAAAGTTGATATTTATGGCAAGATGTTTATTTTTGCACTCCTTAAGTAATTATAGAAAAGTTAGAATTCTTATGCATGTTACTACACATTTCCAAATACTGCATCTTTTTTGTTTTAAAGAAAAATTACATAATAAACTGATTCTAATACCTTTTTGCAAAAAATATCTTAACAGTTTGATTCATGTGTTTAATTTTGCTCTCGAGTTTTTATTTTTATTTTTTATATTTGCAAACATGCTCACTCTTTTATAGGAAATATCTATTAACCAAGAAAGTAAGTAGTCTGTGGGAGAGGTGATGTTGTGACAATGTATTATGAAGAGTAAAGTGCCCCTACCATACATGATAGGGATATTGCAAGCCACCTCAGAGTTCCATAACATTATCCAATCAATCAAATAATCTTTATTTTCGATCATTTAGATCATCAAAGATATAAATACATAACAATTTTTTAATTTTTTTTTTAAAGTTTCCGATATTTTAAACATTTACACGTAAGCAATGACTTTCGAAAATTTTGTGGTACAAACGTTAAAAACATGAAAAAAGATATTCTAAAATCTTATGGCATTATACAACCCCCCCTCTTTTAAAGGACGAGTTCGAACATGCCACATGGCCATTAAATACTTTGCCACAGCAAAAACAATCGCAGGTGACAGATCAGTTTTTAAGATTCTGAACGCAGGCAGATATTTCCTAAATCCCATATTTTTGAGAATGGGTAGAAGCCAATACTTCCTCGCTCTTTGGTAGGCTTTGCAAAAAAGGGCCACATGTAAATCGCTTTCCTGTGGATATGCACAGGCTGGGCATTGCTCTATTGTTGGAGGCTGGGACCAAGAGCTGGTAAAGGCCCTCAGAGGTAGAGAACCATATCTCCACTGGAGGTAGAGCTTTCTTGCCATCACAGGAGCCATGCCATCCAAAACACTTTCCATTAAGTAAGAGTCTTTCAATTGTATAAATGTATTAGTCAATGAACCCACCCATGTGCTATCTAGAGCGGTAGTCAGCTTTGACTGATAATAAAGTTGTGAGAGTGCCTTTCGAGGGATCCTCCTGCTTAAATTAACAGGGTCGGTCCATAATTCCGCTAGGCCTAGACTTTCACATAATCTCTTTATGTATCTTAACCAAGGGATATTACTGATGTTCGGTAAGGCTAGGAACTCCTGCAGCTCGCTTCTATAGTCACTCAGTTCCTGACTACTCCATAGTCGTTGCCAGAAGGTTAGGGGTTTTAAACCGAGTTCCTCGGCGATTGGCCTGAGACCTAGGTCCAATCTCAGGGGAAACAATAACATTATCAAGAAAGTCAGTCTTTGGCCTTATTCCTCTATAAGGTAATGGAACTCCTATTTGACCGACAATATCCTTATAATGTACAGCAGGGGTTACTTTATCCAATTTATATATCATATTGTAAGACATTTGATTATTATTTGCAGTGGGGGACTGGACTGTCCACTTCAAGGAATAATCACAGACGTTGCTACGGTGAGCCATCAAAGTAACTAAATTAATATGAGCTCAACCCCTGGTAGCTATGGCACAGAGCACACAGGCTAAAATTAGGGCAATGTTTAAAGTATGTATGCAGTGTCAAAACAGTAATAAAATCAAAATCTGAAACAATAAATATATGGCCCTCTTTGCAGGGTCACCCACAGATTTCTGCCTTATGTTGCTCAACTCATTTTGTTGGCATTAGGAATCTCTGCACTTTCTCCCTGCTGACCAACTGGTAAAGTGCTTGTGCTCTCTCCCTAACACATGGTAAAATTGGCCTATACCTGATTGGTACATGTCATTGTCCCAAGTAGATGGTAGTACATATACCCAGGGCCTGCAAATTAAATGTTACTTGTGGGCAGCAGCACTCATTGTGCCACCCATTAAAGTAGCACCGTTAAACATGTCTCAGATTTTCCACTGCAGCTTGTAGTGCAACTCTAAACCTGCTTTTTAAAACTGGCAAAATAAACCTTCTCTTGGCCTAACGCTTTCTTTTTAATACCTATCTCACCCCTAAAAAAAATCCTAAAGGCTTGTAGGGCAGGGTGACTGGTATTTAAAATCTGTTGGACCGGGCCATCTCTGCAGGATCATCACCAAACATTTTGCCTTTTCCCCCCAAATTTGACTGAATTCAATTTTGTTGGCCTTAGGACTGTGTACTTTACAACTGCTAATGAGTGCTAAAGCCCTTGTGCTCACTCCACTAAAACATGGATAAATTGGCTTGTTTAATTTACTGCTATGTCCCTCGTAGAGTGGCATGCCATATACCTAGGACCTGTAAATTAGATGCTAGTAGCGGGCCTGCAGCACTTACAGTGCCACCCACTTAAGTAGCAGCCTCTGCAACCTGAATGTAGTTTTTAACTGCCATGCTGACTTGGCATTCAAACCGCCCTGCCAAACCATAAACATTCCTTTAATTATTTATAAGTACCCCCTGAGGTAGGCCCTAGGTAGCTCAAAGGGCAAGATGCTGTGTAAATAAAAGGCTAGACATATACATTTAAATGTTACGTGTCTTGGTAATGAAACCCCCCACAATTTGCTTTTCAATAGAGTGAGCCATACCCTTCCCATATGATAACGTTGGAGATTTCTTATTAATTGTAATAAGCTGCAATTTCCAATTGGGAGTAGGTGTCATGTTTGATGTATTTGGAATTGTAAAGAACATGAACTATTTAATGGTAAAGTCATGTTTGTGATTACATTTTTGAAAATATCACTTTTAGAAAGTTATATACTAGGTAAGAATGCCTGCAAGGGATTTATTAAAACATGTATATTTATATAAAGATTTGTAAATATTTCAATATGTCATAATGTGACATTAAGAATGAATTGAAAATTATTTAGTGGCAAATTCATTAAAAACTATTTTTTTTAAGAGAGCAAGAAAATCATGAAGCAGGTGTGTATATTCATAACTTTTGTATTGTAAGAAATACATTTTCATATATACAAAAGAAGGACAATGAAATAAATCCCATATTACATTGACAATGGTTATTGCTAATTGCATAGAACTTTGAAGACCATATCGCAATGTATTAGATATATCCAATTCCTTTATATGGAACTTAGGCCTGTATAACAAGCAGTACTTTTCTCTAAGTAATGCGTTTAGCAATAACTCTGAAGGAAGTTGGACAGTACGTCAACGTTTCGGTTTCTGTTGCTACATATCAGTGAGACAATATTCAGGACTATGGGCAGGTTAAGATAATGGTAGACCCCTTCTGTATATTATTCAAGAGATAGACATAACTAACATAATTCAAAAAGCAAATAAGACACCTGCAGTGAAATGGGCTAAAATTGCTGAAATGATGTAGAAAGTAAAGAACCATACCCTAGTTAAAACAGTCATCGTCATTATAGAGAATATACAATTTAATGTAAAAAGGAGGGCTAGTAAGAACCACCAATGTGTTGAATCTGATTTGGTGATAATTATTTGTAATAATGAAATTATGGCTCACTGTGAGGTGCAAGGGGAGAACATTTGCCAATTGAAGTTGCATATTCTAATGTCCTAATAGAAATCCAAGGAACAGAGATAATAAATTATGTAGTAATTCAGGCAAAGTTACATATAGCCTGCACCTTACTGTACTCACACTATAATTTGTGGTTTCAATGCTAGTTAGATTGTTCCTTGTGCTTAATTATTTCACAAAGATTCGGTCTTCTGGCAAGCAAATTAAATGATTCTACTTAGTAACGTTACCCATAGGTGTTTGACGACAGCAAATCATCCTAAATCATGGAAGTTTAAAAAGTGTAATATATATTGGCTATGTACTGAGTATTAAACTCGCAAAACTCCTAGCTGTTTATAGGGTAAAAAAAATTCGAGAGCCACGAGTGTTCTAGTATTCTAGTGAGAGTATTGGGTGATGTTGCCTCTAACCACTATCTTGCACTACAAATGTTTTTCTCATTATATTGGACTTGATGTTACTGATATATCATTCAATATTTCTCAGTATTTAAAAGTCAAGATAATTATAAAATGCTGCAATCAAGTATAGTTAGTGTGGGCTTAGTTAGGCTTAAAGATAACTCGCTGCAAAGCAGCCTTTTGAAAAATGGCCAAACTATACAGGGACAGAGGAGCTCGACATTGTTAGGCTTGCAGGAGTAACAAACTATAAAACAAACACCCTTATGATCAATAAATGAATTAGTGTAACCTAGAAGATAAAGTGACACATGGACGTCATAAAGTGTCCGAATTTATCAATACAGCCAAATATAGCCGACAGTGTTTTAAGAGACAAATAGGGGACTTTGTTTGCTTACAGGGTGAAGGAATCACTGTTCTCAAGGTTCAACAGTACCGTAGAGAGAAGGAGACCATTTAGTAGATCATATAATCTTTTACTGAACACCGTAGCTCTCTTGCCACGCATATTTGATCACTTACATGTCTGCCATTTGGTCACAGATTCACTGTCTGTGTCCCTCAGAGGTCAACATGAGTTTGACACAGCCAGATAATACCAGAAGTGAATATAGAGGCTAGAACACCAACTTCAGTACTCCATTTTGTCAGGATACTATTATTCAGAATTCTGATAAACAAATAGCACTGCTCATATTATAGACATAACATAATTATTATTTTACATGTATTAGCAAAGAAGGAGAAAAGAAAAATCGAATACATTTAAAAGTAAATACACAAATACATGTTAATATTATAACATGTTGTGAGAGAGAAAATAGAAGATAAATGAAATGATAATGCTGATAAATATCCCTAACATATTGGTAAGCTGTTTCTGTATCAGTATAGATCAAATTAAATAGTACATCTTGAAGCCAATAATTTCATCAACGATAAGGAACAGAGATATGGATAGCTATTAATCTACCTATGGTTATTATAACACCTTCACATGAAAAAAAAAGAATTTCACACATATTAATCATCTGATGTTTTATAGTAAATACTGTTTTTTCAAAAGAGAGTCAACAAGTCTGCACATTGCACATACAATATATTAGTTAATATTCTCCTAATTCTGATATCACAGGTAGGATAGTGCTTGCCATTATACCCAAACATTAAGGCCCTTGCTGACTCTCTCTGTTTTCAGATCTATCTGTTCTCATTAATTGTCAAGGCTAGGTCTGTATTGAGTTGAAGGATCTAATTGTTGATTTTACAAAATCAATGATGCACCACGTGATATATTTTTCAGTGTGTTTATGTTGTATATAATGTTTTACAATTGGTACATGTTCAACTTGACAGCTGATCCTTGATTGGTGTTTCGGTATATGCTTTCTTACTGGTTGAGTTGTTTTACCTGTGTATGGGAGTCCGCATGGGCATTCAATAAATAGATACTTTGCATGTATTGCAGTCAGAAATTGTATTGTTGATCAGTTCTCTTAAAATTCTTTTGGAGTGTCTTGGTTGTATTACAAGCTACACAGTTATTGCATTTGCGGTGACCTACAATCGGTGTAAGCTGAAATATTTTTTGAATACTAGGTGAAGTCAGCTCAGCATATGCTCGAACTAGTCTGTCTTTTAGATTGGAGCTTCTTTTGAAAATAAATTGAGGCCTTTCATGAAAACCTGGATCTCCAGCTAGTAGATTCCAGTGTTTACATACAATTTTCTTTATCTTAATTGGTAGTGTGCCACATGTGGAAACCCAGATGAAACATGGTTGTGTTGGTCGTTCTTTAATCTCCAGGAGACCGTCTCTGTTATTATACCACGCTCTTTTTAGAGACCTTCGCAGGAGTATAGATGGATACCCCCGAGCTCTCTGTTTTTCTTTGAGCTTATTGGCCTCCATGAAATAGTCATCTCTTTTCAAGCAGTTCTGTTTTAGACAGAGAAATTGTCCAAAAGGCCGATTATCTTTAAGGGTTTAAGAATGGTGGCTATTAAATTTACATTTTAACAGTGTATTTCTTGATGTTGGCTTAGTAAATACGGTAGTGTATAGCCAATTGTCTTCTGTCTTGTTGGAAATATCTAAAATGTTCATACTTTGATTGTCATGATCAATGGAGAATCTCAAGTTGGGATTCAGTTCATTTATCCATTCATGGAATCTCAGTAGGCTTTGCTCATTACCTTTTCCATCCATCTCCTGATGTGTGGTCTATATTGGTTGTCTATGTTTTCAATACATTTAGATTCAAAGTCAGCAACGTGCATATTCACTATATCTGCAGCGAAAATTGCCTCCATTGCTATACCTTTGATTTGTTCATAGAATTGATTTTAAAAGACAAAGACATTTTTGTTTAAGGCTAATTCAGTACATTCAATGATAAAGGACATTGAGACATAGGGGTCTATTAGGATGGCGGTCAGAAAATCACCACGACCACCATGGTAGCAAAAAAAAGACCACCCGCCAGGACCGCGGCATAACCGCCGGTCCAATTAGTATGCTCCACAGTCAAAATCTGACCGCGGCGGTACGATCGCGGCCTTTAACATTACGGCGGTTGCTGCTGCCAGCAGCACTGCCACGATGTCAAAAGGAGCATGTCCTGTATATTCCTGCACTGCGTGGCAGGCACTACACAGTGCCTGCCACCTGGTACAGTGAAATCCCCAGTGGACCCACATCCCTGCAAAACACACTGGGGGCCCACAATGGGCCGCCGGAGACAATCTCCGCATGCCTTTTCATGGCGGTTCCACTGCAGAGGAAAGGCTGGCTACCGCCGGCATCATAATCATGCCAGCGGAGCCTGGCCCTGCACCGGCCCCATTTTAGCGGTCCAGCTCTGCCCACCAGGCATGCGTGTGGACTGCTACCGGCGGAAAAGTAGCAAGCGGAATTTCACACCGCCGCGGTCATCACCTCCATTCTAAGGTGACCAGTGGTTTTCCGGGTTGCGATCGCAGACCGATGTCTGCCGCAGGCCCGGAGGTTGACACTGCCGGCCCGGCAGCGGCCATCCGTCCGCCATCCTAATAGACCCCTTAGTGTGGATGTGGTTTAGTCTCTAATAGCTCCCCAAGTCCTGTAATGCTTCTCTTGTATATATGAAAATGTATTTCTTACAATACAAAAATTAGGAATATATACACCTGCTTCAGAATTTGCTTTCTTTCTTTAAAACATGTTGTCAATGAGTTTACCTCTAAATAACTTTCAATTAAGTTTTGATGTCACATTATGACATATGGAAATGTTTACAAATCGTTATATAAATATACATGTTTGAATAAATCTCATGCAGGCATTCTTACCTAGTATACTATATTTATCCAAGCTCACAAGGGAATATTGGGAGGCCCATTTTTCTTCAAAACGTTTAAAAAGTTGGCATTTTTCCACCCTTAGCCGTTTTCTTTTTCTTCGCACTATAGCGACACCCGCTCACATGGACTGCAAACTCAAAGCTCCAGCAACATCCATTCACGATGCCAGGCCTGCTCTATAAGCCTCCCTGGCAACCTCCCACGATGCTCTCTCGGCTCCTCGCAACCCCCTCCACCGTGAACAAGATTCTTAGCAATGATTTGAGAAGGTTAACTTAAAGCAGGACTAATCTGGTGACTATTGCTGGTGTGGTGCAGCATGAACAGAAATCCATAGTTTGCTCTTTGTGCTTTTTAGCTCTGTCTTTACTAAAAATGTTATCGCCAGTTCTACGGATTGGATTTTTTTCATTTTGGTATAATATTTTTATTAAAATTGATTTTATTTTGCTAAATTGGCTTGAGCTTTGTTTTCATTTTTTTATTATTGAGTGCTGGAAAAATATTGAAATTGCCTCTAAACTAAGGCGGGCTGCTTTTGTGCCAAGTTAACAGAGGGTTAGGCAAAGGTTTGTTTAGTGGCTTTTATGCTTCACCCTGACAAGGATTGTGTTTATGATTTGAGTGGGGTTTCCACCCCTCTCAAATAATAACCCAGTTTCTTACATTATGTCAAACCAAATTAGAAATTAGAAATTTAATTAAACAAAATTACTCTAAAATACCAAATATCCAATTATGAGAACCAGGGATATGAATTATTAGATTTTGTGAAAACACACAAAGAGCAAATGATAATTAATGGTTGTAATAGTCTGGGACCTAGGAGCGATGTGGGGCTGTCTATGATGGTAGTTCTGATCGCATACATCACCAGGTTCATCCTAGTCAAAGATTGTATCTTCTGACATAGCTCAAACCAATCACAGAAGTACACTTCTAAGGCTCCCAGGACCTCAAGGGAGGTATTTAGAGACTCACAGGGTGTCAGGCAATAGTAAACAGCAGCGTCAAGTCCATGTCCAGTTTCCACTGGTTTGCAAGGTGCTTTCTGTAAAAGGGTTCTTGAAGCTTGTTGTTTTCTTGTAGCCACAAAGTAGGTCAACCTACTGACCCTTGGCGTCCACTTTTTTGCCCTGGTACAAGAAGAAATAGGCCCAGTTCTTCAGGGCTCCTCTCAGGTCCCAAACGGCAGGTCCAATCCTCTTCTGATCTTCTATAGGACCAGAAGGTGTTCTGAAGGGGGTGCCTGGGGATGTCACATTTATGCCTCGCACTCGCTAGTGAGGGGTGATACCTGGCCCCTCCCAAGCCAATGGAGTAAAGGTTCTCGGGACCAACCCTACCCACGTTTTTAGTAGTTCCTGTTTACCTTGCAGCAAAAAGGCTCAAAATGCCATGTCAAAAGACTTCACCACACTGAACTTGGGCTCTCAGGCTGGTGGTGTGAGTTGGGTGTATACTATGGTAATCCTAGTGTCCTGTACTAAAAGAGGGTCGGAATTATCCAAACCTGCGTGATGCACAACAATGGACCAAAGGTCTTCATTCAAAAGTTCATGTACAGGCTTAGAATAAATGTGAACAACAGTATTCTTATCAACAAGAAATTAGCTTGTATTTTATAACATAGTTAGTCATGTGATTCCAAACAGAAAAGTTAACAATTCATTTCTTAATGTTGCATTATAAAATGCTGAAATCCAAGTGATGGTTTGAAAAGGTGATAAAAAAATACATAAACGTCTCAATATTTAAACAAGATCCCAATGCATTTCGGGTTTTAACAACCCTTCTTCAGGGGTTGGATGTCATCAAAGAAGATAATCTTAGTGGAAATCCTCCACAGGAAACTACAACAGAAAAGTCATGAATAAGTATCCACTGAAATTGTATACATGTATATGATTTTAGGATTTGCACTCAATACGTGAGGTGAAAGTATGATGTGGCTCTTAGAGCGTAGAGTACTAAGACAAACTCATGTTGGTGCAAAACGTGATAATTCAACAGTAGTGCCAGACTCGTATATGAATTAAACCACATAGGTGTGTGACTCCACTGCAGTGCTCTTTTGTGATGCCAAGCTCCCGCTGTGCGAAATAAATAAGAATGACGATTCGACAAATTCATCAAGGGAAAAGTAAGTGCCAGGTGTGCACGGTCGAAAACCAAGCGTGAAAGTGGTAAAGCTAAAAACAAGGAAAAGAAGTACCGCGTTCCGAAAGATTAATTAATTAATTGAATGCTTACCCAACTGTATATAAAGTATTGACCCACTTCAATGTTCCACTGAAAGAGTAATAATGGTGACACGAGGACACTAAAAAATGAGCGAACTTTAATCAAAAGCAAAGATGTGACTTCCAACGTTCAGTGTGTAAACAAACGCGCTTACCAGGACGCCAGAGTCCAAGAATTTAAACGTGCTCCAGCCAACTCACTAAAAACCAAAAGTGATACATAATTAATCCTCCGTAGAAGTCAACGTGTGCCAAAGTATGGGTGAGAGGTAAACGTAACAGGTAAACACGACCAGTCCTCACCTCTAAAGGATAAGGTAAGCGTCTCAACAGAAGGTTCCACCGACAACCGCTGTTAACGAGGAACGAAACCGCGTTCAGAACTTAACGTTGACTGAGAACAGATGTATATGGTGTCAGTACGTGCAAACGTCACTATTACAGCCAATGGGAGAGGTGAGGATAACATCACGTGCGGGGAGTTGCGGGTTTTTTTTACTATTAAAACTTTAAAGGCATCAAAAAACGTGAACAAGTGAAAGTGGTGTTACAACCGAAGTTTAATGTGGAAATGTGAATTGCCCGCAGATTCAAAGCGATCCCTACCTGTACGTGGAGAATGTAAAAGCTACGAACTAAGATGACAAAAATCTAAACAGTGGCAAGTATTGACCCACACAACATTATTGCGTGCTGAAAAAAAGGTATATCCAGTAACAAGTAGTGTTAACGGCAGAGGAAGTGCACTGTCTATGAGCAAAATATCATAAGAGTCTGGTTTGTAAGAGGTGAGTTAGAAAACACACAGCAAGTGCAAATCCTGTACAATGAGGACATGGCAACAATATATATATGTCAATACACAAATAAGGTTTGTAAAAATGCACAGATGAAGTTTATAAAAAACATGCAAGTTCGTAATGATCATTGAGGCCCCCGGGAATAATCGTTCCTAAGTATTTTATCCAAAAGGTCTCCTTTTGAGCTAAGGTGGTATGTGAATCTATACGTGGTGTGGTGTTGACTTTTTCAAGGATGGTGTATCTCAATTGAGGTATAGTGTGTGTGGACTGAATCCAATGTGCCGCTAAGCAAGATTTTAAGTTGCTATTACGTATAGTGCTTTTGTGTTCTATGATTCGAGTTTTAATTTTTCTAGATGTTCTGCCTACATATACTAGCCCACAGGGACATTTTATGGCATAAATAACATTCTCAGTGTTACAATCCGAAGTATGCCGCAATGTGATCCTTTTGCCTGTATGGGGGTGAACGAAACTATCCCCTTGGATAACATTGCCGCATTGGCCACAATTGTGGCATTTTCTCATGCCCTTGTAGCTAGGTTTGCTAGAGCTGGGTTTAATCTTGAGCCGTTCTCTAAGGTTTATAGACCTACTGTGTGCAAATAGTGGAGGGTCAGGAAACAGGTCTTTGAAATCCACTTCTTGTGCTATGATCTCCCAGCGTTTTCTGATGATGGTTTTGATGCTTGATGATTGTGTTGAGTGTTTGAGTACAAATACTTCACGTTTCTTAGATGATTTCTTTACTTGAAGTAAGAGGTCCTTGCGTTTTTTCTGAGTAACTGTCCTGCATGCTTTTGCCAACACTTCTTCGGGATAGCCCCGTTCCTTATATCGGAGTTTTTGCTCCTCTATCAAAGTCGTACTCAAAGTATTGTCAGAGGTGATACGTTTGATCTTGATGAATTGTGACACTGGAAGATGTTTTTTTAAAGAATGAGGATGTGTACAGGTGTAATGCAATGCATTATTTACATCAGTGGGTTTCCTGTATACGGCTGTATTTATGTGAGTGTTCTTTTTTTGAATTTCGATGTCTAGAAAATTGGATGGTGTCCGGTTGTATATCATGTGGGACACCCCCGCGCCGCACGGCCACCAACTGCTGTGTGTGCCCCCTTGCCTGCCCTCTGCCTCGCTGCCGGCTGATGCCGCTGGCGTCTGTTTTCGCCTGCTTTGTCGAAAATTTGTGCTTGCTTAACCGCTCTTCTCCCCGTGTTAACTATTTTTTTTTCATAGCGTCTGTTCTCGCTTGTTTTGTCAAAATTTGTGCTTGCTTAAACTACTTTTCTCCCCGTGTCAACTGTTTTTCTTTTCTCCTGACATTTGTGCCTGCATTTTGCTCGTGTCTTTTTCAGCCCTTCGCGCCCTCCTGCCTGCCTGCCCGCCCACCGCGCCGTCCTCCCTCCCCGCTCCCCGCTTCCTGCCACCACCGCTGACCACGCCCCTTTTTTCTTTCTGTTCCCTCCCCGCTCCCGCCTCCCAGCTGCCCCGCCCACCCGCACACTTGGCCTTATATGGCGACCGTGCGACGCAGGTGAGTGTGACCCACTTGTGGGACACCCCCGCGCCGCACGGCCACCAACTGCTGTGTGTGCCCCCTTGCCTGCCCTCTGCCTCGCTGCCGGCTGACGCCGCTGGCGTCTGTTTTCGCCTGCTTTGTCGAAAATTTGTGCTTGCTTAACCGCTCTTCTCCCCGTGTTAACTATTTTTTTTTTCATAGCGTCTGTTCTCGCTTGTTTTGTCAAAATTTGTGCTTGCTTAAACTACTTTTCTCCCCGTGTCAACTGTTTTTCTTTTCTCCTGACATTTGTGCCTGCATTTTGCTCGTGTCTTTTTCAGCCCTTCGCGCCCTCCTGCCTGCCTGCCCGCCCACCGCGCCGTCCTCCCTCCCCGCTCCCCGCTTCCCGCCACCACCGCTGACCACGCCCCTTTTTTCTTTCTGTTCCCTCCCCGCTCCCGCCTCCCAGCTGCCCCGCCCACCCGCGCACTTGGCCTTATATGGCGACCGTGCGACGCAGGTGAGTGTGACCCACTTGTGGGACACCCCCGCGCCGCACGGCCACCAACTGCTGTGTGTGCCCCCTTGCCTGCCCTCTGCCTCGCTGCCGGCTGACGCCGCTGGCGTCTGTTTTCGCCTGCTTTGTCGAAAATTTGTGCTTGCTTAACCGCTCTTCTCCCCGTGTTAACTATTTTTTTTTCATAGCGTCTGTTCTCGCTTGTTTTGTCAAAATTTGTGCTTGCTTAAACTACTTTTCTCCCCGTGTCAACTGTTTTTCTTTTCTCCTGACATTTGTGCCTGCATTTTGCTCGTGTCTTTTTCAGCCCTTCGCGCCCTCCTGCCTGCCTGCCCGCCCACCGCGCCGTCCTCCCTCCCCGCTCCCCGCTTCCCGCCACCACCGCTGACCACGCCCCTTTTTTCTTTCTGTTCCCTCCCCGCTCCCGCCTTCCAGCTGCCCCGCCCACCCGCGCACTTGGCCTTATATGGCGACCGTGCGACGCAGGTGAGTGTGACCCACTTGTGGGACACCCCCGCGCCGCACGGCCACCAACTGCTGTGTGTGCCCCCTTGCCTGCCCTCTGCCTCGCTGCCGGCTGACGCCGCTGGCGTCTGTTTTCGCCTGCTTTGTCGAAAATTTGTGCTTGCTTAACCGCTCTTCTCCCCGTGTTAACTATTTTTTTTTTCATAGCGTCTGTTCTCGCTTGTTTTGTCAAAATTTGTGCTTGCTTAAACTACTTTTCTCCCCGTGTCAACTGTTTTTCTTTTCTCCTGACATTTGTGCCTGCATTTTGCTCGTGTCTTTTTCAGCCCTTCGCGCCCTCCTGCCTGCCTGCCCGCCCACCGCGCCGTCCTCCCTCCCCGCTCCCCGCTTCCCGCCACCACCGCTGACCACGCCCCTTTTTTCTTTCTGTTCCCTCCCCGCTCCCGCCTCCCAGCTGCCCCGCCCACCCGCGCACTTCGCCTTATATGGCGACCGTGCGAACGCGCAGCGGTCACGCGCAGCGGGCGCGCCGATTGTGCGCCGAAGGCGCGCCAAAGGCAAGCCCGTCTACGCCCGTCCGCGCCTGGACCGCGCCCAGTGCCAGGACCCCTGGACCTCGAAGACCCCGACCTACACGCCTGACGTACTCAGCCGCCACCCTCAGCGCTCTCAACACCGGCCGACACCCAGAATGCCATCAAGCCACTCCTGGACGTACCAACGGACCTTTCAGCTGCCACGCCTGCAAGTTCTCATGCATCCGATCCTGCCCCGCACCCACCAAGCCGAACACCAGCAGTACCCACCTCAAGTGCATCCTGCTCAACACCCGCTCCGTCCACAGACACGCCATCGAACTCTGGAACCTCCTCGACGCCACAGCCCCTGACGTTGCCTTCCTCACGGAGACCTGGATGAACGCCTCTTCAGCTCCCGACATCGCCATCGCCATCCCAGAGGGCTACAAGATCGTCCGGAGGGACCGAAACGCCAACCAGATGGGAGGAGGCATCGCCATCATCCACAAGAACACCATCCGTCTCACGACCAGCACCGACAACACCCTGACCAGCGCCGAACACCTGCACTTCCAGATCCACACCAACCCGACCACCACCCTCAGAGGCACCCTGATCTACCGACCCCCTGGACCACGCACCCAATTCAGCGAGGACATCGCCGACTTCGTCAGCCCGCTTGCCCTCCCCTCCGCTGACTACATCCTCCTGGGAGACCTCAACTTCCACCTGGAGAACAACAACGACCGCAACACCAGCACCCTGCTCGACAACCTCGCCAACCTGGGACTCAAGCAACTGGTGTCCACCCCCACCCACCTTGCCGGACACACTCTCGACGCCGTCTTCTCATCCAGCACAGACATCGACTTCAGCCACGCCACGGAGCTTCACTGGACGGACCACAGCTGCGTCCACTTCACCTTCAAGAGAACGCCGACCCACCATCACCAACAACAGGCCGCCCGCAGAAGCTGGAACAAGATCACAGCAGACCAGCTCGCCACCTCCCTGAGCCAGCACCCTCCTGCCAGCTCAGCGAACCCCAGCCAGGCCGCCGACAACCTCACGAAGTGGATCAGCAACTGCGCGGACGAACTCGCCCCACTGAGGACCGCGCCCAGCAGACCCGGCAGCAAGAAGGCCCCATGGTTCACCGACGAACTCAAGAGCTCCAAGAAGAACTGCCGAGCCCTCGAGAAAGTCTGGAAAAGGGAACCGACACCGGACAACAGGACCTCCTTCAAGCTTGCTACCCGGAAGCACCACCAGCTGATCCGCGCCGCCAAGAAAACAGCATTCAAGGACCGGTTGGACAACAACGCACACAACTGCAAGGAACTCTTCAACATCGTGAAAGAGCTTTCCAACCCCAGCGCAGGAAACAACGACATCACCCCATCGCAAGACCTCTGCAACTCCCTCGCCTCATACTTCCACAACAAGATCACAGACATACACAGCAGCTTCGACAACCAACCAACGCACAGCATGACCGAACAACCACCCCCCACCACCACCCTCCACGCCTGGACCCCGATCAGTACCGAAGACACCATCCGCACGATGAACTCCATCCACTCCGGATCACCGACTGACCCCTGCCCTCACCACGTCTTCAACAAGGCCGACGCTGTCATCGCACCCCACCTGCGAGACATCATCAACACATCCTTCAACACCGCCACCTTCCCGGAGAGCTGGAAGCACGCCGAACTCAGCGCCCTACTCAAGAAACCAACAGCGGACCCCACCGACCTCAAGAATTACCGCCCCATCTCGCTTCTCCCGTTTCCAGCCAAAGTCATCGAGAAGACCGTCAACAAGCAGATGGCCGCCTTCCTCGAGACAAACGGATCCCTCGACCCCTCTCAGTCCGGCTTCCGAGCCAATCACAGCACCGAGACCGCCCTCATCGCCGCCACCGATGACATCCGAGCCCTGATGGACAATGGAGAAACAGCGGCCCTCATCCTCCTAGACCTCTCCGCGGCTTTCGACACGGTCTGCCACCGCACCCTAGTACGGCGCCTCAGCAACGTCGGAATCCAGGACAAGGCGCTAGAATGAATCATCTCCTTCCTCGGCGGTAGAACACAGAGAGTCCGCCTACCACCATACAAGTCAGAGGCCTCCGAAGTCATCTGCGGCGTCCCCCAAGGATCCTCTCTGAGCCCCACCCTCTTCAACGTCTACATGAGCCCCCTCGCGGCCATCGTACGCAAACACAACCTCAGCATAATCTCCTACGCCGACGACACCCAGCTGATCCTCTCCCTGACCAACGACCCCGCCGCCGCCAAAGCCAACCTACAAGAAGGGATGAAAGAGGTAGCCGAGTGGATGACGACCAGCCGCCTGAAGCTGAACTCAGACAAGACGGAGGTCCTCATCCTGGGCTCCTCACCCTCCGCCTGGGACGACTCCTGGTGGCCTCCCGCCCTGGGCACCGCACCCAAACCGACAGACCATGCACGCAACCTGGGCTTCATCCTGGACTCCTCCCTCTCCATGACCAGGCAAGTCAACGCCGTCTCCTCATCATGCTTCAACATCCTACGCATGCTACGGAAGATCTTCTGGTGGATCCCCACAGAGACCAGGAAGACCGTCACCCAGGCCCTCGTCACCAGCCGACTGGACTACGGCAACGCCCTCTACGCCGGCACCACCGCCAAGCTCCAGAAGAGACTCCAGCGGATCCAAAACGCCTCAGCCAGACTCATCCTCGACACCCCACGAACCAGCCACATCTCCGGACATCTGAGAGACCTCCACTGGCTCCCCGTCAGCAAGAGAGTCACCTTCCGCCTCCTCACCCACGCACACAAAGCCCTACACGACCAAGGCCCGAGCTACCTCAACAGCCGAGTCAACTTCTACGCTCCCAAACGCCACCTCCGATCTGCCAGCCACGCCCTCGCCGCCGTCCCCCGCATCCGAAGAGCGACTACAGGAGGAAGGTCCTTCTCCTACCTGGCCGCCAAGACCTGGAACTCCCTCCCGACCGACCTGCGCCTGACCCAAGACCACCTCTCCTTCAGGAAGAAGCTGAAGACCTGGCTGTTCGAGCAGTAGCGGCACCCCCCCCCCCAGCGCCTTGAGACCCTACGGGTATGTAGCGCGCTCTAGAAATGTCTTTGATTGATTGATTGATGTGTGAATTGAATTCTGGGATTACGAGAATTGAGTTCTTGAATGCAGTTCTCCAAGGTAGTTTTGGATCCTTTCCAAATGACTAGTATGTCATCTATGTAACGCAAAAGGAGAATTGTGTTATCCCGCCATATCGGGTGCTCTAAGATGTATTTCTGTTCAAAGTAAGCCATGAATGTGTTGGCATATGATGGTGCCCCCGGAAAGCCCATGGAAGTGCCTGTTTTTTGCAAGTAAAAGGTATCTTTCCAACAGAAATAACTATGATAAAGTGAAAAGTGGAGTAATTCCAAAAGGAAAGTGCTTGTATCTTGTGCGATGGTGGATTGTAATAGCCTCCACTCCACGGCCTCTAGTCCTTCATTGTGAGCAATAGATGTGTATAGAGAAACTACGTCTATGGTGCATAGTAAAACATCTTCAGTGATGAGATGACGTATGGTCTCTAGTTTCACAAGACAGTCAGTTGTGTCCTTGACATAAGTGTCCCACGACTGTACCAGTGGTTGTAAGTGAAAATCAAGAAATTGTCCAATAGGTTCGTGAATCGATCCGCATCCGGCTACTATAGGTCTGAAGGGTGGCATGGTTGCATGTTTATGTATTTTCGGCAACATGTATATGTGTGGTGTTTTCGGTGTATCAACATATAAAAATGTACGTGTGTTCTCCGTAATGATGTCATTATCCATGCCTGTTTGCAAGATCTTTGCTAATAGGACAAAAAGTTCACCGATGGGATCCATCTCCAATCGAATATACGTATCCGTATCATTCACATGATTGTCAACACTGCGCTCATAGAATTCCGTGTCAAGAACGACCAAGGCTCCCCCTTTGTCTGCTGGTTGGAATGTGATGGTAGTATCCTTTCTTAGTTCATGAAGTATTCGTAATTCATTTGTAGACAATCCTAGTGTCCTCCCACATATAACACTAAAATCCAGTTTGATGCAGGCACTGTACTCACAACAAACCCATAGACAGAAGTCTGGTCAGGCAAAAGCAGTCCTTCTATTGTATAGTGCAATTACTGTTTTATTTCATAAACATAAGATAAGATTAGGCATCAGATACTATAAAAACCCAGGTTCTGACCGTAGGTTGAAGGGGCTTCAAGAAAAGACTGTCAAGCTAGAGGTCATATTGTTTTGCAGACACAGACCATTATGGCTCAGGAGGCTCCCAAGATGCAGACTGAAGTGGGAGTCTTCTTAGGCCTCGCTGGCTAGTGATTTGTCAAGGATATAGAACCGTTGTTGCCCTCTTGCCCAAACTAACTTCCAAGAAGCAGCCTAAGAAAGTGATCTGGATAGAGGTATGCCAGAAAGATTTTTACACCCTGAAAGATGCCATGTGTCCATCAGCGCTCAATGCACCTGACTTTTCCAAGAATATCCCTGTGTAGACCGCTACTTCTGCGGACAGAACATGGAAAAGCAGCTGTTCTTTCACAGCTGAATGATACGGGCTTGGACCAACCTGTAACCTACAACGGCAGGAGGCTTGTTCCCAGGGAGTGCACAGGTATTCCACGAAGTATCTCAGTACTATAATGAATTATTCATCATATTTGAAAAACATTTATTTAGCTATAAAACATATTGCGAAAAGTTCATTTAATGTAAAGTTGATTCTGTAATGATAATTTGCTTCTGATAAATGGTCTCAGGTAAGAAATGTGCCAGTTGCTGAACTGGGCAAGACAGTGCCATGTGTCTGGGCAAATAGCCAAAGCATGATTTACTATAGTTAAGAATCCTGATTCTTTATTATTAATCATAGACACCCTTATTTATAGTTGTTTTTTTTTTTACAGAGTTTTATATAGTGCGAACTTGACCCGAATCGGGCATCTGAGCGCTTTACATAGCACCTGTTGCATTACATGAGGACACAATAGTTGACTGCACATGTGGTCTTTTTCACTCTAGGGCCACTCATGCAGAGATAACAATTCTGAATGAGCGTAGAATAGTGTTCCGACATATTACAGAGAACTTTTCTTTCATTTCACACCTCCACACATTTGTGCGTTGAGTTTGTGGATAGTCACCACAACATGAGCTGTTGGACACCAGCATTATGTTTTTCTATTTTTTCTTGGGTAGAGCTGGTGATGTCTTTCACGGCATACAGAAGATTGAGCAAGAAAGAAAAGCTGCCTGCATTTAAGATCTGTGCTGACAAGACTTTTAGAAAAAGCAGCGCCCTGACCAGCCGGCCGGACCCACAGCCACAGCCAGCTCAGGCGCTTCTTACAGTGCGTGCAATTAGAACAGAGCAGCTTCTGGTTAAGTGTGGCAAGGTATGTTCTTGTAGGCTACTTTCCACCCAAGTCCCTTTTTACAAAACTGTTTTTATTACTCAGGGCCCAACACATACAAACAGATGCAAGCTTAAAAGAGGTGTATAATGACATATACAAAAGTGCCACTATTTCCAACAACCGCCACAATGGCCCAGGTGGTATTTTATTGGCTTTCCCCACCAATCTGCCACTGCCTGAGTCAAGTATAAATGGGAGGTAGGAGGAAAAAGTACATTTAAAAAACAGAATACAAAAATGCAGTTTTACCAACTTTTTCTGGGCAGACATGGTTTAAATAGGAGGAAAGCGTGCTATGCCTGAAAGCCATTTTTCCTGATATTTTCCCTGTTTTTCCGCACTTCAGCAGGGTGTAAATGAGGGTATGAGTCTCAGATTCAAGTTACCACTAAACTAATGTTTCTACAGAAACTATGTAGAACCCACTAGTCTCTTTCAAGTCAGCATTGCTGAGCACAAGATTATGCTGCAAAGTGGAGCAAAAGGGATTGGTACATGAGGGTCTTCAAGAGTGGCAGCTCTTTTGTAATAAACATAAGAGAAGGTTATTATTACTCTCTTCTCTTACGTCAGTGTCAATTGCTCACAGTATTCCTTCAACATGGAGGAATGGTAGCATTCTACGGAACCTGGAAAAAATATTCAAGATTTACCCTAGAAACAGGTGCACTACAGTTAACACAAAGGGCCTGATTCTCACACTGCATGTAGTAGTACATTTTATGTTATACAAAACATACTACAAAATGCTATTCACAAACTTTTTACCTCATTTACAATATTTTGACATAGGGTAAAGCAGAAAGCATTCCTGCTGCGCTGCCCTACGTCAAAAGAAAAGGGCAGGAATGCACCATATTTACAAGATATGGGGAATTCCTTTCCTTTTCCCCTACACTGGTGCACAACGGGCCGCCGTGAACCAACACAGACACCTTTGTGCCATGGTGCAAGGATGTCTGCATTGTTGGGATGATTGATTTTGTGCAGGAATGGACATAAGAGGTGTTTTCCTCTTTCTAAGTGCTGCAGAATTCTGAACACATGGGAAAAAAAACGAGGAGAAATAAAGTATTTCTCCCCGGTGTGCCTCCTTACACCTCCCCTGGGAAGGCATAGAAATCTGACACATTCACAGGTTTACAAAACCTTATAGATATGGGAATTTATCAGATTCCATGGATGTTGCATGTGAACTTCCCCAGCAACATCCATGGACGGCACCTTTCATGCAGAATGATGCTGAAATGGGGCCATATTTACAAGGCCAGGAAAAGCCACACAGGCTGGCTTTATGTGGCCTTGTAAATATGGGCATGCACAATGCGCCACCGGTGCATCCAAAAAAGTGACACAACGGCAGCGCGATGGGCTTGGAAATAAGCCCCTCGGTATTCTAAACTCGAATGCACACTATTTAACTCAATAATAAATTGTAACTGCATATTCTGAATATTTTTATTAGAGCAATCTTTAAATTGGTTTTAAAAGTCTATCTCTTACAAATTAAACATTAAAACTTGTGAACACATATATCTATCACTTTTCAAAACCTGAAACATACCTGGTAATGTAATTAATGCTTTTTCTCAACTTCACCACTCATCTACATCAGATTTTCATTACACCATCAACCAATCGCAGACAGGCTGAGCACATACAAATTGATCTTTCACAACTACACTCTTTCTAGCCTTCATTAAGTTGTGGAATATGCTTGTGGGTTTGTCCCTTCTTTTGAGGAGGAATGTTTGAGGAGAACAGAGCGAATTTGTAGGTAAAGAGTCAACATCTTTGGGATGCCAGAGAAGCTGTAACTTCCGGATACTGCTTCCCACCTGATGTCGTCTTGGACATGGTCGCTGAGTGGGAGTAGAGGTTGGATTCAGTAACAGGCTCCTCCCACATTACCCCTACAAATGTGAAAGTAGTAGCTGTACTAGATCTTTTTACTGGTGGATCTTTCCAGAGGGAGTCCTGTGACACTATTGGTATCTCAAAGACAACCCAGTCCCAAAGCTTGAATCAGGCCCAAAGAAGCATCAACAGAAGAATGGACCAGTTAATTGCCATGCCACAGTCACTTGCTGAAAAGCAAATGATATATCAGCATTTATATTTGGTTTCCCACTTCCCTTGTTGCCATTGGCAGCACCCACATGGCACTCCAGCCACCTCACTACATAGCACACCATTTCCTTAGTAGACACTGTTGGCCCTCTATCAATGTTGAGGCTGTCTGTGATGCCGTGGGCTGCTTCACAGATGTGTATGCTGCCTTTCATGGTCGCTCACACAATAGATTTATTTTCGGTTAGTCGCCTCTAGCATGTCGTATGGTTCCTGCTTATTTCATGTTATATTTCTCCGCAAAAAGGGCTAGCATTATTGTGTGGCTTTTAAACGAGAACACTGCATTATTTCCACATAATCAACACGCCTGACTGATGCACACGGCTTGCAGTAAGGGATGCATAATGTACTTACAATAGAATAGATTGGCCTTTAAATAATTATTTTGCCGGTTATGCTCACTCGCTTCATTTCTTCACACCCTTCCATTGTCCAACCTCAGTTTCTCAGAGAAGGTACAAAAGGGCATGCATACATACACAAGCAATTAGCAATTATTGAATGTTCCTTTGGAGCCCTTTAGTCATGAATCAGATGTCTGGACCGCACAGAGGAGGGGTGGGGATGCTGGTGTACTCCCCTGAAATTCTGTTCAAAATTATTGTAGCCTGTTGTGTGTTGCACAGCATTGCCATATGATGGGACTTTTAATTAGATGTTAACCCTTATATACATTCACATCCAGGGAACTGAATTGTTTACTGTATATGCAGGTGCATGATCGCTGGTCAACTCTTTTTTTGCTTGAGCTGCAAGTTGGTTTACTGCCTTTATGTGGTTGGACACTCTTTTGACGTTGTTGAATCTTAAACATCTTATAAATTATCCATGAATAAAATCCTGAGTTAACTCTGTTAACTTTACATAATGTTTGTAATGGAAAAGAATTGTTTGTTAGTAAAAAATGTGAGATCACTTTTCCATAAACTTTATTTATCTTTGAACCTACCAGAAATATTTTGTTATATAGTATTTTTTTTCATAGATCATGTTTTTTAATACTCCATACTCGGGCGGAGATTCCACACTTGGGGGGGGGGGCTGCCCACCACAATTAAACAGGAAATAGCATCAAGGAAGAGGTAACCAGACATTTAGAAATCATTTTGAGATATCCTCAGCACAGAGAACAATCCACCTCCATCCTGTTGCTTCTTACACAAATCTTGCCCCCTAAAATGGGTGAAGGAGTTGAGGAGAAGGCCCCCATTTTCACAGAATCCAAAATAAATATCATCACTGAGGGTCATACACTCAGCTTTATGAGTGCCAGTGATGTGTGACATGTAGTATTTTCACTTTTGCAAAAAGAACAATTGATGGACAGAATGCTGAACAATGTCATACATTCACCCCAGTACAGAGATCTGGGCCTAAATCTATAATTTTTTTGCTCACCATGCCATTCCAGTTTGGACCCAGCCATATGCAAATCAGTCGTGACCCTGCACCCAGTGGGAACAGTCCAGCTCGAACTGCCAGGCCAGGTCCTCCCTGGACTGCAAACAAGCATCCTAGGTCCGGTTTCAGACTTACAGCCCTCATCAGCCAGGATAGTTTGACTCCAGCGGCATGGAGAGCACGGGACCCACATCTGGGCATACCCGTCCCATTCGGGGTGACAAATGCAAAAAGAACAATTGATGGACAGAGTGCAGAAGAACCCAGATCTGTGACTGGGGGTGAGTGTCTGAAAAGTTTCAGCGCTCTGTCCATCATCTCCTTGTGTTTGCTTTGTTCGCCCTAAGTTGGCAGGTTATGCTCACTTTGCCATTGGATTCAAGCTAGCCTGGCTGATGAGGGCTTTTAGCCCAAAACTGGTCCCAGGATGCTTGTTTCTGGTCCAGGGAAGACATGGCTTGGCAGGTCGGGCTGGACTGTTCCCATGAGGCACAGGGTCAAGACTGATTTGCATATAGCTGTGTGTAAACTGGGGTGACGAAGTGAGCTAAAGAACGATGATGGATTCAACCCAGATCTGTGACTGGGGGTGAGTGTCTGAAATGTTTCAGTGCTCAGTCCATCATCTCCTTGTGTTTGTATTTTCACTTTTGTCTGCACCAAGGCATTAAGACTGAAATGGCAGACTTGCATGTGCTGGGTGAGAGGTCTCTTAGGGAGGCACAAGTTGTGCTGCAGCCGCTAGGGACCCTCTTTAGTACCTCAGTCCCTAGGTATCAGGATACCATTTACTAGGGACTTACAGTGTGTGCTATAGCTTCTGGAAATTGGGGGAACAATAGAGCAGTTGTGGGATGGAGCTCTGGCACTGGGGACCTGGTTAGCAGGAACCCAGTGCACCTTCAGTTGAAATCACATCATCTACCAGGCAAAAAGTGGGGGTATCTATGTCAAAAAGGGGCACTTTCATACAGTTTTCCTGCCTCCCAAAGGGCCAACCTTCATCCTTCTCCCCGGCTAACCTCTGCATTCTTCCCCCCCTTCCTTGCCAGCTGTCCTCCCCTTTCCTCCTCTTTTTGTTCTTGCTCTCCTTCTTTCTCTTCATTTGTAACCTCCCCTCCCCACAACTTGAGCCACCAAAGCCAACACCTCATGGTTAGAACTGTTGCCCCCCCTTGGTAGTAATGTTTTGTAGACATGCATGTACTACTCTCTTCAGTTGTATTTCTATCTTGCGTCCATGCTGGACATTAATGCCATTGTTATCATTGCTTTTCCTTGTATCTTTTTCTCATCGACACCAATAAAAAATAATTTAAAATAAAATAATAAAAAAAATATACATGTTGTTTGTGTATGTTCTTTGTCTTCACTAATAAATGGTGGGGCTGCAGAGTTAGGGAGGTATATGCGTAATATGCTGGCCTAGTCTAGTTTTTTCTTTCAATTATGAGATTTGTAATCTTGTTTATTCCATTTAAAAACAGGAATACGAGTCTCAGAATTCACCCAAAAACTTGGACTTGTGCTGAACATCAACCATGGACCTGAGAAACTTGGCAGCTATAGTTTGTTTATTGTCATTATGTATAGCCTACATTTAGTAATTAACCTCACTGCCAACACAACAAATGTGGATTTCTTGTTGAATAAATTCACACATTTAATGATTGATGTGCTGAACTTTGAGACTCAATAAGTATATATTAAAAAAAATCCTTTGCAAAGCTTTGCTGTCTGCACATAACAATTGTGTTTACTTAGTGCGAAACAGTGCATGTATCCTGTTAGGAATATGCAGTTCCAAAAGGTACATATATGTGTTAGCAAATTTCCAAACATCACACATAACACTGCACTGCTTCAAATGTGGAATATTTTATGATGTGAATTAGTTAAATAAATAACTTCTAATTCACATAATTGGCATATGAAATCATAGGATTGCAAACTGTGGGGTCTAGTTACCATAACGACAGTAATATTATTTCAGGCCATAGATGAAATAATCAAATCACTTGATATCTTTATTCAATTTCAGCAGACAGGTCTGGCCAATTAACAGCTCAGCAGGACCAGTAGTAGGAAAGAAGAATCTTGACTCAAAAGCGGGCACATTGTCTGGGCACAGCCAGCGGGAAGGAGGATCTGAACACCAGCAGGGGTATTGCTTCCACCCAGAGAATAATGCATTCTACCACTAAGAGTCTCAAAGGTAGTGGAAGTGGACACCACCAGCCAGGGGGAGGACATGTGGGGATTCCTCCTTGCCAACAATAAAAACTTGAAGTGGTATCGTAACAGGAGGCCCTAATACCATTAGTGCATGCCCCAAGCTCTTTTGTAACTCCTGAGTCCCCTATTCAATCAGGGCCTCTAGATGCTTCCCCTGCATCTCCTGCTCCATCATGCTATGTCCAGAAGACCAGGAGTCAAGGGACCAATTCGTCCCCAAATCCCCACAATCCTCTTGTGCTCACCAATCTGCACAGAGTGAGTCTGTCACTGTAGTTGCACTCAAGGATGTGATGGCATCCAATTTAGGACCTCAGGGAGCAATCCCTCTGACTTCTGGGACTTAATGGAGGAACCATCACCACCACCTTGACATAAGTCATTCTGTCTTGTCTACTCCTTAACATACCCTAGCCTCTGTTGTACCCAGTTTGTCTATCCTCACTGTTTCCCGTGCTACCACTAGTGTTATTTATTTCCATCAAGTGTCTGGTCTTGCCACAGCCAACAACACATCGGCCATCTCAAAGGAGGATTTAAATATCATAATAAAAGTAGAGAGTGTGGATGGCAAGTGAATTTTCCGAGGATTTGGACTTTTCACATTTCTTGAGGGTCAGACTTCCTTTTTTACTTTGACAGCGAACTCATAATTTAGGGCTTTGTTTGGACTATTGCCATTTTATTTATTCCATTTGTAAAGACTGGTGTCCTTAATTATTTCTGACTTGTTCTTTTATTTTGCTCAGTGGCCTATAAGCTGGCTTCGACATTCTGGATCAAGATTGCTTTTTTTCCTTTCTTCCATTCCAAAGGCCAGCCTTTTATTTTGTATTAATATATCTGTTCTTTAGATCATTTTGTAAGAAACGTTCATGATTGTATGATATTGTGTGTTGTTTGCAATGTCCTTTGATAAAAAATGTTAAACTGTATTCCAACTCCTTACCACATGTTGATTCTCTGGCTTTCTAAATTGACAAAGCTGAAAACATATGGAAATATATGTGGGACAACAACAAAATAACAAACAAAAACATTACAAACTGAGCACAAGTTTGAGCTGTAAAAAGTGCACATTTTTATTAGTACACTGTGGTGTAAACAATAGGTCTACACACTTGTTACAGTAGATTTCTCATATTACTCCACCTACGCAGTGCTGGTGGTAAAATTATTTGTGACTGAATGAGTTCTGGGTGGTTGTACAGGTGGCCGTGCAGTTGAGGCAGATACGTATAATTGCCTTTAGTCTATTAGGTGTTGGGGCACCATTGCCCCCCTCTTCCTGGTGCTGCTCTCATGAAGCCCCTTCAGGCCCTGGAGGCCTGTGCTTGGTCTCCACCTAGCTGCTTTAGAAAGTGGAAAGTCACTTTGGCTGGCGCAAGAAAGAATCCAGCTAGCCACTGCTCCTGTCCTCTTTTGACACGGTCCCATGTCTCTGGGCTCAGGCTGCTGCAGTGCGGTGAGTGCACACGTCAGAAAAATAAAATGGCAATAAAATCTTTTCATTGCCATTTTATTTTTCTTTGAGGCTCACAGGGGGCGGGGGGCTACACTCCACTGCCCAAGTGAAGAAACCACCGCTGGCAGTGCTGGCAGCAGATGTTATTGCTTGGAGGAGGGTTGGATTCTCTCTTGGGATTGCATGCCATCCTCCGCTTGTAGATGTTTCTTCATCATCAGCCTGCTCAATATCCTTAGTACCTGGAAGAAGACTGCAACATATAATTTTAGTACATAGATTTTTAAAAATATATTGAGAGGGTAGTTGAACTCAATGGGGTTTATTTACAAGCCCATTGCACCGCAAGACACACCAGCGGCGCAGAGTGCCTGTCCATATTTACAAGGCCACGTAAAGCCACCCTGCATTGCTATTCATGGCCTTGTAACTATGGTCCTCTTTCATGTTTTACTCTGGGTGAAAGGAGCGTTCCATGGGTCTTGCTGTGGGTGTTCCAACACATCATCCATGGAACCTGATGCATTCCCAGATTTACAAGGTTATGTAAACCTAGGAATGCGTCAACTTCTTGTGCCTCCCCAGGAGAGGCGTAAGGGAGGTACAACGAGGAAAAACACTTTTGTTTCTCTTCTCCTTGTGATTGTTTTTGTGCAGGAAGGGACCCCTCTACAATGCCGACAGCCTTGCACAATGGCGATGGGTTCCTGCGTTGGCTCATGACAGCCCATTGTGCGCCAACTCAGGGGAAAAGGACAGGAATGTGCTGTATGTTGTTGATACGGCAGATTCTTGTCATTTCTTTTGACTTATGGCAGTACACCAGGAAGGCTTGTTGCACTGCTGTGAGTCACAATAGTGTAAACAAGGCACAATATATGTGATGAATAATTGAACCATGGAATATATTTTAGAAGTTTTAAATAGAAATTCACAAGCTTCAGCCGTAGAGATGAATGTTTTGGAGGTCTAACCTGATGTCAGCTGCTGATGTTCTAGTACACCAGGTAGTCTTGATCAGCAGCTACAAAAATGAGTGGTCATTTCAAGTTAGATCTTGTATAATAATAAGTCATCATAAACAAAAAAGCAAATAAAACATAGATAAAGTTTGGATTACTCATTTTGTATAACAAAAAAAATGCAATTTTCAGACCTCGATCAAGATAAAATGTATGCAGAATTCATACCCTTCTATTGACATAAATGTTACAAAATAAAAAGTTAAAATCAAACATAGAAAAAAGGTTATTTAGAATTGTGGAACAACTGGAAAAACACATACAGCTAACCTGTAGGGAATCAAATAAAGTTTTTTTAAACATTTCAACAATTACCAAGCATAAAACTTACCAGTATCTACTGTCTATTGTTGTGTGATGACAGTCTTGTGATTTTCCATGGAGCCTGTCACACTTGTGGGCAATGGTGAATGGGACAACAATCCCAAAAATAAACGACATTAGATCACATTGTACCAGTACATATGTAAAGGATACTTTAAAATAAACTCTACTGATTAACGCAAGTGAGCGTGAAACAAGATGGCCGCCGCTTGTTGAGCTCTGGCCGATTTTCCCCATTTTTAAACAAATTACGATTTTTGGATCAGAAAACTTCAAATAATGAGGTCGCTGTGTTTGTGAAGCAATTACCTGCGCTGTGAGTCTTTTCCTGGTCTTTTCTTTGGTGGCAGTGGCATTTTATCTCTTCCTGCTTCAGCTCCCAGCCCTGCTTTGAGGTTATGCCCGGCTTCTCTGTCAGGGGGCGGAGTAAGTGCTTAGGAGAGGGCCTGGCTTTGGCTTAACCACTCCCGCAGTTAGTTTTAGCTGCTTAACCTTTCATTTTCCCAAGCTTTTCTCAGCAATTCTCACTCTAACTTCCGTTTTTCTCAGAATTTTTTTTTTCTTATTTCTCCTATTTTATAATCCTTGCAAGTTCATTTATTGAAACAAAAGCATGGATCATAAGAATGCGCAAACACCTTATAACAAAAGGAAGCAACAGGTTTCACCTCCTCCTGTCAAATCTAAAGTGGTTGAGTCAAGTGAACCTTCTTTATCATTAATTCTTGATGAAATTCAAGCTCTTCTTATCAACACAGACTCAATTGCGACAGAGATTAAAAATGTGCGCAAAGACATGGCTAGTATGTCAAGGAAAATTTCTGATAACTCAATTAAAATATATGACAATAAAGTTAAAATCGATGCTTTTTCTCCCCTTGTGGCAAAAATCTCTCCTAAGTCTGCTCACCTTCTGGATATGGAAAACCGTAATAGAAAATACAATTTATGCATTTTTAACTTGCCAGAAGATGTTGAAGGATCCAATTGCATTATATATTTGGAGAATCTGATTCCTGGTCTTCTAAACATCAAATTTCCATAAAAATTTGAGATTGATAAGGCACATCTTAATCCGCGCCACACAAAACCTCGACAAATTATTTTTAAAGTTCTTCAACACCATCATTTGGTTTTGATAAGAAAAGCAGCATGAGAAATTCCTTCTTTGATGGTCAATGGAAAGTAACATTTTATTCACCAAGACTTTGCTAAGGAAACTGTTTCTATTTGCAAGGAATTTACTGCTCTTCACTCTCAGCTTAGAAGTCTTAGATTCAAATATGGTCTTTTTGACCCATCAACAATGCGCATTTGGAAAGATACTTTTTCTAAATCCTTCCAACAACCTGATCAGTTAAAATTATTCCTGAATCAGCAATCACAGCATTCAATGGATACTCATGACTCTGCTACCTGAACATTAGTTGTAAGAATTTTCCGGACAACTCTTATGATTATATTTATAGGGGGCTCCAGCGGTTTCGGTCATGCTTGTAACGTGTGTGTGCATTTCATACCTGTTATTAATGTTTAGTGTTTGTCATTTTTCCTATGTTTTTCTTGTTTTCCTTCTCCTGCCCCTCTTTTTTTTCATCATCTGTCCTGGAGTTACTATTTTTCTCTCTCTACTTACATCTTTGTTTCCTCTTCTTGACCTTCTTTTCCTTTCTTTTTCAATATGGCTAATGTTCATAATATTAAGATAGTTTCTTTAAATGTTAAGGGGCTATGTCATCCTGTTAACCTACGAAAAGTTTAGACTATTTGGGTAGTTGTAAAGCGGGTATTTGCTTTATACAAGAAACTCATATTGATGATAAAATTTTGGAGTATATGAAAAAAAATGGGTTGATAGTGTTGTTTCATCTCCTGCAAATGGCAAGAAAATGGTGTTGTTATTTGTTTTGCAAAAAGATTACATTGTCAAATTCTGAGTAAATTTTCAGATACAGATGGACGATATGTTATCGCTAAGATTAAAGTTCACAATTTGGTTATGTTTTTATTAAATGTTTATGGATCTACTGCTGATGAACCGCCCTTTTGTTCTGTCTTGGCAACTGAAGTTCTCAAACTAGGTAAAGGTCCTCTTATAGTTGTTGGAGATTTTAATGTTATTTCAGACCCCCTATTAGATAGATTATCTCTTACTAAATTTCGACCCCCTAAAGTTTTTTTTGTTTTAAATCATTTCTTTAAACTACAAAGCTTGTTGACATTTGGAGATTACATTTTCCCACGGAGAAAAATGTTTACATTCTTTTCTAACCCACATAATTCTCATTCTAGGCTTGATTATCTATTAATATACAGCTAGCTAATTAACTCCGTGGTCACTCCTAATATTGGTAACATTGATATTTCGGATCATTCCTTAATTTCCTTTATTATGAAATTGAACTCTAATGTTTTAACACAATCCAGATGGAGAATGAATAATAATATTGTCCTTAATGAACAAAACAAAGCTAAACTCTTAACCCTGAAGGCTCTGCTTCTATGATGAATAGATGGGACGCTTTTAAAGCTTATATTAGAGGTGTTACTATTTCTATTATGGATCATGACAATAACACTTTTAATGCTAATATTACATCTTTAGAAAACCAAATTGCAAAATATGAGAGACTTTTTATTACATCCACTGACCCTCAATACAGATTCAAATTACAGAAACTTAGATATGAGTTTAATTCAATCCTTAGCAAAAGAGCTGGTATTCAGCTTTCAAATTCTAAAGCCAAATTTGCTTTTAAAGTGAATAGATCTGGAAGACTGTTAGCCAATTATTTATGCATTAAAAAAGATAAAACACAAATAACTTCAATTCATGGCACTAATGGTAAAACTGCTATATCCCAAAATGATATTGTTAATGAATTTATGTATTTTTATACTACTCTATATAGCAAAACTGATTTTGATGATGTTTCCTTAATTGATTCTTTTTTATCAAAGTGTGATTTACCCAAGATTTCTCAATCAGATAAAAATGAACTTGATGTCCCTATTACTCAAGATGAAATTCTAGTAGCCATAAAATCTCTTAAAATAATAAATCCCCTGGTCCAGACGGTATTCCCGCTGAATTTTTTAATGAATTTCAATTACAACTTCTCCCTCATTTACTCCAGCTTTTTACTTTTTTTGGTTCTACAGGAACTACTACCGGTTCTTTTACTGAACCTCTAATTATTGTATTACCCAAACCTACTAAAGACCCTACCCTTGTATCAAATTATCGCCCTATCTCTTTAATAAACCAAGATTGTAAATTGTATGCCAAAATACTTGATTCTAGATTATCCTCTGTGTTAGATTCTATAATCCATCCAGATCAATCTGGTTTTATGAAAAATAGATATTCAGCCAACAACACTAGAACCCTGTTGCACGCTGTTGAACAAGGATCCTCATTATCTCTACCAGCAGGAATTCCAGCATTGGATGCTGAAAAAACGTTTGACAAAATTCATTGGCAGTTTTTCTTTTATACTTTATTGTCATTTAATTTTGGTGATGTATTTATCCGTATGGTTTCTGCTTTATATTCTACTCCTACTGCTTGTTTGTTGATTAATGGCCACATTTCTAGTCAATTTTCTTTTTTCAGAGGTACAAGACAAGTTTGTCCCCTCTCCCCCCCTTTGTTTCTTCTTGGTATTTGAACCATTGCTTGTTTCTATACGAAAATGTGATAATATTACAGGAATTAATATCAAAGGGGTTATTATTAAAACTTTAGCATATGCTGATGATGTATTGTTATTTATTAGTGATCCTATATCCTCATTTCCTTCTTTACTTGACATTATATCGGTCTATTACACAGTTTCTGGATATAAGTTAAATACTAACAAAATGGAATTCTTTCCTTTAAATATTTATTGCACTCCTGATATGTTACCTTTGATTGATATTATTTGGCAAAGAGATCAATTGAAATATCTTGGAATTGAGTTCCCTTCATCTATAAGAACAACAATATTGTGAATGCATCCTTTACTATATTAAAGATAAAACGACCAAATGGTCTTCACTTCATTTTTCATGGTGGGGTAAAATGGAATCTATAAAAATGACTATCGCTCCAAAACATTTTTTACACTCTAGCCATGATTCCCACACAATTTCCCTTAAAGTTCTATGAAACTGTAGACAGACTCCTCTCCAAATTCCTTTGGAATAATTAATCATCTCGTAGCAGTTATAAAAAAATTAAAAATACCTAAGTGTAATGGAGGCTTTGGATTACCAGACTTTTATTATTATCACAAAGCATTTATTTTAAAACAAAGTTCTATTTGGTTTAATCACTCTTTCTTAAATAACCCCCCTACTTGGCTTTTAATTGAAAAGGCTTAAATACAACCTTTTCCATTACCCACTTTGTTAACTATGTCTATGAAATCTAAATTTATTCATAAATCTATTATTTTAAAGTCCACCAAACTAATTTTTAATGATTTGGATTTAATTTTTCAATCACCGATATCCTCTATTGAAGATATGTCATTATGGTATAACCCAGTCATAAAACCTAATAGAAATGTTAGATTTTGGTCCTCTTGGATTACAGCTGGTATCTTTTACCTTAAGGATATCTATCACAATAATGCTTTTTTATCATTTGAAGATTTGCAAACAAAATGTCTTTTACCTTCTTCAGATTTTTTAAATATGATTTGTTATGTAATTCTATTTTAGATTCATTTCCTCATAGTATTCCTCCTAATATTAAATCTGACTTATTAATTTATATTCAGACTGTTTCCACTTTACTTCATGGTGTCTCTATATTATATAAAAAATGTCCAACTCTCAGGTTCCAATATTAATATAATATCAACTTTTTGGAATAATGCACTTTCAATCTCTCTTTCTAGTGATACATGAAAAACTATTTGGCTTAATAGTACTTCTGGTTGGTTACCTGTTTTACTATATCAAACTAACTCATATATTTTATATAACTGGTTATGGACTCCATTTCGATTATTTCATGCTAAACCTCTTCCGTCTTCAATTTGCTGGCACTGTAACTTACATTCTGGTTCACTACGGCATATGCTTTATGATTGTCCATCTGTTTTTAAATTTTGTAATGAAGTTTGGATTATTATAGAAAAGATATTTAATACTCAGGAAGATATTTCATTCAAAAGAATAATTTGCAAATATGTGGTTCTTTCACAAAAAGGAAATGAATTAGAAGGTAAACTTTTCAACTTTTTATTGTCAGCTGCTTTAAAATCAATTACAACATGTTGTAAAAAAATGTCATTACTTTCTGTTCACACTTGGTGGTCTTGGGTTATATTTACTAGAAGAGGAGCTCAATTATCTTTACATGGTATTAATCCTAATTCTATCTCATATCATTCTTTTTGGAAACCTTTTGATATTTATTTATCTTCCTAAATATGTATTATTTCAAATTTTCTACTGTTTTGTTTAGTAATCCAGTGTTTTAAGTTTTAGTAACTCTCTTTCATCACTAGTTTAAAACACTTATAGTTACTCCCTTTCCCTCCTCCTCTTTTCTGTTTTACATATTATATTAATTGTTTACCTATTGCAATTTAATTGATGCTAACATAATTTCTCTAATAGTATTGGGTATTTATTCGGTAATATGTTTTGTATTGTTTCTTGTTATTGTTAATTTAATAAAATAATTCAATAAACTATATTGAACTTAAAATAAACTCTACTGACATAGATAGACATATCTTCACATTTCTTTTTAGTTTTCAAAAGAAAACACATGTTGTTAAAATTGATCTTTACAAGTCCTTTGTTTCTGCTACAAAGCAGGCCCTGTGAGCCAGCCTGCTCCAGTGAATTGGACTTCGGCCCTAGCTGAAGGATTCACTCTGGCTTTATGAAGGATATTACAAAGTAACTTGTCAAACTTGTAAAAAACAATGTTAAGAATAGAGTAAGAGGTGTTTTTGGTAACAACAAGCACTTCAGATAGGTGTGAAGTACAGAGATGTTGGAATGGTTGTAGATCAATTCCCTGAAGTGTCAAGCCATAGCTACAATATCATTAAGGTTCACGCATGAACAGCTAGGGGATTCCCAGCTTTAAACATCTAACTCTATGACTTGTAATTTTATTTTAATAGAGGAAAAGTGTAGTAGTCAAATTATGCTATGTATAGATAACGACTGCCTTACATACTCACCAATGCAACATACAATGATATAGGGCCCGATTCACAGAACTAACTTAAGACAAAATCCTAAACTTACTACTTTTGTTATTCACAGACGTTAGGATTTTGTCTTAAGTTTGTCTTAAGACAAACTTAAGACAGACTTAAGACAGTCTTAAGACAGACTTAAGACAAACTTAAGACAGACTTAAGACTGACTTAAGACACACTTAAGACAGACTTAAGTTAGGATTTTGTCTTAAGTTTGTCTTAAGTCTGTCTTAAGTCTGTCTTAAGTCTGTCTTAAGTCTGTCTTAAGTTTGTCTTAAGTCTGTCTTAAGACTGTCTTAAGTCTGTCTTAAGTTTGTCTTAAGACAAACTTAAGACAAAATCCTAAAGTCTGTGAATACCAAAAGTAGTAAGTTTAGGATTTTGTCTTAAGTTAGTTCTGTGAATCGGCCCCCTAGTGTAGTTAAAGTATGAGGTGTGCTGTGTACAGTCTTACCTGGCACCACATTAGTCATGTCAGCAACAGCAGGGGCGGTTCCTATATTAGGCCCCCAGGGCACTGCCCCCCCCATAGTTGTTGCCACCTTCAGCCCCTGTACATAGCTGCCAAGGTTTCAGATTGCTATGTGTGACATTTTTTTAATTTCAGTGCAATTATGAGTGACATTTCAACGATTATGAGTGACAATTTCTCGTGCTGAGGAACACCTGTCCGTTTACGCTGTGAGCAGGCGTCCGAGTACTCTCTTTAAAAGACAGCATTGCGGTACTGTACTCGGCTCTGCACCAGAGACCAGCGCTGCAAGCTGTTGGCAGTCTGTGCTTTGTACTCTGACTCCTCTGCCCTGGGGGTCACGTAGCCTCACCCTGAAACAGCTATCCAGCACCACTGTGGCCACTAACTTGTGAAAAACTGGACTGATGCCTGCATTGCCACTGGTCAAATTGCAACTGCCTTGTGCAAGGAGAGAGAGAGCCACTACATTGCTATGGACGCCAGCACTATTGAATGGAGCCAACAAGCATGCACCTTCAGCATTTCCCTCACACTAGTAAGTAAGGTTGCTAAATACTGGCCATTTGCTCATGTCGATTCAAGGCTCAATCATGACAGAAAGTTATTAAAAAATTGTCTTTGTAAAGTGTATATATTTTACGATGGACTTTCTGTCTTTACTTTAATTATGAGCCAGTTATCATTAACTTTGCAGCCCCAGAACAGTGCAAAATGTTCTTATTTTTACTGTTTAAGGTATGCACTGATGAGAGGGAAAATATCGACTTTTGCGCTTCTTAGAATTTTTAGAACAGCCAGGACAATAAGATACTGGTGACGCCAGTAAAAAAAAGCCTGGTGGGTAACCCTAAAGGTAAGTGGCTGGGTACAATAAGACCTTCCTGTGACCTGCTGCAGAATAGTGAGCAACAGTGAAGGCAATAATCAAAACAGGCCCGTCCAACCCCAGTCAGGCTCAGGTTCTTCCTAATGGCAGGAGGGTGAGCGTGCACACTGAGCAGCAATTGCTGCTGCTTTTGGGTCAGTCCAGGCCTGGTTGGAGCTTGTGGTTATATGATGGGGAGAAGGGTTTACATTACTCATCAGGTGACATTTGTGTCAGAGGGTGGCTCTCTGTGTCATCAAGTACTCAAATGTGGACGATCGTTAGCTGCTTCCTGTTGTGTGCTTCATGCGAATTGTAACACCTTGAATCCTGACTTATTAATCCTAAACACTTTGCATTCTGAAATTATTAGATTTTTCCTTTCCTATCATAACACATGGGTACAAATCCCAGGATACAAATAATAACAAGTGATAAAAAGCAAACGTTTTGTGATCAATAGGAACCTTTAATTTCGGCAGTTTCAAGATCTTTTTACAGTTTCTCACAGCTCAAAAGAGTATAATTTGTAATATTTATCCGTTCCCATAGACTTCATTCATTCGTTTTGCTCGCGAGAAATTGTCACTCATAATTGCACTGAAATTTAAAAAATGTCACGCATAGCAATCTGAAACATTGGCAGCAAAGCTAATTAAGAGTCAACACACAGGGAACCCTATAAAAATCATTACCCTGAGCGGTCAGCCCCGGTTAGCGCACCACTATCTGCCCAGCCCCGGAGCCAACGGCCCAGATCATCACGCCAGCAGGGCTTTCATAGAGCTATACCAGGCACTGACACCACTGCACTGAAAGTAATTGGACCCGCACCGTCAATGGCTCACCCCTAATGGCCCAACTTGAGTTTTGTATGTCGCAGATGAAAATTGAGTGATCACCAGACACACTAAGACTTCAGCTGTAACACAGGCAGTGGACAAAGGCGGAGATAACCAGCACGCTAATATAATTTAAACCACACTTTACTAGAAAAGAGAGCGATATCTCACGCCGCTGACTTACTTTGAGAAGCAAAAGGCTGCAAACTGGTACAGGTCCAACCACCTTGTGGCCACAACTAGTCCAGCAGCATTAAGATTCAGCGGTAGTGATGTACAGTGCTGTGTTCTGGGATCTAGCAGTCACCGCAGTCCTTTCCTTGGGGTTGGGTCGGGTTCGCTGCTGGTCGTGGATGTCAATCATATTTTTTTAAATATGATTACTGTGGAGCAAGCAGTGCTCATTGCCCCTGCAGCATCCACAGCTACCGCAACTCAGGAACTGCAGCAAACGCGCAAACACGCACACAGCAGGACGTTACGTCAGTTATGATCAGTATGATGCGCAGTTGGATTCGAATAATTGTTACATTGTAGCAGCTAAGCAAGAGAGCTGCCAGAGCCTCTAAAGCCTGTTGGGAGCCACTCCAACTTTAGTTTAGCATGCCAATGGTGCATAATTACCAGCGTTAGAACGGCTTGACAGCGAAGGTGCTCTATGCTTATTATGCGTGACTTTGCATTTCAGTGCGGTGATGCGGACCACCACAATGAAATGCATTAGTCTCACGCCTGATGCATGGTACTTGGCAGGGCTGCCTGTATTTAAATGAATAAAAACTGTTTTTTTTCCAGCCCCATAGAATGGCAGTGATTGCAATTGGGTTTTATGAGACTGCAAAATGAAATGCCTTAGGCATTAAATATGGCAGTAACCCATGACTCAGTTAGACAGTCAAATTTCTTTATTCAGTTAAAAGCCAGTTAACCATGAAAGATACAAACAAATGGAACAAGTACAATACAGCATACGACAATTAATGTTTTATTTTTTTAGAAGACATTAGGTATTTTCTCGCAAGTTGCATAAGGTATGCTAAACCCAGCTGCTAAATGTTAGCTCATTCCGCTTGTAATGTTTAGATCAAGTTTCCTGACTTGAAGGTGCCCAGCGCTCATAACCCGCTCAGAAATACGAACAGCCCAGCGTGCTAAGGAAGTTTTTCAAATGTGAATTCAGCTGCGAAAGGCAATTTGTCACATTGAAACAAACAAGAGATGTCGAGGTTCCAGTCTGGGACTGAGGGTGCTGATGCACTTACAATCCGCATACTCAGGCACTTTATATAGGTGCATCAGGTCAAGGTCTATCGATCTGGTCTGGCATGATGGAAGGCTGCAGTGGTGCAGATGTGGACTTGGACTCTTCGATCATGTATGGAATCCATCTTGTCTTGCTCAGGTTTTGTGATACTCAATGAAGGAGGAGGCCTACGCTATTAATTCGGGGTCTGTACAATGAAGATTTCTAAACGTTGTTGACCTGTTGCCAACATGCTTTAAACACGTAGTGATGCAAGGCCTGCTCAACCAACAGCACGTGTGATTATCATAGCTCTCTAGCTCAGCAAAAACATACTATTTTTATAAGGGTTACCTGTTATTTGGAATTGTGTTTCTCAATCTCAGGAAAAACTAAGCTGTCACAAGTTAAGGCACGTGGGTCCAGATTGGATGATATATATACATGTGTTTTTTAATTTTGATAGAACTTTACTGGACATGTGACATATTTATCCATAACTGCAGAGAAATGGTCATGTACTCAATATTTTATTGGACACTTTATGTAACGTCTAGTTACTCCCTTCTGTGGTTTTGATGTAGTGCAAATTAATTTTCATTTATAGGGGTGCATTATAATCACACATGTAGAGTGTATCCGCACATTATCCTTTGTCATGTTAACATAAGGGGCTAGAACTGAGAAATGTAATACCATACATGTGATGTACTAAGGCAATCACTCATGCTCCATTTCTCTTATGTTAGCTGAATCTTGTAGGCCTGAAATGCATTTCCCTGAAAGCTCTCACTTTAAAATTAACAGTCTGAATTTCATGTGTACTGTGGATTCCTTCTCACGTTTGTGTTGCAGGTGGAAGAAGCGCCCTTTCTAGTTGGTATAATGTCTTTGTTTTAGGAGTTAAGCAATGAGAGATGAGCATACATTGAGAGTTAAGGCCGATAAGGAGAACTGCTGTATTTTCACACCGGAGAAGGCATGGGAATCAAGGTCATTATGTTGTTGTTCAGGAACATCGCTGTCCTCTGAAAAAGTACCTATGAGAACATGGACCAAGTGGATGGCGTGACCCAAAAGGACTCCTGGAAGGATACATGTAATAATGGAATGTTGCAGGTAGGGAAAGAGCTCCATTTCTTCTCTGCCTTTGGAGAAAAAGAATCTCGTAACAAGCTCTGTCTCAATAGCTTCATGCTACCTGACCCACTGGTGTGGAGAGACTTATAAGGAAGATTCAACATGCTGACACCTTTTCTCTTTCTTACCCTGAAGAATGCTTAAATAAGGATGTAGGGACAGATTAATGCTTTATTTTCATCATCCTTCGATGCAGGGAATTTTGGACTCATGGTTTTTGATCCTCTGCCTCCTATTTCTTGAGTTAATTGTCTTGTGCATGTTGCACTGACTCAACTTTATCCATAGATTTTGCTTTATGTTGATTTCAATGTATTTTACACCCTTGACTTGAGATATGTTTATGTCCAGTTATTTTTGGCTTTGTAATAAACAAACTAACCTCACTTAGTGGTCTTAGTGTCTAGAGAAACTGTGTTTGAATTGATTGGCATTATTATCGATTTCTCTCCCCTCCACGCTTTCATGCTGAGAAAAAGAGCCATTGACTTGTGACTCTAGAATAGATCTAGAACCCTTTCAGTTTGCAAGAATAAAACATGGCAAATGACTTCTTCTTTTGAGCACTTGGTTGAACACTTGTGCAGCCAACTGTCCCTCTGACATGTTAAATAAACCTTTGTTTCTGTGCACAGTTTGATGATTTTTGTCTTTGATTCAATTTAGGCATCTATCTTTTTTGTGGAGAGTGCTCAATGCCTGGATTTGACATCGGATGCTACCGCCATTTGCTCTGGTTCAGGGTGTATGATCACCCTGATGCCTCAGGTGCCCCTCATTGTTGCATTGAGTGTGGCTTTACGTAAATATATTTCAGGTGTGCATAGTTGATTTCAGGTGTATCTAATTTCCCACCTGGGTTCCATGTGTAGTGCCCAATTCTCTACCATGCGGAGGCTCTATGTGAAGAGATTCTGCCCGGTATGCAGAGTCTCGTACCCACTGCCATACTGAGATTTCCACCACAAGAGCAAAAACTGTACCACGAGTGTGGAGTCTCCACTAGTCGCAAAATACAGTTCTTGGTTAGATGTCATATCTTTACAACAGTAATTTATGACTAGCTAGACTTCACCCCCTCACCTAAAGAGGTGGAGACATGTAAGTTACACTTTTATGTTTAAATCTACAGTTGGAGTTTGTGAATACCAAATGACGTAAACTTACTAAAAATTACCCCACCCTGAATGTGGCTTTTATAAACTACAGGATCCCCAAAACCTGCAACAGATCCTCAAATCCTCGGAACCTTAAATCCCTAAATCCACTTGTAGATCCTTGAATACTGTTGTAGCCTCCCATGTAGATGAAGCAAACTGTCACAGCTTTTTGGGTAAGATGTTTGAGGGCAGAATTGAATGTGCTGGTAATGGGCTGGCCACAACTGGGCAGTACACCCTGGGCAGGGTGACACCTGCATAGACAACATCCTTAGTGGCAATGCCCTGAGCTAGTGATGAAAGGGGAAGCCACTATTAACCAAGACTAGTAGTGGATGGGAGTGGAGGCACATCACAATGAGAAAAGATTTGCTACTAGGAATAGCAGCGATTCATAATAGCATGTAACAGACAGAGAAATGCAAAAAAAGCCACAACATCATGCAGGAACCTCTCACTAGGTGCAGCACCATTCATTAATCCTAAATTGTCCATGTTAACCCCATTGCATGGGGGATGAGATGCATACCTTGCCAGTGTAGAGGGGGTGAATGTCACATCCTCACACTGAAGTGAGGAATTAGTTCTGTGAGCATCAGAGTAATATCCGTTTATTTTTCATTTTTAACTTGAGTCATAAAGGGGGAGCTTCAATGCAGTCAACTGTGATTTCTTTGTGGTTGATGTAACGTACAGCACCCCTTAATTTGCAGTTGCCCCCATTTTGTAAGCTTGAAGCAGTCAAACTATTTAAGTTCCAGTTGCTTTCAATAAGATTGGATCATGGGGGCTTATCTAAGCCCCTGAGCAGTGCTACTAATTCAGGAGGGAAGTCCCCGATCATAGTTTTACCTATTAGCAGCAAGGGATGGTTTCATGGGGGGAGGTTGTGGGGTGGGGGGGTTAGCATGGCCCCAGGCATGGTCAGATTCTCCTTCCAAAATAGCGTTTCTGCACTACTAGGAAGAACAAATGAGGGAATCTCCCTAAACCTACTGACAGGAGTTTGGAAATCCACCCAGACACCAGGGGGCATATTTAAGAGGGCATTGCATCAATGTGGTACTTTTTGCGGTGCCCGGTGGCCCTGTGCCCTACTCTGTATTTACAAGGCAACGCTAATACACTTTGTGTGGCTTAATGGCTCCTTGTAAATAGGGGCGTGCAATGGGCATTACTGTGGGCGTTCCCACACAACACCCATTGCTTTTTGACACTGCTCCTGATTTACAGGGATCTGTAAATCTAAGGTAGCACCAACAACTTAAGCTTCCCCAAGGGAGGAGTAAGAGTGGTGCAACGAAGAGAAATACTTTTATTTCTCCTCTTTTTTTGCTCTTTCTATGTGTGCTACATAATGCAGCATGCACAGAAGGAGCAAGACGCCATTGTTGATTGTTTTAGTGCAGGAAAACCCTTCCTGCACAAAAACATCATCACTGCAATTCAGGAACCCTTGCTTCATGCAGTAAGGGTGACTGCGCTGGCCCTAGGCTGCTTTTTTGCACCAGCGCAGGGGTGAGAACAAGAATGCACAGTATTGATGTAAATATGATGCATGATGGAGGTCGGTGCAGCAAAATTACTTGCGGCACCACGCAGCATCATTTTCTTGTAAATATGCCACCATGTTTGTTTTTAAAAACAAATGCAAATTAGAATGAGATGGGATGGGGAAGAACCTTAGTGGCATTGGTCTGTATCCCCAACCCTCAAGAATGATCAGTCTATTTGCCCCCTGGGGTGTAGACTAAGAGATTTACCACCAATCTACTCTTCTTGCGGAGAGAAGAGGGTAGACAGCACATTAGACACCATGAATTGATATTTATTTAAAGAAATAGAAAGTGGTGCACGCTGGGCGGTATTGTCATCATGCCATACCCCTCATCTCTAACGTTCACACAATCTTTCCATCTCCTGGTGGGGCAGATTGAAGAATTTACCTTCAATATGCACCACCATGAGGGCAAAAGCACACATGGACATCATTTAAGGGTCACCAGGGGTCATGACTGTGACCCCTGGCTTCACCCTTGCTACCCCTAGCACTGCTCTTGCTACCCCTGGTTTCAGGGGTCGCAAAGCCAGTGTGACTCACAGAGATTTGAGACATTTTGGTGGCATTGATACATTAAAAAACAAACATTGGATCATTTCTCTCTCGTGTCTGAAAACAATCAGTTGCTGGGTGCTGCTTGTGCTTCGGGACAGGAAATGTTTGAAACTTGCTACTGTTCCAACTTAGTCTGCCACACATCGCATAGCAACAGGCCCTTCATGGCCTTACAGACGCCAGGCTTCCGCAAGCACCCTGTATGATTGCCTCACAGGCTAGGGATGTTTGAATTTGCTGGACCTTGCTCTGGTGAAGAAGGAAGGAGTTGCAAGGTGTTACACCTTCAGCAGGCATTCATGCTTTTCCTGCTCAGCTGGGCCCTGTCTGCAATTGTGGGCCTATCAGCTGTGCCGCCAAAAGTTTAAGAATGAAACATTTATTTCAACCTGCAAAATGTTTACTGCTTTGAAGATATTACTAGTGAGTGCTTTGGATTTACTTTTTCCAAGGGGTTCGGTTATACTGCAGCCCTAGATAATAGCCAAATATTCTCTCCGCTTATTTTTGATATCTTCATATTTTCCAATTACTTATGTGTGAGGTTTTAATGCCTTCTATAACAGGTGATCGACATTATCAGAAAAATGAAGACCGAATTATGCAATTTTGCTAGCAAACTTAAGTGGCAGGAAACAGCAAATTATGTATCATCATATGTGCATGTTCAGTAATAGTATTAAGCTTTTTAGGTCGAGCATTCGAGACCTATTGTATATACTTTAGTATATACTTATTGTGTACTTATATGTACATGTACTTTGTGGGCTCTGGAGAGCAGCCCTAGGACTTGTCTGCTTCCGCTTAGGGACTTTTTTTCTGTTCAACGGCCTCTGTTTAACAGTTTTGATAGAAAATGACCAGCAGAGGTCAGTAAAATACCAGAATTGCTTTCTGCTGAGGAACGTTCTTATTTTTTCTGGCAACGGTCTCTATTTAACTTTCTTGATAGAAAACAGCCAGCAGAGGTCAGTAAAATACCAGAATCACTTTAACATTCTCTAGATTCCAGTCCATAGAAATGGTCTTCCACGAGCACCCGTAGGCAATAATATTTTTCTCAAATCTTGTATTTTCAGTAATATGACCACTGAAGGCCCTGCTTTTATATTTACATAATTTCCTGCTGAAAGGCAATATTTCTCTCCATGTGTTCCCAAACCTGGCGTGTCACGCAGTTTGGTGCTTACTTTCCCTCCATGTTAAAGAGCAGTAAATGTGTCAGCACCCAGGCTAATGTGCTGCATAGCTAAATACATATAAGGTCCCAAAGGCGAGACAGATTGCATTGCAAATGCTTCTTTAAACTTGTAATATATATCAGTACTGTCATTGACCCCTGAATACTGCAAACTCCAAATGAAAATGAAAGTGTGTCACTTATCTAGTTCACATACAGTCTGGCACTATGAGCCACCATTCGCAGCACATTTTCATTAACTTTTAATCAATCAAAATAGAAACAGTTTTTTTTATCAACAAATTAAGAGTATATTGTAGATTATGTAACTAGTGTTGTACACCATAATTGTGTGGGAAATGCAGCATCCTCAGAATCATACAGTTTGAGTAAGCCTACTTATATTTTGCAGATTGAGTAACACCTTTTATCACTAGAAGTGTGAGAAGCTCTGAACAACTTCACATGAATATTGTTACAACACTGCCAGCTTCATGAATTGTAATGCTGGCATGGTTTAAAAAAAAAGAAAAACGGAAAGAAATCACATGCTCCACAACAACCAGAATCTTTCTAAGGGCCGTGAGCAGGGCTCCCCTGCCACATATTTAAGATTCTCTGCAGCCAGAAGCAGAACAATGTTTCTAGTGCCTCAAAGAGGTATCAACAGGGCTGAGCTTCAGTGAGTAAAGCTCTCTTGATAGCCACAAATTCCTGCCCAATGTCTCACCTATCCTAATTCAAGTCATCATAAGAAGGTTTATTTAAGAGCCTTTTATTGAGGGTTTGAGGCAGCTGAAAACCCTTAAGCAGTATTTAATTGTAATTTAAATTGCATAGTGTTTTGCCTACCTGTTGAGAAGCTGAAGCACATTAGTGGATGGCTAGCATGTTACACAGTGTGGGGCTATTCAGTTGGACGAGTTGTTGCTTGCAATGTGGGTTATGTAGACATGTTGATCAAAATGGGGGTTTTCAGAGGTGTGTTAAATTCAAGGTCAAGGGTGATGTCACTTGCTGTGATGCCACAGGGTCAAAGGCCACATGATGTCACTTCCGCTACCCCAGGCATTTTTGTGAACCAACATTCAAGGAAGCACACAAAACACAAGATTAATTGAAAAAAAATGAGATTGAGCGGACCCATCCTGGCATTAGGCTACATGTCCATCCCTAAATGCCCAACAGTCTTTCTGCCCCCATGGGGAACTGGTTGGGGAATTTACCCCCAATCTGCCCTACCATGTGAGGCTGAATGCACACTAGACACCAAGGAATAGTTAGAAAAAATCAAAGAATGTGTTCGGAGCTGTCCTGTCCTGACATCAGCCCTTAACCGGTACCCCTAAAGCACAGTGTTTCCAGTCTCCAGGGAGCAGACTCAGAGATTTACCTCAAGTCCGAGTGGGTATTTGTGCCTGCTCCTTCCGCCCCAGGGCACTTTGCCTTTGTATTTGCACTATATTACATACGTGGTTCCAGAGGCAAAGAAAAGCCACAGTGGTGCACTGACTGAGAGGGGCACAAAGTTTGCAAGGATCTTCAGGCATCCTGGTGTTCAAAGAAAGGCTGTTCTGCTTCCAGTATAAGGTAAAGCTTCCATTTCATCTCACAGCCTTAACTTTCTGTAATTCCCTTTCCTCTGTGCAGGTGCGAACTTCTACAGTTTGTCCCTGTGCTGTGGACATCTTTTTTTTTAGATTTGAAGCACTGTTTTGGTCTGAGCTGAGTTAACCTTGTTAGTGGTGCACTGGGGCATATCCAGGTCATTGCATCTGACGTGGAATTCAGGCCTGACATCGTGAAACAAACTCCTACCTCTATAGTGCAAACAGTCTTTCTGACCATTGGCGTCATTGAGCCTACATACTGCAGCCATTCCCAAGCCAATCTCTATTGCTTTAGGTGTATTTTCAACATATTGACCAGCAGAGATGTGTAAACGTCCTCAATTCTGCCTCTTGCAGGTGGATGAATCAGGATTTGATGCCCAGGTGTATGACCTGCTCTCAAGACAGTCCGAATACCCACACCATTCCTTTTCAAAACAATCCCTGGCATCTAGTGGGCTTTTTGCACTCCGGGGCATGAAGCGAAGGGGTAAACCCCACCCAATCTTCCTCCAAAATAAAGCAGAAGATGATCCAGCATTCGGGGATGGGGGCTGCCATCCTGAATAAGCTGGGAAAAGATCCCACAACTCCCCCCTTGGATGGTCAGCTAGGGGCCTAAAAAAACCCAATCTTCCTACACAGAGACACTAAAAGACCACTACACAACCTGGGGAAAAAAATAGAAAAGGATTGGGTGAGGCAGTAGGTGAGTTGTGCCCACCTTTGCCAGCCCATGTGTCAGTATCAATTTCCTCTCACTTACATTGGGGAATGTCTGTAGTATTCAACCTCTGGAACAGAAAGCAACCAGATATTACAACCACCCATTTGAATTTTCATAAACCTATTGATCCAGGGGAATTAGAGAAATTCTGGTTTACATCGGTCTTTGCACATTTTCTTTGCACATTTTCTGAACTAGAATGCCTTTTGACGTCAATTTTGGGTCAAAAATATATTTTCGCATGCTTATGTGTCTCAAACTCAAACATTTCCAAGCAGTGGCTAACTTCTTACCAGTCTGCATTCCCAATCTTCCCTTGATTGAAACAGTGCCCCAGCCCCCAATGTGCGGGTAGACATAAAGCAAAAAAAGAACAGGCAAAACTGTAGCCATATGAAGAACTCCTTGACACGACATGGACATACCATTCAAGATTCCTGTTGTGATAAGTTCGAACACTCAAGTGGCATACCGTTAATATCACAATAAGTGTGGAAATGCTCGGTGACTGGATTTTTGGGGATACCCAGCCATTCTCGAGCTTTCCCTGCCTGAAACCTGAGGAAACAAAAAAGAATAATTTTAGCCAAAGTTTAATGTTTGCAGGACGTTTCAGGTAAGAAAAAGTGGTGGGATCCACAGACGCCAGGCCACTCTCGATTCCCCCACATGTCTAACTTTCAGGAATATCTGTGGTTGGAAGGTTTCTCTGGTTAGGGCTGAAGTGGGCCCTAAAAACTGCAGCTATGCAGACCTCCAGAAAGACTGAAGTTGAAAAATCTTCATGTCTCCAAGTTGCAGTTGTTAGTCTTTCATTTGGGGATGATTAGCCCAGCCATACAAGTGAACGTTTATTTTTATCAGGAGATATGTTAGCATGCCGGGGGGCAGAACCTTTTCGGATCCGCATGGATTCTTGAACATCATCTTTCATAAATGTGAGAAAATTCTCAGATTTCAACCAAAGTTTGATGTTTGCAGGGCACTATTGTGTGAAATAAGGGTGGTATCTATGTAAGTCTAACCTCCCTTATTACCCAGGTGTTTAGTTTTCAGAAATGTCTGGAGTCAATGGTAGGTTTTCCTGAGTAAAAACCAAAGGAAATGATGGACGGAGTGTTGAACATTGCAAGCACTCACCCCCAGTCAACTGATCTGGGTTTAATCCATCACCGTTCTTTAGCCCACTCTGCCACCCCAGTTCAGACATGGCCATATGCAAATCAGTCTGACCCTGTGCCTCAAGGGAACAGTCCAGCCCGAACTGCCAAGCCATGTCTTCCCTGGACCGGAAACAAGCTTCCTAGGACCGGTTTCTGGCATTTCAGCCGTCTTCAGCCAGGCTTGCTTGAATCCAGTGGCAAAGTGAGCAAGGGACTCACGTCTGAGCATACCCTGCCAACTTATGGCGAACAAAGCAAAAACCAAAGGAAATGATGGACGGAGTGTTGAACATTGCAAGCACTCACCCCCAGTCAACTGATCTGGGTTTAATCCATCACCGTTCTTTAGCCCACTCTGCCACCCCAGTTCAGACATGGCCATATGCAAATCAGTCTGACCCTGTGCCTCAAGGGAACAGTCCAGCCCGAACTGCCAAGCCATGTCTTCCCTGGACCGGAAACAAGCTTCCTAGGACCGGTTTCTGGCATTTCAGCCGTCTTCAGCCAGGCTTGCTTGAATCCAGTGGCAAAGTGAGCAAGGGACTCACGTCTGAGCATACCCTGCCAACTTATGGCGAACAAAGCAAAAACCAAAGGAAATGATGGACGGAGTGTTGAACATTGCAAGCACTCACCCCCAGTCAACTGATCTGGGTTTAATCCATCACCGTTCTTTAGCCCACTCTGCCACCCCAGTTCAGACATGGCCATATGCAAATCAGTCTGACCCTGTGCCTCAAGGGAACAGTCCAGCCCGAACTGCCAAGCCATGTCTTCCCTGGACCGGAAACAAGCTTCTGAGTGCCAGCCTACCCAGCAAAAGACACACAATTGATGGACGGAATGCAGAACAAATCAAAACATTCACCCCCAGTCAAGAGATCTGGGTTAAATCCATCATTCTTTTGCTCACCGTACCACCCCTGTTTAGACCTGGCTATATGAAAATCAGTCTTGACCCTATGCCTCATGGGAACAGTCCAGCCCGAACCCGCCAAACAGGGCCAAAATACTGCACCTGCGCACATAGTCAGAAAGATTGTGATTCCAAGAGAAAAGCTTGATGTTTTCACTTTGAGTTCAGTAACTAGTGATCATCACACCCATTTAAGTGGAGTGCCTTTTTAATTGGGAGGAATATAGAAACACATATTAGTATTGTTTGTGCTATGAATTGTATTCCATTTCTGGCGTTAAAATGTAACTCAGTGAAGAAGAAAGATGATGTTTGCAAACCACTCTCTTAATCAGACGATATTATGGTTAACCACAAATTAAGAATTGTACAAACAACCATTATTCTTAAACTCAGATTTTTAGACACATTAGAAAAATGCATTGTTTTTATAATACCATGTATACATTCATTAGATTTTGCATGTGAGGTACACAATGAAAAATAGTGATAAACTGCATCTCTTCAATCCGTTCAGACAACGCATGTGGAGAGAGACACTCATTCTAGAGAAGAAGCTCATGGCTGCCAGAACTGAAGAATGTGTAGATCAACAGGCTGCTGAAATAGAATCTGGAACAGCCTAGAACAAATCAGTATTGATTATAAAAAGTAAGCAGAAACACAAAATAGCATCCCACAAGACGATGTCTCCTAAAGGAAAAGAAATTAAGATCCAGATGTGGATTCTTGTTTCCACACAAAGAAAAATGTCTCTCCATTGGACAGACATGTAGAGGCAGTTTGCAAAGCGAGAGAGAAACTAGGGGGCATATTTAGAATGACTTAACACCGCCATAACATCAATTTTTGATACGTTCTGGTGGTGTTACGTCATTCACCTTATTTACAAGGCAGCGTTAAGCCACTTAACATTGCTTAATGCCATCTGGTAAATAATGCCCCTATTCATGCAGCATTAACATGAAAGGGGTGGGCAATGGGTGTTGCAGTCCTGCTGCAACACCCATTGCTTGTTGATGCTGCCCTATATGTACAAGGGTGGTGTAAACAAGGGCAGCGCCAAAAATAGGACCAGGGAAAATCTGGTCTTAACCTGTTGCAACGAGGAGAATTTATTAAGTTCTTCTAGTTTTTGCTATTTCTATGTGTGCACACATAGAAAAAGCAAATCACTAGTAGTTATTGTTTATGTGTAGGAAGCAGCATACATAGAAGTTACAAATCGGCATTAGTGATTGTTTATGTGCAAGAAGGGACACCTTCCTGCACATGAACAACTATTCCCTGCAACTCAGGCTTTTACACTATAGTGCAAGGATGCCTGCGTAGGCGCTAGGCAGCTACATTTAGTGCCAGTACTAAGGGAAACAAAGGAATACGCTGTATTATTGTATAGTTGGACTGTGGCTTAAGCAATTATGGCATAACACAGCGGTCTGCCATTCCGTTGTACATATGCCCCTAGGTATGTTACAATAAGAAGAGAACATGGATGCCAGAAAGTTCCAGAAGCATTCTATACCCGCCCCCAAGGCCACATGACAACATCAATTGAGACAAGTAGAGACTAAACAAAGTCATTTTCCAAAGGCTCTTCAACATCATGATTGAGTAACAGTGAAGAAGATGGATGTGCAATGGTGATGTGGACCGTAGAACAACGTGCACATATAGAATTGGCTGCTTGCAGGGAAGAATGCAAGTCAAATACAGATGGCGACATGAAAGGACCAAACGTATTTAGATATTGCCCCAAGATCGTGTTAAAGGTGAATGGCTGCTCTACACCTTTTATTATAGACCTTAGTGCATCGATCAGCATCATGCCGGCAGAAAAATACAATGAACTTCCTCTAGTGCCTTGTCTAATGCCATTAAAAACAAAGGTGTATACATGTGCCGCTTCCACGCCATTTCAAAGTCAAGGGTCGTAGCGACCATGAGGTAAAAGAAAACAACAGTCCAAGCACCAATTCATGTTCTCCAAGGTACTTCGTTGAGTGCATGTCTACTCAGCTTCAGCACTGCTGCTGACATGGGGCTTATTTTTATCAACTACAATCACAATGCACACTCTGAAATAGTGAGTCAATTACCGTAGTTGTTTCATGGACTAGTAAAGTTCAAAGCAATGAAGATGCAACTTCACAAATAATGAGGACATTTGTCCTGTAGCACAGCATTTACAGGAGGCCGTTGAGAAAGAACTAGAGACATTATTAAAGCATTGACATCATCGAGCCCTCTACTGGTCTGATGTCATGAGGTTCACCCATTGTGGTGGTGCCCAAGAAGGACAGCGGGGGTGCAGTGTGCATTTGTGTTGATATGCCTCAGGCCAACAAAGCAATTGAGAGAGAAAGATATCCAGGTACCACATAGTGGATATGATTGTGCAGCTGAATGGCACCAAAATCTACGTCCGTCTTGATTTGAACAAAGAAAACCATCAACTCAATCTGAAAATTAACTTTAGGCACAACACTACATTTTTAACTCATCTTGGTTTGTTCAGATAAAAAAGACTCAGCTTTGGTGTCATCAGCTGGAGAAATTTTTCAGGATGTAATTTGATGAGTAATTCAACCTGTTACATATGGTTTTAACTACAGTGATGATACATTGGTGTTTGAGGCCACACAAAAGAAGCATAACAAAGCTCTCACACAAGTATGACGTCTGCTCATCGATGCAGGTCTCACTTTAATTTCAGAAAAGTGTTTCACAAAACCAAACTCAAATTCTTCTGGCATATCTTCTCTGAAGGGGGAATTACTCCTGACCCGGATAAAGTACAAGAATAGTCATCTACTGTTTCCCACAAGATGTAACTCTGCTACGATTCTTCTTAGGCATAGTCAGCTATTGCTCCAGATACATTCAGGACTTTGCCACAGTGCGTGCCCCATTTAGAGCATCGACAAAGAAAAATATTCCCGTTCAGTGGTCCTCTGGATGTGACTGAAGTTTCAAGAAAATCACATACGAAATTGAAAATGCAATTGAAATCGCATATTTTGATCCAAAGTTACATACAGAGATCCTGCTTGATGCAAGCCTAGTAGGGTTGGGCACGATCCTTTCTCAACACAATGGACATCCAAATGCACAGAGGCACATTGTGGCATATGGCAGAAGTCTGTCTCAGACTGAATGTGCATATTCTCAGCCAGAAAAAGAAAGCCTGGCTGTAATCTAGGCTTGTGAACATTTTCATGCTTCTGTAAGGAAAGTATTTCACCCTTGTCACTGACCACCAGGTGTTGCTCACCATTTTTAGAAATGCTTAGGCCAAGATGCCCCCTTGCATTAAGAGGTATGGCTTGTGAATTCAATAGTATGATTATACTATTGTGCATAAGCCCGGGAAGGATCAGAACCCCGCCTGTTACTTTTTACAGGTGCCATTACAGCGCCACAGTCCAACATCTAAAGCAGCTGAATACTATATCAATGCCATAGTAAAGTCTAGTACTCCTGCAGCCCTGTCCATTGAGAAGATTATTGCTGCTACCAATGCAGACAGAGACATGCTCACACACAAGGATTTCATTGCAACACATTTATAGAGAAAGAATACTCAACCTCTCACAGATGATGTTGAACATCAAAAATTAAAAAATGTGCAGGAAAAACTTTCAGTTACTCAAGAAGGTATTATACTGTGAGGTTAAAGAATTGTCATAAATGAGAGCTTGAGACAACAAGTCATTAACAATGCACACAAAGGACATTGTGGCATCATAGCCATCAAGAGAGACCACAGGGAATGAGTGTGGTTTCCTCGCCTTGATGAACGAGTCAAGAAGGAACTTAAAGCATGTCCCCTGTGTAAGTGCTTGTCTCCCAAGACAGCACAGCATCTGCTAAATTAGTGTGACCTTCCCAAACAAGCATCAGAGAAATTTGCAGTTGACCCCTTAACAATGGACGCCATCTAATGGTAGTCAGAGGCTGGATGATATTTTCGGTGTCGAGTGTTCCTTCCCTCTTTAAATCCCACAATAGTCCACCCTTCAATATCAAGGAGTTTAAGCAATTTCTCAGTCGCTTGAATGTCAAGCATCAGAAAAGCACACCTCTCTAGCCACAAGCAAATGGTGCTGTTGAACGATTTATTGGCACCCTGAAGAAAGAGGTTCAGTGCGCTTCGCTGGAAGGAATCAATCTCTTCATACTTATCGGTTAGCTCTGCCACATTGCTGTTTGGGAGAGCCTTTGGGACAAATTTACTGCAATGTCGAGTGATAGACACAGATGAAATTCGAGTCAGGGACACTGCTTACAAAAACAAAATGAAGACTTATGCAAATAGGTGCAGATGTGCTTGAGACACGGTCTTTGTGAAAGGAGTCTGAGTCCTAGTCAAAAAGAAGCAAAATTACAAGACTGACGCTCGGTTTGATGCTGATCCCTTGAGAGTCGTGACAAGTAAATGACATATGGTGAGCCCTCAATGTCCTGGAAGGTCCATGACAAAAGAATCATCACATTTCAAGCATTTGCCTAGATGTTCATCAGCTCCAGCCCTCAGAGTCAAGTTAACGTGAGTGACCTAATCAAGCATCTTAGTCTACATCCACGTTTCTAGATGAAAGTGCAACTCTCTCACCTCGTACGACTCAATCTGGAATATTGGCACAAGCACCTCGATGACTCATTGAGGAACTCCACTGTATATATGTTGTTTGTACTTTTTATTTAACAAGGGGGTAGATATAGTGTTGTGTGATCATGTGCAATGGGACCCTTGTGGTCCTCGACGGACTCCTTACAAAGTTACATAGGCAGTAGGGGTGTGTCTGGGATTGGTTAGCACAGTTTATAACACATTGCGTTCAGTAAACGGTTGCATGCCAAAGGATAAAGACTTGTGTTACAGAGCTCCATGTGTGGTGTGGTCATTTACCTGCTCCAGACCTGGGGAGGATGATACAAAAGAAAACAGATTGGTTAAACGCGATAACTAACTGGTATGTGTTCCTGTTCCTCCGAGGATGCGACCCTTTACAAATGGTCTATCCATCAAGGCCTGGAGGGATTGGAGAAAACAGTGGGTCAGAAGGAGCCTGTACCAGAACCTCTAAATACATTTACTACCACTTTAAAAGAGGAACAGCACTAGTTCAGGATCCAAAATGACTAAGGCCTATATTACTATTTTCACAGAATCCTTGCAACACATTCTCAGTCTACTCTTTCCCCTTTTCCCTCTGGTCACTACAGCAGAATCTAAAATAATTCCTACACAACAATTACATAAAATGAAATGGAAAAATGAAGTGACTTGGCCCTTCTGGCAGGTTCACCCCTGAACTTTTTTGCTTTTATTGGTGACTTGGTGATAGTGGTTTTTGGTTTCTGCGCACTTTCCCTGTGTCCCAGGGTAAAGTGCGTGCGCACTCTGAGTGCATGTGGTGAGATAGGCCTGCCCTCCCATCGGAATGCATGGGGAATGTATGTGTCCCTAGTAGTTCCTGATGCGTGGGGTGTGCAGGCCCGAGTTTGGTATGTGCGGACTCGTGTGATCGAATGCTTCGCAATGATATATAATGCGTGATTATGTCATGTGCGGAAGTGCCACTTCTAGGAGTTGGCATATTAGTGTAAAGTGTGTCTGGCGTGTGATTGGCTGGAGCTGGCTGGTGAACCTGGCTCCAGGAGTCTGGTTGGGTCTGCCCCAGTGGTGAGTGTGAGATTAGCATGCTGATGGCTGGGGAGGAGTGCACCTTGGACCTGAATAGGGCAGGGCTTTCCCCACACAATGCTGGCTCCGCCCCCTGTGGTGCGACTGACGACCCTAGCCCTGCCAGTGAATAGAGTGAGGGGCTGAGCACATCAAGGGTGCTCCCCAACCAGCTGCGACTGGTTTTCCCCCTCACCCTAACCCAAGAACAAAGAGTTTTACTGTATAAAAATGGGGCTGTGTCCCCACAGAACCTGTTCTCTTCCAGGATCCTATCTGAGGGGGGCTGCTGCTGATGCTGGAGGCCAGGAGGAACCGCCACTTGGGACTGCCTTCCTGCCCTGGAGGGCCCAGTGAGCTGGCCCCTGGCCCAGCCTTGCCCCCCTGCCTACGTTTCTAGACTTTGCTGGACTTGCCTTATCCCCTAAGCGCCTGGAAGCGCTTTTCTTTCATTTATAGGAGCGCTTTAATTGTGGCCAGCAGCGCGGAGCTGCAACTATTAGCGAGGGAACCCCGACGTAGGGATTTCCTGTTATTTTGCCGCGCTTGCGGGTGCCCACCCCGCTCATTTAATTATTTAATTGGCGGTTGCCCACCCCGCATTGTGGTGTGCTTGCGGGTGCCCACCCCGCTCTTTTGACTATTCTTGCGGCGGGTGCCCACCCCGCCGTATTTTGCTTCTACCGAGGGAGACCACCCCTCTTATTGCCGAGGAAATCACCGCCGCGGCCGGGCTCGTAGGAAGTCAGGCAGGCCGGGGGCGGGACTCCGGGACAACCGGAAGTAGGAGGGCGGGAGCCTACCCCACCTCCCACCGAACACTCGCGGCTAATTTCGAGCCCCGGAGCAGGCAGGAGCCTACCCTGCACCCCGGGGCACTCTAGAGGAGAAGCGGCGTGTCCCCTCCAGGCGGGAGCCCACCCCGCGCTGGATCTTGCAGAGTCCCGGTGAGTGAGGAGGGGGCCTGGGTGAAATACAGGAGCAGCGCGAGGCCCCCATCTGCAAGGAAAGCCCCGCGCTGCCGGTCCGGCTGAGGCAGCAAGGAGAGGAGTCCTGCTGAGTCCTGGTGAGTGGGGCCACATGGGGTTAGAGCGCCTGCGCTCCAACGGGGCCCGCAGTATTGTCCTTGAGCGCTGGTGCGCTCCAACGGGCCCACATTGTTTCTAGAGCCTGCGAGGCTCCAACATATGCGGGGGCATTATTTCTCGAGCGCAGAGGTCGCTCCGACACGCCTCATTGTTTGTCCAGAGCTTCGTGTAGCTCCAACTACTAGGGGGCATTTTTCTTCTATCAGTGTAGCTCCAACGGTGCCCCACCTTCATTTCAGAGCCCACGAGGCTCCAACGACAGGGGCAGCATTTCGTGGAGTACAGAGGGACTCCCAAGAGGCGCATTTGCATAGAGCTCAGTGTAGCTCCAACGTTGGGGGCAAATTACCTGTTAAAAGAGCCTCGAGAAGGCTCCCACATCGTTTTGGGGGCATTTCTTGTGGTTAGAGCCCAGAGAGGCTCCAGGTGCGACAGATTGCTTCTAAAGGGCCCAGTGGTGCCCACGCCCCTTTCTCCAGCTGCCCAGCACTAAGTGGGCAGCTGCAACGTGTAGGTTGTGCCTTGTGCGCCCTGGTTTGCGCAGCCTGCGCAGTCTTCCCCTGACCTTACTGGGACATAGGGCGTCCTAGCCCCAACAAGGCCAGTTGGCCTAGGGACTGCCACAGGTGGTGGCTAACGTGAGTTTTGCGCTATTTGTTCTTAACCTGCACCTCTGAATGTGTTTTATGCGTCATGTGTAATGTGCTTTTACCCCTACAGGTATTGTGATACTTAGGTGGTTGTTTCTCTCCTAGTACAGGTGGTACTAGTGAGGTCCTGATTCCCTGCGTTATATTTTCCTAAGGTGGTTAGGGTTGCGTAGGTGGTACGTACTTGTTACCAGTAGTTACTGGTTGTGTGCTACATTTTCTATTTAGTGCTACAGTGATTGTATGTGCTATGTTCTAAAGTATTATTCCTACGTTCTAAGTGCTATTTCTACAAAGTGCTAATTCCTGACAGTGGTCCATGTGGCCCTGTCCCCTGTATATATAATCCCTTGTAAATTCTGCCCGTGCCTGTTGGCACATTGTAAAGTGTGTGTTCTTATCTAATGTGTTTTGGTATAATACAAAGGCTATTTTTATATAATACCTTGTGTGGAGTTTCATTTGTGGTAGGCCTTGGGTGTTGTTGCTGGGTGCGCTCGCAAACGCTTTACACATTGCCTCAGGGATAAGCCTGACTGCTTGTGCCAAGCTACCAAGGGGGTGAGCAGGGGTTATCTTTGGTGTGTACCTTCCTTGCCCTGACTAGAGTGGTGGTTTCTGCCTGGCTTTGGCGCAAGCCCTAGCCAACCAGAAATCCCATTTCTAACAATATGGTGTGCTAATGGCACCCTGACGAGAAATAATAAAGTGATTGTTGTAATTCTTGAATTATTCTAACAAGCACTCTGGCCACTTTTCAGTCCATCATGTATTTGCCCTCTCTAGCACCTTGGACATTTGGTCCTGCTCCAAGGAACTGCCCAGCCCACATTTTAGTACACACTAAAGGACACACTGGTGGCTACAAAGTTATAAGAAACACCAGTACACAAGCTAATCAGGGCTAGAATGGGTAGCCAGGGTTCACCTCCTGTAGATAGGTTTGGAAATTGGATTTCATGGAGGTACACAGAAAGATCATGATTGTGACTAGCTTGCTTGATAGGAAGAACAAAGAACAACATTACCTTAAAGGGGGTTGAGCTACAGTCTGGTGGCAAGACAACATCCCTTTGGGATGAGATGGGTACAGGGCCTTGTCAACTAGGTGCCCTTATGCTTGCTAGGGTAATTTGTGGCAACCAGTCAAAGGACAGTAAATGCTGGATGCACATAGTCTTAATAGTAAGCAAGGCATTTCAGGGAGCATTGCAATTGCTTACAGTATGCAGAGGCACTTACAATAGTGACCTCATGTGGGAAATGAAATAGGTTTAATAAAACCTGTAAAATAATGAGGAAAAATAAAAACCTTAGTCACATCTGAAACATCTATTTCCATTGGTAAGAGGTCAGAGGGACATCCCAAGAAACCTTAATAAGATTGTCAATTAAGATTAGAGCTCAGGAACAGTGGAATATGTGATCTCACTTTTTTTCTCATTGTCATTTTAGATATTACATCTTCTGTTCCTTTCCCTTACCCTTTCCACCTACATGCCACTCCTCATATTTTTAGAACAGTCATCTGTACTTAAAGGTGAGCCCTTTGAGCACTGTACCACTGCTGACAATCCCAGAGTATGAAATATGCTTCATCAGGAGCAAATAATACTAAAACCTAAAGCAAACACAAACATAATCAACTCTACATAAAATGAATCATTCATCATATTTAAAAAGAAGAGTCTTCATTGTCAATATTGACATATAATAATTAAATAAAGAATGATTTTACTGTAGAGGGATTCTATAATGTTTATTTTTGTTTTTAAATAATATTTTATGCTGAAAAAATGCCTTGGTGTGAAATGTGCCATTTGCTTAGACATACTAGACAATCTGGAGTATATGGTACGGGTATTAGTAAGGTGCCATGTGTCATGCCATGTCTCAAAGCTCTAAGCCAAAGGATGGTTTAGTCTAGTTAAACATCCTGATTCTTTATTAATATTATTTGAGTCTCAGACTAAAGTTAGCACTACCCTGGCAATCTTAATGCTGCAACAGAAATTATGTGGAACCCACCAGTCTCATTTCTTTTGACAGTGCTGAACATGTTCAAGATTATGCTTAGTATGGATGGTGAAATGGGGATTGGCAGCAAAACTCAAAAACAGAACACACAACAACTGATACTCTCTTCTCTTACATCTCTTTTAATTGCACACTGGTTTTACATTTTGCATGGATTTCACATAATTGTTAGATTCTACAACAAAGCAACACATACTCAAGATTCGCCCCAGAAACAGGTCAACCACAGTATACACCAAATTTATCAATGGAACAGTACATGTTTCTTATTAGAGATAAGGTAACTATTGTAAGACTGATCCTATTTCTACTATTACTATTATTTATACCAGGACAGAATTGGTTATGCTGGTGACAACCGGGCCGCACACAAGTGGCAGCCTCAATCCTGGGCTGAAATACTCCTGTCACACAAGCGCAGACAACACCCTTAGTGACAATGCCCTGTGCAGGGATAGATGTGGCAACCAGTAATGGCCAGAACCGGTTGTGGATGGGAGAGAGGAGGTAAGAGACTGCATGGAACAGATGTGCTACTTGGAATAGAAACTATTTCCAATAGCCTATACATGACAGAGGCATGATCATGTAGGGATACATCACTGGATACAGCATTCTGTGTTAATTGTTGATTGCCTACATTAACTACTTTGGATTGGGGTATGAGACATTTACCTTGCCAGGGCGAGGAGGTGAATGTCTTGTCCTCCCACTAAAGAGGTTAAATCCCTCAGTGAGCACCTAAGGTAGTCCAATGTAATTTTTTTTTACTTTAGTCTCAAAGGGAAAGCATTTTCGGAGCCTGAGATGTTTGTTTATTTTGTTACTGTGATGTACTGCACACCATATACACAGATGTCACAGTTGGTGAATGTAAAAGCAGCCGGATCCCAAATCCACCAGCTGCAGTGATGATTGGCCCTTGAGGGCTTTTGTAAGCCCCCTGACCCCAATCAAAACACAGGAGGGGGTTTCCCCAACAGAGATCCACATTTTAGTCACTCGTGATGGCTTTAAGTGGGAAAATGGCTTCCCAGGCGTGGCCAAATGCCTGGAGGATAAATGGGGGAATTACCCTCAACATATCCACAAGAATGCAGAAAGCCCACTAGAACACCAGTTTAATTTTTTCTGTTTAAAAAAATGTGAATGGATAGGGGGGCGCTCCATGTTGGAACTGGGCCATATCCTCACCCCTAAAGGAACACCAGTCTTTCTCGACCCCGGGAGGCAAGAATTTAGATCTAACCCCTCTGGCTCTCTTCCTTTTTGGTGGATAGACCTTCCAGGTGCATGATCACTCCTGGTACTCCAATACTTTTCCCTTTCATTGTGGGGTACTTCAGGGGTATTTGCTCAGACCCACCCTTTTTAAATGGTACCTATGTCACCTGGCCAATATCGTCCACACCGAGTTATCATTGGTCTCATACACCAACACCCACTTAGCGATCTTAATCTCCCCAGATCCTAATTCTTGCCAACTCAGTCTCGCTCCTTATCTCCAGGAGGTGGCTAGATAAATGGCCAACTCTAAGCTGAAACTTAATGAAGAAATGACACAGGTGATGATACTGGGCAACAATTTTAACAAAAAGCCTCCACCCTTTGTGCCAGATTGTCTGTTAGTCTCTGCAGTTCTATGGAAGTGATTATGAGCCTTGAAAAGTGGCTGGATGCCCAGCTCACTATGGATTATGGGAAAAATACCACATATTTTGAAAATCAACTTCATTACTGTGTTAGAATTGCATTTTCGAACATGTTTAAATTGTATTGAACTGCTAACTTTAGAAAACGACTTGCAAAAAAATGTGAACGTACTTTGTTAGAATATTAATAAAAAACTGAAAATATATTGCATTATAACTAATGTAGAAGTGAAAGATGTGATTAGAAATGCTACGTTTAGAAATAGTGCCAATCTCAAGCAAGTGAACATCACGCAGCCCCCTACATCACACACGCCTATTAGGCTTAATTGTGCACTACTCAATTGTAGATCAGCAAAAAAAGGCAACAGAGATATTCAACCTCATCCAAAACAATGAGCTAGATATCCTAATCCTGACGAAAACCTGGCTAAATCCCTCCTCCACCCCTATATTAGACCTCCTAGTACCTCCTAGTCACAACATTATCCGTCTAGACAGAACTACAAAACAGGGCGGGGGATTAGCTTGTATATACAGGAACACACTATTGGTATCTCACATGGAGGCTTCCACCTCATCCGCAGCTGAATACCTGTGCCTCAACATCTTGAGTAATCACCTCCCAATTTGCAAACTACATACCTTATACCACCCTCCAGGTGATAACTTACTCTTCATCGAACAATTAATGGAAATTTTCTCATTTAATGATGACCACTCACTATCCTAAATCTACCTTGGTGACTTCAACCTTCACTGGCCTAGGCACAATGACCAAGCGGTGATCTGTCTTAACGCTTTTCTAACAGAGATGGACCTTATTCAATTCTGTGACTGGCCAACTCACAACAAAGAAGAGACATTCTGGACCTCTATATTTCATTGGGTAAAACCATCAATTTGGTAGATATTACTCCTTGTGATTGGTCTGACCATTACTGCATCTTCTTCAAAATCAATAGGGAGGTGTTACCAAAAAAGACCCAGCCCAAGAAAATTAAAAAGTGGAAAAGGGACCTCAGGAATATTAACACAGACTGTCTAGCTACCGACTGTAAAAATGCCTTGTCTTCCCAAGACGACCTGACTGATGTTCCTGATCTCACGGACTTCTACATCTCAACTATCTCTGATATCATGGACTCAATAGCACCTTTATAACTAAAAAAATACCGCCTCCAAATTCTCCAATACATGGTTCAACGACAACCTAAACTCAGAACTTAAGAGCAGCTGAACATCTATGGAGATCAAAACCATCCGCATTTCAATTAAAAGCCCTTAGATCGGTTAGAAGCTCCTGCAATAAAAAATTCAGGACGACTAAGCCAGACTACTTCAGATTGCAGCTTAGACAAGCCTCAAGTCACCCAAAAAATGTTTTTGAAATTGTCAAACAGCAATCAGTGATGGCTTCCAATAATATCGACTCAGCAGAAAAGTCTTCTTCCTGCACCAATCTGGCTATCTTCTTTATGGAGAAAACTAAATCCATCAGCCTTGACCTTGAAGCAAAGAGGACCCATATTATATCACTTGCGAGGACGGTTCAGCCTGTCCACTCAGTGAATCAAAAGCCGCTCAGTATTAGCACTAAGAACAGGGCCACATGGAACTCCTACCCGCCCATCAGTAAAGCCTGCTTAGCATTAACCCCTCCAATCACTTTAGCAACCCAATGCCACCAGCTCTCTTCAAAGAAATCAAAGAGGCCCTCATCCCCCTCTGGACTAATATTGTTAACACCTCTTTATCTCAAGGCAAGATCCCCAAATGTCTAAAAGCAGCCCAAGTCTCACCTATTCTAAAAAAACTGGATGCAGACAGATCTGATCTCAGCAACTTCTGCCCCATCTCCAACATCCCCACTCTGGCTAAACTATTAGAAAAATGTGTCCAATCGCAATTGTGTTCGCACATCGAGACTTTCAATCTTCTGGATCAATACCAATCTGGCCTTAGCAGTGGTCACAGTACTGAATCAGCACTCCTCCACATCATTGATGATATCTTAAACATGCTAGACCATAACGAATCCTGCCTTCTAATGCTCCTTGATCTCTGTTCAGCATTCAACACGGATAACCACGACAACCTTCTAGCTATTCTGGAACACAGGATGGGCTTCCCTGGCTATGTACTACAATGGTTCTCTTCCTTCCTTCACAATAGATCCCAAAGAGTTAAGGTGAACCACACCTTATCCCATCCATCTGCAGTTTCCATGGGGGTCCCGCAAGGCTCTGCCATTTCTCCTATACTCTTTAATAATTTCCTGGAACCACTAGCGAATGTCCTATCTTCCATGAACATTCATTTCCCTATGTATGCGGATGAAACACAACTTTATCTGAAAATCAATTCTTCTGAAGATTTCATCCCGCTCAACTCATCCTTGACGATTATCCAAAACTGGCTAACTGAAAACCATCTCCTGCTGAACACCGCCAAAACAGAATTCCTTCTCATTTCCCCTCCTTAGCACACCACCAAGATTGACCTCTGGATGAAACACCTCGCTACCTTCAACTGCTCCTCGTTCATCATCGACTCAGCAAAATTTCTTGGAAACACCCTGGACTCAACACATGAACATGAAAAAAAAAAAATAGTAAGATGTGCAAGGGTGCGAAACACCAAATAAGGACTCTTAGAAACCTAAAACCTTTCCTCCCGCAAGAGGACTTCAAGCAGGTGGTACAAGCACTTGTCCTTCCTAGGCTAGACTATGGAAGTGCAAAGCTCTGTGCCCTACCCAAATTTACCTTAGCACCGCTCAGAGCTTCACTGAATGCCGCTGCTAGACTGATCACTGACATGAAAAGAAATTAACACATTTCCCCAGCCTTAAGAAAGTGGTTGCCCTACGAAGCAAGAATGCAATTAAAGATTGCTTGAATGATGCACAAAGCCCTCCACTTCAAAACATCTGGATACCTGGCTCAAAAACTGGAATTATCAGGTGGTAGCAGACCATCCAGAAGTGTTAACTCATTGTTACTCAAACCACAGACTTTTCACAAAAAGAAAATGAGACTCAGAGCCTTCTCAGGCGTGGCACCCAAGATCTGGAACTCCCCACCCACCGGAAATTCACAGAATCCCCTACAGGGGGGGGGGTGGGGCGTTCAAACTGGAAGTAAAAACAGTCCTAATGACCAAGTTCCTGCCTTAATTGAACCATGGTTCATCTGTTTTCTAAATGTCCATTTTTTTTCTTTGTCATCTGGTAATTGTCTATGAATCTTTGCCTTACCTATTAAGTAGCGTTATGCCTTTCCTCATTAAGTTATATCTTGCTCACATTTATGTACAATTTTATTAGCTCAACATGTTAGCCTCTATTACCTCTATGTTCCACTACTTTGTACCCCTTCCCAGTACTTTGAAGCGCTCTGACACCCTTCCGGGTCTTGTTCATGCTATACAAAACTTTTTTTTAAATTAAATATATAAATGTGTATTTTTCAAAATGTTGCACCAAGTAACTATGCTTTTGCCTATGCTGTGATTAGGCCCAAAGCTTTCCTTTCGACCTTTGCTAATAGTAAAGCATTCTGTGCAAGTGCCTACCATAGATGTCACCTTAAGAAATGTGCTGACTCTAATATCATGTTCATTTAGTTCCTCACCCCATGTTAAATCAATATAATCAACGTATTGAAACTGATATAATAAACAGTGACATGACTGTATAAATGTTGATTTCAAATAACCTGACATACTTTCACATTACTAACTAATCTTTGTCTATGTGATGACCTTATAGTTCATCTTTTTAGCTTAGGCAAGAGAGTTCTCATGGGAACCTTCACTAATGTAACAATTACGCTAGAAAACTGTATCAACCCTGACAAAAAGAGTTCAGACTATGGGAATCGGAAGAAGATGCATCGTATGACTGCTGACACCACCTTGCAAACTGTTCTGATTGGACATCAAGTGAAGACTCCTTCAGAAGTTGTTACTTGTGTGGGAAACTATATTAATGAGTGTTCCTAGCAAGATAGACAGCCCTCTTTATTTTCTTTACCCATCCGGTGGTCCTGAATGCTCGATTTTCCTTTGGCCGAGATTCTCCTTTATGAACAGCTGATTCCTTTTTGATATTCTTGAGGTTAGTTGCCTTTATTAACCCCTTCCATGCCCATGACGGAACGGAACCGTCATGAGCATCGGTTGAGCTGTGCTCATGACGGAACCGTTCCGTCATGGCCCCGCCCGCGCTCGAACCCTTCAGCACCGCGGAGGAATCCGCGCAGCGCTGAAGGGGTTAACTTGTGGTTGATGCTACTGCACAGATCGCTATTCTTAATACAGTAACTCAGCAGAGTTTTCCAAAACTCCATATGGGATTCTTCATGAGTTCCTATTTAAAATAGGTCCATTAGCTTATTGGGTTTCTTTATGGAATACATGTCTTTACATGCTGATTTTTAACCACTTTTTTATTTCTGTAAATTACTAAACTGAATAAAGATAATTAGAAACTCTAACCTTATGATAAAAAAAAGGTTTTAAACTATCCCAATCTCTCATCAAGGACTCATCGCAAATTCCAAATGTCCATGATGTTTTAACGACTTTCTTTAGGAAAGCTCTAATTCTCCCAACCGTGGTAAAGGTCCACTGACTTCTCCGGAGCCCCTTGGATTCTCAACAGTGACATTTGTAAGTGGGTCTATGAAAAAAGGTCTAAACCATCTTACTTTTGGGCTTAAGCAGTTTCTGGTAGCAGACTGATGTTTTTACATCCAGAATAGAGCTTCAAATTATTACCCAAAGTATATTCTAATAGTCCCCAATTCGAGTTTACAGTGCCCAAATCCAGATGGAGTGACGAGCAGTTATGGTACTGGCAATTGTGGTTTGGAGTTGTGAGTATCAATAGGGATATTATTGTGGTTGTTAGAGTAGAGTGAATGTGTCATAATTGCATGAATCAATATTTACAGGAATCAAAATGCTGTTGTTGTAAAGAAGTTGAGTTCAGGCTCCAAGAAGTCAAAAGATTCCGGGATATTAAATTTGGTTTGCTAAAAGAACCGTAGATGTGGACTGTAAGGTAACCTCACTTCAATCATTAACAGTAGGGACAAGTGTTGGTGATTGATTAACTTTGTTTATGCTGGTGGAACCGTATAGTGCACTACGGTGAACCTGCATTAATTGGTGTCACTTGCAATTGAGAAATGCAGATCTAAAGTCTTTCTGTTAGAATAGCGTGAAGCAAACAAGATAGGTAAAAAATTGTTGTTTGAAAAATAATGTAGAAAAATTGTGAAGGAGTTTGGATGCTATGAGGAGTGAGAGGCTGCCGTCATAGTGTTCATGCTGGGATTGGCTTGTTGGTGCACTTCGCGCTGGTATATGTCGATTGGCATTTCATGTCGCACTGCATATTAGACATTGTGAGTTTGAGTTTGGATCACAGATTGGATAAAGGGCTAATGAAATTGAAACCCTATTTGATGTAAATGGAACAAAATCAAAACATTTGGTTTCAGAAAAAATATTTGGTCAATTGAATTGCTAACATTAAAAGTTTAAGGTTTTTTAAGAAGTTTGTGAAGCAAAATATTACTAGTTCTATTAGGAAAGGTGAGGAGTCACCTCCTGCAGGTACTCCAGCTTACATAATTACTACTGAGCATGGATTAAATTAATGTTTGTGGTTGAAATAATGGATGAGAATTACTGAAGAAGAGGGTGCATTGCGTTTCCCTAGGTATTGAACTTTTAATACCAACATTTTAGATCATTTGAGGGGAAAGTTGTATGTGATGAAGCCACCACCTCAACCCAATCAATATGAAGCTTTACAGATTTGGGAAACGGTTGTAAGAGAGAAGGAGAAGAAACATATCAAAGGAGAACAGTTAGAGCAGTGAAGAATTATGCAAACCCCAATGGGATGAAAAGCAGCGTAGATGGAGGAAGGGAATTATTGAGGGAACTAGATTGCATCCAATCCTTACATCAGAAGATAAGAAGAAGGATAAAGGTGCAGTTAAGCAAGAAAGGGAAGAATCAGATACTGATTCAGGAGATGAGATACTGGAAGAAAGGCTGTCATCCCGACCACCTCCTGTGACCTACACTGATAGGAGAGCTAAGCATTAGTGCGAGTCAGACTGTGCCTACTGCTCCATTATAACCAGAATTACCTTCAATTGAACAGCTCTTACTGGTTCTACAAATTGACCTATCAGTAATGAGGCAACCGATAACTGTGGTCCCCATTAACTCTGAACCAGTTGTGCCACAAGTAATCCCTCCTCCACCACCCCAAATCAAACGAAGCCCAGAAGTTACGACAACTCCAGTTGCCGTAGTACTGACTACACCGAATACATAGCTAGTGTTGTGAATACATCAACAAAATTTACAAGTGTTGATAGATGGAGGAGGAACTTTAGTCTTTACGACCCCTTTTGGTTCTAGTGAGTTGTGGAGGTGGAGAGGGTGGATTACCAGCTTGGGTTGACAAACTGACTAGGCAAAGAAGGCTGAAAGCTACCGAGCCTCTATAGGGTTAAAAATATAAAAAAGGATAAACCTTCAGACATTCCAAAATTAAAAATTGATATGGAGGAATAATTATTGGATGTTGGGATTCTGATCTTTTAGATCCATATGAAAGACCTGAACATACCTTTTTATGCAAAGAAATTACCCACAGAGCAGCAACTCCATACAGCTATTTAGCAGGAATAGCAAAGAAATATTATGTGGATCTTACAAATAATGTGAATTTGTATCAATATTATCGAGTTGAGTTGGATGACCAACCTATTGAGAATTTGAGGATTGTAGGGATGCAAGTTCTTATCATGGAATTAATAAAATGCATCCGCATATGGAAGGACTGGAGAAGTTACAACTTAGGTGAGCAAGAAAGCATGAAAAGAAAAAAACGGGGAAGACAGGATGAAGTGGAGGAAGAAACAGAATATCCATTAAGAGAAATAGTTGGGGGTACTTATGTCCATGTTCTATGGAGTAGAGGTCATTTAACTGTATTTACAAAAAAATTCCCAAAGCTGAGTGACAGTCCATATAATTTTCATATAAGAGGGATTCAAAAACTGAATGGAAAGTAGAGAATTGTACAGGATTTGCGCAAAATAAATGAGATAGTGGTACCTTGTTGTCCCGTTGTGACGAATCCTGCTACTGTTCTTTTCCAAATTCCATGTACTGTAGAGTAGTTTACAGTCATTGATTTGTGTCAGGCTTTCTTCCCAGTGCCCCGCATGAAGATAGCCAGTTCTTATTTTCATTTGTGTTCCAACAGAGGACAATCCTATGGTGGCGTGCCCCTCAAGAGTATACTGAGAGCCCTTCCATATTCAATCAAATCCTAAAGCAAAATCTTGAGTCTTAGCAAATGCCCTGTGACTTTGTGCTTGTACAATACATTGATGATTTATTGATAACTTCAGAAACATGAGAAGCTTGCAAAAGGACACTATTGCATTATTGAATCACCTGGCAGAAAACAGACACAAAGTGTAGTACTGGCAAAAAGAAGTTCACTATTTGGGACACATTATTATGAAAGGAGTCAGAAAGGTATCACTGGAGAGAGTGAAAGCCATCTTGCAGAAGAATCCACCACAAACACACACAGAGCTCAGAATTTTTTGGGAAATGGTTGGCTACTGTCGACAATGGATAGCAACGTTTTCTATGATATAAAAGCCTCTCATGAGGCTGACACATCGATATGTGTTTGATCTAAGTTCTTGGGCAAAGAAGTGCACCAGAGCCTTCCTCGAGCTGAAAGGTAAACTGTGTTGCACCACAGCTCTAGGAATGGTAAATTAAACAAAATAATGTACTTTATTTTGCAGTGAAAGAGATAAGTGCGCACTTTCAGTGTTAACACAGATGCATGGAGGTGCCCGAAGACCGATGGCCTACTTTTTACCGACCCTTGACCCAGTAGCGTCAGAACTCCTTAGCTGCTTGAATGCTGTGGCCACCGTGAGTGTAAGTCTGGAAAAGAGAAAAAACTTAGTGATGGGATATCCTTTAGTAGTGATGGTTCCTCATTCTGTTGAATTATTGCTTACCAGAACAAAAACACAATATATGACGCATAGCAGACTCAGTAAATATGAGCAGAGTCTGCTTGCACTAGGTAATGTCACAATCAGGCATTGTAATGTGTTAAATGTTTCTACTCTATTGCCTACGGTTGAACCAGAATACAAGGATGATGATTTTGCTCATGACTGCTTATGTGTCACTGAACTATGCATGAAACCACATCTAGACATTAAGGGTGAACTCTGATTAAGCCTGACTATGTGCTCTTTGTTGATGGTTCATGCCTGCGAGGAATTGAAGGCACATTGAGGGCAGCGCATGACATGTGCACTATAAATGATGTGGTTGAGTCGTCCTGGCTACAATCAGTTTTATCTGAAATAGTTGCTGAAATAATTACCCTTAACCGACCTTGCAGTTTAACTGCAAAATTGAGAGTCACCATCTTTACAGACAGCCAGTATGGATTCAGTTTAGTTCATTATTTTGGGCAATTATGGATGCAAAGAGGTGTTTTAATTTTCACAGGATTGCATATTAAAAATGGAAAGAATGTGAAGAATCTACTGAAAGTGTTAAATCTGCCCAAGGAAATTGCAGTCATGAAATGCCCAGGCCATCAAACAGACAGTGGATATGTTGCCAATGCCAAAAGATATGATGACTCAGAAGCAAGGAATTGTGCCATGTTAGCAAGCAAAATGAATGGAGGTTTCACAATAAATGGGGTTACATTTACAGAACTGATGAAGAATGTTCTTTTGCAATGATGATGGAAATAACTGACACTTGCGAAGAATTAAAAAGAGTACAGGAAACGGTAACAGAAATTGAACAGAATGTGTGGGTCAAAGCAGGTTGTAAAAAATGTTTAATTACATTTGGATGTCAGAAGATGGGAGACCAGTGTTGCCAGATAGCTTGTTGTTTCCAATGGCTAGGTATTATCATGGGTACACACATTTGGGGAGAGATGCAATGGTAAGGCTTTTCAGAAAAAGTTAGTTAAATTCAAGGTTTTAAAAAATTGCTGATGAAAATTGCAGGTGATGTGTCACATGCCAACATCTGAATGTAGGCAAACAACACCAGTCAGAAGCACATATCTAGTGAGTAGGTGGTCCCCGTAACATATTGCAGATTGATTTTATTGAGATGCCTGTGCAAAACGGACTGAGATATAGCCTTGTGATTATCTGTGTCTTCTCGTGGTGGGTGGAAGCCTAATTAACGAGGATGAATAACAGCCTCAGTGTAGCTAAACTGTTACTATGAGAAATCATTCCAAGGTTCGGAATGCCGGTCCTTCTTGAGTCAGATGGAGACACTTCAATAACAAAGTGATGAACATTCTATGTGCTGCATTGCAGATTAAATAGAAATTACACTGTCGCTACAGACCGGAAGCTTCGGGCATAATTTAGCGAATGAATGAAACAATAAAGTCCAGAATGGTGAAAGTTTGTGCTTTGACATCATTGAAATGACCAGATGAATTGTTTTTGGTGCTGATGAGTGTCTGATGTATTCCAGATAGAAAGACTGAGTTATCTCCTCATGAGATCCTCCCGGGGAGAGCCATGAGGTTACCAGCTGTTCCCACTAATGCCTTGATATCTGATGATATGATTATGGACTACTTTAAAGCCCTCGCTGATGTGGTTCATTCTATCTCTTATCGGGTGTCAGCTGCCACACCAGATCCCCATCACGAACAGTGTCATGACCTGAATCCTGGAGATTGAGTCATCATCAAGAAGCATTGTCGGAAGACTTGTCTTGAACCCACATGCAAAGGCCCCTACCAAATTCTGCTTACAACAAACACTGCTGTTAAATTTGCTTCAGCCCCAAATTATATTAATGCCATACACACATAGAGAGTTAGCAATCCAGAAGAAGGATCACTGGTCTATGATTCTGACAGAAGAGCACTAGTGGTTACACCACCAGTGGAGAGACCAGACAGATCTGTGGCATCTTCAAGAGAGCAAGCAGGGGAACAAGCAGCAGAACAAGCAGACATACAAGAAGTAAGGGGTGAACACAAAAGAAAAGTGCAGGTTTTCTGAAATATCCCAAACTGGGATTAAAGTCTCCAGTGATGAAAGCAGTGTTGACAAGCTGAATAGCCATGGAGTTCGAATAAGAAAGAGATAAAAAAAAGCTCATGTTCCAAAAACAGTACCTGAAGAAAGTGAGACACGAGACAATAGTTTACTTGACACAAATTATCAGGTTATGAGAAGATCAAAGAGTACTTGAATACCTTGCAGAAGATATTTAGCTCCTGAATGGTCTTACTATGTAAACTCAGCATTCAATGTGACTCTAGAAAAATGATGTAAAATAAATCCTGAACTACTAGAATCTCCCTGAAAATAAAATAATGTTATTATTAGGAAAGATTTCATTGAAATACGGAAGAAGTCCAACTGTATACAAGAACACAATTGAACTAGGTCTATTAGATGGTTATTATTTTAGTTATACATTTTACTCAAGATTAACCTAGGTCCGAGAAGAAAGTTAAAGAAGAATAGGAATAACATATTAGAAGAACATGGAGTAGAGTTAAGGATTGCCTGACAGGGTATTATCCAGAAGAAAAAGAAGAAAAGAAAGAAAAAACATATAAAAGTAAACAATTTCTAATTACTGACTCAAAAAGGATATGTTGCATTAGAAAGTATTATAAATGTGTTAGATCTGGGGGATTCTAGTTGGCAGAGGTAAGTACCCTTGTCCAAGTAGGGACCCTTACTTCCAGTCAGGGTAAGGGGGTACACACTGTTTATAACCCCCGCTCACCCCCTTGGTAGCTTGGCACAACCAGACTGGCTAATCCCCAAGGCAATGTGTAAAGTATTTGCACTAACACGCACAGTAACACAGTGAAACACCACACAAGTTGTTTATAAAAATATCAATATCTTTATATCTAGTTTAGGCACGATCAAAAAGGTACACAAACCAACATACATAAATAACGTTGTTGCAAAATCAAAGGTTCTCTTCTAGTGTTCGTTAGGTCCCTTAAATCAGTTCCTTGTAGCACTCTGGCGAAACAAATATTTGCAGGCGCAATGGACTGTGAGCCGTTGTTGCGAGCGTGGGTTAATCAGGGAAATGGTTTCTGTAGCAAAGAGAATGCCCCCGCTATAGCACGGAATGTGCTGCACTGATTTGTGGGGGGGGGTGAGTCAACTAGGGGATGAAACATCTGAGGTGGGGTTTTTAGAATGTGGGGTGCCACAGGGCTCCGCCCTGTCCCCACTCCTCTTTAACCTCTACCTACAACCTCTAATTGCATCATTGGCCTGCATGGGCTGTAGAGTTTTTAATTATTAGGACGACACGCAGCTGTTACTGAGTGTCGACAACACAAGGACTGCACAACTTAATGCCCAGAACATCTTGAGGCATACTGTTCAATGGATGACTGAAAATCTGTTGAAGATTAACCCAGACAAGACTGAGGTATTGGTGATTCCATCTACCGCCTCACCTTGGAATGACCTCTACTGGCCAGCAGAGTTAGGTCTTGCTCCAAAACCAAGTTTGAATGTAAAGAGTCTGGGGATTAAACTGGACTGTGATCTTTCAATGTCCAGTCAAATCTCCTCTGTGGTGGGAAGCTGCATAAATGTGATCCGTCAACTGCGGAAGTTAGCCCCTGTCCTTTCTCAATCAATGATGCGCTCAATCGTAGCAGCAACTGTTATTTCAAGGCTAGATTATGGGAATGCCCTTTATCTGGGACTCCCCAAAACCCTGACAAATAGACTACAGGTCATGTTGAATGACGCCGCACGACTGATTTTTAGACTCCCACGGAGAACTAAGGCCTCCCCTCTGCTTCATAGCCTGCACTGGCTCCCCATTAAAGAGCGAGTGGAATTTAAGAGCCTATGCACGGCCCATAAGGCAATTTATGGCCAGGCTCCTGCTTATATTGCAGATCGTTTGGTTGTGTATAGCCCAGTGAGAACACTTAGATCTTCAGATTCTCAGCTACTGGTCTGCCCCCGTTACAAATTAGTAACCAAGGGAGGCAGAGCCTTCTCTGTGTTAGTCCCTCAGCTATGGAACACGCTGCCTGAGATGCTGCGCAGGGAAGGGAACCTCCTGCGGTTTAGGAAGATGCTAAAAACACTGATGTTTAGAAGGATTCTGAGTGTCAGCTAGACCAGGGAGTGCTTTTCTTGCAATGTCTGCCAAGCTTATTGTTGTAACTAGAGATTTTGAGCGCCTAGAGACCTGCAGGTGATTGGGCGCGATATAAATCCAAAATAACAATAACAATAACAATAACTACCGCGCGGTGAGGCGGCAACACTGTCAGCTGGCAATGCGGGATTCAACAGTCTCCCCTGTGTCCCAAAAGGTGCGTGGGCCAACTCCTGCGTTAAACCTGTACTTGCCCTGCCAGATTGAAAGAAATCACCCCTCCGTTGTGGTGCAGGAGGACGCGGTGCACGGCTCAGCCCCAGTTACCTTATCGATGCAGTGGGGGCCGGGCAATCCGTGCAGCCTCAGGCTTCCTTGGTAGTGGCTTTGGGGAAGTGCGAGGAGATGCCTCGCGCTTCCTCTAATCACAGCGCGGCTCCCTCGGTCGAGCCTCCAGTGTCAGGGGCGCCTCATCCAATGGCAGCGCGGCTCTCGCGTCAAGCCTCCAGGGTCAGGGGCGCCTCCTCCAATGGCAGCGCGGCTCTCGCGTCGAGCCTCCAGCTACGGGGGAAACACTCTCACACTCTCTCCCAGCGTGGCAGAGAGATGACGTCACGGGGACTCTGGGCCTGCGGCGGTGAGCTTTGGAGCGGCGATCTCGGGGCCTGGGCCAGCGATGGTGGTGAATTTTTGGCTCAAAGAAATGCCGGCAAGACGGGGGGCACACACTGAGTCCTGGCACACGGACACAACGTTCTTGTAGCGCGCAGCACTCCTTGGTCGTACCGGGCCGGTGACGGTGATCTCGGCCCCTCTGCTGACGGCCTCGGGTAGTGCACAGGCACGCACTCTCGAGAGCTGGTTTAACAGGAAAAGAGGCACGGCAGACCTCACTCAGCCCCGCTGTGTGCTGATCGCACACTGAGCCCCCAGGAGCATACGGGCAGTCAAAAGGCAATCTTCACCAGTCCAGGCTGTTCACAAAGACACGCACACAGCTACTTGTAGAATGTTTCTTTGGGAACCTTGGTATCCCTGCATTCCCAACAGGAGGCCAGCTCTTATCAGGCCCTTGGAGACTCTTGTAAGACACAGCACATAGCAAAGTGTTTTCCTCAAGAAGGTGGGGGGGCACAGCACACAGCAAAGTCCCCTCTTCTCTTCTTCAGTGGATACAGCAAACTGCAGGTCAGCCCCAGAACACACAGCAAGGCCAGTCTTCCTCAGTCTCTTCAGCTGATCTTCTTGGTCAGAGATTCCTCTTGATTGCAGAAGTAGTCTCGTCTACAGGGTTTTCAGGTCTTACTTTTATACCCCAAATGTCTTTGTTCTCCATGTGTGAGGGGTCCAGGATCCAGTCCCAACCAGTTCTGGGTGCCCTCTGCCAGGGCATGTCTTCTTCCTTTGTGAGGGGAGGCCAGGGCCATCAGACACACCGCAGGAGGTGGAATCAGCATTGTGGAAGGTAGGCACAGTCCTATTCAGGCCCAGGTGCAACTCCTCCCACCACTCTTAGTGTAGATAGGTCTATTCAGCCTAGTGCTGACTCCACCAGCCTCCTGCAGCCACCCCCAGCCCCTGTCACTCACAAACCAGACAGTCAATACACAAACAGGCAGAGGCACACAGAAAGGTTGAACAGGAAAATAGCCACTTTCTAAAAGTGCTATTTTCAAACACGGATATTTAAAAAACATCTTTCCTAAAAGATGTGTTATCAAATTCTGAGTTCTAGACTCCATAGGGCTATCTTGCCGCTATGGGAAGATATGCAGGTAAATATGATACACAGCATTCCCCATGTTAGCCAATGGGCAAGATAGCCTTTCAATAGTGAAAAACGAATTTGGCAGTATTTTCACTATCAGGACATGTCACCCACACTAGTGCATGGCCTACCTTTCACATACAATGCACCCTGCCCAGGGGGGTACCTTGGGCTTACCATAGGGGTGTCCAATGTGTAAGAAAAGGGAAGGGTCGGTGTGTACACTGGTCAGGACAACATGGCAGTTCACAGACTGCGCACAGGCACTGTGGTGGCAGGCCAGAGACACCATTTTGGGGCTACTCAGGTGGGTGGCACAATCAGGGCTGCATGCCCACTAGTAGCATTTGAATTACCAGCCCTGGCACACTTAGTGCCCTTTACTAGGGACTTGAGAGGTAAAACAAATATGCCAATCATGGATTACCAATCACAGTAATAATTTAACCAGGGAGCACTTGCACTTTGGCACTCATCAGCAGTGGCAAAGTGCCCAAAGCATCTAAACCAGCAAAATAAAATGCAGCACAGTGTCAAAAATACAGAAGGTAGAGGCAAAAAGTCAGGGGAAACCCTGCCAAGGATTTTAGGTCTAACAAAATGCTTAATGTGTAACAGTTATAATGATTTCCATAGTACTAATAGGATGTTATTCAGCACCTGATTTAGAAACCCCTATAGTTAACATTACTAATGTTTATACACAGACAGTTTAGAGACAACACTTTTACTAAGCACTTCACAAATTTTAAAGGAGAGAATTACTCTACCACAATCTATTCTAGATTAGTGCAAGAATACACAACTACTTTAGATGTTAAGAATTGCTATGTTTATGCACATTTGCCAGTGTCAGTTTCAGAAGAAGTCCCCTACTATCTGTGACCTCTACCTCTATCTTATGCAATGTCATGAAGCATTTTTCTTTCACTAGTGTATAGACAAGAACGTTTTAAATATTTTTACTCCAATTATGATTTAGTGCTATCACAAGTGCTTTTGAGGGAAAGTTTGAATTTACACCCAAAAGAAAAACAATGGACACAATGTAGAAGCTTACAAAAGAAATTTGACAGTTCTAATGCAACCAGAAGAGAAGGCTTACGTTATGACCTTAGAAGAAAGATACATAAACACGACAAAGACTGCTGATCAACAGGGAGACGTGTTAAGGAATGCATGGAAAAAGAAGGAGAATGAATTTAGGAAAAAAATGATATATCAGCATTACGGAGCCGCTGTTGTCCCTGTGGAGGAAACGCTGCCTTTGATCCTCAACGTGCCTACCTGGTACCACCGTAGCAGAGCCCTGCAGTCCTGGTCGCACCCGCCGCCGTGCCTTACATCGCGCGGCCGCGGAGCGGTGCGGACCACAAATCCCAGCTTGCCCTGAGTCTCCGCCCACTGCCAGATTCCCGCGCCGGAGGAGCTGAAAAAGAGGGCAGCTCCCACTGGGGAGCGGGGGAAGCATTACGGAGCCGCTGTTGTCCCTGTGGAGGAAACGCTGCCTTTGATCCTCAACGTGCCTACCTGGTACCACCGTAGCAGAGCCCTGCAGTCCTGGTCGCACCCGCCGCCGTGCCTTACATCGCGTGGCCGCGGAGCGGTGCGGACCACAAATCCCAGCTTGCCCTGAGTCTCTGCCCACTGCCAGATTCCCGCGCCGGAGGAGCTGAAAAAGAGGGCAGCTCCCACTGGGGAGCGGGGAAAGCATTACGGAGCCGCTGTTGTCCCTGTGGAGGAAACGCTGCCTTTGATCCTCAACGTGCCTACCTGGTACCACCGTAGCAGAGCCCTGCAGTCCTGGTCGCACCCGCCGCCGTACCTTACATCGCGCGGCCGCGGAGCGGTGCGGACCACAAATCCCAGCTTGCCCTGAGTCTCCGCCCACTGCCAGATTCCTGCGCCGGAGGAGCTGAAAAAGAGGGCAGCTCCCACTGGGGAGCGGGGGAAGCATTACGGAGCCGCTGTTGTCCCTGTGGAGGAAACGCTGCCTTTGATCCTCAACGTGCCTACCTGGTACCACCGTAGCAGAGCCCTGCAGTCCTGGTCGCACCCGCCGCCGTGCCTTACATCGCGCGGCCGCGGAGCGGTGCGGACCACAAATCCCAGCTTGCCCTGAGTCTCCGCCCACTGCCAGATTCCCGCGCCGGAGGAGCTGAAAAAGAGGGCAGCTCCCACTGGGGAGCGGGGGAAGCATTACGGCGCCGCTGTTGTCCCTGTGGAGGAAACGCTGCCTTTGATCCTCAACGTGCCTACCTGGTACCACCGTAGCAGAGCCCTGCAGTCCTGGTCGCACCCGCCGCCGTGCCTTACATCGCGCAGGCCGCGGAGCGGTGCGGACCACAAATCCCAGCTTGCCCTGAGTCTCCGCCCACTGCCAGATTCCCGCGCCGGAGGAGCTGAAAAAGAGGGCAGCTTCCTCCGCCTCGGAGGAGGCCGGGCAGGGCCAATACCCCTGGTCTTCGAGTCAAGTTCTGGACACCTCCATATTTGCCAGAGGACAGTGGAGATAAGTTACGGGGGCGTTTGTGGGTTATTCACTGTTATCGGACAACAACCACTGTTTTGTGTTTGCTATTGGCTAGTTACAAGTGGTCGACTAAGGGATAAAGCTTTTCTGTTTTTAAGTGGTTGTTATATGATATCACAAACCCGTTAGGCCAAAGTTGCGCCATGGGCAAAACCAAAAAACCCCTCAGTAGAATAGGGGGAGGAGTAAAGGGAACCCTAGACGCATTTATCACACGAGCAGAATCCTTGCTAACACACGAAATATTACTGACGGAGCGTAGGTTATCCCTCGACTCCCTCCTGGCACGCAAACGATCTTCGCTGGGGACAATTGCTGAGTGTGTCACACCCGGGGTGAGTATCCCTGAAGGTCAGGGCACTTCTGCCCATAGCAATACCCAGCATGTCACTACAGTACAAGTTCACACAAAGACGTTAGTAGATGGGGAACAAGAGTTAATAATACTGGAGGGGTCTTTAACTCCCTCCCGCCAACATCACACTTCTCCCCCGAGACCGAATGTAACTGAATCAGGAGATTTCGAGCCAGTTACCCCGGATATTAGGGAAATAGGAGATGCAGAACAGAATGGGATCGCCACTGGGGGGGGGAGAGGGAACCTGACACCCCAGCAGGGAGGGAAAGAGAAGTGATTACCCGCTCTAAAAAGGCGTTATTGGTGCCAGACCCCACCCCAGTTTCCGGCCTGAGTGGGAATGTAAGGTCCCCGGCTAACGCATATCGTAAAGGAACGGAAAAAAACAGAAATGTAAATAAATTGAAAAAAGGAGCCCTCAGGAAAGAACCGTTAGTTACTGAGGACGTAAGAACCCGGCCAACTTGTACACAATGTGAAACCTGCTCCCCGGTAAATAGGAAGGAATGGTCACAGGAGATATTGAAAGCATTAGAGTCCAACATAGAAGCCCTTCTCCTTAAACATTTGGCCCCCTTAGCAGAACATATTATGAAAATTGAGGGGAAAATAGTTAGGTTGTTAGAAGCACAAAACGGGGAACACCCGGTGGCCCAATTAATTACGATTCAGGAAGGGTTGGGGAGCGTTTCGCGTCCTGCCAGCGCCGACACAAATAACAGTAGGCTGGCAGGGAGCAACTTGAGAGCTGCCCCTATAGCGAGCAAGGACAGATATACGCCACCCAACATTGTAACCCCTAGATCACAACAGGAGGGTAAGAATAAAGGGCCGGTAACAGCTCACAGTCTCTCAGAAGCACAGGTGCAGAGTACCCCGGGTCTGCAGACATTGGACCTGCCTCCAGCCTCTTGCCCATATACAATAGTCTTGGCGGGAGTCCCAGCCCAAAATCCCGATAGAGAAGAACCTACAAGCTCCCTGATCAATAAGACTAATCATTGGTTATATAACAATGTGAAGGGAGTCAAGCTGAGGAATACCCAAATTCTTATGGCAAGAAGGGTAGCCTGGGTTGGACCATCAGAGAAAAAATTCGCAGGGGACTGCGTTATTGTTAACTTCAGAGACCCGCAAATGGTAAAAGAATTACTTGCTTCTAGTTGTGGGTTCTTTGATAGAGGGTCGACAATAAAAATGCTTCCACTTAATTTTTTCTACAGGGACCACTCAACCGAGTCACGACAAACGACTTGGAGAAGAAGGGTAATACCCACTATAAGAAACAATAGCCCGTGGTCTGGCCCAAACCGGTACACCCCACTATGTGAGGCAGCAGTGATGGATGAACTGGATTGACTGGCCCATGAAGAGCTCTTAGAGTCCCCATCCCCCTCAGCTAAGTCAACGCAAAAGGAGTTCACGGATATCACGGGAAATATCCCCGTACTTCCCACCAGGCAAAATGAAATTACACCAAATCCCGTAGTCAAAAGCTTGGTTTTGGGAGGGACTTGCCCTGCAGGATTCCTCGACCAAAAACAGTCTACCCTAGCCAGGAGGACGATAAACCATGAGGCTGAGGAACTTAGGGTGGTTTCATGGAATATTGCAGGAATCTCATCCAAGCTAAAAAACAAGGAATGGTTGGATTTCAGTCAGAAATTTCATATTATTTGTCTACAAGAAACGTGGGAGACGGATAGTAGTGCTGCACACCTAGAGGGATATAAAATGTTTTTCGTACCTGCCCGGAAATAAATCTAGTATGGGAAGAGCGAAAGGAGGACTATTAACGTATGTGTCTCTCAAACTACAAGGGACCTGGGAGGTCTTGGGCTGGAGTTCGGATAATTTACAGGGTATCAGTTATTGCAGGAAGGGCTTAAGATTTGTTTTAATAAATTTTTATAATGCGGTCCAGCCAACGCAGAGGCTGAATGAGCTTGAGGATAGATTGTCAGATCTACATTCCAGGGGAAATAACCCCCCAACCCTGATTTTGGTGGGCGACTTTAATTGCCATCAATGCCCACACTTGAAATGGGAAGGGGCTAAATGGGATTTTTGCCCCTCTACCAAGGATTGGCATCTAGAACATACACTGGAAGGTAGCAAACTGGGGAACATTCTAGGCACATATGATCTAATCCCTACGATGGACCTTATCAAGCCCATGAACTCTAATATTATTAACCCAACGTTCAAAGGCAGGGGTAGGGATACAATTATTGATTTTATTTTTGTTTCAAATTGTCTTAAATATAGGATCGTAGTTTTTAGCATACAGATTAGCATTTTTAGTGACCACAACCCTTTGGTGTTGTCATTGTTGGTTGAGGACTCTGCCACTGAGGCAAGGGTCAGGATGACGAGGGGCAAATTGGAAGCTACCGACCAAGGCAGGCGCATACGTTGGTCTAACATAGATGGGGAAGCTTTTTACAAAAAACTTATTGCATCCCCCGATAGTGGGATCTGGATGTGTCTAGACCAGGATGTCAAAGGCAAAAAATTGATAAATGTCTTTGTAAATATGGCAAGGGACATTGATAAGCTACTCAGGGCCAAATCACTACCTACGTCCAACCTTCAACCAAAATGGTTTGACAAAGCATGCTCCAGTGCTCAAAAAGAATTAAAACGGGCACTTAAAAAGGTCCCGAAAGACAGGAGTAGGATAGTGGAATGTAGGGCCCAATATAAGTCGGCCATAAAGAGGAGGAAACAAACTATCCAATCTGAGGCTTGGGAGAATTTAAAGGAGGCAGCGGAGTTGAGAGACATGTCTAAATTCTGGAAGGTGATAAATGACCCAATTTTTCAGCCATTAAATAGTGAGAAGATGGCTTGTAACATCCTCCCAGATGAATGGGTCTCTCATTTCAGTAAGTTGTATAATCATGGTAGTGCTCCCGCCCAACAAGCCACAGATATGGGTACTCTCCCAAACTCATGGGTGGAGTTCACAGTGGACGAGGTTAAAAATGGAATACTTGCCCTGACAAGAAACAAGGCCCCGGGGCCAGATGGGATTCCTCCAGATTTATTTTTATCACAGGTTGAGCTGTGGGCTCCTATACTAGTGAGAATTTTTAATACAGCCGTGGAAGAGGGACTGCCAAGGTCCTGGTCAACTGCCCATATTGTCCCCATATTTAAAAAGGGAAATAAGAGCAATCCACAATGTTACCGCCCGATTTCTTTAATAGATGTGTCTGCAAAGGTGCTAGGGAAGGTGATTCTAAATCGTTTAATGGACTGGGCGGAGGAAAAGGAAATCATTACAGACACCCAGTACGGTTTTAGAATGGGCCGCTCAACAACTGACCAATGCCTCAACTTATATAACCTGGTCGCAAAATATACTGTGGCTGGTGAAGGTACAGTTTTTTTAGCGTTCATGGACCTGACAGCAGCCTTCGACCGGGTTAACCGAGGAAAATTATGGGAGATTGCTAGGGGTAGATTTAAGTTTGATATTCGTTTTAAAAACATTGCACATGAATACCACAGCCCAGGTTCGGTATAGCAACGAGGGGAATCTCACTGATCACTTTTCGTGCACAGGGGGCGTGAGACAAGGCTGCATCCTGGCGCCTTTTTTATTCACACTGTACATAAATGGTTTGGACAAAGCTCTTAGAACATTGGGAGTTGATTGCCCGAGAGTGGCAAATAGAAGTATTCCTGTCTTATTGTATGCGGATGACGCAGTACTCCTCTCGCGTACAGGGAGGGGACTGCAGTCTCTTATTGATGGCTTCTGTGAGTTTATGGCAAACCTAGATTTATCCCCTAACCTAACAAAATCCTACATCATGGAAGCAGGAAAAAGACCAACTAAAAATTTTATTTTTAAAATTGGGGGACACAAATTAGAGAAGGTTAAGGTTTTCAATTATTTAGGGATCATCTTCGATAAACACCTCAATTTTAAAACACTAATTACCGAAAAATGCAAACAGCACGTGAGCATAATGGGCTCAATCATGAATCGTGCCACGAGATTAGGTCGTTGGTCAGTGATGGAAATATTGAACTTATATAATTCAATTTGTTGTTCCAAAATCATGTATGGGAGCGAGGTTTGGGGATTTAGAAACATGTCCACTGTACAATTAGAGGAAAACAAGTTTCTTAGGAGGATTTTGCAAGTTCCTCAAAGCATACCGGCCCATATTATTCACGAGGAGCTAGGGATTCCCTATATCTCCAATAGATTAAGTCTTAAACCATTACTGTGTTGGATTAAAATCTGGACCAACCCTGAAGCAAGTCTAAGTAGAGAAATATTAATAGACTGTATTAACAGGGACAAAGGTCATAAGATACCATGGCTTAAATATGTCCAGGATAAATTGGAGTGGCTGGGTTTTGCAAAATACTTCAAGGAACCAACGTCCCTAACTCCGCAGCTAAAAATCACGTTAAAAGCAGAATATACGAGGCGGATAGCCTGCGCCCGGGAAGACAGCGAAATACTGAAAGGGTCTGTGCGATCTCATATATTAACAAAATCTGTTGTAGGACTAGAACCCTACCTGGCACAGATCTATAATAAAAACGATAGGTTTTTAATGACCAGATTCAGACTGGATCTTTTACATCATATTTTAGCAGTTCCCGCAGGGTTCACGAAAGATATTGACTCAAAGGGTCCCTGTGGCTGCGATCTGGGATCTCCACAGGACACCCTCCATTTTGTATTCTTTTGTCCACTATACGAATACCCGCGGGCTCTTTTTTTAAAAACCATCCTAAGAGTGAATAAATTCACCCAAGTTAGAGTAGCTCTCCTATACTTAAAACTCTCCGCGGAACCCTTTACCTTGTTCTGTACTGTAAATTTCTTAAGATTAGCTGCGAAATTGAGGAAATCTAGAAGGGAGGCGTAAGTTTTTCTGTTTGCCGGATACTGTAGTTGAGACATCCGGATTAAAGCCCCTCCGTAAGATAGTTATACATTGTACACAGAACAGGAGATAATACGTGGAGCTTTTGCAATTGTTGTCTCGCAATGTTTAGAGTACTTGGGATGTCATAAGAAGTTCTTTTTATTTAGGCTACGGCTTATTTTAAATTTGATTGATTTTATGTAAACTACGATCTTGCATTTTAATCATTGTTAATGTGTTGGTATCCCATATCTGTATAGCTGTCAGCACACTGCACTTTATAAAAACTATGAATTTGTAATTTAGCACAAATCTTAGGCCCAACTCTGCTATTAGGATCTTGGAATGGCCCATTAGATATGTTTTTTAATGTTTTATGATGAATTGTTCATATTATTGTATATGAAATGCGTAAATATATTGTTCTTTTCCTGGATGTTTTAATATCCGAATAAAGATACTTTGATGATGATGATGATATATCCAAATCTCACAGTGGACAGCCAACTTAAAGGGAAGGTTTGTGTTAGTAAAAGACGAACACAGAAATGAGCACGTCATGTAGGGATTAGTAGTTTGACCATACTTGCGAATTACTAGGGGGAACTTGGCAAATTTTACAGGGAGCAGAAAATATAATTCCTGGGGTATACTGCACATGTGGCCAAATGCCTACCTTTTATTAACGTCTGATTGGGAAGGAACATGTTATTTAGGTATACTAATTCCAAAAACGTATCACGTCAATAGAATAGAAGCATTAATTCTGACAGCACCACGCAGACATAGGCAATAAACCATGATACAAAACAAACACGTCATGTTGAACAATATCAATGACAGATGACACAATGTTATCCAAAGTATATATATGGAAGATAGTGTAATAATGCTATTATTTACTAATGCAATGACTTTTTCTAAATTAGCATCGTCAATTTGGCTCACACGCACCGCAGCTTCCATCTGCAACAGTTTCCACAATTTATTGTATGCTTCATAAATACATAGTTTCATTCTAGGGGCTTTCGGACACAAAATGAAATCAGCCAAATTGATTTCACCTGCCAAAAGAGGTAGGTGTTACTTCACAGACAACAGTGTGGAGTGTCCCAACCATTATTGACACAATTTACGCACTGAATATGTGGTAGCCGAATGGGAATGTGGGAAACAGGAATCAGGTCTACTTTGTGTAAACCCTTTTGAGATATTCAGAAAAGGCAGTTGACATGCATTTGAACTCTTTGGCCACATAAGCCATCCCAATGGGTCACTTTTAGAAGAGTCAATGGTACCATTCTGGAACAAAGCAGATAAGTCTTCAATTAAGTTGTTGGTATGTGATTGCCATCTATTATACTCAGCCAATGAGGGAATTGGGGGAATATTTTGGCTGGGCTAAACCAAAACAAGTAATCTGCTGTACCATCTCATTTAAAAATAAAATTTGACAGACATGCACAATACAAAGCTTCAGTGCCCTGTACCTGCCAATCTTTGGTACCCCAAATGGATTTTAAATCCATTGTGTCCTTCCAGTGTTCATAACCCTTTATGGACAAATCAAGTCTAAAGGACCCTGAGTAATTCAATTTAGTGTGTGTCAACATAAATTTAGTCTGTGGTGGCATCGTTAATTTATAAAAGTATGATTGTGGGTCTGAACGATTGTAACCTGAGAAATATATAAATTTACTTTGTTGAGTCTTCGCACTGCCCTGTAAAGGTGTCAGACAATGTTCCCAAATTAAAAAATGGTCTCAGAGTGTTTATTTTGTGTAATAAATGATGGCCATAATGTTGATAACAGAACAACTCTACATAATTTGTCGAATTCAAATACAAATCTTTAGTGTCAAAAGCCACATAATATTTCAAATTAAAAAACAATGAATGAATGGCCTAAACATCCCAGTTGTCAGAGTGTTTGTCCGGTGAAACCACATTTCTTAATGAAGCGTGGAAAACGTATGGAATGTTCAAAAGTTCAGGCGGGCCATGAACATCATATGCTACTTTATCCCAAACTATGTCTTTAGCAACAGGGAAAGCTGAAATGTTCACGAGGGCTTGATCTCTTCTCATTATATGTGATGATGTATGGGGAGCTAGAACTCTGTCAACCAATGCAGAGCTTTCAGGCAAATAATGACCATTAAGGAGCAGAAAAAAAATAGTCACAAACCCAATCCACATGCAAAGGAATTTCAGTGTAAGTACCATCCAGATATATGTCCAGGGTGGGACCAGGTAAGTAATTTTGAACCAGGAAATAAATATACTGGAACGTGTAGGTGGCCTGGTCACAGACAAGGACAAAGAAGGAGTGTCAGAAGAAAAGCTTTTATGGTCCATCTATTAACCACTTGCCCCTAGTAGAAACAGCAGAGGTTGTGTATGGTACTCTCAGGAATGTCAATTATGACCTCAACTGGAGGTGATGCACTCGATGTCTGCAGAGGTAGAAGTAGAAGGTAAAACAGGCAAGTGATCAATTGAAGTTCCTAACTTCCCTCTATTACTCAGGGCAGCGGCCGAGGAAGCTGAAGCCATCGACTTCAGTGGATGATCTCTGCATGGAATTCTCAGAGGCATACCAGTATCAGCCATATGGTGTAGCTTGACATGTTCGATTGAAATGTATCTATTCTCCTTACGACCAGCTAACGGAGGCAGGATCACAGTGCGGGTGCCTTTCAAGCCAAGGACTGGTGCACGGTATGATGGACCAAATTCTTTTTTGTTCTCAACTTTCTCTCGGACCAGATCTCCAACTTTAGGAAGCGTGCCAAAAACAGGAATCCGCACAGCTCGATCCGTGGAAGAGGGCAAATGTGATTTCGGTTGTGAATCACAAACTATTTGCAGATTCTGTGACACAGTACAATGATTATCTACGTCGGAGGTTGTGGCAGCCGCCACAACGTCTAGACCATCAAGGTCTGGCACAAACATTTTAATGCCAAAGAGCATTTTGCATGGGGTCCGCCCGCACAGAGTTCTTCTTGGGAGATTATTTAGTGCACATTGCCAAGTCAGCCAACCATTGCCGTTACCTAAGACTCTAGCTCTCGAAGATTTCTTTAAGTCACGGTACATTCGCTCCACAACTGAATTGCCCTCAGGCCGGTATGGAGACGAATATTGCACCTGCACCCCCAGTGACTTCATCGCATCCCAGTAAGCCTTAGAGGCAAATGCAGGACCTTGTTCAGAATGGAAGTTGCCACAGGAAAACGTCCCTACAAAGATACGCAAATCTTTGATGACAGTTCAAGCCTCAGCACTACATTACGGCCAAACCCAAAGGAATCTAGTGCACGAATCCACTGCAACCAAAATATGTTTGAAGGCAGTGTCTGAAGTCAAAGGACTGCAGTGATCAAGATAGATACAACCAAACGGTTGATTTGAAATGTAAAGTTGAGTGTGTGGTGGACGGGTAACAGTAGAAGGCTTAGGGCTCTATTACGATCCCATCAGGAAGGTTCTCCCAGAGCCATCCATAGCCTTACCTTCCGACCGAGTGAGCTGGTCCTTCCAAATGACAAAGTACAATGCGCAAAACCCGTCAATATCCGAACGACGCGTAAGCTCCGATTCCGGCTCCATTTTCCCAACTAGAAGCCTCCATAAATGCTTAATGAAGTCGTACAGAGGCATTTCCCAGTCAGATTCCAACCGGCCAAGTATGATGTGTACTTCTCATGTGCCGTATCTGTCGCCACTACCCAGACATCGGAGCATCCGGAAGAGCAGTATTTCGGCTCTGATCCTTGCCAAAACACGATCCCTGCGAACGAGACAGTGCAGCCATGTATTCATGTATGTCATACCCATACTGTATGCCTACGGAACCCCAACCGACAAATTCATCATTGACAGTGAGTCAGACACCTACCACACACAAAAACTTTACTTCCTCGTGAAAAGCAACATAATGCACAGCGTGTGAGAAACCACAGTCAATATTGGGATGGGTGGAATTCTTGCAGCAGTGTAGAGGCAAGGGGGGTGGTGGATGCCTAACACTACCAGCATTGTCCACCCCATAGGGGGGTGGATGTCTATCACTACCAGCGTTGTCCAACCCATTGGGGGTGGGTGCATAACATTCCCACCTTTGTCTACCCTATAAGGGGGTGCATGCCTAACACTACCAGTGATCTTATAATCATAGGGGGTTGATGTCTATCACTCCCACCTTTGTCCACCCCAAGGGGGAGGTGGATGCCTATCACTCCCACCATTCTCCACCCTACAGGGGGGTGGATACCTAAGACTACCAGTAATCTAATGCCCATAGGGGGGTGGCTGCCTATCACTCCCACCATTGTATACCCCATAGGGGGTAGATTCCTATCACTCCCACCATTTTCCCCTTTACAGGGGGGTGGATGCCTAACACCCCCACCGTTTTCCACCTTATTGGGGGATGTCTATCACTCCTACCATTGTCCACCCCATAGGGAGTGGATGCCTATCGTTCCCTCCATTGTCCACCCCATAGGCGGTGGATGCCTATCAATCCCACCATTGTCCACCCTACAGGGGGGTGGATGCCTAACACTACCAGAAATGTAATGCCCATATTGGGGTGGATGCCTATCACTCCCAACATTGTGCACCCTACAGGGGGAGGATGCCTAACACAACCAGCAATCGAATGCCCATAGGTGAGTGGATGCCTAACACTCCCACCATTGTCCACCCTACAGGGGGAGGATGCCTATCACTACCAGCAATCGAATGTCCATAGGAGGGTGGATGCCTATCACTCCCACCATTGTCCACCCCTCCCTAACATTCCCACCATAGTCCTCCCTATAGGGGGGTGGATGTCTAACACTCCCACCATTGTCCACCCCATAGAGGGTAGGTGCCTATCACTCCTACCATTGTTTACCTTGTCAGGGGTGGATCGGTAGCACTACTAGCATTGTCATTGGGAAAATTGTGTTTTGTGTGCAAACCCCCAGCAATATGTACACAAAATGTGATATGGGGGCTAACCCCATCAACACTTTAGTGTCAAATTGTGGATTGTGGGGCCCAACCCCCAGCATGGTCCAGCAATTAAGTGGCTGTGGGTCTAACCCCCCCCAGCACTGTTGTGTCAACTTGGGTCTGGGGGGGCTCAACCCCCCATCATGGTCCAGCAATTAGGGGGTTGGGTGGCTAGCCCCCCCAGAACAGTTGTGACAACTTGGGGGATGGGGTCCAAACACACGTTGCACTGTTATGGTGCAGGTCAGTTAACATACCCTCAGTCATGTGCAGCCAATGGGTGCTTTGGGGGGATAACACTCCCAGCAATGTGTAATTGGACAATGTGACATATGACCATCAAAAATGCATCAACACACACATTTGGGGTACGAGCTGCAGAAAATACAAAGAATTCAATCCCAAAGTCCATATATTATCAGATGCAGTCCCACACTGTGGCATCAATGTAAACTGCCAAACCTAAAGAATGTCCGGTGGCAATGTAGAAGGGCCATGACGAGCAGAGAAAGAAACAAAAACCACCATCCACTCAATGCCCTTCAAAGACAACTGAAATACATGGGGGAAGATGCACAAAGACAAACGACCACCCACCCAGTGCAAACACTATATGTGTGTGGGTGTGGAGGTTGGCTTAACCTTGGCTGACACACATGACTGGGGGCTGGACTCCACTAAGCCATATGTGTGTTGAGTCCAATCAGGACGTATTCCATATAGGTTTTGGTTAGGCAATGTGGTCAATCAGCATTGGTTGATGAGCGGAGGTACCGGACCCACATGTGGGCCAAGCATGGGGGACCACCAAAAACCACATCAGGACACTGACTCAATTCCACAGTTCCCTCCAGGCCACAGCACTGTGGTGCCTGTATCCAGAGTACTGGTCCACTGCAATGCAAATTGTGGATGGGGCCAGACTTTGGAGCAGACTCACTGTTGCGCACTGTGTCACATGCCTTGCAAGAAGCACTGTCCTCTCACATACCTAAACATGACTCCCTGGGCATTGCCGGTGCAGGGAGTCCACACTTGAGGTAGGGGCCTTGCCAGGAGCCAACTCACATTTGGCCAGTGTAAACACCAACCCCCTTGATCAGCAGCGTCTTGCATATTCAAAACCTCACTTGACATGTGACATTGTAGAGGCCACCTTCACAGCGCGGATCACTGGATGTCTGATGATGAATCCCTTATTGACCACCCATCATTATGATACCAATACAACAATGTGTCCGTGTAGTGTTGTGTATGACCAAAAGGGGAAATCGCACCATCAGGTAGGTATACCCAGCACGCCACATACAAACACACATTTGATAGTGGAACAGGAAGTGTCAGACACACATTTATGTTACACAAAGTCACAACAACTGTCCACCACAAAACATACTCAAACCCTGCACGGCAACAGGAGTACACATACTTACAGAAGGATGACATTGTAATTAGTCGGTGTACACTGGAACAAAGAGGAGACTGGCCCGACACCACACAAGTACACAGACACACAAAATATAATCATGAGCCTCCCACTACAACAAACCAGAAGTGGTTGTGTCACAGCTGTCAGCACCACATGTCTAGACCACATTCCTACCTGCTATGAAAAAAACATGAATCCAACAACAATGTAGTTGACAGTCACCATGTGTGGCGTGGGGGCGTTGCACACAACTCAAGATCAGAACATGTACACTGTCAACTTGGTTGCATGTCTTTCACAGCAACTCTGTATCTAGCTCAAAAAGCTGCAGTATGTGCAGCTAATGACTAATGCTATTTTGACGATGCAGAGTGTGCACAACAGAAGAGTTGGACAACACATGAGTCACCAGATAGAGGATACAACAACAGGGTTTTGAGGATCAAATGCACAGTCAAATGTGTAAGAAAATCTGACTGCACTGGTGACAACTCCAGGGAGGGGGCTCAATCTGTTACACCCACACACACACAAGCATGTCATAATCCCCCTGTGGTGCATCGAGATGGAGAAACATGTCTGCACCATGAGATCCAGCCCAGAACACCTACCATAACAACCCAAGATATACAAAACCATATGGGTGCGGCCCTCATCACGTCTACATACACTTGCGCAACACCGCTCTCTATCCCCATGTACTCAACACCTCTAAGATACATGATATGCACACAATGTACAGTACACATTCCCTCTTCAGCAGATGACAAATGTAACATGTCAGATGCATCACTCTCATCACCAGCCACACACTCAGTGATGTCTTGGACTGCACTCATGCCACAGCGTGCAGCATCACAGCACGTACAGACATGCAAACTCAACACATCACCACATCTCACACAAAGACACATATATAGTGCGATGTGTGCATAATAACCCAAAACAGCACAAGTACAAAGGATAGTCACTCAAGAAAATATGCATCCATACATTCAAATACCACATACTACGACTACACCTCACATTTCAACATCCAGCACACATGCTCACATCACTGATGTACATACCTTCACATTCACAAATCTACTCTGTCCCATATGACTATTCAGACCTTGTCTCAATGTTGCCCTGTCACATCTACAAATGACTTCCATTACCAATATCCCCATGGACTCATGCACAGTATCACCATACAACGCTCATCCAGAACTGCACTATTAAGGTAAAAACACACAAAAGTACCTCACCCCACAGCTCTCATCACATGTCTGCCGGGATATCCCCATACACATACACAGATTTCTGCCATAACTTGTGCAGGGTGGCAGGACTAAATCAAGCTCACATACTCTGAATCACACACCCGCATGAAAAGCACTCACATAGGGACAATGTGGACACTCCATGTCCCCTACACAAGAAATGACAATTAACTTTATTCACACTCCACCCCTCCTGACACCTTCTCAAATGGTCCTGCTGTCATCACATCGAAGTCTACACTCCATGCATGCATACGATACACCAGTCTACATCACCTCAACCTTGTGTGTGCCAGCTCAGCACATGCAACGTCAACATTGTTAAACACACCTGCAGACATGCTGCGCAAACAAATGCACTATTAATCCCCTGTGTGCCAATGAAGAGCATGGATGTGACAGAGGCTCCAATGGTGTATGCATGAAAGATGGACACACTACACACTTGGGCACCCACACTCCACTCTGCTCAACCCATGTCGGAGAGCGATGAAAAACATATATCTCAGCACCCCTAGGCCAGAAAACAAACAGAAAGAATGGTAGAGCAAAAGAGGATCAAACAGAAAAACAAAAACCATTTAAAATCCAAGCTTGAAAAAACCTATGAATATACAATTATAGAAGGGTAAGCCCCCTCACCACGGACGTCTCCGTAAACGTTGAGAGGGTATTGTGGACAAGCACAAACGCTACTCAGGAGTCTTGCGAATAAGTACCATACCAAACGTTGGTGGTGCCATGTTGCAGGGATTCTGCACAAATACAGACCTATGGGCAGGTTTATGGGACCTCAGTGTATAGGGATTGAGTCTGACTACCACATAAGTACCCACTAGCCCACGACCGAGTAGCTATAGTGTCTCACTTGCTCTCTTACGCACTCACAGAGAAGCAAATGATTAGACACCCCAGAACACAACACTCCCAGATTTCCCAGGAATCACGGCAACAAGACACACCCTTTTGCTTGCTTTCTTGTACTTGTCCACAATAGGATCTGACAGATTCACGAAATAGTTTAAAATATTTATTTTAACTAATGTGCCCTAACATAATAATCGTGCCACAACAAGCAGGAAAATGAATAATACAAATATTATAGCAGCAAGTCCATAAATCATGATGGGAGATGTCATCATAAAAAGAAGGCGGAGCCTATACTCCCTCCCCTTGCTAAGAAGCAGTATTATTATATATTAGAAGATCTCTGGGCTTTGTCAGCAGACCCTATACCTTAGTCTATAGATGGTAGATCTACATCACAGGTGCTGTTTTGCTCTTCTCCCTGGAAAGGTCCCTCTCCAAGTGTCTCTCACCTATTTTGTGTACCCCACTCAAAATCAAAGTACGTTCTCCAAACAACTGCTGCATTGGTATGTTTTGTCTAAGGTACAGCTTTCCAAACTGTGTGCCACGACACGTTACTGTGTCGCACCCCATGCGTAGGTATGTTGCGCGATGCGATGACGTCTGCGGGCCGAGATTAGGGGAATGCGACTCGAGCCTCACTCAGTGATTGCGAAGTGCAAGCGGAAGGCGGAGCAGCAGCGGAGCAGCAGCGGAGCAGCAGCGGAGCAGAGCCTCGTGGTCAGGAGCTCGATTCCGCTATACTGAGGCTCAGTGGGGGCATTGTCAGAATCCCAGCGGCGGTCTCAGCGGCGGAGTGACGTGGGCCTGGATTCAGCGAGAGGCCAGTGGAAGTATTGACCTCCCCCCCTCCGGGAGTGCTACGACGCTGCTCACGGCTCTGCCCTGAGCGCGCGGCCTTGCTGTGACACAGTGGCATCGGAGCCGCCTCTACCCCACCATCCCAGGCACTCACTCGGTAAGTAAGTAGTGAGAATCCATACTAGTAGCTGGACAAAAATAATTCACAAAGGGTTTCAAGACAGATAAATGAGTTGAGTGTTTGTTGAAGCTATCTGGGTCTAACCTGCAGGTAACACGTTTGACTCATAGTGGGGCAAAAGCAACCTTTCATCATAACAAGGTAGATAAATTGAGTGTATGAGTTGTGTTTTACAGCGTTAAATCTGCAGCAGCAAACAGTATAACTAAATAAGCTGACATTATGAAGTAGTTTTAGGTCCTCAAGCTACTTCAAAGAATTTGCTAATACACAGCACCATACTGTGGAACTCGGATATTGGAGAAATTAGGAAAATAACAGGAAGAACGGGGCTTTTCCTTCAAAGGGCTTTGGACATAGTTTCTAGTTAAGCACTTGCTTATAATTATTCAAGAAAGAACACATCCTGCCTGAATGAGCCCAAGTCAATGTAAAGACCAGGCCGCTCAGTAAACTGGTGATTAACCTCTTGCGACCTGCAACCCATCCACAGTCTTCTTTAAGACAAAGAAGGCAGAAATTGGATAGGGTTGGCCTTTGAGCCCACTGGGATTATTGGGGTTCCACATCATTGCAGCCAAATCCATACATTCTGTAGGAAGTTTGTAAAGAAGACAAGGGAAACCTGGAATCGGCTTTACCTTGAAAGAATGTAAAGATCCAACACTAATATAGCACTTCATAATGGCAATTCAGACAAACCTTCGGTACTGTGCGCTTATGTAGAGCTAGGGGAACTAGAAGAAAGCTAACATTCAGACATGGCCCAACCCGAACTATCCAAAGGGGTTTGACTCCATCAACTGAAGAACACTCCAATGTTTGACAAGCATCCTGCTGATCACTGTTCATCCAACAGACTAGTACTTTGAAGTCTTAAGACTGAAGCACATAGGCACTTTACCAAATAGATAAATATAACAAGCATTTGCAATGCAGTAGGTCTCGCATTTATGCGTGTTTGAGCTATTGACATTGCAAATAACAATGCCTTTTATTTTTGTTTTCGTTTATAAAACATAAATAAAAGGCATTGTCATTTACAATGCCTATATCTTAAAATCGCATAAATACGAGACGTGTTGCATTGCAAATGCTTGTTTAACTGGCCCTCACATGAGAACTCCAGCCAAACTACACACTTGAAGCCAATTGCAAGGCACTGCAGATCCGAGTAAACAAATAAAGTTCTATTATACTGGGGATGGGGCATCACACACACATCCTCAGATCAGACCCTTAGAGCAAGGAGTCATTGTTCTTTGTCATGTGTCTGACTAAGGTGTGTCACAGTGCACAGAAGTGGTGGTTTCAGGGCGCATTTCTCTTTCACAATATCACACCACTTCTGTTGACATCCACGGTCATACTGTACTAGAATGGACTAATGCGGACAAGAAGGAGAGGGCAAATATCATGAGTGACACTTTCATCCAATCCTATGCTTAGAGCCAACAGCACTTTGCATTCTGGGATTTAAAATTTCACTTTTAATCTGCATTGGCAAAGCCTGATCTGTGGGAACTTTTGGCTTTGCTAATGTCTTTTAGTCACATTGAGATCCAACCAAGAAAGGGAGGTACCCCTTAAAGTTTTTAGGGACGAGGTAAGTAAAATGCCACAACAAAACAAACGTTCCCAAAGAGAAAAAGCATATATGCAAGACAAGGCTTCTACTTAGCCTACTATTCCGTTAATGCTATTTTTTCAAGAACGATCACTATATCGTGTGGGGTTACTATGATAGAGATTTTTGTAATTATAACACAGTACCACATGCAGTTTCAAAAGGACATATAAGGACATATCCTTTACACTACATTGATGCAATTACACTACATATCGAGAAAAACAACTATTTATCTATAGGTAAAACGACCTGCATTAAAAACGAGCTCTTTAAGCATTAATAATAAATTCTGTTGACAAGTTATACAGACCCCCCTTTTTTTCTTATTGTTTAGAAATGACCTATATCAAGACCATAAAGTTGATGATAAGGTGCCCAACAGGATTATGTAACTAAGAAAACTTAATCCCTTATAAAATTAAGGTATGAAAAAATGTTTATGTCCACATATAAAAACTGTAGTGTAATTGCATCAATGTAGTGTAAAGGATGCTTCTAATATAGCAAAATTTTGGGTCCTTATTGTTCTGCGGTTTTTAAATTGTGTGATGATAATTTTTGAATCATATGAATAACGAATAGTAAAAATAAATTTGGGGTAGAAGCAAATGTATTAGGCTTTAGTATACACAGTACATGTAAGGTTATTTGACTGTTTTTATATGTATTTTTACGTATAGATTTTATGAAAATTCTTGGTCCTGAAGAAGGTGAAACCATAGAATTGAACACCGAAACGCTGCGTCGACTGTCTGTTTTCATTTTTAATGTTAGATTGTAACCTTCATGGGAGGAAAATTACATGTAGTACGTTATTAACTATATAAAATGCTTTTAATAAAAATTTGTTTTTAACTGTGATTGTATCGAATAATATGTCCTTTTGAAACTGCATGCTGTACTGTGTTATAATTACAAAAGTCTCTATCATAGTAACCCCACACGATATAGTGATCGTTCTTGAAAAAATAGCATTAACGGAATAGTAGGCTAAGTAGAAGCCTTGTCTTGCATATATGCTTTTTCTCTTTGGGAACGTTTGTTTTGTTGTGGCATTTTAGTCACATTGTACACCATCTCTGGTGCTATGCAGCATGGCTAAAGAAAACAAAGTAAAAAAGGCACTATGATGTGGCTGTCACATCATTTTGTAGGCGTATGCAATATGCATACCCGAGCCTACAAAATGGCGCACATATTTTTTTTATTTATCAAGTTCAATCAATAAAAAGGTAGCAAAAAGCATTTTTTTAAGCATGAGTTGGGGGAACAATACAGAGGACGCTGATGGTTGGTCCAACATTGAGTGCAAGGGCGGGGGAAAGGAATAGAGAGGATAAGGGTGGGGGAAATTTGTGGGGGGTGGAAGAAACTGGAGAGTGGGTGGGAAGTAATGCAGACATATTTGTGCAGTGAGGCAATGTGCAAATCCGAGGCAGACGTTCCTCAGCCAGGCGGTTCACTGCACCCGCCTCTGCACAAAACCAGAGCCTGCAGACCGATGATGACGTGCAAGTGATGGCACACATATTGGTTGGATGTGGTGCAACTGTTAGACTTGTCATGCACTGTCAGGATGGCACGGGGTGCAAGTGACTGCACGTGCATTGTGAGTATGGCAGTGAGTGCAACTGACTGCACGTGCTTTGTCAGAATAGCCTTGGCATTGAACCGGCTGCACCTCGATTGTCAGGATGGCACAGGGTGGAAGAAACCAACTGCACACGCATTGTTAGAATGGCACTGGGATGGAACCGATGGCACGTGGATTGTCAGGATGGCACAGGGTGGAACCAACTGCACATGCATTGTCAGTATGGCACGGAGTGAAGCTCACTGCATGTGCATTGTTAGTATGGCACCGGGGGTGCATCTGACTGCACAAGCATTGTCAGGATGGAATCGACTGCACATGCATTGCCAGGATGTCCCAGGGTGGAACCAACTGCACGTGTATTGTCAGGTTGGGCCGGAGTGAAACTGGCTGCATGTGCATTATCAGGATGGCACAGAGGGGAATCAACTGCACGTGGAGCGTCAGGATGGCGCCGGGGTGCCATTGCCTGTGCGTATGTCCTCATGCTGGCACCATGGTGCAATCAACAGCAAATATACTGACAGAATAACAACAGGGTGCAATTGGCTGTAACTGCATTGGCAAGCAACAGACTGCTCATGTATTACCAGGATGGTAAGAAGGTGCACTTGGCAGGGGCGTGAGCTGGGTGCAGTTGGCTGCACGTGTGTTGCCAGGACGGCACCACAGTAATAGTGTATTAATATACATTATGGCATCAGGGAGATATTGACTGAACATATATACTGTCGGGTTGGCATCTGGGTACAGTTGAGCGCACATATATGATCAGATTGGCATCAAGAAAATATTGACTGAACACACATTATCAGGATGGCATCAGGGTGCAATTGACTGCATACACAGTGCCAGCCTGGCACTGTAGAGATGTTCACAGCATATACATTGACTGCAAGCGTTACCTGCATGAGTGTGCAGGCCACTGCGCTGTGCCGCACTGCACCATGCTGCTCTGTACTGTGCTACACTGCACTGTGCTGTGCTGCAATGCAGGGCTTGAACTTCCCCATTCAGCTGCTGCTTTGCTCTGCATGCAGTTTTAGGCCGAATACTGGCTCCGTCCACATTTTTCAGCGGAATAGAGGGAATAATTTGGACAGTGTGTGCAGATTTTCTCACTACGGCGGCCCCCACACCCTAGAGAGGAAGTAACTAAACCTCCGAGATTGGCGCCATACTAGTTAACTAACCTAGCACCAGGGGATACAAACTACACCTCTGAGATTGGCGCCATAGTAGTTAACTAACCTAGCACCTGGGGATACAAACTACACCTCCGAGATTGGCACCATACTAGTTAACTAACCTAGCACCATGGGATACAAACTACACCTCCGAGATTGGCGGTATATTAATTTTATGCCAACAGCTTTAATGTATTGCCCTCTGTATGTGTGTTTGTTGCTTTAGTATCAGCCTCTATTTGCAATTTAAAGGGCACGTTTAACTACGAATTAAGGAGGATAAAGATGAGAGGAGAGGTGTCGCCCTTTGTCTGTCTGAGCATGATGTGCATAACGTGCAAGATGTGCTTGAGTCAATAAACTGGGGTACAAAAGGGGGTGGTGATGGACGGAGCATCAGAACCAATCAAACACTCACACCCAGTCAACAGATCTGGGTTTGATCCATCACCGTTCTTTAGCCCACTCTGCCACCCCAGTTCAGACATGGCCATATGCAAATCAGTCTGACCCTGTGCCTCATGGGAACAGTCCAGCCCGAACTGCCAAGCCATGCCTTCCCTGGACCGGAAACAAGCTTCCTAGGACCGGTTTCTGGCATTTCAGCCGTCTTCAGCCAGGCTTGCTTGAATCCAGTGGCAAAGTGAGCAAGGGACTCACGTCTGAGCATACCCTGCCAACTTATGGCGAACAAAGGGGTACAAAAGGGGGTGGTGATGGACGGAGCATCAGAACCAATCAAACACTCACACCCAGTCAACAGATCTGGGTTTGATCCATCACCGTTCTTTAGCCCACTCTGCCACCCCAGTTCAGACATGGCCATATGCAAATCAGTCTGACCCTGTGCCTCATGGGAACAGTCCAGCCCGAACTGCCAAGCCATGCCTTCCCTGGACCGGAAACAAGCTTCCTAGGACCGGTTTCTGGCATTTCAGCCGTCTTCAGCCAGGCTTGCTTGAATCCAGTGGCAAAGTGAGCAAGGGACTCACGTCTGAGCATACCCTGCCAACTTATGGCGAACCAAGGGGTACAAAAGGGGGTGGTGATGGACGGAGCATCAGAACCAATCAAACACTCACACCCAGTCAACAGATCTGGGTTTGATCCATCACCGTTCTTTAGCCCACTCTGCCACCCCAGTTCAGACATGGCCATATGCAAATCAGTCTGACCCTGTGCCTCATGGGAACAGTCCAGCCCGAACTGCCAAGCCATGCCTTCCCTGGACCGGAAACAAGCTTCCTAGGACCGGTTTCTGGCATTTCAGCCGTCTTCAGCCAGGCTTGCTTGAATCCAGTGGCAAAGTGAGCAAGGGACTCACGTCTGAGCATACCCTGCCAACTTATGGCGAACAAAGGGGTACAAAAGGGGGTGGTGATGGACGGAGCATCAGAACCAATCAAACACTCACACCCAGTCAACAGATCTGGGTTTGATCCATCACCGTTCTTTAGCCCACTCTGCCACCCCAGTTCAGACATGGCCATATGCAAATCAGTCTGACCCTGTGCCTCATGGGAACAGTCCAGCCCGAACTGCCAAGCCATGCCTTCCCTGGACCGGAAACAAGCTTCCTAGGACCGGTTTCTGGCATTTCAGCCGTCTTCAGCCAGGCTTGCTTGAATCCAGTGGCAAAGTGAGCAAGGGACTCACGTCTGAGCATACCCTGCCAACTTATGGCGAACAAAGGGGTACAAAAGGGGGTGGTGATGGACGGAGCATCAGAACCAATCAAACACTCACACCCAGTCAACAGATCTGGGTTTGATCCATCACCGTTCTTTAGCCCACTCTGCCACCCCAGTTCAGACATGGCCATATGCAAATCAGTCTGACCCTGTGCCTCATGGGAACAGTCCAGCCCGAACTGCCAAGCCATGCCTTCCCTGGACCGGAAACAAGCTTCCTAGGACCGGTTTCTGGCATTTCAGCCGTCTTCAGCCAGGCTTGCTTGAATCCAGTGGCAAAGTGAGCAAGGGACTCACGTCTGAGCATACCCTGCCAACTTATGGCGAACAAAGGGGTACAAAAGGGGGTGGTGATGGACGGAGCATCAGAACCAATCAAACACTCACACCCAGTCAACAGATCTGGGTTTGATCCATCACCGTTCTTTAGCCCACTCTGCCACCCCAGTTCAGACATGGCCATATGCAAATCAGTCTGACCCTGTGCCTCATGGGAACAGTCCAGCCCGAACTGCCAAGCCATGCCTTCCCTGGACCGGAAACAAGCTTCCTAGGACCGGTTTCTGGCATTTCAGCCGTCTTCAGCCAGGCTTGCTTGAATCCAGTGGCAAAGTGAGCAAGGGACTCACGTCTGAGCATACCCTGCCAACTTATGGCGAACAAAGGGGTACAAAAGGGGGTGGTGATGGACGGAGCATCAGAACCAATCAAACACTCACACCCAGTCAACAGATCTGGGTTTGATCCATCACCGTTCTTTAGCCCACTCTGCCACCCCAGTTCAGACATGGCCATATGCAAATCAGTCTGACCCTGTGCCTCATGGGAACAGTCCAGCCCGAACTGCCAAGCCATGCCTTCCCTGGACCGGAAACAAGCTTCCTAGGACCGGTTTCTGGCATTTCAGCCGTCTTCAGCCAGGCTTGCTTGAATCCAGTGGCAAAGTGAGCAAGGGACTCACGTCTGAGCATACCCTGCCAACTTATGGCGAACAAAGGGGTACAAAAGGGGGTGGTGCTCACTTTGCCACTGGATTCAAGCAAGCCTGGCTGAAGACGGCTGAAATGCCAGAAACCGGTCCTAGGAAGCTTGTTTCCGGTCCAGGGAAGGCATGGCTTGGCAGTTCGGGCTGGACTGTTCCCATGAGGCACAGGGTCAGACTGATTTGCATATGGCCATGTCTGAACTGGGGTGGCAGAGTGGGCTAAAGAACGGTGATGGATCAAACCCAGATCGGTTGACTGGGTGTGAGTGTTTGATTGGTTCTGATGCTCCGTCCATCACCACCCCCCTTTTGTACCGCTTTGTTCGCCATAAGTTGGCAGGGTATGCTCAGACGTGAGTCCCTTGCTCACTTTGCCACTGGATTCAAGCAAGCCTGGCTGAAGACGGCTGAAATGCCAGAAACCGGTCCTAGGAAGCTTGTTTCCGGTCCAGGGAAGGCATGGCTTGGCAGTTCGGGCTGGACTGTTCCCATGAGGCACAGGGTCAGACTGATTTGCATATGGCCATGTCTGAACTGGGGTGGCAGAGTGGGCTAAAGAACGGTGATGGATCAAACCCAGATCGGTTGACTGGGTGTGAGTGTTTGATTGGTTCTGATGCTCCGTCCATCACCACCCCCCTTTTGTACCGCTCTGTTCGCCATAAGTTGGCAGGGTATGCTCAGACGTGAGTCCCTTGCTCACTTTGCCACTGGATTCAAGCAAGCCTGGCTGAAGACGGCTGAAATGCCAGAAACCGGTCCTAGGAAGCTTGTTTCCGGTCCAGGGAAGGCATGGCTTGGCAGTTCGGGCTGGACTGTTCCCATGAGGCACAGGGTCAGACTGATTTGCATATGGCCATGTCTGAACTGGGGTGGCAGAGTGGGCTAAAGAACGGTGATGGATCAAACCCAGATCGGTTGACTGGGTGTGAGTGTTTGATTGGTTCTGATGCTCCGTCCATCACCACCCCCCTTTTGTACCGCTTTGTTCGCCATAAGTTGGCAGGGTATGCTCAGACGTGAGTCCCTTGCTCACTTTGCCACTGGATTCAAGCAAGCCTGGCTGAAGACGGCTGAAATGCCAGAAACCGGTCCTAGGAAGCTTGTTTCCGGTCCAGGGAAGGCATGGCTTGGCAGTTCGGGCTGGACTGTTCCCATGAGGCACAGGGTCAGACTGATTTGCATATGGCCATGTCTGAACTGGGGTGGCAGAGTGGGCTAAAGAACGGTGATGGATCAAACCCAGATCGGTTGACTGGGTGTGAGTGTTTGATTGGTTCTGATGCTCCGTCCATCACCACCCCCCTTTTGTACCGCTTTGTTCGCCATAAGTTGGCAGGGTATGCTCAGACGTGAGTCCCTTGCTCACTTTGCCACTGGATTCAAGCAAGCCTGGCTGAAGACGGCTGAAATGCCAGAAACCGGTCCTAGGAAGCTTGTTTCCGGTCCAGGGAAGGCATGGCTTGGCAGTTCGGGCTGGACTGTTCCCATGAGGCACAGGGTCAGACTGATTTGCATATGGCCATGTCTGAACTGGGGTGGCAGAGTGGGCTAAAGAACGGTGATGGATCAAACCCAGATCGGTTGACTGGGTGTGAGTGTTTGATTGGTTCTGATGCTCCGTCCATCACCACCCCCCTTTTGTACCGCTTTGTTCGCCATAAGTTGGCAGGGTATGCTCAGACGTGAGTCCCTTGCTCACTTTGCCACTGGATTCAAGCAAGCCTGGCTGAAGACGGCTGAAATGCCAGAAACCGGTCCTAGGAAGCTTGTTTCCGGTCCAGGGAAGGCATGGCTTGGCAGTTCGGGCTGGACTGTTCCCATGAGGCACAGGGTCAGACTGATTTGCATATGGCCATGTCTGAACTGGGGTGGCAGAGTGGGCTAAAGAACGGTGATGGATCAAACCCAGATCGGTTGACTGGGTGTGAGTGTTTGATTGGTTCTGATGCTCCGTCCATCACCACCCCCCTTTTGTACCGCTTTGTTCGCCATAAGTTGGCAGGGTATGCTCAGACGTGAGTCCCTTGCTCACTTTGCCACTGGATTCAAGCAAGCCTGGCTGAAGACGGCTGAAATGCCAGAAACCGGTCCTAGGAAGCTTGTTTCCGGTCCAGGGAAGGCATGGCTTGGCAGTTCGGGCTGGACTGTTCCCATGAGGCACAGGGTCAGACTGATTTGCATATGGCCATGTCTGAACTGGGGTGGCAGAGTGGGCTAAAGAACGGTGATGGATCAAACCCAGATCGGTTGACTGGGTGTGAGTGTTTGATTGGTTCTGATGCTCCGTCCATCACCACCCCCCTTTTGTACCGCTTTGTTCGCCATAAGTTGGCAGGGTATGCTCAGACGTGAGTCCCTTGCTCACTTTGCCACTGGATTCAAGCAAGCCTGGCTGAAGACGGCTGAAATGCCAGAAACCGGTCCTAGGAAGCTTGTTTCCGGTCCAGGGAAGGCATGGCTTGGCAGTTCGGGCTGGACTGTTCCCATGAGGCACAGGGTCAGACTGATTTGCATATGGCCATGTCTGAACTGGGGTGGCAGAGTGGGCTAAAGAACGGTGATGGATCAAACCCAGATCGGTTGACTGGGTGTGAGTGTTTGATTGGTTCTGATGCTCCGTCCATCACCACCCCCCTTTTGTACCGCTTTGTTCGCCATAAGTTGGCAGGGTATGCTCAGACGTGAGTCCCTTGCTCACTTTGCCACTGGATTCAAGCAAGCCTGGCTGAAGACGGCTGAAATGCCAGAAACCGGTCCTAGGAAGCTTGTTTCCGGTCCAGGGAAGGCATGGCTTGGCAGTTCGGGCTGGACTGTTCCCATGAGGCACAGGGTCAGACTGATTTGCATATGGCCATGTCTGAACTGGGGTGGCAGAGTGGGCTAAAGAACGGTGATGGATCAAACCCAGATCGGTTGACTGGGTGTGAGTGTTTGATTGGTTCTGATGCTCCGTCCATCACCACCCCCCTTTTGTACCGCTTTGTTCGCCATAAGTTGGCAGGGTATGCTCAGACGTGAGTCCCTTGCTCACTTTGCCACTGGATTCAAGCAAGCCTGGCTGAAGACGGCTGAAATGCCAGAAACCGGTCCTAGGAAGCTTGTTTCCGGTCCAGGGAAGGCATGGCTTGGCAGTTCGGGCTGGACTGTTCCCATGAGGCACAGGGTCAGACTGATTTGCATATGGCCATGTCTGAACTGGGGTGGCAGAGTGGGCTAAAGAACGGTGATGGATCAAACCCAGATCGGTTGACTGGGTGTGAGTGTTTGATTGGTTCTGATGCTCCGTCCATCACCACCCCCCTTTTGTACCGCTTTGTTCGCCATAAGTTGGCAGGGTATGCTCAGACGTGAGTCCCTTGCTCACTTTGCCACTGGATTCAAGCAAGCCTGGCTGAAGACGGCTGAAATGCCAGAAACCGGTCCTAGGAAGCTTGTTTCCGGTCCAGGGAAGGCATGGCTTGGCAGTTCGGGCTGGACTGTTCCCATGAGGCACAGGGTCAGACTGATTTGCATATGGCCATGTCTGAACTGGGGTGGCAGAGTGGGCTAAAGAACGGTGATGGATCAAACCCAGATCGGTTGACTGGGTGTGAGTGTTTGATTGGTTCTGATGCTCCGTCCATCACCACCCCCCTTTTGTACCGCTTTGTTCGCCATAAGTTGGCAGGGTATGCTCAGACGTGAGTCCCTTGCTCACTTTGCCACTGGATTCAAGCAAGCCTGGCTGAAGACGGCTGAAATGCCAGAAACCGGTCCTAGGAAGCTTGTTTCCGGTCCAGGGAAGGCATGGCTTGGCAGTTCGGGCTGGACTGTTCCCATGAGGCACAGGGTCAGACTGATTTGCATATGGCCATGTCTGAACTGGGGTGGCAGAGTGGGCTAAAGAACGGTGATGGATCAAACCCAGATCGGTTGACTGGGTGTGAGTGTTTGATTGGTTCTGATGCTCCGTCCATCACCACCCCCCTTTTGTACCGCTTTGTTCGCCATAAGTTGGCAGGGTATGCTCAGACGTGAGTCCCTTGCTCACTTTGCCACTGGATTCAAGCAAGCCTGGCTGAAGACGGCTGAAATGCCAGAAACCGGTCCTAGGAAGCTTGTTTCCGGTCCAGGGAAGGCATGGCTTGGCAGTTCGGGCTGGACTGTTCCCATGAGGCACAGGGTCAGACTGATTTGCATATGGCCATGTCTGAACTGGGGTGGCAGAGTGGGCTAAAGAACGGTGATGGATCAAACCCAGATCGGTTGACTGGGTGTGAGTGTTTGATTGGTTCTGATGCTCCGTCCATCACCACCCCCCTTTTGTACCGCTGAGTCAATAAACTGGCAGACTTCAAAGGCCAGTGTGGGTGTACCCCTCCACTCGTGCCCTGCTTGGCTCACACAGCAGAGCCTTGACACCCATGTTTTTCTGTGCAATGCCCAAGGTCAGTTTTCATGTCCACCCCTGCCAAAGGCCTTTCGTGCTTACAATTGCACTGGCCGCAGCTTGATCCTTTCTTGTGCTTGTTTTTAGCAAGCATATTGAATACCTTTGAGGTGAGTTTGCCCTATAAAAATAAAGCAGCGCATGTGCAGGCCTGTCTGCACAGACACAGCCAGCATCTACTTATTTTGGTGCACAATGTTCCTGTGTGCCACCAGTGCTCAAATGAGGGGCCAAAGAAATACCTTTTAACTACCCGACCCGTCCAGTCAATTATGGGCTACATGCACCTTTATTTTCAGAAGGACCAATGAAGTGCTATTGAAATAGTCAACAATTTATTAGACTGCACAGAATGAAGTCTGTAGTGTGACAAACATATACAAAGTGCCTTAAAAGCTAATCCCAAACCCTCAGGCTCATCGCCAAAAAACTGTCCCACAAAAATATTGTAAACAATCAATCCTGAGGTAATTGGAAATCTATTCAGAAGATACTTTTTCATTAATGTGGATCATGTAGTCACAGAAGCAAGCTGCCTCAGTTTGCCTTCTCTAATTCTAATCCAGACTTTCATTTGTAAAGCTGGAGACTTGAAACACCATGTTACATCCTTACCATCCTATGACTGCTCAGTTACTTGTGCACTAAAGTGAGCCTTACTGTATGCTGGATTGAGATGTTTGTGAATATAACTGTAAAACTAGAGTTTTTCAGTTAGCCATTATGATAGTGTTGCACTCTGGTTGTTTGTACATTCCAAAAGTCACTTTTAAAGCACACGTTTTTTTTCTGTTAAAGAAATGCTTTGTTAATATTTCTGGCTTTCAAAACTGGTTGTGATTCCAGCTCTGTGTTTAATGCTAACTCTTCTAGTGTACATTCATTGTCATATAGCTGGGGCTGAACTGAGGTGGCGAAGTGAGCTAAAGAATGATGATGGATTTAACCTAGATCTGTGCCTGGGGGGTGTCTGTACATTTTCAGCGCTCAGTCCACCATCTCCTTGTGTTGGCTTTATTGTTTTATAGGCCAATCTTAAATCCTATGATATTATTGACTAGATTAGAACTAGAGTCTTGAAAGATGGCAGCCATTATTTTCAACACGGCTTGGGCATCAGTTTGATTTCCCAACCATTTTAGAGGTTTCAGAAACGTGGTCCTCCAACTTAATTAAATATTGGCGTGGTGCTTCCACCTTCAATGGCATGTTTTCCTCATGCCGCATTGCTGCCTTATTTAGGTTGCCTGTCTCTGATCCAGTCAAAAAGGCTTCAGTGTCATAGCAGAGCAATATGTGGTTGTTTATGTGATTATCTCTTGATTGCTTCCAGTTCAAATAAGTAGATTAACAAGCATTTACAATGCAATAGGTCTCGCATTTACGCGAGTTTGAGCTATTGGCATTGTAAATGACAATGCCTTTTATTTATGTTTTGGTTTTTAAGACATAAATAAAAGGCATTGACATTTGCAATGCCAATAGCTTAAACTTGTGTAAATGCGAGACCTATTGCATTGCAAATGCTTGTTTTAGCTCTAAGTGCGTGAAATTAGGAGAGACTTCAATGACATTAAACAGGTTCCCAAAAGAGCATTTTTACTCTTCCCCAAAAACGAACAACAAAATTACTTTTGGAAGGCAGCACCCAATTGAAATAATGCTACAGAAACAGGAAACCAATGGCTATACAGGAGTATCACCAATAAACAATACATTTAAACAAGTCACCAAAGGGAAAACCAAAAAAGCTAATTATTTTTAACAAAAGCCTGCAACATTACAAAAATAATATTAGCAATTTCCAGAGTTAAGCGTCCCAAAATGTTGACATGTTTACATTTCCCACGGATTACAACTACATTCATGAGAAAACAATCTTTTTTCAAAACGCTTCCTCAATGACCTTGTTTCCACAACATGCTGTAGAAGAAACACCTTCTGTCTCTCTCGTACCATTTTTCTGCACCTCATGCCCTCTTAAAAGAGAGAAGAGGGGAGAGACAAGTGACGTGCATGCACCACCAGACTCTAGGGGCCAAACTGCTAAAACGTTCCCAAAAAAAATTACACTTCAACCTACCGATGGAAACATGTTTTATGTAGGTACTGCTCCGAAGGGGCAAATGTTGGTTCATTATGCCAATGCACGAGGGGAAGTTTATTTCGTTCTGTGCCAGTACATTCAGCGACATCAGGAGTAGTTGGTGAACCCTAAAGTGTCTCCCGGGTCAGCCCTGGACATTGTGTGTGTCTCTGGGCAAAGACCAGGCCTCTCTGCAGTCCTCATAAAAGTTACTGCAAGTGGTCTGGAGTTTTAAACCCTTCCCACACCCTCTTTAAATGACACATGTGCCGTTCTTGCAGAAAAATCATCTACAGAAACGGATAGTTTAGAAAGTGTCTCCAGGAAACGCGTGGCACCAAAAGGGTCGAAAACATTCTCCTACAATGGAGACACCGTAATAAATAAAAAAAATCGAATGTAGAAAGGGAAAAATGGCCAGCTTTTACATTCCGGAATATAAAAGAAATATGCATCAAGATTTGTAATGTTTTCCTGCAATACCGTGATTTTAAAATGAAAGCATCGCTTTACCTGTTGGCCGCTCCTTGCAGTCTCCCTGCATGCGGCGAGGGTGTCTGGCAGAACCCTCTGCCCTCAATGAGAATGGCGTTACTCGGCACAGGGCTGGCACGGCGGCGGGGGGGGGTGGTTTGTGGTTGTGGAGCAATGGGGTTACGAGAGATGTCTGTGTCTGGACCCGTGCACAGCCTGACAGGGTATGAGGAGGTGTGAAGACCCCTCTGTCCCGCCTGCAATCCCTGGAGCCCCCCTCGAAATACGAGCTGAACTGCAAGTCTCGACTTGTCCTTAGCACATGGCACACCGGGATCCTTTACACAGCGTACCCCATTGCACAACCGGTGGGCACCGGCAGCAGCTCAGGAATGAGGGCCGGGAATGTGAGGCATGCAATGGGGATGGAGGCCGAGAGGAGGGTGCACCCAAGGGATGTTCAGCATCGCATTAAACTTAATGTACAGAAAGCAGATGCTATACACAATTTAAAATAATCCGCATTTTCTTTTTTTAAACACACGGGTGCCATTGCGAGCCACACATTTTAAAAAGAAGATGCACAAGTGCCGTTCCCGTCGTGCCTCGTTGTCAGAAAGAAAACCATACACTGTTTAAATTTGTTTTAAAAACAATAAAGAAAAGAAAGGCGCGGGCCGCTATGGATGAACCAGGCGCCATGGTGCCTTAAAAAAAAACAATGAAGTAGTCCCTAAATGAAAACATACGGACCTGTAGCGAAATGAAACTGTTCTTGGTCGGTGCTGCCTGCAATAAACAGAAGTGACATCTGGGGAGCGTGAGCCAATAATGACTGAGCAACGGAGGAGTGAGCCAATGCGAAGTGGCAGGAGGGTTTACACTCCAAATACTGTTTACTTCAGGTCTTGCGACAGCGCATGCGCTGTCTAGGCTCGACCTAAAAATTAGACATTGATTTGTTTTTTTAGGAATGTAAACCTAGTTTGGCGGGGAAGACCATGGCATGGAAATGTAAGGGCCTTTTGATAAAGGATGGAATATAATTGTTTGTTCTGGACAGCTCACTTGGCATCCTGAGTCTGCCAGAGCCAGCGTCAATGCAGTTATTACTTCTGTCCCACCTTGTGCTGAGAGCTCTGATTTCACATGATTATCTACTACTCAAATCCTGAAATGTTACTGGAGAGAATGAAGACTGTAAGCAAGGCATAAGATTGTTAAACTTCGTATCTCAGATTTCCACATTTCTTCATTTTCCTGGAAGGCAAACAGAAACTCAAAATGGATACGTTTCTAATTCGGAAGCAAAAAGCTGGTGACGATGCCGTTTGCGAAGAACAAAATGTAGCAGCTATTGAGCAAAGTACTCAAGAATTAATTGAACGGTCTGTCTCAGTACGTAAGAAGTGTAAAGGGAAAATCGCCAATCCCCGTTTATATAATAAAGCTTCTATGGAACTGGGGTTCACATTTTCTGGTAATGAAAACCATCCTTGTCCCCAGTGTTTAGTTTGTGGGGAAATACTTGCAAATGGAAGTATGGTACCAAAAAACACAGCCATTTGTCAGAAAAACCAGTAGAATACTTTATTGAGCTTGCAAAATCTAAAAGGAAGCAGTCTGCATCATTCACAAAGAGAATGAAGACATCAGAGAAAACTCAAAAGGCAAGTTACTTGGTTGCTCAAATAATTGCCAAAAACAAGGAACCACACACTGTTGCCGAAACCACCATAAGGCAATCTTGCTGTGCTATTGTTCGAGAAATGTTTGGGCCAGAATTTGAGATTGAAGTTAATAAAATCCCTTTGGCAGATAACACAATTGGAAGACGGATTCAAGATATGTCTGCTAACGTTAAGCTGCAAATGAAGGATATTTTTCAAGACGACAATATGATCTTTACATTGCAACTAGATGAATCAACAGATGTCAGTGGGTTAGCTCAATTACTAGTTTTTATACGTTTCATTTAAACTGACAAAATTATTGAGCAATTCCTGTGTTGCCTAGAACTTCCATTGAGAACTAGAGGTGAGGATATATTTCAAACTTTAGATTGCTTCATGAAGGAAATTGCGCTGGTTAAATTGTTTCGGGATATGCACGGATGGTGCATCGTCAAAGGTTTTAATGCTTTTGCAAAGAAAGAAAATGAAAATATCATATTTACTCATTGCTTTTTACATCACGAGGCACTAGTCGCGCAAACCATTGGGAATGAATTAAGGGAAGTTATGGACAAAGGGATTCAAATGGTCAATTACATTAAAAGCCGACCTCTTAAATCAAGAATATTTGCTCATATTTGTGAACAAATGGGGGCAAGGTTTAAAAAGCTCCTACTGCACACAGATGTTCGTTGGCTCTCAAGAGGTTGTGTGCTTTGTCGTGTATACGAATTGCGGGAAATGATGCTTAAACTTTTTGAGGACAATAAGCAGCATGAATTCTGCAGTCTAATTCAAAACAAACACTGGTGCACAAAATTGGCATATCTTGCTGACATATTTGAACATTTGAATAAAAGTAACACCAGTATGCAAGGAAAAGAAGAAAATATCTTAACAGCAGTAGATAAAATTTGTGCTTTGAGAGACAAAATAAAAATTTGGGAAAGGAAAGTGAAAGAAGGCAGTTTTGAAATGTTTTCCAAAACAGATGAGTGCCAGATGAAATGTGATATCAGCCCGCTGATTGTTGACAATTTAACATTGCTCGGAGAGAAAGTTTCTCATTACTTTCAAAATGTTGCAATCCAAGACTATGATTGGATAGAAATCCATTTCTTTCAACTGCAACTGTGAACTTCTCTCTTACTGAAGAAGAAGAATTTGCTGAAATAAAAAATGATCGAAGTATGTTCATGATGCATGCAGTGGGTGATTTAGACAGCTTTTGGGTTTGTGTTACAAAAATGTATCCAAACCTAGGTAAAAAAGCGTTAAAAATTCTCTTGCAGTTTTCTACTACATGCATTTGTAAAGTATCCTCTTCAACGATGACTAACTTAAAGACACTGAAACATGGATGCTTGAAAATGCTTGATGATGAAATGCGAGTGTCTTTATCAAATATTCAACCAAATATTGACCAACTGTGTTCATCCTATCAGCCTCATACATCTCTTTAAAATAGTAAGACAAGTGCTGTTGTTTTTATTCACATTTTGTCATTCTTGTGCTATGAGAGACAAAAGCGCAATTTGGAAAAGCAAGGTGAACAAAAGAAATTTTGAAATTTTTTCCAAAACTGCTGAGTGCCAGCTGAAATGTGATATTAGCCCGCTGATTGTTGACCATTTAACATTGCTCGGAGACAACCTTCATCATTACTTTCCAAATGCTAAGATCCAAGACTATGATTGCATCAGTGTCTTTATCTAATATTCCACCAAATATTGACCAGCTGTGTTCATCTTATCCACCTCATTCATCTCAATAAAATAGTAAGTGCTGATGTTTTTATTCAAAGTTTTTCATTCTTGCACATATTTACATATTGTTACTCATAAAGGACGTCATGTTTTGGAAATGTATGTGTGTTATATTACAAATCATATATTAAAAAAAAAATCAATGAACGGTTTTCTTGAGATATGTTGTGTCCCCATACATTTTGATATTTACAATTTCTATGACATATATGTATTTGTCCATCTCTCTTATATGCAGTTAATTTTACCTCAAAGTGCTGAATGGGAAACATATGACTCGTCTTATTTTCGGTTACCTTTTGGTGCACTGCACGAGGGATAGCGGTCCCACCTGAGTTCAATGCGCAGAGACAGGTTTTTAAGTTGCATGATAGTTTTATCACTCACAACTTCCCCTCCCTGAACTGATTTTTGTATAACTCATATTCAGCAAGGCAGCAGGCGGACTTTGTGCGTGGTTGAAAGGGTTGGCAGTGCGTGCACCTGCTGTTTTTGTGCCGTAAATCAGTGGGGCATGTGTCAATGTGTGCAGGATCATATTCTTGTTTCATGCACAAGCCTAACCTTGCTTACGCTCAGTTTTGCCAGTCACTGTCTTTGTTAGAACAGATTAACAATTGCTTTATTAACCTTCTTGCTTTCTCAAATTTCTTGGAAATCCACCATTTTCCCACTACTTTTTCAAAAATGTCCTGGGGGAGAACAACCCCGGAACCCCCCTTACGTGGCTTGGGCTCGCTCGCTGCGCTCGCTCACGTTACCGTGTCCCCAAAAAAAATTGGCCAAAAAGGTGTGTCACCAACATAAACAGTTTGGAAAGCTGTGGTCTAAGGGCTAATGTCTGGCCAGAACAAAATAACAAGTGTGCATTGTTAATTGACCTTGCACGTAATGTTCAGTCAAAATCCCCAGAACATGCAGAGTGTAAACACAGCGATGAGAATTAAATAATGCAAATATAAAGACATGTAGTAACGCACGTAAAAGCAGCAGGCAAGCTGCAACGTGCCCAAGCTAAGTTAGTGAAGAACGACAATGTGCTTATGGGCCACGTGACAACAGTGCTCCACCAACTGGGCCCTGGCTAATATTCCACAGATCCGCAAAACCACAGCCAGAGAAAGATCCTTCTCCTACCTCTCCACAAAGACATGGAACTCTCTTCCACCACATCTCAGGAAATCCCCCTCACTGCTTCAATTCAGGAAGGACCTTAAAACCAGGCTCTTTGACTGCACTGCAGAACCTCTGCCCATCCCTTGTGACCCTAATGGGTGATTAACCATGCTCTATGGGAATCCTGATTGATCGATCATTCACAGCTACCACTGTGAGTCAAGTGCAGAAGGGGTACTTGACACAGTTGCTCAGAATCCATAGTAGGTAGGGCCCTAGAGCATAAGGAGTAAAAGGCAGCAACCTCCATGCTTAGGCCCAGTAGCCGTTGTGTGCCCCAAAGCCCTCTGTAAGGGATTCTGACACTGGGCAAAGCCCAAATGGTCACCCCTCCAGAGGAACAGAACACCTCCCGAAACCCACAGGGCCTCTTTCTGAGGTCTGGGAGCAGGTTCACGCCACATCAAGGGGGCTAGTCAGCTCCTGGGTGACAGTTGTAGCACATGTAAATGGGCCTATAGAGACAGGAAAAGGTCACTTTCTATAATAAAGCAAACACAAGGAGATGATGGACGGAGTGCGGAAACCTTTCAGACACTCTCCCCCTGTCACAGATCTGGGTTGAATCCAGCATCATTCTTTGGCTCACTTCACCACCTCAGTTCAGACCCAGCTATATGCAAATCACTCTTGACCCTGTGCCTCATGGCAACAGTCCAGCCCGAACTGCCAAGCCAGGTTTTTCCTGAACCGGAAAAAACATCCTGGGACCGGTTTCTGGGTAACACCTTTCAACAGCCAGGCTAGCTTGAATCCCGTGGTAAAGTGAGCAAGGGATCCACGCCCACTAAAATAATCACTTCAAATCCAAATTCACCAGCTTGGAGCTTGGAATAAATATTTCAAAAAGTCCCAGAAGCTCCTTCCTAGCCGCAGATAACATTATGAAATGTAATACTATATCCGGTGCTTTCCTATAGAACATCCAAGCCTGCTACGGTGAAAATAGCTTATGGGCTATTTCCACTCTAGGACAGTTTAACATAACTATTAAATACCATATGACCAGCCTTATGGGCAGTAATGCCTACTTAGGTATGACTTACTAATATTTACAATGAAGGTTTGGTCCTGTGAAAACTGCACAGTTTGGCTTCATATGGTAGGCCTGCAATTATGTTTACACTGTCAGTGTAGTGGATAGCATAATGGGTGCCGCAGTCTACTGGTTACATCTGATTTACAGGTCCTGGGAACACTTTGGTATCATATACTAGAGAAGTATAAGTAAGTTAAATATGCCAATCAGGAGTATGCCAAAATAATAATGTTGAAAGGGGGAGTACAGGCACTATACCACTATGTGCAGGGGGAAAGCACACATAGTTCTACAGCCAACAAATGAGGGTCATTTCAAGCAAGTGGCTACATGGTTCAGCTCTTAACACAGCCTATAAAGGGTCTCAGGATTTCATTAGGTCTGATGGACTCTCTATTGTGTATACCACATGTATAAAACCAATAGCCTGTCTTAGGGTAGATCAGACACAATTGGCTCTGTGGAAGCCAATGCTAAATTATATTATTGTTCGTATAGTAGTTTTACAGCAACAAAATATCCAGTAATTTAAGCAATGTCTCATGTAAAAAATATTTGGAAAATGATATCCCAGTTTCTTTGCAGTGTCATTGCAGTACACTGCTGCTTCTCTCTTTGAGTTCAAGACGCCTAACAACAGATTGTACTGCTCAGTCGTGGAGCACCAAGAACCTTCTGAACAGATGGTGGTACCTGGATGGGATGCTGCCAAGTCTGAAATTACCAGTTCTGAGTGGTATTTCAACACCTGTTACTGCCCATCACAAGTTTAAAAGATGCTAAATAGGGGAGGAAATGGGAAATAACATGCAGAAATTACACCAGAATAAACAGTGCCAAATAGAGGATGGGATTCCTAGTCCCTGACCCTTTTTAGCTCAGATTTTGTCATCTGCTTTCAACAAGTGCTAAATGTGTCAGAAAACCAGTAGGTTTTACTGGGTGTGTTTCTGCGATCAATAAAACTCTCAGAACGGAGGGGCGGGATCTACTGCAGAGCAAAAACTACACACAAGACGTGAGCAAGCCAGAGAACTCAGGGAGGAGCCGAGACAGGGGTCTGGCTTGGCTCTCAGAGCCAAAGCAAGAACTGAGCCTCCCAGCAAAAAGTCACTTTGTAAATCACAGAAGCAATATACACTGTGCTCAGCACTTTATTCTCTACTCGTACAGTTCCTGTTTTGTCTTATTCCGATTCACTTTGCTGTATCACTGAATCATTTCTTTATCTTTAAATCCTCCATTTTCCATGTAATTGTTTTATTGGTGCAACTTTCTTATGCATTGTGCATTGACTACTCTAAGGATTCTGGGATATCATGGCAGAGCCATGCCTGCCCCCACTTTTCCAGCCATCTGCTCCATCTCTTTCACTTGTCCCTATTTCTCATGTTCCTCTCCTTTCCTCTCCTTTGTCACAGTCATGTAAGATGTGTCTCGGGCAGCTCCACTGCCTTTCCACTTGCTCCCTAAAGCATACCCTTAAGGGGGGAGTATAGGGGAGTGCACCCCCATCTAATCTATCTCTTGGGTACCAGCGCACCACTGACAGATGGGTGCAATTGGCCACTGTTATATAAGGCAGCAGTGCCTTATGTGGGGTCGTTGAAAATCGACTTAGAAACTCGTCCCCACAGGCCCTTATAGTCATGACCTTAACTATACCAGAAAACAAACACATGATTTCTCAACAATGATTGTAAAAAACATTGATGTAGTCTATGTAATCAATGCAGTCCCTGTTTACATTTCACATGTTTTACTTCATCTTGCATTCCCTAAGGGCATTTGCTTTTTCAGATGTTGTGTTCTTATAGTTTATTTCATGTAACATATGGCTCCTGCGTAGTGCATATTGGGAAGCAAGTCTCCTTGAGATTATTTCTGTGAGTTCAGGTTGTGTTTGGTTGTTTTTCATGGGGGATGAAGGACCCACAGAAGTATGTTCTAGATCTGCCCTGGAATCTTGAGTCAAAGGTACTTTTTCTCAGCATGAGAGTGTGGAGGAGAGAGAAACTCATTAACAATTTCAACCAATTTTATTTCAGTTCTCTAGGCCCATAATAATCACAGACTACTAAATAAGGTTAGTTAATTTATTATAAAGCCTAAAACCACTGGACATACAGACACCTCAAGACGAGGGTAAAAAAGTACATTGGAACCAACATAAAGACAAATCTACAAATAAGATTCGGACGGTGCAACGTGCATGAGACTATTCATTCAAGAATTAGTATACAAAAGATCAAGAAACAGGAATTCAAGATCCCATGCATGGAGGGTTGATGGAGTTACAGCATTAATCTATTCTTACACTAGTACTAATGTGACATCCCTATTTAAGCATTCTCCGGGGCAGGATAGATGAAAGTGTCAGCACCTGGACTCTTCCTCAGAAGTCTCTCCACTTCAGTTAGGTCAAGTAGCATAAAGCTGCTGAGACCGAGCTCATTCTAAGATGGTCTCTCTCCAAAAGCACAGAAGAAGCAGGACTCTTTCCCTATCTACAATATTTCAAATATCACAGGTGTCTTCCCATAATTCCTTTCAGGCCACGCCATCCGATCAGGACACGTTCTCATAGGTAGTTTTCCATGGGACGGCGACTGCCCCAAACATTAACAAGATTACCTTGATTCCCAAACCTTCTCAGTTGAGAAAATACAACAGTTCTCCTTATTGTCATTAGCTCCCAATGTATCCTCTTCTCTCCTTTCCTAACTCCTAAAACAAAGATATTATTCTAACTAACAAGGGAATTTCTTAACCTGCAACATTAACGTGAGAAAGAGCAAAATCTAAGATGCACAAGAAATTCAACTATTAATTCTAATGAAAGAGCTTCCAGGAAAAATGCATTTCAAGCCTACACAATTCCGCTAACATAAGAGAAATGGAACATGAGCTTTACAAAGTTATATAGAAATTGAGACACATACAGTTAATATTTTCATTTACATATAAAACATCATGATTATTAAGCACATTTAATTATAAAATTATTGTCAATTGCACAACACAAGCGTTTCAGTTAATATTTTCCATGAGTTAAATTTGATTTTCCGTATTATTTCTTCACGTATTCTACATTCTAGCCTAAACACATCACATTTATGTTATTACATTACAAGATCCCAACACTTAGTTTAACACGGTAAAAGATTATATGTGGATGCAGTCTACACGTGTGATTATAATGCATTTCTTCAATAAAAAATTGATTTTGCGCTATATCAGGGCGATTGACAGCTCTGGAACTGAGGCAGTGTTGGCTTCTCACAATGCCTGACAATGGGTCATAAAGGTAATCAGATTAGGTGCACATCCAATCCTTGGATTCTCTGCAAAGCACACAGGGCCTCATTTACTACAAAATGAGAGTGCAGTGTCGCAAGCCATTTTGCTGCGTAGAGCTGCATCATTTTAACGGCATAGGGATGCGCAGGGATGACTACGCATCCATGTGCTTTGCACTGCGATGGCACAAAAATGGCTGTCATGCACCAGTGCAGCCACCCTTGCCTCATGTTGCAAGGGTCTCTGCGTTGTTGGATGATTATTTATGTGAAAGAAGGTACACCTTCCTGCACACCGACAATAATTGATAGCATTTTAGTCTTCAGGCCAGCCGCTGCAGAGTCAGTGTGTGCAATTTCACTGCCACTTTGACTTGACTTTTAAAACCCTTTGCCAAGCCTTAAACTCTCCTTTTATTACACATAGGTCCCCCCTAATGTAGGCAATAGGTAGCCCATAGAGAAGGGTTCTGTGTAAGTAAAAAGTAGGACATGTACTTTTATGTTTTGCATGCCCTGGTCGTGAAAAACCCCTTAACTAATGTTTCACTACGGTTAGATCTACTCCTCTCCAAGGTTAACATTTGGAATTCCTAAATACAGCTGACATTTCTGATTAGAAATAAGTAATTGTGTCATGTTTCATATCTTTGGAATGGTAATGATAAATGATTAGAAAGTGGGCATGTCTCTGCTCTTATAGTTCGATATACCAGCAGGCTTGTCTCCAATAAACATCTGGGCTGGGTGTCAGCTAAACTTTGTACATTCCCTCTAGACAGCCACAAGCACAGGAAGGTTAAGTCTGTCTGAGTACTCATCTGCATTCTGATTGCCTTTCCTGGGCAGGAAGGGAGGGCGGGACTGACACTTGCACATGAATAGGCAGTGCCCTGTCCCTACACAAAGGGCTGTGTGTGCCCCACAGATATAATGAAGTCAGAACTTGGAAAAAATGACCTGTAACTGAACTCTGTCAGAAGAAATGCTGTACTGCATCAAGGATGATTCTTTGTCAGATGGCTGACCTGGAAGAACTGCTTTTCTCTTGTTTTACCCTGCAGCCTGCTGCTCTATGTCCATGCAGAGGGAGAGTTTACTCTGCTTCGCAAACCAAAGTGAACTTCAAGGGCTTGTTGCCTTGCCTCCTGTTTTTGAGACTTGGGGAATTCAAAGTCTCTCACCCTGCTCCTGTGCCTGGTTCACTGGAAGCGGACCCAGATACTTGCACCAGTAACATCGATGTATCTCCTGCCTGCTGGAAGCGGCAACTGGTGCATAAGCATCGGCCCAGCACAGAGACCAGTACATACCTGACATCAACGCATCTCATCAAAAGTGTGGAGAAACCCGGCGCATCAACTTTGGAATCATTGCATCGCAGTTTCGATGCTCATCTTCAGAAACCAATGCATTGCCATCAACACTTGTGAAAAATCAATGCATCCCTTGACTGCGGGAGTAACATTGCATTGACCCTGCATCTCGCCTTTATGACCAAGATCTGTTCCCCGGGTCTACATGGCTCCTGTAAGCAGCCCACTCTCCATCATGGTCGGCTTGAACTGATGACTTTGCACTGGTCCAGCACTACATTAGCTACCCCTCCCTAAAGCGCTAATTGTGTATAAGCACAATGTTTGCACTTATTATTCTAAAACTCATATCTCGACAAGTGCTTATTGAATATTTGTCGTTTTTGGTCTTGTATTTTTCAGAATATAATAATCTATTTTTCTAAGCCAGTGTGGAGTCTTTTTGGAGTGTTTTCATTGTGCTACTAGGTGAGTGTGTTGCACAAATACTTTACACATTGCCTCTTTAGAGTAGCCTGACTTCTCTGTGCCAAGCTACCAGAGAGGTAACACATGTAATCTCTAAGTGTGTATCTGACTTGTAATGTGGTTCCTGTTTGTACAGGGTGCATACTCTGACAACCAGATACACAATTTCTAGCACACTGCTTCCCGCATTGGATCCAGCAGGGGACTCCACTCTATGTGATCCTGTTTCTCCTATGGAGCATTTGCCCAATCGTTTTCCTTCTCCTCTTCGTCTTTCTCTTGGTCACTACCCTCTTGGGCCTCTGGTGTTGAGCACAGGTGTAACCAGGGCTCTGCATTCCATAGTCCTAGAGAAGCAAAGGGTGTCCTCCTTCTCAGACGCCTCCCCAGAGTCATCACCCTCCTGGTCCTATGTTTCCTTTATCCAGAGTGCCTCATCACAAGTATACAGGGCTTTCTGTAGGGCAACCCTCTCTCCTTGCAGAAGTCCTTCAGCTTCCCCATAGTGTAGAATGCTATGCAGTTTAGATCTATGAACATTGTGGCAAGGTATTACTGATGCAAAAACACGAGACCCAGCTGTAGAAAGGTGAAGCAGCTGTTAAAGTTAGAAAAATGACCGATTGATAGAAAAAGGAGAAGTTGAAACCCGTAGTGGTCTTAGGTGTGGAATAGTGATATACCCCAAATTACTATATAGCACTGTAAAAACACAAATCCTATCCTCACTGCTGATCACCAATGTTAGAAATTGGGTTGCTGGTTGCCTTGGGTGGAAGCCCTAGTCAAATCTAGTCAGGGTAAGTCCCAAACACACCCTAAATTAACCTGTACTCACCTTCTGATAGATTAACATAGAGCAGTCAAGCTTAACTTGAAAGGCAATGGGTGAAGTATATGGGCAACAATTCAAACAGTAAAACTGTGAAAACAACACACAAAAAGATTCCATGACATAGCTCTTAATTTAATAAATAAAACAAGACCAAAATGACAAACAACCACTTATGGTTCTTCCGATATGATTAAAAAATACATAAATGGTAAAATACCCCTTAGAAGCAATAAGTGCTTATTTGTGGTATCTGCTTGCGCCGGACAGGGAAAAAATTAAACATCTCGGCTGACAGAGATTGAGAGCAGGCTGATGGCAATGTGCATGTTTCAAAGGTGATACTCTGGTTTTTGAGATGTGGTAGTTCTGAAGGTGATGTGCCAGGTTTCACCTTGCAGGGCAGTTGATGGTTTGATCTTCTCCACGCAGTGGCGACAAAGCATTGGTTCTAAACGAGGGAATACACAAAGTCCAGCTGTCACCCTACCCACACAGTGATTGGAGACAGGCAGCAGGCACCAAATGGATAAAGTAGGAAAATGTCAACTTTCTAAAAGTGGCATTTTCAGATTTGCAATTTAAAATCCAATGTCATTATGAATTGTTATTTTAAAATATGATTCCATAGACACCAGAACTGGTGGTAGTATCTCTTCCCAATTGGAAATTACATTTATAAAATGTAATAAGTTAATCCCAATGTTATCCTGTGGGAGAGATCAGCATTGAATTAGTGAAAAAAACAAATGTACGAGTCTTTCACTACCAGGGCATGTAAAACTTAAAAGTGCATGTTATACTTTTTAAATACACTGCGCCCTGCCCTTGGGCTGTCCTGGGTCACCTCAGGAGTGACTTATATGTATCAAAAAGGAATGTTTAGGCCTCGAAAGTGGTTTAACAGGGCAGTTTGCCACTGCACAAAGGCTCGGCAGTGGTAGGTCTGAGGCATGGTTAGAGGGCTACTTACGTGGGTGACATTATCAGAGCTGCAGACCCACTAGTAGCATTTAATATACAGGCCCTGGGCACATGTAGTGTACTTTACTAGGGACTTATAAGGAAACTAAATATGGCAAATGGGTATGAGCCAATGTTACAATGTTTAAAGGGGGGTGCAAATGAGCTTTAGCAATGGTTAGCAGTGGTAAATTGCTCAGAGTTAGAAAGCCAACAAAAACAGACTCAGAAAAAGAGGAGAGGAAGGCAAAAAGTTTGGGGTGACCCTTCAGAGAGGACCATTTTCCAACAGACAGGTTAACTAATCGTATTGTTAATAAGACTGCTTTCTTCTTTCATTCAACTTACACAGAAAATATCTGTTTCCACTGGAAAGAGGTGACGCCTCCATCACAAAAGATTCAATTAGATAGTTGAGAACAGAGCATAGGCATTCTGTAGCAATCTCACTGTTTATTGATTGTCATTTGAGGTCTTCTTCACTACAGTTCCTTTCCTCCAATAAGGCCACTCCACTCCACTGTGCTTTCACAGCACCAGGGTCAGTGGTGCATAAAGGTGGGACCTTTTATCATTGTATAACTCGTGATGGCACCCGAGAATGAGACATGCTTCATCAAGAGCAAATAATATATATTTTATTTAAATTAAAACAAACACAAACATTAAAGAATCAATTCTCTTAAAATGAATAAAACTTAGCACAATTGTATTTCAAATATTATATGACAAGCTCATTAATGCAGAGTTGATTCTGTAATGTTTATTTTTGCATTTTAAAACGTATTTGCTTCTCATAAAATGTATACAGTGTGAAGTGTGCCATTTTCAGAACTAGCCTTGTAGAATGTGTTTTAGTCAAGTGCCATGTGTCATGTCATGTGTCTGGCACTAAGCTAAACCGTAGTTAAACATCCTGGGGCTTATTTATAGGCCCCTTGCACTGCAGGTGCATCCCTTTATTTGACACTCTGTTGGCACAGGAGCCTGCTCCATATTTACCAGGCAGCACTAAGCCACTTTTTTTAGCTTAATGCTGCCTTGTAAATATTTTTCCCTTTAACACAGTTTTCTACATTGAAGGAGCCTGCAATGGGTGTTGCTGAGGGAGTTTCCAGAAACATCCGCGGCTTTTTGACACTGCCCCAGATTTATGGGGAATTGTAACTCTGAGGCAGCGCCAAAAACTTAACATAAAGGAGGCATAACGAGGAGAAATATCTTTATTTCTCCTCATTTCTTTTTCTGTGTGTGCTGAATTATGTAGCACATATAGAAAGAATAAAACGTCTCTTGTTATTGTTATTGTGCAGGAATGTTTCCCTTCCTTCACAAAAATATTCCTCCCTGCAATGCAGGCAGCCTTGCATCATGGTGCAACGGCGCCTGTGTTGGCGCACAGCATCTCACTGTGCACCAGCACAGATGAAAAGGACAGGAATGTGTCGTATCTGCTACATACAGCACATTCCTCCCTTTTTTTTGCCATAGGGCAGTCCAGCAAGAAAGCCTGCGGTGCTACCCTATGGCAAAAACTCATAACTGAGGCCCCTTGATTCTTCAATAATATACATTGTGTCTCAGACTCAATTTGCAACTAACCTGTCAATTGTAATGTGGATTGTAATGTTGCAACAGAAATAATGCGGAAACCACCAGTCTCTGAAAATGCTGAATGCGTCCAAGATTGTGTGCAATCATGACGGTGAAGAGGGTAGACAGGGATTGGGATAAGAGAGCAGGTACTAAGAGACCTCAAGAGTGATGCAATGAACAGATCACCAGACTACTGTTATTCTCTTCTCTAACATCAGTTTCAATTGCATGCAGCTTTTTCTTTTACATGGTTTTCACATGAATGGTGGCATTTTACAGAAACTGGAAAAATACATCAAGATTCACCCCAGAAACAGGTGCACTATGGCACATACTCAATGTGTCAGTAGTGCAGTACAGGAAACAGCGTCATTGCATCGCAGTACTATTACAATGATAGCGGCTTGCTGTAGGGGGCGCTAAGGTATCGGAAATTAATTCCAACACCTTCCCTACTGTTGCGTAAACTGGAGTAGGAATAGAAAATAATACTATTTGTAAGTCCAGACCACCCCCTACTGCAAGTAGTTGTAATGACTTGCAATGTACATGCATCACGTACTAACAACACGGTTGTTGTAATGACCACATTGTAAAAGCATGTGATGTAACACATCGCATTGTAATGTGCTATATTTGTGCAGTACCTATATCTTGCTACAGCCATGTGGATCATTGTAAGATCCTTTCCAATGCCTTATAAATGCTTGTTAAACCACCAAAACTTGAGATATATAAACAAAAATGAAGGTTAAGTCAGGATTTGTAAATAAGTTCACAAAAGCCCAAGAGGCAGCTGTTAAAGCACAGCATGGGAGGTGAGGCAGTGTTGCAGCGCGTACGAGCGTGTGGAAGTTCTAACAAATAAATGTAACTCTCCTAAAATAATCATTAAACTGAGGCCTCTGATGTCAGTGCTGGTAGAGGTTGAAGAGATCCAATGATGCAAGGTCAATCAATCAATCAATCAGGGATTTGTGAAGCACGCTACTCACGTGCTGGAGGGGGAATTGTGCAGCTCCATCTCATCCAAAGAGCCAGGTCTTTCTGAGGCTCTTCCTGAATGCTTGCAGAGTGGGGGATCATCTGATGCTGAACGGGAGTTCGTTCCAGGTCTTTGCCCTGATGTAGGAGTAGGCTCTTCCTCCCGTTCTGGCTCTGCGGATGTGATGGGTTTCAGCAAAGGCAAGGTTGACGGAGCAGAGGCTTCTCTTGGGTGTGTAGAAGGAGACCCTTTCATTGAAGTATTGAGGTCTGATTTTGTGGAGGGATTTGTAGGTGTGAGAGAGTAGCTTGAAGGTCACTCTCTCCTTGACAGGAAGCCAATGGAGGTTGCGTAGGTGCTGGGTGATATGGTCTTGTTGTGAGATGCAGAGGACGAGTCAAGCATTGGTGTTCTGAATGTTCTGGAGTTTGCAGAGTAGGCATTTGTTGATTCCGGTGTAGAGGATGTTTCCCTAGTCCAATCTGCTGGTTATGAGTACGTGGGTGATGGCTTTTCTGGATTCGGGGAATCAATTTAAAGGTCTTGTGGAGGATGCGGGGGTGTTGATACACATGGAGGAGACAGCGTTGATCTGTCGGGTCATGGTGAGGGAGGAGTTGAGTATGATGCTGATGTTGCGGGCATGGTCCGTGGGTGTGTGGGGTTTCTTAGGGCAGTTGGCCACCAGGTGATGTCCCATGCAGAGGGGGTATATTTGAGGAACAGGACTTCTTTCTTCTCTGAGTTGAGCTTCAGGCAGCTGCTGCTCATCCAGGATGCAACGTCTTTTCATTCCTTCCTGGAAGCTGAGTCTGGTGGTGTTGGGTTCTTTGGTGAGGGAGAGGATGAGTTGGGTGTCGTCGGCATAGGATACTATGCTGAGTCCATGCTTCCTGACGATGGCGGCGAGGGGGTCCATGTAGATATTGAAGAGCATGGGGCTAAGCAATGATCCCTGGGGTACTCCGCAGCTGAATGGTTTTCAGTTTGGCTAGTGAGGAATGAGCAGATCTAATCTAGGGCGGTTCCTTGTATGCCGGTGTCGTGGAGTCTGGTGGTGAGTGTGCGATGGGAGACGGTGTCAAAGGCAGCCGAGATGTCTAGTAGGATGAGGGCTGCTGTGTGGCCCTGGTCAAAGAGAGTGCAGATGTCATCTGTGGCAGCTGGGAGGGCGCTATCAGTGCTGTGGTTGCTGCGAAATCCATTTTGGGAGGAGTTGAGGATTGATTTAGCTTCAATGAAGTTTGTGAGCTGAATGTTGACTATCTTCTCAGTGACTTTGTCTGTGAAGGGGAGGTGCGAGATGGGTCTGTAATTTTTTAGGTCCGTCAGGCCGGCCGAGGGCTTCTTGAGGGGGTAGTCACAGACTTGGCAATTGTGACTCCTTTCATGCCTGAGAGGATGACATTCTGCATGACAATGCCATGAGCGATGAATGGAACGGGCACTCAATATAACCAGACCAGACACAGGTTGGAGTACAGGTTTCAGAGGGGTATTGGTAGGGCTATGAGGGTCAGGGGAACCAGTAAGAGAAAGGAATATATTCTAAACATTCTTCACATCCTTGAAATGCACCCAGGTATTTGGGGATATTTTTGTATAAAAAGAGCTTGAGAACATATATCAGCATGTGGATATGTGAATTAGGCACAAGCCAGGCAAACCATTGCCAGTACGATAGCTGCGGAGGGGCATAGTCTAATGCAAAGCTCTGTCTGCATCCTGCATGTAATAGATTATAATGCCAGTGAGATATGTTTTGACATGTTAATCTGCAGCATGTCATTTAACTGAGACCTGCAAGCCGTAGGCTCCGACCCCAATGAATTGAACAGTAAGCTGAGTTTCCACTACCATAATATGTTTGTAATGTGTCAGTTACAAGCATCAAAGCCTGCAAACTATTTTGAAGGGTTCATGCACCTAATGGGCAAAGAAGGAGAGTGAGATAGAGAATGTGTTAAAGAGAGTTCTATGTGTGTGTATTTGTAAACAAGCATTGGCATAGCCAATAGGTCTCGCCTGGGGTGTTATAAGTGTTTAGAAAGAGCTATTGGCTTTGCTAACATTTTTAATATGTGTTGTAGAGCATTGTGAATGTTGAGCAGCATGTTGAAAATTAATAAGTTATAATAAAAAAAGAGTTATAACTATTTCTTTCACCTTATATCTAACCGAAAAAACATTATATGCGGCTGAAGTATTGTACTAAAAGCCAAAATGAATACAAAAAATGTGTTCTAGTTTATTTGTTTATGCAATGCTGTCAATTTTTCATTGCTTGTTGTCATTTATTTTTGTTATAGTTTTTATTGTTAGGTTTTGGATATAAACAACGGGAGGGTGGATGTTGTGAAATAGTAGTTTAATTAGATAGGAGTAGTGGAGAGTTATTTGTGGAGAATGAATAGATGTCAAATTTTTATGACAAACTGAAGTGGTGTGGAGTGATGCTGAGGTGGTTGTGAGTAGTGGCGGAGGTGATATTCAGGTGATCCAGAATGATATTGAGGTGATGCTGAAGTGGTGGTGCGCTGGTTCCGAGGTGATGCTCATGTGACGCTGGATGACACATAGGTGGTACTGAGTGATGATGAGGGATGTTGTGGTGATGAGTTATGCCGATGTTGTGTAGCTGAACTGGTGCTTATATGGTGGCAAGTAATGTTGTTTTTGTTTTGTGTTGAGGTGTTGCTGTATTGATGCTGAAGTGGTGCTGCGTTGGTTCTGAATTGCTGCTGGTGTGGAGCTGTGCAGGTGCTGAGCAGGTGTTGCATTGGTGGTGGTGCACTGATGTGGAGGTGGTGCTGTGCTAATACTGAGATGGTGCTGTGTTGATAATTAGGTGTTGCTGCAGTGCATCTGAGGTAGTGCTGTGGTGATGGTGACTTGTTGCTGCACAGGTGGTGCACTGATGAGGAGGGAGGTGTTACTGTCTTGATGCTAATATTGTTATGTGTTGATAAAGTGCATAGGTGGTGCTTAGGTGGTGCTGAGTGATGCAGAGGTGCTGCTTAGTGATGCTGTGGTGGTGCCGAGTGATGCTGTGGTGGTAGTGAATGATATTTAGGTGGTGCTGAGTGATGTTGATGTGGTACTGAGTGATGGAGTGCAATGTGCAATAAGGTAAAAGTAAGCACGCACCGCAGCTGTGCACTGGGGTGAAAGGAGGCACACACCACATATCTGCACTGTGCAGTGTTATGAAAGGAAGCACGTGCCACTACTGTGCAGTGGGGTGAAAGGAAGCACTCACCACAGCTGTGTACTGTGCAATGGGGAAAAGGAAGCAGGCACCACAGATGTGCACTGTGCAGAGACGTCAAAGGTAGCACGCACCACAGCTGCGCAGAGAGATGTGAGAGGAAGCACGCACCACGGTGATGAAAAAACGCAAATATTAAAAGGTGCGGTCCAAGTTTCCAGAACATCTGAAGTGAATCCAAGAAGCCTTCTCCTAGGGCAGCGCATGCGTGCTGCGCTAGGCTTGACCTAAAAAGGGTATTGCAGAGAACATGTTTAAGCCATTGGGAATAGGAGGTGCAGTAGAAAGAACCATATTGTGTGTATGGAGTGTAATTGAATCAAATTACAGAAACAGAATGTCATGATGAGTAGCACCATTTCAGTAGCATGTTACCAGACAGTAGACTGGCGAATAATTAGTTTTGAGATCAAATATTCTTTGTTCGACATACACTTACATTTTGATATAAAGAAAATACATTTTCTCCCACGATTACACATGTTAAAATGGGGATTCCAGGCAATATTCCAAGATCAAAATTATTAAATTCACTATGAGAATTTTAGAATATGTTCCATTATGTGATGGATAGTTTGGAACAGCTTATGTTCAACTAAACAAAGTCTTAAAACATGTACATATTTGCCAAGTGTTTATCAGAATTGCGTTACAGAGTCATATTAATGGCCTACCTATAATGTTGCAAGAAGTCATACATTTTCCCTTATTTTCAGAATCTCATTTTCCCTCCTGTTCTATTACAAAAAAGCTAATGCACAGATAAATAATCCTCTTCCCTTACTATTAGAGCAAATATATTGAGATTGTGTCCATTAGCAGATTCCAAAATAAATAGGTGAACATAATTCACAGGGCAGAAAATGCAGAAAGCTTGATTTTTACCGTGTAAATTGTTTCTCTGAAAGTTCACTACAGAGCCGTCAGGATTGAAATATGTTAATCACTGTTCTGACTGATGGAAGGAGAGGGGTTACTTTAAATCAACACATCAAAGAATCAAAGGTCTTTTTGTTTCAGGGTTGCTGATGCACAATAAAACCTGACACAGAAACATGTAATTTCAACTGCAAGCTACTCGATCAACTACCAACTTTAAAAAGTACATAGTTGGGGTATGTCTGACCATATACCTCCTCCTGATGATAAGCCCCTGGGGATTACTCCCAGCCTGCCACAGGGGTGAAGAAAGCCCACTAGACATCAGAATGTTCCTTAGTGGCTGTGGGCAACAGGCTGTACCGCTCACCCATAAAGCTCAGACAGTGGTTTTTATTAATGCTATTGGAAGAGTTTGAAAATGAGCACATCATATAATCATTTATATCTACGAGAAGGTCCAAAATTCTTAAAAACATTTAACTTAGTTACATAACAGCAATTGTATTGGAGGGCTCACAGAACGGCTATCAGAGTATGTAGACTTGTTTCTTAAACCGTTAGTCAACAACTTACCATCTTTTATCAAGGATACTAAACATGTTTTGGGCATCGTTTCTGATCTAACATGGGAAGAAAACATGACTTTAGTCCCATTAGATGTGACCGTCCTATACACCAGCATCTGAAGAATTGATGGTCTAAAAGCTATTAGAAAGATGCTGAGTGTTAGGTCTGCCAGTATGTGGGAACATACTGAAATGATCATTAATATGATTGAACTTACACTAGACAATAATGTCTTGATTTTCAAAGACTGCTGGTATAGACAGAGACAAGGTGTTGCCATGGGCTCCAGATTCTCACCTTCGTATGCAAACCTCTTTATGGGTTGGCTTGAGGAGGTGTGGATCTGGAGCTCAATTGGCAACAAATAGAATGATGACATCCTCTACTGGGGACGTTATAATGACGGCTGTTTAATGATTTGGACAGGGGACAATGACAAACTAGTTGATTTTGTACAACACCTCAATAGTAATGTTTGGAATATCAAATTCACTTATGAAATGAGTCGCGACAGAATTTCCTTTTTTGATACAGAACTGTATACCAAAGAAGGAAAGATACATAGACGATTATTTCGGAAAGTCACGGCGTGTAATTCTGCATTACATGCTACCAGTGCCCACCCCTCTCATCAAATCAAGGCAATCCCATATGCTGAGCTTATGAGAGCCAGATGCAATTGTAGTGAGAATTTGAATCATGTGTTGACAACATGATCAAGAGATTTAAAAAAAGGGGCTATGATTATCGGGTACTAGATTCAGCTAGATCTAGAATTAGGAAAATTAAGAGACCAGACACTCTATTATCCTATGCCAACAAAAACAATGATGTGTCAAAGAACAAAATAAGACTCATTACAAATTACAACACACTATCAAAAGTCCTGATCAAAAGCCTTAAAAAACATTGGCACTTGTTGCGAGAGGATACGACTCTCAAGGAACATATTAAGATCAGACCAGAAATTACATATAGGAGAGGCACTTACCTAAGAAACCTATTATGTCCTAGCTACCGTAGCCCCAAGAAACAAACAAACTGGCTTACTATTAGATCTGTAGGTTTCCACAAATGTGGCAATTGTGCAGTATGTAAATGGGCGGAACATGAGGTGACTTACTTTGTGGGACCTGACAACAAACGATACTACATCAAATACAACATCAACTGCTCCTCTAAATTTGTCACTTATGTTATTGAGTGTAGATGCCACAAGAAATATGTGGGAAGTACTATACGCACATTGAGAGAAAGAATTGGAGAACATATGAGGGCAGTCAAGAATGAAGATCACAGATACCCTATTGCAGCTCACATTAGCCAGTGTGAATCACAAGGCAGATCCAAGAATTTTAGATTTTATGGGATTGACCTTACACACAGACATCCATGTGGGGGAAATCAATAACTTACCCTAAGGAGAAATGAGGCGACTTGGATTTTAAGATTGAGGAGTACTGACCTGGGATTGAACATTGATCAGGAGCTACACTACTTTTTGGGTGAGAGGTAACAATTAGGGGGGATCTCCTGTTGGTAACATACTTATACTCTTAGATCTAATACCTAAGGATATATGTCCATACTTATCTTGTTCAAATTCTGTAACACCTCACAATGTTGATGTACACTGAGGTGAGCTGGATATACCATGGACTTTTTGTTACGAGGAATGTTCACACTGAGATATATGATGTTGGAAGACTATAATCTTTTCTGACAATATGACTACCGATATGTATATTCTACTTATATGTGGGTGGGACAATTGAAACTCACTAAGGGTGATACATTTATTTTACATGACACATAGGTAGTAATCACCAATATGGTATATTAATAACCGGAGTATATAGTTTCTCCTGTTCGCTTTGCGATCGCATGTTTCTTTGAGATGGGAGACCTTATTTGACACTCCACATGCAATATGATTTTTTCATCTGAAGGGCACTAGACGGGGCTTTTAGATAGCCACATTTAATGATTTGGCTGCATCCCTTTTTTTTGATTAGGGAACATTCTGATTTGAATATGCTAGTACAGACTACCTTTAATGACTGGCTCTTTAGGACTCATTATGCCTTTTGGCCTTCATAATGTTTACTTCATATATTGACGGATTTAATGTGTCCTTTTGGACAGGGTAAAATGCGTGTTAAGATTTATTACCAACTTCATCATACTTTTGTGTTAATTTTGAATTTAGCTTTCTAATATTTTTTGAGGATTTAGGGCGTTTTTATCTATAATTGTTCGACTTTAATTGACTTTAACTTATCTGCGCTTTGAGGATACCTAGGCATGGTTACTCATTAGGTCCTCTTTTACGTGACCTGAACTTTAGCTATTCCAATATGGCGCACGCTGTGCTCTCAAGCACTCACACTACCAGCCTCTTTCGATTGTTGTGGTTTTCCGGATGTTGTCCGTTACGTTAAATGGCGGCTTGAAAAGCCGGGTGCATTCTCGCACTCGAGAACACCGGCAGATATGTGGCAGACGTTACCTTTACCTTACACAACTTACGGGTAAGTGTACCTAAGCCCAGCAAATCTCTATACGCTTTTATGTGTTTGGATATATTACTATTCCTATACGGAGACGGTGACTCTGTCACCTAGGGTACCGCTTTATTTACATTGATATATAGCTCATATTTGTTTAGTCTTTGTTGGTACTACATTGTTACTTAGAGATAATTTCCTTTGGATGACTAGTATTTACTCTACGTATTGTACTATTTCTGGGTTACTAGATATACCGTTTTATGTTATCCTTACAGCTATGAATACAGGTTATTGATTCGCACACGATCTTCACCTTGGACTTTATCTTATTTTTACTACGCTGCCGTCCCGTATTGGATTACTATTTGAATCGGATTCTATTGTATGCAGGTAATTGATTGTTTTCCTGCGTTTTTTGCTGTAATGCTACATTAATTACTTGACTGTGGGATGATTATATGTGGCTTACATTAGGTTTCTCTGATATTATTCTAAAGCTTTGGGACGTTTTATTCTTCAGGTCAGTCTGACTTTTGGTTCCATGGGATATTTTTCTTGGTTTTGCCTTTAGTTTACACAGGGGTGACTCTCTCTATGGCTTTTATATTATCGCTTTTGTGATGGATATCATATTTGGTGATTAGTCCCATATTATCTGTATTCATACATATAACACATTATTTGAAGCTCTCATTTCAAGCATGAGCACTACCCTTTTGGGGTTTTTTCATTAACTTTTTGCCCTTTTACATCTTCAAAACATGCTTTTACTGTATGATCCTATTTATGCATGATGATCCCTCTGGTTGGTGAATCTTGAGACATTGAAGACCACTGTTGAATAAATAAAATCACGGTGGTGGGATTAAATGATATTTAGATTATTCATGTTATTTTCTTCAGGATTGATGTTGATTCTGGTCCTTATCTGTTTGTAGTCTAGCCTTGAAAAAGTCGCATATACATATAAGTAATAGCGACGAAACACGTGTTGGCTTCGGGCTCTGTATGGTGTAATATCTGGACCAGCTACGTTGAACAGTTAATGAAAAACAAAGAATGACAATATGGATTAAAGAGTGAAGAAATACCAAGAAATACCTGCTGCCAGCTGTGGATTTTTGATGTGCCTTTTTGCTTACAACTTTATTGATGAAATGTGATTGTGTATAAAAAGTGACGTGTGCTAAGGATTTATATTTTATGTCTTGTGGCGGCCTAGGCTGCTGATTAGGAGTAGTTGGTGGTTCTCTCCTCCTTATTGCACCGTCTCTAAATAGTGCAAATCTCCCTACGGTTAGTGTATTTTTCCCTTGCGCCTCCCCTATGCCCAATACCACCTCCTTACCTGTGTTTCTTACATAACAGCAAACATCATATTTAATTCACAAATATTGAAAAAAATAATAAACAATAAATTATATTGCACATCTTCCCAATTCCACCTTTCATGTTAACTAAGTTCTTTCATTCCAGATCACCCCAAAAACTACAAAACTTAGCATAAGAACCTGATCTCGAGCATATTTCTTTTCCAGTACTTTGATTCTATTTAATTTTAATCGCCTCTTCTGGAATGTCGGGATTATCTCCGATCTCCATTTTTATATCAGATAAAAAGCCCATGAGCACAATCTGCAAATCTATAGACAGGGTAAATTCTAAAACATGAAGGCAATATATTTTAATCTCTCTCCAATGTGCTCTAATTCTTGAGCAACTCCAAATTATATGGGCCCATGACCCCGCCCCTTCCTACTTGCATCGAAAACAGATGAAATTTCAGAATTTATTCCATGAAAAAGCACGGGAGTTCCATAAAGCATCCACTTAGCAAAAGATTGCATGCGCCTAAAATGTGCTCCTTTTATCATAGTGAAATTACAGTCATTATTCTTATTCCATGTATTAGGCAAACCATCAATATCTTCTTTAGTATGCCACTTATTCTGTACTCTCTCATACACCATTACACTTTTATTTTGCCTCAAAATTTAAACCCATCCACTTCTAGATCGCCTCATTGTAGGTTCCTGCAATTCCTTCCCTAGTTTCTGATTTGCCTGTATTTGCCTGTATTCTGTGTGCATCTACATCCCTTAGAAAACCTCCTTAAAATGAAGACCCACTGGAGCATATTTTTATGAAATGGAATCCCAGGTTCTATATCACCCCATACACAGACCTTCCATGATTCTCCATTTAAGAAGTCTGTTATTGAGCTGAAGCCATTTCATTCCCACTGTGAGGCAACATTCTTTTCTAGAATGAGTCCTTCACCCACATAGACTTCCATCAATTTATTTATACAATTAATTTTTGGGAATTTCTGTGCCTTCTGTTTTATACACTGCAATGTCTTATATCAAACGTTTTTGGGTGTTTTGGTAATACATATAAAATCTATAATATCATATTCCTAAGAAAAAAAAAAAAATAATCATCAAACCTGTAACTGCTTAAGGACTTAATAAAGCTAAAAGTGCTCTGTGCAAAATTTGCAAAATAGTATATTTTTAAATCAGGAAGAGCTAATCACCTTTCTTTCAGAGGCCAATATAAAGTGTATAGTGCTAAACAAGGTCTTTTATTTGCCTAAATAAACGTTGTTAACATGCCCTCCATTTCCTTGAAAAACTTAATCTGGAAAACTAAAGAAATAGCAGCAAACAAGAAATTATAGAACGGCAAAACAGACATCCGATTAAAGCAAAACGACCCATTATGGAAAAAAGGCAATTTATTCCATCTAGCAAATAATGCCTTAATCTTATTAGTAAGAGGGATATAATTCAATTGAAATAAGTTATTTACATCTCCGTAAAGTATAAAAGTCAAAGTGTCTTGTGTGCAATTACAAAATAAAACCTCAGGTTTTTGACTTATTGGTCTTATAACCTCCCAAGTACTGATATGTTTGAAGAATTGAGAAAACCCTTTTCTGATTTTCTATGTCCGGCTGTTAACACACACTATATTATCAGCTTATAATTTGATGGGAGTCATGCTACTTACAGGTGGGTCTAAAATTGGTGTTGTACTAAATGACTCTATAAAAAGGGCAAAAAGTATCAATCACAGGGGACAGCCCTGTCTTTTCTCCCCATTTACTGCACATGTTCCAGCACTTCTTGTATTTATAATTAGTTGAGCTTTTGGTCCCTTGTATAAGTGAGATATTAACTGATTTATAAATTCAAATTTTTTAATATTAGTAAAATGGTTCTCCCAGTTTAAAATATCAAAGGCCTTTTTACCATCTAAAAATATCACATGTTGTTAGAAATGGGATTTCTGGCTGGCTAAGGCTTGCGCCAAAGTCAGGCAGAAACCACCACTCTAGTCAGGGCAAGGAAGTTACACGCCAAAGATAACCCCTGCTCACCCCCTTGGTAGCTTGGCACGAGCAGACAGGCTTATCCCTGAGGCGATGTGTAAAGCGTTTGCGCGCGCACCCAGCAACAACACCCAAGGCCCACCACAAAGGAAACTCCACACAAGGTATTATATAAAAATAACCTTTGTATTATACACAACACATTAGATAAAAACACACACTTTACAATGTGCCAACAGGCACGGGCAGAATTTACAAGGGATTATATATACAGGGGACAGGGCCACATGGACCACTGTCAGGAATTAGCACATTGTAGGAATAGCACTTAGAACGTGGGAATAATATTTTAGAACATAGCACATACAATCACTGTAGCACTAAAAACAGAACATGTAGCACACAACCAGTAACTACTGGTATCAGAACGTACCACCTACGCAACCCTAACCACCTTTAGGAATACCACGCAGGGAACTAGGACCTCACTAGTACCACCTGTACTAAGGAGAAAACAACCACCTAAGTATCACTCTACCTGTAGGGGTCTAAGCACATAAACACATGATGCATAACATTCAGAGGTGTAAAGCAAAGCACATGACGCATAAACACATTCAGAGGTGCAGGAAAGGAACAATAACGCCGAACTCACATTTAGCCACCACTGTGGCAGTCCCTAGGCCAACTGGCCGTGAAGGGGCAAGGACGCCCTGTGTCTAAATGTTAGGGCAAGGCTGCGCAAGCTGCGCCAGCCAAAGTGTACCGGGGCACAACCTAAACGTGGCAGCTGCCCACTAAGTGCTGGGCAGCTGTATGGACTGAGGCCTGGGCACCTCTGGGCCCTTAGAACAGTATGGCCCCCTGAGCCTCGCAGGCTCTAAAACAAGCAATGCCCCTGAGCCTCGCAGGCTCTAAACAAATATGGTTGGCCCCGTTCGTTGGAGCGCACGAGCACTCTACAACAACGATGGAGTCCCGCTTGGGGGACTCGTGAGCCTCGCAGGCTCTGACAAGCAATGTGCCCCCGTGTTGGAGCTACACGGAGCTCTTTGACCAACAATGTGCCCCCGTGTTGGAGTGCTACTCGCACTCGAGAACATCCATGCCCAAGTTGGAGCGCCTCGCGCTCTAAACATTCATGCCCCCACGTTGGAGCGTACTCGCGCTCTGGAACCAGTAATGTCCTTTCGTTGGGGCCGCAGGGCGCTCTGAACAAAGTGCCCCATTACACGTTGGAGTCCCGCTCGGGGGACTCAGGCAGATCTCAGGCGCTGGCGTGGGAGCGACCCCCGTCCCCCCCCCTTTCTCACCGGGGCTCGGCAGGACTCCTCTCCTCGCTGCCTCTCCCAACCGGACCGGCGGCGCGGGGCTTCCCTAGCAGATGGGAGCCTCGCGCTGCTCCTATATCACACCCGGGCCCCCTCCTCACTCACCGGGACTCTTTAAGATCCAGAGCGGGGTGGGCTCCCGCCTGGAGGGGACAAGGCGCTTCTCCTCTAGAGTGCCCCGGGGTGCAGGGTAGGCTCCTGCCTGCTCCGGGGCTCGGAATTAGCCGCGAGTCGTCGGAGGGAGGCGGGGTAGGCTCCCGCCCTCCTGTTTCCTGTTCCGGTTGTCCCGGAGGCCCGCCTGACTTTCTGGCTGTCCCGGCCCGGGCTGCAGCGGTGATTTTTGACGATAAGAGGGCAATGTGCGGCGGGGTGGGCACCCGCCGTAGGAATAAGTCAATAAGCGGGGTAGGCACCCGCCAACGAACGCCACAACAATGTCCCTGGCAGGGTGGGCACCTGCCAGGGGACTTCAGGATCGTCAAAGAATGGGGCAAATGCCGGGTGGGCACCGGCTTGCAGAATTAAAGCGCTCCTAGCGCTAAGGATAAAAAGTGAAAGCGCTCTCAGCGCTAAAGGACAATAAAAAGCTCCCAGACGCTTAAGGAAACCAAATAAAGCGCTCCCAGTGCTTAGGGAAGAATAAGCATAAAGTCCAGCAAAGTTTTCCCCTGCATGCAGCAGGGCAGGGGTGGGGGGCAAGGTTGGACCCAGAGCCAGCTCACTGGGCCTCCAGGCAGGGAGGTAGTCCAAGTGGCGGTCCTCTGGTCCAGCAGCAGCAGCCCCCTCAGGTAAGATCCTGGCAGAGAACAGATTCTGTGGGGACACAGCCCCATTTTTATACAGGCAAACCCTTTGTTCTGGGTTCAGGGTGAGGGGGAAAACCAGTCGCAGCTGGTTGGGGAGCACCCTTGATGTGCTCAGCCCCTCACTCTATTCACTGGAAGGGCTAGGGTCGTCAGTCGCACCACAGGGGGCGGGGCCAGCATTGTGTTTGGAAAACCCTGTCCTATTCAGGACCCAGGTGGACTCCTCCCACCCATCTAGCTGCTGATCTCCCCATTCACCACTGGGTGACTCATCCTGACACTGGGGAATCCCTAGCCCGTCACATGACATGACCAGCCAATCACGCGACAGACACACTGCACACAGAAGTGCCCACTTCTAGAAGTGGCACTTCCACACTAGGTACATACACGCCGCACACATCATCGCGCAGCATTCACTCCCACGAGTCCGCACATACCAAACTCGGGCCTGCACACCCCACGCATCAGGAACTACTAGGGACACATACATTCCCCATGCATTCCTATGGGAGGGCAGGCCTATCTCACCACATGCACTCAGAGCACGCACGCCCTTTACCCTGGGACACAGGGAAAGTGCGCAGAAACCAAACAATCACCACACCAAGTCACCAGTAAAAATCAAAAAAGTTCAGGGGTGAACCTGCCAGAAGGGCCAAGTCCAACACATGTGCAGGTATGTTTTCTGTGCAAGATACTTTAGGGCTTCTGTTAAACAAAATGTATTTTAAAAAAAGCTGTCCCTGGGGCACAAAGCCGCACTGATCTGGATAAATTAATGTTCCCATAACTTGACTAATCCGATTAGCTAAAAGTTTTGTAATAGTCTTGTAATCAACATTTAAGAGGCTAATAGGCCTACACAAATTGATATTTTATCTGCTACCGTTGTTAAATTAAATGAAACTGGGGTCTACCCCCTCTAGAACATATTTGACCAAGTTTAACAATTCTGGGTTTAACACTGATGCTAATTTTTTATACATTTCTGACGGAATAGTATCATCCCCACAGGCTTTGCCATTGGCTAAAGACTTCACGATTGCTTTAACCTCATTGATTTTTGCAACCAATGCTTGTACTTCGTCTTGTTTTAATCTTGGGATATCTAGCTTGTTAAAAAAATGCACTGAGCACTACTGAATAACCTTGTTATTGTGTACTATATTGTTTCATAATGCTTAAGAAATGTCTCCAGAATTTGTTGAAAATAATTCTCTTTGTTATAAGGTCCCTTATTGGTATTAACTTATTTTTCTGTTGGTGATCTCTCATCTGTCAAGCCAGAAGCTTACCCGCATACTCACTTTCTTCAAACACCTTTGGTAAATATGAGTTATTAGCTATTTATCCGCTTTTATAATAATACTCCTGCATGCATGATCTAGTGCACACTTATCAGCTGTCATTGGCGAATGTTGCACACCCGCACTTGCCTGATTTAATTCTTTCTCAAGCTCAACCCTGAGTATCGACCTTTCCTTCTTCTTTGAAATCTCTTTGGATGTAATATATCTGCGTATTGTAGCTTTAAAAGCCTCCCATATATTCTCAATACTCGCTGAATTATTATTCATTTAAAAAAAGTTGAATACCTCTTAAACTCCATGGGGCCAATTCACAGAACTAATATAAGACAAAATTAGGCCTGGGCGTAGTTCGCGAAGTAGCACTTCGCGAAGCTACGCATAGTGAAGTTTGCACTACGCGAGCTACGCGTAGCACTTCGCGAACTGCATAGTACCTTGTTCGCACTGTGCCAAATGTCGTTTTCAATGATTGCACAGTGCGGACAAGCAACCGGCACTGTGCAATCATTGAAAAGGGCATCTTGCACAGTGCTAGCTGTAGTTTTCAGCTGCTCGAGTAGATTTTTACTCGAGCTTCAGCTTTCTCAACGCGAACTGGTAGTTTCTCATCGCGAGCGGTCGCGAGCATACGCGACCACTCGCAATGAGAAACCTGACCTCCTTGCGTTGGGAATCTCGCCGGGAGGTTTATTTTCCATGCTCGCGATCGCCAACTTGAAGTTGCTGATCGCGAACAAGGAAAAAGTCTCGCCGGGATGTCATTTTGCTTGCTCGCGGTCGCCAACTTGACGTTGAGGACCGCGAGCAAGCAAAAAATGACCGCAGCACTACGCAACACTACGCTACGCGTGTTCGCACTGTGCTACGTGCAGTTCGCGTAGTGCGAAGTAGCGCGAACTTCGCAAACTACGCAAGCGTAGCGTAGTGCTTTGCCCAGGCTTAGACAAAATCCTAAACTTACTACTTTTGGTATTCACAGAAGGCACTTATGATGTATGGTATTCACAGAAATCACGGACGACTCTTAGCTTAACTTCTTCACTCGGTTGGGATTTTCGCACTCGGTCCGGAATTTTGCACCCGGAGCGGAAATCCCACACTTGTGCCAGAATTTCTGCTCCCGGGCCGGAATTTCCTCACCCGGGCCGGAATCTCCGTATCTGGGCTGGAATACCCGCATTTGGGTCTTATGATCATTTCAAGTGCCTACCATCCCCCACCATGCTCCAACTGAAGTTAATTAACACTAACTGCAAGACCAACATCTCAAACCACATAAAATCAGCACACATTCAAGGAACAGGTTTGGCCACAGAGAGTTCTTGTTTCCATTTGCTATTTATCGCTACTGGAAAATATACTAGATGAAAAGGAAGTAGAACTTCACAACTGAGGAGATCACCATGATTGTGGAGTTCATTGTGAGGCACCACAAACGCCTACATGGTCTCCCACCTTACTGCACCAGTGGCACACAGAAGGCAGTTCTATGGCAGCATTTAGCCACTGCTGTCACATCATTAGAGGAGGATGTACGTACAGTCCAGGACATAAAGAAGCTGTAGCAGGACGAAAAGACAAGGGTGAAGGAGAAGTACTCTAGGATTGAGTTGAACAGGATTCTCCCTGCCATACAATCTGAAACCAACTTACGTCTCACCCGACTTGAGGAGGATGTCCTAACTACAATCCACACCCACATGCTCCGTGTACTGCCTGTGAGTGATGTTCGCAACGTGGTACTAGGTAAATGGGATGAAAAGAACAAGTATACAAAATGAATGTCTGTGTTGCACTGCCATTGTGAGTAAGGAAGTTGTCCAAAGTTCATATAAAAATACAGTCAGTCAGAGGCTCAAGTGTTTCACTCTGTATGCTGCACCACAAGTCCAAGAATCCTTTGTATTAGAATTGGCAAATCCCGTTCCCACTATTTAAAACAGAGGCCCTGTACTGCTGCAGTATATACCTACACTGTTAGGTAGCAGTTGTCAAAGTGCCCCTTCCACTTATCCAGACGCGGCTAGGTCAGTCAAGAACGCAAGGGGGTGGGGACTGCGGTGCAGAGGAAAATCAACAGACAACGGAATAGGAAAAATAAATACAAATTATCCTGAAAGTAACTCACATGGTGCCTGCCAAAATCACAATTATTTTAAAAAATGTAATTCCAATATTCTGTTGTCTATTTCCCGCCCTGCCATGCCATTACATCACCAACGCCCCACTGCCCCTACCTGCACCGGCCGTGGCAGTACTTCACAATACTGTTAGCATGCAGAAGATATGAGGAAATGTCTGACAAGTTCCACATGTACATTTTCCATTTGGTAACTTTTCTCTTCTCTCACAGTAGCAGAGGTCCCTGCATTGTCTGGGAGGAAACAACATCATCCAGAGCAATGCATACTACCCTCACTAACTGGTAAGTCAAACTGGTCAGGAGATGGTCAAAATGCATATATTGTCAGCAGACAACAGAGGGACAAATAGTGTCCGAATCTCAAAAGTACCAGGAGAGGAAAAACTAGCTTTACAACTATTGGAATTCTTAAAGGACATTTACATTCATTTAGCAAATTACATTTGTGAGTAGCGAAAGACAAAATATAATATATCTAGGCTCATCACACCTTTGTGATTTCTGAACATTACATGTATTCCACCAACATTTCTAGAACTGTGAACTCAATGCTGGAATCGAGTGCCACAACAAGTCAAAAACGAGCCTCCACTAGATTGTCATTGTTTTTGTAGACTAAATCAAGAAATCCAATGTTAACAAATATAACAATGATGAACAAGTAGTGAAATACATTTGTCAGGAGGATTGAGAATGCGTCCACTGTCCAACTTAGAATATTTTTCCATACATTACATTTTACAGTCCACCCAGCTGGTTATAGATGTTATCATCGGATGGCATGTTTTTTGGGCATTAACAAAAAACGATAGCGGACCTTACTTCAGGAATTTTTGTTGTGTCAGTTTTATAAACATTGCTTCTAGGCCGTGGGGCCATTAAAAGTTGAATGTGTGATCACTCATGATAATTAGTGCGACACACTTCTGCAACGGTGGGGCCCACACTGCTTGTGCTCATCCTTTGTGCCTGAAATTGAGTGCATCACACATGGGAGCAGAAATGTAAAGTTGCAAAGACACTTATCATTGTAGGTCCAATGATGTCCTCCCAGATTCAAGACCCACATTGACTTCTGATACAAGGTTGGCTGTGATATCTGGTCCGAGACCACACACTGGGCAGGTGCGGGGCAATGGTAAGTAAACCCAAGAATAATGTACCTGAATGCTCATGCCTATGACATGTGCCTTTAATCTCCACTGTACATTGTATGTTTTGCATCACTGTTTCCCTGTATCACAATATGCCTACATATGGCATTTAACCACATACCAGATCACACCATGGTGGCTAGTGAAATGATAACACAAAATGTATGACAAGTGAGTGCAGAATCGACATATACATTGTATATAGTGTCACATGAAGTATCTAGACACAACTGGATTGGAATTCAATAATATGAAAACTCCCTAGCAAAATTCCAATGGACAAATCATATTGAAACTGGTGTGGATGAGGCTCACATTGATGCTAGTTGTGTACTTTTGTGATGGATGTATGGGCTGCTAAGCTGAATCTTCAGGAAGTTACTATTTAAAATCTCTTGGCTGAACGGCACAATGCAAATCCTGTGTAGGCGGCAACCATCAAAGTTTTACAACTTACCGACAATATGGGATCCAAGTCAAATGTTGCATTCTACTTGCCTCCTCTTCTACTGTATACACCTATATAAATGAGTGTATAATATATGAGGTTAGGATGTCTGCTGTACAAGACATCATCCGTTGCCAGCTTATTTATACCATGATGTAGGAAATGGATTATGGGAACAGAGGACACTCAAAGGATGGTCAGAAAAAATGTCTGATCTCTCATTCCAAAATTGGCTTTGTGACTTCATGGGTAGGGAAGCACAAATGACACCCAAAATGTACCTGAGTATTTCATATCTCACATAAGAACTCTGCAATGCAATGTTTGAACTGCTTTGCAAATGTGAAACTGGTCAGCCTGTGAATGTACGCTCCTTTCAACTTGTCAACAGACAACATCATGCTCATGAGACATGTTAGTCTTAACAGTGAAGGTGTAATCCATGTAATGCTGTGGCGTCCTGATTATTTCTCCCCATCCTTCAAATATCAGTAACCTTCTATACACGTTTGTCTGTTGATGTGTCATCTCATTGATGCCAGCGCTGTGTGGAGGTAACAGCTGGCAATTGCTGCATGTAAGCAGGCGCCCACATATAAAGTCCATGAGGTAATCATGCTGCATATTGTCCAGAAATATACTATCAATGGTCATTGAGAATGACATATACATGTTAGCTCATACCTACCATCTGGTGTACTGGAATATGGACATGTATGTCTCATCACAGTTGCTGACAGAATGGCACCAGTGCAGCGTATAACACCATCCTGGCTGCAGAGTTAAACCCTCTGGCACCTGTTAATCAGGTAAATGTGGCGTGAAGTGTCTCCCTATCAAAACCATGACAAAGATCAAAATCTCCTTCTGCATAGAACCTGCAGTTGGTGTTTACAAAGTTACATTTATACCATAAGTGTCACATGTGCCTGTTTGTAAATTAGTAATGCAGATGATTGAGAATGTTTTCAATTCCCTTTATAGCGGCTGGATCGGGGACCGCTTCGACAGCAAAACCTATGAGGAACATGGTTCAGCAGTTGACATCAGGGGGAATCGCAAAGGAACACAAAGCTCTGGCTAGAGCTGGTGAGTTTGCTTGTGCAATGTACATCTCTGTTTCTCCCCTCAGTGCTATGGTGTGCGCTGCCACTTGTAAGGGTACCCAAACCAGGTCACATGTGCATCATCCGTTGATGCAAAGTACAGTAGAACCAACCCTTGTGTTGCACCACATCTTATACTAGGTCAATTACTTATCCTGTTGCAACCTCTGTGTTCCAGGTGATGATGGCGGTGAGGAGGATAGACCTTAACCAGTGTTGGGTTACAAGCAAACAAAGAGGAAAATCCACTGCTCCCCAGGCAGCAATGTTGGCTGCAAGTATTGCGCAAGAGGAGGAGGAGGAAGTACCTGAGGAGGATGAAGGATTGCACGATGATGGCGAGTATCTGTTCATCCTCTCAGAGGATGAAGGTTCTGATGCCATGGAGGCTACCCTGACAGGCATGTTTGAGGCCCTCCAGGACATGCACCAAATCCCACAGGTGGTGGACAGACTGGCCCATGTTTTGGATAGGATGGATAGACATTGGCAAGACATGTCCAAGAATATCAGAGACATGATATCTATCCAAAGGGAAGAGAGTTTAAGACACTATGCCTTTGCCATGAAGATGTTGGAGGGCATGATGAAAGTGAGCCACTGTCCCCCTTCATTGTCAACACAGGAAGGGGAGCCATCACATCTGCCTGCAGCACATCACACCCACGCACCTTTACCAAAAACTGCACAGGACCACAGTAAGGGTACACACCCACCACAGCGCCCTGAATAGGCACTCACACTACTGTACATCCACTACCATCACCTGCACAAACAGCCCCTGTCCACGTACAAACACCAACTGTACATACACTATCCGCACCTGCACATGAACTTCACCCTGTATAGGCACATGCACAATACCCACTTGCACTTCAGCGACAACCCAGACATGATCCCTCACAGCGATCCTCACCTCCAAAATTGGGAAGTTGCGAGCACCATCCCCATTGATCACACCCCAAAAACTTTTTGACCAGTGTGAATATATGTAAATAAAAAGTAATTCTCTTCACAAGTGAAGACTATGTTGCGTATCATGTCCTGATAGGCAAATGTATGCCAATTTTAGTGGCCTAGAGATGTGAGGATGTGTGTGTGTGTATGACACATGTAAAAGTGTAACCACATTATTGCAACAAGCCATAATGTGCAGAGCAAATACATGTCCATATTTTGTACAAGACATTCGCAATGAAGTTAGACAAGATAGAGAAAGTATGATTCAAAATAAGATTTTATGTAAAAAAGAGTGTGGGATTTGAAAAACAACAACAGTCCATTTGGAAGGGCGAAAGGAAAACAAATGATGTTCTTACTACAGAAGGAGAAGGGAACTTGGATTGGGGTGGGGCAACATAAATATAACACATCAGGGAGCGTCAGGGGACTCAGTTAGGAGTAGTTAAGTTAGGATTCCTGACTTTACTACTCCTAAATGCCCTTTGTGAATACCGAAAGTCATAAATTTAGGATTTTGTCTCAGATTACTTTTGTGAATCGGACCCAAAGTCGTTCCACAGCAGACATCTGAATAAGTAATTGCTTTTAAAATAAAAGTGCTGGTCTGCACTGTCTAAAATTGAGTGTTTTAAATAAGGGTAAAATACATTTCTTCCTAGGATAAAATTTACAAACAAATACAATATGCAACTGGGTTATAAGTGACTCACTGTCACATGGGCACATAGGGATTATCAATATGCAAAAACGTCACCGTGCTGTCCAGCCCAATCTGTACTTCATCAGCATCCTGTTAGACAATGCTAATAAATCAAAGAGAAAAATGAAGGCGGAAGCTACAGGCAACTCAGCCAGGTTTTGGTGCGAAGTTCCAAACGGACCTTGGGCTGAGCCAGAACAAGACATATGGCTTGAGGCTGACTCGAGACTTCAGTAGCTTGCACACATCTACCATGCCCAACTGAGAGCAAAGGCCCTAGTAAAAGTCTGTGGCACTGTAGTTTTGTTCTGCTCACTCCTGTGATACCTAGTATCACCAAAGTCAATAGGTCTGGCATTAATTCCCATGCAACTAGCTTTTACGTGTGTCTCTGTATGCATGTGCAGGCATGTTAAAGGTAAACCTATTGGCTTTTCCAGTGCTTGTCTATACTATGCTATTAGTACTTGCTCATGCTTTGTGTTCTAGTGCTTGAAGTTATATTTTTTCTTCTTTTCCAGAGCTGGGCTTGGAAAGTATTCTGCATAATGAAACTGAAAATTGCACAATAAAACAAACAAAAACAATACATAAATATAGTCTGTCTGAAAAAAGGGGCCTGCCCCTTGCTTTGGAACAGATATTAAAATGCAGGAGGAAAGATCCTTTTTAGCATACAAATGGACGCCATCACAGCACTTGGGAGGCTGCTCCTCCAGGATGAAGGATGTTTATGTAATACACTTGTTTGTAGTCTCACAGTCAAGGCACAAAAAACATTGGCAACACCAATCAGTCTTACTTGCCAGTGTTGACTGAGCAATGCAATCATCTTTTCAAATGCCCAAACAGCCATGTTAAAAGTATAGAAACCATTTCTTTTCATACTTTGACAGTGGCTGCTGCCATGCAATTATTATCTGAAGCTCAAATTATGGAACACCTCTCAAGCATGGGTTTTCAGAACTCATAGAGGAGCTCACAACACTGTGGCAGCAAAGTTCTCCAAGACCAACAGGCCTATTGTAATGTGTAAAAATTCAAGCGATGGTAAACGTATCGTGCTCTGTGAAAAGCAGGTCAATTTAGGACAAAACTTTGAGAGTTTGGGGCGATTCATAAACATACCTCTTTTGGCATGATAATCCCCAATGTTTTGTCTAATGCTACTGTTTTGTTTTACTCTGTGTACTGGGGCTCTTCTAACCATGACCCAGTAGATGTCCGCTGAACCCTAAAACATGTCAATACTAATAATTGGGAAATTGGACTTAGCTTAGATCTTGGTATGTGCATCATGATTTGCTATTAGAGAATCAATGATCTGTACATTCCATTCAGTGATGCTTCAATGCCACCATTGTATCACGAGGAAGGTTGGCGAGTTAGTGGACAGATGAAGAATGATGTTGGAATAAAGGACTTAGAAACCTACATCTGTCCAGTCTCTTCAACGTAACATTGGCAACTCACTGAACCCAGCGAGTTAGTTTGGACAGTTAAACTACGCATTCCTCAAGATTTTTGGACAGATGTTAGTGACCTCTGCAGCTAGAGTGGCTTATATTTTACCAATTTAAAGTAATTGCATTGATATCTGCCTAGAAGTCTGCAGCGTGAGGGCTATATCGGTTAACCAAGCATTAGGGCTTGAGGGAAGCAGTGGCATTGATCAATTGGTAAGAGGAGGGCAGCGGGACACTCACAGCACAAGAACTGCTGTTGCATTTGAACATTGTGAGGAAGGCCACGGGACAGCACTGGAATGAGTGCCAAGGCTTGAGACTTGCTGACACTTTTGCGAGCAGCCAGGAGTGTGGGACAGCAGGGGAACCAGCACCAAGGCTCCAGACTCTTCAATGCTCTTGCAAGTCAGGATAACAAAGCTGCTTATTTACTTGGCAACAGCAGTAAAGCGTAATATTAAACTGCATGTGAGCAACACATACTCACACTGGCAACTAACCTCACAGTTCAATGCACATGCATCGAAAATCAGCCACATTACATGACCGCTTGTAGCGGTGGGGACCATATGTGTCAGGATACGCTCCACGGAATCCAGCGGCGGTAGAAAAAAGGATCCACCTCCTGATATCACCAACACCCCAGTGAAACAAACAGGGTATTCGAGGGATCAGGTGAGGGAAAGGGTAGGGAAGGGAACAGCAGGGGAGTTAGAACCTGTAATGAAAAGGAACAAGTGCATGAGACTTTTGCATAAAACTCTACACTCATAAATTCTCGCTAAGCGTTGTTTGCTATACCTTGGAAAGAGGAATGTTGTAAACCTCCCCACAGAAAGTCTTTGACAGCCTTTAAGGTTATTCGGTTCTGTAACACAATATCACAAACATTAATGGCGTTCGTTTTTCCTCCCCCCCTTCTGTCATACACTCTGCACCAGCGATTAATTCACCACACGTACCCAAGATAATATCTCCTCTGCCTCTAATGGGGGAAGTGCATATTCGTAGTACAAACTCCGATAATGAAGAGGAATTGTTTAGCAGTCACAATGCCTGTCCACTGAACCGTATCTGTTCCTCCCCCTCTTGGGGTCCTACTAGCAGGAAACGGTTCCTTCACCGCTGTCCTCTTTAAGGGCTCCCTGAGAGGTTTGTCCAGAGCTCATTGAGCGGTGGGTTTGTACCGCTTTCACTGTTATTGTACACAAACCCTGAGGGGTTTCTATAAGTCACACAAAACGCACACGCAGTAGCGAGCAGTACCAATCACCGCGCCGCTCCGCTGTGCTCCAAAACCAAAGGAAAAATGGGAGCGAAGAGTCTCTGTGCCTCCTCGTATCCCCTGATCATAGCCAGCAGCCGCCCTTCGGATTCCGCTATGGGGAGTCAAAGTACACAAGTCCAGAAACCGCGAGAGCGACAAATGCTCTCTTCAACGGTACTCACGATTTTGCCGCGCTGTGAATCCGGCCCCTAGAAGCCCTCGCCGGTTTCTCCAAGCGGCCCGGACAGAAGTCTTTCGGGAACAGCACTTACGTCCTCGCAGTCCAAGGCGGAAGTAACTGAAGAATTACGCACGCCGGCTCCCGTCATCCGCGCGCCTTTATTCAGACTTCCGCATTGCTTCATGGGAAATGTAGTTTTAGCCTCGGGAATCCGCGAGGTAGGCGCCGCTGTGCCCGATTCCTGACAATATGATGTTCCAATGTGTCGCATCTATTTTAGTTGCATCACATGATGTGAGAAAACAAAAGAAAACAAAACATAGGTTTTCAGGCTACACGCATAAAAGGAGGACTTAGCAACGTTGCAATCTCGCATCGGAGTCGATTCCGATGTCGTTCGGAAGGGCTCCAAATCGGATTCGAGTTTGCCGAATCCGATCCGTAATCCTTGTTTCCGACCGAATCGTAGACGCTTCCCAACAACTGAGCACGATGCCTGGAAACTGGTAGGTGTGTCTGAATCGATTTGAAAAGGCAGTGGGACAGGTCTCATTTTCGGAGCCGAATAGTACAGCTCTATGGACTCGGTTTACGAGTGAGCGAGTACGATGACCGAATCAGACAGCTGTTCCGAATTGATTTTTCGGGACTAATTGGCTCCTGGAATCTGATTTTGGGTCCCATAGCAGGCCCCTTTTCACCCTGGGCCCATGGGGGTACCCAAGGGACCCCCCCTTCCAACTATGCACATTGTGGCAGGCATCCTGGAGTGCCCGCCACAGGGTGCACGGTTTTCCCCAGACACCCCTTTCTTGAATGGGAGCCTGTGATCTCGCTCGGAACACAGACTCCCATTGAAGTCAATGGGAGTCTGACCAAATCGTATCCGGGAGCATCTAGATACATTCAAATGGCTCGGTCGGACTCCCCTGATCCAAGTCGTCCGGAAAGCATTCTGGAAGCTTTCCGAACGACATCAGAATCGACCCCATAGTGTGGAATTCAAGCAACAGCTCAGAAACTATGGTGAAAATTTGATTTTCATTATTTCAGCTCTTTGTATTAGTTTATTTATTTGACTAATTATTTTAATTTTTCATATCAGTTAATGTTTTTAGCTTGCTGTGTTCGGTTTGACTTTGCAGGTCTTAAAACATGACAGTAGGGAATATGCCCCAACCGCCACAATTCTTGTCTGAATCTGGCGAGTCGGAAATTCCTTTTTGACTCAATAGCGATTGGAGGGGAAAAGTTTTCTGCAGGCAGGAAATATGGTGTACTATTAAATAATCTGGGTATTGAGGGATGCAGTATTTATGAAAGCCTTGATGAAATTGCAACTGGCAATGGGGGAGGAGAACCAAGGGACCAAGGGACGTTTATGAGATATCCATCACTACGCTTGGGACAAATTTGACTAATGTGTAACCGTTGTAATGGAGAGGCACACATTTTCCATAAGAGCTCAAACCAAAGAGGAGCAAGTAGCTAATTACGTAGCTTCTTTAAAGAATCCTGCTCAGACCTGGGGGTTTGGGGACCTGGTTGATTCCCTCATCAGGAATCAATTGATAGGATGCGCAGATGACACCAGGGTGCAAGAAAAGCTTTTGGCAAAAAGTCCCTTACTAAAAAAGGCTATTGACATAGTAGAAGGTATGGATCATGCATTTTGGTGGATTCAAGCAACGCGAGGGAACATGCCACATTTGGTGGACATAGTGACTAAATTATTAAGAGACAAGGCATCTGGTGACAATCAAAAGAGCTCAGCCAAATAGACAACTGGGAGCAAAGGACCAAAAAAAGGCAATTACAGATGAGGAAGAGTTTCCAAATTCAAATGTTTTAAATCTGGTAGTACATACCATCTTTAAAATGGTCCTAATTCCAAATCCCGCAATGCTCGCAATGCTGTTTCTTGCAACTGTGGGAAGAAGGGGCACTTTGCTCGAGTATGCAATCATGCCAAAGAACATGCAGTGCTAGATGTGCCTGAAGTGAGCCAGAATGTGATCGTGCAGGTGGAACCTTTCTCTATATGAATAAAACAGGTAGATGGTGCTTTGGATAGTGGCCATGTAGCTATACCTGAATGTAAGTCTTGAGATAGAAGGGAAAACCTCACAGTTGTAGCAGATTCGGGGTCTCCCTTCACCGTAGCAGGAGACAAGAATTGTGAGGGAGTATATAGAAAAGATGGGGTCACTTTGTAACATACTGATATCAATCCTGAAGGGTATTAAGTAATAACAATCGACCTCATAGGCTACACAGCAATGTAAATAAACATCATTGGAGGAGAAACAGTAGGGAAAACATATGTGGCCAAACATGGGGATATTTTGTTGAGAGGAAACATCAAAGAGACTTAGGCATTACCTTGGATGTCCAACTCTCCCAAGTAAGTTTTGTTGACAGCCACTATTTGGGAAGATGTTGGATTGGTGAATGCATTTTCTGAAGTGTTTAAGAATCAGCTTGGTCATCTCAAAGGGTTTGAGCATAAGATCATTTTAAAGAAGTAAGCCAAACCAGTGGAGCATAAAGCAAGGAAGGTGCTCAATCGTAAAGAAGAGTTAAGCAAGTTGCTGCGTGTGGCGTTATTGAGGAGATAAACTCCTCAGAATGTTTGGCCTCAGTAGTCCTGGCTCCCAAAGAAAAAGGTACCAACCTTAGAATGTGTGTTGATCATAGGTACCTCAACCAGTTTATCTGGGTTGATCGCCAACCATTGCTGAACATCACAGAGGCTCTGGCCATGCCTAGGGGCACTTCTGTATTTATATTTTAGGGGATTTGTCTCCCACTTGCCACTAGGACATGCTCTCACTTCTTACGTTATACCTTTGGGGGCATATACATTTAAATGACTACCATTTGGACTAGAATCGGTGGCCATGTGTTTCCAAAGACTAATGATATTAGTATTGAAGGGAATTGAGTCAGTGATGCATTTCCAGGATGATATCCTGCTGTATGGGAGGGACAAACAGCAACATGAGGATGATTTGAGGCAGGTGCTTACTAGTTTGAGAGATAAAGGCCTTACACTAAAAAAGGAAATTTTTTAATTTAGAGTGGGGTCAGTTTCATAACTAAGTCACATTATGTCAAGCCATGGCATTAGTCCCAAAATCGATCTGGTAAATTTCATCATAGAAGCACCATCCTGGTCCAACAAAGATCAGATCAGGAAGGGACATATCCATTACAACGCATGCTATTACAACACATTCCATTAAAACAAAATTACCATTACAACAAATGCTATTACAAAGCATGCCATTACAGCGAAATTCCCATTCCAACACATGCTATTACATCAATTAAGGTAAGTGTTTTGGTGAGTATTCACTTTTTTATGATTAATTATATTTTATGTAGATTTTTTTTTTATTAATTCTAACTTTATCATTATTTGTCAGGCAAATTGTGGTTTGGGGTGGGGTAGTGTCTTAATACTTGGGTATTAATTTGAATACCCTGGTGTTATTATTTAAATAATTATTACAAATGTAATTCTGCTCTTGAAAAATAAAATACATTTATAATATTTATCTTTATAATCTTTTTCAGCAAATGTTTTTAATTCAAGTTCTGAATTAAAAAAAGAAAATTTAAAAAAGGGGTTTTGTGTTTTTGGTAGCAGTAGTGTATTAATACTTTGGTATGAAATATAATACCCTAGTATTAAATATTTTAAATAACATACTTATTAAGTTTGAAATATTTGCCAATTAAGCTAAATAAAATTGTAAAAGGACTTAACACCTTATCTCTGGCATGGGATGCCAGGGAAAAGGTATTTTGGGTGGGAGCAATTTTCCCCAACCACATTATGGCTGGGGGAATCTGACCATGAGCGTGCCGGCGCAAAGTCCGCTCACCACGGATCCACCACAGGCAATCGTTACAATTGCCTGGTGGAGCGGTCAGCATCAGTAAAATCGTGGCGATGCCTAGCAGGCACCATCAGCCAGATTAGGATGCTGGCCACAGCCAGCCTTTCCATGGCATGTAAACCGCCATTTAGAGGCTGGTGGGGATTGGTTCTGGGGTCCCGTTGCGGGCCCCCCTTGTGTAGGGGAGAGGTGTTTGTGCACTTGGGGGGTACCCATGGTACCCCCTAAATTTCAATGCACTAAGGGGCAGGCAACAGTGGGGTGCCTGCCATGTAGTGCTGTGAAATGCACAACATGGCATATTGACATCACAGTGGGTGCTGCTCTCGTAGTGCAGTTATGTTATGTTATGTTATAAGTTACTTATAGAGCGCCCAGCTACTCAGAAAGAGTGTCCCGGCGCTAAGAGAACCATATGGATAGTCTGTTGCTCTCACACAAAGAGGGAAAGCCTAAAGTTGTTGATGAAACAGCCAGGTTTTCAATTGCCTCCTGAAGGTCAGTAAATCAGGCGCCTGTCTGAGTGGAGCCGGCAAAAAGTTCCAAACTCGGGCAGCCTGCACTTGAAAGAGCGACGGCCAGTCCGAATACGAGAAAATTTGAGAACGGCCACCTGCTGTCAAAATGATGACCTCAGGGGTCTGCCGGGGTATAGTGTACAACTCTCTTTCTGATGTAGTGTGCTCCCGTGCCGTGTAAAGCCTTAAAAGACAAGACTAACTCTTTGAAGCAAATTCTATTTCGGATAGGCAACCAGTGCAAGGACTTCAGGTGAGGAGAAATCCGTGTTCGGGGTTCAAGCATGAGAACCGCCCTGGCGGCCATATTCTGGACCACCTGAAGTCTGTTTAATAAGTACTCTGGGAGGCCCAGGTACAGAACATTCACGTAGTCCAACCTGGAAGCAATAAGACCTTGGACCACCGTCTTTCTGTGAGTGAGAGATAACAGGGGAGGAATTTCCTGACCATTCGCAGGAGGCCAAAACAGGATCCTGTGACTGCCTGTATTTGGGCTTTAAAAAATAAAGTGTCATGCAACTTTACCCCAAATTTCTTGAACGTATTTACAGAAGATTGGGGGGGTGACATATCTGAAGGCCACCATTGATTCCACTCATACCAAGATGGAGAACCAAAGAAGATTATCTCTGATTTCTCTGTGTTGCATTTTAATTGATTCTGTCTAAGCCAGGTAAAGACTCCAGTCAGGCAGCTCTTTAGCTTCTCCCCTGCAAAATCCTTGCCCTTCTCACATGTGAACAGAAGCTGTGTATTGTCAGCATAGGAAATAATTGTTGTGTCACATGCTTCAACCAAGGGAGCGAGGGGGCCTTGTAAAGATTAAAAAGTGTTGGGCTTAGGATGGAGCCCTGCTGGACACCCTCTTTCAGAGGGGGGATAGGATCAGCAAAAGGAGGGGACCAGACCTCCTGGTTTCTATCCTCCAAAACCGAGGATAACCAGTAGAACACCGTGCCTCCCAGGCCGCATTCCTGTAATATATACAGGAGTCGGTCATTGGGCACGAAGGCCGCAGATAGGTCCAGTAGGATCAACACCGCTTTACCTCCTTTATCTAGTTTCTCCTTTATGGACTCCGAGATTTCCAGCAAAGCAGTCTCAATGCTAAAATTAGGTCTGAAACCCGACTGGCTCTGATTGAGAAAATTATTAGTTTCCACGTAGTTCGTGATCACTGAGTTGACATATTTCTCTGGGGTTTTAGAGAAAAAATGGAGGAGTGAGATTGGTGTATAGTTTGATGCTTCCAAGGGGTCGGCAGAATACTTTTTTACCAGTGGGAGAATTTTCGCACTCTTCCAGTTTGAGGGCACCTGGCCTTTTCTTAGTAACGAATTGAGAACAGGATTGGCGATTGGTTTAATGATCTCGACCATGGATGCCAGTATTTTAGCCAGAGATGGGTCGGTAGGTGATCCTGACTTTAGGTCTTTCATGATCTTCAAAGACGTCTCAAGTGGAAGGGGGAACTGTGTGAGGGAGGGACCCACTGCAGGAGCACCGAAGGGTAAAGAGATTGTACCCCTTTCCTCAGCCAGTAGTGACTCCACAAAGGAGTTTTGGATAGTTATAATTTTCTCATGAAAGAGTAACAGAAGGTGATCTTTCTATTCTAGAGTCGGGGTGGAAGGTCTAGCAACTGCACTCTGGGAGGAAAAAGTCTCACAATTTTAAAAATGTCCTTACTTTTGTTTCCAGATGACTCAATTTTGGAAGAAAATACATTTTTATTTTCCTCTTAAATGTTATTATGGTAAACCTTTAAGGCTTCTTTGTAAATATCTTTGTCCTCAGTATTGACATTTTTCCTCCATGTTCTTTCCAGTCTTTTGCATGCACTTTTGCTCTGCCTGAGGGCTTCATTAAAACATGGAGCGGACAGTGGTGCAAATTTAAAAGGGCGCTTGTACTGAGGTGGACTTTTGATTTGTCACTGATCGACCTAGGGGTTGCACACGCAGTTGGCTCCTCTTGACCCCGCGGTAATTTTCGGCCGCTCTGGATTGACTCCTGTTCTGCTGCTGATCGCCAATTGACTTCGCGATCAGAGTCCTGATTGCTGCTCCATCTACAATTGGGCTGCATACCGGTCCTCCCCCTGCTTCGGTTGCCCTTCCTGCGAAGTTCCTTAATCCTTACTTCGATCTCCGAGGGAGACAATTCTCCCCTTGCTCTTTCTAGCAATTACCCATTGCTGAACACCCTTCCCCCCATGCACATGAGCACTCCCAATTTAGGCGACCCAGGTCCTGATGATGATCCTTAACTGACAGGATCAAAACGCCGTCGACCATTATCCACCAGCCTAAATGTTCTTGGCGCACACAAATCTGGTTCATTGAAACTAAGAAAAATACCAATTATACTATCGAGTAAATTGTTATATGGACCCTGTATTGTATATATTGCCTTCTTGCGCCGTCTGCTGTGGTTTTTCACGTTGTCACTAGCGCCGTTCTTTCACTAGCACGAGCACTTTGTACACTTTCACTAGGGTTGCCAGAGTATTTATACCCTGTTGTGCTCTTATTACTGCAAAAAACTTTTTTGATCTGTCAAATATATGACGCCTATGGGCGCTTTGAAAGAACAACTTTAAGTTTCCTCTCTTGTGTTCCTTGTAATGTCTTGTACATACCTTTCTAAATAATTCAGTACATCCTGCTGAGATACTGTCGCTTTTACATGGACTGAGGTGCGAGCGCCCGGGTGCAATGCTGCAGCCAATTCTCTAAACAGAGAGCATCGCTCTCTGTGTTGCCACTGAGTGGGAGTGGGTGCAGGATGAGCTCAGTGCTCAGGGCTTCTGGAGTGATTTGGGGGAAGGGTCTAGACATAAAGGAACAATGCCAATTTACACACCTTGAAGCCTATCATATGGTGGTCTGTCCATGTTAAAGGGACAGGCACATCTGTTTGAATCTTTTTTTAAGTTGAAAAGAAGGTTTATTGAAGTAATAAAAAATATTTCAATAAATACAGCTATAGGGGATACAATCTTAACTGTATAATCTGTTAAATAATGTGAAAAAGAGGGAAAGAGAAAAAGGGGGGAGGAAAGGGAAGGGAAATGGTACTCATAAAATATTACTCTTAGCATAATCACTTGTATAAATAGTAATAACTGCTAAAATACAAATTAATAAAAATTGAAATTTAGCAAGAAAAATAAATAACAGTAAAAGCAATTCATGGAGGTTTAGGAACGTCTTCAATGTGGGGATTAAGGGGTTGTGTTACATTTGCAGATACATCTAGAAAATGAGTAATAGGTGACCAAAACGTTTTCTCGATTTGTAGCAAGGGATATGGGATGTACATATGCTCTATCGAACCTGTGATTATAACAGACCCCATACCACCAGGCTTGATAAGAGATGTTAGTGGTGTTTTTCCATGCCCCTAGTAATTTGTTGAAAAGCAACCGCAAGAAGTAGATCTATAATTTGAAAAGTGTTTGGATATGACTCCCACTCGGAAGATACACTACCTAAAAATGTGTTAACAAAAGTGTTGGATATCTGTGTATGAAAAATATTGTTAATTTGATTCCAAACTAATACCCAGAACCTATGAACATGATGGCAAGTGAATAGCATGTGATGTAAATGGGTAGGAGATGTATTACAGGATCAACAAGATGGAGTGAGAGTAGGATTTATTTTGTGCAAGGAAATAGGAGTTAGTAATAATCTATTATAAATATAAAGTAAGGTTTGGGTAGTATCAGCAGCCCTAGAAAATGTCCTAATTTTAATCCAGATCTTATTCCAGGTAGAAATGGATGGGGACAATATGAGATCAGTCTCCCATGAAATGTCTACCTCTGTTTTATCTTGAGTAACTGGTGAAGAGGATAGCTGTTTATAGACTTGGGATGCAGATGGAGAAACGGACAAGACTGAGAGAATGGGTGGGAGGGGAATATGAGGAAGGAGTATTGGATGATAAATTATTATACGTTGACTGGATCAGCGTAATCAGGGAAGTATATGTAGATGAGCATGAACTAGGCAAAGAAAAATGTGCTTGAGCAACGGAAAATGATATACATGTATCATTCTGGAAAAGTTGATGAACCCAGTGAAGTCCTTTAACGTGCCAATCTCTCTGAAAAATTATTCTATGATTAATTTTAAGAAGCTTATTATACCATAATGAAGGTTGCAGAAAACGATCCCTAGGAGAGAGGTGATCAGTAAATAAACATTGAAGGATTTTGCAACTATTATTGAAAATTGGAAGAGAAAGTAAAGGATAAAAATTCTTGGAAGGAGAAAGGATGAAGAAATTGTTTCTCGATAATAGTCCACAATGGTAATACCGAATCTTTGTTGTCTTCATGAAGTATAAGAGAGGTTTGTTTAAGAGAAAATATAGTATGATGGGCTTGAAAATCTGGGAAATTGTCACCTCCTGATTGTTTTGGTCTTTTAAGTTTGAGTAAAGACATATGAGGTTTCTTATTATTCCATAGAAACTTTGATAGAATAGAATGAATTGTTTTAAAATGTGAATTAGCAATGTTTATCGGAAGATTAGAGATATAAAAAAGTTTTATAGGAACTAATATCATCTTAATTGTGTCAAGGCAGCCCCACCAGGACAAAAATAAGGGATTCCACCTGGACGCGGCATATTTCAATAGTGCTTGTAATTCCTTTAAATGTATTACGATGGATTCTTTAATGGAAGATTTAAACCATAGACCTAAGTATTTGATTTTATCTGAGTTCCAACGGAAACCAGAAGAAATGGATTTCACATTTGTCGGTATTAAGTTTATAACCAGATACAGAGGCAAAGGGCTGAACTTCTGATAAGAAAGCTGGTAAAGAGGACTGTGGCTGTGATAGAAAAAGCAGAATATCATCAGGGTAAGCAGAAAGTTTTAATTGATTAGAGCCATATTTAAAACGGGTAATGTTAGGGTTTGAGCAGATTTAAAACAAAAAGGGTTCAAGATCTAATAGAAAGGGAAGAGGAGAAAGAGGACAACCCTGTCTTACCCCACAATATAAAGGAAAAGAAGAAGATACAAGACCATTAGCCAAAATGGAGGAAACATTGGAGGAGTAAAGTAAGGAAACATAATTTATAGATTTGTGACCAAAACCAAACCAGGATAGAGTGGAAAAAATAAAAGGCCAACCAACTCTACTGAAAGCTTTTTCAGCATCCAGAGATATAGCTGCTAAAGAGTCTGTACATAGTTCTGCTTTAGTAAGGACGTTAAAGAAGAGTCTATTATTATCAGAGAGATGTCTTACTTTAATAAAACCACATTGTTCTCTTCCAATTAGTAGGGGTAAACATTTCTCTATACAAAAAGCTAGAATTTTTGCAAAGATTTTGAAGTCCAAGTTAATTAGAGAGATAGGCCTATAGCTTTTACAAATATTTTGATCTTTACCTTCTTTAGGAAGAAGGCATATCAAGGCTTCTTGCAAGGAGCCACTAGACTTTTTGAAGGAAGTGAAATAATAGATGTAATTTTGGAATATGAATACGAGAGAAATAAGAATAAAATTCAATCGTAAAAGTCCTGGGGCTTTACCTCTTTTAATGGCTCGAACTGCAGAAAGAATGTTTGATTCCCGAATATCCTCATCTAACACCGAGAAATCTAAATCAGAAGAAGGAGGATTGATAGAGGATAAATATTGAGGTATAAGGTCCTTGGACACTGGGTTTTCAGGGGCATAAAGGGTTTTGAAAATTGAATAAATTATGATAGAATATCTTAATTTATGTAAACTAAATGATTGTTAGAAGACAGGATAGAACTCATTTTGGTGTGAAATTTAAGATAATTAGCTAAAGTTTTCCAGCATTGTTTTGCCCCCCATAATATTTGGCTATGGATTTGAGCATTGTCAGTTGATATTTTATTGAATTCGAACTTGGCTTTGATTAGGTCATCCAAGCAGGATTTAGAATTTGTATGGAAAAAAGAGTGTTCTAATTGCTTAATAAGTGCCGTAAGTGATTGTAAAGTGAGCAAAGAGGATTTCTTTCATTGGGATATAAAGGAGATAAAAAGTCTCTGCAGGCTGCTTTAAAAGCATCCCAGATAATCTTGCTGAGACATGCCAGGAGTTTCATTTTCACGGAAAAAAGTGGTGATAAAAGATTCAAATTGCTGGGTAAAATTGGAATCCAATAGGAGGGAATTATTGAATCTCCATCTTCGACTACCATGAATAGGAGGAAGAAGATCGAGATCTAAAGAAACAAGGGCAGGAAATCAATATTGAACCAATACTCGAATGGATGATATGTTGCGCCAGTGCTTTTGAGGTGAATAGGTAATTAAACGAGTTTGGGAAGAGTGTAATGGAGGAAAGAAAGAATATTCTCAGAGTATAGGATTACATAACCACCAGGGATCTACTAGAGATCTTTGTTGAATAGTGGATGTGAATTGAGAGTGCGTAGAGGAGGGGATGAATCTAGAACGGCAATTGCGGTCAGTAATAGAGTCCATAACCAAATTACAATCCCCACCAACCGACAAATAATCATCATGAAAAGACATCAATTTAGATAACATTGTAGGCCAAAAATCAGCATCCGGGGCAGTAGGTGCATATAAGTTAAAAAAAGTTAAGGGAATATTATTTAATAATAATGAAAGAGAAACCCATCTACCCGCATCATCAGAATTTGTGAGAGAATGTTTAAGTCAAGATGTTTATGACATAAAATGACTACACCATTACGATTACCTGTACCTGGAGAGGCAAAAACATGGCAAACCCATTGTCCTTTAAATTTAGATATTTCTTTTTCTAAAACATGAATCTCTTATAAGAAAGCTATATCACACTTTAAATTAGATAAATGAGAACCCCCTGACATTTTATAGAAGAACCCAAACCTTTAACATTCCATGAAACAATTCTTAAAGTCATCTACAATAAACAATGGAATATAAGGTAAATGCAAAAATAATAAAACAATTACAATTTAACAGTAAGCTATATGTGTTAATGATCAGCATAAAAATTTGCAATATCACACCGACCAAAATGAGAAGCATAAAGGAGGAAATGAGTGGTTATGAAAAAAGAAAGAGTGAGAGAAAGAGATATGAGTAGGTGATAAGGAAGAGATATAGGAAAATGAGAATAAGATGGAAAAAAGATTAGCAAAGAAGAAGAGGTTACTGAAAACGGATTTGTGATAGAGAGGGAGAAAAAGGAAATATAGTAGATAAAAAATATATATCATGCATTTTAGAAATATAATAACCTGTTGCAAAAAATATGAGCAAGATGAGGGTGATGAAGTAACATAAGGAGAATGGTAGAACAAACCAAAAAAAGATAAAAAGTATAGAGGAAAAAATAAGTAATTGTGAAAATCAAGAAAATAAGAGAAAATGACATAAGCTGGAAGAATGGAAATAGTATAGAGAAGGAAAAGGAGCCTTCAATTGAGAAAGAGAGATAATCTGAAAAAACAGAGGGAGTGTGGAGAAAGGAAAAGAAGACAAAAACAACAAGTAAAAAACATATACCATAAAATCCATCAACATAATGACCAACAACTGAAAACATGAACAAGAAGAGGGTGGTGAAGCCACATAAGGAAAATGGCACAACTAACCGGGCAACTCAGGGTGGACCGGGGAGGGAGGACATAATCGAAGCAGACCAGGGATAAACAGAGAATATGTAAACAGGGAATACCGCACCTAATAAAAGAGGAAAACTTAACAGGTGAGTCCAACAAGAGTACAACGTATGGTGAAACAAGAAACTTAAGTAGACAAGTACACAAGCAACATTGTTTGAAACAACAGAGCATATCAAATGAATGACAACATAAGGTCAAACATTAGCTTGTCGGGACAGTTCCATCTCCTCTTCTTCACATTGTTCCAAGAACCGTTGTAGCAATGCAGGAATTTCGTAGTTTGTGGTCTTGTTCTTATATGTAACTTTAAAAAGACATGGATGGAAGAGACCAAAGTTGGCATTGAGATTAGGGAGTGCTGGTATCATATCCAGGAACTTCTTCCTTCGATCTGCCGTTTCCTTAGCATAATCTAGAGCAAAAAAGAAATTGGAGCCATGCCATGAAATGCTGCCTTGAGCTTAGCTGCTTGTAAAAACCTTCAATAAATCGGTATACTCCCAAAAATATATGATTACTCCTCAAGGTTTGGCTGAAGAGGCCGCCATGGTTGGAATGCATCCTAAATGGTGTGCTCTTTGGATGTTTAGGGCAGGAGAATTAGGAAGACCAAGCACTTGTGAAAGAAAAGATTAGAAAAATGAAACATGGGTGGGATAGTAAGCGTAGGTGGAAGAAATTCAGAATATTAAGAGACTCAAACAGAGAGGTGGTCTCCTACTGTGCTGGGTTGTCCATATGAATATTGAAGTCACCCAGTACCAGGAAATGCTTGTATCTGGGGACTAGAAGTACGATTGAGTCGTTGTGGAATTTGAGAAACTTCCCTGCATGGCCAGGGGTCTGTAAATTAAGACTCTGGCCAGGGATGGGTGCGGCGAGAGTGCCCCTTCCATCTCTTCCATGGGGACTATGGTGCAGGAACAGTCCTTTTTAATAAGAATCGCTACTCTGCCACCCTTGCCCACCGTACGGTCCCTCCTCAGGATATGATACCCTGGGGGAATGGTGGTAGCAATAGTGGGGTTAGAGGTTTCGGTAAGCCACGTTTCTGTCAGAAACTAAATGTCTGGATTGGACTCTTGCAACAAATCAAAGATATGCAAAGCTTGTTTTTTAACATATTTAAAAAGATTTTAAAGATGGGGCACAGTAGTTAGTTGTAAATTTAATTTTTATAAATAATGTTACGTACGTCTTTAAAATAAAAAAATAAAAGATAAAACAGGATGTTTGTGCACAGCAAGTTTCTAAATAAGTATAATACAAAATAAATAAGTTAATATAATTTGGATTTTAAATACTAATAACATAATTAGGACAATTGAAATAATTTAAAATTATTAATGTTTTATTTAAAAAATATATAAACAAGTAACTTAGATTTTTCATTACATGCACACATACATATATTTATGCATCAATTAAAAAAAATAAAAGTTTGAGAAAGATGTACATTCACATTTTTAAAATGCCTTTCTATGATTTTCCCGTGTTTTTCAATTGAATCAATGGGTAAAATTGTACTTTTTTACCTTTTTTACTTTTACAGATGATGTACCCGATTGACAGTTTATTGCTACAGTCAGTGGTGCATCACGGCAAGAACGGAAGCAAGGAAGAGCTGCGGACAGGTAAGTCAAATTATATTGATTGTTTTGACATTGTGGCTTGCTAACTTGATTGTAAGGAGAGTGGAGGGATGCAGTTAGATATGTGTAAGTATTTAGAACTGCGTTTTTAACAACAAATTCATTCCTATGCAGGTAGCAATTGTACGATTATGTAGGGGGGATTGTTTGTTTTAAACAATGTTGGTTTAAAAGAAGAGAACTCTATGAAGAGGTAATAATATTTAATTTAAACCAAAGTGTAAAAGAAACAGTTTTTTTACACTTTTTTGGTTGCGTCGCAGACTTTTTCGATTGGGGAGTACACAGATGGCATAAACATTTAGTATACTTCGGTGAACTGTTTTAAATGTTTTTGTTTTTTTGCTCCAGTATAGTCTTTGGAGCATTTCAAGGGTTTTGCTTTGGTTTTTCACACACTGTAGAAAGAGGGTTGCAACGTTGAATTTGTTGCTGCGGTTTTTGCCAATCTTTGAAACTTTTTCAGGATTTTTTTGGGGGATGAGTTTGTTTTAGTTATCACAGATTTATTTGCAGTATTTTAATTGCAGGTAAACATGGCTTTGCCATTCTGTGCCTTTTTGATAATTATGCACGCGCTTTGGATTGGATTGTGGAATATCGATATACAGTGTGGATATTTGGGGAGCTTCAGACTCTTGATGGACTTCTGAATTTTACAGAGAAGAACAATAGTCGAAGAAAGAAGACAACTGAAGGTAAGAACACGATTTTTCAGATCTTTGTGAAAAAAAAGTTTTAGAAAGAATTCCAATTTTATTTTAATTAAAAAAAACGCAAAACACGCAAGTAACCTAGAGTACGTGTTAGTGAGAGTTTAAAGTGCAGTATGTGTGCAATATGATCTAGGTAGTCTGAAGCCAGTATTAACGAAAACTGTTGGATCTGTCCCAATAATCTCTTGGACATTTTGTTTGCTCTTTTGGAAATTCATGGGTCTTAGACTACCAATCAATGATTGTGCTAGTCTCATTTGTTGGAAAGTTTGCTCCTTCTTCAAAATTTCCCCAAAATTACAAAAGCCTCGGTGTGGGTTTTCAGTTGATTTATTGAAGGAGTTGTGCCATCCCTCTATGGCATTATTGGTCTTTGCACCGCCCTCTAAGCAAGTTGTGTAATAGTGCCACCATTTGACAGGAAACCTCGAATTCCTCCTGCAACCTGACCTACTTAAATGACCAATCCAAGTGTCTTCGAAGTAATTTAGTAGGGTGCCCGATTTTTTTTCAAGTGCAGTAAAATATTCAGATTCAGAAATTGTTTTGTAGTATTCATCTGCACAGTCAGGAAGAACAAAGCACAATGCTGTTATCTTTTTGAATTCAAATTGCTGTTTACTGTCTGATATGTAATCCTCAACTAAGGATTTTTTTAATGTTTGGCTAACATGCCTGTGAAAAGTTAATACAATATCCTTGAATTTGGGTTTCCGGTTACATATCATGTTAATCATTGATAATTCAAAATCAATTATCACTTTTCTAGGACGTTTGTTTTGTATTTTAGATTTAAGCACTGTTAATAATGCAGTGTATGTTGAGGATTGCTTAACAGGGAGTAAACTGTACACCAAGGGAACTACAGTATTATTAATGTAGGCATGAATAGTGTATATTTGGATGAATGGACGGGGTGTGGATTTAAAAGTCCCATCCATCATCCAAATATCACTAGTCTCCAATTTTAGAAGGTTACGTGTACTAAATATTAGCATTCTTTTTTGAGGGTTTTTGATGTCGTGCAATAGAAAGGTTTCATTAGTAACAGTGACAGTTAATTCAGGAGCAATGTTAATATCAGAGTATGTTTGAAGTGTTACACGTTGTGGGTTACTTGCTGTATAATTTGTCTCAAATTTGGGATTGCAGGCATATAATTTGCTACATGCATAGGAATGTGGTGTGATACCTCCCTCAAAACTGCACCACAGGGGTCATTGGAGGTGGATTCTAGGTCTTTCATTTGATTTATGTTTTCTCTAATCTCAATCTCCACTGCAGAGGCAGATTGGTTATGCTCTGTGGTCCTTTCATGGGTGCCCACTATTGTAACAGCTCTGCCTGTGCAATGGGATGAGTAATATTGCACACACCTCCAATGAATCCTGGGCTCAGTTAATCTCTCCTTACAATAAAGGTAGCCAACGTGCTTTAGGAGTCGATTTCCACGTTGGGATTTTATATAGGTGGCTTGTCATTATTTATATGTTGTTCGTTTTTATAGGTTTGACAATGTTCATTTTAGAATACATGTTTTACAACATTTTGCATTTAATATGTGCTTGTTTGCAACCTGCGAAAACATCGTTAAATGATAATTGGATGTGTATTCAGCTTTCAATGAACCTGTTGTTTTTTACTTTGTTTAATTTCAATTTTATCAGCTGTACTTTTTGGATTATGTTTTTTTGTTTATTCCTGGTAAAAGATAAATAACTATTTTCCTTTGGTTGAGTTGGTATGCCTCTCCTTTGTAAGATTTCTTTGTTTGCTTGTTCCTCCTTTTGCTGGTGGGAATTGGTACTTTGGTATCTTCAGTTGATTTTGGTGATTTTGTTTCCTCCCTCCTGGGTGATGTTGGGTAGGTCTAAAAGGAAAAGTAGAATGTTAATGGTTCATGTTTACTTGGATTTTTGGTTTCTGATTTGTGTTAGTTTTGGTTGCATCATTATGTTTATAAACTACTTTACAAGTGAAAGGCCTTCTGATTGTTGAATATGTGTTTGATCGGAAGTTCCAGTTGATGGCTTGGATTTTATTGATTTTAGCAGAAGTTGATTTAAGCTGTGTAAAATAAAACACATCATGATTTTATGTATTGCCATTAGTAATGTTGCCACCCTCACCACTGACCAGCACTTTCCCTGATGCAAATACCTGTAGGAGTTACAATAGTAATTATGCTCCCCAACACTGATCAGCACTTTCCCTGAGGCAAACACTGGATGGAGTTTAAATATTCATTTTGCCCTCCTCCACTGACCGACACTTTCCCTGAGGGAAACACAAAGGTAGAATTGACCCCAACCACTGACCAGTACATTCCCTGAGGCAAACACCTGTTGGAGTTAGGATAGTAATTATGTTCCCGCCACTGACCAGCACTTTGCCTGAGGCAAACACTGGTTGGAGTTGGATTATTCTTTTTGCCCTCCTCCACTGACCAGCAGTTTTCCCTGAGGGAAACACCTGCTGGTGCTTGAATAGTAATTTTGACCCCCTCCACTGACCAGCACTTTCCCTGAGTCAAACACCGGTTGAAGTTAGAATATTATTTTTGCCCTCCTCCACAGTTCGGGCTGGACTGTTCCCATTGGGCGCAGGGTCAAGACTGACTTGAATATGGCTGTGCCCAAACTGGAATGGCATGGTGAGCAAAAAAACGATGGATTTAGGCCCGGATCTCTGCACTGGGGTGAATGTATGACATTGTTCTGCATTCTATCCATCAATTGTTCTTTATGCATTTGTCACCCCGAGGAGGACGGGTATGCCCAGACTTGGGTCCTGTGATCTCCATGCCACTAGAATCAAGCTATCCTGGCTGAAGAGGGGTGAAACCCAGAAACAGGTCCTAGGATGCTTGGTTTCCAGTCCAAGGAGGACCTGGCCTGGCAGTTCGGGCTGGATTTTTCACATTGGGCGCAGGGTCAATACTGATTTGCATATGGCTGGATCCAAACTGGAATGGCATGGTGACCGAAAACATTAAGGATTTAGGCCCAGATTTCTGCACTGGAATGAATGTATGACATTGTTCTGCATTCTGTCCATCAACTGTTTTTTTTGCACTCCTCCAGTGACCAGCACTTTCCCTGAGGAAAACACCTGCTGGAGTTTGAATAGTAATTTTGCCCCCCCACCAGTGACCACCACATTCCCTGAGCCAAAAACTTGTTGGGGTTTGAATAGTTATTTTGCCCCCACCACTGACCCGCACTTTCTTTGAGCCAAACACCCTGTAAAGTTAGAATAGTAAATTTGGGAACACGTACTTTATTCATATACTTATGTACAGTTAAGTAACACACACAGAGACCTTTCCAGGGAAAGATTGTGACAAGCGCCTCGGATGTAAAACTTTAATGCGAGGACCAGGGTGCTGTGCACGAAGCAGATCAGCCGCACCTGGTCCTCTTCCTGACTCCTCCCCCAACACCGTTGCCCTCCATTATATGTACTTCTCCCTGCCTACACGCGCTAGTGGGACGCGCGCGGGTCTCAGCACGGGGCTAAGACCGGGCAAAGAGCGGGCCGTTTGAGGCCGTTCGAGGACGGACGAGGAAGGCGAGGGACCACGATCAATCGCTGATCCCTATTGATACGCTCCCTACACCCGAGAGACTGAGGATGTCATCAAGGACAACTAGGAGCAAATCCTCGGCGGCCAAGGGGGCCCCCTCAGGTACTCTGGACACATATTTTGTGAAAGCGGGATCCCTTCTCATAGATGAAATCTCAATATTAGAAAGGCGAATTTCCCAAGAGTTAGAGTGGGCTAGAAGATCCTCTTTGGGCCCTCTTCAACATGTAACATCTCCGGCCCCTCTTGCCAGGGCCACAACGTTGGATGGGGGGGGTGCAACAGAAATAGCGACTAATACAGTTGAAGATTCGTTACTTGTTACTCTAAATGACTCTTTAACAACTCATGATTTTTCCATCCATTCTGATCCCAGTCTACTATCCCTCCCACTACCTAGTTCGTCCATAATTCCTACCATTATCGAACCTAGTCTTTCTGACAGAGTACCAACTCCAATCTCCACAGACCAGCATAAATTAACTACCGCTTACGAGAGGGAAGGGGCAATCCCTAAGACAAAAAAAGGGGCACAAAGCATAAGAGGAGTTAAAACTAAGAATTTCAAACATATCCCTCCTCGAGGCAACAATACTGCTAGTATAGCCAGAAAAGCCACGACGAAACCCCTAAAGCAAGCCAACTCATCCTCCGGCGCTCAGTCCAAAAATAAACTAATTACATTTGATGCCGCGGGAGATGAGGGCTTAACACTATTGAATATAGGTACACTTCTGAGGGATTTACTTAACCCTATCTTAAACTGTCTAGTTAAGATAGAAAAGGCCTTAGTGCAGCGTAAGATGGATTTTACCCGTGTCGACGAGGGCTCTGGCACAATAAACCAGATCCCACAAAATAAATCCACACATCCCATCAACATCTCTACATCTGACACCAAAGGGGCGCTGGGTAGCTCGACCTTACATCCCAGCCAATTGCAGCAGCTTTTCAACGTCCCTGCAGTGCCCCCAAACTATAGCCCCATAACTAAAGCCCTCGGCTCAAGTGGCCCACTGAAGAAAGACACACCTTCTATGGGCACTAATGGCATTGATCATAACTATAGAACTATCGATCTACCACCAGAAGCAATGCCTTATACTGTAATTTTAGCTGGCATCCCCAAATTAAATTCCTCTACTAGAGAGCCGGCGGAGGCACTGAAGAATAAGGTAATCCACTGGCTCTCTAGGAATAGGCCGTTGCCAGAAGGAATATTTAGCGAGATTTTGATGGTAAGACGAATCCCCTGGATAGGACATACCAGGAAGTCAATCCAGGGAGATTGTGCACTGATTAATTTTAGAGATCCTCTTACTGTCTCGCACATTTGCAGTTGGCCCTATCAGCCCCAAGGATCACAGATTCATTCCCTCCCTCTATCCTTTTTTTATCCAACCGTTGATCCTGAACGGGGAGAAGATTGTTGGGAACTTGTGTCCAGAAGGTCTAGAAATCAGGCCCCCTCAGTTTTTAGAGCAATTCCACACCCCAAGCCTCCACGCTTTGACTGCTTATTAACTCATAATAGATTTAGCAGTCTTGATATGGTCGATTGACCAATAAAGTCGAAAGGGGCGGTAACAACAGGGCCCAATGACATTATTAACAAACCGTTTAGGCCAACTACTCCTTCTGAAAATATAAAAATACTTGGAGTACATCAAGTTAGGGATAAAAACATGGGTTCTTTTCTCCCAACGTGTTGCCCGCATGAGGTATCTGCACCCCAACTGGCGAAATCACGGGCTTTGGAATTTCCAGGCCAGGACAGGGGGGAGAACGATGTCTCTGCAATAATTGCTCCGGAAATATCTAACCGTCCCTCCCTCAAGATCCTGTCCTGGAATGTGGCAGGTTTGGTAAATAAAGCCAACTGCCCAGAATGGAGAGAATTTATCCAGGCCCAAGACATTTGCCTCTTTCAGGAAACCTGGGCGAGAGAACATCTCACCCAAACAGGCTTCGCTGCATTTTCTGTGCAGGCAACATGGGCCGGCATTGGACGCCCCTCAGGTGGTCTGGCTCCCTGGGTAGCCACCGATCTGGGCTGTAAGGCTATTGTATATCCACAAAATTCGCCGAACATTCTTATGGTTCGGCTTGACTGGCCGAACGCAAACAGTCTTCTGCTAATTAATGTATACTCCAGGCCAACCAAGATTTCCCAGACTTCAAGTACGATAGAGGAGCTCTCAGGAGTTTTAGATGACATTCCACAGGGCACTCACTTCTTGATAGGAGGAGATCTTAACTCCCATTATGAGCCCCTTCCGGGATTACTGTTGGATTTAGCAATGGAGGAGGACATGGAGTGGTCCATACCCCCCCTGCGAGCAACAGCCCCCAGAGCTTGGACCCCCCTAGCTACACAAGTTACCGCCTTAACCTTAAAATTTGGTCTGAGGGCATGTAACGGCAGGTCTACCTCAGATAACCCAGCTAGCTTCACTTTTAACAGCAAGGGTAGGGAGTCAAGACTGGACTATATACTGGCCCCACTACCAATGTGGTCAAGTATCATTGACTTCTGGGTATTGCCTAGGGATGACAGTGACCATAATGCACTGAAACTAGAATTTGCTCATCCTGGTATAGATTCTAGGCTGGAATTGAGGGATTCCCGGGATACCGGTCTTGGCCTGACTCAAAATAAACGAAGAGTAAAGTGGGAGATATTCATCTCTAACCCAGAGAGGATACCCATACTCTATCAAAGGGTTGTCCCTATACTCGAAAAAGTTCAGGAAATCATGGTTAATGATATAAACCAGAGTAACCATGAACAAGTAGGGCAGTGCCATAGAACCCTCTCTGAGACAGTATCTGCAACACTTACTCGTACCCTAAGGAGGCCAACTGCCTGTGCAGCTGGCCCAATTTGGTATAATAGGACCTGTCGTACTGCAAAATCAAGCCTCTTGACCTCTATCAAAGCAGGTCTGGGAAGCGAGATAATTAGAGCCAAGAGATCCGCTTACAAAACTTTAATCTGTAATGCGAAAAGAGAATGGGAACACCAGAAATGGGAATCCCTTTCTGTATCATTAGCCAGGGGGGACTCACGAACATTTTGGCGAACAGTGAACACTGGCTCACTGGAATTGGCCCCTGCACTGGAGCCGAACATTTCACCTAGTGCATGGTCTGATCATTTTAAATCGCTATACCAACTACCAGATGGGGAGCAGGCTGCTTTCTATCCTTTATGCACTGAGGATCCTAAAGAAATCTCCCTGTTTACATTCAAGGAGGTTAGAGCGGCTATAGCTGGATTAGCTTCAGGCAAGGCCCCAGGGTTGGATGGTATCCCAGGTGACCTTTTTAAGCAGGAGGTGGATGTCTGGACTCCATATCTGGTTTTATTATTTAACCACATTCTGCGAGGCATGGAGATTCCTGCTACTTGGCTGGGCGCAGAGATTGTTCCCATTTTTAAGAAGGGCTCTCCTCTGCTCCCAGCCAATTACAGACCCATAAGCCTCATAGATGTCTCACAAAAGATCTTTGGTAGAGTGATTCTGAACCGGCTTCAGGACTGGATCGATGACAATAACATCTTGAGTCCCTTTCAGGCAGGTTTCAGTAGGGGGGTTTCGACAGTGGACCAGATCTTCCGATTGAATCTTCTCTACTGGAAAACAGTAACAATCGAGGGGGGCAGTCTATACACAATATTCGTCGACCTGCGGGCGGCGTTTGATTTAGTCCCTAGGGACAAACTCTGGGCAGTTTTGGCAGCTACAGGGGTTCCTGCTGATCTACTCTTTATTCTGGAAAAACTACATCAGGGCAACTACGCAAGGGTAAGATGTGGCAGAGGAGGTACCCTTTCAGATCCTTTTCCCGTTGACAGGGGGGTTAGACAGGGTTGTGTGCTTGCACCCACCCTTTTTTGCCTCTTTGTCAACGGGATCTTTAACCATCTTGACGGGATTAGTAACATCGACGCCCCAAGGTTGGCGGGCAACAGGGTACCGGCAATTATGTTTGCTGATGATACCCTGTTGCTCTCCAAATCACCTATGGGTATACAAAGGGTCCTTGACGGCTTTGTCGACTTCTGCAAGTCGCATGGTTTGGAGATCAACACTACAAAAACAAAATATATGATCTTCAACCCACCTGCCTCTACCCGATCTAGCCCGCGGATAGAGACTTCCAGTCTTGAGAGGGTGTACACCTTTGAATACTTGGGGGTTATCTTTAATCCCCTAATGAGGTGGGATTCACATCAGACAAAAGTGAATCTGAAGCTAACCCAGATGACGGGCGCCATTTCCAGGATGCTGAGTGGGCTGAGCTACAAACCATTAGGCCCACGCCTTCACATTTACAAAACCCAGGCTAGGGCGGCTGGGCTATATGGGGGCGAAATCTGGGGACATGTACCTATCCAGAAAATACAGGTTGTAGAGAACAACTTCTTGAGGCACCTGACAGCTCTACCATCAAGCACCCCGCTATTACCCTTAAGATTGGACTTGGGCTTAAAACCCATTGCGTTGGAACTAGGCCTCAAACCTCTAATTTTCTGGCATAAATTATGGCGTACCCCAGAGCTTGAGAATTACAGAAAAGAGCTACAAGATATTCTGCGCCTTATAAGAATTGATCAAGTACCATGGCTTGCTTATATTAAACATTCCTGTGAATTAATAGGAAGATCTGATCTGTGGACTGACCCAGTTAATACATGCCCAATGTCTTCCCGCAAAACTATCTCCTCAGCTTACTATGAGCACAATTTACGTGCCCTAGTTATGAAGGCTAGGGCTGGGTCCCTTACTGAACAGTTCCTGGCATTTAAAGATACATACACCCGGGAACCAGTCCTAGATGATATTGAACCAACATTAACCAGGAAGCTTTACCTACAATGGCGCTACGGTACTTTGCCTCTTGGAGCCCATACTGTCAGCTGGTCACCTAACTCAACAACTCTATGCCCAGCGTGTGGCCACCCATCAGAGTCTGACTTGCATATAATTTTCTTCTGCCAAGCCTACCACAGACCACGGAGATACTGGCTTCTTCCACTTTTAAAAAACCTGGGTTTTAAGCATTACATTTCAGCTTATAGGATTTTAAAAACTGACTTATCACCACCAATAGTATTTGCGGTAGCGAAATTTTTAACAGCTATGTGGATCAGCCGCAACCGTCATGTAAAGCCCAAAAATTGCAGATGGACTGATCTGAATGTTGCTATGCTGCTAACTCTAAATGAGTATTTTAATGTGGTGCATAACATGTTATTTATTGTATGTTTATCTCTTTTATTCTTTTATGGCCCAAGTGGCCGAAATAAAGCTGAAATGATGATGAAAACTTTAATCTCTGTATATATAATCGGGGTCTGCTGCTAACACCTAGAGAGTGCTGATATATAATCAGTTTGCTTCTGTAGAAGGGGAGGGAGGTTAGGTAAATACTCTTCTATATAATGACTGCTCCATTTATGATTCATGGGCTCCTTGCTATGCTAACCATATTTGTGCATTTTCATACTTGTTGAGGCATGCATAATGTATACCAGAGCAAGATAGTTAAAATAAACATTTTAAACTTTCTTCATATCTTGTTATTATTTCCAATGTACCCCAATATAGGCCTGGGTAGTCACCTAACCTTTCACCTACATTCACCCTGCCACTGTACTACATAACAGTTTTGGTGCTGACCTTTTACCTAGTTAGCTACTGCATAAATGTTGTGTGATTTTTCTCGAAAACTAGCCTCATTTATTATACATGAGTATTCTCAGAATCACAGCATGAACACCATCTTCTGCATAATATCTATCTATAAGGTTCATCGCCATCGTAATCCTCGGCCGACATGACACAGCAAGATAGAACCTCTGAGGGTACCTTTAGGGTATATAAGTGTTATGTCTTCGCTGGGGCAGGCAGAGGAGAAAGACTTACATGCTGACACAGTGACACACAGCAACAGCGGGGCCTGCAGCGCTCCCCAATAAAAAGGTTGCAGCATTGACAGCAAAATATGCCCCAGAAGGTAAGAAACCTCCTCCTGGACACGAGATGGGCAGTGACTCTCCTCAACAGCGTGGCGGAAGTTATCATAGGGCACTAGACATCCACCTATTTCTGGATGCGAGAGCAACTGATACCTTTGTCACTGTTGAAACAACGGATACCCGCGTAGCTCCCCCTGATAGACTTTATAAAATGGACATTCAGATTGAAGGTGACATTAAGCTCAGCATAAATGCTGTTTTTTTAACAACTTACCATCTGCATATGACATTTTATTAGCAGATGTTGATTGCCCCCACCTCCTTTTGTTCCTGCTTGACCACGTGGTGAGGACGTGAATATTCCTTCCTTTTCGCAATATGTCCCTGATGAGACTAAGCATGCCTATGCTTCGGAGTGGGCTCTTGCCTTAGCTCCTGCCTTATATTGCAATAAGTCTTGTTGGGATATAGATTCTCCTTCACATGTTGTACCTGTTCGCTCTGCTCATCAGCCACAGCCTCAATATCCAATTTAACGTGATGCAAAGGGGTTGTTAAAGAAATGCTGACTCAATTGGAGTATCAGGGTGTAATAGAACCCTGTTTCACTGCAATGCATAACCCTCTTTTTCCGGTATTGAAACCTGATGGTTCATATTGCATTGTTTTAGATTATAGACATTTGAATAGACATACCCGTACATATGCAGTGCAAAACACGTATAGTAATGCATTAATAAATAATATAATATGTAAGCAAATTTTGGACGACATTGGGTATTTCCAATGGCTTTCTTAGCCACAGCCTGGCTCCTGAGAGCCGGGATATATCCATATTTAGCGCCCTCGGCACTCAGAGGCGCTATGCGAGATTGCCTTTGGGGTTATAAGAATGCTGGGTGGTAGGAAATTTGTGTCAGCCCGGTGATGCCACAACTTTCCCACACAAAAATGTGTGGAAAAAGTGATTTTTTCAGCTAAATTTGAGGTTTGCATGGGATTCTGAGTAAGAAAACTTTGGGGGATCCACGCAAGCCATACCTCCCTGGAATTCCCCGGGTGTCTAGATTTCAGAAATGTGTGGGTTTGGTAGGTTTCCCTAGCTGGCCGCCAAGCACGGGGTCAAAAACCCAGGTGACCCCCCCTTGCAAAACCAGGTCGTTTTGTGATAGGAAATTTTGTATGTCGCCTCAATACGTTTTGGGCCCTTGTTTGTCGCGGGTACTTGGGCCTCCTACACGAGTGAGGCACCATTTTAAGCGGGAGACCTGAGGGAACACTGGGTGGTAGGAGATTTGTGTCAGCCCGGTGATGCCACAATTTTCCCACACAAAAATGTGTGGAAAAAGTGATTTTTTTCAGCTAAATTTAAGGTTTGTAGGGGATTCCGGGTAAGAAAACGTTGGGGGATCCATGCAAGCCATACCTCCCTGGAATTTACCAGGTGTCTAGTTTTCAGAAATGTGTAGGTTTGGTAGGTTTCCCAAGATGGCCGCCGAGCCCGGGGCAAAAAACTCATGAGACCCCCTTGAAAACCAGGTTGGTGTGTGATAGGTAATTTTGATGTCGCCTCACTAGGTTTTGAGCCCTTGCCTGCCGCGGGTACTTGACCCACCCTCACAAGTGAGGTACCATTTTTCTGAGAAGACTTTGGGAAATGCGGGGTGAATGGAATTTTGTGGAGCCACACACATTCCAGTACTTTCCACCACAGAAATGAGAGGAAAATGTGTTTTTATACACATTTTGAGCTTTGCAAGGGATTCTGGGTAACAGAACCTGGTGAAAGCCAGACAAGTCCCCCCATCCTGGACTCCCCTTGGTGTCTAGTTTTGAAAAATGTATGGGTTTGCTGGGTTTCCCTAGGTGCCAGCAGAGCTAGGGTTCAAAATCTACAGCTAGGCACTCTGCAAAAAAAGGGTCAGTTTTTACTGTGAAAATGTGGTGTGTCCACGTTGTGTTTTGTTTCGTGTCATGGGCACCAGGCCTACCCACACAAGTGAGGTACCATTTTTCTCGGAAGACTTTGGAGAACGCAGGGTCGGTGGAATTTGTGGATCCACACAGATTCCAGAAGTTTTCACCACAACACTTTTAGGAAAATGTGGGTTTTTAGACAAAGTTTGAGATTTGCAAGGGAGTCTGGGTAACAGAACCTGGTGAGAGGCACACAAGTCACCCCATCCTGGATTCCCCTTGGTGTCTAGTTTTCAAAAATGTACAGGTTTGCTAGGTTTCCCTATGTGCCGGCTGCGCTAGGGCCTAAAATCTACAGGTAGGCACATCCTGAAGAAAATTCAGTGCCGAGTTGGCTTTTTGCCACCCTGGGGAGGGGGGGAAATCGAGGGCTATTTCTCTGATATGCCCCCAAGAGGGGCAGAAAGACTGTGACTATTCTTTTGGGGGGGTGGGGGCATTGAGATGCCCATTCTGGGAAGCCCCCACCCCTACTAATAGAAAAGCTAGCATAATCGCTGGCGCCTAGTGGACATTCTGCCCTCCCAAGGGGGGGCATATCAGGGGCTACTGCTCCCATCTGCCTCCTGGGGGGTCAGAAAGGCTGTTAGGATTTTGTCTCAAGTTTGTCTTAAGTCTGTCTTAAGTCTATCTTAAGTCCGTCTTAAGTCTGTCCTAAATTTGTCTTAAGTCTGTCTTAAGTCTGTCTTAAGTTTGTCTTAAGACAAACTTAAGACAAAATCCTAACTTCTGTGAATAACAAAAGTTGTAAGTTTAGGATTTTGTCTTAAGTAAGTTCTGTGAATCGGCCCCTGAGACTCTGCTGCCATCTCCGAGTTTCACCTGAGCTCTGGTTTTGCTATGTAAAGCTATGATGGCATAGAGTAATTTTTGTGGTAATCACCATACTTTCAATTTTGCCCAAAGTCAATCTCATGGAACGCTATCAAACGCAGATTTTAGATCTATGAAACATGTGATTAACCGAGATTTTCTTCTCATGGCTTTTTCTGATAAAATGGCCAGGGCTGTCAGATTTGCTGTTGTTGCCATGCCGGGTCTGAATCCTGTTTAAAAGTTCGGGATCACGCATTTCTCTTTCTTGCTTGGAGGTGTGCTAGGATGCGTATAGTTTTGCCTCTACATCAATCAGGGCTATCAGCCTGTAATTTTCTGGCTGGGTGCGGCATCCGTTTTTTTATATTTGGTGGATTATGTTTCCTTTCCAAGAATTTGGTATCCTGTTCTGACTGCAGATATAATTGAAGGGAGGCGCAAGATACTCAGCCCAATAGCCTGCTGCTTGCTTGAATAGTGCGTTTGGGAGACCGTTCCGCCTTGTTGCTCCTTCCGCCTTTCGTTTTTTTAAATAATTCCTTTGATTTGTTTTGCGTTGGCTACCGCATTGGGTCCGTGAGCGCTTAAATCAAATGAATCCCCTTCCGATTTCCTGCTTTCCTGTAGTTAGAAGCTGGAAGTTGCTGCTCCATTGCTTCCATCTATTTTGACTGCATCTGAATGTTCCGGCGATCGAACTTCCTGCACCTTTGTCTCCTGGGCGGTCTTGTAGTTTTGGGGGTTGGTATACATTTTATGAACATGTTTTTTTCCAGTTTCTTTGCTTATTCCTGCATTTTAATACTGTCTCGGTCCTTTTGTTAGGTTGTTTATTATGCCCCAAAATTCCCTGCTGTTTGGCAGTTTACTTGCTCAGAGTAGTTTGCCCCAGAGGTCTTCCTTATGTGCCTTTTTTGCCTCCCTACATTCTTTCCTATATTTCTTCTTCATTGCTGTGATTTCATTCTTAGCCATTTATATACCTTTTCTTGCTGCTGCTGCCCAAATTCTCACCTCATTCCTTGATTGTTGTCTGCCAGAATTCCTCTGGTTTACCGGTTTTGCTGGGAACTTTTTTACTAGGATGTTTCCTAAATTCACCCATTTATTTACAATATGTTTCTCACTCTGGGTCCCTGTATTGTTTGCGTATTTGTATACAATGTCTATGACTGGTCCATATATCTATATGCTTCTAACTCTACCTGTCTCTGTCTATATCTATTTAAATAACGTGCTATTTCTAGCTCCTTGCCTCTATCCCAGTCACTTTATCAGTCTCTTTCTGACTCTTTTCATGTATCTATCTTTATTAAACTGCCTCTTGCTCCATATGTGAATTTGAATTACTGTCTCTTTCTCCATCATTTTGTCTGTATTCATCTGTCTTTATCTGTCTCTATCTCTTTGCAACTGACTCTATTTCTTTTTCTCTCCATCTCTCCTTATCTGATTCTTTTTATTTGCCCCTATCTGCCTGCCTCTTTTTATCTGCCTATTTCTAATTCTCTCTCCTACTCTTACGCTATCTATCTTCCTCTCTTTATAAATGTTGCTAGCTTTCTGTATATATCTGTCTGTCTATCTGTATATCTGTCTATCTATCTATCTATCTATCTATCTATCTATCTATCTATCTATCTATCTATCTATCTATCTATCTATCTATCTATCTATCTATCTATCTATCTATCTATCTATCTATCTATCTATCTATCTATCTATCTATCTATCTATCTATCTATCTATCTATCTATCTATCTATCTATCTATCTATCTATCTATCTATCTATCTATCTATCTATCTATCTATCTATCTATCTATCTATCTATCCATCCATCTATCTATCTATCTATCTATCTATCTATCTATCTATCTATCTATCTATCTATCTATCTATCTATCTATCTATCTATCTATCTATCTATCTATCTATCTATCTATCTATCTCTCTCTACCAGTCTGTCCCTTTTCTCTCCTTCTGCCTCTATGTATCTGTTTCCAGCTCTGTCTCTCTTTATATCTCTTTCTAGCTCACTTTACTTGATCCTATCCTCATGCCTTTAACAATCTGTTTCTATCTGCCTGCTCTACTTGCCTCTCTCTGTGTAGCCATCTCTCGCTGTCTCTGTCTGTATTGTACTGTCTCTTTCTAACTGTCTATACCTGCTTCTGTCTCCACTTGTCTCTGCCCATCTCTTCCATGGGGACTATGGTGCAGGAACAGTCCTTTTTAATAAGAATCGCTACTCCACCACCCTTGCCCACCGTACGGTCCCTCCTCAGGATATGATACCCTGGGGGAATGGCGGTAGCAATAGTGGGGTTAGAGGTTTCGGTAAGCCACATTTCTGTCAGAAACTAAATGTCTGGATTGGACTCTTGCAGCAAATCAACGATGTGCAAAGCTTGTTTTTAACATATTTAAAACGATTTTAAAGATGGGGCACAGTAGTTAGTTGTAAATTTAATTTTTATAAATAATGTTACGTAAGTCTTTAAAATAAAAGATAAAACAGGATGTTTGTGCACAGCAAGTTTCTAAATAAGTATAATACAAAATAAATAAGTTAATATAATTAGGATTTTAAATACTAATAACATAATTAGGACACTTGAAATAATTTAAAATTATTAATGTGTTATTTAAAAAAAATATAAACAAGTAACTTAGATTTTTTATTACATGCACACATACATATATTTATGCATCAATTAAAAAAAATAAAAGTTTGAGAAAGATGTACATTCACATTTTTAAAATGCCTTTCTATGATTTTTCCCACGTTTTTCAGTTGAATCAATGGGTAAAATTGTACTTTTTTACTTTTTTACTTTTACAGATGATGTACCCGATTGACAGTTTATTGCTACAGTCAGTGGTGCGTCACGGGCAAGAACGGAAGCAAGGAAGAGCTGCGGCCAGGTAAGTCAAACTATATTGATTGTTTTGACATTGTGGCTTGCTAACTTTATTGTAAGGAGAGTGGAGGGAGGCAGTTAGATATATGTAAGTATTTAGAACTGTGTTTTTAACAACAAATTCACTCCTATGCAGGTAGCAATTGTACGATTATGTAGGGGTGATTGTTTGTTTTAAACACTGTTGGTTTAAAAGAAGAGAACTCTATGAAGAGGTAATATTTCATTTAAACCAATTTTCCTTTTTCGATTGGGGAGTACACAGATGGCATAAACATTTAGTACACTTCGGAGAACTGTTTTAAATGTTTTTGTTTTTTTGCTCCAGTATAGTCTTTGGAGCATTTCAAGGGTTTTGCTTTGGTTTTTCACACACCGTAGAAAGAGGATTGCAACGTTGAATTTGTTAATGCGTTTTTTGCCAATCTTTGAAATTTTTTCAGGATTTTTTGGGGGGATGCGTTTGTTTTAGTTATCACAGATTTATTTGCAGTATTTTAATTGCAGGTAAACATGGCTTTGCCAATCTGTGACTTTTGATAGTTATGCACGCGCTTTGGATTGGATTGTGGAATATGGATATACAGTGTGGATATTTGGGGAGCTTCAGACTCTTGATGGACTTCTGAGTTTTACAGAGAAGAACAATAGTCGAAGAAAGAAGACAACTGAAGGTAAGAACATGATTTTTCAGATCTTTGTAAAAAAAAAGTTTTAGAAAGAATTCCAATTTTATTTTAATTAAAAAAAAACGCAAAACACGCAAGTAACCTAGAGTACGTGTTAGTGAGAGTTAGAAGTGTAGTATGTGTGCAATATTATCTAGGTAGTCTGAAGCCAGTATCAATGAAAACTGTTGGATCTGTCCCAATAATCTCTTGGACATCTTGTTTGCTCTTTTGGAAATTCATGGGTCTTAGACTACCAATCAATGATTGTGCTATTCTCATTTCTTGGAAAGTTTGCTCCTTCTTCAAAATGTCCCCAAAATTACAAAAGCCTCGGTGTGGGTTTTCAATTGATTTATTGAAGGAGTTGTGCCATCCCTCTATGGCATTATTGGTCTTTGCACCGCCCTCTAAGCAAGTTGTGTAATAGTACCACCATTTGACAGGAAACCTCGAATTCCTCCTGCAACCTGACCTACTTAAATGACCAATCCAAGTGTCTTCGAAGTAATTTAGTAGGGTGCCCGATTTTTTTTCAAGTGCAGTAAAATATTCAGATTCAGAAATTGTTTTGTAGTATTCATCTGCACAGTCAGGAAGAACAAAGCACAATGCTGTTATCTTTTTGAATTCAAATTGCTGTTTACTGTCTGATATGTAATCCTCAACTAAGGATTTTTTTAATGTTTGGCTAACATGCCTGTGAAAAGTGAATACAATATCCTTGAAATTGGGTTTCCGGTTACATATCATGTTAATCATTGATAATTCAAAATCAATTATCACTTTTCTAGGACGTTTGTTTTGTATTTTAGATTTAAGCACTGTTAATAATGCAGTGTATGTTGAGGATTGCTTAACGGGGAGTAAACTGTACACCAAGGGAACTACAGTATTATTAATGTAGGCATGAATAGTGTATATTTGGATGAATGGACGGGGTGTGGATTTAAAAGTCCCATCCATCATCCAAATATCACTAGTCTCCAATTTTAGAAGGTTACGTGTACTAAATATTAGCATTCTTTTTTGAGGGTTTTTGATGTCGTGCAATAGAAAGGTTTCATTAGTAACAGTGACAGTTAATTCAGGAGCAATGTTAATATCAGAGTATGTTTGAAGTGTTACACGTTGTGGGTTACTTGCTGTATAATTTGTCTCAAATTTGGGATTGCAGGCATATAATTTGCTACATGCATAGGAATGTGGTGTGATACCTCCCTCAAAACTGCACCACAGGGGTCATTGGAGGTGGATTCTAGGTCTTTCATTTGATTTATGTTTTCTCTAATCTCAATCTCCACTGCAGAGGCAGATTGGTTATGCTCTGTGGTCCTTTCATGGGTGCCCACTATTGTAACAGCTCTGCCTGTGCAATGGGATGAGTAATATTGCACACACCTCCAATGAATCCTGGGCTCAGTTAATCTCTCCTTACAATAAAGGTAGCCAACGTGCTTTAGGAGTCGATTTCCACGTTGGGATTTTATATAGGTGGCTTGTCATTATTTATATGTTGTTCGTTTTTATAGGTTTGACAATGTTCATTTCAGAATACATGTTTTACAACATTTTGCATTTAATATGTGCTTGTTTGCAACCTGCGAAAACATCGTTAAATGATAATTGGATGTGTATTCAGCTTTCAATGAACCTGTTGTTTTTTACTTTGTTTAATTTCAATTTTATCAGCTGTACTTTTTGGATTATGTTTTTTTGTTTATTCCTGGTAAAAGATAAATAACTATTTTCCTTTGGTTGAGTTGGTATGCCTCTCCTTTGTAAGATTTCTTTGTTTGCTTGTTCCTCCTTTTGCTGGTGGGAATTGGTACTTTGGTATCTTCAGTTGATTTTGGTGATTTTGTTTCCTCCCTCCTGGGTGATGTTGGGTAGGTCTAAAAGGAAAAGTAGAATGTTAATGGTTCATGTTTACTTGGATTTTTGGTTTCTGATTTGTGTTAGTTTTGGTTGCATCATTATGTTTATAAACTACTTTACAAGTGAAAGGCCTTCTGATTGTTGAATATGTGTTTGATCGGAAGTTCCAGTTGATGGCTTGGATTTTATTGATTTTAGCAGAAGTTGATTTAAGCTGTGTAAAATAAAACACATCATGATTTTATGTATTGCCATTAGTAATGTTGCCACCCTCACCACTGACCAGCACTTTCCCTGATGCAAATACCTGTAGGAGTTACAATAGTAATTATGCTCCCCAACACTGATCAGCACTTTCCCTGAGGCAAACACTGGATGGAGTTTAAATATTCATTTTGCCCTCCTCCACTGACCGACACTTTCCCTGAGGGAAACACAAAGGTAGAATTGACCCCAACCACTGACCAGTACATTCCCTGAGGCAAACACCTGTTGGAGTTAGGATAGTAATTATGTTCCCGCCACTGACCAGCACTTTGCCTGAGGCAAACACTGGTTGGAGTTGGATTATTCTTTTTGCCCTCCTCCACTGACCAGCAGTTTCCCTGAGGGAAACACCTGCTGGTGCTTGAATAGTAATTTTGACCCCCTCCACTGACCAGCACTTTCCCTGAGTCAAACACCGGTTGAAGTTAGAATATTATTTTTGCCCTCCTCCACAGTTCGGGCTGGACTGTTCCCATTGGGCGCAGGTTCAAGACTGACTTGAATATGGCTGTGCCCAAACTGGAATGGCCTGGTGAGCAAAAAAACGATGGATTTAGGCCCGGATCTCTGCACTGGGGTGAATGTATGACATTGTTCTGCATTCTATCCATCAATTGTTCTTTATGCATTTGTCACCCCGAGGAGGACGGGTATGCCCAGACTTGGGTCCTGTGATCTCCATGCCACTAGAATCAAGCTATCCTGGCTGAAGAGGGGTGAAACCCAGAAACAGGTCCTAGGATGCTTGGTTTCCAGTCCAAGGAGGACCTGGCCTGGCAGTTCGGGCTGGATTTTTCACATTGGGCGCAGGGTCAATACTGATTTGCATATGGCTGGGTCCAAACTGGAATGGCATGGTGACCGAAAACATTAAGGATTTAGGCCCAGATTTCTGCACTGGAATGAATGTATGACATTGTTCTGCATTCTGTCCATCAACTGTTTTTTTTGCACTCCTCCAGTGACCAGCACTTTCCCTGAGGAAAACACCTGCTGGAGTTTGAATAGTAATTTTGCCCCCCACCAGTGACCACCACATTCCCTGAGCCAAAAACTTGTTGGGGTTTGAATAGTTATTTTGCCCCCACCACTGACCCGCACTTTCTTTGAGCCAAACACCCTGTAAAGTTAGAATAGTAAATTTGGGAACACGTACTTTATTCATATACTTATGTACAGTTAAGTAACACACACAGAGACCTTTCCAGGGAAAGATTGTGACAAGCGCCTCGGATGTAAAACTTTAATCTCTGTATATATAATCGGGGTCTGCTGCTAACACCTAGAGAGTGCTGATATATAATCAGTTTGCTTCTGTAGAAGGGGAGGGAGGTTAGGTAAATACTCTTCTATATAATGACTGCTCCATTTATGATTCATGGGCTCCTTGCTATGCTAACCATATTTGTGCATTTTCATACTTGTTGAGGCATGCATAATGTATACCAGAGCAAGATAGTTAAAATAAACATTTTAAACTTTCTTCATATCTTGTTATTATTTCCAATGTACCCCAATATAGGCCTGGGTAGTCACCTAACCTTTCACCTACATTCACCCTGCCACTGTACTACATAACAGTTTTGGTGCTGACCTTTTACCTAGTTAGCTACTGCATAAATGTTGTGTGATTTTTCTCGAAAACTAGCCTCATTTATTATACATGAGTATTCTCAGAATCACAGCATGAACACCATCTTCTGCATAACATCTATCTATAAGGTTCATCGCCATCGTAATCCTCGGCCGACATGACACAGCAAGATAGAACCTCTGAGGGTACCTTTAGGGTATATAAGTGTTATGTCTTCGCTGGGGCAGGCAGAGGAGAAAGACTTACATGCTGACACAGTGACACACAGCAACAGCGGGGCCTGCAGCGCTCCCCAATAAAAAGGTTGCAGCATTGACAGCAAAATATGCTCCAGAAGGTAAGAAACCTCCTCCTGGACACGAGATGGGCAGTGACTCTCCTCAACAGCGTGGCGGAAGTTATCATAGGGCACTAGACATCCACCTATTTCTGGAGGCGAGAGCAACTGATACCTTTGTCACTGTTGAAACAACGGATACCCGCGTAGCTCCCCCTGATAGACTTTATAAAATGGACATTCAGATTGAAGGTGACATTAAGCTCACCATAAATGCTGTTTTTTTAACAACTTACCATCTGCATATGACATTTTATTAGCAGATGTTGATTGCCCCACCTCCTTTTGTTCCTGCTTGACCACGTGGTGAGGACGTGAATATTCCTTCCTTTTCGCAATATGTCCCTGATGAGACTAAGCATGCCTATGCTTCGGAGTGGGCTCTTGCCTTAGCTCCTGCCTTATATTGCAATAAGTCTTGTTGGGATATAGATTCTCCTTCACATGTTGTACCTGTTCGCTCTGCTCATCAGCCACAGCCTCAATATCCAATTTAACGTGATGCAAAGGGGTTGTTAAAGAAATTCTGACTCAATTGGAGTATCAGGGTGTAATAGAACCCTGTTTCACTGCAATGCATAACCCTCTTTTTCCGGTATTGAAACCTGATGGTTCATATTGCATTGCTTTAGATTATAGACATTTGAATAGACATACCCGTACATATGCAGTGCAAAACACGTATAGTAATGCATTAATAAATAATATAATATGTAAGCAAATTTTGGACGACATTGGGTATTTCCAATGGCTTTCTTAGCCACAGCCTGGCTCCTGAGAGCCGGGATATATCCATATTTAGCACCCTCGGCACTCAGAGGCGCTATGCGAGATTGCCTATGGGGTTATAAGAATGCTGGGTGGTAGGAAATTTGTGTCAGCCCGGTGATGCCACAACTTTCCCACACAAAAATGTGTGGAAAAAGTGATTTTTCAGCTAAATTTGAGGTTTGCATGGGATTCTGAGTAAGAAAACTTTGGGGGATCCACGCAAGCCATACCTCCCTGGAATTCCCCGGGTGTCTAGATTTCAGAAATGTGTGGGTTTGGTAGGTTTCCCTAGCTGGCCGCCAAGCACGGGGTCAAAAACCCAGGTGACCCCCCCTTGCAAAACCAGGTCGTTTTGTGATAGGAAATTTTGTATGTCGCCTCAATACGTTTTGGGCCCTTGTTTGTCGCGGGTACTTGGGCCTCCTACACGAGTGAGGCACCATTTTAAGCGGGAGACCTGAGGGAACACTGGGTGGTAGGAGATTTGTGTCAGCCCGGTGATGCCACAATTTTCCCACACAAAAATGTGTGGAAAAAGTGATTTTTTTCAGCTAAATTTAAGGTTTGTAGGGGATTCCGGGTAAGAAAACGTTGGGGGATCCATGCAAGCCATACCTCCCTGGAATTTACCAGGTGTCTAGTTTTCAGAAATGTGTAGGTTTGGTAGGTTTCCCAAGATGGCCGCCGAGCCCGGGGCAAAAAACTCATGAGACCCCCTTGAAAACCAGGTTGGTGTGTAATTTTGATGTCGCCTCACTAGGTTTTGAGCCCTTGCCTGCCGCGGGTACTTGACCCACCCTCACAAGTGAGGTACCATTTTTCTGAGAAGACTTTGGGAAATGCGGGGTGAATGGAATTTTGTGGAGCCACACACATTCCAGTACTTTCCACCACAGAAATGAGAGGAAAATGTGTTTTTATACACATTTTGAGCTTTGCAAGGGATTCTGGGTAACAGAACCTGGTGAAAGCCAGACAAGTCCCCCCATCCTGGACTCCCCTTGGTGTCTAGTTTTGAAAAATGTATGGGTTTGCTGGGTTTCCCTAGGTGCCAGCAGAGCTAGGGTTCAAAATCTACAGCTAGGCACTCTGCAAAAAAAGGGTCAGTTTTTACTGTGAAAATGTGGTGTGTCCACGTTGTGTTTTGTTTCGTGTCATGGGCACCAGGCCTACCCACACAAGTGAGGTACCATTTTTCTCGGAAGACTTTGGAGAACGCAGGGTCGGTGGAATTTGTGGATCCACACAGATTCCAGAAGTTTTCACCACAACACTTTTAGGAAAATGTGGGTTTTTAGACAAAGTTTGAGATTTGCAAGGGAGTCTGGGTAACAGAACCTGGTGAGAGGCACACAAGTCACCCCATCCTGGATTCCCCTTGGTGTCTAGTTTTCAAAAATGTACAGGTTTGCTAGGTTTCCCTATGTGCCGGCTGCGCTAGGGCCTAAAATCTACAGGTAGGCACATCCTGAAGAAAATTCAGTGCCGAGTTGGCTTTTTGCCACCCTGGGGAGGGGGGAAATCGAGGGCTATTTCTCTGATATGCCCCCAAGAGGGGCAGAAAGACTGTGACTATTCTTTTGGGGGGGTGGGGGCATTGAGATGCCCATTCTGGGAAGCCCCCACCCCTACTAATAGAAAAGCTAGCATAATCGCTGGCTCCTAGTGGACATTCTGCCCTCCCAAGGGGGGGCATATCAGGGGCTACTGCTCCCATCTGCCTCCTGGGGGGTCAGAAAGGCTGTTAGGATTTTGTCTCAAGTTTGTCTTAAGTCTGTCTTAAGTCTATCTTAAGTCCGTCTTAAGTCTGTCCTAAATTTGTCTTAAGTCTGTCTTAAGTCTGTCTTAAGTCTGTCTTAAGTTTGTCTTAAGACAAACTTAAGACAAAATCCTAACTTCTGTGAATAACAAAAGTTGTAAGTTTAGGATTTTGTCTTAAGTTAGTTCTGTGAATCGGCCCCTGAGACTCTGCTGCCATCTCCGAGTTTCACCTTAGCCCAGGTGTTGCTATGTAAAGCTATGATGGCATAGAGTAATTTTTGTGGTAGTCACCATACTTTCAATTTTGCCCAAAGTCAATCTCATGGAACGCTATCAAACGCAGATTTTAGATCTATGAAACATGTGATTAACCAAGATTTTCTTCTCATGGCTTTTTCTGATAAAATGGCCAGGGCTGTCAGATTTGCTGTTGTTGCCATGCCGGGTCTGAATCCTGTTTAAAAGTTCGGGATCACGCATTTCTCTTTCTTGCTTGGAGGTGTGCTAGGATGCGTATAGTTTTGCCTCTACATCAATCAGGGCTATCAGCCTGTAATTTTCTGGCTGGGTGCGGCTTCCGTTTTTTTTATATTTGGTGGATTATGTTTCCTTTCCAAGAATTTGGTATCCGTTCTGACTGCAGATATAATTGAAGGGAGGCGCAAGATACTCAGCCCAATAGCCTGCTGCTTGCTTGAATAGTGCGTTTGGGAGACCGTTCCGCCTTGTTGCTCCTTCCACCTTTCGTTTTTTAAAATAATTCCTTTGATTTGTTTTGCGTTGGCTACCGCATTGGGTCCGTGAGCGCTTAAATCAAATGAATCCCCTTCCGATTTCCTGCTTTCCTGTAGTTAGAAGCTGGAAGTTGCTGCTCCATTGCTTCCATCTATTTTGACTGCATCTGAATGTTCCGGCGATCGAACTTCCTGCACCTTTGTCTCCTGGGCGGTCTTGTAGTTTTGGGGGTTGGTATACATTTTATGAACATGTTTTTTTCCAGTTTCTTCGCTTATTCCTGCATTTTAATACTGTCTCGGTCCTATTGTTAGGTTGTTTATTATGCCCCAAAATTCCCTGCTGTTTGGCAGTTTACTTGCTCAGAGTAGTTTCCCCCAGAGGTCTTCCTTATGTGCCTTTTTTGCCTCCCTACATTCTTTCCTATATTTCTTCCTCATTGCTGTGATTTCATTCTTATCCATTTATATACCTTTTCTTGCTGCTGCTGCACAAATTCTCACCTCATTCCTTGCTTGTTGTCTTACTAGGATGTTTCCTAAATTCACCCATTTATTTACAATATGTTTCTCACTCTGGGTCCCTGTATTGTTTGCGTATTTGTATACAATGTCTATGACTGGTCCATCTATATGCTTCTAACTCTACCTGTCTCTGTCTATATCTATTTAAATAATGTGCTATTTCTAGCTCCTTGCCTCTATCCCAGTCACTTTATCAGTCTCTTTCTGACTATTTTCATGTATCTATCCCTATTAAACTGCCTCTTGCTCCATTCTATATGTGAATTTGAATTACTGTCTCTTTCTCCATCATTTTGTCTGTATTCATCTGTCTTTATCTGTCTCTCTCTCTTTGCAACTGACTCTATTTCATTTTCTCTCCGTCTCTCCTTATCTGATTCTTTTTATTTGCCCCTATCTGCCTGCCTCTTTTTATCTGTCTATTTCTAATTCTCTCTCCTACTCTTACGCTATCTATCTTCCTCTCTTTATAAATGTTGCTAGCTTTCTGTATATATCTGTCTGTCTGTATATCTATCTATCTATCTATCTATCTATCTATCTATCTATCTATCTATCTATCTATCTATCTATCTATCTATCTATCTATCTATCTATCTATCTATCTATCTATCTATCTATCTATCTATCTATCTATCTATCTTTCTATCTATCATCTATCTCTCTCTACCAGTCTGTCCCTTTTCTCTCTTTCTGCCTCTATGTATCTGTTTTCAGCTCTGTCTCTCTTTATCTCTCTTTCTAGCTCACTTTACTTGTTTCTATCCTCATGCCTTTAATAATCTGTTTCTATCTGCCTGCTCTACTTGCCTCTCTCTGTGTAGCCTTCTCTCGCTGTCTCTGTCTGTATTGTACTGTCTCTTTCTAACTGTCTATACCTGCTTCTGTCTCCACTTGTCTCTGCCCATCTCTTTCTCTCCCGTTCTGTACCTGTTACTAATTAACTGTCACTATATGTCTCTATCTGTGTTTGTAACGGTGTTCATGTTTACCTGACTCTATTGCTCAGTCTCACTAAATGTCTCCATCTATCGTTAACTAATGATATCTTTCTGTTTCCCCATATTTCTTTGTAACTGTCTTTCTATCTGTCTGTTTCTACCTGTCTGCTTCTGTTTCTATCTCTATTTATCTATCTGTATTTTCCCCTATCTCTATGTATCTGTCTTTATCAAGCTATCTCTGTCGCTATCTCTCTAGTGTTGTCAATCTCAGCTGTCCCTTTCTATTTTTCTCTATAACAATCTATATCTATCTGTATTTCTGACAGTTTCGCTCTGTTTGTCATTGTCGCTGCCTCTCTGTCCCCATCTCTCCATAGCTTGTTGCAGGGATTCTGCTTATGCGCAGAACTATGCGCAGGAACCCAGGCCCTCAGTGAATTGCGGTGTACCAAAAACTCACCTCAGAGCCCAGAACCCCTATCCGGCCAGCATCAGTGTCACATTCGTTATCCGAGATTTAGCTCGGCGGTCTCAATGTATAGACAACCCAGAACAAGCGACTTAGTATATTTCTCAGGAATGGTGGGAATCAGAAACACCTTTTCGTAATTATTCTCGTACCAGTCCACAACAGAATAAACAGAGACACGGGAAAAGTTTAAAGAGTTTATTTTATAAACCTCGTGTCCTAATATGCAGCAGTTTGGCTAACATTAGCAGACAAACGATTAAAATCAAAACCATCAGCATAGTTACAATACCATAAAAAATGAAAGGAGCAATCATACTAAAATGACAGTGGCTCTAGGCCACCTTCCTTTCTCTAACACACTAATAGTATTATTAGACTAATAAAAGGTATCTAGGCTTGAATGGGGAACCCCATACCGTATAGGTCAGCTGAGAGAGTTCACATCACAGGATCAGCTATGCTCTGCTCCTAGGAACGCTCTTCTTCAGAATGTGTTGAAAACATGTAGCACTGTAATATTAAAAGCATTCGACTTTTAGGTATTTGCAGCTGCGTGCGTGTTATGGCTAAACTAGTGGGCCGATCAACCTGAACTCAACAACATGCACCGTCTAGCGACCCAGACTGTTTCTGTTACACTGTGTACAGACCAAGGTCGCTATTCACTGTTCAAGATGTTAACAACAGACAGTTCTCATGTGAAGCAAAGTCGAGTAAGCATTTCTCAATTCTAATAACATGTGACTACAGTGTCGTGTGCAAAAGCAGCAAAAGCGGCAAGATGGCTTTCTAACATTAAACGCGGTTATGCTAACTTAGCGTTGTACATAGGTAGATAACGATCATCACTACAAGCTCTAGCTATCTCAATTTGTGTATCCATTTCACCTGTCTCAGCCTCTATCACTAAAATATAAGGAAGCTACTTACAAATGTAAACTTTGAAAAATGTATCTTAAAACAGGCACACTCCTTTTTATTTTATTCTTAATTAATCAGATAGGAAACAAAAATTAGTAAGAACTATCAAGGACAGACAGTATGGAATGATCATCTTTTGCTTTTGAAAATTGTGTGCCTAATCTGTTTTTGCTGACTGTAGAACGCTGCATTTTACCCATACGTGCTAGTAATAAAGTGCCTGTGCTCCCATTTTTAACATGGGTGAACTGGTATGCTTCTAATTGGCATAGTTAAGTTACCTATAAGACCATAGTATATAATCCGAAATGTACCCAGAGCCTGTAATTTAAGTGCCACTAGTGGACCGCTATTTCCTTGGTCACACTTCTGGGGTGGGCACACATACATTGCACCTGGAGAAAAGGGATTTACTACTTTCGATTTAGGCAGTGAGGGGCACTGTGGTATTGTTTGAAGAAGGGTGTAAAAGCAACCTCTGGGAACATTTACCCCATTGGTTGAGGAGGAGTCACCCCACCCATAAATTGGTGCAAGGCATAAATGTGGGTTCCCCATTACCCTCCTCCCTGCAATGGCCAGCTTACCAGTTCCAACTAAACCTTCCCAGGACCCTGATGTAGGCATTTGCTTGAGCAACTCCTGACTACCAAATGCTGTTTCTCGTGCCCTGGAACCTCTGGCTATGTATTGCTGGACTTCTCTTACCACCCGTGAAAACCTTGAACTCAAAAACGCGTTGGCTCCAAACACATCTGGAGGACCTGGACCAACCTCTCAAGTAGATCGGACCAAACTGTGTTGCCACTAGGCTGAAGATTCATGTTTCCCCTACTCTGAGCTTTATCATGATGACAAAGTCTTTGCCGTGAGACCTCCAGGAGATTGTTTCTGCTGGTCTTGTGGAGCTCTCTTCAGCTACAACTTGCATATTTGGTCTACTTGAGGAATCTGAGCATCGATAAAATGATTAGGTGCGAATGAAGAAATCTTGATCAGGCGAATACACCAAAAGTTGCTGGGTGGAAAGGGACCTTTCTTAGGATCAAAATTCAAATTTCCCCTGCTTTCCTGCCATAAACCTATGGAGACCTCGTCCAAAGGCTATCAGGCGTTGTGGCCCCATCATCTGCTACAAACGATGAATTATTAGATAGGAGTTTTGAGGTATTCATACTAGTGTTTGGACCAATACTGGATGTGATAGTTTCTTTGCGTCAACTATATCATGAAATATTTCTGGCTATACATACATATAAAGGTAACCACCACAACATAGCCTCCTTTTGAGACATGCCATGTTGCTGCAGTAACACACCAGTTTGGCTTACTATACAAGTATTGAATTGTCTAATCTAATATATACATAACAAAATAAGCTTTTAAGCATAAATTGATCCTGTAATCAATGATTATCAGAGAGTATTATGATTGATGGAACCGTTGTTGGCAATTTTGTATCATTGGACAATAGACATTAAATGTTGGCACAGACTCTTTTTAATTTGTGAAGGATCACCACAGTGTGCTGTCTTTTGAATTTGCTTAGCAAGACAGTTAGTTTTTGGATGCACTAAACAGTTTGTCCAAATGCACAATTATTGTATCAGTAGGTAATTGAGTATGCGTTGGTTATTTAAGTATATGAGATAGATTTATTTTCATGTGCAAATTTACAAAAATACTTAACTAAATAGGAATACTGTATTGTTACATGATTATTGAATTTTGGGATTAAATGATTGCATTGTAACTTTAAAACACGTCTTTCTGCATTCAGGGATTCATGCGTGTGGTTATCAACTCAAACAGTGATATCAACTTAAAAGGTGATGACCAAGGTAATGAGATGGGTAAATTATATTTCTGGGAATGAGACAGGTATTAGAATTTTGGAAAACTGAGGGCCAGATTTAACAAGGTTTTGAATCATCCTTGCGCAAAACCTGTGAGATTTACTAGGCCACGTAAGGCCACCTTGTGTAGCCCTGCATGACTTTAGAAATCTGGAGTAACGCAAATCAGTGCAAGTCAATGCCTGGTGTTTGTGTGCACCTGGGACGCATTCCATGGGTGGAGGGTGAGTGTTCCCAAGCAAGATTTACCATTAGTGGTAGTTCTGGGAATGTGCCAAAATGCTATACCTCCCCATGTAAGGCGTAACGAGGAGAAATATATTTATCATTGTGGTTTCCGATTTCTACGTGTGCAGCATTCTGCAGCACATGTAGAAAGAGGAAAAAGGTAAAATTACATTAAAAAAAATAAATGAAACCACTTAACTTGCGCACGCCGCGTCACCGAGTCATCAAAGAAATTCCTAAATTGCGTAAGGGGCAATGTTCTAATTTTTACCATCTACCCAGCAGAACTCCCGGACTTGACCATTGCACCTGATCCATGCGGCCAGTAGTTCTAGTCCTAGGGAAGGAATAAAGCACCCGAACATGAGCAAAAAAAGTGCAGTCTGAATCCAAAATGTTCGAGGAAGTCCCAATTGAGAGAGTCAATAAGTGTATGCCCAGCCTGATTACACAATCGGCATTGGTGTGTCAGCGACACCTGCACCCTTCCACTGTGGTTGGGATGAACCCACATTTTTCAGAATGGACAAGTGTTATGAGGGCAGTGAGGAGAATATTTGCTAGAATTTTGGCATACAGTTTCAGAATTGATCACGGAGATAGGGTGAAAGGAGGAGCAGTTTTGGGGTGGTTCACTCTCCTTATTAACGATTACAATCAAGCCTAAGTCCAAGTAAGGGGTGACACCCTCCCTTTGGACTGCCACTTTAAACATTAAAAGCAGGGGGCTATAGATGTGCTTACATTGTTTCTGGTAGTACTCCATGGGGAAACCATCAGGCCTGGAGTCACACCAGGCTTCCTCCAACTCCTCAGACTCTATGTGTGGTCAAGGTTGCGTCTGTCAAACCTAGAGAAAGTCAACAGTATGATGTCCACTATGATGGGCTTAGAGGATTCCCTCCCAGGCCTGGAGCATTTGATGTATGGGATCCTATAATATTCCACAAAAGAAGAGGCAATAGAGGCGGCTTCCATGGCAAGATCTCCACCTGTAAGACCACTTTCAGGACCAATCAGCTCAGCGAACCTTGGGTTGTGAGCCAATAAAGCATCTTGGCAGATTTTTGCCTCATCCATAGAATCATTTGGTTGAGGCCATCGAGCAATTTTTGGCTTCATTCAAGCAGAGTTGTCAAAGTCTTGTACAGTGAATGGCCAGCTGATGGCCATTAAGGGCATCAGGAGCAAGCCTTTCAATACTTTTGAGTAATCACTCTTGTCTTCACCCATTCTCGGCCTCTCAGAGAGAATCTTGAAACCCCTCTCCTGTAGGCCTTCCCTGCCACCAAAGTACATCTGGGGAGTCCACAGATCCCATGTTTATGTTTGTATCTCCGGCACCAGGAATCCTGGAACAATCCCTGTCAACCTGATGCAAGGCATTATGCCGCCAAATCATGCCGTTCTCTTCCCTAGGGGATCCTAGGCAAAGCATCACTGAGGAGTGCTCAGAGATATCCTGTAGAATGTTATGTGTCCGTCATAAGGATTAGATCTGCTGCAGGTAAAAAAAAACAGGTTGATACGTGATGTGGTATCATGGGCTGGGAAAGCGTGCATGTATTCGCTAGTGGAGGTGTTCCATGTACACCAGACATCACAGAGGCCCAAACTTGCAATCCAATTAGCAAGCTCTGTCTCCTTTTTCTGTGATTCCTACCAGACCCAAGAAATCCCATTGGGTGTTCATCACACCATTACATTTCTCCCGATAAGTGTTACACTGTGTTGGAGGTCCAATAGACTGGTCTTTATTCCTAAGCACCTTCGGGGTCAGGCCAGTGAGATGTGGAGGGACATGCACACTAAACAAGTTACATGCCTGGCCTTCTAGTGTTGCATCTAGTTTCATATAACTCCCCTTGGGATCCGTAACCACACACAAAATTGCTAAAGGAAAGGTTTTGTGAACTACAATCACCAACCACTGCAGCCCCTTGTATATCCTGTATGAAACAACCCGTTATAGTCACAGCGGGTCAGGTACAGACATTTTGTGCCCAGCAGGTGCATTTCGTGTAGCAGCAGAGAGTGTGTCTTATAGCGAATCCAAGCACTGCCTCTCTTTTAATGCGGTCATTCATCCCATTGACATTCCATGTCAGTGCCCTAAATTTGAACATGACATGGCAGGTGGAAAGAAGGTGTTGGTCTAGGTGGGTGGCCTACGGACATCGATTCTAGTGCCTAATTTGTGTGGGCAAACCGTGTTTGAACTAAGTAGACTGAGTTGTACAGAAATACTTCCTGGTGAAAACAATTGCGGCCACGAGGTCAAAAACAAATTCCCCTAAATCTGCTCAACTCCCACCTACCCTTCACTTCCACCCCTGAAACATCTCATGCACCAAGAAAAAAAGAGAACAACAAAGGGGAGGGAGAGAACTGGAAAGAGATACTTGCTCCTCAGAAAGTCCCAAAAGTAAGAAGGAGGTACAATACCAGGTCTCATTGGGCCTCTGCACCCATAACACATCTTGCACTTAAAGAATATCATGTTGCTGGCTAGCGTAAAGTTAAAGCTGGCTGCCTATGAAATAGGGAAGGGCAGCTCTGCCCCCTGAGCCTCAGTTCATCCAGACAACATCAGTTTCAAATTTGGCCCAGGATGAGGGTGCCAGGGGTGTGACATGGAAACCGTGTCCAACTGGGTGTGGTCGTTCTGCCATTCATGCCCGACCCCCGTGGAATCCAACATTCTCCTAGTCAGGCCCAGTTACTTTTGAGATTCCGTCTGTGGGGTCTAGTCCACATGGGTTACTGTTCCATGGCCCCTGTCCAACCCTGTGATGGGGCTGATTTGGTCGTTTCTCCGTGAGCCATTCCCAGGCGACTTCAGGTGTCTCGAAAAAGAATGATTCTGAGTAATGCCTTGAGTTTGGCAAGAAACATCAGAATATATTAACACTTCATGGCCTGCAGCTTTTGTTTGATGGCCTCAAATAGTTTGCTTCGAGCTCGCACTTGCTTAGTGTAATCTGGGAAAAGAATGTTTTTCGTGGAATGGTGCCTTATTGAGTCCAAGCCTTGGGCTGTCCAGAGTATAGCACCTCTGTCCCTATAGTTGAGTACTTTGGCAATTATGGGGCAGGGACGGACGCCATGGGGAGGTGGCACCATCAATGAGCTGTGGGTGTGCTCGATAAGGAAGGAGGACTGACAATTTTAATGGCAGCCCCATGTAGCAAGCCACCGCTCCAGACATCTCTCAGAATTTATGCCCTCAATGCCCTCTGGGATGCTTTCAAATTGTAGATTGCTCCGGCTGCTCCTCCGGGACCCGGGATGTAGATATCTGACACATCACATTAGTCTTGAGCCCATGTACAGTGTCCTCAAGATATGAGATGTGGCCCTCTACTCCAGAGACTCTGTTCCCACATTGTGGAGGTCCTGATGGAGGGCAGCATCGACCCTCACTTCACCACTCCTATTCTTCAGTGCGGACAACTAGGCCTGGATCGCCTGAAGGAGGACGTTTTCGTCCATGGAGTCCGGGCAAGCTGTGTTGAACTCCCACCACCACTGCCCTTCCTCGCCACATATATAGGAGGCATAAACGTATCAATTTTGGTTTGGGCGTTGGAGGTGGGGGTTCGTCTCACCCCATCTCTACGTAGGTACATGGCGTGTGCCCCAAAGGCCTGTGTGCCGGTGTCCACTTTACCAATAGTGTCCATAGACGGTCAGTTTGGGTCAGAGGGACATCCCCGAACCCACCGTACAGTGATTGAGTGGTAAGGGAGGCTGGCCCCTCCAATCGGGCAACTCACTGCACTCCTCTGGTCCAGTTATGGCCTCATGCTGTTGTCTTTTGAAAGGTCAGTGGGAGGGGGCCCCCTTCTAATTAATCCTCCAGTTTTCTTTGAGTCAGTAAGCCAGGTGCAGTGCTCTCTCCTCTGACTGGGCTGGAATTCAGATCATATTCTTTGCCTCTGGTCTCTGCCACCACACCATCCCTCAAGGTTACTCAGCACACTCACCATGGTCCCTGACTGTGTTCTTGTAAGGTGTCTGCAGTAGCTCTGACAGAAGCACCCAGAATCCACAGTGTCAGAACCCCTCTCCGAGGCCCCACCAGCTCCTTGTATGCAGTCCAAGGTCTCGAGGGGGCTGCCTTTGGGTAGGTCAATGCTGTCTTCACACTGCGCTGTCGTCTCTCACCCCTCCAAACACTGACATTGTGCAAGTCCCACATGCCATGGGAACCGCTGGGTGCCCTGCTTTGCCCCCGTTGGCTGCGTTCAGCTCTATTTTCCCAGGACCCTCCATCAGGGTTTCACCACCAACCCCTCTTCTGCGGGCTCTCTACAGGTAAGTGTGGGCCTCAGACGATTCATCCTCAACCACCCTCTCTCAGGCTGTCGTCCTTTATGTCCTGGTCTCCCTTTGGCACTGGTGGGTGGTTCTATCATTCCTATGATATACCAATGTGGCTCCGGCTGGGACCCACACAGTAAGAGGGCTCCGCTGCAGCCCCTACCTTAGAACAGGCAGCAGTACCGGGCACCACCATGGTATTGTCAGCACCTCCTCAGTGAGCTCCTCTGTGATGGATGCAGGCTGCTGGGTGAGTATAGCCGAAACCCCACCAGGGCTGAGGCCATTTGTCACTAGGGTGCCCACTCGGTGGTAAGGGATGTCTCAGGAAGTTCTGTCCTTCCCTTTGCGCACCAAAACAGCTTTATGGAGTGTGCCTTCCTTCCAGCACCCCCTCATGGTGCCTGTTACTATAAAGTATATGGGCCACCAACAGAATAACACCAAATTTGGCTGCCGAGTGCTAGAGCTCGGACAGGATTGTCCGCATCCTGGCGACCGAGGCCGTGACCCAAGTTCTTTCTTTCACACTGGTTTACATTTGGAAGCCAAAAATGTAGAGGAATTAAATTGATTATAGCAAATGTTTTACTAATCTTTGTTTCTACACTTCCCCCGATAAAACAGTTCCCTAACTGTGTGGTTCAGCCACAACATGAAATTGTCTGCATGGATCCAGCGACATTATCTTTTGCCAGAATGCCACGCAAACTATACACTTTGTCTAAATCATGCATCTGGTCTACTCACTCACAGGGGAGGGCAGTGTTTCAAGCAGGAGGATTGTGGAAATGCAGGGTGGTCAGACTTTGGCTATTGGCCAGACGCTCCCCAGGTTCAGCCCACTCTTTGTAATTGCAGAGAATTCTGGATATGAACATATATTGGGCTCCACACTAGACACACAGCCTGGATTTTGTAGCTTTCAGAAATGTCAATGGTTGGTAGAGCTCCCTGATTGGTGGATGACCCAAAGCTCAAATAGTGCAACTACTGAGGATTGAATGTTCCTTCCAGAATACTTCCTAGGCACCAGTCTAGATCCTGAAATCTTTTTCAAGCAATTCTTCTATGCTTCACTATGTGGCAATGTTTGGGTCCACACTGGCGGCCTTCTACCGTGAAAGTGGTGGAGTTGAGATGCATATAAGTGCCACTCCTGCACATTGACTTCAGTTCCAGATCCGAGCTCCACTCCATATACTGTGGACCTACTTACACCTGCTAAAATGAATACAGTTTGCTAGACCGCTGGGTCAATAATGCTTCACTGTTTGATCAGTGGGCAGGACAGTGATGCTCTGTGTCCTGTATATCCCAGACCTCAAGTTTCGGTGTCAGGGTACAGATGTTTCCCCAAGGTCATCCCGCCCTATCCGTGCTCTGCTCTCTAGTCTATCAGTACCTCTCGAAGTCAGTCTCCCGCTGCAGGATCCTTCCGCTCAAGAGTGCCAACGGTATTGGCCGTTGGGTGTTTTACCAGCTCCACCAGTGCCAACCAAGCATGCGCCATCTCCAGTGATTTGTCATTCCCAGTTCGTCTGGCCATTCGCAATTTGCAATTCCCCTCTGCCTCCGCCCATTTCACTAACCCCGGGACCATCGTGCTAAGTTAGGGCCATTCTTCGGCTTTCCTTCTGCTGTCTGAGGTGTGTCTTGGGGGCAACGCTGCTGCTGAGTGTGAAGAGCTCCAGGATGACTGTGGCGAAGTCATTTGGTGCTGGAGCAGTGTCCCCTACTTGCAACTTTGTGAGGAGAAGTAAGCATATGGAGAGGGTGAAATGTACAAATTATGCCAATCTCAATAGCTGGATTTTCTTCTTGACTAGGCCTGTATGAGAATAAAGCAACTTTTCCAAGTCTACTGGTTCTGGTGATATTTGTCCTCTTTCGCTGTTGATACTTGTTGCCTGTTGTTTTTATTGCAGGCTGCTGAAGTTTGTCTGCCTTCTCTGGAGGCCATTTCCGATTACTTATTTGGTTTCTCTCCACAGATGTCTCCTGTCCCGTACAGACTCCTTTCCCAGATGTTTCCTTCCTTCCTGCCCTCCCATCCCGCTCCTAATGTTCATAGTTACTCCTCATGTTTGGTAAGTGTTAATTCTTCCATCAGATATCCTGGGTGCAGTTGTTTGCCTGTTATACATTTATCATTTATGTTTTTTATGTCGTCTGTTTCTTCCATGTTGCCTGCCTGCCTCCTCACTTCTTAGGTATGACTCTTTAAGATTGCTTTTAAGTAATCAGTTTTCACTCCTCTCTGGATCTCTCCCCTCCGCATCGGACCCCATTTTAAAACCTTTATCTACCTCTCTTTCCCTTCGGGCCTTTCATATCTACAAATATCTTCGGGGCATATTATCAATACAGGCGATAAAACTATTGCTTCTAAAATGGTGATAATGGGCTTGATAATAGGCTCTATGGAATTCCAATTGAAGCTCAGGTTAGATGTTCTTCACAACTAACATGGGCTTCAATTGGAATTCCATAGAGCATATTATCAAGCCCATTATCACAGTTTTAGCAGCAGTTTTCTGCCGCTAAAGCTGCGATAATTTTATCCCCTTCATTTCTCCTCTTCTAACCGCCCCAAGAGTAAAGTTGAACTTTTATGGGAATCTGATATTCAGCGTACCCTCTCTATTCATACATGGAACTCTATTTGGGCATGCAAACATCACACCTCCTGCTCTGCCAGCACCACTCAAACTTCTTATTATTTCTATCAGGGGTTATTTTTAACTCCATTATCTCTCTCCAAGTATACTTCTGATTTATCCCCGAACTGCTGGTCCTGTAAAAACACCCCTGGCTCATTTATACACTCCTTTTTTCTTTGCCCCAGCATTACTCTGTTTTGGACCAAGGTATGTGAATCAATCTGCTCCATTTGCTCTATCAATTTTCCCTTTGACATTTACTCCATATTCTTGGGAAGTAATTCTGCAAATTGGTTTGGATCTCACAGGGTGGGCATTTTTGTGGATTTGTTAATTGCTATTGCCTTTCAGATAATTACATCTAATTGGAAGGATGCCACCAAGGTCTCTTATTCTGCTTGGTGGAACCTTCCCTGCTACCATCACAGGCTGGATAGGGCTTCTGCCATCACATCTTAGCAACTTCTTCGAAAAGAACCCGTCTGGTCTCCACTCACCAATTATCTCTCCTCCTCTGCATTACGTAACAAAGACAGTTCCTTTGTTTTTCAACCACCATGAGTATTATGTTTCATTTATTTTATATAGTTCTTATAAGTCAATGTATGGTTCTTACTCTGTTTTCAGAAATTGTATAATGATTGTACCTTGATAGTCTTACATATGATATCTGGTAAGGATGTTGATTTCTCTTCGTTCTTTTTGGTTAGTCTTTTCTTTTCCTTTCTTCTCCCTCCTCTCTTCTTTTCTCTCCCTCTAAAAAATGTAAAATGCTATATTGTTTGAAGGTACCACCTTTCACTATTGCTTTCATCTTTTCAATTTTTTTTCAATTCAATTTATTGCATAATTAATAAAAATTATTACAATCCACATTTAATAAAAACAATTGTAAAACTTGCGATCATAAATTACTTGTTTCGTCTTGTCTTTTTTTTTTTTTTTAAACCAGGTCACAAGTCCTCGGAAGAATAAACTTAAAGGGGCAGATTTATGTTGCCTGGCGCATCCCTGCAAATCAGCAAGGATGCGCCAGGAATGATGCGTCACGCAAGTTTACCCTTGCGCCACACATGATGCGCCGCATTTACAATGCGGCGCATCATGGCGCAGGAATAAACAGATGCGTGATGCATCCGATGGCGTAAGGTTGGCGCAGTGCTTCAGTTGCGTCGCAAGCGCGACGCAACTCCAGCACTGTTCCAACCTACCCTATCCCTAACATGGTGCGTCAAGCCTTACGCCTGCTTCAAGCAGGCGCAGGGTTTTGGCGCATCAGCGTTGGGAAAGTGACTCAGTCAAATCTTATAGATTTGACTGAGTCACTTTTCAGGGGCGTTCCTGCGACGGAACGCCCCCCCCTCTGTCGACGCGCCCACGTGAAACCTGACGCAGGTTTTACGTGGCGCAGGGCTTAACATCGTGACGCATCTCCATAGATGCGTCACGATGTAAATATGGCGCAACGTGGCGCAGGGTTTACACCGCCGCTGCGTCACAAAAGTGACGCAACGGCGGCGTAAAAGTGGCGCATCTCCGATATAGATCTGCCCCATAGTTTTTGAATTCTTAGTCTAACACGTTTTAAGATGTAATCACGTGGTAGAGCGTCCGGCCTTAATCACTGTGTTCCACTTTAGTTAAAGTGTAGGGCTGCTCATTTGCCCAGGAGTAGTTTTTTAGCTTCTGTCATGAATTTGAGTCCCCGGCAAGCAAAAGTGGGAGAGGAGCCACTCAACCAAGTTATTATCGCTTGCCGGCATGTTTTTATGTTCAAATTGAGACAAATAGCACGTAGGTATTTCCTTCTCAGTGTCATTAGCGCTGGGCACACGCAAAACAGATGAGTTAGGGTTTCATTATGGTATCCACATAGTCTACATTGGAGACTTTCATTCTGATATTTCCACGACGGTCTTAGATCTTTAGAATAATGCAAACCCAGTCTGTAGTCTATGAAGATTTTTTTTTAAGTGTTGACTAAAGTGAGTTGCTAAATAGGTCTGCTGTTTCTGATAAGAGTAGGAAGAGATTACGGTTCAAGCGTGGCGTCGAGAAGCCAGTATAGTTTGTCCTCTAATAAAGATTTCCTTTTTGCCACTCTGTTGGCTATTTTACAGAAAGTAGTATGTTCGATTTCTTTGTTCCAAGTTTCTAGGAGATCTAATTCGTGCAAACAGGAGTTCAGGTAAATTGCCCAAGAATTTCCGGTAGACTCTCTGTCTTGGGAGCTTATTTCTTGCCAACAAACGTGGTCCATGGACTTGGGTTGGGCTAGCCGAAGTTTATGACACCATTTTGAAAACCTTGACATTGAGCGAAAGTGTTGATTTTGTAAGCCAAATTCAAGGCGGACTTGAGCCGCAGATGCTGATTTAGGCAGATTGAACACAGATTTGTAGATTTTATTCTGTAGTTCGTTTAAAATTTTGGCCTCACCTCCGAGCCAAGTGACTAGTCCGTATGATAGTGTAGGTTGAATTTGGGCAGACATTACCCTCAGGAGGTGCGTATAATTGGGACCCCCCATTTTTTGTTGAAGCTGTCTATATGCGTAAATCAGTGTTTGGGACTCTGCTTTTATAGTCAGTGTATGTTCTTTTTTTGAGTTGCCTTTCCCAATTGTCACGCCTAGGTACCGGTAGTAATTCTCTTCTTCCAGTACTGACTTATCAATCGACCATGTAAATTTAATCTTCTTATGTTCAACTATTGCTTTCATCTTTTGGTTTTAGTTGTTTGACAATTTAAGTTATCTTAAGTTTTCATTCTTCCTCACTATACATTTTGCTTGTTACTTTTTGTCATTTCTCTACAATTAGTGCTGTAATAGTGTACCTATGTTCCTATTTGCTTCAATAAAGCTCTTTAAACTTTATGAAAAAAAAGGTAATGGATGACACAAAGTTAGACATATTCCATGGGTAAAATTGGCAGCCATGAAAGACCACATAACAGCAGCCCCACCTTAATCTAGTCAAGCAAAGAGTGCATAAAAGCAATGGTGAGAATTCTTTAAAATTCAAGTTTTAGGTGCCTTAGAATGCAGGCCTCCCAATGTCATAATATTTAGAATGGAGTAGGTCAAGGATTCCTAACTGTGTCTAGGAATTTGTTGACTAAAACATTTGAGTATATTGCTCTCACTTTTTTTTATCCATTATAGTCCTGTTAAGCAGCTAGATCATTGACAAAGTGTAAGAGGTAATGGGATGTGAGAGACAGTAATAAGAGGGTAATGGGATGTGAGTGTAAATGAGAGTGCAACATACAGACGTTCTGTACTTAAAACAGTCTAACCTCAGTCCATTGGGCGCTGCCAATGAGAAGACATTACATAACCTGCATTGCTTATTCTTTAAAATAAATATCTGCTAAATGATAATCACTACAAATAATGTTGTTTGTAATCACTGGAAAGCACAGTTCATGTCTATCTATTATGCGCGTTACAAAGCACTAAGTTGGCAGGGTATGCACAGAAGTGGGTCCCTTGCTCACTTTGCCACTGGATTCAAGCTGATGAGGGGTGTTATGCCGAAACCGGTCCCAGGATGCTTGTTTCTGGTTCAGGAAAGACCTGGCTTGGCAGTTCAGGCTGGATTGTTGCCTTGAGGCACAGGGTCAAGACTGATTTGCATATGGTTGGGTCTGAACTGAGGTGGTGAAGTGAGTTAAAGAACAATGATGGATTCAACCCAGATATGTGACTGGGGGTGACTGTCTGAAAAGTTTCAGTGCTCCGTCCATCATCTTCTAGTGTTTTCTTTGTTCCCCCTAAGTTGGCAGTGTATGCCCAGACGTGGGTCCCTTGCTCACTTTGACACTGGATTCAAGCTAGCCTGACTGATGAGGGGTGTTATCCTAGAAACTGGTCCCAGGATGCTTGTTTCCGGTTCAGGGAACACCTGGCTTGGCAGCTCTGGCTGGACTGTTCCCATGTGGCAGTGGGTCAAGACTGATTTGCATATGGCTGGGTATGAACTGAAGTGAGCTAAAGTACGATGAAAGATTCAACCCAGATCTCTGACTGGGGGTGAGTGTCTAAAAAGTGTCAGTGCTCCGTCCATCATCCCCTTGTGTTTTATTATGGATGTTAGGCAGCTGAATGAACACTGATAAACACTGACTTCAAAAGGTTTGGAACACACTGAGAAAACACCACTGGAATTAACAAATCAGGAGAGCCTAGTAAGGAGTAATGTAATATGTGAGGTCATAAGCAGTGTATGACAGGTCGCAAGTTGTACTTAGTTCACTAAACTTTAACTTATGAATTTCAGCAGTATTGGGGTAGTAAATGTACTTCTTATCTAATTATCTAATTTCAACACTAACTGAATTGTCACTTTACACTTTTGTTACTCCAGTGGATTTATCAGGTTTTGTATGCATAGGAAAAGATCTTATTACCATCTTTAACTATAATGTCACCTAAATCTTTTTTTCAGTGAATACCTGTAACTGTGTTTATCATATTCTAAGCTGATTGCCACCTACCGCGTTGGCAACTCACATCAAAGCCAAAGCCCTCTGCATAAGACCTGCAGACAGGTACTCTGCCTAAGTCACTGTGGGGTGGCCAACCTCCAACAGATAATCAAATCTGCTGTGCAGAGCTTTCAGCAGTGTGCAGTGTTGTGTCCAACTTTCCACAGGCAGCCAAATCCCACTGCGCATTGCCTACAATCTGCTCATTGGCAGTTTGCTGTCATTTGTGTTAGTTGTTTTTTGTTACTTGTACCCAATACCGTGTTACCACAGGGGGTGCCATGCTGGGTATTGTGGCAGTGGGCACCGGTACACTCAGTAATAAATTTGTATTTGGCTTCAAGTCAGGTCTCTTTCATTTTCTTAAGAAATATGAAACCGAGTCGCCTAGTCCTGTAATGGCAGAACCAACATTTTCTTCAGTGGTGTGGCGGTGATGCAGATCATTTGGTACCACAATACCAGCAAAAGTACTAAGGTACCAAAATGACTCTCAGGAGAAAAGGCTCCACTGGCCAATAATGTTTTGGGAGCAACTGGACTACTTTTTTTTAGGTTAACCTTTTCAAGCTCATGCAAGCGTCTCTTTAAATGCTTATTTTGTGAAAAGGACTGAAAGATGTTACATCACATCACAAAAATCATGTTTACTTAGAAAAGTTCAAACTTTTTACCAAACTTGGTGTTATTTGCGTGATTCAGTTCAGCAGTTGTTTTTGAAAATGTTACGAGAAATCACACTTTTGGGAATCCCCATATTTCTTGGGCCCCGCTTGGCACATCAGCTTTCCAAAGCCAAAGTGGATGAACTTTTTGTTTTTAAGTTTTGTGTAACATTGCTTAGGTTATTGCAGAAACAAAATAAAAATCCTCCTAGGGAAACTCTGACCTAACGACACAGTGGCATCCTCCATTGTGTATTACACACACACACCCACACATGCACACACACACACACACTCACACACACACGCACACACACCCACGCACACGCACACACACACACACACACACATACACACACACACACACACATTCATTATTTCAGAGATAATGCCTTTCATTGTCCATTCAAGCTTTTTAGGTATGGTACCAAGTGCTTTTATTTTTAGACTTTAGCCATCATTAAATGAATCACTTGTAATGGTCTGATATATTAGTGTTTTTAGGGCAAACATGTTGGTCCTCATTATGATGTTGGTCAGAGTTCCCTCTGACCGACATCTCTGCGGTTACACAAACGACCGATCTCCGGTCGGCGGTCCCAAAACCACAATTATGATGCGGAAATCTGCTGCAGCACGAGCTCCCATAGAGAAATGGGAGTTTCTGTAAATCCCTGCACTGTGTGGCAGACACCTCATGGTGCCTGCCACACAGTGCAGAGATTTTCATGGGAGCACGATAGGTGCCCCTACGGCACCCAGCCAGAGGCTGCGGAGGGAATGGGGTCTGCTAGGGGCCTCCAAAGTTGCTTCCCAATAGCCTTTCTATGTCGGAAAGGCCAGCATGGAAAGGCTGTTGGAAACCGACATCATAATCCTGACGGTGGAAACGCCGTCCTAAAGGGATTATGTGTTGTATCCGACTGGCCCGTCAGAAGCCAGTTGGATTGACTGACTGGTTTGGACTATGATCGCCATCATTTAAATACGGTGGTCGGAGTTCAAACGAAGGATGACGGTCGGTAAGCCTCTGATGAGTGGTTTGAGGCTTACCTACAGACATCCAAATCAGGCCCTTAATGTTAGGGACCTGGATTACTCATTGCGCAAAGAGCTCACACTTAACTCACTCATGTCTGTTCTAATGGCCTTCTCTGAGCAGTCAGTATGAAGCCAAAGCTAACACACCAACATGTGTCTGCTACCCCCACTATCCCACATAATAGACACAGACTCTTATGCATCCATTCATAATACGCTTTATTCGTCTACACAGCTCTATCACAGGCACTGCAATTTGGTTTTCATTGACAATTAAAGCCTGAACATGATTACGTAATTCAACATGAAAATGGGCGGAGTGGATGATTTCATGTCACTGACTGCACTTGGCTGCCTGAGGTTTGGATGACTTTGAAGAAAAGTACAGACCATCTCAGGTCAGTCACAGCGATGCTTCAAGGAATTGGCATTGCTCCAGGATGGAACCGGGATTTGTCAATTGTGAATTAGGTGACATTCTTCAGCTTCATGGACAGACTTGTGTGACACTAAGTTAAATATGCCTCAGCCCTGATGGATATTCAGAGGAACTAAAGTCACTTGAGTCCATGAGTTGCAGTCTTTGTCTGTGGTAGGAGGATCAGGTAACATCAATACATACCTGAGGATCCCACCCCTCATTAAGACAGTGTTTCAAATGATGTAGACACAAGTTAGAGCAAAAACTGATTGTTTTAAACATAAACATTTTTCACTGCCCACACCAGCCATGAAGTTGTTTTTTTTTGCTGACTCAACAAAACCCTTCTTTCAAGACCATGATGGAGGGCACTGCGTAAACAGCAACATCCACCATTGTGCTACTTTATCAAATCAGCTTTAGTTTCTGACTCACAGACTCCACCACTTTAAGCATTATGTTAATAATTAGCCAAATGATTCAAAAACAAACTGGTGAACTAAAAGTTAATCCACGCATATTTTTAGCTATGCAGTGGATGAAAGTGGTTAAACAGCAATAGGTAGTGAGAGGACCCACTGAAGATGTCAGACGGCCACAATGAAATATCAGAGAGTCTACACAAAATATAGTGTGGCAAACGAGAAAAAGCAGATGGCCCATGTCAGATTGTAATACAGTAATCTCAAATGGGCCAGTAAAGATGCCATGTTGCCCATGGAAGTGTCATACAGCATATTGGTAATGCTAGATGACTCAGTCGACATTCCAGATGGTCTCATAAGAATATCCGATGACCTGCAGGGGATGTCTGATGGCACACTAGCTATATCAGACAGTTTACTGTAGATATTAGATGAGATGTATCATTGGAGATGTCTAATCCCCAAGGGAATTTGTCATATAGCGTTATGGGTATATCAGCTACTGACCAGACAAATGACCTGGCCTGACAGTCGTATCAGATGATCTACAGATGATATCAGTAAGTTTACTGTAGATATATAAGTGTTCTATCGAACAAGTGTGATTGCCCACTAGAGAAATGAGATGGTCTGGTCTTGTTTACATATGTGCACACTGAGATGTCAGATGGTCATGACATGAAGTCAGAGGGTCCACCTGAAATGTCAGTGGCTGTTGTATGTTAACCTGTGGGATCAGGAAATACATCATAGCCTACCATAAGAATGAGTGAGTTAAACACTTAGGGAACAAGATCTGCCTGCCATGATTTCAGTGTGCTTGGTTGGTGATATAACATAAGTGAGATAAGATGCCTTAAGGATTTTACACTCCTTGGACCTGGGAATAGAGTACACAATTAATTTAGCTCAAATGAGATGCCAGCGGCACTGAGGACCTGCCCTGAAATGGTATGTTGATCACTCTTATGATATATTAAGGAAATCTTCTCTCAGCCATTTGTCTGTTCAGTACCCAGTTCAAAAGAAGTTGTTTGTAAGACAAAGTAAGAACCCTTGCTGCTGAAGGATGCGATTGGCCTCCACAGTTTATAGAGGCTGTATGGTATGTGGTATAATGATTACTTTAACAGATGGGGCAATACTGCAAGGGATTGCAAAGCTGCAATGCTATTGCCACTCTGGGTGGAGCCCATGAGTAGTGTGCAGTCTGAACAGATTATCTCTTAGTTACTACTTTACAAGTCAGGAGGATATATGAGCAGAAACACAAGGTGACCGGACTTACAGTTTCTGGATGATATCTTGGCACATACATCACAGATATTAAGAGCGTTTTCTTCCTAGTAAAATCTGCACCAGTACAATCCAGATGAGGGACACTAGTGCACTTATAATTTAGCAGCGCAGGATTCCACCCAACTCATATTTGGGTCCTAAAGGCATAAAGTAGGACTGTGCCTGCCACTTAGTGGGTGTGCCATTTGCTTGATGTGGATAGAGGCACACAGCAGGGCTGTGGGATGAAGCAAAATGGAAGCTATGCAGACCTCAAAAGTAAAATGTATGTAACCCCCATTCCATTCTATTCCATAAAACCCAATTTCTACAATCGAGGTTGCAGGTTTTACTTGTTTCACACTAGCAATAGCACTACTGCTGGTGGCTGTCAAATCATTTTTATAGTGCAGTGGTGGGCACATTACATTTTGGAGGCCGGTTTGCACTTATGTTCAACCGAATAGAACTTGAACTGTGATCCTGGTAGGTAATACATGAGAGAACAGGCACCAGGTGTGGAGCATCCTTTAAAGGAATAGGACCTCAAATCCAATTCTGCAAAAAAGAAGAGAAGGACATTTACTTACACCTGAATGTAATGCAACGTACACTGTTATCACTTTAATTATTGTGTAACCTACAGTTCCTGCAATCTGTGCAATGGTTCATTCCATTAGAATCACTGTCTCAATATATGGATTAATACCAGGAGGCTTAACTACTGGAGTTTAGAAATGGTACATTTATAGGCAGATGGCCACAGCTGGAAGTGAAACTAGAAAATATTCATATTACAAAATATGGCCCTGACTTAGATCTTGTCTAGAGGAAATACCGACTTCTGTAAAAGCATACTGTATGCACATGCCATGCCGGTCAAGGACAATTTACCCCATATCAAGTTTACAAGCCTGTCAGAGCCAGAGAAGAATAGGAACAGCAAGAAGATAAAGCTATAGGGCCCGATTCACAAAAAAATATGAGGCAAAATCCTAACTTTAGGACTTTTGGTATTCACGAAGGGCATTTAGGAGTAGTAAAGTTAGGATTTTGTCTCAGTTAAACTTATGCTTTGGTCTTGAGTTTAACGTAAGTAAAACTTAAGTTTAACAGAGACAAAATCCTAACTTTAACACTCCTAAATGCCCTTTGTGAATACCAAAAGTTGTACAGTTAGGATTTTGTCTCAGATTATGTTTGTGTATCAGGCCCATAAGAATGAAGAATGATTATTACTCGGCATATTCTTTTTTTTCCTATTAACTCATGAAGACAAACAAAAGCAGGAAGCTTTTTCCCATCCATGCACACCAGTAGTATTTAAAATCATCTTTCATAAGGAAAGAGCTGAAGAAAAACCTCATTAAAGAACACAACTTCTCAAACTTAGTAGATATTCTCCCTCCTTTCTCAGACCCCAGCATCTGTTGCTTTTTGGCTACACTAGTAACACATACATTCAGCACATACCTCCATCTGGAGATCTGCGGTTGCCAGTCACAGTGGAGTGGCATAGAGTGGAGGGGCATAGAGTGGAATAGCGTACAGTGGAGTTGCGTACAGTGGAATTGCTTACAATGGAATAGCGTAAAGTAGATTGGCCCACAGTGTAGTGGTGTGGAGTGGCGTAGACTTGAGCCGTGTAGAGTGGAGAGGCATACAGTGGATAGCATACAGTGGATTCTTGTACAGTGAAGTGGCATAAAGTGGAGTGTGGTAGAGTGGACTGGGATATATTGAAATAGAGTAGAGTGGAGTGGCGTAGAGTGAAGGTGAGTGCTGTAGAGTGTACTGGAGTACAGTGGAATTGTGTACTGTGGAATAGCTTACACTGCATGGGTCGGAATGGTGTAACGTGGATTCGTGTAGAGTGGAGTGGCATATAGTGGAATAGGCTAGAGTGAAGTGGCGTACACAAGTCTGGCTTACACTGGAGTGAGGTAAAGTGGAGTCGTTTTCAGTGGAAAAGCGTAGACTGGAGTGGCCTGCAAGTTAGTGGTATAGATGGAGTGGGGGACAGTAGAGTGGCATACAGTAAAGTAGCGTACACTGAAAGAGCGTACAGTGGAGTAGCATAGAGTGGAGTGGCAGACACTGGAGTGGCATAGTTTAGAATAGCGTACAGTGGAGTGGCGTAGGGTAGAGAGGCAGACAGTGGAGTGGCATAGAGTGGTTTGGGTACAGTGGAGTAGCATACAGTGGTTCAGCATAAAGTGAAGTGAGACAGAGGGGAGTGGCATAGAGTTAAATAGCATAGAGTTGAGTGGCTTCAAATGAAGTTACATACAGTAAAATAGCATATAATGGAACGGCGTAGAATGGAGTGGGGTACAGTGGAGTGGCATACAGTGGAGTGGCAAAGAGTGGAAAAGCATACAGTGGAGCATTGCAGAGTGAAGTGGCGTAGAGTAGTGGTGTACAGTAGAATAGTGTAAAGTGGAGTAGTGTAGAGTGGAGTGGTGCAGAGTGGAGCACAGTACCGTGTACTGAGGTACAGTGTGGTAGCATACAATGTAATAGCGTAGGGTACGGTGGGATAAAGTGAAGTGGTGTAGAGTGGACTTTTGTACAGTAGATTAGAGTAAACCGGAATAGCATAGAATGGACTAGTGTACAGTAGCGTGGTGTAGATTAGAGTGGCGTAGAGTTGAGTGGTGTACAGTGGAATAGTATATAGTATAGCAGTGTACAGTGGTGTGGCATAAAATAGGTTTTAGGTTGCGGCAGTCTGGCTACGTAAGTTAGTCAGCAGTCCATGTTTTACAGGTTCTCTCTGTGGATTGGCACCATTGGTACTAGGAACATATAGGAAAGTTGAATAAGTCAATCAGGGAAGGTCAATTTAACCATGCTTAAAGATGGAGGATGAGCATTTTATTCCTGCTCAGCAGAATTAAGAAAATACACAAAAATACGGTCATAAAAAAGGAAAATAATCTGGGTCAACCATGCAAACAAGGTGGATTTGATACACAGTTCTTATCCACTGTTTCCTAGCGTTGTTTTTGCTTTACAAGCACCACTATTGCTTATAAATATCCAATGCAATGCAAACCAGCTCACAAAAGTCAGATCCAATCAGAAGCCACTTGGAGGGAGGATGATCTATGTCATAGGTGCACACCTCTAATTTATTAAAATCAGACAGGAGCAATCACTGCAATCTGAAATATTTCAAGAAAATCTGAGGACAAGCCTTTTCTACAACGCATTAGCATCTCATTTTGATTCCACAGCGACAACATCTCTCCGAAGGGACTTGCTGCGTGATTACTAAAAATCATCTTGCTACCACTCCAAGTGGCTTAATATCACAAGTCAAGTCTTTATAAATGTATTAAATAAAAAAACTATAGGCAAGAGAAAAAGTACTGATGATTAGAGTGGTATACGTACATCTATGTCTGTTTAAATGAGGATGTGACATACCATTAGTAAAGGAATTTTACAATGTAGGCAAGTGATGTTTATTGCCAATCTCACAAGTGGTTTCTCACCATTGTTAAGATAGCCAACATTATTAATGGAAATGACAGATGGACACTGTGGAATATTTTCCAGCTATCTAAATAGTCACTGCACATACACTCCAGAGAGACACAATCTGGGCTAGTGGCTAATCTCTCCACTTCTGAATTGTGAAAGCTCGGTTCTCAAATTAGGCTTTAAAATAGTGTGATTGTGGGCTACTCCCTTTGTACCCACATAATGCTTCAAATTCTAATTATGTGTAATGAAACCGTGTAGAGTGTAGTTGTGTAACGTACGATGTGTAATGCACACTTGCACTACATGATATTAAATTACCCCTGTCTCTTACTACTTTACAGTACTCTGATGCTTCTTCCTAGGTGTGTCCTATATAAATCACAAAGCATATGTAGACCAAGTGGAGTAAGTTCTAACTCTGTAGGGAGATCTTATCATGTAAATGTTCCCACCAAACTATCACTACAATATGATGGAGGATACTCCACCGCCACATGTTTATCAGGTTTAGCACTTTCTCCATAAAGGGCATTGTTATGCCAACCAAATCTAAACCTAGGTAATTTTTTTTAAATGTACCTGATTATCTGCAGTGTACAGGTTTATTACAGCTCAGTTCTTCCATTCTTGTTAAAGCAATAGAGCATTTGGTACCGGACAAGACATAAAGTGGACACTGCTAACACCATGATGCTGTCTATCTCAGAGCCTTTTAATGGTCATTCCCATTGCTGGGATCCAAACCTCTCCTAGGAGCCGCAATCAAACCTTTGTGGAAGCAACACTTCAAATATGAGCTACCCACTTACCTGGCCTGGTGGCTTTCCCACGTACGTCCATGCACTCCGTTTGCCGTCCCACACATTCGATTACTTTATCAGTTGTACATTCCTCGATGGAACCTTCGATGAAGCAGTCTGGGCACTTATGTCCATTGGTGGTCAGGTTTATAGGTAAAACTGAAATCCACAGAAGAAAAGAATTGAAAACATGCACATGCACAGATAATTATCAAAGTTACTAAAGGCTCCTATACCAATAAACATAATAAAAAACTTGAAGGCAAAATGTGATTTTGGACTGAGTTGATGGTCTCATTTAAAAGTGCTGTTGTGTATGAGGCACCCACATAGTGTTAAGGACTACATATTGGGCTCCAGTAACACAATAAGTCAGGTAGGTAGCTGTTGAGGTGTTGCTAGTGGAGGCATAGTGTACAAAGGCTTGGCATCATGTTACCAATCGTCATGAAATTTTTCACAAAAAGTTTCAAAGTAGGTTCTGGTTGTCATGGAAAGTTTGGGGGTGATCCGTGCAGTAGGGCCGAGAGTGAGGGGCGCAAAAAAGGGTGCGTTTGTCATGCTAATTCCCATAGGAACATGTTGTCAAAACTACAGCCCGCACACTGGACGTAATTACTCTAAATTTGGCAGAAAGGTAGATGTTATTACGCAGATTTGGCTTTTTGTTATTTGTTGCAAATCAATCTGTCCAGAAGCTATTGTGAAATTTAGTTAAAAATTACAGATATAGCTCTGGTTGGGGATATTTCGCAGTGGTTTTGCAATGAATTGCGAATGCGCATGTCAAAGAGAATGCTCTAATTGGCAGGATCCAAACTGAACAGAAAGTTGCAGCTGCGATTTTATCATTGAGGAATGGTTTCTGGGGCTGAAACTTTGTGTGAAAGCCCACATAAGGTGTCCTCTGTTACCTTGTTGCAGCTCCTGTGAGAAGAGCAGGTATGGTTCAGGGGGGTGATGTGAGTGAATGTGATGTAGAAGTGGACAATTGAGTGGTCTGACCAGTTTAGTTTGGCTGCGTGGCTGTATCCAATCCTTTTCCTTCTATAAAGATGTGTGTGACCTGTGATAAGTGTGGGGTTGGTGACTAATTGAGTGAGGCCTAGGTTGTTTATGCTCACAATCAATTTGGCTGTGTTAGTGTCATTGGAGTCCTCCACGTGTATGTAAAGGGCCCCAAGGAAGATGCCGTTCTTGGATTTGATAGCCAGGAGGTGATAAAGTCGGAGATGGCTTTGCAGAATGCGGTCCGTGGTCCTGGTGGTCTGTAGCCCGGGGTGCCCCTGAGGTGGTTTTGTTGTCCATGTTGATCAGCACATTTAGGTGTTCCGTTATGAGGGTGGAGTATTCTGTGGTTGCAGTGCAGTGGAGGGACACATTGTGGATGATGGCTATTCCACCTCTGTGTTTCTTGCTACTGTCCCATTGTATGATCTTGTATCCTTTTAGGGTGGACGTGGTGATGACCGTTGCTGAGGCTGGCTTGAGCCAGGTTTCATTCAGGAAGACAACATCAGGGGAGAGGGAGATGACAGTGTCCCTGATCTCTGAGGCTTGTCTGTGGAGTGAGCGGTAGTTGAACAAGAGGCAGTGGATGTCTCTTGGGTCCTAGGTGGGGGGCTCCTTGGGAGGGCGATGTGGTGTTGTAGATGAATTAGCAGTGGAAACAGGAGAACGGTCCTGCAGTAGAACACGTAAATGTGCGGATGCAGTGAGTTCTGCTGTGTTGGGGGTTCAGGGCTGTGATCTCGGTGTTGGTGTAGCTGTAGGTCAGCGAGGTCCAGGGTTCCTGAGCTGGGCGCAATCCAGACACGGACGGGCGCAGATGGATTTGCATTTGGTGTGTCTTCTGAGGGGTGGCAGAATGCCCACTGCATGAATCCTCTGCGCGGCGGCCCTGCAGCCTGAATTAAGTAGGTTCCTGGGAGAGGGCGGGACATTGGGTGGGGTGACGGGGAAGCAGGTTAGCTGAAAAAAGCCATCAAAGTTGTTTGGGAAAAGTGAAGGAGGCAAAACTTACATGTTTGGAAACAGGAGAAAAGTTAAGAATGGGCAAGGGTCAGGTTAAAAGGAGTAAAACGTTGAGGTAAAAGGAGAGAAAATGTTGTTACAAGGAGGGAAAGTGGATTTAAAAAAGAGGAAAAGTAAAGTTGGGGAAAAAACGAGCAGGGAGCAAGAATCAAGTTAACGAGACAAAAGTCGGTTGGGGGAAGATCGAGCAAGAGTAAATTAAGCAAAATTCAGAGGAACTTGTGAGTGGTGCAGCGCCCAGCGTACTCAATATGCAGCAGCGGGGGGAGCAAGGCCCAGGGACATGGTCCATAGGATTAACTTTAGATTTTTTTCCAGGGTGGGAATAGGTATTTCACAAAAGGTTTGTGACTACATTGACAAATCTATGAGTTTGTGGAGTCTTTCTTGATTACTGCACGTCCATCTCCATGACACATCCATTTCCTGTCCACAACACTTAATTATGTTGATGTTAAATGTGGCATAAAACCAGATTCGTAGGTGCCTGGCACATTCCTAAAATTCCACATATCCTGATTCTGTGAAATGGGATGCAGCGTTTGGAACCATACTTTTTATGCAACCAACTGAATTTAGATGTACATCCTCTTTCTTTGAAACATTTCCCAGTCGTGTCCATTAAGACTGCACAAAACATTTTTACCTATTGCAATGGTTGATTCAGAAAATATATTTTCCCATTTTCGTGAGTTGAAAGATTAATGACTTAACCCTGTGAAGCTGTCTAGAAGCAAGACTCTGTGTACCTTCTTTTATTTTGGATCCACGTCTCGTTTTTAGGTCTGGCCTGGAGACAGCTTTGGCTGCATTGCCAGCTCATGTTTTCTCAAAAATAAAACATAATGATACATTATTTTATTTCCGGGAAACAAGCTTTGGATCAGGTCTCTTCAATCATTGGTCAGACTGAGTGTCAGATACATGCTGCTTCAGTCCACAGATCAGCCCACATGTAAGAAGGACTTGCTGCTACTTACTGACTTTGCTGCCAATCCTTTGTTCAGCCCACTGGACAGCCATTTGCATGTTTAATCTGTGTTATTCCACATTCAAAGTAGTATGTCCTCAGAAGGCGCTTTGTGTAGTGCATGCCCAGCGCCCTCTTGCAACTGCAGACAAGTTTCAAATTGAATAATGAAAGCAGGGGCATGTTATCATATTGGGAACTGATAGTTTAAAACTGTAGTATACAGTGGCAATAAATAGATGCACAGCTTTGCGTTTTTGAAGGGGCGTGTGATTTTTCTTTTTTAAAAGCCATGGACCTTACTCGCAAAAGACAGCCAAGACAAGTTTTTCTTTAAGAGTGATCTCTTTCATAAATCTGATTGGGCTGTTTTCTGTAGGTGAGTGGCCCTTGTTTTTTTCAGATTCTGGGAGGTGCACCTCTGTAGAGGTAACAGGTTAGATAGGAAGTTCGGGCTAAAGTGTAGTCCTTATTCTCAGCTATGGCTCTGCCTTTTTGGGTCCAAACCTAAGAAAGCCAGCAATAAATATCTAGACCTGGCCGTTACATAAAAAAGTGTATAAATATGTTTTGGAAATCACAGCTCCCACCTCCATATAACCTGCGAATGCTGACGTGAGACTATGGGCTGGATTACGCATTGACACAATTGGCTATAGTTTGGTATAGAGTTGCTGGGATCATTAGTTATGTACTGGGGGCGGACATTTATAGGAGTGATGGAGAGTCATGTGATTCAGAAATTTGTAGGGGTGCATTATATTCATTGTTAGTCAGCACCCGCATATTAATCCATGCATGTTGAAAAGCTGTAGAAATGTATTATTAGAACTCACTTAACATAGGGGTGATTAGAAATGTAATAATGCTTTTGTGAAGATCAACGTTGCAAGTTATCGTGAATGTATTTAGCAAATGCATAATGATTAGTTTTCGTGCAATGCAAATGTATGAGTTAAACGCGTGCCATGTTCAAATTACACGTGTAGATTGCTTATTCACGCATATGAAAATAATGAACTAATGCTTAGAGTGGGATTTAACAGTGTGTTTAATTTTGTAAAGGCCTGATCGCATATACGTTAGAAGAGAAGGGCCTGTTCATTTTCTTATGTTGAAGAGGTGTGCCGAAGGGCGTGTGCTACGATTTTGGGGTTTTGTATTAGGGACAGTGCCCCGTGGGTTGAGCAGATGAGGTTTAGATGGGAAGCTAGAAGGAGCATCTTAGATTGAGCTCTGACTAAGTGAATGTACTTCTAAGGAAGTCTTCACTTCTGTCACCTTTTTGATTCTCTTGCCTGGAATGGGGAACGCTAAGTAGGGATGTCACTTTAGTTAGTGTAGGGATAGATTTTCTTTCCTTGACTAATGATTCCTAATTTAGATATTGGATTAACTATAGCCTTCTTGATTATTTTGGAATCAGTAATTCTTTTTGTCTAGAGTCGGATGAGAATCCTGCGTAGGCTTGCTTTTGTTTTAGTGCCAGTTTATCTTCTACACCTTGTATTGAGGGGTTTGTATGTTCAGCGGTTTTTGGTTGTAATAAAATCTTATACATTTTAGAATTGGAGTCAGTGGTTCTTCCCAAATGAAATCTAATTTTGGTCAATATATTTTGATAATTGTATTCATCCCCTCTACACTATTTGGCAGATAAAAAGATCCTGGCGACCTGTGAGGATTCTTGGAGATAACCAGGTAGGCAAGAATCCGGTCCTATCAGGAGTGCTTAAATTACCTGTGTGTGTGGCGGCCAATGGGGGGTTGAGAGTACCCCTAAAAAAACCAGGTAGCTGGGGAGATGATGTGCTGTTTTTTTTCTTCAGTTTTGTATAGCACAAACTCGACCAGAAGGTATCGGAGCGCTTTACATGAGCACCAGTTGCATTACAGATGGACACATTCATTTTTCAGGCACGGGGATATTAAGTGATTTGCCCAGAATCATAGGATGTTGAGCTGAAGCCAAGACACAAACCTGGTTCCCCAAGGTTAGACACTCTGGCTATTACGACACACCCTTTCCTCGGTTTTAGTTGACAGACACCACTTTTCATCAATATGCACTCACAGGCCTTCACAGTGGTCCAGGGGGCCCTGGATTCTTTAGTTTCCCCAGCCCCGGGAGCACATGGGCACAAACCATTTTCTTGCAATCATTCCCACTGAAATAGTTCTCCACATTCCCTCCAAACTGTAGCCGTGAAGGTGAAATGCGCTCTGTTTCTCATTGTGAGTTAAGGATCACCGCTGGCATGCAGCTCCGACCTATCACAAGGGCATGAAGTGCCCCCTGCACCTCGGCCAGGACATACCTTCCAATTCACCCATGCTTTGGCCACACGCTGACACAAACCGCACTTGAAGGTGGGAACTCCAGAAGGAGTGTTCAGGAATTTCACAGATGGCTGGAGGCATCGTCTCACGATTATTACAAAACTTGAAAGGCACCACACGCACATCACCATCTGTTGGAAAACAAAGTTTGGTGAGAGCACAGCAGTGACTCTGGGTGTAGGCTTCCAAGATGTATTGAAATAAGCATAATGAGTTGTTACAGAGCCCGTTTGCCGCTTCCACGCCCAGTGAACAGTAGATGGCACTTTACCCAACTCAATAGCTGTCAATTCATCCACCTTTCAAGGATGAAAGGCTGAGACAGGTGGTGTCAGGGATTCAATCCCATGCCCTTGCAATTACCACCTGATTTGTTTCAAACCACGGGCATGGCCCATCTAAGGGATGCCACCCCAAAAAGAGATAAGCACTATTTTTTCTAAGCGCTCTCGTGCAACCATGGTGGAACCCGCCCGATGACCACCAGAGGAGTACCCACAAAGGAAGACATGGGCCCAGCAGCAGGGACCATGCTGAGGGATGGCAACCAGGAGTCATGTTTCTTGCTGCTGGGATGTGAGTCCACGCTCCAGCCCAAAAGTTAAATCCTAATGTAAGCCATTGAGAGGAGTTACTAATAGCATCATATTATTCACATCGCCGCCAAACCCCCAGCACGAAGCAGTAACATTTAACATAACAGTGAAGCATTTACGATTACAAGAAGGTAATGTGCCAGATGTCACACAATGAGTCAAGAACAGAGCAGCACACATGACAGCGTGGGCACATTGGCAGAAGCAGTGGCCATTCAGGTTGACAACTGGTGCACTCTTAGGAAAGTTCCTTAACCCCTGTGGGCTTCACTCTCCCAGAGTTCTCCATATCAGCTTTTGATGCTGCTCCTAGGCAGCAGGAGGTGAGGTGTCTTCATACATTCATTTTTTTGCGTGTTGCGTCCATTTGCTCAAGATTGCTATTGAACCTATGACTCAGGACACTCACCAAGTGTGTTGTTCTCGAATCCCTGGATACAATCTTCATCAACATCTTCGCATTGCATCATGGAGCCTTTACAGCTGGTTGAACCAAATCCGAGGCAATGCTCACATTCTATAGAGTGTCCTAGAAAGAAATGGCAGTTGTTAGTTGTAAGGTTCTGACGCCAACCACACTCTTCAACTCCATTCTGATAGCTTCTTAAATTAGGGTGGGAGGGTGAGATTTTAATTACATCAAATATCCCACCTTATGTTTGTGTGTCAGTCGTAGTTCACCTGTCAGTTCAGTTTGTAGTACTGGTATTTGGGTGCTCGCCTGTCCAAAAGCACGTCATTGAGCGCAGCCTCCTGACGACAGAACAGGATGATGTGGGCACTGAAAAGGCCCCCTACTTGGCCAAAGAGCATCCGTTCCACTCCTGAGTACCCCACAAGAGATTTGTTATGCCCTTTTCAATTGTAGATCTCAGAACACGAGATTGCTGCATAGGACTTCTTACAATACTTCCAAGTGGTAGTTGAGTGAGAGAGTCTTTCATGGACAGTGAGAGACGAGTGCAGTGCCACCTCACCTGCCCCATCTGGAGAGTGTGCATCGAGTTAAGGGACGTCACAGAGGTTGAACACGCTGGGAGGTAGTCAATGCACCGCTACTTTGCAACCTGAAGCAGGTGGGAAGGAGCGACAGACCTTGCCAAAGTCAACGAGAAGACCACAGGCTTTTCATGAGGTGCCATGCGCGGACTGTGAACGAGGCAAAGGTCATCACCCTGACTACCAGCCTGCACCTGGAGCACTGTACCTACCCAAAGCTAGGAGCAGAGGGGGATGGGCCACCTGAGAGCAGACAGCGCATACATCGCTCTCATAGTGTCCTTTAGACAACTCACCCAAACGAAAGGCCTAGTGCCTAATGCCACGCTGGCAGATAGCCCAGCACTGATCTCTAGATGTAGCTGAGCCTATTCTGAAGGCCTTCCAGAGTTTGATGGACAGTACTGAGTTGGTAATAGCCTCCAAGCTACAGTTTGAGTGATTTAACCTCTCATTGCTCCTGAACTCCTCAACAGGGTCCCAAGGCAGATGGTCTGTCCTTTTATGATCTCTTGCCATTCCCTGATGGAACTAGTCATTGACTCCTCTCGCTTTTATCTTAAGCCAAGGATGATCACCAATTAGCTAAAGGCAGATTACTGTGATCTAAGTGGTCACTAGTACAAGAAACGTGGGCCTGTAGTAAAGTGAGAGAGGCAAACTATACACTGGTCACCAAGAGCCGATGCAGACATTGCGAGGCAGGAGGTGTGCGGATGTGGTCTTGCCACTTCGAGGACAACACCACCTGCACAGCCACTTCTGCCACCCCTGCCAACCACAGGTCAGGATCTCAGGCCGTGCTAAGAACAAAGGGGGATATTAGCAAGGACCTTATCGCCGCTTTAGTGGCACTTTTTGCCACTAAAGCGGCGATATTTCTATTTCCCTATTAGCAAGCTGTCGCTAACAGCTGGTAGCGACAGCTTATTGGCGAAAGCGACCGCTTTGGTGCCGCTTTGCATGTCAGCGATATATATCGCTAATGACATGCAAAGTAGGTGTTCCTGACTTAAAGCGACTGAAAACAGTCACTAACACAGCTTCCCCCTATTAGCAATGCCCATGAAGCGATAAAAAAATGTGCGCTAACCGCGAATATCGCTGGAATCTAACACCTGCTAAAAACCTGACTTAACCATTCTAGTCAATGGGGGGGTGGATTGTCAGGTTATGTCCTCACCTGCCTATTAGTAAGCTTTTCATTAGCGCGTAGGATTTATCGCTGGTTTTCTCATGCTATTGCTGGGTTTCGCTGCTGTTGCTGGATTTTCCATCGTCTTGGAGATAAGCGTTGATAATAACGCATTATCTCCGCGATGAAATCCAGCGATAAAAAACAGCGCTATGCGCGCTTCGTGATAATTATCGCACTTTCTTGGTAATATCCCCCACTGTTTGCCTAGGTAAGGTGGCTGGTCTCTGATCACCAACGAGAAACAACCTTAACAACGCGGTTGTTACATTGCGTTCCATAACAACGCGGTCGTTACAACGACCCGTTATTAAAACGCGAAGCAATTACATCGCCAGTCAATAGATCGACTTGCACTAGATGCTAGGGTGGAGTTGGAATAGTAAATTATACTATTTCTAATGTTGGAGCGCCATCTAGTGCAAGTCGATCTAATGACTTGCGATGTAATGGCATTGCATTGTAACAACGGGTCGTTGTAAAGACCATGTTGTTACGGAACGCGATGCAAAAGCATGGGTTGTAGCATGCTATATTCATCACCAACACAGCTGTTGTGTAAACGCTCTCTACGGCCTGGGTGTCCATGTGATTATTACATTGAGCAGCTGCACACACATCTCTTCAAGACCACTGGCTGCATCTGATCCCACACGTCTGTCTGCCTACACCAAGCCACATATAAACCCCCTCATCTAACCCTCATATACCTTAGATTAGCGCATATGACATCACCACCAAGCTGTGCTTTATACCAATCTTTAAGGTGCCTTGGCACTGCTGGATGTTCAAGCCACGTCTTTATGTGAAGGAAGCTGCGTGAGGGGAATGCTTACATTGACAATGCCAGTGGTTGCTGTCAATCTGTGCCATGGAACCATGCACTGCAGCACTTACTTTGTTGTGTTGTTTTTGCCAGAGCATGGATTGTATGTGTTGTGTGTGAAGAAGGCTTACACTGCAGATTCTTGTAGTCCACATGAAGAGTTGGCAGAGGTCTGAGGTTCCATTACACAGATTGGGTACAGGTGTGAACACAGACAAGCTTCGCTCCTGCAGAGCATCTACTGTGCAAGCTTCCCTCGCACAAAGTGAAGGCACAGTAGGGCTGTTACAGTGCTGGATTCTTTAACACACAAAAAGTAAAGGAGCTTCTCACACACATCAAGTTGAATACAAAAAAATCAAACTTCTCTACCATGGAATAGGTAGAGACTGTGTATACCAGCACTGAAGGAAAACATCTGCAGTGGAATCTTCCCTCAAACAGAGGACATATACAGTGGGGCGTCTTTCAAGTTGGCAGACTGCATATATCACTGGCAGCATCATTGCAAGCTTCCTTCACACATGCATTTTCAGTGAACCCTTGCTTCAGCTCTCACACAGAAGATACAGCCAACTCAGCAGCATGGAAGACTGGGTCCAGAGCTTTTAACACCAGGGCACACTTCAATCAGTCATACAGGAATCCATAGTGCAAGCTTCCCTCCCTTGAAGCTGGGATATTACCAAGATTCCCACACAAAGACATCGACTGGGTCCAAAATGTATTCCATAGTCGTGTCCTCAGGAAAGCATCTATAGTTCAAGCTACACTAACAAAGGTACAATAAAGAAGTGAAGTTCAAGCATCTCTCTTAGACAGAACAGATCAAGTGCTTTCACAGTGCAAGCTTCTCACTCACAGAGCAGGTATGGGAAATGAATGCCCATCTTGTGTAAACGTGGGCTGGACTCTGGGCTTAGATGTGTCTCTATCCATCCATCCCCCAACATGGCAGAGCCCTGGCCACACTAAATGCAGAAGTCCTTTGGCCTTCACTCAGATGGAGATAGTAACACGTCCATGCATACCAAGCAACTGAACACAAAAGTGTAGATGAGGTAGGAAGACGTGCAGACACATCTGGAGAGAGGCTGGTTTACCTCTTCTGAAGGTAAGGTCCCCCCATCCCTCTCTCACCACTGTGTCACCTTATTTCCATGTTATTACCCCAAAATAACATACTTTTTCTCCAACTTTTCAAACCCGGTCTTTACTTCTGATTCCTTCTTACTTTTCTACCTACCTTTTCCTTTCTGTCTCCGTGTCGCATGCTGCTTTCTCATCTGTTTCTTTCATTTCCTTCTTTGCTCTCACAGGGGTTGTCTCCTATTACCTCTCCCTTTATAACTTTCTCACTTCTCTCATTTGAATTTATCACACTTTGTATTTATCACACTGTGCCAGTGTGTTTGGCTTTTTGGTAATTCTTTGTCCACACCTCTCAACTCGCACATATTTCCCACCCTTGCAAGTCTCCAATCACAGTTGCAGGTGCCCATAAAGACAACCTATAAAGGGTTATTTTGACTCAAAACCTGTGTACTATTCTGTCTGTTCAGACCAGCAATGTCAATGCAATCCCTGGTTCAGTGTTTGAAGTGGGAGTTCCCTGCACCACTGGATGGCATAGAGTTGTGAGAGATGTCACACCAGATGAAAGAGATTACATTAAAAAGATTGACAACTGAGGAACTGACACAGATGACACAGGCTGGCGACAGATCACACTGCTGGAGAGAGGGTGGAGGTGGTGGAGAGAGAGCACAGACTGATCACTCTGCACTGAGTGAGGCATATATGACCCTCCAGTGTGGATAGCACAGAGTGGGGTAGATGGAAGACACAGGCAAAGATGTCACCATTCTTTGAACATCATCCACCAAATGGACCGCCTTGCTATCCTTTGGCAGCAGAACTGTATACCTGGGGTAACTGTGTGCTTTAGCACCACATATACCATCCCATATTATAACATAATATTACATAACACAGGACACAAAGGAAGGGTCACACAAGTGCCAGGTTTCCCTCCTCCCTCGTGAACCTCTAGCTATTGAAAAGGCCCCCTCACTCCCATCTGCTCACTCGTCAAATGTCAAACAACTTGCAGGTGAATGATGGATTCAATTTTTAAGGCTCATCAGGGCACTTAACCAGCAATTGCTTCAACACAAAAAGGAAATATAAAATCTTGGAAGGAATTCAGCTCATAGTGTCAAAGTGATTCCAAATATTAATGATAATACAGACACATTTTCAAGTAGACTATTGAATGGAGCCACAAACTGTTTCATTGGGAAACTTACAGAAGTAGTTACAGTGATTATTATTATTATTATTATTAATAATAATAATCATTATAATAATAATAACAATCATCATAATCATTATAATAGGTAATACATTACAAAGTGACATTCAGGTGAAATTTGACACAGTTCAAGGAAATCTTGCACGCCGTGTTATTTTGGTCTCTTCTTCAATAAATTGGCGATGCTTCTTGGATGCAGCAAATGCTCTGCCAAGAATAATCTTGTGGTGTGAATAGGATTGAAAAAACCCAAGTACATTCAAATATATATTTGCACATGATGCAGGAGGCAGTGTTATTCTTCAAGAGAAGTTTCCTAGCTCCACCACATGTGCGGCTAGGGATAAAATGGGTATCTTTTCACACAATGCAACACAGAAAGCAAAGTGACTGTGCCGCACTCTGCTGCGTGACATGGGAAGGGCAGAACAGCAGCTCTCTCCCTTGGTTGGGACACTTGAGGGCGCCCTGCACTGAGACACACACCCTAGCACACGGTGTAATGGTGTGTATGTGATGTCTAGCGTATGGTATGTACTAGAAGGGGACCCTTGCACTACAAGAAACCTTTTTTAATACTTTTCTCACTTTGCATTTGTGCAGTACAGTGCAGCACATGTATGCAGCTGGAGAAAGTGACTCCGTGTTATGCCCGTCTCATGGATGAATTCGCTTTTGGCTCAAATGCTTGTCTAAAATGTTAGTAGATGGGGATTTGCATCAAAGCCCAAGGGCAGGTACACCGGAACCCACATCAGTGTAAAGTAGCAAATAACCCTCCTTTGTGTTACTTTAGGCAACTTTCCGAGGCAAATGATGATTCGCTTGGTAAATACCACAACAGTTTGAGCTAGGTTTGCGTCACTGTTTGCGATGCAAACCCGGTGCACAGTATTATGGAGGGCACTACTGATATTCATTCTTCCAGCCATGAGAAGCAATCAATCATTGCGTTTGTATTTGAGAAGTAATTTTAATTGAAAAGACTTATTATTTAACTGTGTCTCTGACATTATTCAATTTAGACACCTCAGTTCGGAATTTAAAACACGCCTCATGGATGAAGCTTTGCTTCGCTGCTTCCCTGCCCTTTTGAGCCTCCTGCTAGTCTTGTATGAATCTTAACAACGCGTCACATGCGCAGTAGGCATTTGAGCACATTTCATAAATCTGCAACGCAACACAAACTTGCTGTCATTGGTCTCGATGTGTTAAATATTTCTAACACTTTAGAATATTTTGAATTGGCTTTGTAAAGTTTCATATAGTTGTAATATAGTGATGAGAGTGGAATAAACATACAATAAGACACCCACTCCAACGGGAAGGTTGCAACACATGCTGACTCAATGGAGCATAAAGGTTTGGTGATCATATCTCACCCTCATACAGAACCGCAGCAAGGAAACCGAAGACTGCCAGAAGTGACGTCATGATGCTGGAGGAAGGTGCCAGGTGAGGACGAGGGTCTTGGCTGGAGCCTGTCTGCTGCTCTTCTATGAACCTCACCTCTGGGGATGCTGTATTTATACCCCAGAGAGTTGGAAACATCCTCCCTACAGTCCCTCTACCTGGCATCCAACCGGATGTGGCACGTGCTGCGTGGGCTGGGACGTCGCATGATTGCTGCGTCAGACCAGCGCACATACCCGGATCACGAGTCATTCTGCCATCTGGCTGAGTGTGTGACGTGCCTCTCCTGTGGATTTTTCCAAAGGTTAGGTTGAGTATCACGCCAAGGAGCCACCTCCCCTTCCCTCCTTGCCCCTGCCTGAAGTAGTTCTTGCGCGGCCTGCGGGTTACTTTAATTCCATCATCTACCTGTAGTGGTTTTCCTCCTCGCGCCTGCCAGTGTAAGCAAGCCTGGCGCTCTCTTAGTCTGGAGCACGGCTGCAGTATCTCCTGTCTGCACTTCAGCTAACCCCATCCGACGTAACCAAAAGTAAACTTGACAGACGAGCCTGCAAAAACGTGCCTGTTATATGTCAATAAAAGCTGCTGTGCTAGTAAACACCCCACCCCCCCCGACTCTCAGCCGGAGGGAGGGTGCATAGTGTGCAAGTGGAGCGGGAAAGAAACGTGTCTCCTCTTGTGCACACACCGCATTATTATCACTTGAAGGCCAACGGGTGCAGAGCCAGAAAGGGTGACCACCCGGCATGACGGCACATTGTGGACAGAACTGTAAAAAATTAAGGTCAACGGTCAAAATCCATGACAAAATTCAGGACAAAGGGTCAAAATTCAGGGAAAAAAATGTAGGATAAAAGGTCAATTTTACGAGCACATCCAAGGAGAGGCCATATCCCCCTATTTTATCAGTGCTTTTATTTACTATTTTCTGCATAGCACTATTTATTCGCTGCGGTCTTTATGTGATTGCCTATAGATATGCTAAATTCAGGTGGCCCGTTATGGCCTTTTTTTTAATTAAATGTATACCCTTGAGCACGGTGTCAAGAGCATCACACCTATTCAGATTTACCCAAACCTTTTTAGAGAGAAAAAAACAGAACATTTTTGATTATGTTTGTAAACATATTAAACCCTATGGCAAACAGTGTGGGACATTTTAAGATAAGTGACGTATGCTTTGACAAGTTTAACAAAAACATCTAGCCCACCACAACCTCCAGTAAACCTTAACCCTAAAAAAGAATTGAATAGAAAGCCAATGTAAAGACCTAAGTGCAGCTTTGGCTGACTGGCGGCTTGGAGTACCCTCAAGAATCCTTGCTGTACAATTTTGCATGATTTGAAGTTTCTTAAAGACCGCACAGGGAGCACCGAGATAAAGAGCGTTTCCATAGTCCAGGAGGGATAAGACAAGTGCCTGGACCACAAGCTTTCTTGCTTGAGAGGGTAGCAAAGGCAACATTTTACGCAGCAGTCTTAGAATACCGAAGTAGGTGCCAACAACTTTCCTTGTTTGGGTTTTAAAGCTAAGCTCAGAATCAAGCCAGAAACCCAAACTCTTTATTTCGGATTTGGGGACATGCACAGGGCCCATACATGCTAGCCAGATAGAGGAAATCTCGGGGTGGGGGATTACCGAGCAACATAAGTTCGGTCTTATCACCGTTCAGTTTTAGATGGGATTGGCACATCCACCTCATCACCTCCTCAAGGCATGGGCCAAGACAAGTAGGGGAACTGATTTTGTAGTTAAATGCCACCACTAATTGAGTGTCGTCGGCATATGTAGTTATATGCACCCCAAAGGGTAGAACAATGTCTGCGAGAGAAGTCATGTAAACATTAAAGAGAGTGGGACTCAGGGACGGCCCCTGAGGCACTCCACAATAAAGGGGCCTAGGGCTTGCAATGGCCTCGCCCTCGAAGACCTGGAAGGATCTACCCTCGAGGAAAGAGCACATCCTATTCAGGGCTGTTCCTGTCACACCCAGATCTTTGAGTCGATGAATTAGGATATGGTGATTAACTGTGTCAAATGCCGCGCTGAGATTTATCAATATCACGGCTAGAGAACCACCTGCATCAAGAATCCTGCTAGAGTCTTCTGTGACTGCCAGTAAAGCTGTTTCAGTCCCTTGAGAGGGGCGAAACCCAGTTTGGGATGGATGCAGGAGGTTTCCAGCTTCAAGATGCCTAGAGAGAGAGTTCAAACATGAATGGCAAAATATCCTAGTTTGCAAATGTTTTCCACATAACTATGGCTTTGCCATATTTACCACATAATACATCATCTGCTGCATAATCTGATGATTTTAACTAATAAATTGTTTATAGTTCAAACACCTCAAAAGTTACTAACTTTGTGGCCCTTTGCATAGATTGACTGGTCACCTTTCTCATTGCTGCAGTTGTATGTTCCACTAGTACTAATAAGGAAACTTCTTTGCAGAGACTGTTAGCATGTGTAAACATTTCAAAATAATAAAGTATCAGAAAATTTACAGCACCACTAAAACCAGTGTAGGGTATTAGAGCACTTTACATCACACATATTACACAGAGACAATCATTCATATGTGTGTAAATCACTGTGTAGGAAATGTTACATAAGACAAAGGACTATAAGGTGTAGGAGTCACATGACAACCATACTAGTAGGCAGCATAGTTTAATAGTGATTGGTCTGCAGAAACACAAACTCAGAATTAAAAACATTATACCATGGTTAGGGGTTCTCTTTAATAATCAGAATTGATTTCTACTCAAATGAACCCTTTTTTGCAACATTAGGATAATCGAAGACTGGGGAAAAAAACATAACGCTCTAATTTATACCTTGGAGTTTGCATGCAGCTCTTACATGACAGTTAAGAGCTCACTGTTCTATGTTAGGATTTTAACTTATTAACTGCAAGTAACAATAGGGTCTCTCTGACAAAAGAAGTAACCCACTGACCTATTCACATTATGTGCACTTTGTGATCTGCCTGGCACATGTTCTTAACAGCATGCACATTACACCTCTGCCATTCCTTTTCATGAGTCAAACCTTCCACTAGACAAAACACCATCTCTCTCTACGAAGAACATTAATCACTGCAGTTATCAAGACATTTTTATTGTTGCCCAAAAATGTTGGAGGCCAGGAAGGAGGCAGCAAGTGCTTTTAAAACCATAATATACTTACAAACACGATGCCCCCACCTGAAGTTAGCGCCTGTTGCGGTCGCACTGCCCTAGAGCCACCCTGCTCAAGGGTCCTGTGACCTCAGTGACAGAGTCACTGCCACTCTATGGTGTGCTGCTTCATAGTTCTGTCCCCAAGACTGGAGGTGAACTTCATGGATAGTGGTGGACAGGCCTTCAAGGTTAATCCACACTTGCCACCGCTAGGGTCCACCTGGTGGCGCTAAGACACCAGGGCTTTTAAGATCTTGCGGCGCCTTCTAAGATGTAGCACAGGAATGTGCTCCCTCAGGAGAGTGGTCTGGGAGCCTGGTCATTAAGGCTGAACCTGGTTCACCAGTTCCACTTCAGCAGCTCTGATCATAGCGCCACATCCTCTCCCCCACTGAACACCATACTGCCCCACTGAGAGAAACTTGCACTGCACTGACCCGTTATTAACACTTGGATGTGACTCAATTCTAATTACGCACTAGATAAGAGCAATATGCTGCCTACAAAAATTAACACCATCCTAGAAAGAGCAAACACTCATAGGGAATGCAAGATTAAGTAAAGCATGTGAGATGTAAGCAGGAACAACATGGTTACCTTTTTCCTTTTACACTCATTATTCTGAAATTAGTGAGTGCTTTTGCATGAAAAGGTAAGGCCATGACTAGAGGGCCCGGAAGGGACCCATGTCAGTGCCCATTGCTTATATTCTTTCAAAACATAGGCAGTATGGTTTAAAAAGACCACGGGGCATATCAGCAACACCCGGCGATAATTATCGCTCAGCGCTTTTAGCGTGAGGATAATTATCGCCGGGTAATGTGGATTTTTATCGCTGAGATAACGTGCTATTAGCAACGCTTATCTCCTCAGCGATAAACATCCTCACGCTAACTGCCTAACGTGAGATTATCGCTGGAAACCCAGCAATAATCTCACGCAATGTGGCGTTAGCTTGCTGATAGGGATTACAAACGTAGCCATGATATCCACCCTCCATAGGATATCATGGCTAAGTCAGTCCTGAAGCAGGCGTAAGGAAAGTAGCGATAACAGGGGTTATCGCTACTTTTCCTGATGCTATGCTTCATAGCGTGGGGCTTGATGATAGGAGAAATGTCGCTTAGCGACATTTCTCCTGTCATGTTAGGTCAGGGACGCCCACTTTGCATCTCATTAGAGATGCAAAGCTGGGCGTAAAGAATCCCCAAGCTAAAGCAAGGTTTCAGGCGTTAGCGTGGCCTTGCTAATTAGGCGATAATTAGGCGATAAAATTACCGCCACTTTTCGGCCGAAAACGGCCGCAAAAGCGGCGATAATTTTTTAACGCCTGCTTGTAAATATGCCCCCACATTCGTAAACACACAGTCGCTGTACACATTTTGTTTTCCATTTCACCCATTAAGCAGGTATTTCAGTACCTCCAGGCAAGGTGCACTTTCCCACACAGGGAAAACAATGTTGTTCAAAGAGAGGAGAAAACAAAAGTATCTCTTCACTGGCAAACACTGTAAAGTCGTGTAAATAAATCCATCTGGACACCTTGCAACCACTCTGTCTTGCTTTAATTAGTTATTTATTTTTCACATTTGGAATGTTTTATTTCTCTCCACCCCGAGGCTGCATTTGTGTCAGAAAAAGACAACGTTTCCAGCAAAAATGTAATTCTTTTTTGGATCCATTTCACAGGGGAGCAAATAAACGAAAGGAAGAAAGAGAGGGTAATACCCGTTTCTTGAAGTCTCGGTTTTCACTAACTGAGGATCGAGACAGAATGAGAGGGAAGACTCGGAGGCTTAGATGCCGTCACCGTGGTGTGCGCGCACAGTTTAATTAATGGGGACTTGGGTAGGCCATGCGCGCAGGCACACCATTTTATAAGAGGTTTGCTTGCAGGCGCAGCCGTCTCACTCCGCTGAAAGTGAAAGGGCCCCAAGAGCGTGGGGGCTGTGGGGGCCTGTGTTACGCCCCTGAGTCTCACAGCACTAGACTGTGCTTCTGGGACTCTACAGTTAGCTTATAACTGAGAGCCCAGAATAGCAGACAGAATGAATTAAAGAGCGGGATGAAATCAAGATCAGATGGGAGATCAAAAGCAACTGATTCAAAGGTTTGTTGCTAAGAACTGGACAAATAAGTGAGAAGATGCTGGGTGCAATGGTACAGAATGGTACATACAATTCATCAGCTCCCACTTGGAAGGGATGGGTGTCAATGAAGATTCAAGGATACCACCGGAGGGTTTATTATCCATTGGCCCGACCCACGCTATGCAGACACAGACGACCCAGGGGTAGTGACTTCATATAGTGTTGGCAAGTTGTGCCTAGACTGGCTAAAAGCCTCAACACTACAACAGGTATAACAACACGTGTCCCTTCTAGCAAACAACATGGATCTTAGGGATTTCTTTCTAGATCCCAAGAAACCGCGTAGGAAACGCTTCTTGTATGCCATCTACAATGAACTATGGAAAGTCTCCCAAAAGGATGCTGCTGAGATATTACGTGAGATTGATAGAATTAACCTAGAAATGGCCTTGGCTGTGGTAGACAATGGTATGACTACAATTTCTTTGCGTGTTTACGCACTGAGCAACAGTGTGTCCTCAGCCATCGACATAATGGAACAATATTTGTCTATTCTACAACATAGGCAATATCAATTGCGCTCCATTGTGCTTTTAACTGGACTCTACAATCATTACGTTTTGGCCACCTGCCATGGCGGTACATTAACAGCTCAAATCTGTTCTTAGCTTATAATCTGACCGACAGACAGGTGACTATGGCTCACAGTGATGCAAAGTACACCATAATGCTCATTAAAAAATTAGAAAAGCTACCTTTCACAGTAGCAGAATCTACTGAATGGTTAATTCCCGGCTATATCTGCTGCAGATCGGAGCATATAAATTCTCCCTACTTCCACGGACAGAGTAAATCTACAGTCGCACGCACATACACTCATCATACGCTAGGGCCCATTACACTAACATTCATTCCATTACTCTATCCAGACTGAATATAAGAGAGAAACCTAAACCAATCTGCATCTAGTGCGAGGTCAATGCGACCTTAAAGATATGTCTTGAGTCATGATTTTAAACACAGGAAATACATTTGAAACTCAATAAAGAAATAACCACCCGACACTGGAATTCAAACAAAGGTTATTTTATCTAAATTAGTTCAAATGAAAGTCAATCAATAGCAAAATCATTATTCTCATAGTTACCTATTCTAGCTAAGTGTCATTTGGGTCAGGACAGGTCTCTCAGTAAAGTCTCCCGAGTCGCCGTCCTCGCAATCAGCGTCGATCCTCTCGAGCATAGGTTCGGGAAGAAGTGGCCTTAGACCCTCTCTAGTCTAACATTATTTATATTGAAACTAACAAAATAAAAGTAACAAACAAACTCTAAACGTCCGTTGAGCCGCTGAGCAGAGCGAGCAGGAAAGGATGTTGACTAGCAACATTTAGAAAACCTCCACTCAGAAAAAAACACAAAAATAAAAACACGGAAGAAGGAAACTCAAGCTAGAAAAATGATACAATCATGAATGCATTTCCTCGGAACCATAGTGAAGCCACCGCAAGTTTATCAGAATTCATTGTGACTTTATTCTTCTCCAAGGGCAACTGGCAGCGAGCCTGGAGCTGCTGTCCTCACGGAAACTTTTAATTCAGACAGAGGCCGAAGTCAGGTGATTTCAAACCATGTTCAGCAAGGCCTCTCGTCACATTTCAATCACTCGAGTGCAGGCTGTAAATATCGGCCATCTTGGATTAGGCCAAAACGGACCATCTTAATTAAAAGAAATACAAAACAACGTTACCACATCGTAATGATTATACAGTGTTAATACCCACTAATACCCTTATGTGTATGTAATTATCTAGCCATCTGCGACACAAAGAAGCATTAGAGCACGTTATTTAAAAGCGCAAACACGAAACAAATAGCACTTTTGCGACACTTATTTAATTAATTTGCTCACCAATTTAGTTCACGTATTATTAAAGCAACATATATGCATTCCCGCGTGTAACTTTTCTCATTAGTAATGTTGATTAGTCAGAGACATTAACAAAATTAATAATTATCAATTCATTATCAGTAATTTTAATCATAACATATAACATAAACTGGAGTTTAAATCTCAATGAATTTTCAATAGAAAACCCTGCTCCAGCAATCCCCCCTTTGGTGATATATATCACCACAAAAACCAACCCAAAAAAAAAATAATTTAGTCCCCATTTTTAGGAGAAATTGAAATGTCTTTTTTTACGACACTACACACCAGATTCTCTCTCATCATCCCTTTTTGACTCCAAGTAAACACTCTCCCTTAATTCTTCTAATTCTATTTCTTGTGGGTCTCTCTTTGACCTCTTTTGTTTCTTTGCAGAATTTCCTCTAATTATTCTCTTTTTCCCTCCCCTGTTTTTACAACACAAACACCCTAATCTAAGCATCAATAAAGCAACAATTACACAAGTCAAAGGAAACAATATCTTACCAATAATGGTACTACTTATCTTAACAATAAAACTCTTAACAGCAAGTAGCTTATTAGCCATTTTAGTCCAGATACTTTCAGCTTCCAGTGGTACTAATTCTTCATGCAAATCAGTAATATTTTTGATATAGACCTTTAGATCTCTGCTTTTGTCAGGAATGTAAGTGCAACAATGTTGAACTTTCAGCATTCCACAGACTCCACCCTCCTTGGCCAATAGAATATCAAGGGCAAGTCGATTTTGCATAGACATGGCGCATACGGCAATCATCTCCGTATTTACCAAAAGAAACCCTCCAGCGGTACTTGTCGATAAGCGATCCACCACTGTTGACAGTTTCCGAATTCCATATGCATTTAAAGAAATTCCCACTGCTGGAATTAAAGCTCCAAAAATATCACCTACAATTTCTGACCAAGTTTCTCTCTTAAAGCGTGTTAGTAGATTAATGTGTTCTACATCTTCTATCTTATCTATATGAAAAATCTTTGGAAAGACCAGGCCAACATAACACGTGCCATACCAATGGTCAGGCAACCTGTAATAAGCCTTATTCCCACAAATATAATACACTCCCGGGAAAACTGGATCTTCTCCACCTTTAAAACCCCATCCTGTTGCAATAAAGTATGTATCATGACACTCACTAGTCCCAACAAAGTAATTATCATATTGGGATTTCTTTCTGGTAATGCATAGTTTACCCTTCTGTGGTGCATCTAAAGCCAAAGTTGGACTGGCCCAATTCCTCAACTCTTTTCCCATCTCAATATCCCATATTGTCTCACTCACTTCATATTTCCCTGCCTTTTCATGCATGCTCACTCTCCTTTTCTCTACCATGTCTAGAAAAGCTTTTTCTTCTTCTTTCAAACTGCAAGTTAAATTGTTTCTAAAAATGTAATCTAATGTTAATTCTTCTGCCTCAATAAAAATCTCACCAAAAATGTTAGCTTCTTTAGCTGGATTCAGCTTCGCATTCATAGGTAATTGCCCAAAAATATTATCTTTGTTAGACATCTCATAATCTATTTTCCCTAACAAATAAAAAACACTACTTAGCACACTACATGAAATCCCATACGTAGCTGGTAAATGGTGATAAGTAACACCCTCTGAAACGGATGCTGGTAATTGCATGCAAACGTAGCAATCCCTAACTTCCATTGTCTTTACATATTCATACAACAACTTTGAAAAAACATTGCTAGAAAAATCATTAATTGACCTATCCTTATGTATGTAAATGTTACTACTTCTAGTTGGAACTACTTTCTGTGAATTCTTCTCTATATTAGTCATATTCTCAGCATGTATTCCAGAAGTGTCTATTGTAACCCTAAAGATAACTAGTAAAGCAAGTACACCCCATAACAGCATTAATAATCCAGTACAGCAGCAGCACATTCTACACCATCTTTTCAAGAAGGCACATCTACTTTGATTATTCTCTGTGTTAGCCATTTTACTACTTTGGCAGTGTCTTTTGACTTAGCCTCTACTACTCCACTACTGAATTTCTAGAACTCTAGAATATTTCAAACAGCAAATTTTGATTTTCTTCTTTTCACTCTTCTCCAAGTGACTCCTTTAGTTCAATCAATTTGGATTTTCATCACTTTTTACTTCTTCTTCAGCAACATCAAATTGTATCAGATCTTCAACAACATCCTGAGCATCCGACTCTTCTCCAATGTCAGTCAGGATAACTTTCAGGATTCCAACAGTTTTCTCCTCCTCAATAACTTCTCGTACGGTCCCCTCTGGATTTCCTTGACTCTCTGTCTCTTCACCTTCAGACAATGCCACATACGTCCATTCCGGTGACCTATACTTTTGGTTAGGTTTTCTGATTCTCTTGATCTCCTCTGGTTCTTTTGAGACCTTCTGTTTATCACCCTTTGCTTGATTCTGACTCGACACCTCGTTCACCTGTTCAGCTTTCGATGAATTTGCTCGTGTCAGTCTATATCTCAGTCTCTTTATCCTGTAAGGCCAAAGATCTCCTCTTACACTCCTCTTTGGTCTCACTTCTTTATTATTTCTCTCTCCGATCCAAGTTCTCTTTCTCAGAACTCGACCCTCTGATTTCTCATTCTCACTTTCATCCGATTCTGTTTCATTTGCCTCTTGTTCTTCAACAATCCACTTTTGCTCCACAGACTTCTTCCCCACCGATTGAGATTTCCCTGCTACTGTCCCTCCTCGGGTCTCCGACACGCAATCTTCTTGCTGTCTACTTGTCCCTTCACCTAGCTTATCAGGAATGTTCCCTACACTTCCTCGGGGGTCTTCCGCAATCTGTCCCTCTCTATCTTCTACTGACCCTGCCTCTTCAGGTGTAATCTCAGGTGGATTCTCAACCTCCTCATCTGATTCAGGTGTAGTCCCTGTGGAATTGCTCTTTTCTCTTCTTTCTTCTCCACTGCTTGTTGGAACTTCAGGCACTCTTACAGAATCTGATCTCTCCTCTGAGACTCTCAATGTTTCTCTTAAAGCCTCTCTCGGAAAGAAAAAAGAATCACCTGACTCTCTTTCTCCTTCCCCCCTCTCAGGATTCTTTTTTCTTCTCACTGGTTCAGTTTCTGCATCATCACTGGAATCTGACTCTTCAAAATACTCTTTCCCAGTCCCATCCTTTGGATTTGGAACTCTTAGAGTATGACTTGCATGAACCCAGTTTTTCACACCAGCACACTTCATTGCAGTTGTCGTAGTCAGAATAACTTGTCTTGGTCTTCCCCACCTTGGAACCAAGCAATTTCTTCTTCTGTGCAACTTAATCCTCACCCAGTCCCCTGGACTCAGATCATGGGCTTGCTTCTTCTCAAGTGTGGTGGCGTCTTCTCCAACCTGGTGAAACACAGAATGAACTGCGTCAGCCAGGCCTTTACAGTAATTCAAAATCATGTCATCAGTTATTGTCATCAACTTGTTGACAGGCACGAAAGCACGGACAGAGTAAATCTACAGTCGCACGCACATACACTCATCATACGCTAGGGCCCATTACACTAACATTCATTCCATTCCATTGGTTACGGGTCTGACTTCGCCGGGACACTCTGCTTGAGTAGCTGAGCACTTAACAAAACCCCTCATAACATAACATAACATAACATAACACTGAATATAAGAGAGAAACCTAAACCAATCTGCATCTAGTGCGAGGTCAATGCGACCTTAAAGATATGTCTTGAGTCATGATTTTAAACACAGGAAATACATTTGAAACTCAATAAACGACAAAGAAATAACCACCCGACACTGGAATTCAAACAAAGGTTATTTTATCTAAATTAGTTCAAATGAAAGTCAATCAATAGCAAAATCATTATTCTCATAGTTACATATTCTAGCTGAGTGTCATTTGGGTCAGGACAGGTCTCTCAGTAAAGTCTCCCGAGTCGCCGTCCTCGCAATCAGCGTCGATCCTCTCGAGCATAGGTTCGGGAAGAAGTGGCCTTAGACCCTCTCTAGTCTAACATTATTTATAATGAAACTAACAAAATAAAAGTAACAAACAAACTCTAAACGTCCGTTGAGCCGCTGAGCAGAGCGAGCAGGAAAGGATGTTGACTAGCAACATTTAGAAAACCTCCGCTCAGAAAAAAACACAAAAATAAAAACACGGAAGAAGGAAACTCAAGCTAGAAAAATGATACATTCATGAATGCTTTTCCTCGGAACCATAGTGAAGCCACCGCAAGTTTATCAGAATTCATTGTGACTTTATACTTCTCCAAGGGCAACTGGCAGCGAGCCTGGAGCTGCTGTCCTCACGGAAACTTTTAATTCAGACAGAGGCCGAAGTCAGGTGATTTCAAACCATGTTCAGCAAGGCCTCTCGTCACATTTCAATCACTCGAGTGCAGGCTGTAAATATCGGCCATCTTGGATTAGGCCAAAACGGACCATCTTAATTAAAAGAAATACAAAACAACGTTACCACATCGTAATGATTATACAGTGTTAATACCCACTAATACCCTTATGTGTATGTAATTATCTAGCCATCTGCGACACAAAGAAGCATTAGAGCACGTTATTTAAAAGCGCAAACACGAAACAAATAGCACTTTTGCGACACTTATTTAATTAATTTGCTCACCAATTTAGTTCACGTATTATTAAAGCAACATATATGCATTCCTGCGTGTAACTTTTCTCATTAGTAATGTTGATTAGTCAGAGACATTAACAAAATTAATAATTATCAATTAATTATCAGTAATTTTAATCATAACATATAACATAAACTGGAGTTTAAATCTCAATAAATTTTCAATAGAAAACCCTGCTCCAGCACTATATCACACTGCCAATCATGACATTCCAGTTCCAATACTGCCTTAGATACACTCAAGCAGGCAGGTGAAAAGCGTTGGGTGAATGGTACATAGAGGAAACCTGGAGTTACCGTATAGATATAGGTGCAGAAATAAGGACACTGAAGTTTTCTTACGTGGAATAGACTGTGAGAGGGCTTTAAGTGGATCTTTAGTGTGTAAGGAGGTCTCGCTTCATGGGGCGTGTAATGCTTTAATAGCAAAGTTATCTTGTCACTTGCAAGGCTCCCCAGCTGCAGTGATTCATCTGGTTTTTGAATGACTTTCTAATGGGAGTTATTTGATGCTGAATGATCAAGGCTGTTGCAGGATGGTGCCAGGCATCACATATCTAGTAACAGTAAACCTCAGGGTTATCCTTTGTAAGCAAGTATTGTTTCCCCCTGCTCGCACAGTTTGGCGAAGCACCAGTGTGGCCTTCATTGAATGTTTCCAGTATACGGTTTGATTCACTGAGCAGACTGAAAGCCATGTTGTTCCAACAAAATGTGGCCTTAACTTCAGTCCGAGAGACTTTTGATCTCCAGGTTGCAAGGTCTTCAGTAGAGATACAGTCCCTGGTCCGTACGAACTTCCCGATCCATTTCAGCGAAATGGTTCATCTTATCTTTAACATGTCTGATACGAGTGGGATCGTACACTTATTTGAGCGACTTGGATCAGGTCTCTTAACCACCTTTCACACCTTCTTTGGAGTAATTTCAGCCTTCATACACTCTGTACTTGGAGCGTTTTTGGAGGGCTTCCTTTGGTCCCGCTTTTAGTAGCAGGCATTCTGATTTCAATCCTATTGCTTCGCAATGGACATCTCAATCCCTAAAGACATGGAGAGAACACTGCTGGAATGACGTTGTCATGAGCATATGCTGTTCTACCTGACTACGCCTTGACTACGAGAGCTGAGAGAGCATTGGTTCCTGTCTTTCAGACCGGTCTGCCTAGACTGTGTCCTGCCTGTGTTCCGTTGCCTCTTCTGCAGATTTGGCTGTGTGTTGGACCAGTGCCTTACACTTCCATCTATTGCACCACTGGACATAGACCGGCTCCTGGAGCCTTTGCAGGCACACGTGCGCAGTTGTCTCCAGCGTATTCCCATGTTGATGACAGCATTTCTAGAGCCTCCAAGGGATGCTTCCGCTCCTGTTGGAAGTGAAATTGTCTGTGCTCCAGAGGTACAGGCATCGGTATCAGGCGTGCAGGCATCTAAATCTTCCACGGTGGCTGCTGAGGGAACCAGAGATTACCATCCTTGCTCACTTGACATGATACTGAAAGTTCTGGGGTATTGCCACCTTCGGATACGATGTTCAGCGATGTTGAGTCTTCGGTGCAGGATTCTTAAACAATATGACCTCTCCTTTGCTGGAAACCATTTGGCAATTTTTTTTAACATTTATTAAATTGGAGGTCGAAACTAACTTTTTTTTTTTTCCTTCTCTGCTCTAACTGAGCATAATGGCTTTCAAGGTGCTCAGTGTAATAACAACCACAAATACAAGCTTAGAGGACCTTACTGAACGCTTTTTAGGGACAAATTACTTATTTTATGGACATTTTTTCAGTCTTTTAAAAGTGCTTTTTAGGATATGTTATTGTAAATGTTTTTTTGACTTTTAATAGTGTTAGCTTTATCATTACCTAGCTGACCCTGTTGACCTTTTGATGAGGAGTGGGTGTCATGTCTTTTAGGATAGTCCTATCATATACACCCTATTTTACATACATTGTCCCATCCACATGACAAAAAATTATTGCAAACTGGTGACCTTTTACCTAGTAGCTTGCTCCTGTCTCTTCAACACCAGGCTCTGGGTATTCTATCATAATCCCTGTACCGACATACATAAACATGTCCTCAGGCACGGTATAATTAACTAATGGACAGTTGTCACATGCTGACATCGCTTCCTCCTGACTAATGAAGCCCGTAAATCATCACAGGTAAACCGACCGACTTAGAAATGCTGCAAGCATTGGGAATCCTCATACCGCCAGCTCACTGCACATAATGCGCAACCTGACAGCACAAGAGACATGAGAGTTTCCGATCATGGCGGCAATCTCACAGCTGCAGCCTCCATTCCTACTTTGGGAATAGAATCTCCATATCACGCATGATATCAAAGAGCCCTCATTCTTACAAATCACAATGAGAAGACTTTTTTCAAAACTGAATGACATTCCACCTAAAATTTAAACAACGGTTACGCTATAGTTATACAAATACCATACCGTAACATTATTTGACTAAGCAGGAGCCTTGTGAGGCCTTACATTTAATTACCTATAACCATGACTTCTTGCACTGTATCTTACACTCTCAGCCATTACACCTAAGAGCTACAAGAAACTGGCATCAGGAAATGTTGCAGGGGTGATAGTAGTGTTGAGGAGGGTGGGTGTTCCTCGCCAACCCTTTGGTTTTAAGGTTGAACATGTAGTGCGGGCATGGGTCTGTTGGAGCTCCAGAGTGTATGGATTTCATGTTGGAGGTGGCTTCCCTGTGGAGAGGATATTACAGGTGGTCAGTGTGTGGTTCATGCCAGTTACAGTGATGTTGTATCTGTCAATTAAGTCCGTAGGTGTGGGTTGGGATTCATAGTTTCTGTATTTGGTTGTGGTCGCAGAGTTCCTGTGAGAGTGTGATGTTGTTTTCACTGGCAGTCAGTTTGGAGAATTTCTTAACAATGTTGAAAAGTTCCTTGGTGTTCCTCGCGCTGGTTTCAATGCATGCAGCAAGGGCTGCCTTCTCTGTTGCTCTCAGCAAGTGATGTTAAAGGTTGAGGGAGGTCTTTAAGGCTGCCCAGTCATAGGTGTCTTTACAGGTGTGCCATCTCCTCTCAAACTATTTGCTGTCTCATTTCACTCTTCTGAGTTCTTGGGTGTACCAGCTGGTCTTTTTGGAGGATTTTCTCTGTTGCTCTTGATGAGTACGATGCTGTTTGAGCAATTGGATATCCAGGCATTTAAGTTTTTCACTCCCTGTTCAAGGTTGGTGGTGGTAGCAGAGTTGGAGGTGTTGAGGGCATTTGCCAACCTGGTCTATGAGATTTTTTTCCAGCTCCAGTGTGCACCGTTAGACACCTTGGGGGTGGTGGTGCGAGGGCTGGAGATGCTGAAGTGGATGATGAAGTAATCTACCAATGTGAGTTCTGTGACAAGGCTGTATTTGACGTAGTAGCTGAGGTGAAAATTGGGTCCAGCATGTCTCCTGCAGTTCGTGCAAGGTCATGGATGATCTGTGTCAATCCGAGGCTGCTCATACCGTCGAGGAGGTGTGCAGTGTTTTTGTTGTTAGAGATTTCAATGTGGAAATTTAGGTCACCTACGAAGATGAAGTCATTGGAGTCTATAGCTAGGGGCACAATGAAGTCTGCGATGGTGTTTCAGAAGTTGGAGAGCAGGCCTGTGGGTCGGTATGCATGGGTGACTTTGAGGGTTATCGTGTTGTCCATGTGGAGCTTGAAGTTGATATTTTCCATGGGGGTGAATGTGGGGTCGTGCCGGGTCTTAGTGAGGGAGACCATGTCAGGTACGAGGGTGGCGGTGAGGTCCCATAATTCAGTGGAATGCTTGCATAGTGAGTGTGTGTTGAGAAAGGCACATGCTAGTTGGTGTTTTTGTCAAATCACAAGGGACACTGTTCCGAAATAGGGGTGCAAAGTGTCACCCACTCATCAAAAGAAAAGACTGAGAGTAGAATAGATACTGAGAGGGAGAGGAAATAGAGAGAGGCAGAGGTACATCCCCAGTACCAAGGATCCGATCCCAAAGGGGAGGGCCAAGCCTTGCCTCTTAGTAGCCCTCACACACCCCAAGGGATGCCATGCTTCATCATTGGGCCTGTGCTCATCGTCGGGCCGGGGCTGCAATGCCCTGCGGGTCCCCCGAAGGATCACTTTTGTGGAGATCTTTTTAGAGAAAAGCCATCAGATGAGTGCGGGTGTGTGGGGTGGATACAGGCGTGGAAGTGGTGAAGTGCATGCAGTGAAAGATACTCAAAATAAAACTGCCTAGGAGTATCCACAGGAATTTTTTTTTAATAACGTGGTACCCCTGGTAGATAAAAAAACCTCGAAGGGTAGTGAGTTACTATAAGGCTTAATATGCCCGAGTAACTATAAAAAGGTCAACATGTTTCACGCCTAGTATGTCTTAGTGATCAGTGGCGTTTCGTCAGGGCCTAACCGTTGAGATTGTAGATATAGTGCACGTAAAAATGGGGTTCCGAAGTGAGGATGGTAACCCGCATGAGTGAGAGGTATATCTGTGCAATCCACAAAACTATGTTCCCTACAGTGTGGTAAATATCTAGACTTTTGATATGCCTAAAACAAAGAAGTACCTAGGGGAGATAAAAAACAAGAGAAGGAGAAAGAAAGTTTCTGTGTGAAACGTGCCAAGGTATAGGTGCTTGGCAATAGGTAGCACGATGTACACAGTAGCAGATAAAAGACATAGCACACCAACATATATTAAACATAATGATACACACTAGGAGTAACTTAGTCTTATATTGTCAAAGTCATCAGCAACCTCCCCGTGTAAAGCAATGGGGATCCATCTAAAGCGCAATGCCAGAAAGCATGGCCACTGTGCTCGAGGCCCCCCTGCTTGTCCCCCGAGGACGGTCGCCTTGGCTGAGGTCAGGAATAGGAAGAGGTCTCTCTCAAGTTACACAAGTATGGTGCGTGGTGCAGGCTACAGCCGGGAGGATCGGAGGTTGAGTCCCTACTGTCAGTGTGCCAAGCATCCACCACTCATTCACCCATACATCACTTCACTCATGGTTGCCGTACATGTGAATAAGAACCAAACACTGTCCAGTCCGCACTCGTGGTAGCACATTAATAATGTAGTGCCCGGCTTACCCTCACATCTAGGGGGAGATTCTCCCAAGGCTAGTATGCGCCTGATGCCCGCACCTTATTGGCTAAAGACGAGCGAGTGAGTCCAAAAAACTAAAATAACAGTTAAATGCGAGATAAAGAAACACAATGATAACACCCATCCCACTATGTTGATTTGTTTCCTTCACCACCGTAACGGTGGTTCCTACTCACGGTTACATCGGGTGCCGGCTCGTTAGCACCTACCCTCTACCAGCGACTGCCTGCAATGAGTTTGTGTGGGTTGATTGTTTAAGGCGTTTCCTCTTTCCTGCTGGTGTACGTGTCATGCATAGTCATGCCCCGATCTTAGTGCGCATGCCCCGTTGGTAGTGCCTGAGTATGCGCATGCTTACGAAGTATATTTAGCTTATTGGTGCGCATGCGCATATAGTGGCCCGTTGTCATGGAGACCAGGAATCTCCGGGCCTGAGAATGAACGCGCATGCTTCTGAAGTGTGGTTTGCTTACTGGTGTGCATGCGCATTGAATGGCCCGTTTGTCATAGAGACCAAGACTCTCCGGGGCATGAAATAAGGGCGGCCTGAACGCCAGGGGTCACCAGACCTTATTATAGGTGTCGTATTACAGGTGGCAGCAAAATACAGCCCTGAAATGATTCCCACCCTGAGTGGTAATAGGCCATTAACAACAGATTAGCTAGCTAGGGATCCATGTGATCCCTGGCATTGGTATATTATCAAGGGGGTTCTGAACATTCCGAAGCTTTCTGGCATTGCGCTTTAGATGGATTCCCGTTGCTTTCCACGGAGAGGTTGCTGATGACTTTGAAGTTACAACTAGTCTGTGTCATTATGTTTAATATATGCTGGTGTGCTGTGTCTTTTATCTGCTACTGTGTACATCGTGCTACGTATTACCAAGCACCTATACCTTGGCACGTTTGATACAGAAACTTTCTTTCTCCTTCTCTTGTTTTTTATCTCCCCTAGGTACTCCTTTGTTTTGGGGGTATCTATAGTCTAGATATTTACCACACTGTAGGGAACACAGTTTTGTGGATTGCCCAGATATACCTCTCACTCATATGGGTTAGCATCCTCACTTCGGAACTCCATTTTTACGTGCACTAAATCTACAATCTCAACTGTTAGGTCCTGAAGAAACGCCACTGATCACTAAGACATACTAGGCGTGAAACATGTCGACCTTGTAATAGTTACTCGGGCACATTAAGCCTTATAGTAACTCACTAACCTTTGTTTGTTTTAGTCTACCAGGGGTATCACGCTATTAAAAAAAAATTCTGTGGATACTCCTAGGCAGTTTGAAATTTGAGTATCTTGCACTGCACGCACTTCACCACTTCCACGCCCGGATCCACCCCACATACCCGCACTCATCTGACGGCTTTTCTCTAAAAAGATCTCCTCAAACGTGACCCTTCAGGGGACCCGTAGGGCATTGCAGCGCCGGCCCGAAGAGGAGCACAGGCCCGATGATGAAGCATGACATCCCTTGGGGTGTGTGAGGGCTACTAAGAGACAAGACTTGGCCCTCCCCTTTAGGATCAGATCCTTGATACTGGGGATGTACCTTTGGCTTTCTCTATTTCCTCTCCCTCTCACTATCTATGCTACTCTCAGTCTTTTCTTTTGATGAGTGGGTGACACTTTGCACACCTATCTCGGAACAGTGACCCTTGTGATTTGACGTTCACTTGAGGAGCACGGACACTGGACCTTAACAGGCTCCTGGTCACCCCTCTTTCTTTTTGACTTAGTTGGTGTTTTTGTTCAGGAGGTGACTGTGGTGCGTTCAGGGTGGGGTTAGTTGGTTGGGTTGGTGTATGTGCAGTGACAGGTGAAGTGGCAGTGGGTGCAGGTGGAAGGTCATACTGTCGAGAATGGGCCAGCGTAATGGCAGTGTTTGTTGTGGCATCCAGGGTCAATAGTGTAGTGCTTGGCGATGGTGTATCTGCGTGAGGTGGGAGAGCCATGAGTCATAGCGCTAGGCGTGGTCCAGGCATGGACTGATGCAGACAGGCTTGCCTTTAGCGTGCCAGCAGTGCAGTCACGCTGCGGCCTGCATTAAGTAGGTCCTGGGTGGACAGGGCTTCTGTTGGCGGGAAGAACGTTAGTTGGGGAAACCCAGTCAGGAGAGCCCCCGTGGGAGAACCTGGGCATCAGCGGTGTCACTGGATCAGTGTGGAACAAGCAGGAACTGTAGACCAGAGGCAAATGGCAAGCCAGATATAAGGTGCCTACTAATTGGTTTCACACAGCGGCCTGCATTAAGTAGGTCCTGGGTTGGACAGGACTTCTGTTGGCGGGAAGAACAGAGAGTGGGAAAACACAGTTAGGAAAACCACAGTGGGAAAACCCGGGCATCTGTGGTGTCACTGGATCAGTCAGGAACATGCAGGAACTTGAGGCCACAGTCAAGTGGCAAGCTAGATATAAGGTGCCTACTAATTGGTTTCACACACCGGCCTGCATTAAGTAGGTCCTGGGTTGGACAGGGCTTCTGTTGGTGGGAAGAACGTTAGTTGGGGAAACCCAGTCAGGAGAGCCCATGTGGGAAAACCCGGGCATCTGTGGTGTCACTGGATCAGGCAGGAACATGCAGGAACTTGAGGCCACAGTCAAGTGGCAAGCTAGGTTTCCAGGTGCCTAAAACGGATGTTCCTAAGTCATCACATGAAGAACAGTTCTAAATTGATGAATCAGTGCCCAAAGTGTCTCAGCTGGAGAGCCGGGTTTACCCTTGAAGAGCAGAACCCAGGCAGAGGAACACAGGTGAAAATAAGAGTCAAAGCAAACCCTACCTCAAGGGGAAGGAAAGCCAATTAATGATCTGGCCTGAATATGGCTTTTATATTCTGCTGGATCTCAAAACCCTGTGGTAGATCCTCGAATTCAGCAGTATATCCTGGAATCCTGACAAACTGTTGTAGATCTTCAAATACTGTTGTAGTGTATCACTCAAGGCATACCTTCACAGCTATTGGGGTGCCTGCATGAGGATAATATTGGCTGTGCTGGTGGGGTTCACAACTGACCAGCACATATTGACAGCCATGGTTTTGGCATTCGTGGCTCCTGTCATGCCCGGGAGGTTGACATTTTGCATGGCAATGCCATGAGCGATGAAAGGAATGGGCACTCAATAATGACTATACCAGAGGTGAATAGGAGTGGACATGAGCCACACTGAAAATAGATGCACTACTAGGAATAGCAATTCTTCACAATAGCATATCACTGTTGGAGGGTTGATTAATAAACCATAGCTTCAAGATGGGACCTGTGGCTAGATGCATCAATAAGTGTTAATCATAAATTGCATGCATTAATGCCTTTAGAGCAGGGGATGAGATGATAACATTGCCAATGCAGAGAAGGTGAATGTCTCATCCTTTGACAGAAGAGAGAGAAAATAACTCTGTGAGCAATAGCGGGATTTCATGTTTTTATTTTTAACTCCTCGAGCCTCAAGTGCAGATCTTCACTGCAGCATGAGATTTGTTTTGTATTACTGTGATGTACAGCACTCCTTATGTACAGTTTCACCGTTTGTGAATGTGAAGCAGCCATCGCTTTTAAGATGCAGCTGCTTTCATTATGATTGGTTCTTTCGGGCTTATCTGAGGCCATTGAACATCCCTCATAATGCAGGATGTTTTCTCTGAGAGAGATCCACCTACTAGCCACCAGGGCTGGCTTAAAGTGGAAAGCAGCCTCCAGACATGTCCAAACTCTCTCCCAACACTCACAACCACCAATCTTGGATCACTAGTTTTTCTGGTCTATTGAGAATGGTGAATTAGGGATATAAAAGGGTTTTTATCTTAGAGCCATATGTACAATCACATTTTTCAATATACACAGAATGGGTAAATCCTTTTGATACATCTGGCCCTGAGTCATTTAAAACAAGCATTTGCAATGCAATAGGTCTCGCATTTTCGCGAGTTTGAGCTATTGGCATTGTAAATGACAATGCCTTTTATTTATGTTTTGGTTTTTAAAACATAAATAAAAGGCATTGTCTATTACAATGCCAATAGCTTAAACTCGCGTGAATGCAAGACCTATTGCATTGCAAATGCTTGTTCTCTATGACATGGGTTAAGTGTTGACCGCATAGGTTCTAAAAGTAAATGAACAAAGAAAAGGTGTAATAAAGACACCAAAACCACTCTACTTGTCAAAGTGTTTTTTTTTAATGCATTAATCTAAAACGCACGCCCAAACAAATTTTCTGTTCCACCTGATCATATGTAGAAGCACTCTTACCAATGGTGTCTGTACATATGTTTATCATTTGCAGACGGCGCTTGCTATAATGACATCATTTAGAATTAGTCATTCATTACATCTTGCTGGCGTGCTTTACTGACGTTGATGATGATTAGTTCCCCCTTGCAAACCAACACAGGGATTATCACGATTTCTAATCTCTCTTCGTCCTGATTATGTCGACCCTTATATAACTAATTTTATGGGGTTGAAATGTCGACAAGATACATGATTCAGTGTTGTTCAACAGCAATTGTGTCCATATCAGTCACAAATTTTGTAGATATGTTTTTTGTATAGCACTTGCACACTTCAAATTCACCTATTTCACTTTCACTGTGAAGTGGTATATTTGGGAGCACCATATTACCATAAAGTGTATGGAAAGAAAACTTTAACTTTATTGTTTTTAAACTAACTGCATACATTTGATTTGATTATTGATTAAACCAATCTATTGATGGTTATGTATGGTGGCCAATGACGTTGAGGCTCACACTTCCTCCTAAGGGACCATTGATGTATTTATACACTGATCAATACAACAATTGCATCTCAAAATGAATGACGGGTCACAAACTAATCTCTGTAGAACAGTTTGTGACCTGTGCTAAGTGCATCAAGCCCACTGTTTTTGTCTAGGCAGGGGACAGTCGATTGGTTGCTTCCATATGTATATTCGAGATGGTATGACAGAATACAGACACCAAAAATATCATGCTATAAACATATCATAGCCAGAATATCGATTACCAAAATATCATGAAGGTAAGAAGATACAGGTAAGTATAGATTTCCTGGTTTTAATTTCACATCAAAGTACCTTGAAGGTATATGTATATTGTCTAGGTATCGATGTGGAGCTAAGTAACTCTATATTTACAATGTAAACTTACTTTCTCAATGTTTTTGTAGTTTATATTCAACCCTAATATTTTTATAGCCCGATATTTGGGACTCAATATTCTGGTAATATACCTTAGATGAAGGATGTCACACTCAGTTGGCCAGTCCGTTCACCACCCACTTCCCAAGGCACAGAAGATTTGAATGTTACTTCATGTCACATTATTTTGATTTGAAATGCCTGGAGCCAGAAGGAGCAGAACAGGCCTCTTTGACAATGTACAGACCGAAAGTACATGGCACTTCCTTCCTTGTAGAAGCCGTTTGTAGTTCATGCTTGGCCTGTGGCTTGCTAGAAGGCGCACAGCTATTGGCACTAGTTAATTCCTTCTGTATCAAGAGCCAGGGTACACTTACCGGACTGAAATGTAAGCAGTGGATGCATAAGTGCCCCCTGAGTTGGTAAGCATTTGCATGTGTGTTTATCACCGCAGCCTGTTCTCTATTGCTACTCTGCAAAAGGATATGTTTTTGCCTTTTATGGGAGAATATCATTTAGTTTTTTCCCAGGTTTGGAAATAATTTGTGAATACCAGCAAGCAAGGATGTTTGTGAGTGCTCCTATATGTTCATGGCATTCCCACCTTAGAAAGTCTACATGAGCACCTCTTTTAAGACTCAGACCACTCAAAATCTGCGTGTAAATCTTTTATAGGTGTAAATCCATGTGTTGTGAATAGCAAAATAAAAATTGTAAAAAAACAATGTTTAAAAAAAAGGCTACATGTGGTAGTAAGATGAAATCACTAGTGCAAACACCTTTGAGGAAACGCTCGATGAGGGAAATGTTTTGGAGTTAAATGTACTATTCACTGTAGGTGCCATAGGGTAACAGACTCTGCCCAAAAGCTAATGTTTCGTATTTCAAAGCAGTATTACCTGGCAAGTAATTACAGCACAAACTCGGCATTTGGAACTTCTCTGAAATGTGCAATCCTTTGTCACAAAGAAATGTGTTGAGTTATTTTATTTAGAAACCTGTCGTTGCTCATGCCTACCCGGTATGATGGCAGACGATCGGTTTTTTGGTCTGTTGTGCTGTTTCAGAGCCGTGGAGTAGTCACCCTGCAGTATATCGTGCTGAGTTAAAAGCTGCCACGACAAAACGCGTTAACACAAATACAGAACTCGATGCAAAAAACAAGCGGCCGCAAAAGTGAAAGTAATCGCGGAAAAAGCACGGCGCGCGCCCGCGCACATGCACTGTGGCTCTAGGCTGGCCTGGTAGCACTTTTTGGAACCCTCTCAATAAGTCTCGCCAGACCAGCGCAAGCGCTGGGTCAGGCGAGACCTAATTATCGAATGTGAATGTGATAGTCCCTCAAAAATCACTGGAGTGCACATAACAAAACACAATGGTAATACTAGGCAGGCACAGGGTGGAATGCAGGTATCAAAAGGGGTATTTAGAGGGTTATGAGGGTCAGGGGTGCCAGTAAGACGAAGGAATATATTCTAAACATTCATCATACCCTTCAAATGCATTGAAGTATTGAGGTCTTTTTTGTTTAAAAAGAGCTTGAGAACATATGTTAGTATGTGTGTAACATAGCTAAAGGAGGCGGAAAGTCGGATGTAGTGCTCTCTCTGCATCCTGCATGTCATAGATTAGAGTGGCAGTGAGATATTTGATGTGTTTTGATATGTTAAACTGCAGCATGTCATGTAAACTGAGACCTGCAGGCCATGGGCTCCCACCCCAATGAATTTAAAAGTAGGCTAAGTGTCCACTACTGTAATATGTTTGTAATGTGTTATTTACAAGCTTCAGAGCCAATAAGCTTCTTTGAAGGGTTCATGCACCTAATGGGCAAAGAAGGAGAGTGAGCTAGAGAATGTGATAAAGAGATTTCTGTGTGTGTGCATTTGTAATAAAGGGTATTTCAGGGAACATTTTAAACGATTGGGAATAGGAGGTGCAGTAGAAGGAACCATATTGTATGTGAAAGGGCCGTTTCTGGTCGTTTTGGAACTTTTTTAGAGCCACACTCCAATGGATCTTTTTAGCAGCATAGAAGTGTAAAGGGAACAAAAAGTTAAAGCCCAGTCAAATTAGAAACACTGATTCCAGATAAATAATAAACAAAGGGCAATTTAGGAAAGTTAGTTTGGTTTATTATAAAGTCAACAATAACTGAACATATTCACACCTTAAAACTAGGTAATAAAAATATAAAGGAAACAGCATAAAGGCGAAATGTGCACATAGTTAGTGCAACATAAGTAGAACTATTAATTCAAGAAGAAGGATACAGACATTCAAGAAGCAAGAGTCAAAATTTCCATGCATGGAGGGCTGATGTACAAAGAGCATTTAAATCTATCCCTGCGCTACTATGAAGGAAGTGGCCCTTGGGTACCAACGTCGTTACTTACAACCACCTGCTATGCCTTTCCAAGTAATGAAGAGTCGGCCAGACAGTAGAGAATACAAACAAGCTTTTATTAGCAATACTCTAGCAATACTCTACCGAGGCGTACATACTATCAGTGTCTCATGGTTGCCGTGCTGAGGCTCGCCGTCTCCTAACATGGGAGCAAAGTTACACACAATGATAGGAATGCAAGGGCATGTCCTATTCATTAGTAAGCAGAATCCAACCTTGAGCAGGGAAGTAAATTATAGCTGAATACAGTGTTCTGCTGAGGCAAGCAATATGAATAATGAGGTCTAGTTCAGACACAGCCTAATGGGGATAACGAAATACAAAATGGAGTCACACTTGTTAACTGAGGCTTGCGCTTTACAAGGATAACTCAGTGGGTTTCATAACGTGAATGCAAATGGAACATCATTTAGCCGCACACAGCTAACCTACTATGGGACCGAATTAGTATATAATAAGAATGGGGTTTTTCAAATGTAACAACCACTATAGTGAAATCCCTATGTTAATAAGTAACCATTTCAAATTACAGAGGAAAGGTGTTGGTTATGAAGTCTTCCTATTGCAAGAGGAAAAGCTTGCTCCGAGATGCTCCCTCTCCAAAGGCAAGGAAGATGTGGGCACTATCTCTAATTCCAACAACCAGTTATCCACAGGTAAAATTCCCATTGTGCACCTGTCGCACTTTCTCCGCAATGGGTACAGTCATGAGTGACTTTTCCAAGGTGTTCTCCATGTACATCCTTTGCAACAATTTGTCCTTGGTTCTCATGCCTTCTCTGGTACACATAAGATTCAAAACATTAATCCTAAAGGGAGAATTTGTCAGAGGTTTGCATTTCAGGCCTACAGCTACGGCTAACATAAGAACACATCATTTAATCATTATGAATTACATACTTATTCTTGTATTTTCATTACGAATTACATAATTATTCTTGTATTTTGATTAACACATTTACCTAATTATGGAAAATATTATTATTACTAAAACACATCTAATGCATGAGAAGTGTCAAACTTCACAACATGTTTTCTTCGTGTTTTCATTTTCTGCTAGTTACATTTATTTCCTACATAAAACCTTCATGTAACTTGTCAGTAAACCAAATATGTTAGCTAGATAAGTTCGCACAGCTCTAACACGCACAGTTACACAAGACACAATTATATGCGGGTGCCCACTACTCATGATTATGAAGCACCCCTACAAATGAGTAAAATGCAATTATGAAATTTCCACTCTATCAGTTACCCTTTCGATGATGTTGAGTCCCCATAATAATCTCCAAAATCCCCTGTAGAGTAGGTTGACCTAAACAGATGCAGTAACGAGTCTTCTTTGCCTGAACTCCTCCCATAGTAACTTTCCTGTAGTCTCTCCATCCTTCTTTCTCTTTCTCTTAAGGTGTTCTCCAACTGCCTCGCTCTATGCCATTTGTATGCCCTCATCATTCCAACTAAAACAATGACACAGATTATTATAATTAGTATTAGTTTCAGGATAAATCCAAAGATTCCACTTCCCAGATTTGTAAAACACATCCAAACTGCACCAAACTCTCTTTCAATCTTATCCCAAATCATGTATCTCCTGATGTTTTTAATATATCCCTTCAGATCTTTACTTTTGTCAGGGATATAGGTACACCACTGTTGGACCTTCAGAATCCAATAGACTCGCCCTTCTTTGTGAGAAATGCAAGTTTACTCTGCGTCACCATCACCCCTATCAAGACCATCTCCCCATTAATGAGTAGCAAAGACTTATCTGTGTTAACAGACAACCTATCCACTATAGTAGGCAAACTTCTAAGCTTGTCATCATTAAGCACTACTCCCAAACAACTTATTATTGCTCTGAAGATGTCCCCCACAACCTCTACAGGACTCAATCCACGTTTTTCCCTGCATCCTCAGCTTTGTGCCAGACTCTACAAGTCATCCATATGGTATATTTTCAGAAGCAGAGCTGTCAAATAACTAAGCCTGGGCGGAGTTTGCGGAGTTACGCTACACAGAACTCCACGAAGTGCAAAAACAACTCTGCGGCACTACATGGAGCTCTGTAAGCGGCAGTGTGGGTTAGAAAAAATGCTGTTCATGATAATTTTCAGTGACGTCTGTTTTTCCGCACTGTGAAATGTTTGCAAACGGCACCATGCACAGCGCAAGCGGGCACTGCTTCCTTTCTGACGCTTGAGTAGATTTTCTACCCGAGCGGCATCTTGTTCAATGCGAACAGACGGTTTCTCAATGCGAGCGGTCGCAAGCATACGCGGCCACACGCATTGAGAAATCCAGCTTTCCGGGTTGAGAAATCTTGCCTGGCAGTTGATTTCCCACGCTCGCGCTCACCAACTTGACGTTGAAAAGTGCAAATGAGGAAAAATCTCGCCGGAGATGGATATTCCTCGCTCGCAGTCGCCAACTTGATGTTGTAACATGGAGTGCTGAAAACTCAACAAACTCCTCGAGTGGAGCGAAGTTCACCGCCCAGACTTACGAATAACACTTACCATACCATTTGCTCGGTAAACATACATACGCATTCTTTCCACATACCAAATATGCGCCAGTTACCATGTGGACTGACTCCTGCAAAAACGTCTTCCATGGGCCATTGACCAAAAATATATGTCCTACAAAATAAAGAATTGTAATTAATCGCAGCCTGTCGTATGCAGAGCTTACCTCACTGTTGCCAATCAAGATCTATTTTACCAGAACTCCCTTTAGCCTTATGAGCTAATTCCTCCTTAATCCAATTGGAATCCTTATCCATGTTATCAACATTGTTAACTAATCCCTTATGTCTATCTTCTGCCTGGTCTGCACATTTATTTTGTCTATATCTTATTATGATATAATTGCCGCAAAATAACTTTCCATTCTTTCTATTCTCCTTTGGGTATCGTACTTATTCAGATGTTTATATACAGGTATTTCTGACAGTACCACATCATAATTGGGGAAGTAGTACTCATATTGACCCTTTCCATAGAACATACTAAGAAGTAAACTACAACTAATGCCATGAGTCAAAGGCAAGTGACGTCCGTGGTGTCTACATACTTTTTGCAAAATCATCATGTGCCCTGGGCACCCCCAACTTTTTTTGCTGACTGGTACTGGTGGTAACTGACTCTGACTGACCCTGGGTTCTGCCTAACCAGGCCCAGGGCCAGTGCTATGCTGAAAGAGAGACTTCGGACACATTGAAAACACGTACATATACTAGGGTACACTACAATTATTGGAATGACCTCCCCTATAAGGCCCTAGTACATAAAAGGACAGGGGGAATAAAACTTCCTTTAGGACCCTAGCATATAATTGGGCATGGCAGTTTAAAGGCCAGCAGCTTTTCTGTACTTGCTTGTGTGCACTGCTGAAGCCTGAAGTCAGTTTAAAAGCAGCCCTGTGTTGCAGGACTGGTTTTAAAATGCAAATTATGCTCAAATCTGACTTTGGTGTTTGGGGCACTTAAAAATTGATAAACTACAATATTTGGGCATATTAGGTAACCCCAGGGTCTGCCCTATGTGCCCCTGGGCTGGGGGCCGGATATTTATAAGAAGGACCCTTCTAAAATGAGTTTTACATGCCCTGGGTTAAGTGAAAATGTACTTTCGTGTAGGCCAGGGTGGTAAATTCTGTTCCGCTCGCAAAATTTGCGGAACTTGGGTAGTTTTGCGTTCCGCAGAAAGGGTGGAATTTCTCAAAATTCTTCGTTTCGCATAGAGCGGAATTTTTTGCTTGTTTGCGTTCTCAAAATGCGTGTTCATGAGGTATTTCCCCCTCGAGCACGCAAACAGCGTTCCTGAACAGGAAAAAATCATCGCGAACAAGCAATTCCGCGTGTTCATTGATTTTCTGCGTGCTCGCGGAGATTTCGTACTGTTTCGCGGAGCTTTGCATAGCGCGACTATGCAAATTCCGCCCACCGAGCAGAACCCCTAAAGTCTCCACTAGGTGTTCCAGGGGTGGGGGGGTCCTGTAAATATAGACAGGGTCCTTGTAAAACATGTTTTATAGGCCTTGGTGTTGAAAAATGCCCCAACTTATTTTTCCAATTGCAAACCCCCTGCCACCTAGGTTAACCTGGCATTAAGTAAAAATAATTAAGTAAAAAATTAAGTAAAAAATCATGAAGGCTTATAATAAAACTCAAAGAGTACAATACAGAAATAATATAATACAGATGTTGCAAGAATCTCATTGAATTACTTAGAAGTACTTTGCGATAAATGCATAAACATAAAATATTGAGCAAAATTAGATAAAAACAAAGGGGCTTATTTACAAGAAACTGATGCATCTGTATAGATGTGTCAGTTTCCCTTTGCCTGCATGCAAAACCCTTGCGCCAACATGGATGCGCTGTATTTATACTATGGCGCACCATGGCATAAGTATTGACACATAAGTCAGAATTTTTGACACATATGTCAATGCATAAGTCATCCATTGCTGGAGTTGTGTCGCAAGTATGATACAATTTCAGCAATGCATGGGCAGACCTCTTCCTAATACACTATAACACTCCTTAAGTCTGCTCCAAGCAGGCGTAGGGTTATGACGCAGTGGCGTCCTAGATGTGGCGCTGTAAAATTTTGTAGATTTCACTGCGTCACTTCAATGAGGTTTTCCCATCTGGGATCGCCCACCCTGCATACATTACACCTGAAGCAGGTGTAATGTGGCTCTGGGATTTACAAAGTGACGCCTCTCCCTAGATGCGTCACACTGTAAATGGCTGCAACGTGGCACATTGTTTACGCCGCCGCTGCATCACAAAGTGACGCAACAACGGCTCAAAAGTGTCACAAAGAGCTTGTAAATCTGCCCCTAAGTTTCAACAAAATCAGTAAGAAATCAGATGCATCCCAATACTCAGAAAGGGTCTCAAACACAGTTCTACTGGCTCATTCCAAAATTCAAGGGTTTATATACAGTTTTCTTGCATACATTTATTAAGTCTGTAAGTACATGGGTTGATCATTGCACTAATAAATAATAATATCTAATTCTAAATTGTCACACAGACCTATCACACAGACCTATATGTTTAGCATCATCCAACTACATGAATATTGGTTTTCCTGTTATGCCCTAACGTCATCCAGAGGCATGAGAACAAACTAGTTACATAAATAACAGAAAACCATACTGAATGAATGTACAAGCAAGTGCACAGGCCGAAAGGCCTTGAATTTTATTACAAAAGGCTTCCTTCAGATCGCCTCTATAGAATACTTTCATACAGAAATAAACAATTTTCATCTTGCTGCATGCAGTGTGAGGGAGAAATATAAACACACAATAAACATCATGATATGGGACAAGATGGCATTAAGCCAGAAAAATAACATTGCAGCAACTTTGTTTCAATCATGTGTGACTCATGAAGTAAAGGGACTAACATTGATGCATATTTTTGTTCAAATGCACAAAAGCTCCAATACTTACATTACAGCATTCATCAGTTTTGGTTTGTTGTGCCTTCATTCTTTCAACATCTCAAGTTGAGCATAGACCTGCTCTTTGGCTGCCTTAAACTCTTCAAAAGCTTTGACTTCACTAGAAATATTGGTAATGTTACTGACATGCATGAATAAGCTTACTGTTATCAGGGATGTAGGTGTAGCACTCTCGCACCTTCAAAACCTTGCAAACCCTACCCTCTCTCATGAGAAGAATGTGTCTTGCAAGTCAGTTCTTCATACTCATGGATCCCATTGCAACAAATTCTATATTTATCTGGGTTAATGCACAAGCAGTATTACAAGCAAGATGATCTACAAGTGTAGCTAATCTTTTAATTTGGCCACACAAATAGACAGAATCATAGCATCGAACATATTTAAAAATGTATTCAAATCCTTGTTTCACTCTCTTCAAACAAACAAAATCACTCATCTCGTTCATGGTAAACATGAGGGAATACCAAAGCCAGATATCAGCTCCCTACCCAATGACAGGGTAGGTTACAATAAGCAGTATTACCACACACATAATAAATTCCCCTTAAATATTTTCTCCTCATCATTCCGAGCCTCACTTTTAACAACATTACTTCATGCACACTCACTTTCTCCAAATAAATTCCATTGATCTAGTTCTTTGTGAATTTTTTCACACTATACATTATTCACCCTTTCTTTTGTTTTCAATTGTCTACCTTGGATGCAAATTTGGAGTGTTAAATTCCTCTTCAGCCTTAATTTGTTTTTTATTGTCACTAGCATTGCTCCAATCTCTCAAACGGTTCACTCTCCTCTCATTATATTCCACTCAAACTAAACATAAGCCATTTTTAGTCTTATAATATTTCAAATGATTTTGTGCATTATTAAAATATTTAGAAAAAGACATATCATTCCCAGGATCGTCAGTTACAGAAAGTTCTATCAGAGAAATTATGAAATCCAAAAGATATGCTTGACAAAAACTCGTACTTATGAAGTATTCTAACTAAATAGGAAAAATTACAGGACAGACTAAGTCAATGGCAATTGAAAGTAAGTTGCACCTTCACCTGCAAAGGAAGGAAAACATTTAAAAACAAAAAACCCTCTGTGCCCATAATCTCAAAATATATGTATTTAATAAATTTGCAAAAATATTATATTTACAACTGTTTACTAATCTGTGACTACATTTTAGTCTTTAAAAAAGAAGGGGGACTGATAGGGCTTGTTAACGGGGTCCAGCACACATGCCCAGTCAATATGTTACATGAAGAGTGTGCTGTTCCCCAAAGAAAAAGTGGACAACGTGTTCTAGAGGCTGGAGGAGGGGATCCTCCTTTTTGGAACTAGAGTCCTCACACACCCAGCAAGCTAGGTGTCATGCTTCATCATATGGACTTGCTCCTCGTCGGGTCGGCGCTGCTAAACCCGAAGGGTACCCTTAAAGGGGCTCTTTGGCAGACATCTTTTATTCCTTGCCGTATGATGCTGTGGATGTGAGGTCCCTAGAAGACAGTGTAGATGTGGAGTGGGTGAATGACGTTAAAAAAGGTTGGATGATCCAAATAAACTTGTTATTAGGGCGGTTATCCACCTTATAAAAAGAAAAGTGGAGTGCCTGCTCTCTGGCTTAATGGTCCAGTGGAGCGGAGCTCAACTCTAACAATATGGTCGACATGTTTCATGCATTGCGGTCAATATTGATCCAATGCATTTCATCAGGAGTGCAAAACTTTCTACATGTGGTGGTGGGTGGAAAGGTTCCTACCTACCACTCTTCATGGATGCGAGTACGTTGTCCCGCCAATCCTAGTTGTAACCTAAAGGGGGGTGACATGGAAGCAGTGTACAGTTACAAGATACATATATCTAGCAGATAGATCATATCATCCCAACAGCCTTATAACAGTTGTTCATCTAGTGAGTGCGCACGGGTTGTGAAATACATCCCTTATCTAAAAATACTTAGAGTTATTCAAAAAGGGGTGACTGGGTTAAAACAACAGCTAAAAGAGAGACCGGTAATGCAATTAAGAACAATCCCTAGATAGAGAGTCAGTAGTCCACAGTACAACTCACCTATCTGGAGGGTAAAACTCACTCCATTCGGTCATATCAGCTCCAGACACCAAAGTGGTGGTGTCCTGCAGAGTTGGAGATAAACTAAAAGTAACCCTCATTAACCATTCCAACAGTGTTGTGGAACCAGGCCCGGATGTGAATCCCAACCTGGGGGAAGTAGGAGACCCAACCGAACACCCCTCCCCTCTAGCTCAGAAGTCGTGAGGGCCAGTTGGCTTCCTGTGAAGCAAAAACGGTCTGTGGTGATGCTGGATGAACTACCTCCCACCCAGAGGACGGGGTAGCCCGTCCTGGTCTCCCTCCGTCCGTAAGTGCGCAAAAAGGAGTCAACCCATAACCCTGGCCACACAAGTATCTGTGCCCAGGGCCTGGGTGGTACCAAGGTAACCTAATCACCAACAGAATAGGAACCCACTCGGTCCGTAAGCCAGTGCCGTCAGTTACACGGCCGCTAGAGCTGCCAAGTCACTCACCTGTCCTAGGAGGACGTGTGCCGGTAAACTACCCAACGCCGATCCGAAAGACGGAAAATGTAAGGACTTCCACCCGGGTAGCGTTTATGTAACTTCCTCGTTTCCCACGGCACGTAGCGTACCTGGGCTGGCATCTCGTCACGCCACATCACGTGGTACAAGGAGCGTCTCAGTAGTCTGACCTGAGACGGCACCGGGAACAAGGAGGCCATCTTAGAGCGTAGGGACTAAACGCTTATTGCGGTGAATATTGCCAATAGCCAAATACTGCCCATGTACTGACTGCTCAATATGTAAGTATATTTTAAGGCAGCCAAAATGCACATGTCAGGACTCGGGAACAGGGGACTTGTACGCAAACAAAACCCAACCTCAATATGTAAGTATAGTTAGGGCAGCCCAAATGCTCTTGTGCACCTTGTCAGGACTACGGAGCAGGGGGTTATTAACACAATAAAAATATAGATATAACCCAACCTCACGTGTAGTACCCATTCGGCGCATGCATCCAGAAGCTTGTATGGTGCAGCGTGCTTATGAGTCTCGGAGGCGGGACCCATAAATTAGGGGGTATGTCAGGTAAGTGTATCTACAGACGTCTACTAGTAGTGGTCCACAACAAGGCAGCGGGGACGGGACAGGTGATCGGCCGCTAGAAGGCCGGGTCGGGGGAGGCTACGTCCCAGTCAGAGCGGCCCAGGTATGTCACTATTGAGACCAAGTGTGTTGGTAGACAGGTGGTGCACCCATCTCTGTTTGATCTGAAAAGGGCATGTTGTGTAATTCTGGGGTGTGCCTCAAGGACCACCCATTTGAGGGACTCCGCAGAGTGGTTAAGGTCTTTGCAGTGTGTGCACATTTTGGTAGTTACTCTCATACACCTCACATTGCTCTTATGCTCAGTGATGCGTACCTTAACAGGACTCATTGTTATCCCTACATATTTTCTGTTGCAAGCATATGTGATCAGGTATATACACTTAAGTGTATTGCAGTTGGTGTGCCGCTTGAGCCTTCAGTTAAACGTGTCAGTCAGCGTGATCTCTCTGACACAGCTAGTTTGTTTACATACTGAGCACATACCACAAGGGTGGAGACCGATCACAGGTGGTAGGTCCCAAAAGGTCCTCTGGACCCCCGAGTCCTTGATCTTTGGCCTAGTGTGCACTAAGATGTCTTTCAGGTTTTGTGTATGCTTGAAAGCAAACCTAGGTTTAGAGAGGTTCAGATCCCCTGTGTTCACTATTCCGCAGTGTTTGTTAATGACCCTCTTGATTAGTGTGGAGTGTAATGTGAAGGAAGTGACACATGTTAAGACTTCAGCCTGTTCTTTGGTAGTGGCGTGGAGTAGAGATTCACGTTGGTTATTCTTGCCCTCTTATAAGAGTTCCTGACCTGGCGTGCCGGGTATCCTCTCTCCCTAAGGCTTTGTTGTAGGTTTTGGGCCTCTGTTTTGAAGTCAGTCAAGATGCTACAGATCCTCCTAATACGGAGGAACTGTCCAAATGGTAGATTGTTCCTGAGGGACATTGGAGGGTGTCTATTATAAAGAAGGAGACTATTCCTATCTGTAGCTTTCCTATACAGTGTCGTGCTCAATCCTTCATTGGTAAGTCTTATCCTTAAATCTAGAAAGGGAATATTCGTGTCTGAGATGGTATGCGAGAATATGAGGAACGCATTTTGTGTGTTGGCCCATTGGCAATACGCCTCACAAGTTACGAAGTCACCCCTCCACAAAATGAGGATATCATCTATGAACCTCTTCCATAATGTCAAGTTCGCTCTGTAGGGGTTGTTCGGGTTCATGATGACTTCATCCTCAAATGTTGCCATGTAAAGACAGGCTACACTAGGGTTGAAAGAGCTCACCATGGAAGTACCCTGGGTCTGATGGAATAGTTGTTGCTCATATTCAAAGACATTTTCGGTGAGTGCTAGGGTAGCACACCCCATAATGAAGGAGACCGGGGTAGGTGAATCCCATTCTTCCTTCAATAGACTGACCTCCACGGCTTCCAGTGTTGCTTGTTGTAGAATGTTAGTGTATAATGCCTCCACGTCCAATGTCAATAGGAGATTAACTCCTCTGGCTCCCAGTGTTGTCAATGATGCGAAGAACGTCAGTGGTGTCCTGCATGAAGGAGGGTATCTTCCTCACCAAGGGCTGGAGGAAGTGGTCGCAGAACCTAGATAGTGGTTCCAACAATGACCCTATCCCAGACACTATCGGTCTCCCTGGGACCGGTGTAGTGTTTTTATGGATTTTGGGGAGGGTATAAAAGTACGATGTCTTGGGATTTTTGGTTATGAGGAAGTCAGCCTCCTTTTTTGTGATCCAGCCATTATTCTCAGACTCGAAGACCATGGCTGCTATTTCTGAGGCGAGTCTGGGTGTAGGGTCTATTGAGAGAGTTGTGTAATGTCTGGTATTCCCAAGCTGGCGTCTACACTCTCTATCGTAGTCTACAGTAGACTGGATTACAGTTGCCCCACCCTTGTCGGCCTGTTTGATGGTGATGCTGGTGTCTTTGGCCAATGTCATGGCTACATTTTAGTTTCATGGCTTTTAATTTGTTCTTTATTGTAGTTATTTCAGATTGTGAAGAAGAGACATATCTGACTGGAGAAAGTAGACACAACATCAGATCAATTAAAACTATTCATATCACTAACAGTGAAACTATACTAAACATTTTACAGCATCCTCTGTATGCCATCATCTACTGAGGAAAATAATAAATTAAAAGAGATAAAAATGTCAAGGGTCAAAAGTCATACTTAAGGACTTCAGGATCTTTCTCATTATTTTATTTTCAAGTTCAATACTTGTATTCAGCTCATGTAGATCCTTGTAAAGTTCAAGCTTTAGTATTTCAAAACCCATGAGGATTTAGCACACATCACGGTTGTCTTACTTCTTCTGGTTCATCTTCAAAGACGAATAGTCATTGAGCTGTTAGATTATTGATGAGCAAATCAGTCTTGAACCTGCTCTAATAGGATTGGTCCATTTTGTACTTCCAGGCCTGGTCCTCCCTGAACCGAGACACAAGCAACCCAACATTGGTTTCTTCCCAATTAGGGCTCCTTAGATTGGGTATATCTTGGGTATATCTTGGTTGCAGTGGCAGAGCATGCTCGGAACCCACTTTTGGGCATACCCGTCTAGTTAAGGCATCAACCTGAAGTAGACAAAAATATTATGGACGGAATGCTTTTAATCTAAGCTATGAGTAATTACTCAGGGACCACACCCCAGTCCATATTTTGTTTTGCACACCATGCCACATCAGTTAGCAATTAGTCATATGCATATCAGTCTCATTCTGCTTAAATAGGAACAATCTAGCCAAAACTGACAGGCCAGGTCCACACGTAACCAGAACACAAGAAACCAAGTATAGTTTCACCCTTATAAGGGCTAATCAGTTGGTTCCAGTGGTACAGTGTGCTTGGGACCCACGTTACAACATATCTGTCCAAACTATGGTGTTGCCCTAAAATATACAAAACAAATATTTGATGGAATGCTTGAACTAATCTCAGTCACTACTGTATTGCTTTGCTCTCCCAAATAATAGAAAATACCGCACTCCCACACGGAGGCACAAACACAGAGAAGCAATAAAAACACCTGGAAAGAGATTTCACTCTCATAAAATGAGGCACGTCAGAAGACAGTTTTCAGAATAAGGCATGGGGTTTTATTTGTGCAATACTTTCTAACAAAAAGGCTTTCCCATATGTCAAATGAACAACATTCAAATATATGTATATTGCCAGTAGGTAGTTATAGTTATAGTTAGGACCTTGTTTCTATTCAAAAAGCGTTTATTCTTTCACCAATTTCTTTGGGGCCGTTTAATGAATCTTCACAAATTTTCTTTAAACTAATGGTTCACTCAGGCCTGCTCCTGTCTTGAAAGTTTCAGGGTGATTAGTCGAGCGGGGGTCGACAAAAAAGGGGGTCCCAAAACATGTTTTCTCCATGTTCATTTCCATAGGAACTTTAGACAAAGCTACAGCCTGAAATGCTGAACGGAATTACACCAAATTTGGCAAAAGGATAGCTCATGGTTCAGAAAGCCACTTTTTTAAAAATTGTTGGAAACTGTTTAGTAGTTCCTGAAAAAATCAAAAAATAAAAATATCGATATCTGGTGGCCGAGGAGGATTTGCGAACCCTCCTGAGCATGAGCTTCATTTTGATTGGCTGTCAACACTCCAAACCAGGAAGTGTTAACAGCCATCTTGTGACTCGGTAAAATCAAGGCACAAAAAAACTGTAAAAAAAGGATAAAAAATAATTCAATTCAAACAACTTTATTCGGTTTTTGCATTTTAAAACCATAAAAGTTACCAATACATAGAAATCCATTAAAATTTGCACAATTCATCACATAATAATCCTAATACAAGTGAAAATCTATAAAATGCAGAGTTAAATGCACAATCCATTCAGCCCTTTAATCCAAACAAGACCTAGCCTTTACAGCAGATTTCAGGAAGCTGAGGATGAAAAAAATACATTCTTCATGCAACATTTGTAAATAAATAAGTGCTGGGCAAACCTGCTTAAAATGTGACCTCTTTAAAATAGAGATAATAAAAGATTTCCGGGGAATTTCATCAAATTTACAGAATATCAAAAAATGTAGCAAATCCTGTGGAGACTCATGATCGGAGCCACAGGGTGCTAACAACTGTCCTCCACGGCTCCAACAAAAGATGAAAAAAGCCCAGTCGAAACCTAGTCATTAAAAAACGTTTGTATCTACTAAAATACCCTAATGAATATGGCTCGGTCAATCATGTTGTTTTCAGCATTATACATTTCCACACACTAGGCTTCCTCAAATCCAACTCTTCCCTCTCTAGCCCCCGTAGGGTGGTAAAGGACACTCTTATCCACTGTAAATCCTTTTTGGTTATTGACTCGGATTGGTGTACAATTCCCCTCTTCCTAGACGTTCAAAACTACTCTTAACGTATCTGAGCCAAGGTATGCGGTAAGCGAGGTCCAGAGTCATACACTCTTTCAGTAATAGTCGATTCAAAGATAATCCTTCACTCAGCCAGATTTTCAACCAAAATGTTAAAGGGTGGAGGGACAGCATATCACTCAGGTAGGGCACCCCCATTTCCTCATGTGCCACCATGTTAGATGTACCACACCCAACAAGCGCTTCAGGAATGCGTTCTCGGCCACTTGTAGGATGTCTATGGTAACATGCCACCAATATTTCACTGCCATAGGAGACCGTTGTGACACACTTAGCCTGGTAAATTTTTAAAAGGACTGCGATCGGTCTCCTACCCAGTTTGGCGGAAAAGTTAAAAATGGCAGCATTCACCTGCACCTGGTCTCCCCTCTTTCTTTATTTGAGGGGCCCCCATTTTATCTGGTCATCCAATAACACCCCGATACGAGAAGGTGCGGGGAACTTTGGCGGATCCGACCTTGAATTGAAAGGATTTTTTCCATACGGGGGGCCACCTGCAGAACATAAGATTTGGAATCATTAATCTAGAGATCTTGGTTCACCATAAAGTTGGAAAAGGAGTCAAGCAACGTTTGTAGCCCCCTCATGGTCCTGGATAAAAACCAAGAAAAGGAGGCAGGGTAGAAACACCCTGACCACCTAGGCCTGCTCAGGGGGTCCCACAAAGACCCCCAGGGCCATAAAAAGCATTTTTTTAAAATATTTTTGGCCAAATTTGCACTGGGTGCACAAATCCAGCTAAAAAAAACCCAATGAACAGGCTCCCGCACTTCGTATCTTTGAGCCCCGGGTGGGCAGATCCTGGGGGCAATGAGGAAATTTTATGTGGGGGTCTGCAGGGGCCCCCACTGCCACTTGGACTGCCACCTAACCAGGGCTTTCTCATTGAAATACTTGGGGGGCTCCTTCCTCCATGAAGCCCCAGGGGCTGCCAGCTCCCCAGGGCTTCTAATTGAATAGGGCCTTGCAGGTCCCCAAGCCCCAGCGATCACCACCGTCTCAGGGCTTCAAAATATTACCAGTGGTGATGAGGATCCTGCCCCTCCCCACACTGCAACGGGGACCACCACCTCCCTTGGGCAGTAAGTATTGAAAAAAGGGGGTCCATTGTGGACCCCGGGGACTACCACCTCCCAGGGGTAGTTTCACGTTAGGAGGGAAGCAGCGCCGCCCCCCTCCTGGAGCCCTCTATGGCCCTAGGACCACCACCCCCAGTGCTGGCTCTGGCAATGTCCTGGGGTGCCCACTCCCAGGACATTGCAGTTTGCAATGGCAGGGCAGGAGCATGACTCCCGCCCTGTCATTGCAAACTCCTGCTTTGCCTCGTGGATTGGCGAGCAGGAAACCTGTTCTCGCTTCCTCAAAGCAAAGCAGATTGCTTTTGGAGAAGGGGAGCTTCATGTCAGCAGCTCCCCTTGACCAAAAGCAATGCCAGCTCCTGCAAAGGTGGGGAGCCGGCTGGAACCGCGGGGGCATTGGGGCTCCCACCACGGTCCCCAGCGTAGAGGGCTGGCCACGACGGGGGATGGGGTCCCCAGGGCCAGAAGTGGCCCAGGGCAGGGGGGCCATACGGCTCTCCTCCTGGTAAATTGAAAAAAAAATATTTAAAAAACAAGGCCAGGTCCTGGGGGATAGGGTCCCCGGGACCAGAAGTGGCCCAGGGAAGGGGCACCCCTCCCATATATATAAATTTTTTAAAAATGAGGCCAGGCCCCTGGTGATGGGGTCCCGGGGGCCAAAAGAGTCCAAGGGAAGGGGGCCATGAGGCCCCCCTCCCTGTATAAATGTAAAACCAAAAAAAATAATACAGAAGGCCATGCCCCGGGGCCAATATCGGCCTCAGGAGGGAGACCGCGCAGCCCCTTTCCCATTTTTCAATTTGAAAAAAAAGTCTCAGGCCCTGGGGTATGGGATCCCCAGGGCCCACCAAATATTAAGAGAAGGGGGGCCGCACAGCCCCCCTTCTAACAATCATTACAATAAAAATAAGAAGCTGGCATCTCACCAGAGGCCCCAAACCCTCCCTGCACCACTGCACCCTTCAATTCTAAGGGTCCTTAGGGGCCAACTAGACAACCAGGTACCTCCAGTAATCACCACACAGTGAGATTGCTGAGAGGAGGTCCGAGGCCACTCCCCTTTTTACACCACTCTGCAAACACGCCTCTTGGCACACTGCTGGTGCGGCGATGAGGTCCTCTTGTGTCCTGAGGACCTCATGACTAAAGTGGACTTCATCACCCAAGCAGCAGGGCATCAGGAGGTGTGTATGCAGAGTAATAGGTAGGCTAGTTGGCCACTAAGGACCCCCACAAGCGAAGGGGACTTAATCCCTCAACCAAGAGCGAGCCGTGAGGCGCGTTTGCAGACAGGTGGACAAAGGGGGCGTGACCTGCTATGAGAACTTAGCAATCCTTTTGTGTGGGACTTACTGGATGTCCTTGGGGGCCAACTACCCCTCCTGTTACCTCCAGTAAGTCCCACACAGTGGGATTGCTAAGATGTCTTTGGAGGCCATGCCTCCCTTTCTCCACCACTCTGCAAACGCACCTCTTGGCACACTACGGGTTGGGGGATGAAGTCCACTTTACTCCTGAGGGACTTTGGGGGCCAAGAAACCCTCCTGGTACCTCCTGTAAGTCCTATGCAGCGGATTTCCTGAGCACTGGTGGGAGGCCCAGCACCCTTTCTCCACCACTCTGCAAACATTTGCAATGTAATAGGTTAGTCAGAGCTCTTGGCATTGTAAATGTAAAGGTATTTTTCTAATGTTTTTTGGAGTAGAGTGGATGCATGTTGTGTGTAGTGGAATTATGTGGTATGTTTTGCAGTGAAATAATGTGGCTAGAACGTTTGTGGTATTTAGTGTATAGGAATTATGTAGCTTGGCATTATGTTTTATGGAGAGTAATTATGTGGTATGGTAGTCTGTGTGTTGGAGTGGTAACCTTATGGTTAAGTCTTCCTTATTTCCATAGAAGCTAAACTATGAACTCAATGAAACAAAAAAAGAAGAAATTACTGAGGAGCACTTCTGGACCTAGTCAGAGGTATGAGTGGGGTCAGTAGAATTATGCGACTGTTTGGCTGCACTGACTTTAGCACAATTATACATTTTCCGCATTAGCCACATAATCCATCATCTGCTGTCTAATATGCAGATTTGAACAAAAAAACGCCTTGTTTACAGATCAAACAGCTCAAATGTTACCAAAAATGCAGCGAAAAGTGTTACAGCGTGGTGGAAGGTCCTTTTTAAACTTAGAATGTTTACCTGTTACTTATTGCTAAATGTGGGTGTTAAATTGGTACTAATGGAGTGGAAGCCACTCTTGCTTCTTTCTGCGCCTCTTTCTGCATTTCTGTTGCTTCTTTTTCTTCACCTTTCTCTCTTTTTCCGTACTTCTCTTGCCTCTTCAGCACATCTCTTCTACTTTCTGCACCTCTTTTCCCTCTTTCTGCACCTCTGTTGCCTCTTTCTTTACCTCACTTGCTTCTTTGTGCACCCCTCTTGCCTCTTTCTGTGCCTCTCTTGTCTCTTTCTGCACCCCTGTACCCTCTTTCTGCTCCCCTCTAATGGAGTGGAAGCCTCTCTTGCTTCTTTCTGTGCCTCTTCAGCACATCTTTTCTACTTTCTGCATCTCTTTTGCCTCTTTCTGCACCTCTGTTGCCTCTTTTTTTACCTCACTTGCTTCTTTGTGAACCCCTTTTGCCTCATTCTGCACCACTCTTGCCTTTTTCTGCACCTCTGTTCCTTCTTTCTGCACATATTTTGTTTCTTTCTGCAACTCTCTTGCTTCTTTCTGTATTCCTCTTGCCTCTTTCTCCTTCCCACGTCCCCCTTTCTGCATCTCTGTAGCTTCTTTCTGCGCTTCTCTTGCTTCTTTCTGCATTTCTCTTACACATTTCTGCACCCCATGTTCCTCTGTGTAAACCTCTCTTGCACATTTCTGCATCCCTCTTGCCTCTTTCTGCACCTCTGTTGGTTCTTTATGTACCTCCCTTGCCTCTGTCTGCACCCAAGGTCCCTCTTTCTGCTCCTCTTTTGCATGTTTCTGTAATTCTCTTGCCTCTTTCTGCACTTTTCTTACCTTTAACTGCACCTCTGTTTTGTCCTTCTGCACTTGTCTTGCCTCTTTCTGCACCCCTCTTGCCTCTTTCTTCACCCTTCCTCCCTCTTTGTGCACCTCTCTTGCCTCTTTCTGCAACTCTCTTGCCTCTTTCTTCAGTTCTCTTGCCTCCTTCTGCACCTCTGTTGCTTCTTTCTGAACTCCTCTTGCCTCTTTCTGCACCCTTCTGGTCTGTTTCTGCACCTGTGTTGGTTCTTTCTGCACTGCTCTTGCTTTTTTCTGTATCTCTCATGCAAATTTTGGCACCCCTCTTGCCTCTTGGGGCACCCCTCTTGCCTCCTTCAGCATCTCTGGGGGTTCTTTCTGCACCCCTCTTACCTGTTTCTGCACCCCTCTTCCTCTTTCTGTACTTCTCTTACCTCTTTCTACAGTTCTCTTGCCCCTTTCTGCATCTCTGTTGCTTCTTTCTGAACTTCTATTGCTTCTTTCTACACTTCTCTTGCTTCTTTTTGCACACCTCCTGCCTTTTTGTGTACCCCTTTTCCCTCTTTCAGCACCTTTCCTGCCTCTTTCTGCACCTCTGTTCCTTCTTTCTGCACAAATTATTGGTCTTTCTGCATACATTATTGGTCTTGTCCAACACCCAAAAGGAACACAGCAAGATAGCTGCTTTCCTCTTCCTAAATAACTCCAACAGGGTATATCCAGTCATGGTGTGAGGTGTGTACCTATAATTCTTGACCCTATTCGAAATTTCAGTCATCCAACATGTCTGAATGGCTAACGCTCCCTGAATGGTTCCCTTCAGGACATGGTTGAACCTTTTAACCATTCCATTTGCTTTTGGATGAAAAAGTGCCGTCCTCCTATGTGTGATGCCACTCCCACTCAGTACTTTTCCATCTCCTTAGAGACAAATTGCACTCCATTATTGGAGGCAATATTTATTGGCAGGCCTTCCCGCTCAAAGATATTTTCCAGAACGTTTATCACGTCTTTTGTTTCAATAGAGTTTGTTATACCTATTTTGGCCACCTAGAATACATTTCCAGTAGGACAATAACATAATTATCCACACTTAAAATTCTAATGGGACCCAAAATATCAATGGCCACCTCTTCCCAGGTTTTTTGGGGCAACCGCCTTAAATTTATAGGTTGCACCCTGGATTTCAACATGTTGTCATACTTACAACACTCTACATACTCTCTGACACTTTACTCAATATAGATATCCATGCCTGGCCACCAGTATGCTTGTCTTAACATTTATTTTGCCTTCAAAAACTCTGCATGCCCATCATGAGCGAACTCAATCAAACGTTCTCTCAGACTGCTGGGTGGTACCAATACCGTACCACAAAGTAGTAACCCATCATGAACTGCAAGTTCAGACCCAATTTTCACAAAATGTTTTATTTGTTCATCACCTTTGACACATGTACACCAAACAAACGTCACTCCCTAGATCAGCTTTAACGTAGCATCACTTGCCACCTTGTGAAGCCATTCATCCTCTTTGATCACACCATCATTGATAAGACATATTACAATCTCATCTTCATCTGAATAGTCACAATCCTCCAAAGCTCATTAATTCGCCTAACGTTTGTCCACTAAGCTTACACAACAATTGGCCAAATTATTTCCCGGCACATATTCCACATGAAAGTCGAATTCTTGGAGAGCAACCAGCCATTTCCTTACCCTAGAGCTGATATTATCCAACCCTTTCTTTTCCAGAATTTCCTTGAGGGGCGTGTGATCAGTTTCAACTAAAAGCTTTCCTCCCCGCACAAACTTCGTCAACTTCCTGATAGCCCAGAATACAGCCAATGCCTCCTTTTCCACCACAGAATAATTACGTTTGGCTCCCTTAAGACACCTTGATATGAACAGGATGGTTTTCTTCAACCCTTCCTGCGTTTGTAAGAGCACAGCACCTAACCCTGTTGAACTTGCATCAGACATTATGATGGTATCCCGATCGGGTTCAAAGCTTTTCAAAGAGACTGCATGTTATAAGTGATATTTCAACATCTCAAACTCCTTCCCACATTCCTTACTCCAGTTGAAATTGGCACCTTTTTTTAACAACTGCCTCAAATTATAGTTTTTTTCCGCAAATTTAGGTATACATTAGCAGTAAAACTTGGATATATCCAGTAATTTCATGACCCTATTCTTATTTTACAGTGTAGGTATCCTGGTAATGGTATCAAAAATCTCTTTCTAGGTTCAATGCTAAAAGCTATGATTGTATGCCCCAAATAACCAATCAATGTCAGATTGAACTTACATTTCTTTGCCTTTACAAGAAGGCCAAATTCACTCAATGTCGCAGGACTTGCCTTACACATTCATTGTGTTCTTCTAAGTTCTCACCAAACACTAAAATGTGATCTTGGTAAATCCTCACACCATCCATACTTCCAAACATATTCTTCATCATCATCTGAACAACTGCCACGGCTGATATGAGTCCAAAGAACATCCTCAAAACTTGAAGGTCCCATAAGGGGTAATAATTATGTCAGGTCTTATGAATCTGGACCTAACCTAATGATAGGTAGGCCTGGGCGTAGTTCGCGAAGTAGCACTTCGCGAAGCTACGCAAAGTGAAGTTCGCACTACGCGAGCCACGCGTAGCACTTCGCGAACTGCGTAGTACCTTGTTCGCACTGTGCCAGATGTCGTTCTCAAATCCATACAAAGCCTGGCTTCACCATTGTCTTATGTGCCATGACCAACAGAGACCACCATTCCGTGGCCTCCACTTCTTTAATTATGCCACCAGATTTCAACTTCTCCATTTCCTCCAACATTTATTCCTACACCCTGATCGGAACCCCTCTGACTTTCTCAACCACCAGAACTGCATTATCCTTTAATATGATTTTATGTGCATACCCTTCCAGATATCCCAACCGTCCACTAAAAACTTCAGGAAACTCCAATTCATAATAAATAGCATGAGAAATGACTTGGCAAGAGAGTTTGCTATCACTGCCATAATTTTGACTGAAAAGACAAACCGCTGAAGTCTCATTGTGATCTAGAAATACACTAAGGTCGTTCTGATGCTTCCAACAGATTAAGGAGTCCCCTCTCTCAGGGACATACAATTTCCCACACACACACCTGTCCTTGCACTGTTTTTATGTTTAAATTATTTTATTGTTGCTGTAAAGACATGTCATTATGCAGTTTCTGACTCGGCGTCAACATTCCACCTCGTTAGTCTTAGGGCAACATTTTCGAATAACCAAAATCAAGCTAATACAAAGAAAACTAGACCCACCCACTATACCCAACTCCCACCTCCCTCTCCCTCCCCCCAGGAGCCTGCTTAACCTAGAATCGAAACCCACTAAGTATCTTCCTCGTCTTCCTCTGTGCTGTAGGTATCTGTTTTATGGGGGGCTCCGGTCAATCTTAGTACTCTAATGTATCGGGGGCATGTGAGTTCGGTGAATTCCTGTGAAAGAAGAGCAAGGAATGAACTCCAGATGTCCAGGCATGTGTCATCGTCTGAGCTTGCTACTGAGGAAAGGCAACTAGTAGGCCCCAGATCCTATGTAGCCAATTTAGCCAATTCTGTATCTTATTCGTGCCCCAAAATGCCAAAATAGCTTGATGCACTGCGTGAAGAGCTAACGTAATTTGTCTGCCTCGTCATGACCTAAGTGGGTATAGGAGTGAGTTTAGGAGTCCCAGAACAATGTATGAGGGGGATCTGGGTAACTGGGTAGAGAAATGCGTGTCGATTTCTGTAGGGATGCCCTCCCAAAATTGTGACAGCTTCGGACCGTCCCATAATATATGTGTAAGTGTGCCGTCCTCTGTGAGGCATTTCCAACATTTACCCTCTTATGCAGGTCTATTTGGTGCAAGCAGCTGGAGTTAAGTACCAGTAAGAGACTATTTTCTAACCCCGGTCAGAGCTAGCATAGTGAGACTACGCGGAGGTCCAAGTAGTTGGGGGAAATCTCCATGGAACTACGTTACGTTCCACCACCCGCCTCCACCACCCTATAATAAAAAACAGTTAAAGATGAATTCAAAATCTCTAAAGATGTACATCACGTAGGAGAGAGATGGCAAGGAGGAGGAGGGCAGCCCAGGGACACCGCAGGACAGGTAAATGTGTTTTTATTTAATTTAAATAGATTGTAACTGTATTTCACGGGGGAGGCCTGGCTAACTCCGCTGCGGAGTCAGAGTTTTGCCCTATACTCCGCATTCCCAGCGGAGCGCAGAGTGAGCAAATCTCCGCACACTCCACTGGTGGAGCGGAATATATGCCCAGGGTTAATATTTTCACTGCTTTTTTTGTGCTTGTGGAATTAGGGGTTGAACGTCTAGCCCTGTAATAGATGCCTCTCCATTCCTTCCAGGTGAACTCTCTACCAAGCTTCCTCTCCTATTGCAGTTGAGCCACCAATTTAATCCGCGTCTCTGGGCCTATTAACATTTTGCACGGATCCGATACCAGTCGTCTATCGGACATTCTGCTAAGAATCGACTTCTCATATGCAGTGAGGTGGCGCTGTTCGGCTTCTCTGTTTTCCTGACTTAAAACCCAGTGTTTGACTTGAGTGTATCAAAATCTTTCCTCTCCTGGTAGTATGCCTTCTGTTCTCAGAGAGCTAAACAGGATGGGCCATCTACATCGAACAAGCGGACTATTGATCTTCACCCCTCTCTCCTCCAGGCCTCGAATTGCCTTTGTTTCATTCCATGTGTAAAAGATGGATTACCCACTATATGAAGCAGGGGAGATTGATGTGATATGAGCCCTCTCTTTACCCCCACCGAGTCCCAGACCCTGAGAGTGGGAGCTGTAATGGGTAACAAATAAAGTCTAGGCACACAACGAGGTAGGTTTGTTTAAGAAGGGGAATTTCCACAGTGGGGAACCCGCTGGAGCCCAGTCCATAAATAACCATGTTTTCTCTGACTAGACTAGATATCTCAGCTGCGCTGCCTGAAAATAAGTGAATATAGATGGGATTCCCAGGCCTCCCTCTCCGGGGTCTCAGATACTAAGCTCCCTCCACATTCAATGTTTTTTATTTGCCCACGTGAAGGAGTGAAACGCTCGCTGTAGCTCCTGTAGCGCACCAGGTGGCGGCCAGAGTGGCAAGGTTAAGAATATATATAATATGTTTGGTAAGACGGTCATTTTCAAGGCTACGATTCGTCCCAACCATAAATGCGCGTACGGATGCCAACTGGCCAGATCAGCCTTTATACAGCTCACTAGAGCTTTAGAATTTGTCTTTATGGTTTTTTGTATAGTTGGAGCTAAACAAATCCCCAAATATGTCATATTCGGCTGCCATGTAATTGAAAGTGTTTGGGATAGATGAGTTTGTGTCTCTGGAGTAATTGATAAGCTCAGTGCGTGTGATTTTGAGATTTTTATACAAAAGTCGGACACCATACCAAACTGCTCGATTTCTGTTAAAAAAATAGAAGGGTCACCTTTGGGTTAACTAAAGAAGCAATAACGTAATCTGCTTATAGAGTGACACAATGGTCCTCCCCCCCAAAGCACACTCCTCTCACCTACGGGTTTTCTCGTACTCGCTGGGCAAATGGTTCCATAGACATTGCAAAAAGCTATAGGGAGATAGGACACCCCTGTCGTGTTCCTTTTTGAATTGGGAAGTTGCTAGATATCCTTCCCTTCACCCTAACCGAAGCTGTGGAAAGCTCATAGCCGCTTAGCACCCACGCGCAGAATCTATCCGCTAGCCCGACATATCCAAGCACTGCTTTTAGGTACGGCCAGTGCACTCTGTCAAAAGCCTTCTCGGCACCAATCGCTAGTAACATCAATTGCTGCTTCGTGCATGGAGCTTTATCGATCAGCTGGAGGAAGCATTTGGTATTGTCTGAACATTGCCTATTGGGGACAAAGCCCGACTGGTCTGCTGCAATTAGTCATGGCATAAGTGGGACTAAACGGCCACTAGTATCCTGGTGAGTATCTTAGCATCAACTTACAGGAGAGAAATGGGTCTATAGGAACCACAAGATGTTTTATCCTTGCCTGGCTTTGGTATAGCGGTGATGGAGGCCTGAAGCATTGAAGGTGGGAGTGTGGTCGCGCTTACTACTGTAATAAAGACTTTGGTCAAAAAAGGGACCAGGACTGTGCAATACTTCTTATAAAATAAGGCTGAGAACCCATCCAGGCCTGGGGACCTGTTGAGTTTCAGCTTCGATATTGCAGTTATTACCTCCTCAACATGTATAGGAAGATCTAGTGTAGTTGTTTGCTCAGCTGTTAATTTGTTTGTGGTAACAGTTTCCAAGAAGGAGTCCATCAATTGGGGAGGAATGTCTTGGGCTGTGTATAAATCCCTATGGAAGCTCCCAAATCTGTGTGTGATTTCCTCATCTTTAGTTATTTTCCCCTGCCTCAGTGCTTAGCTCTTCAACTGTGTTAGCTTGCGGTTGTCCCCTCAGTCTGGAAGCCAGCAGCCTCCCGCATTTGTTACCCCTAGGCAATGAGTGTGCCTGAGCCGCAAAAGCGAGTATTCTGCATAGTCTAAATCCAATCCTGCCAATTGCTTTCTTGCTACTTCTAATTATCTCCAGACCCGAGGCGCTGCCATGCGATGGTGGATGCACTCTAATTCCCGTACTCTGGTCTGCAGTTCATCGCGTTTCTCCCTCCTAACCTTATTATCCGCAGCCAAAATGGCTATCAGAACCCCTTTAATAACTGCCTTCAGGGCATCCCATGCCTTAGAAGGGGTCATCTCAGGGTGGTCATTAAACTCTAAGGCCCACATGCATCAAAACAAAAACTGGTCGCAAACGGGCAGATCCTCAGAATCTGCCCCTTTGCAACCGGTATTTTTGCATTTGGGATGCATCATCCCAAATGCAAAACTCACAATTTAAGTAATCTCTAAATTGCTATTACTTAAACTGCCATTGCATTTAAGGAATCGCAAATTGAGTAAAAAACTAGCGATTTCGTTAATAGGGGAAGCAAATTACCATTACCATAAAGTTGAACTGGTAATTTGCTAAATTTAACGTTTAGTGTTACAACCTGTAAGCTTAGTGGTTCTGTCATTATATGTACGTGTGTTGCAAAACATTTCAGGCCCTATCTGCTGGGCCTCCCCATTTTACTCCCCCCAATTCGGTAAGTATGGTCAGCCTACCATGGAGACATTGAAGTGTTTTAAGTTTTAACTTGCAGGCACCCAAAACTAAACCCATTACAAACCAAAGTCTCTGGGTTGGAAACAGCATCCAAATCACCTTCCCTTTCCAGCAGGAAAGCTAATGACTTGGAGGTGGTGTGGTACCTCTTGATATCCTCCCCTCCACCCCAGGCCTCCCCCGCCCGATTACCCTGTTTTCTATGTCGCCTAATGCTGGGTAGGTACTGCTTGCATCTTCAGTCAACTTGTCGAGGAGTGCCTTCTGTTCTGTTGCCATCGTTGCCGGGTCCGGGCCTGAACCACTGCTGCCCCCAATTACCTTCTCCCAACGCTCTCCGTTGTCGTGCCTCCGGGGATCAAGACGGGGCCCCGGTTGGGGACTGTCCTGCAGAGCGATTCAAAGAAAATCAGCTGCTTCAGTAAGGGAGCAAAGCTGCTGGAGTTAGCCTTGCCATTTAAAGATTAGACAGAAAGGATGGCCCCAGGAATAGAGCACCTTCTGGTCTCGCAAGAAGATAGTGATTGTCTGGAGCTCCCTCCGCTTCAGGAGTATTGAGGCTGCTAGGTCTTGGTACAAGTGAATAGTGTGCCCTTTAAATTGAATTTCAGTTTGCTCACGACCTTTTTCAGGATTGTTTCTTTAAGTTGAAAATTGTGTACACACTTGAGTATGTCCTAGGCTTGTGTTTTCTCTGAGTTCCAGCTCCCCACTCCATGAGTTCTGTTCAGTCTGATAGATGTTGCTAGGGCGCCCATCCAAAACATGAGTGAACAGTTTAATCACATATGACTCTATATCCTCTCCCTTTGCATTCCTAGGGGCTCCCCCGATTCCGATGTTATTCCTTCGGGAACAATTTTCTAAATCTTCCACGTGAGCTTGGAGGTCCAATTGTTGCTCTGAAAGTCTAATTACTTCTTGCTGTAATTGTTGGCTCTCCTCATCCCGCGAAGTGCCCTCTTCTTCTAGGTCATCTACTCTCTGGCCAATGTTGGTAACTTCCTTGCGGACTAGTTGTAGCTCACTGGTTTGATCCCGTCTAACTGATTTTAGATCTCCCCCGAGTCCCAAGAATAAGGCTTCTAGGTATGGTCGGGTGACAGGACCCTCCGAGTCCTCATGTGTTGGGAAGGTGGCTCTACTGTGCTCTCCTTTCATCTCACTTTCCTGTGGGCCTCCTGATTTGGCTAATAAGTCTTTTATGGAGCCTCCCTTTTTCCCTCTCCCAGTTGCCATCTTGCCCCCCTTCTGGGCTCTGCCTCGTGTCTTCCGGGTGGGCTAAGGTGAAATAATTTTGTACGGGAATCTCTACTGTTCCCCCCCGCTTCCCTTCACCCCGTTTAGTTCAGCTCCCCACACAGATCCTCATAGTGAAGCGTGGAAGATGGCTCTTCGGTTAAATAGTTGGTTTGGACCTCCCGTCAAGCTTCCCGCTTTAGGCCCCGTTGCTCATGCGTGGTCACCCTGTGAAGCAAACCGGCTCCAGCCGGGTCTCCAGCATCCGTCCACGTTTGCCGTCGGGGTCTTTGCTATGCATAATCGAACCCTCGGCTACCCCCGGTCCTGTCTACGATGCCAGCATTCCTGCCTGATAATGGCAGGTGTGGGCCTCTCCTGCTGCCTCAAGGCTCCAGCGCCAAATCAGTACGCTTACTGCAATCCAGGGCTTGAGACTGTGTTCCCCACTCCACAACTCAATCCTTACCAGCACCTCGGATGTTTCGCTTCACCCCGAGCGCAGTCATCCAATGGAGCGCTCCGTTGCTATCCCTGATCGGGGTCTGCCCCTCCCAGGATCAGGGCCTTCCATTACGCCCCGTCCCTAGTTTCATTTTGCGTGCATATGCTGGCAAAAGGCACATCGCTAGCCGCGATTTTTATGTCACTCGGTTGTGCTCCCCTTCCTGATCATCAGGCTTTATTGTGGTCAGGCTAAAGACCGGGTGGGAGGAAGATCTGGGCCCAGCGGGACGGAGCAGAGGAGAAAGGCGACTCACTGCATCGCCATCTTGGCCACACCCCCCCTTGCAATTTTTTTAAATACTTTTTATTTTTATGTAGCACATATTGCTGGGAGGTGCCTGGCTCCCTCAGTATAGCTTTTTCATTTGTTTTCCTTGTAGCACCTTGGTGTATCAACTCGGTGCCGGAGTTGCCTGGCTCCACTCTCTATACTTTACCTGCTGCATCACACTACCTGCCTCTGATTTCACCTGACAAGGAGTGCATGGCGTGGTGAGTCATCTCACTTCATGCCATGCTGCTTTGGATTGGCCTGTTCTGGCCACGACATCGGAGGCGATCTATTTCTCGATGCCTTCAGTGCGGACGCTCCGATTCGACTCCTCCGGTAGGAGCGCTATTTTGTTTATGTGCTCCCACTTCCCCCTGAGTGCGTTATCACTCAGGAAGAAGTGTTGTGGGTTTTTACTGCACTGTTTACTATACTTTTTATGTCCTTGTAGCACATAGGGCCAGATGTATCAAAGGGTTTTACCCATTCTGTGCCTATGGGAAAATGTGTTCATACATATGGCCCATATTGCTGGGAGGTGCCTGGCTCCCTCAGTTTAGATTTTGTATTTGTTTTCCTTGTAGCACCTTGGTGTATCACCTCGGTGCCACATCACGCTCTCCTCCTCTGCCTCTGATTTCACCTGACACCGAGTGCAGGAAACGGTGAGTCGTCTCGCTCCACACACCGGATTCCATTCCTCCGGTAGGAGTGCTGTTTTGTTTATGTGCTCCAGCTCTCCCCTGTTGAGTTATCACTCGGGAAGAAGTCCTGTGTTTTTTTTTTTTACAACAAATTTTATTGGGTTATGCAACGAGTAGATGGGCGAAAGCCCGACAATAACCTGCAGGAGGGACAGAAAGACGTTTATACAAATAACCACATTTCTGCCATTAATCGACACCTGCCAAACATGGCGAAACAAGAAAAACAAGAAAAACAATATGCAGACAGTTCTCGATCTCCAAACTAATACATAAGATCTTCTGAAATCAATATACATATACAGATGGAGCAATATAGCCTGGTCAGGTTGACGTATAGAGTAATGAATAGTCAAGTTCCAGGGGGCACCATTCAGGGGTCTGCATCTGGCAGGGGAAGTTCGATCCCTCAATATGTCGCCCATCAGGTCCAGATTTTCTAATGCTTTGCATAGCATCCCCGGGCAAGAAAAACAGCTATCTTGGCCCCCATGCACATATGCGAGCACCTCAGCCTTCCATTTACCCAAAGTCGGGGGAGATGTTGCTTTCCATATCTGTGCTATGTCCTTGTTGGCAATAGTTAGAGCCAGGAACAGTAAGTACTGCTTGTACCTATTCCTCTCAATGTTGTCAGTGCTGTGTAGGAGGAAGAGTCATGGGTCGAGTGGGAGCTCCCAACACAATACCTCGTTCAGGCCGGCCCAAATCCTGCGCCCAAAGGGATTGCAATGCTGTGCAGCTCCATACTGTGTAGGAAAGTACCCTCCTCCTGGTCACACCTCAGACATGTGGGCGACTGGATAACTCCCATTCACCACAGGCGAGTTCGGCTATAATATGCCTATTGTAGGTATTTGAAATGTATTAGATGGTATCACGTGGATACTGCCGAGCCCCTCAGGCTAGCGATAGCTTCAGGTCTGGGATGACGGCCTGCCACGCAAGTCGTGTCTTGTCTTGTCAAGAGTAGTTGGTGTGTGGGTCGTTAAGGTCTGATATATTTGCCTAATCTTGTGAAAGCCAAGGTCACCCATCAGCTGACGGCCCTCCAGGGGGTGGACTTCCGGGAGTGCCTCTAGTGTAAAGAGCCAGGGGGTGAGTGCATGTCAAAGTTGAAGAAATTTGTAGAGTTGTGTTCTATGGAGGTCGAAATCGGCCTGTAGTTGTTGAAAGGTTTTTAAGGTGGTGTCCCGCATCACATCCCCAAGGGACGAAATCCCCATGAGGTCCCACCCCTGGAACCAGTTCAGAGCGGTCACTGGGCGAAGGTACGTACCCTACCAGAGGGGGGGTTTCTGGGTGAGCTTCCCATTCCAACCCATCTGTCGGACCCTAGCCCTCTACAACTGTATCACCACTCTACCAGCAGGCGGCACATACTCCAGGTGTGTGGCACTGTAAAAAAAGATGAAGGAGAGGAACCCGCTCCATCACTGCGTGTTCTATCGCATATGCAGGATCTGTGGGGGAGTTATACCACCATTCATTCACCACGAGGATGTGAGATGGTACATAATATGAATAAATGTCCGTAGCTGCAATCCCCCCACATTATGTAGATTGCGCACAGGTGCGGAGAGCAACACTAACTGCACCGCCATTCCAGAGAAATGTGTTTAGTATGGGGTCGACTTGCGCAAACCAGCAGCGTGGAATAGGGTACGGAAAGTTTTGGAGGTGGTACCTGTTCCAAGGCAGTGACACCATCTTAAAAATGGCTGAGCACCCGTACAAGGATAGAGGAAGGGAAGACCATTGAGACTTTATAGCAGTGGGGTGATATTATGTGTCCAGGAGAATTTGAGGCACGGGGACACAAAAATGCAGAGATATTTGAATCCACCTGTTGCACAGGAGAGTTACAAGGCCCATGTCTCGCGACCCTGGTGACCGCACACCGAAAATAATATGGATTTGATGGGATTCGTGTGTAAGCCTGTAGTTCCACCAAACACTCTGAGGATTTCTAGTATGTGGGGCCCGGAGTACCAAGGATCCATGATAAAAAAGAGAACGCCATCCGCGTATTACACGATGCGGTCTGATCTTGACTGTGACCAGTCAAAACCCCGGAGCACCGGGTCACCTGGTCTCTTCTGACCCACACCGCTAAGGGCTCGATTGCAAGGGCAAATAATATTGGGGAGAGGGGCTAGCCCTGTTGAGTACCCCTCTGGATAGGGAAGGGTGGGAGCGATGCCCTGCGATGCGCACAGACACCATCAGGTCAGTGTATAACAGTCGTACATATGCCAAGAAGCGCGGCCCAAAGTTGATCGTCTCGAGTAATTGGAAAAGATACAACCAACTCAGCAAGTCAAACGCTTTGTCAATATTAGCAAGGAGCATGGCGGCCAGCCGACCTAGCACTGGGGCCGCCTCTATAGCATTATGTACTCTACGAATATTGTGGCGAGTGGCCCTTTATGGCATGAAACCCGACTGGTCGGGGTGAATCAGATCCGTGACACACTCCCGTAGGCGATCGGCAAGTTAATAAGGGAGATGGGGCGGTAGGAGGAGGGGTCCTCTGGAGGGCGGCCGGGCTTGGAAAATAACACACTTTCTGCGGGTCGCCAATCCCGCGGCAGAATGGCAAGTTCTGTGGCCTCTTGGATGTCCGCCAACAAATGGGGCCCCAGGAGGCATATGTTCGGCTGTAAGAATTCCATAGGGAATCCATTATGGCCAGGGGCACACCCGAGGTGAAGCGCGTTGAGGGCACCGGTCAATTCGTCCACTGTAATTGGGGCCTCCAATTGTTCCCGGAGAGGATCAGGGAGCCGCTGTGGCGAAATGTCAGTGAGGAAATCTGCTATGAGGTTGGCCGAAATCGCCTCACATCTCGCATAGAGAGCGGTGAAGTGTCTCGCAAATCACCACGCAACACCCTCCAGTGACATGTGTAAGGACCCGACAGCGCGCAAATAGTGGGTACGACTGCCGGGAAGTATCTGCTTGGCACAGCCTATGAAGCATTCTGCTGGACTTGTCGCCCCATTGATAAACCCGGTGTTGCGACGCCTCCCAGATCTCTTTGGCCTCACCCATGGGATATTGCCGCAGTTCCTGTTGCACCTGCATCAGGTTATGCCGTATAGTAGGGCTAGGGTCCAAGTTAAGCTGCAAAGCAAGGGTCATCTGGAGTGCTGTGTGTTTTTAGTGCACTGTTTTTAAATACTTTTTATTTCCCTGTAGCACATATTGCTGGGAGGTGCCTGGCTCCCTCAGTATAGCTTTTGTATTTGTTTTCCTTGTAGCACCTTGGTGCTAGAGTTGCCTGGCTCCACTCTCCATACTTTACCTGCAACATCATGCTCTCTGCCTCTAATTTCACCTGACACCTAGTGCAGGGCACAGCGAGTTGTCTTGCTAGATGCCCCGCTGCCTGGGATTGGCTTGTTCTGGCCACGTCCCCGGAGGTGGTCTATTTATTGTTGCCTGCGGTGCAGATTTGCCGCTAGTGCACTGAAGGCATGCCAAAGGAAAGCCTGTCCGTGCCCGTCCAGCCGAGGCCAGGATTAGAACCCCTGCCCATTTTACTAATGATCAGCCTCTTAGTTATTTGGCTGAACGACTAAAGGAGCTACCGCCGTCGACCCTGGAATCCTGCCGCCACACCCTGTCTGTTGAAACAGACCAGCTGCTATGTACCTACTGCCCATTCAATCAGACTCTGATGAAGGAATCTTCTGTAAAAAAGAACAAACTTAAGTTCCTCCTCAACAACTGTAGTTCTCTTAGCAAACATAAATATGAAATCTATGAATGCCTTGTCGACAAACAACCTGACGCCTTGTTTCTCACTGAAACTTGGCTGGATGAGTCCTCAGCCCCTGAGATCTTAGAAGCTCTGCCCCAAGATTATGGAATTCTAAGGCATGACTACCCTATTAAGTGTGGTGGAGGGATAGCTATCATTTACAGACTCTCTCTAAAATTCACCATTAATGTTGCTAAAAATGATAACTGTGAAGCTATCCTCTTCACCATTGCTTATCTAGACGATTATGCGCTAACCGGTTTCCGGATCTTTCAGCCCCCTAGCCCAGGGGCCAATTTCATTTCGATCCTCGTTGAGACTGTGGTTCAACTAGCATTATGCCACAACAACCTGATTTTAGGTGATCTCAATTTACACATCGACTCAGATACAAATATTGAAGTGCAGTCTTTATGTCGGAAATTAACCTCCTTGCAGTTAAAACTCAAAACCAATCTCTTCACACATCAGTTGGGTCATATATTACACCCTATCTTCTCCAACTGTCTGAGATCGTAGTAAAATCCCTGATTGTGGTTCCTTGGTCAGACCACCATTTGGTGGCTTTTTTCACCCCCTTGTTCATACTGTCGGAAGGCCGTTTTTGCAGGAAATGGTCTAGTTTTAATGCGGAGAGTTTCACTCAAATACTCCAGCAGAATCATCTCCAATTAGGCAGTTGAAAAGGGGTTCTTAGGAGTAATGGATACACTCACTCCTTGGACAACCAACACTTTTCAGAGGCGGACCAACTAGGCGCCTTTGTTCAACAAAAACCAGTTGATAGCCAAAAAACCCTGTAAGCGCCTGGAGTGCCAATAGAGAAAGGATTATTCTGAAATTAATCAAAGTGGCCATAAGAATGAGCTAAAATTGTATCATGCTCTTATTGGAAAAACCTATGCAGCTTAGTACACTGACAGAATAGAGCAAGCTGAAAACTCCTCCAAATAACTTTCCTCTATCTTTAAATCCCTATCCTCACTGGAGCGTGCTGTGGCCCTCTCTCCAAGCTCTCTGGAGTCCTGCAACAACATTGCTGACTTCTTTGCTACAAAAGTGGCAACAATTTATGACTCCTTTCCACGTGATGCTCGCAATGGCACTTGCTCCAACCTTTACACTAATACCCCGTTTGAGGGTAGTACCCTCTCGGAGTTCAAATCTACAGTTTTGGAGGACCTCAAAGGTCTGGTCTTGAGCATCAAATTGGCCTCCCTAGTGGACCCTGCCTCGCCTAAAGTTCTAAGAAAAGCTCTTGATGCTATCCTGCCCTATGTACAACAACTTCTCGATCTCTACATCCGCTGTGGCAAAGTCCCATTGAAATGGAAACAGGCTATTGTTCTTCCATTAAAGAAAAAAACCTTCTGCCAATCTGGGTCGGTTAGAAAATCTTCGCCCCATTTCACTCTTGCGTTATTTTTCCAAAATTGCATAGAAAGTGGTGAATTCTCAACTGGTCGCCCACATCAATTGAAACAACATATTTCACCCCTCACAATCAGGTTTTTGAGCTGCTCTTTCGACGGTGTCAGTGTTGCTTTTCGGAACTGAGACCTTGCGTAAGTGCACAGATGATGGTCAGATTGCTGCTCTGGTCCTATTGGACTTCAGCACAGCCTTTAATACTGCCTCCCACAATGTGCTCCTTCAGAGATTAAGGACCTGTGGGATCGAGAGCTCAGTCTCAAGATGGTTGACCTCCTTTCTTCATGATCCCAATTTCCAAGTTGTGCAGCTCCCGCATATTTACAAAAATATCCTACTTTCACAAGGAGTCCCACAGGGCTCAATATTGGGCCCAACTCTCTTTAACTTTTATGTTGGAGCCTTGGCGAGGATTGTTTCTTATGCGGATGACATGCAACTAACTGTCACCTTATCTCAAAACTCGGAGAAAGCAGCTAACCAGTTTTACTCCTGTTTGAGAGAACTTGCCACCTGGAAGACTAATAACTGCCTTAAATTGAACAGCAGGAAAAATTAGGTGCTCATCCGGTCCTCAGCATGGTGGCACCAGGTCCTGGCCCAACCCTGATCCCCAAGGAGGAAACAAAAAATCTTGGCGTCTGGACCCCAAACTCTCCCTCGAGACACATATTAAGAAGGTTGCTGGAAAATGCTTTGGAACCCTAAAAGACACACTTCTTTTATTGGTGAGAAAAACCCTGGTTCATGCCTCTGTGACATGTCAGCTGGACTATAGAAATATTCTCTATTTAGGAGTAGCACAAAAGTTGCTCAAAAAGTTGCAACGCATCCAAAATGCGGCTGCATGTCTGGTTCTCAATTTGCCCAGAAGAGGCTCTTCTGTTAGAGCTTTCAACACTCTCCACTGGTTGCCAGTACAAAAGAGTATACTCTATAAAGCCATGTGCTATTGTCATCATAGTTTTCAGGGAAAATGTCCCAGTTATCTCCAACATATACTAAATCCTCATTACCTTGCCCGGAATTTGAGATCAACAGGAGCTCATTTGGTTCAGATCCCTAAAGTTCAAAGAGCCAGAATGGGGGCATGCACTTTTGGCTAACTGGCAGCCAGAAATTGGAACTCCTTACCTTTCTCCATATTAGCCGAGTCCTTCGAAAATTCCTTATGGTATACTCTGTCCTGTCTAGGTTTCTCTTCATTTGGCTCCCTTCACGAGAATGGTTCCCAGCGTGGGGACACACCGTTGAGTGTAACAAGGCGCTCTATAAGTGTTGTTCTTCTTCTTATTATTATTATTATTATTATTAAATTGATGCAGCCTTCAAAATACCTAGCTAAATGTATTGGTTCTCCTCCATATTCCTTGGGCTGAATATCAGGCTTTTGCAACACAACTTTATTGGTTAAGCTTTCCAGATACACCTCATTAGGAATTAATGTGATCTTGGCTCCCAAATCAAATAGCATGCTCTTCCTTCAATAAGAAAAGATTCAATGGGACCATTTTCTCCAAGATCAGAAACCTGTATAATAATCATCTCCTCTGCATCATCTAGCACACCACACATGACTTCACAAAAGTTCTGCTTCACATCACCACTTCTACAACACTTGGATACATGACCTTTACTACCACACTTCTTACATTTGGCTTTCCAACCTATGCATTTTTCCAATCCAAAAAGCTTTATTCGACAAATAAATGTCATAAAAGCGAGGTACATCTAATAAAACCCATTTTTGTTACAAAAAGTTTCAGTGCAAATAGTTTAAAAATACAATAAAAAGATTAATAAACACACATCAATCTTACACTTGATAAAAATCTTATTAAACATCTAGAATAAAGCATTAGATAAAAAATTGGATTGTCCTAATTGAAATTACAATAGGTAATTAAACATACACAATGATTAAACAGAATAAGCTGCAGACATAGATGCCAAACATCTATTAATCAATTGGTTAAACGAGATTTTGATCTTATAGCCCACATCCAGCTTGGATACTTGTCTACAGCTGCTGCAATACATGGGAGAGTATCATTTCGCAATATCCTCATTGCAGTGCTACATGTTCTGGTAGACATCAATCTGCATAATGGAGCCAGCCACGCTTTGCGCGGAGCTGTGTATGCTGGGCACACAAAGAGAACATGAGCATAAGACTCTTCACACTTATCACAAAAGGGACATTTACTATTGCCCTCACTTGCCCAGTTAGCCATGAAGGTTCTCAAAGGCAAAGTCCCCACTCTAAACTGAAAGTACAACTTCCGATCATAAGGTTTGGATATAATATCCCAGTACATCTCCAATTTGGGTCGGGGTTTCACTATTAAGAACAACCCTGATTGCGTTGAGCTATCACATTTATTGTAGGTATTGTAATGGAGCATATTCCAGTATCTTTCTTTTACAATTTCTTTAGATGGAATTGGATTGTTCAAGGGGTTTTTCCATAAAGCTTTCTTGCCCATATTGATCAATAATGCTCTAATTTCACAAAGCCAGCGAATCTTATGAAAAGTGTCTGCCTTAATTATATCCCTAAGGCCTTCAGCATATGGTAGCAGTTCTGGTGTGCTCCACATTCTGCGCCAATACAAAATAGGGCGCAACCTGGCAAGATCAACCAGCGCTTTACGGCCAAGGTCTATCAACAAAGGCAGTGTCAGAGTGCTTTGTGGAAGAGCAGTTATATTCCGAAGAAAACGATTTTCAGCTACAGTGAGGTGTGGCATGTTCTCTAGACCCCAGAGTTCTGCCGCGTATAATACCGAGCTCACAACCTTCATTTTATATATTTCTAAAACTGGGGTAATTGGCTTGGTCAGAAAAACATTAAAGTATTTTTGTAAAATACCTGACAGCTGTCGGAGCTTTAGTGTAGCGGCATTAATTTGGCAGCTCCATCGCATATCTTTCTGCAGCAGCACACCCAAATAAGTAAATGCATTTACTTGCTCCAATAAACGATTTTCTTAAAGTATTCCTCCTTTAAAGGTTCTATGTGGTTTGAACGCCATGAACTTGGTTTTAGAATCGTTTATTTCCAAACTCCGAGTGGTGCAGAAGTTTTCAAAAAGATTTAATGCTTTCTGCAAACCACTTGGGGTCTTTTAAATTATCAACGTATTGTTGGCGAACATCAAAATGGGTATTTTGATACCTGCAAGGGTAGGGGCGTCAGTGGGGACAGATGATAGATGTTTGGCGACGACATTTATTAAAAGCGAGAATCATGTAGGAGCCGACACACAACCCTGTCGCGCACCCTTTGTGACAGGGAAGGGAGCGATAACATTTCCCTGCTTTCCCCAGCGTATTTGGGCAAAGTTTTCTTTGTGGAATCGAGATTTAAGGGATAACAGTCCAAGCGGCATCCTTTGTTCCTGAAGCACAGCCCAGAGTTTGCTCCGAGAGACCAGGTCAAAGGCTGACTTCAGGTCGACAAAGGCAGCATACATGCTGCCCTTTCCTAAGACCACAGTCCGCCAGTATATTAATCTAAACCTAAATACCTGGTCTATTGTGCTGACATGCTCTTGGGAGCCGGATTGCAAGGGCGTGAGGATGTCCTGATCCTTAATCCATTCCTGTTCTTTGCCTAACACCAGAAGTGCAATTACTTTCTGTATGGAGTCAATTAGGCTTATAGGCCTGTAGTTTCCTTGAAGGGTTTTGTCTCCTTTGTTATACACTGGAATGATCTCTGCCCCCTTCCAGGAATCTGGTAGAGGCGCTCCACGAGCAATGGCATTAGCAAGCAACAATACGTATTTATTCCATTTTGTCTTATCATGAAGAAAGATGTCGGCCGGAACGCCATCCAGCCCTGGCGCTTTACCCTTCAGTACTGCCTGAAAGACTACGTTGACATCAGTAGCAATAAAAGCGTCATTAGTAAAATAGGTGTGGGGTAGCACTGGAGAGCTCTCCTCTGCAGGGTCAACAGCGTATTGGCATTCAAAATGGCTCACACATTTTTGTCTTGTGCTACATAATTTTGTGGCTCTGCTCGAGGGCCCTCCCTGCCCCATGTCACCAGTGTCCAGAACCTTCGGGTGTTGTTGTTAGCACTTGCTATTCTTAGATAGCTTCCACCTTTTCTTATCCCATTCCTTTTTTGCTTTGGCTTGGACCTTCCTATACTTTACCCTAGCTATCCGGACACTACAAGGCTCTCTAGATGTAAATGCGTCCGCGACATCACTTCTGGCTTCTTTACACTCGCTGTTATACCAATGGCATAAATTTGATCAGGTGTATTTTTAGCCCTACTCTCTTTAATGAAGAGAGGTTGTAATTTAGAGAAGATTGTATTATGGGATGCAGTTACTTCCACAAGAGGAGCTTGGCAGGATTGCAGGAACTCTAGGTCAAAAATTGCACCCTTAATTTTAGTTGCAGTAGCGTCCAAAATATGTGGTTTCTCCAAAATAACTTCCCACTTAAGTCGCCTCTTATCATTGGTAGACAGCAAGTTGCGGGTGATTAGCTGTATATCACGGGAGCTGGTTGCCTGTGGGGTCAACAATTTAAAAACAGAGCACATTGAGTTAGGGTCACACTCCAGGCAATCACACACCTCCACATCTATGAGTGTGTGCCAAATCTTTAAACTGATTAGCATGTAATCGATGCAACTCATATATCGTCCATTATTAAAGGTATTGGCCCCATGCCTATCAGAGGGGGTTCTTCCGTTTGCCACCCTTAGACCTCTTCCTAAGCAGATAGATTTAATTTGAATCGCAACGTGAGTCCATCTTTTAATCTGAGTCAGCGCAAGATTGGGGATTCCCCATTGTTAGTCCTCCTCCATTGTCAGCTCATGATCATCATGCCCAAGTGGTTTAAAAGTTGAATTAAAGTCACCGCCACTATCACCTGGGTGTCTTTAGACAGATGGTCAAGGAGTTCGTCAAGAATAGTTATGGCTTTTGATCTCTTTCCCCCACTATGCATTTTTAGTAACTGGCTACATGACCGTATTCACTGCACCTGGAACGTGCCTGGAATTTTTTTTATCAGCCTTGTTCCCAGAAGTCCCCTTACATCATGAAGAAGTGCCTGAGCCCTTCTTTCTCTTCACCTCTTTAAAAGTCTGTACAACCTGCACCGACTCATCTTTGACAACTCCAGCATCACTGTTCTTTAGTTCATCAACACATTCTCAAGAATGTGTTATAACCATTGCAAAAGTAGCTTAATGCAACTCTTCACATCGCAGTCTATCACAGGAAAATAACTCCGTGTTAACGTGGTATTCTCAACATGGAGGCACCATGCGATAGTCACACGATAACGCATCAAATGAATGTGTTAAAAACAACGCAAAACCGCAAAAATGCGAAAGACCAACGCGGAAAAAGCGGCGATGACACCAATCGCGATACAAAAATGAGCAACAACCAGCCACAGGCAAGAAATTCCCATGCGCCATGTGGGAAAATGCACTATAAAAGCAACAAGAAAAACACACCAAAACCAAATCAAACTGCGTAGCACCATAGCTGCACCTGGACCGAGTGCAGAGGACTACCCGAACCCCACAAGCTCCACGGAGGACCAGCCAGGAACCCCGTGTTCGGGGAAGGGCAAGGAGAAGAGGCAGAGGAAGACGGGGTTCAGTCTTCAGGAAGACAGGATCATCGTCACAGAGGTGATGGAACACAACCAACAACTGTTTGTCACCTCCACTGCGTCATTGGCAACACAAACGGAAATATGGCAGTCCATCGTCAACAACGTGAATGCAGTCGGAGTATCGAGGAGGTCAATGGAGGAGGTCAAGAGGCGCTGGCATGAAGTGCACAGCCAAACCAAGGAGATACTCGCTGCCAACAGGAAGGCAGCAAAGGCGACTGGAGGTGGGAGTCTGGCGCCACAGGAGGCGCTGTATGAGCTGGAGGAAATGGTGGCTACAGTCATCAGTGTGGAGACGGTGCAAGGAGTTGGGGGTCTGGATACAGCTCGATATGACCTGACCCAACAGCAACAGGGTGAGTAGCGACCAGGGGGGATGGAGGGAGACTGGCACAACGGCACACATGCACAATCATGTGCAGCACACTGCACACCCAAAATGAGTGTGGAACATGTCCCTGATACCCTTGGCACACTGCAGCACACATAGAAACACCAAGTAGGCCCCCATACACAATGTGCACAAATGGGCCCCCCTCCATATCACCAATGCCACAACCCACCCATGCACATGTGCTGAATCCAGAAAAGCAGCGGCTCTGTGAGCCACACTGACAATGCAAGTGGCACTGCATGACAGATAGCATGGCTGCAGTCACAATACATGACAAGGTGCACAAGACGACATTGAGGTGGCTGAGTGTGGACCACATCCATAAAGGAGCAGGTCACACTCTGACACATCCATGTGCACCTACTTTTGCAGGGATTCTGCTTATGCGCAGAACTATGCGCAGGAACCCGGGCCCTCAGTGAATTGCGGTGTACCAATAACTCACCTCAGAACCCAGAACCCCCTATCCGGCCAGCATCAGTGTCCCATTCGTTATCCGAGGTTTAGCTTGGCGGTCCCAATGTATAGACAACCCAGAACAAGCGACTTAGTATATTTCTCAGGAATGGTGGGAATCAGAAACACCTTTTCGTAATTATTCTCGTACCAGTCCACAACAGAATAAACAGACACGGGAAAAGTTTAAAGAGTTTATTTTATAAACTTCGTGTCCTAATATGCAGCAGTTTGGCTAACATTAGCAGACAAATGATTAAAATCAAAACCATCAGCATAGTTACAATACCATAGAAAATGAAAGGAGCAATCATACTAAAATGACAGTGGCTCTAGGCCACCTTCCTTTCTCTAACACACTAATAGTATTATTAGACTAATAAAAGGTCTCTAGGCTTGAATGGGGAACCCCATACCGTATAGATCAGCTCAGAGAGTTCACATCACAGGATCAGCTATGCTCTGCTCCTAGGAACGCTCTTCTTCCGAATGTGTTGAAAACATGTAACACTGCAATATTAAAAGCATTCGACTTTCAGGTATTTGCAGCTGCGTGCGTGTTATGGCTAAACTAGTGGGCCGATCAACCTGAACTCAACAACATGCACCGTCTAGCGATCCAGACTGTTTCTGTTACACTGTGTACAGACCAAGGTCGCTATTCACTGTTCAAGATGTTAACAACAGACAGTTCTCATGTGAAGCAAAGTCGAGTAAGCATTTCTCAATTCTAATAACATGTGACTACAGTGCCGTGTGCAAAAGCAGCAAAAGCGGCAAGATGGCTTTCTAACATTTTAACGCGGTTATGCTAACTTAGCGTTGTACATAAGTAGATAACGATCATCACTACACCCCCCCATGATCGGACCACTAACCACTAGGGGCGCACTAGCAAGAACGCAGAGTTCAAGTTCGATAGAACGGAACCAAGGGCATGAACTAGAAGTCCACATAAGGGGAGTGAAAAAGTTCGAAAGAAAAAATCAATGGAAAAAGTTAAAACTTAAAAAAAAAAAAAATCGATGAAGGACTGAGGACCGAAAGGAAGTTCAAAAGTCAATCCATCAAAGTGTATGCACAATACGTTGCTACTGCTTCCAAGAGAAAATCATTGGAACGTTCCGCAAAGGTATCTGCCATCCAGTTCAGGACGGGGAAAGAACAGACATGTTCTTCAACCAGTGCTTAATTTGTAAAATATTAAGTCCAGGTGCTCAAATTTGTGTAAGAGGCCACTCCCACTTTCCCCGGCTCCACCCACTTCTCCACTGGCCCCACCCTCTTACTCTATCGGTTCCACCCACATCCTCAACTGGCACTGCTGAAAGGCAGATGTAATAACCAATCTGAATTTCAGCAAGGGAGCCTTCCTCAAATAAGGTTTTGATAGGAGGTTCCTTTAACCCATGGCCACTTTTGAAAATGATGAAAACAAAAGTGCATTTAAAGTACAATTTTGGAACAAATTGGCTAAAGTGACAATGACATCACTAAAGTGATAGGATTGTAAAAAATCCAAGCATCACACAAAGAGCAAGCATAGCAAATGAGCTTTGCAAATTCTAGCGGAGGTGGTGAGGGTGTGTAAGCAGTGGGGCATTTTGGAAACCACTGTTGCAAAAATATTACTAAAACATGCTGTGGCAGTGCTCTGTCAATTATTTATTTTCCATTCAAATTGCCAAAAAGTCCCACTGACATTGAGTTTTACTGATAAAACGATGTGCCATCCATACAATAATGAATGGAAATTGGACTTTAGAAAATATTTACAATTTGCACATCACCAAGTGAGGTGTCTTGATTAATGTTGCTCCTCTTAAAATCATTGTTTTCATCACACTTCAGAATTAAAAAATAATGTGCTTCACTTCTCGAAATGCTGATATACTTTTGAAATGTTTATGCAGTTCCTTTACAGATAGTTTGTTTTACAAAAGCCACTAACTTTACAATCACAAAAATAAAAGTAAACACTACTATCCATTTAAAAAGAATAAACAGCACTTTGACATAGCCTGCCATTTGACCTGTCTTTGAACGCACAGCAAATGTAACAAGATAAAAAGAGAACAACGTAAAGGCATTATATTGTCCATTCCCCTATTTGAACTCTACCCCGATTATTTTGGAGTTGCTGCAGCCTCCACACCCCTATTTCCAGTACCTATGGTCCAGGCCAGAAAGCATTGAAATGGCACACACTAAGTTCAGACAATGCAAACTTAGCAGGTTATACTCACCACCACCAGTATGCTCTGTCTGTGCCGCCCTCTACCCTCCGGGCCCGACGACACTGGAGAAAGTGCCACACAGTCTTGGTCCAAAACTAGAGGTCACTCTGCCTCAGATCAGAAGCGCCCAGGGAGCCCTGTGCACGTGTGCATGGCAAGGGGTAGCCAGCAAGGGATTATATATCGGAAGGGGGGGGCTCTAGCATATTGCAGAGATGAACTACTGGGGTCTCCAGATACGCATTTCCATATTATTTAAAGCTTATGCTCTGTGCGAGCATAAGCATGATACAATATGCAAATTCTTTCCATGGTGTCGGTGAGGGCAGAGGCCACGTGGACAAGGCAGAGCAACCATACTAGAGCAATTCAATTTGTAGCGCTTTCTCGCTACCCAATCGAATAACGCCCCATATGGATGGGGTGATGTTTATTTTAAAAAGGAAAAAAAGCAATGCAGGTTCATCACGTGTGAAGCGTCTGCACGCTGAGCCTGCACTCTACAATGTGCTTGCTGCTGGTGCCGGTCGGGAAGGAGAAAGGGAGGCTGGCAGCATCATATGCTTAGTGCAGACTACAGAGTACAGCCTGTCACAGTGGCCTTCTGATTTTGTCACTGTGGGCCGACTTTGCTAAAAAAAGTAACAAAGCCAGTTCCCTGTTTCAGAAATGGCCCCCGACCTTCCAGCCTCCTGGGGGTCTGCCCGGTACCCTGCATTCAAGTGTGATTGCTTGTCAGTCACAAGTTACAATGCCAGCAGCCTCACTAGACGTGCTCACTGCTGCAAGGCCTCTCAGGCGCATTCCCTCAGCTCTACTGGCTCCTTCCCACTGAACTCTGCATCCAGACATGGCACACTTTAAACAAATAACCTTCTTTATCAACAGTTTAACCAGGGGGCTGCTGGCTGAATATTCAGCCAGCAGGGGCCCCCTGCTGGCTGAATATTCACAGGGGCTGCACCACGACCCCTCACTTCTGCACTCAAAACATTTTTTAAGGCAGCAAAACAACCATTCAGTCACTTCAGAAAATTGCTGATCTTAAAGCTTGGGACACAACATCATAACGAGAATCTCTAGAGTCTGCTGGTTAGGCGTCATATAAATGTATGGATTAGTACGGAGGGAAACCAACATATTAATTCATACAGATTTAACTCTCGGTAGCAATTTACCTGCCTCCCACCCAATCACAAATTGGTCTCACTCTGATTCAATTTGAAGAGAAGCACATACAGAATTAAGTGAACTGTTTTGGAGGGGCACACAGTAGGAAAGAGTTGTCACTGTCGGAAGATGAAAACGTCATACAAATGTGTTGTTGTAAAAAGCATGCACATTAATCAACTCAGCTATCCACACTATATTAACATAACGTAAAGTTTAATGGCAATACTTGGTTTAGGGAACATCAGAAGCCAAAACAAGCATGCAGTAAAAAAATATTCCTAACTATAGCCCGGAAGTGAGGATCAGTTAGTGGGTCATCTCTAGGGCACGATATAACTAGTTGTCTCCAACGAAATCTCCCGTATTTCAGCTTAGCTGTTGCTATGAATGACGGGGCATTATTCCCAGGAGGAGCGACGTGGGTACAAATTATTTTCACTTCACCTGGCTGACATAAAACTCTAATGGCTGGCAAGCTCAAGTAAAAGCAGAATTACTTACTGCTTTTATTATTCTGATTCCGAGGCCTGGAGCCTGCTGCTGCACTGCACAACACGCTGCTGCCCTCTTCAACTGAACTGCCTGACTGACTGAATATATCCGGTGCGTCGTGCGTGTGTGCATCATGACAAAGAGGGAAGCGTTGAATTTTTAAAATGTTACGCTGCCGCACACAGGACCAAATCCTGCCCAGTCAGTGGCCCACCCAGCGCAACACTGACTGAATGCATGGATTTATTTTAGTTTGTGATACATCGACTGGCCCTTCACCGGAGGCTGCAATGAAGTGCCGATATTGTGTGACACACATATTATGTGAGCTGACCCTCAGGTATGTCTAGACCCGGCCCTGATAAAGAAGTGCGGGTGCTAAGCACCGGAAAGCACCGGCACAAATTAAGCACTGTCTTCAACCACCGGAGCCTCCAGCACCTGGCGAGGACAACCGGGGTGCACCTCAAGATAACTGTTCGTTAAGAAGTCAATCGCTGCAGCTCAAAAGTCCCAATCACCAAGAACTCCATGCGCTGCAGCATAGGCCATAATCCCGACACCGGAACAGTCTGACTCGTGGGTCACTAAGGGGCTCATAAGCTGATCATAATCCGGATCAGGAGACGCCGGGTTTGACAGACACAAATCCAGAGCCCATTGGAACGGACAATCTAGGCAATGAAACACAGGCTGCACACAAGTAAAGTAGGCAAACCGGAAGGACAATCCATAGGCTACGCTCAGAGTCGCCAGTGGCAAGGCGCCATAGTATTCAATCATCTGGTTACGAAGATGGTGCAGCCGGGACATGTTGTTGTGCCACGCAAGTTGTGCATCCATAGCGCAAGACACAGATCAACAATAGTATTCCAGCTACGAGGGCAAGAACTAAAGGTAGACCTCCGAAGACACTGGAAAAAATAGAATGAAAAAAGGCCGGGATCACTCCAAAAATAGTTTGAAAAGAGGTCACGAGGCCGGAGCCCGCGATTTAAAAAAAATGAGCCATGCCACTTGTAGAAGAGGCATTAAAGATAGTCTGTATCAAGGTCCCAAAATCAAGTGGGAGATCAGTATTCAAAAGCGCTTGCACCTCAGTGCGCGTGTTAGCTACGTGAAGGACAAATGTTTCCCGGGATGAAGTCAGAGCGACTTCTTTTTGAGACAAAAGAGCCCTTATTCTGCTCATCATATTGAACTCTGCTTTCAAGGTTGGAATCGAAGGCCATATGGAGACATCCAGCCTGCCATGCGGGGGTGGGAAAAGGACGTTATTACAGCAAACTACCCTCTGTGATACAGTCACGATGTAGGGAATTCCCACTAACATCCCACAGCAAGCCTCATTATTTAACAGCAAATAACTACCGTTAGCAAGCAGCGTAAAAGATGGAGTAATAACTGGCACTGGAATCCCTTTCAGGACGCAAGCTAAATTAGGGGCTTGGACATTAGATGCACCATGTAATTGAATGTGCCTACACACAACAGAGTGATCCGGTGCGGAAGTGCACTCTTCACCTTTCAAGTAAACCTCCTTGCCATCCCTCACACATCTATATGTGAAAGGGAGCGACCAGACTTCATGTAAGAAGGCAGTACCCAACTGTTCGTACCTGCCTAAAGCATAATGTTTCATGCACAAACTAAACTTAAACAAGGGAAACGGTAAAGTGATCAACCCATGTACTAGCCACACGGCAGAATTCAATTCAGCAAAAGAGAAAGACAAAGGTTCTAATTTTTCAATGTGTAGTAACGAATATGTAGCATCTTTCATGGACATGAATTGCTGTTTCGCAGTCAAATTAAAGGGAAGGAATAAAGATGAAGTATTCATGTAATCCCAAGGGACTTTCCCTGCCTTCAACATTTGCAATGTCCATGCAAACTGCATAATAGATTGCAATTGGTTTTGACCATGATACAATACAGATAAATCATCCTGCACAATGTCTACCACAGATGAAACAATATTATCTAACGTATAGGGCCCGATTCACAGAACAAACTTAAGACAAAATCCTAAACTTAGTACCATTTTGGTATTCACAGAATGCACTTACTACTTCTGGTATTCACAGAATGAACTTACTACTTTTGCGATTCACAAAATAAACTTACTACTTTTGCTATTCACAGAATGGATTTACGACTCCTAACTTTACGTCCGCACTCGGGCCGGAAATTCCGGCCCGGAGGCGGAGCTTCCGGCCCGGAGGCAGAGCTTCCGGCCTGGAGGCGGGGCTTCCGGGCCGGAGGCGGGGCTTCCGGGCCGGAGGTGGGGCTTCCGGGCCGGAGGCGGAGCTTCCGGCCCGGAGGTGGGGGATTCCGGCCAGTGGCCTAGAAGACAGTGTGTTAATGCTATTATCTATAACAGCCAATACTTTTTCCATATTGGCTTGATCAATAGCACGTAATCTGGAAGCAGCTTCAATTTGTGACAACTTCCAGACTTCGTTATAAACAGCATACACCCATTGCTTGGGTCTGCCGACTGCAGGACCCTTACCAAAATCATTCAAATCTATTTTGTCATTTAATCGCGCTAAATGGAGTTTAACAGACGCTAAAGTGGAATGTTGCAGCCAAGACCGGCATAACTTTCCTACTGAGTAGGTAGTTACAGTGTGAGAGGATTCCGAACTCGTTTGCCACACCAACCACCCCTTCGGATTCAATGTAGAAATATTGAAGGACGTGTTGGAAGCCTGTGTCAGCAACATTTCAAGGGATAGATCCGTATGATTACCCTAATTGGGATAAGCACCCAGATCCGGCATGGAGGGAGAATTTAATTTTTTAGACGTAGCCAATCCAAAACAGGTTGTCTGAAAAATCGAGGAATTTAAAAATAACATGGGATTCGGGATAAGACAGGCACGATGCAATGCCTCTGTCCCCTGTACTTGCCATCGTTTGGAGCCCCAAACCGATTTAAGATCGACTGTAGCTTTCCACAGATCATACCCGCCAATTGCCAACTCGTCCATAAAGGACTTGGAATACAATAATTTGGTGTGTGTCAGTCTAACTTTAGAAGCAGCCTCAGGCGCAACCTTGAAATAAAAGGACGCTGGATGGGCTACACTAAAATCAGAAAAATAAGTGAACTTTTCCACTAACGTGGTAGAGCTGCCCATCCTAGGGGCGGGGCAGTGTTCCCATTGTGTAAAATTTACAAAATTTCTAAACATATTTTCCTTGTGTAGGAAATGTGTGCCATAATGTTGATAACAAAATTGTTCATCATAATTAGCAGTATCTAAATACAAATCCTCAGCATCAAACGCAGCATAATATTTCCAATCAGAAAATAGTGCTTCTATGGCTTGAACATCCCAATCATCTGAGTGAATGTTCTGTTTAACAACATCACCCATAGAAACACAAAATACATTCGGCACATTAATCACTTCAGTGGGGCCGCCATGAATTTGAAATTTAACAGCATCCCAAGCGATCCCATCACGTACAGGCCAGGCAGTAATGTTCACAAAAGTCTGGTCCCTCTTCATTATGTGTGATGAGGAGTGGGGGGCCAAAGTTCCATTAATTAGTCGAATCGTTGAACGTTCATTCAGGTAGTGTCCATTGATAAGTCTAAAAAACACCACCACAAAGCCAATGGACATAAACAAAAAAACACATATGAGCCCCAGCCAAAGGGGGTTATTAAAAAATGTATCTTGAACCAAGCCACAAAAATTGAAACCTTGGACGGGGCAATGGAAGTCACTGAACGAGAATCAAAAGAGTCTTGAGAGAGGGCAACTGTGGGGGATTGCAAAACAGGCAAGGTAACATCCGCAGGATAAGCATACTCAACTTCTTCAAGCACGCCACTAGGTGTTTGCGGCAACAAGGGACCAGTAACGGCATGCATCTCGATGGCAACATCAGGCACTATGTCAGAAGCTCGGGCCACAACAGAATTTCTCAGCATCGAAGGGCATGAAACTGCCGGAGTCATACTAAGAAGAATCGGCCACTCGTTGTAGTTTGATATTGTCAATCGAAATGTACCTGTTATCCTTTCGACCAGGAAGAGGAGGTAAAATGACTGTTCTAGTACCCTGCACTCCAAGCACTGGAACCGGTGCACTATAAGAGGGGCCGAACTCCTTCTTGTTCTCCACCTTCTTACGGACCAGATCACCAACTCGGGGTAGCCAGCTGACTACCGGAATCTGAACTTCTGTTTCAGATGATGAGGGTACGTGTTCCTTCGCTAGACTGTTTCTGGCTTCTTGAAGAGTCTGCAATACAGCACAGTGTTCATCTACGTCAAAGGGTGCGGATGACGCCGCCATGTCTAGACCATCAAGGTCTGGAACAAACATTCGAACACCAAAGAGCATCATGTATGGGGTCTGCCCACCCAGAGACCTTCTAGGGAGATTATTAAGTGCATGTTGCACGTCATACAAGTGGGCAAGCCAGTTCCGGCCAGCACCCAAAACTCTGGCTGTCAAAGATTGCTTTAAGTCACGGTTCATTCGCTCCACTACACTATTGCCCTCAGGCCGGTATGGAGACGAAAATTTGACTTGGACCCCCAAATTTCTCATGGCCTCTTTGTACGCCTTAGAGGCGAACGCCGGGCTCTGATCAGAATGAAAGATACCACACGCAAAACTTCCAACAAAGACACGCAAATCCTTTATGACAGTGCGAGAATCAGCACTCCTTTGTGGCCATACCCACAGAAAACGTGTGCACGAATCCACTGCAACCAAGATGTATTTGAAAGCAGTATCAGAGGTAAAAGGACCGAAGTGATCTAAATAAACACAACCCAATGGTTTACTAGATATGTACAACTGAGTTTGTGGTGGGCGCGCCGCAGAAGAAGGTTTAATCTGCTGGCAAATGTCACAATTAAGAACATAAGCCCTGGCCTGTTTGTACAAACCGCACCACCAGTAACGTTGTTGTAACAAAGATACAGTAGCCGCAACGCCGGCATGCGCGGACGCCATGCCCTCGTGGGCTGCTAATATCAAAGAAGGTCTGCAGTCCGCGTTGGGAATCAATCTGTCACCAACGTCATTAATCCTCACTAATGGGACTTTATCAGGACTTAAGCGATAATGGTAACGAGCAGGGAAACCCTTCGGTGGCTTCGTGCCCTGCTCTGTAGCAGCAATAGCTGCCAAGATGTCATCATCGATTCTACTTTTGGATCTTGTAACTGCTGCTACTAAGTATGTTTCCACTGCTGTTTTCGCTGCCTAGTCAGCTAAGCTGTTGCCGACAGAATGGACACCAACGCGTTGGTGACCAAGAGTGTGAATTACATTCACGAGGGGCAGACGGTCTTTAAGATCTGCCACTCGAACCCAAAGCAGTTTATGCTTAACAGTGCTACCTTTGGAATCACGGTATTCATTCTGAGACCAAAAATGTAGATTGTCGTTGTAAGATTGAACATAATAAAAGGATTCACTCACTATAAGTGTAGTGACTCGGGGATCAGCAAACTCCAGTGCAAGCACCAGAGCACGAAGCTCCGCCAACTGAGCGGTACAATCACCCAATGACTGCGTGTGCACGACATCGGACAGGAATTCACCATTTACGAAAGTACCAACTACAATTGCGCAAGCCGCTGAATAGGCGTGCTTTGATCCAGTTGCGGGTTGCGCAGACCCGTCAGTGTATATGACACAATGGTAATCCTCGAGCGGGCGCAAGGACAGAGGAGCCGGATGAACGAATTCATACTGCAAAAACTCCTGAGTCTGAAGTGCCGCGTCAAATATAAAAATGACATCCGGCGAGGTCAAGGAAGTGGCCCATTGTATCCACCTTGGATGCAAAGCTTTAGAATTTGGTACACTCGCTTTCGTCACTGCCTCTAGAGCAGGATAGGGTGTAACCACCAACATGCGTTTCCCTTGCGACAGCGCTCGTTCTTTCAGGATCGCCATCTGCACTGCTGTCAGAACTTTCTCGACAGCGGAAAAGCGCAGTTCAGCTGAAGTGTACAAGTGAGATTTGTAAGCAATGGGGACGGTATCGCCCTCATTGAACGTCAAGTATGTCAAACCCACTGCACCGGGCAATATTCTTATGACCAGGTTAGTGTGGTTAACACGTGTCAGTAAGTAATTAGAAGCAAGAAGATCAGCTTGCAATAGCTGCAATATAGCTGAATGCTCAGGCAGCCAACAGGATTTGAAAAAAGTAGGTTGTACCAAGGCGTAAAGCGGCTTGATACGCTGGGCATAATCCGGGATATAAGTTTGACCGAAATTCAGAAAACCCAGCAGAGATTGTAATTTCTTCAGTGAAGTAGGAGCATGGAGGCATGCGCATTTTTCTAGAAAGTGCGGAGCCAATCCTCGACCTTCATTGTTGAGTTCGTACCCCAAGAACAACACTGTATACTCTGCTATGTGCGACTTCGCAAAATTGAATTTGTAACCGAAGTCTGCAAACAAAACAATAATGCGATCAACGGGCCTAAGATGCGGGTCTAACTCGTCATCCGTCAGATACATGTCATCCACGTACGAGTATGCATCCGGGTCTATACCCTCTAAGAGGGAGACCACTCGAGCTGCAAAGACTCCCGGGCTGTTCTTGTAGCCCATTGGTAATCTTTTGAATTGTTTTTGTTTGCCACCAGAGGTGAAAGCCGTCCACTCACTACTAAGAGAGGACAGGTTATGGCTGTAAAAGCCATTGGAAATGTTAAGTGTGGTTTTAAACCTTTTTCTCACGAGACTATCGACGAGTGCCGAACTGTGGGTGTTCTGTACTGCACAGGCCCGGCAATGAGAGTTAAGGTGCCGGTAATCCAAAACTAGGCGGTACGACCCGTCAGGCTTCGTCACAGTAAACAAGGGATTATTCATAGGTGACACACACGTTTCGATTACTCCCTGATATTCCAATTGTACAAGGATAGACGCTACGTGAGATCTAGCTCCACGACGCATGGGGTATTGGGGTTGTGGCTGGGGCGTAGTCCGCAACGGAATCTCATGGCCGGGGGAAAATTTATCCCAGCCCAAATGAGTCCGATATAACGCAGGCGCTTGCACCTGAGCCCATTCCCCAGCATACTTATCAGCTAGGACCTTAGGCACCGTGTGCGCAAAGGACGGGAGGATCACTTCCTCCCCTCTAGGAGCAGCCAAAACGAAAGCCGGGGGCCAATCTGCCTCTGCCAACAGAATATCATAGGTAGTGGTCAGATTATCCCCAAAAAAACCTTGAATTGTACGTTGTATGTCACCTTCAATGTGAAGGACTATATTATATAGTCTATCAGGGGGAGACACACGAGTGTCAGCAGTTTCAATATTCACGAATATATCAGTTGCTGTCGCCACCAGATATGGACGCAGTGCTTGTCGCACTACTGTAACTTCCGCCACGCTGTCCAGCAGCGTTAGCGCCCATGTTAGGTTCTGAAGCTGCGTCCGTACCATCTGAGGCATACCTCGCTGTCAGAGCAGCAACTTTCTTCTTCTGAAATGGGGGTCTTTGACGTGCAGAGTCTTCTTGCTTGCCTTTGCCGTCAGCCTGTCGGGATTGCTCACGTGCTTGCGGTGCACCCCGACTTTTCCCAGCGCCGCCGCCACCGGATTGTGATGCCGATGTTTCCTGTGAAGAACGAGGAGAGCGTTGTTCAGAAACCTGAAATCTATCAGGTGACTTAATAGTAGCATGATCGCGCAAATCATAAGTGCGTTCACTACTTGACTGAACGGGAGAGGCAGGACGGGACCCCTGTTTCTGTTGCTGTTTTTCCTGTTTTTTCACCCTCCAACTTTGTTTAGGAAAGTTAGGGCGCTCATCCTTACCAGACGAATTTGCCTTTGTCTGCTGAGAATCAGGATTTTTCACAGTTGGCTTAACACCTAAAGCGCTACAACCAACCTGTTTATAGGCCATCGCGATAATTTTTGCGAATTCCCTCGGCTTGTCGTCTTCGTCCACTGCGTCTAATTTATTAAGCACCTGGAACTGCATAGCATCCCCTTTGAGGTTGCCCAATATCATGGTAGCAACCACATCAAAGACACCGACAAGCCACATACGCAATTCAATAGCAGCCTCCGCACCATGATTCTCCTGAACATGTTTTATAACGGAGGGCAGTACCGACAGAGACGGAGTGCCATAGCACTTCGAGTATGTCGCTGCAAAGACCTTACCCCAGTTTTCACAATCTGCCATATCTGGGACTAAGTCTTTAGGCAAAGCAATGGTAAGGATACTGTGCTTCTCCACAGGAGATGTGCGCGGATAAAACGCTTCTATTTGATAAAATTTCTCAGCAAGCCAATAAGGGAAATCATCCCTATTCTGGGGTCGCTTGCCTACCACCGAATTGACCATAACAGGACTAATAACCACCGCGTGGTGGTCCGTCGGTTGTCCTGCAACAGCAGTAGCGACCACCTGCACGTTGCGTGACACGTACTGCACTAGAGCCCTATGTACTGTAATAAGGGCAGTGTGCAGAACGCGCAACTCAGCCACCGTTACCTGCAGGTAGCGGGGATAAGGCGTAAATCCGGCTAATACCGGCCACGTGGCCCCTGGGATTGACAAAGGGCCCATTCTCGCCGGTATAACCGCATGGGGAAGGGTGCCATTAAACCAATTGTTATGCTGCCAGGCAGAAATAGGAATTTCTTGAGTCCTATATGGCGTATAGTTGGCTGGAAGTACCATGGGAGTGTAATTATGGTAAGTATCATCCTCCTCACTTATGGCCGGCAAAGTAACCGAAGAATAGAACAATTCAAACGGGAACAACGCATCGGCAATTACTACAAAAATCACAGCCATACCATCGTCTGACACCCCATAGTTCGCCAGATGACGTTTCAGAGGTGCTCGGCTATGAGCCGCAATTTTGACCGCCATTAGCACTGCAACAGTAAATCTACAATATATCAGAAGCGCTAGGGTTCAGTTGAAATAACCTTTTTAATGATCAAGCTTGAAGAAACCTATTTAGTCGAAACACAGGTAGGTTAAACCGTCACTCCCGTTATCCGGAAACCAGAGTGAGGGTGATGTGGACTAATACAAGCACTACTAAGGCATCCCAAATCAATAGACCAAACGTTAGGTGCGCCATGTTGCAGGGATTCTGCTTATGCGCAGAACTATGCGCAGGAACCTGGGCCTTCAGTGAATTGCGGTGTACCAAAAACTCACCTCAGAACCCAGAACCCCCTATCCGGCCAGCATCAGTGTCCCATTCGTTATCCGAGGTTTAGCTCGGCGGTCCCAATGTATAGACAACCCAGAACAAGCGACTTAGTATATTTCTCAGGAATGGTGGGAATCAGAAACACCTTTTCGTAATTATTCTCGTACCAGTCCACAACAGAATAAACAGACACGGGAAAAGTTTAAAGAGTTTATTTTATAAACCTCATGTCCTAATATGCAGCAGTGTGGCTAACATTAGCAGACAAACGATTAAAATCAAAACCATCAGCATAGTTACAATACCATAGAAAATGAAAGGAGCAATCATACTAAAAAGACAGTGGCTCTAGGCCACCTTCCTTTCTCTAACACAATAATAGTATTATTAGACTAATAAAAGGTCTCTATATTTGAATGGGGAACCCCATACCGTATAGATCAGCTCAGAGAGTTCACATCACAGGATCAGCTATGCTCTGCTCCTAGGAACGCTCTTCTTCCGAATGTGTTGAAAACATGTAACACTGCAATATTAAAAGCATTCGACTTTCAGGTATTTGCAGCTGCGTGCGTGTTATGGCTAAACTAGTGGGCCGATCAACCTGAACTCAACAACATGCACCGTCTAGCGATCCAGACTGTTTCTGTTACACTGTGTACAGACCAAGGTCGCTATTCACTGTTCAAGATGTTAACAACAGACAGTTCTCCTGTGAAGCAAAGTCGAGTAAGCATTTCTCAATTCTAATAACATGTGACTACAGTGTCGTGTGCAAAAGCAGCAAAAGCGGCAAGATGGCTTTCTAACATTTTAACGCGGTTATGCTAACTTAGCGTTGTACATAGGTAGATAACGATCATCACTACACAACATTCCATGACGTCAAAAACACATCTGCAGACAAACAATGCACAAGAGTACAAAATATGTCCAAGAGCGCAAATGACCCAAGTCGTACACATCACAGCACCCGAAAAGCACACAAGTCAAAGGCACACCGACTCAAAGGGATAAGGGGCTACCAAATCAGAGCTGCAGGGGCGACTGACCAACAATACAGCAGACACACATAGCAAACACAGTACATCAACATTCACGATAATGTCATACAAAATGCAACCTTTACACCACAGGACAGAGGACACAACTGGTGCCACCCGTGCGTAGAAACTGGCCAATTACATCTGGCATTGCATGACACTGTGAGATGATAATGTACGAGTATAACCTCACATCCGTCATGTAGTAGAAATGTCCACTGTCTCCCATCAAATAGCCAGCTTCACCAAAACAGCCACAATGTACATTGTCATGCAGCCTGAATGTAAACATCTCCAATGTGTGAACATACATGGAACACACTGTTAACCTGCATCTCCCTGTTACATTGCAGAGGGACAATCAACACCTCCTGCAGAGCAGACCACAAGTCTCTACAGTGATGATGAAGAGGACACCCTGCACATTTGCCAAGACACCCTCCAACGGCTTGTGGACAGCCTCCGCACCCCACCCCCAGGAGCAGGGCAGCCCAACTGCATCGCGGTGACCCCACACCCTGCACAGACCACGCCGCAGGAAGCACACACCACTACGGCTGGCTCACAGGACACCCACGACCAACACATGGAATTCCAACGCCGTGTGATAGGGTGCCAGGAGGAGATGGCTGAGCAGCTGTGGGTGGGGTTCGACCTCGTGGCAGCCAAATTCGAAGCCATACGTGGGTGTTTGAGTCCCATCAGGGACCACTCACAGTCCCTAACAGACACCCACTGTCGCACCATGCTCACCAACAATCCTTGGCTGACCTCGCTGGGGCCATTACCCGGATACAAGAATTGTCTAGTCAGACAGGCTCCAGCGATGACAGCACAGAGTGTGCACAGATGTGGAGGACAAAGGAGACCATGGAGCCGATGCAGGCTGGAAGTAGGGCTGCCATGGCTGAACACTAGCGAGATGAATCTAGGATCTTCCATGCCTTGCAGATCCTCATCTTGCCATTGCTGCCACAGAGCCTGTCCCAGATAACTGCTGCTGGAACTTCGACATACTCATCTCCGCCCCCTGATGTGTCATTAGCACACAGAGATGCAGCCCTATCACCTTTGCAACCTGATGTGTCAGTGCCCTACAGTGATGCAGCCATAACATCACCACACACACCTCACACACCAGACACAGAAGACGTCTCAGAGGAGTAAGATGTAGAGGGTAATGACTGTGTGAGGAAGAAGGCAGTAGCATCCATACCCTCCACATGGCCTGTCCCTGCCTGGTTCAGCCCTATGCATCATTCCCTGGAACCACACCTCCCACTGTCCCCCGGAACACTCTGTGACATTCACCTGGACCCTGACATGGCCTGCCATATTTGCCCTTGTACTAATTACACAGCAATCCGGCTGCGGATGTAACTCTTCCTCTTCAGATTAACCTTGTATTCCCCCAAGGACTCTGGTTGTCCCACCACTGGGCAACCACGTTATTTGGGCTTGAACTGGCCATGTACCGCTCCAGCTCCGACACTCCCCAGAATGTGAATAAAACATTCCAAATCACACAGATGTGTCATATCTATGTTCATTCACGTATACAAGTATGGATGAATGTAGGCACATTGATTGCACAAAAAGGTGCACCCTGGTAAATGTCATCAATGCGCATGTTTGACCCTGACCCACATGGCCAATTAGCTGAATGTGAAGGTGTGAACTAGCTGTGACATCATTGCATATGAACAACAATCTCGCATCCCCCATCATAGCCCCACGTCCATGTATTATATAGGGCTGTGTGTAGAAATGTCAGAATCGGTAGCACGCCTGAAGTAGTGTCCCCCATCGCATGTGGTTACAGAACATCTCTTCCCATGACCTACTCACACACATCAGTGTGAACACAGCCTTTTTTAATGGATCACATTGATCCACATGGCAAGAAGCTGTATACCATACTCACATTGCTGAAGACACATAAGAGCTCAGGTCTACCAGCACCTATCCCAAACACAATGTCTGGCTCACAGAGGTGGAGCTGCCAATAGGGATTCACCACCAATGTACATGTGGCAGTCTGTCCCTCTCTGTGTACGGACAATGCTCATTGAGGCACACAATTTGTCACACTAATTAACACTCATCACAGTTGTACACTGGTGAAGTTGTGTTGACTTTATCAGCATGTACGTGTCAGTACGGGCAAGGAATGGGCCACAACAGGCAGACAAATGCTTAAGACACTTACAGGCAGGATGGGAATGTGTCAAGGTGCAAGAAATGGGGAGGCAAAAATGAGCACATATCCTTACATTTGGCAATGGTCTCAGCCCACCTTGCCTTGCTGAATGAGACATGTGATGTTTGGTGTCTGCTCATAGCCGAGTATGAGGGGACACGACTCACAGCTCATGGGATCTGCATGGAGCTGTACCACTGGACTGCGCCGACTGTGTGCTATGCTGACAGTGAGAAGGTGAAAGGGACAAACAAGGTCACATGTCGTGCTACCTTGCCATGTGTGTAGTCTCCCTCCAGCAGTATGTCAGATTTAGGAACTTTGCCAAACAACGCTGTGCAGCTCTGCCCATGGGGCTGCATCACCTTGCACAGGTGTGTGACAACACACGTAGGTGCACGCATATGCATTCTGAGTCCGGGCGAACGCAGACATGTCCACTGTTGTTCTGGCTTATGGGACCATTCCTCCACAATGCAACAAGGTGTTGGGACCTGTGCTCTGGGTGTCTATCGGTTGTGGCTGCAGAAAGGTAGTTACTCGTCCATGAATGCGAGCGCAGCTTCATAGACAATCAGTTCCAGAAGTACATCGTTCTTGATTTCAAGGAACACGGGGGAGAGCCAATCCATTAACTGGTCTGGACAGAAGTGCTCCTTCCACGCAGTTTCACCAATCCGCAACACAGCCCAATAGGGGAGCGGCCCAGTGTAGTCACTGCACATGATGACTTGTGCAATCTCCCATCCACTACTGCCAGCACATGCGCCACAGATCAGGGCATCCCATGCACGGGTATCCCGGTTGCACTACTGTTCGTGGGCCAACAGGGGGCGCATACACAAGTCATAATCCAGTTCAGCTACCGTTGTGTTGGATAGGCAGACCTCCATGGGCCACTCGAATGTGCATGATCGACAGTGGAACCAGGGCTGGATGCATGTGACGTACACAAGCCGGAAACTCAGATGGTAACTGATTCGCAAAACTGCCATTGCAGCATTTGTGCATGGTACAGTTCCAAGTGACAGGGGTTGTGCATGTGCCTGGGATTGCCTGGCATTGCGTTTGTTGGTCTCGTACCACAGGCACTCCTCAGACTGGTGGCAGTTCTGTGAACAATATATCACAGCTTGGAGCAATGAGTCGTATGTGTGTTCAACGTTTGGACGTATGGGTTCTTTTTACCAATGTGTTGGGGGCATGCCATGCAGGTGTACCTTGAGCAGGGACAAGCGTGTGTGGGGTGTGGACACGTTGGTCTTTCATTAGCACAGTTTGTGGTGTGGGAGTCGTCAGAGTCTGGTATGGTATCTCACTCAGGGGGTGCCGGGCGCATTGAAGACCAAGGTCGGAGGTTTGGATGTCCTTCCGCCTTGTGTATTGAGACAAAGGAGCTTTCATGCCTAATTTTAGTCTGACTACTGCTTTCGTTTCTAAATGTTATGTGGCCTTCGCACAGAAATTGTTGCCAGGCCTTAAATTTAGGGTGCACCAATTGCGAAACACACGCAACATGTATGAGCAAAGGACCTAATTGTCTCTCTGTCTCTCTTTCTCTCTCTCTCTGTCCTTTGAGGAGTGCCTGACACACCTTCTTATCTTGGATATTGTCTTACAGGCTGTCACTTACAGATTGTCCAGGGATGACCCACCATGACTCTTCCAAATAGTTGTTTGGCGAGAAATTTGATTGTGATATTTTATTTGGACTTTCAATGGTGAATGATTGATTCTGCTTTTTCTGTACTCACATGACTGTTAATTGTTGTGATTCTACGGCATCAGGCGAAGGATTTTGTTAATAATTTTGTGACGTTGATGTGCAATCTCGTGGTCCAAGGGAGGTGGGGGGTGCCCAGGGTAGGGCCCCAGGGTGTGGGGGGTTTTCTGGAGGTGGGTGGCGGTGGGTGTTGTGGCACTCTTGGGGCTCCAAGCTGCATGATTGTTGGCTCCATGGCATCTGTTGTACTTCAGGTGTGGCTCTGGGCTAGGCTACCTTTTCTTGTGCAGGTTGTAGTCCGACTTTTCACCAGGTCAGAGCAGGTGTTAACTTCCTGCTGCTAACGCGCCTTATCGCATGTTTTGTGTTCTTATCTCAGATCCGGCTGGCCGTTGAGAATGTTGTGGTGTGGTGTTGTCGCTGCTTTTTGCTCGGGAATGCCTACTCTGCATCTCATTAGCGATAGTTGCCGGGGTCATCCCTGGCAATGTTTTTTCCGGCTGTTATCGCAGGTAAACTGGTGGTATCGGCTGTTTCAACCAGCTTGTGAATGGGGCGATGAATTTATCATGACTTTGGCTGAGATAAAGTGCCGATAACTCGGCGATAGATCCTTGAGAATATGCCCCGGGGAGTAGACCTGATGTGAGGTAGTCAGCAGTTTCCTGGGCTAATAAACCAGATATATTATTGCTTATGCTTAATGCTGATAAGCATTTATTGGTTTTTTTGTTGTTGTTAATATTTTTGGTGCTGTGTTTAGGAGCCTGGATTTTTCATGGTGTAAAGAGCTCACACCTCACTCACTCAGGCCTTTCGTGATTACATTCTCTGTACAGTCAGCATGGAGCCAAGAGTTACATCAACATTTGCTTGCGATCTCCGTCATTCCACTTAAGAGACACAGACTCAGATGGTTTTACAATGAGCTTTATTCATCTACACAGCTCCAGCACAGGCAATGCAATCAGGCTTTCATTGACCTGCATAGCACAGCTCTCAAGAAAGATTTAAAGGATTTGAGACTCCCAGCATATTGGTCATGATTAAATGCTGTAGTCAACATGCCTAAGTAATTCAACATGACAATGGAAGCATGGAAGACCGAGGGTCATGGGTTGCACATGGCAGATTGAGTTCTAGATGATGTGGAAGAAGAGGACAGAACATCTAAGTCAGTCACAAAATAGTGTCATAATAAATGCCTTATGGAAGCATCTAGGTGGTTGGCATTGCCTCCAGAATGGAACCTATGCTTGATCATTGTGAATTAGGGGACTTTTTACAATGTTATGTTTATGCTTATGCGAGGTGGCACTAACTGTGCCCCAGCCCTAACAGATATTTGGAGGAACCAAAATGGAATACATCCCTTCATTACAGTAGTTGCTGACTTTCTCTGTGTGGGTATATAGGACGCAAGGAGTCTGTGGTGGAGGAGCAGGTGCAGTCCATACATACTTCCATGACTCTTCTCTCATTAGACAGCATGTTGAAGGATGCAGATACAAGTAAAAACAAGAACTGTCTGTCTCAAACACGAACATCTCTCCCTACCCATCACCACCCAATAAGTGTATGTTGCTGACTCAACAAAATTCTTCTTTCAAGACCATAATGTTTGACACTGTGTACACTACAACATCTTCTTTCAGGTTACTGTGTCAATTCAGCATTGGTTTGTGACTGAAAGACTCCACTTATGAAAACATGTTTCTAACAGTTAAGTAAATGAGTCAATGTTAAAGTTGTAAACCAAACCTCAGTTTGAGCATTCTTCGATATACCCAGTAGCTGATAGTAGTTGAACGGCCATGGATAGCCTACTGCAGAGAGTCCACAGACGATGTCGGATAGCATGATGGTGATTCCAAATGGCCCAGTAGAGATGTCATATGGCCCATTGAAGTGCCTTTTGTTATCCTGATATTGTTAGATGGCTGACTGGAAATTCCAAACAGCCTTTAAAGGGTATCTAAAGGCCTATAGGAGATGTACCGACAATTTGCAGCTTAACATATTTCATACCCAATACATCGGTAGGAACGACTGTTTTCAACCCTAACCTACAGGAGCTGTTAGATGGCACCCCAGAGGTCTCAGGTGGTTTACTGGAGATATCAGATGAGATGCCTTGCTGGAGATGCCTGATGCCTATTGAGCAAGTTGGCTGTATCAGCTGCTGGCCAGACAGATGAGATGGGAGAGCCAGACATACCGAAGATATCAAATGGCCTACTGGAAATGATACATGTTTCACGGAACATGTGCAATCGTCCACTAGTAATTCTAGATAGTTCTGCCACGTGTTCATATGTGCAAACTGAGAGATCAGATGGCCTTGGGATGAAATCAGACCACATGATATGTCAGTGGCTCTAGTGTTCTAGCTGGTGGCATCAGGTGATGCCTCAAGCCGACCTTATAAAAGTGAGTATGTGAGATGCTTGCAGAGGAATAGCTGCCCACCATGTAGTCAAGTTGTTTGGTTAGTGTGATAAGAGAGATCAAATTCCTTAAAGACTGTATTCTCCTTGACTCTGGACATAGAGTACACAATTGAATTTGCTCAGTCTGCTCAATCTGCAGATGCTAGCTGCACTATGGATCTGGCTGGTACAGTATGTTGATCACTCTGATGATAGTATCAAGGAACTCTACTCTGAGCCATTGTTCCATTCAGAACCCAGCTCAAAACTAGTTGCTTGCAAAACAAAGGCGGAGCCCTTGCTGCCGGTGGATGCCATGGGCCTCCACCATTTATAGAGCCTTTTTGATACCCTGTACGATAAAACTGGGCAAATGAGCAAGACACTGCAAGGAATGCAAAGCTGCAATAATATGCCCACTCTCTGTGAGGCATATGGGCAGTGTGTACTCTGAGCATCTTTAAGGTACCACCTCCATGGTGGATAAATGAAGCCTATGGGGCAGCAAGATATTTATTGATGTCTCACTTTATGCGTGATTAAGCCAGCCATTTGGCAAGTCAGTAGAATATATATGAGCAGAGACACCAGGCAGCTGGAATTTGAGTTTCTGTATGGAATATCAGCACATATATTCACCTATTATGAATACATCCTCACAGAACAGCGACTAATGGTGCTGACAAAACTTTATCAAGTGGAATTCTAAACAATGTCTTGAGATGTAGCCCCTATTCTGAGCAGGTACTAATTGTGTGTGAGGTGACAAGTTCGGAAGGTGTCAAAGGAGAAAGTTACATGCATTACTTGGTTGTCTCCTGCCATTGTAGACAGGGTGTGGGGGCCAATGACCCAGGCCTTGCTGCACAGCAACCCTCTCTCAATGTGATTTTACTGCTGTATTTCCAGCCTGGTAAAATCCGGTGCAGTTGTCCCGCGCCATGAAACAGGTGTGGGACATCAGTGCCCCTATGATGAGCAGAGCGTAATTGGTGCCTCCAGGCATAGAGCAGGACTGTACCATCCCCTTGGTGGGTGTGCTTTCCACTTGTTGTGGATAGAGGCATAAAACAACATGTAACTTGCTATGGTGCGGAAGCAGATTGGAAGCTATGCAGACCTCTTAAGTAAGAGATGTGTTACCTCTAGTCCATTCCATAAAACTCAATTTTAATAATCGAAGATGCGGGTTCAGCGTGCTTGGTTCCTATTAGCTACAGCACTCCAGCAGGTGGCTCAGGTGGCTCAGTGCTGGGGTGGGGTGAGTCTGCTCAGTGGGCTTCAGAGCCTGGCTTGGAATCACAGTGAGATGCAGATGTGTCTACGACTGTTCCAGGAAGGAGATGCAAGATAGAACAAAAACCGGGAGTGGAACATCCTGCAGAGGAATAGGACACCATTTCAGATCCTGCAAACAAGAACAGAAATACATTTACTCACACTTGAGTGTAAAACAACACTTTATTTACTGCGTAACCTACAGTTCTTGCAATGTGACTCTGGAATGGCTCATTTCATCAGAACCGCAGCATCAACATTGGGTTAATACTGGTAGTAGAGAACAATGGAGACTGTAAATAGAAAAGGTGCAGGCAGATCTCCACAGCTGGCACTGAAATGGACAAATATTCAGTTACAAAATATGGGCCAGATCTAGAGCTTGGATAGAAGAAATACAGACTCCAGGGGCCTCACACAGAATGCACCCACCATGCTGGCCAAGGAATATTTACCACCTGTCCAGTTTGAGTGCCTGCCAGTGCCAGAGTGACCGATGCGAAGGTAGGAAAGTTCGACAAGTACGAATTAGCATACTTCTTTTTTCAAATCATTTGCAATAGGCTATCCCCATCTGGGCACCCAGAATCAGGAACGTCATCCCTAGCATCGGCCAGGAGCACCCGGACTCTTCTTCAGTTTAGGGAAGAGCTAAAGACACCCCTCTTTACAGAACACCACTAAGCAAACACAGTAGTCAGTCAGTCGGTCAGAAAATATGGGTATTGGGGCCATGGTCAGCGAAATGATTGCAAAACATCTTAGAACCGTTATGACATTTTATTTCATGACATAAAGCATAAAGTTCTGCAGGAACTAACATTATTGCAAGTAAAATGCAGTAAGAAGCTCATATAGGGCCCGATTCACAGAACGAACTTAAGACAAAATCCTAAACTTACTACCATTTTGGTATTCACAGAAGGCACTTACTCATTTTGGTATTCACACAAGGCACTTACTCATTTCGGTATTCACAGAAGTTAGGAGTCCTAACTTTAGGACTCCTAAATGCCTTCTGCGAATACCGAAAGCCTTAAAATTAGGATTGTTCTCAATTTAGAAGTAGTAAAGTTAGGACTCCTAACTTTAGGACTCCTAAATGCCTTCTGTGAATACCGAAAGCCTTAAAATTAGGATTTTTCTCAGTTTAGTAGTAGTAAAGTTAGGAGTCCTAACTTTAGGACTCCTAAACTGAGAAAAATTCTAATTTTAAGACTTTCGGTATTCACAGAAGACATTTAGGAGTCCTAAAGTTAGGACTCCTAACTTCTGTGAATACCGAATTGAGTAAGTGTCTTCTGTGAATACCAAAATGAGTAAGTGCCTTCTGTGAATACGAAAATGGTAGTAAGTTTAGGATTTTGTCATAAGTTAGTTCTGTGAATCGGGCCCATTATATTTGATCTGATAAATAAAAAACTAGATTCGGAAAATCCTTATGGAACATTTTAGATCTATATTTACAAAAGATTAAACCTCCATAGGGATTTATACAAATATTTATGTACCTTCCAATATGGAATCTCCCAAATCTTTGTCTCCCTCCTCCACTCCCGTGTACCCAATTGCTCTTCTCTCCCCACCTCCATCTTTTTCTCTTCTGTGTAATAGCCTCTTTTCCTGTCTTTTCTTTTTTCTTTCTTATATACTGCTCTTACTTCAAAGCCCTTTCTTTGTACTTGATTAATTCTTTTTGGAATCTATTATGCATCCATGAAATAATTCTACTAATTGTGTCACAATTTATTCTATAATAAAATCTTTATATTTTTAGGTTTAGAATGATACTTACCCCCTTTTTTTTGGCACCATATATTTATTGCATATTTGAGAAGAATGTACATTGCTTTCTATCCACTGTGTTATATATCATTAAAAACAAATTAAATATTCTGTCTTGTTGCCAACTGTTAGAAAAAGATCAATGTGATAACGTTGTTTCTCCACAAGTTTAAAGGGAGGGGTCTTGAACTGGGGCCAAATACACTGTTAATTGGATTTAAAGCAATATTTAAATGACAGATATCACTAATTATCCATTCAATCTCATCCATCACATTTTTTCAACAATGGTGCAATAGAATAACATATGTTTCAGTTTTGCTGCTTTTCTGGGGAGTCAAAAAGACCCAGTGTATAAAGTCTTTCAAGGAGCCTCTAGCATTTATATTTGCCCAATGTTTACATTGATGTCCGAGGGGAGAAATCTTGTATTCAGGACAGGGTTTCCAGATATGGTTCCATTCCATTTTGGTTGGTAGTATTATGGTTAACGTATTAAAATATTTTTCCTGTTTTCTGACAAAGTCATTACTTATTCTGCAGTTTTTAGCTGCCAGGTTGGACAAGGTGTCCCCACCGCTCCTACTACTGTAAATGCAGTGAGTGTGGGCCAGAGAGAAGGATGCAAAGTGTAGTTGACGGGTGGGTTGGTGGAAGCTCACCCAGTGGTTGAGGTATGCTGGTCCTGTGTTGTGTAGGGCCCTGTAGGATGGGTGAGCATTTTGAACTGGCACCATTTGCTGACTGAGAAACTGTGAAGAGATTTGAAGTGTGGGGTGTGGGTCCATCTTGGGAGGTCAAGGATGACCTTGGCTGCTGCTTTCTGAATGGTCTGTAGTCTGTTCAGTAGTTGTGAGGTGTTGCTATGGGGAGGGCGTTGTTGTAGTCCAGGTAATGGAAACATTTGAGATCTGTATAGTGTTTTGATTGCTGATAGCTGTATAATTTCTCTTTATAAATCTCAGCATTTGGAAGTTTGTGTTTAAATTGTAACGCAACAAAGGAGGAAGGATTGTTGTCAGCCTTTTACAAATCCTTTAGTGTATTAATCCCATTTGTAGCCTAGTCTTCCCACATTAACATTTTCACATATATTTTTTATTTACATTTAGCGTTTAGTGACGTTAAATTTAAACCTCTGACTTTGAGTTGAAATCTACACTCAAGGATTGTGGTTGGATGGGTTGAAGAAGCCTCATCATGTACAAAGACCAAGGACACTGAGATAGGAGTAGTCTGTAGGTATAGGGGCTATCAAAATAAACCATCAAGTACCAGCACAGTCTGACACAGAGTACAATGGTTCTGACGCTTTGCCTGCAGAAACTATGATGAACAAAGCTCCTACCCAGCCACAGTTGATTTGCTACTTGAATCTACATTTGTACGGCTAGTGGACAACAAAAGTGGTCCTTAACACATGTGTTCCTGGGTGTCATAACCATACCTCAATACTCCTGTTGGTCCATGGGCCATGCCGGTGGAAACATGTGCACCCAATGCCCACCACTGTTGAATGTAGACCCAATGGTGGAGACATAAAATGCAATTCCTACATAAACCTGTACCTACTGTGTGTTAGATGCTTTGAGCAATATTACTGGATTTATTTCGGGTACGTTTTGATTGGCTGGAGTAAGGCACCTTAATAATCTCCACCAACCAGGGTGTTGGAAATGTGGAAACAGCTGTTTTCACTGTGAAGTAGTGTAAATGTCCCCACTTGCTTCCACTTTCATAGTGGGTGTTATTGACATTAATGCCCCAAAATAAATTTTCCTTGAATAAACAGTAGACAAGAGGCATTTGGCAAAACAATAACAGTTGGTTTAATTAAACTCTTCGGCTGTTGTTAGCATAACATGGAACACAGTGCTGCTGAAAAAAGTTCCTACCAAGTTCAATTAAGATTGGAGTGATATTGTTTGTATTTGCAGTAATGCAGCTACGTATATGAACAAGTTGTATAATGGCCTGTCAAAATCGATACCTGAGCTGAAGTGCTTCCCTGTAAGAGATCCTTGTCTCTTGCTAGATTGTATGCTGAAAGCATCTTTCAATTTTCAGAGTTAATAAAGAATGCTATTGACTTAGTAGTTCATTCTGGTGCAGTAAAAATGTATTTGGTCCTCATATACCCTGTGCACACACTACCTATACACATGCACTATCAGTACAGAAAGCAAGCAATAATTAAAATGAAATTAAAATTCCATAAACACCGGAAAAACACTGTTTATGTTGTTTTTAATGGCGCAAAAATGTGTAACCACTGATAACCACTGTTTTTTAAGGTATTGAAAAAACTGAAAAAACCCCACCAGAATTTACCAAAAATAGAAACTGAAAACAGGAAAGCCTAATTATACTTTATGGGTTTGTGGCAGAAGAAAAAACGATCAACTCCGAGCGGCTCCGGGCGTTTGTCAACTACATTACCCGACACGCTCCGCTTTCCGCTACTAAGTTCCTCCTAATGCTGCAACTCTCATATCACGTGTTGGTGGTCGGATACGCAATTGGTTCATGTGACTCTTCGAGGCTTCAAGGGTCGCGTTCACACGGTTCCGGCTACCACTCGGCACATCCAGGAAGGAGGTCCGGGGTAGCGACGGACAGGTAGGCGAACCATGAAGCACCCTGTATTTGCGTAGCCCCTTATCTGCATTTGTTGTATGGACATGCATGTTGTCCAATTTTGCGCAGAGAGCGCTTAGATTTGATTTTTGGACTCGCTGTTTGTCTGTTTGTAGTATTCGGGTTAACCGAGTGACCTAGTGTTAAGCTATGTTGTTTACTCCACCGGTCCAGCAGCATAAGGACATTTGGAGTATAGGTTATCGACTCAGGCTACACGTTGAATCGTGGCGCCGTTTCAATACTCTAGCTCCAGTCTAGAGGTTTTGAGGTCCTAATCGGGCATGATTGCAGGGTTGGGGCGGGTAAATATTTGGACCCGCAACAATTCTTTTTATTTACTGTTTTCTGTGGTGATTCAATACTAGCCAAAGTGTCCATTTTTGCTAGGTACCGATACCCGTGTTTCTCTCATATGTACCTCAGGGAGGAACCGGGCATTCTACTTTTTAGTCACTGCATGGCCCAACAGTTAGACCTTTTGCTAGGGGCCTTGATAAGCTCTGATTCACAGTCAGTTTACTAGTAGCTTCGCAATGTTTGAGTTCGTACAGCTAACCCCTGTTAACGCCGACATCAGTGAGCAGATTATACCTTGCCGTATCTGTTCCTTTTGTCTCTTAGAGCGCTGCCTCATGCCCTGAGTTGTGACCAGGAGTGTGGGACGTTCCCCGATCTCTTGACGGATAAGGAGGTATTTTGATTCCCTTCTAGACAGACGTTTACTTTTGGAACGTGTGCAATAGATCTACCTTCATTTGCTATTTGATCCAGCTCTCAACATTTTGTATGTTTGTCCCAGGTCAAAGTTGATTTTATCCAAATAGAAATAATTTTGTCTTTCTCAACAGGTGACCTGAATACTTCCTGATGGTGCCTTATATCAATTGATAAGCAGGTACCATTGTTCGTTGTATCGTTCCTTTTATGTCCCTGTGCACACTTTATCACTTTGCAGTAGTGTTTTATTATGGTCCTGAAGAAAGCCACGGTCATCTCTTCGAGACGCTAGTTGGCTGAAACATGTAGACCTACACCTAGAGTACGTGTTCCTTATTGTTTGGTGTACACGTTTTACTCTACCATTTCTGCGTCTTTTACTGTTGCTATCACTGGATATTGAATAAAGTATTTTTCCAGTGCTAATCAATTTTAATATCACGTTTTCACACACTGCACCTTACTTCACTACACTATAGGCAGCTTCCTCCTATTTTGGGAGTGATTCCCTCCAAGTTTATTAGCTAAAACATCCTTGAGCTCCTCCTTTTTATAGTAACTTAAGGAGTAGTAGCTCTTTAACCGCACCAGGTGCGGTTAAGGGAGGTCCCAGATGATGAAGCATGCCACTTCGGTGGGTGATGGGACTTGGTCCTTTTTGAAAGGATCCCCTGATCTAGGTTTGTAAGCTGGCATCTCCTTCCTAAAGGTCAGCAAATTAGAAGTGCTACGTAGAGCCAATGGCAAAGCATTCCAAAGCTGCGATGCCTTCAGCTTGAAGGAGCGAAATCAATTTACCTTGAAAAAACAAGAGGTCTTTGGCAAAACAGGAACAGTTGGTTCAATGTAACTCTTCGGCAAGGAGAACCGTTACAGATTTGGCGGTCTTAGGTCTGTCTCAAAGTCGAATCGATCTGAGAGCCATTATATACCTTTCTTGGAGCATCATAAAAGAAATTGGAGTTCTTTTTTAGGGAAAGGAATGCCGGTCTAGTCTTGGAGTCATAAATTAGCTCATGAACACTGCTGCCCTGTGTGTTTTAGCTTCATGTGGAATCTAACTTTATGGTGTTTTGAGAACGCATACACCCCTCCGGCCATGTGAGTTTTATTGGGGGCAATCTCCCATGACCATTGTAGTCTCACTGCACCTATATGTAGGATCGATCTGAGTTTACTGTTTGCGTGTTTGTCTGCAGGCTATGTGTCAACCCACCTGTGATCTATCAGTCAGTACTCTCAGGCCCAGGTCACTGGGCCTGCCTTACCATATATTTCTGAATCGGGGTTGATGGAGAAGTCTTATGGGGTCAATTCGACAGCAGTTATACAATTTCATTTCTATATACACACGTATCGTTGTGTACATCAACATCAACTTTTTCATTTATTAACATTATTTATAAATGCTATTCATTTATACCCTGCAGCCGATTTGGTATATACGTGTGAGAATTAAAATTAACTAATGTCATGTAGTCTACCCTGAGTGAAAACCAAAAAATTGTATGTAGTGAGGTTTTATGGTTCTTGATGCAAGCCTGGAAGAATGAAACTGTTGACATAGAACATCCCTGGGATGAATAACTTTATAAAAAGTCACCCGAGGGTTTCATTCTTTAGAGGACAGAATGTCAGGAGTGTGACACCTCAAGAGAGCCACTTGGATACATCAGAGTTTTGAAAACTTTCTAGAAAATCGAAAAATGTGTTTTACCCATCCTCATATTCTACTTTTTCTTGGGGGTAGCAATATGAATTCATGTAGGGGTTCCATATACAATTTCAAAAGCCTGAAACTTTCTGAAGAGGAAAACTCTAGGATTGCTTGGCTGGATGTAGGACATCTGTTTGTTCAATGTGTATGTACCACAGGTGATAGATGCATCTTTCTTCCCTAAACTTATTGATTTGGTGCCCCACTGCTTGACACTCCTGCAATATGGCAAATTAACTTTAATTGTGATGATGGGGATCTGAGATATGTCTTGTCTTAGCTGGGCAAGGAGGATAGTCTCATGATGCAACTCACCCACATAGGGCCTGATTCGCAATGGTAAACTTACATTTGTGTATACATTTACTATTTTTTCGGTATTCTCAAACTAAGATTTAATAATAACTTTACCACTGTAAAGGCTCCGCCGTCATGGCAGAGAACTCTACACATAGAAAGATAGGACAGGCATACTAGTAACTATAGAAGCAACTATAACTCATGCCCTAGTCATGGACTGCTTATGAACTCGGATAGTTGATCACTGATGACATTTTCCATGGCATCACTGATGACATCTGAAATGACACCATTAATGAGACGGATGCATGGTGAGGTGTGAGTTATAGTTACTTCAGTTAACTATAATTGGAGAATGATTCTCAAAAACGCTCTCTGACTAAAAAAGTGGATTTTAATCAAGACTGAAAGTGGTTTAAGAAAGTGTCTTCAGTTTCCCTTTGTCAAATCAAATCTATTTGCTGTATTATATCTGCTTCTTCTTTCTTGCTTACAGAGCATTTTAGTGATATAAGAAATTTGTCTTAGACATACAAGAACGTATTTGAGGTATTTTTATTGTGTTTTAATTAATCTTTTCAAACAAAGAAAATTTCTTTATAGCTGGATTTCGGGTATCAGATCAGATACCAGCGCTATATGTTAGATGTATGTACTCATTTTCGTTGTGTCATTTTCAAGGTTTAGGCTAGCAGTCACCATGCAGAATTGTACTCCTCCACCATCCTTCTTGCCTTTTTCTGGTTAACCTACCCTTAAATGGTATGAATGGAAGAAAGATTTTTGCAATTATGTGGTCCTAATTTAACTGCAGAAAAAAGTCTACGCTAATACATTGCTTAAAATCAGAAGGACAAGAGGTTTTTGATAATCTGCTGGATCACACAGATGAGGAGGATGAAAGTGCCTCTAAGAGCATGAATGAGTTTGGAAGGTGTACTTAGAAACTGTAGGAAACAACGTGGACAAACCCACAAATAAGTGTTACCAATTATGTTGAATCAGTATGATGTCATAGAGTACAGACATCCATTGGATTTGTAAGAAGACCCCTCACCCACCAACCAAGCTGGTGGCATGCTTCATCATTGGGGTCCCAGCTGGGCTGCCAAATGCAACCCAGCTGTGCTACATCGCCTGATTACAGCGCATCGGGTTTTGTGATTTTGTGAGATGGGTGCTTAGAGAGTGGTGAGGCTTAAGTCTCTAAGAAATACCCAGATGAAACTTTAATTAAAGGGTCTTAGGACATGGTTAAAAATGAAGCCGGGATTTAGTGAAGATAAAAATTTTACTTCAATATCCCTTAGGGGTAGGTCAACATGTTTCAGCCTTTTACGTTAGTCGTAAGGTTTTCTTCAGGAACACGGTGTTAAAAAATGGTGAGGTGGCTACAAAAGTGGAGGTAACCATGTGAGTGATATATCAGCACACACGCTAAGGTGTGCTGTGTATGTAGAGGAAGCACCGTACTTACGGACCCACTTAATGGTTGAAATCTGTAATAGAAAACACACAAAATAAAGGACATATAGACATATAAAACAAATGCATCGAACACGTGACTGTCCTTACTTGCATGCTGCGACCGTTGCTGTGCTCTGATGCATCTGGTGAGTAAAAACCTGTTGTGATAATTACCCTAAAAAGGGTGTTGCATGCAATTGCATGGCTATACCTTTGTAGAGAACGTCATGCATGGGAAAGAATATAGCATGCATAAATGATGGCCATACGAATACCATGCGTTGTCACAAGTATGCGCAAGACAATGCGTTGTCACAAGTAGATCTATCACAGTGAGCGCAGGAAAATTAATGCACCTATGCCGGCTAAGCAGGCATGATGTTGCTGGCTGATTAATGCGCGGGACATGTCGAGTCCATGGCGGAAAGTGTGAACATATTGATGCGCATATGCCTGCAAGAAAATACGCATAATGATGCTAAAAAGAACATGGATGATTAGGTCCAGGGACCACCCATGTAGGGAGGAAGAAAATGGAAAAGAATCTTACTTCAACCAGATTTAAATGGATCAGGAGGATCCTTTAAGTGGGAGCCTCCTGTAGTCAAACACCGCGGGTGATAGAGATGAAGCAAGTAGATATAAAAAAATCGGGCAGGGTGACAGGTGTCGGCCTTGCAGCGATGTCGCTAGGAAGTTTGACATGGAAACTACTTCAAGGATGGTCTCCCAACATTCAAACCTGTTCCGTGCTTAGCAGGAACCCCCCCGGTAAAAGTGCCAGTGTTTGCCCAGCACAGATAGCAGTTCTTGCACGGGGCGTGGCTACGACAGGTGATGTATGCCACGTGAACAGTGGAAATAAACTAGAGTGCTGACCCTGTTAACGTAGGAGACCACCGCACAGAAGGAGGGGCGCTTAATTTCCTGGTCACATGTGAAATGTGACCAGGGTGGAAAAACTTGTATTTTGGTGATACCAATAAAGTTTTGAGAGTTTGAACACTAAAGTAATGTAATGTACAGACACATGGGGGCAACAACCATAAGGCCATGAATTAATGGCAGTGGGAGGAGGCGTCGCCAAAATGTCTTATTGGTGATGCCAAAAGAGGAATGGCTAAAATAGATGCATTATCGGAGGTGAATCAACCGGGTTGATGCAGTATATTGACATGTTTATAAGTGGGCAAACTGTGTGAATCAGCCCTGCTGGTGCATGTTGGTCAAGGCACGTGAAATTATTAAACTGAGGAAAGTCTACAGGGGTAAATGTAGAAAATGTTGAAGGCATACATCTGTGTGTGAATGTGCGTGTGTCAATAAACCACACCCCACTGGTGTGTGTTAATCACGGAGTGGCTAACACATACGTTGAAAGACGTTCATGAGTGTATATACATGTGGATAGATGTGGCATCCAAAGCCTTATTGTGTCAGGCAAAAGGTCTATGTGCCATCAAACAGGACTATGATGATGGAACCTAAATGCATCACTGCTCCAATCATGGAATAGTCGCATTGTTAGTGCATGTATATAGTTGAGATGCCCACTGTTCGGATGTTGTTACAAATGTATAAAGTACTAAGAATGCAGAAGTCCCAAGTGGTGTCACTTAAACTCTTTGGACTGAGTTCCATACCAAGGGATAGAGAGCCCCTTGTCATGGCAGAAGCAATCCACTTGTTCTGTGAAAGCTTACCTCATTGTTACTCCACACACTCACCCAGAGCAGGAGAGGTGCCAATTTGATGGTGTCTAAAATATATTCTAAAGTCAATTAAGAGTGCAAAATGAAATTATCACTAGATGGCGAGAGATTTATCAACCGCTTACATATATTGTTTTCTTCTGTCTGTATGGCATTAGCATTATGGTGTCCCCATACTACTGCTACGTTTGTTGCTCTAGGGAGAGATAGTGGAAATACCATCCTTCTTGGCTATATTAAAATGGGACCCTGCCGCTCTTACAAGTGTCAGACGTACTGTGTTTACTTGTGGCTGCCAGGAATTACGTGAGTCAAACACCATGCCCAAATAGCAAAAGTTCTGTACTGCACTGTGGTGTTGTTCATTCAGTTTTAAGGCTGTCAGGACTTTTCTACCGTGGCAACACGCCATTGTATGGGATTTCCTAAAATAAGTTTTCATGCCAATGCCTGCTTATGAATAGCACAAAAGAATCTAGTAAGATACGCAGTGCACCGGATGTTCTAGCCAACAAAAGTGCGTCCTGGCATATAATAATGCCCAGACAGGATAGGTGAAATTTTTCTGTATGTCCCCACTTGAACTTGATAGATGAGAATTCAGATCAATAATATACAGAATAAAAAGCAGGGGTGCCATCTTGGACCGCTGGTGTACCTTACTAGCTAGTGGAAAGAGAGTTCCCCTGACTGCCCATATCATACCCTAACACCTAGTTGCTCATGGAGACTGGGTAAAACGTTGACTAAAGAAGCTTCTACCCCTAATTTGATTCACATCAACCAAAATTTACTCCCATTTACACAATCAAAAGCAGTTGACAAGTCCATAAAGGACATGTACAGTGGACAGCACTTAGGAATAGTGTATGTAGGTATAAATTCGAACACTGCTCCACTGTACCTAGCCCCGGATAAGAACCATACTGGCACGCGGATAGGATTTTATTGTAGGTGGCCCATGACTGCAGTTGAATGAAGATAACACTTCCCAGAACTTTCACAGAGCTGTCAACCAGGGAGATCAATCTATACCATTTAGGCAACCCTCTATTACCCATCTTGAAGACGTAGAGAGGGATCAGGACTCTGGAATATTACTACACAGAAAATGATTGAATACATTTGTGAGTAGGGGTCTCATAGATCCAAATTACATTAAAAAGATCCATGGGGATCGCATCTGGGCCCAGCACCTACCACCTGCACTTGATCAAATTGCATCCTCTAATTCCTTTACAGTAAACTTAGAGGGGGTGTGGAGTAGGTAAGATGCTGTTCCAATATACATTCACACTCTATCTTTCTCTAATTGGTATACATGGGTAAAATGATTAACCCATTTCTGGCCTGAGATATTGCAGATTAAAAGTTGATTAGGGGGAGCATCTCGCTACTGAAGCTTATTAACTATGTTCCGAAATACCTTGCTACAATTTGGGCAGCGGCTGATTCAATTGTTTCCCAATCTTTTCAATACAAAGAAAACTTCCTCTGCTTGATGGTCAATTTATAATTAATCACTTTGACATCCCTGGGAATACCAGCCAGCTTCTTTCTCAGGTGACAATTAGCAGTGGGTACAACTATTGTGGGTGCTCTAAAATAGATTTGAGGGGTTTCGAGAAATAATTCTTAAAGGCGTCATATAGTTGTTGGTATCAAGAGAATAACACCTCCCCTGATCCAATGCCCAGGCACAAACCAAAAAGAGTCAAGTTCTTTTTGAGAAGACAGCTCAGCACTGCAGTATGATCTTTTAGGTGCCACACTACCCGTATGCCATCTTTGGGATGCTTGTTGATACCATTATAGATTAGCAGTGTTTGTCCTTACCAAGTGGGTAGTCACCTTCAACTAATAAGGCATTATGATTGCTCAATTGGTTTGTTATCGCGGCACCATTCAGGCACCACTGCAGGAAATATTTGAAAGCAAATATATAAACAATAGTTCACGCTTAATGCCTCCTCCATATGTTGGCTTATTTGGACAGGAACCCTGAAAATATTTAACTATATACACAAGATCCAGTCGGGCACTAGAGTCCCTTAGCTTCAACCCCTGGCATTCCATAAGGCAGTATCACAACCGGAGCTCAGAGAATCAAGCTCTGAAATCCCCACATATTAAGATTTATGGTTGTGATGTTTTGCCCTTCAACAGAGTTTTCGGGCCTATATTAAATGTAAATAACTCATCAAATAAATGACAATGAGAGTTGGAAAAACCATTGTTGTAAAAATTAACCAAATGAGCTAAAACAATTAAGAATATGCAGAGCCTGGTATGCTGTACTGGCAGTATTTACAACATAGACTTTAATTCTGAGGTTAAGTTTAAACCAGATAGAGAGACCCCCCTTGTCTCTTCCATTGGATGAGGCAGGATGGGAGTAACACAGAAATCCCTTACACAAAACGTGTGATACTGTCCAAGACTCTTGAAAATCATATTTATCAAAGAAAGACAGCAACTCAGGATTAATGTTGCTGAGCCCAGCTATGCTCCAACTTATTATTGTAGAATAATTACTGCCAGTCCCCCACCTGACATTGTGTCCCCTGTCTTAAGCTTCTCCCTGGTCGGCACCTTCAACAAGCAAAGTAACACTGGATCAAGGTAGGTGGGTACAAATAGCCATATGAGCCTTGGTTGAAGGAGCACAAAAATGGAGCTGTGACAAGTGACCATACATCCCCTGCACATAAAATTCAGATCCTGGGGACCAATAAACTGTCAATCCTGACCATTAAGGTCCATTAGGTGTGCAAAACTTTGTAACATCTAATATTATAACTGCCATGAGCTCATGGCACCTGAGGCAGGGCTGGGTGTCATTGAAGATGAGGGGGCCTATAGAAAAGGCCAAGAGGGGAATGCTATCATTTCCATTCCTAGCATACGGCTGATAATACTGGGGCAGAATTTTGCTTGCAATCACTGGATACCTTGTTCACAATGATACAGTCCCCTTGAAAAGATTTAACGGAGGTGCCAATCCAAGCCACACGATGTACCAACAAAATATCTTTATAGTCCTGTACCTTGAAGTTAGAATGATTGACCAGCCAATGGCACACCTTGTTCTGGAGCTGATTGGTTGACTCCTGATTATAGTATGAAATGAGGGGACACCAACCAGAACAACAACATATGGATGGCTGGCAGGGAGAAAATGTATCATGGGTAACTGAGTAGACTGAGGTACAGGATGGGTCTCTCACACGGTAGAGCAAGGTATAGCGAGGGCATAGAGGAACTAGTTGGGCCTGTTGCATGGGCTGGGGCATCTGGAAAAGCATCAGACCGGAAAGTGTGCCCGGACAGCTGAGGGGTAGTAGGTCTGGTGGATGTGTAAGTGCTAGTTATATAAGAGGCTGTGGAATGTAGAGGACAGCGTGTTCATAACAGCCATCTGTTGTTGCCACAAATTATTTTTCAGCTGCTATCTCCAAATTGTCCAGCTTCTCCCTCAGATGGCTCAAACACTCTTTGAGTGGCAACGTAAATGTTTGTATAACAGAGGCCCAGACAGAATCCTCAGTGACCCGCCCATAAGATTTCAATTTGGATCTACCACGCCAGATGGTGTTGATGGTGTTAACAAATTGTATCCAGTCCTCTGGGTCTTTCGCATGCGCTTGGTGGGTGACAGTGGTGTGGGCGACATAGAAACATAAAACTCCTTGCTGGGCTTGGGGACGATAGTACATGAAGAGGTCACCATCTGATCCAATTAAAAAATTGAGCTATCCAGATTAGGTGGTTCAAATACCAGCTCCGCAATATCAATTATGTCCAGTGTGGAAAGAGGAGATATTCCAGCACATCCTAAGGTTTGAGGCCTCTCGGCTAAGTCAAAGTCAATTTCCTTTGACACAACACTGATGGCTCCAGCCAGAAATAAATCTATTGTGGTTGGATTACCCCCTGGTATGGACTTATTATGTGTTTTCATTTTGCCAATAATGTCAGGTATCGCATACTAATGCCAGCAGAGTAAATCTCATATAGTAGGCCATGGAATATTCTCACAGACTTTGCCAAAGGACAGGATGGTGCGAGCAAAACAGGGGGGGGGGTCTATAAAACCACATTTAAATTGAAGGCAGTGGCAGAACACAAATCCCCAAAAACGGGCCCCAGCCATGGACAGACGGGCCCGCCCTTGTTCCAAGCTTTACCCGGGCACGGCTCGGGCACACCTTTGCATGTCCCGCACTGCTGAAGTCCCTGGATGCTTTAGTAGTGTCAGCTGTCAGGGCCCTCCTGTGACTAGCAGGATGGATGTTGGGTTACTGAGCCCCACCCCAGCAGGCCCATCTCAAAGATTTCAGGCAGCGCACCATTGTGGGCCTCTGGCAGTCCTTAATTAGTCTCTTGTGTTGTGGGAGTCCCTTTAGTAGCATCAATTGTTATGCCCCTCCTGTGACTGGCTGGGTGAATAGTGTGGGACTGAGTCCCATCGCAGACGGGCCTCAGTAAAGTTTGCAGGCAGAGCAGCATTGTGGACCTCTGACAGCCGTAGTAATTTTGGTAGCTAAACAGTTTGAGCATTCACTAGCAAGCGTAGCTGAGTTACGCAAAGAGAAGACACAAAATGTGAGTGTGAATGCAATATGAACCAAACTTAATGAGCCATGTCCCATAGACAAAATTTGAAGGTCAAAGGTGTTTGCTATTGTTGCGGTATTCAAGGTCATTTGGTTAATGGAAGAGAATGCCTTTCTTTTACCAAACATTTGGAAGAAGGAGGCATATGTCCAAATGTTGCAGAGGAACAAAATGAGTTGCTATCGGTAATGCAATCACAACAGATTTGGATGAGTCTGTACCATAAATGAGAATTGATGTTAATAGTATAGTTGATAAATATTTCCCTTATCCAATAGGAATTGGAAGCATCAATGGTATACATGTGAACATGATGATGGATCGGGGGCAAAGCAGACTGCAATAGCAGATACAATTGTTAATATTGAAAAAGACGATGACAATTTGAATAACGATGCATTCATGTTTATAATTAAATAATTCACCTTTAATGAATTCTCCGTCAAACCCAACTCAGAAATATGTGGTCAGGCAGACCCTGAGACCTAGGACTGAGGTTACTGATTGAGTGGCATGCAGCTGACAGAGAAACACGTAAACAGGAATCCCATGTGAATCCCACAGATAAACGACACTACAATGGTCCAGAGAGATTTGCGTTAATTAAGTACATATGGCCAAAGGGGTACGCGTGTTCCCAAAATACCATAAAGTGAGACGCCACATGAAGTTTGGAAAGCATAGCCAATCATGACACAGCACACACAGTACATGCAGTGATCACATGCCCCCATGCCTGGCATCTAGACACATTACCCACTGGGCGCATTATGTCCACGTAAGGTCGAGTCCCACCTGTAATCCTCATCCAAAGCTTTATTTATGCCTCAAAAGACAGCGGTTCACACTCCTCACCAAAATAGGATCACCGGAACTATTTTATGATACTCAACAAACTATTTAAAATTAATCCTAGACCGATTGTACATTGAGACAGTCCTTAGACACCATTTCTGTTTCCTGACCAAAGCGTTTTTATTAAATAATCAGTTCCTGTTTTGCCAAAAGCCTCTTGTGTTTTTCAAGGTAATTCATATTCGAGCAGCAAAATGCATGATGAGATTTTGATGAGCTATTGTGTCTCTCAAGCAACCATATGTAAGACCATACAGTTATGGTATAATCCTATTGAGGTGAGAGGCTATTTTGATGATCATTGCAATTGAATGTCATAGATTGGAAGGCATATGTCTCTGTGGTGGGGGACACTGTGCTGAGCTGCCCATGCCAGAAGTTGCTTGACATCAGTTTGAATCCCAATGCAAATCCACAAGTACAGGATACTTGTGTGAGTGATCTAGCAAGCAACATTGTGTGTTCTTTTCTCAAACTATTTTCTGAAAAATTGGTTGTCTACAAGGATACACTCATTGTATTAAAGAAAAAGAAACCATAACCAGTAAAGTAGGGAGTATCTCCATTAGTACCAGAGAAGCTCTGAAAAGAGAAATTGAGAAACTCAAACCTGAAGGAATCATTGAGCAAGTAGAATCTATCAAATTAAAAAAAACAGTTATAGGAAAAAGATTTCCTTTACCTCATACTACTAATATGGTTAGTATGTTGATTGGTGTGAAATATTTTACCATGTTAGATTTAACCTCAGCATACAATAAGGTCAGACTTTGTGAGTAATCTAAAGACTTGAAAGCATATGTAATACCTTTTAGAACCATTTGTTTTAATTGCATGCCATTTGGGTTATGTTTTGCTGTACAGTTTCCCAAAGGAGTATGACTTATTGACTGGAGGTCCTAGAGAGACCCGTCCTGGGGCCAAAAGCATTTTTTTAAAATGTTACTGCACATTCCAAAGGGAGTGAGGCCATGCGGTTGTTCTCAGAGATATTTATGGCTCTTGGGACCCCATCCCATGGTGCAGGCAGGGAAACCTGTATTTGGGAAACCTGTATTTGCTCTTGCTTGGCTCCCGCTGCACAACAGCAAACACTTAGTCCACTCCCAGGTGGAGTGAGCATAAAACATGGTCCTGCCTGCTGGCTTGGACGTATCATCTGTTTCCCTGCATGCAGTGAAGCAGGTTTGGAAACAGGTGAAAAAATTGCTCCCACATACAGGCAGCACATTTTCTGCTGCTCCTTGCATGCGGGAGCAATGACGGCTCCCGCTGGAGCTGGGAAACTTGCTGGGACTGCAGAGGTATTGGGGTCCCTCCGTGGCCCTTATCAAAGACACACTGAAGGCCTTCGGTGGGGCCAGGACATCCACTATTGACTGACCTGGCCTTGGGCGGATGGGGTCCCTGGATCCAAAATCAGCCCAAGGAGAAGGGCTGCGGGCCGCCTTCCCTTTCAGGAAAAGCATGGACCTAGTGAATGGGGTCCCTGGTGCACAAACTGGCCCCTCCCCTATTTTTATTGGCCAGGCCCTGAAAGATGGGGTCCCCCGGCCCATATTAGCCCAGGGAGGGACCCGCATGCCCCCTCCCCATTTAAAAAGGTAAAGGGCCCCAGTGCATAGGGACAAATGTCCTCTTTTTTACAGCTGAGTCACAGGTAATGGGGTCCTCGGGGCCAAAATTAGCCCAGAGAGCTGAGCTGTATGCTCTCTCCCATTTATAATATGGCAGTGCCCTGGGGATGGAGTACCTCGGGCCAAACTCGACCCAGGAAGGGACGTTGCGTACCACCTCCTTACTAAATTAATATGTATGGGAACCAGGAGATGGGGTTTATGGTGCCGAAACCGGACCGGTAATGAAGCTACATACCCCTCTCCTGGGTTGTCTGCATGTGGGGGGTTACAGTGCCGCAGGTTACAGGTACGCTATAGTTAGGTTAAGATTTTACATGCAGATAACCATACAAATTATGCATTTATAGTTATACTTATCAAAATAAACTATAACTTGTGCCATAAAGTAACTTTGTGCCACACAATATAGTTTTTTATATATATCTATATATATATTCACTGAAAAAACCATAGGTTTCACACATGTTATAGTTAGCTGGACATTTTACTCATAAAAAACCAATGAAATTCCCCTGATATAATTAGTGCAGGCAACTATAACTCACGCGACCGCAATCCTCTGCTGATGCTAATACTGTATTTAGACACTTATTTGCCCATGTCTTCTTCCATTAAATTTTAGCTATACATATATTACAAATATTTTTTTTTCATAAAGACACATATGTCATCAGCAGAGGATTGCGGTCGCGTGAGTTATAGTTGCCTGCACTAACTATAACGGGGGAATTTCATTGGTTTTTTATGAGTAAAATGTCCAGCTAACTATAACATGTGTGAAACCTATGGTTTTTTCAGTGAATTTGCAAGGTTTTTTAAATGCTAATTCCTAACTATAACGTGTGTGAAACCTATGGTTTTTTCAGTGAATTTGTACGTTTTTTTAAATGCTAAGTTACTTTACACCGTTCGTGGCGTGTGCGCCCACTTAACGCAGTTTGTTCCGTGCGCGCACGGTGCGCTTCGCGCACCGCGCGCCCACTTTACGCAGTTAGTGCCGTGTACGCACGGTGGGCACGTGGTGCGCTATGCGCACCGTGTGCCCACGTTACGCTGGATGGGCCATGTACGCACGATGCGCTTCGCACACCGTTCGCACACGGAGGACATATTATGCGCTTCGTTGTGAAAGGTAGTCTGTTAAATGTTCCATTGAAATATATGCCATGAACAAAAGGTGCACTGCGGGCACCTTTTGCACACGGGGGGGGGGAAATGTGAATAATTTTTTTTTTTATTAATTTTAACCAAGGCTAGGTGGTTAGGAGCTGTCTAGCCTGCCCCTTTACATGTTATCAAACTTTGTTTTTCCTCCCCCCCTCAGAGTGCGAGAGAGAAAATGGCGGCCGCCACTTCCTGGTTTCGACCGATTCGAATGTTTACTAAGATCTAACAGCCAATCAGAATCGCGCTCGCGCACGGCACCGTACACGTACGGTAAGCTTACCATAAGCGCACGGTAAGCGCACGGAGCGCTGTCACAGATATATATATTGATTTAAATGCTATTTTCTCAGGAACTACTGAACAGATTTACACCAGACCTACAAAAGGCACTTCCTTGACCTGTAGACTACCTCTCTGCCAAATTTCATGTAACTCTGTTCAGCCGTTCGGGCTGTAGCTGTGTCTAAAGGTCCTATGGAAAAATGCATGGGGAAAACGCGTTTTGGGACCCCCCTTTTTTCTCAGCCCCCGCTTGACGAATCCCCCCGAGACTTTCAGGGTAGGAGCGGAGCGTAGCGCCCCATTAGTTTTGAAAATTTCGCGAGGATTCGTCGACCGGCGCCAAAGTTATTCCAAATAGAATGTTGCGGATTTCCTATGGAAACAGGGTCCTAACTATAACTACCTACTGGCGACCGCAAGTAGGTAATATATGTATATATATGTTTATATATTTTTTTTTCTAGAACAACGTTGCTAAGACGCCGCCACCAGCCTCACAGTGCCGGTGCCGTTGATGGAAGCAACAACCATCAATACATAAAGCCAAGTGTCATCCAACCTGTGAAATGATCAGACGGCACACCAAGTGTCTTTGCACTAAAATTTATGTGCAAAAGGAACGACGCATTTTAGCAATAAGCCTTTGTCAAGTATATGTATAGTCACTGAAAAAAACATAGTTTCAGCGACGTTATAGTTAGGAAATAGCATTTAAAAATCCTTAGAAATTCATTGGAAAAAAAAAAGTTTCAGTGACCTTACAGTTAGTTGGGCATTTCACTTGCATAAAGCCAGAGAAATTTGGCTCTTATAGTTGGTAGAGCTAATTATATCTCGCCCCCCCGCAATGCACTGCTGATGATGTCACATATTACATCACTCATGACATGGTCAGTGACATCACTGATGACATCATCCATGTGATCATCTGATGCACCTCCTCACACCCTAATAAAATCATTCATACACCCACTCTAAAATACAGACTACCAATATCAAAACCATAGACAGACCAAAAGCAGTTAGTACATATTCGCTCTGTGATTCATACATCTACACACACATCTACTCAGTAACCTATACAGTCACACATACACGGAGTCATTCATCAATACAGCCACTGATATATCCACTCATACACCCATATAGACACTCACACACTGCCACTCACCCAAAGAGCTACTAAAAAACCTAGTCAGTCATCATATTGGATAAGGGAAATATTTATCACCTATACAGTTATACACACTACGTCACTTATTAATACAGATACGTACTGTCTTCAACAATTACTGACATAAGCTCACACTTATCTATGCAGCCACTGTCACAATCAATCACTATCACATATACTACAACACCTACAAGTACTGCCTTTTACATACGTAGTTACTAACACATATACGACCAACATATCCATTCACTCACCAACCCAGCTATATGTACAATCACTCACCCATACACTCCCTAACACATGCACACATAAGCGCATACACCCAGTGAATCACCCACTCACACATCCATGCCGGGAGTCAAACACCCCCCACCAACACAGACACTCAGGCACCCATTTAGGTTCTCAGACAACCAATCATTCTTCAATATACATTGGCATATATAGATATAACATTTTTGAACTTTTTAGAAACACTCAGTCACTGGATGATGGCATCAGTGATGTCATCATTGATGTCATTTGAGATGTCATCAGCGATGTCACTGAGCATGTTATGAGTGATCTAATATGTGATGTCATCAGTAGTGCATTGCAGGGGCGCGAGTTATAGATTGCTCTACTAACTATAACAGCCGACTTTCTCTGGTTTTATACAAGCAAAATGCCCAACTAACTATAAAGTCCCTGAAACCTATGTTTTTTTCAGTTAATATATATATATATATATTTATATTTATATGTGTGTATATATATATGTATGTGTATGTAAATATATATATATTCACTGAAAATAACATAGGTTTCGGGGACATTATAGTTAGAAATTAGCATTTAAAAAACCTTAGAAATCAATGAAAAAAAAACACAGTTTTCAGGGATGTTATAGTTAGTTGGACATTTCACTCATACACAACCAGAGAAATTTGGCTGTTATAGTTAGTTGAGTTAATTATAACTCGCGCCCCCGCAATGCACTGCTGATGACATGGCATATTACATCACTCACGACCTGGGCAGTGACATCACTGATGACATCTCAAATGACATCACTGATGACATCATCCAATGGCCATGTGTTTCTGTAAACTTTAAATATGTTTTATTTATATCTATATATCTATATATGTATATATCTATATATATATGTATATATATATATATATATATATATATATATATATATATATATATATATATATATATATATATATATATATTCAGTGAAAAAACCATAGCTCACGCGACCGCAATCCTCTGCTGATGCTAATACTATATTTAGACAATTATTTGCCCATGTCTTCTTCCATTAAATTTTAGCTATACATATATTACAAATATTTTTTTTTCATAAAGACACATATGTCATCAGCAGAGGATTGCGGTCGCGTGAGTTATAGTTGCCTGCACTAACTATAACGGGGGAATTTCATTGGTTTTTTATCAGTAAAATGTCCAGCTAACTATAACATGTGTGAAACCTATGGTTTTTTCACTGAATTTGCAAGGTTTTTTAAATGCTAATTCCTAACTATAACGTGTGTGAAACCTATGGTTTTTTCAGTGAATTTGTACGTTTTTTTAAATGCTAAGTTACTTTACGCCATTCGTGGCGTGCGCGCCCACTGAACGCAGCTCGCCCACTTTACGTAGTTAGTGCCGTGGATGGGCCATGTACGAACGATGCGCTTCGCGCACCGTGCGCACATGGAGGACATATTATGCGCTTCGTTGTGAAAGGTAAGCATTTAAATTTTCCACATACAAGATATGCCATGCACAAATGATGCCCTTCGGGCACCGTTTGCCCACGGGGTGGGGATAGTGTGGATAATTTTTTTTTTAAATTTTTTTTACCGTACGCGTACGGTAAGCGTAATCGGCGATTTTTCATTAAAAAAAAATGAATTTTTGGCCTTGGGGGTTCTTTGGGGACACATTCATCAAGGCTAGGTGGTTAGGAGCTGTCTAAACAGTTCCTTTATATGTTTTTTGCATTTGTTTTTCCTCCCCCCCTCAGAGTGCGAGAGAGAAAATGGCGGCCGCTGCTTCCTGGTTTCGAACGATTCGAATGTTTACTAAGATCTAACAGCCAATCAGAAACGTGCTCGCGCACGGCACCGTACGCGTACGGTAAGCTTACCGTAAGCGCACGGTAAGCGCACCGTAAGCTGGGTCAGATATATATATTGATTTAAATGCTATTTTCTCAGGAACTACTGAACAGATTTACACCAGACCTACAAAAGGCACTTCCTTGACCTGAGGACTACCTCTCTGCCAAATTTCAAGTAACTCTGTTCAGCCGTTCGGGCTGTAGCTGTGTCTAAAGGTCCTATGGAAAAATGCATGGGAAAAACGCATTTTGGGACCCCCCTTTTATCTCAGCCCCCGCTTGACGAATCCCCCCGAGACTTTCAGGGTAGGAGCGGAGCGGAGCGCCCCACCTATTTTGAAAATTTCGCGAGGATTCGTCGACCGGCGCCAAAGTTATTCCAAATAGAATGTTGCGGATTTCCTATGGAAACAGGGTCCTAACTATAACTATCTACTGGCGACCGCCAGTAGATAATATATATATATATAAATCCAAGGTGTATTGAAGAATGAGTGAGTGTATTACTATCTGAATCACTGTTTCAGTAGGTGTGTGACTGACTGTATAAGTGAGTGATTAAACACGTCTTTCTAATACATGGGTGACTGACTAACCTGTATGACTGTCTGTATCAGTGTGTGAGATGGTGTGTAAGTGGTTGCTTAGTTTGGTGAGTAGCTATATATGAGTCTCTATATCAGTTTTTGGTTGGTTGTCTAAGTACCTAAATGGGGGCCTGTGTGGGTGAGTGGGGGTGTGTGACTCTCTGCATGGATGTATGAGTGGGTGATTCACTGGGTGTAAGGGTTCAAAGAGTGTGTATGTGAGGGGCTGTATGGGTGGGTGAGTGTGTGCACGGGTGTGTTGGTGACTGAATGGATGTCTCAGTGGTACATATGTGAGTAACTACATATGTGAAAGGCAGTAAATGTGAGTGTTAGAGTATATAAATCACTATATGTGAGAGTGAGTGATGGTGAGAGTGGCCTTATGGATGAGTGTGTGCTTGTGTCAGTGATTATATAAAAGAGTAAATATGTGTTAGTATCTGTATAAATACGTGAGGTGGTTTGTGTATAACTGTGTAGGTGAGAAAATAGGAGTGTGATTGATTCTTTGCATGACTGACTAGTTGTGTAAGTAACTCTATGGGTGAGTGGCGGTGTAAGAGTTTTATGGGTGTATCAGTGCATATGATAGTGGCAGAATTAAACACTGACTGTATGTATGAATGACTGTATGGCTGAGGGAGTGGATGTGTCTGTAGACATAGGAATCAGTGAGAGGGTATGTAGTAACTGGTATTGGTGTGTCTATGAATTCGATAATTGCAAGCAAAACAACTTAGGATCAATGATTATAGTAGAGTGGACCTAAAGAGCAAACAAAGAAATGCGTAAATGTACTGATAGGTAAAAAAATATAATTTTCTTTATTTTATAACGTTTTGTATTTTATATATAAAGATTACATATCATATTCACATATCTTCATGTATCCAAAACAAATCAAGAAGAGAAATAATAACCCACATGATTAGCAAATGTTTAAACACATGATTTCATAAACTTTGTCAAAAAGCCACACATGGGCAATAATTCTAAACATGAAGAGCATTTAGATTCTAACTTCCATCTCTGTTCAATTTATAGAAAGCAATATATTTGTGTAGGCATGGCTCTGCAAGTGTTGAATCCTATGCGTGTTTCGGCTTGAAGCCTTCATCAGGACGCCATATATATGTGTTTCAATTAACCTACACAGAATACATGTAAACAAAAATGAATATCAATGTTGCAAGTAGGTCCTATTTGAAGAAATATTCCCCTAAACTAGGAGAGGTTTAGCTAAATAGCTAATTATTATATATAGCAATTCATACAGAATTTGAAAGAACATTAGTCCATCATTTACATAGATACTAAAAAGAATGATGTAGTTTACACATCTTTACTACTAAATACCTTATAAACCTCAACCCATGTGTGATTCCATAGAAAAAGTAAAGAATAGAAAATAGGTAGTTTATCGACATAACTCTGGATTGACAGATGCCATAAAACATGTGAGGTGTACCTTTTGGAACAAGTTCAGAGCTTGGAACTTCTGAATGCGGAAGATGTTAGCAGAGTAGTGGTGTATCAAGGATACTACTTAAATAATAAGAAAATAGAGAATACAATTGGGCAAACTAGTAAAAATTTGGGAGAAGTCCTGGATATTATCCATGGAATAGCCTATATATTACCTTGGATAAATATCGGAATCAGAAAAAAGATATATCGATTGAATATATCAGTGGATGTGGTGTCATCCCCAATAGTGTGGTCTGATCTAGGTAGATGTGATCCCTGTAGAAACAGAACGATGTATTAATACACTAAAAATGCCGAAGGAAGCACTTTATTGATTGCACAAAAGTACCGATGCAATGATCCAATACTAGAATATAAAGATCATATGCCTTAGATTCATGTTGCAATAAAGGTAAAGAAGCATGTATAGCCAACCCTAAAACTTACTTGTTGCAACAAGATGTAAGCCGTCACGAGGAGGAGAACCGAGTGGAGGAGAGCCGAGAATTCGTCTGGATATCGTATCACCTTGTTTGGACCAGCGATGAAAACTCAAAAACGCGGTTCTATTTATGCTGCGTGATGAAAACAGATATCGTGCCTAATGTGCCGGAAGCAATCTGTGTAATCCAGAAGTAAAGATGCTTCTTTCTGCACCTCTGTTCCTTCTTTCAAATCTTTTTTGTTTCTTTCGACACGTCTCTTGCTTCTTTCTGTACTTCTCTCGCCTCTTTCTGTACTCATATGGGAATTGCAAACTGTCAAGTTTAAAGGTCTGTGTGCTCTTGTGACTAAGGTATATGTCTACTTGTATATGTATTCTCACATGTTGTATGCATCTGAAGATGGTAGCTTAAAAAGTGGGTAGCTTCTTCAATAGGTGGTTAAATGTTCTCTGTTCTGCTCTGGCATTCAGGTGCACAGGCAGACATGTCCCTGTATTATGAGCAGAAAGAAATACATACAACTTTTTGTACACATATTTACATATTTTTATTTGAAACACAGGTATTCAAGTATTTCAGTTTTTTTAAATGCTAATTATTTACTATAACGTGCCTTGAAACCTATGGTTTTTTCAGTGAATTTCTATGGTATTTTAAATGCTAATTTCTAACTATAACGTGCCTGAAACCTATGGTTTTTCCAGTGAATTTCAAACGTTTTTTAAATGAAAAATTGTAAGTTTAATGTGCCTCAATGCTAGGTTTTTTAAAATTTTATATATATATATATATATATATATATATATATATATATATATATATATATATATATATATATATTCATATATATATATATTAAAAAAAATTGTGAATAATTTTTAGTAAGGAAAAATATATGCTTTATTTTTTTAAAAAAATATTATGCAGAAGTTGCGCACACTTCGTGCACCCTACAAGATGGCTGCATGCATTCCGGTAGCCATTTTGAAAAGTTTTCCTTAAAGTGTTTGTCTAAATATATTAATAAAAGTATTTTTAAAGTATTATTTTCAATATAATTTCGACCAAAAAGTATTCGATTATTATTGGATTTGGAGGTTAGGAGGGATGGCCATTTTGCTCGATCTGTTTTGCAAGATTTTTTTGTCTAGTCAGGTGGACACCCTACTCCGGGTGAGGTACGTCTTGAGGATTCTATTCAAAAGGTGAGGAATCAACAGGCAGACGTATCCATCAGAAGAGCAAGTTACTTACCTCCGGTAACGCTTTTTCTGGTGGATACAGTATCTGCCTGTGGATTCCTCCCTGTTGTCCACCTGTTTCTACCAAAAAGATGCTTTTACTGTTTGGCATGAATGTTTTTAATATGTCTTAATCATGCTTATGTTTTAATAGTGAGAAATGCTTGATCTGTTGCTATTTCCTTATGCCTTTCTTGGTTATGCATTTGTGTATATACATTATCTACTGGCGGTCGCTAGTAGATAGTTATAGTTAGGACTGTGTTTCCATAGGAAATCTGAAAATTCTATTTTGAACAGCTTTTGTGCCGGTTAACGAATCCTTGCGAAATTTTCAAAACGAATGGGGCGCTCCGCTCAGCTCCTACCCTGAAAGTCTCGGGGGGATTCGTCAAGTGGGGACCGAGAAAAAAGGGGGGTCCCAAAACGCATTTTCCCCATGCATTTTCCCATAGGACCTTTAGTCGAAGGTACAGCCCGAACGGCTGAACAGAATTACTTGAAATTTGGCAAAGAGGTAGTCCTCAGGTCAGGGATGTGCCTTTTGCATATATGGAGTCAATCTGTTCAGTAGTTCCTGAGAAAATTGCAGTTAAAGTACATAAATATCTATAGCCGCGCACCGTGCGCGAGCGTAATTCTGATTGGTGGATTCATGACAGTCAACATTCGAATCGGTCGAAATCAGGAAGAGTCGGCCGCCATTTTGTGTGTTGTGTGTGTGACAGGGAAAAAGAAAGGTGGAGAACGTGAAAAGGGGGCAGGGTAGAGAGTTCCTGACCCCCTAGCCTTTCTTAGGGGGTCCCTGAAGGACCCCGAAGGGTGAAAAAAACATTATTTTTTTTTCAAAAAATCACGGGGTGCGCGCACGGTGCGCACACCCCCAGCCGCCATTTTGAGTTTTAGAGGCAGAAGAGAGCTAAAAACACAAGTGGAGAACGTGGAAAGGGGGCAGGGTAGAGAGTCCCTGACCCCCTAGGCCTTCTCAGGGGGACCATGAAAGACCCCTTAGGTCTAAAAAAAAAAAGAAAAAAAAAATATATCGCGGGGTGCGCGCACGGTGCGCGTACTGTGCGCGCACAGCGGCAAAAAAACCATAAAAAAATAGAATTAAAAATCAAGTTTAAGTGTTTAGATGTTGGTTGGCTCTAAAAAGAGCCGTTGTGTTCATTGAGTGTTTTTTTGTACCTGCAAGGAAGTAACGATGCAGAGTCTAAAGTTCAAGAGGAATACTCTGTTGCCTTCATCTGTGAAATGAACACTGTCTCCTCTATAAATGCCTTGCATGTTGTAACGCAAGTTGTTGTGGTATATAGAACCCATACCATAGTCTCTGAGGAAAGCAGAAACAGACTTATTGACGTGCTTTCTTCCTTTCTCAATCTGCGGACAATATTGGTTGGACCAGTTCCACTTTTGCCTTAGGCATATATTAGAATATACAAAGGTAGTTTGTGGAAAAAGTGACATCAATTGCACAAAGGTGTCCATAAAAAGCATTTCCAGACCTACCCCAGTTAAAGTGCCTATGTCATTTCCACCACAGTGCACAATTATAAGGTCAGGCTGTGGGAGATGTAGAAAGGATTTCACCAAAGGCATTAATTGGTGCTACTTTAACCCTCTCTGACCAATCCATTTAATGTCTACATTTGGCAAAGCAAGGTCTTTCAAAATACCTCTTTTTTCTGCATACTTTTCACTCCAGAAGACATAGCTATGACCTACAATCCACCCCGTGAACATCTTTCAAGGAGATCTGGATGCACTCAGAAGGTGTCTTTCAGTAGAATGGCAATATGAAAAGAAAGAGAGTTGTAAAATGGAGGCTTACATACTTTTTTTAAATGAAAAGAACTCATTGGCTGTTTCAGACCATTCAACACTAAAAACTAGGCTGTATGTTTAAATTATTAAAAGCATGTTTTGTATTGGTTCAGAAAAATGTGTTCCCACAGAACATTACTTTGGATTTGCTGTTAGGTTTGAAAAGTCAAGCACCCTTGCTCTTTGGATTAGAAACATTGTGTGCTGAACTTCTGACCTCTCTGCTCACACCAGTGTTCCATGGCCTGTTGCTATGGTAGCAGGCAGAAGTCATGTTGGGGGTAGGGATCATTTAGAAAGGGTTGAAATTTGCAACCAATAGAAATGTGTGTTTCCATTTGAAAAAATGTGGGAAGCACTGTGATTTGAAGTTAACATGTATATAAGTGAAAAAAGGGAGGGAAACATTGCCATTTACTGGTTCTGCTGACAGGTGTACAGTTCAGAGATTCTGGCTCTGATAATCTGCTGTGTGAGTGCCACATTTCTTTCTCAACTAACTACTTTTAAAGGTGAGTTATGAATTTGAGAGGGGATGTATGTGGTGCATTTTGATGTAAAAAATATAAATGTGATTCTTCTTTTAAAGTTGTGTTTTACATTTTATGTTTTGTAAGATATTTAACTGCCTTGAACTTGTAAGATATTATGGAGTATGTCTTCACCATAAGTTAAGGTGTACTGATATCACCCAGGAATACTGTTTTATGCCTAGAATCACACCATGAGTCTGTGTGCACAAAGGAATTGTTGTCAGAGATTTAATTTGTGTTGGTCTGGTTCTGTTAGACTTGCATTCGTAGGAAAGGGGCAGCTGGTTTTCTTGAAGTGTGATGGCTAGCATTCAGCACAAATCAATATCACACAAATGAGAGGCAAATGCTAACACATTTGAAATCAACAGGGTAGATTTTCCTTCCACTCCTGCAATGGGTGAGGTAGTTCCTTCATGTTACAAACTCCAATTAAAACTTACCCCACATGTACTCTTGCATACATCTGTGCAGTCTTCATGCAGTTGTGCGAGTGTCCATGCAGATCTCTCTTGCACCTGACAATACACAGTCTCCAGAAGCACGCTCTTAGCCCACAGGCAGCTGCTTCTCCTGCACTCCCATGCTAAGTATTCAGCACTGTGTGGTATTTTAGATAGTAGTGTGTAACGCTACCACATTCAACATCACCAAGGCTCATTTCCTTTGCTCTAGTCTAATCACTCACCCAGGTTCTACATGCTCATGCTCTCAAGTAGCTGTTAGGACATGTGCTCTTTTCTGCCTCTCTAAACTATAAGGAAAATGTGTCAGGCTGTTACAGTAATTATCACTTGCAAAACCACAGTGGTAAATGTGCTTTGAAATTGCCAATCAAAAATTGTTTTCTGCCTAGAATCACACCATGAGTCTGTGTGCACACAGGAATTGTTGTCAGAGATTTAATTCATGTTGGTCTGGTTCTGTAAGACTTGCATTCGTAGGAAAGGGGAAGCTTGTTTTCTTGAACTGTGATGGCTAGCATTCAGTACAAATCAATATCTCACAAATGAGAGGCAAATGCTAACACATTTGAAAACAACAGGGTAGATTTTCCTTATACTCCTGCAATGGGTGAGGTAGATCCTACATGTTCAAAACTCCAATAGTCTAATCACTCACCCAGGTTACACATGCTCATGCTCTCAAGTAGCTGTTACATACATCTGTGCAGTCTTCATGCAATTGTGCAAGCGTCCATGCAGATCTCTCTTGCACCTGACAATACACAGTCTCCAGAAACACACTCTTAGCACACTTATTGGCAATTTCAAAGTACATTTACTACTGTGATAGAGCAAGTGATAATTACTGTAACAGCCTGACACATTTTCCTTGAGACTATGAGCATGTGTAACCTGGGTGAGTGATTAGACTACAGCAAAGGAAATGAGCCTTAGTGATATTGATTGTGTTAGCATTACTCACTGCTATCTGAAATACCACACATTGCTGAATAGTAAGCATGAGAGTGCAGGAGAAGCAGCTGGCTGTGTGCTAAGAGCATACTTCTGGAGACTGTGTATTGTCCAAATGACAAAATGTACTATCATCTCTAATGAAAGACCAAATATTACTTGTATTTGTTGCCGGAGAAGCCATTATAAAACTCAAACAAGGAATGCTGATCTCTATAAAAAAAGTGAAAAAGAAAATAAAAATAGTGAAAAAGAAAATAATTCTAAGTGGAAGGATTTTGCTACATATTTGTTTCTGGAAAATTGTTTTGATTTGGGTGAAGATCAGCGTATTTGTAAATACTGTTATAACAAGTTAGAAGAAAATAAAATGCCAGCTAGAGCTGTACATAATAATTTAGAATTGGTTGATATTCCTGCAGACAGAACTTAGTGATTTAAATACGTATGAGTCTATACTCATTCAATGTGTCCATCCGTTTCAGACTATAGTTCGTATGGAGCCCAAAACAGGTAAATCACCTCCTTCAGATTTACAAAGAGGTTTAAAAGGAAGAGTTGTCTATTTGCCATTAGATTTGAAAAAAAATATTGAAACAATTGATGCAGATAGGTTGGAAACTGAACCATTAGTTATTCTGGTTAATGGTGTACCCACAAAGAATAAGAAAATTTGGCAGGAGCTGGTAGATGTACGAAAAGTACAAAGAGCACATTTATATTTGAAAAGAAATAATAAATAGTATGAATCAATTTATATGGATGAAGATGAAGAAGTTTTAGTAGCAGACACAGGAATACCAACTGGGCAAATTGAAAAAGTGGATAAGTCAAAAGAAGAAGAAATTTATGAACATTTCAGCATACATCCTCTTCATTCTAAAGAAGTTATGGGAAACACTATTGATCTATTTCAGATGAAAAAAGCAAAAGGAACTCCCATGAGTGTATGGGAGGAGAGCTTGGAAGCTTGTTGTTTTCCCCAGCTGTTTCCTTCAGGAAAAGGTGGACGATATGATGAACGTCCAGTACAGATTCCTCCTTCTGAGTATCGGACTACAAGATTATATGCAGAAGATCCAAGATTTCGTCAAAGTATTCCTTATTTGTTCCATCTTTTATTTGAAAGTGACTTATCTTATGCAGTAAATCACATTTTGAAAACTGGAGTACATCTACATAATGTGTCAGCAAAGGATTTTCTGAACAAAGTGCAACAGCGAGATGATCATTTGGAATCTCAATTGATTAATCTGATGGCTTGTCAGCGTGGGACTAATGAATATTGGTACCGACGCCATGGAGAATTGAAATGTATGTTACGAAATTTAGGAACTCCTACATGGTTCCTTACCCTAAGCTGTGCTGAGTACGCTTGGGGTGATTTACTGGATTTTCTTCGAGAGGCAAATTCAAATATTGAAAACATCCAATACAAGACAGCAGGAGAATTGTGCTCATTGGATCCGGTTAATGTTTGCAGATATTTCAATCATAGATTTGAGGCTATGATGTCCTTCATCTGCAATAAAAAAAATCCACCTCTTGGAGAAGTTGTGGATTTCTTTTGGAGAAAAGAGTACCAAGCAAGAGGTGCTCCTCATATTCATATGCTGTTGTGGATCAAGGATGCCCCAAAATTTGGAACAGATTCTGATGATGCAGTTTTATCTTTCATTGAAGGATATGCAACATGTGCTATACCTAAAAGCACAGAAGAAAAAAACTTAAAAGAGCAAGTTTTACGTTTCCAAAGTCATCGGTGTGGAAAATACTGTCGACGAAAGTACAAGAGTAAAAATAAATTCTACACAAAATGTCGATTTGGATTTCCACGACCTGTTCTTTCAAAAGGAAGAGTAAACAGTTTTATGTCAGCTGTGCGACATACTATATTACAAGAAAATCGCCTGAAAATACCTACAACCTAAGAAGAAAAGAAGAGTCAAAATATATAAATGACTACAACCCAGTCATTTTATCCATGTGGAATGCTAACATGGATATTCAGTATGTAGCTGACAATTCTATTGCTGTTGCTCGGTATGTCACATCTTACATCACTAAATCTGAGAAAACGGAATTGAAAGAAATGTGGGAAGAGATTTCTCACAAGAAGACTGTCAGTATAAAGCTATACAGTTTCAGTTTAAAGATGTTATTGCATCGAGAAATTGGGTCATACGAATGCTCAGATAGGTTATCATCTGCAAGTCTGTACTCCAAATCCAGAAGAATAATTTGGGTAAGTTTAGGCCTTGCAGGAATGCGAAATCGGGTATTGAAATCTATTCGAGAAATTGAATATTTAGCAGAGTACGAACCAGAAAGTACAGACATTTTAAGAACAAACATGTTGGACACAAATTACCCAAAGAGAAGTCATCATCTTGAGAACATGTGTCTCTATGAAGTGCTGCAGAACTACATTTTTAAACGGAATACCACAGAAGACATCAACAATGGAAAATATAAAGTCATTGGTGAGGAAGGATGTTTGGTAAAACAAACAAAAGGAAGTTTGATTAATCACAGAAAGCTGAGTTGCGACACTACTGACAAGAAGGAATTTTACCACTTAGCACTTTTACAGTTGTTTAAACCATGGCGTTCAGAGGATGAATTATTTGGACATTTTCAAAGCTATGAAGATTCCTTTAATGCATGCAAATATACCATAGAATGCAGAACTTTCACAACTTATGTACAAATGTTAAATGAAGAAATTGAACAAGAAGCAACAATTGCAGCTGAAGTAGCTAGAGACAGTTCTCAAGACAGTCAAAGTTCTGGGAGGCTCAGTCAAGATCCTCTAGGACAACCAATCGTAGAAAATGAAGCTGCAATAGCCATGACTGAAGTGGAAACAGCTATGAATCAAGCTCAGGAAGATTTAATAAACTTACCAAATTTGGAACAACAACTGAATGATGAACAACAACAAATTTATGAGGAAGTCACAAAACAAATTGATCATGGATTACTACATGAAAATAAAGAGTGCTCATGCACATCATTTGAACCAATCAGAATGTATGTGAGTGGACAAGCTGGAACTGGAAACATTTTCTTAATTAAAGAAATTAGAAGCTACCTACAGAAAAAAACTGATTCAACTTTGTCTTGTGTTGTTACTGCTCCAACTGGGTTAGCAGCATATAACATAAAAGGAATTACCCTCCATCGTTTGTTAATGTTACCAGTAGAGCATGAGAACAAAATTCAATACCACAAGCTAACAGGAGAAGCATGTTTTGAAGTTTCAAGAGTATTGAAAAAAATGAAAGTTCTCATTATTGATGAGGTAAGCATGGTATCAAACTTAATGCTTGCCTTTGTGCATTTAAGAATGCAGCAAATTCTAAAGACAAACTATGACGTGCTATTTGGAGGAAAACATGTTATAGTTTTTGGGGATCTACTGCAGTTCACTCCAGTTAAAGGACAACCAGTATTTCATACTCTTACACATGAAGACACGAAAAAGTCATTAGGAAGTATAGGTAATGTGAATATTTGGACATACTTTGAGTACAAATAACTCATTACCAATATGCGGCAAGCAAATGATGATGATTATGCAAGTATTCTCAAAGATATCAGAATTGGACTACTCACAGAACATGGCAGAAAAGCTTTACAGAGTCGATTGCTATTTAATTTGTTTCCAACAGAACAAATAGTTCCAAAGAAAATATACAAGAAAATTGCTGGAAAAAATACTGTAATCTGCTTAATGCCAACACTACATGAATGCTCTATATTCAATCAAGAACTTCTGAAATTGGAAAATGAAGTGATTATAAAACTGGAAGCCGTGGATAAAATACAGCATGAAGGAATAACTATTATATTGACAAGCAAATTGACAACTAAATTGGATTCTCTAGAGAAAAACATATCAAAAACAGCTGGTTTGGAAAAGAATCTTTATGTATGTATGAACTGTCGAGTAATTTTAAGACGTAATTTGGATGTAGAAAAAGGTTTAGTGAATGGAGCTATGGGTAAAGTTGTGGGTTTTGTTAATTACCAGAAAAAAGATGGAATTGATTTTTTAAAAATAAAATTTGATCAGATTGAAGAGGTTAAAGACATTAGTCGTTGTTCAGTTCGTTTCTTGCTTGTGAAAGACTTATATGTACGTAGGAAGCAGTTTCCATTTTCTCTAGCATATGCTGTAACTATTCACAAATCTCAAGGATTAACTGTAGATAGTGCTTTTGTAAACATTGGATCTAGTGTTTAAAGAAGGTATGGCATATGTTGCTTTGTCACGCGTGAAAAAAATATCTGGTTTATTCATGATAGACTTTGATGAGTCAAAAGTTAGTGCTGATGCAAACTGTGTAAAGAAATATAATAGATTAAGAAGAAGCTATGCTCCTCATTTAGGTCAGTATCCTGTGTTTGAAAAACGTGTTGTTTGTCGGAAAAGGAGAATTGAGAATATCTGTAATGAGGATGTACAGAAGAGTAAACAAATAGAGACTGATTTGATTGCAAGCAAAAAGAAAAAGGACAATGCTGAAGAGGTTGTTGGTTGTCATTTTGAAAATAGCTCTGGTGTCAACTGCTACGCTAATGTAGTGCTGAATGTTGTATTTTATCTTGAAAGTTTGAAAGAGCAGATAATACTAAATCATGAAAAAAGATTCTGTTCTCTGCTGAGTTTCCTTTATGAGAAGCTGAGTAATGATAAAACTAAAAAAGAAAGTGCTTCTGATGTTAGAAATCTTTTAGATGTATGTTCTGGATGTACACAGTTTACTCAAAATGTCCAGCAAGATGCACAGGAATTCTTAATGTATATGCTTATGGTACTGGAAGATGAAGGGGTAGAAATAGAAAATATGTTTGGTCTCTCTTATAAATGGGAACATAGTTGTGAAAACTGTTTGAACACATGCAGCTCTAATGTTGATTCCGAAGGGTTCATATATTTAACATTACCAGAGAGTAAATCAGTGACTTTTAGTAAATTAGTTAAAGATTCAAATCACAACATGGAATGTTCTCAATGTAAATCAGAAATGTTATCAACGTTATTTTTAAAGAAATATGGACAGTATGTAATTTTAATGATGCAACGTTGTAGAGCTGATGGAACAAAATTGGACACTTTAATAAAGAAGTTTACAGGAAATCAATTATCAATATCAGGAAAAACTTTTGTTGCAGTTGCAATAATTTTCCATGATGGACCTTCTATAACTTCTGGTCATTACACAGTTTATCTAAAATGTGAAAAGTCTGGACACTGTGTAATGATTCACACTTGATTTTCAAGCAACGTTTGCCTGCAGAATTACCAAATTCCTACTTAATTTTTCTAAAACCAAAATTTTAGATACAAATTGCAGCATCTGAAGAAACCATTATTTCGATTTTATAGAATTACCATTGGATATTTCACCAAAAAAGAATCTAAAAATTACCATTTGGCCTCATGGAAAGGTAACTGTTTCTATTGTGGACTTCTTTGACAGATATTATTTTGGTGTATGAGCTTAAGCAACAAGATTTACAGACGTTATTTATTGCAAATAGTTATTGTTCTTAGATGATATTTTTAATATATATGTTACATTTCGTTCAAGGTATGTTTTACTGAGGAGAGATTCAGGGCTTTTTTTAAACAATCTTTCAGATTGTTAATTTTTTTGCCCGCTGTTAAGTGATCAATGCAATTGATTTCACAATTTGCAGTGAAATTCAATATATTCTGAAAACAGCAAAAAAAGGGCAAAAAATGACTGTATTCTAAAATGTATTGTTAAATATTACTACTTTTTTTCTTTTTTTTAGATCGAGAAAGAAAATTTAGGAAATGTAATCCTTTTTTCTAGCAATTAAAAAAAAACATTTAATTATAATTAAGTTATTTTGTTGGTCAGGTAAGTTTGAAATATCTGTATTTCTCACCCCTTCACTTTCATGCTCCCTTTTCTTCACTTCTCCTCACTCTGCTTTTCTCATTCCCCTTCTCTCTCTCTTCTTCCTTTACTGCTCTTTCGTAACTCCCTCACTCCTTCTATACTACTCCCCTAGGTTTACTGCCTCCATCACTACTTTTTCAACCATGTATCTCTCCCTGTCTCCATGTGTCTCAGTCATTGTAACTCTCTGTCTCTGTTTCTGTCTCTCTCCCTTTGTCTGTCTTACCCTTAATTGGCTTAACATCTTTGGGGAAGAATAACAAGGCCCCTGCGCCACTACTACGTCACTTTTCATAACGTACTGGTGGCGCAGGGAGCTCCTCCATATTTACAAGGAGAGGAAAAGCCACCCTGCGTGACTTTTTCTCTCCACATAAATACAGCCTCTTCAAACGCAGCACTGTGCGTTGAAGGGGCGTTCCATGGGTGTTGTTGTGGGTGTTCCCACGCAGCACACAAAGAACTAGACACAAGAACAATCTCCGCACCATGCAGGCATCCTTGAACCATGGTGCAAGGGAGCCTGCGCCGGCGCATGGCTGCAGTTTGTACGCCTGCGCAGGGGAAGCATAGAGATTGACAATAAAATCGTATAATAAATAGAATTAAAAATAAAGTTTAAGTGTTTGGATGTTGGTTGGCTCTAAAAAGAGCCATTGTGTTAATTGAGTGTTTTTTGGTACCTATAAGTAAGTATCGATGAAGAGTCTAAAGATCAAGAGGAAGACTCTGTTCCCTTCATCTGTGAAATGTACACCGTCTACTCTATAAATGCCTAGCCAATCCCCTCACTATTTCTTCTTATTTTGTGGGACAAGGAGCAGAACAGGTATCAATTTTAGTTGTAAATGGCAGAAGAGCACTCTACTTCAGGGAGTGAGGAGGACATCTGGATGCACTCAGAAGCATTGGTTCATAGTAGTTTCTCTTCCAGAATCTTCATACACCATAGCCACTCCTCTCACTATTTCTTCTTATTACCTGGGACAAGGAGCTGAGCAGCAATCAATTTTAATTGAAAATGGTAGAACAGCAGTGCATTTCAGGGAGTGAGGAGGAGACCTGGATGCACTCTGAAGGTGTCTTTCAGTAGAATGACAAAATGAAAAGAAAGGTAGTTGTAAAATGGAGGCTTATATACTTTTAAAAAAAATGAACTCATTGGCTGTTTCAGACCATTTTATAATGAAAACTAGGCTGTATGTTTAAATGTTTAAAAGCATGTTTTGTATTGGTCCAAAAAAATGTGTTCCCACAGAACATTACTTTGGATTTGCTGTTAGGTTTGAAAAGTTAAGCAATCTTGCTCTTTGGATTAGAAACATTATCTGCTGAACTTCTCACACCAGTGTTCCATGATCTAATGCTAAGCTAGCAGGCAGAAGTCATGTTGGGGGTAGAAATCATTTGGAAAGGGTTGAAATATGCAAAAAAAAGAAATGTGTGTTTCCATTTAAAAGAAAGATGGAGAACGTGAAAAGGGGGAGGGGAACCTAGATTTTGTCAGGGGGTCCCTGAAGGACCATGAAGGGTGAAAAAAACATTAAAAAAATAGAATTAAAAAACAAATGTAAGTGTTTAGATGTTAGGTGGCTCTAAAAAGAGCTGTTGCGTTAATTGAGGGACAGAGGAAAAAAAAGACATTGCAAAAATTATAGGGTGTCACACGTGTGCTGCTGTATCTTCCTCTCTATTAGCGGAATGCTGGTGTCCGCATAAGAGATAAGAGCATTACACGAATTTCACCGTATATGCACCCTCTCAAACAGAAGGTGTATATCCAGAGGAACCAAAGAAGGTGAAGCTGCCGCCGCAGATGGAGTGCTCTGCTGAGCTGCCGATGATGTGCTCGGCTGAGCTGCTGCGGATGTGCTCGGCTGAGTTGCTGGAGGGTTTTCTCTAGCAGCTCGAGCATAAGCCACAGGATGTACATCTCTAACGTGCCTGATCATAGTGAAGATACTAAAAGAGTATTTCTTTTTAGGATCTCCTCTTGATAAGACACGATCACAAAGAGTACAGGTGACTTTGGGAGCATTCACTTTCTTCTGCCCCAGTGGAAATGTAAAACATTGCCATATAAAAGAGTCTTTCTGTTTCCTCTGTCTCTGTCTCACAAGGGTCTCCTGCTCACTCCCACAAGATGACTGCTGCTCTGCCATTCTGAAGTACTGAAGTACTAGAAAAGCTGCTCAGCTCCTTCACCCAGGGAATCAGAAGTAATAATGAGGGGAGTGGGTGTGGTGTTGGAAGTTTCTGGAACTGAAACTACTATAAACCAATGAAAAGTGTTGTTTCTTAATCACATGTCCTAAAACTACTATAAACCAATGAAAAGTGTTGTTTCTTGATCACATGACTTGCCGTGCGCGCACCGAGCGTGTACGGTGCGCGTACGGAGCACGCGCGCATGTGCGTACGGAGCACGCACGTACAGAGCATGCGCGCATGCGTGAAAGGAGCACGAGCGCATGCGCGTATGGAGCACGCGCATACGCATCACGCACGAAGTACGCATGCGCACGTGGAGCAGGTACGCATGCGCACATGGAGCACGTACGCATGCAAACACCGTGCGCGCACCGTACGCGTACCGTACGCGTACCGTACGCGTACGGTGCGCACACGGTCAAAAACCATTAAAAAAATGTTTAATGGTTTTTAGAAGATATTAGCTATGCTGTTCAACTATATCCAAAATAAAAAAAAAAAGCTGAGCCATTCCATATTGCAGGATACAGTAAATCTATAATTATATACATAGGTAGCTTATTGTAAAATAAATAATAAAAAAATATAATAAAACATTCATAAATTAGCATTTAAAAAACCTTACAAATTCACTGAAAAAACCATAGGTTTCACACACGTTATCGTTAGGAATTAGCATTTAAAAAACCTTGCAAATTCACTGAAAAAACCATAGGTTTCACACACGTTATAGTTAGGAATTAGCATTTAAAAAACCTTCCAAATTCACTGAAAAACCATAGGTTTCACACACGTTCTAGTTAGGAATTAGCATTTAAAAAACCTTGCAAATTCACTGAAAAAACCATAGGTTTCACACACGTTATAATTAGCTGGACATTTCATTCGAAAAAAACCATTGAAATTCCCCCGTTATAGTTAGTTCAGCTAACTATAACTCGCGCGCCCGCAATCCACTGCTGATGACGTCACATATTACATCACTCATGACATGGTCAGTGACATCACTGATGACATCACTGATGACATCTCAAATGACATCACTGATGACATTACTGATGACATCATCCAGTGACTGTGTGTTTCTGTAAAATTTAAATATGTTTTATATATTTATAGTGAAAGGCCTGTGGAAGAATGAGTGGCTGTACAAGTGTGTGAATGGATGATTTTCTACGTGCGTAATTGACTGGAAATATATGACTGTGAATATATATATATATATATATATATATATATATATATATATATATATATATATATATATTATCTACTGGCGGTTGCCAGTAGATAGTTATAGTTAGGACCCTGTTTCCATAGGAAATCCGCAACATTCTATTTGGAATAACTTTGGCGCCGGTCGACGAACCCTCGCGAAATTTTCAAAACTAATGGGGCGCTTTGCTCCGCTCCTACCCTGAAAGTCTCGGGGTGATTCGTCAAGCGGGGGCTGAGAAAAAAGGGGGGTCCCAAAACGCGTTTTCCCCATGCATTTTTCCATAGGACCTTTAGACACAGCTACAGCCCGAACGGCTGAACAGAATTACTTGTATTTGGCAGAGAGGTAGTCCGCAGGTCAAGGAAGTGCCTTTTGTAGGTCTGGTGTAAATCTGTTCAGTAGTTTCTGAGAAAATAGCATTTAAATCAATATATATATCTGTAAGCGCGCTCCGTGCGCTTACGGTAAGCTTACCGTACGCGTACGGTGACGCGCGCGAGCGCGATTCTGATTGGTTGTTAGATCAAAGTAAACATTCGAATCGGTCGAAACCAGGAAGTATCGGCCGCCATTTTCTGTCTCTCGCACTGAAAAACAAAGGTTGATAACATGAAAAGGGGGCAACGAAGAGAGTTGCAGACCCCCTAGCGTTCGTCAGGGGGTTCACAAAGGACCAAAAAGTATGAAAAATAAATGTAATAATTTTTTAAAAAAATCGGGGATTGCGCGTACGGTAAGCTTACCGTACGCGTACGGTAAAAAAAATAAAAAAATAAATAAAAATTAACAATCACATTTAATATATAAATCTAAGAACCCCCAAGGGAGAAAAAAACAATTGATATTTTGTAAAAAATGGCGTGGCGTGCACGGTACGAAATGCGCAAGGTGGGCGCTCGGTGTGCGAAGCGCACCGAGTGGCCACAGCGCGCGCACGGTGCGTGAAGCGCACCGTGCGCGCAAAAATTAACAATAAATAGATAACTTAGCATTTAAAAAAACGTACAAATTCACTGAAAAAACCATAGGTTTCACACACGTTATAGTTAGGAATTAGCATTTAAAAAACCTTGCAAATTCACTTAAAAAACCATAGGTTTCACACAAGTTATAGTTAGCTATACATTTCACTCGTAAAAAACCAATGAAATTCCACGTTATAGTTAGATCAGGTAACTATAACTTGCGCGACCGCAATCCACAATGTGTCATTTGAGATGTCATCATTGATGTGATGAGTGATGTCACTGACCATGTCATGAGTAATGTAATATGTGACGTCATCAGCAGTTTATTGTGGGCGCGCAAGTTATAGTTACCTGATCTAACTATAACGTGGAATTTCATTGGTTTTTTACGAGTGAAATGTACAGCTAACTATAACTTGTGTGAAACCTATGGTTTTTTAAGTGAATTTGCAAGGTTTTTTAAATGCTAATTCCTAACTATAACGTGTGTGAAACCTATGGTTTTTTCAGTGAATATATATATATATATATATATATATATATATATATATATATATATATATATATATATATATGCTTGTAATGGTATTCCTACGCGAGCAGCACTCGAAAAACGACGTAGGTTACCAGCCTCAATCCAGGGTATGGGCAAAGTTCTCCAGGCGGGTTAATTAAAAGCAGCCCTTCGTGTCGCCTGATGCGTTTCACTACAAAGCTTCTTCGGAGGATTCAGTGAAAGGTACGTGGAGTTGTGTCCTGCATCTCCCATCAAATAGCCCACTATACCACGCCCCTGCATGGGGATTACCAATGATTTACTCTAGGCATTGTGGGAGATGTAGGAGCGACGAGGGATTTAGGACAATAACCCAGAGTGGGGGTAGAGCGGGGGTCCAATGAGGACTTTATCTTAGCAGAAAGAGTGCACCAATGATGACTAAAGGTGAAATAAAAACACTACATTTCCCAAAATGCCTAGAGTAAATAATTCGGAATCCCCATGCAGGGGTGTGGTATAGTGGGCTATTTGATGGGAGATGCAGGAAACCGCTGCACGTACCTTTCACTGAATCGTCCGAAGAAGCTTTGTAGCGAAATGCGTCAGGCAATGTGAAGGGCTGCTTTTAATTAACCCGCCTGGAGGACTTTGCCCATACCCTGGATTGAGGCTGGTAACCTCCGTCGTTTTTCGAGTGCTGCTCGTGAAGGAATACCATTACAAGCATATATATATATATATTATCTACTGGCGGTCGCCAGTAGATAGTTATAGTTAGGACCGTGTTTCCATAGGAAATCCGCAACATTCTATTTTGAATAACTTTGGCGCCGGTTGACGAATCCTCGCGAATTTCTCAAAATAGGTGGGGCGCTCCGCTCTGCTCCTACCCTGAAAGTCTCGGGGGGATTCGTCAAGCGGGGGCTGAGAAAAAAGGGGGGTCCCAAAACGCGTTTCTGTAACGCCCTGAACGTCTCAGGATCGTTTAACAGACACGATAATGAGAACGCAACCACTTGTGAAGGTTTAGTTATTTTAATGAAGGCAAAAATAATACAAGGAATAAACAAAGGTTATAGTCACTGGAATCCTCCAGGCTAAGTACGTTACCAGCCCACAGCACGGATGGTCCTAACCGTCCTCTGCATATACGCCGATCCCGGCGTATGCCAACAGAGGGCAGAAATGAAATGGCCGACAATGCCAATCGGTAGGCTGTGAGGGGCACGAAGAGTGTTGGGGAGAATCGAGGAGTCAGGGAAACACCCAGCCGGGGTCTCTACCTGAAGGGAGCAGCCGCTCAACCTCTTCCTCAGACTGCACCGGGACGCGGAGTCACCTCCTGGTGATGCGTCACCGATACCCCAATCACAAGCAAAGAAGACTGAACCGAGAGCAGCCGCTCGATCGATCCCGTGGACTTCCGAGTCTGTAACGCGGCAAACACCTCCTGGTGTGCGTTACAGCTGGCAGTCCCTGTATCTCTGGTCGGGCTGGGAGTTACGACTCCAACCAGCAAAAGCGCCACTGCGCTTTGACTCAGCCGAGTCAAAAGGCGAAGCTCAATGGTTATCCGGTAGAGCTTCCGGGTCCTTCACAGGTGACGATGGGGCAAGACACGGCCCAGGGAGTAACGACTCGACCTACCTCCGTTCTTGCCTTACTGGAGCACCACTCCGGAACACTGCTCTTCACTAAGCAGGTACGTCGGTGTAAACACAATATCCGACAGCGTTGTACCTCCCGGTTCCTCCCTTTATAGGGCGTGTTTTCCTTGAGTTATGTAACAGCTCTCCTGTTTACATAAGGGCGTGTTTTCCTTGAGTTATGTAACAGCTCTCCTGTTTACATAAGGGCGTGTTTTCCTTGAGTTATGTAACAGCTCTCCTGTTTACATAAGGGCGTGTTTTCCTTGAGTTATGTAACAGCTCTCCTGTTTACATAAGGGCGTGTTTTCCTTGAGTTACGTAACAGCTCTCCTGTTTACATAACCTCTCAACCGCTAAGCATCCTGGGAGATGTAGTCCGTTTTCGCTGGTTACCGTTTTCCTCCCCTCGCATGACAGGGATTCTTGACAGTACATCCTCCCTCTCAGCGGCTCCCCACGGGTCCAGCGCTGGCAGGAAAACGCCGATGGAACAAGGAGACCAAGCGCGGAGCATGAACCCCTTCAGCCGGTTCCCATGACTGCTCCTCCGGGCCATAGCCTTTCCACGCAACCAGGTACCACAGCTTCCCCCTGCGCCATTTGGACGCCCGTATGCCCGACACTTCATACTCCACCTCCGACTCCACGCATACCGGCCTAGGTGTCCCAGACGGCTTGGAGGGTGCTGGTTTGAGCAATGATACATGAAAGACAGGGTGTATCCGCAATGACTGGGGCAAGCACACCTTCACGTTCACGGGACCCATACACTTGGTAATTCGATAGGGGCCCATGTACTTGGGATGGAACACACTGTTCTTTCGAAACCTCATGTTTCTTGTGGATATCCAGACGTAGTCTCCAGTGCGGTACAGTGGCCCGGGCCTTCTCTTCCTGTCTGCCGCAGCCTTGTATCTTCTCTTGGCCTCTATTAGGACAGCCCTTGAGCGCATCAACGTGTCTTTTATGTGTGCCACCCTGTCCGCTGTGGCGGGAATCCTGTCCTCTCTGAACGGATGTAGAAATGGCAAGAACCTGGGATGTTGGCCATAGTTGCTATAGAACGGAGATGACTGTGTGGAGCTGTGAGTGGCGTTGTTATAGGCTATCTCTGCAACCCATAGCAAGTCGACCCATTCTTCCCTGCCCTGGTCCACAAAACATCGCAGATACTGTTTGAGCGTTTGGTTCAGGCGCTCGGTTTGGCCGTCCGTTTGAGGGTGGTAGCTGGTGGACAGGGCGATCTTAACATGCAGCGCAGTGCACCAAGTCTTCCAGAATTGCGCAGTAAACTGCGACCCCCGGTCCGACACGATCACCCCAGGTAATCCATGCAGTCGTACCACATTCTTTAGGAGTAGTGACGCCAATTCCCCGGCCGTAGGGACTCTCTTGCAGGGGATGAAGTGCCCCATTTTCGTCAAGTAATCCACCACCACCAGTATTGCCGTCATCCCCTGGTCTACCGGTAGGCCCACCACGAAGTCCAGTGATATGCTATCCCATGGTCTATCCGGGGTCGGAAGTGGATGTAAGAGCCCTTGGGTTCGGCCATGGTCGGCCTTCATGGTAGCACACGTAGGACACTCCTGTCCCCACCTCCTGACATCCACTCTCATGGTTGGCCACCAGAAATGCCGTCCCATGCTAGCCACCGTTTTTTCAAAGCCCAAATGACCTGCGCATGGAGAGTCATGGCACCAGATGAATGCTTGTTTCCTTAGCCTAGGCGTGGGTATCAATAGGCACCTGCCCTTCAGGGGTATCCCGTCCTTCAGCTGCCATTCTCTGTGACTGAGGAGCCACCTCCGCCATGCGAATGACCTGATCCCTCTCTTTATTCCCCTCAGGAAAGTATCCGGTTGGATAACCCCCAATACCATCCTCGGGGAAATGATGGAATGCTCGGTCGCAGGCAATGGTTCCTTAACTGCAGATTGACGGGACAGGGCGTCCGCCTTCCGGTTTTCCGTCCCCGGCCGATATGTGATGCGGAAGTTGAACCCCGCAAAGAAGATCATCCACCGCAGCTGTCTGGGAGAAAGGTGTCTTGTGGCCGTCATGAACTGTAGGTTCCGATGGTCCGTGTACACCGATACCACATGTCTTGCCCCCATCAACCAATGCCTCCATTCGGTGAAGGCGTCCTTGATTGCGAGAAGCTCCTTCTCCGCAATATGGTAGTTGCGTTCGGCGTCGTTGAGTTTGCGGGACATGTACGCAACGGGATGAAGCACCCCTGTGTCGTGGTTGCGTTGGGACAAGATAGCCCCCAGCGCCACATCCGATGCGTCCGCTTCCACCACGTAGGGGAGATCCGGATCGGGGTGAGCCAACACCGGCGCCTTACCAAAGGCGCTTTTCAGGGCCTCAAAGGCTTTGTTCGCTTCAGGGGACCAGACAAACTCCTTGGACTTCCTCAGTAGCTGTGTGATTGGGGCCACCAATCCTGAAAATCCATCTATAAACCGCCTGTAAAAGTTGGCGAAGCCAATGAAACTTTGGACGTCCTTCACGCTTTGGGGCACCGGCCATTCTTTCACCGCCTTGATCTTTCGTTCTGCCATCTCCTGTCCCTCTGGACTCAGCATCACTCCGAGGAATTCCACGGATGTGACGTGGAAGTCACACTTGCTGAGTTTACAAAACAGCATGTTTTCCCTCAGCTTTTGGAGCACAGCTTTGACGTGGTGTACGTGCTCCTCCACACTGGACGAATAGATGAGGATGTCGTCGATATATACGACCACGTAGATATCCAACTCCTCTCTGAATACCTCATTCAAAAAGTACTGAAAGGCTGCCGGGGCGTTGCAGAGACCGAACGGCATGACGAGGTACTCAAAAAGGCCGAACCTGGTCTTAAAGGCGGTCTTCCACTCGTCTCCGTCCCTCATGCGCACCAGATGGTATGCCCCTTTCAAATCCAACTTGGTGTAGATACGAGCTTTCTTGACCTGTTCCAGAAGTACACTGATGAGAGGCAAGGGGTACCGATTCTTTATGGTTATCGCATTCAATGCCCTAAAGTCCACACAGGCTCTCAGCTCCCCATTAGCCTTCGGGATGAAGAAGAGTGGCGAGGCGGCCGGAGACTTGGACGGGCGGATGAATCCTAGCTTGAGGAGTTTATCCAGGTACCCCCGGAGATGCACGTTTTCAGGCTCCGTCAGGGCATACAGCCTGCCGCTGGGAACGCTGGCCCCTGGCACCAGGTCGATCTGGCAGTCAAACTGTCTATGTGGTGGTAGCACTTCCGCCTTCACCTCATCAAATACATCCTCAAAACTGTGATAAGCCTGGGGGAGAGCCACATCTTTTTCTGCCGCTGTAGCCACCGTCTGACTCCCGCTCTCATCTGCGTCAAGGGATTCCGTTCTTATTCCACAATGCAGGATGCAATACGGTGACGTCAGTTCGATGCGATGTGTTGGCCAATCCACAGAGGGGTTGTGTTTCTGTAGCCACGGCAATCCCAATATGACGCCATATTGGGGCGCTCGGATGATGTTAAAATCGATTTGTTCCAAATGGTTCCTCCCACATCTCATCGGAAGGACCCCCGTGTGCTGCCCGATGGGCCCCGTCACCAATCGCCTTCCGTCTACAGCATAGACGTCTTCGGGTACAGCTTTGGGAAGAAGCACTAGCCCTAGCCTGCATGCCTCGTTGTGGTCCATAAACATGCCAGTGGCCCCTGAATCCACCTTGGCCACAACGGGTATCCACTGGTCATGCACTCCCACGTGCACCGTGAGAAACAGGTGTCGTTGTCCCTTAGTGACCGAGTTGGAAAGTGAAGGGATGGATGAGTGACTCCGAGATGCCCCTTCTTTGGTCTGGGAGTCCTCTAGTTTTCCGCCGGTACGTCCACCACGGCTGTTACCGACCGGTTGGCCCGATAACGTGACGTCTTCGGTTTGGCAGGGCATTCACGTACGTAGTGGCCTTTTTTGCCACAATATAGGCACAATCCTTGTTTACGGCGTGACTCTTTCTCCGTGGCTGTGAGGCTCGCTCGTATTGCGCCGATGTCCATGGGTTCTCCCTTAGATGCGGTGGCAGTTTCAGGACTTCCCACTGTCACATAGGATGGAAGGGATTTTCCTTTTCTCCCATGATCCCCCTTTCTTTCACTTAGCCTATGTTCCAGCAGTAATACCAGGTTGATAAGGCCCTCACATGTCTTGGGTTGTGGGTCAATATGAGCCACGGCGTCCTTGAGCTCATCGCACAGCCCGTGATGGAAGAGCGCCGTCTGTTTAGCAACAGGCCACTTGGTTTCCGCAACAAGCCTTCGGAACGCGTTGAGATACTGCACCAGGTCGTTGGATCCCTGTCTCAACTCAAGCATTTCACGGTCCGCCGTGTACGAGTCAGCCCTTCTGTCGAAGACCTTCAGGAATTCCTCGCGAAAAGCACCCCAATCACATAAGATGGGGTCGTCCCTGCTCACCAGAGGTACGGCCCATTGTGCCGCGTTTCCAGCCAAATAGGATATAAGGAAAGCCACACGAGCCTGACTCGTGGGGAACGCCCTTGGTTTGCACGATAAATGTAGCGCCACTTGTGTGAGGAATACCTGCACTGTGTTAGGATCCCCACTGTACCTCTCTGGTGTTGCCAAGGGGACAGCTACCGGCATTTCCACTACTACCGCAGGGGTCTGGTTCGTGAGGGAGGTGCTGGGCGTGAGCGGGTCCAATTGGATAGCATCCAGTCTGGCTTTTACATCGGCTGTTTCTTGCCTGGAGGCAGCCAATTCAATTTGCACGGTCGCTAAAGCAGCCAGCACATCATCAAGTGTTGCCATGTCTGTTATCGACCGGGAGACAGTTAGTGTTATTAAGGTCGGATATTTTGTAACGCCCTGAACGTCTCAGGATCGTTTAACAGACACGATAATGAGAACGCAACCACTTGTGAAGGTTTAGTTATTTCAATGAAGGCAAAAATAATACAAGGAATAAACAAAGGTTATAGTCACTGGAATCCTCCAGGCTAAGTACGTTACCAGCCCACAGCACGGATGGTCCTAACCGTCCTCTGCATATACGCCGATCCCGGCGTATGCCAACAGAGGGCAGAAATGAAATGGCCGACAATGCCAATCGGTAGGCTGTGAGGGGCACGAAGAGTGTTGGGGAGAATCGAGGAGTCAGGGAAACACCCAGCCGGGGTCTCTACCTGAAGGGAGCAGCCGCTCAACCTCTTCCTCAGACTGCACCGGGACGCGGAGTCACCTCCTGGTGATGCGTCACCGATACCCCAATCACAAGCAAAGAAGACTGAACCGAGAGCAGCCGCTCGATCGATCCCGTGGACTTCCGAGTCTGTAACGCGGCAAACACCTCCTGGTGTGCGTTACAGCTGGCAGTCCCTGTATCTCTGGTCGGGCTGGGAGTTACGACTCCAACCAGCAAAAGCGCCACTGCGCTTTGACTCAGCCGAGTCAAAAGGCGAAGCTCAATGGTTATCCGGTAGAGCTTCCGGGTCCTTCACAGGTGACGATGGGGCAAGACACGGCCCAGGGAGTAACGACTCGACCTACCTCCGTTCTTGCCTTACTGGAGCACCACTCCGGAACACTGCTCTTCACTAAGCAGGTACGTCGGTGTAAACACAATATCCGACAGCATTGTACCTCCCGGTTCCTCCCTTTATAGGGCGTGTTTTCCTTGAGTTATGTAACAGCTCTCCTGTTTACATAAGGGCGTGTTTTCCTTGAGTTATGTAACAGCTCTCCTGTTTACATAAGGGCGTGTTTTCCTTGAGTTATGTAACAGCTCTCCTGTTTACATAAGGGCGTGTTTTCCTTGAGTTACGTAACAGCTCTCCTGTTTACATAACCTCTCAACCGCTAAGCATCCTGGGAGATGTAGTCCGTTTTCGCTGGTTACCGTTTTCCTCCCCTCGCATGACAGGGATTCTTGACAGTTTCCCCATGCAATTTTCCATAGGGACCTTTAGTCCAAGGTACAGCCCGAACGGCTGAACAGAATTACTTGAAATTTGGCAGAGAGGTAGTCCTCAGCTCAGGGATGTGCCTTTTGCATATATGGAGTCAATCTGTTCAGTAGTTCCTGAATAAATTGCAGTTAAAAGCACATACATATCTATAGCCGCGCACCGTGCGCGCACCGTGCGAGCACCCTAACGTGCGCGAGCGTAATTCTGATTGGTGGTGGTTACATGTTAGTCAACGTTCGAATCGGTCGAAATCAGGAAGTGTCGGCCGCCATTTTGTTTGTTTTCAGTGCGAGAGTGAAAAAGGAAGGTGGCGAACGTGAAAAGGGGGCAGGGTAAAGAGTTCCTGACCCCCTAGCCTTTGTCAGGGGGTCCCTGAAGGACCCCGAAGGCAGAAAAAAACATTTTAATTTTTTTTTTTTAAATCGCGGGGGTGCACGCACCGTGCACGCACGGTGAAAAACCAAAAAAGAAAAACAAATATGTAGTTTATAAATATATAAAAAAAATAATAATACATACATAACTTAGCATTTAAAAAACCATACAAATTCACTTAAAAAACCATAGGTTTCACACATGTAATAGTTAGGTGGATTTCTCTCGTAAAAAACCAATGAAATTCCCCCGTTATAGTTAGTTCAGATAACTATAACTCGCGTGGCCGCCACACTATCACAAGGATGATGTCATCAGTGATGTCATGAGTGATGCCACTGACCATGTCATGAGTGATGTAACATGTGACGCCATCAGCAGTGGATTGCGGTCGCGCGAGTTATAGTTATCTGAACTAACTATAACGGGGGAATTTCATTGTTTTTTTACGAGAGAAATATCCACCTAACTATAACATGTGTGAAACCTATGGTTTTTTAAGTGAATATATATATATATCTATATTTAGTATACTATGTACACATGTGAAAATGTTTTGCTCCACCTGTTTACCTCGGTGGCACGAAAAGAAATGGGTGAAACTGATGTCAGCACGCTGACGAGGTCCTCTTATGGCTCCTGTGACGAAATACGGTGTTGCGAGCGGAGCCGTGCTATTATGACATTGTCATCGACGTGGGAGAGGTAGGAAAGAATTTCCTCGGAATGCTGGCGCAGGGGATATGCACCTAAGCGTTCAGGCTAGGCCTTTGGGAGCAACTGTTTATGTTCCCACTCCAGAAACCGAAACCAGTGATCCGAGGGCAGAGGCCCTGCAGAAGGCACACAAGGTGGGGAGCCCAGTCGAGTGCACCGGCGGGGCAGCGAAGTGACAAGCACCACTACCCACAGAAAAGGTAACGAGGACATTGAATAACACAGGATCTTCTCTTTGTATCTGGCAGGAACAACAAAGTTAAAATACCCTAGTTCCAAAATGTAGAATTACTGCTACAACAGTCTTCAAGAGGACCTGCGATGGATGCCGCTTCTGCCTTCCGTACACTGGAGGCGGCACATGGGTCACGCGGTACGGTCATACTGTGGTGGGACGCACACTCGTTGACCTCTCATGGCACTGCTCCACACTTCAGGGATAACGCTTTCCATTAGCTGTGTTTTCTGATGACGTGTCGCGCCAGCCCCGTCCAACAGCAGAACCCCTTTAGATCCAAACAGACTCTTCCACTCTCTCACCGGAAGTGAAACCAGGCCACGCGGACACTTTCACAATACAACAGCCAGGAATAAACTTTTCGGTAAAAAAAACACATTCCTATCTCCCAATTTATCAAAAAACCGACTCACTGAAAAACAGGGTCGGTAAACAGCAGTTGCAACAAATGTTTTATTTCGCGATACCATTACAATGCAAGCATTGCCACGCATGCGTTGTACATCGCATAGTCATTCTACGCATTTTTTTAGAATGCATGGTCATTTACCACGCATATCTTTACAACGAATTTGTTGAAAATGTATGTATGGTAAATGACCATGAGTTCTAAAAAAATGTAGACGATCCACGTCGTTGTAAGGAAACAGAGGCTGTTCCGTTTCCTCGCAACGACATGGACCGCCCCTCAGAGATGACATGAAGCAGGAACCATGAGGAGAGAGGAACGACGAGGAGTGAGGGGTAAGGGGGATTGGGCATGGGGTGGTGGTTACTTTTTTAGGGTTTAGGGTAGTGCAGTGGTGTTTGAGTAGTGTAGGGGGTCGTGCTGAGAGTAGTGTTTTAGGGTTTAGGGTAGTGCAGTGGTGTTTGTGTAGTATAGGGGTCGTGCTGTGGGTAGTGTTTTAGGGTTTAGGGTAGTGTAGTGGTGTTTGTGTAGTGTAGGGGGTCGTGCTGGTGGTAGTGTTTTAGGGTTTAGGGTAGTGCAGTGATGTTTGTGTAGTATAGGGGGTCGTGCTTGGGGTAAATTTAGGGTTTAGGGTTGTGCTGTGGTGTTTGTGTAGTGTAGCGGGTTGTGCTGGGGTAGTGTTTTCGGGTTTACAGTAGTGCAGTGGTGTTGGTGTAGTATAGGGGTCATGCTGGGTGTAGTGTTTTACGGTTTAGGGTAGTGCAGTGGTGTTTGGGTACTGTAGGAATCGTGCTGGGGTGGTGTTTTAGGGTTTAGGGCAGTGCAGTGATGTTTGGGTAATGTAGGGGGTCGTGCTGGGGGTGGTGTTTCAGGGTTTAGGGCAGTGCAGTGGTGTTCGGGCAGTATAGAAGGTTGTCCTGGGGGTAGTGTTTCAGAGGTTAGGGCAGTGCAGTGCTGGTCAGGCAGTGTAGGGGGTGATGCAGGGGGTGGTGTTTTGGGGTGTAGGGCAGTGTATTGTTTTCCACCAGTGTAGGGGTTCATGCAAGGGGTGGTGTTTCGGGGTTTAGGGCAGTGCAGTGGTGGTCGAGCAGTGTAGGGGGTCGTGGAGGAGGTGGTGTTTCAGGGTTTAGGGCAGTGGTGTTCGGGCAGTGTATGGGGTCTTGCTGGAGGTGATGTTTCAGGGGTTAGGGCAGTGCAGTAATGTTCGGGCAGTGAAGGGGGTCTTGCTTAGGGTAGTGTTTCAGGGCAGTGCAGTGGTGTTCGGGCAGTGTAGGGGGTCATGTTGGGGGTGGTGTTTCAGGGTTTAGGGCAGTGCAGTGGTGTTTGGGCAGTGTAGGGGGTCGTGCTGGGGGTGGTGTTTCAGGGTTTATGGCAGTGCAGTGGTGTTTGGGCAGTGTAGGGGTTCGTGCTGTGGGTAGTGTTTCAAATTTTAAGGCAGTGCAATGGTGTTCGTGCAGTGTAGAGGCTTGTGCTGGGGTAGTGTTTTAGGGTTTAGGGCAGTGCAGTTGTGTTTGTGTAGTGGTCAGCGCATGCACTGTGTTGCTAGGCGTGACCTAAAAGCATTGCACCAAGATGGCTGCCAACACTTCCTGGATTGAAGTGCTGGCAGCCAATTAGAGCCAAGCTCGTGCTTCTGTAGTTAGGTCCCGCCCAGATATATAACGATTTTTTTTTCTTTAATATCTCAAAAACTACTGAATGGATATACACTATTTAAAAAAAAGGTCGCTTTATGAAGCAAGCACTTCCTTTTTGCCAAATTTGGTGTAATTCCGTTCAGCAGTTTCAGCTGTAACCGTGTCTAAAGTTTCCTATGGGAAATTGATTTTTTGACCTCTATTTTTTTAATTTCTCAGGGACTACTGAATGGATTTACATCATTTTAAAAAAATGTCTCTTTCTGAACCAAGGGCTACCGTTTTGCCAAATTTGGTGTAATTCCACTCAGCAGTTCGGGCTGTAGTTGTTTCTATAGTTTCCTATGGGAAATGACATGGAGAAAAAGCGTTTTGGGACCCCCTTTTTTCTCAGCCCCCAGCTTGGCAAATCACCCCAAAACTTTTAGGATAGGAGCTGACCGGAGAGGGACCAACGTTTTGAAAATTTCGCGAAGATTTGTCAACCGGCGCGAAAGTTATTGGGAGAAGAAAAAACGCTTTTTGAATAGAAACCTGCCTAGTAGGTAATATATATATATATATATATATATATATATATATATATATATACATACACACTCCTTCTCATTCTCCCAGTCTTCTTGAGCGTGAAGAAAGAGCACGGACCACTGAATTTCATCGTACTGCAATATTTATTTTCGCTCCCAAAAGACTGCAGCAGCAATGATGCGTTTCGTCCCTCACAGGGGACTTGATCGCATGATATATATATACATATATATATGCAAATCGGATCCCTTTTCGACGTAGGTGCTCTGTTCCAGCGCGGTACGAGTCTATTCGGCAGGATCCAGCCGATAATTATGTGCCAGATTCTTAGTCTCTCCGTTCCTCAGGCTAAGATATATATATCTTAGCCTGAGGAATGGAGAGACTAAGAATCTGGCACATATATATATTAGTATATATATTGTAGTGACAAAGGCGGCTTGCCGTCGAAACGCGTCGTGGCCTTCTTGTGAAAATAAAACACTTCTTGCTTTATCCTCACGGAGTCTACGTCTGTCATCATTTCCCTTGGCAGAGTTGGTTGCATACATATATATATATATATATCTATATATATATATATATATATATTATCTACTGGCGGTCGCCAGTAGATAGTTATAGTTAGGACCGTGTTTCCATAGGAAATCCGCAACATTCTATTTGGAATAACTTTGGCGCCGGTCGACGAATCCTCGCGAAATTTTCAAAACTAATGGGGCGCTACGCTACGCTCCTACCCTGAAAGTCTCGGGGGGATTCATCAAGCGGGGTCTGAGAAAAAAGGGGGGTCCCAAAACGCGTTTTCCCCATGCATTTTTCCATAGGACCTTTAGACACAGCTACAGCCCGAACGGCTGAACAGAATTACTTGAAATTTGGCAGAGAGGTAGTCGTCAGGTCAAGGATGTGCCTTTTGTAGGTCTGGTGTAAATCTGTTCAGTAGGTCCTGAGAAAATAGCATTTAAATAAATATATATATATCTGTAATCGCGCTCCGTGCGCTTACCGTAAGCTTACCGTGCGCGAGCTCAATTCTGATTGGTGGTTACATGACTGTAAACATTCGAATCGGTCGAAATCAGGAAGTGTCGGCCGCCATTTTCTGTCTCTCGCACTGAGAAACAAAGGTGGGGAACGTGAAACGGGGGCAACGAAGAGAGTTGCAGACCCCCTTGTGTTTGTCAGGGAGTCCAAGAAGGACCCAAAAGTACGAAAAATAAATTTAATAATTTTTAAAAAAAATCGCGGGGTACGCGTACGGTAAGCTTACCGTACGCGCACGGCAAAAAAAATAAAAAAATAAAATAAAGAAGTAACAATCACATTTATTAAATAAATTAAAGGACCCACAAGGGAGAAAAAAACAAATGTTACTGCGTAAAAAAAGGCGAGGTGCGCACGGCATGGACTGCGCAACGTGGGCGCTCGGTGCGCGAAGCGCACCGAGCGCCCACTGCGCACGCACGGTGCGCGAATTTTTTTCACTATGCGCACACCCTGCGCGCATAGTGAAAAACCAGAAAAAAAAATAAAAAATAAATACATAACTTAGCATTTAAAAAACCGTACAAATTCACTGAAAAAACCATAGGTTTCACACACGTTATAGTTAGGAATTATCATTTACAAAACCTTGCAAATTCACTTAAAAAACCATAGGTTTCACACATGTTATAGTTAGCTGTACATTTCACTCGTAAAAAAACAATGAAATTCCACGTTATAGTTAGATCAGGTAACTATAACTTGCGCGACCGCAATCCACAATGTGTAATTTCAGATGTCATCATTGATGTCATGAGTGATGTCACTGACCATGTCATGAGTGATGTACTATGTGACGTCATCAGCAGTTTATTGTGGGCGCGCAAGTTATAGTTACCTGATCTAACTATAACGTGGAATTTCATTGGTTTTTTACGAGTGAAATGTACAGCTAACTATAACATGTGTGAAACCTATGGTTTTTTAAGTGAATTTGCAAGGTTTTGTAAATGATAATTCCTAACTATAACGTGTGTGAAACCTATGGTTTTTTCAGTGAATATATATATATATATATATATATATATATATATATGTATATATAGATATATATATATTACCTACTGGCGGTCGCCAGTAGGTAGTTATAGTTAGGACCACGTTTCCATAGGAAATCCGCAACATTCTATTTTGAATAACTTTGGCGCCGGTCCACGAATCCTCGCGAAGTTTTCAAAATAGGTGGGGCGCTACGCTCCGCTCCTACCCTGAAAGTCTCGGGGGGATTCGTCAAGCGGGGGCTGAGATAAAAGGGGGGTCCCAAAACGCGTTTTTCCCATGCATTTTTCCATAGGACATTTAGACAGGGCTACAGCCCGAACGGCTGAACAGAATTACTAGAAATTTGTCAGAGAGGTAGTCCTCAGGTCAAGGAAGTGCCTTTTGTAGGTTTGGTGTAATCTGTTCAGTAGATTCTGTGAAAATAGCCTTTAAATCAATATATATATCTGAGCCAGCTTACGGTGCGCTTACGGTACGCTTACCGTACGCGTACGGTGGCGTGCGCGAGCGCGATTCTGATTGGCTCTTAGATCTTAGTAAACATTTCGAATCGGCCGAAACCAGGAAGCGGCGGCCGCCATTTTCTCTCTCGCACTGAGAGTGATGTTTAAAATATAAAGCACAAAAACATGTAAAGGGGCTGTTTAGACAGCTCCCACACACATAGCAATGTTGAGGGAGTCCCCAAAGATCCCCCAAGGCCAAAAACGGAATTTTAATTTTTTCGCTAATTTCGCCGATTACGCTTACCGTACGCGTACGGTAAAAAATTATAAAAAAACAAAAATTATCCACACTCTCCCCACCCTGTGTGCAATTGGTGCCCGAAGGGCACCAATTGTGCATGGCTTATTAAAGAAGAGTTAAACGAAAATATGAAAAAAAAAAATAATAAAAAAAAAAATTATCCACACTCTCTCCACCCCGTGTGCAAATGGTGCCCGAAGGGCACCATTTGTGCATGGCTTATAACATATACGAAAAATTAAAATATTACCTTTCAAAACGAAGTGCATCATATGTCCTCCATGTGCGCACGGTGCGGGAAGCGCATCGTGCGTACATGGCCCATCTAGCGTAACGTGGGCACGCGGTGCGCGTAGCACACCGCGTGCCCACCGTGCGTGCACGGCACTAACTGCGTAAAGTGGGCGCGCGGTGCGCGAAGCGCACCGCGTGCTCACTGTGCGCGCACGGTGCGCGAAGCGCACCGTGCGTGCACGGAACAAACTGCGTTAAGTGGGCTTGCACGCCACGAATGGCGTAAAGTAACTTAGCATTTAAAAAACCGTACAAATTCACTGAAAAAACCATAGGTTTCACACACGTTATAGTTAGGAATTAGCATTTAAAAAACCTTGCAAATTCACTGAAAAAACCATAGGTTTCACACATGTTATAGTTAGCGGAAATTTTACTGATAAAAAACCAATGAAATTCCCCCGTTATAGTTAGTGCAGGCAACTATAACTCACGCGACCGCAATCTTCTGCTGATGACATATGTGTCTTTATGAAAAAAAAATATTTGTAATATATGTATAGCTAAAAATGTATGGAAGAAGACATGGGCAAATAAGTGTCTAAATACAGTATTAGCATCAGCAGAGGATTGCGGTCACGTGAGTTATAGTTGCCTGCACTAACTATAACGGGGGAATTTCATTGGTTTTTTATCAGTAAAATTTCCGCTAACTATAACATGTGTGAAACCTATGGTTTTTTCAGTGAATTTGCAAGGTTTTTTAAATGCTAATTCCTAACTATAACGTGTGTGAAACCTATGGTTTTTTCAGTGAATATATATATATATCCACTTATACATACATATATAGACACAGATGGGGTGAGTGGGGCTGTGTGTCCCCCTTCACCCTAAAAAAGATGTCGTACCCTGGGTGATGAAGTCACTGGATCCAAATTGGCCCAGGAAATGAGTTCCCATGCCCCCTTCCCCTAAAAATATGTTGGGCCCTGGGGGATGGGGTACCTCGGGCTAAATTGGTCAGGGGTATAGGTCATGTGCACCGGCCTCTCCCAGAAAGAAGTGCAGTGTCCCTCCGGTGCCATTGCTTGTAATTTTTTTTATCTTACAGTGGATTTGTGGACCCTCTATAAATTTGTGGCAAACTATTTTAAAAAGTGTTGTTGGCCAAAGGCCTAGGGTTCTGGGTATCTGTTCCCTGCCTAATTACGTTTTTTACTTTACTTTTGTAAGACTCTGAGTCCCGAGTCCTACAATGGCTACCATTTTCTTGTTGATGTGGTTGCAGCCAACCAGATCTCAGCAGGAGATCTGTCGGATCTGCAGAGACTCGGCATCCCTTGATAGTTTTTAAACACAAAGGGCTAAATAAAATACTGAAAGGATTTACACCAAACCACAGAAAGCACTCTTTCCAGGCTAGCTTTCTGCTAAATTTGGTGCAAATACTATCAGCAGTTTAGGCTGTAGCTGTGTCTAAATTTGTAATGGAAAAATGAATGGTAAAAACGAGTTTTGGGACCCTTTTGTTCTTTGACCCCGTTGTGAAAACTAGTCAAAAAATATCTTTTTTTGGGTACGTTTCATGGAGATTCATCAAATGGCACCAAAGTTATTAGCAACACAAAGAAATGCATGTCTTATGGAAACACGTCCCTAACTTGAAGTACCCAGTGACGACCGCCATATACACCCACTACCCATTCATATACTTACATTAACTAAATTTACCATGGATGGTAAAGACATGCATGGTAAAGATTTGTGCTGTAAATCAACCATAAAGCACATTCCTTTACCACTCAACTCCAAACCAAGCCAATTGCTTTAATGCTTCAGAGATTTTGCTGTCCAAGGGGTCCATAAACCTGAATTATTCAATTATCTTACTAAGCAGAAAATTTGGCACCAGTCCAGGCATAAAATGGATATACTAACACTATGCCTATTTCAGAGCATTTGAAAAGACATTCCAATAGCAAGGATCCAAACCTTTCACCGCCGAGCAGCTGCTTCTGGCAGCCAAACATGGACGAGGCACTCACCTGGCCGTTTGGCTTTCCCACGAAAATCGAAGCACTCTGTCTCCTGCCCCACACATTCGATTGTTTTATCAGTTTTACATCCCTCGACGGTGTCTTGTGCAAAGCAGTCTGGGCATCTGTGTCCATTGGAGGTCACATCTCTAGGAGGAACTAAAAAAAGAGCAGAAGTAAAGAATAAGACTCCTACACTTTCTAAGATAAGTAACAAAAGTCACTCAAAGCACCCACATCGTAAATCATACAAAATGGAAAAATGTGAGTCTGTATTGATGCTAACATTTCCTATTTCAATTGCTTAAAGATCAAGGTCAAATCATACTTTATTTGGCTGTATTAACAACCATCAAAGTGCATATTAATATACATGAAAACAGGAAAATAATAAAAGCAGTTAAAAATATTATACAAAGTAGCAGCAGAATGGTATTAAAAATAATCTCATAAAACACTCTACATTCAATATCTCTTCCTGGGGCCATATTACAATAAGTGCCCCGAGGGCACAACAGGCATTTACGACCAATTTGTGCACCCCCAGGGTACTTTGGTATTACAGAAAGGGGCTCAGACACTTGTGCGTCCCCTTCAGAATTAATGATAGCGCTGGCTCACTTAAAGCACCAGCGCTACCTTCAGGGGGGCATTCCCTCATTTGCATAGGGGCATCTCCAATGCAAATAAGGGGAATCCTTTGCCTCTGCATCCGTGCCATATTACAAACATGGGTGCAGAGGCAAAGAAGCTCTCAGGGGCGCACTCACAGTGCGGCCGCTAAGACCAGCCCTCTGGAGGGGGGAAACCCCCCCAGGGTGCCACCTGCACTGTGAACTCACGGAGTGGCTGCAAGAAGCTGCTCCGTGTTTTCACATGAATGCACTGCCCCTAGGGGTGCACGAGTTTGCAGCTGCACTGGGGGCAGCACATTCACCATTATAAGGCACACTATCATTGTTTGCACTCAGTGCACCTTTTAATGTGAGCACCCAGTTCAAACGATGAAAATGCATAATACGGCCCGGGTCCATAAACAACATTAGTATAATTTAGCACTGCATAACACAACTCCGGGGTTCCTAGTTGCTGTACTAAGGAGGAAGCCACCTTGTGCAATCTGATATTAAAACTACGCAACAAGGGAATAAGAAAACGTTTTCTGTGAATTATGTAGAGTTTACAGAATAGAATAAAGTACAAAGTGCCCTGTTTGGATCTGCCATCCCAGGGCCATTTGGGGAGAGGAAAAAACAATGCTCCTTGTTTGGGAAAATTAAATGAACTAAAAAATGAACAATATTAAAGCGTAACCTTGTGAGAAGAAACCTGAGCCATTCATTTGGGATAATTTGGAGGTATGCCTCCAGTGCAGAGTTCACACCAGAGGTCTGCCTCCAGTGCAGAGTTCACACCAGAGGTCTGCCTCCAGTGCAGAGTTCACACCAGAGGTCTGCCTCCAGTGCAGAGTTCACACCAGAGGTCTGCCTCCAGTGCATAGTTCACACTAGAGGTCTGCCTCCAGTGCAGAGCTCACACCAGAGGTCTGCCTCCAGTGCAGAGTTCACACCAGAGGTCTGCCTCCAGCGCAGAGCTCACACTAGAGGTCTGCCTCCAGCGCAGAGCTCACACTAGAGGTCTGCCTCTAGTGCAGAGTTCACACCAGAGGTCTGCCTCCAGTGCAGAGTTCACACCAGAGGTCTTCCTCCAGTGCAGAGTTCACACCAGAGGTCTGCCTCCAGTGCAGAGTTCACACTAGAGGTCTGCCTCCAGTGCAGAGCTCACACCAGAGGTATGCCTCCAGTGCAGAGTTCACACCAGAGGTCTGCCTCCAGTGCAGAGTTCACACCAGAGGTCTGCCTCCAGTGCAGAGTTCACACCAGAGGTCTGCCTCCAGTGCAGAGTTCACACCAGAGGTCTGCCTTCAGTGCAGAGTTCACACTAGAGGTCCAGTGCAGAGTTCACACTAGAGGTCTGCCTCCAGTGCAGAGTTCATACTAGAGGTCTGCCACCAGTGCAGAGTTCACACTGGAGGTCTGCCTCCAGTGCAGAGTTCACACCAGAGGTCTGCCTCCAGTGCAGAGTTCACACTAGAGGTCTGCCTCCAGTGCAGAGTTCACACTAGAGGTCTGCCTCCAGTGCAGAGTTCACACCAGAGGTCTGCCTCCAGTGCAGAGTTCACATTAAAAGTCCACTAAGATAAACCCGGATAGCTTGTTTGTAATTCATGCTTTAAAATGCTTTTTAAAATACAGACATTTAAACAGATCTGGGACTAAGTGTAGAGAACTCTGGGGATTTGAGTATAGTTCTTGTAAGTGGAGGTTTCCCTAATATTTGTCAATCAGGGACATTCTGGGGCATTTTCTAAGGCAAGACATCTAATAAAATTGCTTTAGTGAAATGGGCTTCAGGTTTCTTCCAGGCGCTCTCAACCATAATAGTAAAGGTTGCAAGTTAATGTAAACTTCAACAAAACCCAAACCCACCTCAGCATGGTACCAGGTGGCAGGTGAGGATTGTGGAAGAGACAAGCTTTCTTTTAAAACTATTGTTCATCGTTCGGTCATTTTGCTTAACTGGTTCATGACCAAGCCTCTCAGCAAACTGAATACCTGCACCAACAGATCTTTGGAATTTGAGTGTTCTGATTTTTAAAAGACATTTCCAATTCAAAGATACATTCAGCAGGATTCACAAGTATGTAAAATTAAGAACTTTGGCTACCTCTTTACTTAATATTGTATTCATATCAAATGATTTAGGGCCAGATGTACAACCCTTTTTAGCAGTCGCAACTGGGAAATTGGCCGGTTTGTGATCGCTAGAAAGGGTTGTGGTATGTACAAACTCTACTTTGTGAGTCAGTAATCTATTACCGACTCAGAAAATAGGGTTTGCGAGTCACTATTAGGAAGGGGCATGCCAAGGGTGCCCTTCCTCTTTATGAGTGTATGTGAAAATATTTTTAAGAGCAGCTAGTGGTCCCACACACCACTGCCTACCCTTAAAAAATAAAAAATGAACAAAAGAAAACTTTTCATTTTTTTCTTTTAAATGCATCCTCTTTTTCTTTAGGGAAAATTGGGCTGCATTTGAAAAAACAGAGTCGCTTTATTTAAAAAAGCAAACAGAGACATGGTGGTCTGCTGTGTCTGTGAGATGAGAAATTCCTAAGAGGTCGCAAATTGCGTCCCACCAATAGTAATCAGGTGGGACTTTAGCGACCCCATTAGGAATCACAAACAGTGTTTTACATTCCATTCTGCCAGTATCTGTAACACTTTTGTAAAAAAATCTTCCTGGCCATTAATATACAGTAAAAACAGAAAAGGTGCTAAAACACAGACTCATTTATTTTAGGGGTTAAATTGCCCTCTTTGCTATGTAGGATCTTAGCAGATGTCTGCTAGTGTAGCCGACATAATAAGTCAATAATGGCCTTATCGCACCCCATGCCCTCCATGGTATTCCATAACTTGGGCCGTTGCACTGAATCAAAGGCACAAGTGAGATCATGAAGGCTCAGTGCATAGTTTCTCTCTTAAGTCTGACATATTTTTGTACGATTAGGTCAAGGTTGAAGCTCTGATACACCATCCCAACTCCTGGTTTGAACCCTAGCTGTACATCTGATAAAATGTCATTATCGTGCGCCCATTCTTCAAGTTTCGAAAATACCACTCAACCCAAGATTTTAATGAGATAGGGCGGTAGCAACTAGACTGGTATTTATAGAATTCCAGATTATTTTTTAATATGGGGACAACAACTGCCTCCTGTCATGATGGAAGCAAGGGGCCTACTATAGTGGCCTTTAAAACCTTTGTTACAATAGGGGCCCAGAACAAAAGATCATCTTTAAATAAATCCACCAGGATCCCATCCGGGCCCGGTTCTTTCCCTGAAAGACTACTTCAATGGGCAATTTCACATTATTGTAATCGTTTGATTGGCTCAAAAGAATGACTACTTCATAATCATAGGTAGGTAATTAATTCACTGTTCCGAAGTCCTTGAATCTGGAAGCCTGGGTCAATAATTTTAGAAAAATGTCCAACCCACTCAGCGACTGGGATGACAGTATCCATCTGTGCTCTGTCACCGCAGTGCCCAAATCCTCCCATGCTCTGGCCTTTATGTTGATATTTCTAGCTGTGATAGATCCCTTATAGGCCTTCTTGGCTGAGCTCACTCTTGTCATATCCCGGGGGCGCTCCCTTTGTGGTAATTAAAGTTTTTTGTGGGCAGAGTAATAGACGTGATTGAACCAGAATTAACAACACTGGATTGTTCATTCATGGTAGGTTTTTGTGAAATATAAACACCAAGAGACATAAATGCTTCAATGCGTCACAGATGGCTCTAGAGTTCTCCAGCTGGGCTACAATTGATTACCGCCTGGTTGTTCTCCATAAGATCCACCAGAAATTCAGCCTCATCCACTTGGTTCCATTCAATTCTAAGCTCCCTAATCTTTTGTGAATTCAGTGACTAAATGGGGCCTGAGTGACTGTTATGATGAGTTCATTTTGCAAATATAATGTAAGTTCATTTTGCTTAACTGGTTAATGACCAAGCCTCTCAGCAAACTGAATAACTGCACCAACAGATCTTTGGAATTTGAGTGTTCTGATTTTTAAAAGACATTTCCAATTCAAAGCTACATTCAGTAGGATTCACGAGTATGTAAAATTAAGAACTTTGGCTACCTCTTTACTCAATATTCTATTCATAATAAATGATTTAGGGCCAGATGTACAACCCTTTTTAGCAGTCGCAACTGGGAAATTGGCCGGTTTGTGATCGCTAGAAAGGGTTGTGGTATGTACAAACTCTACTTTGTGAGTCAGTAATCTATTACCGACTCAGAAAATAGGGTTTGCGAGTCACTATTAGGAAGGGGCATGCCAAGGGTGCCCTTCCTCTTTATGAGTGTATGTGAAAATATTTTTTAAGAGCAGCTAGTGGTCCCACACACCACTGACTACCCTTAAAAAATAAAACTTTTCAGTTTTTTCTTTTAAATGCATCCTTTTTTGCTTTAGGGAAAATGGGCTGCATTTGAAAAAACAGAGTTGCTTTATTTAAAAAAGCAAACAGGGTCATGGTGGTCTGCTGTGCCTCAGCAGGCCACCATCCCTGTGAGATGAGAAATTCCTAAGAGGCCGCAAATTGCGTCCCACCTCATTAATAGTAATGAGGTGGGCCTTTAGCGACCCCCTTAGGAATCGCAAACATTGTTTTACATTCCATTTTGCCAGTTGCAAATTGTAAGTCGCAAAAATGTCGCACTTTCCATCTCACAAAATGGAATAGTCACACATCTGGCCCTTAGTGAGGTTTGCCTTCAGACCCAGATCAGACATAAAAGTGTTAAAAGCATCCAAACGAATCTACAGACCGTTGGCAGTCAGTGTCATCTGCATACAAGAGGACTGGGACTATGTGGGAGCCGATGTTAGCAATATATGTAACACTTTTGTAAAAAAAACTTCCTGGCCATTAATATACAGTAAAAACAGAAAAGGTGCCTAAAATACAGACTCATTTATTTTAGGGGTTAAATTGCCCTCTTTGCTATGTAGGATCTTAGCAGATGTCTGCTAGTGTAGCCGGCATAATAAGCCAACAATGGCCTTATCGCACCCCATGCCCTCCATGGTATTCCATAACTTGGGCCGTTGCACTGAATCGAAGGCACAAGTGAGATCATGAAGGCTCGGTGCATAGTTTCTCTCTTAAGTCTGACATATTTTTGTATGATGAGGTCAAGGTTGAAGCTCTGATCCACTATACCAACTCCTGGTTTGAACCCTAGCTGTACATCTGACAAAATTTCATTATCGTGCGCCCATTCTTCAAGTTTCGAAAATACCACTCAACCCAAGATTTTAATGAGATAGGGCGGTAGCAACTAGGCTGGCATTTGTAAAATTCCAGATTATTTTTAATATGGGGACAACTGCCTCCTGTCATGATGGAAGCAAGGGGCCTACTATAGTGGCCTTTAAAACATTTCGTACAATAGGGGCCCAGAATGAAAAATCATCTTTAAATAAATCCACCAGAATCCCATCCGGGCCCGATGCTTTCCCTGAAAGACTCCTTCAATGGGCAATTTCACATTATTGTAATCGATGGATTGGCTCAAAAGAATGGCTACTTCATAATCATAAGTAGGTAATTAATTCACTGTTCCGAAGTCCTTGAATCTGGAAGCCTGGACCAAAAATTTTAGAAAAATGTCCAACCCACTCAGCGACTGGAATGACAGTATCCATCTGTGCTCTGTCACCGCCGTGTCCAAATCCTCCCATGCTCTGGCCTTTATGTTGATATTTCTAGCTGTGATAGATCCCTTATAGGCCTTCTTGGCTGAGCTCACTTTTGTCATATCCCGGGGGCGCTCCCTTTGTGGAAATTAAAGTTTTTTGTGGGCAGAGTAATAGACCTGATTGAACCAGAGTTAACAACACTGGGTTGTTCATTCATAGTAGGTTTTTGTGAAATATAAACACCAAGAGACATAAATGCTTCAATGCATCACAGATGGCTATAGAGTTCTCCAGCTGGGCTACTCCTGGTTGTTCTCCATAAAATCCACCAGAAATTCAGCCTCATCCATTTGGTTCCATTCAATTCTAAGCCCCCTAATCTTTGTGAATTCAGTGACTGAATGGGGCCTTAGTGACTATGATGATGAGTTCATTTTGCAAATATAATGTAAGAGGATTATGATCACTGTTACGACTTGGAGCCACGTCGTGATTTAGAGAAAGAGGATTAAATTAGATTAGAACAAAACATGATTGATCACAGTACCTGAACCTATACTGTGAAAAGTTAGAGGAGATTTGTAAGTAGAGGTCCTAAAACCCTGTGCAAAGACTAGAATGTTAGACAAAGTTATTCTGATCCTGGCATCCCATTAGGGTGTGTGACTAATGTGAGTAAACCGTGAATCTGGATCATCATGCAGCCCACAGACTACGGTGGTTTCTGCATTACATGTTCTAATATTAAATCCCCTATCCACAAAATCACAGCTTTATTTTGACTTTCGACAAATGGCCTTCTAACTCATCAGCCTCTTAAGTCGCTTCAGTATCAATGATATTATGATGAAAAAGTAGCAGCAAGATGTCAAAAGATTTATAAAGCTGAAATATCAATATTTGAAAATATGGCATAAAAACAAGTTTTTAACAAGCAATTCAGGGAGTTTAAGATAACCAAATGTAGTGAGACCTTCCGTAGTGCTGCCAGCAAGAGACAAAATTGCAGGGCGACAAATTTTAGAATACCCATTAAGGTATCTTGGTGCACCTTCCCATGTGTCCTGACAACAGATCATACTGGTTGAAAATTGCAGCCAGTCTTAGTTGTTCAGTTTGGCCTGTAAACCAGCCTTATTCCAAATGATGATGATCGGTCTCTATTAGGTACGAGTTGGGTAGATAAAGGCTGAACAACCCCTGAGGCCTTGCAGAGAATCTCAAATTTGTTATCAAAATCTTTCAACTTAGTCAAAATAGTAGAACAGGAATTGTTAAACAATGCTTCAAATTTGTCCAATTTTCCAATAATATTTTTAATTATTTTCAAAGTCAAGCAGGTCCGGTGGTGTCTTCCTGCCTGTAGGATTGGTAGGCGTTTTTCCCTCGAACACTTAAAAGGGATGACAACCACTTACTCATTTTGATAGATTTGCCATACAATCAGATTTTCTAAGGTTGCATGTGTCTTGCACATTTCTAGAATGACGATTCTCCAATTAATATGCAGAGAGAATCTTGATTTCATTAAAGACAGTGGAGGCTAACATTTTGCAATAACTTTTATTGCTGCCCAAACATGCAGCCTTTTAAACAATACTAATACATCATTAACAAATAGAATGTTCATGTGGACACTATAAATATCATGTGTAGAATCTCATCCTCATCTTTTAGCTGTAATATCACAAGAGGTAAACCGTTTTGATGACTTCTGTTGATTTTCATGCATTATTATCTAAAATGTAAAAGACAGATTCTCACAGTAAATGAAAATCTCATAGGAATTAATAACAAGGCAAAGAAACATTAGTCATGACTACAAAATACACTTCTAAATTTTTCTAAATACATAGAAATCTTACTCCCGAACTTTTTCATCTCCTCGGGTGAGGAGATGAAAGGGATAATGTTAGCTTCTGTTGTCTTTAATTAAATCAAGATTCTCTCTGCATATTAATTGGAGGATTGTGATTTCATTACAAGACCGGAGACTACCATTATGAATGTTTAAAGCCAACTAAGGCTAGATTACTAACATGCTCTGCTGGTCTTCATTAAAACTTTGCAAAGGTGTTTGCATTTGACCAGTCGGCTGTTTACTAGCCATAGCTCCTCTTGAAGAGTGTGCCCTGAACTTGGATAGGTCTATACACGCTTCCTTCATAATCATCCAAATCAATTTTGCTAATGTAGCTGTAGAAACTGGTTTAAGAGGTTTCACATATCATAAGAGTAGTTGGTCAAAACCATCAGATCCGAGATCTGCTATTTTACTTTCATACATCTTACCACACACAATTTTTCACACTCGTAGAAAGGATAAAATACGGAGTCTTTGTTCTCTTCCAAATGTCGAAGTTTATGCCTTCTGCTGAATGGAATCTGTTAGATAATTCTAGAGTGTGAATGTCTGAAACTCTTCTGAAGGAGATTAAGCATAATAGGGTAGCAAGTTTAATAGAAATTTGTTTGAGAGAGAGAAAAAAGTTTAAAGATCAGATTGACATCCCAGAGGGGTCCGTACCGTGCTTTAGGGGGCCTTTTCAATCTTATCCCTTTCATCGCCCTTTTAATTAAAAGCAATACTAGCAATGGCCAGATTGTTAACCAGAGCATGCCCTGAAGGGATTGCAGATCTATACCAATTTATTGTTCTGTAGGATAGGCCACAATCAAAGAGACATGCTAAATAGTTGGCTAATTGCAAAAAAGGGCTTCCACTGGATCTACATTCCTTCCCATTTACCAACTACACCATTTATTCCAGATATCCCTATATCTTTTCCTAGTTCCTGTTGTCCATGATTCCTTCAGTAAGCTTTTAGCTTCTCTCAGAAGGCCTGAATATCTCTCTGATCCACTGAAATCTTCCAGACAAGAGGTTCATCTTCCCTTTTAGAACAGAAGGGTGTTCCTCTCCCTCTGGGCTTTAAAGAAGACCCAAGGATGTCGAGATTGGACGTGGGATATCTATCGTAAGTGCCATTACCCCGGGAAACCACACTTGTGATTTCCAAAAGGGGGTTACTAAAATGATACAGCAGGATTCTTTTCTCACCTACCACTTCACTCTCTGAATCATGGAGATGAGGGGAAAACCATAGATTTTGTTCTTCCCCCAGAACTGAAGGAAGGCATCCACAGACGCTGCGTTTGGGTCTGGTCTTCAACTGAAATATGTCTGAACTTGGGACGTTAATCTGCTGACAAATAGATCTACCTGGATCGGGCCCCAGAGATTCTTTATCAGGGAGGATACATCTGGGTGTAGTTTCCAGCAGTGCTTAATTTGAGACGGTGCTTTCCGGAGCTTAGCACCAACATTTCTTTATCAGGGCCGGGTCTAGACATACCTGAGCGCCAGCTCACATAGTGGCAACGTGTGTCACACAATATCGGCACTTCATTGCAGCCTCCGGTGAAGAGCCGGTCGATGTATCACAAACTAAAATAAATCCATGCGTTCAGTCAGTGTTGCGCTGGGTGGGCCACTGACTGGGCAGGATTTGGTCCTGTGTGCGGCAGCGTAACATTTTAAAAATTAAACGCTTCCCTCTTTGTCATGACGCACACACGCACGACGCACCGGAACTATTCAGTCAGTCAGGCAGTTCAGTTGAAGAGGGCAGCAGCGTGTTGTGCAGTGCAGCAGCAGGCTGCAGGCCTCGGAATCAGATTAATAAAAGCAGTAAGTAATTCTGCTTTTTCTTGAGCTTGCCAGCCATTAGAGTTTTATGTCAGCCAGGTGAAGTGAAAATAATTTGTACCCACGTCGCTCCTCCTGGGAATAATGCCCCGTCATTCATAACAGCAGCTAAACTCAAATACGGGAGATTTCGTTGGAGACATCCAGTTTTGTCGTGCTCAAGAGATGACCCTCTAACTGATCCTCACTTCCGGGCTATACTTAGTAATATGTTTTTACTGCATGCTTGTTTTGGCTTCTGATGTTCCCTAAACCAAGTATTGCCATTAAACATTACGTTATGTTAATATAGTGTGGATAGCTGAGTTCATTAATGTGCATGCTTTTTATAACAACACATTTGTATGACGTTTTCATCTTCCGACAGTGACAACTCTTTCCTACTGTGTGCCCCTCCAAAACAGTTCACTTAATTCTGTATGTGCTTCTCTTTAAATTGAATCAGAGTGAGACCAATTCGTGATTGGGTGGGAGGTAGGTAAATTGCTACCGAGAGTTAAATCTGTATGAATTAATATGTTGGTTTCCCTCCCTACTAATCCATACATTTATATGACGCCTAACCAGCAGACTCTAGAGATTCTCGTTTTATGATGTTGTGTCCCAAGCTTTAAGATCAGCAGTTTACACATGTTCTGAAGTGCCTGAATGGTTGTTTTGCTGCCTTAAAAAACGTTTTGAGTGCAGAAGTGAGGGGTCGTGTTGCAGCCCTTGTGAATATTCAGCCAGCAGGGGGCCCCTGCGGGGCTGGTTTAAACTGTTGATAAAGAAGGTTATTTGTTTAAAGTGTGCCATGTCTGGGTGCAGAGTTCAGTGGGAAGGAGCCAGTAGAGCCGAGGGAATGCGCCTGAGAGTCCTTGCAGCAGTGAGCACGTCTAGTGAGGCTACTGGTATTGTAACTTGTGACTGACAAGCAATCACACTTGAATGCAGGGTACCGGGCAGACCCCCAGGAGGCTGGAAGGTCGGGCCATTTCTGAAACAGGGGGCTGGCTTTGTTATTGGAGGCCTATATTTTTTTTAGCAAAGTCGGCCCACGGTGACAAAATCAGAAGGCCACTGTGACAGGCTGTACTCTGTAGTCTGCACTAAGCACATGATGCTGCCAGCCTCCCTTTCTCCTTCCCGACCGGCACCAGCAGCAAGCACATTGTAGAGTGCAGGCTCAGCGTGCACACGCTTTACAAGTGATGACCCTGCATTGCTTTTTTTCCTTTTTAAAGTAAACATCACCCCATCCATATGGGGCGTTATTCAATTGGGTAGCGAGAAAGCGCTACAAATTGAATTGCTCTAGTATGGTTGCTCTGCCTTGTCCACGTGGCCTCTGCCCTCACCGACACCATGGAAAGAATTTGCATATTATATCATGCTTATGCTCGCACAGAGCATAAGCTTTAAATAATATGGAAATGCGTATCTGGAGACCCCAGTAGTTCATCTCTGCAATATGCTAGAGCCCACCCCCCCTTTCGATATATAATCCCTTGCTGGCTACCCCTTGCCATGCACACGTGCACAGGGCTCCCTGGGCGCTTCTGTTCTGAGGCAGAGTGACCTCTAGTTTTGGACCAAGACTGTGTGGCACTTTCTCCAGCGTCGTCGGGCCAGGAGGGAAGAGGGCGGCACAGACAGAGCATACTGGTGGTGGTGAGTATAACCTGCTAAGTTTGCATTGTCTGAACTTAGTGTGTGCCATTTCAATACTTTCTGGCCTGGACCATAGGTACTGGAAATAGGGGTGTGGAGGCTGCAGCAACTCCAAAATAATCGGTGTAGATTTCAAATAGGGGAATGGACAATATAATGCCTTTACGTTGTTCTCTTTTCATCTTGTTACATTTGCTGTGCGTTCAAAGACAGGTCAAATGGCAGGCTATGTCATCTGACAAAGTGCTGTTTATTCTTTTTAAATGGATAGTAGTGTTTACTTTTATTTTTGTGATTGTAAAGTTAGTGGCTTTTGTAAAACAAACTATCTGTAAAGGAACTGCATAAACATTTCAAAAGTATATCAGCATTTCGAGAAGTGAAGCACATTATTTTTTAATTCTGAAGTGTGATGAAAACAATGATTTTAAGAGGAGCAACATTAATCAAGACACCTCACTTGGTGATGTGCAAATTGTAAATATTTTCTAAAGTCCAATTTCCATTCATTATTGTATGGATGGCACATCGTTTTATCAGTAAAACTCAATGTCAGTGGGACTTTTTGGCAATTTGAATGGAAAATAAATAATTGACAGAGCACTGCCACAGCATGTTTTAGTAATATTTTTGCAACAGTGGTTTCCAAAATGCCCCACTGCTTACACACCCTCACCACCTCCGCTGGAATTTGCAAAGCTCATTTGCTATGCTTGTTCCTACCACTTTAGTGATGTCATTGTCACTTTAGCCAATTTGTTCCAAAATTGTACTTTAAATGCACTTTTGTTTTCATCATTTTCAAAAGTGGCCATGGGTTAGAGGAACCTCCTATCAAAACCTTATTTGAGGAAGGCTCCCTTGCTGAAATTCAGATTGGTTATTACATCTGCCTTTCAGCAGTGCCAGTTGAGGATGTGGGTGGAGCCGATAGAGTAAGAGGGTGGGGCCAGTGGAGAAGTGGGTGGAGCCGGGGAAAGTGGGAGTGACCTCTTACACAAATTTGAGCACCTGGACTTAATATTTTACAAATTAAGCACTGGTTTCCAGTCACTGTAATCCTGGAGAAACATTGAATTTCAATCTTCCCTTATATTTTGTACCACCGGTATAAATTCTGCTCTGAGAGTAATCTTTTGATTCCAGCAAAAATACCAAATCTGTCTTGCTATATCTGATAAGATTTTGAATTTGGTAACTCCCAACCTGTCGTGAGGGTTTGGGGGTGCCAGCGGACATTGCTAAGTTAGCATTAGTTTGCATCACCGCCAACTTGCCGCTTATGCACACAACACTACATGCCTTGGTTTCCGTAAACTCTTTTGCTCGTGCTGCTTCACATGGGAACTGTCTGCCTTTCACTATTTCTGTTGTGCTCTGAGTTCTCGGCTGTACTTCGTGTTCAAGGCCAGATAACAACTCCACTGGTTAATCGGCTTTGGTCCATCCCACACACATATAGACATAAGATGGAACACAGCTGCGCTTCTCACTTTCTGGGTGCTTTTAATATTGCACGGGATGCCAGTTAACAACACTTGGAGAAAACCTTTCCAGAGGAAGAGCTGCACTTGTCCACAGATGTAAATCGTATCATGTAAGACTTGAGGTAGGGGATTCCGCTGTCCAAGCCCAGAGGTCTTCCACTGTTATAATAAACATAGCTTGAAGCACGGGGAGGGTGGTAAAGCGCTAGAAGAATTAATCCACTGTCCTTATAATTTGCTTTTCCTGTTGGTATTATATGGAATTTTAACCATGCTGATTATATTGTTTTTATGCATTTCTTTGCTAGTGTTAGCTAGTGTACTGCATTACAGAGCATGTTTGTTGAAATAAACATTTTAAACTATACAGTGTCTCTGGTTACTCACATTGTGAACAGGTATGAGTATCTAAGCGAAAGAGTGTCTTGTTCCCATGGATTCTGAGAGGCCCTGAGTCGCATGTTCTAGGATATCCAATCATTGTTAGATCCGCTGTAGTACGGAGAACGAATGGGATACTATAACTAGCCAAATAGGGGTTCTGGGCACTGAGGCGTGTTTTTGGTACACCACAATACACAGAAGTCCTGGTTTCCTGTGCATAGTTCTGTATATATGCAGAATCCCTGCAACAAACCGATTTATATAAGAGACTGCTGAGAAGCTGTCTAAACAGATCAACGTATTTGAATTCTTCAACCAGTCTTTGAAACTCATAAGGGCATTGAATCCAGCCAACATTTCCAGATAATTTATGTGGGATGATTGCTCTCTTAATGACCATCTTCCCTCTGTTTTTAATTTGCCTAACCAGACTCCCTAGCCTCGGGTGCTTGCATTCGATTCAAGAGCAAAGTACGGTACGATCCCAAAGATGGCTTTGCCATTACATGCTTCAAGTTTTTTCAGCCACCATAATAAGTCCTCCCGGGTATCCTTCGAGTATTCGGAATATTGGATCCCCATACCATAGACCTTCTCTTAACCTCCACGCTTTCAATCTCTGTAGACCTCTGTAGTATAGGGGGCCTGGGCAAACTGCTTGAATAGAGGATGAAAGAAGACCCAGAACTCTCACCAAGTCCCTTAGTAATATGTAGTCTTTTGTATAAAACTTCTTTTATTTCTTTCTTTATTCTTGTTACTTTTTTGTGCTATAGAACTAGATGAGATACTATGGAATTTAACTGAAAGCCAAGGAATTATATGTTATGTGTTACAACTATGACAACGTTTTCTGAGTTTATTACAAAATCCAAACTTTGAAGAACGTTTATTGCCCAAGTTAGATGCTTCTGTACTTCCCACCTGCTCTGATACATAATGAGATTGTCTTCTAGGTATATAATTAGATGGAATCCTCTTTCTCTGAGGTAGCTCACGATAGGTTGCAGCACCTTGGTAAAGCACCATGGGGCATAAGACAGTCCTAAGGGAAGGCAGATGAACTGATAGAGTGTCCCTTTCCAAACAAAGCGGAGATACTTCAGGCTGTCCTCATCCATGGGTATCATAAAGTAGGCATCTTTGAGGTCCAACTTTACCTGCCAGTCATTGGGCTGTAAGATGTTCCTCATGAGATGCATACCTTACATCTTGAAATGTCTGTTTTTTAAGAAATTGTTTAATTCTTTTAGGCTTATAACTGGTCTCCATCCCTTGTCCTTCTTTTTCACCCCAAAAATTGTACTTATGAATCCCTTTTCTAGATTTTCTAAGTTTGATACTGTCTTTAAAAACCCTGTGTCTAGCATTTGTGATACTTCTAAGTCTATCAACGTCATTTGTTCTCCATCCACCTTAATTTCTCTGGGACAGTTGGTTTGAAAAGGGTGATCCCAGAAATCTATCTTGAAACCCACTATTGTTTATAGAACCCAAGGATATTGTGTTATTTTTTCCCAGTTGTGGATACAAAGTTTTAGTCTCCCCCTTCCTTTATGGGGGGGGGGGTAAATACTCCTGGTCACCTTGGTATCCTTGATTAGAAGATCTTGTTCTTCCCATGCTGATCTTGATCCTTGCCCTCTTTGGGGATAAGAATGTGAGCTCTGGCGATACCCTCTGTTGTAGTTGGAGGGTCCTCCATGATCTTGTGAGTAAAAGTGGGCCCTATACGTTCCGCAGCTGACAGCCGGTCCCCTCCTGTCAGCCTGTGCAAAATGTCAGCATGCTCCAAAGCCTCTACGCATGTTGGTTTGAGCTTTGCTAAAAGCTGTGAAGGTTGAAATAATAAATTAATCTCGGCGCACCACTACGGACGGGTTTTTGAGTGACCTGGGGGAGGCGAGCGACTAAACTCTGTCTCATCCTGAGTGAGTGCCGACGAGGCCCGATTTCCTAAGTAAGGGGTTGGGGGTAGGAACTTGCACTAGAAGTTCTTCTCAGCTCAAGGACGCATATACACCTAAGTTTAGGTATTACAGGTATACAGGGCCCTTTTTTCCCTGATCCCTGTTTCTTTATTCTTCATATCACTTTTTTATCAGTACTGACGAAGCGCCCATGGATCCCTTATGGACCTACAAGAAGCGCAAAATATCTTGACCAATTTGTTTTTTTTTTTAATACACACTCGCACGGATTCTGGCGGCTGAGGGTAGATACTCATCGGCCTCTATACTTGTTCCTAAGAGGAGCTCCAGCATCCACATTTATTATAACCATACCATTCGGACCCCCGAAAAAATATTGGTTTCAGGCACCGACTAGTAATTTTAATTCACTCACATACTTACCCCCCCTAGGCCCACACACCCACATGCGCAAGTGCTGCTTCTCCTTAAAAGATCTCCGATAAAGAGCCCTCTCTCAGGGCCCGTGGGGGACAGCAGTGCCACCCCCACGAGGAGCAACGCCCGATGATGAAGCATGACACTCGCAAGGGTGTGTGAGGGCGCTATATCCAAAAGGAGGGATTCCCCCATCACTCTTTATAACCAAACCTCATTGAGATTGACCAGGCTCATATTTTTCTCTCTCTCCACCATAATTTGGTTGTTACTCTTTAGCGACCTTAGGAACAGCTACCCCCCAGTGTTTATAAGGTGGAATCATACTCATACATCACCCATGTCCTCCCTAGAGGATAGATCCGCTAGTTTTGGGTTCATTCTAGGGGTGGGCGGAATTTGCGTAACCGCGTTACGCAAATCTCCGCGAAACGGTAAAAAATCTCCGCGAACACGCAGAAATTCCGCGAACACGCGGAATTGCTTGTTCGCGATACTTTTTTCCTGTTCGCGATCGCTGTTTGCGTGCTCGGGGTGAAATATCTCGCGAACACGCATATTGAGAACGCGAACAAGCAAAAAATTTCGCGAAGTCGCGGAACGCAGATTTTTGGGCAATTTCGCGTTCTCCGCGGAACGCGAAATTACCCAAATTCCGCAAATTCCGCGAGCGGAACGGAATTTACCGCCCAGGCCTAGTTCATTCTCAATAAGATAGCTTTTCATATTTCGGTAATCAAATTAGTGTTGGCATTACCCAATAGGCATATGGCATGTCGGGACAAGCCTCTTAAGAGGTCGATATTCACAGGTGCATTATTTAATCTGGCTTCTTCTGCCATATCTAAAATGCGGCTAAGAGGACCAAGTATATCCAGGAGTTTGTCCTGGCACTGTTTTAGACATTTTTCAATGCCCTTTCTGGAGTCCTTCCTAAACTTTTATAAGAAGGTAATTAATTTGGGATCGAGGTTAGGAGTATTGCAAACCTTGTCCCCGGTGGAGGGTCTGGGGCATTCATTTCTCAGTAAATTCCTAGGTTCTTTGTCCAGACCTTTTCTTGCTCACCGTCTCAAATACTGTGTTACGTGGGCGCCTAATGGTGGTAGGATTAAACATTTTTCCCCCGAATATCTGATGAGGTTGAGGGTGACTGTAGATCGTGCTCTAGTATTACAAATGTATTGTATGTGTCTTCTGGATTGAAAACAAATTTGTCCATTTGCATCTCATCATAATAAAATGTTCTCCGAAGAGGAGTTAAGTACATCTTCAGCATCTCTTGTGCCACAAGGGTCTCTTCTTTCTATCATGATGCTACAGTCAAACTTTCTATTCCAAGGGGTCTTAGATTTTCCTCCTGGATAGGGTGGCGTCAACCACCTTCTTAACCGAGGATCTAAATTCCTCCTCTAGAAACCTCTTAATATTTTCCCCCATAAGTTCTTGTGGTTGAGGGTTATTGGTTTCCATATCAAAATAATGGGGTGTTGAGCTCTTATCCTTAAGGCTCCTACTTGAGAATAAAAGTTGCTTAATCTAATCACGTTTAAAGTTGAGGCTTGCAAATTCCTGAATTTATCAAGGCTTGTTTGTACAAACTACGAAATTATATGCGTTGTAAACACCAGAGGGAGCTAAAGCCGCACTTAAAATGCGCTCCGGTTGAAATTTGAGAACAGCGCTGCCATTTCAGATCAAGCAAAGGGCTATTGCCAAGGCTACGCGCTCTCTAGTGTAGGAGACGGAATCAACACAAATGAAGGACATTCCATTTCCTTTGTTGACTCCTTTGATCGTAGGATGCGTAGCGTGTCACAAAACTGACGCTTTAACTTGCTACTTCATTACCGGGATATGGGTGAGTTTAATGAAACTATCTAAAGGTATGCAGTTCCTCTTATTGTGGTGCCTAGGAGAAGACTGAATCAAGAAACCAAGCCACCCTTGTTCGTAGTTACAAACTCGGTGGTATTTGGTGCGAGAAAGAGAGTTGGGGAATTCCTCCTTTCGGAACTAGGGTCCTCACACACCCAGCGAGCTAGGTGTCATGCTTCATCATATGGACCTGCTCCTCGTTGGGTCGGCGCTGCAGTACCCAACGGGCACCCGTAAAGGGGCTCTTTAGCAGAGATCTTTTGTTCCTCGCCATATGATGCAGTGGGTGTGCGGCCTGTAATGTGTAGATATAGTGAAAGGGTGATTTAAAAGAAGTAGGATAGTCCAAATAAGTATTTTAATCTTGTTGGCTATCCACCTCAATAAAACAAACAGAGTGGCAGCTTATCTGACACTAAGGTTCAGTTTAAGCAATGCTCATCTCTAAAGGTCAACATGTTTCATGCCTATTGGTCAGTTTGATCCGTGGCAATTTTTCAGGACCTACTCAGTGAATCTATCTACACCGCATGGTGGGGTTAAATACTACTTACCATGTATTCACACTACAGGTCAAGTTTTCTGTAGTGTCGTGCAGTGACCTCTCTATAGTGAAAGTGTCACCGCAGTCCATGTATGGCGGAGTATGTAGACACCTGGAACATGGTGTCCCTTACGTTGGAGAAATATGCAGAATCACCTACCCCTCCTCGTCGACGAGGCATGAAACATGTTGACCTTTAGAGATGAGCATAGCTTAAACTGAACCTTAGTGTCAGTCCCTTCGCGATCTCTGGTGAGTCACTGTGAAGGCAATTTTAACTTTAATTGGACCTCCCTGATTGCTCCAGATGTGCCCTGACTCTCCATTGCTTGGAGAGTCCCTAGGACCTGGCTGGTCTGCATTGAAGCATCTTTCCCCTTCCTGCGTGGGTTGCTGTTGTCAAGGCTTGTTGTGTTCAATCCGGGCACTGATGCTGCAGCACTCGACATCCTTCGTGGGACAGCTCGAATCCAGCTCCTGGTCATCGTCGAAGCCTCCTGGTCCTCGTGGCTGAAGAGTCAAGCTTCCACTCTTCGCACCTGAAGCACCCAGCATCGGTGGGCATTTGTCTATTGTGCCCCTGGTCAATGACTAGTGACCCAGACTCTGTCCCCTCTGCTTTCAGGTTCTTCACATCTTTGATCCAGGCTTGGATCTCTTTGGACACTTCTCCTCTTCCCGGCAGCAGCACTTTTCAGGATCTTGCCATTGAAATCGACGAAGATGCCCGACACCATTTTACACCTATGCACCCGGCTTCCCTGGGTGAGGTAATACAAGTACTCCGGTGCTCCCGTGGGTGTTGGCCCAAGAACCATCTAAGTCCAAAAGGGTTGTTCCTAGTCCACCTTCTAAGTGTCCTTAACCTTTAAAATGTCAACCACGACGTTCCCTATAGAAGCTAACGGGGCTCGCGGCTGTGTTCTCACACTGCACACGTCCCTCGTGGGTCCCCTGTGTCACTACCTTGGGTGGTTCCTTGAGGACCCAGCAATTCTACAGGCTCTAGGCCTTGTGTCTAGTCAAGTTGTGGTTCTTATACCACAACTTATACCACTTTCTCATTTATATGGTTTGGTTCGCCCCTAGGGCCTATCGTATATTGTGGAAATTTACTGTGATATTTTAATTGTAACATATGTGCTTTGACGTCCAGCAGGGTGTGTTTAGTAAGAAATACATATATTTTATATATTTACCTGGTGTAGTTCTCCTTTCATTTGGTCATTCAAGAGATGATAGACTGGTAAAACAAGCTGCTTTACATTCCTCCAAGACTTAGCCTGAAGGCTGCTCTCCATAGCTACCACTACGATAGCTTTCAAATAAGGTTGTCTGTAACCTATCATCAATAAGGGGATGTTTGGACTGGTGCAAGGTGCCCACTATAACTAGTGGACAGCATATACCAGGCCAACTTCTCAAACAATCTAACCACTTTCGCCCTTAATATGGTTGCAGATTTTCTACAGCCAAGGGTTTAAGGTACTCTCTTTCCAGGATGTGAAGGGGAGCTGATCACCCATGGATGATATTGATTTTCAGTAAAAGAGCTTTCTCCAGGAGAAGAAATGTTTGCACCAGTGAGAAAAATAGTGTTTGCACAGGAAGCTCCATTCCCCTGCTCAATGGTATGTAGAACTGTACACTGGAGAGCAGGAGCTTCTGGGACCTGCCACATGACATGCCCAGTGCTACGCCTTGGAAACTGCACCTAGCGCAGTTTTCAAGGTACACAACTGGAAATGCCTGTGAATAGGAAAACATGTAAAAGGGCACTTTGTATAACCTGTTGGTGTGCAGGTGTGTGTGCGTGTGTGTGTGGCTCACCAAAGAGCAACACAAAGGCAAAGATTAAAATCTGTAAATATTTTGAAGGTGGAAGAGAGGGGAACTGTTTGGTTGTATTTAATAAAAGAAATCTAAGGTATGTTTCGGGAAGAAGAGCCCAAATAGTTTGAAAAACTCTCATGCGGCCATTCCAAGAAGCCTCCTCATTGAATTGGGCCCCTATCAGCAGTTGCCATCCCCATCGAACCTATGAGATCCACAGGTGTGCCACTAACCTCTTTACTTCAATCTGGGGATTAAGGCAGCTGAAATCTCAGTTTGAACCTTAGGGGAAATGAGGAATTCCGAGGGGAATTGAACAGGAATTACTGACTTCCCAGTAATCCCCCAATTTTAGTAGATGCTCAGGAGTCCACCTTGTAATTGGCCAGATTTTCCGTCCTTTGAGAGATACCAGTAATCCCAGTCTCGGTCACTCTGGAAGCAAGGAAAATCTGGGCCATTTGCTGGGCCACTCCTAATGAGAGCCTAAGTCCATTTAATGTTTTTTTATTTTATTTGTTAGAGTTTTATATAGCGCAAACTACACCCGAGACATCGGGGGGCAGATTTACAAGCCCCTTGCGACACTTTTACGCCGCCGTTGCGTCACTTTTGTGACGCAGCGGTGGCGTAAACAATGCACCACTATGCGACATATTTACAACGTGACGCATCTAGTGAGATGCGTCACGTTGTAAAGCCCTGCGTTACATTATACCTGTGTCAGGTATAATGTATCAAGGGTGGGCGTGCCGTCGCAAGGAAGCCCTGTAAAAGTGACGCAGTGAAATCTACAAGTTTTCACTGAGTCACTTTTACGTCCCTGCTGCGTCATATTCTTACTCCTACTTGAAGCAGGTGTAAGGAGTGACGCAGCATATTAGGTATAGGGCACTCCTTAGCAGTGCTGGAGTTGTGTCATGCTTGCGACACAACTCCAGCACGGCATCACCCTTACGCCAACAGATGCGTCATGCATCTGTCTATCCTTGCGCCACGGTACACCGCATTGTAAATGCGGCGCATCCATGTTGGCGCAAGGGGGTTTTTGAGTCACGCAAAATAACTGTTGCATCCCTGCTAATATGCAGGGATGCGCCAGTTATTGTAAATCTGCCCCCGGGTGTCACATTGCTTTACAGTTTTGATACGGATGAACACATTCATTTTAGTAAGGCACAGGGAGATTAAGTGATTTGCCCAGAGTCGCAGGATGTTGAGTGTTGTTGCCGAGACTCGAACCCGGTTCCCCAGGTCTGAGTTCCACCACTGCAGCCCTAAGGATACATCCCTCTCCTTTTATTTCCTTCAGTTTAACAATATCTATAAGAGATAGTTATTAACATAACATTTTATTTTGAACAGCCTGCTTTGAATACATGATTTGAGATTTTTGTTTGACCAGTACATGCTTATCTCAAGACTACTGATATGATTTACTAAGTTACTGAGTTTTTCAGGCAGTTTTGTATTTGCAAATCAGTTACCACCTCAGCTCCTGGATCAATTACAGATGAATGATGTTCCCCTGTAATTAGCAATACCTTTTCTATTCAAATATAAATGGGGAATTCCCTTTTAATGCTGCCTTTCATGAGCTGGAAAGATTTCTTACATTTTAAAAAGCGTGTGATTCTGAGAATTGCAGGGTCTGTCACCTAACACAGCTACAGATCAGTTAAATAGAGTTGCTGATGATGTCAATCACATAGAGGGGCAGGACATTGATACACAGTGGTTAAATGATGTGAGTAGAGGATACTTCTTTCGACCCTTGGTGACTGGGGAGATGCACAGTTCTATTGGCTGACACCAATTAATAGGCCCTGCATGCCTTCCAGTGGTCCTCTTGGCTGCTCAGGCCTGGGTACTTGAACAGAAAGGCAGATTCCTGCAATAATTCCCACAGGGATAGTTCTCAGAAATCCCTTGAAACACTAGCAATGGAAAAGAAATGTTCTCTTGTAAGTTGAGGTTTCCAGGTTGGCATGCAACCTTAACCCTTCACCAGTGTATCACGAGCTCCCCATACACCTTGAAAATGACGTACCTTCCAATTCATCCATGTCTTGGCCACACTCTGCCACAAAACTCAAGGAAAATTGGGAATTCCTCATTGTGTGCTCAGAAATTTCACAGACACCTGGAGGCATTTCCTGAGGATAGTGACAAGCCATGAAAGCCGTGAGTTGGATATCATCACCTGTTGGGAAGAAAGTTTGGTGAGAGCACAGCAGCAACTGTGGATGCAAAAAAAAAGTGTATATTCATTAACTGATAATGTGTTGCTGCATAGGACATCTGCGGCTAACACCAATAAATAACAAATGCTACTTTCACCCAATTCAATGGTACTCAATTCACACACTGTTTCCAAAGGATGGCAGACTGAGACAGCAAGGAAAACAGATTTCAAACCCCTGCCCCTCAAATATCACATAATGTTTTTCAAACTACAGCCATGCTGCATCTAAGAGATTCAGAGCCTCATTTACAAGCTTTTGGCGTAGGGCAGAGCCACAAGCCTTCTTGCAGAGCCGCCCTGTGTCAAAATATAAGGGTAGAAATGCGTCGTCTCTATGAGATGGGGGAGCTTATTTACAACCCCCTGTGATAAAAAGTGATGCACCGTCCTTATATATAAGCCCCATGGAGCATTCCTGTCCTCTTCCCCTGTGCTGGTGCACAATGGGCTGCCATGCGCCAATGCAGGCACTCTTGCACCATGGTGCAAGGGTGTCTTCATTGTGGGATTTATTGTTTTTGTGCAGAAAAAACAATCAATTAAATGCAATTACCTTCTTATATGTGTGCTACTGAATGCAGCACACACCGAAATAGAAAAAACAAGAGGAGAAATAGTAACTTCTTCTTGTTGGGCTTCCCCTACACCTCCCCTATAGAGGCGTAGGCTTTTGATGAATTCCCAGGTTTACAGAATTATGTCAATCTGGAAATGTGTTATTGGCTGTTACGTGAAGTCCGTGGCACGCCTCCCCATTGCAGTGTGAGGTAATGCAGCACTTGCACTGATTTGCATCACACAGTTTCTAGAAGGTCATGAGACACCACGTAAGGTGGCTTTACCTGGCCTTGTGGAAATGGCACTGCACTTTTTGCCACCTGAACCTCAATAAAAGCGATGATCCTGCAGCCCACTCTGGCTTGTAAATGTTATGTTATGTTATGTTATTTTAATTTATTGAGCGCACAGCTACTCGGAAGTGTCCCGGCGCTAACAACAGATAAGGCGGCCAAACTACAGATATCCATCAAAATAGTAATGTCTTCAGGGATTTACGAAACAAGTGCGGGTCACAAATAGCCCTCAAAGACAAGGGAAGAGAGTTCCAAGCGATGCAGGCTCTGCGGGCAAATGAATTGCCCCCCATGCGAACACGCCGAAATTTAGGGGTCTCCATGAGCAACAACGAAGATGACCTCAGCTGTCTCCTAGGGATATAAAAGGAGAATCTGTCCTGCAGATACTTGGGGCCCAGACCATAAAGGGCCTGTTGAACAATGGAAAGCATTTTGAATTTAAGGTGAGATTCCACGGGGAGCCAATGGAGTGTCCGAAGTTGAGCCCGAGCACTTTGCCAGGGGGACAGACCGCCCAGGAGTCTGGCTGCCGAATTTTGGACCACCTGCAGTTTCGTTACAAGGTAGCCCGGGCAGCCTACCAGGAGGGCATTGGCGTAATCGAGGCGGGAAAGAAGCAGAGCACGCACCACCGTCTCTCTGTCCCTAACTGGGAGCAAGGGAAGAAACTTCTTAAGACTCCTCAGAAGCCCAAAGCAAGTGCCAGCAAGTTTTTTTATGTGTGAGGCAAAGTTCAGGTTTTCGTCGAACCAGACGCCAATGTGGCTCTCTGGGTCATATCACTGCCATAAAAAGAGATAACTTATTTACTCTGCGGGCCCTCTAGCGGCCATGGAGGAACATTCTGATAGGCACCAGTAAACTTAGCACCTACAGTGGTTTGAAAAGAGTACATGCGGCGATGAACATGGACCAAGCTGAGAGATGGGAAACATAACTCACATGCCTTGGGCTAGCTGCCAGCTGCTGGGATGTAATTCCAGACTCTGGCGCACAAGTTAAATCCCAATGCAAACCAACAGTGGCAGAAGCTGTGGCCATTCAGTTTAGCAACTGGTATAGTATTGGGAAAATTCCTTAAACCCTTTGAGGTTCACTCTCCCAGATCCCTTCGTGCGATGATGCTTTTGAGGCTGCTCCTAGGCATCAATGTGTTCATATATGGATGTGTCCCTTGTTGCATCCAATAAATTAAGATTGCTATTCAACATATGATTCAGGACACTCACCAATTGTGTTGTTCTCGAATCCCTGGATACACTTGTCGCCACTCTTATTGCACTTTTTTAAGGAGCCTTTACAGCTGGTTGAACCATAATCTTTGCAGTTCTTACAACTCAAAAAGTGTCCTAGAAAGGAATGAAAGATGTTATTTGTAAGGTTCTGACAACAGACGTGTTCTTCAACTTTTCTATCTGGAGCAGAGCCTCAATACAGTGTCCTTCACCGCAAATGGCTTATGTGAAACAAAGAATGCAAACACATTTAATGCAAAATTACAAACCCCATAATTGAAATCTCGAGCAATGCATAGCGCTCCCTACACACATTTCAATATGCACTGAGCAGAAAGAGGAGATATGACCCAAAGACCAGAGCTCCTAACTTAGGAATTTGGGAACCAGATTGGAGTCGCAGCGACAGTTCAGCATGCAGTGATTGTGGCAATATCCCCCAAAACTTAACTTTTTCTTGTAATCTGTTGCTCTTGTCAAGTGCTATAATGGCCCTGGGACAACATTGCACAGTAAAATTAAAGTGGCTATTTACAAGGCATCTTGCCAAATAGTACACTGCCATTTAACTAGCAGATGACAAAATAGTACATCATCTCTGTTGTTTAGCTGGCCACAGGGTAAATAGTAGAGATGTTGTACAATTTGACTGGCGGCCTGATAAATAGCATGTATGTGTTCTTTATTTAGCCATGAAGGAAAAAGAGACTCCAAGCAATGGTAGGGTGGTGGCCATTTTATAATGGTGATACTACATTTATGAATTATTTGAAGGAGGTGCAAATACAAATGTACAGTAGTTTTTATAATGGTACATTTGTGGAATAAGTCAGGCTGATTTGTAGATGAAAAAACAGTAAAATCGATTTTGAATAAAAACATTTATGTGATCTTAACATTCAACTAAGATAGGCATCAAATGGGATATGGCACACATATTTTGCTCTGCTGTCTAGAGGTATTTGGCTGTCTACAAATAATAATTATGGTTTTAATTCCTGTTACAGAAATAGGGTTGGGCAATCTTTGGGCTTATTCCGAAACCCTTATGCTAGCTTTAGGTTTCTTTCTGAGGGAGATTGCGCTTGCTTAGTATTACAACCCCGGCAACACAGCAGCGGTGGACAAGCAGTAGCAAACTGTGAATGCGGACCGATAGGCTGTATCTGGGCTCCAGAAGGATGGACACGTACAGCAGGCAATTGGTGCTTAGGGAAACAGTGCCTTGGGACACTTGCAAGAGGTAAACTGACATAGACACAGGGGCTTCAGTGGAATGGGGAAATGAATGCAGGAGACAAATAAGTAATGCATCTGGGTAATAGACAGGAAAAGTTCTTCTGCCTGCTGTCTATGAATAAACAGACTTCTTCATAATATTCATCCAGAGAATGGCATAGATGATTATTGGTCCCCATGTCATGAGTGGCCCTTTAGCCACACTGACATTTTATTCACCTACAAAATGTACCTTTAGTAGTTGTGATTTACTGCTTTGAGGGGCAAGGCCCTGTTTCTGCTAAACATTAATTTCCGTCCTTGGCAGCTCTGTCTCAGCCAAAGGAATCTGGAAACCAAAAAAATATTAATTAAATCTAATTGATAGGCTTAGATGCTGTACCCTACTAAATTAACCCCTTCGCTGCGGCGGAAATTCCGCCGCAGCGCTGTGGGGTGCGGGGAGGCAGCGCGGTGGCGCGGTGCTCATGACGGAGCCACTCCGTCATGAGCCACGGTTGGGCTGTGCTCATGACGGAGTGGTTCCATCATGACTCCGCCCACGGCGCTAATCACCCGCACAGGCAGGGAATTAGCGCCGCGTGGGCGGCGCGACCGCCAACGGCCGCAGCATGACGGAACCACTCCGTCATGAGCACACGGCAACCGTGGCTCATGACGGCGTCGTTCCGTCATGAGCACGGAACGAGTTAATAGTGGCAGAGGATGATGACAAGTAGGAGAATAAGGGCCATGATGTGGACCACCTGGATCGATAGGATGGCCACAGCCACAAGAACTAGGAAAAGAAGAACCATGCCCAAGGAGATCTCATTTACGAGCACCAGGGTTTTCAGTGCCATAGGGTACCAGGAACATATGAATAACAAGGTACAGGACAAGGAAAAAATGGACTAGGGCTACTGAGACCAGGGTGAGAAGAAGCAGGAGGATGGGGAACAGGGGATTGTCTCCCACTTTACAAAAGCATAAAGTAACAGCAGTCCCTTGACCATAATGACAAAGAGAGCTCAGAAGGAGTGAGTGCAAACTGGATGGATGAGGGCAACCAGGGCCAGAGTAGCATACCCAGGTAGACAAACCAAAAAGGACCAGTACAGGAGACCAATGGAAAAACGGACCAGTGACAGAGGGGCCATAAAGATCAGATCAAGGAGGCCAAGGGGCTAGAACAGAATAGACAAGGTCTGAGAAAACACAATTAGCAATGACCAGTGCTAGAAAGACCTGGAGGCCCTAGATTAGAATGACCAGGTGGAATATAAGGGACCAGGAAGTCTAGGCCCATTATAAAAGGATATGAGGGTACATGGGGGTCAGACTGTGAATTCTAAATGAGGGTGACAAAGACTATCTTGATCAGAGTGACCCACAACCTGGGAACTAGGAGGATCAGTGCCAGAAGGGATGAGGAAGACCTGACCAAGGAGGACAATTACAATAGGAACATGATTGAGGGAACTAAAACAGTAATACATGCACCGGAAGAACCAGGAGTATAAGGATTAGAAACAGGCAAATCAGAGGACCCAATAAACCAGGAGAGCCGGACCATGAGGACTGATGGCTGAGAACTATGGTTAGAGTGGGGTGAAAGGGTCCATGACTGGTAGCCTGTGAAACAGGAGACCCAGAATCCAAAGGATTAGGTGCAGGAGTAAATGCGAACGATGACCAGGCAGACCAGGAAATACAGGGGCATGAAGTTGTACGACATTAACAGGAGGTCAAGGAACATCTTAACTAAGAAAAGCTAGAATTATCTGTGGTGGGCAAGGACAAGTTATTGCAAAACCACAAGGGTAAGTAGCAGAGGAAAAGGGCCAGGACGATCGGACCAGGGAACCAAGATAAGTGGGATAGGGACTCAGAAAATCAAGTAGACCAATACCAAGGGCAACCGGAAGACAAGTGCATGGAGTACCAGGTGAACTAAAAGGATTACGACTGGAAGGACTCAAAACATTAATCAGTGGGTCATGAAGATCAGAACTTAGGGAACCATGGCTCGGATTACCAAGTGGGCCAGAGCAATCATTACAGGTAGCAGGAACAAGGTGAAGAGGATCAGATACAAGTAGGCCAGCCAGAATCTGGAAGAGCAAGGAGACTAGACAGTGGTGATTAAATAAGGTAAGTACCCCCATGCAAACGTTTTAAGGTCTGGTACAAAGAGGGTAACACACCACTGAAATGTGATGCAGGCTCCCACTAGACCTGTATAAGTTCACAAAAGGCTACATAGAGCTCACAAGGCTGGCCACATGAGAAACACTACTAAATTCAAACATGTAATCATTATACCAGGATCATTTACTTATTTCTTTTTTTTAATGCTCATTGTTGAACTTAATTTTCCCTTATACATTTTACCTGTTTCAATTGTATTATAAACTATACATAATATAAACACAATCAATTTTAATACATAGCACAGTGCATAATATTATTCAGCACACAATACAAAAACAATAACCAATTTTTGTCAATTCTTGTTAAAAAAAACACATGGAATGTTCTAATAAAGGCCTTTAGAATAAAATATGAAAAAAAGACAAATCTATTTACAAAAGACAACTTTTCAAAAGAACATAATTCACTAGTATGCTGATTTCATGCCCCCAAGCACACATACCCACTTTCTCCTTTCACACAAAAATATTAATTCACTCACTTTAACAATCGCTGGCAAAGACAACGGGAAAGTGACTTCTATTTCAGCCATTGTGGTGTTGTGGGTTGAGAACTTACAAAATCCTGTTTACGTAAGTTTCAGTGGAATTAATATTTTAAATCTGCCTTTTTCCAGACCACCTTTGTTAACAACTCAATACAGGTGGAACAAACAAAAGGGGTATCTCATAAATCCAGGAAACTGGGATTTCCTTCTGTATAAGTGGGACACACCCCATGGGCCTGGGAATTATGGGACATACAAAATTGTTTTTTCTTTCCTGTTAACTTTATTTTTATTATTGTTAATAAATTAATGTGTCCAGTATGATCGTATGTTCCTTTAGGGGGGACATGATTCTGCTTGTATGGAAGTCTAAAGATCCCTTTGTCATTCTGTCACAGATTTCTTATGTTGTGGTACTCTGGCTTGCATCAAATGTGTTTGGCGGACAGCTCCTAATGAATGGAAGAGAGTGCCTCTAGTAAGAAAAGCTCAACAAAGAGGGGAAAATGGCTGAAATATTGGGTGCCTAAGGAAGCCACTTACGCTGACACCCACCAATCTAAAGAGCAATTAACTCTCCATGAATTGAGTTGCTGCTCTATCTCCAATAGCATTGGGTCTGTACAAGTAATACTGAGTATATAGTGCTCAAACAGGAAGGAAATTGTGCATCCAAACCACTCTCCATCAAGCCAACCTCTTAATTGCTTGTTGAGTCTCGTACTGCTCTGATCCCTCAACCCTTGTAGAAGCAGTCAGACTCATCAAGACTCTAAAAGAAGAGATAAGAGACCTGGTGCAAATTATCAGATGCGTGGAGGGTATCCTAGCTAAAATATCTGGTGGGTGCTCAAGTAATTTTTGACAATCTTTGGATAGCAACGGTTTAACACTCCGATATGACCTGGAGAATCAAAGAAACCTGAAGTTGATCCTGATGAGTATTCTTGGGTCCCAGCTGAAGGAATCATGATAGGAAGCAAAAACTATGATGATTGGTGTTACCTGTACATTAACAACACTGGCACACCTCCGCTCGATGCAGAGTGCATTTAAGGCTCTTTGTACAGCTATTAATGAGGTTATAGCCTCCTCTTCTCCTCCATTTCTACTGAAGCCATTAAGCATGTCTTCTATTTGTCATTTGTCCAATTGCTCTATGCCACCCAAATCAGCTTCTCATACCAATTTCCTGAGTGTTTCACAAACACAAGCAGGTCAAACTGTATATGTCAAAGGTTATCAAACTACTGACTGGTTCTACCGAGGGAAGAGTCTCATTGTAAAACAAAGTTTTGCATTGGATTAGAAATTCCAGACATTGGCATTCCATTGTTTATTCAGATATTGTGCATGTGAAACGGCATACTACACACAAGGACACATGGTATTCGATAGAGATGAAACTAGAAGCTACTGAAATGATAGAGGGTTTGATTTTGTTAGATCATCACACATTCTACCCGAGGGGTCCATAATTCGCATTAAGCTGAGGTTCCCAGATGATGGTAAGTGTGGGTTTTGGGCACATCACATATGAGTGTAGTGTATTTACAGCTCTATATTTTAAAATACTTTCATATGCTTTTATGGTTCGGTGAACCAAAATAAAGTTCCTGATTGATTAACTAGTACACAGGAGCACCAGATTCAGTTCCCAGGTGACCAGAAGAAGTTGAATCAGGGCCAGGAAGAGGATCAGGAGGATCAAACCAACTAAGAAAATAAACACTTGTAACAGGACCAGGAGGTGTGTCAACGCCATATGGTACAGAAGGACCTAGCCGAGAAAGAAGAATGGGAGCAGGAGAACACATATGTGATTCTGTGCCAAATGTATTAGGATATGATTTTTGTAAACCTTTTTTTTATTAATGCTTCTTATGCTGTCTGCCCCGGTGACCTCCTACTTGTATTAGCCAAAGAAAATAACTGGTAAGTTGTTGCTGAAAAATCAGAGTATAAAAAGGGAATAAAAGTCCAGAACTGTTACACTCCGACTTATGAGTTATAGAAGATTCTTTCTAATGCTGACTCAGTAGTCTGAGGGTGGATCTGATCAACTGAAGCTTAGCAGAGGGGTATATAGCTTGGGTGGGTGAAAAGGAATGTGGTATGTGAAGAATGGCAGAACGAGTTTAAGATACTCAGATGGCTGTAATCAGCAAACATAGTAATGGCTAACAAAGGGTGCCAATGGCTATGGCAATCAGCAGAGGCTCATAAGTCTCAGATAAGCAGAAGAGAGTGTGAGAGAGACCCAAAATAGATGACATCAAATAGTCTAAAGAAATATTCTGAGTAACAAAGGGCTCTGATTGCCATCTGTGATAGCACTGGGAGCCAAGGTGAGCAATTATAGCTTCAGCACCAAGCAAGTGTCTGTGAAACTCTAAGGTGTACTGTGTTTAAGAAATGGAGTGAGTTGGTGGGTCAAGTCCCCTGTAAGCTGCATGAAAATTGACTGTGCTGCATAACAAGAATTGCAAACTGCTGGGCCTGTCAGGAACGAGCCTGAAGAGAAGTGGTGTCCTGCAAGTCTGTAGCCAAGCTTTCATCAAGTTTCAAGCCACTTTTCCCCTCCTCTCACCCTCCGGCCGCTAAAGTAACCATAGATTTAATTTGCCGCAGCCAAGGCTTGGGGATCGCCAGTCAGGTGATGGACCCCTTGAACGACATCTCCAGCTGGAGAGCAGCTCACAGTGACAGCGAATGACATCATCAACGACCCAGCAGCTGTGTTCCTTTGGTGTGACCTGCCCCTGATGATTGACAGCTGCCAGTTACCTCTGCACCCGGAGCCGCCGAGCAAGGTAGAACTAATCTGGCTGTTGAACCCAGGTCCTAGGATCCAAAAGGCCTCTACTCTGTGTCGGTGAAATGGAACTCCATCTGCAAGTGTGGTTCTGTCAAGTGCTGCACGTTTTACAGCTACGGTGGATCCTATTCAGTTCCAAGAACAGCAAAGTCACCTCTGTTCCCAAACTCCCTGGACACGGTAACAAAGTAACGACTGTCAAGTCTTGGTCTAGGAGCCTGCAGACCCATAAGCACAAGAGAGGTAATTTGAACTCATCCTGCAAGTGACCGAGTGTCACCTGTATTTCCCCCATTAATTTCAGTGGGGCCAGTTTGATCTAGAAGTGCATCTATTTTTGAACACTTTAAAAATTATTCTGTAAAATGCTTAAAACATGTTCCTCCAGGAATACCTGAATTCTCTTTGCCACACTAATAGGACTGAGCTAAGGATTATTATTGCTGAATACAAGGATCATCCACTGTGTATTGTGAGAATATTACATGGTAAGGCCTCTCAGTCATACCACATAATATTTAACCTTGCAATAAGTATCAGTTAAAGTTCTCATACAGAAGGTGCTAACTGTTGGAACTCCGCCTATTACACATTGCAAAGTTTGCTTAATCATTACAAACTAATCTGTGACTATGTCAATGACTATGTCCTTCAAAGAGGTGGGGATGCTACTTGGAAAAGCATGATCAAAGAAGTAGACAAATGGAGCCTAGTCAAATGCCTGACACGAATGCTACTTCCTTTTGATGTTTTTTACATGGGAAGTCAGCAAGGAGAACAGTATGATGGGGCAAGCTATCTCATTGTTGCATCTGCTACAGGATTAGATAAAAAAGTTGTCTCAAAGTTTGCAGGTGTAAACGGTGACGTGCATGTCTTGGTTGAGAGCCTAAATCTACACTTGGCTGTTAAATCAAGGCCGCAAAGAAACATTGAGCCTTTCAAACAAAACATGTGTGGTTTGGTTTCTGGAATCTACTGTTGTCCCTCTTGAAGTGAGCAATAAGCTGTTACCACATACACACTTTGAACACACAGTTTTAGTATATGGTCTCTTCAGGGCATTTAAGTGTCCTCTCTTTGTGCTGCAGCAGAGTCCAAGGTTCTATTTTAAGTTACAGCATCTTCTATGTGCCTCTTCTCATATTCAAAGTCAGAACCGAGGTTTTGGTGTCATGGGAGCCCCTTAAATCCTACTTTATGGGTGTTAAGGGCATGAGAGACAGTGGCCAATGGGCCACTGGTCCCTGTGGCTAACCCACCCCTGTAGTGACAACATCCTGTAGGTGTACATCCCTATTCTACCCAGAATCCTCAAATCTAGGGACTTCCAACATGGTAGAACCCTTCCTTGGCTGCAACCACCTCCTAGCCCACCCTAAAGTTGTGGCTAGCCTTTTGGAGGTGTTTGCCTCTGGCATAACTAATTTGTACCTGTTAAGCTGGACAGGTTGAGAAGGGCTTTGTCCTTGAGTGGGGGACAAGTACTCTTGCATATCAAGGATAGTGAAGCTTTTGAGGCACACCGCCTTCATAGCTGTGAACACTAGCCTTCCTGGAAGGGAGGAGGTGTGATTCCTTCCTGCCCAGGCCTCTGTCTCTGTCCTGGACAAGTGCTATCACATCCCACCAAGAGGGATGCAAAATAGCTCTGGGAAGCCCACCAAGGCACTGGAGCGTTATATCCTGGGTAACATACATGCAGGGTGGCATCCCTCTGCATGCCAGCTCACTCTTGACACGAGAATCATGTTGAGGATGAAAAAGCATGGTGTTTGACTCCAAACATGACACAATTTAGTTGTTCCATAATGTAGCTGGCTATTTCGAGTTTCCTCGGAAGCCAGCCCATTTTACTCTATGGACCATTGGTCACTTACAGTAAAACCTTGCTCTACAGTGTTACTGTAGGGATATGTATGTGTAAACATATATATCCACGCCTTTAACATAATGCACTTAAGTGAATTACTTATGTTAGCGCAGTGGTGTGGCTTTGCAGCACCTGGTGTGTGCAGAGCCACTCTCTAACAGGCAGGCTGCTCGGCAGAGCTGCAATGGCAGATCTGCAAGCATACTTTTACTTGGGACACACAGGTTGGCACAATATAGTCTGCAGCCATGCTGACCCCTTTAGCACCCTTGCCCTGAGTACCCCAGTACCATCTACAAGGGACCTATAAGGTGGCAAAGTACCTTGCCAATTGCGTGTGCCAGTTACCATCACTTTCAGGGGAAAAGGCATGAACGCTGGGGTCTGTTTAGCAGGTCTTAATGCACCATCTGAGTCAAAAAACAGCATCTAGCTGTCTAAAATGGGATACAAATTGTGAAGGGAGGGAGAATCAGCAAAGAAGTACAGTTTCTAACAGTGGTCTATTAGCATACTGAAAGATCCTCAGCTGTTACCGGGCTTTAAACGAATGGCTGAAATGAGTGCAGATTCTTCTGCTGGTAGTCAGTATGTTGCGTACTATGTCTTCTTTTTTTTTTTAAAGTATTGCCTAATCAGGTTGATGCAATGCGCCAAACACAGGCCACTGCAATAGCCACCATCTACCATGGCCTTAACTATATTACTTTCATTGTATGTGGTCACAAATCAAATTTCAAGACCTCTGGTTCACAGCCATTCAAACACCTTGCTGTTAAATTCTTCCAAGATGTTTGCAGCTGTGGGATTTCTCCGTGGCGAACATGGCTACTGTTGTGAGCTACTGAATGACCTGAAACGTTTCTTCAGTGCTGAGTCCTGTAGATAGCTGTTGCCTAACCCCTGCGAGAGATCCAGTGTGCAGTGATATACATGTAATTAACTGGTCCACATGACTGTCATAGTGCGGCTAGCACTCTGCTGTGAAGCTTATCCAAACAATTGCAGCTCATCGTGATGGAGTGCTGGAACAGCAACTCTGGCAAAATAGTTTCAGATGGGAACCTTTCAATTCACAAGGATGGCCATCAGAAATACTAAAAAATCCCACTCCTTCCACAAAACAGCAAGCATTTGCACCACAATAGGTCTCACATTTGTGAAACTTTGAGCTATTGGCATTGTAAATTATAATGTCTTTTATTTATATGATTAAAAAACCTCCAAGTGATGCGTAAACACAACTTGAAGGTTTTGGAAACACATAAATAAAAGGCATTGCCATTTACAATGCCAACAGCTCAAACTCTCGAGTCCTTGTGGCACCTGCGCTTTAGCTCTCAACATCGTAAGCTAAAGCGTGTGTGTAGTGACAGCTTCAAAACTAAAGAAATAGTTAAAATCTTTATTTTCTGTTTCTTTACTTATGATAGCAATCGCGGCACCTGCATTTTAGGCTTAAGATGTTGAAAGCTAAATCACAGGTACAGTGATTTAACAAAGGTAAATAACCATTGTCCTAAATCGGTTCTGTGAGTGTGCCGCTTGCACTGAATGAATGAATTTTTATTTATATTGCACAGTTACTTAAAACCATTTACGATATGACTTACATACAATTTAAAACAGGGTTAGAACAACCATTGTTTAAAAAACATTCCTAAAAAATGAGTTTACATACAGCATTATCAAAACATGATAAAAGGATGGGTTATATACATTAGTAAAACGGTGAGAGATTGCCTGTGCAACATTTTTGCTAATTTTATACGAGTTCTATGGTTTGGTAGTTAAAATAACATCTTCACCAGCAGGTTACTGGAGACTAAATAGTTTATCGGCCCTTCGTCCCAATTTTCAATTGCCAAACTCAACATTTCCACTGCTTTCTCCATGTAGGATTGCCACGGGTTGATTGACCCTCCATAGATTGGCTTCAGCATGCTTTGTAAGCTTCCGGCTGGGGCTGTCAATACTTGATAGTAATATTTTGTGTGCATTCCCAAGCATTCTTTACTTTGTTGATTCAGTCCGAATTCCAAACGAATTAGGCTGTTGCGAGTGTATTTGGGCAGTTTGAAAATGCGTTTATAGGCCAGGCATTGTGCTTTGTCCAACATTGCCTTCATTTTGCCTGGAAATGCCTGCTGTGCATAACCTGCAGTTGCCCTAATTTTGGTTTTGTATTACTTTTATGATAGGGGTTGTTGTTGGACTATGCATTAACTCATTTAGTTTGCAAAGGGCATAAGTTGTTGACTGTGCCCTGGCCGTCATTTTGTGCTGATGAAGTGTTGCTTTACCTGTTTCACTTAGCCAGCACCCGAGGTAGTTGTAGGATTTTGCAGTAGCGATGATTTATTTGCCCACATGCCATTTCAGTAAAGCTTTTTTGAAAAAATTACAGAAAATTACTACTTTCGTTTTTGGAGCATTTATGATGGAGTGGTGAAATTCTTACAAGATGTTCCAGCTGACGCCCCCGCCCTGGCGGGTGAAAAAGATCCCATCCTTCTTTTTGCGGACGACACCCTCTTGATTTCGAAGACACCAAAAGGCCTACAGAAGCTCTTAGACAGGTTTCATTTGTTCTGTTCATTGAGAGGTTTAGCTATTAACACATCAAAAACCAAGCTCCTCTCCTTCAAATCACATAAATCACCCAGCGTATCTATTATGTCTGACGGAACGCCCCTAGAATATGTCAAATTATTTGACTATCTAGGAATTAGAGTTTCTGACACCTTAAGCTGGAGACCCCATATTACCAAGATGCTACTAAATTTTAAACGAGCTACGGGAGTGATTGCCAAAGAACATCGATCCTCTAGGAGTAAGCCAATCTCTCCCGCATTAGAGATCTATCAGGCCAAAGCAGTTGGTACGGCCCTATATGGTGCCGAACTATGGGGTTTTGACAATCTTGAAGACATCACCTTGTCCGAGAACAAATTTATGAGAGATTTACTCTCAATGCCTAGGGGAACCCCTCTGAAACCGCTTTTCAGTGATCTGGGTAGGCGTTCGATCAAAGATATTGCTAGGTTGCGTCCTTTGTTATTCTGGGCTCGTCTTTGGCGCACTCCGGAGCTAGAAAAATATTCTGAGGGCCTGAGAGAAATTATGAACACTCCAGGCTCCCATAAAATAAGCTGGCTCCGTAACATCAAAAAATCCTTAAAGCAACTAGATCTAAACGATGCCTGGGAACATGGTGTCCCCGTGAGTAAGGTGAACCTTAAAAGAGCATATTGGGCCAGGATCGATAATGAGGACCTTAGCAACCCCAATGTTGGCAGGCTGACTGAATCTTTCTACATTCACAAGCAGTCCATTTGCTTTGAGCCTTATCTCGAGTTTGTACAAAAACCAAGGGATAGATCTTTGTATCTCCAGTTCAGACTAGAGATTCTTCCAACCCGAGAGTTCACTAGTAAATGGAAGCCTCCCCACCAGACACCCGATACTTGTCTGATTTGTGTGGAGAAGGTTGAAAGCATTGCCCACATTTTGTTTGAATGCCCAGCGTACAGTAATCCAAGAAGGAAATGGCTAGGCCCTGCCTGTCGCCTCCTGGGCACTACAAACTACCGTGTTGCTCTACGCATTCTACAATCTGATACAAGATTGATGCTAGTTTGTGCAGTGGCCAAATTTTTGGGCTGGTCTTGGATCATTAGAAGTAAATTCACTAGCCCCAGTAGATGATTTCTGTCTATAGCACTTTCATCCCCTTTTTTAACTTTTTTAATCGATTTTAACACCTTTTAATGAATTTATATAACTAGTCATTAAGCTACCAAGTTGGAGAGTATTCTCACAAACATTGTGACTTCTTGTAAATATTGCTCCCTTGATGAATTGTTTGCTTGTTTTTATATGTCTGTATGTACATGCTTTTATGATAATTCTTTTATCGAAATAAAGCTTTTTGACTTGACTTGACTTGATAAGCTCATTTCTTTCGTTATAATTATTGAGGGCGTCTAGGCCCCTTTGTAGCCCGATTTTTGTGTGGTCCATAACCACCAAGTCATCTACGTATTGTAATATTTGCAGTTTGTTGGTTCCAATTTTCGGAGTTACCAGACTGGCATTATGAAGCTTCTTCCCCAGGTCAGCGGTGTATAGGTTAAACAATGTGGGGGCAAGTACACATCCCTGTTTTAGTCTGCGATTTGTCAAAAACTTCTTCGTTGTGGTGTTGTCTGCTAACTTCACTTTGATCCATGTATTACTGTATTATGAAATAATGGCATTGAGGAGACCTACTGGGATATGCCAGCTACGCAATTTGTCCCAAAGCTTATGTCGGGGCACCGCATCAAAGGCAGCTGAATAGTCAACGAAGCATGCAAAGACTGTTTTATTATTTTTGCCGTTTGCTTGCTGGCTTAGATACGACATGTGTCAAGTAAACTAAGAAAAGGGGTTGGACCTGCACACCGTGGTTAACAGTTAGTTAATGTGATTAAACAAATGTGTTCAGATCATAAGAATTTTTAGTGTGCTATCACATGTGTAGGAGTCTGAGCCCTGGCTCCTAGGCTGAATAGACTAAGTGGAAAAGGGTCGGGGTTGTCCCAAACAATGTGATGCACAACCATGGACCATAGGTCTTCACTCAAAATTCATTCACTAATTTTTCAATTATCATAGGATACTCATAAAGTAACAGTAGACATTAAACAGAAAATCACTTGTATTTTTTGTTCAAGAAATTCGATGATTCCAAACAGAAATGTAAACAATTCATGTTGCAGTGTTACAATATAAACAGCGCTCACAATAATGTACAAGCTAAACAAGTTGAAAATATGTTATCAAATTATTTAAACAAAATCCCAATGCATTTCGCGTTTTAACAACCCTTCTTCGGGGGATGATGATATCCAAGAGGATTTAGCTTTAGTGGAAATCCTTCACAGGAAACTACAACAAAAAAGGCATACATCGGTATTAACTATAGAATATGTACACAGTGTGAATTTTTAGGATTTGCACTCTATGCGTGTAAAAACTATGGTGCTATGGGTGGCTACTATTGGTGCCCAGCGAGTAAAAGTGCGCACTGAAACGAAGAGTCCACTTCAGTGCTCATGAAAAGTGCCACATGTCCAGCAACAGAAGTAAAGACAAATGAAAAGGGGGTGTACAGAGTATCCAGACATAGTACCCAAAATCGAATTTAACGGTGAACCTGTGCCAAGGACAACAAGCTTTATTCTACCCATGATTCATACGTCAACGCTTACCAAACTGTATAATGGGGTGTATCCCAACTGAGCGATACTCTGTAACAAACATAATGATAAACTCATGAAGGTGTTAAGAGAACTGTAACTGTGATTTCAAGCAAACTAAAATGTATCACAGTGATTTAAATACGCTCTCTCGGGCTTACCAGAACGATACGGTCATCGAAGTCCAAAAACTTCAACCAAATGGCTTTAGACCGGCAGTCAACACCACGCTAGAAAGCAGAGATGAAAACGGTGTAAACTAACCTGTGATTTCAAGCAAACCAAAATATATCGCAGTAATTTGAGTTCTCTTCCTCTGGCTTACCAGAATGCTACGGTCGTCAAAGTCCAAAAACTTCAAACTGATGGCTTTTGACTGACGGTCAACACCGCGCTAGAAAGCAGAAATGAAAACGGTGTAAACTAACAATGAGGGTCCTATATTCACTTGTCATTATAAAAGATTATCAAGGATTACTGCAATAGCATGGGTTTCCATATCTCACCTATAGGAAAATTAACAGAAGGCTCCTCTACCAGCCTCCGTGTCAAGGACAAACAAAACGCGCATTGCAATGTAAACACAGCTGTAAGTTAAGGCGTCAAAGCGTGTTGACGTCACCCGGTAGACCAATGGGTGAATGATTGGAAATGTCAGGAGAACCAACAGGATTTAATTCGTTGTTTTTTTTAGAGAGAAACTATCTAGCCATGATCACGCGACCCGAGAACAACAGAGTCTGAATTAGATGTTTTTTTTATTTTGAGGAACGAAACTTAATGACCTTGGTCACGCGAACAGAAACCACAACCGATACACACATAAACAATGTAAATGAACGCCAAAATGATATGCGCCCTAAATCAGAATAAAGAGGCAATGCACGCTAGTTCTATCAAGGTAACGGCGGGTAATATCACTATGTTCTAAAACACAAGAAGGGTGCACTGTTTGAATTTAGGTGTCTTACGGATTAATGTGAAAACAATATACCAAAAGGAGCTAGGAAACACGCGGTGAGTGCAAATCCTGTACAATAAAAACTATGCAATTAATCTAGAGTGTCTTAATACATCATTATATTGTATCAGAAAGTACCACTTCTAATTACATAAAGCATATTAATTCGTAATGCTCATTTAGGCCCCCGGGAATGATAGTTCCTAGATATTTTATCCAAAAGGTTTCCTTGCGAGCTAAGGTAATGTGTGGGTCTGCACCTGGTAAAATCTGTACTTGTTCCAGAATGGTGTACCTCAGTTGTGGTATGGTGTGTGTGCTCTGAATCCAATGCGCTGCTAAGCATGATTTTAAGTTCTTATTGCGTATGTTACTCTTATGTTCTATGATGCGAGTTTTAATATTTCTAGATGTTCTCCCTACGTATACAAATCCACATGGACATTTTATGGCGTAGACGACATTCTCCGTGTTGCAATCCGATGTGTGCCGTAGTGTGAGCTTTTTACCTGTGTGTGGATGTACAAAAGTATCCCCTAGAATGACATTACCACATTGTCCACAATTGTGGCATTTCCTCATGCCCTTATGAATGGTTTTACTTGCGCTGGGTTTGATCTTAAGTAATTCTCTCATATTTTTCGACCTGTTATGTGCGAATAGAGGTGCATCAGGAAAGAGATCTTTAAAATCCACTTCTTGCGCTATGATCTCCCAATGTTTTCTGATGATGTATTTTATACTTGCTGATTGTGTGGAGTGTTTCAGTACGAATACTTCACGTGGCTTGGATTCTTTCTTCACTTGAAGTAAAAGATCCTCGCGTTTTTTCTGGTTGACTATCGTGTTCGCATTCTCCAGTATTTCTTCAGGGTAGCCTCGTTCTTGGTATCGAAGTTTTTGCTCATCGATCAAGGTAGTGCACAGAGAGGCATCAGAAGTAATGCGTTTAATCCTAATAAATTGTGACACAGGTAAATGTTTTTTTAAAGAGGGTGGATGTACACTGGTATAGTGTAGTGCATTGTTTACGTCCGTTAGTTTTCTGTATACGGCTGTTGTTAGGTGCTTTTGCTTTTTCTGAATTTCAATGTCTAAAAAATGTATGGTGTCTGGTTGTATGTCATGTGTGAATTGGATTCTAGGATTTCGAGAATTCTTCAATGCACTTCTCTAAGGTACTTTTAGAACCTTTCCAAATGACTAGTATGTCATCGATATAGCGTAAAAGGAGAATGGTGTTACCCTTCCACGTTCGGTGCTCTAGGATATGCTGCTGTTCGAAATGAGCCATAAATGTATTGGCATACGATGGTGCCCCCGGAAAGCCCATTGAAGTGCCTGTTTTTTGCAAGTAGAAAGTATCCTTCCAACAAAAGTAACTATGGTAAAGTGAGAAATGGAGTAATTCCAAGAGAAAGGTGCTTGTCTCTTGTGCCATGTTTGATTGGAGTAGCCTCCACTCCACAGCCTCAAGTCCTTCATTGTGAGCAATGGATGAATATAAAGAGACTACGTCTATAGTACATAGAAAAACATCTTCGGTAATCAGATGGCGTATGGTCTCCAGTTTCACAAGGCAGTCTGTTGTGTCCTTAACATACGTGACCCAAGATTGTACCAATGGTTGTAAGTGGAAATCAAGGAATTGTCCAATTGGCTCGTGAATGGATCCGCATCCTGCTACTATGGGTCTGAAAGGTGGCAACGTTGCGTGTTTATGTATTTTAGGCAACATGTATATGTGTGGTGTTTTCGGAGTTTCCACATACAGAAATTTGCTTGTGTTCACAGTAATGATGCCTTTATCTGTACCTGCTTTCAGAATCTTTGCCAATAGTCCCAGAAGTTCACCAATAGGATCCGTCTCTAGTGGAATGTACGTGTCCATATCCATCACATGGTGATCAACACTCCTCTCATAGAATTCAGTATCTAGAACGACCAGGGCTCCCCCTTTGTCTGCTTGTTGAAATGTTATTGTTGGATCTCGTTGCAATTCGTGTAGTACACGTGACTCGTTCTTAGACAGGTTTCTGTGTTTAGGTTTGTTGTATGTGATGTGTTCCAAATCCTTTTTGACCAGAAGTTCAAAACAGTCTAGGGACTTGTGAGAAATGGGTGACATAAATTTGCTTTTAGGACGAAACTGTTCCATGGGTTTCTCGCTTGCTGAAGATGGCATGTTGACAGAAAAAAAACATTTAAGTCTTAATTTTCGCATGAACTTGAAAAGAGATATTTCAGTTTCAAGGGGATTAGAACTCTAAGTGGGGACAAATGTAGTCCCCTTGTTTAATACTTTGGTTTCTTCCAAGGTCAGTATCCTTTTAGATATATTCCTCACTAAGGAATGGGTTTCTTTGGATGTCTCTGCGGTCTGCCCGTCTCTCCTACTTTTTTTGACTTGTCGCCTCCTGGTGCGTGGTCTGGTGTTACGATGTTGGTATCTGGGGGGAGGTTTGAAGAATGTCCCTCCGCCAAAAAAGAAGCGGGTTGAGATGTAGCTGAAGTTGCCTGAGTGGTGGTTTTACTGCTGGTGGGTACTGTAGTAGTTGGAACGGGAGGACGTTGTAAAGACATATCCTGGTCTTGGACCACACTTTCCTCTGATGAAGTGGTGCCAGATTTTCTAAAGAAGCGGTTTTGTGCGTAATTTTCTGCCCAAGAGTACATTTCGTATAATTTATAGTCAATTGTGTCCCGTTTAAATTTCCCTATCTTCCGTTCGTGAACTTCTCTTGCGTGGATGTCTAATCTGCCATTGATATCTTCCAAAACCTTGTCCCAATCCTCTTGTTCCATACGCTCTGATATGTCAGTCTTTAATTTGTTGATGTCCTGAGCTAGTTCCGTGAGTAAAACTGATAATTATTCTATGATTAAAAGGATGAGGTCCAAAGAGCACTTGTTAAGTATGGCGTACCATCTTGCCATAACACTTTTATTGCATTTGAAAAGCATAGGTTTCAAGGCAATGCGTTGTCCGCGTGGAATCCGTTTAACTTTGTGGTATTCAATGAGGGTAGTGGCGTGGAGGCGTTGATTAATTTCCCTCCTCATAGTGTATTCTAACTGAGTAAGTAAGTGAGTTGTGTTTCCTGTGGTGGTTCCAAATGTACGTACTTCTTTAATTAAGGAGTTAGTTAATGTGATTAAACAAATGTGTTCAGATCATAAGAATTTTTTGTGTGCTATCACATGTGTAGGAGTCTGAGCCCTGGCTCCTAGGCTGAATAGACTAAGTGGAAAAGGGTCGGGGTTGTCCCAACCAATGTGATGCACAACCATGGACCATAGGTCTTCACTCAAAATTCATTCACAAATTTTTCAATTATCATAGGATACTCATAAAGTAACAGTAGACATTAAACAGAAAATCGCTTGTATTTTTTGTCCAAGAAATTCGATGATTCCAAACAGAAATGTAAACAATTCATGTTGCAGTGTTACAATATAAACAGCGCTCACAATAATGTACAAGCTAAACAAGTTGAAAATATGTTATCAAATTATTTAAACAAAATCCCAATGCATTTCGGGTTTTAACAACCCTTCTTCAGGGGATGATGATATCCAAGAGGATTTAGCTTTAGTGGAAATCCTTCACAGGAAACTACAACAAAAAAGTCATACATCAGTATTAACTATAGAATATGTACACAGTGTGAATTTTTAGGATTTGCACTCTATGCGTGTAAAAACTATGGTGCTATGGGTGGCTATTATTGGTGCCCAGCGAGTAAAAGTGCGCAGTGAAACGAAGAGTCCACTCCAGTGCTCATGAAAAGTGCCACATGTCCAGCAACAGAAGTAAAGACAAATGAAAAGGGGGTGTACAGAGTATCCAGACATAGTACCCAAAATCGAATTTAACGGTGAACCTGTGCCAAGGACAACAAGCTTTATTCTACCCATGATTCATACGTCAACGCTTACCCAACTGTATAATGGGGTGTATCCCAACTGAGCGATACTCTGTAACAAACATAATGATAAACTCATGAAGGTGTTAAGAGAACTGTAACTGTGATTTCAAGCAAACTAAAATGTATCACAGTGAATTAAATATGCTCTCTCAGGCTTACCAGAACGCTACGGTCATCGAAGTCCAAAAACTTCAACCAAATGGCTTTAGACTGACAGTCAACACCGTGCTAGAAAGCAGAGATGAAAACGGTGTAAACTAACCTGTGATTTCAAGCAAACCAAAATATATCGTAGTAATTTGAGTACGCTCCCTCTGGCTTACCAGAACGCTACGGTCGTCAAAGTCCAAAAACTTCAAACTGATGGCTTTTGACTGGCGGTCAACACCGCGCTAGAAAGCAGAAATGAAAACGGTGTAAAGTAACCGTCAGTCAAAAGCCATCAGTTTGAAGTTTTTGGACTATGTCTGGATACTCTGTACACCCCCTTTTCATTTGTCTTTACTTCTGTTGCTGGACATGTGGCACTTTTCATGAGCACTGGAGTGGACTCTTCGTTTCACTGCGCACTTTTACTCGCTGGGCACCAATAGTAGCCACCACAAGCCAATTGGACAATTCCTTGATTTCCACTTACAACCATTGGTACAATCTTGGGTTACGTATGTTAAGGACACAACAGACTGCCTTGTGAAACTGGAGACCATACGCCATCTGATTACCGAAGATGTTTTACTATGTACTATAGACGTAGTCTCTTTATATACATCCATTGCTCACAATGAAGGACTTGAGGCTGTGGAGTGGAGGCTACTCCAATCAAACATGGCACAAGAGACAAGCACCTTTCTCTTGGAATTACTCCATTTCTCACTTTACCATAGTTACTTTCGTTGGAAGGATACTTTCTACTTGCAAAAAAAAGGCACTTCAATAGGCTTTCCGGGGGCACCATCGTATGCCAATACATTTATGGCTCATTTCGTACAGCAGCATATCCTAGAGCACTGAACGTGGAAGGATAACACCATTCTCCTTTTACGCTATATCGATGACATACTAGTCATTTGGAAAGGTTCTAAAAGTACCTTAGAGAAGTGCATTGAAGAACTCAATTCTCGAAATCCTAGAATCCAATTCACACATGACATACAACCAGACACCATACATTTTTTAGACATTGAAATTCAGAAAAAGCAGAAGCACCTAACAACAGCCGTATACAGAAAACCAACGGACGTAAACAATGCACTACACTATACCAGTGTACATCCACCCTCTTTAAAAAAACATTTACCTGTGTCACAATTTATTAGGATTAAACGCATTACTTCTGATGCCACTCTGTGCACTACCTGGATCGATGAGCAAAAACTTCGATACCAAGAACGAGGCTACCCTGAAGAAATACTGGAGAATGCGAACACGATAGTCAACCAGAAAAAACGTGAGGATCTTTTACTTCAAGTGAAGAAAGAATCCAAGCCACGTGAAGTATTCGTACTGAAACACTCCACACAATCAGCAAGTATAAAAAACATCATCAGAAAACGTTGGGAGATCATAGCGCAAGAAGTGGATTTTAAAGATCTCTTTCCTGATCCACCTCTATTCGCACATAACAGGTCGAAAAATATGAGAGAATTACTTAAGATCAAACCCAGCGCAAGTAAAACCATTCATAAGGGCATGTGGAAATGCCACAATTGTGGACAATGTGGTGATGTCATTCTAGGGGATACTTTTGTACATCAACACACAGGTAAAAAGCTCACACTACGGCACACATCGGATTGCAACACAGAGAATGTCGTCTACGCCATAAAATGTCCATGTGGACTTGTATACATAGGGAGAACGTCTAGAAAAATTAAAACTCGCATCATAGAACATAAGAGTACCATACGCAATAAGAACTTAAAATCATGCTTAGCAGCACATTGGATTCAGAGCACACACACCATACCACAACTGAGGTACACCATTCTGGAACAAGTACAGATTTTACCAGGTACAGACCCACACATTACCTTAGCTCGCAAGGAAACCTTTTGGATAAAATATCTAGGAACTATCATTCCCGGGGGCCTAAATGACCATTACAAATTAATATGCTTTTTGTAATTAGAAGTGGTACTTTCTGATACAATATAATGATGTATTAAGACACTCTAGATTAATTGCATAGTTTATATTGTACAGGATTTGCACTCGCCACATGTTTCCTAGCTCCTTTTGGTATATTGTTTTCACATTAATCCGTAAGACACCTAAATTCAAACAGTGCACCCTTCTTGTGTTTTATAACATAGTGATATTACCCGCCATTACCTTGATAGAACTAGCGTGCATTGCCTCTTTATTCTGATTTAGCGCGCATATCATTTTGGCATTCATTTACATTGTTTATGTGTGTATCGGTTGTGGTTTCTGTTCGCATGACCAAGGTCATTAAGTTTCGTTCCTCAAAATAAAAAAAACATCTAATTCAGACTCTGTTGTTCTCGGGTCGCATGATCAAGGCTAGATAGTTTCTCTCTAAAAAAAACAACTAATTAAATCCTGTTGGTTCTCGTGACATTTCCAATCATTCACCCATTGGTCTACCGAGTGACGTCAACACGCTTTGACGCCTTAACTTACAGCTGTGTTTACGTTACAATACGCGTTTCGTTTGTCCTCGACACGGCGGCTGGTAGAGGAGCCTTCTGTTAATTTTCCTATAGGTGAGATATGGAAACCCATACTATTGCAGTAATCCTTGATAATCTTTTATAATGACAAGTGAATATAGGACCCTCATTGTTAGTTTACACCGTTTTCATTTCTGCTTTCTAGCGCGGTGTTGACCGTCAGTCAAAAGCCATCAGTTTGAAGATTTTGGACTTTGACGACCGTAGCGTTCTGGTAAGCCAGAGGGAGCGTACTCAAATTACTGCGATATATTTTGGTTTGCTTGAAATCACAGGTTAGTTTACACCGTTTTCATCTCTGCTTTCTAGAGCGGTGTTGACTGTCAGTCTAAAGCCATTTGGTTGAAGTTTTTGGACTTCGATGACCGTAGCGTTCTGGTAAGCCCGAGAGAGCGTATTTAAATCACTGTGATACATTTTAGTTTGCTTGAAATGACAGTTACAGTTCTCTTAACCCCTTCTGTGCCACGCCCTTTCCCCCTCCTGTGCCGGGCGTTTTATTAGTGGGTGGGGTTCATGACGAGATAGTCTCGTCACGGGCACAGCGCGACCGTGCTCCATGACGAGACTACCTCGTCATGGGCACTGAAGAGGTTAACACCTTCATGAGTTTATCATTATGTTTGTTACAGAGTATCGCTCAGTTGGGATACACCCCATTATACAGTTGGGTAAGCGTTGACGTATGAATCATGGGTAGAATAAAGCTTGTTGTCCTTGGCACAGGTTCACCGTTAAATTCGATTTTGGGTACTATGTCTGGATACTCTGTACACCCCCTTTTCATTTGCCTTTACTTCTGTTGCTGGACATGTGGCACTTTTCATGAGCACTGGAGTGGACTCTTCGTTTCACTGCGCACTTTTACTCGCTGGGCACCAATAGTAGCCACCCATAGCTCCATAGTTTTTACACGCATAGAGTGCAAATCCTAAAAATTCACACTGTGTACATATTCTATAGTTAATACTGATGTATGAGTTTTTTGTTGCAGTTTCCTGTGAAGGATTTCCACTAAAGCTAAATCCTCTTAGATATCATCATCCCCTGAAGAAGGGTTGTTAAAACCCGAAATGCATTGGGATTTTGTTTAAATAATTTGATAACATATTTTCAACTTGTTTAGCTGGTACATTATTGTGAGCGCTGTTTATATTGTAACACTGCGACATGAATTGTTTACATTTCTGTTTGGAATCATCGAATTTCTTGAACAAAAAATACAAGCGATTTTCTGCTTAATGTCTACTGTTACTTTATGAGTATCCTATGATAATTGAAAAATTAGTGAATGAATTTTGAGTGAAGACCTATGGTTCATGGTTGTGCATCACAATGGTTGGGACAACCCCGACCCTTTTCCACTTAGATACGACATGGCCACGATGTTATCAGTTGTGGAGCAGCCTTTACAAAATCCAGTCTGATGGGGGGGAGGATTTTGTTCTCTTTAATCCATCTATTTAATTCATTCAGTAAGGTGCTGACGTAGGCTTTTCCTTCAATGTCCAAGAGGGCGATTAATCTATAGTTTTTTGGGTCTGTGTTGTCTCCTCTCTTGAAAATTGGGTGTAAAAAGACCATTCGATGAAAAGTTTTGATAACATTTTTCCCCAATATACTGGATCTTCTCTAAAGATAGCTCCTGGAAGCCCATTGGGCCCGGGTACCCCGTCTTTTTTTATCTTTTTTATTACTTGTTTGACTGCGGTACAATCTTGTTCTTTGCCCAAAAATTCCACTGGGGCCTCCTCGTCGATATTTGCGCTGGACGAGGGACAAATTACAGAGCTTTCAGGGTCTATGGAGCCTGCTTTTTCAATATAGATTATCGCGACATGTCTCAGCCATGCATCTGCGTATACAGAGTTACGCCTGTCTACTTTACCTTTCTCTAGGCTGGCTATGAATTGCCAAAGCTGTACAGGTTTATAACTAGGATTGAGGCACTATCATCTCTGTACCTTTCTCCCTCTATTACGAGCGCCTGTAACATGTCTGACTCGATTTGTACCCTTTTTACTGTTATCTGTTTTAGATGTTTTACGTAAATTGAGGTTCCCTCTGAAGGTCTACCAAACCGATTATGTTTGGTTGCTAGTTTATGAAAACCGGCATAGCCTTCAAGGTGTACATAATCTGTGGCTCAAGTCACTTGTAGGCATACGATGTCTCCTTCCTGCAATATTTATATCGTGTTTAAGTGCTTTACGTATTCCTACCACATTCTAAGAGATGATTTTGAGATTGGAAAGTGATTTATGATTAATGTAGGGTGTACTGGACGTTTCTGATATTATCAGTTTTGCGGTGGGTGGCCCTTGTTGATTCCCTAAAGTGTCTAATATGAAAACTTGGTCATCAGGAATAAAGAGTGCCACCTTGTAACTCTCGGCTTATCCTACTGAATTGATTGTTCCTTAGAATTTTCAGTAGCACTGTGATTTTTTGTGTTCTGTGCCTTTTGTGTGCAAAACATTTTGTATTTACTTGCTTTGTGAAAGTGAAGCTTGCAGTGCAAATGCATGCGATGTATCTGTTTTGTGTTTGAGTCTTCCATGTGCTGCAGATTTCTTCTTTATACCTATTCTGTATGTTATTGAAGCTTGAACTACAACGTATTCCCTTAGAACAACCATCTGCAACCTGTACCTGTTCAACATGTTTGAAGTTTGGGTTGTGACTACTGTTCCTGTGCCTGTTGTGTGAGAAACATGCTATTGTACCAGATTTGTGTTAGGGAAACGTGCAATTGCATACTTCCTGTGTTTGATGGAAGTGTGTCATTTTGCTATCAGCTCTATACCGAGTATGCAATGACTGATAAAATGCCTCAGAGAGAACAGAATCGTACAGGCTGTTGACAGAGCATATAGCAGGAGAGAGGAGGAGGGTTATATGAAGTTACAGGGTGGGAGTGAGGATACAGACTGTTGAGCTGCACAGCGTAACACATATTACACACCCGTAGAGATAGCACAGAGTGGAATAGATGGAAGACACAGGCACATATCACACCAATCAGTGTATATCAACAATCACATGGAACTAATTAACATCTTTTGCTACTAGTACACTTCAGCACAATGTTCATCCGTGAGGAGACCATATGCTCTAGTACCACATACCATCTCGTAATATATCAGCTTATTACAAAAAACAAGACCCAAATGAAGGATCACACAAGGGCCATATTTCCAATTTCTCCGTAAAACCTCTAAAAAAATTGAAAATGCCCCCTAACTTCTATCACTCCTCTGTCCCATCAGCAAACATCTTACACCTTTCAGGTGAATGATGGATTGATTCTTAAAGACTTCTTAGGCCACTTTACCAGCAATTGTATCAACTATGAAATATATACATTTAATTCTTCACAGGAATAGAGCTTATAGTGCAAAAGTGATTTAAAATATTAATGGTAATAAAGATACACTTTGAAGTAGACTTTTTAATTAAACCACAAACTGTGTTTTTGTGGAAGATAAACAAGAAGTTTCAGTTAATAACAATAATTAGAATAATTAGATTAATGGTAATGCATTTAGAAAAGTATATTTGAAAGAAATTTTTGTTGGATGTCACCAAACAAATCTAGAAGGTGGTAGGTGAAAAAGTCGTATTCAGAGAGAGAAAGTAAAGGTGAAATTGTATGCAGTACAAGGAAATCTTGCAAACCCTGTTTTTTGTTCTCGGCTTCAAAGATTTTGCAAGGCTTCTTGGATTAGCCAATGCTTTGCAGAGAATAATCTTGCATTGAACGCATGGTTAAAAAAATTATATGCATATTGAACATTCATGTTTGCACTTGTTGCGGCAATATATGGTGTGTGTATACAGGGTAAGATTTACAAATTGTCATACAAAGTTGTTGTGCTGTGTTGCGTGAAAGGGAAAGAGAAGAACACCACCATGGCTTCTAAGATTCTGTGCTGCATTCCACTCTCACTCCATTGGCACACTTAAGCTGTCATGCCTTGACTCAATCACCCTTGAACCACAGTGTATTTGTGTGTGTGTATTGGCTTTAGAACCCGTGAGCAGTTAAAAGGGAACCAAAAGTAGAACAAAAGCACACAGGGCACTACTTTGTGGCATTCAGTCAGTTTCGAATGCAAATCATGATTTGCTTTGAAAAGTAAATATCACCACAAAACTTTGTGCAAGGTATTAGAAAACTCTGGGCCATTCATTAAAGGGTTTTGGACACCTATTATCTATTTTCCCAGCTGTGAGAAGTGATTATTCATTGTAGTCATGTTTGAGAAGTAATTTTAGTTAAACATGAAACGCCTTAATTAGGAGTTTAAAACAAGAATCATGAATGAAGCATTAAAATGAAGCGTTGTGCTTTATAATTAGAGACCTGAATCAGAAGTTCATGAAAGAAGCGTTAAAACTAAGCTCCTTTTCTGCGCTCGTGAGCAGCCATCTTGGTTGTTCATGTCCTGTGTGATTTGAAAGAAAAGGCTACAAGTGCAGTATTCATTGGAACACAGAAATCAACTAACCAACACAAACATGTTATCATTTGTTTCAACATGTTGTAAGTTACTTAGGGCCTGATTGTGAGTTTGGTATTGCAGGAGCAGGACAGCACACCACCGCTTCGATCCCCACCCCCAAACTCGACTGCTGGCTACCCACTCTTTCCTCGTAGTCTGGTGGGTGGTCCTTTGGTGTTCCCGCAGCTGTGCCTTTCAAAAAGGCTCCACAACGGGAACACCAGAGCAAGTTCCTGCATGGCATGGACTGGTGTGGCATTTCCCGATGGTCACCGCACCTCCAACACCGGTTTGGCAGTCTGATGGACCGCCAAACTCGTAATCAGGCCCTTAGACTTCATCACATTTTAAATGTACTTGTTTTTTGTTACACACTGCAATGTTTTCTGCAAGTGTAGTACAGTGAAGAGGGTGGAATAAGCATACAATAAACCATGCACCTAACAGGGCAATTGCAAGATATACTGAACTAATGGATTATAAAGGTTTGATGATCAAATCTCACCCTCATGTAAGACCACCGCAAGGAAAACGAAGACCTGCAGAAATGATGTCATAATGCTGTAGGAAGGCACCAGATGATGACACGGGTCTTGGCTGGATCCTGTCTCCTTATTTTCTGCAAACCAGACCTCTGAGGATGCTGTATTTATCCACCAGAGAGGAGGAAACATCCGCCCTACACTCCCCCTACTCGGTATTCAGCAGGATGTAGCAACTGCTGTCAGAGCAGGCCCTGGCTCAGGGCACACCCTGGGAGAAAATACATTTGCTCTCCTCTCTGCTTCTATTGACATGCCTCCGATCACAAACTGCTTGATCCTCCCACAGCTCTTGTGAATAGCCCAGAGTTTATCTCCTTCAGGCTAGTGCCAAGTTGTCAGTTGTGGTGGGGAGGGGGTATTGCTGTATGGCGATAGGGGATGAAAAGTAGATGGGAAGGACTGAAAGGGTGTTAAATACAGTGTTTGCAACACGTAAACCAAGCATTGGAAATGCATTAGGTCTCACATTTGATTGAGTTAGAGCTATTGGCATTGCAAATGACAATGTCTTTTACCCATGTGTTATAGAGTGTATCTATGTGGTGTGTAGTGGAATTATGTTGGTTGGATTGAAATTGTTAGTTGTGGAACTGTGTTACGTGGAATCGTGTAGTGTAGAGTGGATTTGTGTAGTGGAATTATGTGGCATGGTGTGCAGTGGAATTATGTGGATAGCAATTATATGGTAATGAGTGTACTGAATTATGTGGAGTGGGATTGTGTATTATGCGTTTAATTGTGTGGAATGGTATGTTGTGTTGTGGAGTGATATGTTATGGAGTTTAATTATGTGCTGTGCTGTTGTATTTTGGGGCATGGTGTGGAATTCTGTGGTGTGGTTTGGATGTATGTGGTGTGTTGTGTAATTGTGCTGTTGACTTGAATTATTTGGTTTGGTGTGGAGATGTGTGGAGTTGAAGTGTGTGGTGAGAAAATTAGTAGTTATCTTTGTCTTTTTGGTGATGAAAAAAACTAAATAGGTAAGAGCTAAGCGCCAGATCTGTGCCTTTGGCTGTCACAAAAAGACAAGCCATCAAATGGTAAGTAATGGGCGGGTTTGGCTCCAAACACTTTACTGTATGCAATACCCCTGGCAGCAACAGCACACGCGCACGCTGTTAGGCAAGACATAATAAAGGGGCACACAGGCACAAAATGATATATAGAGGGAAAATGCTGAGACTAACTTTGTTTGCAGTGATGGGATGCTGGCTTTAGCTTCACCTTGATTGGATAGAAGGAATCAACAAAGTGAAATCTTTGGAGCCAGCTGCAATATTGAGGGGGCACTATTACCAATCTCCCCAGTTCACTACAAACTGCCCAGAATATAACCTGAAAGCACACACCACTGTGGTGATTGCTCAATGTCTACTGCTTTGGACACTTCACCAAGACACTGTGGAGATGAGCCACCGTAGCTCGTACCTCACTGCAGCTTGCCCAATCCTTATCCTTGGACTGACCCAACACACCACAAATAGTGTGTAGTCACATTACCAGAAACCACACTTTCCCCAAATATTCTATGATAGAAGGTACAGCAGTATACTATACCGTCCTAGTTATTTGGAGTGAATTATTAAAGTGCCCCACAAAAGAGAAGTCCATAAAAAGTATTGCATACAACAAAATTTCTACAGATCTTCTATCTTACATGGACAGAACAGAAAGCTCAAAGAGTGGGAATATCAGAACTGGAACAGAGCTGAAGACTGCAAGGAAGCCAAGAGAACCAGAAAAACCATAGAACAGGAGCAAAACTGGAGAGTGACAACCTGCACAAAAACTACTTGCTGCCAGAAATCGAACAGTAGCCACAGTAACAATGGACCTATGCCAGAACTGGAACAGAACCAGGAAAGCTCGGGACCATTACCGAATACTGGTAGGACTGTCACAGATGCAAAGAGTGGCAGGTATCCAAACACTACCCAGTAGTACCAGAAGAGTGATGGGGTAAAAATTGATCTAACAGTACCTGAACCACGACTGGAATAGAACTGCAGACTAACAAAGCTAAAACATAAACAAGATTAATATAATAAGGCAGCAGTGCCAGAGCTAAAGCAGAAATGGGACTGCTTAAATAACTTGGCAGGCCAAATGCTCATTGCAAGTATGTCCATGCACCTGCGGCTGCAAATGCTGGTAGCATGGATGAACGTTTCATTATTCTAGTGGGCGGTAAAATAAAAACTGAGTGACCATCCAGTTAATGACGTCACAACACCATTCAAAACCCCAGCTGACATCATCAAACAAAGCGACATTTTAGAATGCTTATGGTTGGTAACTGTTATCAATTTAAGACTGGATAAAGAGATCTGGTTTCTCCCTACACTGGATGGCCCTTGTAACACCCACTATTCAAGTGCCTAGAGATTTCTCCATTCGATACATGGGCCATATAAAAGAAAAGCATTTTTAGAAGTAACACAAAAGAGTCTGCTTTGCTTGTGTTCCCTTTATATTCTGGTAGTGGCTCGACTCTTCATACCTTGACACAGAACAGTTGGCATGGGTCTGTGCCCATTCCTGTCCTTAACACCGCACAGCATTTCCTGAATAATAACCATGCCATGCTCTACAGCTTCTGTGTTACGCACATTTCCATTTTCAATCTACACAATGAAGTTGAAGTTGAAGTTGAAAGGTTTTATAAAGCGCTCTACTACCAAGCGGATTCTTGGCGCTAAACAGAGACTATCCCAAAGAACGCAGGGAAGAAACTACAATGAATAGGCCATGGAGAAAAGGTGGGTTTTAAGAGCTTTGCGGAAGTCCATATAGATGGAAATGGATCTGATGGCAAGAGGAAGTGCGTTCCAGAAGAGGGGAGCGAGAGTAGAGAATCTCGACCCACCAAGTTTTTTCCTTCGGTAGCGAGGGACGCAGAGAAGGAACTGGGTAGAGGAGCGAAGGTTTCTGCCAGGGACGTAAGCCCTGATCTTTGATCTGATGAAGTTGGGTGCCGTGCCGGCCAGTGACATAAAGATCAGGCATCCCATCTTGAATAAGGATCGTTCCAGGATGGGGAGCCAGTGAAGGGTCTTTAGGAGGGGGATAATATGATGGAGTTTCGGAAGCCTGTAGATAAGGCGAGCTGCCTGGTTTTGGATGAGCTGCAAATGGCAGCGTTCGTACGCGGGAATACCGGCTTACAGGACGTTGCCATAGTCCAGGCGGGATAGAATCATGGCCAAGATGATGAGTTTGAGGGCCTCCACAGAGAAGTAGCGGGAGATTTTACGAATGATTCTAAGGGACAGAAAGCAGGATGAGACCACCGAGCTGATCTGGGTGCGCATAGAAAGGTCTTTGCAGATTTTAATACCCAAGGTTTTCACAGACACAGAGGGAAGAGGAGGAGAACCGAGGATAGGGGGCCAAAAGGCGGGGGTCCAGGGGTTAGAAGGACCACCGATAAGAACTAACTCCGTCTTGTCGGGATTTAATTTAAGTTGGTTGAGGTTCATCCAATTATAGATGAATGTCAGAGTGGATCGGAACTTGAGAATAGAATCAGGAGAAGGGGAGAGGTTGAAAATGAGCTGAAGGTCATCGGCATAATTAAACACCGTGACCTCCATTTCCTGCAAAGCGGCAATCAGAGGATGTATATAAAGATTGAAAAGGAGAGGGGAGAGGGACGAGCCCTGGGGCACCCCGCAAGAGACGGAAAAGCCCTCCAGTCTAACGGCTTGGGTACGATCCGTCAGGAAGGAGGTGAGCCAGGCGAGAGCCGGACCCCGAACGCCGGCGCCCCCGACACGGTCTAGAAGAGTAGAGTGGTCGACCGTGTCGAAGGCGGCGGACAGGTCGAGGAGGACCAGGGCCTGTGGAGAATTGAGGTCAGCGCTCCTCCTGAGCTCATCCAGCACGGAGAGAACAACTCCGTGGAGTGAGCAGGGCGAAAGCCAGCCTGGTTGGCGGCGAGGAGGTGGTTGTCTTCGATAAAGGTGGAGAGGCAGGAAGTGATGTAGCTCTCCAGGATCTTGCTCAGGAATGGGAGTAAAGAAATAGGTCTAAAGTTCGAAAGAAGGGTAGGGTCAGCGCCCACCTTTTTAAGGATGGGAATGACTGTGGCGACTTTAAAGAAGTCGGGAACAATTCCCTGAGAAATAGAAGAATTAAGCAGGGTAAGGGGGGATCCGGGCAGCTGGAAAATATCTCCCTCAGAATATGGACAGGACAGAGGTCAGAGGGAGAGCCTGTCTTGACTTTCCTCAACAGGGTGAGGAAGGCCTCCTTGGAGATCAGAGGGAAATGGTCAAGGGAGGGGAGGGTAGGCGGTGGTAGAGGAACAGAGAAAGAAGGGGGAGGCCGCGGAATGGGGCGCTTGATCTTGGCAATCTTCTCAATGAAGTAGTCATTGAGGCCATTGCAGAGGGATTGAGATGGAGTAGGCTTAGGGGCAACTGTATCAGAGGCTGCGAGCTCGTGTACGATCGTAAAGATCTCTTTGGGTTTATTGGCCGCTTGATGAATTTTTTGGGAAAAATAATCTGACTTGGCTGAAAGTATGGCTCTTTTATAATCCCGGAGAAGGGCCGAGTAGTGAGCCTTCAAATCCGGACAATACTTGTGTCTCCAGCGGCGTTTGGCCTGCCTAAGCACAAGTTTCTGGATTTTAAGATCATTGGTGAACCATCTATTGGTGTTGTGGGAGCGACAAGTTCTAACCCGTTTGAGGGGGGCAACTTGGTCACAAGTAGCGAGCAGCCAGCTATGGATGGTGGTCACCTGAGAGTTGGGGGAGGTGTCCACTAAGACGGGGGAGGAAGACGCTAGAGAGCGGCAGAGAGCGGGCAAGTCCACACGGTTCCAGTTTCGGGTGCAGATGTTTCTGGGGAGGGAGGGGTTGGTGGCCACCCGCAAGTCAAGAAGGAAAGAAATCAAAGAATGATCTGACCAAACACAGGGAAGCACCGAGGGGGTGGAAATTGACTGATTGGCGAAACAGTCTTGGTCCAGGGTGTGACCGTGTGTGTGGGTGGGGACGGAGATGTGGGATGTGAAGTTCATACAGTGAAGGGTATTATTAAAATCTTTGGACATGGGGTCCTCACGGGGATCACCCGGCCAGAAATTAAAATCTCCTAATAGTAGTACCGCGGAGTTATTGACAACAAGAGTGGCCAACAATTCCTGTATGGCAGGAATAAAGTGGGGCATTGCTTGGGGAGGCCGATAGAGAAGCACACAGGTAAGAGGGGTCGCAAGATTGGTGGAGCGAACAACCAAGCAGTCAACTGCTGCAATGGGGGGGTGAGGGAGAGGTTGAAACTGGAGGTTGGAGCGGGCTATCATCGCCACTCCACCGCCGGTCTTCCCCTCCGGGCGGTCGGCACGAAGGACATAGTACGGGATAGGGAGGGCTGCCAACACATCTGGCAGAGAGTCAGGAGTGAAACAGGTTTCGGTCAGGAACAGAACATCGGGCTCAGTGGTATCCAGGAGATCAAAGAGCTCCACTTGATGTTTGAGCACGGAGAGGGTATTGAGGAGGTAGGCGGTGGCTGTAGGGGGAGGACTTACACGGGGTTGAGGCGGCGGATTCAAATGTGCAGAAGGCAACGCCGATGTTTGCGGTCTAAGCAGATGGGTCGGCAAGTTGGTGTGGTCTACCTGAAAGATCCCAAGAATATTAAGGCGAGCCACCAAGGAATTGCTAATAGACCAATCGGCACAGAAAGCAAGCAATTGTACAGAAGAGTATGTAAGAAAACTGGCCGGGAGAGGGATATCCTCTTATGCTGATGAAAAGAGGGCGTGGCCTAGCGTCACCCAGGGCTTCCCCCGCGATGGCGGCAATCCTCCCCGTAACCCGCTGCAGCGCCTAATCGGCTGTGCAGGTAAGAGCGGAGAGGGGAAATGAGAAATGAGGGGGGTAAGTGCCCAAAAGCTAAGAACAAAATGCCAATAATAAAAATAAAAAGGTAGCGTTGCTCCCGGCTTTCCGCCTCAGGAGTTAGTCAATGTCTTGTTGTGCGCGCTGCTAGGGCGCAGTTAAATAGGGGCAGGAGTGGGCGTGGCCTAGCGTCAGCAACGTAACCCAGGGCTTCCCCCGCGATGGCGGCAATCCTCCCCGTAATCCGCTGCAGCGCCTATCGGCTGTGCAGGTAAGAGCGGAGAGGGGAAATGAGAAATGAGGGGGGTAAGTGCCCAAAAGCTAAGAACAAAATGGCAATAATCAAAATAAAAAGGTAGCGTTGCTCCCGGCTTTCCGCCTCAGGAGTTAGTCAATGTCTTGTTGCGCTGGTCAAAAGTGGGAGAGCACTAGAATCCGGTTACATTAGATAAGCAGGAGAGATGGCAACGAAGTGCTGTGTAACCTACTGCACACCTCTCAGTCCCTGAGGCCCCAGGGATCCCTAGGGTTGGAGTGGGCTCAACGGACCGCAGGGGTAGCAGAAGGGTGAGACGAGTACTGAGACTGAAAAGGGATTTTAAAGGTTAGCTGAGTGTGTGTGGGAGTGACGGGCTGCAGTGCCAGTGAAGGCGGGGCAGCGGTTAGAGGGGCTCTGAGGCTATATAGGGGGCAGAGAGAGTAGATACTGGTACTATTGAAGTCTACTGAAGTCATAAAAGCCCCAAGGCGGTAGCAGATTCGGTTAGAAGAGCCTCAAGGCTGGTTTGGACACATGGCACCACTGTAGCCCATTTGAGAGGAGGCACAGACCGGGTGGGAGGCTCAGAGGCTGAAATACGAGGCAGACTCTGACTAGAGCTATGAAAGTGACTATCCCATTACAAGACAGCAACAGACTCGGCCCAGGCGCGGGTGGCATCGGGTCAGCACTCGGCAGGAAGCGCCTGCCCCATGCTCTGCTCTAGAAGCGTTGTCACTGCTTACCCTTCTCGCTGCTTATCCTACAGCCCAGCGACAAGGGTTCTCCCCGCCTCAAACATTAAACGAAGCCGCATGCCTCTGCTGGCAGCCCCAGCATGTGCAGACTCCAATGTCTCCTCCGATGCGTCCCTCCTCTGTGGACATGGCTCAAAGTAATCATGTGCTGCGGTGCAGAATGTGATCTTGGGTCAAAGCAATCAAGCGAGATTGTGCAGAAAATATGAGAGGCCTCCCGAATCTGCCGCCATGCTTAACAAGGGGGAGTGGGAGGGGTGACGCGGACTGATTGTGTAACAAAAAGCGCAGTTGCCGGAGAAGCAGAAATGAAAATCAAATCAAAGATCAAGGTGATCGAAAAGTTAAATTGTGATTAACGCAGCCAAATATGCACACAGAAGTTAACAAGGGAAAGCCTGTGCATCCCAACAGACGCTCGGAAGAAGATCAAAAAGAACAATCGAAGCCAGCGGCTGGTCAGAAAGCAGCTAATATAAAAGACCGAACACCAACTTAAATAGGCAAAAGTGCAAGAAGACCAATAATAGGTTAACGCTCCATAGGTGAAACAAAACACCAAAAAGAGGGACAACAAACCCATGCTATCCACTTACACACAAGCTTTTCTTAATGACACAGAAACAAACCAATCAGCAAGGATAGACGGGATGAAAGCCCAAAGAGTAGATAAAGCATGTTGCAAGAAGATAGCGCATGCGCCGCCTATGCAACACCTAAAAATTATTAGAACAACTTTAAATCACTGGAGCCAAGGTAAAGGCCTTGCTGTTTTTAGAAAAGTGCCCTTTTTTGCATGGTTGCCCCTACTTATTGGCTGATATTGATGCTCTTTGACTAAGTGTGACCTGGGTTCCTGCAGACCAGGTACACAGTGCCTATGTTCTTTCCCTAAAACCGCAATGTTGCACACCCTATTAACAACTCTCTGGTCACATTTAAGTCCCTAGTAAAATGTACCATGGGTACCAAGGGCCATAAGACAAGGGAAGGCCTCTAAGGGTTGCAGCGCCTATTGTGCCACCATTAGAGGCCCTGTACCCTGAAATACACACACTGCCATTCCAGGCTGCGTGTTTTGGTGCAGAACAAAGTAAAGAGTTGACTTGGCACACATCCCTGTTTGCCATGTCTACAACCCACTGCCTATGGCATAGGTCAGCCACCCCTCTAGCTGGGTGCACTATGCCACTGATGAGGGTACAGGTGCCTGTACCCCTACATTTTCTCAGTCCATTCTTACACATTGTAATTGCAGTAACACTTTAAAGAGTATATGGGCTGGGAGTTTGTCTTTACAAACTTCACAGAAACATAATGGCTTTATTGAAAACTGGCAAGTTTGATATCAAGTGTGGGATTTAATGAAAAATGCTCTCAGAAAAACGACCTGACTCTAGTGTCCTGGCCGACTGGCTGCTCGCCAGCTGCCATCCCCAGACATGTTTCTGGATCCCTGGGTCAAGAGCCTCTGGCTCTAGGGTTCCTGAAACAAAGCACGTCCTGGGTAGAGGTGCCAAGCGTTTTCCCTTAGGATAAGTAGGGTCCACGAAGAGGAAGCCTCAAAGGCTTGCCACCTTTGTGAGCTGACCCAGCCATTTACGGCTCTCATTAACTGCCCCCCACCAGTTCTGACCCCCACTTTGGGTGGGAGAATCAGTGGAAAAACCAAGATAGGAAGAGAGATGTGCCCACCTTTGCCAACTCCACCCCTCAGGTGGAGGAGGCAATGTGAATCACAACTCTCAGTCTCCGCCATCTTGAGGATGGGGAGACCAGCCAACCAGAGTGAGGCTTATGCCCCTCTCCCACTGGAAAGTGGTATAATAGGGGGTGTGCCCACCCCAAGGAAGGGCCCCTTTGGTCCCAACCTGTACCTACATGAAACACCCCTAATTTAGTTTTAGGGCCAACCCCAAACCTTGCCTCCTCAGACAAGAAGAAATAATGAGAAGAAGGACCAAGGAGTTGCGCTCCAGCCAAATCGGCGAGTCTGCACCACTCTGCACCCAATGCCCACGGCCCAAGTTCGAGTGGCATAACACCACGAGGAGGTCTCCCTAGTGATCCCTGACCTACCTCAAGTCTCCCAATAAAGCCTGCAGCCCCTTTTTGGCGGATCCCCCCTGACGGCGACTGGGACTGGTAAGGAAAACCCGATGCCAAAAGACACCCCTGAACCCAATGCCCAATGGCCTTTGTGGCCCACCCAATTGTGCCCAGCATTCCTCAACATCCCAACTTACCTCTCCAACCAGTGGTCACCTCCAGAAGATCTCCGTGCCCGAGCCAGCAGTGTTTGTTCTGACATGAGCTTCCCCATTGAAACCAAAAGGGCTCCCAACATCAATCCAGCACCCTGCATCCGGCCACACCAGTGCCACTGTGGGTGCACTTTGTGTGCTATCTTGGATCCCCCTTTTTCTTGAGCTACATCCCAGGAGCTTTTCTCCCACATCTAATTGGTGTGCCAGTGAGCAGCCACCAACTGTGAGCCCGCCTATCCCCATTGGGCCTCAGCACTCTGCACTCTGCCGCCCTAATGCTGCTGAGGGTGTTCTTTGAGTGCATACTTGACCTTGGGGGAACCCTGGTTCTAACCCCAGAAACCCAATTCCCACAACCAAGTACTTACCAGTAAACCGATAACTTCATTTACTCCCATAGCTTTGCATTGACTGCTTTTCTGTGAACAAAGTTCTAAGTGTGAAGTTGGAAATTGTATGAAAACCCAAAAAACTGTGTTCACAAAAACTGATGTACTTACCTTTTACCTAGGAAAGGACCCAGTGTGAATATCTAGGCATATCACACAGTAGAAAAAGTAATCTGAAAAGTAAATGCAAAGTAACTGAAAAATTATTTAAACTGTTTCTGACCATTTGACCTACCTGTAACTATATTCAACTGCATTCAACTGTATTATATGATTATTTTATTTACCTGCACCAAGTCTGACTTGGTTCTAAAAAATAAAATCTAACAACAAAATATTTTTATACAAAACAATTGGTCAGAGTTCAGTCTTTCACTGTGTGAAATCAGTTATTGCCTGAGTGTGTACAATAAATGCCTAACAATACCTTCTGATAAAGCCTTACTGCTCGCCCACACTACCACAAATAGAGAGTAAGGTATTATCTACTTTTACCTTTGAAGATCCACTGGACACTGTGCACACCATACCGTACTTTAGTATACACAGAGCCAGCATCCTACACTGTGTGCAGTACTTTAATGCAGAGCTCAGTGAGCCCCTCTGACATCTCGCATCCTCATATTTGCCAAGTTTTCACATTGCTTAGGTGTGACTAGGTCAAGGCAAATAGTAACAACGGACAGCATCTGGGAAGCATGGAAAACACTATAAGACCCTTCTGCCTCCTGCAGCCATGCTACTGCAGGTTCACCCTCATAGCCTTGCCTGAACAGGCTGGGCAGCAGAATAAATCCTCATGCTACAGTTCAATTGAGCCCTAGCTGGCATAGCAAGCTAAGACAAAGGATTCTCATGAAGCTGGGTCCGGGGTGCTTGCTGTTTAGAGATGAGAGGCCTCTGTATCCACATTGTCCAAGGAGGCCAGGCCTGATCTAAGTTTACCGATTTTTGTTTTTTCCCCCATGACTCTCAGAAAGGGTGCGTGTTTTGGAAATTGAGCATGAAAGTAATGCTTCTCCTCTTATACCACATTTATATCACCAGTACACCCACCAACCTAAGAAGTGACAAATTAATATTATGCGAGCCCTCACCCAGGGGCCATAGTCCCCAGAAAACAAAGGGGGCCCCTCCACTTCTTATAGGGTCCCTCTGGGAAAAGAGTCATGACACGCCACTACAGTTGAAAAAAGCAATCTATTATAAATGAATAAAATGCACCTCTTTGGACTTATCACTTCACTCACAAGTACAAAACTCTACACATCAAACTAATACATTGTCAACATTACACTAATCCTTCTATAATGAACATATTTAACCAGGGTCAGACTTGGGCAGAAAATAGGCCGGGCATTAGACTAACAGTGGCCCACAATAGCGAGTAAGATAGCTGAAAAATCAGGCTAGTCTTGATCTTGTAAAGGCACGCTCTGTGGGTATTTTGCAGGGTAGGGGAAACTGCATTCTTTTGTGGTTGCTGCTACCTAAGTTAATGGTAATATCAGAGAAATCAACAAGAAAAACAGCATACCTGGCCATAAAACAGGTAGGCATATTGTTACAAAAACAGCTCACACACTTATCTGTGAGACCAGCTAATTGGGCACTGCTTGATTTCCCTATAGGCCAATCCAATCCTGACTCTAACCACCCTACTTGCATCTGGGATCCATACACTGAGCCAAATCCCTCTAGTCCCCCATCCGTTTTTCATTCTAAGAAACTTAAGTTTGCATGCTGGAGTATTACCCTCTTGAACTTCTACTGAACTTTTGGAATTGTCCACTTCAAGACTTACAGGTCTTCTGGAAAACCTGTCTCCTCACAGAATCAAGGTCCCTTCTTAAATTCTTGTTTACACACTTTCCTGCATAAAAACAATCAATGGAGGCATTGTTTTCCTCTTTCTATGTATGCTGCTTTCTACAGTACACATAGAAAGAGTAAAAAACATGGAGAAATAAAGTTATTTCTCCACGTTACACCACCCCTGGGGAGGCTCACAGTTGTGACACATTCCTAGATTGAATCTATGGTGTAAATCTGGGAATGTGTCAAAATCCATTGATGTTGTGTGGAAACACCAACCACAAAGTCCATGGCAAGCCTCCCTGATGCAGTGTGGGACAAAGCAGCAGCTCGCTCTGCATTGCCTTACTCCATTTTTACGAGGCCAACAAAAGGAAGGTAGGGTGACTTTTCGTGGCCTCATAGAAATGATTGGGAGGCCTGTGCCAACAGAGTATCATTAAAAGTGAAGCTCTGGCAGCGCAGGGTTCTTGTGAATAAGACCCTTATTTTCCAACATACATTAGATAGTTTGAAGATATTCTAGACATAAGGTACCATTATCCTAACCCTACTTGTATGACATTTATTTTAAATGACTTTCATATGCTATATTGATTTCCAAAACAAGAAACTCCTATACTAAACCTAGGCCGCAACCTACTGATGTATTTGTAATGCATTTTCTATGTAATTATTTACAATTAATTGAATGTTCTTGAAAGCTAAAGTAATCTCGACCCTAAACTACAACAATGGTAATTCTTTTATAATTGATATATGTTATCATATGAGAAAATAGCATGGCCCAGAGGTAATGGTATTAACATTTATTTTGCTATATGACTCTTTTTAAAATAAAAATTCAGGAGGATTTACAATTTAGCAGAGGGAGAGCACTATAGTAAATCAGCAGTGCACCTGCCATGCCAAACGTTGCCCCCCCATATATGGTGAAGTGATGGGTCTCCACAAAGGGAGTATTAGCTAGTTCTACTCTCTGAGACCACTCACCTGATGGCATATTGCAACAGGGCTATCAGGTCACAGTGATGGTCATCTTGCCCTATCGAGGACAGGGCAGTCGTCAGTAGGTTTCTCCACAGGGCATGGAGATCCCATGCATTGAATTCTCTCATTGGCCTCAAAGTACAGGAAGAAAGCTCGCTGTGCAACAGGGTCAAGTATGTCTTTTTTGTGTTTCAAGAATACATTTTTGGAGTGTATTCTTGAAAAATAAAAACGGGTGCATCAAACATGGGGGCTGTTTAGCAAAGCTTCACTTTCTTCATTGTATCTACCACAGCGGCCACTCTACAGCAATGAAATCTCCACCTGCCTGGCAAGGATTAGTAAATATGGCAGGTGGTTTTCCAGAGATTTGATAGGCCAGCCACAAAACTCTAAATGAGCTTCTCTGTCTTCACGATCAATGCCACAATATATATAAGCAACTTTCTCCATTTAGGACCTATGGCATTCCATGACAGAAAGGATGTCCTTAATTCTACACTTGACATCTCGCTTCTCATTTCTACTGCCTATCTTATAGTCCTAGCAAGGACCATTCTCTCCACCCATCTGACTTCTCTAATTCTGCCATGGGCTAGGGGTCCACCCTATCCCAGGTATGTGTCAGTCAGAAACAATTGCTCACATGTATCCTGCTCCTTTGCTTTCACGCTCTCATCCTCAGGGCCCGAACTGTCCCACTCATCGATTAGTTCATACCTTCATTCTAGCTGCATGTCATAAGCCCCTGCAAAGGATCACCCTTGCAACCCAATTTCAGATTATCCTTCCCTTTAACTAGAGACCAGCATTCTAATACACTTGTCCAGTGCTCACACCCTACTTTGTGCACCTTGCATGGCTTTATTTCACAATTATAATGCCACTCACCAGTCACTGATGTTCAGAGGCCTATATTCTGCCTTGAAATGTATACAATTTACCCACATACACATATTTTGTCAATATTTTATTACATTTCATGATCAACTTTGGACATGAAAAGATACTTCCTATGTTTTGTCTCCAGTCAAACAGTGTATATTCTCACAAGTTTCAAAGTCAAAGTCAAAGTCAAATAATGCTTTATTCGAGTTAGCACTCATAAAAGCAGAGCATACACCAATTAAAAAACAATTAAACTATACAGTCGGAATAAAGCAACAATTTACAGTGTCTCAAGTAATAAAATTAATTACAATAATTTCACCTATTACAAGGTCGGCAGGTAAGATAAAAATTTATACAAGAATAAAATGTACTTGGTTAAAAAACACAAATAACTAAAAGCCATAACTCTAAACGTGCAAAGAAATTATCCAGGCAGAGATTAGTCAGTTGACTAGCAGTCTCTGCCTGATCGACCAGGCCCATCCGATGTACTTAGCAGTGGCAATTGAAATCCAAGGCAGAGTACTCGAACATATAATTCGCAGGGCAACAGTACTACAATTAGTCCCCAGGTTCCTACACATTGGAGATAACCATACACGTCTAGGCACACAATAGGCCTTACAAGAAAATAGAAAATGGCCAAGAGTTTCTTTCCCCAAACCACAGGCTGGGCAGATATCACACACCCCACCTCCCCATTTCCGTACAAGACTTCTTAGGGGGAGAGCACCGGCTCTCAACTGGAAGAGAAGTTTTCTATCACCTGGTTTGGTTATAATATCCCAGTAGGGTTCCAGGGCAGGATACAATTTCGCCTCAAGGAATCCCACTGTCATGGACCCTGTGCTAAAGCTACTCATACTCCTAATGGCAACGTAGCCCAATAGATATTTTTCAAGACACTCTTGGTAGGAAATATAGCTCCTGCTGGATCTAGCCAAAGCGAGCTCAAACCTAATTCAAGCAATGTTACCTTCAGCGATTTGAGCCACCCTATTTTATGGAATGAATCCGCTTTGATAACGTCTTCAAAACCATCAGCATAATGGGAAAGCTCGGGAGTCGTCCAGAGCCTTCTCCAGTATAAAATTGGGCGTAGTCTAGCTAGATCGGAAACTTGTTTCCTACCTAGATTGTACCTTAAAGGCAACAGCGGAGTACTTTTTGGGGTGCCTGTGATTGCCCGGAAGAACTTGTTTTCCGAAGCTTGTAGGGTATTCAACTTCTCGAACCCCCACAGCTCCGCCCCGTAAAGAGCTGACCCGAGCGCCTTCGCTTCGTAAACCTGCAAGGCAGGCTTAACGGGTTTCGCCAAAGATTTTCTGTGTTCCGAGCTAATAGCACCTGATAATTGCTTATGCCTCAAGGTAGCAATATCTATATGCTGGCACCACCTACTATTGTCAGCAATGAGAATACCCAGATACGTAAAGGAGTTCACCACCTCAAGAGAACGACCACTCATGATAATCTTTGATTTAAAACTAGGATGGGGATTAAAAATCATGAGTTTTGTTTTGGTCACGTTGACCTCAAGACCGTGTTCCCCACAGAATTGATCAAAGATGGACAGAGCACGCTGCAGACCACTTGGGGTCTTGGATAGAATGAGCGTGTCGTCCGCAAACATTAGAATGGGAATTTTTGTACCAGAAAGCGAGGGAGCGTCCACCTGCGCAGATAGCATACGGGCGACCACACCATTAATATACAAAGTAAACAAGGTTGGTGCCATTGAGCACCCTTGTCGAACACCTCGTTCAACAGGGAAATCCGCTGTGAGCATCCCCTGACCACCCCACTGGATTTTAGCAAAAGTTAACTCATGAAGCCGCATTATCAGTGACAGTAGCACCTCTGGCACCCCCAAATCCTTAAGAACCGACCACAGCTTTGACCGTGGCACCAGGTCGAAGGCAGCCCGTAAATCGACGAGAGCCGCATAAAAGCTGCCCCCCCCCAACACCACAGTCCTCCATTGCAGTAGTTGAAACCGGAATACCTGGTCCACCGTACTTGTAGCCCTACGAAAACCTGCTTGGAAGGGTGACAGAGCATTATTATCATCAACCCAGTCAAGAAGCCTGTTTACTATCACCCGCCCTACTATCTTTTGCACGGTATCAATGAGGCTTATCGGCCTATAGTTACCAGGCTTTGATCGATCACCCTTTTTATACACTGGGATGATTATAGCACCCCTCCAAGATTTCGGAACCTCTGCTCCTTTCACAATAGTATTAATAAGTAGGTAGATGTATTTACACCACCGTTCCTTATCACTTATAAAAATATCAGCAGGTACGCCATCTAGCCCTGGGGCGCGCCCACTATTTACTGAGCTTAGTGCAATCATAATCTCTTTATAACTAAAGAGATTATCTTGAGAAGTCGGTAGACAAATACTATCTACTCTTGCATTCTGACATGTCTCAGCATACTGGGTGCTAAAGAATTTTACCCAATCATCCTGTGGAACATTGTTATTAGGGGGGTCCACCACTCCCTCACCTCCCCACTTGACAATGGTCCAAAACGATCTAGAGTCTTTTCTATCACTAGCACGTTTTAGTTCAGTCCAGTAGTGCTCGTCCCAGGCTTTCTTAGCCTTCACTATACAAGCTTTATAATCCTTCCTGGCTAGCCGGATAGACGCGGGCTCCCTCCTCTTGATGGCACGGCCTAAAGCAAGTCGTGCATTTCTACAGTTAGCATTGTACCATTTTGCACCTTTGCGGGCTCTCACCCCGTAACGCTTGGCAGGCTTCAAAAACTGATCTTTAATCATGCTAAAGAGAGTGTCATGAATTTTGACCACACAACCCAGTCCAGCTACAAAAGGATTAGCAGATTCCATAGCTAATATCGCTTTATCTGTTTCAAAATTGATTTTATCAATGGCCTGTTGATCAGTTGCTACCCTGTCCCACCTTAGCCTCCGCATATCATTTGCCGGAACAACCAAGGGTGGTACAAGAGTATTAGGGCCTATGAAACCATTGGCAGCTAGCCACCATTCATGCTCCACGCATAAGGGGTTGTGGTCACTCTCACTTCTCCAAACAACCTCTATGTCGCAGACCCTAGGCCATAAGGTCATACTACAGAATACATAGTCTATTCTGCTTTTGTACCGCCCATAGTCAAATGTCATAGCCCCTTGTTTATCGGATTTTGTTCTACCATTCAAGGCTCTTAAACCCTTTCCAAAACACAAGGCGTTCAGACCGACCACATCCTCAGTCCAGCATATAACTTGGGCCAACTCTAACCTAGGGATGCCCCAATGAGAATCCTCTTCGTCCCCAAGGGAGTCTTCACAAGCGACTAGCGGTTCAAAAGTCCGATTAAAATCACCTGCAATGACAATATTATTGTCTTGCGAATGCATGTCAAGAAGGGTACCCAAGGCAATTAATACCTCTGATCTGCCTCCTTTGTTACCTCTGGCGTAGATATTATAAATATCAAGTTTTCCTATAGTGCCAGTGGACATTTTAATTAACTGGATATCACTATGACTAGTTTCCATAGCTTTAATTGATAAATTGAGGGACTGCCGAACCCAAATAGTGAGACCCCCCATTGGTCTCCCCTTTGGGCCCTTTAGAGCGGGCACAGAAAAATTCAAGTATCCCAACACAAATACGGGTTCACATGCCCAAGTCTCCTGAAATACACAAACATCAAAGGAGTTAACAAAGCTGAACCAATAACCAGAGTCAAGTTTAGAACGCAGCCCAGCAAGGTTCCAAGAGATTCATTTTCCCACCTCAGCCGCAGAACCAGCCAAGGCGTTCGGAACAGGGTTAAGATAAATGGCCTTACCCACTTCTGAAACTGCAACAATTGTTCGGCCTCCAAACCCAGCGGCAAGAATGTCACCCTCACCTTTCGGGTCAGTCTCAGAAGTACAACGTTCAATAGATGCAACAGTATACAATTGAGGCTCAGCCGACACCCTACCTGGCAATGTCTCCTTGCCACGTACATTGCTCTTCTTGGTGAGGGTATTTGAACTATTTGGGCCAGTTGGTTCACAAGGTACTGCACTCTTGCCCCCAACAAGTCAGTCGCAATCGTTCAGGTTAGATAGAGCTGAGAACCTATTTTCTATGTTGAATCCCCACTCATTAATTTGGGTAGCCCTTCCCCGTTTGTTTTGTACCAAATTCCATTTTGTCCTCAAAATGCTCGGATTAAGGCCACTTCCCCTCCTTTGATAGAAGAAGTCAAGTGTGAGTGGAATGATATCGGTTGATCTACGCTGAGGGGGGAGTAAATTTGGTAATATATTAGTCAGTACTGCCGAGTCAGTAAAATTCAACACAACACAGTCCCCCCTAAATCTTTTTGGACCACTTCCTATCCAATCCACCCTTCTTGACTAGTTCATCCACTAACTGGTGCTTACCCCAGGGAGTTATTACCATGTTATTAGTTAACCAGTGCAGTGCTTTGGTCAGCAGGGAAGATGTGGATTCCACCTGGCCAGACATCAGTGGTGGAACATTAGCTAAAACCAAAACTAAGGGGGAGGCCTCAACAATAAGTTCCACCGAGCCTTTCAATGAATTCAGGGCAGTAGGACTTACTGGGGGAACCTCACCCCCAGATTCGTCTTCTCCTGCATTTATCTCGGGAGCAGTAGGACACTTGGGCAATGAATTCCCTCCCACACCTCCATCAGGCCTCGTAATTTTCCTTTCGGTCTCGACTCTCTGTACTACCTCAGCTGGCATTTTTTCTACCTCAACTAAAGTTTTGTTCAGTAGCCCCCCTAATCTGGTAACTTCATCCGTTAGCTTATCTATTTTAGCTACCAGAGGCTTGACGATACCCTTAATCTTTGAGTCAATCATGCACATAAACTTTTTGAGCTGTTCATTTGTTAGGGACACACGCGCATCATCAATCAATCCACTTTCGTCCACTACATCAATATTACTATGTGGGGAGGCGGGCCTTTTCCTGCCCGAACGTAATCCGCCCCGTTTAGGCTGGACCTTTCTGCCTCCTCTAGTAGTTCGAGGGACAGGTACTGGGGACGGGGCTTTTTCCTCTAATATTTCTAACTCAACCTCCTCTTCACTACCGACAACATAATTCATAGAGGTGTTCTGAGCAAAAATTTGGTCGTCTGCTTGATCGCATGCTGCTTCGATGATACCAATGTTATCAAGATCTGGAGGTTCGGCCCGTATAGATTCAGGCGGAGCAGACTTAGAGAATGAACCCAAACCTAATGAGGACCTCCTCTCACTATTTATTTTAGCAACAACCTGAACTAAATAAGTGTCCATGGTATTCGATACCGAGACTGCCCTTTGCTTAGACATTGTATGCCCCAATACAGTGTAATCCTACTTAAAGCTTAAAAAACAACACTTACATAGAGGTCAAAATAAGCGACCAAACCAGATCACAGAGCAAGACCAGTAAGATAAAATACAGTAACCCGACAAAGGTTGGGGCGGTGCCTCACCAAATACGAGCAGAGTGCACGACCCAGTCCAGTCTCTACCAGTCGCGGACTGTCGCAGACTGTCCCGTCCTTGTCCAGGGCTTCTCCCGGGACGCTCCCGCGCACTCCCGCGCAGCGGTGAACGAGGTCACTTATGAAGGTGTGGAGGCGGTTAGGGGGCGTGGCAAGCAGGGAGAGCGTCCAGGTGCAGATCGTTCACACAGGGACTCCTGGGAGATGGAGTCCCTGTTCTGTTGCTCGCAGCCCTGCCGCACTTAACACAGCCCACAGCGTGATAGCCTCACTCCAGGCACAGGTGATGACACGGCGATGCGGGACCCGCGTAGTGTGTCCGGCGGGCTTCTGTCGAAGTCAGATAAATGCAGCAGAATGCAACAAGCAGGAACCAGGGCGAGGTAGCTTTCAACAAGATCAGTTTCAACAGTTAGTGGGAAGGTCCCTGAAGACACTATGCCAAATTACTAAGTAATCTGCCCATGGAACCTGGGTCATCTACTCGGCTAAGGTGTGTCTCACCCCAGTTAGCCAAAGAAGAGTTTGGGCTGCAAATCAAGATGCAGGCTCCTTGCTAAAATAATAAGGATATGCTTTCTGTTCATATTTCTAATCATTTCTAACAATAGCATGTGCCAATGATTTACATATTATTACTCGAATTACCAGTAATGTTATCTGCACTCTGCAATAAAGATATGTCAATTCATCTTTGCTATAGTCTTTGAGTTCTCAGGGCTCACATATATAAATTATCTTGCAAGAGTTTCAGGGAAGTCTGGGGCAGCCTTAAGAGGGTCATTCAAACCCTATCTGTTTTTTAGCACTACAGTCTGTCTAAGGGGGTACATCTTCCTTCTTTGACTCACATAATTTGGCTTTCAAGTCCTATCTATCTCAAAACATAATGTCCAACAGATGTTGACATCTATGCCGTGTCTCCTCTCTCCTTTGGCCGCCATCTAACATCTGTCTGTCTTGGATGATGCTTGTGGAAGAAACTCCCATAGTTTCTTTCTTCGTCTTCACCCACTGAAGCAGCTCAGCCTCTTAACTCTACAGTCCGGTAAGGTGCATCCTTGGTAGTTCAGCACCTGCTTCCCAGATATAAAGAATGAATCAGTGCACTAGGTAAGAATTAATGTAGTAGAAGGACAAATAGAGGCGTTTCTAAACTTCAGAATGCATGTAGACTAATTTCAGTCCATTCTTCTTTGTAGCTCCCTTCTGTAATCAAGCCACATGGTTTTGACCCCTAAGCAATAAAACATGCAATAGTCTTTCTCAATTCCTTTTCTTTGGAAGTCATTTTATGTACTGGTAGTTTCATTACTGCATGTCAATGTTTACCTATTTCACTCATTAGAGCTATCTCCTGTGGCGTTTTACAGGCATTTTAACTGAAAACATTGTCCGTGATGTAGCAGAAACCGCAATTTATTTGTGGGGGTGCATTATAATCACACATGTAGAGCTCACCCCCATACATTACTTTGTCGGATTAACATGAAGTGTTCGAATTTTGAAATGTATTAACATGAACGTGATGTGTTTAGGCCATTTAAAAGTAACATGCAGAATTAACGTAGAACGTGAATGTAACTAGCAGAAAACATTAACATGAAAGGATTGTGCTGTGGTATTGACACCTATCCATGTATTAAAAGTGTTTATTAATTGTGTAATTTTACATGTAGATACATTTATTAATTTGATATGCCTTATTGCCTCGCAATTTCCTAAAGCTGACATGCCATTTCCTTATGCTAGCCTAATCTTGCAGGCCTGAAATGCTCTCGCTTTATAATTAATAGTTGATTTTCATGTGTGCTATGGAATTTGTTCTTTCTCACATTTTGTGTTGCAGGTGAAAGAAGTTGTCTTGTTATCTAGAATAATGTCTTTGTTTTATAAGTCAGGCAAGGAGAGAAGAGGATACATCATAAACTTCAGTCGATAAAGGAAGGCTGTTGTTTTTCACACTGGAGAAGGCTTGGGAACCAAGGTTAACTTGTTGCAACCAGAGAATGCCATTATAACATGGAAAACTAAATTTAAGATTGTACCCAGAGCAGATGGTGTGTCCCACAAAGACACTTCGGAAGGAAATCTGAAATATTGGGATGTTGAAGTAGGGAAAGTGCCCACTTCTTCTGCCTTGGGAGAGAGAGCATCTTAAAACGAGCTCTGTCTTATTAGCTTATGCTCTTTGACCCATCTATGGTGGAGAGGCTTCTTAGGAAGACTCTACATGCTGACAACTTTTTATTTCCTGTCTCTGAAGATGCTTAGTTGAGATGTCATTTTAGCATTAGTGTAGGGATAGATTAATGCTCTATATTCATTAACACTCAATACAAGGAAACTTGGACTCATGCTTTCTGAGCCGCTGTATTCTGCTTCTTGAATTATTTATATTGTTAATGCTGCATCGTTCAAACTGGATGTGCAGATATGGCATTATGCTGATGTATTTCTACACTCTCATCTTGAGGTGTCTTTATGTCCACTTATTTTTAGCTTCATGATAAATTAACAAACCTTACGTAGTTGTTTGTGGTTAATATGTGTCCAGAGAAATTCCTGTTGAATTGATTGGCAATAATATTTACTTTCTCCCCTCTACTCTTACATGCTGCTAAAAAGAACCATTGGATTGTGACTGTAGAAAAGGTTCAGAACTTATGGGTCCTGCCCTTTCAGTTTGTAGCAGGGTAGGATGGTTAGCACATGAAGCGAGGGGAGAATCCAGAAATCAATCTAGAAAAGTAAATCCTAGAACCCCAAAGTTCCAAAATAGAACCAATTGACGAGAACGGAGAGTGACAGAATTCAGCAGAGACTGACGGAGTCTGATGTGTAGCGAGATCCGCTGTGAGCGTAGGAGTGAGTATTAATAGGATGTATGTTGTGTGTTAGATTACGGGAATTAATTGATTGTGTTCTCTCTGATGCATTTGGTGTGAGAGTCGAGTGAATGTGGTTTCCAGGTTGGACGTGATCCAAGGATTGCAATTTGAGTTTCAGGCCCCAAAGTGGCTTAAGATCCTGAGATATATTAAATGGTGTGGCAGGCACCAAGATTGATTGTGATTGTCTGACCAAAGAATTGAGGAGTTGTTGTGAGATGTCATCGACAGTTCCGCCTAAAAACAGATAACTTTGTGTGAATGGCACATATGTGAATCGTTTAGTAAACCTTCTGTGCAGAAGTGAGCTAAACTGATTTGGGTGATCAGCGCAGATCAAGAATCACTGTGTGAATGTTCTTGAGTCATTGAATTCCATCAATCTTTTAGATGGCAGACAATTTGGGAGTTTAAGATGATTGTATGAGTGAATGCGTACAGAGAAATTGTAAAGGAGGATGAGCTGCTGCGAGGAGTGAAGGTGATGTCAGATTAAGTCTGTTGGTGTAACTCTGAGCTGGGATTTGTTGGTAGTCATCGGGAAGTTGTGGTTAGAAAATATTGTTCCGTCGTCAATTTCAAACAACTTGCAATTGAATCATGCAATGTTTCACGGTGTTGCGGGATCTTTTCAGGGGTGAATAAGGGGTTGTTATTCGAGTGGTCAAAGAGGCACCACCCGAGGATACGGTGCCAAAGGTTGGGCTCCACACTATAATTTGGCTTGAAATTGGTATAAAATCACTGAAAAGTAGGGTGAATTGTCATTCCCAAGTTTTTGGGTACTTCAAAATTGGCATGGAGGCACCGAAAAAGAGGGTGAATTGGCATTCCCATATTTTGGTTCATTTCGATTGGAGGAGTAAGATAGATAATTTTATTGTACAATTATTTAAAATCATTGCAATCGAACTAGGTTAAAAGCGATGTAAAAAACTTTCCAATGTTAAAATGGACTGTAACAGTATGACATTCTGTTAATCTATAAAAAAAGAATATTTAAAAAAAATAATATTTGAACATCACTCTGTCAGCTGCAGAAACATCAAGGGTAAAAAAATTAGCACAGCATTGAGCGTTATTGCCCAGCATGGCTTTTACAGTTGTCAGAAATCTCATGAAACGTGTCACCAGCTGTGCTGAGTCGCCTTTCATGCTCTCGACCAGGGGTGCCTGACATGTCCTTATGTTTAGAGTGCGCCAGCTGGGATGGAGCCAATAAATTCTCAAGGGCGTAGTTTCTCACAGATGCACAAAATGTGATTTAGCGATTCCTCTTCCCCCCCACATGCTCGGCACTGAGAGACTACTGTTTCTTTGTACCGTTGGCCATGGTTGTATGCCATTAGTGGCATCAAGCCGAACCATAGCCTCATTGTGAGAACTGGGGGTCTGTAGTTGGCAGAGGTAGGTACCTTTGACCAAATAGGGACCCATGCTTCTAAGTCAGGGAAAGGGGATTACACTACTGGATAACTCCTGCTCACCCCCTTTGTAGCTTGGCACGAGCAGACAGGCTTATCTCAGAGGCAGTGTGTTAAGCATTTGTGAACACATACAGTAATACAGTGAAAACACTACAGATGGACACCACACAGGTTTTATAAAAATAAGTATGCTTTATATAGATTTAACACAAGACCACAAACGACAAAAATCCACAATACTGTACTCAAAATTGACTTAAAGATGGCAGAGTTAACTTAGTTCAAGTTGATTGTAAATGCGACACAGTTCTCACAAAAGTACCTGGATGCGTAACGAAAAATAAACAAAAGGCTCGCAACATTGGAGATGCGTCGGTTCCTTGCTTCGGGGGAGACAATGCGTCGCGCCTCATTGCTTGCGCAGAGTAGGGGATGCGTCTTGATCCTTACCGGAGAGGAGGTGATGAGTAGATTCTCGTGCTGCAGCCCGGTTGCAATGTGGAAAGATGGCGCCTCGATGCGATGCGACAATCCTGTGTGATGCGATAAGATGGCACCCTTGATGCGACGATGTTGAGATGATGCGGGCACGCCCTGGCAGCCTTGCGGCGACTCTGTTCTTTGGAGCCGCGACAGGCCCTGCGACACGCTTCTCCGGTGATGCGACGGCAACCCTCACGGTTGCGACACGCTCCTCCGGTGATGCAACAGCAGACAGCTGCGATGATGATACGCTTCTGGGAGATGCAGCGGCGGCATGCTTCTCCGAAGATGCGACGACTACAGCTGCGGTGGTGACACACTTCTTCTTCTTGTGTCGCGCTTCCGGCTCCCAGCGACACGCAGATAGAATTCCCATCATGGAAATTCAGAGGGGAGTTGGTGGTGAAGTCTTTTGTCCATGAGACTTCAGCAGGAGGCAAGCACAAGTTCAAGCCCTTGGAGTAATATTCTGCAAGATGATGAAAGTCCTTTGAAAGTTCCTTCTCCTCTCCTTGGCACTGAAGACACCACTGTAGGCCAACCCAGGTACAAAGCACACTGGCAGGGGGGCAGTACAACTCCTACAGCTTCCTTTGGTTCTTCTCCTTGGCAGAGGTTCGTCTTCTTGTTCCAGAAGTGATCTAAAGTCTTGGGGTCTGGGTCCCCATATTTATACTACTTTTCTCTTTGTTCTCTGAAGGCAGAGAGGCCTTTGTCTAGTCCAAACCAGTTCTGGTCAGTCCTGGAGCACTTTGTTGACAAGACTCCTTCTTTCCTTTCACAGAGCAGGTCAGGGACATCAGAGGCACCACAGGAGGTGGAGCCCGCATTGTGGAGGGAAGGCACAGCCCTATTCAGCTCACAGGTGCAGCTCCTCCCACCCATCTACATGCAGATCTCTCTATTCAGCCCTGTGCTGGTTAACCCTCTCTCCTGGAATCCCCCAGCCCCTGTCACTCACAGAACCAGACACACAATACACAACCTAGCAGAGGCAGGCTTGGACAGTTAAGCAAGAAAATACCTACTTTCTTAAAGTGGTATTTTCAAACACAGAATGTTAAAACCAACTTCACTAAAAGATGTATTTTATCATTCTGAGTTCAGGCATACTAAACTCGAATTTCTACCATGTTCCCTGAGTCAGTTAGGATTATAAGATGTAATAATCAAACTGCCCATTCTGGCCTATGAGGAACAGGATGCCTTGCAATAGTGAAAAATGAAAATGGCTGTCTTTCACTATTAGGACATGCCACACACACCAGAGCATGTCTACCTTATACTTACAATGCACCCTGCCCATGGGCCTACCATAGGGGTGTCTGATATGAAGAAAAGGGAAGGTTTAGGGACTGACAAGTGGGTATACTTGGTTAGTCAGCATGGCAGTACCAGACTGCACATAGGCTCTGCAATGGCAGACCTGAGACACACTTTACAAGCTGCTTCTGTGGGTGGCACAACCAGTGCTGCAAGCCCACCAGCAGCATTTGACTTACAAGCCCTGGGCACACACGGTTCACTGTACTATGGTCTGACAAGTAAATCAAATAACCCAATCATGGAGTCACTAATTAATACATCAATTTACACAAGAGAGCATATGCACTTTAGCACTGATCAGCAGTTGTAAAGTGCCCAGAGTCATAAAACCAACAAAAACAGGTCAGACAAAATAGAGGAGGAAGGCAAAAAGTTCAGGGATGACCCTGCAAAAAGGGCCAAGTCCAACACAACCCCCTTCTAGTCAAAACGCAGGGTAGACCAATCACTATCCTGATGGGCTTCCCTGCTTTGGGCGATAGAACCTGGACCTGGCCCGCAACACCAGGTGCATATTCCAGTTCTACGCCAATCTGAACCTATTTCAATTCCTCTGTCTATACTCTCAGGGTCCACGAAGCTAACCCATGTGGAACTCTTCTCCTCACCTGTGGACACCACCTCTGCAGCACCTAACCTTAACTTGCTCACAGGTGTGTCCCAACAGACAGACAGCAAGACACAGTGGCTACTGACTGTAGTCAGCGATGAGACCCAGGCCTCAGGCCTCTCAAACTTCTGTGGCGTCAGAGAGCGGGGGGCAGTAGCCCCATGTGCTTGGCACCCTTTGTCCATTCTCCCTCCTGTCAGGTCAGGTATGACATCCTGGCACTGACTCACCAGCCCCGAGCCTATACCCGGCGGCTAGACAGGAGACTGGGGTGGGCTTTCCCACACCCGTTCTTCCTTCTTGGGACTCTGTACGCCCCCACCTGGAGCGGCACCCCCTTCCAGAATTGTCACGGTGCCTGTAGCTGGTGTCCTGCACAATTCGCCCACCAGTTCAGGGGTTCTAGCCTGCAACTGGGCTTCCAGGTCAGGGGGGACACCCTGAACATGGCCCTCAAACCTAGGGTCTAGACCCTGAGGCTGCACCTGGGTCAGAGGCGAGGACTCCCTCCCTCAGCAGCCCCTTGCAGAGCACTGCACCCCCCCAACTGAAGTGGTACCCCTAGAAGCTACATCGGTCAGGACACTGATTACAGTTGCCCCTTACTCCAGGTCAGACAACACCTGAGCCTGGCTCCCCAACCCAGGGACCAACCCTTGTGGTTGAACACTTGCCCGTAGCACCAGGACTTCCTGGGAAGTACATATACCCTCCCCCAAGGGTGACAAATAACTAATGGGTCGTGCGACAGTCTGCCTGGTGCAGAGCTCATGATCTCCTGTCCATCTGACAGTGCGTGAAGATGCCCCAGGAAGAAGTAATGTCACCATGGTCACTCCTTGGTAACTCAGCCCTTCCGGCTGGTCCCTGACCCACTGGTTCTTCCACTGGGGACTCTTTCCCCCTCTCACCCCTCAATCTGGACTTCTGAACCCTCCACATAGGAGTGGTACTGCCATACACCAGAACGGATGGAGGCCTGCCTACAGACACTCCCATTTCACCAGACACTAGGGGATCCCCCTCAACGGGTGGCCCATCCGGACAGACTAGGCTCCCCACCTGGTGTTCCCTTAAAGAACCATCCAGGCTTTGATACTGAGGTTGGGCACTACCGGGACATAACCCATTCTCACTCCTTCCCCTTAAAGACAGGACTTGAGGCCCTACACCCCTCTCACTACTACAGGACCTAGCTGGGCTACTCTGAGCCACTTCCACCACGCTGGGTTGGAAGATACCTGAGCCACTCCTCTTAGGATCACTCCCCAATGCCTCTTCAGACCCTCTGGACTCCACCAAAAGGTCTGCCTCCAATGTGAGCTCCCTGGGGTCAGAGAACTCACTCTCCAATAGGTGTTGGCATAGCTCTGGAAAACAGGGACTTACAATATGCTCTCCCACAATTGGATTACACAGCCCCCTACAAGGGTTAATCAAACTATCCTTCACCTAACCATCCAGTGCCTTGCACACGTACTCCACACCACTCTCCTGAGATTGGCAAGACAGTATCTGACTGTCTCTGTCATTCAACCCACACTCTTCTGGGCGGTCTCCACATTCACACACCAGTACTTCAACCATGGGGGAACCCTTCTCCCTGGTCCTCTCATCTAGAGTCAGTGGAGTGTCCCTCCCAACACTAGGACCATGACCCCTTGTGCCAGTGCCCCACTCTACTTCCTGGACACTGCGCACCACTGGAGCTATCTCAGATCCTTCAACCTTCTGGTGTATGTTAACCCCCTCCGAGTCAGGTGCCACATCTCTGGGCGTGTGTACTACTCTCTCAGAACTAGGACATTCAATTTTGCTGCCACCATCAGAGCAGGATTCCACCTCCAACTCAGCAAAGCTCACTTTCCGAGCTACGCACATTTCTTGTTGCTGGGCTGAGGCACTCATGGCCTCAAGCCTCTTGAGCTCCAACTTAAGCTCTCTCATTCTCAACTCATGTTCCATTCTCATTCTCTCCAAGGACAACCTGTTATTCTCTGTTTCCCTCTGACGCTCCCTCTTAAGCTAAACCATCTCCAGCTTGCGCATCCTATTTCACTCCCTGTCTTCCAGCTCTTTGGGAGACAGGTCCTTGGAAGAGAAACTACTGCCAGGTGGAGACGGTACCCCTTTCCTAGCTGGAAACACCAGCCTATCCAGCTGCCCATCCGCATCCTCAGCTGGCTCCACCACCAGCCCAGAGGCATTTATTGCTTCCACCCAGGCCCTCAGAGCCTTTTGGTATTCATCCTTCTTTGAAATACCTTGGGAAGCAACTTTCAATTTTCTGCAGAAGGCTTTCAGCTGTTTGGCATTATAGGTATCCAACCTTCCTTACTCAAAATCTAGATCCATAGATGCAACGGATGCTGGTCTACTCATGGCAGTTAGATTTGGCAGTTCTCAGGAAAAAATAACAGTCCAAGGAAAAAAAATAATTCTACCAAAAAAAAGTATGTGGTTGCGTTTGGTCTGCACTCACTAGTAGTGTACACCAATCACTGTATATGAGTCACAAATGCAGGTTCAAATCCTCACCACTGACCACCAATGTTAGAACTGGGGGTCTCTAGTTGGCAGAGGTAGGTACCTTTGACCAAATAGGGACCCATGCTTCTAAGTCAGGGAAAGGGGATTACACTACTGGATAACCCCTGCTCACCCCCTTGGTAGCTTGGCACGAGCAGACAGGCTTATCTCAGAGGCAGTGTGTTAAGCATTTGGGAACACATACAGTAATACAGTGAAAACACTACAGATGGACACCACACAGGTTTAATAAAAATAAGTATGCTTTATATAGACTTAACACAAGACCACAAACGACAAAAATCCACAACACTGTACTCAAAATTGACTTAAACATGGTAGAGTTAACTTAGTTCAAGTTGATGGTAAATGCGACACAATTCTCACAAAAGTACCTGGATGTGTAACGCAAAATAAACAAAAGGCTTGAAACATTGGAGATGCGTCGGTTCCTTGCTTCGGGGGAGACGATGCGTCACGCCTCATTGCTTGCGCAGAGTAGGGGATGCGTCTTGATCCTTACCGGAGAGCTGATGCGTAGATTCTCGTGCTGCAGCCCGGTTGCGAAGCAGAAAGATGGCGCCTCGATGCGATGCGACAATCCGGTGCGATGCGATAAGATGGCACCCTTGATGCGACGATGTTGAGATGATGTGGGCACGCCCTGGTAGCCTTGCGGTGACTCTGTACTTTGGAGCCGCGACAGGCCCTGTGACTTGCTTCTCCGGTGATGCAACGGCGACCCTCACGGTTGCGACACGCTCCTCCAGTGATGCAACAGCAGACAGCTGCGATGAAGACACACTTCTGGGAGATGCAGCGGCGGCCCGCTTCTCCGGCGATGCGACGAATACAGCTTTGGTGGCGACACGCTTCTTCTTCTTGTGTCGCGCTTCCAGCTCCCAGCGACAAGCAGATAGAATTCCCAGCATGGAAATTCAGAGGGGAGCTGGTGGTGAAGTCTTTTGTCCCTGAGACTTCAGCAGGAGGCAAGCACAAGTTCAAGCCCTTGGAGTAATATTCTGCAAGATGATAAAAGTCCTTTGAATGTTCCTTCTCCTCTCCTTCACACTGAAGACACCACTGTAGGCCAACCCAGCAACACAGCACACTAGCAGGGCGGCAGTACAACTCCTACAGCTTCCTTTGGTTCTTCTCCTAGGCAGAGGTTTGTCTTGTTCCAGAAGTGATCTAAAGTTGGGGTCTTGGTCCCCATATTTATACTACTTTTCTCTTTATTCTCTGAAAGCAGAGAGGCCTTTGCCTAGTCCAAACCAGTTATGGTGAGTCCTGGAGCACTTTGTTGACAAGACTCCTTCATTCCTTTCATAGAGCAGGCCAGGGACATCAGATGCACCACAGGAGGTGGAACCAGCATTGTGGAGGGAAGGCACAGCCCTATTAAGGTCCCAGGTGCAGCTCCTCCCACCCATCTACATGCAGATCTCTCTATTCAGCCCTGTGCTGACTCACCCTCTCTCCTGAAATCCCCCAGCCCCTGTCACTCACAGAACAAGACACACAATACACAACCTAGCAGAGGCAGGCTTGGACAGTTAAGCAAGAAAATACCTACTTTCTAAAAGTGGTATTTTCAAACACAGAATTTTAAAACCAACTTAACTAAAAGATGTATTTTATCATTCTGAGTTCAGGCATACTAAACTCGAATTTCTACCATGTTCCCTGAGTCAGCTAGGATTATAAGATGTAATAATCAAACTGCCCATTCTGGCCTATGAGGAACAGGTGGCCTTGCAATCGTGAGAAATGAAAATGGCTGTAATTCACTATTAGGACATGCCACACACACCAGAGCATGTCTACTTACAATGCACCCTGCCCTTGGGCCTACCATAGGGGTGTCTGATATGAAGAAAAGGGAAGGTTTAGGGACTGGCAAGTGGGTGCACTTGGTCAGTCAGCATGGCAGTACCAGACTGCACATAGGCTCTGCAATTGCAGACCTGAGACACACTTTACAAGCTGCTCCTGTCGGTGGCACAACCAGTGCTGCAAGACCACCAGCAGCATTTGACTTACAAGCCCTGGGCACACACGGTGCACTGTACTAGGGTCTGACAAGTAAATGAAATAACCCAATCATGGAGTCATGATTTAATACATCAATTTACACAAGAGAGCATATGCACTTTAGCACTGATCAGCAGTTGTAAAGTGCCCAGAGTAATAAAACCAACAAAAATAGGTCAGACAAAATACAGTAGGAAGGCAAAAAGTTAAGGGATGACCCTGCAAAAAGCGCCAGGCCCAAAACTCATTTGTTGACATTTCGTTATTGGCTTTAAGGGGGAAGACAAGTAATGCGGTGGGCCCCTACTGCTGTATAATTCTGATGCCCAACGTACGTGCATTAATTTTTTCACCGTTGCTGCATCACAGTCCGCCGACATTATTTTTTCATGTTTTGTTAAAGGTTTTGCTGCTGCTGGTATAGGTATGGGGTGGCCAATGTTTCAACAGAGTGCGTTAAAAAGTCATTCCAGGTTGATCCAGGGTCATGTATCATTAGCCAGATGTGTTTCTTTAACAAATTGTCCCATGCTTGTTTGGCTTTTAGGCAGTATGCTATGAACCTGGCTTTTAGTATCTACTTTTGGGTAGTCAGGTTAAATGCCTTGTGAATTTGAGTATGGAAGGTGGAGGCAGGTAAGAAAAATACTTTATGAAAGCAGGCTGACTGAGCTCTTTTCAGCCAAAGCGACATCTTGGGCCCGATTCACAGAACTAACTTAAGACAAAATCCTAAACTTACTACCATTTTGATATTCACAGAAGACACTTACTCATTTTGGTATTCACAGAAGGCACTTACTCATTTCGGTATTCACAGAAGTTAGGAGTCCCAACTTTAGGACTCCTAAATGCCTTCTGTGAATGCCGAAAGTCTTAAAGTTAGGATTTTTCTCAGTTTAGGAGTAGTAACTCCTAACTTTACTACTTAGGGCATTTTCTCTAAACCCTTCATGTTTGAAGAGAGCCTCAAGATGTTTCCTCTGTTGAGAATGTCCCACTTCCCTTGGGGCTTACAACCGAATCATCCGGGTCCTCTGTAGCATTTGGAATTGGACTCCTCCAGATGTTCGCTTCTTCCAGGGAGCGAGTTTTCTGTACTTCCTGCTTGGATTCGTCACTCGGGGGTAGTGGGTCATCACTGTTTATTCTACAGCCATTTATTTCCCTATCATCTATGTTTGAGGGCATCAAGACTTTTTGGTTTACTTGGGTTAAGGTTTCTTTTGTGACTGGTTTTGGCTTATAGTTGGTGCCTGTTATATGGCTCAATATAGATTTTCGTTGATGAGTGCTATTTGTATTGGATTGCCCACTTCAGTCACTGGTTGCCAGTGGCACTGGCTTACTGGGTCACCTTTTGGGCCACTTTTCTAATTTGGATGATTTTTCCTCAGAAACGCTGATATGAAGGCGATCAGCTGTGTTAAGTTCAAGGAGTTCTTTGCTCTTATGCCTCTCATGTCCAAATGGTAGACCTAGTGAGTGTTCTTCAGTGATTTGCTGTGACTCTTGTTCTTTTGTGTCCAGTTTTACGACCAAGTATCCTGTGGTTCACTTAGGAACATGGCCACTTGTTGGGTCACTTGCCATTCTGCCCTGATCCCCTATCCCTAGTGCTCTATTATTTAAATTTGAATTTGGGGTTATCTGCGGGCCCCGTGTTTTCCTTAAGGTCACTCTGAAGCCAGTGCAATAATGATCCCTCTTCATTGCACTTGCCCTTGGTTGATTGCACGAGCAGACAGGCTTATCTCAGAGGCAGTGTGTTAAGCATTTGGGAACACATACAGTAATACAGTGAAAACACTACAGATGGACACCACACAGGTTTTATAAAAATAAGTATGCTTTATATAGACTTAACACAAGACCACAAACGACAAAAATCCACAACACTGTACTCAAAATTGACTTAAACATGGTAGAGTTAACTTAGTTCAAGTTGATGGTAAATGCGACACAATTCTCACAAAAGTACCTGGATGTGTAACGCAAAATAAACAAAAGGCTTGAAACATTGGAGATGCGTCGGTTCCTTGCTTCGGGGGAGACGATGCGTCACGCCTCATTGCTTGCGCAGAGTAGGGGATGCGTCTTGATCCTTACCGGAGAGCTGATGCGTAGATTCTCCTGCTGCAGCCCGGTTGCGAAGCAGAAAGATGGCGCCTCGATGCGATGCGACAATCCGGTGCGATGCGATAAGATGGCACCCTTGATGCGACGATGTTGAGATGATGTGGGCACGCCCTGGTAGCCTTGCGGTGACTCTGTACTTTGGAGCCGCGACAGGCCCTGTGACTTGCTTCTCCGGTGATGCAACGGCGACCCTCACGGTTGCGACACGCTCCTCCAGTGATGCAACAGCAGACAGCTGCGATGAAGACACACTTCTGGGAGATGCAGCGGCGGCCCGCTTCTCCGGCGATGCGACGAATACAGCTTTGGTGGCGACACGCTTCTTCTTCTTGTGTCGCGCTTCCAGCTCCCAGCGACAAGCAGATAGAATTCCCAGCATGGAAATTCAGAGGGGAGCTGGTGGTGAAGTCTTTTGTCCCTGAGACTTCAGCAGGAGGCAAGCACAAGTTCAAGCCCTTGGAGTAATATTCTGCAAGATGATAAAAGTCCTTTGAATGTTCCTTCTCCTCTCCTTCACACTGAAGACACCACTGTAGGCCAACCCAGCAACACAGCACACTGGCAGGGGGGCAGTACAACTCCTACAGCTTCCTTTGGTTCTTCTCCTAGGCAGAGGTTTGTCTTGTTCCAGAAGTGATCTAAAGTTGGGGTCTTGGTCCCCATATTTATACTACTTTTCTCTTTATTCTCTGAAAGCAGAGAGGCCTTTGCCTAGTCCAAACCAGTTATGGTGAGTCCTGGAGCACTTTGTTGACAAGACTCCTTCATTCCTTTCATAGAGCAGGCCAGGGACATCAGATGCACCACAGGAGGTGGAACCAGCATTGTGGAGGGAAGGCACAGCCCTATTAAGGTCCCAGGTGCAGCTCCTCCCACCCATCTACATGCAGATCTCTCTATTCAGCCCTGTGCTGACTCACCCTCTCTCCTGAAATCCCCCAGCCCCTGTCACTCACAGAACAAGACACACAATACACAACCTAGCAGAGGCAGGCTTGGACAGTTAAGCAAGAAAATACCTACTTTCTAAAAGTGGTATTTTCAAACACAGAATTTTAAAACCAACTTAACTAAAAGATGTATTTTATCATTCTGAGTTCAGGCATACTAAACTCGAATTTCTACCATGTTCCCTGAGTCAGCTAGGATTATAAGATGTAATAATCAAACTGCCCATTCTGGCCTATGAGGAACAGGTGGCCTTGCAATCGTGAGAAATGAAAATGGCTGTAATTCACTATTAGGACATGCCACACACACCAGAGCATGTCTACTTACAATGCACCCTGCCCTTGGGCCTACCATAGGGGTGTCTGATATGAAGAAAAGGGAAGGTTTAGGGACTGGCAAGTGGGTGCACTTGGTCAGTCAGCATGGCAGTACCAGACTGCACATAGGCTCTGCAATTGCAGACCTGAGACACACTTTACAAGCTGCTCCTGTCGGTGGCACAACCAGTGCTGCAAGACCACCAGCAGCATTTGACTTACAAGCCCTGGGCACACACGGTGCACTGTACTAGGGTCTGACAAGTAAATGAAATAACCCAATCATGGAGTCATGATTTAATACATCAATTTACACAAGAGAGCATATGCACTTTAGCACTGATCAGCAGTTGTAAAGTGCCCAGAGTAATAAAACCAACAAAAATAGGTCAGACAAAATACAGTAGGAAGGCAAAAAGTTAAGGGATGACCCTGCAAAAAGCGCCAGGCCCAAAACTCATTTGTTGACATTTCGTTATTGGCTTTAAGGGGGAAGACAAGTAATGCGGTGGGCCCCTACTGCTGTATAATTCTGATGCCCAACGTACGTGCATTAATTTTTTCACCGTTGCTGCATCACAGTCCGCCGACATTATTTTTTCATGTTTTGTTAAAGGTTTTGCTGCTGCTGGTATAGGTATGGGGTGGCCAATGTTTCAACAGAGTGCGTTAAAAAGTCATTCCAGGTTGATCCAGGGTCATGTATCATTAGCCAGATGTGTTTCTTTAACAAATTGTCCCATGCTTGTTTGGCTTTTAGGCAGTATGCTATGAACCTGGCTTTTAGTATCTACTTTTGGGTAGTCAGGTTAAATGCCTTGTGAATTTGAGTATGGAAGGTGGAGGCAGGTAAGAAAAATACTTTATGAAAGCAGGCTGACTGAGCTCTTTTCAGCCAAAGCGACATCTTGGGCCCGATTCACAGAACTAACTTAAGACAAAATCCTAAACTTACTACCATTTTGATATTCACAGAAGACACTTACTCATTTTGGTATTCACAGAAGGCACTTACTCATTTCGGTATTCACAGAAGTTAGGAGTCCCAACTTTAGGACTCCTAAATGCCTTCTGTGAATGCCGAAAGTCTTAAAGTTAGGATTTTTCTCAGTTTAGGAGTAGTAACTCCTAACTTTACTACTTAGGGCATTTTCTCTAAACCCTTCATGTTTGAAGAGAGCCTCAAGATGTTTCCTCTGTTGAGAATGTCCCACTTCCCTTGGGGCTTACAACCGAATCATCCGGGTCCTCTGTAGCATTTGGAATTGGACTCCTCCAGATGTTCGCTTCTTCCAGGGAGCGAGTTTTCTGTACTTCCTGCTTGGATTCGTCACTCGGGGGTAGTGGGTCATCACTGTTTATTCTACAGCCATTTATTTCCCTATCATCTATGTTTGAGGGCATCAAGACTTTTTGGTTTACTTGGGTTAAGGTTTCTTTTGTGACTGGTTTTGGCTTATAGTTGGTGCCTGTTATATGGCTCAATATAGATTTTCGTTGATGAGTGCTATTTGTATTGGATTGCCCACTTCAGTCACTGGTTGCCAGTGGCACTGGCTTACTGGGTCACCTTTTGGGCCACTTTTCTAATTTGGATGATTTTTCCTCAGAAACGCTGATATGAAGGCGATCAGCTGTGTTAAGTTCAAGGAGTTCTTTGCTCTTATGCCTCTCATGTCCAAATGGTAGACCTAGTGAGTGTTCTTCAGTGATTTGCTGTGACTCTTGTTCTTTTGTGTCCAGTTTTACGACCAAGTATCCTGTGGTTCACTTAGGAACATGTCCACTTGTTGGGTCACTTGCCATTCTGCCCTGATCCCCTATCCCTAGTGCTCTATTATTTAAATTTGAATTTGGGGTTATCTGCGGGCCCCGTGTTTTCCTTAAGGTCACTCTGAAGCCAGTGCAATAATGATCCCTCTTCATTGCACTTGCCCTTGGTTGATTGCACGAGCAGACAGGCTTATCTCAGAGGCAGTGTGTTAAGCATTTGGGAACACATACAGTAATACAGTGAAAACACTACAGATGGACACCACACAGGTTTTATAAAAATAAGTATGCTTTATATAGACTTAACACAAGACCACAAACGACAAAAATCCACAACACTGTACTCAAAATTGACTTAAACATGGTAGAGTTAACTTAGTTCAAGTTGATGGTAAATGCGACACAATTCTCACAAAAGTACCTGGATGTGTAACGCAAAATAAACAAAAGGCTTGAAACATTGGAGATGCGTCGGTTCCTTGCTTCGGGGGAGACGATGCGTCACGCCTCATTGCTTGCGCAGAGTAGGGGATGCGTCTTGATCCTTACCGGAGAGCTGATGCGTAGATTCTCCTGCTGCAGCCCGGTTGCGAAGCAGAAAGATGGCGCCTCGATGCGATGCGACAATCCGGTGCGATGCGATAAGATGGCACCCTTGATGCGACGATGTTGAGATGATGTGGGCACGCCCTGGTAGCCTTGCGGTGACTCTGTACTTTGGAGCCGCGACAGGCCCTGTGACTTGCTTCTCCGGTGATGCAACGGCGACCCTCACGGTTGCGACACGCTCCTCCAGTGATGCAACAGCAGACAGCTGCGATGAAGACACACTTCTGGGAGATGCAGCGGCGGCCCGCTTCTCCGGCGATGCGACGAATACAGCTTTGGTGGCGACACGCTTCTTCTTCTTGTGTCGCGCTTCCAGCTCCCAGCGACAAGCAGATAGAATTCCCAGCATGGAAATTCAGAGGGGAGCTGGTGGTGAAGTCTTTTGTCCCTGAGACTTCAGCAGGAGGCAAGCACAAGTTCAAGCCCTTGGAGTAATATTCTGCAAGATGATAAAAGTCCTTTGAATGTTCCTTCTCCTCTCCTTCACACTGAAGACACCACTGTAGGCCAACCCAGCAACACAGCACACTGGCAGGGGGGCAGTACAACTCCTACAGCTTCCTTTGGTTCTTCTCCTAGGCAGAGGTTTGTCTTGTTCCAGAAGTGATCTAAAGTTGGGGTCTTGGTCCCCATATTTATACTACTTTTCTCTTTATTCTCTGAAAGCAGAGAGGCCTTTGCCTAGTCCAAACCAGTTATGGTGAGTCCTGGAGCACTTTGTTGACAAGACTCCTTCATTCCTTTCATAGAGCAGGCCAGGGACATCAGATGCACCACAGGAGGTGGAACCAGCATTGTGGAGGGAAGGCACAGCCCTATTAAGGTCCCAGGTGCAGCTCCTCCCACCCATCTACATGCAGATCTCTCTATTCAGCCCTGTGCTGACTCACCCTCTCTCCTGAAATCCCCCAGCCCCTGTCACTCACAGAACAAGACACACAATACACAACCTAGCAGAGGCAGGCTTGGACAGTTAAGCAAGAAAATACCTACTTTCTAAAAGTGGTATTTTCAAACACAGAATTTTAAAACCAACTTAACTAAAAGATGTATTTTATCATTCTGAGTTCAGGCATACTAAACTCGAATTTCTACCATGTTCCCTGAGTCAGCTAGGATTATAAGATGTAATAATCAAACTGCCCATTCTGGCCTATGAGGAACAGGTGGCCTTGCAATCGTGAGAAATGAAAATGGCTGTAATTCACTATTAGGACATGCCACACACACCAGAGCATGTCTACTTACAATGCACCCTGCCCTTGGGCCTACCATAGGGGTGTCTGATATGAAGAAAAGGGAAGGTTTAGGGACTGGCAAGTGGGTGCACTTGGTCAGTCAGCATGGCAGTACCAGACTGCACATAGGCTCTGCAATTGCAGACCTGAGACACACTTTACAAGCTGCTCCTGTCGGTGGCACAACCAGTGCTGCAAGACCACCAGCAGCATTTGACTTACAAGCCCTGGGCACACACGGTGCACTGTACTAGGGTCTGACAAGTAAATGAAATAACCCAATCATGGAGTCATGATTTAATACATCAATTTACACAAGAGAGCATATGCACTTTAGCACTGATCAGCAGTTGTAAAGTGCCCAGAGTAATAAAACCAACAAAAATAGGTCAGACAAAATACAGTAGGAAGGCAAAAAGTTAAGGGATGACCCTGCAAAAAGCGCCAGGCCCAAAACTCATTTGTTGACATTTCGTTATTGGCTTTAAGGGGGAAGACAAGTAATGCGGTGGGCCCCTACTGCTGTATAATTCTGATGCCCAACGTACGTGCATTAATTTTTTCACCGTTGCTGCATCACAGTCCGCCGACATTATTTTTTCATGTTTTGTTAAAGGTTTTGCTGCTGCTGGTATAGGTATGGGGTGGCCAATGTTTCAACAGAGTGCGTTAAAAAGTCATTCCAGGTTGATCCAGGGTCATGTATCATTAGCCAGATGTGTTTCTTTAACAAATTGTCCCATGCTTGTTTGGCTTTTAGGCAGTATGCTATGAACCTGGCTTTTGGTATCTACTTTTGGGTAGTCAGGTTAAATGCCTTGTGAATTTGAGTATGGAAGGTGGAGGCAGGTAAGAAAAATACTTTATGAAAGCAGGCTGACTGAGCTCTTTTCAGCCAAAGCGACATCTTGGGCCCGATTCACAGAACTAACTTAAGACAAAATCCTAAACTTACTACCATTTTGATATTCACAGAAGACACTTACTCATTTTGGTATTCACAGAAGGCACTTACTCATTTCGGTATTCACAGAAGTTAGGAGTCCCAACTTTAGGACTCCTAAATGCCTTCTGTGAATGCCGAAAGTCTTAAAGTTAGGATTTTTCTCAGTTTAGGAGTAGTAACTCCTAACTTTACTACTTAGGGCATTTTCTCTAAACCCTTCATGTTTGAAGAGAGCCTCAAGATGTTTCCTCTGTTGAGAATGTCCCACTTCCCTTGGGGCTTACAACCGAATCATCCGGGTCCTCTGTAGCATTTGGAATTGGACTCCTCCAGATGTTCGCTTCTTCCAGGGAGCGAGTTTTCTGTACTTCCTGCTTGGATTCGTCACTCGGGGGTAGTGGGTCATCACTGTTTATTCTACAGCCATTTATTTCCCTATCATCTATGTTTGAGGGCATCAAGACTTTTTGGTTTACTTGGGTTAAGGTTTCTTTTGTGACTGGTTTTGGCTTATAGTTGGTGCCTGTTATATGGCTCAATATAGATTTTCGTTGATGAGTGCTATTTGTATTGGATTGCCCACTTCAGTCACTGGTTGCCAGTGGCACTGGCTTACTGGGTCACCTTTTGGGCCACTTTTCTAATTTGGATGATTTTTCCTCAGAAACGCTGATATGAAGGCGATCAGCTGTGTTAAGTTCAAGGAGTTCTTTGCTCTTATGCCTCTCATGTCCAAATGGTAGACCTAGTGAGTGTTCTTCAGTGATTTGCTGTGACTCTTGTTCTTTTGTGTCCAGTTTTACGACCAAGTATCCTGTGGTTCACTTAGGAACATGTCCACTTGTTGGGTCACTTGCCATTCTGCCCTGATCCCCTATCCCTAGTGCTCTATTATTTAAATTTGAATTTGGGGTTATCTGCGGGCCCCGTGTTTTCCTTAAGGTCACTCTGAAGCCAGTGCAATAATGATCCCTCTTCATTGCACTTGCCCTTGGTTGATTTATTTAATTTTCTTAATAAATGCTGAAATTCCATATGGTTTTTATTTGGACAAGTTTCTGAACTTGATATTTGGCGGAGATCGATTCCACTTTCGAGTTTTATATAATTTTTTGCTGCCGCTATGTTTTGTTCTACTGTCTGTATAATATTGCTCTCCTCATTCTGAGAACTGAGAGGAGTAATGTTTGCTCTGTGACCTTTGCCTAGACCAACACAGTTTGAGGAGTTAGACACAAGAAGGGGTGCAGCACATGCTAAGAAGAGGGAGATATACCAAGGGAAGAGGAAAGCTTTGAGGCTGCACAATCCGACACACAGCTCGAGAGATAGAGAGTGAATACTATTGAGGGAGAAAGGTTGTACCCAATGCTGGTAGGAGAGGGAGATTCTCTGAACAGGAATAGAAGGGAAAATGGAAACGTGAAAGTGATACTGACGACAGCTTGTTGGATGGGTTGCTATCTGAGTGTCCACCACCATATAATACGCAATCAGAGGAGAGGAGATGAGATTTGGCGAATTCAGGTAATGTGGAAAGAGTATCAGCACCTGAAACAGATACTAGAACAGGAGTTGTGGGAACGATATCCACAGGAGTAGGGGGACAGGAGTGTCCACCTCAGGAGGTATGGAACAGAACGGAGTCAATGCTGCTTCACGGTTACCTTCACTATTGGTCCTGTTGTTCCTGTGGATGACCCGAGCTCAGTGGGAAACCTTAGTCAGCAACAGTCTGTTCAGGGGGAAGGAATTGGATTGGGAAAGTCAGGAAATACGAGTGGTATTGGTCCATCTCTAGCACCTAGGGAGTCTAGTACCCCTTTACCAGTTACTGTTGATCCTTTGGGAGTACGCAATGGTTCTTTTACTACACAGTGTATACCTATGGCAAGCACTAGTTGAGACCTGAGGATGTGGGAAACACCAATGAGAGGACCGATGTGTGCAGTCTCGTAGCAAGTGCAAGTTAGGGAGCCACTGGAAATCAACATGCCTTAGATGTTGCAGACTTAGAGACCTGGTTGAGAGATTATAATAAGAGCAAGGAAGGTCAGCGTACAACATCAAGTCAAGGAACCATCAAGGCTACACAAAGGTGAAACTAATGGATGCGGTGAGGTTGAAGGCTGAGGTAGATGAGATCATCAGTGGGAACTTACCTTTGAAAAGAATAGAGACCTATGGGCCGGATTACCTTTTTGTTTGTAGTGAAGGATGTCACCCACAAAGCAGACGAGCACATGAGAAAACTAGCTCAGAGGTATAAAGTAGACCTGTCTCAAACAAAAAATGTTACTAGTAAATCATAAGCTTAACTACAGTGACCAGGAGCTAGAGGAAATGAGAGTGACAGGATGGAAAATACATATCCGAGAGTTAGTTATAAGAATACAGGCTTGGAGTATGCTGGAGTTGGAGGAAAGATGAAGAGTACGAGAAGGGTGACAGGAGTAACACCACCTCCAGGAGGGGGAATGTGGGGAGTTGAGGCATATCCGTTACGGGAGATGCTTAGTGGAGGGTATGTGCATGTTCCATGGAGTAGATGTGACCTTGCTGCATTCACAAATGACTTCCTCAGGTTGAGGGAGAAACCTGCTGAATGGTCCAAAAAAGTCAATCATTTTGTTAATGTCTCAAAGGTGTTGTGGATTTACTTAAAGACTTTGTTCAAAATTGTGTTTCTTAGTGATCTGTGATCTGCATGTAAAATTGCCATTAAGTGGACTGCTGCTGAGCCAGAGAGGGATCCTGTAACCCATGGTCCTTCGTCTTTGGTTATGAAAAGGTACAATCAGGTGATCACATGGATGCAGTCCATTATAGCCCCTCATGACATCGATTGGGCTAAGATAGATTGAGCGACCCATGAGCCTAAAGAGTGAGTGCATATTTATTACAAAAGCCCATTGAAGCCTTTAAGCAGTACAGTGAGTTGAACACACTCGACCCTAAAGAAATGGGCCAATTCTACTCCACATTTGTGACAAGACTGAGGCCAAAAATCAGCCTCATGTTCCAGCAACCTATGATCTGCTGGCAAAATAAGTCAGTGGACACAATTCTGTGGTATGCCAGGTATTGCAGTGATGAGGTGAATTCCAAACATAGGAGGATAAATGAAAAGTTAATGTTGGTTCAAATTTAAAATGCACAGAAGGGAGAGCAGGTACAGGCAACCAGAGGAAAAGTAGTTCACAATGAAGGGAATATCCCAGGAAGGGTTCAGGTTACATTAGTTGCAGGCCTGGCGGGCCAGGGATGAGGAAGAGGTGTCCCCATAGATCTTAAAACAGGGATAGACGTTGCTAAGCTGAAAAAGACAACTGCCAGCCAGTTTTGTCACTAGATCGGGCATTGTAAGCGCGAGTGCCGCTGAAATACTGTGAATCAAGTTCAGGAGGGAGAACTTGTGCAGGTGATGGATGTGGTAAATCAGTTACTGACAGTGACAAGGCCAAGATCCCTTAATGCGGGGGGAATCAGAACCAGTTAGTGAAAGTTTCACAACCTCTGAAATCTCACAGGAAAAACAAACATATCGTTAGATGCCCTTCACATAAACACTGGATGAATTTGATCAGGACCCATCCTCATGAGGGAGGAGGAAGACTGTACACTTGGAATAGTCTTGGAGATAGACCAGAGTGGACCATATATAGAAGCTGGCATTGATGGTCATCCCATTACATACTTGATTGATACTGGTGCTACCTGTTCTACTGTGAAATCTGCAGTAGTCCCAAACCTACCCTCATCGAGAAAATCGATCCAAGTTGTATGAGTCGCTAATAAAAGAATGACCGACCCTCTGACGGAGGATGTACCAGTGAAAATCGGAACCTTTCAGGATCATCAACAGTTCGTGGTATGTGATTCGAGTACAGTCTGTTTGTTAGGGCGTGATCTCTTATCTAAATGTAATTGTACCATCTATTGTATGCCAAAGGGAGCTGAATTGACAGTGGAACACATACCGCTGGATTCGAGAGACACCATTGGTATGGGAGAGGTGTGGCACAGTTGGCCAGGGCGGCTGATTCAGGAGCATGGGCCTCACGGTATGATCGCAGGCAGCAGCTCAGCCCAGCACCATGTGACTCTGGGCAATAGCTTGCTTAATCCTCTGACTGCCCCAAGTGCCTTGAGACCCTTAGGGGTGATTAGTTTGCGCTTTACAAATACCGGGTTATTATTATTATTATTATTATTACTTCACAAGAGAGGAAATCGGACTGATTTGAGGAGTTGAACCAGTCCGCATACAGATCAAGCCTCTTGCTTAATTTCCAAGAACACCTCAGTACAACCTGACCCAGGAAACAGTGGCAGGATTGCACCTGTGATTGCGTCCATCATTGCTCAGGGCGTTCTGAAGGAGATCATAGGAAGTCAGTGCAATTTGCCCATCATGGGATTGCAGAAACCAATCAGAAAGTATTGCATAGTCTAGGACCTTGAAAAGGTAAATAACATTGTGATTCCATGTTGTCCTGTGGTATCGAATCCATCTGTTTTTCTATTCCATATTCCTTGTGAAGCTGTATGATTCAAAGCGATTGACCTGTGTCAGGAATTTTTCTCCATTCCATTGCAAGAGAAAAGCCAATTTTTCTTTGATTTCCGTATGGAAATTCGTGTCTTAGCATAGTGTTGAATCCCTTAAGGGTATACTGAAAGTCCAACCATCTTCAATCAGTTTGTGGAAATATGGATTTTCCCGATCAGTTATGTCCCCTATCTTGGACCCCAACGGTTCTATGTGCATGTCACAAGTACATGTATGTTTCCCTCCAGTTCCAGTTATGAAGACGCAAATATATGTGCGTCCACCGTCAACATGCCCTCTGTCAGGTCCGCCATGACTAGGCCGGATATTCCATTCCTAAATATGAAAGGCCACCGGCTTTATATGGTTCACTTATGCCATTTTACAGTCCAGGCAAGTAGGCCCAGATTCTGTCATCAAACTCCTCTTGCTTTCTGCCTCTGAAAACTCCAGTTCGAGCCTGCATCTGTGACCATGAACTTTGTCTCATTCTCTGCACGGCTCACGAAGCCTGACATCAGCCTATTCTCTGCCAAGAACTGTATTTCGCCTTCGAGTTATCTGCTTCCCCCTCAGCCGATGCATTCCTGTCTAGTAGTTTAAGTAAACATCCTTCCAGCTACCGAGCAAAAGGCTCGACTTCTCTGTCCTCATGCAAGTAATTCATAGCCCTGTTACCATGGAATATTCCTACCCCCTCGCTTTCAGTGTAGACACTTAGACGCTTGTACACGCACGCACAGTCAGTATAGAATAGATTCTGTCCGAGAGTCCTTCCTTTGTGGATAACATAGTTCTTTAAACATAGGATGTTAGATATGATTTGGGATTAGGTTGACTTGACCCCCCAGACTTTTTGTCTCCACATGTAGAGCTAAATGTCAAGTCCCCTTCACCCCCTAGTTGCACGTCAATCACACGTCATACTGCTGCGCGCGCATCTATGCCAAGTATTATCTTATAGATCCACCTATAGGTGACATCATAACCAATTATGTTCCTTTTTACTCCTTATTACACCCATTTTTTGGTTACGCAGACAAATCGTCATTTTCCTTATCAATTGTTACGCCTATTGCATTCGCTTCATTGTAATGTATGTACTATAAAGGTTACTTCATGTCAATAAAGTATGTACTTCACTTCCTGAACCTCCGTGGTGATGGAACTTGGAGCAACCGATTATAATCGATCATTGGAATAAAGCCCATTCCGAACCTCTAATACCACGGATTCTGCCTCTCATTTTACTGAGCTATTTAATTATGTTTCTGTATCAAATTAAGTCCAGGTAAAGGAAAATTATTTACCACATGAATGGCGCCCGAACAGGGACACTTTCTCATCTCACGCGCCGGCGGTGAGTTGCAGGCCCGGTCTCCTGCCACAGCTGGACGGACAATAACGCGTACCAGCAGGATTTCCTGTATCTCCCTCCAGTCAAGCGGGGGCGACTGAGACTGCGATCAACACCCAGACGAGGCGGTGAGAAGTGCGAAGTATCCCGACCAGAGCCTAGCTGAGAGAGCAAGATCCGAGGTATACAGAGACCCACCAGTTCGAAGTCAAGCCCAGTGTCCGACGAGTCGAGTCGAGTCCAGTCCGGTTCAAGTTCAAGTTACCGAGGCCTTCCGTTTCCGAAGCTACCCGGTGAGTACCATTGCTGGGGAGGCATTTCTGACGTGCACATAGGTTGTGCCGGTCAAGACGGGTTTGGGTACACAAATCCGGTCTGCACTGTTTTAGCAGTGTATCTGTACTGTTTAGCAGTATATCAAGTATTCCGAAGTATCTAGTTATTGTCAAGAATTAAGCTTGGTGATTAGTTATGCAGACGATCATCATTGTTGGTTATTTTAAAGGTTAAAAATGTTTTAATGTTTAATGTTTAATGTGTTAAACGTCCTGCATATTGTGGTATGAATGGTTGTTCATTATTGTGCTTTTGTATTAAGTGTGTTCAAGATTAAGTATCGGATCAGTTGTCAATATGCCGCTCTTTTCGAAATTAAGACAGATCACTACTAGAAAAGGGGTTCTCGAAGAAGCCGTCCCTATTCCTCCTAGGGACACTCCAGGGCACTTCATGTATCACAAACATGGCTTAGACGCTATATTATTTCTTGATTTATGGGTAGACTACACCAAGGGATTACCAGAAAGTCAGAGGTGGCCCGCAGCGGGAACCTGGGATGCAGAGTGCATCATGAAAGTCGAGGAAGAGTTATGGAAAAGGAAAGTCAGACAGTCACAGAAAGACGCCGTTGAGTTATGGCGTAAAGAATCTCATAGACGCACAGAAAAAGCACGTAGACAGGAAGAAAAGAATAAAGAAAGTTCAAATAAAGTTCGAGAAAATCTATTAATTGAGGAAGGTATCCGAGTGAAATCAGAACAAGTAGACAGACAAAGAAACGCCCTTGTGAATGGTATGTATCCCCTTCTGGCCGAAGGATTACCTAAGGCTACTCCAGAAATACCGAAAGACTTGCCACCCCCATTGTTCCCAATAAAGGTACATCCTAAGGGGCATCCTAGAACAGCAGAAGATGTTTTTCTTTCCTCATATTTAGATGACGCAGCTCCCGAATATGCTAATTCCGCCCCGCATAGACCGCATACCAGGGAGGTCCAACGCCAAGAGCCAGCACCCGTATCCCTACAGCAACAAATCGAGTCACAAGTTCTGGCAAGCACATCTGTTTCTGCATCCGCTCCTACAGCTACTTCTATAGCTGTGTCCACACCTGTAGTTGCTGTGTCACGTTCGACGAATCCTTTCACACCCGACACCCCAGATGGGGCCACGGGAGGTGCTACCAATATCTTTTCTACGCCACCCAGAATAAATAAACTTACTTTTCAAGAGTCAGCACATTCACGTACACCCAAACTCATAAGTGCCCGTACGCTGAAGGAACTTCTTGTAGATTGCAGATATGACCCTGTGCCCGGTAAAGAGGACGAAATGACCCTGGCATCATTGCGTATCAGACGAGCCGCAGTGTATTTAGGAAAGTTACCAGGAATGACTGCGCATCTAGATAATATATATCATTTTGTCCAAACAGGGCGAGATCCAGAATGTATTAACAGAGCTATGGAATACCAGAAAGTAGAGATACAGGGGGAACTGTTACGTTTCCTCATAAACTGTGTGATCAGAAATCAAGACCGACCGGGGGTAGACCCGGAAGCAATGCAAATTCTTACAAGATGGAGCCAGAATATATCAGAAGGGAGACATGATAAACAAAATTGTATAATAGCCATGTGCCGAAAGATCCGTAAAGAAATAGAACGCCTGCACGAAGAGAGATTAGAGGTAGACGAGTTCGAACAAAGCGAGGAAGAAGGGTCAGGACTGCCCACAGGACAGTCAGACACCATAGCCTATGTAGGTAGAGGAAGATCTTGTAATAATAATAGACGTCTTACTGACTCAATACGTCCGATATGTCCAGATAATAACAGGAATTTCCAAATACCTATAATTAATATAAGGTCTAACGAGCATTCGTTCCAAACCGCCGACAAACTACTCCGAGAACGAAGGGGTTATCATTTTCTCGATTCTATGGATGAACAAGATTTAGCCAGGGCAGCTGTCCATTGGGTGGACAGTCCCGGAAAATATAGTGATGATACAGTAGTACGCACATTTTTGAATCTTACCCCAGATGAACAGAGGTTAGCTGGGATTTATATGATTCAACAACTCATTATACTATATCGAAGTCAGCATTCGGACCCTGGTCCCTTACCTGACATACTGACTGAATTGCTTATGAATAAATGGAGAGGTGCAGGTACTAAATTAATTAAAGAAATTCTAGAATCAAGAAAGCAGTATATTCTTTTTGTATGCGCAGAGCATGTCTCATTGCCCGTCAAGGAAAGAACCACGTATCACATGGATAGACAGAATCCCTTACGAGAAGTGCACCCAATAAAAGGCGAGGACAACGAGTTCAAGCGCGTATTTGTATATACGCCCATATCGAAAATAGAATTGTTACAAATGAAGAAGGTGGTACCCAGTCATGACAAAGATCCAGCGGGTTTTCACCGAGAAATTAAAGACATGTTACTCATGGGAGAGTATACCTATCCCGACATTATGACAATATTAAAGGTATTGATGCCTGCTGGTATTTATGAGAAACTCAAGGAAAAAGAGTGGGAGGTAGGAGACCAAAAGATAGAATGGTCAGTGTTAGAAGCGGAAGAAAAGGCCCGAACTGCAGGAGCAGGACTTGGGGATAAAACTAAAGCACTGCCAGGTTTATTAGTACAGGTACTGCCACGTTTATTAACTACGAAAAAGGAGGATTGGGGTACAATTTCAGCCTGTAAACAGAAGCAAGATGAAGACACTAGTGATTACTATGCCCGATTTGAAAAATGTTTTGGTATAAATAGTGGCATAAAAGCAAGTAGCGAATCATACCCACATCTGTTTGTAACAAAATTAGTAGAAAATGCCCTGCCACCAGTAAAGAATAGAGTATTAAAATTCGAGAGTACCTGGCAAGGTAACACTCCATTACAAATGTTACAAATGTTACAGTACCATCATAATAGAATTAGAGAGGAACAAGAACATGAACACAGACGCATGAAAGACACGAAAATGAAAATGTTAGTTTCCCAGACAGTTCCAGCTGAAGGACATAAAAAGGGTATGACACATTCCGATTCAGCAGGACCTGTAAAAGGGACATGCAATTATTGTAAAAAGCCAGGTCATTATGTACACGATTGTCCAGTTTTAAAACATAATATCGCCATAGGTAAAACACAAGAAAGACCACGGCCATTTAGACAAGAGCAGAATGAACAAGGAGCTCTGCAACATGCCCAGGCCATGCCAGCCGCACAACAGCCAATACAGTTTGTGCCAGCTGCACCACCGTTGCCTGTTGCTGCCACACAGACAACAACACGACAAATGTATCAGACCGCACAGTATGAATATCCTGAGTATCAGCGTTACGCATGAACTAGCCTAGAGAGGGAAGTTGATTTACCCCTTATCGAGGTTCCTGTAGATCAAGAAGGACCTTATGTACATAGTGAATTAATAGGCCAAGATAGGAAATATTTACTCGATACAGGGGCAAGTCGAACAACTATAAAACATAGTGAAGTTCCAGGGGCACCCCTCTCAGGCTCACAGAATATTTCCCTTGGTTTTTCAGGAAAACCTATTGTTAATGAAGTGTCACAACCTCTGCCACTTACGATAGGACCTCTGACCCGAACTACAGATTTATTGCTTACTAAATCATGTCCAGAAAACTTGCTAGGAATAAAAACATTGAAAGCTCTAGGAGCCATAATATGTTGTTCTCCGGAAGGAGTAAGGTTGTTTTTACGTGATTTTAAAGGTCACTATGTGTCTAGAGATATGGATCCCCGACTGCAGACTTTACCTACACGTCTATGGGCACAAGGCCCTACTGATGTTGGTTGCATGGATATTACACCATATAGAGTCACATTAAAGGCAGGAGTGGTGCTACCACGAATGCGACAATACAAGTTACCACCAGATGCTGTAGTGGCTTTACTACAAATCATTGACGAGCTTATTGCCCAAGGAGTAGTTGTAGAAACAGACTCCAATGTATGTAATTCACCGATAATTCCGATTCTTAAACGAACAGATCCTAAGGCCCCGCCAGTATATCGATTGGTTATTGATCTGCGCGAGTTAAACAAATGCATTGTACCACAATTCCCTGTGGTCCCAGATATCTCGTCATTACTGACAGCTATTGATTCCGAAGCAACATTCTTTACTGTAATTGATCTCAAGAATGCCTTTTTCAGCGTCCCAATAGATCCGGAAAGCCAATATTTGTTCGGATTTAGTTTAAATGGACGAAGCTTTAAATTCTCACGCGCACCTCAAGGATTTACAGAAAGCCCCAGCATCTATAGCCAAGCACTGAAACGAGAACTCGATAGTATCCACATGCCAGTTAACACTGCTCTGCTTCAATACGTCGATGATCTGCTGATCACCGCGAGAAGCGAACCGGAATGAGAAAAAGCATCACTGACAGTTTTACAATTTCTAGCCGAAAAGGGACACAAGGTGTCCCCTTCTAAGCTGCAATTCTGTGTCCAGCGAGTTGTTTATCTTGGACACTCGCTGTCCAAGGAGGGAAGGCAGCTTACACCCGACCGCATTCAGTTAATAGCTAACATGCCAATACCCAAGACACAAAAGGAGGTACGGGCTTTCATAGGCCTCACTTCATATTGTAGGCAGTGGATCCCTCAGTATGCATTTCTAGCAAAACCACTCATTCAGTTGACAACACAGGAGGCAGCCACATCGACTGTTCTCCCTTGGACTCAAGAACATACACAAGCTTTTGAAAGCCTAAAGAAAACTTTATGTCAAGCACCTGTTTTAGCAACACCATGTTACAGAAAACAGTTTACACTTTTTGTTACAGAACGCGAAGGTACTGCCTTGTCAGTACTCACACAGGAACAAGCAGGAGCACACAAACCATGTGCTTATTTTTCTAGTACATTAGATCCAGTAGCTCAGGCTTTGCCTGCATGCCTGAAATCAGTAGCAGCGACAGCTTTAGCAATCAGACAAAGCGATGCCATAGTGTTAGGACATCCATTGACAGTTCAAGTACCACATGCAGTAGAGGTCCTTGTAAATAGAACGCAAACACAACACTTGACTATAGCGCGACTTACAGGGTATGAACTTACATTGTTTCAGCCACATATAGAAATCAGACGCTGTAACACATTGAATCCTGCCACACTTTTGCCAGTAACCGGAACAGACCCACTAGCTCATGACTGTATTGAAGTTATTACTATAACGACAAAACCCAGACAAGACTTGACAGATGTCCCATTGTCAGATCCAGACCTGACGTTGTATGTAGATGGTTCATGTATGAGAACAAGTACAGGAGAGTTAGTGGCTGCTTACGCAGTCACCACAGATACTGAAGTCATTGAAACTAATCGTATAAATACTTTGTCAGCTCAAGCCGCAGAGCTCATCGCTCTGACACAAGCCTGTGTTCAAGCCACAAATAAAAAAGTCAACATATACACTGATTCACGTTATGCATTCGGAGTTGTACATGACTTCGGCGTGCTGTGGCGAGAGAGAGGTTATTTAACTTCCCACGGTGCCCACATTCAGCACGGACCCCTCATTCATGCCTTATTAGATGCAATACATCTACCCACTGCAATATCAATTATGAAATGTAAGGCTCATACGAAGGTTACTGATATCATTTCCCAAGGCAATGATCTAGCCGACAGAACAGCTAAACAGACTGCTCAAACTCAAACCCTCGACATGACAAAGACAATAGTCCCGACACCGACACATTGTATGACAGTTAAAGATCCTACCCTTGACGTAATTGACATACAGACACATGCTACACCAGACGAAATAAAGAAATGGACTGAATTAGGAGGGATCCAAACGGACCAGGGATGGATGATGAAGGAAAAGTCTGTATGGTTCCTTCCTGATTCAATGGTCCAAGTTATAATTAACACTATACATAGTCCAGCGCATCTAGGAGAAAAGGCTATGCTAGACAGCATTCAACACATTTGGTTCAATAAACATTTACGAGCAGCAGCCAAACAAAAGGTCCGTACCTGTATGATCTGTTGCCAGTTCAACCCAGGAAAAAGCGTTCCCGTAGAACAGGGTGGATTTCATCCTCCTGACCACCCTTTTGAAGTCCTCCAGATGGATTATATCCAGATGGAACGATGTCGAGGATTCAAATATGTTCTCGTAGTTGTCTGCGCTCTGTCCCGTTGGACGGAGGCATACCCGGTTTCAGATTACACTGCCCCGACTACTGCCAAACAGTTGGTTCGAGAATTCTTCCCACGATACGGTTTACCACGTGTTGTCTACTCAGATAACGGCCAGCCGTTCTCATCCGAATTAATGAAACATGTTTCACTTCTGCTAGGATATCAGTGGAAATTCCACTGTGTTCGACACCCCGAGGCAGCAGGTCTCGTAAAAAGACATAATCAGATACTGAAAATCAGACTGTACAAAATATGCAGAGAGAAAGGTGTCGACTGGATGGTAGCATTACCAGTTGCACTCTTTTACATGAGAATGGTAGCACACTCTCGAACAGGGCTATCCCCGTATGAAGTGATCTTCGGCAGACCACCAAATATGTGGGGGACGCCCATACCACGCAAAATAACTGATATTGACTGTAATATGCTGACAGATTACTTGGCTTCCTTGATGTCTGCACTACAATCTTGTCGTTCACAGGTTGCTGCAGCATTTCCCGACAACACTGAGGTGAAACCCCATGACGTAGTTCCGGGTGATTTCGTGTTTGTGAAAAATTTCGACCGAAAGACTCAGCTGGAGCCCAGGTGGAAGACACCCAAGTTGGTTCTACTGACCACAAGAACAGCCGTGAAGATCGAGGGCCGCAAGGGCTGGATTCATTCAAGTCATATCAAGAAATTTCATGGACAATCCTCGGATATAGACATTGTGCCCTGCACTCCCTCACAGACTGATTCAAAACTTCCTCTGGTTGAAAAGACTGAAACTGAACTCTATAAAGTTAAATTGAGGCCTAGAACGTCAGACGATTTGATTGTTTAAGTCCTCTCCTAGGTGAAGCGGTTGAATCTGTCTCTGACATGTATCCTCTAGACCTGAATCATGGACAGTCGCGAAAAATGATGAAACGACAGGCGTATTGTAAATCACTGCGTAGCCATTGCATAGTGACATTAATAATCTTGTTTTTCTTGAGTCTTTTAATAATTACTGCAAGCATATTGTTGCACATATATTACCCTATTTCTAGACATGTTTATAATGTTACTGCTGAACATTCTTTTAGTGACTTACCTCCGCATGAATTGTCTTATAGACTTGCGCTGCGCAATAACACTTTCATTAGTATGTTACATCATTCCCATCAGACTAGTAATGCCACTAATTGTTGGGTGTGTGGCCGACTCCCTCCCTATCAGAATTATGAAGGAGTCCTGCCTTTCTTTCCACATCCGTTTACACATAATGGATCCTGTGGAGCATGGTTTAGTTTAATCAATTCCATAGACTCAGACACAGCAGTTTACCAAGATCATTGGGTATGGGGAAATCTGAACCTAGTTTTACTCAAGGTCTGCTACCCTGACAAGGAGGGTCGCCCCAAGAGAACAGGAACTGATCTAGAAAATGAAGTATATGGATTAGGTAATTTTACACCTAATCTCATGATTCTAAATGTCATATCCGAAGTTGAACTAGTCTTGCCCACCATGTCAGTATTCCCAGCGAAGGGTGAATTATGTGTAAGAAAGGTCGGTTCCATACATATGGGCCATAGTAAATGCACTACTATAGTAGAATTCAGTGATCGAGGCAAATCTTCATTTAGAGCTTATCGCCACTCCTACTTTATATGTGGTCAGACTGCATATATGCGTCTACCTCTAGACTGGGATGGTACCTGCTACATTGCATTCCTTTTGCCACCTGTTTTCCTAGCTCCTCCTGATTATTACAGAAATATTCATTTAGTACACAACAGAGAGCGGAGAGATCTCCCAATTGTCGATTACACTGAAACAGCATGGGAAAAATACACAGATTTCAATAAAGGCATCTTTCCTTATATAGGTACTGTTACTAATAGTAAACTGATACGTAGATTAACTAGAACCCTTGAAGCAGTAGTGAATGAGACTATTTCCGCCTTAGGGAATTTAACGGAAGAGCAGTCTGCTATGCGGATTGTTGTGCTTCAAAATCGTCTTGTTCTTGACGTCATCCTGGCTGATAGGGGCGGAGCTTGTAGGGTCATCGGATCAAGCTGCTGCGTATTCATACCAGAAAATTCGCCATCTGTATATAAAGCCATCACTCGCCTTCATAAGATTGTAAACCAGATACACCAGAACCCAGGCACTTGGACTTGGTCCAGTTGGTTTTGGAGTGTGATATCGGCCTGGGGATGGAGAGTTTTATCCTTCCTAGGTATTGGCCTTCTCATACTATTCAGTTGCTGTCTATGTCTGCAATGTGGACCAGCGATTTGTGGTCTGTGTACCACATCGTGTATTCCACCACCAAGATTTCGTTCGTCCCGGAAGAAGAAAGAAGAACAAATGATGTTATATTAACAGATCAATGGATTGATGAAGATGGATATCTCTTAACGGGCAAGTAGGGGACAAGGAGGGAATGTGGAAATATGGATTTTCCCGATCAGTTATGTCCCCTATCTTGGACCCCAACGGTTCTATGTGCATGTCACAAGTACATGTATGTTTCCCTCCAGTTCCAGTTATGAAGACGCAAATATATGTGCGTCCACCGTCAACATGCCCTCTGTCAGGTCCGCCATGACTAGGCCGGATATTCCATTCCTAAATATGAAAGGCCACCGGCTTTATATGGTTCACTTATGCCATTTTACAGTCCAGGCAAGTAGGCCCAGATTCTGTCATCAAACTCCTCTTGCTTTCTGCCTCTGAAAACTCCAGTTCGAGCCTGCATCTGTGACCATGAACTTTGTCTCATTCTCTGCACGGCTCACGAAGCCTGACATCAGCCTATTCTCTGCCAAGAACTGTATTTCGCCTTCGAGTTATCTGCTTCCCCCTCAGCCGATGCATTCCTGTCTAGTAGTTTAAGTAAACATCCTTCCAGCTACCGAGCAAAAGGCTCGACTTCTCTGTCCTCATGCAAGTAATTCATAGCCCTGTTACCATGGAATATTCCTACCCCCTCGCTTTCAGTGTAGACACTTAGACGCTTGTACACGCACGCACAGTCAGTATAGAATAGATTCTGTCCGAGAGTCCTTCCTTTGTGGATAACATAGTTCTTTAAACATAGGATGTTAGATATGATTTGGGATTAGGTTGACTTGACCCCCCAGACTTTTTGTCTCCACATGTAGAGCTAAATGTCAAGTCCCCTTCACCCCCTAGTTGCACGTCAATCACACGTCATACTGCTGCGCGCGCATCTATGCCAAGTATTATCTTATAGATCCACCTATAGGTGACATCATAACCAATTATGTTCCTTTTTACTCCTTATTACACCCATTTTTTGGTTACGCAGACAAATCGTCATTTTCCTTATCAATTGTTACGCCTATTGCATTCGCTTCATTGTAATGTATGTACTATAAAGGTTACTTCATGTCAATAAAGTATGTACTTCACTTCCTGAACCTCCGTGGTGATGGAACTTGGAGCAACCGATTATAATCGATCATTGGAATAAAGCCCATTCCGAACCTCTAATACCACGGATTCTGCCTCTCATTTTACTGAGCTATTTAATTATGTTTCTGTATCAAGTTAAGTCCAGGTAAAGGAAAATTATTTACCACAAGTTCTTGAAGAGGAACTTTGAGAGCTTGATTCTGCCCCAAAACTCAGTGCTACTTCAGTACATTGATGACCTCCTCATTGCATCTGAAATCCAGGAGGCCTGTAGGGATGATGCTATCACCTTACAGAACAATATGACTGACAATGGGGAATAAGGTGTCTCCGAGCAAACTGCAGTACTGTCTGACTGAAGTTCAGTATTTGGATCACCAAATTGAGAGAGGCAAGAGGAAGTTGTCTCCAGAACAAGTAGAGATGATCATGAAAATGAATCCGCCTACTACCCAGAAAGAGGCCAGGATGTTTTTGGGAATGCTTAGTGGATTCAGAATTTCTCCTTGATGGCAAAACCTTTGCAGAAACTGACCAACAAGGATGTGAGTGATCTGGTACCTTGGGATAACAACTGCTTACTTGCCTTTTTAGAGCTGAGAGAGTGCCTCTCTCATGCTCCAGCTTTAAGAATGCCTCATTACAACAAAGCGTTTTTGCTGTTCGGCCATGAAAGGGAGGGTTATGCTCTTTCTGTACTCACCCAGAAACATGAGGGTACACGTAGACCTGTGGCCTATTTCTCAGCTACATTAGAACTTGTAGCTTCAGCATTGCCCAGATGTCTCAGGTTTGTTGCTGCAACAGGTGTATGTATCGAACAACGTGAAAGCATTGTGAAGGGGAGTCTGCTTATTGTATATGTACTGTACTGTACTTGAGGATGAGAACCAAAACACAGCATTTGATAAACAACAGGCTGACAAGATATTGTGAGAAAGTGGCTCTATATATAGTGGGGCAGATTTATGTTGCACTTGCGCCACTTTTGAGCCGCCGTTGCGTCACTTTTGTGACGCAGCAGCGGCGCAAATCCTGCGTCATGGTGCGGGGTATTTACAACATGACGCATCTGGGAGATGCGTCACGTTGTAAAGCCCTGCGCCACATGTAGGCGTTCCAGGGCAGGTGGGGGCGTTCCGGCGCAGGAACGCCTCCTAAAAGTGGCTGAGTGAAATCTACAAGATTTCACTCAGTCACTTTTAGGCCCATGCTGCGTCAAAACCCTGCGCCTGCTTGAAGCAGGCGTAAGGATTGACGCAGCATTGTACAGATAGGGACCCCCAGAACATTGCTGGAGCTGCGTCTCGCTTGCGACGCAACTCCAGCAATGCGCCACGGTGCGCCACATTATAAATGCGGCGTATCCATGGTGGCGCAGCTGTGGCGCATAATAACTGGCGCATCCCTGCTGATATGCAGGGATGCGCCAGTTATCATAAATCTGCCCCACTGTTCCCAAATAGGTACAGTGTGTATAGAGTCCATAGTCCCCAGAGGTTTGGCAGAGGCTAAAGTTAGATATAACCTTACTCTCTAAAGTGGTAGCTTGGTCGAGCAGTAAGGCAGTATCAGAGGACAGGGTAAAGCATTTGTTGTACACACTCAGTCAGCAAATGGTCTCACACACTCAAGAACTGCACTCTAGGCCAATGGTTTGTATAAAAATATAGAGTTGTTTTATTTTAGAACCAACAATAGGTATTAAAATATAATTTCTCAGAATGAGATGCTTTAGTTAAATACTTTGCAATATGCAATTGACTTTTGTAGGTAGTAGTTACAGTTTGTTGCAATAGGCAACACAATTTCAAACACAATAATACATTGAGCTCAATGGGAATTGTAAGTTATATGCAATTGATTACTTTCAGGATTACTTTTCTAACTCAAGGACTGGATCCTAGATTCAGTCCTGGGACAGTTCTTGGAAACAGGTGAGTAAATACGTTTTAGTTACTGTTGTGATTTTTAAACAATATTTTTCTATTTTAAAAGTTGACACTTAGAAACTTTTTCTGATCAAATTACCAATGTTATCCTATGGAAGGAAATTCATTTAGCAGGTAAGGAGGGTTATGGTTACTTTTTCCAGTTCAGTGTTGTATCCTGGTTCCAGCACTAGTGTACCACCTGTAAGCAGTTGAGAAACTGTGTTTAAGTTATACCGGTGATTTTTAAGGAATATTTATAAGTTTGTAAAATGACACTTAGAAGAAATTTCACAGAAAAACAGTCAATGGTTTCCTACGGAAGACAATTCAAGTTACGGGTAAAGTATGTTCTCGTTACTTTTGTAATCCAGTGCTGGGCTCCTAGTTTCAGTACTGGGACATCTATCTAAAAAAGGTAAGTAATTACGTTTTCATAGTTGGTACGATTTTTAAAGAATATTTGTAGTTTGCAAAAATCGAAATTTCACAGAAAAACAGTCAATGCTTTCCTATGGAAGAAAATTCAAGTTACTGGAAGTACGGTTAAAATTACTTTTCAGGGTCAGTACTGAGCTACAAGATGCAGCACTGAGGTCTCTCCTTATAACAGGTGAGTAAATCAGAATTCGTTGTTTGGCTGATTTTGGTTGAATATTTTAAAGTTCCAAAACCCCAGAATTTCCAAGTGAAACCAGTCAATGTTAGCCTATGGAAGGAAAGTGAGTTATCGGCTTTTAGGTAAGTACTCGACTGGCAGAGTTAAGGTTCTGGGCATAGACTCAGGGGTCTCTCAGGGTCAGGTAGGTACAGTTGGTACACCCTCAGCGGCACAGGGGCAGCCACGTGCAGAGGTAGTTAGGCCCAATGTTATCCAATGAGATGCAGGGGGCCTTTGGTTGGTGGCTGCTGGCGAGCAGGCCACGCGGCTGTGGGAGCTGGGCTCCTGGTCACTTGCTCAGGGCAAATGGGGAAGTAGATTAGGACATAGGTTGCACTGCCAGGGGCACTCAGGCGGCTGGGGCAGGGTGCTTTTGAGCCGTCGGGCGCTCAATGTTATTCAATAGAGATCTTGGGAAGTGAACAATGGCTGCAGGCTCGGGGACGGAGGATCTTCAGGAGCGACCAACACTTCGAGGGGTAAGTTGGGATCTTGGAGGATAGGTAGGCACCCAGGAGTTGGGTACAGGGGGCCGTGGGGCGGCGGGTGCAGGGGTGTCTTTTGACGTCGGAAAGGTTTACCCCCTGCTGGTCACGGTTGGAGGGGTCCCTGGTTCTGAGGCTGCAGGCGCCGTCTGGGTCGTCGAGGAGGGTCCTTGGGCACTGGATTCCAGGTCAGAATTGCCAGAGGGACGTCCTCAGGTTCTTTGTCCACTCAGGTACAGGCCGGGCTCAGCTGGTACAGAGTGTACTGGTTTCGCGGTTCCTGGCTGGCACCAGGGAAATTGCTGTTTGAGCAGAACCACTGCTCGTGGGAGTCCCCGTCTTAGTAGAGTCTCCCGGTGGTCAGGTCCACCGGGTTTTTGAGGTTGCTGACCACTGAAGGCGCCGGAGTTCCACAGGAGCAGGTTCAAGGATCAACAGGCCGGTAGGGCTGGGGCCAAGTCAGTTGGTGTCGTCCTCTTGTTAGCAGCTGCGCTGCGGGTCTTCTGGTTTCTTGATCTTCTTGCTTGTTTTCGAATCGGGATCTGAGGAAGGAAGGTTCAGGGGGCCCCTAAATACTAAATTTAGGGGCCTTACAGGTAGGGTGAGGGCAGGGACCAATGGGTCCCTGTCCTGGGGTGAGTACACCCCCTATCCTGCTCCTCTCCGGTGGGAGGGGGTCAGGAGCCTAGCTGTGATTGGGCAGGGCTCCCCATCCTCAAGATGACCGGAGCCCGGAGTTGTGCTTTTCCTCTCCTCTCCCACCTGAGGGGTGGAGTTGGCACAGGCTAGCACACCCCCTTTCCTCACGTAGGGTTTCCCGCCAGTCTTCCCACCAGAGTGGGGGTCAGAACCAGTGGGGGCCAGTTGCTGAGTACAGCAAGTGGCCTGGAGAAGCTCACAAAGGCGGCATGCCTTTGAAGCTTCCCCCTGCCCATCCTGGGGGAGGAGACCTAGCACCTCGCCCAGGATGTGCATTGTTGCAGGCCCAGGAGAGCGGGGGATCTTCACCCAGGGGTCGGGCAACATGTCTGCTGTGTGGCAGCCTAGGCAGCCTCTCAGACAAGACGTGAATTGTAGGGTAGGTTTCAGGGGGCATCTCTAAGATGCCCTCTGTAGTGCTTTTTACATTAAATCCCACACTGGCATCAGTGTGGGCTTAATGTGCTGAGAAGTTTGATATCAAACTTGTCAGTCTTCAGTGTAGCCATTATGGTTCTGTGGAGTTCGTAATGACAACCTCCCAGCACCATATACTCTTAATGGCATCACTACACTTACAGTCACCAGGAATGGCCCTGGGTACTGTAGGGGCACAGGGCTCATGCACCTGTGTCCTCACCACTGGCATAGGGCACCCAGCTAGAGGGGTGACTGATGTATGTCAGGGCAGTGGGTTTGTGGGCATGGCACGCAGGGATGTGTGCCATGTCGACTCTGTGTTTAGTTCTGTACCAGGACACTCAGCCTGCAAGGGCAGTGTGTGTGTGTCAGGGTACAGGGCCCCTAAGGGTGGCACAATAAGTGCTGCAGCCCTTAGGGGTCTTCTCTGGTCACAATGCCCTGGGTACCTAGGGTACCATTTACCAGGGGCTGACATGTGGCCAGAGATGCCAATTGGGTTTAGGCTTTAGTACAGTTTTTAGGGAAGGAACACAGGCCCTGGGTACCTGATTGGCAGGGACCCAGGGCACACCAAGGAAAAGTGCATCAGGTATCAGGCAAAAAGTGGGGGGGTTACTGCAACAGAAACCCACTTCCTCACAGATATGAACCGGAGTTGCTTGCAGCAGAGAAAGTCAATCTGAATCTCTGTTCTGTGTTTATTCTTGCTACCTTTTTACCTGTTCCAAATGCTGATGATGAGGAAGATTGTGAAAACCATGACTGTCTACACATCACTAACCTTTGCACCAAGCTAAGACCTGACATTGTCAATGAGCCATTGTCTGATCCCGATCAAGTTTTTTTTGTTGATGGTTCATGTCTAAGAGACTATGATGGTAATCTGAGAGCAGCGTTCGCTGTCTGTACTGTCTCTGGGGTTGTGAAAGCTGCTTGTTTTCAAGGAGTACACTCCGCACAAGTAGCTGAAATCCTTGCCCTGACCCGTGATTGTCTTGTTTGCTGAGCAGATCCGAGTCACCATCTATACCAATAGCCAGTACAGTTTCGGTGTAGTTCATGACTTCAGACAGCTATGGATGCATAGAGGATTCCAAATGTCATCGGGCTCTCCCATTAGGTACGGGGAATATGTGAGACAGCTGTTGGAAGCATTGAAGTTACCAAAGGAAGATGTGAGTTTTAAATACGCTGCCCACGGGAAGGTAGATGACTTTGTCACAACGACAAACTGCTATGCGGATGAAGTTGCTCGCTTTTGTGCTACACATGCATGCATTTTATTGGGAAATATGTTGGCGTGAGTGCAGAGAAGACTGAACTCAGCATGATACTAGCTTTTGCAGACACCTGGGGTGAAGTTAGGTATTTGCAACTGGACGCCTCAGATCAGGAGCAAGATGGTTGGATCAGACTGGATTCTGAGAAAGAGAAAGTGGCATATGGGTTCTAACTGATGATGGGCAGTGTTACCTGATTGTCTGCTGAACCAGTGGTGCAGCTCAAATAGGAAGGATGCAATGGTAAAATTGTTCCGGCAGACTTGTTTCAATCAAAGGTTTTGTGTGCCTACGGAAGCAGTGTGTCATCGGTGTGTCAGGTGTCAACAGATGAATGCTGGAAAGATAGAAAGTTGTTGCTCTGAGTCACATTGGCCAATCAGGGGGTCCCTTCAATCAGATCCAATTGGAATTTGTTGAGGTGCCTGCCCGTAATGGATTGAGATATATCTTGGTTGTTGTATGCATCTTTTCTCGGTGGGTGGAAGCTTATCCAACTATAAGATGTGACAGTCTCACAGTAACAAAGTTATTGCTGAGGGAGCGTATACCTCCTTTCGGATTTCCAACTACATTGGAGTCAAATACAGGAATTCACTTCCACAGCGAGATCATGAAGCTGGTGTGTACTGCCTAGTGTGGGTCAAAGACTGCATTGTAGTTACAGGCCAGAGGCATCAGGCATTGTGGAGCAAATTATTGGTACTTTAAACGAGCAGCTGGCAAAAGCATGTGCTTCAACATCTTTAAAATGGCCCAATGTGTTGCCCTTGGTTCTATTGAGCTTGGGCAGCATTCCTGTGAAAAGAACTGGGTTGTCACCACATGAAATCCTGATGCATTTACCTGCAGTATCAGTGACTGCTTTGATAAACTTCACAGATGAATTGACCCTTGACCACATTAAAGTATTGGCTGATTTGTTTCATTTTGTGTTTCATCAGGTTGAAGCAGCAACTGCACCATTTTTTAAAACACCTCTGGCATGACTTGAGCCCAGGGGATTGGGTGCTTGTCCGAAAGCATGTAAAGAAGAACTGTCTTGGCTCTCTGTGGTGTGGACCATATCAGGTGATATTGATAACGAAAACTGCTGTGAAGTGTGGAGAAGTGCCTAACTGGATCCGGACTTCCCATATCCGAAGAGTCACAGGTCCCTCCAATGAAACAGCTCCTCTCCCAGAAGTAATTCCAGCCATGACCGAGAGGTCACAGTGAGAGGACAAGAAAAACTGTGGAAGTTCCTGACAAGGCTGGATACCCACCAGCCCAAGCTGAGGGGGGTCAAGCTACACAAGGCCTAGGTATAGACTCTGAAGGAGATGGTCACATGGCATTGAGCGGTATAGAATCTGACTCAGCAGCAGAGACTAATGTGGAAATCGGTTGTGTACAGTCAAGAAAGAACGATGGAGCAGATGAAACGTTGCCTGTGAGACAGAAAAGAAGGAGACTTGCATCTGAAAGAGAACTTTCACCAATAAGTAAATAATCTGAGTCCGATCTGAGTGAGTCTGAGCAAGCCCCAGGAATTGTTAGGAGAACAAGAGTGCTGTGTCAGAGTTATTCCTATACCAGGTGGATTTATCTGGTTACCAATGCCGGAGAGAGCGAGTTCTCAATGCTATTCATCAAAATCTTGATGAGAGTTCCTGGAATAGAGGCAAATGCAATCCTGTCCTTGACTGTGCCTTATCCACCAAGGTTGAGTAGTTTTCCAACTCTGATTCTTGAAGACATCAAATTCCCAAGCGTTGGAATTCCACCATCTCCTCAGGAGATTGCAGCATTCAGGGCAGAACTGTTGAAGCAAGTCATTGAGGAAATTGGCTCCAATCTCATAAGGGATGTAAATTGAACATTTGAACTGTAAAAACCTTGCTTGAAGGAAGATAACCTAGGTTCAAGTGGAATAAAAATAAAAATAGGACTTTTCATTTAGGAGGAGAAAGAGGGTTAAGGAAGTCTTCCATGCTGTGAACATACTGTTCCGAAGACTGCCACTGAATTTTTTAAGATCCAAAAGGAAGTTGCTAAAAGTCTTTGTTAACAATGAATAAGAGGTGGAGAAAAGCGACTGCGTGTTGATCCTCTCACAGCTACCATCCAAGCCACTTTGAAAAATGGAGTCTAGAAATTCGAATCGTAGGCACAAATGTATCACGGGGACACCCATTGTATGGGTAACCATAGTGATAGCTGTAGTCATTACTGAGTCCATTTCAGTGCACATAAAGTTAAGGAACAGGGAGGGAGGGTACATGAAACATCCACACCTACCACTGCTTCCTCAAAAGAGGGTGCATTAGGATCTGTTAAAGGCTTAATCAAGCAAACTATTTGCTTTCAGCATGTAGATTTGTCTAAAGATGATTACACACTGAATGCTTATGCTAAGGTGTTGTACGAATATGTGAATACTATGGATGTGAGAGATTGTTATGTGCACATGCCATTGCCTGCTTCTGTTGAGGAAGGCATTAGGTATCATCACCTACTTCTGACATATGGTATTAGTTGTAGTTTGCTTCTTAGCATGTTTTATTGAAATGGTCATTGCTATTTCTCGATATTTCTGCAATACTATTTCTAAAGCTGGAGTTAAACCTAAGTTATAATTAATGGATGCCATAGAAAAACCCATATCCCCTAGCAACAAAGATCAGCTTAAATCCTTCCTGGGGCTACCAGAGCACTATTGTACATTTGAACATATTGTGCTGGCATTGCGGAACCATTATGCGCCCTTTTAAAGAAGGATGTGTTGTACTCATAGGACAAAAACTGCCAGGTAGCATTCCAACAGATAAAATCTGCTGTAGCCATGTCTCCATCCCTAGGTAAGTTTGACCCCCAACAACCCCACAAAACTGACCATAAATGCTAGCAGTAAGGGACTGGGAGCCGTATTGATCCAGATAGACAACATCACTTAACAAGTTGTAGCTTTTGCCTCCTTTGCCCTCAAGGGGGCAGAGAAACACTACTCTGTGGTAGAGAAGGAGCTTCTGGCTTGCTATTGGGTGATATTGCATTTCAAATTTTTCCTTTGGGAAATTCCCTTCCTAATCAAAACTGACCGCAGGCTTCTAGAGTGCACTTTCACTTTGAAGGGATCATAAAGAACTACACTTGCATTCTCTGCTGGGTGATAGGATAAGAGGGTCACAACTTCAAACTCCAATATGTATGTTGTCCACAGAATGTGTTTGCCAACTACCTGTCACAGGCATCATTAGACATTACTACAACAGAAGAAGAATTCCTAGAGAAGGAAGTTAATCACATATTAGGAAGTTAGGTAGGAGTTAAGAATCATGAATTCCGTTGTGTGTCATGGAGACAAAATCATTCCACCTGAGGGCATGAGACAAAGGATTGTCAATCGGAGGGTCATTTATGGTGGAGTCTTACTCAGAGTTAAGTATGTTCTGAATATTGGTGGCCAGGCATGGATGCTGTGGTGGAAGAATATGTGAAATATTGTGTGAGTTGCATTGACAGTCATAAGGCAATTAAATGAAGAAAGCCTCCCTTGTATCCCGGGAGCGTACTGGATAGACCCTGGATCAAGGTGGCTTTGGATATTATTGGTTCACTCAATCTCAAATCTCTGCAAGAAAATGCAATATTGCCCTGAGTACATCAAGCGTGAGAAATTTCTTTGGAGACACCTTTTACAGTGTGTATACACCAGAGGTAATAATCACAGACATTGGTGTACTATTTACTTTGGACCAAATTAAGAAGTTTCTGGAAGAGTGGGCGATGCAACATCTCAAGCCCACTGTTTATTACCCACATGCTAATGGACTAGTGGCAAGAAATACACTATGGTAAATGAGTGTTTGCAACAAAAAGAGATGTTGGGTGTTCCTGCCAACAAGTTTTTGCAAGTAGCTCTTTGGATTAATCGCACTACGCCAACAGTGTCTCCTTTAGCATCTCTCAAAGGAAGAGTTCCAAGTACTAAAATAACAGCCTTATGGGTAAACAGTGCAAGATCAGCAGTAATGAAGAGGTCTGATATTGCAGAGAGGAAATCTGCACACAAATCTAATTTCAGGAAAGATATGACATGACAAAGGCAGTGAAGGAACCATGCTTCCACAAAGGGCACTGGGTCTGAATTGAATTACAGAGAGGAAAGAGAATTAAAGATAGTAGGTTCTCTTCACCTGTCAGGATTGAATGGGCAGGAATGTGATGACATTTGAAAATGGCCAAGTGTGGGGAATGAATAAAATTGTCAAGTGTGATCTCTACTACCACTCACTGAGAGATCTTACTCCAAACGTGGTGAAAGAGGATGAACGTGTTGGGCATCCTGTGAGATGACATGTAACCCCTGGGTGGCACAAAGATTATGTAATGGTTTTAATACACAGTTTGCAGTTTGCACACTTTTGGGATGGTTGTACGTAATGGTGTTGACAGACACATTTTAATACTATTTTTCGATAACATTTGGATGTTATTTTCTCCTTATTATTTCCCTCATTTTTTCTCTGCTATTAACTTTTCATTGTTAAGCCAGTAGGTGCATTGTAATCTGATTTAATCCTTAGGCTTCACTAATTCTTCCCATCGTCTCCCTCCCCCCTCTTTTCCTGTTGTTAGTTTCAGCCTCTACCTCAGCTGTCACTAATGAACTCTCTAACCTGACTGGATCTGTGCTGGTGAATGAAATTGCTACATATTGTATTCTGTGGAGTTCTCTACTTAAAGATTTCGACTACAACAAAAGGCTCATTGTTTTTCATGGCGTAGGAGCGTCTTATGAGCCTCTGTCTCCTCACTCCACCCCATATGACAGATTGCGCCCTCTATTGGGTCATTAATGTGCTCCAAGATCTCATCAGTTCAATCAGTGACGTTGAGTTTGCCTTCTAATGCTAGCATGTTGCCTGGACTGTGAAACTGCTCTGAATGTGCACTGCTGGTTGCCCTGTAACCAACTGCATTGTATTCTTTAAACTACATTTAACAGGATGCTAAGACACAGCTTTAGAGTTGACTGAACCTCCATCTTCCGTCACAGCAGTCCATTTGGGTTTGGCAGTTTGGCAGATTGACACCATTTAATTCATCGGTTTTGTCCTCCTCTCTGTCAATGTAGTAATGAAGCAAACTCCACCTGCCAGCTTTAGACTTCCGTTTGCATCAACATAATTATGGTGTAGCCACCTCCACACCTGAGATGAACTATGAAAAAGGCAGACTTGTTTAAGATAAAAATGTATAATTCATGAAGCATGTTGATGTTCTTGCAAGGCATTGGAGTGTACCTCGTAAGGTGAAAGAAGATCAGGAGCAAGCCAATGAACCTCAAAATTAAAGGTAGGTTTCCCCTCCTTTCTTTTCATCCTGTGAAAATCTGCATTTTATTGTGTCAGTGACCTTACCTTCATGACAACCTCAATGTATTACAGATCGGATACACCAACCAGGTTTCATGATCTTCCTAAGGGGATTCTTTCACACGCTGTTTAAGCTGTTTATATTAATATGTTTTCTTTTTTAATTATGTTTTGCAACCCATAGCAGGTCATTGCGATTACCTTCAATAATATATCATGCTCATCGTTGTTTTATATATTTAGTTAAATATAAGCCTGGGCAAAGCACTACGCTACGCTTGCGTAGTTTGCGAAGTTTGCGCTACTTCGCACTACGCGAATTGCACGTAGCACAGTGCAAACACGCGTAGCGTAGCGTTGCGTAGTGCAGCGGTCATTTTTTGCTTGCTCGCGGTCCTCAACGTCAAGTTGGTGACCGCGAGCAAGCAAAATGTCATCCCGGTGATCAGCAACATCAAGTTGGCGATCGCGAGCGTGGAAAATAAACCTCCCGGCGAGATTCTCAACGCGGGGAGGTCAGGTTTCTCATTGCGAGTGGTCGCGTATGCCCGCGACTGCTCGCGATGAGAAACTATCAGTCCGCGTTGAGAAAGCTGCCGCTCGAGTAAAAATCTACTCGAGCGGCAGAAAAGTACAGCTCGCACTGTGCAAGGTGCCGTTTTCAATGATTGCACAGTGCCAGATGCTTGTCCGCACTATGCAATCATTGAAAACGGCATCTTGCACAGTGCGAACAGGGTACTACACAGTTCGTGAAGTGCTATGCATAGCTCGCATAGTGCGAAGTGCACTTTGCGTAGCTACGCGTAGCGCTACTTCGTGAACTACGCCCAGGGTTAGTTAAATAGCAATGAGGAAAATATTGTGTCTGTGCTTTGTGTTTAATAACAATATATAATGTGAATACATTTTTCACTTACCTATGGTGTGTCTTAATTTCTGGGGAAGAGCGGATTTATAAAAATCCAAACAATATTTTTAATTGTCTTTTTAAATACATAGGTTTGGGATTGGTGAGACATTTAAAATTGTATGTTCTGTCACATCAATGCATAATCATTCTGTACATCTGTGTGGGCTTCACTAATTAACAAATAATTGTTTTAAAGCCCATTGATATTTAGTTAGTGTGACAAATATGACTTACCCATTACTGAATGACTCTTACTATTGAACATGTAATATGTTTACATTCCCTACAATACACTGATAAAACATGCCTTTTCTTCACTGTGTCAATCTTAACACTTAATGCATTTTGGATTCAAATGAAGGGCTTTATGAATTTTCTTCTGCTAATCTTAATTGTAAGAATTGCCTCTTTGCGCATGATCAACCCCATTGTAGGCCCGGTGGGTAAAATCGACTCCGCTCGCAGAGTTTGCGGAATTCGGGCTCGCTAAGCTCCGCGGAGAAGATGGAGTTCCTGAATACTGCCTTACTGGGAACAAAGCAGATATTATTTCTGCTCAGGCACTCGAGATTTGTTTTGGTGCTCAGAAGCGAGCACTACGATAATCTCAGTCCGTTAGTGTGTGCAGGCGATACTTTAAACTCACTCACGAGCTTCCAGCTGCGTAGGAGCCAATGTAGTACCGATTTCAAATGCACCGCTCATGTAGCTTTTGTGCTTAATGAGCAGCCAGGAGGCTTTTCGGGTGGCCTCTCTTCTCCAGCGGATGTTGGAATTTCTGCAGGGACCCCCTTTTTTTTTTTCAACTGGAGAGAAGTGCCCCAGAGACTCCAACTTCATGTTCCAATCCAGCATGCTCCTCTCAGTGCTTTGCCCATCTTCTGGTCACTTTTCATTTGGACTTGGAGCTGGAAGGATCAATCTCCTTGTCTGCTGCATGTATACCATTGAATTAAGGAATTTGTATTTGAAATTTCACAAGTAAGTTGACAAAACTCTAGTATACGTGTGTTGTTTGTTTGCTAGAGTGCATGGTATTTGTGTGTACTCTGATTCAATTTTTCAAAGTTATTGTGGTGAGTGGCCTGCATTGTTTCAGTAAGGGCCTAACTACATTTTTGCATTTAAGTGTTCTTATTTTCTAAATCAACAGTGTTCCACATTTCAGTATATTTTCTCCATGTTTGTTAAATTTTAATATTTATTTATTTTACTATGTTCAGGCAAGGGCTAGTCATGGGTGCATGAAACAACTGTTTCTGTGGTATATGTTGTTTTAAAACATTATTTAGGGCTGGGGTGGCATTGGATTGAATAACAATTGTGGTGTTTTTTTTGTTTTTCAGTTTCTTTTGTGTGCAAAAAGTGTATATGTGGGGTAACATTTGATTTCTTGGGAGGGTGTGTATTGCTGCATTTGTAGCTCACTTAATTTGAGTTGTTTGGCATTTCTGAATTAATGGTAGTGTTTTCTTCAGTGTTACCATGCCTTATTTGCCTGTCCAGTGTGTGTTTGCCATAGGCTACCATTTGTTTTTCTTTGTTCTCCATGCCATACGGCCAGGGGCCATTTTGTGGAGTCTATGTCCATAGCCCTGAATGTGTTTTCTCTGTTCCACATGCCTCCTTGTTCAATGTTGTTGTTTAACCTTGTGGCACTGGCTGGCAGCCATTTTGTAATTCCACATTTTTGTACTTTTTTTCTTTATTTTTTTTTAAAAAATGTTTACATTTTTTATTTTCATGTTTTTCTAATTTACATTTTTACTTTTTTTACGTATCAATTATATTTTATTTTTATTTTCATTATTATTATTATTTTCATTTGGCATTGGTCTATCCATTCATAAATCCCTACTACTAGTTATAGTACTACTACTCTGCCTAGCAGATTGCATGCCCATGTAAGGTATTCTAAGCATTGTTGTTGAGATGAGAAGGCTTTCTTTTACTTTCCCATGCGCAATCACAAAAACGAGAGACAGTCCATGGTCACGTTGGACACCCACAAGTTGTTTCTTCTTCTTATCTAGGCCTAGTGTTATTAGCAAAAAGAACCATTGATGGACAGAATGCAGAAAAATGTCATATATTCACCCCAGTACAGAGATCTGGGCCTAAATACATCATTTTTTTGCTCACCATGCCATTCCAGTTTGGACCCAGCCATATGCAAATCAGAATTGACCCTGTACCCAATGGGAACAGTCCAGCCCGAACTACCAGGCCAGGTCCACCCCGGACTGGAAACAAGTATCCTAGGACCAGATTCAAGCTATCCTGGCTGAAGAGGGGTTAAATCGCGAAAACGGTCCTAGGATGCTTGTTTCTGGTCCAGGGAGGACCTTGCTTGGCAGTCCAGGCTGGACTGTTCCCATGAGGCACAGGGACTGATTTGCATGTGGCCAGGTCTAAACTGGGGTGGCAGGGTGAGTAAAAGAATGATGACTGGGGGTGAATGTTTTGATTTGTTCTGCATTCCGTCCATCAATTGTGTGTCTTTTAGTATTATTAGCAGCAGTGGATGGTGAACTAATTATTGTTCACCATGCCTGGAAGGAAGTATTAGGAGGAGGAGGATGGCCCCATTGCTTTTGCCAACCAAGAAGACCTTATATCCGCCCAGTTGGTTACTCTTTTTTCTTTTCAAAAACTCAGATTCACCAATAGCTCTTGCCACTCAGTAAAGTACTGTACAGGTTGTCTTCTTGAGAAGCTTTTCAAAAAATTGCCACCAACACAGTTCCCTAACTGGATATTTTTGATAGAACATACTGTCTGTATCTGAATTATAATAAAGTGTGTGATGTACGGATTTTCAATTTTGCTACAGAAAAAAATAAACAGGGAGGAGGCATATATAGCATATATATCTATATTGGGGAGAGGAGTTGGCCTAATTGCTAGGGGGGTCGGCCTCGAGTCTGGGGAACCGGGTTTGAGTCTCGGCAATGACGCTGAACATACTGTGAATCTGGGCAAATCACTTAATCTCCCCATGCCTAACAAAAAGGAATGTGTCCTCATGTAACGCAACTGGTGCTATGTAAAGCGCTCTGATACCCGAAACCGGGTCAGGTTTGCGCTATATAAAACTCTGTTAAAATAGCATCTAAAAAGGTGTGTAATGTTTTCTCTGGCTGCACTGACCACCAGTGCCGTGGCCAGTGGGCACGGCGGCGCCATCCTCAAAGCAAGTGAGGCAGCTACAGTGGGTGAGCCAGTGGCAGTGGTGGGCGGGGTAATTCATATTGCTTGCTTAGTCACAATTTATACACTTGCTGAAAGGGTTTACACTGTACTGTTGAGACTTGCGAACTGTTGAAGACACCCCTCTTCACTTAGCATATGGAGCGGGATTTAAGTAACTAATGGCCTCTTCTATCTTCAACTCAGCAGAGAAAGTTTCATGAAGAGTCCGACCTTGATGGGTTGATGGAAAAGGGAAAGAAAGATGGAAGGAGGAAGGATGGGTGAAATGTATTATGACTGGCAGAGAAGTATGCATGGGTGAAAGGATGCATATAGGTGGCTTATAGGATGCATGGGTGGGTGAAGGATGGATGAAAGGTAAAAGGATGCCTGCCTTGAAAGTGTATGACTGAAAGGAATCCTCTGGGCTTTGATGGGTCAAAGCAAGGACACGTGGGTGGTTAAATAACAAATGTATGTTGCTGAAAGGTTTGTTGAGAATGAGAACCATGTTTAAATGGATGGATGATATTCATAGGTGAAGACTGAATGAAGAGAATGTAAGATTTAAACGATGACTGAGCAGCAAAGCCAAGGGTAAAGAATATAAATACTTGAAGAACAATGCAATGATAAATAAAAAAAATCCATGGGAAGAAGAGTAAGCAAGGAATGTTGTTTCTCATTCAAAGGTTTGAAGTTGTGTTTCAGACTACTCCCTTTCTCACAGTAGTTTTCAAGCATAGCATATAGTCATCAATCGCCTCCCTCTGAGTCCCAACCTATGGCATTTCACAAGTGACAGCCATGGGTCATGTACCTAATGTGACGTTTATAATTCATAGATTAGTAGCTATTTATCTGCCTTGTTGTAGTCAGGGGAAACAGAGGTATTTAACAGAGCATGGCCATGATAGGAAAAGGCAGTAGCAAATTAACACAACACAGGTTTGTCTGTCTGGGGTGCAAGCTGAGCTGGCATGCCAACGTTAATTTAGTTAAACAAGAAAGAGAAGAAGAGCACTTGTATACTCCATAGTGCTTCATGCCTAAAACTCTAATCACATCAAAATCGAATGAGCCAAAGAATCGAAGATACCAACAAATGCTATGCACTGCTAGTGCTACTGTGTCACTATATAATTTTATCTGTTACTGTTTTGCTAAGAGTATTGGTTTCAGTGTGTCTTTTTTATTTCTTGATGTACCTGCTCCTGCCAACCCATCATCCTCACAACCCAATAGGCAAGAGGTAGCAGACATAACCCGGCAAAGGAGGCTGGAGGCCATCAGGGCTGAATATCAGTGGCTGTTAGTCCTGGAGGAGGCGGCAGCAGCAGTTGCACCCTCCAGTGCCCTAGGCTCCAGCCAGGCCCCAGTGCCTCTGGTAGTGGTCAAGCAGCTGCCTACTGCCATTCAATCACTGCTGCTCCCCCTATATATTTCTATAGAGTCTTTCAACACTGTATGCTCCAGAGGATAGCGCGCCTGGAAGCCAGGATAGAGGATCGTTTTGACCGTTTGGAGAGGAAGTTCTTTGGCCGCCACTAGGCCTCTCTTGCCCCTTTTTTAATCTTTTGTTTGGTGGGTGGGATTTGCTGGGGAGAGTATGGGAATATGGGAGTTGGGGCAATCTTGGGGATTTTGGATTATTTATTTATGGACATTTATGGACAATTACGTTTTTGGACTTTCTTTCTTCTAAGCTTACTTTGGACATTGGTTGGGGCTGGGGAGAGGGGTGGGCCAGCTGTTGTGGGTGTTCTAGTTTATGTTTGTTTGGGAAATACATTTTTTATAGTTGTACATATGATTTAAATCTTTTTGGGGGTGGTAATCTTTTACCTCGCAGTGCTTCCTCTGCCTCAGGCCCGCAGCCAGTTTTAAAAATCTGCTGATAGATGTGGGACTGGCCAGAGGAAAGACTCAGCTATCTCGTTCCACACTGGAGCCAATGTGCAGGTTTCACGTACACACGGGCATGTTTAATTTTCCCTTGATTACCACGCACACAGGGCCTGCACGGACACTGTGCCTTGGAGCTTTAGGAGAGGTAAGCACTTGAGAGAGCACACCGCTCCAAACACACTTACCGATGATTGTGTTTTCCAATTTGCTTCTTGACGAATTTTCTTTTAATTTTTTATTCAGGTCCTGTAAAGATTTGTTTGTTTATATACAGCCACCTTGGAATTGATTGCCTGCATCCTATGCAGCCTCCTCTAGCATTCAATTAAATCCCTGACATATACTGGAACCATTGGGGGAGTGCAAGCACTCTCCAGTGCTAATCTTGATGTAGCTCTAATTATAGAGCCCATTTAGAACTGTAATTGCTCCTTTATTTTACAGCTGTCATTAGTAGACATATGCTACTTATATAGCTGAATTCTTATGAGATGGCCCACATGATGAGGTAGGTTTCCTCGCATGGTTGGTTGTAACTCACATTTTCTGGTCGTAAATCACATGTGTGTGATCTGTGATAGCCATTTTAAGCCACTTACACTCTTCTTTAAATCATTGATTGAGACATGAAAGGCTTTATAAACCATATTTTTGTTCCAGAGGGAAGGTTATATCATGAGGGAACACCTTTCCCAACACGCTGAGCAGTTGCACCGCTTTGAGGTCAGTACTGTTCTGTATTAATGATGGTGCAAATGTTTTTCATAGGACCCTCTTTAGCACTAAATAAGTGTATTTTGTTTAGGTTGCCTTATTCAAACCACCCACTCTACCATCCTGATGAAGACCTGCATTCCAGGGCTTAATTTACCTCATGTAATCCAAGCCTAGATTGACTATATATATATATATATATATATATATATATATATATATATATATATATATATATATATATATATATATATATATATATATATATATATTATCTACTGGCGGTCGCCAGTAGATAGTTATAGTTAGGACCCTCTTACCATAGGAAATCCGCAACATTCTATTTTGAATAACTTTGGCGCCGGTCGACGAATCCTCACGAAATTTTCAAAATAGGTGGGGCGTTGAGCTCCGCTCCTACTCTGAAAGTCTCGGGGGGATTCGTCAAGCGGGGGCTGAGATAAAAGGGGGGTCCCAAAACGCGTTTTTCCCATGCATTTTTCCATAGGACCTTTAGACAGAGCTACAGCCCGAACGGCTGAACAGAATTTAAAGAAATTTGGCAGAGAGGTAGTCCTCAGGTCAAGGAAGTGCCTTTTGTAGGTTTGGTGTAAATCTGTTCAGTAGATTCTGAGAAAATAGCCTTTAAATCAATATATATATCTGAGCCAGCTTACGGTGCGCTTACGGTGCGCTTACCGTACGCGTACGGTGACGTGCGCGAGCGCGATTCTGATTGGCTCTTAGATCTTAGTAAACATTCGAATCGGTCAAAACCAGAAAGCGGCGGCCGCCATTTTGTGTGTTTCACTCAGGAAAAAAAGGGTGATAACTTGAAAAGGGGGCAAGGAATAGAGTTACAGACCCCATAACATTTAAAAGGGGGTCAAAGAAGGACAGAAAAGTAAAAAAAAAACATTTATTAATTTTAAAAAAAATCGCGGGGTACACGTACGGTAAGCTCAACGTACGCGTACGGTAAAAAAAAAAAAAAAAAAAGAAATGAAATGCAGACTTAAGTGTTTAGATATTAGGGGGCTCTAAAAAGAGCCGTTGTGTTTATGAAGTGATTTTTTATTGGTACCTACAAGTAAGTACCGATGCAGAGTCTAAGGTTCAAGAGGAAGACTCTGTTCCCTTCATCATTGAAGTGCACACCATCTCCTCTATAAATGTCTTGCATGTCGTAACGCAAGTTGTTGTGGTAAATGGAACCCATACCATAGTCTCGGAGGAAAGCAGAAACAGATTTGTTGACGTGCTTTCTTGCTTTGTCAATCTGTGGACAGAAATGATTGGACCAGTTCCATTTTTGCCTTTGGCATATGTTAGAAAACACAAAGGCAGTTTTAGGGAAAAGTGAAAACAGTTGTGCAAAGGTCTCCTTCATAAGCATTTCCAGACCTACCCCAGTGCACTAGGTCATTGCCACCACAGTGCACTATTATGAGGTCAGGGTGTTGGATTTGCATGAAGGATTTCACCAATGGCATCAATTGGTGCCACTTTAACCCTCTCTGACCAATCCATTTAATGTCTACATTTGGCAAAGCAAGGTCTCTCACCATACCTGTTTTCTCTGCATACTTTTCACTCCAGAAGACATAGCTGTGCCCTACAGTCCACACTGTGAACATCTTCAAAGGAGAACTGGATGCACTCAGGAGGTGTAATTCAGTAGAATGGTAAAAAGAAATGAAAGACAGTTTGGAAATGGAGGCATACATATTTTTTTTTTTTTAAACTGATTGGCTGTTTCATACCATTCTAGAATAAAAACTAGGCTGTATGTGTAAATTTATAGAAGCATGTTTTGTATTGGTACAGAAAAATGTGTTACCAAAGAACAGTACTATGGATTTGCTGTTAGGTTTGAAAAGTCAAGCACTCCTGCTCTTTGGAAATGAAACATTGTTTGGTGAACTTCTGACCTAACTCTGCACAGCAGTGTTTCAAGAGCTGTTGCTATGGTAGCAGGCAGAAGTCAAGTTGGGGGAAGGGTACTAGGCAGAAGTCAAGTTGGGGGAAGGGTACTTTTGGAAAAGGGTTGGTTTTCAACCAATAGAAATGTGTGATTACATTTGAAAAAAAGGGGGAAGCACTGAGATTTGAAACTTACATGTATATGTGTGGAAAAAGAGAGGGAAAGTTTGCCATTATCTGGTTCTGCTGAGAGCCGAGAGGTGTACAGAACAGAGATCCTGGCTCTGATAATCTGCTGTTTGAGTGCCACATTTCTTTCACAACTAAGTAATTTTAAAGGTGAGTTTAGAGTTTGAGAGGGGATGTATATGGTAAATTAAGAAATTAATAATAGAATTGGAATTCGTTTTGTTGAAGTTGTGTTTATCATTTTCTGTTTTGGGAGAAATGTAAATGTGAGGAACATGTAAAATAATATGGACTATGTTTTCACGATAAATTAAGGTGTACTGGTATAAATAAGGAATACTTTAAGGGTTTGAGGTTGCACTCAGTAATGCAAATACATTCAGCATCAGTAAGGCTGGTTGCCCTTGCTGGAGTGTAGTCAGTCACCCAGGCTACACATGTTGTTGGTCTCAGAAAGCTGTTTGGTATTGCTCTGGTGATTTTACATTTGCATTAGATGGAAAGGGGGAGGTATTTTTTTCTGCAGAAGCAGACTCTTAGCACACAGCCAGCTGCATATCCTGTGGAATCATGCATAGTATTCACAACCGAGTGGGGTTTGAGGTTTCAGTCAGTAATGCAAATACATTCAGCATCACTAAGGCTGGTTGCCCTTGCTGGAGTGTAGTCAGTCACCCAGGTTACACATGTTGCTGGTCTGAAAATGTTGTTTGGACATGTGCTTTTTTAAGAATCTGAAAAGTGGATTCATAATGTGTCAGACTGTAAAAGTACTTATCACTTGCCAAAAAAAAGAGTAGTAAGTGTGCTTTGAAATTGGCCAAGAAATTTCGTTTTTTGACTAATATGAAAACATGACTCTGTGTGCAAATAGGAATTACAGGCAGAGATTTATTGCGTATTGCTCTGGTGATTTTACATTTGCATTAGTAGGAAAGGGGGTGTTATTTTTTTATGCAGAAGCAGACTCTTAGCACACAACCAGCTGCTTATCCTATGGAATCATGCACAGTATTCACAACCGAGTGGGGTTTGAGGTTGCAGTCAGTAATGCAAATACATTCAGCATCACTAAGGCTGGTTGCCCTTGCTGGAGTGTAGTCAGTTACCCAGGTTACACATGTTGCTGGTCTGAAAATGTTGTTTGGACATGTGCTTTTTTAAGAATCTGAAAAGTGGATTTAAAATGTGTCAGACTGTAAAAGTATTTATCACTTGCCAAAAAAAAGAGTAGTAAGTGTGGTTTCAAATTGGCAAAGAAATTACGTTTTCAGACTAATATGAAAACATGACTCTGTGTGCAAAGAGGAATTACAGGCAGAGATTTATTGCGTTATGGTCTGGTAATTTTACAGTTGCATTAGTAGGAAAGGGGGAGCTATTTTTTTATGCAGAAGCAGACTTTTAGCACACACCCAGCTGCTTATCCTGTGGAATTATGCACAGTATTCATAACTGAGTGAGGTTTGAGGTTGCACTTAATAATGCAAATAAAAACATGTAAAATAATATGGACTATGTTTTCACCATAAATTAAGGTGTAGTGGTATAAATGAGGAATACTTTTAGGGTTTGAGGTTGCAGTCAGTAATGCAAATACATTGAGCATCAGTAAGGCTGGTTGCCCTTGCTGGAGTGTAGTCAGTCACCCAGGTTACACATGTTGCTGGTCTCAGAAATCTGTTTGGTATTGCTCTGGTGATTTTACATTTGCATTAGATGGAAAGGGGGAGCTATTTTTTTATGCAGAAGCAGACTCTTAGCATACACCCAGCTGCTTATCCTGTAGAATCATGCACAGTATTCACAACCGAGTGGGGTTTGATGTTGCACTTAGTAATGCAAATACATTTAGCATCACTAAGGCTGGTTGCCCTTGCTGGAGTGTAGTCAGTCACCCAGGTTACACATGGTGCTGGTCTCAAAAAGCAGTTTGGACATGTGCTTTTATCAGAATCTGAAAAGTGGATTCAAAATGTGTCAGACTGTAAAAGTACTTATTACTTGCCAAAAAAGTAGTAGAATGTGTGCTTTCCAATTGGCAAAGAAATTTCGTTTTTTGCCTAATTTCAAAGCATGACTCTGTGTGCACACAGGAATTGTTTTTAGATATTTAATTTGTGAATGTGTTATTGTGATTTTCACTTCTAGGAAAGGGGTACTTAGTATTTTAAGATTTGAAAAGATCATAAAAAATGTAGTAATATATTTAAATATAAAAAAGTAATTTTTTTTAATTTTTTTTTAGGTATTGCTGAAGAGCAGTGAACAAAATTTAAGATGCCTACAAAATCCAGAGTAACGAAAAACCACAAAAAAAAACTATATTTGAAGACAACTGGAGGACCTAAGTTAGTTGGAGATGCTCATGTTGGGAAAAAGAGAAAGTCTTCTGGTAAGCAGACAAAAGATTTTTTAAAGAACATCTTCAAAAAAAGGAAAAATGTACAAAATGTCTGTACTGGAAAGAATGTTTTCAATAGAAAATAACAGAAAAAAATTGAGAATTTAGTTAATGCAAATATACCTTCTGCAATAACAAAGATTAACTTAAACAGAAAAACAGCGTTTAAAGAAATACGTAGAAAAATGTTTCAGAGAAGAGTTATGTCCAATTTGATAAAGGATGTGAAGAAATATAAGAAAAAGGCAAAATATTACAAGAGAAAAAAAGAAATTGAAGCCATTGCAGCAAAGGCATTAGAATTAAAAAGGAAACTATTCATTTTAATTTTGAATAGGATGCGTACATTAGATAAAATGGTTAATGTACTGAAATCACAAAGCAAAAGGAAAAGAGTAGTGAAAAGAACAAACTTTTGTAAAGTGTTTTTAGGAAAATGGATGCATAGTTCAAGTAGTGAACCTTTTTTTAATGAAGAGAGTTATTTTCAAAGTAATAGTTTGCTGCATGCAGTTGACACCGAAGGTCGTGCTTATGAAGTGAAAAATGGTTGCATAATGGAGAAGGAGATAATGGTTCCAAGAGATGAGGTACAAGTGATGGCGGATGAGGCTATGGGGAGACGTCCTAAAGCCCCAGTGTACACTTGGAATTGTAGTAGTATTTGCACTGTGCGTCAGGAATCTATTGATAAATTTCGTGAGTTTCTAAGAGAATATAGTAAAAAAAGTGTAAAACAGAAGATTAAGGTGCTTCAAAGTCTAGATCCATGCAGAGTGAGAGAGAATACTGGTTTGCAGGGTCATTCTCTGGCTTGTCTATCTAGAAAAGTGTGTAATAGTGTTTTCCATCATTTTAGGATGCTGGCTGTTCATCATACTGAAATGAGAAAGTTTGTGAGACGGTTGTATTTTGCTAAAAGTCCAGCAATAAAGTTAGATGAATTGAATAGGGCTCTGTTCCGTGCATCGGTATCAGATGTAGAGAAGGTTGTTGATGAAATTCAGTTTTGTTACTTTGGTCCTGAACAAGACAGTGCAGAAAAGGACACAGTAAATGAGGAAGAAGTGGAAGAGAATGTAGAACCCTCTGTAAGTAAAACATTTAATGATCACATAACAAAATTTGCAATAATCTCTAATGAAAGACCAAATATAACTTGTATTTGTTGCCGCAGAACTCATTATAGAAAACAAACCAGGAATGTTGATCTCTACAGAAAGAGTGAAAATGAAGATAATTATAAGTGGAAGGATTTTGCCACATATATATTTCTTGAAAATTGTTTTGAATTGGGTGAAGATCAGCGTATTTGTAAATACTGTTACAACAAGTTAGAGGAAAATAGAATGCCGACCAGAGCTGTACATAATAATTTAGAATTGGATGCTATTCCTGCCGAACTTTCTGAATTAAATACATATGAGTCTATACTTATTCAATGTGTTCATCCGTTCCAGACCATAGTACGTATGGAGCCCAAAACTGGTAAATTACCTCCTTCAGATTTACTGAGAGGTTTAAAAGGTAGAGTGGTGTATTTGCCCTTGGATTTGAAAAAAAATATGGAAACTATTGATGCAGATACTTTGGAAACTGAACCATTAGTTATTCTGGTTAATGGTGTACCTACAAAGAATAAGAAGATTTGGCAGGAGCTGGTAGATGTACGGAAAGTACAAAGAGCAAATTTGTATTTGAAAAGGAATAACAAATGGTATGAATCAATTTATATAGAAGAAGAAGAAGAAGAAGATTTACAAGAAGACACAGAAACACCAACTGGACAAATTGAAAAAGTGGACAAGTCAAAGGAAGAAGAAATTTATGAACATTTTAGCATACATCCTCTACATTCAAAAGAAGTTTTGGGAGACAATATTGATCTGTTTCAGATGAAGAAAGCAAAAGGAACTCCCGTGAGTGTATGGGAGGAGAGCTTTGAAGCTCGATGTTTTCCCCAGCTGTTTCCTAAAGGAAAAGGAGGACGATACGATGAACGTCCAGAACAGATTCCAGCTTCTGAGTATCGGACTACAAGACTATATGCAGAAGATCCCAGATTTCGACAAAGTATTCCTTATTTGTTCCATCTTTTATTTGAAAGCGACTTGTCTGCACTATCTTATGCAGTAAATCACATTTTAAAAAGTGGAGTACATTTACAAAATGTGTCTGCTAAGGATTTTATGGAGAAAGTGCAGCACCGAGATGATCATTTGGAAACACAACTGATCAATCTGATGGCTTGTCAGCGTGGGACAAATGAATATTGGTACCGACGCCATGGTGAATTAAAATGCATGTTACGGAATTTAGGAACACCAACATGGTTCCTTACCCTAAGCTGTGCTGAGTACGCTTGGGATGATTTACTGGATTTTCTACGAGAGGCAAATTCAAACATTAAAAACATTGAATACAAGACAGCAGGAGAACTGTGCTCATTGGATCCGGTTAATGTTTGCAGGTATTTCAATCATAGATTTGAGGCTATGATGTCCTTCATCTGCAATAAAAAAAATCCACCCCTTGGAGAAGTAGTGGATTTCTTTTGGAGAAAAGAGTACCAGGCAAGAGGTGCTCCTCATATTCATATGCTGTTGTGGATCAAGGATGCCCCAAAGTTTGGAACAGATACTGATGAAGCAGTGTTATCTTACATTGAAGAATATGCAACATGTGCTATACCAAAAAGCACAGAAGAGAAAAAGTTAAAGGAGCAAGTTTTACGTTTCCAAAGTCATCGGTGTGGAAAATACTGTCGACGGAAATACAAGAGCAAAGATAAATACTACACTAAATGTCGATTTGGATTTCCTAGACCTGTTCTTTCAAATGGAAGAGTAAACAGTTTTATGTCCTCTGTGAGACATACTATCACAAGAAAATCACCTAAGAATACCTACAACCTTAAAAGAAAAAAAGAATCAAAAAATATAAATGACTACAACCCAGTCATTTTATCCATGTGGAATGCTAACATGTATATACAGTATGTAGCTGACAATTCCATTGCTGTTGCTCGATATGTAACGTCTTACATTACTAAATCTGAAAAAACTGAATTGAAAGAAATGTGGGAAGAGATTTCTCACGAGAAGACTGTCAGTAAGAAGCTGTACAGTTTCAGTTTAAAGATGTTATCGCATCGAGAAATTGGATCCTACGAATGTTCAGATAGGTTATCTTCTGCAAGTCTCTACTCGAAATCAAGAAGAATAATTTGGGCAAGTTTAGGCCTTGCAGCAATGAGAAATCGAGTACTGAAATCTGTTGGAGAAATTGAATATTTGGCCGAGAATGACCCAGAAAGTACAGATATTTTGAAATTAAACATGTTGGACACATATTATCCAAAAAGAAGTCATCATCTGGAGAACATGTGTCTCTATGAAGTGCTGCAGAACTACATTTATTCACGGAAAGCCGCAGAAGACATCAACAATGGAAAATATAAAGTCATTGGTGAGGAAGGATGTTTGGTGAAGCAAACAAAAGGAAGTTTGATAAATCACAGGAAGCTGAGTTGCGACACTACTGACAAAAAGGAATTTTACTACTTGGCTCTTTTACAGCTGTTTAAACCATGGCGTACAGAGGATGAACTACTGGGAGAATTTCAAAGCTATGAAGAATCTTTTAATGCTTGCAAAGACAGCATACAATGCAGTACATTCTCAACTTATCTGCAAATGTTAAATGAAGAAATTGAACAGGAAACTACAATTGCAGCTGAAGTAGCTAGAGACAGTTCTCAAGACAGCCAAAGTTCAGGAACACTCAGTCAAGATCCCCTAGGACAACCAATCGTTGAAAATGAAGCATCAATAGCCATGAATGAAGTGGAAACGGCTATGACTCAAGCTCAAGAAGAATTTATAGACTTACAAAATTTGGAAAGACAACTGAATGAAGAGCAGCAACAAATTTATGAAGAGATCAGAAGCAAAATTGATCACGGATTTCTACATGAAAAAAAAGAGTGCTCATGCACATCATTTCATCCAATCAGGATGTATGTAAGCGGACAAGCTGGAACTGGAAAAAGTTTCTTAATAAAAGTCATCAGAAGCTACCTACAGCAAAAAACGGATTCTACTTTGTCTTGTGTGGTTACTGCTCCAACTGGGTTAGCAGCATATAACATAAAAGGAATCACCTTACATCGTTTGCTAATGTTACCAGTGGAGCATGAGAACAAAATACAATACAACAAGCTAACTGGAGAAGCATGCTTGGAAGTTTCAAGAGTATTGAAGAAGATGCAAGTTCTCTTTATTGATGAGGTGAGCATGGTATCAAACTTAATGCTTGCCTTTGTGCATTTAAGAATGCAGCAAATTCTAAGGACAGACTATGACGTGTTATTTGGTGGAAAACATGTCATAGTTTTGGGGGATCTTCTACAACTTACTCCAGTTAAAGGACAACCAGTGTTTAATACTGTGACACATGAAGACACAAAGAAGTCATTGGGAAGCATCGGTATTGCAAATATTTGGTCCTTCTTTGAGTACAAGGAACTTACTACTAATATGAGGCAAGCAAACGATGAAGAATAAGGAAGTATTCTGAAAGATATCAGAATTGGACTACTCACAGAAGTTGGCAAAAAAGCATTACAGAGTCGGCTGCTACATAATTTATTTCCAAAGGAAGAAATAGTTGCAGAGAAGATATACAAGAACATTGCAGAAAAGAAAAGTGTCATCTGCTTAATGCCAACTCTACGTGAATGCTCAATATTCAATGAGGAGCTTTTAAAATTGGAAAAGGAAGATATCAGGAAATTGGAAGCAGTGGACAAAATTGAGGATGGAAGAATTACTATCACATTAACAGGCACACTGAAAAATAAATTGGATTCACTAGAGAAGAACATTTCCAAAACAGCTGGATTAGAAAAAAATCTATATGTTTGCATGAACTGTAGAGTATTTTTAAGGAGAAATTTGGATGTTGAAAAAGGTTTAGTTAATGGAGCTATGGGAAGAGTTGTGGGTTTTATTAATTATCAGAAAAAAGATGGAATTGAATGTTTAAAAATAAAATTTGATCAGATAGAAGAAGTTAAAGACATTTGTCGTTGTTCAGTTCGTTACATGCTTGTGAAAGACTTATATGTACGTAGGAAGCAGTTTCCGTTTTCTCTAGCATATGCTGTAACTATTCACAAGTCTCAAGGATTGACTGTAGATTGTGCTTTTGTGAACATTGGTTCAACTGTGTTCAAAGAAGGTATGGCTTATGTAGCTTTGTCACGAGTGAAAACATTATCTGGTTTATTCATGATAGACTTTGATGACTCAAAAGTTAGTGCTGATACAAATTGTGTAAAGGAGTATAATAGATTAAGAAGAACCTATGCTCCTCATTTAGGTCAGTATCCTGTGTTGGAGAAACGTGTAGTTTCTCGTAAAAGGAGAAATGAGAATATCTTTAATGAAGATGTAGAGAGGAGGAAAAAAAAGAGGAGTGATGTAATTGCAAGCAAAAAGAAAAAGGAAAATGTTCAAGAGGTTGTAGGTTGTCATTTTGAAAATAGCTCTGGTGTCAACTGCTACGCTAATGTAGTGCTGAATGTTGCATTTTATCTGGAAAGTGTGCAAGAGCAGATAATAGTAAATCAGAGAAAAAGATTCTGTTCTGAGTTGAGTCTCCTTTTTCAAAAGCTGAGTAATGATAAAACTCAAATAGAAAGTGCTACTGAAATTAGAAAACTTTTAGATGTATGTTCAGGACGAACACAGTTTTCTCAAAATGTACAGCAAGACGCACAGGAATTCTTGATGTTTTTTCTTCAGGTACTGGAAGAAGAAGGGGTTCCCATTGAAAATATGTTTGGTGTCTCTTATAAATGGGAACATAGTTGTGAAAACTGTTACAATATATGTGGCTCTAATGTTGATTCTGAAAGGTTTATTTATTTAACATTGCCAGAAAGTAAAACAGTCACTTTTGCTAAATTAGTTAAAGATGCTAATCATAGCATGGAATGCGGTGAGTGTCAATCTGAAATGTTTTCAACGTTAATTTTAAAGGAATACGGACAGTATGTAATTTTAATGATGCAACGATATAAAGCTGATGGTTCAAAATTGGATACTTTAATAAAGAAGTTTACAGGACAGCAATTATCAATTTCAGGAAAAACTTTTGTAACAGTTGCAATAATTTTCCATGAAGGACCTACTGTTACTTCTGGACATTACACAGTTTATCTTAAATGTGAAAAAGGCTGGACACTGTGTAATGATTCAAAATTGATTTTCAAGCAACGTTTGCCTTTTGATTTAGCAAATTCCTATCTAATCTTCCTGAAACCAAAATTTTAGAGAGACTTGGCAAGATCTGTACAAAACAATTTTACCATGTTTTTGGATTAGCATTGGAATTTTCAAAAAAAAAGATTTTTCAAATTATCATTTGGCCTAAGGGAAAGGTAACCAATTGTAATGTGGACTTTTTTAATTTTTAATGAAACTTTCGAAAACCAAAAATTTAGAGAAAATCGGTAACATCTGCACAATTTAAATTTTGGAATGTTATTGGATTACCATTGGAAATTTATTCAAAAAAGATTTTTAAAATTACTATTTGGCCATGATGAAAGGTAAACAATTGTATTGTGGACTTATTTAATTATTAATTAATCTTTCGGAAACCAAAATGTTACAGAGAATCGGTGAGATCTGTACAATTTAAATTTTGGAATTTTATTGGAATAACATCGGAAATTTAATCAAAAAAGAATTTTAAAATTACTATTTGGCCTAGAGGAAATGGAACCAGATGTATTGTGGAGTTATTTGAGATATATTTTTGTGATTATACTTCTGAAACAAAAATGTCAGACGGTATTTTAAAGAAATAAGTATTGATATTAGATGATATTTTTTTAGAATATTATGGATTTCTATAATGTTATGTTTAAGTGAGAAGAGATTCTGGGCTTTTTTAAAACAATCTTTGAGATTGTTATTTTTTTTTTGCCCGCTGTTAAATGATGAATGCAATTGCTTTCACAATTTATAGTGAAATGCAATATATTCTGAAAACAGCAAAAAAAAGGCAAAAATTTTTTGGGGGAAAATATGTAAATATGTGTACTGTATTATAAAATGTTTTATTAAATATTAATACTTTTTTCTTTTTTTTCAGATTGAGATAGAAAATTTTAGAAAACTTGAACCATTTTTAAAACAATAAAAATTAAATTTTAATTAATAAATAATTTTTTGAGTGGGTATGGTAAGTCAAAAATGTCATGGTCCCTTTTTTCCACTTCTCCACAATCACATTTTCAGTTTATCATTGTAGTCTCTCAAGGACCTTGTAATGTGATAATTGATTTTTAGTGTTTTTTTAAAAAAAAAAAAAAAATTACGCGTACCGTACGCGTACGGTAAAAAAAAAAAAAAAAAAAGTTTTAAAAAATATATAAAAAAAAGTTAAAAGGTAAGGTTGGCTCTTAAAAGAGCCGTTGTGTTCATGCAGGGACAGAGGAAAGAAAGAATGGGAATATTAGTCGGTACGACAAATGTGCTGATCTATTAAATTGTTCACTAGGGCAACACTGGTCTCCCTATGACAAATTAGATCATGACAAGTGGCGCACTGAATTAAAACCCTCGCAAACCGATGGTTGGTTTCCAGAGGACGAGAAAAAGGAGATGCTCCCCCCACAGATGAAGGGCTCAGCTGACCTACCGAAGATGGACTCGGCCCTGCAGATGATGGACCAGGCTGAGCTGCTGTGGATGTGCTTGGTTGACTTACTGAAGGGTTACCTTCAGTATGTCGAGCATGTGTCCTACCATGTACATCTTGAAGGTGTCTCAACATGGTGTGATTCCCGAAGGAATACTTCTTGTTGGGATTCCCTCTTGAAAGTACACGGCCACAAAGCTTACAAGTCACTAAGGGTGCATTTACCTTTTTCTTGCCCTCTGGAAAAGAAAAATACTCCCATATGAAAGAGCTCTTTTGTTTCCTCCTTCTCTGCCTCAAGGTAGTGCTGCTAGCCTCACTCTCAGAAGAGTTCTGCTGTTCTGCCATCGTATCACAAAGACAACTCAGCTCCTTCTCCTAAGGGATCACAAGCAGAAATGAGGGGAATGGGTGTGGTGTAGGAGAGTTCTAGAACTGAAAGTAGTTTCAACCAATCAAAAGTTGTGTTTCTTGATCACATGACCCACCGTGCGCGTACGTTACGCTTACGGAGCGCTTACGGCAAAAGTACGCATGCGCGTAAAAAGGACACGCGCACGCACGCATGCGCAAAACAGGCACGCCCCTTCACTTCCGCGTAACATGCGCGTGCAGCGTACGCGTTACGCGCTGCGTGCGCGTGACGTACGTCTACGCAAATTGCGTAAATGAACGCAAACAGCGTAGAAATCTAACGTTATAAAAGCAAGATGTGCGCTTACCGTACGCGCACGTTAAAAAAATAAGAAAAAAAAAAAAAGGGGAAAAAAACCCCACTATGTTATACTAATAAATCTTACCTGTTTAGTTTAAAAAAATGGAAAAAATTAAAAATATATTGTAGAATTTTTAAAATTTAACCATAGTCTTTAAAAAAGGATAGAAAATTAAAATAAAAATATGTTAAAAAAATTGAAGAAAAAAAAAAAAAAAAAAAAAGAATTAGCATTTAAAAAACCTTGCAAATTCACTGAAAAAACCATGGGTTTCACACACGTTATAGTTAGGAATTAGCATTTAAAAAACCTTAGAAATTCAATGAAAAAACCAAAGGTTTCACACATGTTATAGTTAGCTGGACATTTCACTCGTAAAAAACCAATGAAATTCCCCCGTTATAGTTAGTTCAGCTAACTATAACTCGCGCGCCCGCAATGCACTACTGATGACGTCACATATTACATCACTCATGACATGGTCACTGACATCACTCATGACATCACTGATGACATCTCAAATGACATCACTGATGACATCACTGATGACATCATCCAGTGAATGTGTGTTTTTCTGAAAATTAAAAAAGTTTAATATCAAGGTCAATGGAAGAATAAATGGGTATATAAGTGTCTAAATGGATGCTTTGTTATTGAAAAATGTATTGTGTAACTGACTGATTAAGTGTATCATAGTGAATACATGGCTTACTGAGTGATGTTTAAATATGAAAATATCTGTATCAGTCTCTCACTTTGTGTATAAGTGGCTGCATGGGTTGGTGATTAGCTTCATGGGTGTCTATATAGGTTATTAGTTGTTTTTTTGAGTATCAGTCTGAGTGTCTGTATGGTTCGGTGGGGGGTATTACGTAGTGCATAGGTGCATGAATGAGTGATTCACTCTTTGTATGTGTTGAAGACAGCATGTGTGCAGGACTGTATGGGTGGATGAGTGTGTGTATGGGTGTGTTAGTGAGTGAATGACTGTCTCAATAGTGTCTTTATGAGTAACTACATATCTATTAAACTAGTATATGTGACTATTGGTGTATATAAGTGAGTATATGTGAGAGTGAGAGATTAAAAGAGTTCCTGTATGAATAAGTATGTGTTTCTATAAGTGATTGTTTTAAAGACTAAGGTGCCGATTACAATCCGGTAAAAACCGGGTACGAACCGTCGGTCGGAGCGTTTTCCCCGTCCGACTCGTACCCGGTCGTAAAACTTTACAAACATGGAATTACGATTCGCACGGAAACACCATTTCCGTACGAATCGTAAAAAACACCGACCGACGAAAATATACATACGAATGTGATCGGGGAATGCTGCGACGTGACGTCGGTACGCTTTCAGGCAGCATTTCACGACCCAGGAATTACGATTCGAACCGACAGCAGTCCGGACGGCAATATTTTCACGGCACCCAAAAAGTGCCGGAAAAGCGAAGTACGGCGCGAATCGACCAGAGTAGGTGGCCCGGTACGCACCGTACCCCCCCAGCCCCCGTACGTACGCGCCGACCCCCCCAGCCCCCGTACGTACGCGCCGAATCCCCCTGTATGTACACCCGTGTACGTGTCGAACCCCCGTGTACGTTCGAGTCGAACCCCCCGTGTACGTTCGAGTCGAACCCCCCCGTGTACGTTCGAGTCGAACCCCCCGTGTACGTTCGAGTCGAACCCCCCGTGTACGTTCGAGTCGAACCCCCCGTGTACGTTCCAGTTGTACCCCCACCCGTGTATGTACGGTGCGTACCCCCTGTGTACGTTCGAGTCGAACCCCCCGTGTACGTTCGAGTCGAACCCCCCCCATGTACGTTTGAGTCGAACCCCCCCGTGTACGTTTGAGTCATACCCCCACCCGTGTATGTACGGTGCGTACCCCCACTACGCGCTGGGGGTACGCACCGTACATACACGGGTGGGGGTACGACTCGAACGTACACGGGGGGTTCGACTCGAACGTACACGGGGGGGTTCGACTCGAACGTACACGGGGGGTTCGACTCGAACGTACACGGGGGGGTTCGACTCGAACGTACACGGGGGGGTTCGACTCGACTCGAACGTACACGGGGGGTTCGACTCGAACGTACACGGGGGGGTTCGACTCGAACGTACACGGGGGGGTTCGACTCGAACGTACACGGGGGGGTTCGACTCAAACGTACACGGGGGGTTCGATTCGAACGTACACGGGGGGGTTCGACTCAAACGTACACGGGGGTTCAACTCGAACGTACACGGGGGGTTCGACTCGAACGTACACGGGGGGGTTCAACTCGAACGTACACGGGGGGGTTCGACACGTACACGGGTGTACATACAGGGGGGTTCGGCGCGTACGTACGGGGGCTGGGGGGGTCGGCGCATACGTACGGGGGCTGGGGGGGGTCGGCGCGTACATACAGGGGCTGGGGGGGGTCGGCGCGTACGTACGGGGGCTGGGGGGGGGTCGGCACGTACGTACGGGGGCTGGGGGGGGTCGGCGCGTATGCGGGCACGTCTCCATGGTTGCTATGGGAGTTCGGTGCAGACGGTGTTTTTTCCGTCCGGTTGTAACCTCGGACGCACGGGATGGATCGTGATTCCTCGGTCGGACTTCACCTTTCACATTTGTACGGTAAATCGTACGAGGACGTGTCGGACACATTTTCCGACCCGAGGACGTGTGGGGAATGATTCCCAATGCGGTTCGTATGGACTTTTTACCATGCGAATCGTGATTGCCAGTTCGTACGGCACTTGTACGATTCGTACGGTAAAAAGACCGGATACGAGTCGCACGGGGAAATTTTTTACCGGATCGTAATCGGCACCTGAGTATGTGTAAGTTTCTGTAGAAGTAAGTGTGGTGGTGTGTGTATAACTGTATATGCAAGTAAATGTATGTTTGATTCTTTATTAGCATCAGTGACTATGTGTGTGAGTAACTCTATGGATGAGTGGCATTGTGTAACAGGGTGTATAGGTGTATGAGTACATATGATGAGTGATTACATGTATGAGTGACTGTATAGGACTGTTGGTGAATGAGTGGATGTGTATGTGGATCTTAGAATTACTGAAGAGGTTGTTGTAACTGGTATTGGTATGTCCATTGTTTTGAAATTTTTAGTCTCTATTTTTGAATGTGTGTATCAAAGGTTATATTAGGGGAAGAGGAGGTCTGCCACTCTGTCACAAGGATGATGTCATCAGTGATGTCATCAGTGATGTCATTTGAGATGTCATCAGTGATGTCATGAGTGATGTCAGTGACCATGTCATGAGTGATGTAATATGTGACATCATCAGTAGTGCATTGCGGGCGCGCGAGTTATAGTTAGCTGAACTAACTATAACGGGGGGATTTCATTGGTTTTTTATGAGTGAAATGTCCAGCTAACTATAACATGTGTGAAACCTTTGGTTTTTTCATTGAATATATATATATATATATATATGTATATATATATTCACTGAAAAAACCATAGGTTTCACACATGTTATAGTTAGCTGGACATTTTATTGATAAAAAACCAATGAAATTCCCCCGTTATAGTTAGTGCAGGCAACTATAACTCACGCGACCGCAATCCTCTGCTGATGCTAATACTGTATTTAGACACTTATTTGCCCATGTCTTCTTCCATTAAATTTTAGCTATACATATATTACAAATATTTTTTTTTCATAAAGACACATATGTCATCAGCAGAAGATTGCGGTCGCGTGAGTTATAGTTGCCTGCACTAACTATAACGGGGGAATTTCATTGGTTTTTTATCAATAAAATGTCCAGCTAACTATAACATGTGTGAAACCTATGGTTTTTTCAGTGAATTTGCAAGGTTTTTTAAATGCTAATTCCTAACTATAACATGTGTGAAACCTATGGTTTTTTCAGTGAATTTGTACGGTTTTTTAAATGCTAAGTTACTTTACGCCATTCGTGGCGTGCGCGCCCAGTTAACGCAGTTTGTTCCGTGCGCGCACGGTGCGCTTCGCGCACCGTGCGCGCACAGTGAGCACGCGGTGCGCGAACACAGTGAGCACGCGGTGCGCTTCGCGCACCGCGCGCCCACTTTACGCAGTTAGTGCCGTGCACGCACGGTGGTCACGCGGTGCGCTGCGCGCACCGCGTGCCCACGTTATGCGGGATGGGCCATGTACGCACGATGCGCGTCGCGCACCGTGCGCACATGGGGGACATAATATGCGCATCTTTGTGAAATGTAATCTTTGTTTATTTTTTATCTGTAATAATCCATGCACAAATGGTGCCCTTCGGGCACCATTTGCACACGGGGTGGGGAGGGTGTGGATAATTTTTTTTTTTTTTAATTTTTACCGTACGCGTACGGTAAGCGTAATCGGCGATTTTCCGAAAAAAAAAATTTTTTTTTTTTGGGCTTGGGGGTTGTTTGGGGACCCCTATATCAATGCTGGGTGGTTAGGATCTCAAGAAACTGCCTCTTTAGACATTTTTTGGCATCGTTTTTGCTGCCCAACTCAGAGAGCGAGAGAGAAAATGGCGGTCGCCGCTTCCTGGTTTCGACCGATTCGAATGTTTACTAAGATCTAACAGCCAATCAAAATCGCGCTGGCGCACGCCACCGTACGCGTACGGTAAGCGCACCGTAAGCGCACCGTAAGCTGGCTCAGATATATATATTGATTTAAAGGCTATTTTCTCAGAATCTACTGAACAGATTTACACCAAACCTACTTCCTTGACCTGAGGACTACCTCTCTGCCAAATTTCAAGTAATTCTGTTCAGCCGTTCGGGCTGTAGCTGTGTCTAAAGGTCCTATGGAAAAATGCATGGGAAAAACGCGTTTTGGGACCCCCCTTTTATCTCAGCCCCCGCTTGACGAATCCCCCCGAGACTTTTAGGGTAGGAGCGGAGCGTAGCGCCCCACCTATTTTGAAAAATTCGCGAAGATTCGTCAACCGGCGCCAAAGTTATTCAAAATAGAATGTTGCGGATTTCCTATGGAAACGTGGTCCTAACTATAACTACCTACTGGCGACCGCCAGTAGGTAATATATATATACATATATATATATTCAGTGAAAAAACCCATAGGTTTCACACATGTTATAGTTAGCTGGACATTTTACTCGTAAAAAACCATTGAAATTGCCACGTTATAGTTAGTTCAGCTAACTATAACTCGCGCGCCCGCAATGCACTGCTGATGACGTCACATATTACATCACTCATGACATGGTCAGTGACATCACTCATGACATCACTGATGACATCTCAAATGACATCACTGATGACATCATCCTTGTGATAGAGTGGTAGACCTCCTCTCACCCTAATATAACCTTTGATACACACATACAAAAATAGAGACTAAAATTTACAAAAGAATGGACATACCAATAACAGTTACAACAACCTCTTCAGTAATTCTAAGATCCACATACACATCCATTCATTCACCAACAGTTCAATACAGTCACTCATACATGTACTCACTTATCATATGTACTCATACACCTATACATCCTGTTACACAATGCCACTTATCCATAGAGCTACTCACACACATAGTCACCCATGCTAATAAAGAATAAAACATACATTTAATTGCATATACAGTTATTCACACACCACCACACTTACTTCTACGGAAACTTACACATACTTAGTCTTTTAAACAATCACTTATAGAAACACATACTTATTCATACAGGAACTCTTCCAATGTCTCACTCTCACATATACTCACTTATTTACACCAATAGTCACATATACTAGTTTAAAACATATGTAGTTACTCATAAAGACACTATTGAGACAGTCATTCACTCACTAACACACCCATACACACACTCATCCACCCATACAGTCCTGCACACATGCTGTCTTCAACATATACAAAGAGTGAGCCACTCATTCATGCACCTATGCACTACGTAATACCCGCCACCGAACCATGAAGACACTCAGACTGATACTCAAAAAACCAACTAATAACCCATATAGACACCCATGTAGCTACTCACCAACCCATGCAGCCACATATACACAAAGTGAGAGACTGATACAGATATTTCCATATTTAAACATTACTCACTAAGCCATGTATTCACTATGATACACTTAATCAGTCAGCTACACAATCAATTTTTCAAAAACAAATCATCCATTTAGACACTTATATACCCATTTATTCTTCCATCGACCTTGACATATACATAAATAAAACATATTTAATTTTCAGAAAAACACACATTCACTGGATGATGTCATCAGTGATGTCATTTGAGATGTCATCAGTGATGTCATGAGTGATGTCACTGACCATGTCATGAGTGATGTAATATGTGACGTCATCAGCAGTGCATTGCGGGCGCGCGAGTTATAGTTAGCTGAACTAACTATAACGTGGCAATTTCAATGGTTTTTTACGAGTAAAATGTCCAACTAACTATAACATGTGTGAAACCTATGGTTTTTTTCACTGAATTTCTAAGGTTTTTTAAATCCTAATTCCTAACTATAACGTGTGTGAAACCTATGGTTTTTTCACTGAATTTCTAAGGTTTTTTAAATGCTAAGTCCTAACTATAACGTGTGTGAAACCCATGGTTTTTTCAGTGAATTTGCAAGGTTTTTTAAATGCTAATTTTTTTTTTTCTTCTATTTTTTCTAACATATTTTTATTTTAATTTTCTTACCTTTTATAAAGACTATGATTACATTTTTAAAATTCTTTAATATGTTTTTTTTAATATATTTTTTAAAATAAACATGTAAAATTTATTTGCAGTACTTTTTTTCTATTTTTTTTATTATTTTTTTAGTACGCGTACCGTAAGCTCACGGTAAGCGTACGGTTTACGCTACGTCCGTAATTCATTCACGCTGTTTGCGTATAGTTACGCAATTTGCGTAGCCGCGCGTACTCCGCGTGGGACGCGTACGCGTGTGCGCTACACGCGCACGTTACGCGGAAGTGTCGGGTAGTGTCTGTTATGCGCATGCGCGCAAGCGCGTGTCTTTTTTACGCGCATGTGCACTTTTGCCGTAAGCGTACCGTAAGCGTACCGTAAGCGTACGGTAGGTCATGTGATCATGAAACACAACTTTTGATTGGTTGAAACTACTTTCAGTTCTAGAACTCTCCTACACCACACCCATTCCCCTCATTTCTGCTTGTGATCCCTTAGGAGAAGGAGCTGGTTTGTCTTTGGGATACGATGGCAGAACAGCAGAGCTCTTCTGAGAGTGAGGCTAGCACTAGCAGCACTGTCTTGAGGCAGAGATCGAGGAAACAAAAGCCCTCTTATGTATGGGATTATTTTACTTTTCCTGAAGGCCAGCAAAAGGTGAATGCACCCTTAGTAACTTGCAGGCTGTGTCAGCGTGTACTTTCTAGAGGTAATCCTGACAGGGAGTATTCCTTTGGGAATCACACCATGAAGAGACACCTCAAGGATGTACACAAAAGGACACATGGTCATCTTTTTGGAGGTAACTCTTCAGAAAGACAAGCAAGTACATCCACAGCAGCTCAGCCTGGACCATCATCTGCAGAGCTGACTCCTTCTTCTGCAGGTCAGGTGAGCCCTTCATCTGTGGGGGGAGCATCTCCTTTTTCTGGTCCTCTGGAAATTAACCCTCGGTTTGCGAGGGTTGAAGTACGGTGCGCCCATTGTCACGATCTAATTACTTATAGGGAGACCAGTGTTTCCCTAGTGAACAGTAAAATAGATCAGCACACTTGTCGTACCGTCTAATATTCCCAATCTTTCTTTCCTCTGTCCCTGCATGAACACAACGGCTCTTTTAAGAGCCAACCTTAACTTTCATCTATTTTTTATATATTTTTTAAAAAACTTTTTTTTTTTTTTTTTACCGTACGCGTACGGTGCGCGTACTTTTTTTTTTTTTTTTTTTTAAAAACACTAAAAATCAATTATCACATTACAAGGTCCTTGAGAGACTACAATTATTATTATTGACTTACCATACTCACTCAAAAAAATATTTATTCATTTGTTTTTTTAAAAAATAGCTTTAAAAATGGTTCTAGTTTTCGAAAATTTTCTATATGAATCTGAAAAAAAAGAAAAAAGTATTAATATTTTTAAAACATTTTATAATACAGTACACATATTTACATTTTTTTCCAAAAAATATTTTTGCCTTATTTTTGCTGTTTTCAGAATATATTGCATTTCACTATAAATTGTGAAAGCAATTGCATTCATCATTTTACAGCGGGCAAAAAAAAATAACAATCACAAAGATTGTAATAAAAAAGCCCAGAATCTCTTTTTACTTAAACTTAACATTATAGAAATGCATAATATTCTAAAAAAATATCATCTAATACCAATAGTTATTTCTTTAAAATACCGTCTGATATGTTTGTTTCAGAAGTATAATCACAATATTATATCTCAAATAACTCCACAATACATCTGATTCCATTTCCTTTAGGCCAAATAGTAATTTTAAAATTTTTTTGGGAATAAATTTCCAACAGTAATCAAATAAAATTCTAAAGTTTAATTTGTCCAGATCTCACCGATTCTCTGTTACATTTTGGTTCACGAAAATTTTTGGAATAATTTATTAAGTCCACAATAGAGTTGGTTACTTTTCCGCATGGCCAAATAGTAATTTTTTAAATCATTTTTGAAAAAAGTTCCAATGGCAGTCCAATAACATTCCAAAATTTAAATTGTGCAGATGTTACCGATTATCTCTAAATTATTGGTTTTTCAAAGTTTCATTAAAAATTAAAAAAGTCCACATTACAATTGGTTATCTTTCCATTAGGCCAAATGATAATTTAAAAAATCTTTTTTCTACAAAATTGCAATGGTAATCCAGTAAAATGGTAAAATTATTTTGTCCAGATCTTGCCAAATCTGTCTAAAATTTAGGTTTCAGGAAGATTAGATAGGAATTTGCTAAATCAAAAGGCAAACGTTGTTTGAAAATCAATTGGGAATCATTACACAGTGTCCAACCTTTTTCACATTTAAGATAAACTGTGTAATGTCCAGAAGTAACAGTAGGTCCATCATGGAAAATTATTGCAACAGTTACAAAAGTTTTTCCTGAAATTGATAATTGCTGTCCTGTAAACTTCTTTATTAAAGTATCCAATTTTGAACCATCAGCTCTACATCGTTGCATCATTAAAATTACATACTGTCCGTATTCCTTTAAAATTAATGTTGAAAACATGTCAGATTTACACTCACCACATTTCAGGCTATGATTAGCATCTTTAACTAATTTTGCAAAAGTAACTGTTTTACTTTCTGGCAATGTCAAATAAATAAACCTTTCATTATCAACATTAGAACCACATATATTATAACAATTATCACAACTATGTTCCCATTTATAAGAGAGACCAAAAAAAATGTCAATGGGAACTCCTTCTTCTTCCACTACCTGAAGAAAATACATCAAAAATTCCTGTACGTCTTGCTGTACATTTTGAGAAAACTGTGTTCGTCCTGAACATACATCTAAAAGTTTTCTAATTTCAGTAGCACTTTCTATTTGAGTTTTATCTTTACTCAGCTTTTGAAAAAGGAGACTCAGCTCTGAACAGAATCTTTTTCCCTGATTTACTATTATCTGCTCTTGCAAACTTTCCAGATAAAATGCAACATTCAGCACTACATTTGCGTAGCAGTTGACACCAGAGCTATTTTCAAAATGACATCCTACAACCTGTTCTTCATTTTCCTTTTTCTTTTTGCTTGCAATTACATCACTCCTCTTTTTTTTCCTCTTCTCTACATCTTCATTACAGATATTGTCATTTTTTCTTTTACGAGAAACTACACGTTTCTCTAACACAGGATACTGACCTAAATGAGGAGCATAGCTTCTTCTTAATCTATTATACTCCTTTACACAGTTTGTATCAGCACTAACTTTTGAGTAATCAAACTCTATCATGAATAAACCTGATAATGTTTTCACTCGTGACAAAGCAACATATGCCATACCTTCTTTGAACACAGTTGAACCAATGTTCACAAATGCACAATCTACAGTCAATCCTTGAGACTTGTGAATAGTTACAGCATATGCTAGAGAAAACGGAAACTGCTTCCTACGTACATATAAGTCTTTCACAAGCATGAAACGAACTGTACAACGACAAATATCTTTAACTTCTTCTATCTGATCAAATTTTATTTTTAAACATTCAATTCCTTCTTTTTTCTGATAATTAATAAAACCCACAACTCTTCCCATAGCTCCATTAACTAAACCTTTTTCAACATCCAAATTTCTTCTTAAAAATACTCTACAGTTCATGCAAACATATAGATTTTTTTCTAATCCAGCTGTTTTGGAGATGTTCTTCTCTAGTGAGTCCAATTTATTTTTCATTTTGCCTGTTACTGTGACAGTAATTCTTCCATCCTCAATTTTGTCCACTGCTTCCAATTTCCTGATCTCTTCCTTTTCCAATTTCAAAAGCTCCTCATTGAATATTGAGCATTCACGTAGAGTTGGCATTAAGCAGATGACACTTTTGTTTTCTGCAATGTTCTTGTATATCTTCTCTGCAACTATTTCTTCCTTTGGAAATAAATTATGTAGCAGCCGACTCTGTAATGCTTTTTTGCCAACTTCTGTGAGTAGTCCAATTCTGATATCCTTCAGAATACTTCCATATTCTTCATCACTTGCTTGCCTCATATTAGTAGTAAGTTCCTTGTACTCAAAGAAGGACCAAATATTTGTATTTCCGATGCTTCCCAATGACTTCTTTGTGTCTTCATGTGTGACAGTATTAAATACTGGTTGTCCTTTAACTGGAGTAAGTTGCAAAAGATCTCCAAAAACTATGACGTGTTTTCCACCAAATAACATGTCATAATCTGTCTTCAAAATTTGCTGCATTCTTAAATGCACAAAGGCAAGCATTAAGTTTGATACCATGCTCACCTCATCAATAATGAGAACTTGCATCTTCTTCAATACTCTTGAAACTTCCAAGGATGCTTCTCCAGTTAGCTTGTTGAATTGTATTTTGTTCTCATGCTCCACTGGTAACATTAGCAAACGATGTAAAGTGATTCCTTTTATGTTATATGCTGCTAACCCAGTTGGAGCAGTAACCACACAAGACAAAGTAGAATCCGTTTTTTGCTTTAGGTAGCTTCTGATGACTTTTATTAGGAAACTTTTTCCAGTTCCAGCTTGTCCGCTTACATACATCCTGATTGGATGAAATGATGTGCATGAGCACTCTTTTTTTTCATGTAGAAATCCGTGATCAATTTTGTTTTTGATCTCTTCATAAATTTGTTGCTGCTCTTGATTCAGTTGTCTTTCCAAATTTTCTAAGTCTATAAATTCTTCTTGAGCTTGATTCATAGCCGTTTCCACTTCATTCATGGCTATTGATGCTTCATTTTCAACGATTGGTTGTCCTAGGGGATCTTGACTGAGTGTTCCTGAACTTTGGCTGTCCTGAGAACTGTCTCTAGCTATTTCTGCTGCAATTGTAGTTTCCTGTTCAATTTCTTCATTTAACATTTGCAGATAAGTTGAGAATGTACTGCATTGTATGCTGTCTTTGCAAGCATTAAAAGAATCTTCATAGCTTTGAAATTCTCCCAGTAGTTCATCCTCTGTACGCCATGGTTTAAACAACTGTAAAAGAGCCAAGTAGTAAAATTCCTTCTTGTCAGTAGTGTCACAACTCAGCTTCCGGTGATTTATCAAACTTCCTTTTGTTTGCTTCACCAAACATCCTTCTTCACCAACGACTTTATATTTTCCATTGTTGATGTCTTCTGCAGCTTTCCGTGAATAAATGTAGTTCTGCAACACTTCATAGAGACACATGTTCTCCAGATGATGACTTCTCTTGGGATAATAAGTGTCCAACATGTTTGATTTCAAAATATCTGTACTTTCTGGGTCATTCTCGGCCAAATATTCAATTTCTCCTACAGATTTCAGTACCCGATTTCTCATTGCTGCAAGGCCTAAACTTGCCCAAATTATTCTTCTTGACTTCGAGTAGACACTTGCAGAAGATAACCTATCTGAACATTCGTAGGATCCAATTTCTCGATGCGATAACATCTTCAAACTGAAACTGTACAGCTTCTTACTGACAGTCTTCTCGTGAGAAATCTCTTCCCACATTTCCTTCAATTCTGTTTTTTCTGATTTCGTAATGTAAGACGTTACATATCGAGCAACAGCAATGGAATTGTCAGCAACATACTGTATATCCATGTTAGCGTTCCACATGGATAAAATGACTGGGTTGTAGTCATTTATATTTTTTGATTCTTCTTTTCTTTTAAGGTTGTAGGTATTCTTAGGTGATTTTCTTGTGATAGTATGTCTCACAGCTGACATAAAACTGTTTACTCTTCCATTTGAAAGAACAGGTCTAGGAAATCCAAATCGACATTTAGTGTAGTATTTTTCTTTGCTCTTGTATTTCCGTCGACAGTATTTTCCACACCGATGACTTTGGAAACGTAAAACTTGCTCCTTTAACTTGTTCTCTTCTGTGCTTTTTGGTATAGCACATGTTGCATATTCTTCAATGTAAGATAACACTGCTTCATCAGTATCTGTTCCAAACTTTGGGGCATCCTTGATCCACAACAGCATATGAATATGAGGAGCACCTCTTGCCTGGTACTCTTTTCTCCAAAAGAAATCCACTACTTCTCCAAGAGGTGGATTTTTTTTATTGCAGATGAAGGACATCATAGCCTCAAATCTATGATTGAAATATCTGCAAACATTAACCGGATCCAATGAGCACAGTTCTCCTGCTGTCTTGTATTCGATGTTTTTAATGTTTGAATTGGCCTCTCGTAGAAAATCCAGTAAATCATCCCAAGCGTACTCGGCACAGCTTAGGGTAAGGAACCATGTTGGTGTTCCTAAATTCCGTAACATGCATTTTAGTTCACCATGGCGTTGGTACCAATATTCATTTGTCCCACGCTGACAAGCCATCAGATTGATCAGTTGTGTTTCCAAATGATCATCTCGGTGCTGCACTTTCTCCATAAAATCCTTAGCAGACACATTTTGTAAATGTACTCCACTTTTTAAAATGTGATTTACTGCATAAGACAGTGCAGACAAGTCGCTTTCAAATAAAAGATGGAACAAATAAGGAATACTTTGTCGAAATCTGGGATCTTCAGCATATAGTCTTGTAGTCCGATACTCAGAAGCTGGAATCTGTTCTGGACGTTCATCGTATCGTCCTCCTTTTCCTTTAGGAAACAGCTGGGGAAAACATCGAGCTTCCAAGCTCTCCTCCCATACACTCACGGGTGTTCCTTTTGCTTTCTTCATCTGAAAGAGATCAATATTGTCTCCCATAACTTCTTTTGAATGAAGAGGATGTATGCTAAAATGTTCATAAATTTCTTCTTCCTTTGACTTGTCCACTTTTTCAATTTGTCCAGTTGGTGTTTCTGTGTCTTCTTGTAAATCTTCTTCTTCTTCTTCTTCTTCTATATAAATTGATTCATACCATTTGTTATTCCTTTTCAAATACAAATTTGCTTTTTGTACTTTCCGTACATCTACCAGCTCCTGCCAAATCTTCTTATTCTTTGTAGGTACACCATTAACCAGAATAATTAATGGTTCAGTTTCCAAAGTATCCGCATCAATAGTTTCCATATTTTTTTTCAAATCCAAGGGCAAATACACCACTCTACCTTTTAAACCTCTCAGTAAATCTGAAGGAGGTAATTTACCAGTTTTGGGCTCCATACGTACTATGGTCTGGAACGGATGAACACATTGAATGAGTATAGACTCATATGTATTTAATTCAGAAAGTTCAGCAGGAATAGCATCCAATTCTAAATTATTATGTACAGCTCTGGTCGGCATTCTATTTTCCTCTAACTTGTTGTAACAGTATTTACAAATACGCTGATCTTCACCCAATTCAAAACAATTTTCTAGAAATATATATGTGGCAAAATCCTTCCACTTATAATTATCTTCATTTTCACTCTTTCTGTAGAGATCAACATTCCTAGTTTGTTTTCTATAATGAGTTCTGCGGCAACAAATACAAGTAAAATTTGGTCTTTCATTAGAGACGATTGCAAATTTTGTTATGTGATCATTAAATGTGTTACTTACAGAGGGTTCTACATTCTCTTCCACTTCTTCCTCATTTACTGTGTCCTTCTCTGCACTTTTTTGTTCAGGACCAAAGTAACAAAACTGAATTTCATCAACAACCTTCTCTACATCTGATACCGTTCCTCGGAACAGAGCCCTATTCAATTCATTTAACTTTATTGCTGGACTTTTGGCAAAATACAACCGTCTCACAAACTTTCTCATTTCAGTATGATGAACAGCCAGCATCCTAAAATGATGGAAAACACTATTGCACACTTTTCTAGATAGACAAGCCAGAGAATGACCCTGCAAACCAGTATTCTCTCTCACTCTGCATGGATCCAGACTTTGAAGCACCTTAATCTTCTGTTTTATACTTTTTTTACTATATTCTCTTAGAAACTCTCGAAATTTGTCAATAGATTCCTGACGCACAGTGCAAATACTACTACAATTCCAAGTGTACACTGGGGCTTTAGGACGTCTCCCCATTGCCTCATCTGCCATCACTTGTACCTCATCTCTTGGAACCATTATCTCCTTCTCCATTATGCAACCATTTTTTACTTCGTATGAACGACCTCTGGTGTCAACTGCATGCAGCAAACTATTACTTTGAAAATAGCTCTCTTCATTAAAAAAAGGTTCACTACTTGAACTATGCATCCACTTTCCTAAAAACACTTTACAAAAGTTTGTTCTGTTCACTACTCTTTTCCTTTTGCTATGTGATTTCAGTACATTAACCATTTTGTCTAATGTACGCATCCTATTCAAAATTAATATGAATAGTTTCCTTTTTAATTCTAATGCCTTTGCTGCAATGGCTTCAATTTCTTTTTTTCTCTTATAAAACTTTGCCTTTTGCTTATATTTCTTCACATCCTTTATCAAATTGGACATAACTCTTTTCTGAAACATTTTTCTACGTATCTCTTTAAACGCTGTTTTTCTGTTTAAGTTTAACTTTTTAGTTGCAGAAGGTATATTTGCATTAACTAAATTCTCAATTTTTTCTTGTCCTTTTTGTTTGAAATCATTCTTTCCTGTACAGACATTTTGTACATTTTTCCTTTTTTTGAATATATTCCTTAGAAAATCTTTTTTTTGCTTACCAGAAGATTTTTTCTTCCTCCCAACATCAGCATCTTCTACTAACTTTGATCCTCTAGTTGTCTTCAAATATAGTTTTTTTTTTTAGTGTTTTTTGAACTCTGGATTTTGTAGGCATCTTAAATTTTGTTCACTGCTCTTCAGCAATACCTGAAAAAAACTAAAAAAAAAATTCCTTTATTTTATTTAAATATATTACTACATTTCTTTTCACAATACTCACAAAACGAAATTTCTTTGCCAATTTGAATGCACACTTACTGCTCTTTTTTTTGGGCAAGTGAAAATCACTTTTACAAACTGACACATTATGAAACCACTTTTCAGATTTTTTAAAAAGCCCATGTCCAGACTGCTACACTCCAGCAAGGGCAACCAGCCTTAGTGATGCTGAATGTTTTTGCATTACAGACTGAAACCTGAAAACCCCACTCGCTTGTAAATACTGTGCATGATTATACATGGCAAGCAGATGGGTGTGTGCTAAGAGTCTGCTTCTTCCCCCCAAAAATCGCTCCCCCTTTCCATCTAATGCAACAGTGAAATCACCAGAGCAAAACGCAATACATCTCTGCCTATAATTCCTCTTTGCACACAGAGTCATGTTTTCCCATTAGGCACAAAACGAAATTTCTTTGCCAATTTGATAGCACACTTACTGCTCTTTTTTTTTGGCAAGTGAAAATCACTTTTACAGACTGACACATTATGAAACCACTTTTTTGATTTTCTTAAATGCACATGTCCAAACTTCTTTTTCAGACTACCACCATGTGTAACCTGGGTGGCTGCCTACACTCCAGCAAGGGCAACCAGCCTTAGTGATGCTGAATGTATTTGCATTACAGACTGAAACCTGAAAACCCCACTCGCTTGTAAATACTGTGCATGATTATACATGGCAAGCACATGGGTGTGTGCTAAGAGTCTGCTTCTTCCCCCAAAAAATCGCTCCCCCTTTTTCCTACTAATGCAACTGTGAAATCACCAGAAAAAAACGCAATAAATCTCTGCCTATAATTCCTCTTTGCACACAGAGTCATGTTTTCACATTAGTCACAAAACGAAATTTCTTTGCCAATTTGAAAGCACACTTACTGCTCTTTTTTTTGGGCAAGTGAAAATCACTTTTACAGACTGACACATTATGAAACCACTTTTTTGATTTTCTTAAATGCACATGTCCAAACTTCTTTTTCAGACCACCACCATGTGTAACCTGGGTGGCTGCCTACACTCCAGCAAGGGCAACCAGCCTTAGTGATGCTGAATGTATTTGCATTACAGGCTGAAACCTAAAAACCCCACTGGCTTGTAAATACTGTGCATGATTATACATGGCAAGCAGATGGGTGTGTGCTAAGAGTCTGCTTCTTCCCCCAAAAAATCGCTCCCCCTTTTTCCTACTAATGCAACTGTGAAATCACCAGAAAAAAATGCAATAAATCTCTGCCTATAATTCCTCTTTGCACACAGAGTCATGTTTTCACATTAGTCACAAAACGAAATTTCTTTGCCAATTTGAAAGCACACTTACTGCTCTTTTTTTTTTGGCAAGTGAAAATCACTTTTACAGACTGACACATTATGAAACCACTTTTTTGATTTTCTTAAATGCACATGTCAAACTGCTTTTTCAGACCACCACCATGTGTAACCTGGGTGGCTGCCTACATTCCAGCAAGGGCAACCAGCCTTAGTGATGCTGAATGTATTTGCATTACTGAGTCCAACCTCAAACCCTTAAACTATTCTTTTTTTTTCCAGTACACCTTAATTTATTGTGAAAACATAGTCCATATTATTTTACATGTTCCTCACATTTAAATTTCTCCCAAAACAGAAAATGATAAACGCAACTTCAACAAAAAGAATTTCCATTTCTATTATTCATTTCTTAAGTTACCACATACATCCCCTCTCAAACGCATAACTCACCTTTAAAATTAGTTAGTTGTGAAAGAAATGTGGCACTCAAACAGCAGATTATCAGAGCCAGGATCTCTGTTGTGTTCACCTCTCTCCTCTCAGCAGAACCAGATAATGGCAAACTTTCCCTCTATTTTTCCACACATATACATGTAAGTTTCAAATCTCAGTGCTTCCCCCTTTTTTTCAAATGTAATCACACATTTCTATTGGTTGAAAACCAACCCTTTTCCAAAGGTACCCTGCCCCCAACTTGACTTCTGCCTAGTACCCTTCCCCCAACTTGACTTCTGCCTGCTACCATAGCAACAGCTCATGGAACACTGCTGTGTGGAGTTAGGTCAGAAGTTCGCCACACAATGTTTCAATTCCACAGAGCAAGAGTGCTTGACTTTTCAAACCTAACAGCAAATCCATAGTACTGTTCTTTGGTAACACATTTTTCTGTACCAATACAAAACATGCTTCTATTAATTTACACATACAGCCTAGTTTTTATTCTAGAATGGTATGAAACAGCCAATCAGTTCTTTTTGTTTTGAAAAAAATATGTATGCCTCCATTTCCAAACTGTCTTTCTTTTCATATTGCCATTCTACTGAAAGACACCTCCTGAGTGCATCCAGTTCTCCTTTGAAGATGTTCACAGTGTGGATTGTAGGGCACAGCTATGTCTTCTGGAGTGAAAAGTTTGCAGAGAAAACAGATATGGTGAGAGACCTTGCTTTGCCAAATGTAGACATTAAATGGATTGGTCAGAGAGGGTTAAAGTGGCACCAGTTGATGCCATTGGTGAAATCCTTCATGCAAATCCAACACCCTGACCTCATAATAGTGCACTGTGGTGGCAATGACCTAGGCACTTTGACTGGGGTAGGTCTGGAAATGCTTATGAAGGACACCTTTGCACAACTGTTTTCACTTTTCCCTAAAACTGCCTTTGTGTTTTCCAACATATGCCAAAGGCAAAAATGGAACTGGTCCAATAATTTCTGTCCGCAGATTGACAAAGCAAGAAAGCACGTCAACAAATCTGTTTCTGCTTTCCTCCGTGACTATGGTATGGGTGCCATTTACCACAACAACTTGCGTTATGACATGCAAGACATTTATAGAGGAGATGGTGTGCACTTCAATGATGAAGGGAACAGAGTCTTCCTTTTGAACCTTAGACTCTGCATCGGTACTTACTTGTAAGTACCACTTAAAAAAATGACTTCATAAACACAACAGCTCTTTTTAGAGCTCCCTAATATCTAAACTCTTAATTCTGCATTTCATTTATTTATTTATTTATTTTTTTTACCGTACGCTTACCGTACGCGTACCCCGTGATTTTTTAAAAAATCAATAAATGTTTTTTTTGTACTTTACAGTCCTTCTTTGACCCCCTCACAAATGTAAGGAGATCTGTTACTCTCCTCTTTGCCCCCTTTTCTTGTTTTCACTCTTTTTTTCAGAGTGAAATACACAAAATGGCGGCCGCCGCTTCCTGGTTTTGGCCGATTCGAATGTTTACTAAGATCTAAGAGCCAATCAGAATCGCGCTCGCGCACGCCACCGTACGCTTACCGTAAGCGTACGGTAAGCGTACCGTAAGCGGGCTCAGATATATATATTGATTTAAAGGCTATTTTCTCAGAATCTACTGAACAGATTTACACCAAACCTACAAAAGGCACTTCCTTGACCTAGGGACTACCTCTCTGCCAAATTTCGAGTAATTCTGTTCAGCCGTTCAGGCTGTAGCTCGTTCTAAAGGTCCTATGGAAAAATGCATGGGGAAAACGCGTTTTGGGACCCCCCTTTTATCTCAGCCCCCGCTTGACGAATCCCCCCGAGACTTTCAGGGTAGGAGCGGAGCGTAGCGCCCCACCTATTTTGAGAAATTCGCGAGGATTCGTCAACCGGCGCCAAAGTTATTCAAAATAGAATGTTGCGGATTTCCTATGGAAAAGGGGTCCTAACTATAACTACCTATTGGCGACCGCCAGTAGGTAATATATATATATTCAATGAAAAAACCAAAGGTTTCACACATGTTATAGTTAGCTGGACATTTCACTCGTAAAAAACCAATGAAATTCCCCCGTTATAGTTAGTTCAGCTAACTATAACTCGCGCGCCCGCAATGCACTACTGATGACGTCACATATTACATCACTCATGACATGGTCAGTGACATCACTCATGACATCACTGATGACATCTCAAATGACATCACTGATGACATCATCCAGTGAATGTGTCTTTTTCTGAAAATTACATATGTTTTATACATGTATATCTCAAGGTCGATGGAAGAATCAATGGGTATATAAGTGTCTAAGTGGATGATTTGTTTTTGAAAAATTGATTGTATTACTGACTGATTAAGTGTATCTTATTGAATATATGGCTTACTGAGTAATGTTTAAATATGTAAATATCTGTATCAGTCTCTCACTTTGTGTATAAGTGGCTGCATGGGTTGGTGAGTAGCTACATGAGTGTCTATAGAGGTTATTAGTTGGTTTTTTGAGTATCACTATGAGTGTCTGAGTGTCTGTATGGTTCGGTGGGGGGTATTATGTAGTGCATAGGTGCATGAATGAGTGACTCACTCTTTGTATGTGTTGAAGACAGCATGTGTGCAGGACTGTATGGGTGGATGACTGTATGCATGGATGTGTTAGTGAGTGAATGACTGTCTCAATAGTGTCTTTATGAGTAACTACATATGTTTTAAACTAGTATATGTGACTATTGGTGTATATAAGTGAGTATATGTGAGAGTGAGAGATTGAAAGGGTTCCTGTATGAATAAGTATGTGTTTCTATAAGTGATTGTTAAAAAGACTAAGTATGTGTAAGTTTCTGTTAAAGTAAGTGTGCTGGTGTGTGTATAACTGTATATGCAAGTAAATGGATGTTTGTTTCTTTATTAGCATGAGTGACTATGTGTGTGAGTAACTCTATGGATGAGTGGAATTGTGTTACAGGATGTTTAGGTGTATGAGTACATATGATGTGTGAGTACATGTATGAGTGACTGTATAGGATTGTTGGTGGATGAGTGGATGTGTATGTGGATCTTAGAATTACTGAATAGGTTGTTGTAACTGTTATTGGTATGTCCATTGTTTTGAAAATTTTAGTGTCTATTTTTGAATGTTTGTATCAAAGGTTATATTAGGGTGAGAGGAGGTCTACCACTCTGTCACAAGGATGATGTCATCAGTGATGTCATTTGAGATGTCATCAGTGATGTCATGAGTGATGTCACTGACCATGTCATGAGTGATGTAATATGTGACGTCATCAGTAGTGCATTGCGGGCGCGCGAGTTATAGTTAGCTGAACTCACTATAACGGGGGAATTTCATTGGTTTTTTACGAGTGAAATGTCCAGCTAACTATAACATGTGTGAAACCTTTGGTTTTTTCATTGAATTTCTAAGGTTTTTTAAATGCTAATTCCTAACTATAACGTGTGTGAAACCCATGGTTTTTTCAGTGAATTTGCAAGGTTTTTTAAATGCTAATTCCTAACTATAACGTGTGTGAAACCCATGGTTTTTTCAGTGAATTTGCAAGGTTTTTTAAATGCTAATTTTAATTTTCTATCCTTTTTTAAAGACTATGGTTAAATTTTTAAAATTCTATAATATGTTTTTTTAAATATATTTTATAAAATAAACATGTAAAATTTATTAGCAATACATTTTTTATTTTTTTTTTATTTTTTTTTTAGTACGCGTACCGTAAGCTTACGGTAAGCGTACGGTTTACGCAACGTCCGTAATTTTTCTATGCTGTTTGCGTATAGTTACGCAATTTGCGTAGTCGCGCGTACTCCGCGTGGGACGCGTACGCGTGTCCGCTACACGCGCACGTTACGCGGAAGTGTCGGGGAGTGACTGTTAAGTGCATGCGCGCAAGCGCGTGTCTTTTTTACGCGCATGCGTACTTTTGCCGTAAGCGTACCGTAAGCGCACCGTAAGCGTACGTTAGGTCATGTGATCATGAAACACAACTTTTGATTGGTTGAAACTACTTTCAGTTCTAGAACTCTCCTACACCACACCCATTCCCCTCATTTCTGCTTGTGATCCCTTGGGAGAAGGAGCTGGGTTGTCTTTGTGATACGATGGCAGAACAGCAGAGCTCTTCTGAGAGTGAGGCTAGCAGCACTACCTTGAGGCAGAGAGCGAGGAAACAAAAGACCTCTTACGTATGGGATTATTTTACTTTTCCAGAAGGCCAGCAAAAGGTAAATGCACCCTTAGTGACTTGCAAGCTGTGTAAGCGTGTACTTTCAAGAGGTAATCCTGACAGGAAGTATTCCTTTGGGAATCACACCATGATGAGACACCTTAAGGATGTACACAGAAGGACACATGCTCGACTTACTGAAGGTAACCCTTCAGTAAATCAACCAAGCACATCCACAGCAGCTCAGCCTGGACCATCATCTGCAGAGCCGAGTCCTTCTTCTGCAGGTCAGGTGAGCCCTTCATCTGTGGGGGGAGCATCTCCTTTTTCTGGTCCTCTGGAAATTAACCCTCGGTTTGCGAGGGTTGAAGTACGGTGCGCCCATTGTCACGATCTAATTACTTATAGGGAGACCAGTGTTTCCCTAGTGAACAGTAAAATAGATCAGCACACTTGTCGTACCGTCTAATATTCCCAATCTTTCTTTCCTCTGTCCCTGCATGAACACAACGGCTCTTACCTTTCATCTATTTTTTATATATGTTTTTAAAAACTTTTTTTTTTTTTTTTTTTTACCGTACGCGTACGGTGCGCGTAATTTTTTTTTTTTTTTTTAAAAACACTAAAAATCAATTATCACATTACAAGGTCCTTGAGAGACTACAATTAAAAACTGCAAATGTGATTGTAGAGAAGTGGAAAAAAGGGACCATGATATTATTGACTTACCATAGCCACTCAAAAAAAGATTTATTCATTTTATTTATTTTTTATTGCTTTTTAAATGGTTATAGTTTTAAAAAATGTTCTATCTCAATCTGAAAAAAAAGAAAAAAGTATTAATATTTAATAAAACATTTAATAATACAGTACACATATTTACATATTTTTCAAAAAATATTTTTGCCTTTTTTTTGCTGTTTTCAGAAAATATTACATTTCACTATAAATTGTGAAAGCAATTGCATTCATCATTTAACAGCAGGCAAAAAAAAATTAACAATCTCAAAGATTGTTTTTAAAAAAGCCCAGAATCTCTTTTTTCATAAACATAACTTTAAAGAAATGCATAATATTCTAAAAAAATATCATCTAATATCTATACTAATTTCTTTAAAATACCGTCTGACATTTTTGTTTCAGAAGTATAATCACAATAATATATGTTAAATAACTCCACAATACATCTGGTTCCATTTCCTTTAGGCCAAATAGTAATTTTAAAATTCTTTTTTTGTTTGATTTCCAATGGTAATCCAATAAAAAACAAAAGTTTAAATTGTACAGATGTCACCGATTCTCTGTAACATTTTGGTTTCCGAAAGATTAATTAATAATTAAATAAGTCCACAATAGAATTGTTTACTTTTCCGCATGGCCAAATAGTAATTTTAAAAATCTTTTTTGAAAAAATTTCCAATGGTAATCCAATAACATTCCAAAATTGAAATTGTGCAGATGTTACCGATTTTTTCTAAATTTTTGGTTTTTCAAAATTTCCTTAAAAAATGGAAAAATTCCACATTACAATTGGTTACCTTTCCATTAGGCCAAATGATAATTTGTTAAATCATTTTATTTGTAAATTTCAAATGGTAATCCAATAAAATGGTAAAATTGTTTTGTCCAGATGTTGCCAAATCTCTCTAAAATTTAGGTTTCAGGAAGATTAGATAGGAATTTGCTAAATCAAAAGGCAAACGTTGCTTAAAAATCAATTGGGAATCATTACACCGTGTCCAGCCTTTTTCACATTTAAGATAAACTGTGTAATGACCAGAAGTTACAGTAGGTCCATCATGGAAAATTATTGCAACTGTTACAAAAGTTTTTCCTGAAATTGATAATTGCTGTCCTGTAAACTTCTTTATTAAAGTATCCAATTTTGAACCATCAGCTCTACATCGTTGCATCATTAAAATTACATACTGTCTGTATTCCTTTAAAATTAATGTTGAAAACATGTCAGATTTACACTCACTGCATTGCATACTATGATTAGCATCTTTAACTAATTTAGCAAAAGTGACTGTTTTACTCTCTGGCAATGTTAAATAAATAAACCTTTCAGAATCAACATTAGAGCCACATATATTATAACAGTTTTCACAACTATGTTCCCATTTATAAGAGAGACCAAAAATATTTTGTATTTGTACCCCTTCCTCTTCCAGTACCTGAAGAAAATATATCAAGAATTCCTGTGCATCTTGCTGTACATTTTGAGAAAACTGTGTTCGTCCTGAACATACATCTAAAAGTTTTCTAATTTCAGTAGCACTTTCTATTTGAGTTTTATCATTACTCAGCTTTTCAAAAAGGAGACTCAGCACAGTACAGAATCTTTTTCCCTGATTTACTATTATCTGCTCTTGCAAACTTTCCAGATAAAATGCAACATTCAGCACTACATTAGCGTAGCAGTTGACACCAGAGCTATTTTCAAAATGACATCCTACAACCTGTTCTTCATTTTCCTTATTCTTTTTGCTTGCAATTACATCACTCCTCTTTTTTTTCCTCCTCTCTACATCTTCATTACAGATATTCTCATTTCTCCTTTTAGGAGAAACTACACGTTTCTCCAACACAGGATACTGACCTAAATGAGGAGCATAGCTTCTTCTTAATCTATTATACTCCTTTACACAGTTTGTATCAGCACTAACTTTTGAATCATCAAAGTCTATCATGAATAAACCTGATAATGTTTTCACTCGTGACAAAGCAACATATGCCATACCTTCTTTGAACACAGTTGAACCAATGTTCACAAATGCACAATCTACAGTCAATCCTTGAGACTTGTGAATAGTTACAGCATATTCTAGAGAAAACGGAAACTGCTTCCTACAAACATATAAGTCTTTCACAAGCATGAAACGAACTGTACAACGACAAATATCTTTAACTTCTTCTATCTGATCAAATTTTATTTTTAAACATTCAATTCCATCTTTTTTCTGATAATTAATAAAACCCACAACTCTTCCCATAGCTCCATTAACTAAACCTTTTTCAACATCCAAATTTCTCCTTAAAATACTCTACAGTTCATGCAAACCTATAGATTTTTTTCTAATCCAGCTGTTTTGGAAATCTTCTTCTCTAGTGAATCCAATATATTTTTCAGTGTGCCTGTTAATGTGACAGTAATTCTTCCATCCTCAATTTTGTCCACTGCTTCCAATTTCCTGATATCTTCCTTTTCCAATGTCAAAAGCTCCTCATTGAATATTGAGCACTCACGTAGAGTTGGCATTAAGCAGATGACACTTTTGTTTTCTGCAATGTTCTTGTATATCTTCTCTGCAACTATTTCTTCCTTTGGAAATAAATTATGTAGCAGCCGAGTCTGTAATGCTTTTTTGCCAGCTTCTGTGAGTAGTCCAATCCTGATATCTTTCAGAATACTTCCATATTCTTCATCGTTTGCTTGCCTCATATTAGTTGTAAGTTCCTTGTACTCAAAGAAGGACCAAATATTTGCATTACCGATGCTTCCCAATGACTTCTTCGTGTCATCATGTGTCACAGTATTAAACACTGGTTGTCCTTTAACTGGAGTAAGTTGCAAAAGATCTCCAAAAACTATGACGTGTTTTCCTCCAAATAACACGTCATAGTCTGACTTCAGAATTTGCTGCATTCTTAAATGCACAAAGGCAAGCATTAAGTTCGATACCATGCTCACCTCATCAATAATGAGAACTTGCATCTTCTTCAATACTCTTGAAACTTCCAAGCATGCTTCTCCAGTTAGCTTGTTGTATTGTATTTTGTTCTCATGCTCCACTGGTAACATTAGCAAACGATGTAAAGTGATTCCTTTTATGTTATATGCTGCTAACCCAGTTGGAGCAGTAACCACACAAGACAAAGTAGAATCCGTTTTTTGCTGTAGGTAGCTTCTGATGACTTTTATAAGGAAACTTTTTCCAGTTCCAGCTTGTCCGCTTACATACATCCTGATTGGATGAAATGATGTGCATGAGCACTCTTTTTTTTCATGTAGAAATCCGTGATCAATTTTGTTTCTGATCTCTTCATAAATTTGTTGCTGCTCTTGATTCAGTTGTCTTTCCAAATTTTGTAAGTCTATAAATTCTTCTTGAGCTTGATTCATAGCTGTTTCCACTTCATTCATGGCTATTGATGCTTCATTTTCAACGATTGGTTGTCCTAGGGGATCTTGACTGAGTGTTCCTGAACTTTGGCTGTCCTGAGAACTGTCTCTAGCTATTTCTGCTGCAATTGTAGTTTCCTGTTCAATTTCTTCATTTAACACTTGCAGATAAGTTGTGAATGTACTGCATTGTATGCTGTCTTTGCAAGCATTAAATGAATCTTCATAGCTTTGAAATTCTCCCAGTAGTTCATCCTCTGTACGCCATGGTTTAAACAGCTGTAAAAGAGCCAAGTAGTAAAATTCCTTTTTGTCAGTAGTGTCGCAACTCAGCTTCCGGTGATTTATCAAACTTCCTTTTGTTTGCTTCACCAAACATCCTTCCTCACCAATGACTTTATATTTTCCATTGTTGATGTCTTCTGCGGCTTTCCGTGAATAAATGTAGTTCTGCAGCACTTCATAGAGACACATGTTCTCCAGATGATGACTTCTCTTTGGGTAATATGTATCCAACATGTTTGATTTCAAAATATCTGTACTTTCTGGGTCATTCTCGGCCAAATATTCAATTTCTCCAACAGATTTCAGTACCCGATTTCTCATTGCTGCAAGGCCTAAACTTGCCCAAATTATTCTTCTTGATTTCGAGTAGAGACTTGCAGAAGATAACCTATCTGAACATTCGTAGGATCCAATTTCTCGATGCGATAACATCTTCAAACTGAAACTGTACAGCTTCTTACTGACAGTTTTTTCGTGAGAAATCTCTTCCCACATTTCCTTCAATTCTGTTTTTTCTGATTTCGTAATGTAAGACGTTACATATCGAGCAACAGCAATGGAATTGTCAGCTACATACTGTATATCCATGTTAGCGTTCCACATGGATAAAATGACTGGGTTGTAGTCATTTATATTTTTTGATTCTTCTTTTCTTTTAAGGTTGTAGGTATTCTTAGGTGATTTTCTTGTGATAGTATGTCTCACAGCTGACATAAAACTGTTAACTCTTCCTTTTGAAAGAACAGGTCTAGGAAATCCAAATCGACATTTAGTGTAGTATTTATCTTTGCTCTTGTATTTCCGTCGACAGTATTTTCCACACCGATGACTTTGGAAACGTAAAACTTGCTCCTTTAACTTTTTCTCTTCTGTGCTTTTTGGTATAGCACATGTTGCATATTCTTCAATGTAAGATAACACTGCTTCATCAGTATCTGTTCCAAACTTTGGGGCATCCTTGATCCACAACAGCATATGAATATGAGGAGCACCTCTTGCCTGGTACTCTTTTCTCCAAAAGAAATCCACTACTTCTCCTAGAGGTGGATTTTTTTTATTGCAGATGAAGGACATCATAGCCTCAAATCTATGATTGAAATATCTGCAAACATTAACCGGATCCAATGAGCACAGTTCTCCTGCTGTTTTGTATTCGATGTTTTTAATGTTTGAATTTGCCTCTCGTAGAAAATCCAGTAAATCATCCCAAGCGTACTCGGCACAGCTTAGGGTAAGGAACCATGTTGGTGTTCCTAAATTCCGTAACATGCATTTTAATTCACCATGGCGTCGGTACCAATATTCATTTGTCCCACGCTGACAAGCCATCAGATTGATCAGTTGTGTTTCCAAATGATCATCTCGGTGCTGCACTTTCTCCATAAAATCCTTAGCAGACACATTTTGCAAACGTACTCCACTTTTTAAAATGTGATTTACTGCATAAGACAGTGCAGACAAGTCGCTTTCAAATAAAAGATGGAACAAATAAGGAATACTTTGTCGAAATCTGGGATCTTCAGCATATAGTCTTGTAGTCCGATACTCAGAAGCTGGAATCTGTTCCGGACGTTCATCGTATCGTCCTCCTTTTCCTTTAGGAAACAGCTGGGGAAAACATCGAGCTTCCAAGCTCTCCTCCCATACACTCACGGGAGTTCCTTTTGCTTTCTTCATCTGAAATAGATCAATATTGTCTCCCATAACTTCTTTTGAATGAAGAGGATGTATGCTAAAATGTTCATAAATTTCTTCTTCCTTTGACTTGTCCACTTTTTCAATTTGTCCAGTTGGTGTTTCTGTGTATTCTTGTAAACCTTCTTCTTCTTCTTCTTCTATATAAATCGATTCATACCATTTGTTATTCCTTTTCAAATACAAATTTGCTCTTTGTACTTTCCGAACATCTACCAGCTCCTGCCAAATCTTCTTATTCTTTGAAGGTACACCACTAACCAGAATAATTAATGGTTCAGTTTCCAAAGTATCCGCATCAATAGTTTCCATATTTTTTTTCAAATCCAAGGGCAAATACTCCACTCTACCTTTTAAACCTCTCAGTAAATCTGAAGGAGGTAATTTACCAGTTTTGGGCTCCATACGTACTATGCTCTGGAACGGATGGACACATTGAATGAGTATAGACTCATATGTATTTAATTCAGAAAGTTCAGCAGGAATAGCATCCAATTCTAAATTATTATGTACAGCTCTGGTCGGCATTCTATTTTCCTCTAACTTGTTGTAACAGTATTTACAAATACGCTGAACTTCACCCAATTCAAAACAATTTTCAAGAAATATATAGGTGGCAAAATCCTTCCACTTATAATTATCTTCATTTTCACTCTTTCTGTAGAGATCAACATACCTGTTTTGTTTTCTATAATGAGTTCTGCGGCAACAAATGCAAGTTATATTTGGTCTTTCATTAGAGATTATTGCAAATTTTGTTATGTGATCATTAAATGTCTTACTTACAGAGGGTTCTACATTTTCTTCCACTTCTTCCTCATTTACTGTGTCCTTCTCTGCACTGTTTTGTTCAGGACCAAAGTAACAAAACTGAATTTCATCAACAACCTTCTCTACATCTGATACCGTTCCACGGAACACAACCCTATTCAATTCATCTAACTTTATTGCTGGACTTTTAGCAAAATACAACCGTCTCACAAACTTTCTCATTTCAGTATGATGAACAGCCAGCATCCTAAAATGATGGAATACACTATTACACACTTTTCTAGATAGACAAGCCAGAGAATGACCCTGCAAACCAGTATTCTCTCTCACTCTGCATGGATCTAGACTTTGAAGCACCTTAATCTTCTGTTTCACACTTTTTTTGCTATATTCTCTTAGAAACTCACGAAATTTATCAATAGATTCCTGACGCACAGTGCAAATACTACTACAATTCCAAGTGTACACTGGGGCTTTAGGACGTCTCCCCATAGCCTCATCCGCCATCACTTGTACCTCATCTCTTGGAACCATTATCTCCTTCTCCATTATGCAACCATTTTTCACTTCATAAGCACGACCTCTGGTGTCAACTGCATGCAGCAAACTATTACTTTGAAAATAGCTCTCTTCATTAAAAAAAGGTTCACTACTTGAACTATGCATCCATTTTCCTAAAAACACTTTACAAAAGTTTGTTCTGTTCACTACTGAATAGTTTCCTTTTTAATGCTAATGCCTTTGCTGCAATGGCTTCAATTTCTTTTTTTCTCTTAAAAAACTTTGCCTTTTGCTTATATTTCTTCACATCCTTTATCAAATTGGACATAACTCTCCTCTGAAACATTTTTCTACGTATCTCTTTAAACGCTGTTTTTCTGTTTAAGTTTATCTTTTGAGTTGCAGAAGGTATATTTGCATTAACTAAATTCTCAATTTTTTCCTGTCCTTTTCGATTCAAATCATTCTTTCCAGTACAGACATTTTGTACATTTTTCCTTTTTTTGAATATGTTCCTTAGAAAATCTTTTTTTTGCTTACCAGAAGATTTTTTCTTCTTCCCAACATGAGCATCTTCAACTAACTTAGGTCCTCCAGTTGTCTTCAAATATAGTTTTTTTTTCTGCTCTTTTTTTGCTCTGGATTTTGTAGGCATCTTAAATTTTGTTCACTGCTCTTCAGCAATACCTGAAAAAAACTAAAAAAAAATTCCTTTATTTTATTTAAATATATTACTACATTTGTTTTCACATTAGTCACAAAACGAAATTTCTTTGCCAATTTGAAAGCACACTTACTGCTCTTTTTTTTGGCAAGTGATAAACACTTTTACAGACTGACACATTATGAATCCACTTTTCAGATTTTTTACAAAGCACATGTCCAAACTGCTTTTTCAGACCAGCATCATTTCTAACCTGGGTGTCTGCCTACACTCCAGCAAGGGCAACCAGCCTTAGTGATGCTGAATGTATTTGCATTACTGACTGAAACCTCAAACCCCACTCGCTTGTGAATACTGTGCATGATTCCACATGGTAAGCAGCTACCTGTGTGCTAAGAGTCTGCTTCTGCACCAAAAAATGTCTCCCCCTTTCCATCTAATGCAACTTTGAAATCACCAGAGCAATACGCAATGAATCTATGCCTGTAATTCCTATTTGCACACAGAGTCATGTTTTCACATTAGTCACAAAACAAAATTTCTTTGCCAATTTGAAAGCACACTTACTGCTCTTTTTTTTGGCAAGTGATAAACACTTTTACAGACTGACACATTATGAATCCACTTTTCAGATTTTTTACAGAGCACATGTCCAAACTGCTTTTTCAGACCAGCATCATGTGTAACCTGGTTCTCTGCCTACACTCCAGCAAGGGCAACCAGCCTTAGTGATGCTGAATGTATTTGCATTACTGACTGAAACCTCAAACCCCACTCGCTTGTGAATACTGTGCATGATTCCACATGGTAAGCAGCTACCTGTGTGCTAAGAGTCTGCATCTGCACCAAAAAATGTCTCCCGCTTTCCATCTAATGCAACTGTGAAATCACCAGAGCAATACGCAATAAATCTCTGCCTGTAATTCCGTTTTGCACACAGAGTCATGTTTTCACATTAGTCACAAAACGAAATTTCTTTGCCAATTTGAAAGCACACTTACTGCTCTTTTTTATGGCAAGCGATAAACACTTTTACAGACTGACACATTATGAATCCACTTTTCAGATTTTTTACAAAGCACATGTCCAAACTGCTTTTTCAGACCAGCATCATGTGTAACCTGGGTGTCTGCCTACACTCCAGCAAGGGCAACCAGCCTTAGTGATGCTGAATGTATTTGCATTACTGACTGAAACCTCAAACCCCACTCGCTTGTGAATACTGTGCATGATTCCACATGGTAAGCAGCTACCTGTGTGCTAAGAGTCTGCATCTGCACCAAAAAATGTCTCCACCTTTCCATCTAATGCAACTGTGAAATCACCAGAGCAATACGCAATAAATCTATGCCTGTAATTCCTATTTGCACACAGAGTCATGTTTTCACATTAGTCACAAAACGAAATTTCTTTGCCAATTTGAAAGCACACTTACTGCTCTTTTTTTTGGCAAGTGATAAACACTTTTACAGACTGACACATTATGAATCCACTTTTCAGATTTTTTACAGAGCACATGTCCAAACTGCTTTTTCAGACCAGCATCATGTGTAACCTGGTTCTCTGCCTACACTCCAGCAAGGGCAACCAGCCTTAGTGATGCTGAATGTATTTGCATTACTGACTGAAACCTCAAACCCCACTCGCTTGTAAATACTGTGCATGATTCCACATGGTAAGCAGCTACCTGTGTGCTAAGAGTCTGCATCTGCACCAAAAAATGTCTCCCGCTTTCCATCTAATGCAACTGTGAAATCACCAGAGCAATACGCAATAAATCTCTGCCTGTAATTCCTTTTTGCACACAGAGTCATGTTTTCACATTAGTCAAAAAACGAAATTTCTTTGCCAATTTGAAAGCACACTTACTGCTCTTTTTTTTGGCAAGTGATAAACACTTTTACAGACTGACACATTATGAATCCACTTTTCAGATTTTTTACAAAGCACATGTCCAAACTGCTTTTTCAGACCAGCATCATGTGTAACCTGGGTGTCTGCCTACACTCCAGCAAGGGCAACCAGCCTTAGTGATGCTGAATGTATTTGCATTACTGACTGAAACCTCAAACCCCACTCGCTTGTGAATACTGTGCATGATTCCACATGGTAAGCAGCTACCTGTGTGCTAAGAGTCTGCATCTGCACCAAAAAATGTCTCCACCTTTCCATCTAATGCAACTGTGAAATCACCAGAGCAATACGCAATAAATCTATGCCTGTAATTCCTATTTGCACACAGAGTCATGTTTTCACATTAGTCACAAAACGAAATTTCTTTGCCAATTTGAAAGCACACTTACTGCTCTTTTTTTTGGCAAGTGATAAACACTTTTACAGACTGACACATTATGAATCCACTTTTCAGATTTTTTACAGAGCACATGTCCAAACTGCTTTTTCAGACCAGCATCATGTGTAACCTGGTTGTCTGCCTACACTCCAGCAAGGGCAACCAGCCTTAGTGATGCTGAATGTATTTGCATTACTGACTGAAACCTCAAACCCCACTCGCTTGTGAATACTGTGCATGATTCCACATGGTAAGCAGCTACCTGTGTGCTAAGAGTCTGCTTCTGCACCAAAAAATGTCTCCCCCTTTCCATCTAATGCAACTGTGAAATCTCCAGAGCAATACGCAATAAATCTCTGCCTGTAATTCCTATTTGCACACAGAGTCATGTTTTCACATTAGTCACAAAACGAAATTTCTTTGCCAATTTGAAAGCACACTTACTGCTCTTTTTTTTGGCAAGTGATAAACACTTTTACAGACTGACACATTATGAATCCACTTTTCAAAATTCTTACAAAGCACATGTCCAAACTGCTTTTTCAGACCAGCATCATGTGTAACCTGGGTGTCTGCCTACACTCCAGCAAGGGCAACCAGCCTTAGTGATGCTGAATGTATTTGCATTACTGACTGAAACCTCAAACCCCACTCGCTTGTGAATACTGTGCATGATTCCACATGGTAAGCAGCTACCTGTGTGCTAAGAGTCTGCATCTGCACCAAAAAATGTCTCCACCTTTCCATCTAATGCAACTGTGAAATCACCAGAGCAATACGCAATAAATCTATGCCTGTAATTCCTATTTGTACACAGAGTCATGTTTTCACATTAGTCACAAAACGAAATTTCTTTGCCAATTTGAAAGCACACTTACTGCTCTTTTTTTTAGCAAGTGATAAACACTTTTACAGACTGACACATTATGAATCCACTTTTCAGATTTTTTACAAAGCACATGTCCAAACTGCTTTTTCAGACCAGCATCATGTGTAACCTGGGTGTCTGCCTACACTCCAGCAAGGGCAACCAGCCTTAGTGATGCTGAATGTATTTGCATTACTGACTGAAACCTCAAACCCCACTCGCTTGTGAATACTGTGCATGATTCCACATGGTAAGCAGCTACCTGTGTGCTAAGAGTCTGCTTCTGCACCACAAAATGTCTCCCCCTTTCCATCTAATGCAACTGTGAAATCACCAGAGCAATACGCAATAAATCTCTGACTGTAATTCCTTTTTGCACACAGAGTCATGTTTTCACATTAGTCACAAAACGAAATTTCTTTGCCAATTTGAAAGCACACTTACTGCTCTTTTTTTTGGCAAGTGATAAACACTTTTACAGACTGACACATTATGAATCCACTTTTCAGATTTTTTACAAAGCACATGTCCAAACTGCTTTTTCAGACCAGCATCATTTGTAACCTGGGTGTCTGCCTACACTCCAGCAAGGGCAACCAGCCTTAGTGATGCTGAATGTATTTGCATTACTGACTGAAACCTCAAACCCCACTCGCTTGTGAATACTGTGCATGATTCCACATGGTAAGCAGCTACCTGTGTGCTAAGAGTCTGCATCTGCACCAAAAAATGTCTCCCCCTTTCCATCTAATGCAACTGTGAAATCACCAGAGCAATACGCAATAAATCTATGCCTGTAATTCCTTTTTGCACACAGAGTCATGTTTTCACATTAGTCACAAAACGAAATTTCTTTGCCAATTTGAAAGCACACTTACTGCTCTTTTTTTTGGCAAGTGATAAACACTTTTACAGACTGACACATTATGAATCCACTTTTCAGATTTTTTACAAAGCACATGTCCAAACTGCTTTTTCAGACCAGCATCATGTGTAACCTGGGTGTCTGCCTACACTCCAGCAAGGGCAACCAGCCTTAGTGATGCTGAATGTATTTGCATTACTGACTGAAACCTCAAACCCCACTCGCTTGTGAATACTGTGCATGATTCCACATGGTAAGCAGCTACCTGTGTGCTAAGAGTGTGCTTCTGCACCAAAAAATGTCTCCCCCTTTCCATCTAATGCAACTGTGAAATCACCAGAGAAATACGCAATAAATCTCTGCCTGTAATTCGTTTTTGCACACAGAGTCATGTTTTCACATTAGTCACAAAACGAAATTTCTTTGCCAATTTGAAAGCACACTTACTGCTCTTTTTTTTGGCAAGTGATAAACACTTTTACAGACTGACACATTAGGAATCCACTTTTCAGATTTTTTACAAAGCACATGTCCAAACTGCTTTTTCAGACCAGCATCATGTGTAACCTGGGTGTCTGCCTACACTCCAGCAAGGGCAACCAGCCTTAGTGATGCTGAATGTATTTGCATTACTGACTGAAACCTCAAACCCCACTCGCTTGTGAATACTGTGCATGATTCCACATGGTAAGCAGCTACCTGTGTGGTAAGAGTCTGCTTCTGCACCAAAAAATGTCTCCCCCTTTCCATCTAATGCAACTGTGAAATCACCAGAGCAATACGCAATAAATCTATGCCTGTAATTCCTATTTGCACACAGAGTCATGTTTTCACATTAGTCACAAAACAAAATTTCTTTGCCAATTTGAAAGCACACTTACTGCTCTTTTTTTTGGCAAGTGATAAACACTTTTACAGACTGACACATTATGAATCCACTTTTCAGATTTTTTACAGAGCACATGTCCAAACTGCTTTTTCAGACCAGCATCATGTGTAACCTGGTTGTCTGCCTACACTCCAGCAAGGGCAACCAGCCTTAGTGATGCTGAATGTATTTGCATTACTGAGTCCAACCTCAAACCCTTAAACTATTATTTTATTATACCAGTACACCTTAATTTATTGTGAAAACATAGTCCATATTATTTTACATGTTCCTCACATTTAAATTTCTCCCAAAACAGAAAATAATAAACACAACTTCAACAAAAGGAATTGCGTTTCTATTATTCATTTCTTAATTTACCATATACATCCCCTCTCAGACTCTAAACTCACCTTTAAAATTAGTTAGTTGTGAAAGAAATGTGGCACTCAAACAGCAGATTATCAGAGCCAGGATCTCTGTTCTCTACACCTCTCTCCTCTCAGCAGAACCAGATAATGGCAAACTTTCCCTCTCTTTTTCCACACATATACATGTTAGTTTCAAATCTCTGTGCTTGCCCCTTTTTTTCAAATGTAATCACACATTTCTATTGGTTGAAAACCCAACCCTTTTCCAAAAGTACCCTTCCCCCAACTTGACTTCTGCCTAGTACCCTTCCCCCAACTTGACTTCTGCCTGCTACCATAGCAACAGCTCATGGAACACTGCTGTGTGGAGTCAGGTCAGAAGTTCGCCAAACAATGTTTCAATTCCAAAGAGCAAGAGTGCTTGACTTTTCAAACCTAACAGCAAATCCATAGTACTGTTCTTTGGTAACACATTTTTCTGTACCAATACAAAACATGCTTCTATTAATTTACACATACAGCCTAGTTTTTATTCTAGAATGGTATGAAACAGCCAATCAGTTCTTTTTTTTAAAAAAAAAATATGTATGCCTCCATTTCCAAACTGTCTTTCTTTTCATATTGCCGTTCTACTGAAAGACACCTCCTGAGTGCATCCAGTTCTCCTTTGAAGATGTTCACAGTGTGGATTGTAGGGCACAGCTATGTCTTCTGGAGTGAAAAGTATGCAGAGAAAACAGATATGGTGAGAGACCTTGCTTTGCCAAATGTAGACATTAAATGGATTGGTCAGAGAGGGTTAAAGTGGCACCAATTGATGCCATTGGTGAAATCCTTCATGCACATCCAACACCCTGACCTCATAATAGTGCACTGTGGTGGCAATGACCTAGGCACTTTGACTGGGGTAGGTCTGGAAATGCTTATGAAGGACACCTTTGCACAACTGTTTTCACTTTTCCCTAAAACTGCCTTTGTGTTTTCTAACATATGCCAAAGGCAAAAATGGAACTGGTCCAATCATTTCTGTCCGCAGATTGACAAAGCAAGGAAGCACGTCAACAAATCTGTTTCTGCTTTCCTCCGTGACTATGGTATGGGTTCCATTTACCACAACAACTTGCGTTATGACATGCAAGACATTTATAGAGGAGATGGTGTACACTTCAATGATGAAGGGAACAGAGTCTTCCTCTTGAACCGTAGACTCTGCATCGGTACTTACTTGTAGGTACCACTAAAAAATCACTTAATAAACACAACGGCTCTTTTTAGAGCCCCCTAATATCTAAACACTTAAATCTGATTTTCATTTCTTTTTTTCTTTTTTTTTTCTACCGTACGCTTACCGTACGCGTACCCCGTGATTTTTTTTAAAATCAATAAATGTTTTCTTTGTACTTTTCTGTCCTTCTTTGACCCCCTTACAAATGTTAGGGGGTCTGTAACTCTCCTCTTTGCCCCCTTTTCTTGTTATCACTCTTTTTTTTCTGAGTGAAACACACGAAATGGCGGCCGCCGCTTCCTGGTTTCGACCGATTCGAATGTTTACTAAGATCTAAGAGCAAATCAGAATCGCGCTCGCGCACACCACCGTACGCGTACGGTAAGCGTACCGTAAGCGCACTGTAAGCTGGCTCAGATATATATATTGATTTAAAGGCTATTTTCTCAGAATCTACTGAACAGATTTACACCAAACCAACAAAAGGCACTTCCTTGACCTGAGGACTACCTCTCTGCCAAATTTCAAGTAATTCTGTTCAGCCGTTCGGGCTGTAGCTGTGTCTAAAGGTCCTATGGAAAAATGCATGGGAAAAACGCGTTTTGGGACCCCCCTTTTATCTCAGCCCCCGCTTGACGAATCCCCCCGAGACTTTCAGGGAAGGAGCGGAGCGTAGCGCCCCACCTATTTTGAAAAATTTGCGAGGATTCGTCGACCGGCGCCAAAGTTATTCAAAATAGAATGTTGCGGATTTCCTATGGAAACGTGGTCCTAACTATAACTACCTACTGGCGACCGCCAGTAGGTAATATATATATATATATATATATATATATATAACTCCACGATCCCGATAAAGCTGAAGGCTGTCTGGTAGGGCGGTCCGTGCAGGGGTAATCGGCAGCCCCTAAATATAACACAGCAAACTATTTCCAATATGAAATCACACGGACACCCAGGAGATTTGCAGTTCAGATTGATTTATTGACTGCAAACACAACGCGTTTCGGCTTTCGCCTTGTTCACGCTCATGGCGAAATTTTTGCATAAAGTTAAATACACTTCAAAGTATGTAAACACAAATGACAGACTGCTGACTTCAGCAGTATTGAAACTTATTACCAAAGTGGCGGCCATTTTAACAGTGTCAAGCTCATAAATGACCCAGCTGAATGAAAATATTTACGATGTCATTCAATTATTAGTCAACAAAGAATGTACTTGACATAATACAAATATAAAGCAAATATACTGATTGTCTACTGCCCAAGTGGGCAGAATAACACAGGTAAATGCTAAAGCTTGCAAAGGCTCATTCCATGATTCAAAAACAATCATCAATAATGTAAAGACCTATATGCATATATTGGCAATTAATATCAGCAGGGGGTATAATCCATCCTCTGGAAATCATGAAAATATGCCAAAATCAATGCATCAGATAGTCAATCTATAGAGCTCTAAGACAAGTATCATGCCCTACAAAAGCTCTAACAGTAAGCCCAAGTGGGCCAATAACTAGCAAATTATGAATCAAAAAGGCCACAAACTAAAATAACAAAATACTTAATTTCATCAGTGGTCTGTTCAGGCCTGCAGTGCCACTACCTGAAAAATACAATAAAATCTGTATAAGCATAAAATCACAAGTGCCAACAGCTAACACTCAATATAGCACAAATGCAAAGTTACTCACATATCAAGTATGTAAATGTACTGACAATTCTTCGCTTGAATTCAGACCCTTTGGAGACATAGTTTCGAGGTCAACAATGTATCTTGATTCCAGTTGTCTCAACTGGAGTAACTTGTTCCCTCCTCGTACATTGTCATATATCGCATCAATTACAACCATCTTCAATAGCCTCTCATTTTGCTGATGTTGATTGAAGAAATGCCTGGCAACTGGATATTGCCTATTGTTGTGTCGTATAGCTCTGATATGCTCAAGCACTCTTTTTTTGGCACGATGGATTGTGCTACCAATGTGTGCTTTATTGCATGGGCATATCAGAGCATATACACAATAGGTTGTGTTGCAAGTAAGGGCTTTTTTGATTTTAATTTCCTTACCCATGCTAGAAAAATGCAACAACGTACAATCAGAACTGTATTTGCATGCCTTACAACTTTTGCAGCATCTAAACCCTGGGCGGCCGCCCACTCTTGGTTTGGCAGATTCAGTTACCATATTCGGACTTAGTTCATCCCTCAATGTTTTGCTCTTTTTGAATGTAACTTGTGGATGACTATTCAAATATTTTTGCAGATTGCTGTCAGTCAGCAGTACATGCCAATATTTGTCCAAAATCTCTCTCAACTCCTGTGCTTGTCCTGAAAAAGTTGTAATGAACCGCAAATTCTCTGAGTCCGGTGTACGTTGAGTAGGATGTAATAGATCATTACGTGACACCCCTTCTACTCTCCTGCAAGCCTCACTAATAGTTTTTTGTTGGTAACCCCTGTTTCTAAAGCGTTGTATCATTTTTGCTTTTTCTTTTAGGTAGCTATCTTCGGTGCTACAATTACGCTTAGCGCGCAATAGTTCACCATAAGGAATGCTATAAACTAGCTTACGAGGATGTGCACTAGAATCATTGAGAATGCTATTGCCAGCAGTCTTCTTTGCGATATAATTGTGTCTGTATTGAATGTCCTTCAATTTGTACAACAATGTCAAGGAACTCAACTGATGTTTTACTTATATTCTCTGTAAAGGTCAAGTTAAAAGGATTGTCATTAAGCTTATTTACAAAAGAAATAGCCGAATCGGTATCCCCATTCCAGATAAAGAAAATGTCATCAATATATCGGAGCCACAGGACACAGTTGGAAAATTCGGCCAGTTGGAAGGCCACCTGCTCCTCCCACCAGCCCATGAATAAATTAGCATAGCTGGGGGCAAAGCAGGTGCCCATGGCCGTGCCCTGTGACTGCCGATAGATGACAATATCAAAAAGGAAAAAATTGTTCGTCAAACAGAACTCGATCATATCTAAAATCATTTGTGAATGATTAAACAAAGAAATAGATCGTGTCTTCAGGAAATGCTTTACAGCACCTAAACCAAGCTGATGTTCTATGCTGGTATATAGGCTACCCACATCAAGAGTAACCAAGGTGTATTGAGGTTCCCAGTAAATCCCATCAATGCTTGTTAAAAAATGGGTTGTGTCCCGTAAGTATGCAGGCAAGCTGACCACAAATGGGCGTAAATAGTGATCAATAAAGTGGGATGTATTTTCCAACAGGGAGCCAATTGAAGAAACTATAGGTCTCCCTGGAGGATTAACAGGGTCCTTGTGTATTTTTGGGAGTAGGTACAAGACCGGGATTTTAGGATGAGGACATTTAAGATAGTTATATTCCTCCCATTCCAATAATCCTGTTTCTCTCCACTCCACCAAATATTCTCCATACTTGTGATTAGATTGCAAAATTGAATTTTTATCAGAAATGGAGTAACATGAACGATCTTCCAACTGCCTGTAACCTTCCTGCAGATAGGCCGTTTTGTCAAGGATAACGACATTACCACTCTTATCCGAGTGTCGGATAACGATGGTATGGTCCATTTTAAGGTTATTCAATGCTGCAATCTGTTCCTTTGTTAAATTCTTACTAACAGCTGGGGTTTTGGTGTACCTCAATTTTTTCATGTCACTTAGAACACCCCTCTCAAATACCTCAATCGCATCACATTCGATATTGGGTAAGAAAACCGATTTAGGTTTAAAATGGCTACCTGGATTAACATTAGGATCAATGGAAAAATCCTCCAAATTTACATTTACACCAACACTGTCTGCTTCAGTCATAGACGATAGTGCATGCAAAATCTCTATATCATCAGTATCAAGATTACATAAAGATGTTCCAGCTTGAATCAATTCACTTTTGTTATATTTTGTGTCAAACCATTTCTTAAGTTTCAATTTAAGAGAGAAATAAAACAGGTCTATCCTAGTTTGTACAAAGTTGAAATTAGAGGTTGGACAAAAAGACAAACCTAGGCCAAGAAGTTCCTCCTCATCGCGAGATAGTTGACGTTTGGACAGGTTCATGACAGTCATGGTTGTACTTTCTTGCCCCTCGTCGTCATTCCCATCGGGCTTCCTGTTTCTTTTCTTGCTCCTCTGTTTGGCCTGTTTGTTCCTCTTGTTCTTCCTCTGTTGCCGCGTCCTCGGCCTCTCTGCCTCGATTGCTCCTGATATTGTTCTGTCCTTCCCTGATTCATAGCCTGGAATTGTGCTAAAAAATTATTTGACTTTTTTTGAGGAACTGAGCTAGTACTGCTCAAAGCTACTGATGTAGGTACATCTGACAAACTGCCATCAGAGACATCACTTTCAATTATATCCACAGCCGGTGTTACAGTAGCCAATGGATGTTTATTGGGGCAGCTAAGTGCGTGAGTAGTGGATGCGCACTATCAAGGAGTTTGCTTGTCTCCGTGTACCATGCAGTAAGAATCTTTTAACATCTTTACAATTGCAACAAGCAACCCACATGGGTTTGAAACTGACATTGAAACTACCAGGCCCAGGATGCTTTGAGACGGCGTTCATCAGCCGGCCCACAAGTGTGTGACTATGTTAAATAAATCATTTAAGGGAATCACCTGGCAGTGGTGCTTGTTTGTTTTGTGACAGTTTGCCAGAGAAGAAGGGCGTAAGGCCCGAAACGCGTCGCAAGAACTGTCTGGAGGTTGGGGGCAACAACTCCTTTGTGCTATATTCATCCATCTCGAGTGCATCCCGCAAAAGGCAAACCCTTGAGTGAATATAGTTCGGCCCGCCAGGTCGAGGAAAGCACCACCGCGCTACACACAGCGGGTCCGCGGCTGTTTATTGGGGCAGCTAAGTGCGTGAGTAGTGGATGCGCACTATCAAGGAGTTTGCTTGTCTCCGTGTACCATGCAGTAAGAATCTTTTAACATCTTTACAATTGCAACAAGCAACCCACATGGGTTTGAAACTGACATTGAAACTACCAGGCCCAGGATGCTTTGAGACGGCGTTCATCAGCCGACCCACAAGGGCGTGACTATGTTAAATAAATCATTTAAGGGAATCACCTGGCAGTGGTGCTTGTTTGTTTTGTGACAGTTTGCCAGAAAAGAAGGGCGTAAGGCCCGAAACGCGTCGCAAGAACTGTCTGGAGGTTGGGGGCAACAACTCCTTTGTGCTATATTCATCCATCTCGAGTGCATCCCGCAAAAGGCAAACCCTTGAGTGAATATAATTTGGCCCGCCAGGTCGAGGGAAGCACCACCGCGCTACACACAGCGGGTCCGCGGCTGTTTATTCGGGCAGCTAAGTGCGTGAGTAGTGGATGCGCACTATCAAGGAGTTTGCTTGTCTCCGTGTACCATGCAGTAAGAATCTTTTAACATCTTTACAATTGCAACAAGCAACCCACATGGGTTTGAAACTGACATTGAAACTACCAGGCCCAGGATGCTTTGAGACAGCGTTCATCAGCCGGCCCACAAGGGCGTGACTATGTTAAATAAATCATTTAAGGGAATCACCTGGCAGTGGTGCTTGTTTGTTTTCTGACAGTTTGCCAGAGAAGAAGGGCGTAAGGCCCGAAACGCGTCGCAAGAACTGTCTGGAGGTTGGGGGCAACAACTCCTTTGTGCTATATTCATCCATCTTGAGTGCATCCCGCAAAAGGCAAACCCTTGAGTGAATATATATATATATACATATATATATATATATATATATATATATATATATATATATATATATATATATATATATATATATATATATATATATATATATATATATATATATATATATATATATACATATATACACACTGAAAAAACCATAGGTTTCAGGGCTGTTTTAGTTAACTGGACATTTCACTCGTACAAAACCATTGAAATTCCTCCGTTATAGTTAGCTCTGCTAACTATAACTAGCGCGCCCGCGATCCACTGCTGAAGGTGTCACATATTACATCATTCATGGCATGGTCAGTGACATCACTGATGACATCTCAAATGACATCACTGATGATATCATCCATGTGAATGTGGTTTGGTTTGTTATTTAAACATGTAATATATATCGATCTGCATTGAAGAATGAGTGGATATATACATATAAATATCTGGATGGAAGCTTTAGTAGCAGTGCGATTGACTGTTTACTTGACTAATTTATAGTGTCTCACTAAATATATTGGATAGTGACTAAACTGTGTGAATATTTGTATCACTTTGTCAGTTGTTGTGTAAACTGTTGCACCAGTTGGTTACTAGCTACGTGAAAGTCTATATTAGTTATTGATTAGTTAACTGAGTATTTGTATGGGAGAGTGAATGTGTGTGTGGTTCGGTGGGGGGGTGACTGCCCAAAGATGTGTGAATAGTTGATTCAGTAGGTATATGAGGTTAAGAATACATGTTATAACAGTTGTTTGGGTAAGTGAATATCTTTATGGGTGTGGTGATGAGCAAATATATCTCTCAATGGTACATGTCCAACAAACTAGAAAAATAAAAGGCAGTGTATGTGACAGTTGTTTATAAATAGGTATACATAAGACTCAGTTATTGTATGAGTGACTGTATGGATAACTGTATACTTGTAATAGTGATTTTATAAAACACTAAGTATGAGTTACTATCTATATGAATAAATGAAGCGGTGTTTGTATAAGTGTGTAGCTGACTAAATGTAAGTATGATCCATTGTTTGCATAAGTGAGTAGGATGACTGCATAAGTGAATAGGATGTGGGCTGGTGTGTAATGTCAATATAGGTGTATAAGTATATTTGATAGTGTTCTATTGATAATTGACAGCATGTATGAGTGAATCTATAGGTAAGTGATTAGATGTGTGTGTAGATCTAGGAATTACTGAGTGGGTTTTTAGAAACTTGTATTGGTGTGTCAATGGATTCAAATATGGTACTCTTGTATTTTACAGTGAGTGATGAAAGGTTATACTAATGTATGATGAGATGTATCTGATTGCCACGTGGATGATGTCATCAGTGATGTCATCAGTGATGTCATTTGAAATGTCATCAGTGATGTCACTGACCATGTCATGAATGATGTAATATGTGACATCATCAGCAGTGGATTGCGGGCGCGCAAGTTATAGTTAGCAGAACTAACTATAACGGAGGAATTTAAATGGTTTTGTATGAGTGAAATGTCCAGCTAACTATAACAGCCCTGAAACCTATGTTTTCTTTCAGTGAATTTCTAAGGTTTTTTAAATGCTAATTCCTAATTATAACATGTCTGAAACCTATGGTTTTTTTCAGTGAATTTTTAAATGATAATTTTTAAATGTAATAATAGTTTTATGTATTTTTTATACTTATTTTCTACAGTTTTATAACTGTTTATTTTTACATATTTAAATTTTTTTAATTACATTATATATTTTTAATATAAATGGAAAGAAAAATGTTTTTAAAATATTTAAACTGAAATATTGTTTTTTTGTTGAATGTATAAGTGCAGAACTATAAGTGTGTTGGTTAGTTAGGGGACTGCATGCATACTGGATAGGAGTTTGAAGCAGTCAATGTGCTAAGGCCTGGTTCAATGGATGAGTACTTGGGTACTGACTGAATGATTAGAGTACTGCAAGGAGAGTGCCTGGGTGAATTTATAAGTGATTGGGTTTTGACGCAGTGAATGGATTAGTACATGGTGCTGAATGGGTCACTAGAGGATTGCAAGGGAAGTGACAGGGTGTTTGCTGGAAGTGTATGGATACTGACTGGGGAATTGAAGGTGTGAACGACAAGTGTGTAGGTGGTTAGAGGACTGCATGCATAGTGGATAGGTGTTTGAAGTGGTTAATGTGTTAAGGCCTTGCTCACTGCATGAGTACTTGGGTACTGACTGAATGATTAGAGTACTGCAAGGAGAGTGCCTGGGTGGATTTATAAGTGGTTGAGTTTTCCCGCAGCGAATGGATTAGTACATGTTGCTGAATGGGTCACTAGAGGAGTGCAAGGGGAGTGACAGGGTGTTTGCTGAAATTGTATGGATACTGACTGGGGAATTGAAGGTGTGAAAGACAAGTATGTAGGTGGTTAGAGGACTGCATTCATAGTGGATAGGCGTTTGAAGCGGTTAATGTGCTAAGGCCTTGCTCACTGCATGAGTACTTGGGTACTGACTGATTGATTAGAGTACTGCAAGGAGAGTGCCTAGGTGAATTTATAAGTGGTTGGGTTTTGGTGCAGTGACTTGATTAGTACATGGTGCTGAATGGGTCACTGGAGGAGTGCAAGGGGAGTGACACGGTGTTTGCTGGAGTGTATAGATACTGATTGGGGAATTGAAGGGGTGAAAGACAAGTGTGTAGGTTGGTAGAGGACTGCATGCATAGTGGATATGGGTTTGAAGCAGTCCATGTGCTAAGGCCTGGCTCAGTGCATGAGTACTTGGGTCCTGACTGAATGATTAGAGTACTGCAAGGAGAGTGCCTGGGTGAATTTATAAGTGGTTGGGTTTTCGCGCAGTGAATGGATTAGTACATGGTGCTGAATGGGTCACTAGAGGAGTGCAACGGGAGTGACATGTTGTTTGCTGGAAGTGTATGGATACTGACTGGGGAATTGAAGATGTGAAAGACAAGTGTGTAGGTGGTTAGAGGACTGCATGCATAGTAGATAGGCGTTTGAAGCAGTCCATACGCTAAGGCCTGACTCCGTGCATGAGTACTTAGGTACTGACTGAATGATTAGAGTTACTGCAAGGAGAGTGCCTAGGAGAATTTATAAGTGGTTAGGTTTTGACACACTGAATGGATTAGTAGATGGTGCTGAATGGGTCACTAGAGCAGTGCAAGGGAAGTGACAGGGTGTTTGCTGGAAGTGTATGGAAACTGAATGGGGAATTGAAGGTGTGAAAGACAAGTGTGTAGGTGGTTAGAGGACTGCATGCATAGTGGATAGGCGTTTGAAGCGGTTAATGTGTTAAGGCCTTGCTCACTGCATGAGTACTTGGGTACTGACTGAATGATTAGAGTACTGCAAGGAGAGTGCCTGGGTGAATTAATAAGTGGTTGAGTTTTCGCGCAGTGCATGGATTAGTACATGGTGCTGAATGGGTCACTAGAGGAGTGCAAGGGGAGTGACAGGGTGTTTGCTGAAATATTATGGATACTGACTGGGGAATTGAAGGTGTGAAAGACAAGTGTGTAGATGGTTAGAGGACTGCATGCATAGTGGACAGGCGTTTGAAGCAGTCCATGTGCTAAGGCCTGGCTCAGTGCATGTGTACTTGGGTACTGACTAAATGATTAGAGTACTGCAAGGAGAGTGCCTGGGTGAAATTATAAGTGGTTGGGTTTTGGTGCAGTGACTGGATTAGTACATGGTGCTGAATAGGCCACTGGAGGAGTGCAAGGGGAGTGACAGGGTGTTTGCTGGAGTGTATAGATACTGACTGAGGAATTGAAGGTGTGAACGACAAGTGTGTAGGTGGTTAGAGGACTGCATGCATAGTGGATAGGTGTTTGAAGCGGTTAATGTGTTAAGGCCTTGCTCAATGCATGAGTACTTGGGTACTGACTGAATAATTAGAGTACTGCAAGGAGAGTGCCTGGGTGGATTTATAAGTGGTTGAGTTTTCCCGCAGTGAATGGATTAGTACATGTTGCTGAATGGGTCACTAGAGGAGTGCAAGGGGAGTGACAGGGTGTTTGCTGAAATTGTATGGATACTGACTGGGGAATTGAAGGTGTGAAAGACAAGTGTGTAGGTGGTTAGAGGACTGCATTCATAGTGGATAGGCGTTTGAAGCGGTCCATGTGCTAAGGCCTTGCTCACTGCATGAGTACTTGGGTACTGACTGATTGATTAGAGTACTGCAAGGAGAGTGCCTAGGTGAATTTATAAGTGGTTGGGTTTTGGTGCAGTGACTTGATTAGTACATGGTGCTGAATGGGTCACTGGAGGAGTGCAAGGGGAGTGACACGGTGTTTGCTGGAGTGTAGAGATACTGATTGGGGAATTGAAGGGGTGAAAGACAAGTGTGTAGGTTGGTAGAGGACTGCATGCATAGTGGATATGGGTTTGAAGCAGTCCATGTGCTAAGGCCTGGCTCAGTGCATGAGTACTTGGGTCCTGACTGAATGATTAGAGTACTGCAAGGAGAGTGCCTGGGTGAATTTATAAGTGGTTGGGTTTTCGCGCAGTGAATGGATTAGTACATGGTGCTGAATGGGTCACCAGAGGAGTGCAAGGGGAGTGACAGGGTGTTTGCTGGAAGTGTTGAGGTTCTGTAGCGATCCGAACCCGTGAAATCGGTATCGTAGTACTGACACGATTTTGGTACCAATGAACCGCAAATGATGCATTACATACATGACAGTGTTTTCGCTACGCAACTAGCATGAATTCACTGAGAAATAGGGCATTCTGCTGTAAAGTCATGGTATCCATTTTAGTTACGGCATCCATTTTGTTTCTTGCCCTCACATAGTCAATGAACGGGCAATAACCCCGACAGAGTCACCTTGTTAAGGACACGTAAGCTCGAGCCCCGAGAAAGGCTGACGCTGCATGACTAGGCAGAATCAATCTGCCTCCCTTGCCTGATGCCAGTCCTGCTATACTGGTTCTCGTGTCCATTGTCCTGACTGAAAGGCCGAAGACGGTAGCCATGCCCGTTTATGATCCATAAACACCTCTTATCCTACTTTTCAATCCTTTGCACCTGGCTCAGCTCCTCTCCCTCTGGACTTTTACAATGGGGAGGTTTCGATTTTTATGATGGGGAGGATCGGGTAAAGAATGGAAAACTGACAAGGGGACCTGATCGAATACCGAAAACCTACGACTAATTATTGTTTGATGTCTATTTACTGTTTATTTGGGATACCGGGTTGGGCATGAGAAATATTCGTGTAATGTTGCCTAAAGACATTTTCCGTGTCTTTAAGGAACAACCCACTTAATGCAATTCGAACAGTCTCGTAGATTCTGCCTTTGTGTGGTTCCTATGACTTCTGTGTCCCTGCAGTAAATAAACCTTGGTCTTTGACGCCACCATCGAGAAGCCCGTGTCTCTGTTTATTTGTGCACCGAGACAGGAGGAACTCAGGGGTCTTTGGGTGTTGTTTCCCTGACACCTCTGGACTCTTTAAAGTCCAGAACCTCAAATTGGCGCCCAACGTGGGGCGACGTCATCCGGTACCGGTCCAAAGCCTGAAAAGTTCGAGAAGTTTCGTGTGAAGATTCCGGAGGGAGGTACCCCGCTTCATCGATCCCTGCATGTCGTAAAAGTGGCCCGACGATCTCTTCCACGAGGGTTCCCGTTCCCAGACGGCTACAGAGGACCGCTGCCCTGACTGTCGCCCTGTCTTGGATCCGAGGTGCAGACCTTAGTATGGCGAGACGTAGACGGGTTCTCCTTGGTGACGTCTTCCACATTTCAGTTAAGTATTAAGTGGGTTACGCTCAGTTTGGTTGTTCTTTGTTGCTCTGGTTTAATTCGTAGATTATCATTGGTTGCTCTTGTTTAGATAATCTTTGTTTTGGTAATAGTTCATTTTGGTAGGCCTAAGTTCTTTGCGCATTTTGGTTGGAATTTGTCTTTGTTTGTCATGACTACCAGTAGTAATTGTTTCCTGTCCTGGTTACGTTGCAACGGGGATTCCCGGTTGGAGGATTCGTGTTCGGTTCCTCCGATTGGAACTCCTACATATGAGCTCTATTGTAAACATGGTGTGGGTCCTATTACGTATAATTAAGTATGGGTCCGTTACACCAGAAAAGATGGTGTCCTTAGTTGGCCACCGCATGGTAGCATCTAAACCAAAATACTAGACAATCTAGAAATGAAGTTGTTTAAGAGAAAAGCCCGGCCGGCAATGTTTGATTCTTTTCGCGTATGGCGCAAAGAAGCCAAACAGAGAGAAATTAGGAAGACGAAGAAAGAACAGAAAGAGAAAGGGTTGACTTTAATGGAGTCTGCTAGGCAGCTGCATGTCAACGAGACTGAGAAAGCAATGGAGATGGCGAATAGAAAATATAATTTGGCAATTGATAAATGTTACCCTGTATTGCCATCTTGTCCTACTAAGCCGATGGAGGATCATGAAAAGGATCCTCTGTTGTCTTACCTGTTGAATTCACCTCCACCGTATGCACAGGGTATTACAGTACCACAGTTACTACCTGTTGTACAACCAGCTGCTGGTCAGCCTGGAATAGTTGCTCCACTTCCTTTGATTCCAGCTCCTGTCCTTCCCGTAGTTAATGTTCCTTTGGCACCCCCTCTTCCTGGGTCGCCTGCTCCGCCTTTGCCTGTCGTTACGCAAACTGCTTTACCTGCTTCTCCCACCCTTACTATTTCATCTGCTCCAGCTGCCCTATCCCCGAACCCTATGAACATTCTGACTCCGCTTTCCGTTCGTCAGAAAATAACCGACTCTGTAACTAATATCTTAACTCCTCTCTACAGGTCTTTAATTGGGACCCCCGTTTCTGACTCTATACAGAGACGTAGCCAGCTTCCTGGTCCTCAGGAACGAGACATGTTAGATTCGACAGCTCTTAGGTGGATGTCGAAAGCTGTGAAGTATGATGCACAAAGAGTGTTAGATACTTTTATGCAATGGAATGAACCAACTCAACGTTATGTTTTTGACGTGATGTGTTCTCTTGTGCGTGAAGAATGGGAAGATGATGACTTAGATTCCGTCCCCTCTGATCTGATAAATATTCAACAGAAGTTCGCCGCAGGAATGGTGATAGGTTCAGAAGTAAGGGGAGCGATAGAACTGATTTTAGCTTATAGGGATGATTCCCCTCTTCGAGCGACAAGGGACCCTGATGGTTCACCGATTACTACTAGGAAAAAACGAGGTCAATATCCGATGAGGGAAGTTCCACCGATATGGCGTGATGCAGTTCAAGCTGATGCGGCTAATGGTATTGCAGCTGCCCCGGCACAATTCCAGAGAGTGTGGATACACATCCCTTGGAAACGGGCTGAAGTATTAGCAGTAAAACAAGCGTTGCCAGACCCACGTAAAAATCCTGCTGGTTATTACAAAGAGTTAACGCTGACAGTTCAGGCGTGCGTCATGAATTTGGCAGACATTGAAATGTTATTTGGTAATGTAGTGCCACAGCCTATATGGGCCAAGATTCGGCAAGAGAACCACCCAGTCGCCTTAGGAGGTGATTGGCCAGCTATTGTAGCAGCAGATGCGCAACAAGTTGGCGGTGCTAAACCTGAACCTCTGATTGCTGCCCTACCTGGCAGAATAATTAATCTGATGAAAACGCTAATGCCAGCGTTACGAGTTAATTGGGATAAACTATCGGCATGCAAGCAAAAGAAGGACGAAAGCGTCTCTGACTTTTTCACTAGATTTGAAGAGACCTTCATAGACCACAGTGGACAAGATATGAGTACTGAGGGAGGCCAGAGATTGTTTGTCGACAAGTTCGTGTTTAATTTATTACCTGAACTTAGTAACAAGTTAAAGGATTCTGAAAGTGCATGGGCAGTGTCGACGACAGCACAGATACTTGCAACTGCTCAGTATTACGAGAATAGAGAGAAGGAAGAGAAGGAAAAGTCAGAAAAGAAAACAAAAGATTTAAAGACTAAAGTTCTTTTGCAACAGGCGTATCCGCCTCGCTCGAATCAGTCAGATTCACAGCAGCGACCCCAGTTTCAGCAACAGCCACAATTCCAGCAAGGGACGTCCCAAAGATTTAATTATGGTTTTTCCCGACAACAGTTAGCATGGAATCAGTGTGCCTATTGTAAAAAGGAGGGTCATTATAAGAATGAGTGTCCGGTACTGCACGCACAGACTAGTGGTGTCCCAGCTCAGAGAGGTAATGTTGGGTTTATGCAAACTCCTAGGGGTAGAGGACGTGGTACAATGACACCACAGGCTGATCGCCAATCGAATTATTTCGATCAGCGAAATGCACAATCTGCGCAACCAGGTAGATCTCCACAGTATCATGTTGAAGATTATTATGATCATAATGAAGAGATTCAGAGAAGCGAGTACTAGGACAGCCACAGGCAAAGAGAGGGAGTAGTATCAGTTCCAGTTGATCAGAGTGGACCTTATGTCGCAGTAGTTACATCAGGCGTGGTCGAACCGTTTCTGTTGGATACTGGTGCGGCAAAAAGTTCAATTATGCATGCGAAACTCCCTGGCGCACCTTTGTCTGGCTTAACGAACACTTCAGTAGGTTTTTCAGGCGCCCCTGTTCACAATCCTGTTTCTAGTCCTTTATCAATATCTGTTGGGCCATGTGAACTAGAAGCACCCCTTATTCTAACAACCGGTTGTAATGAGAATTTGCTTGGTTTAGATCTGTTGAAACGCCTACATGCGACACTGTACTGTTCTCCTTCGGGAGTACAGCTCACATTAGGCAAAAGAGTAATCTCTCCAATGTATATGTCGATGGATAAGCTCCCACCGGAGCTGCGTTCTCTCCCTGATACTCTTTGGGCAACTGGTCCTAACGATGTAGGCCTCTTGGAAATTCCCCCTTATGTGGTAAGTCTGAAAGCGAATGTTAAATTCCCACGAATCCCACAGTATCGGATTTCGAATGAAGGGGAACGTGCACTCTTGCTGATTGTGAAAGACTTGATACAGAAAGATGTGATTGAGGAAACTAGAGGAAATGTCTGCAATAGTCCTGTTCTACCAATTTTGAAACGTACTGACCCTTCCAAACCTCCAATCTACCGGTTTGTGATTGACCTCAGAGAAATTAACAAAATAGTGATTCCACAGTTTCCTGTGGTACCAGATATCACTGCATTATTAACGTTGATTCCTGCCTCAGCCTCATGGTTTACAGTGATCGATTTGAAAAATGCATTTTTCAGCATTCCGATAGCCGAGGAAAGTAGAGACATTTTTGGTTTCTCCTTAGGAGGTCGCAGTTTCAGATTCAAACGCGCTCCACAAGGTTATTGTGAGAGCCCTTCAATTTACAGCCAAGCATTGAAGAGTCAATTAGATGCTCTTGTACTTCCTCCTGATGTTGCTCTGATCCAGTATGTAGACGATCTTTTACTGGCTGCTGATGACAAGGAAACTTGCAAAGCAGCTACCATTTCTCTATTACGTCATTTGTCAGACTTACATCACAAGGTGTCACCTTCTAAACTGCAATATTGTTGCCAAGAAGTGACCTACTTAAGTCATCTTTTGTCAAAGGAGGGAAGAAGGTTGACCCCAGAGAGAATCAAAGCAATTTCGCAGATGACTGTACCAAGCACACAGAGAGAAGTGCGTGCGTTTTTGGGTATTACGTCATACTGTAGGCAATGGATCCCAGATTTTTCTCTCATGGCAAAACCATTGGTAGCCCTGACTGGAAAAGGTGTTCCGAGCCCTTTGCCATGGTCCGACGAATGTCAACAGAGCTTCTCTAACTTACGTGATGCGCTGTGTTCAGCTCCTGTGTTGGGTACTCCTGACTACAGTAAGCCGTTTACACTATATGTCCATGAAAGAGAAGGTTGTGCTTTGAGTGTTTTAACGCAACAATTTGGTGACAAACAGCGGCCTTGTGCATATTTCTCATCTACATTAGATCCGGTAGCCAGAGCATTGCCAAGTTGTTTGAGGGCTGCAGCAGCAGCTGCAGTGTCTATTCGACAGTCTGCTGGACTAGTCATGAACAACATGTTAGTAGTCATGGTTCCACATGCTGTGGATACACTCATGAATCGAACGAAAACTCAGCACCTCACCAGTGCTAGACTATCAGGCTATGAGCTGACGCTTTTGGCAAACCACATTCAGATTAAGCGATGCAACATATTGAATCCAGCAACGCTGTTGCCGACTACTCTAAAGTCGAGTGATTCAGAGCCCCATGATTGCTGTTTTAGAACTGAGGAAGAGACAAAAGGTCGGATTGATTTGAAAGATACTCCGTTACTAGATCCAGACGGCACTTTATATGTCGATGGGTCGTGTTTTAAACTACAGAATGGTGATGTGACAGCCGCATATGCAGTTACGACTTTGAGTACGATTGTTGAGACTGCAAGAGTAAGTCAGAATTCTGCCCAAGCTGCAGAATTAATTGCATTAACAAGAGCGTGTGTTTTAGCTGAGGGAAAGAGAGTGAATGTGTTTACTGATAGCCAATACGCCTTCGGCGTAGCACATAGCTTTGGACGTCTCTGGAGAGAAAGAGGTTTTCTCACGTCTCATGGAACTAAGATCCAACATGGACAGTTAGTCAGCGATCTATTGGAATCCCTGACCCTACCGAATGAAGTTGCGATTGTGAAGTGCAGTGCACATCGAAAGATTACGGATGATGTTGGCCGTGGGAATGCGTTTGCTGATGAGGTCGCTAGAGAAACGGCCAAGAACATGACGAGCCGAATGTACGTTGCAACGTCTGCAAGATGGATTGCTGAGTCAGGGATGTGTGAGAATACGATTGAAAGTGTGAAGGCAATCCAGAATGAAGCAACTGAAAATGAGAAGAATGAATGGAAGGAGAAAACGGGTAAAATGGATTCAAGTGGATGTTGGGTTGATTTGTCTGAACAGCAGCGTTGGATGTTACCTGATGCGTATGTGCTCGCAGTAGTCACGATGACGCATGGAGCGGCGCACATCAGTTCGAAAGGGATCTGTAAAATGTTAGCTCCAGTATGGAAGAACGATGGAATTACTAAGTGTGCGGAAAGAGTGGTGAAAAACTGCATGATATGCCTGATGCATAATCCTGGCAAGGGAACCCCAACCCCAACTGGTCATTTTGCTCCCCCTTCTTGTCCCTTTGAAGTGATTCAATTGGATTTTATCCACATGGACAGGTGTAATAATCTTAAATATGTCCTAGTGGTGGTCTGTGCCTTTTCAAGATGGATTGAGGCATATCCATTAAAGGATAACACTGCTATGTCCACTGCCAAAATCCCCCTTAAAGAGTACTTCCCCAGGTATGGTATGCCACGGATTGTTTGGTCGGACAATGGAAGTGAGTTTGTAGGGAAAGTTATGAAGAGTGTGTGTACGGGTTTGGGTATTACCCAAAAATTTCACAGTGCGAATCACCCACAGTCAGCGGGTTTGGTTGAAGGGTACAATGGCACCCTGAAACTGAAACTTGCTAAAATTCAAGCTTCCACTGGTCTATCTTGGCCAGATGCACTGCCTTTAGCTCTATTGTCCACCAGAGCGACTGTACACTCTCGAGTAGGGCTTAGCCCATATGAGATTGTGTTCGGTCGTCCTGCTAATGTTTGGGGAGTCCCTAGGCCAAAGGAATTCAAACAGATTGAATACCCAATGTTGATTGATTATCTCTATGATCTGACTGCTAAATTAAGCCTTATTCATCAACAGGTATTCGAATCCTTGCCTAAACTGCCAGAGAGTCCAGGCCACACGTTGAAACCAGGCAACCAAGTTGTAGTACGGAACTTTGAACGAACTCGGAACCTCCAGCCAAGATTCGTGGGTCCGTTCCAGGTACTCCTCACAACAAGAACTGCTGTACGCCTAGCTGGAAGGAAGAATTGGGTGCACGCTAGCCATACGAAACGTGTCCCTCTCCCACTCCCCTATGACAACTGGGTTAGACAGGGATTTGGCGTATCCGAGACAGAACCTGTTCCTAGGCACATCCCTTTCAGTGATGCAGAGTATATAACGGACCACCCACGAACTGAAACACAGAACTCTGACACCTCAGCAGGAACCGCTCCTTTGAATCTTGGACCGAGTATTGTACAAAGTGAACATTTGTCACCTGTGGAGTCGAACATTTCCGCACTTGTAGACCAGCTATTTCAAGATCAGACAAGACCCGGAAAGTACAGATATAATCTACGTTCTCGTGTTATGAACTAATGACATTGCATAATTACCTTTCTGTTTGAAAACTGTTTTGATCTTACTGCATTCCATTCAGTCAGGAAGTTTGCTCTAAATTTTTATCTTTTTGTTGTTATTGTTTCTCTCACCTTGCCATCTGGGTTACCGTAGGGTCGTAACGTGTGCCTTGTTTTAATTTGCAGGGAATCAGACATAAGGTCGGTTTCTTCTGTCTATCTTGGGAACTCCCAGGGTAAACAGAGGCAAGTTTTTAACAGGTACAAACCATCCGTTGCGAACGGTTGTAGAAGATGGAGCTTCCTGAACTGCGACGGGTTAATGTCATAAATGTGCACAAGACAAAGCTATATGACATATTATATAGCAAATGTTTTCTAATGCAATGCACTTTGACACTTCTAATTGTTTTAATAACTTTGGTAGGCGGAATTATTTTTAGTATTCAGTTGATCTTTACACCTGTTACATCTACAGTATCTCCCCATGTTCCTGTTTCTCCGACTGTTGTTTCTCTTCATTCTTTCCATCCTTTTCCTGCCCACGAGCAAGCTCGACGCTCTGAGTTTATAAATAACACTTTCATTCAGCTCTTGCACCAACATCAACTAGTAGTTAACACAACAAACTGCTGGGTGTGTGGCTTGATACCACATACCATGGACAAGGGCATCCCTTATCTGGTTCTGCCCTTTAGTTATAATGGATCATTCTGGGCATTTCAGACCATGTTCGCTTATGCCCTAGAGACCTATCCTCCACGACCTCCACGTTCCACTCGGTAAAACTCTGCTAATAGAGCCTTGGTAAAAGGAATCACTGACATGGTTAGAGATGTCAATAACACTCCGTTCATTCCCAAGGATGAATTGCGAGTTTACATGGGTTGGAATGTTACGGAATATGGCATTACTCTGGGTGAGAACAAACGTAAAAGCTCGACTCCGATCTGGGTCGTACCCCACCAAGGTCAGGTCTGTTTGCAAGGAAATGGGAGGAATCCGAAAGCTCGACTAGAAAAGAGTGACTGTATCGAAACATATGTTTTCCCGTCACAGTATTCCCCTGCATTCTTAGCTGCTAAGGGTACCTATTTTGTTTGCCAAGACAGAGCATACACATGGCTGCCTGCTGACTTCTCAGGCTCATGTTATATCGCTCAACTGCTACCTCCGACATACACTGCTGCACCGGACTATCACAAAACTAGAGTTGTGAGAGGTGTTTTCAGTAAAGAAGATACTGCTGGCCAAGAAGCAGGAGACTTCTTCAAAGGTTTCTTTCCGTTCTGGGGGCCTATGGTTAACAGTAGAAACTTACGTCAACTAACACGGGTAGTTGAATCCACTATCACCGAAACTGCGGGTGCCCTTAGTAACCTGACAGCTGAGCTTCAAGCGGATCGCCTCATGACGTTACAGAACCGTATGGTTCTTGATGTGTTACTTGCAGATCGAGGTGGAGTATGTAAAATGATCCAATCGAGTTGTTGTGTTTTTATCCCAGATAATGCGCCAACGGTATACAAGGCCATCTCTAAGTTACACAAAATCTCTGACTCTATTCATGTAGAGGAAGGTGACTGGTCATTAATGGGATGGTTCTGGAGCCTGTTGTCTGCGTGGGGATGGAAGGTTCTGATAGTCACTGGTGTTGCGTTGGTATTTTTATTTTCGTGCTGTCTCATTGTTCAGTGTGGTCCTGCCTTATGTAATCTCTGCATTTCAACATGCGTAAGAAGACCACCTGTTTTTAGAGATACGCCACAGGATAGAGTAATGCTTCAACAACATATCAGTGACCTGATGAACATAGAAATGGACTCCGACATAGAGTAAGTTATTGCCTATGTAAGGGCAAAAGGACGGTCTGAGGTTCTGTAGCGATCCGAACCCGTGAAATCGGTATCGTAGTACTGACATGATTTTGGTACCAATGAACCGCAAATGATCCATTACATACATGACAGTGTTTTCGCTACGCAACTAGCATGAATTCACTGAGAAATAGGGCATTCTGCTGTAAAGTCATGGCATCCATTTTAGTTACGGCATCCATTTTGTTTCTTGCCCTCACATAGTCAATGAACGGGCAATGACCCCGACAGAGTCACCTTGTTAAGGACACGTAAGCTCGAGCCCCGAGAAAGGCTGACGCTGCATGAATAGGCAGAATCAAGCTGCCTCCCTTGCCTGAGGCCAGTCCTGCTATACTGGTTCTTGTGTCCATTGTCCTGACTGAAAGGCCGAAGACGGTAGCCATGCCCGTTTATGATCCATAAACACCTCTTATCCTACTTTTCAATCCTTTGCACCTGGCTCTGCTCCTCTCCCTCTGGACTTTTACAATGGGGAGGTTACAATTTTTATGATGGGGAGGATCGGGTAAAGAATGGAAAACTGACAAGGGAACCTGATCGAATACCGAAAACCTACGACTAATTATTGTTTGATGTCTATTTACTGTTTATTTGGGATACCGGGTTGGGCATGAGAAATATTGGTGTAATGTTGCCTAAAGACATTTTCCGTGTATTTAAGGAACAACCCACTTAATGCAATTCGAACAGTCTCGTAGATTCTGCCTTTGTGTGGTTCCTATGACTTCTGTGTCCCTGCAGTAAATAAACCTTGGTCTTTGACGCCACCATCGAGAATCCCGTGTCTCTGTTTATTTGTGCACCGAGACAGGAGGAACTCAGGGGTCTTTGGGTGTTGTTTCCCTGACACCTCTGGACTCTTTAAAGTCCAGAACCTCAGTGTATGGATACTGACTGGGGAATTGAAGGTGTGAAAGACAAGTATGTAGGTGGTTAGAGGACTGCTTGCATAGTGGATAGGCGTTTGAAGCGGTCCATGTGCTAATGCCTTGCTCACTGCATGAGTACTTGGGTACTGACTGATTGATTAGAGTACTGCAAGGAGAGTGCCTGGGTGAAATTATAAGTGGTTGGATTTTGTTGCAGTGACTGGATTAATACATGGTGCTGAATGGGTCACTAGAGGAGTGCAAGGGGAGTGACAGGATGTTTGCTGGAAGTGTATGGATACTGACTGGGGAATTGAAGGTGTGAAAGACAAGTGTGTAGGTGATTAGAGGACTGCATGTATAGTGGATAGGTGTTTGAAGCAGTACATGTGCTAAGGCCTGGCTCAGTGCATGAGTACTTGGGTACTGACTGTATGATTAGAGTACTGCAAGGAGAGTGCTTGGGAGAATTTATAAGTGGTTGGGTTTTGGCGCAGTGAATGGATTAGTACATGGTACTGAATGGGTCGCTAGAGGAGTGCAACGGGAGTGACATGTTGTTTGCTGGAAGTGTATGGATACTGACTGGGGAATTGAAGATGTGAAAGACAAGTGTGTAGGTGGTTAGAGGACTGCATGCATAGTAGATAGCCGTTTGAAGCAGTCCATACGCTAAGGCCTGACTCCGTGCATGAGTACTTGGGTACTGACTGAATGATTAGAGTACTGCAAGGAGAGTGCCTAGGAGAATTTATAAGTGGTTAGGTTTTGGCACACTGAATGGATTAGTAGATGGTGCCGAATGGGTCACTATAGGAGTGCAAGGGAAGTGACAGGGTGTTTGCTGGAAGTGTATGGAAACTGAATGGGGAATTGAAGGTGTGAAAGACAAGTGTGTAGGTGGTTAGAGGACTGCATGCATAGTGGATAGGTGTTTGAAGCGGTTAATGTGTTAAGGCCTTGCTCACTGCATGAGTACTTGGGTACTGACTGAATAATTAGAGTACTGCAAGGAGAGTGCCTGGGTGGATTTATAAGTGGTTGAGTTTTCCCGCGGTGAATGGATTAGTACATGTTGCTGAATGGGTCACTAGAGGAGTGCAAGGGGAGTGACAGGGTGTTTGCTGAAATTGTATGGATACTGACTGGGGAATTGAAGGTGTGAAAGACAAGTGTGTAGGTGGTTAGAGGACTGCATGTATAGTGGATAGGTGTTTGAAGCAGTACATGTGCTAAGGCCTGGCCCAGTGCATGAGTACTTGGGTACTGACTGTATGATTAGAGTACTGCAAGGAGAGTGCTTGGGAGAATTTATAAGTGGTTGGGTTTTGGCGCAGTGAATGGATTAGTACATGGTACTGAATGGGTCGCTAGAGGAGTGCAACGGGAGTGACATGTTGTTTGCTGGAAGTTTATGGATACTGACTGGGGAATTGAAGATGTGAAAGACAAGTGTGTAGGTGGTTAGAGGACTGCATGCATAGTAGATAGGCGTTTGAAGCAGTCCATACGCTAACGCCTGACTCCGTGCCTGAGTACTTGGGTACTGACTGAATGATTAGAGTACTGCAAGGAGAGTGCCTGGGAGAATTTAAAAGTGGTTAGGTTTTGGCACACTGAATGGATTAGTAGATGGTGCTGAATGGGTCACTAGAGGAGTGCAAGGGGAGTGACAGGGTGTTTGCTGGAAGTGTATGGAAACTGATTGGGGAATTGAAGGTGTGAAAGACAAGTGTGTAGGTGGTTAGAGGACTGCGTGCATAGTGGATAGGCATTTGAAGCGGTCCATGTGCTAAGGCCTTGCTCACTGCATGAGTACTTGGGTACTGACTGATTGATTAGCGTACTGCAAGGAGAGTGCCTGGGTGAAATTATAAGTGGTTGGGTTTTGGTGCAGTGACTGGATTAGTACATGGTGCTGAAGAGGTCACTGAAGGAGTGCAAGGGGAGTGACAGGGTGTTTGCTGGAGTGTATAGACACTGACTGGGTAATTGAAGGTGTGAAAGACAAGTGTGTAGGTGGTTAGAGGACTGCATGAATAGTGGATAGGGGTTTGAAGCAGTCCATGTGGTAAGGCCTGGCTCAGTGAATTAGTACTTGGGTGATTAGAGTACTGCAAGGAGAGTGCCTGGGTGAATTTTTAAGTGGTTGGGTTTTGGCGCAGTGAATGGATTAGTACATGGTGCTGAATGGGTCACTAGAGGAGTGCAAGGGGAGTGACAGGGTGTTGGCTGGAAGTGTATGGATACTGACTGGGGAATTGAAGGTGTGAAAGACAAGTGTGTAGGTCGTTGGAGGACTGCATGCGTAGTGGATAGGCGTTTGAAGCAGTCCATGTGCTAAGGCCTGGTTCAGTGCATGAGTATTTGGGTACTGACTGAATGACTAGAGTACTGCAAGGAGAGTGCCTTGGTGAATGTATAAGTGGTTGAGTTTTCGCGCAGTGAATGGATTAGTACATGGTGCTGAATGGGTCACTAGAGGAGTGCAAGGGGAGTGACAGGGTGTTTGCTGAAATTGTATGGATACTGACTGGGGAATTGAAGGTGTGAAAGACAAGTGTGTAGGTGGTTAGAGGACTGCATGCATAGTGGATAGGCGTTTGAAGCAGTCCATGTGCTAAGGCCTGGCTCAGTGCATGAGTACTTGGGTACTGACTAAATGATTAGAGTACTGCAAGGAGAGTGCCTGGGTGAAATTATAAGTGGTTGGGTTTTGGTACAGTGACTGGATTAGTACATGGTGCTGAATAGGCCACTGGAGGAGTGCAAGGGGAGTGACAGGGTGTTTGCTGGAGTGTATAGATACTGACTGAGGAATTGAAGGTGTGAACGACAACTGTGTAGGTGGTTAGAGGACTGCATGCATAGTGGATAGGTGTTTGAAGCGGTTAATGTGTTAAGGCCTTGCTCACTGCATGAGTACTTGGGTACTGACTGAATAATTAGAGTACAGCAAGGAGAGTACCTGGGTGGATTTATAAGTAGTTGAGTTTTCCCGCAGTGAATGGATTAGTACATGTTGCTGAATGGGTCACTAGAGGAGTGCAAGGGGAGTGACAGGGTGTTTGCTGAAATTGTATGGATACTGACTGGGGAATTGAAGGTGTGAAAGACAAGTGTGTAGGTGGTTAGAGGACTGCATTCATAGTGGATAGGCGTTTGAAGCGGTCTATGTGCTAAGGCCTTGCTCACTGCATGAGTACTTGGGTACTGACTGATTGATTAGAGTACTGCAAGGAGAGTGCCTAGGTGAATTTATAAGTGGTTGGGTTTTGGTGCAGTGACTTGATTAGTACATGGTGCTGAATGGATCACTGGAGGAGTGCAAGGGGAGTGACACAGTGTTTGCTGGAGTGTATAGATACTGATTGGGGAATTGAAGGGGTGAAAGACAAGTGTGTAGGTTGGTAGAGGACTGCATGCATAGTGGATATGGGTTTGAAGCAGTCCATGTGCTAAGGCCTGGCTCAGTGCATGAGTACTTGGGTCCTGACTGAATGATTAGAGTACTGCAAGGAGAGTGCCTGGGTGAATTTATAAGTGGTTGGGGTTTCGCGCAGTGAATGGATTAGTACATGGTGCTGAATGGGTCACCAGTGGAGTGCAAGGGGAGTGACAGGGTGGTTGCTGGAAGTGTATGGATACTGACTGGGGAATTGAAGGTGTGAAAGACAAGTATGTAGGTGGTTAGAGGACTGCTTGCATAGTGGATAGGCGTTTGAAGCGGTCCATGTGCTAATGCCTTGCTCACTGCATGAGTACTTGGGTACTGACTGATTGATTAGAGTACTGCAAGGAGAGTGCCTGGGTGAAATTATAAGTGGTTGGATTTTGTTGCAGTGACTGGATTAATACATGGTGCTGAATGGGTCACTAGAAGAGTGCAAGGGGAGTGACAGGGTGTTTGCTGGAAGTGTATGGATACTGACTGGGGAATTGAAGGTGTGAAAGACAAGTGTGTAGGTGGTTAGAGGACTGCATGTATAGTGGATAGGTGTTTGAAGCAGTACATGTGCTAAGGCCTGGCTCAGTGTATGAGTACTTGGGTACTGACTGTATGATTAGAGTACTGCAAGGAGAGTGCTTGGGAGTATTTATAAGTGGTTGGGTTTTGGCGCAGTGAATGGATTAGTAGATGGTGCTGAATGGGTCACTGGAGGAGTGCAAGAGGAGTGACAGGGTGTTTGCTGGAGTGTATAGATACTGACTGGGGAATTGAAGGGGTGAAAGACAAGTGTGTAGGTGGTTAGAGGACTGCATGCAGAGTGGATAGGGGTTTGACGCAGTCCATGTGCTAAGGCCTGGCTCAGTGCATGAGTACTTGGGTCCTGACTGAATGATTAGATTACTGCAAGGAGAGTGCTGGGTGAATTTATAAGTGGTTGGGTTTTCGCGCAGTGAATGGATTAGTACATGGTGCTGAATGGGTCGCTACAGGAGTGCAACGGGAGTGACATGTTGTTTGCTGGAAGTGTATGGATACTGACTGGGGAATTGAAGATGTGAAAGACAAGTGTGTAGGTGGTTAGAGGACTGCATGCATAGTAGATAGGCGTTTGAAGCAGTCCATACGCTAAGGCCTGACTCCGTACCTGAGTACTTGGGTACTGACTGAATGATTAGAGTACTGCAAGGAGAGTGCCTGGGAGAATTTAAAAGTGGTTAGGTTTTGGCACACTGAATGGATTAGTAGATGGTGCTGAATGGGTCACTAGAGGAGTGCAAGGGGAGTGACAGGGCGTTTGCTGGAAGTGTATGGAAACTGATTGGGGAATTGAAGGTGTGAAAGACAAGTGTGTAGGTGGTTAGAGGACTGCATGCATAGTGGATAGGCATTTGAAGCGGTCCATGTGCTAAGGCCTTGCTCACTGCATGAGTACTTGGGTACTGACTGATTGATTAGCGTACTGCAAGGAGAGTGCCTGGGTGAAATTATAAGTGGTTGGGTTTTGGTGCAGTGACTGGATTAGTACATGGTGCTGAAGAGGTCACTGAAGGAGTGCAAGGGGAGTGACAGGGTGTTTGCTGGAGTGTATAGATACTGACTGGGGAATTGAAGGTGTGAAAGACAAGTGTGTAGGTGTTTAGAGGACTGCATGAATAGTGGATAGGGGTTTGAAGCAGTCCATGTGGTAAGGCCTGGCTCAGTGAATTAGTACTTGGGTGATTAGAGTACTGCAAGCAGAGTGCCTGGGTGAATTTTTAAGTGGTTGGGTTTTGGTGCAGTGAATGGATTAGTACATGGTGCTGAATGGGTCACTAGAGGAGTGCAAGGGGAGTGACAGGGTGTTGGCTGGAAGTGTATGGATACTGACTGGGGAATTGAAGGTGTGAAAGACAAGTGTGTAGGTCGTTAGAGGACTGCATGCATAGTGGATAGGCGTTTGAAGCAGTCCATGTGCTAAGGCCTGGTTCAGTGCATGAGTATTTGGGTACTGACTGAATGACTAGAGTACTGCAAGGAGAGTGCCTTGGTGAATGTATAAGTGGTTGAGTTTTCGCGCAGTGAATGGATTAGTACATGGTGCTGAATGGGTCACTAGAGGAGTGCAAGGGGAGTGACAGGGTGTTTGCTGAAATTGTATGGATACTGACTGGGGAATTGAAGGTGTGAAAGACAAGTGTGTAGGAGGTTAGAGGACTGCATGCATAGTGGATAGGCGTTTGAAGCAGTCCATGTGCTAAGGCCTGGCTCAGTGCATGAGTACTTGGGTACTGACTAAATGATTAGAGTACTGCAAGGAGAGTGCCTGGGTGAAATTATAAGTGGTTGGGTTTTGGTACAGTGACTGGATTAGTACATGGTGCTGAATAGGCCACTGGAGGAGTGCAAGGGGAGTGACAGGGTGTTTGCTGGAGTGTATAGATACTGACTGAGGAATTGAAGGTGTGAACGACAAGTGTGTAGGTGGTTAGAGGACTGCATGCATAGTGGATAGGTGTTTGAAGCGGTTAATGTGTTAAGGCCTTGCTCACTGCATGAGTACTTGGGTACTGACTGATTGATTAGAGTACTGCAAGGAGAGTGCCTAGGTGAATTTATAAGTGGTTGGCTTTTGGTGCAGTGACTTGATTAGTACATGGTGCTGAATGGATCACAGGAGGAGTGCAAGGGGAGTGACACGGTGTATGCTGGAGTGTATAGATACTGATTGGGGAATTGAAGGGGTGAAAGACAAGTGTGTAGGTTGGTAGAGGACTGCATGCATAGTGGATATGGGTTTGAAGCAGCCCATGTGCTAAGGCCTGGCTCAGTGCATGAGTACTTGGGTCCTGACTGAATGATTAGAGTACTGCAAGGAGAGTGCCTGGGTGAATTTATAAGTGGTTGGGGTTTCGCGCAGTGAATGGATTAGTACATGGTGCTGAATGGGTCACCAGAGGAGTGCAAGGGGAGTGACAGGGTGGTTGCTGGAAGTGTATGGATACTGACTGGGGAATTGAAGGTGTGAAAGACAAGTATGTAGGTGGTTAGAGGACTGCTTGCATAGTGGATAGGCGTTTGAAGCGGTCCATGTGCTAATGCCTTGCTCACTGCATGAGTACTTGGGTACTGACTGATTGATTAGAGTACTGCAAGGAGAGTGCCTGGGTGAAATTATAAGTGGTTGGATTTTGTTGCAGTGACTGGATTAATACATGGTGCTGAATGGGTCACTAGAAGAGTGCAAGGGGAGTGAGAGGGTGTTTGCTGGAAGTGTATGGATACTGACTGGGGAATTGAAGGTGTGAAAGACAAGTGTGTAGGTGGTTAGAGGACTGCATGTATAGTGGATAGGTGTTTGAAGCAGTACATGTGCTAAGGCCTGGCTCAGTGTATGAGTACTTGGGTACTGACTGTATGATTAGAGTACTGCAAGGAGAGTGCTTGGGAGAATTTATAAGTGGTTGGGTTTTGGCGCAGTGAATGGATTAGTAGATGGTGCTGAATGGGTCACTGGAGGAGTGCAAGAGGAGTGACAGGGTGTTTGCTGGAGTGTATAGATACTGACTGGGGAATTGAAGGGGTGAAAGACAAGTGTGTAGGTGGTTAGAGGACTGCATGCAGAGTGGATAGGGGTTTGACGCAGTCCATGTGCTAAGGCCTGGCTCAGTGCATGAGTACTTGGGTCCTGACTGAATGATTAGATTACTGCAAGGAGAGTGCTGGGTGAATTTATAAGTGGTTGGGTTTAAGCGCAGTGAATGGATTGGTACATGGTGCTGAATGGGTCGCTAGAGGACTGCAACGGGAGTGACATGTTGTTTGCTGGAAGTGTAGGGATACTGACTGGGGAATTGAAGATGTGAAAGACAAGTGTGTAGGTGGTTAGAGGACTGCATGCATAGTAGATAGGCGTTTGAAGCAGTCCATACGCTAAGGCCTAAATCCGTGCATGAGTACTTGGGTACTGACTGAATGATTAGAGTACTGCAAGGAGAGTGCCTAGGAGAATTTATAAGTGGTTAGGTTTTGGCACACTGAATGGATTAGTAGATGGTGCTGAATGGGTCACTAGAGGAGTGCAAGGGGAGTGAAAGGGTGTTTGCTGGAGGTATATGGAAACTGATTGGGGAATTGAAGGTGTGAAAGACAAGTGTGTAGGTGGTTAGAGGACTGCATGCATAGTGGATAGGCATTTGAAGCGGTCCATGTGCTAAGGCCTTGCTCACTGCATGAGTACTTGGGTACTGACTGATTGATTAGAGTACTGCAAGGAGAGTGCCTAGGTGAATTTATAAGTGGTTGGGTTTTGGTGCAGTTACTTGATTAGTACATGGTGCTGAATAGGTCACTGGAGGAGAGCAACGGGAGTGACACGGTGTTTGCTGGAGTGTATAGATACTGATTGGGGAATTGAAGGGGTGAAAGACAAGTGTGTAGGTTGTTAGAGGACTGCATGCATAGTGGATAAGGGATTGAAGCAGTCCATGTGCTAAGGCCTGGCTCAGTGCATGAGTACTTGGGTCCTGACTGAATGATTAGAGTACTGCAAGGAGAGTGCCTAGGAGAATTTATAAGTGGTTAGGTTTTGGCACACTGAATGGATTAGTAGATGGTGCCGAATGGGTCACTATAGGAGTGCAAGGGAAGTGACAGGGTGTTTGCTGGAAGTGTATGGAAACTGAATGGGGAATTGAAGGTGTGAAAGACAAGTGTGTAGGTGGTTAGAGGACTGCATGCATAGTGGATAGGTGTTTGAAGCGGTTAATGTGTTAAGGCCTTGCTCACTGCATGAGTACTTGGGTACTGACTGAATAATTAGAGTACTGCAAGGAGAGTGCCTGGGTGGATTTATAAGTGGTTGAGTTTTCCCGCGGTGAATGGATTAGTACATGTTGCTGAATGGGTCACTAGAGGAGTGCAAGGGGAGTGACAGGGTGTTTGCTGAAATTGTATGGATACTGACTGGGGAATTGAAGGTGTGAAAGACAAGTGTGTAGGTGGTTAGAGGACTGCATGTATAGTGGATAGGTGTTTGAAGCAGTACATGTGCTAAGGCCTGGCCCAGTGCATGAGTACTTGGGTACTGACTGTATGATTAGAGTACTGCAAGGAGAGTGCTTGGGAGAATTTATAAGTGGTTGGGTTTTGGCGCAGTGAATGGATTAGTACATGGTACTGAATGGGTCGCTAGAGGAGTGCAACGGGAGTGACATGTTGTTTGCTGGAAGTTTATGGATACTGACTGGGGAATTGAAGATGTGAAAGACAAGTGTGTAGGTGGTTAGAGGACTGCATGCATAGTAGATAGGCGTTTGAAGCAGTCCATACGCTAACGCCTGACTCCGTGCCTGAGTACTTGGGTACTGACTGAATGATTAGAGTACTGCAAGGAGAGTGCCTGGGAGAATTTAAAAGTGGTTAGGTTTTGGCACACTGAATGGATTAGTAGATGGTGCTGAATGGGTCACTAGAGGAGTGCAAGGGGAGTGACAGGGTGTTTGCTGGAAGTGTATGGAAACTGATTGGGGAATTGAAGGTGTGAAAGACAAGTGTGTAGGTGGTTAGAGGACTGCGTGCATAGTGGATAGGCATTTGAAGCGGTCCATGTGCTAAGGCCTTGCTCACTGCATGAGTACTTGGGTACTGACTGATTGATTAGCGTACTGCAAGGAGAGTGCCTGGGTGAAATTATAAGTGGTTGGGTTTTGGTGCAGTGACTGGATTAGTACATGGTGCTGAAGAGGTCACTGAAGGAGTGCAAGGGGAGTGACAGGGTGTTTGCTGGAGTGTATAGACACTGACTGGGTAATTGAAGGTGTGAAAGACAAGTGTGTAGGTGGTTAGAGGACTGCATGAATAGTGGATAGGGGTTTGAAGCAGTCCATGTGGTAAGGCCTGGCTCAGTGAATTAGTACTTGGGTGATTAGAGTACTGCAAGGAGAGTGCCTGGGTGAATTTTTAAGTGGTTGGGTTTTGGCGCAGTGAATGGATTAGTACATGGTGCTGAATGGGTCACTAGAGGAGTGCAAGGGGAGTGACAGGGTGTTGGCTGGAAGTGTATGGATACTGACTGGGGAATTGAAGGTGTGAAAGACAAGTGTGTAGGTCGTTAGAGGACTGCATGCGTAGTGGATAGGCGTTTGAAGCAGACCATGTGCTAAGGCCTGGTTCAGTGCATGAGTATTTGGGTACTGACTGAATGACTAGAGTACTGCAAGGAGAGTGCCTTGGTGAATGTATAAGTGGTTGAGTTTTCGCGCAGTGAATGGATTAGTACATGGTGCTGAATAGGTCACTGGAGGAGTGCAACGGGAGTGACACGGTGTTTGCTGGAGTGTATAGATACTGATTGGGGAATTGAAGGGGTGAAAGACAAGTGTGTAGGTTGTTAGAGGACTGCATGCATAGTGGATAAGGGATTGAAGCAGTCCATGTGCTAAGGCCTGGCTCAGTGCATGAGTACTTGGGTCCTGACTGAATGATTAGAGTACTGCAAGGAGAGTGCCTAGGAGAATTTATAAGTGGTTAGGTTTTGGCACACTGAATGGATTAGTAGATGGTGCCGAATGGGTCACTATAGGAGTGCAAGGGAAGTGACAGGGTGTTTGCTGGAAGTGTATGGAAACTGAATGGGGAATTGAAGGTGTGAAAGACAAGTGTGTAGGTGGTTAGAGGACTGCATGCATAGTGGATAGGTGTTTGAAGCGGTTAATGTGTTAAGGCCTTGCTCACTGCATGAGTACTTGGGTACTGACTGAATAATTAGAGTACTGCAAGGAGAGTGCCTGGGTGGATTTATAAGTGGTTGAGTTTTCCCGCGGTGAATGGATTAGTACATGTTGCTGAATGGGTCACTAGAGGAGTGCAAGGGGAGTGACAGGGTGTTTGCTGAAATTGTATGGATACTGACTGGGGAATTGAAGGTGTGAAAGACAAGTGTGTAGGTGGTTAGAGGACTGCATGTATAGTGGATAGGTGTTTGAAGCAGTACATGTGCTAAGGCCTGGCCCAGTGCATGAGTACTTGGGTACTGACTGTATGATTAGAGTACTGCAAGGAGAGTGCTTGGGAGAATTTATAAGTGGTTGGGTTTTGGCGCAGTGAATGGATTAGTACATGGTACTGAATGGGTCGCTAGAGGAGTGCAACGGGAGTGACATGTTGTTTGCTGGAAGTTTATGGATACTGACTGGGGAATTGAAGATGTGAAAGACAAGTGTGTAGGTGGTTAGAGGACTGCATGCATAGTAGATAGGCGTTTGAAGCAGTCCATACGCTAACGCCTGACTCCGTGCCTGAGTACTTGGGTACTGACTGAATGATTAGAGTACTGCAAGGAGAGTGCCTGGGAGAATTTAAAAGTGGTTAGGTTTTGGCACACTGAATGGATTAGTAGATGGTGCTGAATGGGTCACTAGAGGAGTGCAAGGGGAGTGACAGGGTGTTTGCTGGAAGTGTATGGAAACTGATTGGGGAATTGAAGGTGTGAAAGACAAGTGTGTAGGTGGTTAGAGGACTGCGTGCATAGTGGATAGGCATTTGAAGCGGTCCATGTGCTAAGGCCTTGCTCACTGCATGAGTACTTGGGTACTGACTGATTGATTAGCGTACTGCAAGGAGAGTGCCTGGGTGAAATTATAAGTGGTTGGGTTTTGGTGCAGTGACTGGATTAGTACATGGTGCTGAAGAGGTCACTGAAGGAGTGCAAGGGGAGTGACAGGGTGTTTGCTGGAGTGTATAGACACTGACTGGGTAATTGAAGGTGTGAAAGACAAGTGTGTAGGTGGTTAGAGGACTGCATGAATAGTGGATAGGGGTTTGAAGCAGTCCATGTGGTAAGGCCTGGCTCAGTGAATTAGTACTTGGGTGATTAGAGTACTGCAAGGAGAGTGCCTGGGTGAATTTTTAAGTGGTTGGGTTTTGGCGCAGTGAATGGATTAGTACATGGTGCTGAATGGGTCACTAGAGGAGTGCAAGGGGAGTGACAGGGTGTTGGCTGGAAGTGTATGGATACTGACTGGGGAATTGAAGGTGTGAAAGACAAGTGTGTAGGTCGTTAGAGGACTGCATGCGTAGTGGATAGGCGTTTGAAGCAGTCCATGTGCTAAGGCCTGGTTCAGTGCATGAGTATTTGGGTACTGACTGAATGACTAGAGTACTGCAAGGAGAGTGCCTTGGTGAATGTATAAGTGGTTGAGTTTTCGCGCAGTGAATGGATTAGTACATGGTGCTGAATGGGTCACTAGAGGAGTGCAAGGGGAGTGACAGGGTGTTTGCTGAAATTGTATGGATACTGACTGGGGAATTGAAGGTGTGAAAGACAAGTGTGTAGGTGGTTAGAGGACTGCATGCATAGTGGATAGGCGTTTGAAGCAGTCCATGTGCTAAGGCCTGGCTCAGTGCATGAGTACTTGGGTACTGACTAAATGATTAGAGTACTGCAAGGAGAGTGCCTGGGTGAAATTATAAGTGGTTGGGTTTTGGTACAGTGACTGGATTAGTACATGGTGCTGAATAGGCCACTGGAGGAGTGCAAGGGGAGTGACAGGGTGTTTGCTGGAGTGTATAGATACTGACTGAGGAATTGAAGGTGTGAACGACAAGTGTGTAGGTGGTTAGAGGACTGCATGCATAGTGGATAGGTGTTTGAAGCGGTTAATGTGTTAAGGCCTTGCTCACTGCATGAGTACTTGGGTACTGACTGAATAATTAGAGTACAGCAAGGAGAGTACCTGGGTGGATTTATAAGTAGTTGAGTTTTCCCGCAGTGAATGGATTAGTACATGTTGCTGAATGGGTCACTAGAGGAGTGCAAGGGGAGTGACAGGGTGTTTGCTGAAATTGTATGGATACTGACTGGGGAATTGAAGGTGTGAAAGACAAGTGTGTAGGTGGTTAGAGGACTGCATTCATAGTGGATAGGCGTTTGAAGCGGTCTATGTGCTAAGGCCTTGCTCACTGCATGAGTACTTGGGTACTGACTGATTGATTAGAGTACTGCAAGGAGAGTGCCTAGGTGAATTTATAAGTGGTTGGGTTTTGGTGCAGTGACTTGATTAGTACATGGTGCTGAATGGATCACTGGAGGAGTGCAAGGGGAGTGACACGGTGTTTGCTGGAGTGTATAGATACTGATTGGGGAATTGAAGGGGTGAAAGACAAGTGTGTAGGTTGGTAGAGGACTGCATGCATAGTGGATATGGGTTTGAAGCAGTCCATGTGCTAAGGCCTGGCTCAGTGCATGAGTACTTGGGTCCTGACTGAATGATTAGAGTACTGCAAGGAGAGTGCCTGGGTGAATTTATAAGTGGTTGGGGTTTCGCGCAGTGAATGGATTAGTACATGGTGCTGAATGGGTCACCAGTGGAGTGCAAGGGGAGTGACAGGGTGGTTGCTGGAAGTGTATGGATACTGACTGGGGAATTGAAGGTGTGAAAGACAAGTATGTAGGTGGTTAGAGGACTGCTTGCATAGTGGATAGGCGTTTGAAGCGGTCCATGTGCTAATGTCTTGCTCACTGCATGAGTACTTGGGTACTGACTGATTGATTAGAGTACTGCAAGGAGAGTGCCTGGGTGAAATTATAAGTGGTTGGATTTTGTTGCAGTGACTGGATTAATACATGGTGCTGAATGGGTCACTAGAAGAGTGCAAGGGGAGTGACAGGGTGTTTGCTGGAAGTGTATGGATACTGACTGGGGAATTGAAGGTGTTAAAGACAAGTGTGTAGGTGGTTAGAGGACTGCATGTATAGTGGATAGGTGTTTGAAGCAGTACATGTGCTAAGGCCTGGCTCAGTGTATGAGTACTTGGGTACTGACTGTATGATTAGAGTACTGCAAGGAGAGTGCTTGGGAGTATTTATAAGTGGTTGGGTTTTGGCGCAGTGAATGGATTAGTAGATGGTGCTGAATGGGTCACTGGAGGAGTGCAAGAGGAGTGACAGGGTGTTTGCTGGAGTGTATAGATACTGACTGGGGAATTGAAGGGGTGAAAGACAAGTGTGTAGGTGGTTAGAGGACTGCATGCAGAGTGGATAGGGGTTTGACGCAGTCCATGTGCTAAGGCCTGGCTCAGTGCATGAGTACTTGGGTCCTGACTGAATGATTAGATTACTGCAAGGAGAGTGCTGGGTGAATTTATAAGTGGTTGGGTTTTCGCGCAGTGAATGGATTAGTACATGGTGCTGAATGGGTCGCTACAGGAGTGCAACGGGAGTGACATGTTGTTTGCTGGAAGTGTATGGATACTGACTGGGGAATTGAAGATGTGAAAGACAAGTGTGTAGGTGGTTAGAGGACTGCATGCATAGTAGATAGGCGTTTGAAGCAGTCCATACGCTAAGGCCTGACTCCGTGCCTGAGTACTTGGGTACTGACTGAATGATTAGAGTACTGCAAGGAGAGTGCCTGGGAGAATTTAAAAGTGGTTAGGTTTTGGCACACTGAATGGATTAGTAGATGGTGCTGAATGGGTCACTAGAGGAGTGCAAGGGGAGTGACAGGGCGTTTGCTGGAAGTGTATGGAAACTGATTGGGGAATTGAAGGTGTAAAAGACAAGTGTGTAGGTGGTTAGAGGACTGCATGCATAGTGGATAGGCATTTGAAGCGGTCCATGTGCTAAGGCCTTGCTCACTGCATGAGTTCTTGGGTACTGACTGATTGATTAGCGTACTGCAAGGAGAGTGCCTGGGTGAAATTATAAGTGGTTGGGTTTTGGTGCAGTGACTGGATTAGTACATGGTGCTGAAGAGGTCACTGAAGGAGTGCAAGGGGAGTGACAGGGTGTTTGCTGGAGTGTATAGATACTGACTGGGGAATTGAAGGTGTGAAAGACAAGTGTGTAGGTGTTTAGAGGACTGCATGAATAGTGGATAGGGGTTTGAAGCAGTCCATGTGGTAAGGCCTGGCTCAGTGAATTAGTACTTGGGTGATTAGAGTACTGCAAGCAGAGTGCCTGGGTGAATTTTTAAGTGGTTGGGTTTTGGCGCAGTGAATGGATTAGTACATGGTGCTGAATGGGTCACTAGAGGAGTGCAAGGGGAGTGACAGGGTGTTGGCTGGAAGTGTATGGATACTGACTGGGGAATTGAAGGTGTGAAAGACAAGTGTGTAGGTCGTTAGAGGACTGCATGCATAGTGGATAGGCGTTTGAAGCAGTCCATGTGCTAAGGCCTGGTTCAGTGCATGAGTATTTGGGTACTGACTGAATGACTAGAGTACTGCAAGGAGAGTGCCTTGGTGAATGTATAAGTGGTTGAGTTTTCGCGCAGTGAATGGATTAGTACATGGTGCTGAATGGGTCACTAGAGGAGTGCAAGGGGAGTGACAGGGTGTTTGCTGAAATTGTATGGATACTGACTGGGGAATTGAAGGTGTGAAAGACAAGTGTGTAGGTGGTTAGAGGACTGCATGCATAGTGGATAGGCATTTGAAGCGGTCCATGTGCTAAGGCCTTGCTCACTGCATGAGTACTTGGGTACTGACTGATTGATTAGAGTACTGCAAGGAGAGTGCCTAGGTGAATTTATAAGTGGTTGGGTTTTGGTGCAGTTACTTGATTAGTACATGGTGCTGAATAGGTCACTGGAGGAGTGCAACGGGAGTGACACGGTGTTTGCTGGAGTGTATAGATACTGATTGGGGAATTGAAGGGGTGAAAGACAAGTGTGTAGGTTGTTAGAGGACTGCATGCATAGTGGATAAGGGATTGAAGCAGTCCATGTGCTAAGGCCTGGCTCAGTGCATGAGTACTTGGGTCCTGACTGAATGATTAGATTACTGCAAGGAGAGTGCCTGGGTGAATTTATAAGTGGTTGGTTTTTCACGCAGTGAATGGATTAGTACATGGTGCTGAATGGGTCGCTAGAGGAGTGCAACGGGAGTGATATGTTGGTTGCTGAAAGTGTGTGGATACTGACTGGGGAATTGAAGGTGTGAAAGACAAGTATGTAGGTGGTTAGAGGACTGCTTGCATAGTGGATAGGCGTTTGAAGCGGTCCATGTGCTAATGCCTTGCTCACTGCATGAGTACTTGGGTAATGACTGATTGATTAGAGTACTGCAAGGAGAGTGCCTGGGTGAAATTATAAGTGGTTGGATTTTGTTGCAGTGACTGGATTAATACATGGTGCTGAATGGGTCACTAGAAGAGTGCAAGGGGAGTGAGAGGGTGTTTGCTGGAAGTGTATGGATACTGACTGGGGAATTGAAGGTGTGAAAGACAAGTGTGTAGGTGGTTAGAGGACTGCATGTATAGTGGATAGGTGTTTGAAGCAGTACATGTGCTAAGGCCTGGCTCAGTGTATGAGTACTTGGGTACTGACTGTATGATTAGAGTACTGCAAGGAGAGTGCTTGGGAGAATTTATAAGTGGTTGGGTTTTGGCGCAGTGAATGGATTAGTAGATGGTGCTGAATGGGTCACTGGAGGAGTGCAAGAGGAGTGACAGGGTGTTTGCTGGAGTGTATAGATACTGACTGGGGAATTGAAGGGGTGAAAGACAAGTGTGTAGGTGGTTAGAGGACTGCATGCAGAGTGGATAGGGGTTTGACGCAGTCCATGTGCTAAGGCCTGGCTCAGTGCATGAGTACTTGGGTCCTGACTGAATGATTAGATTACTGCAAGGAGAGTGCTGGGTGAATTTATAAGTGGTTGGGTTTTCGCGCAGTGAATGGATTAGTACATGGTGCTGAATGGGTCGCTAGAGGAGTGCAACGGGAGTGACATGTTGTTTGCTGGAAGTGTAGGGATACTGACTGGGGAATTGAAGATGTGAAAGACAAGTGTGTAGGTGGTTAGAGGACTGCATGCATAGTAGATAGGCGTTTGAAGCAGTCCATACGCTAAGGCCTAAATCCGTGCATGAGTACTTGGGTACTGACTGAATGATTAGAGTACTGCAAGGAGAGTGCCTAGGAGAATTTATAAGTGGTTAGGTTTTGGCACACTGAATGGATTAGTAGATGGTGCTGAATGGGTCACTAGAGGAGTGCAAGGGGAGTGGAAGGGTGTTTGCTGGAGGTATATGGAAACTGATTGGGGAATTGAAGGTGTGAAAGACAAGTGTGTAGGTGGTTAGAGGACTGCATGCATAGTGGATAGGCATTTGAAGCGGTCCATGTGCTAAGGCCTTGCTCACTGCATGAGTACTTGGGTACTGACTTATTGATTAGAGTACTGCAAGGAGAGTGCCTAGGTGAATTTATAAGTGGTTGGGTTTTGGTGCAGTGACTTGATTAGTACATGGTGCTGAATAGGTCACTGGAGGAGTGCAACGGGAGTGACACGGTGTTTGCTGGAGTGTATAGATACTGATTGGGGAATTGAAGGGGTGAAAGACAAGTGTGTAGGTTGTTAGAGGACTGCATGCATAGTGGATAAGGGATTGAAGCAGTCCATGTGCTAAGGCCTGGCTCAGTGCATGAGTACTTGGGTCCTGACTGAATGATTAGATTACTGCAAGGAGAGGGCCTGGGTGAATTTATAAGTGGTTGGTTTTTCACGCAGTGAATGGATTAGTACATGGTGCTGAATGGGTCGCTAGAGGAGTGCAACGGGAGTGATATGTTGGTTGCTGAAAGTGTGTGGATACTGACTGGGGAATTGAAGGTGAGAAAGACAAGTATGTAGGTGGTTAGAGGACTGCATGCATAGTGGATAGGCGTTTGAAGCGGTCCATGTGCTAATGCCTTGCTCACTGCATGAGTACTTGGGTACTGACTGATTGATTAGAGTACTGCAAGGAGAGTGCCTGGGTGAAATTATAAGTGGTTGGGTTTTGGTGCAGTGACTGGATTAGTACATGGTGCTGAATAGGTCACTGGAGGAGTGCAAGGGGAGTGACAGGGTGTTTGCTGGAGTGTATAGATACTCACTGGGGAATTGAAGGTGTGAAAGACAAGTGTGTAGGTGGTTAGAGGACTGCATGCATAGTGGATAGGGGTTTGAAGCAGTCCATGTGCTAAGGCCTGGCTCAGTGCATGAGTACTTGGGTCCAGACTGAATGATTAGATTACTGCAAGGAGAGTGCCTGGGTGAATTTATAAGTGGTTGGGTTTTCGCGCAGTGAATGGATTAGTACATGGTGCTGAATGGGTTGCTAGAGGAGTGCAACGGGAGTGACATGTTGTTTGCTGGAAGTGTATGGATACTGACTGGGGAATTGAAGGTGTGAAAGACAAGTGTGTAGGTGGTTAGAGGACTGCATGCATAGTAGATAGGCGTTTGAAGCAGTCCATACGCTAAGGCCTGACTCCGTGCCTGAGTACTTGGGTACTGACTGAATGATTAGAGTACTGCAAGGAGAGTGCCTGGGAGAATTTATAAGTGGTTAGGTTTTGGCACACTGAATGGATTAGTAGATGGTGCTGAATGGGTCACTAGAGGAGTGCAAGGGGAGTGACAGGGTGTTTGCTGGAAGTGTATGGAAACTGATTGGGGAATTGAAGGTGTGAAAGATAAGTGTGTAGGTGGTTAGAGGACTGCATGCATAGTGGATAGGCATTTGAAGCGGTCCATGTGCTAAGGCCTTGCTCACTGCCTGAGTACTTGGGTACTGACTGATTGATTAGCGTACTGCAAGGAGAGTGCCTGGGTGAAATTATAAGTGGTTGGGTTTTGGTGCAGTGACTGGATTAGTACATGGTGCTGAATAGGTCACTGGAGGAGTGCAAGGGGAGTGACAGGGTGTTTGCTGGAGTGTATAGATACTGACTGGGGAATTGAAGGTGTGAAAGTCAAGTGTGTAGGTGGTTAGAGGACTGCATGAATAGTGGATAGGGGTTTGAAGCAGTCCATGTGGTAAGGCCTGGCTCAGTGCATTAGTACTTGGGTGATTAGAGTACTGCAAGGAGAGTGCCTGGGTGAATTTTTAAGTGGTTGGGTTTTGGCGCAGTGAATGGATTAGTACATGGTGCTGAATGGGTCACTAGAGGAGTGCAAGGGGAGTGACAGGGTGTTTGCTGGAAGTGTATGGATACTGACTGGGGAATTGAAGGTGTGAAAGACAAGTGTGTAGGTGGTTAGAGGACTGCATGCGTAGTGGATAGGCATTTGAAGCAGTCCATGTGCTAAGGCCTGGTTCAGTGCATGAGTATTTGGGTACTGACTGAATGACTAGAGTACTGCAAGGAGAGTGCCTTGGTGAATTTATAAGTGGTTGGGTTTTGGCGCAGTGATTGGATTAGTACATGGTGCTGAATGGGTCACTAGTGGAGTGCAAGGAAAGTGACAGGGTGTTTGCTAGAAGTGTATGAATACTGAATGGGGAATTGAAGATGTGAAAGACAAGTGTGTAGGTGGTTAGAGGACTGCATGCATAATGGATAGAGGTTTGAAGCAGTCCATGTGCTAAGGCCTGGGTCACTGGATGAGTACTTGGGTACTGACTGAATGATTAGAATACTGCAAGGAGAGTGCCTGGGTGAATTTATAAGTGTTTGGGTTTTGGTGCAGTGAATGGATTAGTACATGGTGCTGAATGGGTCACTAGAGGAGTGCAAGGGGAGTGACAGGGTGGTTGCTGGAAGTGTATGGATACTGACTGAGAAATTGAAGATGTGAAAGACAAGTGTGTAGATGGTTAGAGGACTGCATGCATAGTGGATTGGAGTTTGAAGCAGTACATGTGCTAAGGCCTGGCTCAGTGCATGAGTACTTGGGTACTGACTGAATAATTAGAGTACTGGAAGGAGAGTGCCTGGTTGAATTTATAAGTGTTTGGGTTTTGGCGCAGTGAATGGATTAGTACATGGTGCTGAATGGGTCACTAGAGGAGGGCAAGGGTAGTGACAGGGTGTTTGCTGGAAGTGTTTGGCTACTGACTGGGAAATTGAAGGTGTGAAAGACAAGTGTGTAGGTGGTTAGAAGACTGCATGCATAGTGGATAGGGGTTTGAAGCAGTCCATGTGCTAAGGCCTGGCTCGCTGGATGAGTACTTAGGTACTGACTGAAAGATTAGAGTACTGCAAGGAGAGTGCCTGGGTGAATTTATAAGTGTTTGGGTTTTGGCTCAGTGAATGGAATAGTACATGGTGTTGAATGGGTCACGAGTGGAGTGCAAGGAGATTGACAGGGTGTTTGCTGGAAGTGTATGGATACTGACTGGGGAATTGAAGGTGTGAAAGACAAGTGTGTAGGTGGCTAGAGGACTGCATGCAAACTGGATAGGGATTTGAAGCAGTCCATGTGCTAAGGCCTGGCTCAGTGCATGAGTACTTGGGTACTGACTAAATGATTAGAGTACTGCAAGGAGATTGTCTGGGTGAATTTATAAGTGGTTGTGTTTTGGCGCAGTGAATGGATTAGTGGATGGTGCTGAATGGGTCAGTAGAGGAGTGGAAGGGGAGTGACAGGGTGTTTGCTGGAAGTGTATGAATACTGACTGGGGAATTGAAGGTGTGAAAGACAAATGTGTAGGTGGTTAGAGGACTGCATGCATAGTGGATAGGCTTTTGAAGCGGTCCATGTGCTAAGGCCTTGCTCACTGCATGAGTACTTGGGTACTGACTGAATGATTAGAGTACTGCAAGGAGAATGCCTGGGAGAATATATAAGTGGTTGGGTTTTGGCACAGTGATGGATTAGTAGATGGTGCTCAATGGGTCACTAGAGGAGTGCAAGGGGAGTGACAGGGTGTTTGCTGGAAGTGTATGGAAACTGACTGGGGAATTGAAGGTGTGAAAGACAAGTCTGTAGGTGTTCAGAGGACTGCATGCATAGTGGATAGGCATTTGAAGCAGTCCATGTGCTAAGGCCTAGGTCACTGGATGAGTACTTGGGTACTGACTGAATGATTAGAATACTGCAAGGAGAGTGCCTGGGTGAATTTATAAGTGTTTGGGTTTGGGTGCAGTGAATGGATTAGTACATGGTGCTGAATGGGTCACTAGAGGAGTGCAAGGGTAGTGACAGGGTGTTTGCTGGAAGTGTATGGATACTGACTGAGGAATTGAAGATGTGAAAGACAAGTGTGTAGATGGTTAGAGGACTGCATGCATAGTGGATCGGAGTTTGATGCAGTACATGTGCTAAGGCCTGGCTCAGTGCATGAGTTCTTGGGTACTGACTGAATAATTAGAGTACTAGAAGGAGATGGGTGAATTTATAAGTGTTTGGGTTTTTGCGCAGTGAATGGATTAGTACATGGTGCTGAATGGGTCACTAGAGGAGTGCAAGGGTAGTGACAGGGTGTTTGCTGGAAGTGTTTGGATACTGACTGGGAAATTGAAGGTGTGAAAGACAAGTGTGTAGGTGGTTAGAAGACTGCATGCATAGTGGATAGGGGTTTGAAGCAGTCCATGTGCTAAGGCCTGGCTTGCTGGATGAGTACTTAGGTACTGACTGAAAGATTAGAGTACTGCAAGGAGAGTGCCTGGGTGAATTTATAAGTGTTTGGGTTTTGGCACAGTGAATGGAATAGTACATGGTGTTGAATGGGTCACGAGTGGAGTGCAAGGAGAGTGACAGGGTGTTTGCTGGAAGTGTATGGATACTGACTGGGGAATTGAAGGTGTGAAAGACAAGTGTGTAGGTGGTTAGAGGACTGCATGCATAGTGGATAGGGATTTGAAGCAGTCCATGTGCTAAGGCCTGGCTCAGTGCATGAGTACTTGGGTACTGACTGAATGATTAGAGTACTGCAAGGAGAGTGCCTGGGAGAATATATAAGTGTTTGGGTTTTGGCACAGTGATGGATTAGTAGATTGTGCTCAATGGGTCACTAGAGGAGTGCAAGGGGAGTGACAGGGTGTTTGCTGCAAGTGTATGTATACTGATTGGGGAATTGAAGCTGTGAAAGACAAGTGTGTAGGTGGTTAGAGGACTGCATGCATAGTGGATAGGCGTTTGAAGCGGTCCATGTGCTAAGGCCTTGCTCACTGCATGAGTACTTGGGTACTGACTGATTAATTAGAGTACTGCAAGGAGAGTGCTTGGGAGAATTTATAAGTGGTTGGGTTTTGGCGCAGTGAATGGATTAGTAGATGGTGCTGAATGGGTCACTGGAGGAGTGCAAGGGGAGTGAAAGGGTGTTTGCTGGAGGTATATGGAAACTGATTGGGGAATTGAAGGTGTGAAAGACAAGTGTGTAGGTGGTTAGAGGACTGCATGCATAGTGGATAGGCATTTGAAGCAGTCCATGTGCTAAGGCCTTGCTCACTGCATGAGTACTTGGGTACTGACTGATTGATTAGAGTACTGCAAGGAGAGTGCCTAGGTGAATTTATAAGTGGTTGGGTTTTGGTGCAGTGACTTGATTAGTACATGGTGCTGAATAGGTCACTGGAGGAGTGCAAGGGGAGTGACAGGGAGTTTGCTGGAGTGTATAGATACTCACTGGGGAATTGAAGGTGTGAAAGACAAGTGTGTAGGTGGTTAGAGGACTGCATGCATAGTGGATAGGGGTTTGAAGCAGTCCATGTGCTAAGGCCTGGCTCAGTGCATGAGTACTTGGGTCCAGACTGAATGATTAGATTACTTCAAGGAGAGTGCCTGGGTGAATTTATAAGTGGTTGGGTTTTCGCGCAGTGAATGGATTAGTACATGGTGCTGAATGGGTTGCTAGAGGAGTGCAACGGGAGTGACATGTTGTTTGCTGGAAGTGTATGGATACTGACTGGGGAATTGAAGGTGTGAAAGACAAGTGTGTAGGTGGTTAGAGGACTGCATGCATAGTGGATAGGCGTTTGAAGCAGTCCATGTGCTAAGGCCTGGCTCAGTGCATGAGTACTTGGGTACTGACTAAATGATTAGAGTACTGCAAGGAGAGTGCCTGGGAGAATTTATAAGTGGTTAGGTTTTGGCACACTGAATGGATTAGTAGATGGTGCTGAATGGGTCACTAGAGGAGTGCAAGGGGAGTGACAGGGTGTTTGCTGGAAGTGTATGGAAACTGATTGGGGAATTGAAGGTGTGAAAGACAAGTGTGTAGGTGGTTAGAGGACTGCATGCATAGTGGATAGGCATTTGAAGCGGTCCATGTGCTAAGGCCTTGCTCACTGCATGAGTACTTGGGTACTGACTGATTGATTAGCGTACTGCAAGGAGAGTACCTGGGTGAAATTATAAGTGGTTGGGTTTTGGTGCAGTGACTGGATTAGTACACGGTGCTGAATAGGTCACTGGAGGAGTGCAAGGGGAGTGACAGGGTGTTTGCTGGAGTGTATAGATACTGACTGGGGAATTGAAGGTGTGAAAGTCAAGTGTGTAGGTGGTTAGAGGACTGCATGAATAGTGGATAGGGGTTTGAAGCAGTCCATGTGGTAAGGCCTGGCTCAGTGCATTAGTACTTGGGTGATTAGAGTACTGCAAGGAGAGTGCCTGGGTGAATTTTTAAGTGGTTGGGTTTTGGCGCAGTGAATGGATTAGTACATGGTGCTGAATGGGTCACTGGAGGAGTGCAAGGGGAGTGACAGGGTGTTTGCTGGAAGTGTATGGATACTGACTGGGGAATTGAAGGTGTGAAAGACAAGTGTGTAGGTGGTTAGAGGACTGCATGCGTAGTGGATAGGCGTTTGAAGCAGTCCATGTGCTAAGGCCTGGTTCAGTGCATGAGTATTTGGGTACTGACTGAATGACTAGAGTACTGCAAGGAGAGTGCCTTGGTGAATTTATAAGTGGTTGGGTTTTGGCGCAGTGATTGGATTAGTACATGGTGCTGAATGGGTCACTAGTGGAGTGCAAGGAAAGTGACAGGGTGTTTGCTAGAAGTGTATGAATACTGAATGGGGAATTGAAGATGTGAAAGACAAGTGTGTAGGTGGTTAGAGGACTGCATGCATAATGGATAGAGGTTGGAAGCAGTCCATGTGCTAAGGCCTGGGTCACTGGATGAGTACTTGGGTACTGACTGAATGATTAGAATACTGCAAGGAGAGTGCCTGGGTGAATTTATAAGTGTTTGGGTTTTGGTGCAGTGAATGGATTAGTACATGGTGCTGAATGGGTCACTAGAGGAGTGCAAGGGGAGTGACAGGGTGGTTGCTGGAAGTGTATGGATACTGACTGAGAAATTGAAGATGTGAAAGACAAGTGTGTAGATGGTTAGAGGACTGCATGCATAGTGGATCGGAGTTTGAAGCAGTACATGTGCTAAGGCCTGGCTCAGTGCATGAGTACTTGGGTACTGACTGAATAATTAGAGTACTGGAAGGAGAGTGCCTGGTTGAATTTATAAGTGTTTGGGTTTTGGCTCAGTGAATGGATTAGTACATGGTGCTGAATGGGTCACTAGAGGAGTGCAAGGGTAGTGACAGGGTGTTTGCTGGAAGTGTTTGGATACTGACTGGGAAATTGAAGGTGTGAAAGACAAGTGTGTAGGTGGTTAGAAGACTGCATGCATAGTGGATAGGGGTTTGAAGCAGTCCATGTGCTAAGGCCTGGCTCGCTGGATGAGTACTTAGGTACTGACTGAAAGATTAGAGTACTGCAAGGAGAGTGCCTGGGTGAATTTATAAGTGTTTGGGTTTTGGCTCAGTGAATGGAATAGTACATGGTGTTGAATGGGTCACGAGTGGAGTGCAAGGAGAGTGACAGGGTGTTTGCTGGAAGTGTATGGATACTGACTGGGGAATTGAAGGTGTGAAAGACAAGTGTGTAGGTGGCTAGAGGACTGCATGCATAGTGGATAGGGATTTGAAGCAGTCCATGTGCTAAGGCCTGGCTCAGTGCATGAGTACTTGGGTACTGACTAAATGATTAGAGTACTGCAAGGAGATTGTCTGGGTGAATTTATAAGTGGTTGTGTTTTGGCGCAGTGAATGGATTAGTAGATGGTGCTGAATGGGTCAGTAGAGGAGTGGAAGGGGAGTGACAGGGTGTTTGCTGGAAGTGTATGAATACTGACTGGGGAATTGAAGGTGTGAAAGACAAATGTGTAGGTGGTTAGAGGACTGCATGCATAGTGGATAGGCTTTTGAAGCGGTCCATGTGCTAAGGCCTTGCTCACTGCATGAGTACTTGGGTACTGACTGAATGATTAGAGTACTGCAAGGAGAGTGCCTGGGAGAATATATAAGTGGTTGGGTTTTGGCACAGTGATGGATTAGTAGATGGTGCTCAATGGGTCACTAGAGGAGTGCAAGGGGAGTGACAGGGTGTTTGCTGGAAGTGTATGGAAACTGACTGGGGAATTGAAGGTGTGAAAGACAAGTGTGTAGGTGTTCAGAGGACTGCATGCATAGTGGATAGGCATTTGAAGCAGTCCATGTGCTAAGGCCTGGGTCACTGGATGAGTACTTGGGTACTGACTGAATGATTAGAATACTGCAAGGAGAGTGCCTGGGTGAATTTATAAGTGTTTGGGTTTTGGTGCAGTGAATGGATTAGTACAAGGTGCTGAATGGGTCACTAGAGGAGTGCAAGGGTAGTGACAGGGTGTTTGCTGGAAGTGTATGGATACTGACTGAGGAATTGAAGATGTGAAAGACAAGTGTGTAGATGGTTAGAGGACTGCATGCATAGTGGATCGGAGTTTGATGCAGTACATGTGCTAAGGCCTGGCTCAGTGCATGAGTTCTTGGGTACTGACTGAATAATTAGAGTACTAGAAGGAGATGGGTGAATTTATAAGTGTTTGGGTTTTGGCGCAGTGAATGGATTAGTACATGGTGCTGAATGGGTCACTAGAGGAGTGCAAGGGTAGTGACAGGGTGTTTGCTGGAAGTGTTTGGATACTGACTGGGAAATTGAAGGTGTGAAAGACAAGTGTGTAGGTGGTTAGAAGACTGCATGCATAGAGGATAGGGGTTTGAAGCAGTCCATGTGCTAAGGCCTGGCTTGCTGGATGAGTACTTAGGTACTGACTGAAAGATTAGAGTACTGCAAGGAGAGTGCCTGGGTGAATTTATAAGTGTTTGGGTTTTGGCACAGTGAATGGAATAGTACATGGTGTTGAATGGGTCACGAGTGGAGTGCAAGGAGAGTGACAGGGTGTTTGCTGGAAGTGTATGGATACTGACTGGGGAATTGAAGGTGTGAAAGACAAGTGTGTAGGTGGTTAGAGGACTGCATGCATAGTGGATAGGGATTTGAAGCAGTCCATGTGCTAAGGCCTGGCTCAGTGCATGAGTACTTGGGTACTGACTGAATGATTAGAGTACTGCAAGGAGAGTGCCTGGGAGAATATATAAGTGTTTGGGTTTTGGCACAGTGATGGATTAGTAGATTGTGCTCAATGGGTCACTAGAGGAGTGCAAGGGGAGTGACAGGGTGTTTGCTGCAAGTGTATGTATACTGATTGGGGAATTGAAGCTGTGAAAGACAAGTGTGTAGGTGGTTAGAGGACTGCATGCATAGTGGATAGGCGTTTGAAGCTGTCCATGTGCTAAGGCCTTGCTCACTGCATGAGTACTTGGGTACTGACTGAATAATTAGAGTACTGCAAGGAGAGTGCTTGGGAGAATTTATAAGTGGTTGGGTTTTGGCGCAGTGAATGGATTAGTAGATGGTGCTGAATGGGTCACTGGAGGAGTGCAAGAGGAGTGACAGGGTGTTTGCTGGAGTGTATAGATACTGACTGGGGAATTGAAGGGGTGAAAGACAAGTGTGTAGGTGGTTAGAGGACTGCATGCATAGTGGATAGGGGTTTGACGCAGTCCATGTGCTAAGGCCTGGCTCAGTGCATGAGTACTTGGGTCCTGACTGTATGATTAGATTACTGCAAGGAGAGTGCCTGGGTGAATTTATAAGTGGTTGGGTTTTCGCGCAGTGAATGGATTAGTACATGGTGCTGAATGGCTCGCTAGAGGAGTGCAACGGGAGTGACATGTTGTTTGCTGGAAGTGTATGGATACTGACTGGGGAATTGAAGATGTGAAAGACAAGTGTGTAGGTGGTTAGAGGACTGCATGCATAGTAGATAGGCGTTTGAAGCAGTCCATATGCTAAGGCCTGACTCCGTGCATGAGTACTTGGGTACTGACTGAATGATTAGAGTACTGCAAGGAGAGTGCCTAGGAGAATTTATAAGTGGTTAGGTTTTGGCACACTGAATGGATTAGTAGATGGTGCTGAATGGGTCACTAGAGGAGTGCAAGGGGAGTGACAGGGTGTTTGCTGGAAGTGTATGGAAACTGATTGGGGAATTGAAGGTGTGAAAGACAAGTGTGTAGGTGGTTAGAGGACTGCATGCATAGTGGATAGGCATTTGAAGCGGTCCATGTGCTAAGGCCTTGCTCACTGCATGAGTACTTGGGTACTGACTGATTGATTAGAGTACTGCAAGGAGAGTGCCTAGGTGAATTTATAAGTGGTTGGGTTTTGGTGCAGTGACTTGATTAGTACATGGTGCTGAATGGGTCACTGGAGGAGTGCAAGGGGAGTGACACGGTGTTTGCTGGAGTCCATAGATACTGATTGGGGAATTGAAGGGGTGAAAGACAAGTGTGTAGGTTGTTAGAGGACTGCATGCATAGTGGATAAGTGATTGAAGCAGTCCATGTGCTAAGGCCTGGCTCAGTGCATGAGTACTTGGGTCCTGACTGAATGATTAGATTACTGTAAGGAGAGTGCCTGGGTGAATTTATAAGTGGTTGGTTTTTCGCGCAGTGAATGGATTAGTACATGGTGCTGAATGGGTCGCTAGGGGAGTGCAACGGGAGTGACATGTTGTTTGCTGAAAGTGTATGGATACTGACTGGGGAATTGAAGGTGTGAAAGACAAGTATGTAGGTGGTTAGAGGACTGCATGCATAGTGGATAGGCGTTTGAAGCGGTCCATGTGCTAATGCCTTGCTCACTGCATGAGTACTTGGGTACTGACTGATTGATTTGAGTACTGCAAGGAGAGTGCCTGGGTGAAATTATAAGTGGTTGGGTTTTGGTGCAGTGACTGGATTAGTACATGGTGCTGAATAGGTCACTGGAGGAGTGCAAGGGGAGTGACAGGGTGTTTGCTGGAGTGTATAGATACTCACTGGGGAATTGAAGGGATGAAAGACAAGTGTGTAGGTTGTTAGAGGACTGCATGCATAGTGGATAAGGGATTGAAGCAGTCCATGTGCTAAGGCCTGGCTCAGTGCATGAGTACTTGGGTCCAGACTGAATGAATAGATTACTGCAAGGAGAGTGCCTGGGTGAATTTATAAGTGGTTGGGTTTTCGCGCAGTGAATGGAGTAGTACATGCTGCTGAATGGGTCGCTAGAGGAGTGCAACGGGAGTGACATGTTGTTTGCTGGAAGTGTATTGATACTGACTGGGGAATTGAAGGTGTGAAAGACAAGTGTGTAGGTGGTTAGAGGACTGCATGCATAGTAGATAGGCGTTTGAAGCAGTCCATACGCTAAGGCCTGACTCCGTGCCTGAGTACTTGGGTACTGACTGAATGATTAGTGGACTGCAAGGAGAGTGCCTGGGAGAATTTATAAGTGGTTAGGTTTTGGCACAGTGAATGGATTAGTAGATGGTGCTGAATGGGTCACTAGAGGAGTGCAAGGGGAGTGACAGGGTGTTTGCTGGAAGTGTATGGAAACTGATTGGGGAATTGAAGGTGTGAAAGACAAGTGTGTAGGTGGTTAGAGGACTGCATGCATAGTGGATAGGCATTTGAAGCGGTCCATGTGCTAAGGCCTTGCTCACTGCATGAGTACTTGGGTACTGACTGATTGATTAGCGTACTGCAAGGAGAGTGCCTGGGTGAAATTATAAGTGGTTGGGTTTTGGTGCAGCGACTGGATTAGTACATGGTGCTGAATAGGTCACTGGAGGAGTGCAATGGGAGTGACAGGGTGTTTGCTGGAGTGTATAGATTCTCACTGGGGAATTGAAGGTGTGAAAGACAAGTGTGTAGGTGGTTAGAGGACTGCATGCATAGTGGATAGGGGTTTGAAGCAGTCCATGTGCTAAGGCCTGGCTCAGTGCATGAGTACTTGGGTCCAGACTGAATGAATAGATTACTGCAAGGAGAGTGCCTGGGTGAATTTATAAGTGGTTGGGTTTTCGCGCAGTGAATGGAGTAGTACATGGTGCTGAATGGGTCGCTAGAGGAGTGCAACGGGAGTGACATGTTGTTTGCTGGAAGTGTATGGATACTGACTGGGGAATTGAAGGTGTGAAAGACAAGTGTGTAGGTGGTTAGAGGACTGCATGCATAGTGGATAGGCATTTGAAGCGGGCCATGTGCTAAGGCCTTGCTCACTGCATGAGTACTTGGGTACTGACTGATTGATTAGCGTACTGCAAGGAGAGTGCCTGGGTGAAATTATAAGTGGTTGGGTTTTGGTGCAGCGACTGGATTAGTACATGGTGCTGAATAGGTCACTGGAGGAGTGCAAGGGGAGTGACAGGGTGTTTGCTGGAGTGTATAGATACTGACTGGGGAATTGAAGGTGTGAAAGACAAGTGTGTAGGTGGTTAGAGGACTGCATGAATAGTGGATAGGTGTTTGAAGCAGTCCATGTGGTAAGGCCTGGCTCAGTGCATTAGTACTTGGGTGATTAGAGTACTGCAAGGAGAGTGCCTGGGTGAATTTTTAAGTGGTTGGGTTTTGGTGCAGTGAATGGATTAGTACATGGTGCTGAATGGGTCACTAGAGGAGTGCAAGGGGAGTGACAGGGTGTTTGCTGGAAGGGTATGGATACTGACTGGGGAATTGAAGGTGTGAAAGACAAGTGTGTAGGTGGTTAGAGGACTGCATGCATAATGGATAGAGGTTTGAAGCAGTCCATGTGCTAAGGCCTGGGTCACTGGATGAGTACTTGGGTACTGACTGAATGATTAGAATACTGCAAGGAGAGTGCCTGGGTGAATTTATAAGTGTTTGGGTTTTGGTGCAGTGAATGGATTAGTACATGGTGCTGAATGGGTCACTAGAGGAGTGCAAGGGGAGTGACAGGGTGGTTGCTGGAAGTGTATGGATACTGACTGAGAAATTGAAGATGTGAAAGACAAGTGTGTAGATGGTTAGAGGACTGCATGCATAGTGGATCGGAGTTTGAAGCAGTACATGTGCTAAAGCCTGGCTCAGTGCATGAGTACTTGGGTACTGACTGAATAATTAGAGTACTGGAAGGAGAGTGCCTGGTTGAATTTATAAGTGTTTGGGTTTTGGCGCAGTGAATGGATTAGTACATGGTGCTGAATGGGTCACTAGAGGAGTGCAAGGGTAGTGACAGGGTGTTTGCTGGAAGTGTTTGGATACTGACTGGGAAATTGAAGGTGTGAAAGACAAGTGTGTAGGTGGTTAGAAGACTGCATGCATAGTGGATAGGGGTTTGAAGCAGTCCATGTGCTAAGGCCTGGCTCGCTGGATGAGTACTTAGGTACTGACTGAAAGATTAGAGTACTGCAAGGAGAGTGCCTGGGTGAATTTATAAGTGTTTGGGTTTTGGCTCAGTGAATGGAATAGTACATGGTGTTGAATGGGTCACGAGTGGAGTGCAAGGAGAGTGACAGGGTGTTTGCTGGAAGTGTATGGATACTGACTGGGGAATTGAAGGTGTGAAAGACAAGTGTGTAGGTGGCTAGAGGACTGCATGCATAGTGGATAGGGATTTGAAGCAGTCCATGTGCTAAGGCCTGGCTCAGTGCATGAGTACTTGGGTACTGACTGAATGATTAGAGTACTGCAAGGAGAGTGCCTGGGAGAATATATAAGTGGTTGGGTTTTGGCACAGTGATGGATTAGTAGATGGTGCTCAATGGGTCACTAGAGGAGTGCAAGGGGAGTGACAGGGTGTTTGCTGGAAGTGTATGGAAACTGACTGGGGAATTGAAGGTGTGAAAGACAAGTGTGTAGGTGTTCAGAGGACTGCATGCATAGTGGATAGGCATTTGAAGCAGTCCATGTGCTAAGGCCTGGGTCACTGGATGAGTACTTGGGTACTGACTGAATGATTAGAATACTGCAAGGAGAGTGCCTGGGTGAATTTATAAGTGTTTGGGTTTTGGTGCAGTGAATGGATTAGTACATGGTGCTGAATGGGTCACTAGAGGAGTGCAAGGGTAGTGACAGGGTGTTTGCTGGAAGTGTATGGATACTGACTGAGGAATTGAAGATGTGAAAGACAAGTGTGTAGATGGTTAGAGGACTGCATGCATCGTGGATCGGAGTTTGATGCAGTACATGTGCTAAGGCCTGGCTCAGTGCATGAGTTCTTGGGTACTGACTGAATAATTAGAGTACTAGAAGGAGATGGGTGAATTTATAAGTGTTTGGGTTTTGGCGCAGTGAATGGATTAGTACATGGTGCTGAATGGGTCACTAGAGGAGTGCAAGGGTAGTGACAGGGTGTTTGCTGGAAGTGTTTGGATACTGACTGGGAAATTGAAGGTGTGAAAGACAAGTGTGTAGGTGGTTAGAAGACTGCATGCATAGTGGATAGGGGTTTGAAGCAGTCCATGTGCTAAGGCCTGGCTTGCTGGATGAGTACTTAGGTACTGACTGAAAGATTAGAGTACTGCAAGGAGAGTGCCTGGGTGAATTTATAAGTGTTTGGGTTTTGGCACAGTGAATGGAATAGTACATGGTGTTGAATGGGTCACGAGTGGAGTGCAAGGAGAGTGACAGGGTGTTTGCTGGAAGTGTATGGATACTGACTGGGGAATTGAAGGTGTGAAAGACAAGTGTGTAGGTGGTTAGAGGACTGCATGCATAGTGGATATGGATTTGAAGCAGTCCATGTGCTAAGGCCTGGCTCAGTGCATGAGTACTTGGGTACTGACTGAATGATTAGAGTACTGCAAGGAGAGTGCCTGGGAGAATATATAAGTGTTTGGGTTTTGGCACATTGATGGATTAGTAGATTGTGCTCAATGGGTCACTAGAGGAGTGCAAGGGGAGTGACAGGGTGTTTGCTGCAAGTGTATGTATACTGATTGGGGAATTGAAGCTGTGAAAGACAAGTGTGTAGGTGGTTAGAGGACTGCATGCATAGTGGATAGGCGTTTGAAGCGGTCCATGTGCTAAGGCCTTGCTCACTGCATGAGTACTTGGGTACTGACTGATTAATTAGAGTACTGCAAGGAGAGTGCTTGGGAGAATTTATAAGTGGTTGGGTTTTGGCGCAGTGAATGGATTAGTAGATGGTGCTGAATGGGTCACTGGAGGAGTGCAAGAGGAGTGACAGGGTGTTTGCTGGAGTGTATAGATACTGACTGGGGAATTGAAGGGGTGAAAGACAAGTGTGTAGGTGGTTAGAGGACTGCATGCATAGTGGATAGGGGTTTGACGCAGTCCATGTGCTAAGGCCTGGCTCAGTGCATGAGTACTTGGGTCCTGACTGAATGATTAGATTACTGCAAGGAGAGTGCCTGGGTGAATTTATAAGTGGTTGGGTTTTCGCGCAGTGAATGGATTAGTACATGGTCCTGAATGGCTCGCTAGAGGAGTGCAACGGGAGTGACATGTTGTTTGCTGGAAGTGTATGGATACTGACTGGGGAATTGAAGATGTGAAAGACAAGTGTGTAGGTGGTTAGAGGACTGCATGCATAGTAGATAGGCGTTTGAAGCAGTCCATACGCTAAGGCCTGACTCCGTGCATGAGTACTTGGGTACTGACTGAATGATTAGAGTACTGCAAGGAGAGTGCCTAGGAGAATTTATAAGTGGTTAGGTTTTGGCACACTGAATGGATTAGTAGATGGTGCTGAATGGGTCACTAGAGGAGTGCAAGGGGAGTGACAGGGTGTTTGCTGGAAGTGTATGGAAACTGATTGGGGAATTGAAGGTGTGAAAGACAAGTGTGTAGGTGGTTAGAGGACTGCATGCATAGTGGATAGGCATTTGAAGCGGTCCATGTGCTAAGGCCTTGCTCACTGCATGAGTACTTGGGTACTGACTGATTGATTAGCGTACTGCAAGGAGAGTGCCTGGGTGAAATTATAAGTGGTTGGGTTTTGGTGCAGCGACTGGATTAGTACATGGTGCTGAATAGGTCACTGGAGGAGTGCAATGGGAGTGACAGGGTGTTTGCTGGAAGTGTATGGAAACTGATTGGGGAATTGAAGGTGTGAAAGACAAGTGTGTAGGTGGTTAGAGGACTGCATGCATAGTGGATAGGCATTTGAAGCGGGCCATGTGCTAAGGCCTTGCTCACTGCATGAGTACTTGGGTACTGACTGATTGATTAGCGTACTGCAAGGAGAGTGCCTGGGTGAAATTATAAGTGGTTGGGTTTTGGTGCAGCGACTGGATTAGTACATGGTGCTTAATAGATCACTGGAGGAGTGCAAGGGGAGTGACAGGGTGTTTGCTGGAGTGTATAGATACTGACTGGGGAATTGAAGGTGTGAAAGACAAGTGTGTAGGTGGTTAGAGGACTGCATGAATAGTGGATAGGGGTTTGAAGCAGTCCATGTGGTAAGGCCTGGCTCAGTGCATTAGTACTTGGGTGATTAGAGTACTGCAAGGAGAGTGCCTGGGTGAATTTTTAAGTGGTTGGGTTTTGGCGCAGTGAATGGATTAGTACATGGTGCTGAATGGGTCACTAGAGGAGTGCAAGGGGAGTGACAGGGTGTTTGCTGGAAGGGTATGGATACTGACTGGGGAATTGAAGGTGTGAAAGACAAGTGTGTAGGTGGTTAGAGGACTGCATGCGTAGTGGATAGGCGTTTGAAGCAGTCCATGTGCTAAGGCCTGGTTCAGTGCATGAGTATTTGGGTACTGACTGAATGACTAGAGTACTACAAGGAGAGTGCCTTGGTGAATTTATAAGTGGTTGGGTTTTGGCGCAGTGATTGGATTAGTACATGGTGCTGAATGGGTCACTAGTGGAGTGCAAGGAAAGTGACAGGGTGTTTGCTAGAAGTGTATGGATACTGAATGGGGAATTGAAGATGTGAAAGACAAGTGTGTAGGTGGTTAGAGGACTGCATGCATAATGGATAGAGGTTTGAAGCAGTCCATGTGCGAAGGCCTGGGTCACTGGATGAGTACTTGGGTACTGACTGAATGATTAGAATACTGCAAGGAGAGTGCCTGGGTGAATTTATAAGTGTTTGGGTTTTGGTGCAGTGAATGGATTAGTACATGGTGCTGAATGGGTCACTAGAGGAGTGCAAGGGTAGTGACAGGGTGTTTGCCGGAAGTGTTTGGATACTGACTGAGGAATTGAAGATGTGAAAGACAAGTGTGTAGGTGGTTAGAAGACTGCATGCATAGTGGATAGGGGTTTGAAGCAGTCCATGTGCTAAGGCCTGGCTCGCTGGATGAGTACTTAGGTACTGACTGAAAGATTAGAGTACTGCAAGAAGAGTGCCTGGGTGAATTTATAAGTGTTTGGGTTTTGGCGCAGTGAATGGAATAGTACATGGTGTTGAATGGGTCACGAGTGGAGTGCAAGGAGAGTGACAGGGTGTTTGCTGGAAGTGTATGGGGAATTGAAGGTGTGAAAGACAAGTGTGTAGGTGGTTAGAGGACTGCATGCATAGTGGATAGGCGTTTGAAGCAGTCCATGTGCTAAGGCCTTGCTCACTGCATGAGTACTTGGGTACTGACTGATTGATTAGAGTACTGCAAGGAGAGTGCCTGGGTGAAATTATAAGTGGTTGGGTTTTGGTGCAGTGACTGGATTAGTTCATGGTGCTGAATGGGTCACTGGAGGAGTGCAAGGGGAGTGACAGGGTGTTTGCTGGAGTGTATAGATTCTGACTGGGGAATTGAAGGTGTGAAAGACAAGTGTGTAAGTGGTTAGAAGACTGCATGCATAGTGGATAGGGGTTTGAAGCAGTCCATTTGGTAAGGCCTGGCTCAGTGCTTGAGTACTTGGGTACTGACTGATTGATTAGAGTACTGCAAGGAGAGTGCCTGGGTGAAATTATAAGTGGTTGGGTTTTGGTGCAGTGACTGGATTAGTACATGGTGCTGAATGGGTCACTGGAGGAGTGCAAGGGGAGTGACAGGGTGTTTGCTGGAGTGTATAGATACTGACTGGGGAATTGAAGGGGTGAAAGACAAGTGTGTAGGTGGTTAGAGGACTGCATGCATAGTGGATAGGGGTTTGAAGCAGTCCATGTGCTGAGGCCTGGCTTGCTGGATGAGTACTTGGGTACAGACTGAATGATTAGGGTGCTGGAAGGAGAGTGCCTGGGTGAATTTATAAGTGGTTGGTTTTTGGCGTAGTTAATGGATTAGTACATGGTGCTGAATGGGTCACTAGAGGAGTGCAAAGGGAGTGACAGGGTGTTTGCTGGAAGTGTATGTATACTGACTGGGGAATTAAAGGTGTGAAAGACAATTGTGTAGGTGGTTAGAGGACTGCATGCATAGTGGATAAGGGTTTGAAGCAGTCCATGTGATAAGGCCTGGGTCACTGCATGAGTACTTGGGTACTGACTGAATGATTAGAGTACTGCAAGGAGAGTGTCTGGGTGAATTTATAAGTGTTTGGGTTTTGGCGCAGTGAATGGATTTGTACATGATGCTGAATGGGTCACTAGAGGAGTGCAAGGGGAGTGACAGGGTTTTTGCTGGAAGTGTATGAATACTGACTGTGGAATTGAAGGTGTGAAAGACAAGTATCACTGATCCTCTGTTCTGCCGCTGTTAGTCTGATATTCACAGAGTTCAAATCTGCTCTAACTGCCGCAATCTCTAATTGGATTGTTTCTGTGGTGAGCTTTGTTGATTTTGCCAAATCATGCACCTCTGCTAGTTTCTTAAGAATCGTTTCAAGTGTACTGTTTATGTCCGGTCTTTGTTTGATAGGCGAGTCAGATGTCAGTGGTTCCCCCTTGCTTTTCTTTTGCTGCTGGTGCAGCCTGCTCTCCCTGTCGGTCATATTTCTTGATGTTTGGTCTCTGTGTTACTCTCTTGCGATGCTTTTGAGTCTCTGACCCGTGTCTTGGCCCCCTACTTTCCTTGGTACAGTCCTTTTCTCTTTTCAGCTCTCTTTCTTGTCCGTACTAGGGCTTCTGCCCATGAGCGCCTCCTTCGGTCTTTTTGCTGTTTATCTTACTGTGTCTCGTGTATCCTTCTTTCGTGTCTCCATCTGACGCTGTTCTTCTTGCCCTGCCCTGTGTTGTTCCCCCAGTTGTAGTTTTTTTAGCTATGGCGTTGTACCTCCCTTTTTCTGCGGGTGTTGGTTGTTGTCCACAGGGCACACGTGTTGGCCCTTGTGCGGGGGATCGGGGTCTCAGGGGTCTCCGGGTCGCGCTAGTTATGTCCCCTTTTTGGTCAGCATATAAGCTTGGTATCTGCATGTTTCTCTTGTTTACTTGTTGGTTGTCTGTCCTCTTATTTTTCTGTTTCTTAGTGTCCTTCCACGTTGTGCCTTTAATTTTATCTTGCGCTGATTTATTCTTGTAGGTTAGTATGGTTTTGTTAATTCTGCCTCCACCTTCTTCTGTGTTTTTTGGTCCCTCTTCCGCTTTGTTTACTTGTGCTTCTTTGTATCTGTTTGTCCCCCTTATTGTCTGCTCGGTTGTCTCGGATCTCGGCTTGTAGGGTGTTTGTGTTCAGTTCTGGCATTCCACTCTCTCCTCCTTTCCTACCTAGCGCTTTGGCTTAGTTTCGCTTTCTTTTCCTCTCGTATTTCCATCTGCCGCCATTTTGTCTCTCCTCCACCTCGCCCCTGTGCTTCCCGTATCTTTGCCCCTCCTCCTCTTTGTTTCGTTGTACATGGGCCTGCCCTGCCGTTCTGCCGGTTGGCGGTGTACGTCTGTGGGGGTGAGGGCGGGGCGGGTTAGCGCGCTCTTGAATCGGGGGGGGGGGTTCTCCCAGCCGCCCCTGTCTCGATCTGTTTTATCTGGGTGTTCGCCACCCCCGCTTTGCTCACCGCTCACCACCGATTTTGGGCAGACTTGTCTCGCTGGAGGTGTCGTCTTCTCCTGTGGCGTTTTCGGTGGGGATTCCTCTTCGTCCCGTTCCGTACGTTGCCCCGTCAGTCTCTTGCACTGCTTCCTATGGTCACCATCTTGGTCGTCTCCACCTTACGCGGGTTTTTCGAGTTAATTGCTCTTCTGAGCCTTCTTGTCCCTCTGCTTTAGCGCCAATCTTCGGCATAGGTGTTCCGACGGCAAGGGTGTATTTTTTCCGCTTGTGTGTCTCGCTATTACTGGAGTATTTTCGTTTCGCTAGCTCCATTACGGCGCATCGGCAGGATCAGGCAGCCATCAGCTCTGCCGTCCAAGCCACGCCCCCGGAGTCTGAAAGTTATATGAAGAGTGTCTTTATTTAAGTGCCATAAATGGATCCACTGGTGCAAGAGGTAAGGCATTCAGTTGAGGCAAATTCCAACCGCTTCTGCTGTATTCAAACGTAAGCTCCTGCATTAGTGAATACCACATTAGATGTTACAGTTCCATGTGACATGATCAATACCTATTACACTTGAATGACTCAAAATTCTATAATGAAAATAAAGGTAGGATACGATTAGCACATGTATCCTTTAAGAAAAGAAACCAAAAAAAAAAATTGCAAAGTGTAATCATCAAACTTCTTCGGTATCCTGGTACTCCTTTGTTGTAACACAAAATTATCAACAGTAGAACAGTCAGCAATCTCTTGTACGGTAGATTCAATCTGGTGCGTGTCAGAATTGGTAATAGTTCTACTCACATGGGAACTTTGAGGAGCGACACAAAATTGTGCTTCTGAGAAGCACATTAGGTACCCTTCTCATCAAGCCATACATTATTATCTTCAGCTTTTTCAAAAAACAAATCTTGTGCAAAGAGCTAAGGCACCGAGCTGAGGCAAACTCCAACCGATTCTGTTATATGCAAATCTGAAGCTGCTGCATTAGTGAATTCCACATTACATGTAACAGTTCCATGTGACATAAACAATAGCTATTAGACATGAATGACTCAATTCTATAACGAAAATGACTCAATTCTATAACGAAAATAAAGGTAGGATACGATTAGCACACTGTGCCAACCAGTTCCTAAACAATGTCGTGTTTTTTGATGTTGATCGCCAGCTTGTGATTAGAGGCTGAGGATGAGTACATTTGTGTGAAAGGGCTTCGTGGATAACAGGCAGGCAGAGAGACGTGTGCACAAAGAATAGAGATGGTTTCAAAATGGATGTCAGGTTTAGGCTAATTTAGGAAGTAAATAGCGTATTTTGATAGGCCATACATCACCCATCCCTGGTTAGACTGGAGACGTAAGGGGCAATAATGAAAACAGAGTTCAAATGCCTGACCATACTTAGAAAGTTATTATATGGAAATAGTTCAAATGAAGTATTAAAAAAATTGAAAGAAAAAAGTCAAAAAGGTTGCTAAAAATCAATACAAGAAGAACGTGAAGTCTTGGAGATTGCAGTCCGGAAGTTCTTCAGTGGCTTGAGATGCGTAATGTTCCAAGAGGTCATTGTTGCCATCGTGTGAGAAAAGGGAAGTGATCCAATTCAAATATTCGAAGGGACAGTAATGTTCCTCGAATGTTGGAGCGGCAATTTGAATTGGCAGGCAATCTGCGATGTTGTCAAAGGTCATACGTTGCAGTAGATCTTTCGCAGCTGCGCAGAAATCCCATTCCGCCATGATACCTTTTTGCGTTGCATCCGCCATTGCTCTACTGCTTGAACAATTGAGTTCATGGTTTTCAAGATACTCCATTACCTGCTGTATATCGGGAGCGATTGTTGGGATGTTGGCAAGGCATACATCCATTCGCCAGTCGAATGGGTATGTTTTGCAATAGAAAGATGGTTGGACGCACATTGGATATGTGTAAATAAATGTCATGTCGTAGCTGGCTCCGATAATAGATAGAGGCAGGCAGCTGAAAAGTAGTTCAATTTTTTCACGGTATTGATGTAGCTTCGCGTAGAGGCGTATTCTTTCGGAGATGCTTGTTACCACAGGGAGCGTAATGTTTTACAAGCAAAAATAGTAATATGGCCGCAAAGAGAGCGATAATTTTGGGCACTGATCCTGTTATTCCAGAGATGATCGAATGAATGAAGTGTGGTATTATGCCAAAAACAGTTTGAAAGGCTGTGAGAAGGCTGGAGGAGACCGTATTAAAAAAGTGTGCCAGACCTTGAGTGTGAGATGTGTTGAAAATTGGGTAACAATTCACAAAGTGTAATGGGAGGTTCGAATTTAAAAGAGATTGTATTTTACTGGAAGTTTGTGCTATCTGCAGGCGATAAATTTCTTTTGCAAAAGTGAGGGACACTTCTGTTCTGAAGAAAAGCGCTTTAGTTTGGTTAGTTTAATGAAATCTGCTTGCAAAGTAGGGATTCAAGGCCAAGTTGAAGTTTGGGAGTTAGTTTGTGTGGGTGGGAAGAGACATTGCTACAGGAAGTTACTCGGTTTGAAACAGTAAGGACATACGGTATGCCACCTCACATTCCGTAGGAGTGCATGTTATTGAGAAGCAGATATCTGCCGTTAGAAAGCTGTGTGAATGTTGGTGTGATTGTGGGAGTTGACGTGCTTTCAAGAAAGCAGGCAAGGTTGGGGCCTGTAAGCTTAGAAGTGTCGTTCAGTTGGAAATCCTTGCATAGTAATGAATGAAAGCCATTGTGGTCACAGTTTGCAAGAAAAACTTCTGTATGCTCTTTAAGACAGCGATATGTAAATGGGAGAAACCACTGCTCGTGAACAAACGCGCTACCTTATATAATCGCATACAACATGATAAACAACATGTACACCTATCAGACACAACGACACTACGTACTGTGGGAACCGTGGCTAGCCATGTACACAATGCAAACATGGCATAGCATCTCTGTTACACAATGCAGAATGCGGGGAGAGATGGGAGGAAAGTATGTGCGAAGGTGGCAAGTGATTCTCGATTATAAAAGTATACAATGGAAAGTGTTGAGGGGATGTTGCGGACAGACTTGAGTAGGCAGAGGACACACATGTACATGTGAACATACACTGAAGGTCTATTGAGTGATGTAGATAGTGAACGTAACCATAATAGTACAGTCAGTAGGGAAGATTTCGAAAACATAGCACGTACGTGCCCTGCCCTCCCCCCAAATCTTTAGCGTAGTGGGCTGGCTTGGCGAACGGGGTATGACTAAAAGGCATGTTTCTCTGGGTGTGGTTCTCTTCCAGAATGGCGAACGTGTCTGCCAGGTCTGCGCAGCTTACACCGCCACGAGGTTGACCTCATGAGTGAAGGTGGCTGCGTGAATGATGCTCTTAGCCTGCTGGTACTCAGAAACCGTCGTGGCCGCTGCGACGCACGTATGCTCCACAGTTCACCTTTCGCTACCGCATTATGTGAAAGAGGGTCCACCACCTGCTGGCAGAAGCTCCTGGGGTGAGGTCTGCGAGGTCAGAAGGTTCCTCAGATCAATGCTGGCTACTGCGACACAGGCACACAGCGTTCAGTTTGAGGCCCAGCAGCGTGGAGTGCTCTGTATACTACTAACACAGTAGTCAAACAGGTACCAACAGTGGAACGATGTCTTGATCCCACAATGGACTATGTTAGAACTGCATCTCAGAGTGCAGATGAAGGTACTCCCTTCCACCAGGTGCAACCAACTCTAGGTCCCAACAGTGGAACAGTGTCTTGATCCCACAATGGACGATGTTAGAACTGGATCTGAGAGTGCAGATGAAGGTACTCCCTTCCACCAGGTGCAACCAACTCTAGGTCCCAACAGTGGAACGGTGTCTTGATCCCACAATGGACTATGTTAGAACTGCATCTGAGAGTGGAGATGAAGGTACTCCCGTCGAACAGGGGCAATCATCTCTAGGTCCTAATAGTGGAACGGTGTCTTTATCCCACAATGGACGATGTTAGAACTGCATCTGAGAGTGGAGATTAAGGTACTCCCTTCGACCAGATGCAGCCAACTCTAGGTCCCAACAGTGGAACGGTCTCTTGATCCCACAATGGACTGTGTCCGATATTAACTGCTGCTTGCTTTTCACAGAACTGTTTCCGTTGAGGTGCATCAGTGTCTGTGCTTCCGTAGTTAACTGCTGCACATGATTATTGGTCTTTGTTGACTGTAGTCGGAGGACTACACTGCGGTGCAGAAGGTCCGAACAGTGAAACGGGGTCTTGATTATATGATTGAGGATGTCAGAAGTTAAGGTCTGTGATGATTTCTGTGTACCCCCTCCCACCAGGTGCAACCAACTCCGTGTATCCGAATCCAACGGCTGTGAGGTGTTAATGACTACTGCCTGTGGCTTACACTGCGGTCAGCAGGGCTTGCAATTCAGATCGAGTTGTGATTGTTTAATTACAGAATTCAGTAGGCAACTAACCACAACGTCTTGAAATATACAGAATATTCTTTTAGTATATTTGCTTGAAGATTTTTTTTTAGATGAGTTATATGTTTAGTACAGTGGTGAAATTCAATTTGCAGGTTCAAAGGAACACTGAATAGTCTACACTGTGGACAGTAGAAATTGCAATTCGAATTGTTTTGATTTATTTATTACAGTTTTCTGTAACTTATGTTGTTGTATTTTGGGAAGAGGAAGTGAGAAGAAGTATTAATGGATGTCTGTGTGACTAATGCCTTCAAGTTACACTGCAGACAGCAGTGTTCACAATTCAGATCGAGTCCGTATTGTAGATGACGCAGTCCTGTAGGAAAAGACATTGCTGCAGTGCGCTCTGTCCGCACCATGCATACGCGTCATCGCAGGCTCCGCACACGCTTTTTCTTGCTTTGCGTACGACAAGCTGTGTAGCTCAAGTCCACCTTACGTAGCTGTGGGTCTTTGCTGACCGCTCTCTCTGGTCTACACTGCAGACAGCAGTGTTCACAATTGAGATCGAGTCGCTATTGCAGATGATGCAGTGTTGATGGCAACAGACATTGCTGCTAGTACAGCCCGCTCGCAGCATGCTTCATCGCTGGCTGTGCACATGCTCAATGCTTTTGATGTGGCTATCTGAGTGCACTAGAACTGCTGGACCCTTTATGATACAATCTTTTTGTGTATTATTTCAGATCTATTGCCTGTGTCTGAATATAGCACAAGTTGTGGTTCTTTTACGATAGAATTTTTTCTGTATTATTTTACATCTACTGTCCATACCTTACTGCAGCACAAACTATTGACTCTTTTATTATTGAATCTCTGTGTGTGATCCAATGATTAATGTTGTAGTTGATGCTAGCAGCAACCATTCTCTGAGGGCTGGTTTACACTCACCCCACACGCATCCAGCACAGACGTCACTGGATATGTGACCCTGGTAATAAAAAGGAGTCGAGCGCACGTACCCATACCTAGTTCCTCTATCTCTATGTCCGTGTGTTCATTATCTATGGATGATAGTGTCCCTGGGCCGTACCACATTACACTGTGCTGTTGATAGCGTATGCAAGCATGTTACCTCTGGCAATGGGGAAAACTTTGGTTATGTAAGTTTTAGGTGTGTGCCTATCACAGGTGGAAGGCTACTTTACAGACCATGAATATTGATGAAGATGATGGTTGCATATGTGTATATAGCAAAACGTTTTCAAAAAAGCTCTCTAAGCAGAAGAGGTGTGTCTCATCAAATGCTGTAGAGAGAATGACTAAAATGGGTGGCGTTTTCCAACTGGTATAATGGCAAATGTTATGAACCAATAAAATGCTTCTTTTTTAAGGTCACATGGCAATCACGCAAGGAGACCGCACCTGACACGATTTTGAGAAAATATATTTACTATAATATAAGTTTATTACAGTTAGAAATATACAAATGTTTAAAATATTTTAGATTATTGCTTGCTCTCATATACACTTTAAAGTTATGTAGATATAGTTTTGAGACATACAAAAAAAATGAGGGAATGGCGTACCCGGCGCGGCATCATACACCTATGACGTAACACAGGGCCTGACAGCGTGCAGTCGTCGCGTACGCAACACGCAGCGGGCCCGACCCCATACATACATGATGTAACGCGCGGCTTGGTATTGTGTACCCGTCGCATACCAAAGTAACAGCTGGCGCAACCTCATACGTATATGTTCTTACGCGGGACGTGGTGCCACGAACTCGTCGGTTACGAAATGCGCATCATTTCAATTTGGCGGATAGGATTCATGTGCTTATGGAGCATGGTAGACTACCGGTATGGGACTCTAGTTTTCTCAGAAAAAAAAATGTATATAGATTCTTTTTTCAAAGATATAAAACTACATCATTTTTAAAATTAAAAAAAGGTTTATAGAGTTCCAAAATATTATTAAAAAAATTCAAAAAAATATAGGTTTTATAAATATTAAAATATGAAATTACCATTTAAAAAACCTTCGAAATTCACTGAAAAAACCATAGGTTTTACCGATATTATAGTTAGGAATTAGCATTTAAAAAACCTTAAAAATTCACTGAAAAAACCATAGGTTTCAGGGACATTATAGTTAGTTGGACATTTCACTCATAGAAAACCATAGAAATTCCCCTGTTATAGTTAGTTAAGCTAACTATAACTCGCGCCCCCGCAATGCACTGCTGATGATGTCACATATTACATAATTCATGACATGGTCAGTGACATCACTGATGACATCACTGATGGCATCTCAAATGGCATCACTGATGACATCTCTGATTTGATTCAAGTGCAAATACCGCAAATAAATATGTGCAAAATAGAGCATACATCTCTTACAATATATGCAAATTGTGCTATCTATGTATTTATGTGCAAATACCACTACGATCTGTTGTGCAAATCAAGCAAAATTTGTAAACAACTACATCAAGCATGTGCAAATTATGCAAGCCTCGAATCAACCTCATATTTTTTGCAAATATTGTCTCTCTTATCAATAAAAAATTGTCCGTGTACAGCCTAAATGCTGATAGATTCTATATTACCTTGAAACTGAAGATTCTTGTTCTCTATACTGGAAACAACATGGAGTATACTATCTACGGAATGACTGAACCATTGTCTGTAAATCAGCTCATAAAATGTGCAAGCATGATGTGTAATCCACGTAAATATAGGAAAATCCCACAGAGATGAAAATAATATATATTTAAAATCAGAAAAAGTTATAGTTATTAACAAAACGAAGGTGCTGCAGGGAAGCAGCCTAAATAAATATATGCAGAAAAATTCCTTATTGCTATATTTATACAGAAAAACAACCAATTATAAAAAATGATACAAATCTTCCGTGGTATTTAACCCGTTGGGGAATATACTGTCTAGTTCTGAGACCATTCTTGTTCCATCCTTCTCAGCATCTTATCTCTATCTCCTCCTCTATGTGATTTGGGAATTGCCGCTATTACAAAGTACCTCAAACACTGCAGATCATTATTGTGTACTGACTTGAAATGCCTGGCAACTGGATAAGAGCTATCATTATTCACGATTGCTCGAAGATGCTGGAGGATTCTGACATACACCTGCAGTTTGGTGCTATCCACATATCTCAAGTCACAGGTGCATGTCAGGACATAAACTGCATATTCAGTCTTACAATTGTAGGTCCCCTTGATGTTTATCATATATGGACAGAATGGGGTGGCATATTGTGTGGTATTAGTTCCAAACCTGCACGCCCTGCAGCTGGAACATTTGACAAACCCCGGCTGGGGCTGCAACCACATAGGGTCTTTGCTCAATTTAGGAAAACTTTTAGTAATTTGAGCTCTCATTGAGGGTCCTTTTCTGTATGTAATGGTTGGAGTACTAAGGAGCCTGGGAGCTAGAACCCCATTGGTTAAAAGTATGGGCCACCTTTGTGTTATGATGGACCTAATCTTTCTTTCTTGACAATTATATGTAGTGACAAACCTAGGAGCAGATTCATTGTCCTTCGCTACTGAATCCATATTTTGTGTTGTTGTTACATCATTTCTTAGTAGTAGATCCCTGGGCTTGGCATGAATTTTCTTAACTGTCTGATTTAAAATGGCATCTTTATACCCTCTCTGTTTGAATCTGTTGAGTGCCAGTGTGGTGCAAATAGCTAAATCCTCTTCTGTACTACAGATGCGCTTGAGTCTTAATAGCTCAGCATATGGAATGTTGTTGATGACGTGTTTAGGGTGAGCACTGCTGGCATGTAATATAGAATTGCCCGCAGTGCTTTTCCTGTAAAGGGTGGTTGCTATTTGTCCTTCACGAATAAAAATGTTAACATCTAAAAAATCAACTTGTTGTCTATTTAGATTAGATGTAAATTTTTAATTTTCGTGATTAATATTGACCTCTTTGACAAATTCAATTGCACTTAGTTCATCCCCCCTCCATATAATAAAAACGTCATCGATATATCGCATCCATTTTAAAACATGATCAGTAACAACATAATTGTGTGTGCGCTTGAGGACCTGCTCCTCCCACCAACTCACGTGAAGACGCGCATAGCTGGGAGAGAAGCAGGTTCGCATCACAACACCCCTCCTCTGTAAGTATAGGACTTTGCCAAATAGAAAATAATTACTATTGAGACACCAGGATAGGCAGCGGAGAGCAGTGAGCGCCGTGAGGCTAAGCCTGCTAGTTATTTTCACCTCAATCTTTTTTATGAAGTGTAAATTATAATTGTGCTTTTAAAATTTGTGACATTTGCTGCTAAATACTTACTGGGCATCTTGTGTTCACTGTCCCCCGGTCCGTCACGGCTTGCTGTGCCGATTGAACGGAGGGGACGCGACTCCTCCCCCTGCATTTTCCCTCACTTCCTGCCGCCAGCTCTGACGTGTATATAGTCAGATGGGGACACGGCCGCACAGCGGTGAGCAGTGAGCGCCATGAGGCTAAGCCTGCTAGTTATTTTAACCGCGATCTTTTTTGTGAAGTGTAATTAGTAATTGTGCTTTTAAAATTTGTGACATTTGCTGCTAAATACTTACTGGGCATCTTGTGTTCGCTGTCCCCTGATCCGTCACAGCTTGCTGAGCCGATTGAACGGAGGGGAAGCGACTCCTCCCCCTGCATTTTCCCTCGCTTCCTGCCACCGGCTCTGACGTGTATATAGTCAGATGGGGACACGGCCGCGCAGCGGAGAGCAGTGAGCACCGTGAGGCTAAGCCTGCTAGTTATTTTAAATGCGATCTTTTTTGTGAAGTGTACATTGTAATTGTGCTTTTAAAATTTGTGACATTTGCTGCTAAATACTTACTGGGCATCTTGGGTTCGCTGTCCCCGGTCCGTCACGGCTTGCTGTGCCGATTGAACGGAGAGGACGTGACTCCTCCCCCTGCATTTTCCCTCACTTCCTGCAACCGGCTCTGACGTGTATATAGTCAGATGGGGACACGGCCGCGCAGCGGACCTGTGCAGCAGGCGCCACCGGCGCACCACCGGCGTGCCAAAGGCAAGCCCGTCTGCACCCGTCCGTGGACGTACGGGTCCAGGAGCCAGAAGTTTTGCCCTCTCTTTGAGATATTCAGCCATGGAGTTGAGGGAGCTGCATGGGAACCATGATGTTGCTGTTTAATTGAGTCGGGTGTTTTTAAACATGGAGCCACCTTTCCTGAAATCTTACCCAATTCTATTCTCGTCACACCCACTACATCGCATGCCCCTAATACTCACAATAGCCAGGAAAAATTGGGATTCTCAGTCATTTATCTGAACACACCGTCCATGGTGAAGCACCAACTTAAGATCTTCCAACTTTTACAGTCGGAAAAGCCTGATTTACTTCTTCTCACGGAAACTTGGCCCACTGAAGAGTCTACTCCTGACATCTTGGCAGCTCTGCCAGATAATTATTACATCCTGCAAGCTAACCACCCCCCAGCTAAAGTGGGGTTGCAGCTATCATCCCTAAGGATCATTAGTTTAAGATACTAGAGATTAAGGGTATGCCCTCTGTGGACAGTTTAGTTGTTAAACTGGAATCTCCCCAGTCATCTTTTACCTGCGCCCTTTTTTACAGACCCCCTTGCTATATGCCTACCTTTCCCCAGGTTCTGGGTAAAATGATCTCTCACTTGGCTATCATTCACGCTAGACTTCTTATCATCGGTGATTTTAATTACTGGCCTCAAGATGAACTGGAGTGTGCCAGTTCTATTGAGCTGACAGATCTTTTGTCCGGAATGAATTGCACTCAACATGTGCATGAACCCACTCATATCAAGGGACACACTTTAGATCAAGTCTGGACAGCTAATTTGATAATTCCGACCCCCTTGATTTCTCCGTGTATTTGGTCGGATCACCACTTTGTTTCTTTTATTCTGCCTGATGTTCACCCCACAAAAACCCAATTGACTAAAAACTGTAAGTCTAGAAATTGGAGAAGTGCCAATATTGATAATCTCTGTTCTCTTTTAACCGCTACGGCTCCGTCTGCCTCAGAGTCGACCCACACTCAGGCTGTAAACCTTAAGTTATGGCTTGAATCCGCATGTGATCGCGTCGCTCCTCTTAAGCTTACAGAAACTATTAGACCTCATGATGCACAGCGATGGTTCTCTGCTGACCTTAAAATTAAGAAGTTGGCACTGAGACAAGCAGAACGCAGATGGAGACTTCACTACCATATAGCTGATAAAAATATCTACACCAACCTGCTGAAAGAATATAAAAACCCTATTCTTCAAACCAAAACTGATTATTTCTCTAATAAAGTCTTAAACTCAGCTAGTAAATCTAAAGAAATCTTCTCAATAGTCAACAAGCTTTCTAAACCTGACATAATTGTACCTAAGACAATCCCTTCACAACTTCTTTGTGATTCCCTCAATTCATATTTTATGGAGAAAATCACTGCCATTAAGGCTAGTATTCCGACCTCTGCTACTCCAGTAAATGTTCTCAATATCTGTGGTTTGTCGCCTTTGCTGACTCTGATTCCCTCTATCCCTTTGGAGATCTTTCTGGGTTTACTTAAAAGAGTTGGCTCTGGTTCCCCGACGGACTGTTGTCCTTCCCATGTCCTCCAGGTGGTCTTTTCCAAATGTCCAGACCCTCCACTCTCTCTTCTTAATTAATCACTTGAATTGGGCATAGTTCCTGACCTCTTTAAAAGTGCGGAAATTATTCCCATTTTGAAAAAGCCAGGTGCTGACCCTTCTGCTCTTGGCAATTACCGCCCAATCTCATTATTACCTTACCTCGGTAAGGTTCTAGAGGCATATGTCTCAACCCAATTAAGTACCTTTGTTGAACAGTTTCATATTCTGAACCCCCACCAGGCCGATTTTCGACCCTCCCAGTCTACAGAATCAGTCATCTTGACAGTTATGGATGACCTTAGAGGGGGCGCAGATAGAGGGCTCACCCAGGCCCTGGTTGTCCTGGATCTGTCAGCAGCTTTTGACACGGTCGATCATAACATCCTGATTGACCGTGTCAGCAATGCCGGGATACAGGTCCTGGCCCTAAAGTGGCTCTCCTCTTTTCTTAGTAACTGATTTCAATCGGTACGTCTCGCTAACTTCTCCTCAAAGAAGATGGAACTGTCTTGTGGTGTACCTCAGGGCTCCTCCCTTTCCCCGCTTCTTTTTAATCTCCACCTCCTTCCTTTAATTTCCTCTCTTCGGGATAGGAAAGTCGTGACATATAACTATGCGGATGACCTTCAATTAGTCTTCGACATTAATCTCCATCTATCCTCTGTGTCTCATTTTCAAGACACCATGATTTTCATAAGTGAGTGGATGAATGAAAATCAACTGAAGCTCAACCCCGACAAAACGGAACTGAGCCTTACCGGTGGACTTGCTAACCCATGGAAATCTAACTTCTGGCCATCCACCTTAGGCAACCCTCCCCTCCCGGCTAGTTCTGCCAAGAGTTTTGGTATAGTGGTAAGCAATGATCTATCAATGAAAGCTCAGATCAGTTCGGTGGTCTCTGCTGGGTTTTTCAACTATGCAGAATTCAGAAGATTAGCAGATTTCTGTCTCAGGAAGCTCTGACTTTAGTGATCTTGGCTTTGGCCATCTCCCGACTGGACTACTCCAACTCTCTCTATGTAGGCATCCCGGCTTACCAACTTAGACGCCTCCAGCTAGTCCAGAATCAGGCTGCCAGATTGATCTTCCATCAACCTAGATGGCATCGCATCCGGCCTCTGATGAAAAGCCTTCATTGGCTCCCTGTGGCTATGCGCGGCCTTTTCAAGGTGGGATGCACAATCTTTAAAGCTCTTCATGGTAATAGACCAGCCTTCATTTAGTATAAGCTCCCACGTTATGTCCCCACTCGTAATTCCTATTTGAATCTGCTAGTCACCCCCACCTTCAAACGCAAGAAACTTGGAGGTTCTCGATATGGAGTTTTAGCTCCTCAGTTTTGGAACCCACTTCCAATGGAGCTGAGGACGGCCACCTCCTATGCGCTGTTTAGGCAACAGCTGAAGACTTTGCTGTTCTCTCAGGCATATGATATCTAGCTCTCTTTCCTCTATTGCTGCATCACTTCTCCCTCAGCGCCAAGAAGCCATTGGTGAACGAGCGCTTGATAAGTCTCTTATAACATAACATAACAGGATACTAGTTCCATAATCATTTTGTTATGACTATAACACTGTAATGGTCTAGTACCTAAAAAATGTTCTGTTGCTTTTAATCCAGTGTGATGTTCTATACTGGTATAAAGGGATTCGATATCCAAGGTAATGAATATCGAATCTTCAGTCCAAGGAAAGTTCTTGATCTTTTTTAAAAAGTCTCCGGTGTCTTTAATATAAGTTGGCAAGCTTGTTACTCGATCCTGTAAAAAATAATCAATGAATTGAGTGATATGTTCTGCGACACCCTGTATGGCCGATATAATGGGCCGCCCAGGGACCGGTAATATCTTTTTATGCACTTTGGGTATCAGATATAACCTTGATAAAACAGGATTTTCTACACGTAGAAACTGGAATTCCTCCTTGGAAATCATCCCCTCTCTTTTCCATTTGAAGAGTATTTTCTTGAGGTAATCTCTGGCAGCATTGTACTCTTTAAAAGTAGATTTTTCATAACACAAAGGATCGCCTAGTTGTTTCCGCGCCTCTGCGATACATTCTTTTTGCGGCCAAATAACAATGTTGCCCCCTTTGTCACATGTGGTGACGGTCGTTACTCAATCGTTTGATCAACGCTGGATATTCTTTTTCCTGTTTGCATCTTCTCTGGTGTTTGCTTTTGTAGTGCAATTTTTTTAGATCTTCCACTATGACCTCATGGAAGATACCAATAGCGTCCTTAGGCATGTTTGGCACAAAATTGGACTTTGGCTTGAAGGGACTTGTATTAGCTCCTACTTGGGAAATGGTCGCTTCAGTTAGTTCTTGTTGGGTTGATATATCCTCCTCGGAAGCACCATTGCCATGCTGAAGTTGGTGCATTGTAAGAAACGTTCTCGCATCGGCTGCTGTAACCTCAATATTTGACTGGTTGTCCGGATTAGATTCTTGTTCTTTGAGACCTTCTTTAATACTAAAGAATTTCCGCAACTTAAGTTTACGGATGTAGCAAAAGACGTCTACACGTGTCCGTGTGTAATCAATATCGCTAATAGGGCAGAAAGACAAACCGAGACTGAGAAGCTGTTTTTCAGCTTCGGAAAGAGTGATGGTAGAAAGATTTACTATAGTGTTGTCATTTATTGATTCTTTCGCCAATACTGCTTTTTTGTTTTTTTGTAGGAGTTTCCGCTTCTTGCGGTGCTCTCTCCGTCTTTTGTTGATTCTTGTTCTTTTGTCTTTTGATCGCGGGGCCTCAATGTTTGCAGACGATCGTATACTAAACAATCGATCTCCTCACCTAAATCTAACATTTTGGATTGTTGAATGTTTCTATTCTATTAATGCTGCCTTCATCCGACGGCATAATGCTCCCCATTAAATCACTGTCACTGTTACCTGGGGCGATTCAATGTTCACAATTGCAGTTGCCCCTCTTTGTGCAGTTGATGTGGCTGGCTTTTGGTTCAATTTAGTTTTTTTTGCGTTATCAAACTTTCGCGCAAAAGTGTAAATGCGCCCCTGCTCGTAGTGCTCTTTGTCTCGAGCGAACTTATACACTTTGCGTGCCTTAATTTTGTCTTCTTGCTTAACCAACCGTTCCTGCATATATATATATAACTTTGAGATGTGTTTTTGATTCAGTCACCACCCTTTTGAACAAGGAATTGATACCAGTGTATAAATCTCTCAGACAGGCTTCTCATCTTTGGCTAATTTCAGTTTCTCAGAGCTATGGATGCCGAATGATGATTACTGTGTGAACAGTTATTAATTCCTTTTACTTTCCTTTTTTATCACTGCAGATATGAGCACTTCTACAAACACTTCTTTTTTTTTTTCACTCTATTTTGAGCAACGAAATGGAATATGGAGCAACCATTATGGAATAAACTCTAGAAATACTGTATATACTACGAATGATTTTGACAAATACAGTATGTTTTTCGCTTGCCTGCATTGCAAATTAAAAATTACTTTTCTCTTGGATTACGTGGCGATCGGATCACAGTGTTATATGTACCATGTGCTACCCAGGTGCTATGGACTTCTTGGGTCACCCCAGTAATTTGTAACAATGAGTGTGTGACTCCAACAAATAGTTATGCAGTACCCTCACTTGTCCTACTGCTTCTCTTCCTAGTCCCTGCAGTCTGCAACTCTATTAAACCCTAAGCCCCTGGAGGGGGCGTGTGTGTGTGAATTCCTATTGTATATAGATTATTGCAGCTCAACAATGAATCCCCTACAGTTCTTCTCTTACCTGTTATTAAACGAAGCAATTGCTGCATGTTTTCCCAAGGTGCCTTGGTGGTGGTAGTAAACAGTAGCAGCATGCTAGCTCACTAGTTGAATACTAGTGAAAGCACCAGATCCACAAGTCAGGTTCCACTCCCTCCTAGCCAAAGTCAAACTGTAGGATGAAGAAAATTCATTGCAGGGAACTGATTAAATTGAAATAAAAACTGAGTAAATGCTTTAAGTAAATGAGACATGCACCAGAGGGAGACTAGAGTAGTACTAGTACACAAGAAGAATAGAACCAAACAATAAAATATAATAAATAATGCTAAAGTAAAATAATCGACTTGAGCTATGAAGTGGACAAGCGTAACCTTTTACACACGCAATACAGTGCCGAAAGGATGATGATGCTGCCAATTATAAATTATGCTCCTCTGAAATTTTTTCAAATATCGAATACTGTGCATGAGTGGACAATCTAATGTATATATAATATCGCCAGTGTGGGCTATACTTTGAACTGAAGAAGATCCTCGCCCTGCCTTGAGATGGTGATGCTTTCACTACATCCACCCCACCAAGTGTGCGATCAATTAGTGGTGTAAATTTAATTTTCACCTCAATAAATCATACAGCCCGGAGGAAGAGGGCTAGGGGTTTGATGAATGGATGGGAAGGGGGATTTGAGGGAAAGGTTTGACAAAGACGAATACTACGCAAGGACAACATTCATCTTGACAACTGACCATCATATATCTGTTATGGGAGGAAAAGGAAATGCATGCATGATAATAAGTACCAGAACAGTTAAACCAAATCAAATTGTCCATCTGCCCCAGAGCGACCCAAGTTACATTATGTTCTGTTGTATCGAGCTTTGAAAGATAGCAAATAAAATTAAAATTTCTGCATGATTCAAGTAAACAAACATAAACAACACCCTTAGTTTTAATGATTAATGAGAAAAAATGATACTGTGTTGACAAATTGGGAGTTGCATCTGCATTCCACTTGAAATGGCCATCATCAATCTTGGGTGCCTGGCAGATGCGGTTCGGTAAGGTAAGTGTGAGTATGTATCATTTTTCCAGTATGGCGCAGGGTAAAGGGACTATAGGTTAAAAAACAAAAATGGTATTGAAGAATCAAGGAGAAAAGTTAAACTGCATAAGGAGTATGAGAAGACTCAGAGGCAGCATGGCTCAATGCCTGTTCCCAGCAGTTAGTTAACAACAGGCACCCCACCCAACCACTACTTATCTTCGAATTTGAGCCAGACAGCACTGAGCACACACACACCCAGCAATATAGCCTTTTCCCAATCAAGTAAAAATTCAATGCACCACTGTCAATCACCACTCACCACCACTCCACAGAGTTGTGTAGGTCTGTTGTTTACCTTTAGGCCACTTCAAAGTCATCATCCAAATTGGTTGGTTTCAGTGAATTTGAAAACGCCCATCTTCTTCTGGTGGCAGTTCATAAAGTAGTCACGCCCATGCCCTGAGTCATTCCATTATCTCTGATCCTCCTGAGTCTGGCTCCGAGTATGTTGTCCAACTCCGTACCAACTGTGTCTTGAGTCCTGACTCGAAATGCAATAGATCAGCCTGTAGTAGTACAATTTTCTTGTTGAACAACAAGAAGGGAAATATTGAGTCACTTTTTGTGTGGACTAGATTTGTGTTTGCAAACTTTACATTATCTAAGGGACTGGTTGGGTCTGACTAGCAGAAAACAATAAAACAAAGCAGTGTGGACTGAAGGTGGACCTGGTGAAGGACTCTCACTGTCTCTCAAAGGGGAAGTAAATAAAATAACCTTCAGGGGAAAATTACTGATCAGTCATCAGTAGGCCACCCCCATTGCGAATCAGCACTAACACATTAAGCGTAATAAACACCCAGTCTCACACTGCTTGCCACCACATGAATCATCTCTTCTCAACACACATGATGACACCTCTTAACAAACAACAATCACTCAGCATGCAATGCATGCCAGGATTTACCTGTTCTTCCGGCGTGCTCGCCATCAACAATTCGTGGTGGGACATTTCAGAATGCATATCCATTTGTTCACCAAGCAGAGAATTGCCAGTGTAGATCAAATTATAATATAACATGTGGGCCAGTCCCTCTAGGGTAGGAAATGATAGATAGTGACAGACCAGGGTTGGAGACAGGCACATATTTGTTTGCTTTCTCTGTCCAATGCTTGGCTTGAGGGAAATGGGTTTGGGTGGTGAGTCAGGACTTCTTCACTGCACACAGTTGCAACTCCCATCTGGCAATAAAATGTGTCTAAGAGTAAGATGGTGGGGATGAATTGGTCAACTAGACAAACACAAATATAAAAGTAAATATTGTTCCCTAGCTATATCTTTGTTTTGGCATCAAAGAAAAAGGAAACCAGATCAGTGATGGACTACAGACTGAGAAAGAAAGTTCTATGGTTGTTGCTGGCCCAGGCCTAGTAGTCAGAGGAGTAGAGCTCATCCTCAAACTCTGGTGGTTTGCCCAGAGCAGGTCATCCATGATCTGAGTCTTCCTCATCTTCCTCCTGAGGTACTTCAGGTATGGTGTAATCCAGTGGTATAAAGTGCTGATTAATTATGATCATGTTTAATCTCTCCACATTTTGGGGCGAGACACTGTTCCCTCTCATTGTCCACAATGGCACTAGCAGCACTGAAAACACACTCAGCTGAGACTCTGTCTACAGGGCAAGTCAGGTAGTTTATTGCCAGACTGCTCAGCACTGGCCACTGGCACATCTTTCCATGCCAATACACCAGTGGGCTTTGATCGAGGTAGACATCTATTGAGTCATCCAGAGAGACCTGGATCATTCATTCAATGTTCATTGCTGGTACTCCACTTTGCTCAACCTCTTGTGTCTTCACCTCTTCACTGTATGTAAGTCCTGCCAGTGGAAACCACTCAGTTGCAGATTTTGAGGCTGATGCATCTGGTCTTGTTGTTGATGGTGCTCTTGTTGTTTGTTTTGGCTGCTGTGAGCCAACAGAACTGACCTCAGGCTCCAAACTTGAAGGCTGCCTGCAGGGCTTGTGCCATGAAGCAGCGGGCCTCTAAGTCCTTGCCATTCTTTTTCTAGCTCACTGCTTTGCTCAGCAATCCATGTTTTGTATTTTCTAACAACCCTGTCTGAAAAAGGAATGAAAGTGGACAGTAATGGTTCGTACTGTGGATCAAGAATTGTGGCACAGATGTCATGTTTGGAGGACACAATGTCTCTTTGCCCCCTTGTATTAGCAGGCAAGCAAAGGATTAAGCTCTCCACCAAGTCATACACATCTTTTTTTCCCTCTACACCTGTACATTGCTGATACCTCCTTTAGCTGTTCCTGTAGCATGTGCAACAATGGGATAGTTTGTCCCATGGTACTGCACTCTTTGCTGATTTCCTGTCTGAACGCCCCAAAAGGAAGCAGCATCCCTGTCAGGCATTTGACTAGGCCTCATTGGTCCATCCCAATGAACATGGCTTTCACAGTTGCATCCCCACTTTGCATGACATATTCATTGATAGTTCTGTACTGCTCAAATAGGTGTTCAAGCTTGTAATTAGTGGAGTTCCAGCGTGTTGGTACCTCTTGTATGAGTCCTTTAAGTTGCATTCTATTATCACGCTGACTGACCCTCAGCTGTCTCCGGGCTCTTGATGCAGTGCGCCAAACACAGGACCCTGAAATAACCACCATTGCCCATGGCCTTAACTATATTACTGCCATTGTCCATGGCAACAAATCCAATCTTAAGCCCTCTTGTTCGCAACCATTCAAAGACCTTGTTTTCAAAGTCTTTCAAAATGTTTGCAGCTTTATAGGAACCTCCATGGCAAACATCGCTACGATGCATGTTTCTGAGCAGCATTAAAAATCCCAGCAATGTCAACACCTGCAGATATTTTTTCTCTAGTTCCCACAAAAGAGGTCCAGTGTGCAGTGATACACATTTAATCAGTCACATGGCCACTGGTCTACATGTCTGTTGTCAGGTAGATACTATGAACAGCTCTCTGCTGCAAAGCTTGTCCAAGCAATTCAAACACATCATGATGTACCGCTGGAACAGCGACAATGAAAAAATAGGAGCGGCTGGCAACCTTCCATTTCGAGCAGATGGCTGCCACAAGTTCAAGAAAATCCACACCGTCCACAAAAGAAAAAGGGAAGAGGTCCAGGTCTAACATTTTAGCCAGCTTCGCAATGTGCAAATTTGCCATGGGTGGTTGCATTCATACTGCCCCTCCAGCCTAAACATGGTAGAAACAGTAGCCTGAATTTTTTTCTTTCCTGATAACACTGATGCAAGTGACTTCTTTAGAGCAGGCAGTAATAGGCTCAATGTGGTTTTAAGCCAGGCAGTCACTGTACTAAGTTGCCTTGGTGTCTTGATCTGAGTCTTTGTGCCATTGCAATGTTGCTGATATGGGCGCTACTACTGCCCTGCCGGAGAGAGAGCTGCTTTGCGTAATGAAGATGTCTTCCTCTTATTCATCTTCCACCGGTTTCAGATTCAGATTCTCTGCTTGGCCGACTTTCACCCCCTTCACCATCAGCACTTGCAGTTTTTTGGCCGCTAAGGTGCGCCTCCCAATGGATCATTTGGTGTTTTCTCAAATGGGTTGTTTGGCCCCTGCTACCATAGTTTGTACCAAGCTTACCTCTACTAACACTTGCTGCACAAAAGGAGAATATGCAAATGTTCGCCTCCTTCTGGCTAACCGAAAAGAAGTCCCAAACTGGGGAGCTGAACTTTCTGACGCTGGTGCCACTGCCAATGTTGGATGAACTGGTGGTAGATGGGTGCTTTGACTGTTGACTGTCTGCAGTACATTCTTCTACTGAGGTGGTTGTGGATGTAGGTCACTGCAGGGATTTTGCACATATAGCAGCTGGTCGTGGTCGGATCTGTGGTTGCACTGCTAAATCCCTCCCCCCGGAAGTTGGGGATGGGATAACGTCAGTTTCTATGGGGGCTGGGCTAACGTTCATGATGACTGGCTCATCGTCATTCTCCTCTTCTATATCTGCCTCCATAATTCTAAGTCTTTCTGGAACCTTCCCTTTCCCTAACCTCATCTGAGTTATCTTGTGGCATTTCTCACTCTCAGGCTGAGGCGGCACCAAGTGATGTCTAGATCATCAAAAGGTGGCTGTTCTACTTCCTCAGTATGAAGCTCAACCTCTTGAACTGCTCCTGCTTCAGGAGCAACTACTATTGGTGGTTGTGGCTATTGTTCTTGTTGTCCACTTCTCCGAGTATCCAGCAATGATTGGGTACCACTTTGCAATAGAGATAAGTTAATTTCAACATCACTGCTCGTCGGCGTTGCCATGGTTAGACTGACTGCCTCTTTGACAGACATGGGCTTGGGCCTAGTTTATGGAGGGTCCACTGATTTAGGGGAGCTGCTACCAGCTTGGTCCCCAGAGGCCGGTGTGGAAGGCGCACATTTTTGTTTTCCAAAAACCATCTGGGGCGACGTACCAGTGATGGTGGTGGTAAGCTCCATTTTCTTCTCACTAGCCACTTTCTTGATAGCAGTATTAGCACCTTTCTTTGGGGCCATTTTGAAGCTGTCAGTTAGCAGTGGCACTTAGCTTCACAAGTTGAAGAGATGTCTGTGATGTGTGGGTCACTGATGCATCACGCCATGCACAGGCCTTCTTTCTGGCAGTACTGCGGGTGATGTTGTCTCT